>NC_091981.1:181238173-184056192 GCF_044704955.1 Pristiophorus japonicus
TCATCTGAACGTAGATGTTATAACCATGCATCAATTGTGGATACAAACCGTATTAGCCATTGGAACCTGTTGTCTTTCCATGATAGTACCTAGTCAATTAGCTTATGCCATGCTCTTGTCATGTTTTGCAGAGGAAGATATCTAAGAATCGATCTGAGCAGAGTCGCACGGGAGGAGGCCCTGCTCAACTGCAGTTGCTCAGCGAGCTCGAGTAGGGTGCAGCAGCACTTATGGGCACCCATTGTCGCTTGGCTACTACCTGTGGTGGTGCAGATCCCTCCCTTGCATCACGTGAGTAATGTGCAAAGCAGTGTTAATTCAAAATAATGTAATGGCATTTCATTATAATAAAAGAATGATGTCATGTTATGCATGCAGCTTCTGTGCTGCTCTCAGGTTAACAACATAAGAACGAAAGAAATAGGAGCAGGAGCAGGGCATCTGGCCCCTCGAGCCTGCTCCGCCATTTAATAAGATCATGGCTGATCTGATGTAGGGCTCAGCTCCACTTCCCTGCCCGCTCCCCATAACCCTTCACTCCCTTATCATTCAGAAGTCTGTCGATCTCCGCCTCAAATATAGTCACTGATCCAGCCTCCACAGCTCTCTGGGGCAGTGAATTCCACATAGATGTATGTACTACCATATGATGCATTAAAATGTAATGTCTCTCGGTCACATTTATTGTGGTAGTACTGCTCCTGCTACGTATACCAGAGCAGCGCAAGAATCGTGAGTACCCTTCTGTTTTAATAAGCTCAATTGTGTTTTGCAGGTCGTCCAACTTAACAGGCGCAAAGGGAGGCCGCATCTGTCCCCTTATAGGTGATCATCACCACGGGTGCCGAGGAGATGGAAATCACCGAGGTGGATGCCCCTTGCATCCCCGGTATCTGATGTACCTGCGGCCACATCATCGTCTTCGACAGAAGTAGTAGCGGGTCCAGGCTGCTTGCAGCAGGCAACCCAAGGCATCCAACAGTGTCCACGCCGACCCCATGGAGGTTGAGTCAGCGAGGTTGGCATGCGCTGCGATGGGCAAGTCTGAACGAGGACATGGTTGCGCTGTGCAGGGAGAGCGTCGACCTCAGTCGAGAGCTCCTCCAGGCGTTTGGCAGGTTGACCGGGAACATTGGCAAAATGTCCGTTCACATATCAGAGGGTATGGAGCACATGATTGTGGCAATGGGCTAACAGACCGCCGCCATCCATGCCTTGCAGCATGCAATAGTGTCGGGAGACGGCACTACACCCCAAGGTGCTGTCCCACCAACCGCCAGCACAGATTCCTTCCGACTCGGAAAACGTCTTCTCCTCCTCCACCCCGAGAGGATGCTGCCACCGTCACCACCCCCACAGCAGCAGGCCTTGAAGTCCCCTGCTGTAAGTCGTCCTGGTCCCATTAATCAATTACAACAGGGGGGGGGGCTAGTATATTAGGATCTGGAGGGAAGCATGGCTGCAGGTGGGGGGGGGGGGGGGGGGGAAGCTGTTATTGTTATTGTTGTTGTATTTTAAATTTATTGTTGGTGACTGTTGGGGGTGGGTTGTTATTTGTTACAGTAAAAAAATGTTAAATTATTTAAATATTTTATTGCATTTTATAATTGTTGTGCAGTATCTTCTAATAACGTAAGATAAGGAAAAACATGAATACAATTGATGGAAAACAATGGCCAGGCCAGGCAAGGATAAAACGTAATGCAACTGCACTGTTGTCTTTCCATAACTGTCACCAATGTAAATTCATGCAAAGCTTTCATTTATGAGCTGCTGACACAAGAGTTTTGCAGCTGCTTAACTCCCACAGGGCTTTTTCAGTCTTGCGGGGGGGGGTGGGCGTGGGTTCGTCGCTAGGCTGATTGTCCTCCCAGAGGTCCTCGTCATCCTCCTCCTCCTCCTTGTCTTCCTCTTGCCCTCTCTCCTGAGGTGGACCGGCAGGCCCATCTGGCAATTGTTGTCCTCTCCTTATAACTAGGTTATGCAACATGCAGCACACCATAATAAACTCAGCAACCTGGTCAGGATGATATCGTAGGCTGCCTCCTGAGTGGTCCAGGCACCTGAAGCGCTGCTTAAGCACTCCAATTGTCTTTTCGACGATATAGCTATTTGGCTTTCATTGTAGCGCTTCTCGGCTTCCGTCTGGGGATTACGCAGGGGGTTCATAAGCTAGCTGGCAAGGCCATATCCTTTATCCCCCAGCATCCAACCGTGACCTTGTGGCTGACTCTTAAACAAGTCAGAGACAGTGCTCTCACGCAAGATGTGCGCATCATGGATGCTGCCTGGAAAATTAGCATTTACTGCCATGATTATTTGGTTGTGGTCGACAACGAGCTGCACATTCAGGGAGTGGAATCCTCTGCAGTTACGAAACACCTCCGCATCCTGTAAAGGTGCTCTCAGGACGATATTGCTCCCTGCACCTTGGGGAATTTTGATATTCACGAGAAACCCAAAGCCCTCTCAGTCTGTGCCTCTTTGGTCATAGAGAAGTTTATAAAGTCCATCCTGCAAGCGTAAAGGGCTTTAGTCACCTTTCAAATGGAGCAGTGTGTGGCGTGCTGAGAGATACCACAGATGTCGCCAGCTGAGGCCTGAAAGGAGCCCGATGCGTAGAAGGAAAGTGCCGCAGTAACCTTTACCTCAACGGGCAGTGTGGTCCTGATGGTGTTAGTAGGCTGCAGATCTCCCTTGATGAGCTGGCATACCTCAGCGATGACCTCCTTTCGGAGGCACAGCCTCCTAACGCACGTGTTATCGGACAAGTTCAGGTATGATTGCTTTTTCCTGTAAGTGCGTCGTGTGTAAGGTATCCTCCTCTGCAGCAGTCTGTCATCTCTTTGATTGGGCACATAATGTTCTTCAGTATACCTTCAGCCTGCAGCATGTGATTATTGACCAATACGGGTAGAGAAATTACAGACCCCATCACTATAAATGCCCTTAGATTTGTCCTCAACATTTAAATGTGATTACAAGAGTCAATAAGGCTCTTAAAATCTCTCACAAATTAAATCTCTTCATAAGCTCCAAAATAAAGAGTCTCTTTCAGTTCCTCCGACATTCAAAATAGCATCCATAGTGGCCAGTTCTGCCGAGTAGTGGGGACCAGCTTTTCTCCAGCGATCTCCTCGTTGAGCGATCAGCCCAGCGATGTGTGGGCGATGTGGCGAAAGTTGCGGTGGGCGATCTCCTCGGCGATAGCAGATTCATGTGTGCCGAAAGTTGGGCTGGTGATCAGTGGCCGATGTTCCGGCTCAACTTTCCACTTTTAAGCTAAAATAGGCCTGCCTATTTGGGCGATAGATGGGCGATAGCCCAGCGATCATCAGTGGAAAGTCTAGCCCTTGAACTTTACTTGATTTCCTTATAGAGTTGGGGAGGAATTTTCCAGTTTTTTGTTCCATGAAATCTTCTTTTTGTCTCCTTCAAGCATTAACATAACTATAGGTTTTGGAGGGGTGGGGCTGGGGGGGGGAGGGGTGGGGGGTGGAGGGGAGAGTTGGCGCATGAGATTACACTGTGGTTGCAGTGTCCAATGGACAGTGTGAGCATTGATGGACCGGATAGTCATTTCTCACCTTTCTTTTCATGGCCCTGAATTCTCGGCCCCTATGGATGTGTATGAAGTGCACACGCGCCCCTATAGGCCCCACAAGTTCCGGGTTTAGGTATACGAAGCGCATGCACCTAAACCCAGAACTTGCGATCTGTCAAGAATCCTCTTGACATATCCACCGCATCTGGAATAAAGGGCCTCCGCGGGCACAGAGTTCAGCTATTTGCCCAACTCCTGTCCAGCAAATGTCCTTCAAATTCTTATAACTGATAAAAGCAGGCGTAAGACTTTTAAAGGACAGAGAAATACATTAAAAAAATAATTTAAACATTTCAAATCCTGTTAAATAAGGCAAGTTTATTTTTAGACCCTTTAAAATATGTAAAAAAAACAAATTTTAATTAAATTTGTGTCAAATAATTAATTAAATTCCCTTTTTATTTTCAGTGTTTCTGTACTTTTGGGGGTATTCCCATTCATACTGATGGTGATTTTGTATATCGGAACTCACCATTAAGTACGAATTGGAATACCCCTATTCTGATAGGTTGTGCAGGCCCACGTGATCCCACTGATGCGTATGAAACCCTTACACTCCTGGGATATGTGTGTGTCTACACAGGCCTTTGCATAGAGGCCCAGGACTGCAAGTCTCCGAACCTCCGGAACCACCAGATACTTTTGTAGAAATTTCTGAGGTCGGTGGCATCCAACCGCAATTTCTGGGCCCATATGTTGCATACTAAACTTTAAAGAAATGTCATTTTACAAAGGAAAATTAGACTGAAATAACTCAAAAAAATGAAGAAATATTCCAAACTTGAAAATTAGGAACTGAAAATCAAACCGAATGTTATGCTTCCTACTAAATATATTTGCACACAAAAAGATTCATAGTTGTGTCTACTTTTATATCAGGTGGGGATTTTGAATCTGCTCATTAATCTACCAAACAGTTCTCTCAAAATAAAATTGCAGTTATCTTCAGCAGCTGAGCTGAAGATTTATGAGAACACATTCTCTTAATGCTCACTGAAGGACCAAAGGTTCGTGTTAAATGTGCTTTCACTCTTGTGTTGAAATAGGATATGTTCTGCTCTCAATACGACAAATTATTTAGGGATAAATGCATTTGAATCTTCTGTTTTCGACAAGATCGTCAATTCTTGTAAACTTCATTCTAATTTCAACACAGAGCTTACATTCAAAGACCTTTGGAAAGATAAAAATCAATACCAAGCAGTTCTTAAATGTACATTTACCACACAAACAAGGTCAAGCACTTGTAAAGATTTACAGAATTTGATCCTGGTTCGTTACAAATTAATGTTGCAATAATCTTTAGCTTTTGTTAACTATTTAACTTCATGAATATACAAATAAATACATTCTTGCACAAGATTTTAAAAATTAATTGCTAGCGGGTATAAAACAAAACAAAATCAGACAGAAAGAGAGAGAGAGATGCAGAGACAACAAGGCAGAGACTGAGAGGACCACTCAAACAGATAGAGACATACAACTGGGGTGGGGTTGGTAGAGAATGTGAGCGACAAGCATGCAGAAAAAGAGAGGCTCACAGACTGACTAACTTTACAGGATGAAATTTGAGGAAGTAGCTAGGTACTTGTGCTAAAATGCCTTATCATCATACCTGTAACGAACATGTTCAATAGTGTCGTGTGTCAGTCTACTGGCAATGTTTGTACTATGAGGGTTACCTGAAAAATATCAGAAGCACATGAAAAATTAATTAATAACCATTAATCACAAATCTTCAAAATCTTATATGTTCTAAAGTTCATTACAACAATAAAGTAGCGCAGCTGCTACAAGTTCACCTGAACTTGACAAAACTAGAATGCATGTTATTGGATATCTAGAGCTAGAGTTGTGTTTTGCCAGCACCAGATTTTTATATTTTAATCTGGTGACAACAGCAACTGGTAAATCAATGTTCCTGCTGGTGTTAATGCCAAGTTAATACAGAAAACAGTAATGAGGGAGGAGGAAAGCTACAAAACTACAGACCAAACTGCTGAATTTCCACTTCTTTTAAATGCTAACTTGCAGTTGAGTGATGGAAGTTTGGAGATTCGAAGTTACTTGTAGATTTCCAACTCAAACTGGTTGCCTTGCTATTTTTTTTAACAATTTTGACACTTTGAAGTATGACATAGAAACATAGAAAATAGGTGCAGGAGTAGGCCATTCGGCCCTTCTAGCCTGCACCGCCATTCAATGAGTTCATGGCTGAACATGCAACTTCAGTACCCCATTCCTGTTTTCTCACCATACCCCTTGATTCCCCTAGTAGTAAGGACTTCATCTAACTCCTTTTTGAATATATTTAGTGAATTGGCCTCAACAACTTTCTGTGGTAGAGAATTCCACAGGTTCACCACTCTCTGGGTGAAGAAATTCCTCCTCATCTCGGTCCTAAATGGCTTCCCCCTTATCCTTAGACTGTGTCCCCTGGTTCTGGACTTCCCCAACATTGGGAACATACTTCCTGCATCTAACCTGTCTATCCCCGTCAGAATTTTAAACGTTTCTATGAGGTCCCCTCTCATTCTTCTGAACTCCAGTGAATACAAGCCCAGTTGATCCAGTCTTTCTCGATTGGTCAGTCCCGCCATCCCGGGAATCAGTCTGGTGAACCTTCGCTGGACTCCCTAAATAGCAAGAATGTCCTTCCTCAGGTTAGGAGACCAAAACTGTACACAATACTCGAGGTGTGGCCTCACCAAGGCCCTGTACAATTGTAGCAACACCTCCCTGCCCCTGTACTCAAATCCCCTCGCTATGAAGGCCAACATGCCATTTGCTTTCTTAACCGCCTGCTGTACCTGCATCTGGAGCGTGAAAGAATCAGAATGTACAGAATGTACAGATAGATAGATTGATAGTCATAGAAGGTGCCTATTCTTTTTTAAAAAGTAGATCGTATTCATCCTAACCACAATTTATGGAAACAATACTAGTGATAGGTTGAACTATTGAGCCTTTCTAGCTCTATCATCGAGAAGCCATTGGCCTGATGTATTAACGCTGATTTCCTCTTGCCACAGATAGATGCTGCCTGACCTGTTGAGTATTTCCAACACTTTCTGCCTTCCTCGACTTCTCTGTCTCCATTTCTACCGATAGGCTATCGACCAATATCCACTATAAGCTCACTGACTCCCACACCTACCTTAACTACACTTCCTCTCACCCCGCTCTCTGCAAGGACTCTATTCATTCTCCCAGTTTCTCCGTCTCATCTGTTCTGACGATGCCACCTTCCATATCAGTGCTTCCGATGTGTCTTCCGTTTTCTTCAACCGAGGATTCTCTTCTACCATGGTTAGTTAATAGGGCCCACGATCCTGTCTGCTCTATTTCCCGCACTTCTGCTGTTTATCGCTTCTCCTCCCTCCCAGAAACATGATAGGGTTCCCCTTATCCTCACCTTCCACTCCATCAGCCTCTGCCATTTCCGCCACCTTCAGCGTGATCCCAAACACATCTTCCACTCCCCTTTCAGCATTCCAAAGGGACCGTTCCCTCCGCGACACCCTAGTCCACTCCTCAATCACCCCCAACAGCCCCTCCCCGTCCCATGGCACCTTCCAGTGCAAATGCAGATGCAGCAACACCTGCCCTTTTACATCCTCCCTTCCCACCATCCAGGTCCTTCTTCTTCCAGGTGAAACAACGATTTACTTGTACTTCTTCAATTTCATATACTGTATTCACTGCTCACGATGTGGTCTCCTCTACATTGGGGAGACCAATTACAGTGTAGTCAAGCGTGACCCCCAAGCTTTCGGTCGCCTATCACTTTAATTTTTCACTCTATTTCCATGCTGACCTCGGCCTTCCACACTGTTCCAATGAAACTCAACTCTCAAGAAACAGCACCTCATCTTTTGGCACTTGACAGCCTTCCAGTTCAACAATTTTAGATCATAACCTCTGCCCCTATTTTTTCAGACGGTAGCTGTTGATGATTCTGCCATCCTCCATTTACACCTCTTCTAGACCCATCTTTTGTTTCTTTACTTGTCCTATTACTATCGCCTTTTGCCTTGCACCATCATCCCTTTTGTCATTTAATCTCGCCTTTCATCCTATCACAGATCTTCCCTTTTGTTCTTTCCTCCTTTCCCCACTTTCCCTGCCTCTGTACTTGCTTAAAACCTGTTACATCTCTAACTTTTTCCAGTTCTGACGAAAGGTTATCGACCTGAAATGGTAAGTCTGCTACTCCCTCCACAGATGTTGCCTGACCTGCTGAGTATTTGCAGCATTTTCTGTTTTTATTTTTTTTTAAGAAGTACTGGTGGTTTTCAAAAGCTGTTAATGGAAGTTGAAATTTAGGGCTTCAGGAAAATAAATATCACAGTTACAATCCCTATAAATAGGAAGGAGATGAAGGCTTTGGCGAGAGTACAGAAGGGATGTACTGTAATGGTTCCAGGGATGAGGGAATACAGTTATGTGGATAGATTGGAGAAGCTGGGGCTGTTCTCCTTGGAGCAGAGAAGGTAAGAGGAGATTTGACAGAGCTTTTCAAAATTATGTTCGGCCGGAATTTTCTTTACCTTCCCAAGCTGCATGAATCCCATGCCCATGCAGGGACTAAAAGCATCCCAAAAATTGATAATCAAGGACCTATTGTGGAGGGGGAACTTAAAACAATCGCTATCACTAGAGAAAAAGTACTAGGCAAACTAACGGGACTAAAGGTGACTAAGTCCCCTGAACTTGATGGCCTGCATCTTAGGGTCTTAAAAGAAGTGGCTGCAAAGATAGTGGATGCATTGGTTGTAATCAGTTCCCAACCCGCTGTCAAAAATAACAACTTTCCCACCCAAACCGCCACCGATCATGCCCGCTACCACTCCGGAAAATCTTGGCTGAAGGGTTTAGATAGCATAAATAAAGAGAAACTGTTTCCAAAGGCTGAAGGGTCAAGAACCAGAGGGCCCAGATTTAAGACAATTGGCGAAAGAACCAGAGGCGACATGAGGAAAAACGTTTTTACGCAACAAATGGTTAAGATTTGTAATGTACTGCCTTATATGGTGGTGGATAGCCTTCAAAAGGGAATTGGATAAATACTTGGAGAAAAAAATTTCAAGGATATGGGAAAGAATGGGGGAGTGAGACGAACTGGATTGCTCTTTGAAAGAGCAGGCACGGACTCTATGGTCTGAATGGCCTCCTTCTGTGTTATACTATCCTACTTCTACTTTAAATTTGAAGACAAACATAGAAATTATTGCAAAGATCCTACCATAGGTATTTTCTGCAAGGTCTTGGTAAAAGTGCTGAATCTGACTGTGTGCATAAAGTGTTGTACCTCCATGGTCCAGGTAAGTAATTCCTAGAAAAATTAAAACAGGGATAAAGTTTTTTCAATGTTGAGATATTAAAAAAGTGATAGCTGAAATAAAAACAGAAAATGCTGGGAATGCACAGGAAATATCCAAGAGAGAAAGTTAGGTTAACACACAGCAAGTAATGTACTTTGTCCTCAATGATCTACCTGTTGCAGAAATGTCTGTTCACAACAGCATTACATAAGAATATAAGAATTAGGAGCTGGAGTAGGCCATTCAGCCCTTCGAGCCTGCCTGATCATGGCTGATTTTCTACCTCAGCTCCACTTTCCTGCACTATCCCCGTATCCCTTGAATCCTATTATTATTTTCTAAGTGCCCTGTTACCACGACCTTAATAATAGATTCTAGCATTTTCCCTACTACTGATGTCAGGCTAACTGTTCTCCATTTTCTCTCTCACTCCTTTCTTAAATAGCGGGGTTATATTACCTACCTTCCAATCTGCGGAAACCGTTCTAGAATCTATGCAATTTTGGAAGATGACAACCACTATCTCTATAGCCACCTCTTTCAAAACCCTAGGATGTAGGGCATCAGATGTAGGTCCAGGAGATTTATCAGCTTTCAGTCCCTTTAATTTCTTCAGTACTATTTTTTTTACTAATACTAATTTCTTTCAGTTCCTCATTCTCACTTGGATTGGCAGGAGTGACCACACAGTTCTTGTAAAATATCGCTTCCACAGTGAGAACATCCTGCATTGTGTAATGTAGCAGTACCACCACACTAAGTGAAACAGACTCAGGATAGATTTGGGAGCCTATAATTGGGCATCCATGAGACACTGTAGGTCATCATGGACCCTGATGGCATGCACCATAGGCTATTGAAATGAAATCAAAGAGTAAACAGCCAAGGACTCTAGCTACAATTTTAAAATCCTCCTTAAATATGCAAATTATAGCTGATGTTCAAGAAGGGAAAGGAGGATAAACCGGGTATCTAAGAATTAGTTAGTCTAATACGAGTTGTGAGCAAACTCTTCATGTCTATAATTGAAGACAAAATTAGTGAGCATGTAGAAATGTACAGGTTAATCAAGGAAAGCAGTATGGATTTGTTAAAGGCAAGCTACATTTGATAAATGAATAGAGCTTTTCCAAAAAGTGATCACAGGATAGATAAACATACAGTAAAAGTGGTTTCAGAAGGCATCTGATAAATTGTCTGACAAGAGGCTTGTTAGAAAACTTCTGTTGTATGTTACAAGAGGAAATGTAACAAATAAAAATTATGCGTTGTTTGGATTGGAGAAGGGTTGGAAGTGGTGCACTTCAGTGGTCAGAGCTAGACCCGCTTTTGTTCTCAATAAATGGGATAGATTTTAATCTGAAGTGGGTTTCGGGCCGGCGAAGGGTTGAGATGAATGTGAAATGCAGTTGCTGGCCTAAATTTCAGACCTGGAATATTTTAACTCCCGGGCCTCATTTAAATGCTGCTGGTGCACTTCCCACCCAGAACAGGCATAAAGAGAGCGTAGAGCAGCTATCGGCATGCAAAGATTGCGTGGCCCTTAACTGCCAAGTAAATGGCTGGGGGCGGGTGGGGGTAAGGGAAAGTCTGATGCACAAGAGACTGCTGCTGATCCCACAAAGAAATGGCCTCTTCATTCTTCCCAGCAGCTGTCAACCTGCTTCACTATGGTGGGAAATCCATAGCAGTTTCCCCATTCAGGCCCTGGTTAAATGCCATCAGGTTCCTATTGATGTAATGAGATCCTGACTTGCATACATTCATGAGGCTGCCGCCTATTTTAAGTGGGTAACTCAACCTTGCAGTGTGTCACACAGGATGATCAGGAGTGCATTTGAATCAAATGTTAGCAGTGAACTTGATGTTGATGTTGAGTGAGTAAATCGCTGTTCAGAAGCAATGGAGGAAGGCTGAGAGTGACATTTGGTAAGATGAAATGGTGGCTCCAAGTCATATGTGAATGCCTGCAATCAGTTTGGGAGGGAAAGATGACCTGAAGTGAAAGAGAAATGTAGCGCCTGTGAATAGTTTGAAATGCAGATCCAGTGGAATATTAGCTTGAAGCAGCTGAGCAGAGTGGCACAGCGGAAACGTGCTCGGTCCATAACCCAGAGGTCAATGGATCAAAACCATTCTCTGCTTTCAGCAAGATCAGCTTTTTCACAACTCATTCAATTGCTGTCCACAATCAACGCAGCGAGGCTTAGAGACACTTAGTAAAGGGTCAAGTAATGGCAATGAGTACTGTGGGGAATTCCTTCAGTCTTACGTGAAGGCTCAGAAGAAAAAGCTGGCCAGGAGGATTACATAGGATAAACGGCACAGTAACAGGCCACTGGAGGAAGGTATACAGTGTTGTTCCCCAGGGGTCGCTTCTAGGACCACTGCTTTTCTTGATGTATATTAATGACTTGAATGTTTGTGTACAGGACACAATTTTAAAATTTGAAGATGACACAAAACTTGGAAGTATAGTGAACAGTGAGGAGAAGAGTGACATACTTCAGGAAGATATTGACAGGCTGGTGAAATGGGTGGACACGTGGCAGATTAAATTTAACGCAGAGAAATGTGAAGTGATACATTTTGGTAGAAAGAATGAGGAGAGGAAGTATAAACTAAAGGGTATAATCCTAAAGGGGGTGTACCTGGGGGTATGTGTGCATAAATCTTGAAGGTGGCAGGGTAGGTTGAAACATAGAAAATAGGTGCAGGAGTAGACCATTCAGCCCTTCGAGCCTGCACCGCCACTCAATAAGATCATGGCTGATCATTCACCTCAGTACCCCTTTCCTGCTTTCTTGCATACCTCTTCATCCCTTCAGCCGTAAGGGCCATATCTAACTCTCTCGAATATATCCAACGAACTGACATCAACAACTCTCTGCGGTAGGGAATTTCACAGGTAAACAACTCTGAGTGAAGAAGTTTCTCCTCATCTCAGTTATAAATGGCCTACCCCTTATCCTTAGACCGTGTCCCCTGGTTTTGGACTTCCCCAACATCGGGAACATTCTTCCTGCATCTAACCTGTCCAGTCCCATCCCATCAGAATTTTATATGTTTCTATGAGATCCCCTCTCATCCTTCTAAACTCCAGTGAATAAAGGCCCAGTCGAACCAGTCTCTCCTCATATGTCAGTTCAGCCATCTCGGCAATCAGTTTGGGGAACCTTCGCTGATCTCCCTCAATAGCAAGAACGTCCTCCCTCAGAAAGCAGTTTAAAAAGGTTTACGAGGAACCTGGGTTTCATAAATAGAGGTATAGAGTACAAAAGTGTGGAAATTATGATGAACCTGTATAAAACACTAGTATGGCCTCAATTGGAGTATTGTGTCCAATTCTGAGCACTGCATTTTAGGAAGGATGTGAAGGCCTTAGAGAAGGTGCAGAAAAGATTTGAGAATGATTCCAGGAATGAGGGACTTCAGACTGGAGAACCTGGGTTTGTTCTCCTTGGAGCGAAGATTGAGAGGAGATTTGATAGAGGTGTTCAAAATCATGAGGGGTCCAGACAGAGTAGATCGAGAGAAACTGTTCCCGTTGGTAGAAGGGTCGAGAACCAGAGGACACCTACTTACAACTTGAACTAGATGAAGAGTCCAAGTCATGTTTGACTATAAATACTCATCTAGCCCTATATCAATTTAATAGGCTACCGTTTGGAGTGTCTTCCGCCCCTGCCATATTCCAAGGGTGATGAACCAGATTTTGCAAGGTATTGAAGGGGTAGTATGTTATTTGGATGACATACTAATTTCAGCACCAAATAGGCAAATTCATAATAACATACTGAATGAAGTCCTCAAACGGCTAGAGAAGCACAGAGTACGAGTGTCTGCTCGTAAGTGTAAGTTATTTAAAAACTCAGTGGAGTAATTAGGGTACAGAGTAGACAAAGCTGGTTTACATCCGAGCAAGGAAAAATTGGATGCAATCAGAAATGCACCCACTCCCAGAAATGTCACTGAACTTTGTTCATTCTTGGGTCTTTTGAACTATTATGGGAAGTTCCTACCAAATTTGGCTACAGTATTACATCCACTGAATGAACTTTTGAAAAAACAGGTCCATTGGAGGTGGTCAAAAGAATGTGATACAGCATTCAAAGAGTGTAAAAGCAAATTGGTCGAGAGCACCATGTTAGTTCACTATGACATATCGCAGGAGATTCAGCTAGCATGTGATGCCTCTCCATATGGAGTTGGGGCAGAGATCTCTCATGTATCATGTAGTGGGGAGGAGAGACCAATTGCTTTTGCTTCACGCACTCTCAGTGCCAGTGAGAGTAATTATGCGCAAATTGAAAGGGAAGCTTTGGCATTAATTTTTGGGGTCAAGAAGTTACACAAATACTTGTATGGTCGTAAGTTTACCATCGAAACGGACCATAAGCCCCTAACAGCAATCCTCCATCCAAAGTCCCCAGTTCCAACATTAGCTGCAGCTCGAATGCAGAAATGGGCTTTGATTTTGTCAGCATATAAATATGATATTGAATATAGACAATCATCAGCTGATCACAGTAATGCTGATGCAATGTCTAGATTGCCTTCCCCATCACAAGTTACACCCGATAGGGTAGAAGTGTTTTATTTTTCATACATTGATGAACTGCCAGTCACAGCTGAAGAGATTGGTAGAGCAACCAAACATGACCCAGTGATGTCAAAGGTGTATGATTATATTGCAAATGGATGGCCAAACCAGGTAACAGACAAAGATACACATCCATTCTTCATCCATTATCAGTCGATAAAGATTGTATCATGTGGGGTACAAGAGTGGTTATACCAAATAAATTCAGGTCCAAATTATTAGAAGACCTCCATGACCAGCACCTGGGAATGTGCTTGACCAAGAGTTTTGCACGCAGTTATTTATGGTGGCCAGGTCTTGATAAAGATACAGAGTACATCGTAAGTCAGTGTACGACATGTCAATTGGTAAGCAAGCAACCACCATCGGTACCATTACAGCCATGGAAATGGCCTCCCAGGCTGTGGCAAAGGCTACATATTGATTTTGCTGAGTTAGAAGGACAACAATTGTTCATTGTGATTGATAGCCATTCGAAGTGGGTTGAGGTGTTTCCAATGTGGAAAATAACAACAAGTAAAACATTGGACATTTTACGAAGATTTTCTTCTTCATTTGGCCTCCCTGAAGAAATTGTTTTGGATAATGGACCACAATTTCATTCAGAAGAGTTTGCACAATGCACGAGCAAAAATGGTGTGAAACATACCAAGGTTCCACCATACCACCCTGCCTCGAATGGTGCAGCAGAGCACATTGTACAAATTGTAAAATGTGCCCTCATAAAACAAATGTTAGATCCAAATCCAAGGAAATGACAGTTGTCATTGGATCACAAATTGGCTAATTTTTTGATTACATATCGAAATACTCCTCATACAACTACTGGTCGAACACCAGCAGAGTTGTTTCTCAAATGGTAGCCATGAGCCAGATTCTCGTTGTTAAAACCAAATTTGGCACAGTCCATGGAAGAGACACATTTAAGACAGAGAGAGAATCATGATAGAGGTAGAGTAAAAGAGAGAAGTGTGAATTTAAACCAGAAGGTGAGAGTGAAGAACCATCATCATAAATGGTTAAAGTGGTTACCAGGAAAAGTGGTGAAGATATGTGGTCCTCGCACATATTTGGTAAAGATGTTTGATAATGGACAGGTTAGGTTTGTTCATCTTGATCATATTTTACCTACAGACATGGAAGGAGTTGAAGGTGGGAATGATTCAATTATTTCTGACACATCAGATGGTTTTGATACACCAGTAGCAAATCCTAAATCCAATGTACTGGAAACAAATCCAGAAGAGAATCAGAATGAAAGTCTGAGTCCGAGTCAGGAAAACAAAGAGCCTGAAGTTTGAGTGAGTTCAAATGAAAATCAAGGAAATTCCGTGGAGGAAAACATTCCTCGGGATGAGCCTCGAATGAGTGTGAAATCGACACCATGTTGGGAAGGTTCTGTTCGAGAGCGAAGGTATCCTCTTCGAAACAGAAAACAAGTGGTAAAGTTAAATTTGTAAATATGAAAAAAAAATTCTATATCCTGTGTTATGTATAAAAATGAAGTTACGTATGATGTTTGTTATAATAACTTCTTCATTAAGGATGGAGAAGTGTAATGTCTGTAAGCTTGTAATGTTTGTAGCTCCATACTGTGGATGTGGACGTATTGTGTACTGCAACTGTAGGGTTAATAATAAACAGAACCAGGCTATTCCGGAAGCTTCCGACAGAGCTGCCTGCCATGTTAGGAGCTGTGTGTGCTGTGCTGTGTGAATATATCACAGATTAAAACATCCCAAGGCATTTGACAGGAATGTTATAAAACACAATGTGACACCAAGCCACATAAGGAGTAATTAGGGCAGATTAGTTAAAGGTTAATATACGGGTTTTAACCACCCCCCGTCCCCCGTCCCCCATCCCCCGCCCCCTTTCGGTCAATTTGAAATGCAGTGGTGTCATTAGCCGGTTTTAATAGTGTTTTTATAAGGGGGATTTGGCTGTTGGTCAAAGAGGTAAGATTTAAGGAGCGTCTTAAAGGAGGAAAGAGAGGTAGAGAGGTGGAGAGGATCAGTGAGGGAATTCCGGAGCTCAGGATCTAGGCAGCTCAAGGCGCCACCAATAGTTGAGCGATTAAAATCAGGGATGCTCAAGAGGCCAGAATTAGAGCGCAGATATCTCGGATGGTTGTAGAGCTGAAGGAGATTACAGAGATAGGGAGCGGCGAGACCATGGAGGGATTTAAAAACAAGAATGAGAATTTGAAAATCAAGGCATTGCTTAACCAGGAGCCAATGTAGGTCAGTAAGCACAGGAGTGAAGGGTGAACGGAACTTGGGCGGCTGAGTTTTGGATGACCCCAAGTTTACATAGGGTAGAACGTGGGAGGCCAACCATGAGTACATTGGAATAGTCCGATCTAGAGGTAACAAAGGCCTGGATGAGGGTTTCAGCAGCAGATGAGCTGAGGCAGGAGAGGAGACAGGTAATATTACGGAGGTGGAAATAGGCGGTCTTTTTTATGGTGCAGCTATGTGGTCAGAAGATCAATTCAGGGTTTGAAGGTTACGAACAGTCTGGTTCAGCCCAGACATAGAAATATAGAAAATAGGTGCAGGAGTAGGCCATTCGGCCCTTCGAGCCTGCACCACCATTCAATAAGATCATGGCTGATCATTCCCTCAGTACCCCTTTCCTGCCTTCTCTCCATACCCCTTGATCCCCTTAGCCGTAAGGGCCATATCTAACTCCCTCTTGAATATATCCAATGTACTGGCATCAACAACTCTCTGCGGCAGAGAATTCCACAGGTTAACAACTCTCTGAGTGAAGAAGTTTCTCCTCATCTCAGTCCTAAATGGCCTACCCCTTATCCTAAGACTATGTCCCCTGGTTCTGGACTTCCCCAACATCGGGAACATTCTACCCGCATCTAACCTGTCCTGTCCCGTCAGAATCTTATATGTTTCTGTGAGATCCCCTCTCATCCTTCTAAACTGTGAACCTTCGCTGCACTCCCTCAATAGCAAGAAGGCCCTTCCTCAGATTAGGAGACCAAAACTGAACACAATATTCCAGGTGAGGCCTCACTTAGGCCCTGTACAACTGCAGTAAGACCTCCCTGCTCCTATACTTAAATCCCCTAGCTATGAAGGACAACATACCATTTGCCTTCTTCACTACCTGCTGTACCTGCATGCCAACTTTCAATGACTGATGAACCATGATACCCAGGTCTCGTTGCACCTCCCCTTTTCCTAACCTGCCGCCATTCAGATAATATTCTGTCTTTGCGTTTTTGCCCCCAAAGTGGATAACCTCACATTTATCCACATTATACTGCATCAGCCATCCATTTGCCCACTCATCTAACCTGTCCAAGTCACCCTGCAGCCTCTTAGCGTCCCCCTCACAGCTCACACCGCCACACAGTTTAGTGTCATCTGCAAACCTGGAGATATTACACTCAATTCCTTCATCTAAATCATTGATGTATATTGTAAATAGCTGGGGTCCGAGCACTAAGCCCTGAGGCACTCCACGAGTCACTGCCTGCCATTCTGAAAAGGACCCGATTATCCCGACTCTCTGCTTCCTGTCTGCCAACCAGTTCTCTATCCACATCAGTACATTACCCCCAATACCATGTGCTTTGATTTTGCACACCAATCTCTTGTGTGGGACCTTGTCAAAAGCCTTTTGAAAGTCCAAATACACCACATCCTCTGGTTCTCCCTTGTCCATTCTACTAGTTACATCCTCAAAAAATTCCAGAAGATTTGTCAAGCATGATTTCCCTTTCATAAATCCATGCTGACTTGGACCGATCCGGTCACTGCTTTCCAAATGCGCTGCTATTTCATCCTTAATAATTGATTCCAACATTCTCCCCACTACTGATGTCAGGCTAACCAGCCTATAATTACATGTTTTCTCTCTCCCTCCTTTTTTAAAAAGTGGTGTTACATTAGCTACCCTCCAGTCCATAGGAACTGATCCAGAGTCGATAGACTGTCGGAAAATGATCAGCAATGCATCCACTATTTCTAGGGCCACTTCCTTAAGTCCTGTGACAGATGCTAGGGAGAGGGATGGGATCAGTGGCTAGGGTATGGAGTTCATGGCAGGGTCCAAAGACAATGGCTTCGGTCTTCCCAATATTTAATTGGAGGAAATTTCTGCTCATCAGTATTGGATATCAGTCAAGCAGTATAACAATCTAGAGAGGGGTCGAGAGAAGTGATGGTGAGATAGAGCTGGGTTTCATCAGCGTACACGTGGAAACTGAAGCTGTGTTTTCGGATGATGGCGCCAAGGGGCAGAATGTTGATGAGAAATAGATGGGGACCAAGGATAAATCCTTGGGGGACACCAGAGTAACTCTCTGGAGCAGGAAGAGAAGCCGTTGCAGGTGATTCTCTGGTTACGATTAGATAGATAAGAATAGAACCAGGTGAGTGTAGTTCCATCCAGCTGGACAACGGTGGATGGTTTTGCAGTTGGATGGAGTGGTCAATCATGTCAAAGGCTGCAGATGGGTTGAGATGGACGAGGAGAGGTAGTTTACCTTTGTCACAGTCACAAAATATATCATTTCTGACTTTGATAAGAGCATTTTGATACTGTGGCAAGGGAAGAAACCCGATTGGAGGGATTCAAACTTGGGAGTTCGAGGAAAGATGAGCACGGATTTGGGAGGCGACGTGTTCAAGGATTTTGAAGAGGAAAGGGAAGTTGGAGATGGGGCGATAGTTTGCAAAGATGGAGGGGGGTCAAGGGTTTTTTGTCGAGAGGGGTGATGACGGCAGATTTGAAGGAGAGGGGACAGTACTTGAGGAGAGAGAATTGTTAAAAATGTTACTGGAGCAAATGTGAGTTCAGGGCTGGGGCTAGCCCCATTTCTGCTGATGGGTCAGGTTAAAATTGAGTCTTCTATAAATAATTTGGAGTGGGTATAGGGAACAGAGTTTCAGCATTTCCTTGATGTCACAAAAATAGGTAATTTGTCAAACAATGAGGAGGTCTATAAAACCACAACTTGTATTTATATAGCGCCTTTAACGTAGTAAGACCTCCCAAGCCGCTTCACAGGAGTGTTTTAAGACAATACAAATAAATTTGACATCGGGCCACATAAGAATTACGGCAGAACACCAAAAGCTTGGTCACAGACGTAAGTTTTAAGGAGCGTCTTAAAGGAGGAAAGAGAGGTAGCAAGGCGGAGAGGTTTCAGGAAGGAGTTCCAGAGCTTGGGGCCTAGGCAGCTGAAGGCACAGCCAGCAATGGTCTAGCAGTTATAATCAGGGATGCTCAGGAGGTCAAAATTTGAGGAGCGGCGACATCTCGGGGGCGGGGCGGGGGGGGGGGGGTTTGTGAGGCTGAAGGGGATTGCAGAGATAGGGAGGGGCGAGGCCATGGAGGGATTTGTAAACAAGGATGAGAATTTGGAAATCTAGGCGTTGCTTAACCAGGAGCCAATATAGGTCATCGAGCACAGGGGGGATGGGTGAGTGGGACTTGGTGCGAGTTACAACACGTGCTGCCGAGTTTTGGATGATCTTAAGTTTACGTACGGTTGAATGTGGGAGACCAGCAAGGAGTGCATTGGATAGGCAAGTCTAGAGGTAACAAAGGCATGGATGAGGGTTCAGCAGCAGATGAGCTGAGGCAGGGGCAGAGACGGGCAGTGTTACAGAAGTGGAAATAGGAGGTGCAATGTATGCACTCTAAGTATGCTCACATATTTGTAGAGCTGTTCATTTCTGCGGCCCAGAGGAGTCTGTGTTCCATGTGTATATTGAGCGTGCGAGGTTGCAGCCCCTATTCCACTATTTGAAGGGGCTGCTCCTCAAATTCTGGTTGCACTTCAATCCCACACTCCTAATCTTTGGGCACCCTGTGCAGAGGGGAGCGGGTAGGTCCGAGGGCCTCCTCATAGGACTGCTCCTGGGCACGGCCAAGGGTGTCATCAGCCGGTCCAGGCAGCGGGCGGTCGAGGGGGTCATTCAGCTTGACTGCCTGCCTCTCTTCCGAGCTTTCTTCCGGGTCAGGGTGTCCCTAGAGATGGAGCACGCAGTGTCCACCGGTACGCTTGCGGTCTTCCGCGAGAGGTGGGCGCCGGAGGGGCTGGAGTGCATTATCACCCCCGGCAACCAAATTTTAATTTGATTTGATATGTTTTAAAGTTTAATTTGTTTTAATTGCCGGGTTTTTAGTGTTCCCCTCCCCTTTTATAGGGGGCACTTGTAAAATTTATGGTTTTACTGCCAAAAAAAAAGGCAAAAAACACAAAAGAAAACAAAACGAAAAAAGGGCAGTTGGAAAGTGTCTGGAGTGTCCCCCAGATCGGGGGGCACTTGATTTAATGTTTCTTTTTGGTTTCCCCAAAAAGAGTTGTAGAGCTGTTCATTTCTGCGGCCCAGAGGAGTCCGTGTTCCATGTGTATATTCAGCGTGCAAGGTTGCAGCCCTTAGTCCACTATTTGAAGGGGCTGCTCCTCAAATTCTGGTTGCACTTCAGTCCCACACTCCTAATCTTTGGGCACCCTGTGCGGAGGGGAGCGGGTAGGTCCGAGGGCCTCCTCGTAGGACTACTCCCACGGCCAAGGGTGCCATCAGATGGTCCAGGCTGCGGGCGGTCGAGGGGGTCGTTCAGCCCGACTGCCTGCCTCTCTTCCGCGGTTCCATCCGAGCCAGGGTGTCCCTAGAGATGGAGCACGCGGTGTCCACCAGTACGCTCGTGGTCTTCCGCGAGAGGTGAGCACCGGAGGGACTGGAGTGCATCATCACCCCCGGCAACCAAATTTTTATTTGATTTTATATGTTTAAAGTTTAATTTGTTTATTGTGACGGTTTTACTGTCCCCCTTCCCCCTTTTAGTCAGGGGGCACTTGTATAATTTGTGGTTTAAGTGCCCAAAAAAAAAAACCAAAAAACAAAACAAAAAAGGGCACTTGAAAAATGTTTGGAGTGGCCTTCCCCGTTAATCAGGGGGCACTTGATTTAATTGTTTATTTGTTCTCAACAAAAGAGTTGTAGAGCTGTTCATTTCTGAGGTCTAAAGGAGTCCGTGTTCCACGTTTTTATTGAGTGTGCGTGGTTGCAGTCCCTCGTTCAATATCTGAAGGGGCTGCTCCGCAAATTCTGGTTGCACATCAGTCCCACACTCCTGATCTTTGGGCACCCTGTGTGGAGGGCCTCCTTGTAGGACTGCTCCTGGGCATGGCCAAGGGTGCCATCACCCGGTCCAGGCAGCGGGCAGTCGAGGGGGTCGATCAGCCCTAAAATTGACAAACTTAGACAAATTAAACTTTAAACATTAATGATCAAATTAAAATTTGGTTGCAGGGGGTGATGATGCACTCCAGTCCCTCCGGCGCCCACCTCTCGCGAAAGGCCGTGAGCGTACCGGTGGACACCGCGTGCCTGCCTCTCTTCCGCGGTTACATCCGAGCCAGGGTGTCCCTGGAGATGGAGCACGCGGTGTCCACCGGTACGCTCGCGGCCTTCCGCAAAAGGTGGGCGCCGGAGGGACTGGAGTGCATCATTACTCTCTGCAACCAAATTTTAATTTGATCATTAATGTTTAATTTTTAATTTGTCTAAGTTTGTCAATTTTAGGGCCCCCCCCCCCCACTTTAGCCAGGGGCCACTTGTATAATTTGTGTTTTTAGTGCCCTAAACCGCCCCCCCCACCCCCGCAAAGAAAAGGGACACTGGAAAAAAAATAATTTTGGAGTCTGACCCCCCTTGCAGGAGGCATTTGTTTAAAGTGCACAACTAACATAGTTGAAATGGTACTATGTAGTGTGATTGTTAAACCTTTCCTAATACTGCTACAACTACAGTGAGAGTGAGAGTGAGAGTGAACCCAGGACCCTGTGAGAGGAGGAGGAAGAAAAGCTGCCTTCTAGGTACATCTACATGGAGACTGTGAGCATCTGGGGGGAGGAGGAGGAGGCATGCTGCCCGGAGAGGGGAGAGGAGGGAGAGTTGCCAATACTCCTGTTACTGCTGCAGAGTTTGAGAGAGGGGGAAGGAACAGCTGCCATTCGACTACTCACCAGCTGTGTGGAAGGAGGGAGAGCCATTGTCAACATCAACAGGTGGGTGTATTTTGGTGCACTCCCCAAAAAAGACTTTGCTTAATCGGTGGGAGGATAGTGTTAAATCCAAGGAAGAGGCATATAAATTGGCCAGAAAAAGCAGCAAACCTGAGGACTGGGAGAAATTTAGAATTCAGCAGAGGAGGACAAAGGATTGAATTAGAAGGGGGAAAATAAAAGTATGAGAGGAAACTTGCTGGGAACATAAAAACTGACTGCAAAAGTTTCTATAGATATGTGAAGAGAAAAAGATTAGTGAAGACAAACATAGGTCCCTTGCAGTCAGATTCAAGTGAATTTATAATGGGGTACAAAGAAATGACAGACCAGTTGAACAAATACTTTGGTTCTGTCTTCACGAAGGAAGACACAAATAACCTTCCGGAAATACTAGGGGATCGATGGTCTAGTGAAGAGGAGGAACTGAAGGAAATCCTTATTAGGCAGGAAATTGTGTTAGGGAAATTGATGGGATTGAAGGCCGATAAATCCCCGGGACCTGATAGTCTGCATCCCAGAATACTGAAGGAAGTGGCCCTAGAAATAGTGGATGCAGTGCTGATCATTTTCCAACAGTCTATCAACTCTGGATCAGTTCCTATGGACTGGAGGGTAGCTAACGTAACACCACTTTTTTAAAAAAGGGAGAGAAAACAGGTAATTATAGACAGCTTAGCCTGACATCAGTAGTGGGGAAAATGTTGGAATCAATTCTTAAAGATGAAATAGCAGCGCATTTGGAAATCAGTGACAGGATCGGTGCAACTCAACATGGATTTATGAACCCTGGAATTATGTGAGGGTGTAACTAGTAGAGTGGACAAGGGAGAACCAGTGGATGTGGTGTATTTGGACTTTCAAAAGGCTTTTGACAAGGTCCCACACAAGAGATTGGTGTGCAAAATTAAAGCACATGGTATTGGGGGTAATGTACTGACGTGGATAGAGAACTGGTTGGCAGACAGGAAGCAGAGAGTCTGGATAAACTGGTCCTTTTCAGAATGGCAGGCAGTGACTAGTGGGATGCTGCAGGGCTCAGTGCTGGGACCCCAGCTATTTACAATATACATCAATGATTTAGATGAAGGAATTGAGTGTAATATTTTCAGATGACACTAAGCTGGGTGGCGGTGTGAGCTGCGAGGAGGACGCTAAGAGGCTGCAGGGCAACTTGGACAGGTTAGGAGAGTGGGCAAATGCATGGCAGATGCAGTATAATATTGATAAATGTGAGGTTATCCACTTTGGTGGCAAAAACACGAAGGCAGAATATTATCTGAATGGCAGATTAGGAAAAGGGGAGGTGCAACGAGACCTGGGTAACATGGTACATCAGTCATTGAAAGTTGGCATGCAAGTACAGCAGGCGGTGAAGAAGGCAAATGATATGTTGGCCTTCATAGCTAGAGGATTTGAGTATAGGAGCAGGGAGGTCTTACTGCAGTTGTACAGGGCCTTGGAAAGGCCTCACCTGAAATATTGTGTTCAGTTTTGGTCTCCTAATCTGAGGAAGGACGTTCTTGCTATTGAGGGAGTGCAGCGAAGGTTCACCAGGCTGATTCCCGGGATGGCAGGACTGACATATGGGGAGAGGCTGGATCGACTGGGCCTGTATTCACTGGAGTTTAGAAGGATGAGAGGGGATCTCATAGAAACATATAAAATTCTGATGGGACTGGACAGGTGAGATGCAGGAAGAATGTTCCCGATGTTGGGGAAGTCCAGAACCAGGGGTCACAGTCTAAAGATAAGTGGTAAGCCATTTAGGACTGAGATGAGGAGAAACTTCTTCACTCAGAGAGTTGTTAACCTGTGGAATTGCCTACCGCAGAGAGTTGTTGATGCCAGTTCGTTGGATATATTCAAGAGGGAGTTAGATATGGCCCTTACGGCTAAAGGGATCAAGGGGTATGGTGAGACAGCAGGAAAGGGATACTGAGGTGAATGATCAGCCATGATCTTATTGAATGGTGGTGTTGGATCGAAGGGCCAAATGGCCTACTCCTGCACCTATTTTTTATGTTTCTATGTTATATAAGAAACAAGAGCATTCAATATCATGGCTGATCTGATCATGGGCTCAGCTCCACTTCCCTGCCCTCTCCCCATGACACTTTACTCCCTAATCGCTCAAAAAGCTGTCTATCTCCGCCTTAAATCTATTCAATGACCTAGCCTCCACAGCTTTCTGGAGCGGAAATTCTGCAGATTTACAACCCTGAGAGAAGAAATTCCTCCTCATCTCAATTTTAAATACCGGTAGGTGATCCCTTATTCTGAAACTATACCCCCTAGTTCTAGATTGCCCCATGAGTGGAAACACCCTCTCTGCATCTACCTTGACGAGCCCCCTCATTATCTTCTATGTTTCAATAACATTCGCCTCTCATTCTTCTGAACTCCAATAAGTATATGCCCAACGTACTCAACCTTTCTTCATAAGTCAACCCCTTCATCTCAAGAATCAACCTAGTGAACCTTCTCTGAACTGCCTCCAATGCAAGTATATCCCTCCTTAAATAAGGAGACCAAAACTGTATGCAGTACTCTAAGAGTGGCCTCACCAATACCCCGTACAGTTGTAGCAGGACTTCTCTGCTTTTATACTCCATCCCCCTTGCAATAAAGACCAACATTACATTTGCCTTCTGGATTACTTGCTGTACCGACATACTAACTTTTTGTGTTTCATGCACCAGGTCCCTCTGTACTGCAGCATTTTGTAATTTTTCTCCATTTAAATAAAAATTAGCTTTTTTATTTTTTCTGCCAAAGTGAATAACCTCACACTTTCCCACATTATACTCCATCTGCCAAATGTTTGCCCACTCACTTAGCCTGTCTTTGCAGATTTTTTTGTGTACTCCTTACAACTTAATTTCCCAACCATCATTGTATCATCAGCAAAATTGGCTACATTACACTCAGTCCCTTCATCAAAATCATTAATATGGATTGTAAATAGTTGTGACCCCAACACCAATCACTGCGGCACCCCACTGGTTACTGTTTGCCAACTGGAAAATGACCCATTTATCCCGACTCTCTGTTTTTTGTTAGTTAGCCAATCCTCTATCCATGCTAATATATTATCCCCAACCCCATGAACTTTTATCTTGTGCAGTAACCTTTTATATGGCACCTTATCGAATGCCTTCTGGAAATCCAAATACACCACATCCACTGGTTCCCCCTTATCCACCCTGCGCGTTACATCCTCAAAGAACTCCAGCAAATTTGTCAAACATGATTTCCCTTTCATAAAACCATGCTGACTCTGCTTGACTGAATTATGCTCTTCCAAATGTCCTGCAACTGCTTCCTTAATAATGGATTCCAGCATTTTCCCCAACGACAGATGTTACGCTAACTGGTCTATAGTTTCCTGCTTTCCGTCTGCCTCCTTTTTTAAATAGGGGCGTTACATTTGCGGTTTTCCAATCTGTTGGGACCTCCCCAGAATCCAGGGAATTTTGGTAGATTACAATCAATGCATCCACTATCTCTGCAGCCACTTCTTTTAAGACCCTAGGATGCAAGCCGTCAGGTCCAGGGGATTTGTCCACCTTTAGTCCCATTATCTTACTGAGTACCACCTCCTTAGTGATTGTGTTAAATTCCTCCCCCGCTATAGCCCCTTGCCTATCCACTGTTGGGATATTGTTTGTGTCCTCTACCGTAAAGACTGATACAAAATATTTGTTCAGAGTTTCTACCATCTCCATGTTCCCCATTACTAATTCCCCGATCTCGTCCCCTAAGGGACCAACATTTATTTTATATACCTATAGAAACTCTTGCTATCTGTTTTTATATTTCATGCTAGTTTACGTTCATAGTCTATCTTCCCTTTCTTAATAATTTTTTTAATCATTCTTTGCTGGCTTTTAAATGCTTCCTAATCTTGTGTCCTCCAACTAGTTTTGGCCACTTTGTATGCCCTTGTTTTTAAATTGGATACTATCCTTTATTTCTTTAGTTAGCCACAGATGGCTATCTTTTCTTTTACACCCTTTTCTCCTCATTGGAATATATTTTTCTTGAGAGTTGTGAAATATCTCCTTAAATGTACCCTACTATTCATCAACCATCGGACACTTTAATCTATTTTCCCAGTCCAATTTACCCAACTCTGCCCTCATACCTTCATAGTCTCCTTTATTTAAGCTTAGTACGCTGATTTGAGATCCAATTTTCTCACCCTCCATCTGAATTTGAAATTCAACCATGCTATGATCACTCATTCCAAGGAGATCCTTTACTAGGAGATTGTTTATTAATCCTGTCTCATTACACAGGACCAGATCCAAGAAAGCCTGCGCCCGAGTTGGTTCCTTTACACACTGCTCAAGGAACCCGTCCCTTTTTCACTCTATCAACGCTTCCTCAAGGCTACCCTGACAAATTTGATTTGTCCAATCAATATGGAGTTTAAAATCACCCATGATTATTGCTGTTCCCTTTTTACAAGTCCCCACTATATCCTGGTTTATACACCGACCAACAGAGTTGCTACTGTTCGGGGGCCTATAGACTACACTCACCAGTGACTTTTCCCCCTTATTTAGCCTAACATTTGTGGTTGGGAAAATGTTGGAGTCCATTATTAAAGAAGCAATAGCAGGACATCTGGAAAAGCAAAATTCGGTCAGGCAGAGTCAGCATGGATTTATGAAGGGGAAGTCATGTTTGACAAATTTGCTGGAGTTCTTTGAGGATGTAACGAACAGGGTGGATAAAGGGGAACCAGTGGATGTGGTGTATTTGGACTTCCAGAAGGCATTTGACAAGGTGCCACATAAAAGGTTACTGCACAAGATAAAAGTTCATGGGGTTGAGGGTAATATATTAGCGTGGATAGAGGATTGGCTAACTTACAGAAAACAGAGAGTCGGGATAAATGGTTCATTCTCTGGTTGGCAACCAGTAACTAGTGGGGTGCCGCACGGATCAGTGCTGGGACCCCAACTATTTACAATCTATATTAACGACTTGGAAGAATGGACTGAGTGTAATGTAGCCAAGTTTGCTGACGATACAAAGATGGGAGGAAAAGCAATGTGTGAGGTGGACACAAAAATTCTGCAAAAGGACATAGACAGGCTAAGTGAGTGGGCAAAAATTTGGCAGATGGAGTATAATGTTGGAAAGTGTGAGATCATGCACTTTGGCAGAAAAAAATCAAAGAGCAAGTTATTATTTAAATGGAGAAAGATTGCAAAATGCCGCAGTACACCGGGACCTGGGGGTACTTGTGCATGAAACACAAAAGGATAGTATGCAGGTACAGCAAGTGATCAAGAAGGCCAATGGTATCTTGGCCTTTATTGCAAAGGGGATGGAGTATAAAAAGCAAGGAAGTCTTGCTACAGCTATACAAGGTATTGGTGAGGCCACACCTGGAATACTGCGTGCCGTTTTGGTTTCCATATTTACGAAAGGATATACTTGCTTTGGAGGCAATTCAGAGAAGGTTCATTAGGTTGATTCTGGGGATGACGGGTTTGACTTTTGAGGAAAGGTTGAATAGTTGGGCCTCTACTCATTGGAATTCAGAAGAATGAGAGGTGATCTTATCGAAACCTATAAGATTATGAGGGGGCTTGACAAGGTATATGCAGAGAGGATGTTTCCACTGATGGGGAAGACTAGAACTAGAATAAGGAGCCACCCATTTAAAACAGATGAGGAGAAATTTCTTCTCTCAGAGGGTTGTAAATCTGTGGAATTCGCTGCCTCAGAGAATCTGGGACATTGAATAAATTTAAGACAGAAATAAACATTTTCTTAAACGATAATGGGTTATGGGGAGCAGGCGGGGAAGTGGAGCTGAGTCCATGATCAGATCAGCCATGATCTTATTCAATGGCGGAGTAGTCTCGAGGGGCCGTATGGCCTATTTCTGTTCCTATTTCTTATGTTCTTATGTTCATATTATTCCTTATCTCCACCCAAAATGTTTCAACATCCTGGTCATTTGAGCCAATATCGTTTCTCACTATTGCAGTGATTCCATCCTTTATCAATCGAGCTACCCAAACTCCTTTTCCTTTCTGTCTGTCCTTCCAGATTGTCAAATACCCCTGAATATTTAATTCCCAGTCCTGGTCACCTTGCAACCACATCGCTGTGATGGCTATCAGAGCATATCCATTTGTACCGTCAACTCATCTATTTTGTTACGAATGCCATGTGCATTCAAATAAAGAGCTTTAAAATTTTGTTCTTTTACCATTTTTCCCTGCCTTGACCCCACTTTCTGATACGCTCTTATGTTTATACATTCTGTCCCTTCCTGTCACACTCTGGTCATCATTTCCCCCAGTGCGACTCTGCTTTATTGCCTTCTCCTTGCACTTTGACTTTTTACATTTCTGTTCACCTAAGGCCCCCCCCGCCAGACAAATTAGTTTAAAGCCCTCTCTACAGTCCTCCGTACCCCTCTTCCCCTCGCTCTCTCTCTCTTCCCCACCACTCCTCTCTCTCTCTCCCCACTTCCGATCCCCCTCTCCACCCCCCCTCCAAATCCTCCTCTTTCTCTCTCCCCCCTCCGATCTCCCTGCTCCCCCCTCAGTCCCCACTCTCTTCCTCCCCCCCTTCTTCGATCCCCTTTCCCCCTTTCTACGATCCCCTCTCTTTCCCGCCCCCACCGATCCCCCCCCTTCGATTCCCTCTCTTTCCCCCCCCCCCGATCCCCCCCCTTCGATTCCCTCTCTTTCCCCCCCGCCCGCCCCAGATCCTCTCTCTCTCTCACACACACATTGTCTGTCTCTCCTACTCCCTCCCTTGCCCCGCCCCCTCAGATCCCGCCTCTCACTCTCTCCTTTCGATCTTCTCCTCTTCCCCCGGACAGCATGAATTCAGTGACGCGCCTTCTCCCAGTGAGCTGAAGAAAAGCGTGGCCTACTGCAAGCCACAACTGTTGCGTACTACGCATGCGAGGCCTCGGTAAACAGCGCGCATGTGTAGAAGGGGATCAGGTGCACACACGTGGCTCCGGGATACAGCGCGCATGCGCAGAAAGCCACAAATATCTTCATGTAGATAATCACAGCACAGAAAGGACTAAAAGGACTTTCATGACCTCAGGACATCCCAAATCATTTTCACAGCCATTAAGTACTTTTGGGGAGTAGTCACTGTTGTATTGTAGGAAATGCGGGCAGGCAATTTGCAACACAACAAGCTCCCACAAACAGCAATGTAATAATGACCAGATAATCTGTATTCGTGATTATGGTTGAGGGATTAATATTGGCCAACCCACTGGGGAGAACTTCCCTACTCTTCTTTGGAACGGTGCCATGGGATCTTTTACATGCACCTGAAAGGACAGGGCATTGGTTTAACGTCTCATCCAAAGACTCTGGCAGTGCAGCACTCACTCAGTACTGCACTGAAATGTCAGCCTAGATTCTTGTGCTCAAGTTTCTGGAATGGACTTTTGTGTCATTTATTTAGATTATCGGGTTATCAATAAAACATTTTGGAGTAGAAAGTTAACTTCAGTGGAGACTTCAATGGAAAGGAAAATGGGGCAGGCTGTGCTACGAGTGGCCAATCCACGACTGCCCAAATTTGAATTTCACCCCCTTTATTCAATTTTTTGGAAATGGACCTTTACTTTGCCTAATGGTAAATTAATAATCCAAAATCACATGCAAGATAAATCTACAAATGATGCTTCAGTGTCCACTTAATTTGTATGTCTTCTATTTTTAAATTTTTCTGTAAAGATTTTTCTGTGCATATACATCCTGAATTATTTAGCTGATATTTATTATGAGATACATACGTTGCTTGTGTGCTTTGCATATTGGCTGATCAGTGCACCAAGAGGCTGCAGTGTCTAACCAAGTAAATTCTGCATGGCTCTGGGCCAAGTATCCAATTAAAGTAACAACTGGTGGCGGTCAGCAGATAGTTCAAAATTAAATTCAGCCTCTAAGAGCAAATCCTTTTGATCATCTTTTCAACATATTTCACATCGAAATACAATAGGGCCAAAATTTGCGGTCGGAGGCATACATCTTGAGTATGTCTCAAACCCAGAAAAAAAAATATGAACTGACCTGCTGGCTCCTGGGATTCGGAATCTTCAGGTCCTGGGCCTGCAGGCCTACATATGCGTAAAGGCCCATGGATACCAAGGATGCAAGCAGTTCGGGAATGTCTCTGAGATCACGTGGGCCAGGTCAACCAATTAGAAAGGGGGGATTCCTCTTAAGCTTATGGAGATTCCATTTACGAATGGGATCCCCAGAAGCTTAGGAGAAATCCCCAAATAAATAAATAGCACAGCTGAAATAAAAATCATATTCCCATGTTCAAAATTAATTAAAAGTCTCTTTAATTAAATTGAAAAATAATTTTAAACATTTAAATCTAATTTTAAATGCTTTTGTATATTTTATCATTTTTAAAATTTTTATTTAACATTTATTTTAACCTTTACACTGGTAAAAGCAGACCTTAAGTCATTACAACAGTGACTACATTCCAAAAGTACTTCACTGGCTGTAAAGCACTTTGAGAGACACCAGGTGGTCGTGAAAGGGGCTATATATATATATGCAAATCTTTCTTTCTTTTACTAGGTTTAAAGGTTTCGTGAGCATTTGCTGGGCAGTAATTGGGCAAATAGCCCAACTCTTACCCTGCAAAAGTGTTTTTGCAGTAGATGCAAACGATCTGTCAAGGCGAACCATGACTGATCGCAAGTTCTGGATTTTTGGGCATGCACAGCACATACTTTTTAAACTTAAGTAAATTAGAATCTGTGCATTTTATTTCCTGGTTTGCTGTCTTGGAGAATTTTTCAATGTGATTGGTTACTAAGCCAGCTAGACAACATCACTGTTGCTGGACATTCAGACTCGCTTGATTTAGTGCCAGAGTTAAACAAAGGTCGGGACATCTGAAATTCACGCCAGAGATTGCTAGATATTTGTGGGCAGCTTTCTTCGCGATCAGCAGCAAGCAGCGTCGCTTTGCCACTGATTGCAAATTCCAGGTCTTGTGTTTGTGATGATTCAAAACTGTATGCAAGCCAACATACAAAATGAATTCTGGGTGCTAAAAAATGCAGCTTGAAGTGGTGATAAAGAAATGCTTTCATCTTCTGTTAAATTAAGCTTCATACAAAACTGTACAACAACAACAACAACTTGCATTTATATACCGTTTTTAACTTAGGAAAACATCTAAGGCTCTTGCAAATAAAACCTGGATGCAAGTACACTTGAAAATATACCATAGTCATGTAGCATACTCTAATACATTGATCGAAAACTGTACAAGTATAGCATACTGGATTAAAAATGGATTGGAAAGCAAAAACAGAGAGTGGGAGTTTAGGGCAGGTTTTCTGAGTGCATGAAAGTGGTGTCCTACATGGTTCATTTTAGGTGTCACTTTTGCTCAATGTGTATATGAATGATTTAGATCTACGTCTAGAGGGAGCAGTGTTGAAATTTGCAGATGATACCAATATACAAGGTATATATAGACCAAAGGAAACTGCAAAGGGATATTGACTGGTTGCGGGAATCAGCTAAAATAAATGTCAGATGAAATTCAATGTTACTAAGTGAGAGGTGATACATTTTGGTTAAAAAAATAACAGCAATAAATTATACTCTGAATTGAAGTAGACTAAAATGTTGTGAAAGAACAGATGGATTTAGTTTCTCAGGACATTAAAGACAGCACCTCAGGTTAACAAGACCTGAAAAAAAGCTGATAGGATTCTAGGTTTTGTCGCAAGAGGTTTAAAATAGAAAGAAAAAAAGCTATTGGTGAGTCTATATAAGACCTTAATAAGTCCTTAAGTACGGCTATACACAGGGTACAAATCAGATTCACTAGGACATTGCCTGGTATGAGGAAATAAAAATACAAAGAAAGGCTTCAAATATTCGATATTTTTGTTAGAACAATGCAGGGGCGATATATTAGAAGTGTTTAAAATTATGACAGGAGGGACAGGGTAGATAAAGGAAGACTGTCTCCGTTTCCAAGCCGGCAGCCATCAAGATGGAGAGGCGGGCTGGAAGGCCTGTGGCACCAGGTCACAACCGGGAAGCGGGGAATAGGAAAGGTCGGTGTGAAAGATCGTAGGTGGCGCCATGGGACAAAAAAAATCGGTGGCGTGGGGGGGCGAAGTTCGCGTGCCGGGAGAACATCCGGGGTGGGGGGGGGGGGGGCAGGTAGCAGATCATGGACCGTGAGAACATTGGGGGGAGGGGGAGCAGGAGTGGAGAACATCCTGGGGAGGGGGGAGGAGAACGTGGGCCCTGGAGAACATCAGAGGTGGGCTAGGAGACAATTGCGAGCCGGGGAGAGCATTTGGAGGTCACAGGATCATGGGGAGGAAGGCTCCGATGGTGGGGGTCCAATGGCAGGGGTTTGGGGTTGGCGGATTGCCGGGGTGGTGGGGGGGGGGGGGGGGGGGGAAGGTTAGCTTGGTGGGCCAGGGGGGAGCACTCCTGCTCCTCCTGGTCAACAAGCATTGCTGTAAAAGCACTTATCTGATGGATCCGGCCTGCAGGGGTTAAAAGTAAAACTGTGGTACACAGCCTCATAAGGTTTTGGTTGGTCCTCTGATGAGGAGGTTTACCAGGAATGAGGCACTTCAGTTATGAGGAGAGATTGGAAAAGTTAGGATTGTTCTCCTTGGAACATGCCCTGGTTAAATTATTTCCCACCCTTTAACACCATTTCATCTGAAAACTAAACTTGGTCTTGACATCCCATGTGGAATACTATGGCAAATTGACAAGCATTAATATATTAAGTCATAAATGGTGTGCACACCCTGTACACATTAACTTTACTTTCTGTGCCACATTTTGTATGTCAAAAATTATGATGCTAAAACCTTGTGTCAACGTTTCCCCATCACACTTTATTGATTGGCTCAAGTAAAACAGCAGCAAAACAAAATTGAAGAGGTAGGGAACAAAAAAATGCCAATGAAAAACTGTTACAAATTTATAAAGTCAAACAAACAGTTAGGGAAATCTACCAATTGAATCAATCAATTAACATGTTTTTTAATATATTTTCACCTACCTGTTTTCCTCACTAACAAAGTTCTAATATTAATAAGGTTATAAATCAAATAAAAACATATTTCACAACAATATGATAACATTTACCCATTGAATTGTTTCTGTGCCTTTTAGTTACTTCTTTAAAGTTTTTAAACTTCAAAACCTTAAGCTTGTCTGCTGCACTTCAAAGTAAATCATCTGCAAAGTGCTTTGATATATTTGAGACGTGTAAAGTACCGTATAAATGCAAGTCTTTCTAATTCTTCAGCTGTCGCAAGTACCTTTACATCTAATAATTTATTCTTTGCACAATGTTCTGTGGAGTTCCACGGCAATACAGAATAGTAAATACCAATCCAGTGAATAAAATATCAAGTCTGAAATGGGTACAAAAGAATTGTTTTTTTTTGCCAGTGCAGTTGAGAATGCAAACCTTATTGGCATTCAGTATGACTGCTACTTTATTCAAAGGCAGGTCAGCTCAACTATTGCACATTACTATCTCTACATGGAGTTTAATTACATTTTGTTTAATTCTGCTGTTAACTTTTGCACAGTGATATCAGGAGTTGTATCCATAATTAAATGATTATGCAGAACTTCTCTTTCTCAGGCAGTTAACAACTATTTAAGTACCTTGTATTATTCAAACACATCACCGCCTCTGTAGTTCCACTGAAAAACATATTTTAGTGCTTACAATTGAGCTTGCTACTTTGCCACATTTAGATTTATCTATTGTTTCCTTAATTTCTTCAATGTTGACCAGTTCTGTTTCCATTATAAAGGAAGTTCTTGGACTAGGACTTGAGATGGACAGAATGAATTCAACAGCTCAAAAATAAGAGCACCATTTGTCAAAATTTTGGATACGGGCACAGACACGATGGACTGAATGACCTCTTCCTGTGTCATAATTTTCTATGATTTTCTATGACTGGACAGCCAAATTTGACTTTGGTAACTGTACAATGTATTCCCTCTTTTCACTGATTCTCTCTGGTGAGGTTCTATTAGCTGTGTTAACTATACATTCAAAGCGATTGTTAGAACCATGCAGTTGATAAACTGAATCAGCACTGGACTTCTATTTCTAGACCTCTTCTATGTTTACTTGACTGTCTTGATATTTCTTCCCTGCCTCACCAGTATCCCAATTTAGTTTTCTTCCCTGTCCCCTTTACAAAAGATGGCCTTCTCCCAGGTCCTTGCCCATAACATTTGGTAACCACCCACAAAGTAACCAACTAAGTAAGGTTAGCTTATTTTTCGCATTTCCGCTCTCTGTAGAAATAGATTTTGCAAGTTTGACACTTCACTGAACTTCTCAGCCGAGATAGACAACTCACCAAATGGGCAACTATGTGTGTCAATGTCCTGTTGTACCTTATCAACTTTCTTATTGATAGAATTAGCTCTTTGGATCACAGAAGTAGCACTGTGCACATTTTTCCAAGATCTGAACACTCAAACACACATCACAATTAATGAATGAGCTGCATATAGTTACAACCCCTTCGGATCAGACAGAATCATGATTAGAGAGCCAGAAAAGAACTTGTATTTATGCAGCACTGTTCACATCCTAACGATGTCCCAAAGCACTTCGCAACCAAAGAGTTATTTTTGAAATGTAATCACTGCTGTAATGTAGATAAACCTGGCAGCCAATTTGCGCACAGCAAGGTCCACACAAATAGCAATGAGCTAAATGACCACATAATCTGCAGATTGAAGGATAGGTATTGGCCAAACACCAGAATAACACCCCTGTTCTTCTTCCAATAAGTGTAATGGAAACATTTACGTCTATCTGAACATGCAGATGAGGCTTTCCAAACATCAAAGTATTCTAAACATCAGAGTGTTGGCAACACCGAGTACAGTGTTTGTCGTTGATTCTCTTTTTTTAAAAAAAGCACCTTCAGGACACCCATAGTAGAAAAAAAACATTTAGAAGTTATAAAATTAACACACCTTATACCCATGATGAAGCATCATCAATCCAGAATTATTTCAAAGAGAATGAGGAGAGAGGTCAGAAGAAATTTCTTTACTAGGAGGGCTGTTCGAACATAGAAACATAGAAAATAGGTGGAGTAGGCCATTCGGCCCTTCGAGCCTGCACCGCCATTCAATAAGATCATGGCTGATCATTCACCTCAGTACCCCTTTCCTGCTTTCTCTCCATACCCCTTGATCCCTTTAGCCATACGGGTCATATCTAACTCCCTCTTGAATACATCCAATGAACTGGCATCAACAACTCTCTGTGGTAGAGAATTCCACAAGTTAACAACTCTCTGAGTGAAGAAGTTTCTCCTCATCTCAGTCCTAAATGGCTTACCCCTTATCCTTAGACTGTGTCCCCTGGTCCTGGACTTCCCCAACATTGGGAACATTCTTCCTGCATCTAACCTGTCCAGTCCCGTCAGAATTTTATATGTTTCTATGAGATCCCCGCTCATTCTTCTAAACTCCAGTGAATACAGGCACAGACGATCCAGTCTCTCCTCATATGTCAGTCCTGCCATCCCGGGAATCTGTCTGGTGAACATTCGCTGCACTCCCTCAATAGCAAGAACGTCCTTCCTCAGGTTAGGAGACCAAAACTGAACACAATATTCCAGGTGAGGCCTCACCAAGGCCCTGTACAACTGCAGTAAGACCTCCCTGCTCCTATACTCAAAACCCCTACCTATGAAGGCCAACATACCATTTGCCTTCTTCACCGCCTGCTGTAACTGCATGCCAACTTTCAATGACTGATGTCCCATGACACCCAGGTCTCGTTGCACCTCCCCTTTTCCTAATCTGTTGCCATTCAGATAATATTCTGTCTTCGTGTTTTTGCCACCAAAGTGGATAACCTCACATTTATCCACATTATACTGCATCTGCCATGCATTTGCCCACTCACCTAACCTGTCCAAGTCACCCTGTAGCCTCTTAGCATCCTCCTCACAGCTCACACCGCCACCCAACTTAGTGTCATCTGCAAACTTGGAGATATTACACTCAATTCCTTCAACTAAAATCATTGATGTATATTGTAAATAGCTGGGGTCCCAGCATTGAGCCCTGCGGCACCCCACTAGTCACAGCCTGCCATTCTGAAAAGGACCCATTTATCCCGACTCTTAGCTTCCTGTCTGCCAACCAGTTCTCTATCCACGTTAATACATTACCCCCAATACCATGTGCTTTAATTATGCACACCAATCTCTTGTGTGGGACCTATCAAAAGCCTTTTGAAAGTCCAAATACACATCCACTGGTTCTCCCTTGTCCACACTACTAGTTACATCCTCAAAAAGTTCCAGAAGATTTGTCAAGCATGATTTCCCTTTCATAGATCCATGCTGACTTGGACCGATCCTGTCACTGCTTTCCAAATGTGCTGCTATTTCATCTTTAATAATTGATTCCAACATTTTCCCCCTTACTGATGTCAGGCTAACCGGTCTATAATTACCTGTTTTCTCTCTCCCTCCTTTTTTAAAGAGTGGTGTTACATTAGCTACCCTCCAGTCCATAGGAACTGATCCAGAGTCGATAGACTGTTGGAACATGATCACCAATGCATCCACTATTTCTAGGGCCACTTCCTTAAGTACTCTGGGATGCAGACTATCAGGCCCCGGGGATTTATTGGCGTTCAATCCCATCAATTTCCCTAACACAATTTCTGGACTAATAAGGATTTCCTTCAGTTCCTCCTCGCTGGACCCTCGGTCCCCTAGTATTTCCAGAAGGTTATTTGTGTCTTCCTTCGTGAAGACAGAACCAAAGTATTTGTTCAACTGGTCTGCCATTTCTTTGTTCCCCATTATAAATTCACCTGATTCTGACTGCAAGGTACCTACGTTTGTTTTCACTAATTTTTTTCTCTTCACATATCTATTGAAGCTTTTGCAATCAGTTTTTATGTTCCCTGCAAGCTTCCTCTCATGCTCTATTTTCCCCCTCCTGATTAAACCCTTTGTCCTCCTCTGCTGAATTCTAAATTTCTCCCAGTCCTCAGGTTTGCTGCTTTTTCTGGCCAATTTGTATGCCTCTTCCTTGGATTTAACATTATCCTTAATTTCCCTTGTTAGCCACGGTTGAGCCACCTTCCCCGTTTTATTTTTACTCCAGACAGGGATGTACAATTGTTGAAGTTCATCCATGTGATCTTTAAATGTTTGCCATTGCCTATCCACCTTCAACCCTTTAAGTATCATTCGCCAGTCTATTCTTGCCAATTCACGTCTCATACTATCGAAGTTACCTTTCCTTAAGTTCAGGACCCTAGTCTCTTAATTCTTAATAAAGAATTCTACTATATTATGGTCATTCTTCCCCAAGGGGCCTCGCACAAGATTGCTATTTCGTCCTTTCTCATTACACATCACCCAGTCTAGGATGGCCAGCCCTCTAGTTGGTTCCTCGACATATTGGTCTAGAAAACCATCCCTAATACATTCCAGGAAATCCTCCTCCACCGCATTGCTACCAGTTTGGTTAGCCCAACCTATATGTAGATTAAAGTCACCCATGATAACTGCTGTACCTTTATTGCACGCATCCCTAATTTCTTATTTGATGCTGTCCCCAGCCTCACTACTACTGTTTGGTGGTCTGTACACAACTCTCACTAGCGTTTTCTGCCCTTTGGTATTCCGTAGCTCCACCCACACCGATTCCACATCATCCAAGCTAATGTCCTTCCTTACTATTGCATTAATTTCCTCTTTAACCAGCAACACTACTCCACCTCCTTTTCCTTTCTGTCTATCCTTCCTGAATGTAGAATACCCCTGGATGTTGAGTTCCCAGCCTTGGTCACCCTGGAGCCATGTCTTCGTGATGCCAATTATATCATATTCATTAATTGCTGCCTGCGCAGTTAATTTGTCCACCTTATTACAAATACTCCTCGCATTGAGGCACAGAGTCTTCAGGCTTGTCTTTTTAACACACTTGGAATGCTTTGCCTTAGAGAGTAGTTGAGGCAGATATCTTTGCAACGTTTACGGGAAAATTCAATAAATATTTGAAGCCGAGGAAGATGCAGGCCGATGGGAGAGCATGGGGCAATGGCATTAGTTTTGGATTGTTTTAGCAAAGAGCCACCACAGACTTGATGTTTGTAGGGCCTCCTTTTGTACCATAATTTCTTTGGTACCCTAGAATTAGCTGGCTACCTGCCTCACTGGTGTCACCTGCTAGCTGCATGTCAGATTCAGCTGTCCTTTTCCTAGTCTGATCTGGTATACTTGACTGCCGTCCATTATCCTCTAACACTGGTCCAGTCTACTCCATTGCTTCCGTACAGCCACGATTAATCTAATCCATCAGTATCTGCAGTCTCCTGGGCAATATTTGCCACTAGCTGCTTTCGAAAGTTACTCTCTAACGCCTCCTCGTGTTAGTTGCAGTTTTTTTAAACTTTGTGCGGCTGCTTTAAATCCAATGAGTATTTTCTGATTCCCTGATAAAGTGCGACATCCCCACTGACACCTGGGAGTCCCTGGCCAAAGACCGCCCTAAGTGGAGGAAGTGCATCCAGGAGGGTGCTGAGCACCTCGAGTCTCAACGCCGAAAGCATGCAGAAATCAAGCGCAGGCAGCGGAAAGAACGTGCGGCAAACTAGTCTCACCCACCCCTTCCCTCAACGACTATCTGTCCCACCTGTGACAGAGTCTGTGGCTCTCGTATTGAACTGTTCAGCCACCAAAGAACTCAGTTCAGGAGTGGAAGCAAGTCTTCCTCGATTCTGAGGGACTGCCTATGATGAAAGCTTAAAATACTACAACAGGAGAATAAATGATGGGTGGCTTGAGGTGAGATGGCCTCAGTGGGTGGGGTTGCAGAAAAAGGTTGGGTGGCCCAAGTGCTTGGTTTTATCCTGATAAATGAATACTGAGGTGTACAGATGGTCTTAGAACTGATGACTGACGGAGGATGTTGGGGATACCACATCACCACTTGGCTGATTGCTTCAGCAGGAAGACCAAATAAATACCTTTATTGAAACCAATAGTAAAATACAAACTTGATAGAAATAGCGCAATACTACATCACAAACGATGTGACAAAATTGTGATACAGGAAGCTGGTGACCCAAACAGAAAGTGCATACTAGATCCAAGATTTTTTACATATAAATAACTTGCAGATCTCTCATGATGTTGCTCATGATATAGCAATACGAATGTTATGTCATGCAAGGGATAATACAAGGTCCTCAGAATGTCAATTTCCATTTTTATTACAAGAACAAATATTTATATAGCACCTTTAACATAGTAAAATGTCTCAAGGCATTTTACAGGAGTGTTATCAAACCAAATTTGACACCGAGACACACAAGGAGATATATGGGCAGATGAGATAGGGTTTAAGGAGCGTCTTAAAGGAGAAAGGAGAGGTGGAGAGTCGGGAAGATTTAGGAGGGAATTCCAGAGCTCAAGGCCACAGTAGTTGAAGGCATGACCGCCAGACCGCCAATGGTGGAGCGATTCAAATCGGGGATGCACAAGAGGGCGTTTTGGGCTGTTTACTGGGTGTTTTGGGGATCATATTACACGACTGTCCATCATTTTATGAAAACCATAAATGAGTGTCCTATATTGTTTCATATATAATCCTTTATCGATTTAGCTTTTATTTCTTACCATTTTTAAAGCTGAGGATACTGAAGCTGAGATTCATTTGATTTACCTTTGTTTTTTCATTTTCTTTTTTTTTTGTAGGTTCTCCTGACTGGTCATTCAAGATTGGCTGTTTCCTTATTGGCAGTTTTCCAGCCACTTATTTACCTTGCTTTTGATTTGTATGTTGGAGGTAGTTACCAGACATTTACCAGCATGGGATTTAGCTGCACTATAGCCCAGCATTAGTTTGACTGGGAACAGGGACTGTCCTGGAATTTGGCAGTACTGCAGTGGGCATGCTGAGGTTTGGCAGCATGGGCGTTGTTTCTGTGATCCGCCATCATCTGAGGGGGGACCAGGAGGTTTGGAAAAACTGGAGAGGGAACCTAAGATTTGGCAGAACAGGGTTGGCTCGTGGAATGTGGAGTTTTGGTTCACTAGTGGATTCCTGGTGCAAACATTGCATTTAATGGGCTCAATTTTCTCCAAAGCTTTTTTTTGGCATACTTGAAGAGTTACGCTCGTTTTTTTGAGGCCCCGAGTACGCCAAAAAAAAAATGTTCCAAGTTTCCCCGTTTGATTTCTTCATTTTGCCGTAGCCTAGTCGGTCCTTTAGTTTTGGGGGTGGAGCCTTGATCAGCTCCAAAAAGATCAGATTGCCACGGTAACCTGGGACACAATGCGGGCGGAGGCTGGAAACTGAAACACAGCTAGCTCTCAACCTGCACAAGCACCTTAAAATACATTGCAGCAACTTCACAAGCAGAAATACATTGCAGCAACGTACCTCCATTAAATTATTAAAGTCCCCCATCACCACCCCACCCCCTCCCCGCTTCCCCTCAGTGCCGAACCCCACTGCTATCCCAGGCCGAAGGGTCTCCCGGTCCCGTTCCCCGCACCTAGCCCTGGCCAAGTGGTCTCCTCCCTCCCGGTCCCACACCTAGCCCTGGCCGAGTGACCTCCTCCCTCTCGGATCCACACCTGGCCCTGGCCGTGTGGCCTCCTCCCTCCCGGTCCTGCACCTAGCCCTGGCCGAGTGGCATCCTCCCTCCCGGTCCCACACCTAGCCCTGGCCGTGTGACCTCCTCCATCCCGGTCCTGCACCTAGCCCTGGCCGAGTGGCCTCCTCCTTCCCGGTCCCACACCTAGCCCTGGCCGTGTGGCATCCTCCCTCCCGGTCCCACACCTAGCCCTGGCCGAATGGCCTCCTCCATCCCGGTCCTGCACCTAGCCCTGGCCGAGTGGCCTCCTCCATCCCGGTCCTGCACCTAGCCCTGGCCGTGTGACCTCCTCCATCCCGGTCCTGCACCTAGCCCTGGCCGAGTGGCATCCTCCCTCCCGGTCCCACACCTAGCCCTGGCCATGTGACCTCCTCCATCCCGGTCCTGCACCTAGCCCTGGCCGAGTGGCCTCCCAATCTGCTCCCCCGCACCTATCCCAGGCCGAATGGCCTTCCGGTCCGCTCCCCACACCTATCTGGTCCGAATGGCCTCCCGGTATGCTCCCCTACACCTCTCCCAGGCCGAATGACCTCCTCCCTCCCGGTCCCCACACCTAACTACACCCGAAAGGCTTTCCCACCTCTCTCTCTTACCTCTCCTGCTGCTGATGTGCGGGCATCTGCTGCACTTACCTGTGCCAATTTCCTTAACTCACCAGAAGGTTTTTCTACAGAGGCCGTATACGCTGGCCGAAGAACTGGAGTAACTCTCAGCTGGCCAAACTTGCCTAACTGGCCAGAATTGCCATGGGTGGCAGGTTACGCTCCCTTTGGCTGAAAAAAAAGCATACCTAAAAAAAATCGTTACTGAGTTACGCTGGTGCAAATTGATTGGGGAAACTAGGTTTTTTTTTTAAACTTAGGCCAAAAAAGGTGGCCTGCACCTAAAAAACGGCGCAAATCACGAGGGAAAATTGAGCCCATAGACTGGTGATTGGTGTAAGGTGCTGCTGGTTTTTACTGCCCATTCCCAGTTATCCTGAACTTTCAATTGTTTGCGATGCATTTGGTTTACCTTTTTTTTTCCCTTAATTTTTTATTTTTATTTGTAGGTTCTCCTGACTGGTCATTCAAGACTGGTTGGATGTTTTCTTACTGGCAGTTTTCCAGCCACTTACCTTGCTTTTGATTTGTATATTTGTTGAATCTTTGGTTCAAATTAAACAGCAACAAATCAGAACTAATCACTGAAGTATGTTGGGTAAAAGTAAGACAGCAGGCAATAAATGGGAGAAACAGGAAATGCATTACATACACAAGACCTGTAATATATTATAGATTAAATGAATGGTCCACACAGGAAAGTATTAATAAAATAAAGAATAACTAAAGTGAGTTGAGCACAAGGAACAACTAAAGGAAGGCTACTATTAGATCAGCAAAAAGGCTAATGGAAAAAGGAGTGTAGATAACTATGGAAGTAATGGGAAAAGCATTTTCAGTTACGTAAAGAGTCGGAGAACTATCAAAGACTTATTGGGCCATTGAAGCGTGTTCAAGGACAGGTTACAAAGGACCCACTGGATATGGCAGAAATATTAAATGCGTACTCTGCAACGGTCTTCACTCTTGAAGATGATGTTCAACTATTAGAATTTAATGTTACTAACAAAACTAGTATTAACATAAATTAACATATTCTTTTAGAAAGAATTAAGAACTTGAAAGTGGACAGAAGAGGAGCTGTTCGGGCGAGGGCCCCCGCCGAAGAGGAGCTGTTTGCATGGGCTGGCGGCGAGGCCCCGAGGTAAGGGCAGTGGAATATGTCGAGGAACCAATTAGGGGGGAGGCCATCTTAGACTGGGTGTTATGTAATGAGAGGGGATTAATTAGCAATCTCATTGTGCGAGGCCCCTTGGGGAAGAGTGACCATAATATGGTGGAATTCTGCATTGGGATGGAGAATGAAACAGTTAACTCAGAGACCATGGTCCAGAACTTAAAGGCTAACTTTGAAGGTATGAGGCGTGAATTGGCTGGGATGGATTGGCGAATGATACTTAAGGGGTTGACTGTGGATGGGCAATGGCAGACATTTAGAGACCGCATGGATGAACTACAACAATTGTACATTCCTGTCTGGCATAAAAATAAAAAAGGGAAGGTGGCTCAACCGTGGCTATCAAGGGAAATCAGGGATAGTATTAAAGCCAAGGAAGTGGCATACAAATTGGCCAGAAATAGCAGTGAACCTGGGGACTGGGAGAAATTTAGAACTCAGCAGAGGAGGACAAAGGGTTTGATTAGGGCAGGGAAAATGGAGTATGAAAAGAAGCTTGCAGGGAACATTAAGACGGATTGCAAAAGTTTCTATAGATATGTAAAGAGAAAAAGGTTAGTAAAGACAAACGTAGGTCCCCTGCAGTCAGAATCAGGGGAAGTCATAACGGGGAACAAAGAAATGGCGGACCAATTGAACAAGTACTTTGGTTCGGTATTCACGAAGGAGGACACGAACAACCTTCCGGTTATAAAAGGGGTCGGGGGGTCTAGTAAGGAGGAGGAACTGAGGGAAATCCTTATTAGCCGGGAAATTGTGTTGGGGAAATTGATGGGATTGAAGGCCGATAAATCCCCAGGGCCTGATGGACTGCATCCCAGAGTACTTAAGGAGGTGGCCTTGGAAATAGTGGATGCGTTGACAGTCATTTTCCAACATTCCATTGACTCTGGATCAGTTCCTATAGAGTGGAGGGTAGCCAATGTAACCCCACTTTTTAAAAAAGGAGGGAGAGAGAAAACAGGGAATTATAGACCGGTCAGCCTGACATCGGTAGTGGGTAAAATGATGGAATCAATTATTAAAGATGTCATAGCAGTGCATTTGGAAAGAGGTGACATGATAGGTCCAAGTCAGCATGGATTTGTGAAAGGGAAATCATGCTTGACAAATCTTCTGGAATTTTTTGAGTATGTTTCCAGTAGAGTGGACAAGGGAGAACCAGTTGATGTGGTATATTTGGACTTTCAGAAGGCTTTCGACAAGGTCCCATACAAGAGATTGATGTGCAAAGTTAGAGCACATGGGATTGGGGGTAGTGTACTGACATGGATTGAGAACTGGTTGTCAGACAGGAAGCAAAGAGTAGGAGTAAATGGGTACTTTTCAGAATGGCAGGCAGTGACTAGTGGGGTACCGCAAGGTTCTGTGCTGGGGCCCCAGCTGTTTACACTGTACATTAATGATTTAGATGAGGGGATTAAATGTAGTATCTCCAAATTTGCGGATGACACTAAGTTGGGTGGCAGTGCGAGCTGCGAGGAGGATGCTGTGAGGCTGCAGAGCGACTTGGATAGGTTAGGTGAGTGGGCAAATGCATGGCAGATGAAGTATAATGTAGATAAATGTGAGGTTATCCACTTTGGTGGTAAAAACAGAGAGACAGACTATTATCTGAATGGTGACAGATTAGGAAAAGGGGAGGTGCAAAGAGACCTGGGTGTCATGGTACATCAGTCATTGAAGGTTGGCATGCAGGTGCAGCAGGCAGTTAAGAAAGCAAATGGCATGTTGGCCTTCATAGCAAGGGGATTTGTGTACAGGGGCAGGGAGGTGTTGCTGCAGTTATACAGGGCATTGGTGAGGCCACACCTGGAGTATTGTGTACAGTTTTGGTCCCCTAACCTGAGGAAGGACATTCTTGCTATTGAGGGAGTGCAGCGAAGGTTCACCAGACTGATTCCTGGGATGGCGGGACTGATCTATCAAGAAAGACTGGATCAACTGGGCTTGTATTCACTGGAGTTCAGAAGAATGAGAGGGGACCTCAGAAACATTTAAAATTCTGACGGGGTTAGACAGGTTAGATGCAGGAAGAATGTTCCCAATGTTGGGGAAGTCCAGAACCAGAGGTCACAGTCTAAGGATAAGGGGTAAGCCATTTAGGACCGAGATGCGGAGGAACTTCTTCACCCAGAGAGTGGTGAACCTGTGGAATTCTCTACCACAGAAAGTTGTTGAGGCCAATTCACTAAATATATTCAAAAAGGAGTTAGATGAGGTCCTTACTACTAGGGGGATCAAGGGGTATGGCGAGAAAGCAGGAATGGGGTCCTGAAGTTGAATGTTCAGCCATGAACTCATTGAATGGCGGTGCAGGCTAGAAGGGCCGAATGGCCTACTCCTGCACCTATTTTCTATGTTTCTATGTTTCTAAGAGGTGAGCAGCGGCGAGGCGAGGCCAGAGGTCATCAGGGTCGGTGGGACCGGGTTCCGGAACATTTTATGGAATCCGGACGACCCTGCCACTGATCAGTCCGGAGACCGGATTCCGGAACTCTGGATTTTCGATGCTGCACTTGTAATATATTGAGCTGGATTCAGAACTGGCTGGCAGGACGTAGGCAAAAATTAGTTATAGATGGATTTGGATCTGTTTGGAGACCGGTCACCAATGGTGTCCCACAGGGATCAGTGTTGGGACCTTTGTTCTTTACTATTTTTATTAATGATCTGGATATACTTGTTGGGGGCATAACCTGCAAATTTGCAGTTGGTACCAAAATCTGTTCAAGTGTTAAAACTGTCGATGATTCTCGGCTGATTCAGGCAGATCTTAATGTGTTGGGAGATTGGGCTCAGGACCAGAAAATGTATAACTTAGATAAGTGCAGTGTTATGGGCATGGGCAGGACAAATGTTCAACATTCATACACCCTTCATGGAAAGGCATTAAAGATGGTGGAGAGAGAGAGAGAGAGATTTGGGCATTCTAATGCCGACATCCTTAAAGGTATATGAGCAATGCCGTGCAGTGATAGCTAGAGCAAATAGGGTGTTGTGGTGTATCCATAGGACGATTCAGTACAAGACGAGGCATGTACAAGACCCTAGTCAGGCCGCATTTGGAATACCGTGTCCAGTTTTTGTCTCCTCACATGGTGGGTGATAGAAGCTATGGAAAGGGTACAAAAGAGGTCCACTAGATTAATTCCCAGTCTGAAACATCTCAGTTATCAAGATAACCTAAAAAAGTTGGGACTCTAAACATTAGAGAAGCGTAGACTATGCGAGAATCTGATTGAGTTTAAGAGATAATGAAGGGAATTGATTGTGTTCCAGCTGACAGTTTATTTGAATTAAACTGGTTAGGCAGGACCAGAGGTCATAAATTTGCTGTATAAGACTAGATCTAAGTTGGATGTCAGGAGGTAGTTCTTTTCCCAGAGAACAGTGGACCTCTCGATCAGGCTGCCGTCTCATAAAAAACATAAGAAATAGGAGCAGCAGTAGGCCATAAGGCCCCTTGAGCCTGCTCCGCCATTCAATAAGATCATGGCTGATCTGATCATGAACTCAGGTCCACTTCCCTGCCCACTCCCCATAACCACTTATCCCATTGTCATTTAAGAAACTGTCTATTTCTGTCTTAAATATATTTAATGTCCCAGCTTCCACAGCTCTCTCAGGCAGCGAATTCCACAGATTTACAATCCTCTGAGGGAATAAATTTCTCCTCATCTCTGTTTTAAATGGGCGGCCCTTTATTCTAAGATCATGCCCCCTCGTTCTAGTCTCCCCCGCCAGTGGAAACATCCTCTCTGCATTTACCTTTTCAAGCCCCCTCATAATCTTATACGTTTCTATAAGATCACCTCTCATTCTTCTGAATTCCAATGAGTAGAGGCCTAACCTACTCAACTTTTCCTCATAAGTCAACCCCCTCATCCCCGGGATCAACCTAGTGAACCTTCTCTGAACTGTCTCCACAGCAAGTATATCCTTTCGTAAATATGGAAACCAAAACTGCACGCAGTATTCCAGGTGTGGCCTCACCAATACCCTGTACAAGACTTACCTGCTTTTATACTCCATCCCCTTTGCAATAAAGGCCAAGATTCCATTGACCTTCCTGATCACTTGCTATACCTGCATACTATCCCCATGTATTACGTACAAGTACCCCCAGGTTCTGCTGTACTGCAGCACTTTGCAATCTTTCTCCACTTAAATAATAACTTGCTCTTTGATTTTTTTCTGCCAAAGTGCATGATCTCACACTTTCCAACATTATACTCCATCTGCCAAATTCTTGCCCACTCACTTAGCCTGTCGATGTCCTCCAATCTTCTATCCATGCTAATATATTACCCCCAACCCAGTGAACTTTTATCTTGTGCAGTAACCTTTTGCGTGGCAACTTGTCAACTGCCTTCTGGAAGTCCAAATACACCACATCCACTGGTTCCCCTTTATCCACCCTGTTTGTTACATCCTCAAAGAACTCCAGCAAATTTGTCAAACATGACTTTCCCTTCATAAATCCATGCTGACTTTGCCTGACCAAATTTTGCTTTTCCAAATGTCCTGTTACTGCTTCTTTAATAATGGACTCTAACATTTTCCTAACCACAGGCGTTAGGCTAACTGGTCTATAGTTTCCTGATTTTTGTCTACCTCCTTTTTTGAATAGGGGCGTTACATTTGCAGTTTTCCAATCTGCTGGGAACGCCCCAGAATCCAGGGAATTTTGGTAAATTACAACCAATGCATCCGCAATCCCTGCCGCTACTTCTCTTAAGACCCTAGGATGCAAGCCATCAGATCCAGGAGATTTATCTGCCTTTAGTCCCATTATCTTACTGAGCACCGCCTCCATAGTGATTGTGATTACGTTAAGTTCCTCCCCCTCTATAGCCCCTAGACTATCCACTGTCAGAATATTGTTAGTGTCCTCTACCGTAAAGACTGGTACAAAATATTTGTTCGAGTTTCTGCCATCTCCATGTTCCCCATTACTAATTCCCCGGTCTTGTCCTCTAAGGGACCAACATTTACTTTAGCCACTCTTTTCCTTTTTATACACCTATAGAAACACTTACGATCTGAATTTATATTTTGTGCTAGTTTACTTTCATAGTCTATCTTCCCTTTCTTAATCATTTTTATTAGTCATTCTTTGCTGGCTTTTAAAAGCTTCCCAGTCTTCTGTCCTCCCACTAGTTTTGGCCACTTTGTATGCCCTTGTTTTTAAAATCGGATACCGTCCTTTATTTCTTTAGTTAGCCACGGATGGCTTTCTTTTCTCTTGCACCCTTTCCTTCTCACAGGAATATATTTTTCTTGAGAGTTGTGAAATATCTCTTTAAATGTACAGCACTGTTCGTCAACCATCCTACACTTTAATCTATTTTCCCAGTCAACTTTAGCCAACTCTGCCCTCATACATTCACAGTTTCCTTTATTTAAGCTTAGTACGTTGGTTATAAATCCAACTTTCTCACCCTCCATTTGAATTTGAAACTCAATCATGCTATGATCACTCATTCCAAGGGGATCCTTTACTAGGAGATTGTTTATTAATCCTGTCTCATTATACAGGACAAGATCTAGGATAGCCTGCCCCTGGTTGGTTCCGTTACATACTGCTCAAGGAACCCGTCCCTTATGCACTCTATGAACTCTTCCTCAAGGCTACCCTGACCAATTTGATTTGTCCAATCAATATGGAGGTTAAAATCACCCATGATTATTGCTGTTCCTTTTTACAAGCCCCCACTTTATCCTGGTTTATACACCGACCAACAGAGTTGCTACTGTTCGGGGGCCTATAGACTACACTCACCAGTGACTTTTTCCCCTTATTTAGCCTAACATTTGTGGTTGGGAAAATGTTGGAGTCCATTATTAAAGAAGCAGTAGCAGGACATCTAGAAAATTGATCAAACCTGTTAAGTATGGAAGAACTCCACAAGACTGAGTACTGTAAGCTAAAACTGATGTGACCTTAGTCTCTTTAATACAACTCCAGAGTGCCCAAGCAGCATAGCAGACAACCTTTTATACTCCCATGCACGAGGTGTGCAGGTGACCCTTGGGCCTCCAACAGTTGCGCCCTCTGGTGGCAAGTCTTATACAGTTACAATGTTTACACACATATCACTCCCTTCCTAAAGTCTTTGATACAAATTATTTACAAGTTGAGATGATCCGGGGCCCTACGCTCCCTGGTTGATCATCTGAGTTCAAATCTGGCATGGGGGAGTTGGTCGGACCATTGCTGCACTGCAGCATGGCTGGTCTGACAGGACTGTTGGGAATGGTGGGTTCATCCTCTTGATTGACAGCGAGGTCGATTGCTGGTTGGGTGTGTGTTGGTGGATCGATGATGGTAATGTCCTCTTCAGGTTGTTCCTGGTTGTCGGTGAACGATAGTTTGGTCTGATCCAAATGCTTTCTGCACATTTGTCCATTCAATAGTTTGACTGTAAACACTATTCCCCTCCTTGGCCAAGGCAGTGCCAGCAACCCATTTAGGACCATGACCGTAATTCAGGACAAACACAGGGTCGTTAACATCAATGTCACGTGATACAGCCGTGCGATCGTGGTACATGTTTTGCCGGTGACACCGGGTTTCCACATGATCATTTAGATCCAGGTGGACTAGGGAGAGCCTGGTTTTGAGTGCTCTCTTCATTAACAATTCTGCAGTGGGAACCCCAGTGAGTGAGTGGGGTCGTGTCCGGTAGCGGAGCAGAACCCGAGATGAGCGGGTCTGCAAGGAGCCTTCCGTCACGTGTTTCAAGCTCTGCTTGATAGTTTGGACTGCCTGTTCTACTTGACCGTTGGATGCAGGCTTAAACGGGGCAGACCTGACATGCTTGATGCCATTGCAGGTCATAAACTCGTTGAATTCCGAACTGGTGAAACATGGTCCATTGTCACTGACAAGGACGTCGGGCAAGCCATGGGTGGCGAACATAGCCCGGAAACTTTCAATGGTGGCAGTGGATGTGCTGGATGACATGATTATGCATTCAATCCATTTAGAGTAAGCGTCCACTGCAACTAAAAACACCTTTCCGAGAAAGGGGCCAGCAAAATCTACGTGGATCCTGGTTTGGAGGGCCATGATCACAGACTCAATGGAGCCTCCCTTGACGCATTGCTCAATTGTGAGCACGTATTGCACTGGTGTACACATGACTAAGTCCGAGTCAATGCCGGGCCACCGAACATGCAACCTGGCTATAGCCTTCATCATGACTATGCCTGGGTGGGTATTGTGTAGGTCACGTATAAAGATTTCCCTGCCTTTTTTTGGCATAACCACGCGATTACCCCATAAGAGACAATCCGACTGGATGGACATTTCATCTTTGCGTCGGTGAAATGGCTTAATTTCACCTTGCATCTCCCTGGGAACGGCCGACCAGCTCCCATTGAGGACGCAACTTTTTACAAGTGATAGCACAGGATCCTGGCTGGTCCAGGTCCTGATCTGGCGAGCAGTGACGGGTGACCCCTTGCTCTCAAAAGCATCCATGACCAGAAGCAAGTCTGTGGGCTGCGCCATTTCCACCCTGGTAGTGGGCAATGGTAGCTGACTGAGGGCATCAGCACAGTTCTCTGTGCCTGGTCTGTGGCGGATAAGTCATAGGCGGAAATGTTCGTCCCGCATCCAAAGATGGGCACTAAGCATTGGTGTTTATACCTTTGCTTTCTGAAAACAGCTAAATGAGCGGTTTGTGGTCGGTTTCAAGCTCAAACCGAAGTCCAAATAAGTATTGGTGCAGTTTCTTAACCCCATATACACATGCTAACGCCTCTTTCTCGACCATACTGTAGGTTCTTTCACCCTTAGACAGACTTCTAGACACGTACGCAACCGGTTGACGTTTGCTTGATACATTGGTTTGCTGGAACACACAGCCGACCCCCTAAGAAGATGCATCACAAGCTAGCACTAATCGTTTACACGGGTCATACAGTACAAGTAATTTATTAGAACAAAGTAGGTTTTCTGGCCTTCTCAAAGGCTGTCTCTTGAGATTTACCTCAAACCCAGTCGCCACCCTTATGTAGCAACATGTGGAACGGTTCCAGCAAAGTGATTAACCCGGGTAGAAAGTTACCAAAATAGTTGAGGAATCCCAGGAACGAATGCAGCTCCGTCACATTCTGTGGTCTGGGTGCATTCTTGATGGCCTCTGTCTTTCGGAGTCCATGGGTCTGATGCTGTCTGCCGCAATCTTTCTCCCCAAAAATTTGACCTCTGGCACCAGGAAAACACAGTGGAGTGTTTCAGCCTGAGTCCCACTCTGTCGAGTCGACTTAGAACCTCTTCCAGGTTGTGCAAGTGTTCGGTGATGTCACGACCGGTGATCAGGATGTCGTCTTGAAACACAACGGTGCGCGGAAGCGATTTCAGCAGACTCTTCATGTTCCTCTGGAAGATGGCAGCAATCGAGCGAATCCCAAAAGGGCACCTGTGGTATACAAGCAGTCCTTTGTGCGTGAGGATGCACGTCAATCTTTTCGAAGATTCAGCCAGCTCCTGTGTCATGTAGGAGGTTAGGTCCAACTTGGTGAACAATTTCCCTCGTACTAACGTTGCGAACAGGTCATCCGCCTTGGGTAGCGGGTACTGGTCCTGTAACGAGACTCCGTTGATCGTTACCTTGTCATCTCCGCAGATTCTGACCATGCCATCGCTTTTTAACAATGAAACAATCAGACTGGTCCGCTCGTTGAACTCGACTGGCGATATGATACGATTGAAGTCTGTCCAGTTCGATCTCGACTTTCTCCCTCATCATATATGGAACTGCTCGAGCCTTGTGATGAACAGGCCTTGTATCGGGGACTAGATGGATCTGCACCTTGGCGCCTGTGAAGTTGCCGATGCCTGGTTCAAATAGCGACGGAAACTTGCTCAGCACTTGGGCGCACGAGGCATCATCCACTGAAGATAGTGCTTTGATGTCATCCCAGTTCCATCGAATCTTTCCCAGCCAGTTTCTGCCGAATAGCGTTGGGCCATCGCCTGGTACAATCCACAGTGATAAATCATGCACAGCTCCATCATATGATACCTTAACTGCCGCACTGCCAATGACTGGTTTGAACTCTTTGGTGTAAGTGCGTAGCTTTGTCTGAATTGGGCTCAGTTTGGGCCTTTGTGCCATGTTGCACCACAGTTTCTCAAAAGTCTTCTGGCTCATAATTGACTGACTCGCCCCCGTGTCCAACTCCATTGATACCGGAATACCATTCAATTTGACTTTCAGCATAATAGGAGGGCTCTTGGCGGTGAAGGTGTGTACCCCATACACTTCTTCCTCGGGTTGAGTTGCCTCTCTTGTTTGTTCTGCATGATCTGCGCCAGATCTGCCGATTCTGCCACGTGGTGAGTCGCAGCACTCTTGCACATCGCTGGAGGTGCCCCACTGTTTCGCAGCCTTTGCACACATAGTGCTTGAATCGACATTGATGGTCTCGATGATTATCCCCGCAGCGTCAACATGGTGCTAATGGATTTGCATTCACGTCCAATGGCGGACTCTGAGTCATCCTTGGTCTTGCAGCTGCAGACGTGTAGGCCCGGCCATATGCAGTTCTGCCTGCTAGCGACGTTATTTTATGCACAGTACTTGCCAGTGAGCTTCGATGCTGGGAAGATATCTGTCTGGTATTATCGCTCATGGATATGAATGCCTGGGCTATCATGATGGCCTTGCTCAGGTCTAGGGATTTGGCGGACAGCAGCTTGCGAAGAATGACCTCGTGGCCGATGCCAAGCACAAAAAAGTCCCGCAGCATTTCCCCCAAAAATCCAGAAAATTCGCATTCCCACAAGGCGTCTCAGGTCAGCAACATAACTCACCATGTCCTGACCCTCGGAGCGGTGGTGCGTATAGAAGCGATACCTGGCCATTAAGACGCTCTCCTTCGGCTTGAGGTGTTCCCGAACCAGCGTACACAACTCTGTATATGTCTTCGCCGTTGGTTTCTCCAGTGCTAGCAGATTCTTGATGAGGCCGTATATTGTGGACCCACACACGATGAGGAGAATCGCCCTGCGCTTGATCACTGTATCGTCCCCATCCAGCTCGTTGGCCACGAAGTACTGGTTGAGACATTCAACGAAGGTTTCCCAATCATCACACTCTACAAATCTCTCTAAAATACCAACGACAGCCATGACCACGTGAAAATTCATAATCTGCTACTCGTCGCCAATTGTTAAGTATGGAAGAACTCCACAAGACTGAGTACTGTGAGCTTAAAACTGATGTGACCTTAGTCTCTTTAATACAACTCCAGAGTGCCGAAACAGCATGGCAGATAACCTTTTATGCTCCCTTGCACGAGGTGTGCAGGTGACCCTTAGGCCTCCAACAGTTGTGCCCTCTGGTGGCAAGTCTTACACACATAACATCACCCTGTGCTCCCAAACCCCACAACTCCTAGTATGTCACCGATAACCAAAAACATTCTTGCCCACCATCTTGCTGTGTATTCTCACCGTAATTGAATACATAGCTAAAACATAATCAGACACTCATTTACAATGTCCATGCAAATAGGCACAGAACTCAACCCCCAAAATACCAGTAATATTCCGCAAATACTATTTAATAAATTTGCAATTTCACTTATTCAGTCACTGTTTTTTGGTGGCCCTTACTTGTCACAAGATATAATAATCAGGCCTGCAGTGGAGCGTATACTGAATTTTTTTGGAGGTAAGTGTATGCTCACTTTTTCACTGAGAACATATTAAGTATATCCACTTTTTATTTACGGTTCAGGCACCCAAGGCAGAAGATAGCAAAACACATCTTTTACTACTATATGTGATTCATTTTGAGACCAAAGCCGAGAAATGACTGTTGGTGATCCCTCCCTCGCACGGTTACCTGCCAGCCTGCTGAACTCGCGGGCCCTCATCGCTCCGATTTGTCCCCCGTACCCGGAGTGCGCGAAGGCTCCTTGAAAGCGGCCCAGGCTGGTTGGCTCCGGCGGCAGCCCGCTCCCCTCCATGTCTCCGCTCAAAATACCTGCGGGAGAAGGAGAAGCGGGGCTCAGGGGGCCGCGGCCTGCACACTCGCCACCGAAAGGTCAAGTGGCAGTGGCGGCTCCTCCCCCAAGAATGGGCCGCCGGCCGGGTGCAGGAAGAGGGATGCCCGCTGTGACAGGCCCCGAGTCGGGTGGGTGCGGGCTCTGAAGGCCAGGGACGCGATGTTTAATAGTGGAAGGCATAAGCGAGCCCGAGGCTGCAGGAGGAGGGAAACATTTTTAGTGTAACTTAGTTGGGGAGGGACAGAGGCAGGAGAGCGGGAGGGAGGTGAGGGGAGGATTGTGTGGGGGAGGAGGATTGGGGTGGGGAGGGATTGTGGGAGAGGGGGGATTGTGGGGGAGGGATTGTGGGGGAGGGGGATTGGGGTTAGGTGGGGAGGGATTGTGAGGGAGGGGGGTTGGGGTGGGGAGGGATTGTGGGGGAGGGGGATTGGGGTTAGGTGGGGAGGGATTGTGAGGGAGGGGGTTTGGGGTGGGGAGGGATTGTGGTGGAGGGGGGTTGGGGTGGGGAGGGATTGTGGGGGAGGGGGATTGGGGTGAGGAGGAATTGTGGGGGAGGGGGATTGGGGTGAGGAGGAATTGTGGGGTTTGGGGGGGTAGGGTGAAGCTGTCGCTGTCATCGTCCGGAGCAGCTTCAGGGGGAGCTGCCGAATTTTTGCTTCGGAGTGAAAACGGGTCGCTTGCATGGTGATCATCACCAGCGGGACGCTAACGGGAGGCGCAAACAACCCCAATTTCTCCCGCTTTAACTTGAAAACCTCCATTAAAAAGTTTACATATGGATTTTCAATGGAACATATGACACACATGCTAACTAATAGATATCTTTGTGTACTATTCTGTAGTAGAATAACAACCACTTTATTGAATAACAATAGAAAATGCCGTAAATACTCAGTTTGAATGATCCTTGATAGATGCCTCAATGTTTTTTGAAAGTCTCTTTGTTCCTTTTCTTACACCTGATTTTCTAAGTGTAGGCAAGGTTTTTCTGAGCATACAAAAATCTATACATACTCCACTCTAAGTTAGTTTGGCCACACTTCCTGTATCATTCTTTTTTCCTCTGAAAATGCCCAAAGTTATTTATGAAGGTAGCATTGTTGTTTTCATACCATGTTGCCAGCCACTCCTTAATATCCACAATTTCGTTGGTGAACTCCACTGCTTTTCTGAAAATGAAGGAGAATCCCTATTTTTGAGATTTGAAGCAATTCCTGTGCATTATGTGATTTACTCCTACCAATGAGTTTTTTCCTGTCCCCTTCAGTATCCTTTCTAACCTTTCCTCAACATAAACCACTCTAGCTACAGGTAAGAACCTCACCATCCTATGGATAATTTCTTTATGACAGTCATGGCTATCCACTTTCCTGAGCATAGTCCTATAACTACAGTCTCCCTATGACTTGTAAACTACTTCTTAGTTCAAGTTGTCCTACCTGTTTCTTAGCTACCTTCTCTTCTGAGACCGAGGGGTCAAGTTTTGGCCTGATTTGCTCCTATTTTTTTGGAGCAACTAGTTTAGCAAGGAGTATCTTAGAAATTGCAATTCTCGGCATTTAGTTTGCTCCAGTTCTAGTGAGTTAGAACAGTTTCATTTTAGAGCAGATTTTTTTTTTCAAAGGTGTGTGTGTCCGGCTACTTACACCTGCTTTGCAAGTTTAGGCAGCGAAAACTTACTCCAAACTAACTTAGAATGAAGTAAGTGTAGATTTTTGTATGCTCAGAAAAACCTTGCCTACACTTAGAAAATCAGGCGTAAGGAAGATGGGGGGAGGGAAGTTTACAAACATGAAACACATCACTTTTACAAATAAAGAGCCATCATCAATAATAAATGATAAATAAATCAATAAATCAACCAATAAATCAATCAAAAAATAAATTAAAAGTTAAGTTACGACTCACCGACTCCTGCACCGGGATCCCTCCAACAGTGTACTGGGATGGGACAGGCCCCCCCGGCCCCCCCCCCCCCAGTGTGTCTCTCTCTCTCTGTCAGTGTCAGTGTCTCTCTTTCTTTCTCTCAGTGGCTCTGTGTTTCTGACAGCGAGGGGGAGGGGGGGGAAGAGGAGAGAAGGGAGAGGGGGGGGAAGAGGAGAGAAGGGAGAGGGGGGGGAAGAGGAGAGAAGGGAGAGGGGGGGAAGAGGAGAGAAGGGAGAGGGGGGGGAAGAGGAGAGAAGGGAGAGGGGGGGGAAGAGGAGAGAAGGGAGAGGGGGGGGAAGAGGAGAGAAGGGAGAGGGGGGGAAGAGGAGAGGGGGGAGAGGAAAGGGAGAGGGGGGGGAGAGGGGGGGAGAGGAAAGGGAGACGGGGGGGGGAGAGGAAAGGGAGAGGGGAGAGGAAAGGGAGAGGGGGGGGGAAGAGGGAGAGGGGGGAGAGGAAAGGGGGGGAGAGGGAGAGAGAGACAAGAAGGAGTGGGGGGAGAGGCGAGGGGGTGGGGAGGGAGGGGAGAGAGAGAGGGAGGGAGGAGGGAGAGGGGAGGGGGGAAGAGGGAGAGAAGAGGGGAAGAGGGAGGGGGGAAGAGGGAGGGAAGGAGAGAAGAGGGAGGGAGAGAGGGAGGGAGAGGGGGAGAGAAGAGGGAGGGAGGGGGGGAGAGAAGAGGGAGGGAGGGGGGGAGAGAAGAGGGAGGGAGGGAGGGGGGAGAGGGGAGGGAGGGAGGGGGGAGAGAAGAGGGAGGGAGGGGGGAGAGAAGAGGGAGGGAGGGAGGGGGGAGAGAAGAGGGAGGGAGGGGGGAGAGAAGAGGGAGGGAGAGAAGAGGGAGGGAGAGAAGAGGGAGGGGGGAGAGGGGAGGGAGGAGAGAAGAGGGAGGGGGGGAGAGAAGAGGGAGGGAGGGAGGGGGGGAGAGAAGAGGGAGGGAGGGGGGGAGAGAAGAGGGAGGGAGGGGGGGAGAGAAGAGGGAGGGAGGGGGGGAGAGAAGAGGGAGGGAGGGGGAGAGAGGGGGGGAGAGAAGAGGGAGGGGGAGGGGGGGAGAGAAGGGGGAGGGGGGGAGAGAAGAGGGAGGGGGGAGAGAAGAGGGAGGGAGGGCGGGGAGAAGAGGGGGGGAGAGAAGAGGGAGGGAGGGGGGGAGAGAAGAGGGAGGGAGGGGGGGAGAGAAGAGGGAGGGAGGGGGGGAGAGAAGAGGGAGGGGGGGAGAGAAGAGGGAGGGGGGGGAGAGAAGAGGGAGGGAGGGAGGGGGGAGAGCAGAGGGAGGGAGGGGGGGAGAGAAGAGGGAGGGAGGGGGAGAGAAGAGGAGAGGGAGGGAGGGGAAGAGGAGAGGGAGGGGGGAAGAGGGGAGGTAGTGGGGGGAGAGGAGAGGGAGGGAGAGGAGAGGGAGGGAGGGGGGAGAGGAGAGGGAGGGGGGAGAGAGAGGGAGGGGGGGGGGGGGAGAGGGAGGGAGGGGGAGAGAGGAGAGGGTGGGGGGGAGAGGAGAGGGAGAGAGCCGGGGGGAGAGGAGAGGGTGGGGGGAGGAGGGGAGGGAGAGAGTGGGGGAGAAGAGGGGAGAGGGAGAGAGTGGGGGGAGGCGGGGAGGGAGAGAGTGGGGGGAGGCGGGGAGGGAGAGAGTGGGGGAGAAGAGGGGAGGGGGGGGAGGAGAGGGAGAGAGTGGGGGAGGGGAGAGGGAGAGAGTGGGGGGAGGGGAGAGGGAGGGGGGAGGAGAAGGAGGGAGGGGGGAGAAGAAAGAGAGAGGGAGGGGGGGAGAGAAGAGGGAGGGGGAGGGGGAGAGAAGAGGGAGGGGGGAGAGAAGAGGGAGGGAGGGGGGGAGAGAAGAGGGAGGGAGGGGGGAGAGAAGAGGAAGGGAAGGGGGAGAGAAGAGGAAGGGAGGGGGGGAGAGAGGAGGGAGGGGGGGAGAGAAGAGGGAGGAAGAGGGGGGGAGAGAAGAGGGAGGGAGGGGGAGAGAAGAGGGAGGGAGGGGGGAGAGAAGAGGGAGGGAGAGAAGAGGGAGGGAGGGGGGGAGAGAAGAGGGGAGGGGAGAGAAGAGGGAGGGAGGGGGGGAGAGAAGAGGGAGGGGGGGGAAGAGAAGAGGGAGGGAGAGAAGAGGGAGGGAGGGAGGGAGGGAGAGAAGAGGGAGGGAGGGAGGGGGGAGAGAAGAGGGAGGGAGGAGGGGAGAGAAGAGGGAGGGAGGGAGGGGGGAGAGAAGAGGGAGGGGGGAAGAGGGAGTGAGGGGGAAAGAGGGAGGGAGGGGGAAGAGAAGAGGGAGGGGGGAAGAGAAGAGGGAGGGAGGGGAAGAGAAGAGGGAGGGAGGGGGGAGAGAAGAGGGGAGGGAGGGAGGGGAAGAGGGGAGGGAGGGAGGGGAAGAGGAGAGGGAGGGGGGAAGAGGGGAGGTAGTGGGGGGAAGAGGAGAGGGAGGGGGAGGGGAGAGGGGAGGGAGGGAGGGGGGAGAGAAGAGGGAGGGGGGAGAGAAGAGGGAGGGGGGGAGAGAAGAGGGAGGGGGGTGAGAGAAGAGGGGGGGGAGAGAGGGGAGGGAGGGGGAGAGGGAGGGAGGGGGAGAGAGGAGAGGGTGGGGGAGGAGAGGAGAGGGAGAGGGTGGGGGGGAGAGGAGAGGGAGAGAGCCGGGGGGAGAGGAGAGGGTGGGGGGAGGAGGGGAGGGAGAGAGTGGGGGAGAAGAGGGGAGAGGGAGAGAGTGGGGGGAGGAGGGGAGGGAGAGAGTGGGGGAGAAGAGGGGAGGGGGGGAGGAGAGGGAGAGAATGGGGGAGGGGAGAGGGAGAGAGTGGGGGGAGGGGAGAGGGAGGGGGGAGGAGAAGGAGGGAGGGGGGAGAAGAAAGAGAGAGGGAGGGAGGGGGAGAGGGGGGGGGAGGAGAGGGAGAGGAAGGGAGAGGGGTGGGGAGAGAGAGAGAGGGAGGAGAGGAGAGGGACGGGAGGGGGGTGGAGGGGGAGAGGAGAGTGGGGTGGAGGGGGAGAGGAGAGAGAGGGGGAGAGGAGAGGCAGGGGGGAGAAGGAGGGGGGAGAGGAGAGGAGAGGGAGGGGGGAGATGAGGAGAGAGAGGGAGGGGGAGAAGGATGGGGGAGAGGGGTGTGGAAGTGAGAGGGGGGGAGGCGGAGCGGAGCGGGAGCTGAGGTGGCCCGGCCGACGAGAAGAAACCGGACCGAAGACTTCGGGCGGGGCCCAACCCCAGCAATGTGCCGGGTGGGCCCCGCCGAAAACTTGGAGAGGGAGCGGACTGGACCTGAAGGGGCAGGAGGGAGCCGGAGCGGAGCGGGAGCTGGGGTGGGGGAGCGGCAGGCAGCGGAGCAGGAGCTGAATGGGGGGAGTGGGGGGCAGTGCCGGAGAGAGCAGGACTGGGAGCTGGGGCGGTGGGTGCGAGAGAGAGCCGGAGTGGGAGCTGGGGTGGGGGAGCGGCAGGCAGCGGAGCAGGAGCTGAATGGGGGGAGTGGGGGGCAGTGCCGGAGAGAGCAGGACTGGGAGCTGGGGCGGTGGGTGCGAGAGAGAGCCGGAGTGGGAGCTGGGGTGGGGGGGTGGGTGGGGGAGTGGGTGCGGGAGCTGAACGGGTGGGGGGGGGAGAGCGGAGCTGGAGCCAGAGCAGGAGCTCGAGGGAGATGCGGTCCGATCTTCGCCGCCCCAGTGAGCCCATTCGGCCACGGCTAGGGGCGGCATGTTTCGGGCCCCCCCACACAATTTCGGGCGCCTGGAGCTACTGCACCTGTGCGCACACTGTAGCGCGCATGTGCAGAGGTCCCGGCACTGTTTTCAGCGCCAGGACCTGTCTCCTCCCCCCACAGCCTGTGCTGCGCTGTGCCGAGGGCCAGGATCGACCTGAGGGAGTGGAGAATACTGAGGTAAGTTTTCGGCGCGGTTTTGAGCGTGGAAATCAGGCGTGGCTCGCAGGGCTGCGCCGTTCTAGGCGCGGTCTGAAACTTGATCCCCCTAGTTTCTGTCATCATTTATGTAAGTGCCTGGTTATATAATCTCTTGCTAGCTTTACAAGCTTCCTTATCTTACTAGTTTTATCAATCTTAATTAATCCACTGTACCTATTTCCTTTACTTCCCTCAACACATCTCCAAAACATAACAACATGGCAAATTCTAGTGGTAGCCTAGAATTTTCGCTGATTTGCATTACTCACTTATCAAGTGTATTGCTATCTGTTTGCTCTCAGTAATGTTTTCACTTCTGTCTGTCCTTATAAATTCTTGTACCTTCCTCCCTAAAACCATAACCTTTTCACAATCTTTTTTCAGCAGTAAGCAATTTTCATGCCTTTTAGCCCATTTTTAAACCTCATTTCCTTTCATAAACATTCCGCAGCAATATAGCTCAGGATCTCAATATTACTTTTTTTTTGTTTCCTTTAAATCTAACTTTTTCATTTGCCCCTAACCCCTTCTTGCCTTTGATTTACATATGTGTCTCTTCTGTTTATCCCCTTTTAGTTAACCATCTGTCATAAGCCCCATTTATGAATTTGCTTTGATCTTTTGTTGCGGTTGGTCATGCACCTCTCTATAACCACTATTTCCCTAGACCCTGGTTTCTTCGTGGTGATTTGTCCTAAACTTTGCTTCTGCTTATGCTGCATTTTATAACTCCCCTCGGTATTTGCCTTTGTTTACACAACTGTATTGAGTCCACTCAAAAAATGTATTTAATTGGTTATGAAGTGCATTGGATGTTCCAACAATGTGGTAAGGTGCTACATAAATGCAAGTTTCTTCTTTTCCTGAAGTGCCTGGAATGGCAAACTTAAATCTAATGCAACACACTGGTTCATTGTATACTAGTCAGGAAAGGTCGGATGACGTTCCACACCAGATATCCCACCAGTTTCAGTTACAGCACATCTAACAAATAGTACATCTACATGAGGCAGGCATACTTGCTGCACGAGGCATGTGGGGTCCACAATGCCGTTTCCCCAACAGCAATTGATCTCCGAGAGATCTTTTGACTTTAGGAAAGTGGCAAGTAAAGGAAGGATGGCTTCTGCAGGAACAGTTTGCATTTTGGCCAGACTGCTCCCTCCCCACCAATACCTGCCACCCCTTGAAACATTATCAAAGGTGTCCAGGGAGCACTGTAAACGTCATGGGCGTTGGACCCCTTTATGGTAATTGGATTTGTGATGGAGTCAAAACCAGGCCAGAATGGTGGGCAGAAGTTCCAATTCCAACAGCATAGCAGCCTGCCAAGAAATTCTAGGCCTCTGTGTAGATATTTGTGGTAAAACATTCTATATTCAATGATTCTCTGTGTGAAAAAAACTTCTAACTCCCCTTTAGTTCTTTTAGCGATAATCCAGAGTCTGCGGGGTCCTGCAGTAAGGTGGCTGTTCTGGTGGTCCTGCATTAAGATGGCGGCTACGGGATCCTGCACTAAGATGGCGCCTCTGGGGCCCCGCACTAGGATGGCAGCTCTGGGGTCCTGCACTAAGAGTTTTTAATATTCTCTCAAAACCTTTCATAATTTTGAAAACCTCATCCTATGAAAAAACTATTGGGGGATAAATTGATTCATGCTTATTTTCGGATGTGAATCGTTGACGCGCTAGCTGCATGTGGCAGAAGAGGACGTCCTGAAGACCACTCAAAATTGGTCGTCGGGCCTCGTCTTAATGTTTTGGACGAGCTGTCAATGCCTGTCATGCCTCCAGGGGCAGCTGGCCCATGTTGGGTGTCCAATTTTTAGCTGTTTGCCTTGCCAATAGAAGCCTGCAGATAAAGTGCAGGGGAGGGGGGTTTTGAGGGGTTGTGGTGGGAGAAAGAAGGAGAATGTGAGGGAGATGATCGCAGGCCAGCATTCCTGCTTCTCCTGGCTCTACATCAACTTATTTGTTTTTACTTCGTTTTTTGACGGCCACTTGCTTCCACGCCCAGCCAAACCTGAACAGAGCAAGCCCAATTTCCCAGAGGGATCCTAAAAGAGGTGCTAGGCCCCTCATTAGTCTATGCAAGGAGCCCAACACTTATTTTAGGCATCTGCCCCGGACGTCTGAGAAATGGTCCGACCCATTTCGGGTTGGGTGTCCATCAAGTGTCCTTGCAACACAGGACATTGTTCCTAGATATTGGCCCTTGTAGCATGGATTTTAGGCCTGGAAAATGGTTGCAACAAGGTTCAATTTCGACTCCGTTGTGTGTGTCATCAGCCCTTAAAGGGTGGTACACCAGAATTAAATTGATGCAGCTACATAAAGTAAGCAGCCACATGTGAAGGCAATTTAATTTTAGCCGTTCGAAAGCTGCATTGACTTTTAACCTTTTATAAAGGAAAAAAAAAATGACAAAACTGACCTAGAAGTATGGAACCGAGTTTTTGGGCAAGCAGTGAAGTGGTACAGTACCTGAAATGGCTGGCAAAGTCAAGGGGCTTCTGTGCAAGGTGAATGTGACGATGTTACCTTCTTTGGCATTCAGAGCACTCTCCTCAGAGAACAGCATTGTTGTATGCTTGGCAGGAGGTGACGGTGTACAGGACCTGGGAACAATGCAGAAGAAGATGGCACATCTTAAGGAAATTATCAAGATAAAACTACCCAACAGTATCACTTACCATTTAGATAGCACAACTAAGCATGCAACAAAATGTTGCCTGCCAACCTGTTACAACCTCGCAACTCTTTAATTGCTTATCATGTGTAGCCATGCTGCAGCAAGGCACACAAGCTAGAAGAAGCATCCACTACACTCAGAAAACAGTCATCTTACTTACTCCAGTCGAGGGGGGGGAGCCATTAGAAGGAGCTGTCGGATAGCTAACTATTCTAAAACAACCCACAAACATTATGTCAAATGAAAAGGTTAATCCTTGAGTTCTGCGGAACTGAAACTTATACAGAGGACTTGTTAGAAGGTCACTGGAGATGGAGCCAGCTTAGTTGGGTCAGAACAAAGCTTCTCAAGGTTATGAATAGTAGACTGAATAATGTGCTATGAGTCCTACAAGAAAAAGATTAACAAACATGGAACATAAGAACATAAGAAATAGGAGCAGGAGTAGGCCATACGGCCCCTCGAGCCTGCTCCGCCATTTAATAAGATCATGGCTGATCCGATCATGGACTCAGCTCCACTTCCCCGCCTGCTCCCCATAACCCCTTATCCCCCTATCGTTTAAGAAACTGTCTATTTCTTACTTAAATTTATTCGATGTCCCAGCTTCCACAACTCTCTGAGGCAGTGAATTACACAGATTAACAACCCTCTGAGAGAAGACATTTCTCCTCATCTCTGTTTTAAATGGGTGGCCCCTTATTCTAAGATCATGCCCTCTAGTTCTAGTCTCCCCTATCAGTGGAAACATCCTCTTTGCATCCACCTTGTCAAGCCCCCTCATAATCTTATACCTTTTGATAAGATCACCTCTCATTCTTCTGAATTCCAATGAGTAGAGGCCCAACCTACTCAACCTTTCCTCATAAGTCAAACCCCTCATCCCCGGAATTAACCTAGTAAACCTTCTCTGAACTGCCTCCAAAGCAAGTATATCCTTTCGTAAATATGGAAACCAAAACTGCATGCAGTATTCCAGGTGTGGCCTCACCAATACCTTATTGTGACAGTTGGGCTCACTGCTCCAATAATGAACTGAGCACTGGCGAACTGTGCTATGTCTTGCTACTGAAAGACTAATGACAAGGAAGAGCTTTGGATTCAATTAGGGTCATAACTGGATTGTCTGGTCACAGTGAATATCGTAAAGTCAGGCAGGTCGAAAGGCACTCCTGTAAAGGAACCCACATGATTTTTCTTTCATTCATTTACATACAAAGAAATCAGGTAATTTCATATATAGCTGTGCCCAATTTTCAAATAGTCACTGAGTATAGGTGATCCAGTGCACCTGGGCACAGACCCAGGAAACTCTTCCCTACAAGGTCCTTCTTTTGCCCACCCCTAATTGGAAGCATACACTGAGGGGAAGAAAGATATAGTCCAAGAAAGGGTTAGGAAGCTAACAAACAAGAACAGAAAGTTGGAACATTTTTAAAGAACTTTTAAAGTAGTTCTGCAAAAAGCAGAGATTGTTAGAAGTTTAAACAAATAGAATTCAAACTTGCAATGTGTATCATAGCAATTGGTTAATAGCTTAAGGGGGAGAAATTTGGTAGCTCCCCATTCGGGGCGTTAACTTTTGAAATTTTGATTCTGAACGTCTACGAAATTGGGCTTTAGCGCCCCAGGAAGGAAGTGGGTGCTAAATCAAGTGCTAATGACCTCAGTGAGTACGACAGACACTACCACCAGAGTGCTAACAAATTTCAGGTGCAATGCATTCAGCAATGATCCTTCCTTCCTTCCTTCACACTTGCTCATTCAAGCTCTTATTGGAGAGGTTGTATCATTGTGCAGCTGCTCATTTTCAGCTTTGCATCTGAAGGATTTGGATCTGAAGGCGACCTGCGAGGAAGTGTATCCCCTGATGGCAATGACTGATCCCAATCCAAATCCGAAGGAGAGAGCTCATTGCTTCACAGATATGACATTGGTGGCTGCAGTGGAGCACTGTCCCAGCCATTGGAAGGAGGCCATTGCCCCAGGTCATCAGGGCAATGTGGAGGGAAGTGGCAGAGGACATCTTGGCCAGTAGTGTGGTGCAACGCAGCCTGACACCGTGTCAGAAAAAAATTCAATGACCTCAGTCAGGTGGTCAAGGTGAGTACATGCATCAACAGGTTGTAAATGCTAGCATTTGAACCTCTGTCTGTGCACACTGCGCAAATCACCACACCCCACCACTCACCCACCAAACATCTGCTCCTACTCAAACTGACATCCACATCTCACACCTTGCCTACAATCACAGCTATTCAATGATGACAGACATATTTCCTAGTCACATAGCTGGTCTCTGACTCACACAATTTGTTTCTTTTGCAGGCCAAAATTGCCCACAGTAGGAGGAGCAGCAGAGGACAGGTGGGGGTGATACTCAGCTCCAGCAGCTCTCAGACCTGGAGGAGCGAGTGCTGCCACTCATTGAGCAGCAGATGGTGGGCGCCGTGGACCCCGTTGGAGGAAATAACGGTATTCTCATCCCATTTCCCCTGTCCTTGAGCCTCCCACTATGAGTGAACAAGGAGAAGAGGAGGAGGAGGAGCAAACTACCTCATCACTGCATCTCTCACTCGCAGGCACCAGTTCAGAGAATGGCACTACGCGATCCATAGAGGGAAACTTAGTAGAGGGGTCTGCACTGGGTGATGCACCGGGGACGAGCAGGCTTCAGCAAGGCCAGGGGGAAAGGATACCTCAGGAGCCAGCTTCCCAGAGGGCGAGTTTGCACGCAAGGTCTGCTGCACAGGATTCAGATGAGGACCTCGATGGGGAGGCGAACACCTGAAGGGTGATGGCCATGCATTCCGAGATGATGGGTGCAATGGCAAGAGTGCCCAAAAACCTCTTGGTAATGGTAAGAAGCATGGAGGAGTCCACCTAAAACATTGCACAGAGTCTGTACACACCATGGAGCCCATCAATTCCAGTCTACAGACGATGGTGGACTCCCAGAGACTGTGGTGACCCAGCCCTCATGACTCGTGTCATGGACGATGTGGCAGCTTCCATTGCAGCACAGGCGGAAGCAACGCAACGTCTTAGTGCTGTAATGCAGATAATGGGTGCTGGTATAAAAGCTTAGACTGCTCTCACACAAGCTCTGAATGCTGCCATTGTCGCAATCCACCACAGTCGACCGGGTATCTCATGGTGTCGCAGCAGGCCACCAATCTGTGCTGCAGCAGATTGGTAGGGATGCTGAGGTGCTGTCCCAGGGAGTGGCAGTCCTCTCTCAGGGTGACAGCTTTCCAGATCCCACCACTGCCACTCTGCAATTGCACTTGTTGCTACCTGTCATCCAGCCAGCCCAGACTGCTGCTGCCCAGCCTGAGGTGGTGCAGTCTACAGCCGGGCCTTCCAGGCCCAGAGCTGGTCAAGGGTATCCTACAAGGCCATCTGTAGTCCCTGGCCTTGACACTCAACAGCTTTCCACCAGCCCTGTTGCAGCCATTGGGGAGACACTACATAGGAGCAGTAGAATAGGAAAAGGCAGTGTTAAGCGGGGAAATAAAAGTTTGTACAAGGGTAATAAGTACATTTTGTTGTTGTGTATATATGTGGTTAATGTTTTTGGATAAATTTCTTATTGGAATTTTACACATTTGGTGGTCTCTCTCATTTCAGTTTTGGGGTGTGGTATGGAATGACAAATTGATGTAATGATGGGGAAGTGCTGAGCAATGGGGAAGTGGCCTGGAATTCATTGAAACTGAAGTCTGATGAGGCGGTTGTGGACCTCCCTTCCAGCAGGCCGATTAAGTGGCTGCCTGCTTCATCACTGCTGTTACTGCTCATCCCATCCTCCTCTTGGTCCTCCTCCTCCTGAAGTGGTGGAGCTATGCTGGGTGGCAATGGCTGCGCCCTCATAATGGCCAAGTTGTGCAGCATGCAGCAGACGACGATGAAAAGGGACACCCGCTCAGCCAAGTACTGGAGGACACCACCCAAGCGGTCAAGGCAGCGGAACAGTTGCTTGAGCATTCCGATGGCATGGCTCTCATTATATGAGTGCTGGGCATGAGTGTTGGGGTTGTGGAGGGGAGTCATGAGCCAGGGGGAAAGTGGATAGCCCTTGTCGTCAACCAGCCAGCCACGAGCTTGATGAGCTGGCTGGAAGAGAGCTGGCACACCAGTTTGGCACAGGATGAATGCATCGTAGCAGCTGTCAGGAATGATGGCGAGGATTCGGTGTGTATGGTCGCACATCAACTGCACATTCAATGAGTGGTAGCCTTTGCGGTTAAGGAATACCTCAGGATTGTTATGCGGTGCCCGCAAAGCGACGTGGGTGCAGTCAATGGCGCCCTGCACCACGAGGCAAAGCCACATGCATGTTCGTGCTGCTTCGCTCTAGTGATGGGGAAGGAAATGTAGTCCTTTCTCCTTCTGTACAGAATATCTGTGACCTCGCGGATGCAGTAATGGATGGCAAACTGGGAGATGTTGGACATCTCTTCTGTTGCACACTGGAAGGATCCACTAGCATAGAAATTGAGAGTGATGATGACCTTGACTGCCACTGAGATAGCCGTCCTCACCTTGGTCTGAGGCTCGAGGTCTGGTTGCAGGAGGTGGCAGGGATCTGTGGCACGCAACCTTCGGACACACTGTTCCTCAATTAAATTGATGTAGCAGAACTGCTGCCGGAATACCCTGGGAGGGTAAGTCCTCCTGTTGAGAGCCCTGTTGGCCTTCCTACCTCTGACCACATTTTGCACTCTTTCTCTGTGCCTCAGTCGCCTCCGTTGTTGATGCTGGAGGGCGAGGTCCAGTGCCAGCACAGCCCCCATGAAAGGATCCAAATGTTGGACTTTCAAATCTGTCCTCAATGATGCCCACTAATCTTTATGAGCCAGAACACTCCTTCAACTGCAAATTGGTCAAAAGGCCTGTCTGCCTATGTGAAACTAACAAGGAACCATTATTGGCCAACTAAAAGTAAACCAGTTACTGGTGCCTTTTAATAGCACTTCGCCAGCCGACATCTGACTGAAACCCGACTGCTCAACCTGTCGTTGTTAACGTTAGGCGCACACCCAGGGGGCGAGAACCAATTTTTTTTCTGGGGTGCTGCGCATTCTGGGCACAGGAGATCGGGGAGCAAACCGTACCGCCGCTGTTAAACTCCCGCTGAATTTAGCGGAATGCGCTGATCTCGCCCCGCCCAGTCGCAAACCCATTTGTGCCCTGTTAGTGCCCCCTCAGAGGCACTAAGGCAGGCGCAAAGAAGCCCAATTTTGCCTCGTATGTCTCTCAACACTGAAAAAGTAAAGTAACAGTGTACAGTACAGAAATAATAATAACTTTTATTTATATAGTGCCTTTAATGTAGTAAAATGTCCCAAGGCGCTTCACAACAGTGTTACAGACAAACAGATAAATTCGACACCGAGCCACAGAAGAAATTAAGGCAGATGATTGTTTAAATAAGTAGGTTTTAACAAGCGTCTTAAGGAAGAAAGAGAGGTAGAGAGAGGCGGAGAGGTTTAGGGAGGGAGTTCCAGAGCTTAGGGCCCAGGCGACTGAAGGCTAACATATGTGCAAGGTTACTTAAGCTAAGACAGGACAACTGAAGAAAGAAGTTGACGATCAAGAACAGCAACTCACCAGGACATCTCTGGAGAAGCTGAGTAGCGAGGAGGAAATTAATGCTACAACCAGCCTACTTAAATTAAGATGTTGTGTGTTTTATATTAATATTTTAGTGGAATATTAGAACGCTGAAATTGTCAGTAATATATTGAGTACAAACTCTAAATCCTTGCTAAATCATACCGAAATCTTGAACGTTGAATATTGTTCAGTAAAGTGTCAGCCTTGACTTAGTTGTAGCATTCTCACCTCTGAGTCATAAACTTGTGCATTCAGGCACTACTTTAGGGCTTAAGCATATGATCCAGGCTGACATTTCAGTGTAGGACCGAGGGCGGACTGTACTGTTGGAGATGCTGTCTTTCAGATAAGATGTTAAACTGATGCTGTGTCTGCCTTTTCAGATTGAGGTAAAAGATCCCATGGCACTATTCAAAGAAGTGCAGGGGAGTTCTCCCAGTGTCCTAGCCAACATTAATCCCTCAACTAACACCACGAAAAACAGATTAACTAGTCATTCATTTCATTGTTGTTGGTGCAACTATCCTGTGTATGATGTTATACTGCATTCCAATTCTTATTGGTTTGTGATTGTTTAATTGTGAATACAATTTGAACTGCTAAAATTTGAATAAGATGATTTAGGGTGAGTTAGTTTGGCATGTTAAAACCGTGGATAATAAGAATATAAGGAATAGGAGCTGTTAGATCTCTTAATTTCCAATGAAATACGAACTCCGATTGTAGTTTTAATGTCACTTTATTTTAGCAGCAGTAACAAGCTCTTGGCTTTAAGCCAGGTCTTTGTCCTTCTGATATCACATGGTCAAAATGGCTGTACTTATACTTGGATCAATTTACAGAAAAGAACTCGCCTTCTTTGACCTTATTGGCTCAATTAATAGTCTTTTAACCTTTTAATTGGCCCCCAAGGTCCTAAAATGTCAAGTTGATTGATGACTTAATGCAATGTGGTCTGTGTTTTTTCAAAACTGCAGCCGGGCTGCAGAGCTTGAATTCTCTATCAGGAGCAGGAGCAGGAGTAGGAGTAGGCCATATGGCCTCTCGAGCCTGCTCTGCCATTCAATAAGATCATGGTTGATCATCGACCGTCACTCTACTTTCCCGCCTGATCTCCATATCCCTTGATTCCCCTAGACTCCAAAAATCTATCTATCTCAGCCTTGAATATACTCAGAGACTCAGCATCCACAGGCTTCTGGACAGAGAATTCCAAAGATGCACAACCCTCTGAGTGAAGACATTCCTCCTCATCTCTGTCTTAAATGGCCTACCCCTTATCTTGAGACTGTGCCCCCTAGTTCCAGACACTCCAGCCAGGGGAAACAACCTCTCAGCATCTACCCTATCAATCCCCTTCAGAATCTTGTATGTTTCAATGAGATCACCTCTCTTTCTTCTAAACTCCAGAGAGTATAGCCCATTCTACACAATCTCTCATCATAAGACAGCCCTCTCATCCCAGGAATCCATTTAGTGAACCTTCATTGCACCACCTCCAAGACAAGTATATCCTTCCTTAAATAAGGAGACCAACATTATTCCAGGTGTGGTCCCACCAAGGCCCAGTACAATTGTAGCAAAACTTCTTTACTCTTATACTCCAACTCCCTTGCAATAAAGGACAACATGCCATTTGCCATCCTTATTGCTTGCTGCACTTGCATGCTAGGTTTCTGTGTTTCTTGCACAAGGACACTCAAATCTTTCTGAACACCAGCATTTAAAAGTTTCTCATCATTTAAAAAATATTCTGTTTTTCTATTCTTCCTACCAAAGTGAATAACCTCACATTTCCCTACATTATACTCCATGTGCCACCTTACTTCTTATATTCTTATTAGATTTTTGGATATTAAGGGAATCAAAGGATATGGGGATAGTGCAGGAAAATGGAGTTGAGGTAGAAGATCAGTCATGATCTCATTGAATGGCGGAGCAGGTTCGAGGGGCCGAATGCCCTATTCCTGCTCCTAATTCTTATGTTCTTATTGCCCATTCACTATATCCTAGTATATCTATAGTCTATCTATATCCCTTTGAAGACTGTGTTCTCCTCACAGCTTACTGACCCACCTAGCTTTGTATCATCAGTAAACTTGGATACATTACACTTGGTCCCCTCATCTAGATTGTAAATAGCTGAGGCCCCAGCACTGATCCTTGCAGCACCCCACTAGTTATGGCCTGCCAACCTGAAAAAGACCCGTTTATCCCTACTCCCTGTTTTCTGTCCGTTAACTAATCCTCTATTTGAGGGGAAATTTCTTCACGCAGAGGGTTGTGAGGGTCTGGAATTCACTGCATGAAAGGGTGGTAGAGGCACAAACCCTCACCACATTTAAAAAGTACCTGGATGTGCATCTGAAGTGCCATAACCTGCAGGATTACGGACCTAGAGCTGGAAAGTTGGATTAGACTGGATCATCATCGACAGTCCCTCGGAATCGAGGAAGACTTGCTTCCACTCTTGAAGTGAGTTCTTTGGTGGCTAAACAGTCCAATATGAGAGCCACAGACTCTGTCACAGGGGGGACAGATAGTTGTTGAGGGAAGGGGGGGTGGGTGGGACTAATTTGGCGCACGCTCTTTCCGCTATCTGTGCTTGATTTCTGCATGCTCTCGGCATTGAGACTCGAGGTGCTCAGCGCTCTCTCGGATGCACTTCTTCCACTTAGGACAATCTTGGGCCAGGGACTCCCAGGTGTCAGTGGGGATGTTGCACTTTATCAGGGAGGCTTTGAGGGTGTCCTTGTAGTGTTTCCGCTGCCCACCTTTGGCTCGTTTGCCATGAAGGAGCTCCGAGTGTGTTCTTGCTTTGGGAATCTCGTGTCTGGCATGCAGACTATGTGGCCTGCCCAGCGGAGCTGATCAAGTGTGGTCAGTGCTTCAATGCTGGGGATGTTAGCCTGAATGAGGATCCTAGACTGGATAGCCTCTTGTTGGCCAGCATGGACACGATGGGCCAAAATGGCCTCCTACCGTGCTATAAACTTCTATGATTCTATCCATGCTAATACATTACCTCCAATCCCATGAGCCCTTATCTTGTGTAATAACCTTTTATGTGGCACCTTATCGGATACCTTTTGGAAATTCAACTATACTACATCCACTGGTTCCCCTTTATCTACCCTGCTAGTTATATCTTCAAAAAACTCTAATAAATTTGTCAAACATAATTTCCCTTTCATAAAACCATGTTGAAGGAAGTGGTATCAGAGCACTTAGAAAATTATAACATGATTAGGCAAAGTGCCCCAGGCTAGCTGGCCTGTAGTTCCTGTTTTCTCTCTCCCTCCTTTCTTGAATAGTGGTGATACATTTGCTACCTTCGAATCCGCTATGACCGTTCTAGAATCTAGGGAATTTTGGAAGACCAAAACCAATGCATCCACTATCTCTGCAGGCATCTCTTTTAGAACCCTTGGATGTAAGCCGTCAGGTCCAGGGGATTTGTCGGATTTTAGTCCCGTTAGTTTCTCTAGTACTTTTTCTCTACTTGTATTAATTACATTAAGTTCCTCACCCTCATTAGACCCTTGGTTCCCCACCATTTTAGGAATGCTTTTTGCGTTTTCTATTGTGAAGACAGATACAAAATAATTGTTCAACGTTTCTGCCATTTCCTTATTCCCCATAATAATTTCTCCTGTCTCAGCGTCTAAGGGACCAATGTTTTGTTTTGCTACTCTCTTCATTTTTACATACTTGTAGAAGCTTTAGCAATCTGTTTTTATATTTATTGTTAGTTTTCTATGATAGGCTGTTTTTCCCTTTTTAACAATTTTTTGGTCATCCTTTGGTTACTACTATTCTTTGCAACATTATAAGCTTCTTTTTTCAATCTAATGCTATCTTTAACTTCTTTAGTTAGCTACAGATGGATCACTTTTCCCATGGAGTTTTTGTTTCTCAATTGAATGTATTTTTGTTGAGAATTATGAAATATTTCTTTAAATGCTAGCCACTGCTTATCTACTGCAATACCTTTTAATCTATTTTTCCAATGTTCCTTCGCCAACTCACCCGTCATACTTATGTAATTGGCTTTATTTAAGTTTGAGACTCTAGTTTCGGACTCAGGCAAGTCACTCTCAAACGTAATGTGAAATTCGATCATATTATGATCACTCTTCTCCAGAGGCTCCCTTACTATGAATTTTCTAATTAGCCATGTCTCATTACACAAAACAAGATCTAAAATAGCCTGTCCCCTGGTTGGTTCCATGATGTATTGTTCTAGGAAACTGTCCTGAATGCATTCCATGAACTTGTCCTCGAGGTTACCTTTGCCAATTTGAATTGTCCAATCTATATGAAGCTTAAAGTCCACCACAATTATTGCATTGCCTTTGTTACAAGCTCCTACTATTTCTTGATTAATGTTCTGTCCAATGGTATAGCTACTGTTAGGGGGCCTATATATTACTCCCACCAGTGTTTTCTGCCCTTGTTAATCCTTATCTCCACGCATACTGATTCTACTTCTTGATCTTCCAAGCGAAATCCTTTCTCTCTATTGTCCTTATGTCATCCTTTATTATCAACGCTACCCACCCCTCCCTCCCTCCTTTTCCATTCTGCCTGTCTTTTCAAAACATCAAGGCATTGATATTGGTGGCCTTACCGCCCACTGCTGCTGACTGCCGCCGAGCTTTGCTGCCGTTTTCCTCTCCTCGACATTTTCCTCTTGGGCTGGAGCGGGCGGGAGGGGAGTACCGCCGGGAACCACCTGCTGACATCCTCTGGTGGCCAAGTCGCGCAAATGGCCTCCCGCCCACCGAGATGCCAGATTGGTGCGGGCAGGAGTCGGTGGGAGTTGGCGCCAGCAGGGGGAAGGAGCGCTGCGAAGATGCTGTTCTTTCCCCGATGGTAGGTATGAAGACCTGCAAGAAAAGGTTAGTGAACATCCTTAACATTTTTTTTTACAGCGACTTACCTGGATGGGGTCCCCTGAAGGTGTTCTGGTGGGGTTTTTTTCGGTTATGTTTTTTACTTTTCAGGTCTTCCACCCTCCCTGGGCCCGACTCCATCCTCGGCGGCACTTGGGTGGCAAGCTCATTTGCCGTCGAGATTGAGAGTTCCTACCCACTGCCTCTTTTAGAGGAATCTGCCATTGGCGGTCCTTTGGGCAGCAAATGGACGGACCTTGCAGCTCATGAAAATTGGGGCCCAAGTACCCTGGAACATTTAGTTCCCAACTTTGGTCACCTTGCAACCACGTCTCTGTAATGGCTACTAGATAAAACCCATTTATCTCTATTTGTGCCACTAGTTCATCTATCTTGTCATGAATGCTCTGTGCATTCAGATAAAGAGGCTTTAATTTAAATGTTTTACCGTTATTCCTTTGACCTTATTGTTTGCTGCACTGCTACTAATAAACTCTCTGGGCTAGATTTTGCACTTTTGTGCAGATCGCCCAAAAATTAGCGTTATTTCCGGTGTGGGCGGTAAAAATGGGTTTTCAGATCGCTGGCTTGTCGCCCATTCTCAAAGCCCCTAGTCTCCATTTTTGAAATTGGCCGTTACCGCAAGCGATATGAAATGAGCGGTAGCGTTAAATTTCTCTGACCTTCTGTTGTAAAGTGTCGCCGTCCTTAGCAACGGCATGGCAACGCTTGATTCCCGCGATTCAGGAGGTCAAGGGTCATCATGACGTGCAGAAGAGGATACAGATAGAGAGGGAGCTGAGAGGGACTGAAGGTGTGTGTGGGCGTGGTGTGGCTGCTTTGGGAGGAAGGAGGGAGAATTTAGAGCTTTACAGCAAATAGGAAAACAAAAATTAGCTGTTACCAGCCAGATATTTGCCCAAATTTGGCCTTTAATGGAGGGAGAGGAGGAGGCATCACAGCATGCTGTGGAGACTGACGCTGGCGAGAGCAGTGAGCTGGGAGAGGAGCTCATTGGAGGGCGCAAAAGAGTGAGGAGGTTCTCGGACGAGGCAAATGCCTCCCTCCTGCAGGAGGTCGAGTTACGCTGGGGTGATTTGACCCAGGGAGGGCGTGGGAAGCCCACCCCAAAGGATTACCAGAAGATATGGGCCGAAATAGCAGAGATGGTCTCGTTGTCATCCCACGAGGGGCGTGAAGGCAACCAATGCCGCAAACGATGGAACGACCTGGTGGGAACTGCAAGAGTAAGTATTGCATTTATTTACATGTTATTATGTATTTATATAATTTGATTTGTAACAGTCATGAGTGACTATCATCAGATGTGAGGTCTTTCACTTTTACCGGGAATGTTGTAGTCAAAGCCTGCGGTCACAGTGCACGTCGTTAGGTAAAGAATGATAATTATCATAATAATCATGATTACATCTGTCGGTTTTGTGTTGTATCAGGCTCTGTGACAGTACCTAGCAATATATCACGCAATGATCTCATGCCATGTCGTCCTGTCACCTTTTACGGAAGAATCTATCGACGATGAGGTCCGTGCAGAGGCGAACAGGTGGGGGGGCCACCAGTCATCAGCGACATCACTGACATGGAGGATCGGGTGCTCACACTCATGGGGAAGCAACCCTGGACAGCAATGCAAGCATCTGCAGACCCTGAAGTGATGCGACGTGAGTAAAGTTTACACATTGCATGATGTAAAGTCAATAGATGCCACACCCACTCATATCCAAACAATCATATATGATAGATGATTTCTAAAATTGTCCTATAAATAATGCTAGCCTAATGAAAATCATTGCAATGCACAATGTGTTGATGGTCATGAAATGTGATGTCTGTGATGATCTTGATAGCAGTGGTGCTTTTGTCGTGCATCTGCTGTGTGTAGCGCTGGAATCACCTTGTGACCCGAACACCCCCTTCTCTTCTAATAACCTCATTTATGTTTTGCAGCTCAGCCAGCAGCACGTCCCAAGGCAAGACCACAGAGGCCAGAAGGTGGGGGCGCGGGGCTGGACTCACCGGACGATCCTACATCTGGTGCTGAGGAGCTCCGATTCTCGCCCGTCAATCCGCTGGGTCTGTTCTCTACAGATGAGAGCGCGGACTTCGAGGAACCTGCATCGCCACGCTCCAGAAGCCATTCCACCCCAAGGCCATCTAGTGGTCCTCCGGCCATTCCCGCCTCAACTCTGGAGGTATCAGCTCCAAGCACCTCACCACAGGACACCTCATTTGTTCCCAGGACGGGGCTGACCCCGCGGAGGTTTCGTGGACGCAGCAGGTCTGGTCCATGAGCGCCACATGAGAGTGGAGAGATGGTACAGTTGTCCAGGAGGACTGTAGACATTGGTGACCAGATCCTCGATGCATTGGAGGCCATATTACGACAGCTGGCCACCATGACTGAATACGTTCCACGGATGGCGGAGGCCTTGGAGGCGATAGCCAGGAACACTGCTGGCACAGGCCTCCCAGTGGTCCCGGAGAGCGGCACTCCACCCCTAGGTTCCGCACCACCACTGCAAACGACAGATGAGAGGCAGGACCAAAATCCTGCTTCTGGATCAGAGAATACTCCCCCCTCGGCACCCCCCGCTCACGTACCAATCCAACCACCGCCTCTGCCTTCATCCCCCCAATGAGGTACCACCTGAAGAGCGCCTCGGCCAGGCAGCATGGAGCGAGGAGGGGAAGGCGCAGAAGTGGGAAGAAGAAGGGGAGGGGGGATGGAAAGTGAGGTGCATGTCCGCAGGTAATGGCTGTGTTATATCTCCATCTGGGTGTATGCAATTTGTTGTAATGCCACCCTTCTGCTTTGCATTCGTATTCTATGTTGCTGAACATGTTGACCATTTGATTGATGTCAGTGGTCAAAAAAGTGGGATGTGGGCGGGAGTTGGGTGTTTTTGCCCGTGATACTTATGATTTCTGACTAATGTTGGTATAACATTTTTTTTATTGAACATAACCTTGTTGCGCATTGTCTCAGATAACTGGGCCGTTACACACTGGTAATTCCTTAACATGAAAGAGTTAAATAAAACTTAACTTCAATCAACGTAAACTTTAACTGGCACCAAGGTGATGGCCACCATTGATGTCTGAGCTGCACACACTCAGAGTGTTGTCACTCACAGCAACGTTCTTTCAGGCAAATCGTTCAGTTATCAGCTCCTGACGTAATAGTCTTTCAGCATTTTCCTACGGTCTGGAGGGGGCGTGGGCATAGTTGCATAGTCAGCCTGATTGTCTGGCCCTAGGTCAGCATCCAGCCCCTCATCCTCCTCTTCCTCTCTCTCCTGAGGCGGAGTATCAGTCCCTTCTGGCAATTTTTGGCCCCTCCTGATAGCCAGGTTATGCAGCATGGAGCACACGTCCACAAATTTACTTACTTGCTCAGGGTTGTATTGTAGCTCCCCTCCTGAGTGGTCCAGGCATCTGAAGCACAGCTTAAGCACAGTTATTGTTTTCTGGACCACATTGCGTGTGGCTCTGGTTGTACCGCTTCTCGGTCTCGGTGTGGGTGTCACGCAGCGGGGATCATCAGCCAGGTGGCTAGGCCATATCGGTTATCACCAAGCATTCAGCATTGTCCTTGTGGCTGACTCTTAAACATGTCAAAGACAGCGCTGTCACGCAGGATGTGAGCCTCATCGAAGGTGCCCAGACATTTGGCATTCACTGCCATTATGATCTGGTTGTGGTCGACAACTAGTTGGACCTTCAGGGAGTGAAATCCTTTTCTGTTACGAAAAAGCTCTGGGTCCTGAGAAGGTGCCCGCATGGCGATGTGAGTGCACGGCATTGCTCCCTGCACCCTGGGGAACTTAGCAATGCGGTAGAATGCTCCAGCCCTGTCAGTCTGAGCCTCCATGGTCATGGGGAAGTTGATAAAGTCAATCCTTCGCGCGTACAGGGCCTCCGTGACCTGTCCAATACAGCGATGTGTGGCAAGGTGAAACAGAGGGCAAATCTCGACCGCGGAGGCCCGAAAGGAACCAGACACGAGGAAGGACAGTGGCAGGCTGCATATGTGGCCTGATGAGCTCGTATATTTCATTGATCACTATCTTATGGAAGCACAGTCTCCAAAGGCAGGTGTGCTCGGACACATTGAGGTAAGACCTCTTCTCCCTGTAAGTGCGGGGTGTATATGGTCTGGATCTCCTCCTCTTTCTGACACATCTTAAATTGGGCACATAATTATGTGCATCAGACATTGAGCCATTTGCACTCTGCAGCATCTGCGCATTAATCAATGCAGGCTGAGAAATGGCTGACCCCATTGCAATGAAAGTATAATAGCGATTGATCAGAAGCAATAATTTCCTCACTAAAATACACCGACAGTAAACCCCCAATAGTCCAGAGTCTGAAAATATGTCTATTGAGATGGTCACTTCATCTGAGAAGAACTCCAGGGTCAATGCAAACTCCCCCGAAGTTGAAGCAGCCTTTTGAATGAAGCGACCTGCGATTTAAAAAATGGCGCCCACACTGCTGTGATTCGTTCAGAACAGTTCCACTCTTTCAGAGTAGTGTTTTGGGTGAGCAACATTGTGGGCGAGATGTGTGCTAGGTGGTGAAAGTGACGCTGGGCGATCTCCTGGGCGTTAGTTTCGGCAAATGTGATCTTTACGACAAAAAAAAGTGGGCAGTCAGTATTATTGAATCTCGGCATTAATTACATGCGGAAACTAACACTGGGCAATATTATGGGCATTGGTTTTGCCCATTCTGATGATTCCACCCAAAAAAAGTGGGTGGCGGTATTATTTTTTCCCTGCATTACGCACATGGGGAAAGTAACGCTCGACGATAAGTGTCCGGAAAATAGGCGTCAGTTTCCATTTTGTGGCTAAATGGCCGATATCTGGGCAATATACATAATTTCAGCTGTAAAATGGATGTTAAGTGGGCGTTATGCATGCAAAAGTAATGGAAAATCTAGCCCTCTGTCCCTGCCTGTCACACTCTGCTGATTTTTACCCAAATCGCTGCACTGCTCTATTGCATTGATCTTCCTCTTTAGATTTCTAAATTTCCCCCTCATCTGACTCTTCACCCCGCACCCCCTCCCCCCCCCCCCCACCACCACCATTTTTTAGTTTAAAGCCCAATCTATAACCTTAGTTATTCGATTCGGCAGGATGCTAATCCCAGCCTGGTTTAAAAGGAGCCTGCCCCAACAGAACAGCTCCCTCTTTCCCCAGTACTTGTGTCAGTGCCCCATGAATTGAAACCCTTTCTTCCCACCCCACTCTTTGAGCCACACATTTAACTCTCTGATCTGTTTGACCCATGCCAATTTGTGCATGACTCAGGTAGTAATCCAGAGATTATTACCCTTGAGGTTCTGGTTATTAATTTAGACCCTCGCTCCTCAAACTCCCTCAGCAGCACCTCATTCTTAGTTCTACCCGTGTCATTGGTTCCTACATGGACCACCACAATTGGATCATTCCCCTCCCGCTCCAAGTTCTTCTCCAGCCACAAGGCGATATCCTTAACACTAGCACCGGGCAGGCAACACAACCTCCGGAACTCCCTGTTGCGGCTACAGAGAACAGTATCTATCCCCCTGACTATACTGTCCCCAACCACTACAACATTCCTTCCTTCTCCCCTCACTTGGATGGCCCCTGTACCATGGAGCTGTGGTCAGTTTGCCCATCCTCCCTGCAGTCCTTTTCTTCATCCAGTCAGGGAGCAAGTACCTTGTTCCTGTTGGAGAGGGCAAGGGCTGACTGCATCCTGGGTCCCCATACCTTCCTGGCTCGCAGTCACACCCTCTTGACCCTGATCATTGACTAACTCTAATGTACTATTTAACATTAAGGATGTGACTGTCTCCTGGAGCAAAGTGTCCAGGTAACTCTCGCCCTCCCTGATGCATCGCAATATCTGCAGCTCGGACTCCAGCTCAACAACTCTGAGCCGAAGTTCCTCGAGTTGCAGACACTTGCTGCAGATGTGATTGCTCGGGATCGCAATGCTCTCCACCAGCTCCCACATGCTGCAGTTACGACACAACACCTGCCCTGCCATCTCAAACCATGTTTTATTTATTATTTAATTAGTTAAAGCTTTTATTCAATCGATATTTTAGTTTTATTGTTTAATTAATTTATCTGTTTTAAGTTATTTAATAAGTACTAGCAAGTTGCAGTTTCTCAGCTCTTAATTTAACCCCCTTCCCTAACTTAGACAGGAAAGAAAAGCTGTAATACTCACCAACCAATCACCTACCTGCTCTCCTGTTACGTCACCTCGATTTTTTTTGTTGTTGTTGGTTTTGAATTGGAGCCTCGATGCTCTGCTCCCGCTCCTTCTGGTCACGGGCCTCCTGCCTCTGCATTATTTATGCCGCTCCGCTCTCGCTTCGCTCCCATTCCTTCTGGTGAATGGCAAATCTTCAACTCAATTCTCTGTTGTGGAAGTGTAGGAAAGGGAAAAAGATTCATCTAATATGATTTGATTAATATTTCTTACATTATTCACCTTAATTATTCTTACATAATATTAAGTTAGGTTCTAGAATGCACATCTCATACACTGTAACCAAATGGAAACACTGGGGTTAAACATACTTAGACGATTACATTTGGTTACATTTACTTCAACTGTGTCCAGAGAATTTTCTGCTGATGGTACTGGATAAGGTATTAGCAGATCAAAAGATTGGTATCCATGGTGCATTAGGTACTACAGAGAACAATGTTGATGAAGTTGTATTGGGCCATTGCATTATAGTAAGGATTATTCAGGCACTTAGATAAAGATTTTGTCTATAAAAACTGTGTTTTAGTCTTCCTGGTTGCAAAAGTGTCTTCTGGATCTTATCAGGGTCCTGCTCTGCCCTTGACTGTAGATGGCCTTCTCCTTCTCTTCCATTAAAGTTTTACAACATATAGCAGACAATGATAACCTTGAAGACCGTGGTTTTGTGGAAAACCCAGTGAGAGATGAATGTATTCTCATATTGGGTAGCACAGTGTTGACTCTTGTCTTTAAATGATGCATCTTCAATGGATAATTTTAATTTCCCCCTATTCAAGGAGTGAATGACTTCTGTCTTTTAACTATCCTACTCTTACAGGGTTGAATGTAAGGGAGCGGGAAACATAGCTCATCAGTAAATAAAGGACATTATTTCATTAATGCCTTTGGACTAAGTATATATTCTGTCCCTCTGCCAATACTGTAAAACCCAATACTTTATTTTGCCTTTTTTTCTACACCTCAGCACTGTGATAACAGCAACATAGATTTATCTGGATCTCTTTTCTGAACATGCTGTACCATCATTCCATTTAACACATACACCCCTTTTAATTTACTTGTTCCTGGACTAACTTTATGCTTCCTGATGATTTGGTTACCTTAACGTCTTGCTAGATCCCGTGCCCATTCCTAGTCAATAGGCATAGAATCTTGTCTCTAAATCCTTCTGAATCTAGTAGTGTTCTTTTTTATTTTCCACGACTCCTATTTTGGTATGACCTACAAACTTGGAAACTGTTTGCTATACCCTTGTCCATGTCAATCACGTGTTATGAAATTTCTTCCTAGCCTGAAAAATTCTTGTCATGTATCCTACATGGCTACAGTTGGTACTATCACAAGGTGTGCCACCAGAGGGCACAGCAGTGGAAGACTCGTAGGTTACCTGTACAGGTGTACCTGGCCTAGTATAAAAGGCAGGCTACCAGGTGTGATCCTTACTCTGGAGTTATCAATAAAGGACTAAGGTCACTACAGTTCAAGTACACACATTGCCTTGTGGAGTCATTGTCAGAGCATCCAAAGACATAACAATTCTGATTTATGGTTAGCCTATGTTTCTGTTTTTCCAGCCATTTTCTATTCAATACCATATTTTGCATTCTACTCTGCGATCCCTTAATTTAACAATTAATCACAGATGTGGAAACTTCAAAATCCAAGTATCAACCACATTTCCCCCATCCACCATATCAGTAATTAAAAAAAAATCTCTTCATGTTAGTGAAGCAATCTTCCCTGAATCAATGTTAACTGTCCTTTAACAGGAAATGCTTTGTTAAATGTTCACCCACTAGATCCCTGAAGATCACTTCAAAGACATACCCTACAGCGGATGTTAATGTATTAATCTATAGTTTCTAGTTATGTCTCTTTACCCTTTCTTAAAAAAAAAAGGATTGTAATACTTAGGACTCTATCCTAAATGTATCCAAATTACAAAAATGTTAGTTAAAGCTCCAGTAATTTCCGTCTCTTTCTTCTTTAAGGTTAATTGGTGCGAGTTGGCTGCAGCAGGCACTTTGGCCACGATTTCACCTCCCTCGGCAGGTCCAGTGCAGCCAGTGTCGGTGGCGGGTCCCAACCTTGCTGCTGGCTCCAGCCCGCTGTGTAGAAATGATTTTCTATTGATTGGGCTTGTTAAGCCCGCCCAGGGCATTTCCCGGTCAATTGAAGGAAGCGGGTCTGATGACATCGTTTGATGACATGTCATCAGCCGGTTTCCTTAAAGGGAGCATGTGCAAATTGATTTTGATGGTTGTGCTGTCAGTGTTCTACAGCAGTGAGGTGCTACAAACATTGACAAGCACTGCACAAAGGTGCACGGCTGTACCCAGGCTCTCCCATGCACGCAGGAAGGTTCTCTTCCCTTCCAGTTGGCCAAAATTAGGAGAACAGTCTAGTCAAACAACAGCCTGACATAGTTGTACACCCAGAATCATACCTTCCAGCCAATGTCCTAGAATCCTCTATTACCATCTCACCAACAGGACAGACCCATCAGAGGTGGTGGCACAGTGGAATACTGTCGGAAGGAGTGGCCCTGGAACGAGAGTACTAAACAGTGACTCCAGACCCCATGAAGTCTCAAGCATGGGGAAGGAAACCTGCTGATTACCACCTACCGCCCTACCTCAGCTGATGAATCCGTACTCCTTCATGTTGAACACCACATGGAAGAAGCACTGAGGGTAGCAAGGGCACAGAAGGTACTTCAATGGCTATTACCAAGAGTGGCTCGGTAGCACCACTACTGACCGAGCTGGCCTAGTCCTGAAGGACATAGCTGCGAGACTGGGCGTGCATATTTGACCTCATCCTCACCAATCTGCCTGCTCCTGATGCAGCTGTCCATGGCAGTATTGGTAGGAGTGATCACCGCACAGTCTTTGTGGAGACAATGTCCCATCTTCCCACTGAGGATACTCTCTATCGTGTTGTGTAGCACTATCACCATGCTAAAGAGCATGGATTCAGAACAGATCAGCAGCTGCAGAATTTTATTCCACTACAATCTGTAACATCATGGCCCAGCACTTACCTCTATTGTTACCATAAATCCAGGAAACCAACCCTGATTCAATGAGGAGTGCTGAAGAGCATGCCAGATACAGCACCAAACATAGCTCAAAATGCAGTGCCAACCTGGTGAAGCTGCAACACAGGGTTACATGCATGCTAAACAGCAGAAGCAGCATGCTATAGGCAGAGCTATACAACCCACAACTAATGGATCAGATCAAATCTCTGCAGTCCTCCCACATCCAGTCGTGAATGGTGGTGGACAATTAAACAACTAACGGGAGGAGGAGGCTCCATAAATATCCCCATCGTCAATGATGGCAGAGCTCAGCACACGAGTGCAAAAGACAAAGCTGAAGCATTTGCAATCACCTTTAGCCAGAAGTGTCAAGTGGATGATCCATCTTGGCCTCCTCCTGGGGTCTTCACTATCAAAGAAGCCAGTCAGCAGCCAAATCGATTAACTCCATGTGATATCAAGAAACGGCTGAGCACACTGGATACAAGGTAACTCTCCAGTAGGAGGCAATTAGCCGCTAGTTAAAACCAGTTCTGTAGACGACTGACCAGTAGTGAGTCATCTGACCTAGATACAGTTTAAAAAGAGGCAGCTCGTGCAGAGCACGGAGTGCAGCAGCATAGAGTGGCATTCGTGAGTTTGGTAAGTGGGTGAGTTTGGGCAAGTGGGGGTGGTAGGTGCTGTTTTGTCTTGTTTTTCCTACGAGTGCTGACACTAGAGCAGCTGATAAGGAGTGCGAGAGTAGGAGACGGAGGTCCAGAGACCAGCCCACCCAGCTGCAGACAAAGATAGAGGGGTGCGAAATCGAGAGGTGACGTCACAGCTAAGCTGGTAAGTGGTTGGCTGTTCGACTGGTAAGTATAACTTTTTTAGACTGACTTTTAGATTGGTTTAATTGGCAACAAACTACTAAGTAGCTGTTTGGTGTTTAAGTAAATTTTAGTAAGTAAATTAATTTAAGGGTTAAGTCATGGCAGGAGAGCTCGGACCCGTGTCATGCTCCTCCTGTGCTATGTGGGAAATCAGGGACACTTCCAGTGTCCCTGACTACTATGTGTGTGGGAAGTGTGTCCAGCTGCAGCTCCTGACAGACCGCATGATGGCGCTGGAGCTGCGGATGGACTCACTCTGGAGCATGCACAATGCTGAGAATGTTGTGGATAGCACATTTAATGAGTTGGTCACACCGCAGGTAAAGGTGAGGACAGATAGTGAATGGGTGACCAAGAGACAAGGCAAGAGCAGGAAGGTAGTGCAGGAGTCCCCTGCGGTCATCTCCCTCCAAAACAGATATACCATTTGGATACTGTTGGGGGAGATGACTTATCAGAGGAAGGCACCAGCAGCCAGGTTCATGGCACCATGGGTGGCTCTGCTGCACAGAAGGGCGGGAAAAAGAGTGGGAGAGGTATAGTGATAGGGGACTCTATTGTAAGGGGAATAGATAGGAGTTTCTGCGGCCGCAACCGAGACTCCAGGATGGTATGTTGCCTCCCTGGTGCAAGGGTCAAGGATGTCTCGGAGCGGCTGCAGAGCATTCTGGAGAGGGAGGGTGAACAGCCAGTTGTCATGGTACATGTAGGTACCAACAATATAGGTAAGAAGCTGAATTTAGGAAGCTAGGAGTGAAATTAAAAAGTAGGACCTCAAATCTCTGAATTGCTACCAGTGCCACATGCTAATCAGAGTAGAGGGAGCAGGATAGTTAGAATAAATATGTGGCTTGAGCAGTGGTGCAAGGGAGGGATTCAAATTCTTGGGACATTGGAACCAGTTCTGGGGGAAGTGGGACCTATACAAAAGGGACAGTCTGCACTTGGGCAGGACTGAAACTGATGTCCTGGGGTAACATTTGCTAATGCAGTTCAGGAGTGTTTAAACTACTATGGCAGGGGGATGGGAACCTATGCAGCGAGACAGGGCGAAGTAATATGGAGTCAGAAACAGATGGTAGAAAGGTAAAAAGCAATAGTGGAAGGCCGAGTAAACAAAGGCAAGAAACAAAAAGGGCCACACTACATCATAATTCTAAAAGGAAAAGGGTGTTAAAAAAAACAAGCCTGAAGGCTTTGTGTCTTAATGCAAGGAGTATCCGTAATCAGGTGGATGAATTAACTGTGCAAATAGATGTTAACAGATATGATGTGATTGGGATTACAGAGATGTGGCTCCAGGATGATCAGGGCTGGGAACTCAACATCCAAGGGTATTCAGCATTCAGGAAGGATAGAATAAAAGGAAAAGGAGGTGGGGTAGCATTGCTGGTTAAAGAGGAGATTAATGCAATAGTTAGGAAGGACATTAGCTTAGATGATGTGGAATCTATATGGGGAGAGCTGCAGAACATCAAAGGGCAAAAAACGTTAGTGGGAGTTGTGTACAGACTTCCAAACAGTAGTAGTGATGTTGGGGAGGGCATCAAACAGGAAATTAGGGATGCATGCAATAAAGGTGCAGCAGTCATCATGGGTGACTTTAATATGCATATAGATTGGGCTAACCAAACTGGAAGCAATACGGTAGAGGAGGATTTCCTGGAGTGCATAAGGAATGGTTTTCTAGATCAATATGTCGAGGAACCAACTAGGGGGGAGGCCATCTTAGACTGAGTGTAGTGTAATGAGAGAGGATTAATTAGCAATCTTATTGTGCAAGGCACCTTGGGGAAGAGTGACCATAATATGGTGGAATTCTACATTAGGATGGAGAATGAAACAGTTAATTCGGAGACCATGGTCCAGAACTTAAAGAAGGATAACTTTGAAGGTATGAGGTGTGAATTGGCTACAATAGATTGGCGAATGATACTTAAGGGGTTAACTGTGGATGGGCAATGGCAGACATTTAGAGACCGCATGGATGAACTACAACAATTGTACATCCCTGTCTGGCGTAAAAATAAAAAAGGGAAGGTGGCTCAACCGTGGCTATCAAGGGAAATCAGGGATAGTATTAAAGCCAAGGAAGTGGCATACAAATTGACCAGAAATAGCAGCGAACCCAGGGACTGGGAGAAATTTAGAACTCAGCAGAGGAGGACAAAGGGTTTGATTAGGGCAGGGAAAATAGAGTACGCGAGGAAGCTTGCAGGGAACATTAAGACGAACTGCAAAAGCTTCTAGAGATATGTAAAGAGAAAAAGGTTAGTAAAGACAAACGTAGGTCCCCTGCAGTTAGAATCAGGGGAAGTCATAACGGGGAACAAAGAAATGGCAGACCAATTGAACAAGTACTTTGGTTCGGTATTCACTAAGGAGGACACAAACAACCTTCCGGATATAAAAGGGGTCAGAGGGTCCAGTAAGAAGGAGGAACTAAGGGAAATCCTTATTAGTCGGGAAATTGTGTTGGGGAAATTGATGGGATTGAATGCCGATAAACCCCCGGGCCTGATGGACTGCATCCCAGAGTACTTAAGGAGGTGGCCTTGGAAATAGCGGATGTATTGCCAGTCATTTTCCAACATTCCATAGCCTCTGGATCAGTTCCTATGGAGTGGAGGGTAGCCAATGTAACCCCACTTTTTAAAAAAGGAGGGAGAGCGAAAACAGGGAATTATAGACCAGTCAGCCTGACATCGGTAGTGGGTAAAATGATGGAATCAATTATTAAGGATGTCATAGCAGCGCATTTGGAAAGAGGTGACATGATAGGTCCAAGTCAGCATGGATTTGTGAAAGGGAAATCATGCTTGACAAATCTTCTGGAATTTTTTGAGGATGTTTCCAGTAGAGTGGACAAGGGAGATGTGGTGTATTTGGACTTTCAGAAGGCTTTCGACAAGGTCCCACACAAGAGATTAATGTGCAAAGCTAAAGCACATGGGATTGGGGGTAGTGTGCTGACGTAGATTGAGAACTGGTTGTCAGACAGGAAGCAAAGAGTAGGAGTAAATGGGTGCTTTTCAGAATGGCAGGCAGTGACTAGTGGGGTACCGCAAGGTTCTGTGCTGGGGCCCCAGCTGTTTACATTGTACATTAATGATTTAGATGAGGGGATTAAATGTATTATCTCCAAATTTGCGGATGACACTAAGTTGAGTGGCAGTGTGAGCTGCGAGGAGGATGCTATGAGGCTGCAGAGTGACTTGGATAGGTTAGGTGAGTGGGCAAATGCATGGCAGATGAAGTATAATGTGGATAAATGTGAGGTTATTCACTTTGGTGGTAAAAACAGAGAGACAGACTATTATCTGAATGGTGACAGATTAGGAAAAGGGGAGGTGCAACGAGACCTGGGTGTCATGGTACATCAGTCCTTGAAGGTTGGCATGCAGGTACAGCAGGCGGTTAAGAAAGCAAATGGCATGTTGGCCTTCATAGTGAGGGGATTTGAGTACAGGGGCAGGGAGGTGTTACCACAGTTGTACAGGGCCTTGGTGAGGTCACATCTGGAGTATTGTGTACAGTTTTGGTCTCCTAACTTGAGGAAGGACATTCCTGCTATTGAGGAAGTGCAGCGAAGGTTCACCAGACTGATTCCCGGGATGGCGGGACTGACATATCAAGAAAGACTGGATCAACTGGGCTTGTATTCAGGAAATATGGGGCATCCAAAGCTAGAGCTCCCTGGATGACAAATGAAATAGAGCTTAAAAGAAAACAGAGAAAGGAGGTTTATGACAAATATCAGGTACAGAATACAACAGGAAACCAGAATATAGAAAGTGCAGGGGGAAATTGAAAAAGGATATAAGGGCAAGTAGAGAATATGAGAAAAGATTAGTGGATAACATAGAAGGGAACCCAACATTTTTTTACCAACATATAAATAGTAAAAAGATAGTTTAAGGAATGGTGGGGCGGATTAGGGACCAAAAAAAATCTTGTGGAGGCAGAGGGCATGACTGCGATAATGAATGAGTACTTTGCATCTGTCTTCACAAAAGAAGAGGATTAAGTTAATAATGCAGTAGTGGAAAGATATTGGATAAGTTAAAAATAAATACAAAGGAGATATTAAATAGTTTGGCGTCGCGCAGTCCAGATGGAATGCATCCTAGGAAGCTGTGGGAAGCTAGGGTGGAGGTAGCAGAGGCTCTGACTGTGGTGTATGAAATGATACAATGAACTCCGTACTGTGAGCCAGTGACTAGGTGTAACCTCGTCAGTCTTTAATGGCTTCCAGAAGTGAAGATACAAAGGTGAAGTTCAGGTTATATACCGGGCCCAGCACAAGTGTACCTATGACCCTAGGACCTCCGACGGTAGTGCCCCCTGTTGATGGGCAGACTTTATGTATATACATTACATCATTCTGCCCACCCCACACCCCAGTTCTTGGCACAAGTCCATATTACAAGTTCAGATGGTCCAGAGCCTTTCGCTTCCTGGTTGACCGTCTCAGTACAATCCCAGTGGTTTCCGAGTCTCTCACGACTTGGGGCTGGGTGTTGACCACAGTGGGTTCTTCTGATGGCTGGATGTGAATTGGTTGATCTTCTAAGCTCGTGGTGTCTTCTTCCAACTGTTCTGGTTCGTCAGTGTGTCTTAGCTTGATTTGATCAATGTGTTTCCTGAAGATCTGCCCATTCTTGAGCTTAACCATATAGACCCGGTTACCCTCCTTATCCGTAATATTGCCCGGGAGCCACTTGGGCCCTTGACCATGGTTAAGTACATGCACTGGGTCATTTACAGATATGTCGCATGACACTGTGGCACGGTCGTGATACCACTGCTGTCATTGACGTCGGGTTTTGACATGACCATTAATATCAGGATGGACTAGAAAGAGCCTGGTTTTGAGGCTTCTCTTCATCAATAGTTCCACAGGCGGGACCCTGGTGAGCGGGTGTGGCCTTGTCCTGTAACTGAGCAGTGTGCGTGACAGGCGTGTCTGCAAGGAACCGTGAGTTACGCATTTCAGGCTCTGCTTGATGGTTTGAACTGCCCGCTCCACTTGACCATTGGATGCGGGTTTGAACGGGGCTGACCTCACGTGTTTTATGCCGTTGGATTTCCTGAATTCTTGAAACTCCAGGCTCATGAAACACGGTCTGTTGTCACTGACAACGATGTCTGGCAGACCATGTGTGGTAAACATGGCTCTCAGGTTCTCAATGGTGGCAGTGGAAGTGCTGGATGACATGATCACACATTCTATCCATTTCCACAAGAAACATTTTACCGAGGAAGGGGCCCGCAAAGTCAATGTGGATTCTAGACCGCGGTTTGGATGGCCATGACCACAGACTGAGCGGAGCTTTCTTTGGGGCATTGCTTAACTGCATGCAAGTGCTGCACTGATGCACGCATGACTCTAAGTCCTAGTCAATGCCAGGCCACCAAACATGGGACCTGGCGATGGCCTTCATCGTGACAGTACCGGATGCGTACAAATCTCGCCCTGCCTTTCTTGGGCATTACGACATGATTACCCTACAGTAAACAGTCGGACTGGATGGAAAGCTCATCTTTGCGATGGCTGTACGGTTTGGTTTCATCACCCATTTCCTTGGGAATGGTCGACCAGTCCCCGTTAAGAACAGAACATTTTATAACCGATAGGGTCGGATCCTGGCTGGTCCAGGTCTTAACTTGTTGAGCAGTGACAGGTGACCCTTCACTCTCAAAAGCATCCATGACCATGAGTAGCTCTGCGGGCATTGGCGTTTCCACCTCCGGTGTGGGCAACGGTAACTGGCTCAATGCATCAGCGCAGTTCTCGGTGCCTGGTCTATGGCAAATGACATAATCATAGGCAGATAGTGTCAGCGTCCACCTCTGGATGCGGGACGACGCATTGGTATTAAACATAAAAAACAGGTGCAGGAGCAGGCCATTTGGCCCTTCGAGCCTGCACCTTTATGTTCCGAGAACAACGATATAAGCGGCTTGTGATCGGTTTCCAGCTTGAAGCGAAGTCCAAACAGGTACTGGTGCATTTTTTTTACCCCATAAACACATGCTAAAGCCTCTTTCTCTACCATGCCGTAGGCTCTTTCCACCTTGGACAGACTTCGAGACGCGTATGCAACTGGTTGTAGTTTGCCTGACTCATTGGCTTGCTGGAGTATGCAGCCGACCCCATAGGACGATGCATCGCAGGTCAAAACTAGACGCTTGCATGGGTTATACAGTACCAGTAGCTCGTGGGAACACAACAGATTTCTAGCCTTCTCAACGGCTCTGTCTTGAAGTTCACCCCACACCCAGTCGTCTCCTTTCCTGAGCAGCTTGTGAAAAGGCTCTAATACTGTGCTCAATTTGGGTAAGAAGTTACCAAAGTAGTTGAGAAGACCCAGGAACGAACGCAGCTCCGTCACATTCTGGGGCCTGGGTGCATTTTTGATGGCCTCTGTTTTCGAGTCTGTAGGTCTGATTCCGTCTGCAGCAATCTTTCGTCCAAGGAATTCGACCTCAGATGCCATGAAAACGCACTTCGAACATTTCAGCCTGAGTCCCACTTTGTCCAGACGACGCAGAACCTCTTCAGATTGTGCAGGTGCTCGGCGGCATCACGACCTGGGACTAGGATGTTGTCTTGGAATACCATGGTCCTGGGGACGGATTTCAATAGGCTCACCATGTTTCTCTGAAATATGGCTGCCGCTGAACGAATGCCGAAAGGGCACCTGTTGTAAATAAACAGTCCTTTGTGTGTGTTGATGCACCTAAGTTTCTTTGATGATTCAACCAGTTCCTGTGTCATGTAAGCCAACGTTAGATCCAATTTGGTGAACGATTTTCCCCCGGCTAGCGTTGCAAACAGGTCATCAGCTTTCCGTTGCGGGTAATGATCTTGTTTCGAAACTCGGTTGATCGTGACCTTGTAGTCTCCACAAATCCTGACCACGCCGTCGCTCTTTAACACCAGAACAATGGGGCTGGCCCATTCATTAAATTCGACCAGTTAGATGACCTCCTCGCATTGTAGCCTGCCCAATTCGAGCTCGACCTTTTCTCTCATCATGTGCTGGACCGCCCTGGCTTTGTGATGGATGGGCCTTTCGTCTGGGCCGAGGTAAATCTGCACCTTGGCTCCCTTGAAGCTGCCAATTCCTGGTTCAAACAGTGAGGGAAATTTGCTCAGCACTTGAGCACCCAAATCATCATCCGTTGATGACAAAGCTTTGATATCGTACCATTTCCATTTTATTTTCTCGAGCCAACTCCTGCCGAATAATGATGGGCCATTGCCCGGGATAATCCATAACAGTAGATCATGAACTGCTCCCTCGTACGACACTGTTACTGCTGCACTACCGATCACTGGTATGAGCTCTTTGTTGTAGGTAAGCAGCTTCGCATTTATCGGACTCAGCTTGGGTCTCTCTGCCTTGGTCTCCTAAAGCTTTTCGAAAGTCCTCCGGCTTATCAATTGACTCGCACCCATGTCTAATTCCATGGATACCAGCATGCCGTTTAATTTTACCTCCATCATTATCGGTTGGCTCTTTGTTAGGAACGCACGTATGCTATACACGTCCTCCTCGGAGCTCTCAAATGCCTCGGACTGCATCGCTAGATCCACGCTGAATTGATCATCATCCACGTGGTGTGTCGCAGCTCGCTTGTTCTGCTGTGGACATGTCCGCTGAAGATGCCCCATCTTCGCACACCCTCTGCATACATACTGCCTGAAGCGGCATTGATGGGGTCGATGATTACCCCCATCACATTGAGTTCGGATTTGCACCTCGATGACGAACTTTGAACGGCTCCCGTTTTTGTATACGCAGTCGAGTAGCCCTCGATGGCGAACTTTAAGCGGCTCCCGGTCTTGCAGACGCAGTCGAATAGGCTCTGCTATGTGCAGCTCTGCCGGCCATCGATACAATTTTATACACAGTACTTGCTGTGGAGTTCCTGTTTTGTCGCGATATCTGCTTCATACTTTTCTGCAAGCCTGGGTGATGATGATGACTTTGCTGAGGTCCAGTATCTCTGCAGCCAGCGGCTTACTTAAGATCGCCTCGTGGTTGACCCCGATCACGAAAAAGTCATACAGCATGTCTTCCAATGCAGGCTCAAATTTGCAAGGCCCTGCAAGATGTCTCAGGTTGGCAACAAATGCCGCTACATCCTGGCCTTCTGAAAGAACGTGCATATAGAAGCAATATCTGGATATGAAGATTCCTTCCGTGGGTTTAAGGGGTTCCCAAACTAGAGTACACAGTTCTTTGTAATGCTTTTCTGTAGGAAGAGTGGTTGAGAGCAGATTCTTGATGAGTGCATAGATCATGGGGCCACAGACGGTGAGAAGAACTGCCCTGCGCTTCTCTGCTTCCTCGTCTTTGTTTAGGTTGTTTGCCACAAAATTCTGGTCAAGATGATCCGTGAAATCTCCCTAATCCTCTCCCTCATTGAATCTCTCAAGAATTCCAACAGTACTCGATCGTGCTGTGCTTGCCATACTTTTGTGTGGGTTCGTATTTGCCTCATCGCCAGTTGTGTATGAAATGATACAATGAACTCCGTACTGTGAGCCAGTGACTAGGTGTTACCTGGTCAGTCTTTAATGGCTTCCAGAAGTGAAGATACAAAGATGAAGTTCAGGTTATACACCGGGCCCAGCACGAGTTTACCTATGATGCTAGGACCTCCGACAGTAGTGCCCCCTGTTGGTGGGCAGACCTTAGGTACATACATTATACTGACCACAATCTTTCAATCCTCCTTGGATATGGGAGTGGTGCCAAAGGATAGAAGGATTTCAAATGTTTACACCCATGTTGAAAAAAGGGTTGAGGGATAAATTTGGTAACTACAAGCCAATCAGTCTAACGTCAGTGGTGGGAAAATTACTAGAGACCATTGTCAAGGACAAAATTAATTCTCACTTGGAGAAGCGTGATTAATACAGCATAGCCAGCACGGATTTGATAAAGGCAAATCGTGTCTGACACATCTGATTGAGTTCTTTGATAAAGTAACAGAGAGGGCTGATGAAGGTTGATGGACTTTCAAAAAGCATTTGATAAAGTACCGCGTAACAGACATATTCGGAAAATAGAAGCACATGGTATAAAAAGGACGGTGGTAACTTGGATATGAAATTGGCTAAGGGATAGGAGGGAGAGAATAGTGGTGAATGGATGTTTTTCTGCGTGGAGGGAAGTATGCAGTGAGGTTTCCCAGGAATCGGTATACCATTGCTTTTCTTGTTATATATAAATGACATGGACTTGGTTATAGGGAGCACAATTTTGAAGTATGTTTATGGTACAAAACATGGCAACATAGTAAATAGTGGACAGTATAACAGCAGACCTCAGGAGGACATAGACAGACTGGTGAAATGGGCAGACACTTGGCAGATGCAATTTAATGCAGATAAGTGTGAAGTGATGCACTTTGGGAGAAACAGCATGGACAGTATAATCTAAATGATACTATTTTGAGGGGGTGCAAGAGCAGAGGGACCTGGGGATGCATTTTCACAAATACTTCAAGGTGGCAGGGCAAGTTGATAAGGTGGTTGTAATGTATTTGCTTCATGGGTTCTTTGCTTAAGAATTCATAGCAACACATTGCTATTAAGAACTAGTTGGTTTATTAACAAAGTTTTAACAATCACACTACACATTACCAGTTCACCCACTGTGGTTAAGAAAGCCTATGAAATACTTAGCTTTGTAAATGGAGGTATTGAATATAAAAGCAAGGAAGTCATTATAAATCTTTACAAATCACTAGTTAGGCTTCAGCTGGAGTATAGTGCACAATTCTGGGAACCATACTTTAGGATGCCAAAGCCCAGGAGCAGTTCGAGAGGAGGTTTACCAGGATGATACTAAGGATGAGGGATTTCAACAATGTGGAGAGATTGGAGCAGCTAGGATTGTTCTCCTTCAAGCAGAGAAGGTTAAGGGAAGACCTAATAAATATATTCAAAATTATGAAGGGTTTTTATAGAGCAAGTAAATCAGTAAGCAGACGTCATAGATTTAAAATAATTGGCAAAAGAACTAGAGGGGAAATGAGGAGAAATTTATTTACACAGAGGATTGTTATGATCTGGTACGCACTACCTGAAAGTGTGGTGGAATTAGATTCCATAGTAACTTTCAAAGGGCAATTGGGCATGTACTTGAAGAGGACTAATTTGCAAGGTTATGGGGAAAAAGCTGGAGAGTGGAACTAATTGGATAGCTCTTTCAAAAGAGCCGACGCAGGCATGAGGAGCCGAATGGCCTCTATCTGCGCTGTAGGATTCTATGATTCTATTTTTGATTAAAGATTCCATTATCTTTCTGACCACCGACTTTGAGCTAACTAATTCACTGGACTTGTCTTGACTTGTTGGAGGTCAATTATCTCAGCCCAATGACATCACTGCAAAAGTTTCTCAGGGCACAGTGTCCTAGGACCAACCATCATCAGCTGCTTCATCAATGAGCTTCCCTCCATCATAAGTTCAGAAGTGGGGATGTTCGCTGATGATTGCACAGTTTTCAGTTCCATTTGTAACTGCTCAGATATTGAAGCAGTCCATGCACACATGCAACAAGACCTGGACGACATTCAGGCTTGGACTGCTAAGTGGCAAGTAACATTCATGCCAGGCAATGACTAACTCTAACAAATGAGTCTAACCACCCGCATTGACATTACCATCGCTGAATCCCCCACTATTAACATCCTGGGGGTCACCATTGACCAGAAACTTAACTGGACCAGCCACATAAATACTGTGGCTACAAGAGAAGGTCAGAAGCTGGGTATTCTGCGGCAAGTGTCTCACCTCTTGACTCCCCAAAGTCTTTCTACCATCTTCAAGGCACAAGTCAGGAGTGTGATGGAATACTCTCAACTTGCCTGGATGAGTGCAGCTCCAACAACACTCAAGAAGCTTGATAACATCCAGGAGAAAAAAGCAGCCCGCTTGATTGGCATCCCATCCACTACCTTAAACATTCACTCCCTCTGTCATGTATTATGTTAATGTATGTACTGTAACACTGGACCACTGAATGTACCTTCACTCTGTATACACCATACCTGTACCACCAGAGGGTGCTACTGCTGGAGATCGAAGGGTCACCTGTACACTGCCAGAAACCAAGTATAAAAGGGAGCTCACCCTTTGGTGTCCTCACTCTAGGAGCTGCAATAAAGGACTAAGATCACTACAGTTGAAGTACTATACCCTTACCTCATGGAGTCGTTATTAGAGTGCTTTCATATACTACAACTGGCGACGAGGTTATGAATTTCCATGCACAATATGTCTAACCTAAGCAACTTCCAACAATTCGCTGATGGGGAAGATTGGGATGCCTTTGTGGAAAGTCTAGAACACTTTTTCATCACGAACGACCTGGCTGGGGACTCACCAACCTCGCTGGCGAACAAGCGCAGAGCCATCCTGCTCAGCAGTTGTGGGCCCAACGTCCACGGCCTCGTCAGGGACCTGCTAGCCCCAGCGAAGACAACAACCAAGATTTATGCAGAGCTCGTAACTATAATACAAGAACAACTCAAACCTAAAGAGAGCATCATCACAGCCAGACACCAGTTCTACACCCACTGGCAGCCCGAAGGCCAAGAAATTGCTAAATATGCTGCAGATCTGAGAAGATTGGCTGCACCGTGTGATTTTGGTGACCACCTCACCGAAGCTCTAAGGGACATCTTCATTATTGGAATCAGCCATGAGGGCCTCCTCCATAAACTGCTCTCTGCAGACACTATGGTCACCCAGCAGAAGGCAATCAAAGTGAGCCAGGCATTCATGATTTCGGTCAGTGACTCCACAAGGGTGATGACTCACACCCAGGCCTCTAACCCAACGAGTACAGTGAACCGAATGGCGCCTTTCAGAGGCAAGACTGCTGCCCCGAGTCCCGAAAACCTGAGTCCGCCACATGGGGCCAACCGGCTAGCCCCATGCTGGCGCTATGGAGGAAACCACAGGGCCCACCAGTGCCAATACAAAGACTATACCTGCAAAGGCTGCAACACTAAAGGTCACCTTCAGCGAATTTGTCGAAGAAGTTTTACTCACTGCGTCGCTGAAGAGTTGGCCGATCACCCGAGCTCCAGCGCTGATGAAGACGAAGCGGCTCAGCCTCTGGAAGAGGTGTACGGAGTGTATACCTGCTCCACCGAGAGTTCCTCATGGAAAATGGAAGTAGAAATCAACGGAGTTTCAGTCTAGATGGAGAGCGACACAGGGGCGAGCCAGTCGCTGATGAATCAGACGGCCTTTGAGAAACTCTGGGACAACCTCGCCAAACGACCCAAAATGTCCCCAATCCAGGTGAAGTTGCTCACCTACACAAAAGGCACCATCCCAGTCATTGGCAGCGTGGAGGTCCAGGTGTACCATGGCGGCACGATGCATTTATTAGCTTCCTTTGTGGATCGTTGCCGGTGATGGTCCAACTCTGCTGGGAAGAAGATGGATGAAGCATATCCAAATATGTTGGAACGACGAAGGCCTCCAGGCCCTGGCGACCGACATCCTACGCGGCCCCAAACTTAGATCCATCGCAGCACCTGAAAATCCTACTGTCGACTCGACTGCGCGGCGACAACAGACAGACTGCACAACTCAACGGAGAAATGATCCAACCTGAACGACCAGACCTCACCTTCCGGGCTCCAATGGGAGGACTCCGAGGGAAGAAGATCGCGCAGAAGGAGGATTCCCGGCGTCCGTGGCAGAACCTGTGGAGAAAAGGATCACTGCAGCCTACCTCATGGAGAGAAAGAAGATGGCGCCCGCACCACGAGGCGAAGCACCTGAAATCAAGATGGCCGCGACCAGACCACGAGGGGCATCATTGAGGGAGCAACACGTGTTACCGAGCGGCGAACCGGATTGGGGTAATGATACAAGACCCTCTTAAAGGAGACCGGAAACCCAAAACAATTAAAGAGACAGTTCCACTCTTGGCACAGCGATGATGCTGGTGACACTAATGATAAAAGTGTAATTAATGAATGCAGGTATATAAATGTACTGTTGAACCGTAATGCTAATGAGAAAAATGTAACGAATACTCCAAAAAGTGATGTAAGTGACAAAATTGTACTGTTGAACAGTGATGCTAGTAATGCTAACGAGACAAATGTAACAAACAAAGGCAGGTATCCAAATGTAACCTTGCGCAGAGATACTGATAGTACACAAGAAAGCGTTGTAACTGACAAATGTGAAAGTGTAAAGCGAAATAACAATGTCGATTCGGCTAGTTGCGGTCAGAGCCAATGTATCATCTATGTTAATGATAGAATGAGAAATGATGCCGGGTTCTACATGTATACTGACGATGCCAAAGGAAACCCCCCATTGGAAGCACCCAGGTCCAGTGGGCTACCTGATCATGTAGCCTGTGCTTCCGAGACCAATGTGATGCTCCAGGGAGGGTTCACATACACCCAGTGTGGGCATACCCACTGCAGGGACAGCGGTCAATGGACAGCACAGCCACCACCACTGGCAACCTGCCCCAGATCGGCCCTACACCCTGTGGTCACCAGGGCCAGCACCGGGAGCAAGAGGCCAGTACCCTCCAGCTTTCCCAGCGGGACCTGGGATGACCAGACTTCCACCACCATAAAGGGCAGCAGGGTGACCCTACAGCCCCTAATGGAGGACAAGGAGGCCACATCACACCACCCTGTGGCTCTGCCCACCACTAAACACCCTCACCCACCCAATCAACAATGTATGTACCTTACCCATAACAACATGTACTTGCTCCACCACTGCGGAATCCTCCAACAGTGACATACCCACATGGTCTATGTATGGAGGGGGGGTGGGGGCGGAGGGGAAATGGATGTGTGCAGCCATGAACACATGGATCACACTCGGCACCCACACAACCCTCACCACAACCTCCCACCGTCCACTACTGATCACCTCCCCATGTCATGGCAATAAGCACTTGGGAAAGACTTAGTTGTCATATATGTATGTTAATGTATGGACTGTAACATTAGACCACTGAATGTACCTTCACCCTGTATACACCATACCTGTACCACCAGAGAGTGCTACTGCTGGAGACCTAAGGGTCACCTGTACACTGCAGGTAACCAAGTATAAAAGGGAGCTCACTCTTGGTGTCCTCACTCTAGGAGCTGCAATAAAGGAATAAGGTCACTACAGTTCAAGTACTATATCCTTATCTCGTGAAGTCTTTATTAGAGTGCTTGCATATACTACACCCTCCACCACCAGCGCACCGTGGCTGCAATGTGTACCATCTACACGATGCACTGCAGCAACTCGTTAAGGCTTGTGACCTCTACCACCTAGAAGGACAAGGCAGTTGGTGCTTGGGAACAGCATCACCTACAGGTTCCCCTCCAAGTGATGCACCATCCTGATTTGGAAATATATCGCCATTCCTTCACCGTCGCCAGGTCAAAATCCTGGAATTCCCTCCTAATAGCACAATGGGAGTACATTCAGCACACGGACTGCAGCGGTTCAAGAAGGTGGTTCAACACCACCTTATCAAGGGCAATTAGGGATGGCCAATAAACGCTGATGCCAATATCCTACGAATGAAAAAAAGTATTCAACAGAAAACTGTATTAAAAGCAAGTTAATGCGGCTAAGGGTAGAAAATTCATCAGACCTAGATTGTATGCATTCTAGAATATTGATGGAGATTTTGGAGGGTAAAGCAAAAGGTAATAACCATAATTAATGCACATTGAATTTATAAGAGCGTTGATTACATAGATCGGTAATTATTATTTAGTTCTGGCCACCGTTTATTTACTTTTCCTCTAAATATTCTTTAGCCCATTTCTCTGCTTGTAACAAGTTATAGATTCCCTGGGAATAACTGGTCATGGTCAACCTAGTGTTGAATCTCTCTGAAGATGCTGAATGGTGCCCCTCAAGCTTTATAGTGATCCAAGTGACCTTGATAGCCAGCAAGTGCATAAGAATTAAACACTGAAAGCTCATAAAGTAATTTCAGCCAGCAGTGAAATCAATCTTTTTGCCAAACAACACAAATGACTTCCAGAAAACAGTCTGCTCCAAAAACAGACAGTTGGCAACTATGTAGTTTATATTAAATACATGCAATTTCCCAGTTACAGTAAATTAATCTTTGTTAGTACTATGACAGTGACTATTGTTATTGGGATAATTAATTAATATAGAAACATAGAAAATAGGTGCAGGAGTAGGCCATTTGGCCCTGCGAGCCTGCACCACCATTCAATAAGATCATGGCTGATCATTCACCTCAGTACCCCTTTCCTGCTTTCTCTCCATACCCCTTGATCCCTTTAGCCATAAGGGCCATATCTAACTCTCTTTTGAATATATCTAATGAACTGGTCTCAACAACTTTCTGTGGTAGACAATTCCACAGGTTCACAATTCTCTGAGTGAAGAAGTTTCTCCTCATCTCGGTCCTAAGTGGCTTACCCCTTATCCTTAGACTGCGACCCCTGGTTCTGGACTTCCCCAACATCGGGAACATTTCACCCAGAGAGTAGTGAACTTGTGGAATTCTCTACCACAGAAAGCTGTTGAGGCCAATTCACTAAATATATTCAAAAAGGAGTTAGATGTAGTCCTTACTACTAGGGGGATCAAGGGGTATGGCAAGAAAGCACGAATGAGGTACTGAAGTTGCATGTTCAGCCATGAACTCATTGAATGGCGGTGCAGGCTCGAAGGGCCGAATGGCCTACTCCTGCACCTATTTTCTATGTTTCTATATTTCTATGTTAACATTCTTCCTGCATCTAACCAGTCCAATCGGTCAGAATTTTATATGTTTCGATGAGATACCCTCTCATTCTTCTAAATTCCAGTGAATATAAGCCGTCGATCCAGTCTTTCTTCATATGTCAGTCTAGTGAACCTTCGCTGTACTCCCTCAATAGCAAGAATGTCCTTCCTCAGATTAGGAGACCAAAACTGTACACAATATTCAAGGTGTGGCCTCACCAAGGCACTGTACAACTGCAGTAAGACCTCCCTGCTCCTATACTCAAATCCTCTCTCTATGAAGGCCAACATGCCATTTGCCTTCTGTAGGGGAGGACGAAAACCCCCTCAGTTTACCCAGAAGGAAAAGGGCTGTGGGATCAGTCTGTGCTGTGAATTGAAACCGATACAGTTTGACCGTGGCAGAGCAGTGATTGGATGGGGGAGGACACCAGAGGGCCAATGGTGAGACAGAGTCAGCCCGAAGCATGGGGCTTTCAAGCCAATGGGAGAGCACTTGCTCAAACTGTGGGACTGACTCACAGCCATTATCGGACTATTGTCTTCCCCATGTTTACACTATGGAAGGAAATTATGCAGATCTTCAGAAAACTAGGGAACCCAAAACAAACCAAGGACCTACACAATGGCTACAGGAGGCCAACCCAATTAACACCTACTCAAACCTTGAGTAGGTTAGAAAAACTGAATTGAAGGAAAATTATGCAGACCTTTAGAAACCAGGGAACCCAAAACAACCCAAGGGCCTACACAATGGCTACAGGAGGCCAATGCAATCAACACCCACTCAAACCTTGAGTAGGTTAACATCAGTGGAAAAAACCCGCAATAATCTAAAACTGCTGCATTTTTCAAAATCACAAAGCCCACCAATGGGAAGAATCGATTTCAGCAGGAGAGGCGGACTGGATAATCTGGCTATAAAAAGGGGTTTCTGACGTAGTGTGGGTGGTTCCCTGCCCTCGTCATCCAACAACCAGCAAGACTCTCGACACTGAAGGAAAACCAGTGTCCGAAGACACTGAAGATAGAAGAAACAAACCACTAGACTGCAGAAGGCACAGTAGTGAGTATAACCTCTGGTCCCCAGAACTCCCAACTCAGTTAGGCCAGGAAAGGTGAGAGGTTGGGCATTGTACTGCTAAACTTGTGTAAAGATTTTTGTTGTGTCCGTTTAGTGGGATTTAGGGGGATTGTTTTGTTGGTGTATTGCTGTTTGTTGAGATACACCTTGTCAAATAAATTGGGAGCCTAAGTTCCTCTTGGAATCACCTTGTCTCAGTTCTATTGTATTACATCTCCTGATCGTGAGTCTTATGTCAGAACATTGTAAGGGAAGCTAGGAGCGCCTCGAAAACGCTCAACTGTGTGTCACAGGCTAGGGAAGAAGGGGTTAGGAGTGTTTGACACTCACAGGTGCCTCACAGGCTAGGCATAAGCTGTGGGGACGCTCGAGTCTCAAAACCCCCTTCATAAGCTGTGGACACAGTCTCTCCAGGGGTGCTCTTGCAGCACTCAGGGTACCTCACAGGCCAGGCATAAGCTGTGAGGACAGAAGCCCAGAGAGAGACACTCAAGGCACAACAACACTCCCTGAAAATCCCTTACAATTCTTTACCTCCTGCTGTACCTGCATGCCAACTTTCAATGACTGATGTACCATGATACCCAGGTCTCGTTGCACCTCCCCGTTTCCTAATCTGTCACCATTCAGATAATATTCTGCCTTTGTGTTTTTGCCACCAAAGCGGATAACCTCACATTTATCCACATTATACTGCATCTGCCATGCATTTGCCCAGTCACCTAACCTGTCCAAGTCACCCTGCAGCCTCTTAGCATCCTCCTCACAGCTCACACTGCCACCCAGCTTGGTGTCATCTGCAAACTTGGAGATATTACATTCAATTCCTTCATCGAAATCATTAATGTATATTGTAAATAGCTGGGGTCCCAGCACTGAACCTTGCGGTACCCCGCTAGTCATTGCCTGCCATTCTGAAAAGGATCCGTTTATTCCTACTCTTTGCTTCTTGTCTGCTAACCAGTTCTCTATCCATGTCAATACATTACCCCCAATACCATGTGCTTTAATTCTGCACACTAATCTCTTGTGTGGGACCTAGTCAAAAGCTGTTTGAAAGTCCAAATATACCACATCCATTGGTTCTCCCTTGTCCACTTCACTAGTTATATCCTCAAAAAGTTCTAGAAGATTTGTCAAGCATGATTTCCCTTTCATAAATCCATGCTGACTTGGACAAATCCTGTCACTGCTTTCCAAATGCGCTGCTATTACATCTTTAATAATTGATTCCAACATTTTCCCCACTACCGATGTCAGGCTAACCGGTCTATAATTCCCTGTTTTCTTTCTCCCACCTTTTTAAAAAAGTGGGGTTACATTAGCTACCCTCCAATCCATAGGAACTGATCAAGAGTATATAGAATGTTGGAAAATGACCACCAATGCATCCACTATTTCTAGGGCCACTTCCTTAAGTACTCTGGGATGCAGACTATCAGGTCCCTGGGGATTTATCGGCCTTCAATCCCATCAATTTCCCTAATACAATTTCCTGACTAATAAGGATTTTCTTCAGTTTCTCCTTCTCGCTAGACCCTCAGTCCCCTAGTAATTCCGGAAGGTTATTTGTGTCTTCCTTAGTGAAGGCAGAACCAAAGTATTCATTCAATTGGTCTGCTATTTCTTTGTTCCCCATTATAAATTCACCTGATTCTGACTGCAAGGGACCTACATTTGCCTTCACTAATCTGTTTCTCTTCACATATCTATAGAAGCTTTTGCAGTCAGTTTTTATGTTCCCGGCAAGCTTCCTCTCATACTCTATTTCCCCCCTCCTAATTAAACCCTTTGTCCTCCTCTAAATTTCTCTCAGTCCTCAGGTTTGCTGCTTTTTCCGGACAATTTATATGCCTCTTCCTTGGATTTAACACTATCCCTAATTTCCCTTGTTAGCCACGGTTGAGCCACCTTCCCCATTTTATTTTTACGCCAGACAGGGATGTACAATTGTTGAAGTTCATCCATGTGATCTTTAAATGTCTGCCATTGCCTATCCACCTTCAACCCTTTAAGTATCATTCGCCAGTTTATCCTAGCCAATTCACGTTTCATACCATCGAAGTTACCTTTCTTTAAGTTCAGGACCCTAGTCTCTGAATTAACTGCGTCATTCTCCAGCTTAATGAAGAATTCTACCATATTATGGTCACTCTTCCCCAAGGGTCCTCGCACAATAAGATTGCTAATTAATCCTCTCTCATTACACAACACCCAGTCTAGGATGGCCAGCTCTCTAGTTGGTTCCTCGACATATTGGTCTCGAAAACCATTCCTTGTACACTCCAGGAAATCCTCCTCCACCATTTTGCTACCAATTTGGTTCGCCCAATCTATATGTAGATTAAAGTCACCCATGATAACTGCTCTACCTTTATTGCACGCATCCCTAATTTCCTGTTTGATACCATCCCCAACCTCATTACTCCTGTTTGATGGTCTGTACATACCTCCCACTCGCGTTTTCTACCCTTTGGTGTTCCGCAGCTCTACCCATACAGATTCCACATCATCCAAGCTAATGTCCTTCCTTACTATTGCAACAGTGCATTAGTCCCTCTATTGTATTTTCAAGAATAAATTTGTTCCTTTGTTCTCACAATTGTTACTGTTAAACTGGCCAATGGCTTAGCTTTGGGCCTTGAATTTCCTCCGTATTTGTGCCCAAAGACATGCGTAACCTGCATGTAAAGCAATTATGTGGCTATAGAAACATAGAAAATAGTTGCAGGAGTCGGCCATTCGGTCCTTCGAGCCTGCACCGCCATTCAATGAGTTCATGGCTGAACATGCAACTTCAGTACCCTATTCCTGCTTTCTTGCCATACCCCTTGATCCCCCGAGTAGTAAGGACTACATCCAACTCCTTTTTGAATATATTTAGTGAATTGGCCTCAACAACTTTCTATGGTAGAGAATTCCTCAGGTTTACCACTCTCTGGGTGAAGAAGTTTCTCCTCATCTCGGTCCTAAATGGCTTACCCTTTATCCTTAGATAGCTTACCCCTTATTCTTAGATATGTGGCTTAAAAGTACGCGGAATTTTAGGCGGGAGTTGTGCATGTAACAGTACACCCAAATCTCGAGCTTTTAGTCGTCTATTGAACCCTCTGCCCATAAAACTGGCCACGCTAGCCCAAAATACTCTTAGATACCAGTTTCTACAATTGCGCTTGCTCAGAGGCGATATTAAAATTACAATCAAATTTACAAGCTTAGCAGGAAACAGTCATTTTTCTAGTGTTTTATTGCAATATTTTTAGCCTTTTAAAAAATGTATTCTGAGACCGAGACCTGCACTGTATATTGTTTCTTTTACTGTATATTGCATTTTATGGCATAAGTCACATTAATAATTGAAAAACTTCCTTGATTGCAGTGTGCCTAATGTGCATGAACGATGGTTGAATGAGTTGAAACTTTCATTTTCATACTTAAAGAAGGAATATATAGTATGAGTTTCTCTTGAGCCCGGATTGTTTATGCTGATTTACACCCATTTTACGTTTGGGGCGTATGTTAATTCGACTGGCCGGGAATTCCAGCATATTTTGAGATCGACGGAATGGGCGCATTTTCGGGTCTAACTTTCGTGATGCGGCCACGCAGGAAATTCAGGGCCTACGGTGCCACTGTTATTCCTGTGTTGTTACTACTAAGGCAAAAAGTTATTCGCTGTGGCGCTGTTATTACTGAGCGTGCGCATGATGTGCTGTTACCATCACAAGCACCTACTGGTACTGTTAACTGACTGACTCTCATTTACTGATACTGCTGACTGTGGGGAAGCGCGTGTGTGCGCACGTTCACGCGCGCGACGCAACCGTTGGGTCGCACGCCAGCTGCTCTTGGTGACGGGCAGGCGGGTGGTGATGCGGTTGGCGGGCGGGCAAGCAGTAAGAGGGCCGATCGCGTTATTCTTCCACCAATAACACTGCGCGATGGCAGTGAAGTGACTCATGTAAGGTCGTGATTGAAGAGCGTAGTGCGCGTGCGCGGAGAGCTCGAGTGGAGTCAGTTGAGAGACGAGGAGAGTGAAGTGGAGGCAGCGAGAGGTTCTATCCATAGAGTTAAAATCTCAACTGGAAGCAGGCGTCGGACACCGAGCAGTCACACAAAAAGAGGAGAGAGAGAGAGAGAGCACGGTCCCAGCTCATCTTGTAACGGTCTTCATACATGTGGAAGAGAAACAAATAAACGAATCAGAAGAGGAGCAGAGAGCGAAATATTTGTGTGTTACCTGGGCGATTACTGACTTGTACCTTTTATTAAAAATCCCTGATTTTCCCCCTTCGCTTCCCTTCAGTCCGAACCCTGTCTTGTATCTAATTATCATCTCCGCACCCTCCTCTCTGACCCTCTACGTTTGCATCCCCCCAAAACCCTCCTCTGTATTCTCGTCCAGGTGAGTTTGTCTTTTCATCACTTCCTTTTTTTGTAAAACCGTGTAGAGTTGTGTTTTTAAAGAGCTTTGATTGCGTTCCCATTCGAAGTAAACAGCAGCTTTCTTTCGTGCAGCCTCAGCATCATCCAAATTTGCCTCAGCATTCCTGGATGCAGCTTTTAGAGAAAGTGAACAGCAAGAGTGCATGGTGTACGTGTGTTTGGGGAAGGGCAGGAGAGTTACAGTAGCAAATCTTTTTTTCTTAACGTTAACTTTTGTGATTGTCGAAGAAAGCGAAGGGAAAGATGATTGCGCGCTTGAAATGCTGCAAGTTTGTTACGTTTCCATTAACAGTGAAATGTCGAACTCAATTAACTTTACAGATTGCAGTGACTTAAATGTTTGTCAAGGGCACTTATTTAGTACCTGAATTTAATAGCAAGTAGAAGGGAAATCTCCACACAAGACAGCTTTGTTAGATTGTCAGTTTTGTTTTGCAAAATGAATTTAAAAAAACCCTGTTTTTGAATTAAGTAATTGTTTTTAGTCCGATTATATACATTTTATCTATACATTTACTGACGGTCATGTCGAGTAGACGCATAGATTAATCGGCAGGCTTTGATTTATCTTTGCACAACCGTTTTTAAGTACCTTCGAGTTTAGTTCGACATTCTTTAATTTCTTAACATAAACGCGTGGATTATTCACGTGATTTGTACAAAAATAACAATGCAACTTTGCTCTGTATAACTAGAATTAATGTATTGCATGATTTCTTGCGCTAATAAGTCCTTTTAAAAGTAAACATCCAGTTAGCAGTTTTACCTCGATCATCGTTATAATCTGAATAGGGGATTCTAATGTTACTAAATGCCGAAAGGGGTTAAAATGTATAATGTTGCCGTTCGTATTTTAAAGGATAAATTCCTAACTGATCAAGCGAAGATGTACGGTTTGACGACAAAAGATTATTTCTTCCAGTTTCTCAGCGTTTAGTGTAGCCCTTGACACGTACAATTTAATTGTTTTTTTATTTAATTGAAACTTTGATCCAGAACCTGCTTCAGAAGAAACGTAGATCTATTTGTTCTCTCCCTCCACCTACACAATGTGCAGAAAATTAAAAATAATATTCATCAGAATACAATTCTGAAAAATTATATTTTTAGACCATGTAAGAAAAAATGACAAGATTTACTTAATACATTTTAATATTCATTATATTTGTGATTTTGGGGTAGCATTTTGCATATAATAAATACCCTTAGTGAGTCAGAATTCTTGCTTGACAGCATAATTTTAACACAGCTTTGCTTTCAGCAGTACTTTAATAATTGATACGGCTACTTTCAGACCTAATAGAGACCATGGTGATTGGCTGCCAGAGCTGACATTTGGTGATAGTGTAGTGACTGCACAGGGATAGACTAGTGCATCCATCTGTTGCCAGGTTGGGTGCTAATTAGGAAGATGCCTAGGGTGCTCAAACTGCAATGACTATAAAAACTGAGATGACATGCGCTATCATAACATAGCAATGCTTGCAGATAACACTTTTAAATCCTGGGATGTTTGGTAGAAAGGTGTTTTCATTTTTCATAAAAAGGACATATCTTTCAAAATGGTGCAAATAAGGTACTCTAATTAATGTAAAGACCTCTTGTTCAGCATAATTAATATATTATCTAGTTGCAAAGCAATTCAAAAATGTTTCCAGAAAAATAATTATTCTTCCCATAAAATGCTACCTTTACTGTCAGGAGTAGTTCAGTTATACAATTTTCTATAAAGGAAGATAACAATGATTTCAGGGCTTTAGTTCATAAGAAAATGTTTCCTATCTTAACTATAACTAAACAGATTACAATAAAAATTCATCACTTTTTTAAATGTTACTGTACATTTCATAAACTTGAGCAATATATGTATTTCAAAATTATAGAAGTGGAAATCTGCATTCTTGCTGGCATTTCAAACAATTCCATGTAAAAATATTATTTTTCAATGAGTGCAATAATGCAGACTAATCAATGGGATATTTTTCATACCTGTGGATACTGTCTTCAAATTAGAAAGCTATATATATGTTAATAATGGTGGCAAAATAATTTCTTCTTATGGATTTATTTTTGATAATGAAGGTACAACATTTACTTGTGAATCAAAGGTTAGTCCACACGGTGTCTCTAGTCTTGATAATGAATGTATTAGACAAATATGAAATGGATACAGACAAATTCAAATAGTTTTTTCTCTGATTATTTAAAAATGTGTTATATGATTAAGTCTTTGAGAAACATAAGCATGAATAAATATTTTTAACAATAATCAGATCTCTTAAAATTCATTTTCTCTTTTAATTCGTAATGAACTTTTCAAATTAAAAGTAGATAGCTGGCAAACTTTTAACTGCATTTCCTCCCTTTTTAATGCATAAATTTGTCTTTTTTGACCTGAATCCATCTTGGTGTTTTTACTTAGTTCAAATACAAGAGTTTTTATTCATTTATAACAGTGTGTCTCCCTAACCGATCAAGTAGTATGTGTGCCTTCATAAGCAGTTCATAAGATATGTTTAACATGTTATAACTGGTTCTCAACTACATAGAATTTTGCAATAATCAGTATGTTGCTATTTCAACTATATATTGCTCTTTCCATTTCTATAGTGCAAGTGTGTAATACTGAGATACATATAGCAGTATGTGGGAGAGAGAGAGGCAGAGAGTGTAAGATGGCTAGCAGTTCCTTTTTCCTAAGTGGAATTGTAGGAAAGGCTCAGATGACATGCTGTAGCTGTTAAACTGAATATTTTATAAAGGTGCTTCTGAGGCTGAGGGAGATTATTGTTCTTTCCTTTGGCTGTAATTCCCCCCCCCCCCCCCCCCCCTGATGCCATCACCATCTGGATTGAGTTCTGTCCTGCCATCCATTAGTCACTAATGCTGCATTAGTGTGGGCTGGCAGAATTTGATCCTGATTTCCACCCCCCCCCCCCCCCCCCATTGTATGATCCTAGTTTCCTTGGCATGTGTTAGAAAACCAGCTTGGTCTTCCCATGGCCCTCTCATTCACCCTTAATGTACTCCCCTACCCCACCTACTCGTTCTAAAAAATACTCTCAGTTGCTACATTAATCCAACCACAGCATAATGACAGAACAATTGAGGAAATGAAATATTGACCGTGCTGGCTCCTGCAAGGATGGAAGCAGACTGTTACAGGAACTGAAGGCTGATATACAGGATGTACCTACCAACAGAACTGTAAAGCCAATACATTCATATTATAATTGAATGTAGTTTTTAAAGTGAGAAGAATGTTATCAACACAGCATATCAGCAGAGAATAATATGGCCCAACTATTTTTGTAGTCCAACATACCGAAGAACACATCGTCAAGCTTCAACAGTATCAGATTTCTGAAACTGTAATTCTGTATAATGCAATTATGTTTGAAGTTACTCAACAGTATTTCTGCAAAGGGATTATTCTAGTTCTCTGGATGTTATAAAGAAAGACTTTGGATTTGTTTGAATGCTAAAGGATTCCTATGTTTTGAACATCTTTTTACCTCAGATGTGAAATTTGAAGAAAGACCTATGACATCACCAGTTGACAGAAAAAAACATTGTTTATTTGTATCTTCGCAATCTAAGCAACGTTTATTCAGACTGTCTCCATGCTGAAGCAGGTGTCCATTGTGGTGGAGGACTTTGCAGCTGCCTTTGTGTGACTGGATGGTTTTCATTGTTAAATTCTCTGTCTCAGAATGTTAGTTCGTTGAGGCAATGTACAGTGCACAACAAAAGGCCAGGTCCCCAGGGCTATGGAGATAAAAGAACAGATGGTACAATCCTTCAACAGTTCTCTAATTGTGGAGTGTGCTGTTTCCAATTAATGCAAAATAGGAGATTTATGTACACAACACTCGTGTCAGGAAAGTAAACATAAAATGTTGCTCGTTAGACCAAACAAAGCAATATTTTAAATCTAATACACAGCTTAATTCATGATCAGATGTAAGGTTTACATTTTAAATGAAACTGCAACTGTAAATATAAAATAACATGTTTTGATAGTTGCTGTGAATAGCAATAACAGTCAAAAACTTTATTTGAAATGAATATCCTGATTTTTTTTATTACATGCACAGTTTGGGGGAAAATTCGTGGAGTTTGGTATAAACATCTGAAAAGGGAACTTCAAAACAACACAAGAGATTAGGTAATCAGTGATATTTAAATTCAGTGAAGGTCTTCAAATCTCTTCACATTTTCAGTATAAATCATACTGCAGTTCAGGCTGTAAACCTGGAGATTCAATTTGCACACATGAGTGATACAGAAGTAGCATGTGCAATACTTACTCCTACTTTTGAGAGTTGACCTATTTATAAATTAATTATTTCTGTAAAAGTTGATTTGGCATTCTCATTTAACTTTTTATATTCCAGGTGCTGTGAATTGTATTGCCAGTGTGTGGTACCACAAAGTGGTGAGATGCAAATTGGATAGCCCTCATGCTACTGATACAACATTTATGTTCAATAGTGCCTCCAGAGATAGTCTTGTAATATAAGTAAGCCAACAATGGTGCCTTCAGAAGATTTGTTCCTTCCATCTGGGGACAGAATGCTCTTGGTGGCTAATGTAAAGCGTTGGTGCTGTTTGATGTCAAGCCTGCCTTTTTGTTTTGGCTGTCCACTTGTACAGGCCAGCAATGCAATTCTTTCTCTGAGATCATGGAAAAATGAGGGCCAGTAATGTAAAGATACAAACATGAATTTAGAGTAACTGTTTTGTCCTTGGTTGGAGAGGCAATCAGCCTGGGTTTCTGCCAATCAGTGACCACTGGTGGAAAGGGCATGTGTATGCGTGTCGGGTGAGAAAAGGATTATGCATATTGTGATGTTCTACTTTGTAGAATAGCTTAACATTTATTGTCTTAAGTAGCTATTTTCATGAGTGAACTTAAGTGATGATTAAGTACTACCCATACATAACTGTTGCAATATTGTTCCAATTTCCAAATACACCCTGCATTGCAAAGCAGCAAGATTGGAAAACGGACAACTGGAGGTGAGTGGTGAGGCACTGGCAATCACTGAATACTGAGGAGGTACCAGTAGGTTCGAAATTGGCCAATATAGTACCCATATTCTAGAAGGTGGTCAAAACAGACACCGGCATCCATAGATCTATTATGTGTAATACAATGGAATTGATTATCTGTATAATAATAATCTAGAACACAGCAGTCAACATGGATTTAGAAGGAGCAGAACCTTCAATTTCTTTGAGGAAGTGACAACTCAAGTGGACTGTGAAATGCCCTATGATGTAGTGTACCTAGACTTGCAAAAGGCATTTGATAAAGTTCTTACTTAAAAGGCTATTAGTTAGATTCAAAGCTGTAGAGATTCAGGGTTAACCTTTTGGAATGGATAAGAAAGTGGCTGAAGGTAGACAGCAACATGTAGTTATTAGAGGATTTATGTTGGGATGAGTGGGAAGTACTGGATGGTGGCCCAAGGCATGATGTTGGGTCCATAACTGGTCATAATTTGCATAAATGACAGATTCAGGAACTTGATGCAAAATAGTCAAATTTGTGGATGGTATAAAAGTATAAAGGACCATGGCAGAGGCAGCTCAGAAATTGCAGAATGAGTTAGACTTGTATATAAGTGGACAGAACAATGGCAGATGAAATTTAATACAGACAAGTGCAAACTACTGCACAGGAAGGAAAAAAAGTGAACCCCTTAATTCTTGAATGGTGTGGAAATAGCTATGGGTGAAGCTAAAAGAGACAGGAGTCTTAGACTTAACACTCCACATGTCCAACTAAATGCAGAGCAGCAATCAATGAATCCAGGAGAATTTAGCAGAAATGTTGAAAACCGTAGACTATAAGTCATGGGAAATTGTAATCGGAGCACACCTTGAGTACTGCATTAGTTCTGGTTGCCAGAACACAAGGCAGACATTCAAGAGCTGGAGGCAATGCGAAGAAAAGCCGTGCGTATTAAACATCTGAGCTTTGAGGAAAGACTGGGAAAACTTTTCACCTGGAAAGGAGCCAACTGAGAGATGATATAGAGGTATATAAGTTAGTTAAGGAAATGGAAAGTTAAATTCAGAATATTAGATTAAACTAAATTGTGAGTAGGACAAGAGGGCAAAGGTTCTAGCCAGTAAAAAGTAAATTTAGATTTAATATCAGGAAATTCTTCACAGTGATCAACGTAATGTATAGACCTCCATATAGATCAGTGGAGCTGGAAAACCTAGAATCGTTTTAAGGAACAATTGGATGCGGAAATGGTGAGACTTTCTGGATGGATATTTTAACATGGGTCATAATGGCCTTGCTTAGCCATAACCTATTTTGTGACCTTATTGGGGCATTACTCCAACTGTGTTGATTTAGGAAAGTGCTTGTCCAGTGTAAGAGAGGAAAATCATCAGAGAAGCCTCACCAGGCCCCTGATGTATATGTGCTAGCAGCAAATTCGTAGGATTCGTAGCAGATGCCACTTTCCTTCATGCGCAAATTAAAGGATTGTTTATCTTAAAAATGTTCAGATTATGATTTTTATTGTAAGGTTAGTACAAATTAAAATCTGTTTCATTGTTCTGTAAATGTTTTAATTTTGAATTTGATTATAATCAGTTTTAGAAATTAGCAAAGAATATTATATGAAGAAAAAATGTACATAATTATAAAGCTGAAGATTTACATTTGTACTCCAGCTAACTGAGATAAACTTTGAAATGTCAAATTGAATGCTGTGTGTGATTGACAAAACTCCAGGAATGGAAATATTTTTCAGAACTACCATTGAAGCATAATGTTATATTTCACCATATAGTATCTGTTCTTAAGTGAAATTTGATTTTACAAAGCTATTTGAAATGCTGTTAACTTTCTTTAACCACATGCCTGCTGATGTAGGATGTTTGCTGTTTTGTGATGCACTCAGAATATGTACTGTAAATTGTGATTTCTGAAATTGTGGTTATGATATTTTTTAAACATGAGAAGTTTCAGATTTCAACAATACAAAAATCCTTTTTTTTAAAAAAAAAGTCAATGTACCAGGTAGGTTGTGGCCATATTCAATCATTGATTTACAGCAATTCAGCTGACCGATTTTTATTTTTAGAAAAATGTGTCATAATCACAAAATAGTGCAAATGCAAAATTTGTGATATTGTAAGCGCATTTATGATTTGCTTTTGTCACAAATTCACTTTATAATTTCTCTTAATTTGGACAATGTCTAGAAGAGACACTTCCAGAAAGGGGGGAAATCTTACAAATATCCCATTTCAGACTTGCACCTAATATATTGCAACAGATTCTTTCAAGTTTCAATTTGACTTGAGAGATATACCTGGTATATAAGTTGTTTTCGGGGTTCCTTTACCTCTGTTACTATGACTTTTGGGGGTTGTTTGACCTCTTTGTTATTTGAAAATAGTCGGAAAGGTTTCTTTGGACAACTGAGGTAATATAAGTTTTCAATATTAAGATTTTTTTTGATTCAGGCAAATTTCAAGGTTTAACATTGAGTTAAAAATTATGACGTTTAGGGGTAACAAGCAAACTGGGGCAGAATTGTGTTATTCAAAAAGTTTTAAAAAAAAAGTTGTAGAATTGATTTCCATTGAAGCAGAGTATTTGAGACAATTGTTATGTTTCTGGAGAGAAGGGGTATGATAGGAAGATGGATTTGTGGAGTTGATCTCTGAAAAAGGAATGAGCCTGTTGAGCCTAAAAATTCCATGTTCTTGTATCTGTTCCAGGAATTATCTAAACTCTTCACGGGCTGACATTGATCTTTCATATATACAGGAACAACTATTAGTCATTTTGGAGGTTTTTAAATTAGTTTTCCTTCATCTCAGTGTTTTGTATAATGAGACAACTTGTGCTGGCAAAAGACCCTTCCTGTTTGTAAAAAGTAACCACGACAAAAAAGCTTTGCTCTGTTATTGTTCAGTTGTATTCAGATAGAGTTTTTATTTTGAGCAAAGCAACATTATAAAAGAAAACGGGTCCAGTATTACTTAGATTTTTTGCACACTCATTATTTAAAACTGCCATGTTCTTCATTCCTAATCCACCATACTTGAGGAATTAAGTCAGAAATCAGAATGTCTTTGTCACAGTAGCCTTGATGCACTACTTTAAGAAAATGCAAATTAATAATTTTTTTTTGTAAAACCTGCCGAAGTTTTAGTTTGCAGTCTTCATGAAATAAACACAGTTAAATTTGTCATCAATATTTTGTTACCCCATATGCCGATAAAATAGATGAATACAGACATTTCTGATTAAAAATGGGCAGATTGGCTAATATCAAAGATGCCAGCAGAATGAAAAGCAAAAAACTGCAGATACTAGATAGCTGAAATAAAAACTGTTACAAGCACTCAGCAGGCCGTGGAGAGATAAGCTATGGTTAATGTTTCAGTTCTTTTAATCTTTCATTCTGACAGTCATCAGGCCTGCAATGTTAATCTTTCTCTCTCCACAGATGCTGCCTGACCAGAGTATTTCCAGCATTTCCTGTTTTTATTTATGCCACCAGAATGCCTCATTACTAAGTGACTGTCTAATTGGCAAAACTGCCAATATCAACCTTTATAGAATGTAACATAATTAAGAATTAACATGAAAACTTATGTACATTGTTTTAAAAAGCTAAATGTTTATGGAAGTTTTGTACTGTACTTGAAGCAAAGTTTTATTCATTTTTAAAAAAAAGAAACTATATGGACAATTTACAGATGTTTCACTTTCCCAATCAACTATTAGGCTTGTTACTATGAGCTTGTGAAGACTAGCAAAGTAGTTTTTCATATTACAAGCTTACCTTATCAAAGCTTAAATTCTCTGACTTAAAGGAAAGCTTTGAAGGAGAAAGTTGCAATGTGGCATGACTATAATTTTTATAGAAAAAAGTTGATAGACTTAACCAATGCAAACTGCCTGCCCAGAAGATTCAACCACAAACAACCAATATTTCTCATACACTCTCTCAGCACATACATTCTCTTTCAGCTTTGATGTTAGCAAGAAGAAATGATTGATGTTTGACAGCTTTTAATGATGTTTTGCATTGATTTAAAAAGTATGATTTAAAATTTATGTGAAGCAATGCACTGAGACCAGTAGCTGCAATTTGACAGTGGCAGCATCATGCAAGTGGCTATGTTGGTGAACACTTCCAATTCCTATAGGCAAGAATACAGGATGGAGCTGGGCGGCTCCCTAGGGGTAGGGCAAGAGTGACAATTCTTAAAAATAGAAACATATTTGTTTTTCTGAAGTGTGAAGACATTACAAATTGTTAGAATATAGTGAAGTTAATGAGGTAGAGGTGCTCAGTGTAAACCCCCTTTAGACAAGTTGTCCATGGGCAAGCCAAAATTACAAAATGACAACTAGTAAATTGCTTAAACTGGAGAGAAAGATGAATACATAAGGGAAAAAGGCCAAGAGCAAGAGATCATAAAGATAGTCAACAAACAAGATATTAGAAAAGGTGATAACAGATGAATTGGAAGTAGGAAAGTGAGTGAGTGAGAAAGGGAGGAAGAAATAGTGGTTGTTGGGCAATCAAGTCTGGAGCATCCACGATGCTGAGAATGACGTGAGTAGCACGTGTAGCGAGTTGGTCTTACCGCATGTGAAGGGCCCACAGCCAGCTAGGGAATGGAAGACCAGCAGGAATAGCAGTGCAAGGAAGGTAGTGCTGTTGAGGGGGATGACTCATCAGGGGAGGGCAGCAGCAGCCAAGTTCAAGGCAATGTGGCTGGCTCTGCTGCACAGGAGGGCAGGAAAAAGAGTGGGAGAGCAATAGTGATAGGGGATTCAATTGTAAGGGGAATAGAAAGGCGTTTCTACGGCCGCAACCGAGACTCCAGGATGGTATGTTGCCTCCCTGGTGCAAGGGTCAAGGATGTCTCGGAGCGGGTGCAGGACATTCTGAAAAGGGAGGGTGAACAGCCAGTTGTCGTGGTGCACATTGGTACCAACGATATAGGTTTTAAAAAAAAGGGATGAGGTCCTATGAGACGAATTTAAGGAGCTGGGAGCTAAATTAAAATGTAGGACCTCAAAAGTAGTAATCTCAGGATTGCTACCAATGCCACGTGCTAGTCAGAGTAGGAATCGCAGGATAGCTCAGATGAATATGTGGCTTGAGCAGTGGTGCAGCAGGGAGGGATTCAAATTTCTGGGGCATTGGATCCGGAGGTGGGACCAGTACAAACCGGACGGTCTGCACCTGGGCAGGACCGGAACCAATGTCCTAGGGGGAGTGTTTGCTAGTGCTGTTGGGGAGGAGTTAAACTAATGTGGCAGGGGGATGGGAACCAATGCAGGGAGACAGAGGGAAACAAAATGGAGACAAAAGCAAAAGACAGAAAGGAGATGAGTAAAAGTGGAGGGCAGAGAAACCCAAGGCAAAAAACAAAAAGGGCCACTGCACAGCAAAATTCTAATGGGTCAAAGTGTAATAAAAAGGCAAGCATGAAAGCTCGGTGCCTCAGTGCAAGGAGTATTCGGAACCCAGGAGAGGGCTCTGAGCTAGTTGGAGTGGGTGAGAGCTCAGATAAACAGGACCCCAAGAAAGAATGCAAAAGGCGGGAGGCAACAGAGCAGAGTAGCACTGGGTTGGGGTAAGTGTAAACCACAAGATGATAGGAAGGGACAATATGTATGAATATAAAGGAGCTGCAGGAGGGGTCAAAACTAAAAATCATGGTTTAAAAACTAGTATTAAAACACTACCAAAACGCATGCAGCATTCGAAATAAAGTAAATGAGTTGCCGGCACAAATCATTACAAGTGGGTATGATTTGGTGGCCATTACAGAACCGTTGCAGGGTGGCCAAGACTGGGAATTGAACATACAGGGGTATCTGACAATTCGGAAAGATAGACAAGAAGGGAAAGGAGGTGGGGTAGCTCTGTTAATAAAGGATGATATCAGGGCAGTTGTGAGAGACGATATTGGCTCTAATGAACAAAATGTTGAATCATTGTGGGTGGAGAATAGAGATAGTAAGGGGGAAAAAGTCACTGGTGGGCGTAGTTTATAGGCCCCCAAATAATAACTTCACGGTGGGGCGGGCAATAATCAAGGGAATAATGGAGGCATGTGAAAAAGGAACGGCAGTAATCATGGGGGATTTTAACCAACATATCGATTGATCAAATCGCACGGGCTAGCCTTGAGGAGGAATTCATAGAATGCATACGGGATTGTTTCTTAGAACAGTATGTTACAGAACCTACAAGGGAGCAAGCTATCTTAGATCTGGTCCTGTGTAATGAGACAGGAATAATAAATGATCTAGCAAAAGATCCTCTCGGGATGAGTGATCACAGTATGGTTGAATTTGTAATACAGATTGAGGGTGAGGAAGTAGTGTCTCAAATGAGCGTACTATGCTTAAACAAAGGGGACTACAGTGGGATGAGGGCAGAGTTGGCTAAAGTAGATTGGGAACACAGACTAAGCGGTGGCACAATTGAGGAACAGTGGAGGACTTTTAAGGAGCTCTTTCATAGTGCTCAACAAAAATATATTCCAGTGAAAAAGAAGGGCGGTAAGAGAAGGGATAACCAGCCATGCATAACCAAGGAAATAAAGGAGAGTATCAAATTAAAAACCAATGTGTATAAGGTGGCTAAGGTTAGTGGGAAACTAGCAGATTGGGAAAATTTTAAACAACAGCAAAGAATGACTAAGAAAGCAATAAAGAAAGGAAAGATAGATTACGAAAGTAAACTTGAGCAAAACATAAAAACAGATAGTAAAAGCTTTTACCGATTTATATAAAACGGAAAAGAGTGACTAAAGTAAATGTTGGTCCCTTAGAAGATGAGAAGGGGGATTTAATAATGGGAAATGTGGAAATGGCTGAGACCTTAAACAATTATTTTGCTTCCATCTTCACAGTGGAAGAACAAAAACCATGCCAAAAATTGCTGGTCACGGGAATGTGGGAAGGGAGGACCTTGAGATAATCACTATCACTAGGGCGGTAGTGCTGGATAGGCTAATGGGACTCAAGGTAGACAAGTCCCCTGGTCCTGATGAAATGCATCCTAGAGTATTAAAAGAGATGGCGGAAGTTATAGCAGATGCATTCGTTATAATTACCAAAATTCTTTGGACTCTGGGGAGGTACCAGCGGATTGGAAAGCAGCTAATGTAATGCCTCTGTTTAAAAAAAAAAAGGGGGGCAGACAAAAGGCAGGTAACTATAGGCCGGTTAGTTTAACATCTGTAGTGGGGAAAATGCTTGAAGCTATCATTAAGGAAGAAATAGCGGGACATCTAGATAGAAATAGTGCAATCAAGCAGACGCAGCATGGATTCATGAAGGGGAAATCATGTTGAACTAATTTACTGGAATTCTTTGAGGATATAACGAGCATGGTGGATAGAGGTGTACCGATGGATGTGGTGTATTTAGATTTCCAAAAGGCATTCGATAAGGTGCCACACAAAAGGTTACTGCAGAAGATGAAGGTATGTGGAGTCAGAGGAAATGGATAGAGAATTGGCTAGCTAACAGAAAGCAGAGAGTCGGGATAAACGGGTCCTTTTCGGGTTGGAAATCGGTGGTTAGTGGTGTGCCACAGGGCTCGGTGCTGGGGCCACAACTGTTTACAATATACATAGATGACCTGGAAGAGGGGACAGAGTGTAGTGTAACAAAATTTGCAGATGACACAAAGATTAGTGTAGAGGACACAGAGGCTGCAAAGAGATTTGGATAGGTTAAGTGAATGGGCTAAGGTTTGGCAGATGGAATACAATGTTGGAAAAGTGAGGTCATCCACCTTGCCGGGGGGGGGGGGGGCGGGGAGAAACACAGTAAAAGGGAATATTATTTGAATGGGGAGAAATTACAACATGCTGCGGTGCAGTGGGACCTGGGGGTCCTTGTGCATAAACCCCAAAAAGTTAGTTTGCAGGTACAGCAGGTAATCAGGAAGGTGAATGGAATGTTGGTCTTCATTGCGAGAGGGATGGAGTACAAAAGCAGAGAGGTCCTGCTGCAACTTTATAGGGTATTGGTGAGGCTGCACCTGGAGTGCTGCGTGCAGTTTTGGTCACCTTTCTTAAGGAAGGATCTACTAGCTTTGGCGGGGGTACAGAGATGATTCACTAGGCTGATTCCGGAGATGAGGGGATTACCTTATGATGATAGATTGAGTAGATTGGGTCTTTACTCGTTGGAGTTCAGAAGGATGAGGGGTGATCTTATAGAAACATTTAAAATAATGAAAGGGATAGACAAGATAGAGGCAGAGAGGTTGTTTCCACTGGTCGGGGAAACTAGAACTAGGAGGCACAGCCTCAAAATATGGGGGAAGCCAATTTAAAACCGAGTTGAGAAGGAATTTCTTCTCCCAGAGCGTTGTGAATCTGTGGAATTCTTTGCCCAAGGAAGCAGTTGAGGCTAGCTTATTGAATGTATTCAAATCACAGATGGTTAGATTTTTAACCAATAAGGGAATTAAGGGTTACGGGGAGCGGGTGGGTAAGTGGAGCTGAGTCCATGGCCAGATCAACCATGATCTTGTTGAATGGTGGAGCAGGCTCGAGGGGCTAGATGGCCTTCTCCTGTTCCTAATTCTTATGTTCTTATGTAAGTCGTCTTTTTCAAAGTGTTTTTTGTACTAAAAATGGTAAGTCACACATTGCAGAAAACCTACTCTCTTTTTCAAAACTTGCCTTCAAGTCAGAGGATTTAAGCTTTTGTAAGGTGAGAATTTGATACCAAGAACTACTTTCCTGGTTTGCACAGGCATGCAATAACTGGCTGTAATTGGAATTGATGATTAATACTTGATTGTGGAAGTGAAATATCACATTTTCCACAGTTGCATTCTTGGAATCATAGAATGGTTACAGCACGGAAGGCAGCCCATCGAGCCCGTGCCGGCTCTCTGCAAGAGCACTTCAACTAGTCCCCGCTCCCCCCACCCTTTCCCCGTAGCCCTGCAATTTTTTTCCTTCGGGTACTCGTCCAACTCCCTTTTGAAAGCTGTGATTGAGTCTGCCTCCACCACCCTTTAAGACAGTGCATTCCAAATCTTAACCACATGCTGAGTTAAAAAAAGATTTTTCTTGTGTTGCCTTTAGTTCTTTTGCCAATCACCTTAATTCTGTGTCCTCTGGTTTTTGACCCTTCTGCCATTGGGAACAGTTTCTCTCTATCTACTCTGTCCAGACCCATCATGATTCAAATCTCCTCTCAATCTTCTCTGCTCTAAGGAGAAGAACTCCAGCTTCTGCAATCTATCCACGTAACTGAAGTCCCTCATCTCTGGAATCATTATCGTAAATCTTTTCTGCCCCCTCTTTAAGGCCTTCACATTCTTCCTAAAGTGCGGTGCCCAGAATTGGACACAATACTCCAGTTGAGGCTGAACCAGCATTTTATACAGGTTCATCAAAATTTCCATGCTTTTATACTCTATACCTCTATTCATGAAGCCTTGGATCCCGTAAGCTTTTTTAACTGCTTTCTCAACCTGCCCTGCCACCTTCAATTTGTGCATATATACCCCTAGGTCTCTCTGTGCTTGTACCCTTTTGTTTATATTTCATCACATTCTATTATTTTCACACTTTTCTGTGTTAAATTTCATCTGCCACGTGTCTGCCTATTCCACCACCTGTCTATGTCCTCTTTGAAGTCTTATCACTATCCTCCTCATTGTTCACTATACTTCCAAGTTTTGTGTCGTCTGCAAATTTTGAAATTGTGCCCTGTACACTCACATCCAAGTAATTAATATATATCAAGAAAAGCAGTGATCCTCGAACCAACCCCTGGGGAACACCACCACTCCTCCAGTCTGAAAAGCAACCATTCACCACTAATCTCTGTTTCCTGTCACTTAGCCAATTTCGTATCCATGCTGCCACTGTCCCTTTTATTCCATTGTGGTGGCTGATGTGCAATGTCATCACATGTTTTTTTTTAAATCTACACACAGGCATCTTCCACTTTTCATTTGGCGTTCAGGACTGGAATAGTGGGTCCTTCATTGAAACATCTGTGAACTCTTGTGGAAGCAAGTCATCCTTGCTCGAGGGACCGCCTTTAATGATATTCCATGGGCTTCAACTTTGCTGGCAAGCCTATTATGTGAAACTTTTATCAAACGCCTTTTGGAAATCCATGTACACCACGTCAACCACATTGCCCTTAGTTACCTTTGTTACCTCATCAAAAAACTCGATCCAGTTGGTTAAACATGATTTGCCTTTAACACATCTCTGCTGCCTTTCATTAATTAATGCACACTTGTCCAAGTGACTGTTAATTTTGTTCGATTATTGTTTCTAAAAGTTTCCCCACTACCGAGATTAGTTGTTGGGTTTATCTTTACGCCTATTTTTGATCAAGGTTGTAATAGTTGCAATTCTCCAGTCCAGGAGGATTGGAAGATTATGGCCAGTACCTCTGTGATTTCTTCCTTCGCTTCCCTCAACACCCTAGGATGCATCTGGTCCTGGTGACTTATGTACTTTAAGTGCAGCCACCCTTTCTAGTACCTCCTATTAATTTTTATCCCATCCATTATCTCCTTCACTATGTCTATGGCAGCATTTTCCTTGGTGAAGACCGATGCAAAGTACACATTTAGCACTTTGGTCTCCATGCGTAGGTCTTCGTTTTGGTCCCTAATTGGCTCTACCCGTTTACTATTTTTATGCTTATAGAAGACTTTTGGATTACCTTTTATGTCAGCTGCCATTCTATTCTCATGCTCTCTCTCTCTGCCCTTATTTTCTTTTTCAGTTCTCCTCTGGACTTTCTAAAATTAGCCTGATTCTCGGATGTATTCTCGACCTGACATCTGTCATACGTGTTCTTTTTCTGCTTCATCTTACTCTCTATCTTTTTCATCATCCAGGAACCTCTGACTTTAGTTGCCCTACCTTTTCCCCCTAGTGGGAATATACCTTAACTGTACCCAAACTATTTCCTCGTTAAAGGCAGCCCATTGTTCCATTGCAGTTTTGCATGCCAATCTTTGATTCCAATTTACCCGGGCCAGATCCATTCTTATCTCACTGAAATGTGCCTTCCTCCAATTAATTATTTTTACTCTAGATTGCTCCCTGTCCTTTTCTATAGCTTATGATACAATGATCACAGTTCCCTAAATGTTCACCTACTGACACTTGTTCCACTTGACCTACCTCATTCCCCAGAACCAGATCCAGCAAAGCCTCATTCCTTGTTGGACTGGAAACCTACTGATCAAGAAAGTTCTCGTGAACACACTCATTCTTCCCCCTCTTTGCCCTTTACACTATTACTATCCCAGTCTATATTGGGATAATTGAAGACTACTCTAGTTCTTGCATCTCTCTGTAATTTCTCTGCAAATTTGCTCCTCTATAGAATACACCTAGTTGTGTCATAGCACCTCTATTTCTTAACTCTAGCCATATAGGTTCTTTCCTTGACTTCTCCAGCACTGTAACATTCTCCTTAACCAATACTGCCACACCATCTCATATCTTTTCTTCCCCATCTTTGCTGAATAGCTTATATCCAGGAATATTTAATACCCAATCCTTTCCTTTTTTGAGCCAGGTCTCTGTTGTTGCCATAACATCATATTCCCAAGTGGTTATTTGGGCCTGCAGCTCACCAACCTTGTTTACTAGGCTAAGTGTGTTCATATACTGACACTGCAAACCAATCTTAGACCATCCTGCATTGTCTTGTTAATGAAACAAAATTTGCTTAAAGTACAGGAAAATACTTCCATAGAATTGGGGTTAAGGAAACATATGCATGGGCTGGATTTTTGGGATGATAATGGTGGCAGGGCGGTAAAGTTTGTGCTCTGGAACAATTTACGCCTCAGTCAGCAAAATTCATCAGCTGGGCCCTGAGTGTGGGGCAGAGTGCTAAGAGAGGTGTTAGGCCGGCTGAACAACTAAAAATCCCAAGCTAAAAAGCTGGCCTCTGAGCACTAAGAAAGGCTGGGGGGAGAAAACCTGAAAAAAAAACCCACCAAAAACATTCCCAATAAATAACTCTCGCCATCACAAAATAAATCTCCGCCCAGCCCCCCTCAAATTTAAAAAAAAAACCCCACAATCGTACTTACCTGAGGCTGACATTACTTGCCTTACTGCAGCTGCTAACTTTCACAGGCGGAGCCAACAGGGCGCTCTACAGAGCGCTACGGATCGGGTGGCAGCCAGAAATCGAGCTGGTGTCACAACCAGGGGCATTGCACACAGGCTTGCCTCTTTCAGGTGGTAATGCTCCGTGCCTCGTCGAAAGTGACAATGAAAGTCGCAGCGGTTCGCTGGTAGCTGGCCGCCCAGAAGTGCTTACTGCCACAATTGCCGCCCCTCTAGGACACTAACAAAGGTGGCAGAAGACTGAAAGTCCAGCCCTTAACTTTTTAAAAACTATAGACATAACGTTTGTACACAGAATAATTTCAAGTACTATCACAGTTTAACTGTGTACATTTGTATGACTTATTAAAGAAAACAAGTCTGCCACAAATCTGATAGTGAAATAATTCATGTGTATCTATCTATCTGTCTGTCTGTCTGTAACATATTTTAGAGGAGCTTATAAATAAAGGGGTCCAGAACTGATTTTTAAAGAAGTAACCTAACTTGAACATTTCATCAAACCATAAATATAAAGCAGTGTTTTAAATCTGAAAGTTGAGGTGTCCTATATTTAAAACTTCATAGTTTGTGAAATAAACTGTCTGAAAAGAACTTCACTTCCCGGCACATTTTGGTACACATCAGATCCCTGCCATCAGCATGTACTTGTGAATTTACCCCATGTGCCTAAGATTTGCTTTCAAAGGACTCAAATTTCCCCATTTGGAGTAGGTAGCTTTTTTTGGTGTAACTTAAAAATCGCAAATTTCCCCATTTAATTTGCTCCAGTGTAAGTCAGTTAGTTAATTTTTTTTCTAGTTTAGTTTGTTCTCTCCAAAAGGGGGCGTGACATGCCACTTATGCCTCTTCCGGCCATTGAAGCAAATTTGGCCAGCTGAAAGTTACTCCAAACTAACTTAGGCCAGTGTATGTGGCCCACGTTTGTAGGCATAGAGAAACCTTACCTACATTTAAGAAATCAGCGCAGGTAACCAGAGATAGGAGTGGGGTGGGGAGGGAGGTGAGTTAGAGGATTCTGAAGTACTAAAGACCTTCACAACATCAGCACAACAGCTGCACAACATCATCAAAAATAAATGAAAGATAAATCAGCTACTGAAAATAGAGCAGTCCTACCTTGCCGACTGCAGAGCGCACTGGCTAGTCCTCCTGCCAGGGCTAGGGATGGCAGGCACGCATGACTGTAGTGGTGAGGGATTTTTACTTTTTAGTTGTCCCTAAATGTTGCGTAGCCCCAATGGAACATGATTCAGTTTTAGTGCAAAATATCTTTTATTGGCTATTTTACAGTGCACTTCAACGACAGCAACAACAGCAAAGAATAACTGCACCCATCCCTCACCTATATCTTGGGGAAAGTGCACTTCCTCATCGGGTCGGTGGTGGGGGGAAGTTGGGGGCCCGGCTTGGGTGTCACTGGTGCGTGGATTGAAGTGGGAATGGCATTTGAGTATCCGGCCTTTGTGCCCTTCTAGCAGAAGCTAGCTCCCTCATGGCATCTGCCATCGTTTGCACACCCTCTGAAATGCCCGCCCTCACTTCCCGTCTCAGTGCTGAGATTTCACCCGACAGTGTCGCTACCTCATCACGCACCCCACTGACGGCCGCCACGAGTGATCTTGTGAGGGCATTGGTCTCACCCAAAGACGGAACCTGATTAACCTCTGCTGAGGGCTGCATCTCAAGAGACTGGTCGGCTTCTCCTTCCCCTTGCCGTGGGTCTGCCTAGTGGCACCCCTCCAGTGTGAGGCGTCGGCAGGGACGGTGGGGCACTGGGTGATCCATATCGCGGTCAGCATTCTCCCGTGAACACTTGCATGTACCTCTCCCCCACCCCCCCACCCACCTTGATCTGGAGCGCATGCATCTGGATCTTTAGGATGTTGAGGAGTGGTGTCTTCTGCAAAATACAACAAAACAGTCAAATGTTTAGCAGCACAGCAGGGGGCAGGATGGGTGGCATGAGTAGTCTGACGCGTAGCAGGCCAGTCAGCAGGTTGATTTGAAGGGCGACTATGCATTTTAATGACTCCCACTCACCCTCGTGTGTGGGTCCAGCTTGTGTAGAGCTGATTCTTTTTCTGCCGGTGCGACTCAGCAAGGCAGCAACCCTCTATCCCAGGGGTGACAATTGGTGCAGATTTGGCGGACGTCCTCCTGTTCTAAGTCTTTTCCTTTTGTTGTGGGCCAATTTCTTCTGCAAAGATGAAAATATTAATTTTCACACATGGTGTGTTTCTCATGGCTGGGCCACATACAGATGGTCACATTTTCAATTGCAATTCAATTTAAAGATGGAGATATTACTTACACTCACTGCTTGACCAACGTCCTGCCATTTCTTCTTTCACTGGCTTCCAGATCTTGCGGAGTATTCTTCTACAACTAGGTTCTAGCTTCTCATTTTCTTGGGTGAAACTTTTGATGGACCACTCTTGCTGATATCCAGCTCCAGCCATTTCTCCTCAATGACAGTCACTAGTTTCTCCACTTCCTCATGGAGGAAATTCTTTGTTCTTGTTGCATGCTCTTGCGCCATTCGTGCATTGGACTTGCACTCAGGTAATGTTCAAAAATCACACTTCTCACCTTTCTTCCACCTATCCAACACTCCTTTTCACTCAGCCACACAAAAATGAATATTTAAAACATACCTTTTTATATGTGGTCCATTACCAATGATACTGAGGACGTTCCCCCTTTTAATTGGCCGATTGCCAAGCTTCCTGCTGCACTGCGCATGCGCGCACACTCAAACAGACCTGCATCCCCCTGCCGGTACTCCAAGTCGCTGGGCCAAAACCCTGCCCCCCCCTTGCCGGCCGCCCTGAGCAAGTGCGGCCGATGCTCCGCCCCCCGCAGGCTTTGCAGCGCCACGCCGATGGATCCGGACAATGAGGGAGCGGCCAAAGTGGAAGGTAAGTTTTTGGCGCTTTTTGTGGCTTAGAAAGTCAGCGTGCCACCCCTAACTGCGCCGCACTAGATGGCTGGGGAAATTTGGGCCCAAAGAGTGGTGCTAACACTCAAAATGTGAAATGCAGATTCAAGCATCTGAAAGCTTCCAAAGGTATAAGAGCATATCCTTTGGGTCACTGCTACTAAAAAAATTACATTTATTTGTAAACCCCTTGTAAGTTCATATATATTTAGAGGAGTGATTTGTTTCTGGGACATATGCCAAGCTTAAGACTTCAGTTGAATTGTCTTATGATCCTAAATGATATAAAGAAAAATAATTACTGTAATGTTTTTGGATGCCATTTTCTTTGTTTTATAGTTTAAAACTACAAGAATGAGGGAGCCTAAGAATAGCTACTTTGTGCAGAATTCCTCTTGATGCTTCTTTTCCAATAATATACATGGGAAGTGTTACATCACTTGAGTGGAAGCTTATGATGTTGGATCAGGGGTAGTTGTGCAAAAGGTATCTATGCTCAAATTGTCTTTCTTCAGCATTTTCAACATCATAAAATATTATAGTAAGAGGTATAGAATAACAATTCAGTTGAATCTCATTGTGAGGTAATATTCTGAATATAACTACCCTCATTACAGTGTTAATTGCTTGCATCTGTTAAAAGACCTGCACACTAGAGGAGTGGATCATGCTGAAATACTTGTTTTCAGTTTTATACATCACATTTTCAATTTTTCTTCAGCTGTTCTTGGAAAAAAATGTAACTCTGAAAATGTGGCAGAGGGCTAGGTGTGTTGCTAGAGAATGGAATATTTTATGATTTCCATTCAGTATCAAACCCTCAGATTTAGTATGATGCAGCCTGAAGCAAGCACTTGATTTGTCACTTTTGTTGAATTGTTTTTTGTTGTATTGGATAATGAGCCTGTGTGGAGGATAAAATATGCTCAGCCAACAAATCAGACCACAACTAAGGTGGGTAATCTAATTTACTTTTTGCAGCTTTTCTGTAAATAACCATTTGTGCAGTTTTGTTGAAGGGATAAAATACAATTTATAGAAAACCTCGTCCAAGCAGATCTACGGAAGCTTTGTGATGGAATCACAGTAATGCTTAGACAAATGGTAGATTATGATGAGGAATCCTATGGGGACTCATTTGAATGTGTGGAATTTGATAGTAGTTTGATCAGTGAATTTCACATAGAAAAGCTTAATACAAGTTCCACATTCCTGTGCGTGCTATTTTTATACTGGTCTTAATGTGAACATTCGAAAAGTAGACTAAGTATTCATATCTGAACTTTGCCAACCCGATTTTTCTACTTTTCCTTTAGGCAGAAATACCACTATTTTAGTGTTTATTTATACTTCCAGTACCTCAAACACTTAAGCCGGATTTTTAATTGGGGGGGGGGGGCACTCGGAAGTAGTCAAGAATTCTGGGAGAACGAGTTTTCTGCAGGCCCTGCCGAATTTTACATTTGAAACTTCTGGTTCCAACCTGAAGCCAGTCAGATGGAGAGGCTGGCTGGCTGCGGGTGGGTAGGCCTGCCAGCCCTAGGCTGCAGAGAGGAAGGAGTGAGGGGCCGGAGGTTGATTTGCGACGGGGAAGAGAACATTGAGGCCGGCCTAGAGAACGATCGGGGGTGGCCGGGAAGGTGATCAGAGGCCTCGAAGGGTGGGTGGGGGGGTGTCTTCGATTGCAGTGGGTGGGTTAGGGAGGGATGCTGGATCCAGGAGGTAAGTGTACCTCCTGGATCCAGCAGTCCTCACCTTTCCATTAGCTGTCGGTTTTCCGAGACCTGCGAAACCTGACTAGCCACAGTTAAATTTGAATGCTGGTTAAATCTGAGGCATGCGGCCTCCGACCCGCCTCCTGGGAATGGGTTGGCTGCCTGCCCCATCCCGCCTTCATTAAAACCGGAAGTGGGCGGCTTGGAGGCAGGTTCTGGTCGGGATTCAGTTTTTTAACACGAACTTCCCACCCGACCCCGACCCCGACCCCGACCCACCCGTTCTTTGGGACTAAAATTCCCCCCTTAAAAGCAGTTCAGCAAATAAGTTAGAATATATTATTATGTAACACTTAGCAGGCAAAATAATTCTTGTCCATGATTGTACTAGAAGAGTTGCTGTGTGTGACTTTTTCAGTGAAATTATTAACAGGAAGAATTTCATCTCCTTGGAGAGAAATGGTCTTTCCTGTTTCTTAGTGCTAACAATAATTTCCTGCTGCATCATCAAATAGTGGCATATATAGGATTCTAGTCCAAATCGATTTGTGCCTCAATATAATGACCAATTACACTGGGGTGCATCCTCTGCAGATTTTTGTCCTCAATTTAAATTGCAATCATATAAATACAATGTACTCATGACACAATTTTAATGTAAGGGTACTGTAATTAAATAGACAACTAAAAATGCAAAAAAGGTTGTATGATCATTTATGTTTTTATCACTTGAGGATCCAATATCTATTTCCTCCAACTAGGTCCTGTTAATATTTCATAAGCAGAAAAACCTAGCATTGTACAAGTTCCTCCTCCTGTGTTTACAGTTTCTGAAATTTTCTATTTCACTGCATTATTTTCATATTCTCCGGGATATATTTATGGATAAGGTGTCTGGGATTGTGTCATTTCAAAGTTGAATTTTGCAATCAATCAGAGGAGATAATTTTGTGAAAATCTGCTTGATCCCCGAAGATAATTGAATGAAACTCCAGGATATCAATCTAATAACACAATCTACATTATTTGACCACGCTGCTTGTATTCACAGATAACAGTTTCAAGGTTAGAGGGGAAATGGACCTATTCTTACTTAGATATTCATCTGGGTGTATTTTTAAAGGAGTTAATTAACATACATTAATTGCCTAGATGACTATTCCACTTGTCAACTGTTCTATTAATCTGTAATCTTGCTTCAAGCTATCTGGTTTTGTACTTTTGTTCCCAGTTTTCACAATTTATACAATTACAGTTTAAGTTAATCTACTTATTATTTATGCCCTTCAGCATTTAAAGACTTGAATCAAGTTTTTCTACAAAGAAAATAAGTACAATTTGATGACTTTCTCATGGAAATTTATAGTGCATTGCTTAATGTGTTTGAATGATATTCCTCTATTTACTACTTTAACAATGTTGATGACCTATTTGTTTTAGGTGAGTTAATGACTGGTGCAATGGAGAACAGAGATTTTTCACACAAACTTCTTAAATACATTACACATATTGCACAACAAAATTTCAATCTTCTTTAATTTTAAACTGCATAAACATCCTTGTTACTTGTGTCTCAATTCTCAGGAATCTTTTTTAAAAAAAAAATCCAAAGCTGCATACAGAAGCAGAAACAACACTGATGCTCCAACCAAAAATCAGTGGGAATTCAAACACTGTGCTGAGATCACCCTATGTGAGGCTGCATTAGTGTATACTTTTTCCTTGAATTAAAGTTTGATCAGTTTCTTCAATTAAAAAACAATAATCAGATTTTTGATTGCCCGTTTACCATAGGTGAGGCAGCTGCAGACATCCACCAGGTAAGCAGTGTTTTTTCACTATTAGTTTCTACCAGTCCAGATGATTCTTGTTGAACACCCCAGTGTTCCCTGGCTGCCACGTGTTATATAACTGATGATGTGACTGACATTTGGGGGCCAAAATTGCCCCTTCTGATAAGAGCAGCGGCCACGGGCTGGCACAGAATGCCACCGACTCTCCATGGAGGGGCCGCCATTTTGTAAATTGCCTTTCCTCAGGAGCGGAGCAATGTCCAGGACTGCTCTGCCGGTTTTCCCGCTGTGGCATGCATGCACTGACCCCTTGCCTTCTGGTGGAGACCCCCTCCTGAAATTGCCCTTTACCTGAAATTGCTGTGGCGTAGCGGCACCGCGGCAGGCCAGTGCCCCCAACAGATTTTGCTGTCGGTGCACTCTGTGAAATAGTGGTGTGGCCGCCCTTAAAGGGGAGATGGCGTTGCTGTCGACTGCGTTTCTTTTTGTTGGCTAACTGCCAGATCAGGCAGACAATTATGGCCATGGGTTCGGCGGCAGCCTGGCACCCCCTCTGGTCTGGCCAAAGCCCTCCCTTGGTGGCCCAGTGGACCTAACTAAAATGAATGCAGAGTTCGCAGCGGTTCTCCCCTTTAACTGAAGGGGAGAGACGTTGTGACTCGTCAGCACGATGACTGACAGCGGCGGACACTCTGTCCCGCCCCCATTTCTGCTCTGCTAGTGTCAGCCACTCTGCCCTGCCCCAACTTCTGCCCCCATGATGAGGCCAGTTCTGCCCCGCTGGAAAAAAAACCCACGAAGAGCTGAATTTCGCTGGGCGGCGGCCAGAACACTTAAGAAATGTGCGCCCTGTTTCGGGTGGAGGTGAATTTCTACCCCTTGGTGTTCAAGAATTGTGCAGGAATGGCATTTTTTTTAAGCATAAAGTTGAGTATGTTAATCCCATGAAAAGAACAAGTAGTGCCAGGTAAAAGAAATATGATCCTCCCTACTTGAGATTCACATTTTCTGATTTGACGAAAATCATTGACTGCAATGTGGTGTTTGCGCTGAGGTTCTTGTTCAGGATAGCATGAAACCAAGCAAACTATAACTCCAGCTGGAGACCAAATATGTCCTGAAAGATAAACCATGAGATCTTTGCAAACACAAACTTATTCAACTGAAAACATAGATGAAACTAATGGAAGAAGTTCGATGGTTGTCTCATGATGAAGTGTTGGCAAGAATATGCAGGCTCTGAGAGGAGTGTCGCATGTATTTGATCGATTTTGAATCACCACTTCACCTTCATTTTCTCGACTGGTGTTTCCAGATTTTACAGGGCTTTTTGGCTAACCTATTTGACCGGGTCAAATAACTTGAACCTTTCTTTGCAAGGTAAGAACTGTAACATTCTCATCATGCATAAAAAAGTACAGAGATTTGTCAAAAAATCTTTTACTATGGAGTCGTCATCATCCTAGGCAGTCCCTCGAAGCCAGGATGACTTGCTTCTATGCCAAAAAGGAATGAGTTCACAGGTGTTTCAATGAAGGGCCTAATATTCCAGATCCAGAACTACATCTTGGAGGGTGGAAGATATCTGTGCGTGGATTTTTTTAACGTGTGGTGGCCGTTGCAAACCAGCCACCACATGGGCTTGACAGAGCTAGGTCTTGGTCCAGTGGCAAGGATTACCCAAGACAACTGGAGACCAGCTCTGCTGCATGGACCGAGCGCGCGCACATAGCAGTGTGGGCTGGTTCGTGCTGCCCCTGGGCCCTCTCCTCTTCTGGGCCCCAGACTCCTGCCTCTCCTGGGCCTCAGTCACTTCTTTCTACAAACGCTTGCTGCTCCTTCGCCCCTCCTGCTGTGCCTGCCCACACTGCAATCAGTGACTTGGCTTCGCAGCTGTCGCCCTCCTGCAGTGGTATGCCGTCGTATGCTGCTCCCTCTGATGGTCCCGGCTTGCTGATGATCTTGCAGGCCGAGACCGCGCCGATTTCCGGGCCGGGCTCCCTGTAATGCAGCCTTTCAATCACGGCTATGGAGTAGCTATGTGCTGCAAGACAATGTAACTATGTTTCCGACATTGTCTTCTATCACTTACAGACTGCAAAATGTTGGTCCTAGAAGTTAAAGATGTTGTTCTGGAGCATTTTTCTTGGCTTTGCGCACAATTTAGTGAATATTTCCATGAAAGAGAGGCAACTGAATTGCAGGATTTTGCCTGGATGCCAAATCTATTTCCAAGGACTTTTATCAGAGGCCAAGATTGCTGTGAGTCCAAAAGAAAATTTAATCGATGTTGGTAATTTTGTTATGAGGGACAATGTTAAGTCATGCTTCACTTGCTCTCCATTCAAAAAGAATTCCTTGAGTTGTCGCAAAGAGCCATGGAAATACGTGTCCACTTTGCCTCAATGCATTTGTATAAAGTGGGATTTTCTTCTCTTATTTACATCAAAAATAAGTGTGGATCTGCTTGAATGTAGAGACTGATGTGCAGTTGAAACTCTCCAGATTCCATAAATTGTACAGTGGCAAACAGGCTCATCCCTCTCTCTGAGATGGTAAATCATCAAATGTTCTTTTGTACACCAGTTTATTCAGTTGTATAGCACTGGTACTGTGCATTGTATGTTTCTTTCTATTTTAAGAAATATGTTACATGCAAGAGGGGTGAAATTGATCTTGCCTGTAGTGCAAAATGGGTTCTTTGTGAATCGACTGCCCATTTATACTGCACCTGACTATTGACTTCAATCAAAGAAAATTGGGCACAGAGTAAAGTGAGCTGACGATTCGCTATCACCTGTTTTGCATGACAGGTGAAGGCTAATTTCATCCCCTTTTTTTTTACGTGTTAAACAAATATTCACATTGATTTCCAGTATGAGATTCAAGAACTCATATGCTGGCTTGTCCTGCAAAATCCACATTTAGTGGACCTAATTTTACTGGCGCTGAGAGGGCGGGATTGGCGGTGGGCCAGGTGTCAAAATAGAAATGATAGTGTATTGGGAGCTCGGTGATGGCTTGGGAAGTGTCGATGTACAGAGGGATCTGGGTGTTCTTGTACACCAGTCATTGAAAGCAAACATGCAGGTGCAGCAAGCAGTTAGGAAGACAAATGGTATGTTGGCCTTCATTGCAGGAGGATTTGAGTCCAGGAGCAAGGATGTCTTACTATAGTTATACAGGGCCTTGGTGAGACCACACCTGGAGTATTGTGTGCAGTTTTAGTCTCCTTACCTAAGAAAAGATATACTTGCCATGGAGGGAGTGCAGCGAAGGTTCACCAGACTGATTCCTGGGATGGCAGGACTGTCGTAGGAGGAGAGATTGGGTCGACTAGGCCTGTATTCACGAGTTTAGAAGAATGAGAGCGGATCTCATTGAACCGTATAACATTCTGACTGGGTTGGATAGACTGGATGCGGGGAGGATGTTTCCCCTGGCTGGGAAGTCTAGAACAAGGGGTCACAGTCTCAGGATACAGGGTGGGAAATTTAGGTCTGAAATGAGGAGAAATTTTTTCACTCGGGGGATGGTGAACCTGTGGAATTCTCTACCACAGAAGGTTGTGGAAGCCAAATCACTGAATATATTTAGGAGGGAGATCGCTAGATTTCTAGAAACAAAAGGCATCGAGGGATATGGGGAAAAAGCGGGAATATGGTGTTATGATAGAGGATCATCCATGATCATATTGAATGGCGGTGCAGACTCGAATGGCTGACTACTGCTATTTTCTATGTTTCTATGCCTCCACACATGTCTCCCATGTGTCTGGTCTGTCAGCGCTTAACAGACGCGACACCAAGTGTTAGGGGAGGTAATTTAGATCATTAAGAGGTAGTTAAAATCCAATTAAACACCATTTTGCCCTGTACTTACCATTTTTCCAGCTTTTTCACAAGGTTCATGGCGCTTGGGGATCAGGTCAGGTGTTTCATCAATATCCATTCTTCTGAATGGTTAACAGCTGCAAATGTGGTATAAAAGTTACCATTTCACAGCTGTTCACTTTCCAATCTTAGAAGCTGGCACCGGATTTGGAAGACCCATTTGTGCTTTATGCAGGTTGGAAGTGTTTGGAGTAAACTCTGTATCCACTGTCACCTCAGAACAACCTCTCTCACCATTGACATCACTTCTGTCATCTCAACCTCACCTGCCATCTATTCCATCAGCATCGGTGCACTTGAAAAAATCTCACCTTGGTCCTCAGAATTCCACCATGATCATCACCAGGCACACCAGCAGCACCATCAACAACACCAACCTTCTCTGCAACCAACTGATACTGCACAGGACATCAGCACATGACCACATTGCTGTCCGGAAGGCCAGGGATGGCCTCACCATGGCCAGATTTACTTCAGTTGATGCTGTACACCCTGGCTGCCACATCATACACCAGGGTGGCACCACCCCACACCAGCACCCTAAAGCATCCCTGCACTGCTCAAGCTATTCCTTTCACACTCCTCACCATTGCGGGGGATACCGTTACGTCTCACCATTCAGTGCAACTCACTAAGCCACTTCCAAAGATGCACACAAATCTGTCCAAGAAGGCAAAGTATTGAAAATAAAGATATTTATGTTTGACACTACATTAACATAAACGTTACATAAACATTGGCGAATAAATGCCTATCCTTGTGTGTGAGTTAGTATGCTTGCACTATGATGAAGGTGAGTGTGAGGGGTGGCTAGTGAGATGAGGAAGTGATGTTGTAGACAGAGAGCAAGGGATGGGCGGAGGTGCAAAGTAAGTTAGTGTGAATAAGGATGTGCAGGAGTAGGATAGAGAAGGCTGAGTGGGGATGTGATGAGTGGCACAGCAGAATGAGATTGAGTGTGGCTTTGCAGTAACCTTTCGTGATCTATTGAGATCATTGAACGGTTTGCGCCACTGTAGCCAAGTTCTCCTGACTAAATCCCTGCTTGTGCCCTCCTGTGCAATGTGCAACCAGGCTGCATTGGTCTCCTGGAGAGGTCTCCTCCGCCTGTTGGAAGGGAAGAGAACCTCCCTGTGTGCTGTGACTGTGACTCCCTCCATGGCACATGTGGTGGGGGGGGAGGGTGGGGGGCGAGGTGCGAGGAAGAGCCTGGGTGCAGCTGTGCACCTTTGTGCAGTGTTTCAGTGTTTGCAGAACCTCAATGCTGCAGAACACTGACAGCACAAATGTCAAATTCAAGTGGGATATGGTCCTTTTTAAGGAAACCGGCTAACAATGCATCATCAAATGACGTTATCCTTTTTAATTGGCCAGGAACCTCACTGGGTGGGCTTAACCAGCCCCATCAAGGTAAAATCACTTCTATAGAGCAGGATAAAACCGACAGCAGGCCGGAACTTTGCTAAAGACAATGGACGCCTTGCTCCCGACCCAGTAAATTAAGTCGCAGTCAAAGTTTCCACTCTAGTAAATCCTGAGCATAGTTTAGTATTAATTGCAAGTTATTACAGATAATATAGCAATAAACACAGTTACCATTTAGATTGATTTTATAAGAAGTATTCATTAATGTGATTCTCATACATTTCTGGCTATTGATTTATATTATTAGGCTTTCACTGCACTAGTTACTTGGAAATTGAGATCCTCTTGGACGTTGAAGAGCTCATTTCCTTTCATATTTGACCCGGCCACATCCACGGCATAACTAAAACAGCCTATTTCCACCTCCATAACATTGCCCATCTCCGTCCCTGTTCATATGCTGCTGAAATCCTCATTCATGCCTTTGTTACCTCTAGACTTGACTACTCCAACGCACTCCTGGCTGGCCTCTCACATTCTACTCTAAGACAGCCCATGTCCAACTCACACCAAGTCCCGTTCACCCATTAACCCTGCGCTCACTAACCTACTTTGGTTCCTGGTTAAGCAACGCCTCGATTTCAAAATTCTCATCCTTGTTTTCAAATCCCTCAATGGCCTCGCCCCTCCCTATCTCTGTAATCTCCTTCAGCCTCAAATTCTGTCCTCTTGAGCATCCGTGTTTATAATTGCTCAACCATCGGTGGCCATGCCTTTAGCTGCCTGGGCCCTAAGCTCTAATCTCTGGAGCTCCCTCCCTAAACCTCTCTGTCCCTCTACCGCTCTTTCCTCCTTTAAGACGCTCCTTCAAACCTACCTCTTTGACCAAGCTTTTGGTCATCTGCCGTAATTTCTTGTGTGGCTGTGTCAATTTTTTTTGGTCTTATTACACTCCTGTGAAGCACCTTGGGACATTTTACTACGTTAAAGGCGCGATATAAATATATGTCGTGTTGGATCGAAAATCTAGTTAGGTATTCCATCTGTTATAATCTGTTAAGATTGCAGCTGATACTTGCTACTAGTTTGGATAGATGCTAATCTTCACTTTTATAATGGTTTGCTACATCTGTGCATTGGAAAGCTCTCTTCCTTCAATTAATAACTTACTGATGGATGTCCCATGGCATTTCTCAGGGCAAGTTGTCTCACTGTCAGGAGTTGCACATGTCGGGATTGGGCTAAGCTCTAATCTCTGGAGCTCCCTCCCTAAACCTATGCAGAACCACCTCTTCACCTAGCGGCTGTTCTCCAAATGAATTGAACCAGGCTGGAGAACAGCCGTGAGGTGAAGAGGTGGTTCTGCATAGGTGTTGGATCTCTTGCACAAGGCAAGACAAGACAATGCACGTCGTCTGCATGTCCGACACGAGACTCCCTAAGCAAGCGCTCTACTCGGAACTCCTACGCGGCAAGCGAGCCCCAGGTGGCAGAGGAAACGTTTCAAGGACACCCTCAAAGCCTCCTTGATAAAGTACAATATTCCCACCGGCACCTGGGAATCCCTGGCCCAAGACTGAGGAAGAGCATCCGGGAGGGTGCTGAGCAGCTCTAATCTCATAGCCGAGAGCATGCAGAAATCAAGCGCAGACAGCAGAAGGAGCATGCAGCAAACCAGACTCCCCACCCACTCTTTCCTTCAACCACAGTCTGCCCCACCTGTTGGAGACTGTAATTCCTGTATTGGACTGTATAGCCACCTGAGAACTCGCTTTTAGAGTGAAAGCAAGGCTTTTGACAAGGTCCCACATAGAGATTCGTGTACAAAATTAAACCACATGGTATTGGGGGTAATGTATTGACGTGGCTAGAGAACTGGTTGGCAGACAGGAAGCCAAGAGTAGGAATAAATGGGTCCTTTTCAGAATGGCAGGCAGTGACTAGTGGGGTACTGCAAGGTTTAGTGCTGGGACCTCAGCTATTTACGATATACATTAATGATTTAGACGAAGGAATTGAATGTATAATACCCAAGTTTGCAGATGACACCAAGCTGGGTGGCAGTGTGAGCTGTGAGGAGGATGCTAAGAGACTGCAGTGTGACTTGGACAGGTTAGGTGAGTGGGCAAATGCATGGCAGATGCAGCATAATGTAGATAAATGTGAGGTTATCCATTTTGGTGACAAAAACAGGAAGGCAGAATATTATCTGAATGGTGACAGATTAGGAAAAGGGGAGGTACATCAGTCATTGAAAGTTGGCATGCAGGTACAGCAGGCGGTAAAGAAGGCAAATGGCATGTTGGCCTTCATAGCGAGAGGATTTGAGTATAGGAGCAGGGAGGTCTTACTGCAGTTGTACAGGGCCTTGGTGAGGCCACACCTTGAATATTGTGTACAGTTTTGGTCTCCTAATCTGAGGAAGGACATTCTTGCTATTGAGGGAGTGCAGCAAAGGTTCACCAGACTGATACCTGGGATGGCAGGACTGACATATGAAGAAAGACTGGATCAACTGGGCTTATATTCACTGGAATTTAGAAGAATGAGCGGGGATCTCATAGAAACATATAAAATTCTGATGGGATTGGACAGGTTAGTTACAGGAAGAATGTTCCCAATGTTGGGGAAGCCCAGAACCAGGGGTCACAGTCTAAGGATAAGGGGTAAGCCATTTAGGACTGAGATGAGGCGAAACTTCTTCACTCAGAGAATTGTGAACCTGTGGAATTCTCTACCACAGAAAGTTGTTGAGGCCAGTTCGTTAGATATATTCAAGAGTTAGATGTGGTCCTTATGGTTAAAGGGATCAAGGGGTATCTCGACTCACTTCCGTCAGAGATCTTGGTCGAGAGAAATGTTTTGTCCCTTGTGTCTAATCCACTTCAGCACCCAGCTCCCTAAGATGAAAATTTGAACTTTGTAATGAATGTTGTTGATTCTCAGCTGGACTTTTGCACTGACAGACTTTGCTATGCAGGAGGTAAAAACTTTTCTGAAGGTCTGACCTACTCTGCAAAGCAGCACTGATTTACATCAATGCTACATTTAAGCTTACACCATCATGCCATTTTCAACTGAAGGAGAACCTAAAGACTGGAATACTGAAAATCAAGGACATAAAGAAATTAGTAGAAGTTAGATAATGTGGTTTAGTAGAGGGAAAGTAAATCAGTCAAACCAGTGGCATTACTCAGTGTCCAATTTATTTTTCAATAAACCACAAAGCTTGAACCATGTATTTGTCTTTTTAAAAAGAAAAAGTTAATTTTATTACGTTTTTATGGTGAAACTCACTTGTTTCCTGAGGCTGATGTACTGTTTCAAGTATTAAGTTTTGAAGTTCATGATTTGATATTGTCTTGAGTGCAGGTATTGAGTAAGCTAAGGCTTGCTTGAAGATGTAATTTGTCCTGTATAGTCTGTTCATGAATTGAGATGTCTGAAAATATGGTGTTGACTAGTGCTGAAAATCCCTACATTTTCTTTTCTTAGATAATACCTTCTCCCCGCAATATTGAAGTTCAAAGTTCTAACCTTTGTGAAATGTGGTTAAACAAGAATATGCAGACCAATAGAAAATTTGAAAAAAGCCTGAACTTGTTTTTCTGTTTATTTAATGTGGGCATTTTCTTTTCCATTGTGTGTTTTTTTTTGATGTTCAAAGAGATGTCATGCACAAAGTGTTTTTTTTTCCTTTTGATTGCTGATTGTGTAATTCTCTTTCCTCCTTTTTTATAGATGCTCCATAAAACCTACCTCTTTGACCAAGCTTTTGGTCATTTGCCCTAATTTCTCCTTATGTGGCTCGATGTCAAATTTTGTTCTATGATTTGCAGCACCTTGGAACGTATTACTATGTTAAAGATGCTATATAAATATACGTTCTCATTGTTGTTAGTGTTGAGTATGTATTTAAATTTGATTCAACTTGTAACAAGGGCCTTGTTGAATAAGGAGCTAAAGCAATTGCCATTTTTTGGCTTGAATTTCTTGTAGCATTTACTTGTAAGATGTATATTTCTGTTGGAGTATTTTTGAGGTTTCTCTGTTGGTTTCATTTTGTTTCCTTTGTGCTTATATGCTTTATATATGTTTGTGTTCTTATTATTGAGGTTGTGCATTATTAATAATTTGTATGCCCTGTACTTCCATCTGAAGTAGCTGGTGTAAGTCTTATTGCATGAAAATCCTGCAATAATTTATTCTTTTGTGTACAAGGTTATTTGTAAGATGCATCTTTTATTCTTTCACAGGGTGTATTAGTTTCTGGTATCTTCAGGCTGAGCAGGCCAGAAAACCAGTGTAACCTGGGCAGGTGGGGCTATTCTTCAGGTGGGATTATTTCCTGTTGTTTGTACTCCAACAATGTTGAACACAAGATGCCTTGTGATCCAGGTGTCCAACGTTGCTAAAGGTCAGGGAGGTAGGGGTGGAATTTGCTGAAACCAGTATTCAATATTTTGGGACACTTCAATCTGTTTTTGCAGTGTTATGTTGTGACGATGAAAAGTATGCCCCAAGCTGCACTTCAAGTGGCACCCATACCTGACCAAAATACTTAAATACCTCTGACCCCACCAAAAGAATAAGAGTCATGGAAGCAGGCAAAGGGCAGGCAGCTTCCTGTTGAAGATCTGCCTCAGGACAGCTGCTGTGAAATTTTGGTCTGTTGTGTTTTGTGTTGAGTATTTTAATTTTGCATTGGTTATGATCATAACTTCCTATTTGCCGTAATGAAAAAATATTTTGCAAACTTTTTTCTGTTTGTAAACAAAACCATATAATGACATAACTTGTTTAATTATAATTTCATACTTCACAGCTGATGCTTTCAGGCACTGTGACACCTTTCAACTTGCCTTTCTTGATTTTGATGTTGCTTCTATTGGTTATAGAGGACCTAACTGTTACAAATTTCTCCACTGAGATTTCCTCAGCAAGACAAAAAAAAATGTAAAATTTGTTTTTCCAAATTATTTCCATCTCTTTGCAGTGCACTTTAATTCTTCTTAGAAACTTCAATTTTGATTTGGGATAGTTTCCCATACACATTTCTGCCCTTGCCTGCTTAAATTATACTGGCTTCCTGGGAAGTTCAGCCTTAAGGTATCCTAATACTTTAATTTTGTTGGCATTACAAGATCTGTTTGAATCAGGAAGGCTATTTGATTATCCTTACCAAAAGACTTAATCGACCCTAATCACAGCATCTGGCTGTTAAACTATTTCAAGGTTTTGGCTGCTATTACTCTACTGACATCTCTGGGAGAAGGAAGTGTGGGGGCGGGGGTGGGGTGGTTGTGGTGGCGGGAGCATGTTCAGGGGTTAGGCCATAGGGCCAGCTTTTCTGGGCATGCTCCACTTGGGGTACCTAGCAGCTGTTCCCAATGGAAAATGCTGTAGGAGGTTGGGAATGCTCCCGCCTGCTTAATTTTACATAGAATTATATTAGGCCTGACATCTTTCGGACGAATGCTGCTGACCTGAGAATTTTTACGAATTTACCTGGTGGTCCCAGAGGAGCATGGGATTCCGGTGGGGAGGCCTTCTCTTCCTGCGCTGTGAAGTGCACTCCCGTCCTCCAGGTTCCAATGCAGAATGTACAGTCACAACCAATCAGGTGCAATATTCCACAGCTCATTAATAATAATGAGAACTCTCTATCTAAGAGTTTTCATTTGCTATTAATGAGAAAAAACAAACACAGTGAACACACATAATAAAAAATAAATAAAAAACACACCTCCCATAATTAACATTAATTGAAATTAAAGTTAATAAATTTCTTAGAGAATTTTTTCCCCGTTTTTTAAAGTTTTTTTTAATTATGGTTTAAAATAAACTTACCATAGTGGGTAGTGTTTTTAACAAAATGTGTCTTTTAAATTTTATTTTTAATTGTTTTTGTATGTTTTAAAACTCTTATGCTGTGCGCCTGCTTTTATCAGGCGCAAGAGTTTTGAGGACATTTGCTGGGCAAGATATGGGTGAATACCGCAATCTTGCCTTTGCAAATGTCCTCGCTCCCGAGATGTGGAGGATCTGTCAAGATGGAGCTTGATCGATATGAGAGGCTGGTTTTCAGCACATACGCATTGTGTGCTGAAAACTGGCTTTTGCGATAACTTCCCAGGTCCGTACGGACCCGAGGAGGCCGCAATTTCTGGGCCATAATCTCCAATTTCTGAGTCCACATTATTCGTATTTGGTGAACAGCAGTGGTCTAGCACAGACCCCTGCAGGTCACTGCCTCCTACTTTCTGCCTGTCCAAGAAACGCCTGTTTTCTATTTTGAAGCATGTTTGCTCATCTGTGCTTTAACCCCCTTTGTTCTCAATACATCTCCTACTTCTCCCCATTACCTCTTTTTCCTCTTTCTCTAACATGGAGGTGATGAAGAGGTTATATCAATTTTTTAAAAAAGCATTTAAAGGGGTTATATTGTAATTTCAGCAGGATAAGCATTTTAAAAGAGGAAAATGTCAGATATCAGGACATCAGTAGAAGAGGGTCACAGGTCGCCCGTTAGCTGAAATTATATTGGTATCATTTTGATTTGAAACCTCTTACACCACTCAATTTATATAAAATACAGAAAACATCAGTTAGCTGATAGTACACACAAGGCTGAATCTTTATCTCACCATTCAGTGAATATAGGGTAGTAGCAACCTAAAAATGGAGTGTAAGAATTTACTACTACATTGCTGCTGTCACAGAATCATAGAAAATTATGGCAAAGGAGGAGGCCATTCAGCCAAAAAAGAGCTAGCCAGCCTAATCTCATTTTCCAGCTCTTGGTCTGTAGCTTTGCAGGTTATAGCACTTCAAGTGCATATCCGAGTACTTTTTAAATGTGATGGTTTCTGCCTCTACCACCCTATTTAGGTAGTGCGTTCCAAACCTCAACTGCCCTCTGTGTGAAAAATGTTCTCCTCAATTCCTCTCTATTCCAGCAATTACTTTAAATCTATGGCCCCTGGTTATTGATCCTTCTGCTAAGGGAATAGGTGCTTTCTATCCACTCGAGGCCCCTCATAAATTTTATCAAGCTCCATTAAGTCTCCCCTCAGCCTGCTCTGTTCCAAAGAAAACAACCCCAGCCTATCCAATCTTTCCTCATAGCTAAAATTCTTCAGTCCTGGCAACATCCTCGGTAAATCACCTCTGTACACTCTCTAGTGCAATCACATCTTTCCTGTAATATGGTGACCAGAACTGTATGCAGTATTCTAACTGTGGCCTAAACTAGTGTTTTATACAAGTGTAGCATAACCTCTCTACTCTTGTATTCTATGCCTTGGCTAATGAAGGAAAGTATCCTGTATGCCTTCTTAACAACCTTAGAATGTCCTGCTATATTTAGGGATCTGTGGACCTGCACTCCAAGGTCTCTCTGTTCCTCTACATTTCTTGATATCCTACCATTTATTATGTATTCCCTTGCCTTGTTAGCCCTCCCCAAGTGCATTACCTCACACTTTTCCTGATTGAATTCAATTTGCCACTTTTCTACCCACCTGACCAGTCCATTGATATCTTCCTTCCTGCAGTCTGCAACTATCTTCCTCATTATCAACCACATAGCCAATTTTTGTATCGGCTTCAAACTTGTTAATCATGGCCTCTAACATTGAAGTCTAAATCATGGATATATAGCACAAAAAGCAGGGGGCCTAGTTACTGAGTCCTACGGAACCCTAGTGGAAACAGCCTTCCAGTCACAAAAACACCAGTTAACTATTAACCTTTGCTTCCTGTCACTGAACCAATTTGGATCCAACTTGCCACTTTCCCTTGCATGTCATGGGTGTTTACTTTTTTGACCAACCTGCCATGTGGGACCTTGTCAAAGGCTTTGCTAAAATCCATGTAGATTACAACAAATAAACTGCCCTCATCGACCCTCTTCTTCACCACCTTAAAAAATGCAATCAAATTAGTCATACACAACCTTACTTTAACAACTCCATTCTGACTGTCCTTGATTAATTTTTGACTTTCTAAATGATGATTTATATTGTCCCTTAGAATTTTTTCCAATAATTTTCCCACCACCAAGGTTAGGTTGACTGGCCTGTAATTACTCCTTTCTCCCTTTTTCGACAAAGGCACAATGTTAGCAGCCCTCCAGTCCTCTGTCATCATGCCTGTAGCCAGCGAGGATTGGCAAATGATGGTTAGAGCCTACGCTATTTCCTCCCTTGCCTCTCAGCAGCCTGGGATAAATTTCATCCGAGCCTGGCGATTTATCTACTTTCAAAGATGCTACAACTCTTAGCGGGGGGGAGTAATTAATTATAGCCCAGGAATGTGCAGTAACTTTAGAAAAATTTGAGATTTAGCACCAGGCGCTAATGAATCACGCTGCACTCAAAATTAAGTCTTGTCAAAATTCGGTTGCTACCGCCAGCTGATAATGCCTAAGTGAAGCTGCAATGGGGCGTGAACAGCTGGGCGGCGGCATTGGGCGTGGGTGCTGCCTGATGGAAAATTCAGTTGTCCTTTTTCAAAGGCATTAAAATTTCAAGTTCCGCCGGCTAACGCCATAGAAATCATGACGTCACCTCGTGTGCAATGCCTCCTTGGCGCTGGTCTCGCAAAATTCACTTTGGCCACCTCACTTACCGGCTGGCAGCAATGACATCTGAAAAAGTTGGTGTGCACAGGGCGGGTAAACTAATCTGGGGTATTATTTAAAGAGATGCAGCCAGCCTATAGATTTCGCAGTCTGTGCTGCGTTGGATGCTCGCACAGTTCGAAGTTGCTGCCGTCCTGCGACTACTGTCTCCTAAGCTTCAGTACTAGCATCTCGGAGACATTGTTGCCTTCAACATCAGATACATTTGGAACTAGCATATTGCTTTTACCTCTGCAAACTTATGGAGGCAGTGATCGCACACCACATCGTCCTGTGGCGAGGACTTCAAAGGTGCCAGCTGCAGAAATGCCTTGTGGCAAATGTGAATGCTCGCCAGAGGAGAGACCCCACATGGTGGGGCAGGAGGCCATACACTTGCAGGGTTTACCGTACGCATTATTCTTGCCTTGAGATGTCTGAGGACCAGTGCGTAAGAAAGCTGAGGTTCCGCAAAGAAGTGCTGACGGAGCTCTGCCACTGCCTGCAGACATACCTGGCAGCTGATTTCGGCAGCAGGACCTCTCTGTCGGCAGTGAAAGTGACAGCAGCCCTCAACTTCTTCTGATACTGGCTCCTTCCAGTCTCCAGTAGGCAATATATGCAACATTTCACAGTACATTGCTGCATTCACCAGGTTACCGATGCTCTCTACAGCAAACGTATGGACTACATCAAGTTCAGCATGTCCAGGGAAGACTTGGATGAGCGCTCCCATGGCTTTGCCAGGATAGAGGGCTTCCCCAAGGTTCAGAGGGCCATTGATTGTACGCATGTAACATTGCGGGTCCCACCTCACCTGGCCAGCCGATTCACCTGGCCATCTGCTGAAGACATTGCGCCCCATCCTCCAAGCCTCCATGTATAGAAATGGCAAGACAAGATTGTGAAAAATTAAACACACTTTTATTGACAAAAAAAAACATAGTGTGCTGTAAAGAAGCACTAAAGGATGCCATCATCCACAGCAAACGGTAATTGAAACCAGACCCCTTGAAACATTATCACCCACTTCCATGTGCAACTGTTCACATTATTTCATAATGGAACAGGGACAGCATCTCTGGCCAGCATCTCACAATTCTTTAATGGCTCATGCAAGTGGAACTAGACATGAGTTTATATTCGAGCAAGGTCACCATTTCTGGCCACACATTTTTAGCGCCACTTTTGCAGTGCTTTCCCACCTCTTCCCTTCCCTTCTCTCTCCTCCTCAATGGGATCTGTGCCTGCAGCAAGGCTGGTAGAAGGTGGCTAGTGTTAGCGCTGCTGCCACACTGGCCTAGCAGGACGTTCCGCACCAGCTCGGACCCTGGAAGGCCCGGCTGTGGACTGCATCATCTCAGCATGGGTGGCAGCACTCTGGGTTGTAGAGAGTGGCAGGGGCAAGGGCGGAATGATACCCTGAGCGAGGACATCACGTTACAATAGGCCTGACACACTGCTACTCCCCTGGGGCAGAGCCACAGCATCTGGAGCCATCTGGCTGAGCACAGATTGCTGCTGTGCTTCACCGACGTTAGTTCCCCGTGCAATTGATGGGGCCTCAGACACAATGGCAGCATAGATTCAAGTTGGCTCTGCATCAGGGTAGACTTTGACTGCAGCACACCACGGAGCTGATTGATACCACCACGCACTAACGACATGACAGTCTGCAGGCCTACCATAGTGTCAGCCTGGTGCTCAATGGCTACTGCCATGGCAGCCATAGCCCATGCCTCCATGTCTGGGACCCCATGGTCACTTGAAGTATCTAACATCAGTTGGTATCTACCAAGGATGGGCTCGATGGGCTGCTGAGACATACGTGCACTAATTAAGGTGGCCACCACCACACTCAAAGCAAGTGCATTTGACACTTTCGGGCACTCTTGACAAAACATCCAGTGGATCACTGTGCATATGCAATGACTGTCTTGTGAGATCCTCTCATTCGGTTTTATCAGAGTGCTATTGAGCATCACTCAGGCATGCACTTACCTTCCAGGGAGCTGGGCCCCTGATCTACCCTCCCCCATGACGTGGCTACAGGCCACTGGGTCCTGGAGCATCACCAACCACGTCTTCTGACAAAAAGCTGCTGGCCCCGTCCTGTGAGGGCACTGTTTCCTCTGTTAGGTCCATGGAGCTGTCCTCCGCCTCCTTGTCCTCTCCACCGTCACCTGCACTCGAAGGCTCACATGCAGGCCTCTGGCCATCTGACTCATCATCAGAACGCACAAAGCCAGAGAAGAGTGGTTACCTGCAGGGGAGGGGCCAAGGAGTGACAAAGGCATTCAAGAATGCTAGTCTCCTGGAAAGAGCTGAAGGATTATGGTGTCAGGTCTAAGTGTTCTGCCAGACACTGCAAAGGAAGTCAATATACCGTCACTGTCCCCAGGGGCATTGGCCACACCCATGGCACCAACTTGGATGCCCATCAAGGCCGAGACGAGTTCCTCCAATAGAGTCAGGTCCTGGAGTTCAGAGTCCCCTCCTCCGGTCCTCATCTGCTCCCTGCAGTTGTGGGCGAGCTTCTCCTGTAAGATTAAAGAGAATGTCTGAGTTAGAGCCCTTCTATCAGTGTGTCCCAAGTGCTTTACATAGTTTAGTAGATGTTACTGTAGGAGAGTCTTCACAGTTCGATGTAACTTCCATTCGCTGCATGGACTTGCTGTGGCAATGCTTGAATTAGGGGGCCAGGACCTAACAGTAATGGGGAGGCTACCGTCTTTGAGACACATATCAAGACTCGGGAGTTAAGAACATCATCATCATAGGCAGTCCCTCGGAGTCGAGGAAGACTTGCTTCCACTCTTAAAATGAGTCCTTAGGTGGCTGAACAGTCCAATATGAGAGCCACAGTCCCTGTCACAGGTGGGACAGATAATCGTTGAGGGAAAGGGTGGGTGGGACAAGTTTGCTGCATGCTCTTTCTGCTGCCTGCGCTTGATTTCTGCATGCTCTCGGCAATAAGACTTGAGGTGCTCAGCACCCTCCTGGATGCACTTCCTCCACTTAAGGTGGTCTTTGGCCAAGGACTCCCAGGTGTCAGTGGGGATGTTGCACTTTTTCAGGGAGCTTTTGAGGGTGTCCCTGTAACATTTCCTCTGGCCACCTTTGACTCCTTTGCTATGAAGGAGTTACAAGTCGAGCACTTGCTTTGGGAGTCTCGTGTCTGGCATGCGAGCGATGTGGCCTGCCCAGCGGAGCTGATCAAGTGTGGTCAGTGCTTCAATGCTGGGGATGTTGGCCTGGTCAAAGGCGCTAATGTTGGTGCGTCTGTCCTCCCAGGGGATTTGTAGGATCTTGCGGAGGCATCGCTGGTGGTATTTCTCCAGCGACTTGAGGTGTCCACTGTACATGTGTCTCTCAGCCATACAGGAGGGCGGATATTACTACAGCCCTGTCGACCATGGCAGTTTTGAGGGCCTGGTCTTCAAACACACTTCCTCAGGCAGCCAAAGGCTGCACTGGAGGCAGTGTTGAATCTTGTCGTCGATGTCTGCTCTTGTTGATAAGAGGTTCCCAAGGTATGGGGAAATGGTCCACGTTGTCCAGGGTCACGCCGTGGATCTTGATGACTGGGGGGCAGTGCTGTGTGGCGAGAACAGGCAACCGAGTAGCAAGGTTAACAGCACATGCAGGCCCTTGCAGTGGGTGAGGCTTCAAATGGGAACCTTGCATCTGGCCTCACCCAAGTAGAGCATGGATTCCCAAAACATTACATTGAGCAGAGAGTGCACATTGAGCTCAGAGCATAGCATGTTGGTGTTTCAAATTTAAGATCCCCTCACCAGACGCGTCATCTTCCGCTTTTTTCAACATTGAGTGGTAATCCTGGCCATTGTGTCACTTGCAGAAACTTATTCTATGATTTCCCTCTGTGTGTGTGTGTGTGTGTGTGTGTGTGTGTGTGTGTGTGTGTGAGATTGTGGTCTCCTTCCAGCCTATGTCCTGATATACTCCTGCTGCCTCTCCAGGGCATCAAAGGGTGCATCCACGGCGGCGGCGTGGACTGGTGGGTACTCTGGCAAGCTGCTGCTAGGTCTGCCATCCTCACCATCTGAGTGAGTGCATAGGAAGGGAATATAACCAAAAGGCGATGAGGCGCCCAATCAACGCCTCAATGGAATCCAGGTGGCGACACTGTCTGCGGTGCAGCTCCAAATGCTACCTTACACCCGGATATTGAGGCCCGTTTAATGGCCCATTTACTGCCTCCAGGTAAGTGTGCAACGCCATCATTTTATGCTGCAATCCACTTTTCAGGCCGCAAAACTGAATTTCGCGTTTTGGGGCCGCGCCTAATGCCTGCCATTTAAAAAAAAAAAAAAAAATCCTCTCCGCTGATAACACCACCTCAAAATCATCTAGCAAATTTTGACCGCTCATTGCTCAAAGAAAGGAATGGATCACTAAATAAAGTGCTAATGGCCTAGCTCAGTGGTGTTGCACACAAAGCGGTAAGTGATATCTGGTGCAGTCTAATCACAAGTCATCATTGCCAAAGGCTATTTGCAGTTCTTTAAAAGGGAAGTTCATTGATGCTGCAGAACCTCATTCTAATGTAGCACTTTGATATGTTGTTAGAATAAAAATGTCACTAATTTTTAGTACTCCAATACTCCAGAAACAATCTGTAAATGCCTGTGCAACAATGACAAATTGACAAGGAAACCATGAAACAGCACTAACCTGACAGATGCGACTCATTACTCATGATCCCTTTAAGTAGCGCCTCGAGCCGGCATCCGCCTGCTTGACTCCTCCTCTCCCTGTCGCTGTCAGGGCGAGGCAATAAGGCAGGGGCCGACAATGAATTTAGCAGATCAAGTGCCCTTTGAGCGTTGCACGCTCACTGACGTCATGATCTGCCTGGCGCTGAAGACTCCGGCACTAACTCATAGCGATGGCACTACGGGGGGAGGGGGGAGGGGAGTCGTATTTGGTATGCGCCACTGGATTCACCTCGCCACAGTGCGACTGCCTCAGGGCCCCATGAGCACCCTAGCCAGGTGCTAACTAGAGGTGCCATGGTACTGAATTTCCCCCCCTTATTACTTCATCTCTATGCTTATCTCATGTAATATTTCAGATTAAGACAGATACAAAGTATTCATTAAGAACCATACCCACGTCTAATGCCTCCATACAAAAGCTTCCTTTTTGGTCTTTAGTAGACCTTACTCTTTCTTTAGTTATCTTGCTCTTTATGTATTTATAAAACATCATTGAGTTTTCCTTGATTTTACTAATATTTCCTTTTTAATTTCATCCCTGCGCTTTCTATACACTTCTTGGCTTTCTGTAGTATTGAGCTGAGTATCTGACAAAAGCTTCCTTTTTTTCCCTTATTTTACCCTGTATGCTTCTTGACATCCAGGAGCTCAGCATTTTGGAGTCCCACCCTTTTACTTTGTGGAAACATTTGCTCTGGACACTCTCCATCACCACCTTGAATGCCTCCCAATGCTCTGATACTGATTTATTTTTAAGTAGCTGTTTCCAGTCCACTTTTGCTTCGTAATATTGGCCTTTCCCCAATCGTGAACTTTTACACCTGGCCTGTCTTTGTCCTTTTCCATAACTATGCTAAATCTAACTGAATTATGATCATGGTAGCCGTTGCCATTTTCTTGGAGTCCTTTGAGTAGGTGGCTCAAACAGCCACTAGCCCAGGGTGCCCAAAAACTAATTACGTGAGATAAAGAAGTTAAGATTTAGGATTATTGCAGCATTTCCATTCCTGGTAAACAATACAGAAAGGAAAAAAAAATTAAAGGAAGATGAATGTAGTGCTCTCTCTTAATCTCAATGTTGAGACATTTTCTAATTTTAAAAGTGGTGTTCCATGAGGTCACACTCGGGCATATGAAAGGAAATGCTGCATGGATAGAAAGATTGTTGACGACATACAGAAAACAAAGGGTTGAGGTGAATGAGTGTTGTTCAGATTTGGAAAGGATTGTAAGTGGTGTATCCTAGTTGTCAGTACAGCATCTACTTTTGTAGATGAAGAATATGGAGCACAATATCGAAATTTGATGACCCAAATCGATGTTATGGCAAACGGGGAAACGGACTACAAAAGACCTCGAGGGCATAAAAAGGCTAGCAGAATGCGCAGGCAAGTTGCAGATGCATTTTAATATGGAGAAGTGTGATGTAATATGCTTTGGGTGGAAAGACACATAGGATTTAAGTAGACACTCAATGGATAAAACCATAAAAAAGGCTAATATTTTTTGGTTTTTTAAGTAATTGCCAACACCACATACCAGAAACTCAGGCATGTGCTGTCATGATATTCTGACCATGGTAAGACCAGTTACATGTCAATTGAAAATGTTTCGGTGCAGCTCTCCACATTTTTTAGCATTACAAATAGCGCCAGTTGTTCTCTTCATATTTTCATGATACTTTAAAGAGCAGCAGCAGTTAGCTTGATTGTTTTCAATAGTAGTATTGCAATCATCGTCTTATTTTTGGTGCACAGTTGCCTGAGGATTAGAGCTCAAAAGAAAGAAGATTGTGCAGAAACCCATACAGCCCTGGCATCAAATATGCACAAGATCAGGACAGATTCGCAGGAAACCAGTGGATGCAGCAGCTCTGAATTTCTATATCAAGGCTCTATCAAGTTGTCACAGGAGGCCTGACGGGAAATCAGTTGTTCTCCTGTACAGTACTGAATCCATAGGATCACGAGGTCTCTCCTCAGGTCATGTCCAATAATACATCCAACCAGGCTTCAGGGATTCTATGAAATTTCAAACTTCCTAAGGTTGCAGGTAGTTACAGATTGCTCCCATCACTCCATTGGGGTTCAATTCATTAAAGCCATCCCTCCTTAAAGTGTAAAGAATTTCACTTGCTACATATGCAGATGATATGCAACCATAAACTATCTTTCTTGCATGTTAATATCAGGTTTCCCAACAACAGCCATCGAGGGACAATGCAACATCACAACTTTACCATGGAGACAGAAAACTGGATAATGGTACTGGATGACTCTGGTTATACACTACAACTTATGACTGATAACACCTGTTTGTAATCCATACATGAAGGTGGAGCAACTTTCCACAGATTGCCATGCAAGGACTAGGGTGCACATTGAGTGGACATTGTGCATTCTTGAGCAATGATTCTGATCTCTGATCACTTGGGGTTCCTTACAATAGGCACCAGAGAAGGTTTCAAAGAAGGGCATCTGAGAGCAAGTGTTTGCCTTACACACACTGCAGCAACACTGCCAGACATTGTGGGACTGCACTCGTCTGGTTCCATTCTTATCTATCTAATTATAGCCAGAGAATCACCTGCAATGGATTCTCTTTCCGCTCCTGCATCGTTGCCTCTGGTGTCCCCCAAGGTCTATCCTTGGCCCCCTCCTATTTCTCATCTACATGTCGACATCATCCGAAAACACAGCATCAGTTTCCACATGTATGCTGATAACACCCAGCGCTACCTCACGACCACTTCTCTCGCCCCTCCACGCAATGTTTCCTCTAATTTATTTTTGTACAGAGTGGGCCATGAACTCCATTGAGCGTGACCTTTTCGTCCATGAGCAAATTTTACAATAACCGCAACTACTTTAAAGCATATATACAGTAATGCCATATTGCCACCCCAGTCGCAAATCAATAGCTAAGATACAAGGTACTATACAGATTTAACATAACTTTTGAATTATATTCCTCGAGAAATGAACCCCAGCGCTTTATTTGCATTTTTATGGCATTTTAACCAGCATTGCTACTCTTAATGATTTGTGAAGCTGTACCCCTAGATCCCTTTGTTGCTCTACCACACTTAGATTGTTATTTTCCAAGGAGTAGGTAGCCTCCTTATTCTTCCTAGCAAAATGCACCACCTCACAATTATCTATATTGAAATTAATTTGTCATTTACATGCCCTTTATGGCAGAATTAATTGAAAACTTTTAGTTTGTCGACAACACTTCTCTTTTTCTCTTTCTCTTTCTCTTTCTCTCTCTCTCTCCCGTCCCCCCCCCCCCCCCCCTCTCGCCCGCCCCCTCCCACGGCCGCAACTGTTGGGTGAAGCACGCGTGGCGCAGAGGGCCGCAAAAATTTTCCTATGGATAATCATATAGTTCACATTAAGTACCTTGGGCCACCAGGTCAGGCTGTAGTGGTGTCGAACGTACAAACGCTAAAAATCGTTCCTGTGAACCAGAAGCTGTAGGACGCGGTTGAAAAGGACTGCGCGGCCTACAATGCCTGGTGCGTGGCAACCTCAAGGGAGCTGCGCACCCGCTCAGCGTGGGGGGAACAGTGCCTCCACGGTCTGCACATTGTCAGACTGCTTGTCCAACATCCAGTTCTGGATGAGCTGAAATTTTCTCCAATGAAATAGTGGGAAGACCAAAGCAATTTTTTTTGGTCCCTCCCACAAACTCTGTTCCCTAGCCACTGACTCCATCCCTTGCCCCCACTTCAGTCTGAGGCAGAACCACACTGTTTGCAACCTTGGTGTCATATTTGACCCTGAAATGAGTTTTCGACCACACACCGCAGCATAACTACAGAATTTCCACCTCTAACATCACCCGTCTCTGCTCTTGCCTCAGCTCATCTGCTGCTGAAGCCCTCATCCATGCCTTTGTTACCTCCTAGACTTGACTATTCCATAACACTCTTGGCTGGCCTCCCACATTCTACCCTACGTAAACTTGAGGTGATCCAAAACTCGGCTGCCCGTGTCCTAACTTGCACCAAGTCCTACTCACCATCACCCCTGTGCTCGCTGACATAGATTGGCTCCCGGTTAAGCAGCGCCTCGATTTCATAATTCTCATAATTTTCAAATCCCTCCATGGCCTTGCCCCTCCCCCTCTCTAATCTCCTTCAGCCCCCTGAGATATCTGTGCTCCTCTAATTCTGCCCACTTGAGCATCTCTGATTATAATCGCTCAACCATTGGTGGCTGTGCCTTCTGTTGCCTGGGCCCTAAGCTCTGGAATTTCCTGCCTAAACCTCTCTGCCTTTCTACCTCTCTTTCCTCCTTTAAGACGCTCTTTAAAACCTACCTCTTTGACCAAGCTTTTGGTCAATTGCCCTATTTTCTCCTTATGTGGCTGTGTAAAATTTTTTGCCTCATTATATTCCTGTGAAGCACCTTGGAACATTTTACTATGTTAAAGCTTTTATATTGTCACAAGTTGTTATTTAAAACCAGTTTATCAATTTTCAACTGATGTAATCCTGGATTTTCTTGGTGGATCAGTAAAAAAAAATTCTACTTGATTCTGACTTGCAAAAAGAGGAATTTCCCTGCTCTTAGTGGAATCTGAAATGTGTGTGGGTCACAATAGTGCTGCATTGCATGATTTTGTACAATGAGGTAGAAGGCCCGCCCAAAACTGGTTGCACCCACCATTCTTGAAGTGTTTTTTCCGCCGCTGTGGATGAGGTGGTCTCCTGCGTGAAATTCAGCTCTTTGACAATTTTTTTGGAGTGGGCTGGAAGCTGGTCATAATGGGTGTGGACACAATGGGCCAAAGTGGCCTCCTTCTGCGCGGCAAATTTCTAAGTGGGTGGTGAGCACTCTAGAGGGGCGGAAGTGGAGGCGGAATGGAGTCTCTGCCGTTGTCTGTCATTAGCCTGGCGCTGATGATGTCATGACGAGTGTGTGTCACCATGTCTCCCTTTCACTTAAAGGGGAGAGCCTTCGTCATTTTAAAACTTAAGTCCACTGGACCACCATGGAGGGTTTCAGTCGGACCGGCAGCTTGGCACCTAAGAGGGGGTGCCAGGCAGCCTGTTGGTGCCCCAGCCGAACCTGGGGGCATGATTGTCGGCCCGACCCCCCCAAAAAAACATGGCGGCCGCGGCAGTGCGCCCTTCCTTTGAATGAGCACCACACAGCCATGCCGCACACTGAAAACACAGTGCACCGACAGAAAAAGCTGCCGGGGGAAACCGCGTGGCGGGACGAAGATTTTTGCAGGTGAATTTAGATGAATGTGTGGGAGATTGGCAGTGCGCGCTTTGATGACACACTAGGAGGGGTCGGAAGTGGGGACCGCAGGAAAAAACTCACGAGGTGAATTTTGCTGGCGGCGGCATTCGACTGCAAATTGGTGGCCACTCGACTCTGCCGCTTGGCTGCCGATTTCCGGCGGTAAGAGGCCTTTTCAGAAGGCTGAATTTCGGCCTCAAAGTGTGCAATGATGTTTCCAGCACGCTGCGTGGGCATCTCAGGACCTGACTGACCTTTCAGTGTCAAGAAACTAATCGATGTATGTGTGATCTCTTTAGTAGTGTGCTCCGTTTGAAAAGTGATGCTGCACCTCTGAATCGCATGTGATATTTGCACCTTTTTAGTATATTTTTGTTTATTGATTTAGCAAGCAATCAAGGAAAGTGATGCTTTCGCACTTATCCTAGCAGATTTTTACATATTGAAATCCATATTTTTACAGATGATAGAGACATACACAAGCTGCAATGCGCTCAAGTTGTGAAATTTGTTATCTGCTGATGCACAGTGCAGTCGCACAGATTTGTCATAAATGGAGTGCATCATAAACTGTATGTAAAGCTGGGAATTTGGTGAGAGTGGGACTCTCTGGTAAGTGGTGGGTGAATAGCTCTGAAACTGAAAGTTAAATTCTAAATGTTAAACTTAGAATTTTAAAAACTGTAAAAGAAACTAAGTTAGTCAACTGTTAAATGCCACTGACTGGCAGTTTCTGTTAACAGTCAATCAACTGTAAATGATTGCCTGAATATGGGGTAATTACTATGAATAGGAATCTGAGTGAGCACTTGTAACTTGGGTGTGGCTCAAAGGTGTCTAAAAGTAAACTGTTATCTGTTGATACACGGGCTGAAATTCAGGATCTCAGAGATCCGTTAATGCCAGTGTGCGGCGGCCATTCTTAAAAAATTGAATGGCCACAACTTTGGGGTCAACAGGCCGCCCCGATCAAAAGTCAGGCCGGGGATTTTTCAACCTGGACTCCATCCCACCCAAGTAGATGCACTGCCAAATTAAAATCAAACAAATACTTATCTATCCATTTTAAGCTCGATCTGTCGAGCCCCCACTGTGCGGTGCCCCAGCAAGTTTTTCTGCCGGTGCACCCTCTGAAGACTAAGTGCGGCCGGCAGGGCGGCCGCCCTTACAAGGGAGGGCCCATTGCCAGGGCCGCAATGGAAGAATTTTTGCCGACTGACTTGCTGATTGACCGGCAAAATACTAGCCCTGGGTTTGGCTGGGTTGCCAACGGACAGCCTGGCACCTCCCCTTGGGTGCCAGGCCACTGGCTTTGCCGAAACCCTCCCTGGTGGCCAAAGTTTTAAAAAAAAAACAATCTAATCTCTTCCCTTTAACAGAGGGGAGAGAGCGTGGTGATGTCACCACGTTGATTGACGGCGGCGGACAGCCCAACCGACCCATTTCAGCAAGTCAGCCTGGCTTTGAGTCTAAGGCCCACTCCATTACGATCCATTTCCTGTAGGACTTTGAAAAAAAATTCAAAATCCTGAAAATGGATCTACTCACCACTCAGTGAGTACCAATTTAAAAACTCATTGGTGCGCCAGCTTTCTGGCCCACCTGAATTTTGGCCCCAAAGTGTAGTTGCACAAAGCTGTCATAAACGGTATGCATTGGAATGTAAAGTTTGGAATTTGGTGAGTGGGAATTCAGTGCAGAGGGAGAAAGAGATGTTTTTAGATATAAATAATATAGAGTAAGATATGGCAGAGCAGGTTTTGTGTCCAGACTGCAGTATAATGTGACTGATATTGTACAGACTAAAGGGATTCCAGGTCAGATAGAGAACGAGGATCTGCAGAAACTGATCCTATCCAACAGGCTTGATGTACTTGCTACCTGTGAGGATAAGGGCAAAAACTGTTGGACGGACAGCCATAAGGCTGTGCAAAGTGGGTGGGAGCATGATGATGATGATGATGATGGAGGAGTAAGAGTAAGAGTAAGAGTAAGAGTAAGAGTAAGAGTAAGAGTAAGAGTAAGAGTAAGAGTAAGAGTAAGAGTAAGAGTAAGAGTAAGAGTAAGAGTAATAATATGGGGGCCAGATAGCAGGTTTGAGAGTCCCACTTGGCATGCTGCCGACCTGATGCCAGGGTGAGGGACATCTCAAACCGGCTTGAAAGGATACTGGAGAGGTAGGGGGTGGGTTCAGTCATTGTGGTCCATGCTAGAACCCACAACACAGGAAAGAGTCAGCAAAATTTTTTGTTTGGCGAGTATTAGAGACTAAATTAAGGAACAGGACCTCAAAGGATTAAGCAGATTAGGGAGGTGAACACATGGCTGAAGGAGTGGTGTGCGAAAGAGGGGTTCCATTTCATGGGACATGCCACCAGAAGGAACTGTTCTGTTGGAGCAGACTCCACTTGAACTAGGGTTCCAGCGGAAAGGGTAAATGGGGCAGTCTCATGGACTTTAAACTAACGAGGTGCGGGGTGGGGGGCGGTGGCGAAGGGCTCCAGTGGAAAAGGTTGTACAAATAGTTTTAAAGCAAATAAAAGAGAGAGAGTAGAGTAATAGTCAAAAATTGTGCTTTTGACACGGCAGGTAATATGACATCAGGGTTGTGAACAGTCTGGTTCAGCCTCAAAGTTTCCAGGGAAAGGGATGGAGTCTGAGGCCAGGGAATAGAATTTGTGGTGGGGACCAAAGAGAATGGCTTTGATCTTCCCAATATTTAATTGGAGGACACTTCTGCTCATCCAGTACTGGATTTTGGAGAAGCAGTCTGACAATTTAGAGACAGTGGAGGAGTCGAGAGAGGTTGTGGTGAGGTTGAACTGGATGTGAAAAGTGATGCTGTGTTTTTGGATTTTGTTGCCATAGGGAAAAATAGGAGGGGACTGAGGATAGATGCTTGGGGGAAAACAAAGGTAATGGTGCGGGAGAGAGAAGACAAGCCATTGCAGGTGATTCTCTGACTGACTGGATAGATAAGAATGGATCCAGGCGAGTGCAGTTGCACTCAGCTGGACGATGGTGGAGAGGTGTTGGAGGAGGATGGTGTGACCAACCATGTCAAAGGCTGCAGAAGGTCAAGAAGCATGAGGAGGGATAGTTTACTTTTGCCACAGTTACATAGGATGCCATATGTGACTTTGATAAGAGCCATTTTGGTACTGTGGCATGGGCGGAAAGCAGATTGGAGGGATTCAAACAAGTAGTTCTGGGAAAAATGGGCACGGATTTGGGAGGTGACAGCACATTCAGGGACTTTGGAGCAGAAAGGAAGGTTGGAGGTGGGATGGTAGTTTGCAAAGATGGAGGGGTCCTTTTTAAGTGTTCTTTATACAAATGCATGGAGTATAAGGATGAAATTGAATGAATTGCAGGCACAAATTCAATGTGGAAGGTATGACATGGTAGCCATTACAGAGACATGGCTGCAAGATGGTCAGGACTGGGAACTAAATATACTGGGTTATATGGGCTACAGGAAAGATAGGGAAAATGGTAGGGGGGAGGGGTAGCCATTGTGATGAGGATTAAATCACTTCAACAATAAAAGAGGATAGAATGAGAGGTAAGCAGGCAGTGGACACAATGGGTAGAATTAAGAAATAGAAAAGGATTTAAGACTAGTGGGATTTGTGTATAGGCCTCCTGGTAGTAGCAGAATGTATAAATGTAGAGATTAGGCAAGCATTTAGTAAAGGTAGAGTGGTTTTAATGGGGGATTTTAACTTTCATCTAGGTTAGGATAAGCAGTCTAGTTCATGTCAGAAAAGTAGTGAATTTCTTGTGTGTTCAGGATAGTTTTCTACAACTGTGCCTTTAACACAGTTGACCATTCCATCCTCCAACGCCTCTCCACCATCATCCAGCTAGGTGGGACTGCACCCACCTGGCTCCATTATCTATCTACTCATAGCCAGAAAATCTCCTGCAATGGCTTCTCTTCCGACTCCCGCATCGTTACCTCTGGTTGACCTTGAGACGATCACTATCACTAGGGGGGTAGTGCTGGACAGGCTAAAGGGACTCAAGGTAGACAAGTCCCCTGGTCCTGATGAAATGCATCCCAGTGTATTAAAAGAGATGGCGGAAGTTATAGCAGATGCATTCGTTATAATCTACCAAAATTCTCTGGACTCTGGGGAGGTACCAGCGGATTGGAAAGCAGCTAATGTAACGCCTCTGTTTAAAATAGGGGGCAGACAAAAGGCAGGTAACTATAGGCCGGTTAGTTTAACATCTGTAGTGGGGAAAATGCTTGAAACTATCATTAAGGAAGAAATAGCGGGACATCTAGATAGGAATAGTGCAATCAAGCAGATGCAGCATAGATTCATGAAAGGGAAATCGAATTCTTTGAGGATATAACGAGCATGGTGGATAGAGGTGTACCGATGGATGTGATGTATTTAGATTTCCAAAAGGCATTCAATAAGGTGCCACACAAAAGGTTACTGCAGAAGATAAAGGTACGCAGAGTCAGAGGAAATGTATTAGCATGGATAGAGAATTGGCTGGCTAACAGAAAGCAGAGAGTCGGGATAAATGGGTCCTTTTCAGTTGGAAATTGGTGGTTAGTGGTGTGCCACAGGGATCGGTGCTGGGACCACAACTGTTTACAATATACATAGATGACCTGGAAGAGGGGACAGAGTGTAGTGTAATAAAATTTGCAGATGACACAAAGATTAGTGGGAAAGCGGGTTGTGTAGAGGACACAGAAAGGCTGCAAAGAGATTTGGATAGGTTAAGCGAATGGGCTAAGGTTTGGCAGATGGAATACAATGTCGGAAAATGTGAGGTCATCCACCTTGGGGGAAAAAAACAGTAAAAGGGAATATTATTTGATTGGGGAGAAATTACAACGTGCTGCTATGCAGAGGGACCTGGGAGTCCTTGTGCATGAATCCCCAAAAGTTAGTTTGCAGGTGCAGCAGGTAATCAGGAAGGAGAATGGAATGTTGGCCTTCATTGCGAGAGGGATGGAGTACAAAAGCAGGGAGGTCCTTCTGCAACTGTATAGGGTATTGGTGAGGCCGCACCTGGAGTACTGCGTGCAGTTTTGGAAGGATATACTAGCTTTGGAGAGGGTACAGAGATGATTCACTTAACTGATTCCGGAGATGAGGGGGTTACCTTATGATGATAGATTGAGTAGACTGGGTCTTTACTCGTTGGAATTCAGAAGGATGAGGGGTGATCTTATAGAAACATTTAAAATAATGAAAGGGATAGACAAGATAGAGGCAGAGAGGTTGTTTCCACTGGTCGGGGAGACTAGAACTAGGGGGCACAGCCTCAAAATATGGGGGAGCCAATTTAAAACCGAGTTGAGAAGGAATTTCATCTCCCAGAGGGTTGTGAATCTGTGGAATTCTCTGCCAAGTAAGCAGTTGAGGCTAGCTCATTGAATGTATTCAAGTCACAGATAGATTTTTAATCAATAAGGGAGTTAAGAGTTACGGGGAGCAGGCGGGTAAGTAAGGGCCTTGGTGAGGCCACACCTGGAGTATTGTGTACAGTTTTGGTCTCCTAACTTGAGGAAGGACATTCTTGCTATTGAGGGAGTGCAGCAAAGGTTCACCAGACTGATTCCCGGGATGGCGGGACTGGCATATCAAGAAAGACTGGATCAACTGGGCTTGTATTCACTGGAGTTCAGAAGAATGAAAGGGGATCTCATAGAAACGTTTAAAACTCTGACGGGTTTAGACAGGTTAGATGCAGGAAGAATGTTCCCAATGTTGGGGAAGTCCAGAACCAGAGGTCACAGTCGAAGGATAAGGGATAAGCCATTTAGGACCGAGATGAGGAGAAACTTCTTCACCCAGAGAGTGGTGAACCTGTGGAATTCTCTACCACAGAAAGTTGTTAAGGCCAATTCACTAAATATATTCAAAAAGGAGTTAGATGTAATCCTTACTATTAGGGGGATCAAGGGGTATGGCAAGAAAGCAGGAATGGGGTACTGAAGTTACATGTTCAGCCATGAACTCATTGAATGGCGGTGCAGGCTAGAAGGGCCGAATGGCCTACTCCTGCACCTATTTTCTATGTTTCTATGTTTCTATGGTATCCTTGGCTGCCTCCTATTTCTCATCAATATGCTGCCCCTTGGCGATATCATCAGAAAACAGAGTCAGTTTCCACATGTATGCTGACGATACCCAGCTCTATTCTCCACCACTTCTCTCGACTCCTGCTTGGTATCTAAATTGTCAGATTTCTTGTCTGACATCCAGTACTGGGTGAGCAGAGATTTTCTCCATTTAAATATTGGGAAGACCGAAGCCATTATCTTTGGTCCCCGCCACGAACTGCGACCCTTAACCACTGACTCCATCCCTCTCCCTAGCATCAATCTCAGGATGAACAAGACTGTTCGCAACCTAGGTGTCATATTTGACCCTGAAATGAGTTTTCCAGCCACACATCCGTAACATTGCCCACCTCCGCCCCTGCCTCAACTCTTCTGCTGCTGAAACCCTCATTCGTGCCTTTGTTACCTCGAGACTTGACTACTCCAATTCACTCCCACATTCTACATGACGTAAACTTGAAGTCATCCAAAACTCAGCAGCCCGTGTCCTAACTCGCACCAAGTCTCAGTCACCCATCACCTCACGTGCTTTCTGACCTACAACGGCTCCCGGTTAAACAACGCCTCGATTTCAAAATTCTCATCCTTGTTTACAAATCACTCCATGGCCTTGCCCCTCCCTATGTCGATAATCTTTTTCAGGCTCAACCCCACAAGATGTCTGCGCTCCTCAAATTCTGCCCTCTTGAACATCTCATATTATAACTGCTCAAACATTGGTGGCAGGGCCTTCAGCTGTTTGGGCTCCCTCCCTATACCTCTCCGCCTCTCTACCTGTCGTTCCTCCTTTAAGACGCTCTTTAAAACCTACCTCTTTAACCAAGCTTTTGGTCATCTGCCTTAATTTCTTCTTTTGTGGCTCGGTGTCTAATTTATCTGTTTTGTTTTGTTAACACTGCTGTGAAGCACCTTGGGGCGATTTACTACGTTAAAGGCACTATATAAATAAAAGTTGTTGTTGTGTTTTTTAAAATTATTATTATATGTCCTAGGATTAGATTTTGTAATGAGGAATGAGCCAGATTTAGTTAACAGCCTAATCGTGCGTGACAGTAATCATAATATATTCAAGTTCATGTAGTGTTTGAATTGGAGAAAGCCAACACAGCTATTAAGATTCTAAATTTAGGTAAGGCCGACTTGAATGTGATGGGACAGAGACTGGCCACAGTAAACTGGGCAAATCTGTTAATAGCTAAAATGACAACAGTGGGAGGTGTTCAAAAAATAATTTAATGTGATCCAGAACCAGTTTATTATCCCTTGGGGGAAAGAGCTTTACGTATGAAAAAAACGGCCACGGATGACTAAAGATGCAAAGGACAACATAAAACCAAAAGAAAAAACATACAAAAATGAAAAAACTAGCACAGGCCCTGCAAATGGGAGAGATACAAAGAACAACAAAAGGTTACAAACCAGATAGTAATCGCTACAAAAAAGGAGTATGAAAAGAAACTTGCAAGGGATATCAAAATCAACACAAAACCTCTTTACAATTATATTGGGGAAAAAGAAGATAATTAGGAGCAAGGTGGGCCCCTTGAAAACTGATAACGGTGATACTGTAAATGAAAATAAGGAAATGATGGAGATGTGTCAGTATTTACAGTAGAGGAAGAAAATGACATGCCGGACTTCCCATGGACAGTAATATTGAATCAGGAATGGGGACTCAACAAATTAATGTAAGCAAAATAATAGTGATGAAGAAAATAATGGCACCAAAGGGTGACAAATCCCCAGGACTAGATGGCTTCCATTTCAGGGTTTTAAAGGAAGTTGGTGAGAACATTTCAGATGCCCTAACAATAATCATCCAAAGTTCTCTCGATTCAGGATCCGTTCCTTTAGATTGCAAAATTGTGCATGTCACTTCGCTATTTAAGAAAGATGAGAGAGGGAAACCAGGGAATTATAATCTGTTGTCAGGAAATTACGAGAGCCTATAATTAAGGATAGAGTGACTGAACACCTTGAAAATTTTCAGCTGTTCAGAGAGAGCCAGCATAGATTTGTAAAGGGTAGTTGGAATGTCTATGGATGTGATTTTTTGTGAACTTACAGAAAGCATTTGATAAAGTCCCTCAGAGAGTTGTTGATGCCAGTTCATTGGATGTATTCAAGAGGGAATTAGATGTGGCCCTTACGGCTATAGGGATCAAGGGGTGTGGAGAGAAAGCAGGAAAGGGGTACTGAGGTGATGATCAACCATGATCTTATTGAATGGTGGTGCAGGCTCGAAGGGCTGAATGGCCTACTCCTGCACCTATTTTCTATGTTTGTTTCTATAAGAGACTGCTAGCTAAACTTGAAGCTCATGGAATGGAAGGCAAATTATTGACCTGGTTAGGAAATTGGCTGAGTGGCAGAAGACAGTGAATAGGGATAATGGGCAGGTACGCTAATTGGTAGGATATGACTAGCGGTGTCCCACAAGGATCTGTGTTGGGGTCTCAATTATTCACGGTATTTATTAACAACTTAGATGATAGGATAGAAAGCCACATATCCAAGTTTTCTGATGACACAAAGATAGGCGGTATTGTAAGCAGTGTAGATGGAAGCATCAAATTACAAAGAGACATTAATAGACTAAGCGAAAGGGCAAAACTGTGGCAAATGGATTTCAGTGTGGGCAAATGTGAGGTCTTCCACTTTGGACCTAAATAGGAAAGAACAGGGTACTTTCCAAATGGTAAAAAGCTAGAAACAGTAGAGGTCCAAAGAGACTTGGGGTCTATGTACATAGATCATTATTCCCTATACTGTCCATGACATTTTAATCAGAAAGGCTAATGGAATGCTGGCCTTTATATCTAGAGGACTAGAATGCAAGGGGTTGATATGCTACTGCTATATAAATCCCTGGTTAGACCACACCTGGAGTACTGTGAGCAGTTCTGGGCACCACACCTTTGGAACAATGTTACAAATGTGCCATTTTAATTCTCCATCCCTCTCCAACTCTGACCTCTCTGTCTTTGGCATTCTACACTGTTCTAATGAAGTTCAATGGAAACTCGAGGAACAGCACCTCATCTTTCGATTAGGCACTTTACAACCTTCTGGACTGAACAGTTGAGTTCAACAATTTCAGATCATGACCACTTCTCCCATTTTTTTTGGACAGCAGGTGTAGTAATGAGTGCCATTTCATGCTCCTCTTTTTGTTTCTTTACTTGTCCCATTATCATTCCCTTTTGTTTGCACCAGCATCCATTTTGTCATTTAATCACCCCTCTCTTCCACCTGATCACAGACCTTCCCTCTTTGTTCCTTCCTCCCCTCCCCTCCTTTCCCAGCCTATGTACTTGCTTAAAACTTGTTACATCTCACACTTTTGCCAGTTCTGACAAAAGGTTAACGGCCTGAAATGTTAACTCTGTTTCTCTCTCCACAGCTGCTGCCTGACCTGATTATTTCCATTTCCTGTTTTTATTTGATTTCCAGTGTCGGCAATATTTTGCTTTTGTTACAAATGCGTTTTTCAGCTTATTTCATTCGCCATTTTAAAACTTTCATGTCCATTCATGTTTGTCTTTTGTGATATACATTACAGTAATTTTTGTCTGTGTAATATTGACATTTTTACAGAGGCGCGAATGATCAATTTGATTTTCAGTGTTCTTTGGTGATGTCCGTTTTCTTTTTAAATGCCTTTATGGTAAAAACAGATTCTGCTTACAACTGAGCAGTTGAGTTAGAAACAAATAAAATAGGTGCCGGAGTAGGCCATTCGGCCCTTTGAACCTGCACCACCATTCAATAAGATCATGGCTGATCATTCACCTCAGTACCCCAGAGTTGACCTAGTTCTATGAACCTTTCAGCATTTTCACTTCTCATACCTATCCATGTGTTCTGAAAACTTCAAGCACATTCTCATTTGAGGATCCCGAAGTGAGCATTCGGGTTTCCCATCACAATTGGGAGATCATCAGAGGAACTTGACCAATTACGTCCAGCAGTGCATGATAAAAGCTGTATTTAACATCAATGCTGTGCTTGTTTATGGGTGCATAGCATTGCACAATAGTCATTTTGAAGTAATGCGTCTGCAACTTTGAACTTAGCAGTCTTCCGTTGATGGATTCCTAATCCAGAAGGACGTGTTGAGCTGCCTTACCAAAGATGAGTGCAACACCTTCCTTGCCATCTTCTGGTGTTTTTGAGGACAGTATGTTTTCTTTTCCTTTTGTAATCATCGTGGAGTTTACTCCTGGTCAAAAACATTCAATATTGGCCAACATGTCAATAGAGTAGTTGTTATCTCATTGATAACTTGTGCCAGTTTACCAGCTTGAAGCATAGTTTGCACATTCCAGTAACCAACCCAAAGCTTTAAACTAACCCTTTGCAAAGGGTTCTTAAGGGGAGCAGTTTCCTGTCGGTACAGGGTTTGGTTGTTGTCTGTCATACAGTCCTTTAGGGAACTCCCAGCAACTCTAGGATTATGCTGATAAGATTGGCACCTTCTAATTTCTGTTTCTGTAGCAAGAAAGGTTTCACATGGCAGGATTGCTTGACCTGCGCACAAACCTCTTCCTTTATCCAGGCTTGGAACTGGCAGTGTGGGCTGCAGTTAACATCACCAGTTAGTTCACATCTTCTTGACGCAATGTTTGGGCTTTTCGTGGCACTACTATTGCCAGTTATTCAGCAAATGTGCATTGCTACTATAGTAATCAAACTTAAGTTAGCTAAAAACGCAGAAGCACAGAGAATTGGCACTACTAAATTGACATGACCTGGGGGCTGAAATTGCCCCACACTGGGTTTGGAGTGCATAATTCGAATTTGGTACTTTTTAACGCCGGCATGAGAAGCGCTGGCTTTGGCGTGGATTTGGGCTCTTTGACAAAAGAATGGTACTTGTGCTAATGGAGTGTTCGGGCAGGGCACGACGTTCAGCACATCAGCTGATGATGTCAGCATGACACGGATATGCTGCATCACGCTGATATGTCACAACATCCCTCCCCTTTTTAAAGGGGAAGGCCATTGTGAACTCTGCAGCCTCTTTAGTGGTGCCCACTGGGCCATCAGGGAGGGTGTCGGCCGGGCCAGCAGCCTGGTATCCAAGATAGGTTGCCGGGCTGCATATTGGCGGTCAGGCCACACCAGCGGCCGCCATTGTCGAGCCGACTGAAAAAAGATGGCAGACGTCGCGCTACAACCTTCCCTTTAAGCGCGGCTGGGGTGCCACAACTACCACAGCTTCTTGCATCGAGAAACTATTATTGGCATTGCCCCAAGCTGACCTCGTGTCCCGTGGGGCAGTTTCCCTCGAAGGGGGCAAATGGGTCGGCGCGGGGCAATAAGGGGTCTGCATGCACGGCAGTGACGTCATCATCATGCATGCGGTGCGCTAATCACGGGGCGTGACGCAAACCACATTTCACCGGCGGAGCCCCGGGGGCACATCTGTGGGGTCAATGCGGTTGCTGCGCTCGTGCGCTAACTCTTTAGCACACCGTTAGCGCCGGCGATAACTGGCACTGTGCAAAGGGGCAATTTTGACTCCCTGGCTTTTAATGAAGAATTTAAACAGCAAGAAATCGGTTCAATACTTTGGCAGAAATGGAACCTTGTTTGAAAATGTGAACAATGCATGGACTGCCATTAAGAAAATATGCACCGAGAGCATGAAAGTTTGTACAAGGCTACATCAAGGACAAAATCGAGGAATGGCTTAGTACTAATACATGGAATGATGTTGATGAGTGTATAATACATTTCATTGAGTGTAACAAAAGCACAAAATATTGAATGCAATAACCAAATAAGAGTTCATTAGGAATTTAAAGAGTACACAACAAAACCTCAATCGTTTGCCTTTTTGAACTTTCATTTCCAATTTTTTTTCTGTCAGTCCTTGGGGGTACGTGGGGTGTTTGAGATACTGTTCATCCTCTGGGCCACCAGGTGCTACATAGGCTTGTGGTGAGCTTTTTTTGGTGGTAAAGCCAGGATTACCAAAGAGTTCATGATCATTTTCAATGACTGCATCCTCCTGTGCTTTGCTTTTTTGCAGCCATAGAAGCATGACATCAGCTCAATCTGCACTGACCACTTTTCCTCATTTTTGCCTGATTGTGCTGCTTGAAATGTGTTAAACAGTCAAAAAGTAAGCAAGCTCACCATTGTCTGTTTTGCTTGCTAACAATAATGGCTACATGTGGTAATTAATGCTTCAGTGGAGAGCACGGGTCACACATACTAGCTGCATATAGTTTTTTCAAATGTTAAGAACCATTAATGGCACTAATAGGAGAAATAGCACCCAGGTACAGCGTGGGTTAAATGCAGTGTAACCTCGCCGCGCCCCTCCCCTCCCCCCCCAGCCCCGCTCCCCCAAAAGCATTCCCCAATATGAGTTAACTATCGGCCTAGAACAGCACCAATGTAGTGTAATTTTTTTTTTTATTCTGAGTGATTTTTTTTCCTATTTGTGATCACCTTTTGTGCTTTGGAACTAGAAACTGGATTGAGACAACCCCAACTCACTTCACATAGGACTGTTATGGGCAATATTGACCTCTGAAACATTAAGGTTCACATGAATAACACCATTTCCGAGCATCATTGGAGTCTTTGACCTCAATGTCTCTGGAAACTTGGTTTCCCAGTCTTTCTCAATAAATTACCGGTGGGTTTTGTCAGTTCCAGAAACAGATGTTTTTACAGGTGCTCGCCCATCCTGGGACTCTTTCGAGAAACCCGTTTTACATGGCATCATTTGAGGACTTAAGAGACAAACTTATTTTGGAAGGGTTTCAGATACTTTCCAAACCAGTAATTGATGCTCAAATGGATAAATTGTCATAGTGTGTTTACACTAATTTTAACAAGACACTGGGCACTAATGTTCGATGACTGGATTCCTTTGCAAGATGACTGTCTTGCAAGACCTCATGTCCAAGGACCATGTGATGCTGTGGATTCTTGGGATCACGGATATGGCTAGCATCACACTTGGCTCAAGGTTTTGGAGTTCTCACCAGAGATTCAGAAGCATTTATTTGACCTACTCTAAGGGAGAACATTTGTTCAGTCTGAAGCTTGGTAAGATACTTTTCTCCCTTAGTAAAAAATTAGAAGTCTGTCAGTGCTTTGCCCCATGCTACAAAGAGATAAGCATCTTCCATATATACAGGACAGGTTTTGGAAGTTTATTTTCCTTTTACTGGCCTAAGATGATGATTCAGCGTTTTAAGGGGTGAAATTCGGTAATGCTCCATTTGGGGCGTAATTTTTAAATTTTGAAAAGTTAGCGTCCGGCGCAAATGATTGCTAACTTCTGCTAAATTGGGCTTTAGCGCCCCAGGAAGGAATGGCGGTGGTAAATAGGTGCTAATGACCTCACTGGGGCACTGCAGGGGCACTCATAGCAGAGCACTACCCAATTTCAAGTGACTTGTGTTCAGCAATCATTCTTCAATCCTTGACATTGGCAAATTCCAGCTCTTAAAGGGGAGGTTATATCAAGTGACGCCTGCTCATTTTTAGCAGTGCTGCATTTCAGGGAGAGCTGTGAGCTGGTGCAACAACTTTCTGGGATGGCTGCTGTAAATCCTGCTGGAAGGAAGAGGGCAAGGTGATTCAATGACGTGGCATTGGTGGGGGCAGTGGAGAGAAGGAGGGATGCGCTGTTCTCCACATCTGGAAGGAGGACATTGCCACAGGTCTTCAGGGCCATGTGGAGCGAAGTGGCCGAGGAGGTATCGTCCAGCACTGTAGTCGATCGCACCCTCACACAGTGTCGGAAGCAGTTCCATGACCTGTCGGGTTATGAAGGCGAGTACATGCTTCCACACCTCCTACACAGCAGCCTCTGAAACACTCTGTGCACACTGTGCAAACTACCACTCGCCACCAAACATGTGCAGCGACTCAAACTCTCATCCTAATCTCACACCTTGCCTACATTCACAGTTATTCAACAACGGCAGGCCTATCTCCCACATACACAGCTGGACTTTTACTCCTACAAATTCCTTTTGTTTTTCAGGCCAAGATGACATAATCAGTGGGAGCAAGAGGTCTGGCTAGGGTGTACCTCAGCTGCAGGAGCTGTCTGACCTGGAGGAGCGAGTGCCGCGGCTCATTGACTCTCGGGTGATGGGCACTGTGGCCAGCAGAGACGTCAACCCTGCTGGGGATAACAATGGTATCTTTATCCCATCTCCTTTTCTCATTCTACTTCCCCCTCATACCAGAAGACGTTATCACTTGCCAGCTCCTGATACTGTCTGCCTTCCTTGCTCCATTCCTGCTCCCCTGCCCTCACCTTAACGCGAGTCTTGTACCATTTATGCTTTCAGATAAACAGCAAGCTGATGTGCATCCTATATCTGAGCCCCCCCCATGACACTGACAAGCTAGAAGAGGAGGAGGACCCAAGCACTGCATCATTGCATCGCTCACCAGCAGGCACCGGCTCCGAGACTGTCATTATGCAGTCCTTAGAGGTTAGCTTAGCAAAGGGGTATGCACTGGATGAATCACTGGGGCCGAGCGGCTGAAGCAAGGTCAAGGGGAAAGGGTAGCTCTGGAGTCAGCTCCCCAGAGGGAGAATTCATCAGTGAGTTCTGCTGCACAGGACTCCGATGAGTACCTTGATCAGGAAGCATTCACAAGAAGGGTGATGACCATGCACGCGAACATGATGGGTGCAATGACAAGGGTGCCCAAGAGGCTCTTGGAAATGGTAAGGAGCATGGAGGAAGCCACCTTCAACTTTGCACAGTGGTCTGCGCACACCATGGAGCCCATCATTTCTCGTCTGCAGACGATGGTGGACTCCCAGAGAGACCATGCGGATCCAGACCTCGTGATGCGTGTCATGGGCGATATGGCAGCTTCTGTTGCATCGCAGGCGAAAGCAATGTCTCAGTGCTGTAATGCAGACAATGGTTTGTGGCATCGAATCTCAGACTGCTCTCATGCAGTCTCAGCTGGATGCCATGCGTGCTCTGACTGTTGCCATCAACATAATCCACTGGGGATCTCACTCTGTCACAGCAGGCCATCAATCTGTGGGCTCCAGCAGATTGGTGGGGATGCTGAGGTGCTGCTCCAGGGGGGTGGCAGTGGAGCAGGAACCTGATGTCCTCTCTCAGGATGATAGCATTCCTGATCCCACCACTGTCACTCCACCATTGCATTTGTCGCTGCCTGTCACCCAGCCAGCCCAGACTGCTGCCGCCCAGCCTGAGAGAGTGCAGTCTACAGCCGGGCCTTTCAGGCCCAAAGCTTGTCGAGGGCATCCTGCAAGGCGATCTGTAGTCTCGGCCCTGACACACAGCAGCCTTGCACCAGCCCTGCTGCAGCCACAGGGGACACACTGCGGAGGAGTTCCAGAATGGGTAAACCGAGTGTTAAGAGGGGTTATAAGGTACTGCACAACGGTGATACTTAAATATAATTGTTGTTTATGATTGTGTTAAATGTAATGAGATCAATTTTAATTGGAATGTTGGATTTTTGGTGGTGTCTCTCATTTCTGTTTTGGGGCTGTGGTATAGAAGGGGAAATTGATGTGCTGATGGGGACCTGCAGAGCAATGGGAAGTGGGATGGAAGTGGGATTACGAACTGTAATCTGATGAGACGGTCGCAGACCGCCCTTGCAGAATCGCAATTGAGTGGCTACCTCCTACATCACTGCTGTTGCTGCTCCTACCCCTCCTCGTCCTCCTCGCACCCTCTTTCTCCTGCTCCTCCTCCTCCTCTTGCTTCTCCTCCTCCTCTTGCTTCTCCTCCTCCCGAGGGTGGTGGGGCTATGCCTGGTAATGATGGCCAAGTTGTGCAGCATGCAGCAGATGACAATGAAAAGGAACACCCGCTCAGCCGAGTACTGGAGGACTCCTCCCGAGCGATCGAGGCAGCGGAACCATTATTTGAGCACTCCGATGGTCTGCTCAATGATGTTCCTGGTGGCAGCATAGCTCTCATTATGAGTGCTGGGCAGAAGTGTTGGGGTTGCTAGGTGGAGAGCTGTTGTGTGTGCAATAACTCAATAGACTGAATATTGTAAACTCCGAACAGGTACAAACCTGGCTCTGCTTTATGAGGGCCCAAAGTGATTATGTTACAAGATGGCTGGCCTTTTATACCTGGGCCGCGCACACGTGCGCACAGCCCAATGACCTCTGACAGTGGCGCCACCTGGTGGCTAGTAAATCCAAGCAGATATACATGACAATATCCCCCTTTTAAGATATTAGTAACGGTCTTTTTACAAATTGAGACAGTCCGGGGCTTTCTGCTCCCGAGTTGAACGTCTCAGTTCAACTCCAGCCTTGGGCGGGCGTTCTAAGTCTGTTATGATTGGGGGCTGGGTAGCCGATCTGATGGGAGTGGCAATGGCCACGTCCGGGATTGAAAATCCAGATTCATTGACCATGTCAGGGATTGAAAGTCCAGATTCATTGATGACAGCGGAGCCCTCTGATGACTGAGGGTAGGTTGGTTGGTCACTGATTGTGTCTTCCTCAGACTGTTCCGGTTCATCCGTGTGCCGCAGCTTTATCTGATCGACATGTTTCCTGCATGTCTGCCCATTCGTGAGCTTAGCGATAAACACTCTGTTACCCTCCTTGGCCGTAACAGTACCGGTGATCCATTTGGGACCTTGACCATAGTTCAGTGCATACACAGGATCATTGATAAAAATGTCGCGTGACACAGCAGCGTGATCATGACACCCTTGCTGACTTTGACGTCTGTATTCGACACAATTATTCAAGTCAGGGTGGGCAAGAGAGAGCCTGGTCTTGAGACCTCCCCATCAATAGTTCAGCAGGGAGATCCCGGTAAACGTATGGGGGTCTTGTCCTGTAACTAAGCAATATGCGTGACAAGCGAGTTTGCAGTGAATCTTGAGTTACACGTTTCATACTCTGCTTGATGGTTTGGACCGCATGCTCTGCTTGTCCATTGGATGCGGGCTTGAATAGTGCTGACCTCACATGTTTGATATCATTGAATATCATGAACTCTTGAAACTCCATACTGGTGAAGCAAGGTCCGTTGTCGCTTACAACGATGTCGGGCAGACCATGCGTAGCAAACATGACACACAGGCTCTCAATGGTAGCTGTGGATGTGCTGGATGACCTGATTGTACACTCTATCCACTTGGAATATGCATCCACCACAATTAAGAACATCTTTCCCAGGAAGGGACCTGCAAAGTCGATGTGGATCCTGGACCATGGTTTAGATGGCCACGACCACAGACTCAGCGGCGATTCAACTGGTGCTTTACTAAGCTGCATGCAAGTGTTGCACTGATGCACACATGATTCCAGATCAGAGTCAATTCCAGGCCACCATACATGAGATCTGGCAATGGCTTTCATCATGACAATACCGGGATGCATGCTATGTAGATCATTCACAAATTTCTCTGCCTTTCTTGGGCATAACAACACGATTATCCCACAGTATACAATCTGATTGAATGGATAGTTCATCTTTGCGACGGATGTAAGGTTTAGCCTCCTCACACATTTGCTGGGTTATGGCAGACCAATCACCACTAAAGATACAATGTTTCACAACCAATAATATCTGGTCCTGGCTGATCCAGGTCTTAACTTGTTGGGCAGTGACGGGTTCCTTCACTTTCCAAAGCATCCATGACTAACAGTCAGTCTGCCGGTTGTGGCGTTTCCACCTCCGGTGTGGGCAACGGCAGATGGCACAATGCATTGGCACAATTCTCAGTGCCAGGTCTATGGCGAATGACAATCATAGGCAGATAATGTCAGCGACCATCTCTGGATGCGGGACGATGCATTGGTGTTGATACCTTTTTTGTTTTCCGAAAACAATGAAATGAGTGGCTTGTCATCGGTTTCCAGACCAAACAGGTACTGATGCATCTTTTTAATCCCATACACACCAGCTAGTGCTTCTTTCTCTACCATGCTGCAGGCTCTTTCCGCCTTTGACAAACTTTTTGAAGCATATGCAACAGGTTGCAATTTGCCCGACTCATTAACTTGTTGGAGCACGCAACCAACTCCATATGACGAAGCATCACAGGCCAATACTAAATGCTTACACGGATCATAATGTACCAGCAGCTTGTTAGAGCAAAGCTGATTAGTAGCTTTCTCAAAAGCTCTATCTTGAGATGCACCCCAAACCCAGTCGTCGCCTTTTCTTAGCAGCATGTGCAGTGGCTCTAATAAGGTGCTCAACCTTGGTAAGAAATTACCAAAGTAGTTGAGTAGACCAAGGAACTAACACAGCTCTGTCACATTCTGAGGCATGGGTGCATTTTTGATGGCCTTGATTTTCAAGTCCATAGGTCTGATACCGTCAGCAGCAATTTTCCTCCCCAGGAATTTGACTTCCGGTGCCATGAAGACACACTTCGAGCGTTTCAGTCTGAGTCCCACTTTGTCCAGACGATGTAGAACCTTTTCCAGGTTATTCGGATGTTCAGCGGAGTCACGACCTGTGACCAGTATGTCATCTTGGAACACGACGGTTCTGGGGACGGACTTCAGTAGACTCTCCATGTTCCTCTGAAATATGGCTGCAGCCGAGCGAATTCCAAAAGGGCACCTGTTGTAGTGTCCTTTATGAATGTTGATGCACGCAAGTTTCTTTGACATGTCGACCAGCTCCTCTGTCATATAGGTCAACGTCGGATCCAGTTTTGTGAACAACTTTCCCCCCGGTTAGCGTTGCAAACAGGTCATCGGCCTTCGGTAATGGGTATTGATCCTGTTTCGAAACCCGATTGATCGTAACCTTGCAGTCTCCACAATTCCTGACAGTGCGATCACTTTTTAAACACCGGAACAATGGGGCTGGCCCATTCATTTAAATTCAATTGGTGATATGATCCCTTCACGCTGGAGTCTGTCCAGTTCGATTTTGACCTTCTCCCTCATCATGTACGGAACTGCCCGAGCTTTATGATGGACGTGTCTTGCATTCGAGTCCACATGGATCTGCACCGTGGCTCCCGTGAAATTGCTGATGCCTGGTTCAAACAGCAAGAGGAACTTGCTCAGCACTTGAGCACATGAAGTATCCTCCTCCGATGACAATGCTTTGATCTCATTCCAGTTCCATTTGATTTTTTTTTTTAACCAGTTCCTGCTGAACAGCATTGGACCATTGCCTGGAACAATCCATAACGGTGAATCGTGAACCACACCATTATACGACACTTTGATTACTGCACTGCCAATCACCATTTTGAGTTCTTTAGTGTACGTACGCAACTTGGCATTAACTGGACTCAGCTTAGGCCTCACAGCCTTCGTATCCCACAGCCTGTTGAATGTCCTCTGGCTCATTTATTGTTTGACTCGCACCCGTGTCCAATTCCATCGATACCGGCAAACCATTAAGTTTTACATTAATCATTATCGGTTGGCTCTTTGTTCGGAACGAATACAGTCCATACACTTCCTCCTCTGGTATCTCGGATTGCATATCCGGATCCGCGCTAGACTGGTCATCATCCTCCACATGGTGTGTTGCAGCACGTTTGCTCAGTTGCGAACACATGCACTGGAGATGACCCACTCTCGAACAGCCTTTACAAATATATTGTTTAAACCGACACTGATGATGCCGATGATTTCCCCCACAACGTCAACACGGTCCTATCAGATTCATTCCCGTTGACAGACTTTGAGCAGCCAAGGTTTTGCGTAGGCAGTCGAGTAGGCCCTGTCATATGCAGCTCTGCCAAACGACGATGCTATCTTGTTTACAGTACTTGCCGAGTTCCGATTTTTCAATGATATTTGCTTTAAGCTTTTGTCCATCATGCATAATTGGGCAATCATGATGGCTTTGCTCAAATCCAGTGTCTCCACCGCCAGTAGCTTACGCAGGATCACCTTGTGGTTGCTGCCGATTACAAAAGACCCGCAGCATATCTGCCAACGCAGTTTCGAACTTACACAGTCCAGCTAGATGTCTTAGATCGGAAACGAATTCCGATACATCCTGGCCCTCAGAACGAACGTGCGTATTGAATCGATATCTTGAGATGATGATGCCTTCATCTGGTTTGAGATGGTCACATACCAGAGCACACAATGTTTCATAGTCCTTGTCTGTTGGACTTAAGGGCGAGAGGAGATTCTTTGAGTCCATAAATTTTCGGACCGCAAACTGTGAGGACGACTGCCCGGCACCGAACTGTGTCTGCCTCTCTCCATTTTGTTGGCCATGAAGTACTGGTTCAAGCAGGCTACAAAGTCTGCCCAATCTTCTCCCTCCACAAATCTCTCCAGAATTCCAATTGTTCTCATTTTTGCATGCGAAGGTTCTTGTTACCTCGTCGCCAAATGTTGTGTATGCAATAACTCAATAGACTGAATACTGTAAACTCCGAACAGGTACAAACCTGGCTCTACTTTATTAGGGCCCAAAGTGATTACATTACAAGGTGGCTGGCCTTTTATACCTGGGCCGCACACACGTGCACACAGCCCAAGGACCTCTGACAGTGGCATCACCTGGTGGCTAGTAAACTCAAGCATACATAAAAGACAAGAGCGGATAGCCCTTGTCTCCAAGCAGCCAGCCGCGGGCTTGATGTGATGGCTGGAAGAGAGTTGACACACCGGTCTGACACAGGATGAATGCATCATAGCTGTTGCCAGGCTAGCGGGCATTGACAATGAGGATTCTGATTGTGTGGTCACACCTCAACTGCACATTCACTGAGTGGTAGCCTTTGCAGTTATGGAAGACCTCAGGATTGTTATTCGGTGTCCGCAAAGTGACGTGGGTGCAGTTAATGGCACCCTGCACCATGGGGAAGCCTGCTATTCTGGCAAAGCCACATGCACACTTGTACTGCTTCTCTCTGGTCATGGGGAAAGAAATGTATTCCCTTCTTCTGTACAGAACATCTGTGACTTTGCAGACGGAGCAATGGACAGTATTTGGGATATGTTGGATATGTCTTCTGTTGCACACTGGAAGGATCCACTGGCTTAGAAATTGAGCTAAATGGTGACCTTGACTGCCACTGAGAGCTGTCCTCACCCTGATCTGAGACTCGAGGTCTGGTTACAGGAGATGAAAGAGCTCTCTGACCACGTCCTTGCTGAAGTGCATCCTTCGAACACAGTGAAATTTATGTAGTAGAACTGCTGCCGGAATACCCTGGGAGGGTAAAGTCTCCTGTTGACAGCCCTGTCGGGCCTCCTCCCTCTTGCCGCATTTTGCTGCCTTTCTCTCTGCCTTTCTCTATGCCTAAGTTGCCTCTGATGGTGACATCTGAGCAGGAGGTCAAGTGCCAACACAGCTCCCATGAAAAGATCGAAATGTTGTCATTTCAAATCTGCCCTCAATGAAAGACAGGAATGTTTAACAGCCAGAAAACTCTTTCAACTGAAAATCGCTGAAATCTGTCAAAGATTGCTGCCTATGTGGAAGTAAATTGCAAACAGTAATGGCTGATTTAAAACTTTTTCCAAAGATGGCACCTTTAAATAGTGCTCCTCTAGCCGACCCGCGACTGAAACTCAAAAGCTGAAGCTGTCGTTTTCAGCACCAGACAGGAACACTGGGCGCGACTAAATGTAACTTCCGGGGTGGAAATGGGGCGCTGCGCACGGCGATGATGCAGCCAAGCGGGGTGGAACCTGTTCGTGCCGCCGCAAAACCCCCATCCAATTTAGCGGAAGGCATGTTCTCGCTGCACCTGGGCGATAGTTCATTTGCGCCCCATTAGCACCTGCGTGGGCCCTAACGGGAGATGCAAAGTATTTGAATTTCACCCCCTTAATGTTGTAAATCTGTGAATTTATTCAGTTTATTTTGGAGAACAATTGGTACTGATGTAAGGATTACCCAAAACCCAGCTTTAGGAAAATAACTCTCGAAGATAAAATATGCCACCATTATGTACTAACTCTCAAAAAAAGCCTATCAATACTACATGGAGATCATCCTTTGCTTTTTTCCAGAGAATTAATAGTGATTGCTTTATACCTGGCAGGAAAATCAAATACACGGACAAGCACTGAGGAGTTACAAGGTAAACTCAGTTGGTCTGAAAATTTGCTTTCCCTGACAGTGGAAAACTATAATCTGCCCTTTTTGGATCCAGATTATGCAACTAAACTGTTCAAAGTATTTGAAAATGACCATTTAATCCTACCTCATTACTATCTTTTGTAGCCATTTTCAAGTATTGTGAAAAAATCTTTTTACTATAATGTCTCGGAGCTTGGAATCTCTTTCTACAACTGTAATTTATTTGTTTCATGGGTTCTTTGCTTAAGAATTCATAGCAACACATTTCTGTTAAGAACTAATTGGTTTATTAACAAAGGTTTAACAATCGCATTACACATTACCAGTTGATCCACTAGGCTCACAACTGCATACCTTATCGTGAATGACCTAGACCCAACTGACTAGGGTTTTATTGAGTCTTCTGAACATCATGTGACTGGCTAAGCGACTCTCAATGCAACAGCTCTACAACTCTTTTAGAGTAAACAAATAAACATTAGATCAAGTGCCCCCCGATTTGGGGGACACTCCAAACATTTCCCAAGGCCCTTTTTTTTTTTGTTTTTGTGTTGTTTTTTTGTATTTTTGTAGTTTTAAAAAAATATTTTTTTGGGCTCTGAAACCATAATTTACAAGTGCCCCCTATAAAAGGGAAGGGGGAACACTAAAACCGGCATTTAAAACAAATTAAACTTTAAAACATATAAAATCAAATTAAAATTTGGTTGCCGGGGGTAATAATGCACTCCAGTCCCTCCGGCGCCCACCTCTCGCGGAAGGCCGCGAGCGTATCGGTGGACACCGCGTGCTCCATCTCTAAGGACACCCTGGCCCGGACGTAAGCGCGGAAGAGAGGCAGGCAGTCAGGATGAACGGCCCCCTCGACCACCCGCTGCCTGGACCGGCTGATGGCACCCGTGGCCGTGCCCAGGAGCAGTCCTACGAGGAGGCCCTCGGACCTACCCGCTCCCCTCCGCACAGGGTGCCCAAAGATCAGGAGTGTGGGACTGAAGTGCAACTAGAAATTGAGGAGCAGCCCCTTTAAATAATGGAACAGGGGCTGCAACCTCGTACATTCGATAAAAACGTGGAACACTGACTCTTCCAGACCGCAGAAATTGCAGGCGGCCTGGGAGCTCGGGAACCGACTTAAAAATTTATTGCACGGGACTGCTCTGTGCACGACCCTCCAGGCCAAGTCCCCGATAAATAGTGGGAGGACTCCCGCGTAGAGTGCATTCCATCGGGGACCCCCGCCTCCTCCGGACGGCAAGATGATACGCCATGGCGTGTCCGGATGGCAAACGAGGATGGCAAGGTTGAGAGCAACAGCTCTACAAACCTGTGAGCATACTTGCAGGTGCATACATTACAACAACAAGTAGATGAAATTATTCAAGTCCAAATGCTGCTGTTAGTAATTCTTTTTCATTCTTTTTTAGTAACTGCTTAGCCCATCTGTATGAAAGCTGCTTCAGAAGTGTTTGCTCACAGGGTAATAATTATTTTTGCAGTTTTTAGGATTTAAGTACTGGATGGTCTGTTACGAGGTGCTCACCTTAGTCATAGATCTATAGCCAACATCATTTTGCCTTCTTAACCATCAGCTTTTTCAATTTTTCACACACCGCAGAGTTTGGGCAAACATTTAGTGAGATAAATAATAAAAGCAATGAATCTTTGAATTTCTGACATTCATGGGCTTGGCCATCTCCAAAACTTGTGAGTTTCCCTGGATCTGGTTTCAGACTTTAAGATATTCTATGAATGGAACCTTTTGCAGACTTGGTTTGGCCCTCTGTCTCCAGAGATAGAGCAGTTTGCTTGATTGGTGTCCTTGCCACTGGACTTGATATCTACTGGTGCACTGTGGCTGCAGTATGTATGAATTCTGGAATTCCCTACTTAACACTATTGTGGGAGCACATCATCTCAAGGAGTGCAGCAGTTCAAAGATGAAGTCCATTCTCAGGGCAATAAATGTGGCCTTATCCACATCACCCACATTCAAAGAACCCAAAAAAAATTAATGTTGAGATACTGTCTGTGATAACTGCAAATACTTTGTGTGGTACTGGTCATAATTTCGATTCACCAAATATATGTATTAGCATACCACTGGCTTCACAGTAGTCTTGTCATACATTGCTACAACTTTGTGTGTCGCTTCAAGTTGAGTTGTTTTGCACTGGAGTCTAACTTGTACTTAACTGAACCACTATTAACATACACAGTAACAAATCTGGTGGCTGTCAAAAATAGCATTCACTTGTTCTTTTCTGAAACAGGTTTACTGACTTGATGATCACTAGACCTTGCTCACGATTCAATTCTGCTATAATATAGTTAGCCTTTCTCAGGTTCTTGGCATAACATTTGCATTTTATTTGCATTCATGCACAGCTGAGTACATGTGGGATATTTTTCTTTTCACTTTTTGTGCTTCTTCTGACTGTACTGCCTCTATATTGGTACCAGCAGTTGTTGCAGCAGCAGTAGCTAATTTAGATGGTCATGTCTGGGCGTTGGTCTTGCCTTCTGCTGTAGAGTATGAGTTCTCTATGACGCTAAGGAGTTCTCTAGAATGGTCAACTCCTCTTTCCTTCAAATCTGCAATTATCACCTCTCCCAAAAAAACAATTCTTGACTCTTCCGTCCTTGCAAACTACTGTCCCATCTCCAACCTCCCTTTCCTCAAGTCCTTGATCATGTTGTCGCTTCCCAAATCCATGCCCATCTTTCCTGGAACTCCATGTTTGAATCCCTCCAATCAGGTTTTCATCCCTGCCACAATACTGAAATGATTCTTGTCAAAGTTATAAAGATAAAATATCCCTTCTCTTCCTCCTTAACCTGTCTGCATACTTTAACGTGGTTGATCACACAATCCTCCTCCAACGCCTCTCCTCCATCATCCAGCTGGGTGGGACTGCACTCACCTGGTTCCATTATTATCTATCAAGTCTGAACAAAGAATGACCTGCAATTGTTTCTCTTCCTGCTTCCCCACTGCTACCTCTGGAACTTTATAAGTACAAATAGTAGCAGTACAGACAGTTAGCTAAAACTAACTTTTTTGCTAAGTAGTCTTTTGCTGCTGTTTCTACAGATTATCCTATCTTTCCCAAAAATCTCTCAATTGGCTGAAATTGTAGGTACCTGCTAAAATTTTCAGATTTGTGATCTAGTTTCCAGTAGTGCTCATAGAGCTCATCTGCCTTGTTTTTCTGAGATTTGCATTGTTTATCAAATGGTATTGTATAACTCTCCAATTGTAGGGGTCAACTGGCTTCTAGTACTTTCACTATGTTTATCACAGAATTGCTTTTTTCTCACTGAATTTCTTCAGCTTTTAGTCGCCAAAAAATGAACATTTTGAATGCTCTTTGCAGCTGAGGACAACAGACCTACAATTTTCATGAGTTTCATGGTAATTTAACAGATAACATTTGAGACTTCTAGACTCTGGCTCAGAATTGAAAGTTTTCTTCTTTCAGTCTTCTTCCTGACTTTGTGTAGTACATCTATTCATCTGACACAAGTTTTACCTTTCTGGTTTAATCAAAGGAAACATGAATTCTGTTTTATTTACAAGAGTCCTTGCTGACTTACCCACTGCTCTTCAGCTCTCACTATTGGCAGTGCTATATACACGGGTATTTGTTTAGCCTGTATGCTGGATCAGTGTTTTTAAAACTTCTTTGGTTAAAGGGCCCCTTTTCAAATGGATTAGTAATCATGGATCCTTGAAGGACCACTTTTCAAATCAATTAGTAATTACGAACCTCCCCATCTGAATTATAATACTCATAATAATGCTGCATGTAAAGAGTGTTTTAATAATGCTTTTAATAAAACAGGTATTTACTTACAGATATCAGGGTTTGCCTGCTTATCTCTCCAATTCTAGGTACTCCGCAGCGACAGATGGCCACTATTAGCCACTTAATGCTGGACAGTTTTTAAAGCTGTCAACAGGCTGGCCAAGGTGAGTGAGGGCACGAGCACCCATGCACATGCTGGGATGCTGTTGGATGCACGACTCGCTGCATGTCACTAACAGCTGCATTGTGTGATTGTATGTGTTGGTATGAACACGTTCAGGCACGTGTTTGAAGGGTCCCAAAGGCACTCTGATCATGTGTTGGGAGGATGGCATAGGGTCGTGGCGCAAGGGAGAGGAATTGGCTCGACCAGCAGGGCACGCGCATTGCAAAGTGAGTGAGAGAGCTGTGGGGGTCTGTGAGGAGGCGGACCCAGCTGTTGAGAATAATTCGCAAGAACCGAATCAGTGTCTGTTTTCTAAAGCTGAGCAGGCTTGAAATTACCTCCTGGCCGCTTTCGGTTGTGGACCTGCTGGCAAGTCTCTACGGACCCCAATTTAAGAAACACCGCATTAGATGGCTTTGTTCTCAGACTCTAAATTTAACCTAACTACCTACTTCAGCTGTGCAATTCGCAGATGATTGAAGTCTTGAGTTACTTAGGCAACTGAATGTTTTATATTTTACTTCTATAACCTGAAGGTAAAAGCTAGAATTGTTGGTTTTGAAGTATAGCAAGAGACAGGAATATTAAGCTATTGATAACAAAAAAAGTCCAAAAATATATCTAAGTTTGAGAAAAATGTGTTGAAGAATCCTAGAAAGTTATGGCACAGAAGGAGGCCATTCGGCCCATTGCTGGCAGAAAAAAAGCTATCCAGCCTAATGCCACTTTCCAACGTTTGGTCCGTAGCCTTGCAAGTTATAGCATTTAAAATGCATATCCAAATACTTTTTAAATGTGATGAGGGTTTCTGCCTGTACCACCCTTGCAGGCAGTAAGTTACAGACCCTACCATCCTCTAGGTAAAAAAAGTTCTCAACTCCCCTCTAATCATTCTACCAATTACTTCAAATCTATGCCCCTTAGATATTGACCTCTGAGGGAAATAGGTCCTTTCTATCCACTCTATCTAGGCCCCTCATGATTTTATACACCTCAATTAAATTCATTTGCTACTTTTCTTCCCATCTGTCCAAGAAGTTTGCAAAAGGTAGTCTGGAGAGAGCAACAACAAAGATCAGTATCAATACTGGCAAAGTTATTAGATAAATAAGAAACCTAGCTGTGATTTTCAGTGGGTGGAGAATAATTCTGGTATACTTACAAGAGAATTATTTGTGTTCATGTGCTTGGCATTCTCTGTGATGACCAATTGATTACCTCAAAACATAAACCTAAGAAAAGGGCTGGGAATACCTACTGATCTGGGAAAAACCTCCTTTGTCAACATCAATTTAATAACAAACAATATTACAATCAATTTTACAGGCCAAGGCAACACTAAACAGGGAGCGGAGGCATCTACTAGGCCCTTACACTCTGTTTAATGAGTCTTGAGTCCTTCCTGACATTACCCTGGATCGACTGCCTTACACCTGGTGGTTCCGGAGGTTGACAGACAGGAGGAAACTGGGTTGGGAGACTACTGCACCCCTTCCTCTCCCCCGCACTGCCATAATTTGTGTGCAGTGGGGTGGGGCACACTGTGGGAAGAGGTGGATGGCGCAGTTCCATTGGGGTTAGCAGGGAAATTGAGATCAGGGTTGTGAGGTGGTGGAAGGCCTCACTCTGCCATTTTCCTGCTTTTCCACTGTGATCCTGCTCAAATATGGCAGAATATTGGAGGAAATTCCAGCTCTTATGTTGCCAACTTGATGTTTGTTGCTTGCCATAATGGATCACAGGGCAAATGCATTGCAATGGCAGAAAAACACAGTGGCCTGATAAAACATGACCATGCCTGTGCATTTGGAAAGCATATGAACAGAATGTTCTGTATTCTCAATCAGTGAATTTCCACCAAGCTGTTAACATGCCTTATAAAGGAACATTACAAAAATTAAGCAAAATGCGAGTACACTTCTCTTGGCAACCTTCCTGAGACCAGTGAATCTCTTCCTCACCTACTCCCAGGTTTAGTGAACAGGTGAGATAGCATTTACTCTTCTGCTGCATCTATCCAGCCTGCTTTGATGCTGCCTAACACTGGATGGTTTTTAAAAAAAAATACACCTTTATTTTAAGGACCTCCAAAACTGTGTCACTGAATGGAGTAATTCTCATGCATTCCCTTGATCTAGACAGTCCTCTCCATCTTCAGAGTAGTAGCTTTAAGGGCGATCTACAGTCCTCTACGAGCTGCTGGTGCCAGATAATTCACCCCCTGATCTTGATGCACTCCCAACTCTACATTGCTACGTTAATGATCTGCAACAGGTCCACAGAGTGTTCAAAGAACAGTCTTTGTACTGCACCCTTGGCTCAATGGTAGCATTTTCGGCTCGGAGTCAGGCAGTTGAGAGTTCAAGCCCCAGCCCAGAGATTTGAGCATATAGTCTTGGCTGACATTTTGTGTAGTACTGAGGTGTAGTCCTTCAGGTAAGACTTTAAACCTCTGTTTCCTTAAAGAGACCATGGCCAACTTTCTTTTGACATTTGTGCTGACAGTGTTATACAGTGTTGAGGTGCTGCAAACACTGACAAGCACTGCAAACACTGCTGCACCCAGGCTCTCCCATGACTCCCTCAATATGCTTATGTAGGGAGTCACAGCACACTGGGAGGTTCTCTTCCCTTCCCATGGACGGAAGACACCTCCCCAGGAAATTAACACAGCCTGGTTGCACATTGCCGAGGAGGGCACAAGCAGGGATGCCGTCACGAGGACATGAGTGCAGAGCAGAAACGTTTCAATGGATCACGAAACATTTGTGCAAAGCCACATTATCCTGCTGTGCCTCTCATCACATCCCCATCACTCTGCCTTCCCTATCCTACTCCTGGACATCCTTACACCAAGTTACCTTGCATCTCCACCTATCCCTCTCTATCTATATTATCACATCCCCATCTCACTAGCCATCCCTCACACTCGCCCTCATCCTAGTGCCAATTAACAACACACATGGGTAGGCACTTGGATGTTTTATGCAATGTTCATGTAAACTTTCTGTTAATGTGGTGTCAAAACATTGAAACCTTTATTTTCAATACTTTTCTCTCTTGGACAGATTTGTGTGCACCTCTGGAAGTGGCTTAGTGAGTTGCAGTGAATGGTGAGACATAACTGTACCACCCGCAATGGTGCTGAGTGTGAAGGGAATGGCTTGGGCATTGTAGGGATGCTTTATGATGTTGGTGTGGGGTGTTGCTAACCTGGCTCATGTGGCAGCCAGGCTGTACAGCATCCATTGAAATAAATCTGGCCATGGTGAGACCATCCCTGGCCTCTTGGGGAGCAATATGCTCGGGTGCTGACGCCCTGTGTCCTGTTCAGCATCGGTTGATTGCAGCGAAGTTTGGTGTTGGTGCTGCTGGTTTGCTTGCTGATGCTGGTGTTCAGGCTGATCGTGAGAATCAAGGTGAGTGTGTTTCAAGGGCACATTTAAAATAATGAAAGGGATAGACAAGATAGAGGCAGAGAGGTTGTTTCTACTGGTCGGGGAGACTAGAACTAGGGGGCACAGCCTCAAAATATGGGGGAGCCAATTTAAAACCGAGTTGAGAAGGAATTTCTTCTCCCAGAGGGTTGTGAATCTGTGGAATTCTCTGCCCAAGGAAGCAGTTGAGGCTAGCTCATTGAATGTATTCAAATCACAGATAGATACATTTTTATCCAATAAGGGAATTAAGGGTTACGGGGAGCGGGCGGGTAAGTGGAGCTGAGTCCATGGCCAGATCAGCCATGATCTTGTTGAATGGCGGAGCAGGCTCGAGGGGCTAGATGGCCTACTCCTGTTCCTAATTCTTATGTTCACCCATGCTGATGGAATTGATGGTAAGTGAAGTAGAGATGATAGAAGCGATCTGTTAATGGTGGGAGAGATAATGAGGTCAGACTGGATGGAGACTTGCATAAAGACTTGCAGCATCCTGAACCTGTTGTGGGAATGCAGTTTTGAGAAGCTAGTGGTAAAGGGAACATTTCTCAATCAACTGGGAGTTTTGACTTGACATTTAAAGCTGTTAAGTCATCAGCTGATTCAATGGCCACTGACCTCCTGTCTCAGCTTCACAAATGAGGTCAAGGCACAACGGTAAACCTGTGGGCGACCTGTCGAATTCAGAAATCTGGGAAAAAAACATTGCTAAGTGGCTGTAAACAAGCCACTAATTATTTTCATTGCCTCCCCTGCTTCTGTGTGTCGGGTCTGCTCAGCGCTGACAGACCCAAAATCGGGGAAAGGTTGGGTTCACAGAGGGGTCCTGACCTGCTGAGGGGGGAAAAAACATTTTCCAACCCGACCTGCCACCGATAGCGCCCACTTACCCCCTGCAAAATCCAGCCCTTAAACTTAAAGCCAATTACGTAGGTGTGAGGGACAAGTTACATAGGATATACAGCACAGAAACAGACCATTCAGCCCAGCCAGTCATTGCCGGCATTTATGCCGTACTCAAGCCTCCTTCCATCTTTCCTCATCTAAATCGATCAGCATAACCCTCTATTCCCTTCTCTGTCATGCTCATCTAACCCCTTAAATGCAGTTATACTATTCGCTTCAACTCTGTGGTAGTGAGTTCCACATTCTCACCATTCTCTGGATAAAGAAGTTTCTTCCGAATTCCCTGTTTGATTTCTTGGTGACTACCTTATATTAATGGACTCGAGTTTTGCTCTTCCCCACTCTCTCTACCTACTCTATCAAAACCTTTCATGATTTTAAAGACCTCTATTAGGTCACCCCTTAGTCATTTCATTTCAAGACAAAATAGACCCAGCCTGTTTATCCTTCCCTGATAGGTACACCCTTGCATTTCTGGTATCATCCTTGTAAATCTTCTCTGCATTTTCTCCAGTGCCTCCATATCCTTTTTATAATAGGGTGACCAAAATTGTACGCAGTATTCCAAATGTGGTCTAATCAAGATTCGATACATGTTTAGCACAACTTCACTACTTTTCAATTATATCTCTCAAGCAATAAACTCTAGTGCTTTGTTTGCTTTTTTTAATAACGTGTTAATCTGTATTGATACTTTGTGATTTGTGTATTTGTACTCTGGGATCCCTTTGCTCTCTCTACCCCATTTAGATTCTCATTTTCCAAGTAATATGTGACCTCCCTATTTTTCTTACCAAAATGTAATACCTTACATTTATCTCTGTTGAATTTAATTTGCCAATTGTACACCCATTCTGCAAGTGTATTAATGTCATGTAATTTGTTGCAGTCCTTCTCAGTATTGACTATCCCCTGCAAATTGCTACTGTCTGCAAATTTAGAAGTTGTGTTTTTGATTCCAAAGTCTAAATCATTAATATAAATTATGATCATCATCATCATCATAGGCAGTCCCTCTGAATCGAGGAAGACTTGCTTCCACTCCTAAAGTGAGTCCTTTGGTGGCTGAACAGTCCAATATGAGAGCCATAGACCCGGTCACAGGTGGGACAGGGGAAGGAGGGAGTGGGGCTGATTTGCTGCACGCTCCTTCTGCTGCCTGCACCTGACCTCTTCACGCTCGCGCGTTGAGATTCATAGAGCTCAACGCCCTCCACCTAAGGTGGTCTTCGGCCAGGATCTCCCAGGTGTCAGTGGTGATGTCGCACTTTACCAGGAAAGCTTTGAGGGTGTCCTTGTAACGTTTCCACTGCCCACCTTTGGCTCATTTACCATGAAGGAGCTCCACATAGAGCAATTGCTTAGGGAGTCTCTTGTCTGGCATGCGAACTATGTGGCCTGCCCAGCGAAGTTGATCGAGTGTGGTCAGTGCTTCAATGCTGGGGATGTTAGCCTGGGCGAGGACACTGATGTTGGTGCGCCTGTCCTCTCGGGATTTGCAGGATCTTGCAGAGACAGCGTTGGTGATCTATCTCCAGTGACTTGAGGTGTTTTCTGTACATCGCCGTGCCTCTGATCCATACAGGAGGGCGGGTATTCCTACAGCCCTGTAGACCATGAGCTTGGTGGTAGATTTGAGGGCCTGGTCTTCGAATACTCTTTTCCTCAGGCGGCCAAAGGCTATACTGGTGCACTGGAGGCGATGTTGAATCCCTGCATCAATGTCTGCCTTTGTTGATAAAAGGCTCCCGAGGTATGGGAAGTGGTCCACATTGTCGAGGGCCATGCTGTGAATCTTGATGACTGGGGGGCAGTGCTGTCCGGCGAGGACAGGCTGGTGGAGGATCTTTGTCTTACGGATGTTTAGCGTAAGGCCCATGCTTTCATATGCCTCGGTGAATACATCGACTATATCCTGGAGTTCAACCTCAAAATGTATGCAGACGCAGGCGTCGTCCGTGTACTGCAGCTCAACGACAGAGGTTGGGGTGATCTTGGACCTGGCCTGGAGGCGGCGTAGGTTAAGCTGCTTCCCACTGGTTCTGTAGTTTAGTTCCACTTCAGCGGGGAGCTTGTTGACTGAGGTAGAGCATGGCAGCGAGGAAGATTGAGAAGAGGGTTGGAGCGATGACGCAGCCCTGGTTAACCCTGGTCCGGACGCGGATTGGATCACGGCCTGCATGTCATCGTGGAGCAGGCGAAGGATGTTAACAAACTTTTGGGGGCATCCAAAACTGAGGAGGACGCTCCATAAGCCCTCCATTGTCTAAATCGTTAATATAAATTATGAACAGCAGTGGTCCCAACACTGACCCACCTTCTGCAACTCTGGAAAAACTACCCTTTACCCCTACTCTTTGCTTTCTGTCCTGAAGCCAGCTAGCCATCTATTCTGCTACTTGTACCCTGACTCCGCATTCCCTGACCTTATTCATAAGTCTAATATGTGATACCTTATCAAATGTCTTTTGGAAATCTAGATAAATTACATCTACTACATTACCCTTATAGACATAGAAACATAACATAGAAAATAGGTGCAGGAGTAGGCCATTCAGCCCTTCGAGCCTGCACCACTATTCAATAAGATAATGGCTGATCATTCCCTCAGTACCCCTTTCCTGCTTTTTCTCCATACCCCTTGATCCCTTTAGCTATAAGGGCCATATCTAACTTCCCTCTTGAATATATCCAATGAACTGGCATCAACAACTCTCTGCGGCAGGGAATTCCACAGGTTAACAACTCTCTGAATGAAGAAGATTCTCCTCATCTCAGTCCTAAACGGCCTGCCCCTTATCCTAAGACTGTGTCCCCTGGTTCTGGACTTCCCCAACATCGGGAACATTCTTCCCGCATCTAGCCTGTCCAGTCCAGTCAGAATCTTATATGTTTCTATGAGATCCCCTCTCATCCTTCTAAACTCCAGTGTATAAAGGCCCAGTTGATCCAGTCTCTCCTCATATATGTCAGTCCCTCTGTTATCTCGTCTCTCTGTTACCTCTTCAAAATATTAAATGAGATTTTCCGAGCAAGACATAAGAACATAAGAAATAGGAGCAGGAGTAGGCCATTTGGCCCCTTGAGCCTGCTCTGACATTTAATAAGATCATGGCTGATGTGATCTTGGGCTCAGCTCCACTTCCTTGCCTGATCCCCATAACCCTTCACTTCCTGATCGTTCAAAAATCTGTCTATCTTCACCTTAAATATATTCAATGATCTAGCCTCCACAATTCTCTGGGGAAGAGAACTCTACAGATTTACGACCCTCCTGAGAGAAGAAATTCCTGCTCCTCTCTGTTCTAAATGGGTGACCCCTTATTCTGAAACAATGCCTCCTAGATTCCCCCATGAGTGAAAACTACCTCTCTGCATCTACCTTGTCGAGCCTCGTCAGTATTTATATGTCTCAATAAGATCACCTCTCATTCTTCTGAACTCCAATGAGTATAGGCCCAACCTGCTCAACCTTTCTTCATAAGTCAACTTCTTCATCTCAGGAATCAACCTAGTGACCTTCTCTGAACTGCCTCTAATGCAAGTATATCCCTCCTTAAATAAGGAGACCAAAACTGTACGCAGTACTCTAGGTGTGGTCTCACCAATACCCTGTACAGTTGTAGCAGGACTTCCTTGCTTTTATACTCCATCCCTCTTGCAATAAAGGCCAACATTCCATTTGCCTTCCTGATTACTTGCTGTACCTGCATACTAACTTTTTGTGTTTCATGCACAAGGACCCCCCGATCCCTCTGTACTGCAGCATTTTGTAATTTCTCTCCTTTTAAATAATAATTAGCTTTTTTATTTTATCTGCCAAAGTGGATAACCTCACGCTTTCCCTCATTATACTCCATCTGTCAAATGTTTGTCCACTCACTTAGCCTGTCTATATCCCTTTTCAGACTCTGTGTCCTCCTCACATCTTACTTTCCAACCTATCTTTGTATCATCAGCAAACTTGGCTACATTACACTTGGTCCCTTCATCCAAGTCATTAATATAGATTGTAAATGGTTGAGACCCCAGCACTGATCACTGTGGCACTGCACTAGTTACCGTTTGCCAACCGGAAAATGACCCATTTATTCCTTTTGAAATCCATACTGACTATTTCTTCTTTTATTTTTGGTTTCTAGATGTTCATCCAATTATTTTTCCTACCAGTGATGTTAAGCTGACTGGTCCATAGTTCCTGGACATGTTCTGTTTCCATTCTTACATATAGGTACTACGTTAGCTATCTAATGGGACTGAAGGTAGACAAGTCCCCTGGTCCTGATGAAATGCATCCCAGGGTATTAAAAGAGATGGCGGAAGTTATAGCAGATGCATTTGTTATAATCTACCAAAATTCTCTGGACTCTGGGGAGGTACCAGCGGATTGGAGAGCAGCTAATGTAACGCCTCTTTAAAAAAGGGGGCAGGCAAAAGGCAGGTAACTATAGGCCGGTTAGTTTAACATCTGTAGTGGGGAAAATGCTTGAAACTATCATTACGGAAGAAATAGCGGGACATCTAGATAGGAATAGTGCAATCAAGCAGACGCAGCATGGATTCATGAAAGGGAAATCATGTTTAACTAACTTACTGGAATTCTTTGAGGATATAACGAGCATGGTGGATAGAGGTGTACCGATGGATGTGGTGTATTTAGATTTCCAAAAGGCATTCGATAAGGTGCCACACAAAAGGTTACTGCAGAAGATAAAGGTACGCGGAGTCAGAGGAAATGTATTAGCATGGATAGAGAATTGGCTGGCGAACAGAAAGCAGAGAGTCGGGATAAATGGGTCCTTTTCCGGTTGGAAATCGGTGGTTAGTGGTGTGCCACAGGGATCAGTACTGGGACCACAACTGTTTACAATATACATAGATGACCTAGAAGAGGGGACAGAGTGTAGTGCAACAAAATTTGCAGATGACACTAAGATTAGTGGGAAAGCGGGTTGTGTAGAGGACTCCAAGAGGCTGCAAGGAGATTTGGATAGGTTAAGCGAATGGGCTAAGGTTTGGCAGATGGAATACAATGTCGGAAAGTGTGAGGTCATCCACCTTGGGGGAAAAAAAACAGTAAAAGGGAATATTATTTGAATGGGGAGAAATTACAACATGCTGTGGTGCAGAGGGACCTGGGGGTCCTTGTGCATGAAACTCTTTTTTTGGAGTTCATCTGCAAAACAAAAAAACATTAAACGGTGCCACCCGACCTGGGTGACACTCCAGACATTTACAAGGCCCTTTTTTTTTTTCCCCCCTTTTTTTTTTTTTTGTGTTTTTCTTTTTTTGGTTTTTATTTGGGCACTAAAATCACAATTTTCCCCAGTGCCCCCTATAAAAGGGAAGGGGGACACTAAAAGCACCGGCAATTAAAACAAATTAAACTTAAAAAACGTAAAATCAAATTAAAATTTGGTTGCCGGGCGTGATGATGCACTCCAGTCCCTCCGGTGCCCACCTCTCGCGGAAGGCCGCGAGCGTACCGGTGGACACCGCGTGCTCCATCTCCAAGGACACCCTGGACCGGATGTAAGAGCGGAAGAGAGGCAGGCAGTCAGGTTGAACGACCCCCTCGACCGCCCGCTGCCTGGACCGGCTGATGGCACCCTTGGCCGTGCCCAGGAGCAGTCCTACGAGGAGGCCCTCGGACCTACCCGCTCCCCTCCGCACAGGGTGCCCAAAGATCAGGAGAGTGGGACTGAAGTGCAGCCAGAATTTCAGGAGCAGCCCCTTCAAATAATGGAACAGGGGCTGCAACCTTGTGCACTCAATAAAAACATGGAACACGGACTCCTCCAGACCGCAGAAATTGCAGGCGGCCTGGGAGTCCGTGAACCGGCTTAAAATTTGTTGCACGGCACTGCTCCGTGCACCACCCTCCAGGCCAAGTCCCCGATGAATAGTGGGAGGACCCCTGCGTAGAGTGCCCTCCATCGGGGACCCCCGCCTCCTCCGGACGGCAAGATGGTACGCCATGGCGTGTCCGGACGGCCGGCGAGGATGGCAAAGTTGAGGGTGTGCAGGAGCAGCCCGTACAGGAAACCCCTCCGCGCGGAACTAAAAGGCACGGAGGGGATTTCCCCAAGGCGGCTCAAGTTGTGAGGCGCCGGCCCCCGAGGGAGGTTCCGGGGTTTGGCGCCGATGAGGAATTCCGTCCGGACGGGGGTCAGTTCGGACGGGATCTCCCCACGTGCTTGAGCCTCCTCGATGCACCTAACGGAGTCAGGGCCCAGAGCTGTTTTTAGCGACTCGATGGCATCGGCCGCGTGGCGGACGTTGGCAGAATTTAGGCGCCGCGCCAGCGTGTCTGGCGCCATCCAGCCCGCTCCTCCGCCATCGAGCAGGTCCCTGACCCTGGTCACCTCACCAGCCACAGCCCTCTCTTCCGACCGCCACATAAAACCTCGGCCGTGGAGGTACGGATTCCCGAGCAGTGGTTCCTGCAGGACGGCCGCCACTCCAGCCGGCGGAGAGCTGCCCTTGGTGGAGACTTTGTTCCAGACCCTGATGAGTTCCCTGTAAAAGACAGGCAGCTCCCGGAGGGCGGTCCTGGCACCCCCCAAGTTCACAAACAGGAGCTGCGTGTCATAATTGAGGTCGCGCTGCTGGCGGAAGAAATACCTCGCCAGAGCACACCACCTAGGAGGGGGCTCGACGTAAAGGTATCTCTGCAGGGTCTGAAGACGGAAAGTCGCGAGCTGGGCGCTGACGCACACCAACGACTGACCGCCCTCCTCAAGCGGGAGACTCAAGACCGCAGCAGAGACCCAGTGCTTCCTGTTGTTCCAGAAGAAGTCCACCAGCTTCTTCTGTATCTTGGCGACAAACGCAGGGGGAGGGGTCAAAGTGACCAGCCGGTACCACAGCATTGCGGCCACCAGCTGGTTTATGACTAGCACTCGACCCCTGTAGGACAGCACTCGGAGCAGTCCTGTCCAGCGCCCTAGGCGAGCGGCGACCTTGGCCTCCAGCTCCTGCCAGTTCGCCGGCCAGGCTCCCTCGTCGGGGCTAAGGTAGACTCCCAGATAGAGGAGATGGGTCGTGCTCCAGGCAAAAGGCCTGAGCTCCTCCGGCAGGGAGTCCACCCGCCACTGACCCACCAGGAGTCCGGAACATTTCTCCCAGTTGATCCTGGCGGAGGACGCGGCCGAGTAAATCTCCTGGCACTCACGCATCCTCCGCAGGTCAGCGGGATCCTCTACCGCGAGGAGCACGTCATCGGCGTAAGCCGAGAGGACGACCTCCACGCCCGGCCCTTGCAGAGCCAGTCCCGTCAACCTCGTCCGCAAGAGGCGCAGGAAAGGCTCCACGCAAACGGCGTATAACTGGCCGGACATGGGGCATCCCTGGCGCACCCCTCTCCTAAAGCGAAGGGGCGCCGTCAAGGACCCGTTAACCTTAATCAGACACCGCGGCGGCGTACAAAAGTCGGATCCGGGCGACGAAATGCGTCCCGAACCCGAAAGCGCGCAGAGTTCCGAGCAGATAATCGTGATCCACCCTGTCGAACGCCTTCTCTTGGTCGAGGGATAGGAAGGCGACCGACAGACCAGCCTCCTGGGAACAATGGATGAGGTCCCGGACCAGATGGATGTTATCGTGGATTGTCCGGCCCGGGACCATGTAGGACTGGTCGGGGTGGATCATGTGGTCCAGCACGGCACCAAGGCGAGCAGACATCGCCCTGGCGAAGATTTTGTCGTCCGTGCTGACTACAGGGACTACAGGGAGACCGGGCGCCAGTTCTTAAGGAGGCGGAGATCGCCCTTCTTAGGCAGCAGGACGATGACTGCCCTGCGCCAAGAGAGGGGCATCTCCCCGGTCGCCAGACTTTCCCCCAGGACCCACGCGTAGTCGCTCCCCAGGACGTCCCAGAATGCCCTGTGGAACTCCACGGTCAGCCCGTCCAGCCCCGGGGATTTTCCCCTCGAGAGCCGGGCGAGGGCACCGGTCAGCTCCGCCAGGCTTAGCGGAGCTTCCAGATTTTCGGCGCCCTCCGGGCTGACCTTCGGCAGGTCCTCCCACAAAACTCTACGCGCTTCCTCGCTGGATGGATCCGGAGAGAACAGAGGCCCGTAATATTCACGGGCCCTGTTGTTGACGCCCTCCGGATCCGAGACGAGAGAGCCGTCGTCGGCCAGCAGCGTCAAGAGCTGCTTACGGACACTCTGCCTTTTTTCCAGCGAGTAGAAGAAGGGGGAGCCGCGGTCCAGATCCCGCAGGAACCGGATCCGCGACCTCACGAACGCGTTTGGGACCCGACGAGCTACAGGTCCTTCAGCGCGGCCTTCTTCGCTTCGTACACCGTCCGCAGGGCCGGGTCCTGGACGACTTGACCGAGACGGGATTCCAGGTCGAGCACCTCTTTTTCTAGGCGCCCGACTCTGGCCGCCTGCCTCTTGGTCGACCCCCTCGCGTACTCTTGACAGAAGACGCGGACGTGAGCCTTGCCCACGTCCCACCATAGCCTCAAGGAGGGGAAGCCCCCCTGCTTCCTTCTCCAGTCGGACCAGAATCGATGGAACGAGTCCTGGAACCGCACGTCCTCCAGCAGCCGGTTGTTAAAGTGCCAGTACGCGGACCCCGTCCTCGCGCGGAGCGAAGCGAGCTCTGCCCACACCAGGTGGTGGTCCGAACACGGCACCGGCCGCATGGAGGCCGCCGGGACGCAGGAAACGTACGCCCGAGACACGTAAAGGCAGTCAACTCTAGACCATCCAACCCCAGGCCTCACCCAAGTAAAGGCGCTGGAGTCGGGGTGGAGATTTCGCCAGACGTCCACCAAGTCGAAGGACCCGACCAGGTCCCTCAACTTCTCCATCGCCGTCATGCTCTGCGGGGCACCGGAGCGGTCCCTCGCCTCGAGGGTGCAATTAAAATCCCCCCCGAGGACAATGCAGTCGCCGACGTCGACGGAGCCAAGAAGAGCGGACACCTCTTCAAAGAAGCGCGTTTGCTGCGGGCCGGGCTGAGGGGCGTACACGTTCACGAGATGGAGCGGCACGTCCCCCAGGCGAACCGTTACGTGCAGCAAGCGGCCTGGCACGGGCTCCTCGACCCCCAAGATCTCCGGCTGAAAATGCGGGCCCAGCAAGATGGCCACCCCACTAGAAATGGCGGTGAGGTGGCTCATGCGGACCTCTCCTTGCCATTCCAGGAGCCACGTGGCTTCGTCTCCCGGAACGGTGTGGGTTTCTTGCAGGAAGCACACCGCATATTTCCCCTCCCGCAGGAGCGAAAAATTGTCAAATCTACGGCGTGCCCCTCTGCCGCCGTTGATGTTGAGGCTGGCTATGGTTATCTTCATGGCAAAAGCATAGTGCAACCTCTACCTTAACCTATTGTGGGGGAGGGAGCGGAGTCTTTTGTTGAACTCCGCTCCCTCCGCAGCCCAGCGAGGAGTCCCTCGAGCTCGCGCAGCTCAAGGTGTTGCGCCTTTGTCAAGGGCCCGCCCGCGGCCAAGGTTTTGACGGCGGCGCGGACGGACCCCTTGATCAGCTCTGGCTCGGACCATTTTTCCAGGGCCAGTCGGGCTTGGTTGCAGCGACCCCGGCTCTGGGCCAAAAAGTCCCGGAGTTCCTTTGCAGGAATGAGGATGATCTCGGCGGCGGCCGTGAGCAGATCCACCGCCTCGCTGGCGGTGGTCTCTAGGTCTTCACCCGCGTCCCCCACCGAGTCCCCGTCCTCCTCCGGGAGGTGGCCGCCAGCAGCCGGCCCATCGACCGCACAAGGTACGGCAAATGAACCGGCCGCTCCAACCGGCCCTGGCTCTGCCCCGATCCCACCCCCAGGATCGTCGGCAGAGGAGTCCCCACTGGGCTCTTTTAAAAATGGTGCTGGGTCGGGAAATAACAGCGGAAGGGGTTCCCCCTCCGCCCCAGGAACCGGGGAACAAGGAGAGACCCGGCCATAGGAAATCCCCAGGCTCTCCAAGTGCTCCAGCTCCACAGCAAGAGGCGAGGGTGGGTGTTCCTCCCCCTCCCCGCTGCCACCCCCCGGCCCAGCATCTACAGTTTCATTAAAATCACTCATTTGTGTTTCTGCCGGGTCGAGCGACTCCCGGGGGCAGTTGATTAATAGCTGGGCGGGCTCAGATTCGGCCTTATCGGCCCCGCCCGCCTCAGTCCCCGGGACGCCCGGCCCGGCGGCAATGCATTCTTCCGCTGGCCCCACGCCCCCCACGACAGGCAGATCTTCCACTCCATCCCCAGGAGGCAGCGGCTGGGCAGCCTCGACTGCCTCACCCTCCACGGGGATAGACTCCTCGCGCCTGCAGCGCAATTTGGGAGCGCTGGTGGGGGACGCGGGACACGCGGCGGGCACCGCCTCCTCCGCGGAGGGATGTTGTTCCCCCTCCGCCTCATTGGGGCGGTGCCTCTTTTTGTTCCTGGGGGCGCGCGAAGGCAGGGAGACCTCCATGTCTGCCGAAGCCTCCCGCTCCGCCCCCCCCCTTTTCCTTTTCTTGCCCGCGCCCGGGCCCCTCTGCGGTATTGGTCAAGGGCTCAGGCACGGGCTCAGGGCACTCCGCGCTCGCCGGTGACGGGGTTGGGCTGAGCGCGGTGGTCAAATTTTCTGGCGCACTGAGGGGATCTGCCTCTGGATGTTTTGCCGCCTTCCGCGCCTTCTTACCGGTCGGACGCTCTCCCTCCCCCCAGCCAGAGGCCGTGAAAACAAAGGCCCCCGACGATGCCCGCGCACCCATGGCTCCCGGCACGTGGACGCAACTAGGGGGAGGGGTGGCGGCGGCGCCAGCCTTGGCTGCCTTCGGTGGTTTGGCGGCCTTGGAGGCGGGGCAGTTCTTGCGAACGTGCCCCACCTCCCTACAGGCATGGCACCGCACGCCGTCCGACGTCCAGAAGACGCGGTAGGCAGTCCCCTCGTGCACCACATTAAAGTAACCCTCCGTCGTCTCCTCCCGCGCCAGCCGGACAAAGAGCTGGCGGCGGAAGGAGAACACGTGGCGCAGGCTGTTCTCCCGGAGGCCAAGCGGTATGGGGTTGATCCCTGACCTTACCTCCCCCAGTTGGTGTAGGTGAGGGAGGAGGAGCTCAGCGGGAACAAAGGGCGGAACGTTCGATACGATGACCCTCTGCGCGGTGGCCTCGAGAGGATCCACCGGCAGGAACGTCCCGCCCACCGTGAGCCCCTTTTCGAGGGCCAGGGACACCGCCCGCTCCGACCCCAGGAAGAACACGGCCTTCCCAGACATCTTGGAGGCTGCGACAATGGCCGAGGGGCCGACTACCCCAGCCATCGCCCGCACGCACTCCTCAATGCTCATTGTGGGGTGAGTGTAGCTCTTGACCCCGTGTTTTTTTGTAATTAGTCTGAATGGTGGCAGGGCAGCGGGTGGCGCAGGAGGTGCCGTGGAAGCGGTTGCCACCTGCGCATATGTCTTCGCTGGCCCTGCCACCGGCGTGGATGGGGTCGCCATCACGGGGTCCCTTTAAGGGCCACACCCACCCCAAAGTCACAGGCCTTAATGGTCTTTATTAGCCTCGTTGGTGTTTGAACAGAGGGAGCTCTGAAAGAGGCACACCTCTCCCCTAGTTAATGATTGGGGAGGGGCCTTGTTCCCTCTGCTCAGTGTCTTAATTGTTTTTTTAAAAAAAAAAATTAGGAGAAAGGGGCCTCAGAGAGAGGGGAGAAACAGAGAAAGAGAGAGGGGGGTGGGAAGCGGGGGGGAACTGCGAGGGCAGGTCTTCCCTCGCAGCTGTGGGTGGGTGCAATCCCCAGATGGCAAAACACAAAGTCTTTGGGGGTGGTCTTCAGGTGAGGGGAGAAGATGTCTTCACCTGGGGCAGCTCGAGCCACCAGGCACACACTCCTAATGTTTAATAGGGTATTTAAGGAAAAGAAATCTTCAGCCTGGTAGCTCCAGCTATCCCAGGCTAGGCAATTGGGGGGGGGGGGTTCAATTGTGGGGGGGGCCTAGTTGTAAGCAAGGCCCCCACGCACACTTCCACACACACACACACCCCCCGCGATGTTCCGGCCCTCAGTGGTCTTCTTTCCTCCCCCCACCGATATAACACAGTCTTTTTGGGACTGCACCAACACCCACCTGTAGAATGGTAGAGTCTCCCTCCTTCCACACTGGATGTTTTTGGTCTTTTCCCCCTCTCTCCAACTCTTTGCAGAATGGTAAAGATGTTAAAAGTTTTCTTTTTTCCTCCTCTCCCTTTGGGTGAAAGTTGGTGGTGAAGCCCCTTCCTTCCTCCTATTCCTGGGCTGGTCTCAGGGCTCTCAAGGCCTTCCAAAACAGGAGCAAAAGTTGATAGCTCCTTCTCTCACTGCTCACTCAGCCAACTGAGCAGGACACGCCTTCACTGCTCCACGATCCCAAAAGGTTAGTTTGCAGGTGCAGCAGGTAATCAGGAAGGCAAATGGAATGTTGGCCTTCATTGCAAAAGGGATGGAGTACAAAAGCAGGGAGGTGTTGCTGCAACTGTATAAGGTATTGGTAAGGCCGCACCTGGAGTACTGCGTGCAGTTTTGGTCACCTTACTTAAGGAAGGATATACTAGCTTTGGAAGGGGTACAGAGACTATTCACTAGGCTGATTCGAGAAATGAGGGGGTTACCTTATGACGATAGATTGAGTAGACTGGGTCTTTACTCCTTGGAGTTCAGAAGGATGAGGGGTGATCTTATAGAAACATTTAAAATCATGAAAGGGATAGACAAGATAGAGGCAGAGAGGTTGTTTCCATTGGTGGGGGAGACTAGAACTAGGGGGCACAGCCTCAAAATACAGAGGAGCCAATTTAAAACCGAGTTGAGAAAGAATTTCTTCTCCCAGAGGGTTGTGAATCTGTGGAATTCTCTGCCCAAGGAAGCAGTCGAGGCTAGCTCATTGAATGTATTCAAGTCAAAGGTAGATAGATTTTTAAGCAATAAGGGAATTAAGGGTTATGGGGAGAGGGCGGGTAAGTGGAGCTGAGTCCACGACCAGATCAGCCATGATCTTATTGAATGGCGGAGCAGGCTCGAGGGGCTAGATGGCCTACTCCTGTTCCTAATTCTTATGTTCTTATCTGCCAGTCCTCTGGCACTACACCTTTTTCTAACTAATTATTAAATAGATGTAGTAATGCTTCTGTTATCTCTTTCCTAGATTCTTTTAAAATGCCTGGATGTAATCTGTCCAGATCAGGTGTTTTATCCTCTTTCAGCTTTATTATTTTTTTAAATATATCTTCTAATTTAATATTAAATGCAGTTATCTCATTACTGATGTCATCTCCACCTGTTCTTTCTCCCTGGTAAATACTGAAGGAAAGTAATTATTTACTATCTCTGCCATCTCTCTATCGCTGCCTGTGGTATTATCCATCCCTTAGTGGCCATATTCCCATCTCGACCATACTTTTTTATTTACATGCCTGTAAAATATTTTACTTTATAAAAAAAAAAAATTAATTGGGGGTAATTTTCCAGGGGCTCAGCAGGCAGGATCGGTGGGGGGTTGGGTGAGAGAGTGCTTTATTTTGACAGCGGGTTAGGACCTCGAATGTCGGGTCTGTCAGCGCTGAGCAGATCTCGCATGCAGCAGCGGGAGAGGCAATTCAGGTCATAATTTTCTGTTAACCAGGCCATAAACAACAATTTTGAGCTCACCTTTAGAATTTACCAGCTCGCTGCTCTGGGATCGTGTCTGTTAAGCTGGGCGAGGGTTGAATGGCCATGGAACCATCTCATTTCTTGACAGCTTGAAATGTACTATAAAAGCTCCCATCTCACAGCTGTTCACTTTCCAAGCTCAGAAACTGTTACTTACTGCGTTTGATAAACAAATTGAGCTTTATGCAGGTTTCAAGTGTTTGGAGCAAGCTCTTTATTGAGTGTCACCTCATTTGAACAACCTCTCTCACCATTGACAGGCTGCTTCTGTCATCTCATTTACCTGCCATCTATTCCATCAGAATGGGTATGGTTTACACTCTCATGATGAGCCGCGACACCAGGCACACCAGCAGCACCAACACCAACCTTCTCCGCTGTCACCTGATGCTGCACAGGGCAGAGGGCATCAGCAACCGACCACATTGCTGACCGGGAGGCCAGGGATGGCCTCACCTTGGGCAGATTTACTTCACTTGACACTGCTCAACCTGGCTGCCATATGGTGTGCCAGATTGGCAGCACCTCACACCGACACCATAAAGCATCCCTCCAATGCCCAAGCCATTTCACACACATCAGCACTGCAGGAGGTACTGTTATGTCTCACCATTCACTGCAACTCACGAAGCCACTTCCAAAGGTGCACACAATTCTGTCCAAGAAGGGAAAATCTTAAAAATAAAGATTTCAGTGTTTGACAGCACATTAACAGAAACTTCACATGAACATTATATAAAACATCCAAGTGCCTACCCTTGTTTGTTGTTAGTTGGTATGAGTGGACTAGGGTGAATGTGAGGGTGGCTAATGAAGTGGGGAAGTAATAACGTAGATAGAGGGGGATGGGTGGAGGTGCAAGGTAAGTGGGTGTGAGTAAGGATGTGCAGGAGTAGGGTAGGGAAGGCAGAGTGATGGAGATGTGATGAGTGGCACAGCAGAATGAGGTTGAGTGTGACTTTACAGTAACCTTTCATAATCCATTGAAAGGTTTGCACCACTGCAGCCTGGTCCTCCTGACGATATCCTTGCTTGTGCAATGTGCAACCAAGCTACACTGGTCTCTTGGAGAGATCTCTTCCGGCCATTGGAAGGGAAGAGAACCTCCCTGCATATGGAGGAAATCATGGGAGAACCTTGGTACAGCCGTGCATATCTGTGCAGTTCTTGTCAGTGTTTGCAGCAGAACACTGACAGCACAAATGTCAAAGTAAATTTGCACATGGTTCCTTTAAGGAAACTGGCGGCTGATGCGTCATCAAATAACATCATCAGATCCACTTCCTTCAATTAGCTGAGAAACTCGCTGGGCAAGCCCAATCGGGAAGGTCATGTTGGAGGCGTGGGATGGAGCCAGCAGCGAAGCCGCAACCCGCCACCGACCTCACCACCCACGGACCTGCCCAGATTGGGGATATCATGGCCATAGTTTCTCTGCCTTCCGAATTGTGTTTTTGACTTCTCTCCTAATCTCCTCCTCTTCTCCCTTATCATGCTCTCCTTGCTGTCCACGTACTTCATGTATGCCTCTTTCCTTATCCTCATTTTCTTCCCAAATGGCTTTATTCATCCATGGTGTCTCATTAGTGTTCAGCTTGTTCTTGTTTTTTAGTATATTTTTCCTGGACTCTGTTGAACAGTGTTTTAAATGTTTCCCATTGCTGTTCTATGCCACTGTTTGCAAATATTGTTTTATTTTCCATTTTATTTTCCCAAGTTCTATTCTCAGCCCCTCTAAATCAGCTTTTCTCCAATCTATTACCCTGGTCTTTGTCACACTTGTGTCTTTCTCAGTTATTATCTTAAAGCGTACTTTATTATGGCCACTATTGCCTAGATGTTCCCCTATTGCTCTGGTTCATTCCCCATCACTAGATCCAATATTTGAAAGTAGTTGAAATCCCCCATGATGATTATTTTTTTAACTCATTTCCCTAGTGTAACTTCCCTGGGAAATTAGATTAAAAGATATGATGGTAGATAAGCAAAAGCAAATATTTAATGAAATATTTCATAATTGTCAACAAATGTACATTCTATTGAGAAATAAAAATTCCACGAGAAAGTGATCCATCCATGGCTACGAAAGAGGTTAAGGATGGTATTAGATTAAAGGAAGAGGCTTATAATGTTGCCAAGAGGAGTAATAAGCTTGAGGACTGGGAGAGCTTTAGAAACCAGCAAAGGATGAGGAAATAATTGACCAAGAGGGAGAAAATAGAAAATGAGAGTAAACTAGCAAGAAAAATAAATCATTGTAAGAGCTTCTACAAGTATGTAAAAAGGAAGAAAGTAGTGAAAGTAAGCATTGGTCCTTTAGAGGCTGAGACAGGAGAAATTGTAATGGGGAATAATGAAATGGCAGAGACATTAAACAAATACTTTGGCTGGAATTTTCCCATAAAATAACGCAGTGTGTTTGGAGTGTTGGTGAAGTTAAATTGCTGAAAATGTGAATCCTGACCGGATTCCGCCTCCAAACCCACCCACTTCCGGTTTTACTTTGGGTAGGATGGGGGACAGACGACCAACCTACTCCCAGACTGCATTACCTCAATTTAAATATTGTAATGAGGCTGGCAGCCTCTGTTTTCCCCTCCAAATTGAATTTAACTATCTCTGGATGGGTTTCACACAAATCATGAAACCTGGCAGTTAAACAGAGGTGGGGACTGCTGCATACAGGAGGTAAGTGGATTTATACCTACCTCCTGGATCCAGGGCACAACCATAACCAACCCCCGCGATCAGAGACCCACCCACAACGCCTCCGAACATCTTCCCAGGACACCCCCCCCCCCACCCCCCCCAAATGATGAGGCTGGCCATGATCCTCCATCCCCTCTGCCGAATCTCCGTACCCCCGATCCCTGGTCGACCCCTCTGCCACAATCCCCGATTTCATCCCCGCTTGCCTGCCGATCCCTGACCAGCCCCATAACCTGACGACCCCCTGATGATCCTCCAACCCCCCCCCGATCCTCTCTCTTCCCCCTCCCGATTGCCGAACCCCCTCCAGCAATCCCTCCGCTGGACAGACCCCTCACAACTGATGCATACCCGCCCGCAGCCAGCCAGCCTCTCAAGCTGGTTGGCTGTGGGCGGGAAACCAAGGCCTCGCATTCAAATTAGGCCCTGCCTGTAAAATTGACAGAGCCTTTGGCAAACCTGGCCTCCCGGGTTTCCCACCCACCTCCCCAAACAAAATTCCGGCCACCTTATCACGCTTCACAGTAGGAGACACAATGAACATACCAGAAATAGTGGGGAACCAAGGGTATATGTGAGTGAGGAACTTAGAAATAATTAATATTAGTAAATAAAAAGTATTGGAGAAATTAATGGGATTAAAAGCTGACATCCCCTGGACCTGATGGCCTATACTCTAGGGTCTAAAAGAGGTGGCTGCACAGAAAGTGAATGCATTGGCTGTGATCTTCCAAAATTCCCTAGATTCTGTAATGGTCCAAGTGAATTAGAAGGTAGCAAATGTAACACCACTATTCAAGAAAGGAGGGAGAGAGAAAACTGGAAACTAGAGGCCAGTTAGCCTGACATCAGCCATCAGGAAAATGCTGCAATCCATTCTAAAGGAAGTGATAGCAGGGCACTTAGAAACTCATATGATTAGGCAGAGTCAATATGGTTTTATGAAAAGAGAATCATGTTTGACAAATCTATTAGTATATTTTGAGGACGTAACTTGCAGGGTAGATAAAAGGGAACCAGTGGAGGTAATATACTTGGATTTTCAAAAGGCATTCGATAAAGTGCCACAAGAAAGGGTATAAAAGTAAACAGACCTACAGAGCACAGAGTGGTCTGCACAGAGCAGGATTAAATTGAGTGTACTTAAACAGAATGTTTTATTTGGGAATTTGGAATGATTGGTAATTAGGAGAAGAGTAGGAAGGAGTTGGCTGCCTTTTACCTACACTATTTGTAGTGTTTTCAGTTACAGGTAGATATGGGTAATTTAATTACCCATAACTTAATCTAGATCAAATAAATAGTCAAGGACTAAACTGTAGCTACCTTACTTAAATACACATTTAATTAAATAGAACCAGGTCATATAGGGATGGCAGTGCAGGCGGTGTGCTGCTACTGTAGCATGTGGGAGTTTGTGGAGGGCATTTTGATCCTAGACAACCACGTTTGCAGTAAGTACCTGCATCTTGAGGAATTCAGCTCCGAATTGTTGAGCTGAAGTCTGAGGTGCAGACAGTATGTGGCGGGAGGGAGCGGAAGAGTCACCTGGACACTTTCATCGAGGAGGCAGTCATACCCCTTAGGTTATATAGTGGTACAGGTCTGATTAGTGGTCAGGGACAGGAGGGTGTGACTGAAACACAGGCAGGTTAGAGGACCCCGGGAACAGTGTTGGAGGAGCCTCGGCATTTGTCCTTATCCAACAGGTATGAGAATCTTGCTGCCTGTGTGGGTGAGAAAAAAGCCTGCAAGATGGTTGAGCAAGCTGACCATGGTGCAGGAGGCCATTTAAGTGGGGGGGAGGAGAGAGTGAAAGGGAATGTAATTGTGGTAGGGGACAGTATAGTCAAAGGGATCGATACTGTTCTCTGCAGCCATGACCGGGAGTTCTGAAGGGTGGTGCGTGGAGAGGCCTGTAAAAAGGCCCAGCGTCCGAGAGTCATCGGGAATCATGGTGCATCAGCGAGAGGCTCAGGAGGTGCGTGGAGAGGCCTATAAAAAGGCCCAGCGTCCGAGAGTCGTCGGGAGTAATGGTGCATTGGCGAGAGGCTCGGGAGGTGCGTGGAAAGGCGTGGCTTGTGCAGCTACAGGGAGAAGGCAATAAAGAAGTAGAAAGAAATCGAAAGGTGACGTCATGGCCAAGGGGGTAAGTGATTGGCTGGTGATTGGTGAGTAGCTTTTCTTTTTCTTTATCAGTAAGCAATAATTAGCATTGTTGCCAACTTAAGTGTATCTAAGGGCTAATTATGGCAGGAGAGCTCGGACACGTGTTATGCTCCTCCTGTACAATGTGGGAAGTCAGGAACATTTCCGGTGTCCCTGACAACTACGTGTGCGGGAAGTGTATCTGCCTCCAGCTCCTGACAGACCGCATTGCGGCACTGGAGCTGCGGGTGGATTCACTCTGGAGCATCCACGATGCTGAGAATAACGTGAATAGCACATTTAGCGAGTTGGTCACACCGCAGGTAAAGGGTACTCAGCCAGATAGTAAATGGGTGACCAGCAGGAAGAGCAGTGTAAGGAAAGTAGTGCAGGGGTCCCTTGCGGTCATCCCCCTGCAAAACAGATACACTGCTTTGGGTACTGTTGAGGGGGATGACTCATCAGGGGAGGGCAGCAGCAGCCAAGTTCATGGCACCATGGGTGGCTCTGCTGCACAGGAGGGCAGGAAAAAGAGTGGGAGAGCTATAGTGATAGGGGATTCAATGGTAAGGGGAATAGATCGGCGTTTCTGCAGCTGCAACCAAGACTCCAGGATGGTATGTTGCCTCCCTGATGCAAGGGTCAAGGATGTCTCGGAGCGGGTGCAGGACATTCTGAAAAGGGAGGGTGAACAGCCAGTTGTCGTGGTACACATAGTTACCAATGACATAGGTAAAAAACGGGATGAGGTCCTACAAGACGAATTTAGGGAGCTAGGAGCTAAATTAAAACGTAGGACCTCAAAAGTAGTAATCTCAGGATTGCTACCAGTACCACGTGCTAGTCAGAGTAGGAATCGCAGGATAGCTTAGATGAATACGTGGCTTGAGGAGTGGTGCAGAAGGAAGGGATTCAAATTCCTGGGACATTGGAACCAGTTCTGGGAGAGGTGTGACCAGTACAAACCAGACGGTCTGCACCTGGGCAGGACCGGAACCAATGTCCTCGGGGAAATGTTTGCTAGTGCTGTTGGGGAGGCATTAAACTAATATGGCAGGGGGATGGGAACCTATGCAGGGAGACAGAGGGAAGTAGAATGGGGGTTGACAGTGGATAGGCAATGGCAAACATTTATAGATCACATGGATGAACTTCAACAGTTGTACATCCCTGTCTGGAGTAAAAATAAAACAGGGAAGGTGGCTCAATCGTGGCTAACAAGGGAAATTAAGGATAGTGTTAGATCCAAGGAAGAGGCATATAAATTGGCCAGAAAAAATAGCAAACCTGAGGACTGGGAGAAATTTAGAATTTATCAGAGGAGGACAAAGGGTTTATTTAGGAGGGGGAAAATAGAGTATGAGAGGAAGCTTGCCGAGAACATAAAAACTGATTGCAAAAGCTTCTATAGATATGTGAAGAGAAAAAGATTGGTGAATACAAACATAGGTCCCTTGCAGTTGGACTCAAGTGAATTAATAATGGGGAACAAAGAAATGGCAGACCAATTGAACAAATACTTTGGTTCTGTCTTCACGAAGGAAGACACAAATGACCTTCCGGATGTACAAGGGGACCGAGGGTCTAGTGAGAAGGAGGAACTGAAGGATATCCTTTATTAGGCAGGAAATTGTGTTGGGGAAATTGATGGGATTGAAGGCCGATAAATCCCCAGGGCCTGATTGTCTGCATCCCAAGTACTTAAGGAGGTGGCCCTAGAAATAGTGGATGCATTGGTAATCATTTTCCAACAGTCTATCGACTCTGGATCAGTTCCTATGGACTGGAGGATAGCTAATGTAACATCACTTTTTAAGAAAGGAGGGAGAGAGAAAACGGATAATTATAGACTGGTTAGCCTGACATCAGTAGTGGGGAAAATTTTGGAATCTATTATTAAGGATGAAATAGCAGAGGAGATTGCTATAACAGGATTGTAAAAATATGTCAATAGAAGACAATAGACTTCCACTGGCATATATTTGCATTCCAGATATTGTTTAATAGCCAGTCTTAATTGGAAATGTTGGTTGAAGGAAGGTAGATATATATTTTAGTTATGTCAAATACATTTGATCAAACACCTTTCATAACTATATGTAAATAAAAAGACTGCAATTGTTAGATATACAGTTCTTACTCAGCATTAGATTAGATGCTCCATTATTTGAATTGCTCCATTATTTGAAAGGAGGAAACACCAGTACAAAATGTTTCAATAAATCAGTAGTTTTATTTTTAATTGCATTATGTTGAGAAATAATTGGCACACACAAACTTTGCCCTTAAACCAATATAACCAATCTATAGAGTGTCTATTGCTGGTATTTCTATGTTTAATTTCTGGCTTTGGCACAAGATGTCTGGCCAGTAGATTTGTAATGAGAAAATGCTAGAAACACGCGGGTCGGTCAGCAGCTGCCAACTAATGTAATTTTTTCATCGCGCCCACTCCCCGCACCTCCCTTGCGCTGTGCAAGAGGTCTCCTGCCCCTGTTTTCACCAGATGTAAACATTTTCAGGTTAATTAATGCGCAGTGGGTGGGCAATTAATCCAACTTTTCACCAACATGTTGATTTGAATGGGTAGGTGAAACGTGCAGCAAAGCCGATGCACAGTCGGAACTTGACCGATCGCAAGTTTGGGATTGAGCGCATATGCAAGTGCATACAGAAATCCTGAACTTGCAATCAATTTCAAAGGCGCTATGATGGCATACTCTGAGTACGCTGCCATACCGACCGTGAATTCAGGGCCAATGTATCTCTAAAAATAAAATACTTTTTGATTATAGTCTTGATTCCGGGGATGAGGGGGTTGACTTATGAGGAAAGGTTGAGTAGGTTGGGCCTCTACTCATTGGAATTCAGAAGAATGAGAGGTGATCTTATCGAAACGTATAAGATTATGAGGGCGCTTGACGAGATGTATGCAGAGGGGATGTTTCCACTGATGGGGAAGACTAGAACAGAGGGGATGATCTTAGAATAAGGGGCCGCCTATTCAAAACAGAGATGAGGAGAAATTTCTTCTGAGGGTTGTAAATCTGTGGAATTCACTGCCTCAGAGAGCTGTGGAAGCGGGACATTGAATAAATTTAAGACAGAAATAGATAAGGGATTATGGGGAGCGGGCGGGGAAACATAGAAACATAGAAAAATAGGTGCAGGAGTAGGCCATTCGGCCCCTCGAGCCTGCATCACCATTCAATAAGATCATGGCTGATCATTCCCTCAGTATCCCTTTCCTGCTTTCTCTCCATACCGCTTTATCCCTTTAGCCGTAAGGGCTATATCTAACTCCCTCTTGAATATATCCAATGAACTGGCATCAACAACTCTCTGCGGCAGGGAATTCCACAGGTTAACAACTCTGAGTGAAGAAGTTTCTCCTCATCTCAGTCCTAAATGGCCTACCCCTTATCCTAAGACTGTGCCCCTGGTTCTAGACTTCCCCATCATCGGGAACATTCTTCTGCATCTAACCTGTTCAGTCCCATCAGTATCTTATAAGTTTCAATGAGATCCCCTCCCATTCTTCTAAACGCCAGTGTATAAAGGCCCAGTTGATCCAGTCTCTCCTCATATGTCAGTCCCGCCATCCCAGGAACCTTTGCTGCACTCCCTCAATAGCAAGAACGTCCTTCCTCAGATTAGGAGACCAAAACTGAACACAATATTCCAGGTGAGGCCTCACCAAGGCCCTGTACAACTGCAGTAAGACCTCCCTGCTCCTATACTCAAATCCCCTAGCTATGAAGGCCAACATACCATTTGCCGCCTTCACCGCCTGCTGTACCTGCATGCCAACTTTCAATGACTGATGTACCATGACACCCAGGTCTCATTGCATCTCCCCCTTTCCTAATCTGTCGCCATTCAGATAATATTCTGCCTTTGTGTTTTTGCCCCCAAAGTGGATAACCTCACATTTATCCACATTATACTGCATCTGTCATGCATTTGCCCACTCACCTAACCTGTTTAAGTCATCCTGCAGCCTTTTAGCATCCTCCTCATCTCACACCGCTACCCAATTTAATATCATCTGCAAACTTGGAAATATTACACTCAATTCCTTCATCCAAATCATTAATGTATATTGTAAAGAGCTGGGGTCCCAGCACTGAGCCCTGCGGCATCCCACTAGTCACTGCCTGCCATTCTGAAAAGGACCCGTTTATCCTGACTCTCTGCTTCCTGTCTGCCAACTAGTTCTCTATCCATGTCAGTACATTACCCCCAATACCATGTGCTTTGATTTTGCTCACCGATGTCTTGTGTGAGACCTTGTCAAAAGCCTTTTGAAAATCCAAATACACCACATCCACTGGTTTTCCCTTGTCCACTCTACTAGATATATCATCAAAAAATTCCAGAAGATTTGTCAAGCATGATTTCCCTTTCATAAATCCATGCTGACTTGGACCGATCCTGTCACTGCTTTCCAAATGCGCTGCTATTTCATCTTTAATAATTGATTCCAACATTTTTCCCACTAATGTCAGGCTAACTGGTCTACAATTATCCATTTTCTCTCTCCCTCTTTTTTAAACAGTGGTGTTACATTAGCTACCCTCCAGTCCATAGGAACTGATCCAGAGTCGATAGACTGCTGGAAAATGATCACCAATGCATCCACTATTTCTATGGCCACTTCCTTAAGTACTCTGGGATGCAGACTATCAGGCCCTGAGGATTTATTGGGCTTCAATCCGATCAATTTCCCCAACATAATTTTCCGCTTTGTAAGGATATCCTTCAGTTCCTCCTTCTCACTAGACCCTCAGTCCCCTAGTATTTCTGGAAGGTTATTTGTGACTTCCTTCGTGAAAACAGAACCAAAGTATTTGTTTAACTGGTCTGCCATTTCTTTGTTCCCTATTATAAATTCACCTGAATCTGACTACAAGGGACCTACGTTTGTTTTCACTAATCTTTTTCTTTTCACATATCTATAGAAGCTTTTGCAGTCAATTTTTATGTTTCCAGCAAGCTTCCTCTCATGCTCTCTTTTCCCCGTCCTGATTAAACCCTGTGTCCTCCTCTGCTGAATTTTAAATGTCTCCCAGTCCTCAGGTTTGCTGCTTTTTCTGGCCAATTTATATGCCTCTTCCTTGGATTTAACACTATCCTTAATTTCCCTTGTTAGCCACGGTTGAGCTACCTTCCCAGTTTTATTTTTACTCCCGACAGGGATGTACAATTGCTGAAGTTCATCCATGTGATCGTTAAATGTTTGCCATTGCCTATCCACCGTCAACCCTTTAAGTATCACTCGCCAGTCTATTCTAGGCAAGTGGAGCTGAGTCCATGATCAGATCAGCCATGATCTTATTGAATGGTGGAGCAGGCTCGGGGGCTGTATGGCCTACTCCTGTTCCTAGTTCTTATAATGGGTACAGTATCAAGCTAATGTATATCTAATTGAAGTACAAAACAAATCTTTTCAAATATTTGGCGATTGCACTAAGTCCGGTTGTGAGAGGGTTATATTGATTTTGCAACCATTGCTGTACAGCAGGTTTTCACAGAACAGATAAAAAGTGATATATTGAAATCAAAACGCTCTTGAACACCAAACAGCTGACAGGATATTTGGGACAGCAGCTGTTGTGTTGTGTTGCGTAAAATATTGGTTTTCTTTTTAAAAGAGGGTCATACTGTTGAGACTAAAGACATTGAGCCTGCCATGAACCTAGTATAATGTTTCTGTTTGCTATTTCAATTTGCCATGGTACCTCAACAATAGAATGTGTGTCTAATGGTTGACGAATTGGACATTGTGATCTAGAAATATATATAAACAGTTAGGTCATGGATTAACAGTGACCAAGGAGAAAGCTTGCTTTGGCACAAACAATAAGCTATTAATGCACTGTAGCTGGCAATATACCAATGCACCTGCAAGCAACCATTAAGTTTGCAGTGTATAGATATCCCAGCACATGTCTTCTGTAGTCAGTGCTACAATTGCTCAGACAAATATAGAATATACAGTATTTTATAGTATGTATGTGAAGGTTAAGGATCATCGGCTTCATTTAAAATATCAATGAAATTCTTCCACAAAGGACATTTGCCCTTTAAACCATAATAATAGTGTTATTGAATAATGGAAAAATAGATACCAGTAAATGTGACTTTGCTAATAAAGCCTTAACATTTGAATTGTCGCTCAATTATAATGTATAATGTCTTGTGTCCAATGTGTACTCCCTATTTGTCACATTTCCTATTGTCACACTTTTGTTGTCAACATTTGTTGTCACACTTTCACATTCAGCACTTGCATTGTCACACTTTATTGATTGCCTCAAAGTAGAACAGCAGTTAAGTCATTGAAAACATCAGATTGTATCTCTGTCCATGACAGTTTCATGCTTTTGAAAATAAATCCATAGTTAGTGAGGAAAGCAAAAACCCCACAACATATGAAAATTAATTACAGCATAATTTAACCTGGAACTTGCAAACTATTCATTACTTTGATTTACACAAGGAGCTATCTAAGATTTACAACCAATCTAATAACTTTTACATTTGTCCACATGAAATGACAATTGCCACGTCAGCCCAGCTCCCCAATTTATCCAGGCCCTTCTGTAATTCATCAGCCTGCTCCCTGTTCTTCCCATAAAATACTGTATATCGTCTGCAACCTTGCAGAGTTTTGTTTCTGTCCTGACTTTCAAGGAGAGAAAAATAATTTTTAAAATCATGTATCTAATTGAGGAAAAATATAAATTCAATTTGCCATGATATTTTAACAATAGAAAGTGTAGGTTTTCCTGTATTTGCTTACAATGAAAGTACTTTGTTTTTTATTTTGTGGCACATGCAAGTTTCAGCTACTCACTGGAGAAAGTTGTTGAGTGATCGGGGAGCCTGCCATTTGAACTGCCATTTTTTTCATAACTGTTGCCATTATATTGTAGACCTTTTGGGTGGTCAATAATTATTTTAGGTATCTAGTTGATTTCCTATGGCATTGATCATGAGTAATTTGGGATAAAATGGTGGAAGCACTGAGCCAGTCAGCAGCATCTGTGGAGAAAGAAACCGAATTAACGCCTGTAATGTTAACTCTGTTTCACATTCTACAGATGCTACCTGATCTGCTGAGTGGTTCCAGCATTTTCTGTTTCTATTTCAGATTTCCAACATCCACAGTATTATATTTTTGTATGGGTAGTTTGGGGTCTGAAGCACAGTTGTCCGTATCACTTTCAGGCTGCTGCTTACTACAACTGCAGGAAAGTGGTCTAAGTAGGCAAACTCTGAGGTCAATTTGAAAATAATTGTCTTTGGAAGTTTGTGTAGATTGGCAACTGCTCTTTGGGGCAAGACCAGCTGATTAAGGTCAAGAGCAAAATAAGGAAGTGATTTACATTCTTTCTCTCTTTTTTTTAAAAAAAAGATTGCTCATTTGAAATGTGATATCTGACCAGTTATTAAGGGAAAAAAAGTCCAGCTTGTAGAAATACTTTAATAAGGTTGAATGAAACTACTTCAGAAAGATCATAATAAAACAAACAAACTAAAGTAATAGTTTAAATTAAAAAAACACTGGTGGATTAGTGACATATGCAGTGAAAACACAAATTTCTTCTGGATTTAAGTAGAAAAGAATCTTACAGCACATAAGGCCATTCAGTCCGTCTTCCTGCACGGCTCTGAGAGTTGTCCAATTTAGTCCCACACCCCAGCTTTTTCCCCATAACCCTGCAAATTAGTTCTCGTCAAGTACATATCCAATTGAATTTTGAAAGGTCCGATGGAATCTGCTTCCACCACTCATCAAGGAGCACTTTCCAGATCTTAACAACCTGCTGTGAAAAAAATTCTCCTAATTTTCCCCTTTACTTTTGCCAATTATTTTAAATCTATGACCTTTGGTTACCAACCCATTTGCAAGAGAAAACAGTTTCTCCTTACTTGCTCTATCAAAACCCCTCATAATTTTGAATACGTCGTTTAGATCTCCCATTAATCTTCTCTGCTCTAAGAATAACAATCCTAACTTCTCCAATCTCTCCAAATAACTGAAGTCCCTTATCCCTGGCATCATACTGGTAAACCACCTCTGTACCCTCTCCAAGGTCTTGACATCATTCCTAAAGTGTGATGCCCAGAATTGTACACTACTGCAGCTGAGACCTAACCAGCGATTTGTAAAAGTTTAGCATGACTTCCTTGTTTTTGTATTCAATGCCCCTAATATGTCCTTACTATACAGTACAAATGCACACGAGGCCCATACTAGAGAGAAGGTCACTCTGACTAGTAACCTTTATTAGCCAGCAGTGAAGTGGAGAAGATGGGTGGAGCTTCCCCTTTTATACCTGGAAGTCCAGGTTAGGAGTGTCTCCCACAAGTTCACCACCTATTGGTCAGTGTTCTCACGGTGTACAACTTAGGTCAGTTTATACATGGATTACAATGACAGTTGAATACATGACATCACCTCCCCCCCACCCCCCCTGTCTTATTGGGATCACAGGTTAAGTCTCTCTGGTGGTTTACGCTCCCTTGTGGAGCGCCTGAGTTGGGGCTCTGGTTGTTGGACGCTGGCCTGAGTGTCTGCTGTTTGCGGTGCCTCAGGCCTGTCCAGACTGCCCACAGTGACTGGGCTCTCCTCCACTTGGTTCCGGTGTTCGGTCACCTGTGGTGGAGTGAACTCTACATCGTGTTCTTCCTCTGCTTCTTCTATGGGGTTGCTGAACCACCTTTTTTGTTTGATCCACGTGTTTGCAGCAGATTTGTCCATTGGTGAGTTTAACTACCAGAATTCTATTCCCCTCTTTGACAATCACAGTGCCTGTGAGCCATTTGGGCCCTGTTGCGTAGTTGAGGACAAAGGCAGGGTCATTGACATCAATACATCGCACCCTCGCATTCCTGTCATGGTAGTCACACTGTGACCGTGCATGCTCTCAACAATTTCTTTCATGGTGGAGTGTATAATGGATAACCTGGTTTTGAGCGTCCTTTTCATTAGCAGCTCTGCGGGTGGAACCCCTGTGAGCGAGTGTGGTCGGGATCTATTGGCCAACAGGAGGCATGATAAGCGGCTTTGTAGGGAACCCCCTTGGATTCTCTACATTGCTCGTTCCGCCTGGCCGTTTGAGGCCGGCTTGAACGGTGCCGTTCTGACATGGTTGATACCATTTCCTGCCATGAAGACCTGGAATTCAATGCTTGTAAAGCACGGGCCATTGTCGCTGACCAAGACGTCCGGTAGACCATGGGTGGCGAACATTGCCCGTAGACTTTCTATCGTGGCAAACGATGTGCTTGAATTCAGAATGGCCCACTCGATCCATTTGGAGTACTACAAACAAAAACATTTTTCCCATGAAAGGACCTGCATAGTCCACATGGATGCGTGACCATGGCTTGGTGGGCCAGGACCAGGGGCTAAGGGGGGCTTCCCTGGGCGCATTGCCCAGCTGGGCACATGTGTTAATAGAAAAATAAAACATAGAAAATAGGTGCAGGAGTAGGCCATTCGGCCCTTCGAGCCTGCACCGCCATTCAATGAGTTCATGGCTGAACATGCAACTTCAATACCCCATTCCTGCTTTCTCGCCATACCCCTTGATCCCCCTAGTAGTAAGGATTACATCTAACTCCTCTTTGAATATATTTAGTGAATTGGCCTCAACAATTTTCTGTGGTAGAGAATTCCACAGGTTCACCACTCTCTGGGTGAAGAAGTTTCTCCTCATCTCGGCCCTAAATGGCTTACCCCTTATCCTTAGACTGTGATCCCTGGTTCTGGACTTCCCCAACATTCCTGCATCTAACCTGTCTAAACCCGTCAGAATTTTAAACGTTTTTATGAGATCCCCTCTCATTCTTCTGAACTCCAGTGAATACAAGCCCAGTTGATCCAGTCTTTCTTGATATGTCAGTCCCGCCATCCCGGGAATCAGTCTGGGGAACCTTCGCTGCACTCCCTCAATAGCAAGAATGTCCTTCCTCAAGTTAGGAGACCAAAACTGTACACAATACTCCAGGTGTGGCCTTACCAAGGCCATGTACAACTATAGTAACACCTCCCTGCCCCTGTACTCAAATCCCCTCGCTATGAAGGCCAACATGCCATTTGCTTTCTTAACCGCCTGCTGTACCTGCATGCCAACCTTCAATGACTGATGTACCATGACACCCAGGTCTCGTTGCACCTCCCCTTTTCCTAATCTGTTATCATTCAGATAATAGTCTGTCTCTCTGTTTTTACCACCAAAGTGGATAACCTCACATTTATCCACATTATACTTCATCTGCCATGCATTTGCCCACTCGCCTAACCTATCCAAGTCACTCTGCAGCCTCATAGCATCCTCCTCGCAGCTCACACTGCCACCCAACTTAGTGTCATCCGCAAATCTGGAGATACTACATTTAATCCCCTCGTCTAAATCATTAATGTACAATGTAAACAGCTGGGACCCCAGCACAGAACCTTGCGGTACCCCACTAGTCACTGCCTGCCATTCTGAAAAGTACCCATTTACTCCTACTCTTTGCTTCCTGTCTGCCAACCAGTTCTCAATCCATGTCAGCACACTACACCCAATCCCATGTGCTTTAACTTTGCACATTAATCTCTTGTGTGGGACCTTGTCGAAAGCCTTTTGAAAGTCCAAATATACCACATCAACTGGTTCTCTCTTGTCCACTCTACTGGAAACATCCTCAAAAAATTCCAGAAGATTTGTCGAGCATGATTTCTCTTTCACAAATCCATGCTGACTTGGACCTATCATGTCACCTCTGTCCAAATGCACTGCTATGACATCCTTAATAATTGATTCCATCATCTTACCCACTACTGATGTCAGGCTGACTGGTCTGTAATTCCCTGTTTTCTCTCTCCCTCCTTTTTTAAAAAGTGGGGTTACATTGGCTACCCTCCACTCCATAGGAACTGATCCAGAGTCTATGGAATGTTGGAAAATGACTGTCAATGCATCCACTATTTCCAAGGCCACCTCCTTAAGTACTCTGTGATGCAGTCCATCAGGCCCTGGGGATTTATCGGCTTTCAATCCCATCAATTTCCCCAACACAATTTCCCGTCTAATAAGGATTTCCCTCAGTTCCTCCTTCTTACTAGACCCTCTGACCCCTTTTATATCCGGAAGGTTGTTTGTGTCCGCCTTAGTGAATCCCGAACCAAAGTACTTGTTCAATTGGTCTGCCATTTCTTTGTTCCCCATTATGACTTCCCCTGATTCTGACTGCAGGGGACCTATGTTTGTCTTTACTAACCTTTTTCTCTTTACATATCTATAGAAACTTTTGCAGTCCGTCTTAATGTTCCCTGCAAGCTTCCTCTCGTACTCTATTTTCCATGCCCTAATCAAACCCTTTGTCCTCCTCTGCTGAGTTCTAAATTTCTCCCAGTCCCCAGGTTCACTGCTATTTCTGACCAATTTGTATGCCACTTCCTTGGCTTTAATACTATCCCTGATTTCCCTTGGTAGCCACGGTTGAGCCACCTTCCCTTTTTTATTTTTACGCCAGACAGGGTTGTACAATTGTTGTAGTTCATCCATGCGGTCTCTAAATGTCTGCCATTGCCCATCCACAGTCAACCCCTGAAGTATCGTTCGACAATCTATCCTAGCCAATTCACGCCTCATACCTTCAAAGTTACCCTTCTTTTAAGTCCTGGACCATGGTCTCTGAATTAACTGTTTCATTCTTCATCCTAATGTAGAATTCCACCATATTATGGTGTCACTTCCCCAAGGGGCCTCGCACAACGAGATTGCTAATTAATCCTCTCTCATTACACAACACCCAGTCTAAGATGGCCACCCCCTAGTTGGTTCCTTGACAAATTGGTCTTGAAAACCATCCCTAATGCACTCCAGGAAATCCTCCTCCACCGTATTGCTTCCAGTTTGGTTAGCCCAATCTGTATGCATATTAAAGTCACCCATGATAACTGCTGCACCTTTATTGCATGCACCCCTAATTTCCTGTTTGATGCCTGCGAACACAAAGTTCCAGGTCTGCATCTATCCCTGGCCACCAAACGTGTGACCTGGCAATTGCCTTCATCATGATGATGCCTGGGTGCTCATTGTGGAGTTCTCTGATGAACATTTCTCTGCCCATCTGGGGCATGACTACTCGGTTACCCCACAGGAGGCAATCGGCCTGAATTGAGAGTTCATCCTTGCGCCTGTGAAATGGTTTAAATTCCTCAGGGCATGCCCCGTACGTGGCTGCCCAGTCCCCATTCAGGACACATTTCTTAACTAAAGACAGTAGCAGGTCTCTCTTTGTCCAGACTTTGATCTGACGGGCTGTCACGGTGAGCTTTTGCTTTCGAAAGCTTCAACAGCCATGACCATCTCAGCAGCATGCTCAGTTGCCCCCTCGATGGTGGCTAGTGGGAGCCTGCTGAATGCATCGGCGCAGTTTTCAGTGCCCGGTCTGTGCCGAATTATATAGTCATAGGCGGCTAACGTGAGTGCCCACCTCTGTATGCGGACCGACGCACTTGCATTTATGGCCTTGTTGTTGACCAAAAGGGACGTTAGGGGTTTGTGATCGGTCTCCAGCTCAAATTTCCTGCCAAAAGGTACTGGTGCATTTTTTTTTTACTGCATATACACATGCAAGCGTGTCCTTTTCTACCATCCCATAGCCCCTTTCTGCCTGGGACAGACTTCTGGAGGCATAAGCTACCGGCTGTAACTGACCCTTGGCATTAACATGCTGCAACACACACCCGACCCCATAGGACGACGCATCACACGTTAAAACAAGTTTCTTACATGGGTCATATAGCGTTAACAGATTGTTAGAGCATGCAATTTGTTATGCTCCATCAAAAGCCCTTTCCTGGCAGTCCCCCCAGACCCATTCGTGACCTTTGCGTAGGAGCACGTGTAGTGGCTCTAACAGCGAGCTCAATTTGGGAAGAAAGTTACCAAAATAGTTCAGGAGCCCCAGGAACGAACGCAACTCCGTCGTGTTATGGGGTCTGGGTGCTCTCTGGATCACTTCTGTTTTGGACGCAGTAGGTCTGATCCCGTCTGCTGCTACCCTCATCCCCAGGAATTCTACCTCTGGAGCTAGGAAGACACACTTCGCCTTTTTCAGTCGCAGACCTACCCTGTCCAGTCAGCGTAGCACCTCCTCCAGGTTGTGAAGGTGTTCTTCAGTATTGCAACCCATGATGAGGATGTCATTTTGAAAAACCACCGTCCTTGGAATCGACGTTCCATGTTTCGTTGAAAGATTGTGGCGGCCAAGCGAATCCCAAACGGACGTCTGTTGTACTCAAACAACCCCTTGTGTGTCGTGATGGTGGTCAGCTTCTTCGATTCACTCGCCAGCTCCTGGGTCATGTAAGCTGAGGTCAGGTCCAAGTTTGAGAAAAGTTTGCCACCGGATAGCATCGCAAAGAGGTAGTGGGTACTGGTCTTGGAGTGACACCCGATTGATGGTGGCCTTGTAATCACCACATCTCCTGACCGACCCATCCACCTTGAGTACTGACACAATCGGGCTCGCCCAGTCACTGAATTCGACTGGCGAGATGATGCCTTCCCTCAGCAGGCGGTCCAATTCGCATTCTATCTTTTCCCGCATCACATACGGCACCGCTCTGGCCTTGTGGTGTACTGGCCTGGGGTCCAGGTTTATTTGAATCACTACCTTGGTCCCCATGAAAGTGCCAATGCCGGGTTGAATTAGTCAAATTTGTCCAGGACCTGAGCATGATATTCGCTCCACAGAAGAAATTGCATTGACATCGCCCCATTTCCAGTTCATGACAGCAAGCCAACTCCTCCCCAGCAGTGCGGGACCGTCCCCCGGGACAATCCAGAGTGGCAACCTGTTCTCCGAATCTTTGTGGGTCACGGCTACCGTGGCGCTGCCTAGCACCGGAATGATCTCCTTTGTATATGTATGCATCAATCGGCAATAATTTTGGTCTCCTGGCCTTGGATGCCCACAACTTGTCTAACTATTTGATACTCATCAGGGACTGGCTGGCCCCTGTGTCTAGCTCCATTGATACTGGGATGCTATTGAGGAGCACGTTCATCATTATCGGTGGCGTCCTGGTGTATGAACTGTATATGTGCTCCACATGAACTCGCTGAACTTCAGCTTCCAGCGATTTCCCCCAGTGTCCATTTGGCTTCGTAGGGCTTCCATCAGGCCCATACTCCTCGTATATCAACCTGGCTGCAGGCTTCCTGCACATACGCGCTAAGTGACCGCTGATGTTACAATTTCTGCAGGTATATTGCTGATACGTGCAAGCTCTGGCTGTGTGTTTGCCTCCACACCTCCAACATGAGCCGTTGTTGGAAACAAAAGGTCCATTACCAGTCGATCGTCTGACTGTCTCTGTGACTGTACTTAAGTGCACCATTGACAGCTGTTGATGGCCCCATTACTGGCCGCATTGTCCCTTGTGATGGCATGAATTGCCATTCAGCTAGCCATTGTCTCTGTTGAATTCCCCCTTTGGGTTCGACTACATGCTCGGGCATGCCCGATTGCCCCTGTCTGCCTGGAGAACTGTATGCCATGTTAACAATGTTGACTCCCTGTCCATTTGCTGCATTTAAACCAAGATTTTTGTCAAACATCATTCTGGTTTCTTCCTCCCCTGAGATAAATGTCTGGGCTATCAAAGCTGCCGTTTCCACGGTCAAGTCTTTGGTCTCGATCAGTTTCCTGAAAACCCCAGCATGCCCGATGCCCTCAATAAAAGTGTCTCACAGCATCTCTGCTCTGCATGCATCTGTGAACTTACATCGGCTCGCCAGTTGCCGGAGGTCTGCCACGAAGTCTGGAACGCTTTGCCCTTCTCGTCGGTGTGTGTAAAACCAATGTCTCGCTATATGCATGCTGCTCACTGGTTTAAAATGTTCCCCGATCAACTTACTGAACTCTTCAGAAGTCTTGTCCGCCGGCTTCTCTGGCGCTAGAAGGTCCTTCATCGGGGAGTATGTCCTGGATCCACAAACTGTCAGATGAGCCCTGCATTTGTTGGCCGAATCCTGTCCCGGCCATTCCTTAGTGACGAAACTTTGCTGTAGTCTCTCAATAAAATCGTCCCAATCATCAACACAGTACCTCTCGTCTGTGCTGCTAGTGGCCATGCTCACGTGGTTTAAATCCCAATTTCTCGTCGCCAATAATATGTCCTTACTATACAGTACAAATGCACACGAGGCCCATACTTGAGAGAAGGTCACTCTGTGACCAGTAACCTTTATTTGCCAGCACTGAAGTGGAGAAGATGGGTGGAGCTTCCCCTTTTATACCTGAAAGTCCAGGTTAGGAGTGTCTCCCACAAGTTCACAGTGTACAACTTAGGTCAGTTTATACATGGATTACAATGATCGTTGAATACATGACAGCCCCTATTTACAAAGCCAAGTATTTCATATGCTTTCTTAACCCCCACTTCTCAGCTTGCCCTACCATTTCAAAGATTTGTGAATACGCACCCCCAGGTCCCTCTGTTCTTGCACCTCCCTCAAAATAGTACCGTTTAGATTATACTGCCTCTCCATGTTGTTCCTTCCAAAGTGCATCACTTCACAGTTATCCACATTAAATTATATTTGCCATGTGTCTGCCCATTTCACCAGTCTCTCTGTCTTCCTGAAGTCTGCTACTATCCTCCTTACAATTTCTACGTTGCCAAGTTTTGTATCATCAGCAAACTTCTAAATTGTGCTCCTGATACCCAAATCTGTGTCATTTAGAAATAACAAGAAAGCAATGGTTCTAATACCGAACCCTGGGGGATCCAACTACATATTTCTCGCCAGTCAGAAAAACATTCATTCACCACTACTCTCAGCCTCCTATCACTTAGCCAATTACATACCCAAGTTACCACCGTCCCTTTATTCACATGTGCTTCTATTTTCCAAATAAACCTGTTATGTGGTACTTTATCAAATGGCTTTTGAAAGTCCATATATACAACATCTACTGCCCTGCCTTCATCAACCCTCTCTGTCACATCATCAAATAACTCAATCAGGTTAGTTGAACACGATTTGCCTTCAACAAATCTGTGCTGGCTGACTTTATTAACACATGCTTCTCCAAGTGAGAATTAATTTTGTTCTTGACAATGGGCTCTAGTAGTTTCCCACCACTGACATTAGACTAACTGACCTGTAGTTACCAGGTTTATCTCTTTCCGCCTCTTCCCCCCCCCCCCTTTTTGAATTGGGGTGTAACATTTGCAAACTGCCAGTCCTCTGACACCACTCTCCTATCCAAGGAGGATTGAAAGGTTGGGGGTCAGAGGTTCTGCTATCTCCACCCTTGCTTCCCTCAGCAAAGTAGGATTCATCTCCTCTACTGCAACATTAACGGTATCCTCCTTTTGTGAAGACTGATGCCAAGTACCCATTTAGTACTTCAGTCATGCCCTCTGCCACCAAAAGAAGATTTCCTTCTTTGCCTCTAATGGGCCCCACCATTCCTTTAACTATCCTTTTATTTTTATATATTTTTATAGAAGATTTTTGGGTTCCCTTTTATGTTACCTGCTAATCTTTTCTGATATTCTCTTTTTGCCCTTATATTCTTTTAAAATTCCCCCCTGCACTGTAATCTGTACCCGACATTAATCATAAACCTCCTTTTTCTGTTTTTTGTTAATCTTTATATCCTCCATCATGCTGGGAGCTCTAGCTTTGGATGTCCTATCTTTCCTCCTTATGGGAATATACTTGATTTGTACCTGAACCATCTCAGCTTTGAAGACCTGATGTTGCTCATTTACTGTTTTCTTGCCCAACCTTTGCTTCCAGTTCACATGTGCTAGATCCCTTCTCAAATTACTGCCATTTCAATTGGGTATTTTCATTATTGATATTTCTTTGTCCCTCTCAGTAACTACTTTAAACCTAATTATATTATGATCACTATTACCCAGATGTTCTCCCACTGAAACACACTCCACTTGCCCTACTTCATTCCCTAGAATGAGATCCAGCACTGCTTCCTTCCTTGTTGGGTGAGAAACATACTGATTTAAGAAAGTTTTCCTCTGTCGAACTCTGACAGTTAATCTTACAAATACATAGGGGAAGTTTTAGACAGTGTCAGTTCTTGGAATGAATTGTTCTCAAAATTCAGTTTACTCAGCCATAATGTTGCTCACCAGGAAAGTTCACTCAGAACTAGAGGCTCAATTTTCCCCAGTGATTTGTGTCGTTTTTTTTGGCCTAAGTTTTAAAAAGATGCAAGTTTCCCCAATCAATGTGCACCAGCGTAACTAGTTAGTTACGATTTTTTTTAGATTCGTTTTTTTGGTGTCATGGGGGCATAACCTGCCACCCGCACCAATTCTGGCAAGTTTGGCCAGCTCCGATTTACTCCAATTCTTCTTGGGATGGCGTATGTGGCCTCTGTGGAAAAATCTTCTGGTGAGTTAAGAAAATCAGTGCAGGTAAGTAAATCAGCGCAGCAGATGTAGTTCCAGGTCCCAGACAGCAACAGCAGAGAGGTGAGAGGGCGAGAGAGAGAGTGGGGAAGCGTTCGGGCATAGTTAGGAGGAGGCCATTCGACCTGGGATAGGTGTGGGGACCGGGAGGCCATTCGGCCTGGGATAGGTGTGGGGACCAGGAGGCCATTCGGTCTGGGATAGGAGCGGGGACCAGGAGGGAGGAGGCCATATGGCCAGGCATAGGAGTGAGGACCGGGATTCTGACCGTGTCGTCCTCTAAGTACTGGGACAATCAGTCTGGCCCACTCGTTGAATTCCACCGGTGCGATGATGCCTTCTCACTGCAGCCTGTCCAGCTCAATTTCCACTTTCTCTCGCATCATATATGGTACCACCCATGCCTTGTTGTGGCTGGGTCGCGTACCGGGAACCAAATGGATCTGCACTTTCACCCCCGAGAAGCTTCCAATGCCTGGCTCGAACAACAATGGAAACCTGCTCAGAACCTGGGCACATGAAGCATCGTCAACGGACAAGAGCGCTCAGATGTCATCCCAGTTCTAGCGGATTTTTCCCAGCCAGCTTCTGCCAAACAATGTTGGGCCATCCCCTGGCACAATACAGTGGGAGTTCGTGTACTGCTCCATCATAGGAGACTTTGATGTCTGCACTGCCAATTACAGGGATTAGTTCTTTGGTATAAATCCTTAGTTTGGTGTGAATGGGGCTGAGCTTGGGCCTGTGTGCCTTGTTGCCCCATAGACTGTTGAAGGCCTTTTTACTCATTATGGACTGACTTGCACCCATGTCCAATTCCATAGATACTGGAATTCCATTCAGTTCAACTTTCAATATTATTGGTGGACATTTCGTGGTGAATGTGTGTACCCCGTACACTTCTGCCTCCTCGCTTCGAGTCTCCGAATCAGTCTGATCCACAGTGGATCGATCATCCTCTGCAACGTGGTGGTTTGCAGAGTTTGCAGCTCACCTGCACATTCGCTGGAGGTGTCGCATTGTTCTGCAGGCGTTGCACGCATAGTGCTTGAAGCGGCATTGATGGGGCCGATGATCACCTCCACAGCGCCAACAAGGTGTTAACTGCCTCGCATTAACGATTGATGGCGGACTCTGGGTCATCTGAGGTTGGGCAGCAGCAAATGGCGTGAACGTTTTGCCATGTATATTCCAGCTCGAAAACGACGATAGTTTGTTCACAGTACTGGCTGAAACTTTTTTGTTCTGCAAAATCTGTTTGGTGTTGTCATTGGTGGACATAATATTATCTGAATGGCGGCAGATTAGGAAAAGGGGAGGTGCAACGAGACCTGGGTGTCATGGTACATCAGTCATTGAAAGTTGGCATGCAGGTACAGCAGACGGTGAAGAAGACAAATGGTATGTTGGTCTTCATAGCTAGATTTTTATATGTTTCTATGAGATCCCTTCTCATCCTTCTAAACTCCAGTGAATACAGGCCCAGTCTATCCAGTCTCTCCTCATATGTCAGTCCTGCCATCCCGTGAATCAATCTGGTGAACCTTTGCTGCACTCCCTCAATAGCAAGAATGTCCTTCCTCAGATTAGGCGACCAAAACTGAACACAATATTCCAGGTGAGGCCTCACTAAGGCCCTGTACAACTGCAGCAAGACCTCCCTGCTCCTATACTCATTGCCTAGCTATGGAGGCCAACATACCATTTGCCGTCTTCACCGCCTGCTGTACCTGCATGCCAACTTTCAACGACTGATGTACCATGACACCCAGGTCTCGTTGCACCACCCCTTTTCCTAATCTGCTGCCATTCAGATGATGATCTGCCTTTGTGTTTTTACCCTCAAAGTGGATAACCTTACATTTATCCACATTTTACTGCATCTGCCACACGTTTGCCTACTCACCTAACCTGTCCAAGTCACCCTGCAGCCTTTTACTGTCCTCACAGCTCACATCGCCACCCAGCTTAGTGCCATCTGCAAACTTGGAGATATTACTCAATTCCCTCATCCAAATCATTAATGTATATTGTAAATAGCTGGGGTCCCAGCACTGAGCCCTGTGGCACCCCACTAGTCACTGCCTGCCATTCTGAAAAGGACCCGTTTATCTCGACTCTCTGCTTTCTGTCTGCCAACCAGATTTCTATCCACGTCAGTACACTACCCCCAATACCATGTGCACACCAATCTCTTGTGTGGGACCTTGTCAAAAGCCTTTTGAAAGTCCAAATACACCACATTCACTGGTTCTCCCTTGTTCACTCTACCAGTTACATCTTCAAAAAATTTTAGAAGATTTGTCAAGCAGGATTTCCCTTTCATAAATCCATGCTGACTTGGACCAATCCCGTCACCGCTTTCCAAGGGTGCTGCTATTTCATCTTTAAAAATTGATTCCAACATTTTCCCCACTACCAATGTCAGGCTAACCGGTCTATAATTATCCGTTTTCTCTCTCCCTCCTTTCTTAAAAAGTGATGTTACATTAGCTACCCTCCAGTCCATAGGAACTGATCCAGAGTCGATAGACTGTTGGAAAATGATCATCAATGCATCCACTATTTCTAGGGCTACTTCCTTAAGTACTCTGGGATGCAGACCATCAGGCCCCGGGGATTTATCGGCCTTCAATCCCTCACACAATTTCCCGCCTAATAAGGATTTCCTTCAGTTGCTCCTTCTCACTAGACCCTCGGTCCCCTAGTATTTCCAGAAGTTTATTTGTGTCTTCCTTCGTGAAGACAGAACCAAAGTATTTGCTCAACTGGTCCGCCATTTCTTTGTTCTTCATTATAAATTCATCTGAATCTGACTGCAAGGGACCTACATTTGTCTTCACTAATCTTTTTCTCTTCACATATCTATAGAAGCTTTTGCAGTCAGTTTTTATGTTCCCTGCAAGCTTCCTCTCATGCTCTATTTTCCCCCTCCAAATTAAACCCTTTGTGCTCCTCTGCTGTATTATAAAATTCTCCCAGTCCTCAGGTTTGCTGCTTTTTCTGGCCAATTTATATGCCTCTTCCTTGGATTTAACACTATCCTTAATTTCCCTTGCCCACCTTCACCTTCCCCGTTCTATTTTTATTCCAGACAGGGATGTACAATTGTCAAAGTTCATCCATATGATCTTTAAATGTTTGCCATTACCTATCCAACGTTAACCTTTCAAGTATCACTCACCAGTCTATTCCAACCAATTCATGTCTCATACCATCGAAGTTACCTTTCCTTAAGTTCAGGACACTAGATTCTGAATTAACTGTGTCGCTCTCCATCTTAATAAAGAATTCTACCATATTATGGTCACTCTTCCCCAAGGGGCCTCGTACAACAAGATTGCTAATTAGACCTTTCTCATTACACATCACCTAATCTAGGATGGCCAGCCCTCGAGTTGGTTCCTTGACATATTGGTCGAGAAAACCATCTCTAATACACTCCAGGAAATCCTCCTCCACCCCATTGCTACCATTTTGGTTAGCCCAATCTATATGTAGATTAAAATTGCCCATGATAACTGCTGTACTTTATTACATGTATCCCTAATTTCTTGTTTGTTGCTGTACCCAACCTCACTACTACTGTTTGGTGGTCTGTACACAACTCCCACTAGCGTTTTCTGCCCTTTGGTATTCCGCAGCTCCACCCATACAGATTCCACATCATCGAAGCTGAAGTCCTTCCTTACTATTGCGTTAATTTCCTCTTTATCCAGCAATGCCCCCCACCTCCTTTTCCTTTCTGTCTATCCTTCCTGAATGTTGAATACCCCTGGATGTTGAGTTCCCAGCCTTGATCACCCTGGAGCCATGTCTCCGTGATGCCAATTACATCATACCCGTTAACTGCTATCTGCGCAGTTAATTCGTCCACCTTATTCCGAATACTCCTCGCATTGAGGTACAGAGCCTTCAGGCTTTGTCTTTTTAACACACTTGGCCCCTTTAGAATTTTGCTGTAATGTGGCCCTTTTTGATTTTTACCTTGGTTTTCTCAGCCCCCCACTTTTACTCGTCTTTTAAGGGACCAACGTTCACTTTTCCTTTTTATATCCCTGTAGAAGCTCTTACTGACTGTGTATTTATATTTCTTGCTAGTTTACTCTCGAACTATCTTCTCTCACTTTATATTTTTTAGTCATCTGGTTTCTAAAAATTTTGCAATCCTTTGGCCTTCCACTATTTTTTGCAACATTGTATGCCTTTGTTTTCAATTTGATACCATCCTTTACATCCTTAGTTAGCCATGGATGGTTCATCCTTCTCGGAGTCTTTCTTTCTCACTAATATATCTTTACTGAGAGTTATGAAATATCTGCTTAAATGTTTGCCACTGCTTATCTACCGCCTTACTCTTTAATCTATTACAGCCACCTATCCATCCTCTTACCTCCGGAAAAATCCGGCCAATTGGTCTGTAGTTGCTTGCATCCGTTTTGCCCTCTGTTTTGTATATGGTCACTGAATTCCCACCTCAGGTTGACAGCATGGGTCCCGTGGCCATGAAGTAAAGTGAAAAGATAAGTTTAAAAAAAAAGCCTGTTAATCACCTGTCAACTAGATGTTAATGAGTCGTCCGTCACTGCCTATCGGGTCTGCTTAACGCTGACCGACCCAATATTGGGAAAGGCGCGTGGCGACTGGTTGACAATGAGTTCCTGACCCGCTGTCAAAAAAAAAACACTTTCCCAGCCCCCGCCTGCTGGCCTCCGGAAAATTCCAGCCAATGGGTCTGTAGTTGCTTGCATCCGTTTTGCCCTCCGTTTTGAATATGGGCACAGATTAACCATTTTCTAGTTTGCTGGTACCTCAAGTGTTCAGATCGCAAACCGGCAAGCAGCATGCACACGGCGAGATACTGGTTTTAAATGCACCTGCGGCGAGAAGAGCAAAGCGTTCCAGACTTCGTGGTAGATCTCCGGCGACTGGCGAGCCTTTGTAAGTTCCCAGATGCATGCAGAGCGGAGATGATGAGAGACTTTTTTTTATTGGGGGCATTAGGCAGGCTGGCGTTTTCAGGAAACTGATTGAGACCAAAGACTTGACCTTGGAAGCGGTGGCACTGATAGCCCAGACATTTATCTCAAGGGAGGAAGAGACCAGAATGATGTATGACAAAAATCTGGGCTCAAATGCGGCAGACGACCAGGGAGTCAACATTGTTAACGCGGCACACAGTTCTCCAGGCAGACAAGGGCAGTCGGACATGCCCCAGCATGTAGTTTAAGGTGTTCCCCGATCAACTTACTGAGCTCTTCGAACGTCTTGTCCGCCGGCTTCTCTGGCGCTAGAAGGTCCTTGATCTGTGCTGCTAGTGGCCATGCTCGTGTGGTTTAAATCCCATCATCGTCGCCAATGATATGTCCTTACTATACAGTATAAATGCACATGAAGCCCATACTTGAGAGAAGGTCACTCTGTGACCTGTTACCTTAATTACCAAGACCTCAAGTGATGAAGGTGGATGGAGCTTCCCCTTTTATAGCTGAATGTCCAGGTTAGGAGTGTCTCCCACAAGTTCACCCCTTGTGGTCAATGTTCTCAAGCTGTACAACTTAGGTCAGCTTATACATGGGTTACAATGATAGTTGAATACATGACAGAATCCAAGGGAAAGTTTGATCCAAAATTGTCTCAGTGGCAGGAAGCATAGGGTAATGAAAGACTGGTATTTTTGTGACTGGAAGGCTACTTCCAGTGGGGTTCTGCAGGGCTCAGCTCTAGGTTCTTTGCTTTTTGTGGTGTATATATCAATGATTATAGAATTCAATGTAGGGGGTATGATTAAGAAGTTTGCAGAAACTTCAGTGAGAAAGAAAGCTGTAGACCCCAGGAAGATATCAATGGACTGGTCAGGTGGGCACAAAAGTGGTAAAGGGAATTCAATCTGGAGAAGTACTGCACTTGGGAAAGGCTAATGTATGTACATAAGGCTTGCCCATCAACAGGGGGCACTACCGTCAGAGGTCCGAGGGTCATAGGTACACTCATGCTGGGCCCGGTATATAACCTGAACTTCACCTTTGTATCTTCACTTCTGGAAGCCATTAAAGACTGACCAGGTTACACCTGGTCACTGGCTCACAGTACGGAGTTCATTGTATCATTTCATACACTACAACTGGCGACGAGGTAAATACGAACTCACGTAAAAGTATGGCGAGCACAGCACGATCGAGTACTGTTGGAATTCTTGAGAGATTCAATGAGGGAGAGGATTGGGGAGATTTCACGGATCGTCTTGACCAGTACTTCGTGGCAAATGACCTAAACAAAGACAAGGATGCAGAGAAGCGCAGGGCAGTTCTTCTCACCATCTGTGGCCCCACGATCTATGCACTCATCAAGAATCTGCTCTCACCCATTCTTCCTACAGAAAAGGATTACAAAGAACTGTGTGCTCCAGTTCGGGAGCACCTTAAACCAATGGAAGGAATCCTCATATCCAGATATCGCTTCCATACGCACGTTCGTTCAGAAGGTCAGGACGTAGCAGCATTTGTTGCCGACCGGAGACGTTTTGCAGGGCCTTGCAAATTTGGGCCTGCATTGGAAGACATGCTGTGTGACTTTTTCGTGATTGGGGTCAACCACGAGGCGATCTTAAGTAAGCTGCTGGCTGCGGAGATGCCGGTCCTCAGCAAGGTCATCATCATCGCCCAGGCTTGCATGTCCACGCAGAAAAGCACAAAGCAGATATCGTGACAAAACAGGAACTCCATGGCCAGTACTGTATACAAAATTGTATTGACGACCGGCAGAGCTGCACATGGCATATGCGAGAATGGGAGCCACTCAATGTTTGCCATCGAGGGCCTACTCGACTGCGTGTGCGAGAACCGGAGCCACTCAAAGCCCGCCATTGGGCGCAAATCGGAGCTCAACGTATTGGCGTTGCGTGGGCAATTACCGGCCCCCCCCCCCCCCCACCCATCAGTGCCGCTTCAGGTAGTATGTATGCAGAAGGTGTGCGAAGACGGGGCATCTTCAGCGAATGTGTCCACAGCAGAGCAAGTGAGCTGTGACACACCACGTGGATTATGATCAATCCAGTGTGGATCTGGCGATGCAGCCCGAGGCATTTGAGAGCTCCGAGGAGGAAGTGTATAGCGTACGTGCATTCCTAACAAAGAACCAACTGATAATGATGGAGGTAAAATTAAACGGTGAGCCGGTAAGCATGGAACTAGATACGGGTGCAAGTTAATCGATAATAAGGCAGAGGACTTTTGAAAAGCTGTGGGAGACCAAGGCAGAGAGACCCAAGCTGAGTCCGATAAATGCGAAGTTGCGTACCTATACCAAAGAGCTCATACCAGTGATCAGTAGTGCAGCAGTAAAAGTGTCGTACGAGGGAGCGGTTCATGATCTACCTTTATGGATTATCCCGGGCAACGGCCTATCATTATTTGGCAGGAGTTGGCTCGAGAAAATAAAATGGAAATGGTACGATATCAAAGCTTTGTCATCAGCGGATGATGATTTGTGTGCTCAAGTGCTGAGCAAATTTCTCACTGTTTGAACCAGGAATTGGCAGCTTTAAGGGAGCCAAGGTGCAGATTCACCCAGGCCCAGACGCAAGGCCCATCCATCACAAAGTCAGCGTGGTCCCGCACATGATTAGAGAAATTGGACCGGCTACAATGCGAGGGGGTCATCTCACTAGTCGAATGTAATGACTGGGCTAGCCCCATTGTTCCAGTGTTAAAGAGCGATGGCATGGTCAGGATTTGTGGAGACTACAAGGTCATGATCAAGCGAGTTTCGAAACAAGATCAGTACTCGCTACCGAAAGCTGATGACCTGTTTGCAACGCTAGCCGGAGGAAAATTGTTCACCAAATTGGATCTAATGTCGGCCTACATGACACAGGAACTGGTTGAATCATCAAAGAAACTCATGTATGTAGACCATGTATACTAACTGTATAGTCACATAAGTTGTGCCACCAGAGGACAGTGCGGTGGGACACCCGAGCGTCACCTGCATAGGTGTGCAGGGCCCAGTATAAAAGGCTTCCCAACATGCTTCTGCCTCACTCTGGAGTTGCAATAAATAGGACTAAGGTCACAACAGCTCAAGTACAATACTAGACTTCGTGGAATCATTCATAAGAGTATTAAAGACATAACAACTGGCGACGAGATTACGAACTTTCACGCAAAAATGACTGTGCATTAGAAAAGTTCAGAGGGTGAAGATTAGGAAGCCTTTACGGAGTGGCTCGACCAATATTTCATAGCAAGCGACCTGGTAGGCGATGATCCGGCCACGCTGGCAGATAAGCGCAGAGCTATCCTGTTGATCAGTTGTTGGCCCGCGGTCTACGACCTCGTCCAGGACTTGCTTGCACCAGAGAAAACAACAACCAAGTCATACAAGGAGCTGAAAGTGCTAATTAAGGACCAACTCAAACTGAAGGAGAGCATCCTCACGGTCAGGCATCAATTTTATACACACCGCCGCCCCGAATGCCAAGAAATCGCGAAGTATACTGCCGACCTCAGGAGGCTGGCAGGACCATGTGAATTCGGTGCATCCCTCGCCGATGCATTGGGGGACGTCTTCATAATTGGCATCGGTCAGAAGGCCCTTCACAGGCTACTGTCTGCCGAAACCACCACCAATCTGCAGAAGGCCAACAGCATCAGCCAGGCGTTCATGACCTCAAGCTGCAGCTCCAAGCAGATGATGACTCACTCTCAGGACTTAAACCTGGCAAGTACTATAAATAGAATAGCACCTTTTACAGGCAGAACTGTTGAACGTGAATCTGCCCAGGGCAGAGTGTACAGGCCCCTGAGTCAGAATCTGCTGAGGAGTCCAAATGTAAGTCGAGTAGCACCATGCTGGCCTTGTGGAGGTAAACACAAGGCTCATCAGTGTCGGTTCAGAGACTGTGTGTGCAAAGGCTGCAGCACAAAGGGCCACCTCTCGCGAATGTGCAAAAGAGCTGTGACCCACCACGTGGAAGAGGAATCAACAGATGGCTATGAATCCAGCTCGGATTATGAGGAGATGGCTAGAGAGGCATCTCAGTTCCAGGACGAAGTGTATGGAGTATATACCTGCACCACAGATTGTTCTCCAGTGATAATGGAAGTCGAGATAAATGGCGTTCCAGTCTTCATGGAAGTGCACATGGGGGCGAGTCAGTCAGTAATGAGCTAGGAAGCCTGCGAGAGGTTATGAAACGATCAAGCTGAACGACCAAAGCTGGTCCCGGTTCAGGCAAAGCTGCACATCTACACCAAGGAACTGATCTCAGTTGGTCGTGCGGATGTAAGTGTATCCCATGATGGCGCGGTGCACAATTTACCATTGTGGATTGTTTCAGATGATGGACCAACGCTACTTGGAAGAAGATGAATGGGGAAGATTCATTGGAACTGGGAAGACTTCATCCCTCCAGCGATCGACGACCCCGTGCTCACATGCAGAGCAAGCCCCCACCTTTGGTTGGACCAGGCACCGGAGAGCAGATCCGCGCAGCCCCCGAGGCACAGACCGCTCATTACAACTGCGCGGCGATGGTCCGGCTGTGATGAACCGAATGCACCTTCCCGGTTTCAGTGGCAGGACTCCTGGGGAGAGAGATGGGATCCGAGGGTGCCTTCCCAGCTTCAGTGGCAGAATCCCTGGGAAAGAAGATTGCGGCAGTTGACATTATGAACAGGGAAAAGATGGCGTCCAAACCACGAGGTGCAGCGCTAATGGAGCAACGACGTGTGGTTCCACGCAAGGAAGACGATTGGGGTAAAAGTAGTAAGGCCATTTTAAAGGAGGCCAGCAGCCCGCCATTTTTGAACGAACTGCTTGAAATTGGCAACCAATGTAAAAGTCCAGCTGTAACGGGCAAAATGTTGTTGAGCGATGTCGGGTGCAAATTGTAATCAGCCAATGTAGCGGGCGAACATCTAACGGTCGTATACAGGTCCAGCGGGCTACCCAATGCTGTAGCCTGCGTCCCCGGGACCAGAATGATGTATCATAAAGTGTCCCCACAGCTGACAGAAGTAGACAAGCCGCAGAGTAAACGATCCCCGGAGAGCAGAGGTGCCGGTAGTGATACCTTGCCTCAGATTGGTTTAACATTGCAGGCACCCGATGGCATGAACCGCCACGGGCCAGAAACAATAAACTGCGCCTATGCTCACAGTCGGCTACTGTCGCTCACCACCCGGGTGGGAAAGGCGCAGCCCACAAACCCACTCGCCACCACGGCAATACCCAAGAGCGAAGGGTCACCCGCAACGGCTCCTCCGAACGGCACCTGGACCAGCCAGGATCCCAAACTAGAGAGTGCTCACAACGGTGCCCTCAAGGAAAGTGAGTCCGCAGTCCCCTGCGAATTGCTAGACAAGACGAGGCAGCCACACCATCGCTTAGATGAAACGCTCACTCATTCAGACCGCTTCCCAGGGAGCAGCAGCAATATTGTGCAAACGAAAAGGACAGGGAGGTCACAGACACATCAGCTGTCTTTGGGCCTGTCCGGCACTAGGAGTAATGGCAAGAGCCCTGAGCTCCGGCAACTCGAGCAAAATGAGCTCACCTCGCCCATAGACCCACGGATCTCATTTGGTCATGCTGGAACTAGACTGTCCTTGTGTACCTGTACTGAGATACCCGTACTGATCATGTAAATGTACCACACAAAAAGAAACGCAATTGTAACCCACCCAACAAATGTACCAAGATGTAAATGTAAAACCCATGTGATGAACTTGATTGCAACTTGCATGTAACTGGCCATTAGCATGATCTCTGTGTGGGGGAGAGAATGGAAGAGTCATGGACTCTCAACCAGAAACCACGGGGACCTCCACTGGCAACAAATCTCACTACCAACCCACCCAAGCTGGAAGCGACCCTCCAATGGTCAACCAGGAAGAGCAAAGCCCAAGTCACCGTCAATGTACGAGTCAATTTGCATTAAAGATTTGGGGGGGGGGGGGAAGTGATGTCATGTATGTAGACCATGTATACTAACTGTATAGTCACATAAGGTGTGCCACCAGAGGGCACTGCGGTGGGAGACCTGAGGGTCACCTGCATAGGTGTGCAGGGCCCAGTATAAAAGGCTGCCCAACATGCTTGTGCCTCACTCTGGTTACAATAAATGGGACTAAGATCACAACAGCTCAAGTACAATATTAGACCTCGTGGGGTCATTCATAAGAGTGTTAAAGACATAACGGAAACTTACGTGCATCAACATGCAAAAAGGACTGTTTATTTACAACAGGTACCATTTTGGCATTTGTCGGCGGCAACCATATTTCAGAGAAACATGGAGAACCTGTTTAAATCCGTCCCCAGGACCATGGTATTCCAAGATGACATCCTAGTCCCAGGTCGTGACACGGCCGAGCACCTGCAGAATCTGGAAGAGGTTCTGCGTCGTCTGGACAAAGTGGGACTCAGGCTGAAATGTTCGAAGTGCGTTTTCATGGCACCAGAGGTCGAATTCCTTGGACGAAAGATTACTGCAGACGGAATCAGGCCTATAGACGCGAAAACAGAGGTCATCAAAAATGCGCCCAGGCCCCAGAATGTGACGGAGCTGCGTTCGTTCCTGGATCTTCTCAACTACTTCGGTAACTTCTTACCCAAATTGAGCACAGTATTAGAGTTTTGCACAAGCTGCTCAGGAAAGGAGATGATTGGGTGTGGGGTGAACTTGAAGACAGAGCCTTTGAGAAGGCTAGAAATCTGTTGTGTTCCCACAAGCAACTGGTACTGTAAGACCCGTGCAAGCGTTTAGTTTTGACCTGTGATGCGTCATTGTAGGAGTAAAATGAAGGCTTCTCTTCATTAACTGATATACAGTGGGACCTGTGCGAGGTATCAGTTAACTATAACGACCACGGAAGTAAACAAACAAAACCTCAGGTTTACCGGCTTTATTACGAGCAACGCACGGGAAGGTTCAGTCTAAACCTCCCAAATACAAGAGTTTTCAAGTATAATTTATACAGGTTTTGGAGAGGAGCTACCCTCCTACAAAATCATCGATAGGTCTATTGCTATCGGCGAAGTTACATTGATTTGTCGACTCTTATCAGACTGACTCTGGTATATGCAATTGTCCATCTCCCATCATTGTTCCATTATTTGCCCTTTACCCCAGTCTTTGTGCTGCCTAGAGTAACTTATCTGTTCCTCAGAGACTTCTAATCAAAAACTGCTGACTTTGGCTGTTTAAGTGTTACTAAGATTAAGGATACAGTTCAATGCATTATTGCTTTGTGCTATACCTACATAAGCAAGTGTTACATCCATTGACAATTTCTCAGACCTAATACTGATTAGTTCACTATCTTCAGCATTGTTCTGACCACCTATTTGCAACTCCTACAATTTATCCCTTACAATTTGCAACTCTTACAATTTATCACTTACAGTCGTCCTATGGGGTCGGCTGTGTACTCCAGCAAGCCAATGAGTCAGGCAAACTACAACCAGTTGCATACGTGTCGCGAAGTCTGTCCAAGGCAGAAAGAGCCTACGGCATGGTAGAGAAAGAGGCTTTAGCATGCGTTTATGGGGTAAACAAAAAGGCACCAGTACCTGTTTGGGCTTCGCTTCGAGTTGGAAACCGATCACAGGCTGCTTATATCGTTGTTCTTGGAACATAAAGGTATCAATACCAATGCGTCGTCCCGCATCTAGAGTGGGCGCTGTCATTATCTGCCTATGATTATGTCATTCGCCATAGACCAGGCACCGAGAACTGCACTGATGCATTGAGCCGGTTACCGTTGCCCACACCGGAGGTGGAAACGCCAATGCCTACAGAGCTACTCATGGTCATGGATGCCTTTGAGAGTGAAGGGTCGCCTGTCACTGCTCAACAAGTTAAGACCTGGGCCAGCCAGGATCCGACCCTATCGGTTGTAAAACGTTCTGTTCTTAACGGGAACTGGTCGACCATCCCCAAGGAAATGGGTGATGAAACCAAACCGTACAGCCACTGCAAAGATGAGCTTTCCATCCAGTCTAACTATTTACTGTGGGGTAATCATGTTGTAATGCCCAAGAAAGGCAGGGTGAGATTTGTACGGGAGTTACATAGTATGTATCCGGTATTGTCATGGTGAAGGCCATCGCCAGGTCCCATGTTTGGTGGCCTGGCATTGACTCGGACTTAGTCATGCGTTCATCAGTACAGCACTTGCATGCAGTTAAGCAGTGCCCCAAAGGAAGCTCTGCTCAGTCTGTGGTCATGGCCATCCAAACTGTGGTCTAGAATCCACATCGACTTTGCCCCTTCCTCAGTACAATGTTTTTTGTGGTGGTGGATGCATACTCCAAATGGATAGAATCTGTGATCATGTCATCCAACACTTCCACTGCCACCATTGAGAACCTGGGAGCCATGTTTGCCACACATGGTCTGCCAGATGTCATTGTCAGCTGTTATGTATGTAAACCTGTAAATACCATGTCTAACCACCAGAGGGCTGATCCCCTGGCGTCCCAAGGGATCCCACAATCCCTTGGGAGCACCTGTATAAAAGGAGGCCTCACAGGCTGGAGAGGCACTCTGAGATCTGTAATAAACGACTACGGTCACGCCTTACTTTGAACATGCAGTATCTAGTCTGACTCTTTATTCAAGACATAACATCAACGACAACAGACCGTGTTTCACGAGCTTGGAGTTTCAAGAGTTCATGAAACGCAATGGCATAAAACACGTGAGGTTAGCCCCGTTCAAACCCGCTTCCAATGGTCAAGCAGAGCCTGAAACGCGTAACTCATGGTTCCTTGCAGACACGCCTGTTACGCATACTGCTCAGTTACAGGACAAGGCAGCACACGCTCACCGAGATCCTGCCTGTGGAACTATTGATGGAGAGGCCTCAAAACTAGGCTCTCTCTAGTCCATCCTGACTTTAACGATCATGTCGAAACCCGACGTCAATGCCAGCAGTGGTATCACGATCGTGCAGCAGTGTCACACGACATATCTGTAAATGACCCAGAGTATGTACTTAACTATGGACAAGGGCCCAAGTGGTTCTCGGGCAATGTTACGGATAAGGAGGGTAACCGGGTGTATATGGTTAAGCTCAAGAATGGGCAGATGTGCAGGAAACACATTGATCAAATCAAGCTTAAGACACACTGACGAACCGGAACAGTTGGAAGAAGACACCGCGAGCTTAGATGACCAACCAACTCACGTCCAGCCATCAGAAGAACCCACTGTGGTCAACGCCCAGCCCCAAGTTGTGAGAGACTCAGAAAGCACTGGGATTGTACTGAGACGATCAACCAGGGAGCGAAGGGCTCCGGACCGTCTGAACTTGTAATATGGACTTGTGCCAAGAACTGGGGGCGGGGGGGAGGAATGATGTAATGTAAATACATAAGATCTGCCCACCAACTGGAGGCACTACCGTCGGAGGTCCTAGGGATATAGGTACACTCATGCTGGGGCCCGGTATATAACTTGTACTTCACCTTTGTATGTTCACTTCTGGAAGCCATTAAAGACTGACCAGGTTACACCTAGTCACTGGCTCACAGTATGGAGTTCATTGTATCATTTTATACACCACAGCTAACAAGGCACAGGAATACATATTAAATGGTGGAATACTGAGATGTGTAGAGGAACAAAGGGTCCTTGGAGTGCATGTCCACAGATCCCTGAAGGTAGCAGGACAGATAGCTAAGGTGGTTAAGAAGGCATACAGAATACTTTCCTTTATTGGCCGAGGCATAGAATACAAGAGCAGGGAGGTTATGCTTGAACTGTATAAAACACTGTTAGGCCACAGCTAGAGTACTCTGTACAGTTCTGGTTACCATATTACAGGAAAGATGTGATTGCATTAGAGAGGGTATAGAGGAGATTTACAAGGATGTTGCCAGTACTGGAGAATTTTAGCTATGAAGACTGATTGGATAGGCTCGGGTTGTTTTCTTTGGAACAGAGGAGGCTGAGGGGAGATTTAATTGAGATGTATAAAATTATGCGGGGCCTGGATAGAATGGAAAGGAAGCACCTATTTCCCTTAGCACAGTCTTCATTAACCAAGGGGCATAGATTTAAAGTAATTGGTAGAGGCATTGATGAGGAGTTGAGAATGTTTTTCTCACTGAGGGTGGTGGAGGTCTGGAACTCTCTGTTGGTGCCCTGATGATCTCCAAATTAATGAAGCACCCACACCTAGAAATGCCAGGTCACTCTTTTATGCAGCTTTGTAGCTCTTTGTTAACAAAAGGTCCCATACAAGTCCAGATAAGACAGGAGATCATTAAGAGGCACTTACCAAGCCATCTCGGGTGCTGTAGTCGAGGGGCCGAAATTGCCCGCCGCTCAAAGAGTCGCACCTACCACTCTTGAAGTGTTCCAGCCGCCCCAATGCATGGGGTGGCCTAACCATCGAAATTCAGCACTTTGGGGTTTTCTTTGGAGTGAGGCGGATGTGGCCTCATCATCGGGGCGGAAGTGGGGACGTGGCGGAGTGGCCATCACTCGCGGGGCGGAAGTGGAGGCGAGGCGGAGTAGCCGACGCTGTCAGTCATCAGCGTCGTGCTGATGATGTCATCGCGCTGGTGCATCACAACGTCCCTTCCCATCAGTTAAAGGAGAGGGCCGCTGCGAACTCTGCAGCCATTTTAATGGCAAACAATGAGCCACCAAGGAGGGTTTCGGCCGGGCCAGCAGCCTGGCACCCTAGAAGGGGTGCTAGGCTGCCTGTTCGCGGCCTGGCTGAACCCGTGGCCATAATTATCGGCTTGACCTGGCAGTCAGCCGACAAAAAGAAATAACATGGCATCACCGGCAGCGCCACCTCCCCTTTGAGCAGCTGCACCGCCAAGCCTCAGAGAGTGTACCAACAGCAAAAGCTGTCGGGGGCACCGACTGGTAGTGGCGCCGCTCTGGCAGGGCAATTCCTGGAAAGGGGCAATTTCCCAAGGGGCAATTTAGGAAAGGGGTCCCTGCCGATCGGTAAGGGATCAGCGCGTGCATGCCGTGGTGGGAAAACAGGAGGCACAGTTCCCTACACCGCTCCAGACCTAAGGTAGGGCAATTTTAAAAATGACAGCCCCTCTGCGGAAACTCGGCGCCCATTCCACACCAGCCCGTGGCTGCCACTTTCAGGTGGCGAGAGGCCTTATAGAGTGGGTCAATTTCGGCCCCATATGACTTGCATTCCTTACTAGAAATTGAAGCCATTAGCCCTGACCTGTCCAGCATTCAATGTGACCACTCACTCCATTTTGAGGACACATTTAAGACAATTCTTAGGGTGTTTCTACTACACCCTCGCCCCCATCAAATCTCCAACACTTATGTATTTCTTCAGCACTAAGATCTGTTTATGCAGCTGCCATTGCTGTACCCTAACCTTGCCTTTGCTTGCCAAGCCCAACTCTCGCAAGTTTCCCACCTTTTCTAGCCCTGAACCCCCATCTCTCTACAGCTTTTCCCCTATCTACTGCCTACTTAAGCCTAGCTTGTCTATAAGAGCTATCTCTGTCTCCTTGATCCCTTTCCTGACTACACAACTCCCTTTCATAACCCCTGCCCCCCCCCCCCCCCCGCACCGCCATGCTAGCTGGCATTTTCACTGGTTTCCTCTCCTCAGGCACTGTCATGCTCACTGTTAAAACTCAACTTTACACAACATAACATAAGAACATAAGAATTAGGAACAGGAGTAGGCCATCTAGCCCCTCGAGCCTGCTCCGCCATTCAACAAGATCATGGCTGATCTGACCGTGGACTCAGCTCCACTTACCCGTCCGCTACCCGTAACCCTTAATTCCCTTATTGGTTAAAAATCTATCTATCTGTGATTTGAATACATTCAATGAGCTAGCCTCAACTGCTTCCTTGGGCAAAGAATTCCACAGATTCACAACCTTCTAGGAGAAGAAATTCCTTCTCAACTCGGTTTTAAATTGGCTCCCCCGTATTTTGAGGCTGTAACTTTGGCCCTTCTGTCCTCTCCAATTACCACTCCATGTTCAACTACCCTTTCCTCTGTAAGATCCTCAATGTATTGTGGCTCACAGCTCTGTGCCCGTCTCTCCTAAAACTCCCTGCTGGAATCTTTCTAATCTGGCGTCTGCCCTTCTCATAGCACCTAAATGGTTCTAACCAAAGTAATGAAAGCCATCCTCTGTGTATAACTGGGTAGTATAACTATCCTCGACCCCATCAACCTCTCTACAGCGTTCATCATAGTCGACCATGCCATCCTCCTCAAAAGACGTTCCTCAGATGTCCAGCTTTGTGGGACTACACTTTTATGGATCCAGTTCTACCCATTTGAATGTAGCCAGAGTATCTCCAGCAATGGCGTCTCTTCCCACCTTCATGCCATCACCTTCAGTGTGCTCCAAGGATCTAACAATAGTCCCCAAAACTTCATTATCTACAGGCTGCCCTTTAGCAATAGCATCCACAGACATGGGGTCAGCTTCCTCATGTTGCTCAACCTAACTGCCCATCATGCCTTTCGGGTCCTTGACTGCTTCTGTACTGTCAGAGTGCTTGCCTGACCTCCAGTCTTGATTGAATCTTAACTTCCTCCAACTCAACATTGGGAAGATCATAGCATCAGTGTTGGCTCCTTCAACAAACTCCTTTCCCTTGGGACTGATTTCATCTTTCTACCCTGCTACTGTCTCATGCTGAACCAGCCTGTTCATAACCTTGGCAATTTATAAGATCCTGGGCTGAGTTGCAGACCCCATATCCTCTCCATACTAAAGACCCTTCCTTCAATTTCTTTTATTGCTGGCCTCTCATCTTCCGTAACCTCCAACTTATCCAAATCTCTGCTGCACATATTCGGTCCTGCGTAAGGCCGAATACCCCAGTTCTCACTACTGATCTACATTGGCTTCTTGTCTCTCATCACCTTAAGTTTAAAATCCTCAATGTTATCTTTAAATTCCTCTATGGCCTTGCCCCATCCTATCCCTGCAATCTACCCTTGCACACACACTCTCTGTTACTCTTGACTTCAGTCTCCCCATTTTTTTGTCCCCAACATTTAACCTCCAGCTACTTTGATTTTGCTCTTTAGAATTCTCTTCTTAAATATCTCTATCCTCCTTTTAAAAACACTTCACAAAACCCATTTGCTTGACCCAAGAGTCACCTCTCCTAATCTGTCCTGGCTGCGCATTTATTTTCAATATGCCTATCTGTAAAGCACCTTGAGACTTTTTGGGACCAATTCTAACCCTAATCAAGGATAAATCAGAGTATTTTTTAAATGTTGAAAAGCTAGGAACAATGGAGGCCGAAAGAGATTTAGGGATCCACATACACAGATCATTAAAATGTAGTGGTCAGGTATAAAAAAAAATTAAGAAGTCTAATGGAATGTTGGCCTTTGTAACTAGAGGGCTAGAATATTGTAAGGGATTCTCGGGGAGTGTTGTTGTGCCTTGAGTGTCTCTCTCTGGGTTTCTGCCCTCACAGCTTATGCCTGGCCTGTGAGGTACCCTGAGTGCTGCAAGAGCACCCCTGGAGAGACTGTGCCCACAGCTTATGAAGGGGGTTTTGAGACTCGTGCGTCCCCACAGCTTATGCCTAGCCTGTGAGGCACCTGTGAGTGTCAAACACTCCTAACCCCTTCTTTCCTAGCCTGTGACACACAGTTGAGCATTTTCGAGGCGCTCCTAGCTTCCCTTACACTGTTCTGACATAAGACTCACGATCAGGAGATGTAATACAATAGAACTGAGACAAGGTGATTCCAAGAGGAACTTAGGCTTCCAATTTATTTGACAAGGTGTATCTCAACAAACCGCAATACACCAACAAAACAATCCCCCTAAATCCCACTAAACGGACACAACGAAAATCTTTACAGAAGTTTAGCAGTACAATACCCAACCTCTCACCTTTCCTGGCCTAACTGAGTTGGGAGTTCCGGGGACCAGAGGTTATACTCACTACTGTGCCTTCTGCAGTCTGGTGGTTTGTTTCTTCTATCTTCGGTGTCTTCGGACACTGGTTTTCCTTCAGTGTCAAGAGGCTTGCTGGTTGTTGGATCACAAGGGCAGGGAACCACACACAATGAGTCAGAAACACCTTTTGATAGCCAGATTATCCAGTCCGCCTCTCCTGCTGAAATCGATCCTTCCTATTGGTGGGCTTTGTGATTTTGAAAAATGCAGCAGTTTTAGATTATTACGGGTTTTTTTTCCACTGATGTTAACCTACTCAAGGTTTGAGTGGGTGTTGATTGCGTTGGCCTCCTGTAGCCATTGTGTAGGTCCTTGGTTTGTTTTGGGTTCCCTAGTTTTCTGAAGATCTGCATAATTTCCTTCCATAGTGTAAACATGGGGAAGACAATAGCCCGATAATGGCGATGAGTCAGTCCCACAGTTTTCGAGCAAGTGCTTTCCCATTGGCTTGAAAGCCCCATGCTTCGGGCTGACTCTGTCTCACCATTGGCCCTCCGGTGTCCTCCCCCATCCAATCACTGCTCTGCCAAGGTCAAACCATGTCGGTTTCAATTCACAGCACAGACCGATCCCACAGCCCTTTTCCTTCTGGGTAAACTGAGGGGGTTTTCGTCCTCCCCTACAATATAAAGGGGCTGAAATTTAGCTCCAGCTATACAAAGCCCTGGTTAGGCCACATCTGGAGTACTGTGTACAGTTCTGGGCACGGCACCTTAGAAAGGATATATTGGCAGTGCAGATTCACCAGACTGTTACCAGGGCTCCAAGGGTTAAATTATGAGGCAAGATTATATAAACTAGGCTGATATTCTGTGGCGTTTAGAAGGTCCGGGGTGATTTGATTGAGGTTCTTAGGACTTTGAAAGGAATTGGTAGGGTAAATAGAGAGATACTTTTTCCACAAGGGGACATGACCTTAAAATCAGAGCCAGGCCATTCAGAAGTGGAGTTAGGAAGCACTTCTTCAAACAAAGGGTGGTTGAAGAGTGGATTTCTCCTGCAAAGAGCAGTAGATGCTAGCTCGATTAATAATTTTAAATCTGAATGACAGCTTTTTGCTAGCCAAGGGTATAAAGGGATATGGAGCCAAGGCAGATGGATGGAGTTAGGATACAAATCAGCCAAGATCTCATTGAATGATGGAACATGTGCGAGGGGCTGAATAGAAATATAGAAACATGGAAAATAGGTGCAGGAATAGGTCATTCGGCCCTTCGAGCCTGCACCACCATTCAATAAGATCATGGCTGATCATTCACTTCAGTACCCTTTCCTGCTTTCTCTCCATACCCCTTGATCCCTTTAGCCGTAAGGGCCATATCTAACTCCCTCTTGAATATATCCAATGAACTGGCATCAACAACTCTCTGCGGTAGAGAATTCCATAGGTTAACAACTCTCTGAGTGAAGAAGATTCTCCTCATCTCAGTCCTAAATTGCTTACCCCTTATCCTTAAACTGTGTTCCCTGGTTCTGGACTTCCCCCAACATCGGGAACATTCTTCCTGCATCTAACCTGTCCAGTCCCGTCAGAATGTTATATGTTTCTATGAGATCCCCTCTCATCCTTCTAAACTCCAGTGAATACAGGCCCAGTCAATCCAGTCTCTCCTCATATGACAGTCCTGCCATCCCGGGAATCAGTTTTCTGAACCTTCGCTGCACTCCCTCAATGGCAAGAACGTCCTTCCTCAGATTAGGAGATCAAAACCGAACACAATATTCCAGGTGTGGCCTCACCAAGGTCCTGTACAACTGCAGTAAGACCTCCCTGCTCCTATACTCAAATCCCCTAGCTATGAAGGCCAACATACCATTTGCCTTCTTCACCGCCTGCTGTACCTGAATGCCAACTTTAAACGACTGATGTACCATGACATGGAGGTCTCGTTGCACCTCCCCTTTTCCTAATCTGCCACCATTCAGATAATATTCTGCCTTCGTGTTTTTGCCCCCAAAGTGGATAACCTCACATTTATCCACATTATACTGCATCTGCCATGCATTTGCCCACTCACCTAACCTGTCCAAGTCACCCTGCAGCCTCTTAGCATCCTTCTCACAGCTCACACCGCCACCTATCTGCAAACTTGGAGATATTACACTCAATTCCTTCATCTAAATCATTGATGTATATTGTAAATAGCTGGGGTCCCAGCACTGAGCCCTGCGGCACCCCACTAGTCACTGCCTGCCATTCTGAAAAGGACCCGTTTATCCCGACTCTCTGCTTCCTGTCTGCCAACCAGTTCTCTATCCACATCAGTACATTACCCCCAATACCATTGCTTTGATTTTGCACACCAATCTCTTGTGTGGGACCTTGTCAAAAGCCTTTTGAAAGTCCAAATACACCACAGCCACTGGTTCTCCCTTGTCCACTCTACTAGTTGCATTCTCAAAAAATTCGAGAAGATTTGTCAAGCATGATTTCCCTTTCATAAATCCATGTTGACTTGGACCGATCCTGTCACTGCTTTCCAAACGCACTGCTATTTCATCTTTAATAATCGATAGCAACATTTTCTCCACTACTGATATCAGGCTAACCGGTCTATAATTACCCGTTTTCTCTCCCTTCTTTTAAAAAAAAGTGGTGTTACATTAGCTACCCTCCAGTCCATAGGAACTGATCCAGAGTCGATAGACTGTTGGAAAATGATCACCAATGCATCCGCTATTTCTAAGGGCCACTTCCTTAAATACTCTGGGATGCAGACTATCAGGCCCCGGGGATTTATCGGCCATCAATCCCATCAATTCCCCGAACACAATTTCCCGCCTAATAAGGATTTTGTTCAGTTCCTCCTTCTCTCTAGATCCTCGGTCACCTAGTATTTCCGGAAGGTTGTTTGTGTCTTCCTTCGTGAAGACAGAAGCAAAGTATTTGCTTAACTGGTCTGCCATTTCTTTGTTCCCCGTTATAAATTCACCTGAATTTATAGTGGGGAACCTGCAAGGGACCTATGTTTGGCTTCACTAATCTTTTTCTCTTCACATCTATAGAAGCTTTTGCAGTCAGTTTTTATGTTCCCAGCAAGCTTCCTTTCATACTCTATTTTCCCCCTCCTAATTAAACCTTTTGTCCTCCTCTGCTGAATTCTAAATTTCTCCCAGTCCTCAAGTTTGCTGCTTTTTCTGGCCAATTTATATGCCTCTTCCTTGGATTTAACACTATATTTAATTTCCCTTATTAGCCACGGTTGAGCCACCTTTCCCGTTTTATTTTTACTCCAGACAGGGATGTACAATTGTTGAAGTTTATCCATGTGATCTTTAAATGTTTGCCATTGCCTATCCACCGTCAACCCTTTAAGTATCATTTACCAGTCTATTCTAGCCAATTCACGTCTCATACCTTCGAAGTTACCTTTCCTTAAGTTCAGGACCCTAGTCTCTGAATTAACTGTGTCGCTCTCCATCTTAGTAAAGAATTCTATCATATTATGTTCGCTCTTCCCCAAGGGGCCTCGCACAACAAGATTGCTAATTAGCCCTTTCTTATTACATCGCACCCAGTCTAGGATGGCCAGCCCTCTCGTTGGTTCCTCGACATATTGGTCTAGAAAACCATCCCTAATACATTCCAGGAAATCCTCCTCCACTGTATTGCTACCAGTTTGGTTAGCCCAATCTATTTTTAGATTAAAGTTACCTATGATAATTGCTATACCTTTATTGCACACATCCCTAATTTCTTGTTTGATACTACTACTGTTTGGTAGTCTGTACACAACTCCCACTAGCGTTTTCTGCCCTTTGGTATTCTGCAGCTCCACCCATACAGATTCCACATCATCGAAGCTAATGTCCTTCCTTACTATTGCGTTAATTTCCTCTTTAACCAGCAACGCTACCCCACCTCCTTTTCCTTTCTGTCTATCCTTCCTGAATGTTGAATACCCCTGGATGTTGAGTACCCAGCCTTGGTCACCCTGGAGCCATGTCTCCGTGATGCCAATTATATCATATTCATTAATTGCTGCCTGCGCAGTTAATTCGTCCACCTTAGTACGAGTACTCCTCGCATTGAGGCACAGAGCCTTCAGGCTTGTCTTTTTAATATACTTTGCCCCTTCAGAATTTTGCTGTAGTGTGGCACCTTTTTGATTTTTGCCTTGGTTTTCTCTGCCCTCCACTTTTACTTTTCTTTTTTCTATCTTTTGCTTCTGCCCCCATTCTAATTCCCTCTGTCTCCCTGCATAGGTTCCCATCCCCCTGCCATATTAGTTTAACCCCTCCCCAACAGCACGAGCACACACTCCCCCTAGGACATTGTTTACGGTCCTGCCCAGGTGCAGACTGTCCCATTTGTACTGGTTCCACCACCCCCAGAATCGGTTCAAATATCCCAGGAATTTGAATCCCTCCCTTCTGCATCACTCCTCAAGCCACGTGTTCATCTTAGCTATCCTGTCATTCCTACTCTGACTAGCAATCCTGAGTTCACTACCTTTGAGGGCCTACTTTTTAATTTAACTCCTAGCTCCCTAAATTCAGTTTTTACGACCTCATCCCGTTTTTTACCTATATCGTTGGTACCTATATGCAACTGGCTGTTCACCCTCCCCCTCCAAAATGCCCTGTAGCCACTCTGAAACATCCTTGACCCTTGCACCAGGGAGGCAACATACCATCCTGGAGTCTCGATTACGGCCGCAGAAATGCCTATTTATTCGTCTTACAATAGAATCCCCTGCCACCAAAGCTCTCCCACTCTTTTTTTTCCTGCCCTCCTGTGCAGCAGAGCCATCCACGGTGCCATGAACTTGGCTGCTACTGCCCTCCCCTGATGAGTCATCCCCCCCCAACAGTACCCAATGCGGCATATCTGTTTTGGAGGGGGATGGCCGCAGGGGACCCCTGCACTACCTTCCTTCCACTGCTATTCCTGTTGGTCATTCATCCCCTATCTGTCTGTGTAACCTTTACCTGCAGTATGACCAACTCACTAAACATGCTATTCACAGCATCCTCAGCATCACGGATGCTCCAGAGTGAATCCACCCGCAGCTCCAGTGCCGCAATACGGTCTGTCAGGAGCTGCAGCAGGATACACTTCCCGCACATGTAGTCGTCCTGAGTTCCCACATAGCACAGGAGGAGCATAACATGTGTCCGAGCTCTCCTGCCATGACTTAACCCTTAGATTAACCTATTTTGGCAACAATGATAAAGGTTACCTACTGATAACGAAATAAAAAGAAGAAAGAAAGATTAAATACTCACCAATCCACCAGCCAATCACTTACCTGCTTGGCTGTGATGACATCTTTCAATGTCTTTCTACTTCTTTGTTTACCTTCTGCCCCTGCACCAGCTGGCTCCCGAACTGCCACTGCTTGAACTCCTGCTCGGGCCTTTTATAGGCCTCTCCGACTCCCCGAACTCCCGCTCCCGAACTGCCGCTGCTCAAACTCCCGCTCGGGCTTTTATAGACCTCTCCGACTCCCCGAACTCCCGCTACCGAACTGCTGCTGCTCAAACTCCTGCTCGGGCCTTTTATCGGCTTCTCCGACTCCTCGAACTCCCGCTCCCGAACTGCGTACTCCTGTTCCTATGTTCTGCCTGGACATTCAGGTGAACAGTTAAAATCACCCAGGTCACTGACCCGGCATAGAGCTGCCAAGAGAGGATCTTTCCTGATTCTAACCTACACAACTAAGCAGGCTGGAAGGACACCCACCAAAGCCGGTGGGGTCCTTTTTAATAATCATTGGGCTCAATTCTCCCCAAAGCTTTTTTTGGCATACTTGAAGAGTTACGCCTGTTTTTTGGTTGCCCAAGTACACCAAAAAGAAATGTTCTAAGTTTCCCCGTTGGATTTCTTCATTTTGATGCAGCCTAACCTGTCCTTTAGTTTTGGGGGTGGAGCCTTGCTCTGCACCAAAAAGATTGGGTTGCCACGGTAACCAGGGACACAATGCGAGCTGAGGCTGGAAAGTGAAACATACAGCCAGCTCACAACACATTAAAACACATTGCATCAATATAAAAACACATTAAAACACATTGCATCAACTTAAAAACACACTAAAATATATTGCAGCGACTTACACCGCCTCCCGCCCCCCCCCAGGCCGGTGCTGATCCCAGGCCGAAGGGCCTCCCGGTCTGCTTCCCCGCCTGCTTCTTGCCGGTGCCGGTCCCGCTCCCCCACCCGACCCTAGCCCCGATTGCCTTGCCGGTCTGCTTCCCTCGCCTGCCCCTCGCCTCTTGCCAGTGCCGGTCCTGCTCTCCCCAACCCCCACCCCCGAATGCTTTGCCGGTCCAGTTCCCCTCGCCATCCCCGAGTGCTTTGCCGGTCCCGCTCCCCAGCGCCGAGCTCCTTGCCAGTGCTGGTTCAGCTCCCCCGCCCCTAGCCCTGGCTGAAGGGTTTGCTAGTTTGCTTCCCTGGCCTGCCCCAAGCCCCTTGCCGGACCAGCTCCTCCTCCCCCACTCCGAGTGCTTTGCCGGTCCCGCTCCCCTCCCCTCAGCCCCGAGCCCCTTGCTGTTCCCGCCTCTAGCCCAGGCCGAATAGCCTCCTGGTGCGCTCCCCTGTCCTATCCGACGCTGAATGGCCTCCTGGTCCACTACTCTGCCCCTAGCCTTGACCGATTGGCCTCCCGGTCCGCTCCCCCAACCCTATCCCATGCCGAGTGGCATCCCGGACCGCCCCCAGCCCCTATCCCAGGCCGAATGGCCTCCTCCCTCCCAGTCCCCACACCTAACTACACTCTGCAGAGGCCACATACGCTGACCTAATAAGAACTGGAGTAACTCTCAGCTGGCCAAACTTGCCTAAATGGCCAGAATTGGCATGGATGGCAGGTTACGCCCCCTTTGGCTGAAAAAAAACTTACCTAAAAAAATCATAACTGAGTTATGCTGGTGCAAATTGATTGGGGAAATTGTTTTTTTTTAAACTTAGGCCAAAAAAAGCAGCCTGCTCCAAAAAAATGGCACAAATCACTGGGGAAAATTGAGCCCATTGTCAATGGGATCCTACTGCAGTTTGAGCTCGGCGCCTGAGCAGCAGTAAATTTTCAGCTAGGCCAACCTAGTGGCAAAGAGCATCGGGGGCAGAAAAACATTATACTTATTTGTTTTAACAAAAGGTTTTACTTTTACTGTTCAAAGTTCATTTTAAGTTAATTGTGAATACATTTAAAATTTAATACACTGATTTTCTCTTGGTAGTTTGCTGCAAAAATTACCATATAATTCTATTACTTGTTAATGTCGTTCACTATTTATCAGTTTTTCTTTACAGTATTGGAACAAATTGTGTGAATGTTGGTACTTATCTAGCATTGCAGTCTTTGGACTTATTGCCAAAGGAATAAATCACAGATTTTATGAAAGTAAGATATTGTACTGAAGAACCTACATTAATTTTAAAATCCTTAGAGTAGGACTAAAATTCTATGGGGGATGGATAATATAAGTCATGCAATCTTTGAAATAGTTATAGACCTCATGCTGAGTGCTTGCAATTGTGTATGAACGCTAATTATCCAATATCTCATCTGGTTAATCATTGTTGTGTATGAATGCAATGTGAAGTCCTTTTTCAGGACTATTTCTATTTCTATTATTTTTTTTGAAAACAAATGAAATAAATTAATGTGGGAGTATGCTATGGGAAACCGGAACAACTGGTTAGCATTCTGTTGCAGGGAAAGTGCGTTATGGGGAATATGTTTTGCATGTTCTATTAAACTGAATAGATTCCGCCAGCTTTTGGGTTCATTTTGAATTCTTATACCACATGATACCTTCAGACAAAAGTAATATTAGATGGTCGTTTTACCTGGTATGAAGATAATGTTAAGGTGCAAAGCTCTGGCTTACTGTTCTTGTTAAATTTTGAGCTTTCATTAAATATTATGGTGGTGTGCAACAGTATATTGACAATGCATCAAAATAATGGCCGGAGCATTAGCGGAGGGGCGGGGATCGGCAAAGGGGGTGGAGAGAGGATTGGGGCCAGCCACCAGAGTATTGTGGCTGGACCCAGCATCATCGGTGGGATGGGGGAGGCCTTGTGATTGGGATCGGAGGTGGAGGTGATCAGAGGCCGAGAAAGGGGGTCTCCGATCATAGGGGGGTAGGTTAGTTAGGGACCCTGAATCTAAGAGGTAGCTGTAAAGCAACTTATCTCCTGCATGCAGCAGTTCCTGCCTCGGTTTAGCTGACGGGTTTCACGAATTGTGTGAAACCAGTCCACAGGCAATTAAATTCAAAATGGAGATGAATAAAGAGGCATTCAGCCTCATTATAATATTTTAATTGAACGGGTTGGTCGCCTGCTGCTCCCCCCACCCCCACCCGTTAAAACTGGAGTTGGTGGCGTGATCAGGTTGGGAACTACCCCTGCGCTCCAAACCCGCCCTTTTTTGGCCGGAATTTTCCCCTAATGTGTTTTTTCAGACAATTTTTATTTAACGTTTTAAAATCTATAATATCAAATGTACTCAGTGGCCAAAGATGTCACCAGTTGCATCATAATGCACTCTGTTCACAAAACATTTTAAGCAAATTGCATGATTGTCTTTGGTAGATTGTTACGCCAGTACTGAGAGAGAAAAAAATGAATAGAGCAGTTGTTTACGGTATTGTGCCAGGGAAAACTGGATCTAATCTGTCAACAACAGAATTTTGAATTATGCAGCCAGAGTAAAGGCACCACTCTACTTTGTCTTTTTCTTAAATTCCAAGTTAAATGTATTTACATTGCATTAGGGTGAGAATCTGACCAATTACACTGCTCATGATAGATGGAAATGCCAATGCAAATTGTCACCCAATCGTATTCCCAGGTCCCTAGATAAGAGTATAATTTCAGCAGTGCCAAGTCAAGGCAGTTCTTTGGGAGCCTTCTAACAGGAGGTATAAGTTTCAGATTTGAATTGAATACAATTTTACAACACTGAAACATAGAAACATAGAAAATAGGTGCAGAAGTAGGCCATTCGGCCCTTCGAGCTTGCACCACCATTCAATATCTCTCCTGTGACAGCCACACTATGATTTGAAACTGTGTTTATATGTTGTATGTTTTTAACTTGTATCACTGTTTTACACTGTGGAAACCAGAGCTAAATATCCAATAGCATTGTTTATTTATTGTTTTAGTGCTATGTAATTTACAGTTTTATTTTCCAATGCCTGGTCCAAATATAGTAATTAATACTTTTGTGACACATTTTGCTATGTGGGTAAAATTAAAGAAAAGATCTTCTATTAAACTGGGAATATTTATAATGACAGTTTAGTGAATAATTTTCCTTTTAACCATGTGTTGCATCTCCAACAATACAATCAACTCAATCAAATTTTCTTTGTGTGCTATGTCAGGGCGATTCTGGATGAAAAGCTGCGAGCAGTTACGTATATATGCAATTCCTGCACAATATACATTTGAGAAATGGATTTACATTACAATGAATATGTGGCATCCGATAAGGTGCCACACAAAAGGTTACTGCAGAAGATAGAGATACGCGGAGTCAGAGGAAATGTATTAGCATGGATAGAGAATTGGCTGGCGAATAGAAAGCAGAGAGTTGGGATAAATGGGTCCTTTTCGGGTTGGAAATCGGTGGTTAGTGGTGTGCCACAGGGATCGGTGCTGGGACCACAACTGTTTACAATATACATAGATGACCTGGAAGAAGGGACAGAGAGTAGTGTAACAGATGACACTAAGATTAGTGGGAAAGCAGGTTGTGTAGAGAATACAGAGAGGCTGCAAAGAGATTTGGATAGGTTAAGCGAATGGGCGAAGGTTTGGCAGATGGAATACAATGTCGGAAAGTGTGAGGTCATCCACCTTGGGGAAAAAAACAGTAAAAGGGAATATTATTTGAATGGGGAGAAATTACAACAGGCTGAGGTGCAGAAGGACCTGGGGGTCCTTGTGCATGAATCCCAAAAAGTTAGTTTGCAGGTGCAGCAGGTAATCAGGAAGGCGAATGGAATGTTGGCCTTCATTGCCAGAGGGATGGAGTACAAAAGCAGGGAGGTCCTGCTGTAACTGTATAGGGTATTGGTAAGGCCGCACCTGGAGTACTGCGTGCAGTTTTGGTCACCTTACTTAAGGAAGGATATACTGGCTTTGGAGGGGGTACAGAGACGATTCACTAGGCTGATTCCGGAGATGAGGGCGTTACCTTATGATGATAGATTGAGTAGACTGGGTCTTTACTCGTTGGAGTTCAGAAGGATGAGGAGTGATCTTATAGAAACATTTAAAATAATGAAAGGGATAGACAAGATAGAGGCAGAGAGGTTGTTTCCACTGGTAGGGGAGACTAGAACTAGGGGGCACAGCCTCAAAATACGGGGGTGCCAATTTAAAACCGAGTTGAGAAGGAATTTCTTCTCCCAGAGGGTTGTGAATCTGTGGAATTCTCTGCCCAAGGAAGCAGTTGAGGCTAGCTCATTGAATGTATTCAAGTCACAGATAGATAGATTTTTAACCAATAAGGGAATTAAGGGTTACGGGGAGAGGGCGGGTAAGTGGAGCTGAGTCCACGGCCAGATCAACCATAATCTTATTGAATGGCGGAGCAGGCTCGAGGGGCTAGATGGCCTACTCCTGTTCCTAATTCTTATGTTCTTATGTTAATTGTAGACTTGACTTATTCTCCATTTTCTTGGTAAATTATAAGAATAATTGTAGAGAACAGATATTAAAGGGGCAGTATCAGTGATAACATTTGTGATACTATGATGTTGAGATTGTTTCTAATGGCATTAATATTTTAAATTTTTATCTTTTGCTATATGCAAAGAAAAAATGTCAAAACTGCATCAGATATGAGGGTATATTTTCTGGTCACTGCAACTTAGCTCTGTCTATAGCGATCCCACAACCAGTGGATCAGATTAAAACTCTGCAGTCCTGCCATACCTAGTTGTGAATGGTGGTGGGCAATTAAACAAGTAAAGGAAGGAAGACTCTCCATTAACATCTCCATCCTCAATGATGGGGGAGGCTAGCATGGCTCCTTCCAGGCATACATAGCAATGTTCCTGAGGCATTACTGCCCAATTTGCATATGGATCCCGCCGTGGTTCTGCCAACGGCCTCATAAGGCAGATGAAGTATGCGCAATCCAATTTCTAATCCCACCTGCACTGGGTGGGAAGTCAACAGGAAGTGATGGGAAAACACATGCATTAGAGTCCGCTTGCCAATAGCATGTTAATGGCAGGATCAGTTACCGGGCTATCCTACAGGGATCCTGTCATCAGGGGGGTGGGTGGGAATTTGCAGCAGGAAAGATCTAAGCTTTCATTATGGTCCCCAGAAGAGTAGTCCTGCTCCCGCTGGCTGCACAAGGAAAGTTTAAAAAAAATGTAAATGTACTTTTTTGGATTTCTTCTGGCCCCGATCCTCTTTGTCATTGGGGTGGCCTGGTGGGGACCTGACGGCTGCTTCCCGCTCACACTACTTGGTTAAAATTGCAGTTGGGTCCTGATGACATGCATATATTAAAAAACACCCCACTGGCTTTGCTGGATGTCCTTGGTGCCTTCTCAGTTCAGCATGTCAAAATACAAACCTGTCAGCTCCTGCGTGCTCCAGGGCGGTTAAGTGACCTGTGCGATTTTTACAGCTTGCCCGCTCGGTTCCTGTATTTTTCTGTAGGTTATAGTTTGGTCACAGTCCCTTTTAAATCTGGTGAGAGTTGAAATATTGAAAGATTGGTGTCCTTGCCCAGTGGGCAGAAGGTAATGTGGTTGGATGACGGAGGGGTCTGCATTCCCATCTCCCATCATCATCATCATTATGGGCAGTCCCTCAAAATCAAGGAAGACTTGCTTCCACTCCCAAAGTGAGTTCTCAGGTGACTGTACAGTGTAATGTAGGAATTACAGTCTCTAACAGGTGGGGCAGACAGTGGTTGAAGGAAAGTGTGGGTGGGGAGCCTGGTTTGCCGCACGCTCCTTCCGCTGTCCGCACTTGATTTCTGCATGCTCTCAGCGATGAGACTGGAGATGCTCAGCACCCTCCCGGATGCTCTTCCTCCACTTTGGGCGGTCTTGGGCCAGGGACTCCCAGGTGCTGGTGGGGATGCTGCACTTATTCAAGGAGGCTTTGAGGATGTCCTTGAGGGTTTCCCAAGAGTCTGAATAGCAGGTGAGTGCCAGTGATGCGGTCGTAGTGGCGTGCACCAGCATGCCCTATGGTAAATTTTAGGGTCAGTGTTGGAGGGTACCTGTGGATGAAATCCTGACACAACCAGCAGGATTGTGTCCTGCGGATAGTCAGCCCATGGAGGTTAACCACTAGCTAAAGTCATGGTCTCAATTAATCCTGATGCAATGTTGCAATTTTCATTGGTTGGAAGCCTGAGAGTGATAATTCACACTTAAACAATGTGGTACGAATATAAGAACAGAAGAAATAGGAGCAGGAGTAAGCCATTTGGCCCCTCGAGCCTGCTCTGCCATTCAATAAGATCATGGCTGATCTGATCATGGGCTCAGCTCCACTTCCCTGCCCGCTCCCGATAACCCTTTACTTCCTAATCGCTCAAAAATCTGTCTATCTCCACCTTAAATCTATTCAATGACCCAGCCCTCCACAGCTCTCTGGGGCAGGGAATTCCACAGATTCACAATCCAATGAGAGAAAAAATTCCTCATCTCAGTTTTAAATGGATGACCCGTTATTTTAAAACTATGCCCCCCAGTTCTAGATTCGCCAATGAGTGGAAACATCCTCTTTGTATCTACCATGTTGAGCCCCCTCATCTTGTATATCTCAATAAGATCACCTCTCATTCTTCTGAACTCCAACAAGTTCAGGCCCAACCTGTTCAACTTTTCTTCATAAGTCAACCCCTTCATCTCAGGAATCAACCTCGTGAACCTTCTCTGAACAGCTTCTACTGCAACTATATCCCTCTTTAAATAAGACCAAAACTGTACGCAGTACTCTAGGTGTGGCCTCACCAATACCCTGTACAGTTGTAGCAGGACCTCTCTGCTTTTATACTCCATCCCCCTTGCAATAAAGGCCAACATTCCATTTGCCTTCCCGATTACTTGCTGTACCTGCATACTAACTTTTTGTGCTTCATGCACAAGGACCCTCAGGTCCCTCTGTACTGCAGCAATTTGTAATTTTTCTCCATTTAAATAACAATTTGCTTTTCTGCCAAAATGGATAACCTCGCACTTTCCCACATTATACTCCATCTGCCAGATTTTTGTCCACTCACCTAGCCTGTCTATATGCAGATTTTTTTGTGTCCTCCTCAAACTTGCTTTCCCATCAATCTTTGTATCAGCAGCAAACTTGGCTACATTACACTCGGTCTCTTAATCCAAATCATTAATACAGATTGTAAATAGTTGAGGACCCAGCACCGATCCCTGTGCCACCCCACTAGTTAATGACGCATTTATCCCGACTCTCTTTTCTGTTAGTTAGCCAATCCTTTATCCATGCTAATATATTACCCTCAACCTCGTGAACTTTCATCTTGTGCAGTAACCTTTTATGTGGCACCTCATTGAATGCCTTCTGGATATCAAAATACACCACATCCACTGGTTTCCCCTTATCCACCCTGCCCATTACATCCTCAAAGAACTCCAGCAAATTTGTCAAACATGATTTCCCTTTCATAAAATCATGCTAACTGCTGGACTAAATTAGCTTTTCCAAATGTCCTGCTACTGCTTCCTTAATAATGGACTCCAGCATTTTCCCGACAACACATGTTAGGCTAACTGGTCTATAGTTTCCTGCTTTCTGTCTGGCTTCTTTTTTTAAAGAGGGGCGTTACATTTATGGTTTTCCAATCTGCTGGGACTTCCCCAGAATCCAGGGAATTTTGGTGGATTATAACCAATGCATCCACTTCTTTTAAGTCCCTAGGATGCAAGCCATCAGGTTCAGGGGACTTGTCTCCCTTTAGTCCCATTATTTTACCAAGTACTACTTCTTTAGTGATTGTTTTAAATTTCTCCCTCCCAATAGCCCCTTGATTATCCACTGTTGGAATGTTTTAGTGTCTTCTACCGTGAAGACTGATACAAAATATTTGTTCAAAGTCTCTGCTATTTCCCTGTTTTCCATTATTAATTCCCAGTCTTATCCTCTAATGGATTAACATTTACTTTAGCCACTCTCTTCTTCTTTATATACCCGTAGAAACTCTTACTATCTGTTTGTTTTTATATTTCTTGTTAGTTTACTTTCATAATCTATCTTCCCTCTCTTTATTATTTTTGTCGTCGTTCGCTAGTTTTTAAAAACTTCCCAATCCTCTGGCCTCCCACTAATCTTGGCCACTTTGTGTGCCAAAGTTTTCAATGTGATACCATCCTTTATTTCCTTAGTTAGCCACGAATGGTTCATCCTTCTCTTAGTCTTTCATTCTCATTGGAATATATTTTTGTTGCGAGTTATGAAATATCTCCTTAAATGTCTGCCACTGCTCATCAACCGTCTACTCTTTAATCTATTTTCCCAATCCACTTTAGGTAACTCTGCCCTCATACTTTTGTAGTCTCCTTTATTTAAGCTTAGGACTCTGGTTTTAGATCTAACTCTCTCGCCCTCCAACTGAACTTGAAATTCAACCATGTTATGGTCACTCTTTCCTAGAGAATCCTTTACTCGGAGATAATTTATTAATCCTGTCTCATTAGTACCAGATCTAAGATAGCCTGCTCCCTGGTTGCTTCCACAACATACTGTTCAAGGAAACTATCCCGGATACACTCTATGAACTCTTCCTCAAGGCTACCTTGGCCAATATGATTTGTCCAATCAATATATGAAGATTAAAATCGGCATGATTATTGCCGTTCCTTTTTTACAAGCCTCCATTATTTCTTGATTTATACTCCATCCAACAGTGTAACTACTGTTAGGGGGCCTATAGACTAGGCCCACCAGTGACTTCTTCCCCTTATTATTCTTTATCTCCACCCAAACTGATTCTACATCTTGATCTTCTGAGCCATTATCATTTCTCACTACTGCACAGATCTCATCCTTTATTAACAGAGCTACCCCACCTCCTTTTCCTTTCTGTCTATCCTGCCAAATTGTCAAATACCCCATAATATTTAGTTCCCAGCCTTGGTCGCCTTGCAACCACGTCTCTGTAATGGCTATCAGATCATACCCATTTATATCTATTTGTGCCATCAACTCATCTATCTTGTTACGAATGCTGTGTGCATTCAGATAAAGAGCTTTTAATTTTTTTTTACCATATTTCTGTGCTTTGACCCCACTTTCTGATACACACTTATGTTTATACATTCTATCCCTTCCTGTCACGCTCTAGTTATAGGTTCAATTTTTACTTTATTCATAGTTCTTATCTCGTGTTAGCCATGGCTCAGCGGGCAGCACTCTCGCCTCTGAATTGGAAGGTTGTGGATTCAAGTCCCACTCCAGAGCCTTGAGCACGAAAATTTAGGCTGACACTCCAGTGCAGTGCTGAGGAAATGCTACACTATCGGAGGTGACGTCTTTTGGATGAAACGTTAAACTGAAGCCCCTTCTGCTGTCTCAAGTGGACGTAAAAATCCCAGGACACTATTTCGAAGAAGAGCAGGGGAGTTATCCCCAGTGCCCTGGCCAATATTTATCCCTCAATCAATATATTAAAAAAAGATTAACTGGTCATTGCTATTTGCGGAGTTTGCTGTGTGCAATTGGTTGCTACGTTTCCAACATTACAACTGTAACTACACTTCAAAAGTACTTAATTGGCTGTAAAGCGTTTTGGGACATCCTGAGGTCATGAAAGGTGCTATATAAATGCAAGTCTTTCTTTTCTTTTAATTTGATAGTTAAGTATTCAAAATCCAGGAAGTCCCAGGTACTCTCTTTCATTATATAAAAAAAATGATCAGTTGAAATCAATGGGTAGTTAAAAATTCACATGAGAAGAGATGGTTTGAAATCTCAGAGAAGCAATAGTGTTAATAATAATTAAAAAAGAAAGAAACATTATGTATTTTAAGGTATTTCCAACATTGTGATTTAGACTCTTGAGTTGTGATTTTTTTAAATTACTTTGTTCACTTGAAAGGTTAGGTAGTAGATTGCCTACAATAAATGTATAACTATTTTAAGTGCATGTTCATTTTTATCAAATATATTTTCTTGGTTTTTAAATGGAAAATGAGGTATGAAGTGATGCTCTATTGCTTTTGAAAACTGAAATGAGATATTATGGAGACATAAGAAAAGTCCATAGCCAAAAGGAATTAGCAGATGGGGTTTGCGCTTTGTTTTTCTGAGCACATTTCAAAAACTTATCTGCATCTCAAGATAAGGACAGACTCTTAAACATATGGGAAGTTGGAACTCACCCATGAAAGTGATCGATGCTATCAGAGACAAAATGATCTAGAATAGGAAGTTTAGAAAATACTTCAGAACATGAGAGGAATCTGGTGCTGGATTTAGTCCATTTGAAAGCAGCTGAACTTCGGACCTTCGGTCACTGATTATGTTGGGGTAGAAATTCCGACGTCCCCGGGCCCGTACGAAATTTCTACAGGTCTGGGAAGGCATCGGAAAAGCCAGTTTTCAGTGCACAATGCGCATGCGCTAAAAACCGCCTTTTCCGATCTGTCAAGCTGGAGCTTGACAGATCGTAGCCAGATCGGGAGCGAGGACAGTTGTACGGGCAAGATTGCGATATTTACGCATATCTTGCCCAGCAAAAGCATCAAAAATCTTGCGCCTGAAAAAGCAGGCACATTGCCTACTTTTACAGGCGCAAGTGTTTTAAAACACACACACACATATTAAAATAAAGTTATGAAAACATATTTTATTGTTAAAAACCTTCCCCACTACGGTAAGTTTATTTTAAGGCATAATTTAAAAAACTTTTTTAAAAATCGGGCAAAGATACTGTTTTTATAAGACATTAATAACTTTAATTTAAATGAACCTTAAATATGTAGTGTATATTTTCTATTTTTTATTAGTGTTTTGGGTGCTTGGAGGGGTTTCTCATTCATAGTAATAGGAGTTTTGGACTTACAAAACTCCTATTACTATGAATGAGAATATACTATACCTGATTGGCTGTCCAGAGCCATGTGACTCCAGTTCCAGGCCTGCGCACGTCCCAAAGTGCACGGACTGCGACGCACAGGGAGAGGAGGCCTGTGGATCGGGAAGTCGAGCGGGCGCAGCAGCTTCAGGTAGGTGCACATCTTTTCCCTTAATCTAATCGATCGCCTGCGGGAAGGAGAAAGCGGAATTTCTACGCCGATGTGTTTCTTAATGCTGTTAATACTACAGGTTTTATTTATTTTTCTCCTGCTTTTGGCCCTTTCTGGCCTTGAGGTGTTTACTTGTTTCAGCATGCAGATGTGACAATATTGCTCTGCAAAAATAGTTATAATGAATCTTTTCTGCTGAAGTATGGGGCCAGAAAACGGATTTATAATGGCCAGATTGTTTTAATCAGCTCATGGAGAGAACTTTCATTATAACCAGAGGTCAGATAGTCAGCCATAATTATACTGCAGGAGTTGAACTTATTTCTGGATTGTGGATTTTTATTGTGTTTTAATGGCTTTTTTTCCCTTAAAACTTGACAATGCTGCATTAAACATTTTAAGAGGGGTTATATACTTGATGCTGCAGTGAGAATGTTGGGGCTACATTGACTTAACATTCATATACGGTGGAAAGCCATCATCATAGGCAGTCCTTCAGAATCGAGGAAGACTTGCTTCCACTCTTAAAATGAGTTCTTAGGTGGCTGTATAGGCCAATACGACAACTACAGTCTCTGTCACAGGAGGGACAGATAGTCGTTGAGGGAAAGGGTGGGCGGGGAGCCTGGTTTGCCGCACGCTCCTTCCGCTGCCTGCGCTTGATTTCTGCATGCTCTCGGCGACGATACTCGAGGAGCTCAGCGCCTTCCCGGATGCACTTCCTTCACTTAGGGCGGTCTTTGGCCAGGAACTCCCAGGTGTCAGTGGAGATGTCGCACTTTATCAGGGAGGCTTTAAGGGTGTCCTTGTAACGTTTCCTCTGCCCACCTTTGGCTCGTTTGCCGTGGGCGAGTTCCGAGTAGAGCGCTTGCTTTGGGAGTCTTGTGTCTGGCATGTGAATTATGTGGCCTGTCCAGTGGAGTTGATCAAGTGTGGTTAGTGCTTCAATGCTGGGGATGTTGGCCTGGATGAGGCGTCTGTCCTCCCAGGGGATTTGTAGGATCTTGTGGAGACGTCGCTGGTGGTATTTCTCCAGCGACTTGAGGTGTCTACTGTACATGGTCCACGTCTCTGAGCCATACAGGAGGGCGGGTATTACTACAGCCCTGTAGCCCATGAGCTTGGTGACAGTTTAGAGGGCCTGATCTTCAAACATTCTTTTCCTCAGGCGGCCGAAGGCTGCACTGGTGCACTGGAGGCGGTGTTTGATCTCGTCGTCAATGCCTGCTCTTGTTGTTAAGAGGCTCCCGAGATAAGGGAAGTAGTCCACGTTGTCCAGGGCCGCGCCGTGGATCTTGATGTCTGGGGGGCAGTGCTATGTGGCGAAGACAGGCTGGTGGAGGACCTTTTGTCTTACTGATGTTTAGCGTAAGGCTTATGCTTTCATACGACTATGTCCTGGAGTTCAGCCTCTGTGTGTACACAGACGCAGGTGTCATCCGCGTACTGTAGCTCGACAACAGAGGTTGGAATGGTCTTGGACCTGGCCTGGAGATGGCGAAGGTTGAACACTGGTTCTGTAGTTTAATTCCACTCCAGCGGGGAGCTTGACAACTGTGAGGTGGAGCATGGCAGCGAGGAAGATTGAGAAGAGGGTTGAGGCGATGACGCAGCCCTGCTTGGCCCCGGTCCGGACGTGGATCTGTTGGTAAAGATCACGGCCTGCATGTCGTCGTGGAGCAGGCGAAGGATGGTGACGAACTTTTGGGGGTATCCGAAACAGAGGAGGATGCCCCATAGACCCTTGCAGTTGACAGTGTCAAAGGCCTTTGTAAGGTCAAAGAAGGTCATGTATAAGGGCTGGCGCTGTTCCCTGCATTTTTCCTGCAGCTATCGCGCTGCAAAAATCATGTCCGTTGTGCCCCGGAGGGGACAAAATCCGCACTGCGACTCCAGGAGGAGCTCCTTGGCCATGGGGAGAAAACGGTTGAGGAGGACTCTAGTGACGACTTTCCCAGTGGCTAATAGCAGGGAGATTCCTCTGTAGTTGCCGCAGTCGGACTTGTCCCCTTTTTTAAAGATGGTCACGATCACTGCATCTCTAAGATCTCCCGGCATGCTCTCCTCCCTCCAGATGAGAGAGATGTGGTTGTGTATTCGTGCCAGCAGTGCCTCTCCGCCATATTTCAGTGCCTCAGCAGGGATTCCATTCACGCCCGTAGCCTTGTTTTTCTTAGCTGTCTTATGGTTTTTTCCACCTCGTCCAGTGTTGGGGTCTCACTGAGGTGGTGGTGGGTAGCATGCTGCGGAATGGAGTCGAGAACATTTGAGTCAAAGGCAGAGTCTCGATTGAGAAGATCTTCGAAGTGCTCCTTCCAGCGGGTCCTGACTGCCTCGGTGTTCTTGATGACTGTTTCCCCGTTCTTGGCCAGCAGTGGGATAGGGCCTTGGGAGTTTGGACCATGAAGAATCCTTGCACTTCATGGCTGTCAGCCAGCTGCTGTATCTCCTGTGCTTTCTCCATCCACCACCTGTTCTTTCGGCCTTGGGTTTTTTGTTGGCCCTTAGCCTTTAGCCGTCTGTAATGCTGCTTTGCTGCTCCCAAGTTGGGTTGCTGTTTAAGGCCCAGAAATGCTCTCCGCTTGCAATCTATTAGCTCTTGAATCTCCTGATCATTCTCATCAAACCAGTCCTGGTGTTTTCTGGTTGAGTGACCGAGTGTCTCTTTGCAGTCACTGGTTATGGAGGCCTGGAGGGCAGACCAAGCGCTGTGGGCATTCTGCGAATCAGGGTCATCAAGGCATGCCAGGTTAGCTGTGAGCCGCTGACTGTAAAGGGCTCTCTTAGCTGGGTCCTTAAGTGCCCCGACACTGCTTCTGCTGCCGCCTTCGCTTTGGGGCTATGTTGATGTCAACGATGGATCGGATTAGGCGGTGGTCCATCCAGCAGTCCTCAGCTCCTGTCATGGCACGGGTGATGCGCACATCCTTGCGATCCCTGGCTCGGATGATGACTTAGTCAAGCAGGTGCCAGTGTTTGGAGCGAGGGTGTTGCCACGATGCCTTGTATTTGTCCCTCTGTTGGAACAAGGTGTTGGTGATGACAAGTTCATGTTCTAGACATTTTGTCAGGAGTAGGGTGCTGCTGAAGTTGGCTTTCCTTACCCCCTCTCTGTCAATCACGCCTCTCCAGAGGTCTGTGTCCTTGCTGACCATGGCGTTGAAGTTGCTGAGGAGGATCAGTTTGTTGCCTGCGGGGACCCAGGCATCGTGCTGATGAAGGCCATTGCCCGGTCACACGTTTGGTGGCCGGGAATTGATTCAGACCTGGAACACTGTGTTTGCAGGTGCACGACGTGTGCTCAGCCCGTGGCCCTGGCCCACCAAGCCATGGTCACGCATTCACGTAGATTACGCGGGCCCGTTCATGGGGGAAATGTTTCTCATTGTGTTTGATGCGTACTCGAAATGGATCGAGTGCATCATTTTGAATTTGTGCACGACATCCACCACTGTGGAGAGTCTACGTGCGGTCTTTGCGATCCACATCCTTGTTAGCGATAATGGCCCATGCTTCACTAGCTACGAATTCCGGGAGTTCATGTCGGGTAATAGCATCAACCATGTCAGGACAGCACCGTTCAAGCCGGCCTCCAATGGCCAGGCGGAACGTGCGGTCCAAATCATAAAACAAGGCATGCTCAGGATTCAAGGTCCCTCCCTTCAATGCCGCCTATCGCGCCTCCTACTGGCCTATAGGTCTCGACCGCACTCGCTCACGGGGGTCCCGCCCGCGGAGCTCTTTATGAAACATACACTCAAAACTCGACTGACCCTCATTCATCCTGTCTTGTCCGACATTGTTGAAGGCAAGCACCAGTCCCAAAATGAGTACCATGATCGTAATTCAAGGGGGAGATGTATAGGAATTGGTGACCTCGTATTTGTTCTCAATCACGCTTTGGGGCCCAAATGGCTTGAAGGTACTGTAATAGACAAAGAGGGGAATAGGGTCATCGTGGTTAAACTTAACAATGGGCAGATATGCCGCAAGCATCTGGACCAAGTAAAAAAAAAGGTTCAGCATGGACTCTGAGGAACCTGAGGAAGATCATGAGATGGTATTCACACCACCGCCAGTGAACGAGCAACAAGAACATTCAGCAGCATGCACAGTCCCTGCGGTCAGCCCGAACAGGTCGGAATCACCACAGGTGACAGACACGCAGGCCAAGGCTCAACAGCCAGAGCCCCAACTGCGGCGCTCCACGCGGGAGCGCAGACCACCCGAAAGACTTAACCTGTGATCCCAATAAGACGTTGGGGGGGAGGTGATGTCATGTATGTAACCTTCATGAAACAACACTAAAATACTGTATATACTTGAGAAATGCACACCTTGACCACAGGAGGTGAACTTGTGGGAGACACTCCTCACCTGGTCATCCAGGTATATAAAGGGAGGTCCCATGCAGGGTCATTATTTCTTGGTCCTGTGATTAAAGGTGCAGGTCACAGAGTGACCTTGTCCATAGAATGTGCCTCGTATGGATTTGTGGTATTGTGTAAGGACTTTACACTTGCGGTTCCTGAAAACCTCTGCATCCTGAAAAGGTGCCCGCATCGCGATGTGCGTACATTCTATTGTTCCCTGCACCTTGGGGAAGTTTGCAATTCTGGAGAATCCTAGAGTCCTCTCACTCTGTGCCTCCCTGGTCATAGGGAAGCTGATCAAGTCCCTCCTGCATGCGTACAGGGCTTCAGTGGCCTGTCTAATGCAGCGATGTGTGGCATGCTGAGAAAGTCTGCAAATGTTGCCAGCTGTGGCCTGAAAAGAACCCAAGACGTAGAACGACAGTACCACGGTGACTTTGACCGCGACGGACAATGCAGTACTAATGGTGCTGGCTAGCTGCAGATCTGCCTTTATCAGCTGGCATAGCTCAGTGATAACCTCTTTGTGGAAGCGCAGTCTCCGAACACAGGTGGTGTCGGGCAAGTCGAGCTAAGAATGCTTCTCCTTGTACTTGCGGGGGGGTATAACGTCTGGTCCTCCTCATCAGTCTGTCTCGTCTTACATTGGGCACACAATGCAGTGGAGAGTTCCTTCGGCGATGTCGAGTCTGCTGCATATAATTGATCACCAAGAGAGGGTGAGAAAGGACAGGCCCCATTGCAGTAGCTCTCTGTTTTCCACCGATTGGTCACAAACAAGGAATGTCCCGATGAAGACACCTATTCAGTTCCAATCAGTCACTGTATGGTCAAGATGTTTGTAGAGATGTTCACATCAACTCCAACGACCTTCAGAGTACATCCGAACTCCACCAAGGTTGAAGCAGAGCAGCCTTTTAAAGGATGCGACATGTGATCGAGAACATGGTGTCCATAACGCTGTGACTAGTTCCGATTAGTTCCACTTTTTCTGGGCGTTTTTTTGGGTGAGCGATACTGTGGGCGATATGTGTGCGAGGTGGTGAAATTGACGATGGGCGATCTCATGGCCACTAGTTTCAGTAAATATGCTCTTTACGACAAAAAACAGTGGGAGGGCATTAATATTGAATCTTGGCATTAAATCAATGCGGAAAGTAATGCTGGGCGATATTATGGGCGTTGATTTTGCCCATTCTGATGATTCCACCCAAAAAAATGGGTGGGTGGTCATAATTTTTCCTGCCGTTAAGCACATGGGGAAAGTAACGCTTGCCAATAAGTTTCTGAAAAATGCCCGTCAGTTCCAGTTTGTGCCAAAATGGGCGTTATACGTCATTTCAGCGGTAAAATGTTCGTTAAGTGGGTGTTAAGCATGCAAAAAAGGTTCTAGCCCTTGATGTCTTATAAAAATAAAATATTTTCCGGATTTTTAAAAAAGTATTTTAAATTATGGTTAAAAAACTTACCGTAATGGGGAGGGTTTTTAACAATAAAATATGTGTTTATAATTTAATTTTATCGTGTTTTTGTATGTTTTAAAACACTTGCGCCTGTAAAAGCAGGCTATGCGCCTGCTTTTTCAGGCGCAAGACTTTTGAGGACATTTGCTGGGCAAGATATGTGTAAATCCCGCAATCTTGCCCAAGAAATGTCCTCGCTCCCGATTATGTCTACAATGTGTCAAGCTTCAGCTTGGCAGATCGGAAAAGCCGGTTTTCTGTGCATGCGCATTGTGCGCTGAAAACTGGCTTTTCCGATGCCTTCCCAGCTCTGTAGAAACTTCGTACGGGCCCCAGACGTCAGAATTTCTACCCCATTATATTTCCTAAGATACAAAGTATAGCGTATGGTAGCATAGAAGTTACAATACTGGGACAGCAACCCAGTGATCATGAGTTCAAATCCCACTTTGCCAAATTGTGAACTTGAATTCAATAAATCAATTTTGCGAACCCGCACCACTGAATAAGCATCTGATGATTGAACAATTACTGTTCTGCACTGGGCCTACTGTCCTGGGATAGAAGTAAAAAAAAAAATTTGCTCACCTTTATCTTCGGGCCAAGCCAGTTATTACCACCCACTCTTGAATTCTGCTCTGAGATTTTCAGTGGTTTTGCAGGCTGTAATACAACCCCTGTTGTACAGCTAAGGAATAGGCACATTGTAGGAGCAACAAGGTGCAAAGTGATTTTACACTTTAATTTGGGGAACTGTCTTTTTATCTCCACATGATTTAAATTTATTTTTAACTTAATGGGCTCTTCTTCCAAAAGAAACTTCAGACACAAACCATGGCTATATAAATTATTAATACACTATAAAATTGACATTAGAATTTAAACAATATCTTGGGCTTACGCATGAAATCGAAATGCCTTAACAATATAACACCATCTGAATTTCCAAAATGCATAACCCATAACACGTTATATACTCATTGTTGGCTCCTGCTTATCGGGAAGATTCCAAGTGTTTGGATGGATACCGTTGTAGTGCAGCGTGACTTTCCCTTGTAGCCAGGTTATCTGTTTCACAGGTAATCGGTAAACCTGCATAGGCGTGAAGTTGTGAGGTCGCGACCAGTCAGGAAGATACCAGGTGAGGTGGTGCCACCAGAAGCGAAAGGCAAGGTTGGCACAGTTGCGGTGGAGGTGTGTCTCTTTACTCTGAATTCTGCCGAGCTTTCAAAATCCTTAACATAGAACTACACCTCCTGGGGTGGTGGCTTGTCAACAATAGGTTCCTACGAATACAGCCCACGATTGATTGTTTTCTCTGTGTCCACAACGAAGCCTATGCAGGTGTTCAAAATGACATCCAGCCGCCTGGACTTGTTCTTGTTTCGAATTCTGATCCAACATCTCTCTACTGTCATCCAGCTGGATGTGACTGCACTCACCTAGTTTCATTTCTATCTTTCCATCCATAACCATAGTATCCCCTGTAATGGCTTCTCTTCCTGATCCTGCACTGTTACCTCTGGTGTCCCCCAAGGATCTATCCTTGGCCCTCTCCTATTTCTCACCCACATGCTGCCCCTCGGTGACATCATCCAGCAACACAATGAGTTTTTACATGTACGCTGATGATACCCAGCTCTACCTCACTGCCACCTCTCTCAAACCCTCAACTGTCTCCATATTATCAGACTGCTTATCTGACATCCAGCACTCGATGAGAAGAAATTTCCTCCAATGAAATACTGGGAAGACTGAAGCCATTGTCTTCGGTTCACACCACAAACTCTGTTCCCTTTCCATTGATCCAATCACTCTTCCTGTCATGTATTTCACCATCTTGCAATGACTATAAGTATGTAACTGTAACTCATGCATACTGTACCTGTACCCTGCACACCCTGTACTGTAATACACACCCTGACCACAGGGAGTGAGCTCCTCACCTGGGCTTCCAGGTATAGAGGCAGCGGCTGACAAGCGGAGGGTGCATCTACTGACGAGCTGTGGTCCACAAACGTATGCGCTAATGGAAGACCTGCTCACACCCCAAAAGCCAGCGGACAAGTCCTTCGAAGAGCTCAGCCAGCTGATCAGTGAGCACCTCAAGCCGGCAAGTAGCGTACACATGGCCCGGCACCGGTTCTACTCTCACCGGCGTCGGGAGGGTCAAAACATCTCGGACTTCGTGGCAGAACTGCGGCGTTTGGCCAGTCTCTAAGTTCTCCGATGCCTGCAGGGGGGAAATGTTAAGGGACTTTTTCATCGAGGGCATTAATCATGCTGGCATTTTCAGGAAGCTCATAAAGACTAAGGATTTGACTTTAGAAGGGGCGGCGTTGATAGTTCAGACCTTTATGGAAGGGGAAGAGGAGACCAAGCTAATCTACGCACACAGCCCTGGCTTTAAAGTTGCGTTGAACCAGGGAATCAATGTTATAAAAATGACACAAAACCCCACAGCCAGGCAAGGGCAATTCAACACCGTCCAGGCAGGCAGGCGAGGGCAATTCGACACCACCCAGGTAGCAACAAACTCCTGGCAACAGGGACAATGGAAAGGGGATCGGCAATTCACGCCCTCACGAGGAACAATACATCCTGTGATGGGACAATTAACATCCCCTATCAGAGTGCTTAGAAACAGCCAAAAGGGCCATCAGAGAGGAATGCCTGGGAATAGTCCTTTTGTTAACAGCAATCTCAGCTCATGCTGGAAATGTGGGAGCAGACACACTGCAAAAATCTGCAGGTTCCAACTTTACATTTGTAGGATTTGTAATGTCAAGGGACACCTGGCCAGGATGTGCAAAAAGGCAGTAGCGAGGCTAGTCTGCGAGACAGAGGAACCAGACGAGGGGTCTGAAATGCAGGATGAGGCCTGGGGAACAACCATGGATGCTGAAGTTCAAAGAGTTCATGTGGCTGACGTCCACAGCTCATACACCAAAATGCCACCCATGATGATGAAAGTCTTACTGAATGGCATCCCGGTGCTCATGGAGCTGGATACCGGAGCTAGCCAGTCACTCATGAGTGCCCAACAATTTGAGAGACGATGGCCACACAGAGCTAGCAGGCCCAAATTGGAACGCATTGAGACGCAGCTACGTACGTACACCAAAGAGATCATCCCAGTGCTGGGCAGTGCAAACTTGGTGGTAACGCATAATAGATCACAGAACCGGCTGCCACTCTGGATTGTTCCGGGAAATGGCCCCGCGCTCTTGGGGAGGAGTTGGCTAGCTGAGATAAATTGGAAATGGGGGGATGTGCCATTTCATCCGTGGAGCGAAGTTCACGCTCGCAGGTATTGCAAAAATTCGAGTCACTCTTTCAACCCGGTGTCGGAACGTTCAAGGGCACTAAAGTAGTGATGCACATCATTCCAGACGCCAGACCAGTGCACCACAAAGCCAGAGCGGTGCCGTACGTGATGCGTGAAAAAATTGAAAGTGAACTGGACAGGCTGCTCAGAGAGGGCATAATTTTGGCCATTGAATTCAGCGACTGGGCAAGTCCCATTGTTCCCGACCTCAAAGCAGATGGCTCGGTCAGGATTTGTGGCGACTACAAAGTCACCATCAACCGAGTGTCGCTGCAAGACCAATACCTGCTCCCGAGAGCGGAGGACCTTTTTGCCATGCTGGCAGGTGGTAAGCTGTTCACGAAGCTGGACCTCACTTCGGCCTACATGACTCAGGAACTGGCTGAAGAATCCAAGTTTCTGACCACCATCACGACACACAAGGAATTATTTGTTTACAATAGGTGCCCATTTGGCATTTATTCGGCAGCAGCTATCTTTCAGCGAAACATGGAAAGCTTGCTCAAGTCCATCCCTGGAACGATCGTGTTCCAAGACGACATCCTTAACGGGTCGAGACACTGAGGAACACCTCCGCAACCTGGAGGAGGTGCTACGCCGATTGGAATGGGTAGGCCTGCAGCTGAAAAAGGCCAAGTGCGTGTTTTTGGCCCAAGAGGTCGAGTTCCTGGGCAGGAGGGTTGCTGCAGACGGGATCCGGCCCACTGAATCAAAAACTGAGGCAATTCGCCAGGCGCCCAGGCCCGGCAACACGTTGCGATCATTCCTGGGCCTCTTGAACGATTTTGGGAACTTCCTGCCAAACTTAAGCACATTGTTGGAGCCGTTACACATGCTCCTTCGTAAAGGTTGTGAATGGTCTTGGGGGGATTGTCAAGAACAGGCTTTCAATAAGGCGAGGAACCTGCTGTGTTCCAACAAACTGTTGACTTTGTATGACCCCTGTAAAAAAACTGGTTTTAACATGCGATGCGTCATCCTACGGGGTTGGGTGTGTTTTGCAGCAGGGTAACGATGACGGCCGACTCCAACGGTGGCGTATCCCTCCAGGTCGCTCTCCCAGGCAGAGCGTGGATACGGCATGGTCGCGAAGGAGGCACTCGCCTGTGTGTACGGTGTGAAAAAGATGCACCAGTACCTTTTCGGTAGACGGTTCGAGCTAGAGACGGATCATAAGCCGTTAACATCCCTGTTGTCTGACAGCAAGGCTGTCAACGCTAAAGTGTCAGCTCGCATACAGCGATGGGCCCTCACGCTGGCTGCATATGACTACACCATACGGCACCGGCCAGGCACCAAAATTTGCGCTCACGCGCTCAGCAGGCTCCCACTGGGGGTGTCGGAGCAGAGCGCCGAGATGATCATGGCCGTTGAGGCTTTTGACATTGCGGGCTCCCCCATCTCAGCCCGCCAGAACAAACTCTGGACCGACAGGGACCCCCTCCTATCCATGATAAAAAAATGTGTCCTGACTGGGGACTGGGCGCCCGCACACAGGGCATGCCCCGAGGAAGTCGGGCCGTTTCAGAGACGGATGGATGAACTCTCCGTCCAAGCCGACTGCCTGTTATGGGGCAGCCGGGTAGTCATGCTCCAGAAAGGAAGGGAAGTGTTCATCAGGGAACTCCACAGCGAGCACCCTGGCATCGTGTTAATGAAGGCCATTGCCCGGTTACATGTGTGGTGGCCAGGGATTGATTCAGACCTGGAACACTGGGTTCGTAGATGCACGACATGTGCCCAGCTGGGCTATGCCCCCAGGGAGGCCCCACGCAGCCCATGGCCCCGGCCCACCAGGCCATGGTCACGTATTCACGTGGACTATGCGGGCCCGTTCATGGGAAAAATGTTCCTGATCGTTGTCGATGCATACTCGGAGTGGATCGAGTGCATCATATTGAACTCGTGCACGACATCCATCACTGTGGAGAGTCTGCGTACGGCTTTCGCGATCCACGGCTTGCCGGACATCCTGATCAGCGATAATGGCCCGTGTTTTACCAGCCATGAATTCCAGGAGTTTATGTCGGGCAAGGGATCAAGCACGTCCGGACAGCGCCGTTCAAGCCGGCCTCCAATGGCCAGGCGGAACGGGCGGCCCAAGTCATAAAACAGGGTATACTACGCATCCAAGGAACCCTCTCTTCAGTACTGCCTATCGCGCCTCCTGCTGGCCTACAGGTCCTGGCCGCACTCGCCAGCAGAACTCCCCATGAAACGCACGCTCAAGACGCGGCTGTCCCTTATTCACCCAGCCCTGGTAGACATTGTTGAGAGCAAGCGCAAATCCCAAACCGAGCTCCATGATCGAGGCTCAAGGGGGAGGTGTATAGAAATAGATGACCCGGTATTGTTCTTAACCATGATTTAGGACCCAAATGGCTTGAGGACACTGTAATTGGCAAATAAGGAAACAGGATCATGGTGGTCAGACTAAACAATGGGCAGATATGCCGCAAACACTTGGACCAAGTAAAGACAAGATTCAGTGAAGACACGGAGGAACCAGAAGAAGAGCATGATGAGATAGCACGCACACCACTGCCAGCGCACGAGCAACAAAAACAGCCCTCAGCATGCACAGTCCCTGCGGCCAGCCCGGACAGGCCAGAATCACCTCAAGTGACAGAGACGCGTGCTGAGGCTCAGCCACCAGAGCCACAACTGCGGCACTCCACGAGAGAGTGCCGACCACCCGATAGACTTAACCTCTGAAACTAAAAGACCGAAGGGGGGAGGTGATGTCATGTATTTCACCATCTTGCAATGACTATAAGTATGTAACTGTAACTCATGCATACTGTTACTGTACCTATACCCTTGTAATGCACACCCTGACCACAGGGAGTGAGCTCCTCACCTGGGCTTCCAGGTATAAAAGGGTAGGTCCCACCCAGGATCAGCACTCTTTAGTCCTGGGAATAAAGTGAAGGTCACAGAGTGACCGTGTCTGATATATCCATGCCTTGTGTGAGTTTGTAACAAGGTGCAGAGACACAACACTCTCCAGAAACTGTCTAAGGCTGACCAAGTCTGTTTGCAACCTTGGTGTCATAGTTCATCATGAATTGATCTTCCTACCTCATATCCATTCTATCACTAAGACCACCCATTTCCACCTTCGTAATATTGCCCGTCTCCACCCTTACCTAAACTTATCTGCTGCTGCAACCCTCATCCATGCCTTACAATATACATCAATGATTTAGATGAAGGAATTGAGTGTAATATCTCCAAGTTTGCAGATGACACTAAGCTGGGTGGCGGTGTGAGCTTTCAGGAGGATGCTAAGAGGCTACAGGGTGACGTGGACAGGTTAGGTGAGTGGGCAAATGCATGGCAGATGCGGTATAATGTGGATAAATGTGAGGTTATTCACTTTGGTGGCAAAAACACGAAGGCAGAATATTATCTGAATGGTGGCAGATTAGGAAAAGGGGAGATGCAACGAGACCTGGGTGTCATGGTACATCAGTCATTGAAAGTTGGCATGCAGTACAGCAGGCGGTGAAGAAGGCAAATGGTATGTTGGCCTTCATGGCTAGGGGATTTGAGTATAGGAGCAGGGAGGTCTTACTGCAGTTGTACAGGGCCTTGGTGAAGCCTCACCTGGAATATTGTGTTCAGTTTTGAGGAAGGACGTTCTTGCTATTGAGGGAGTGCAGTGAAGGTTCACCAGACTGATTCCCGGGATGGCAGGACTGACCTATGAGGAGAGACTGGATCGACTGGGCCTGTATTCACTGGAGTTTAGAGGGATGAGAGGGGATCTCATAGAAACATATAAAATTCTGACAGGACTGGACAGGTTAGATGCAGGAAGAATGTTCCCGATGTTGGAGAAGTCCAGAACCAGGGGACACAGTCTAAGGATAAGGGGTAAGCCATTTAGGACCGAGATGAGGAGAAACTTCTTCACTCAGAGAGTTGTTAATCTGTGGAATTCTCTACTGCAGAGAGTTGTTGATGCCAGTTCATTGGATATATTCAAGAGGGAGTTAGATATGGCCCTTACGGCTAAAGGGATCAAGGGGTATGGAGAGAAAGCAGGAAAGGGATACTGAGGTGAATGATCAGCCATGATCTTATTGAATGGTGGTGCAGGCTCGAAGGGCCGAATGGCCTACTCCTGCACCTATTTTCTATGTTTCTATGGGCCCAAGTTTCGAGCCGCGCCGAGAACGGCGCAGTCCCAACCTGGACGCCCGTTTTTCGCGCCACAAAGTGCGCCTAAAAAAACCCTCCAGATTCTCCACCTCCCTGCAGGTCCTCTGGCCCTCGGCGCAGCGCAGCTGTAGGGGGCGGAACCAGGTCCCTGCGCTGAAAACAGTGCCGGGACCTCTGCACATGCGCGCTACAGTGGGCACGCAAGTGCAGTAGCTCCAGGCGCCCGAAACTGTGTGGGAGGGGCCGAAGCACGCAGCCCCTAGCCCTGGCCGAATGGCCTCACTGGGGCTGTGTGAATAAGGCTCCTCCCACGGCCAGCTCCTGCTTCCTCCCGACCCGACTCGACTCCTGCTTCCCGCCTCCGGACCCGACACTGACCTGACTCCCGCTTCTCCCCCACCCCGCCCCCCGCCCCCCGCCCCGGATCGGACCCGACACCGACCTGACTCCTGCTTCCCCCCCCCCGCCCCCGGACCCGACCCGACTCCCGCTCTCCCCCGCCCCCGCCTCCGGACCGGACCCGACACCAACCCCGACCCAACTCCCACTCCCCCCCGCCCCGCCCCCGGACTGGATCCGACCTGACCTCCCTCCCCCCGACCTGACCTCCCTCCCCCCGACCTGACCTCCCTCTTCCCTCCCTCCCCCCGACCCGAACCGAACCGACCTCCCTCCCTCCACCCCCCCGACCCAACGCCACCTACCTGTAAATATGGTGCTGGGGACGGGCCCTGCCCGAAGTCTCGGGCCCGGCCGTTCAGCCTTCCTCCCTCTTCTCCTTCCCCCCCCCCCCCAATCTCCTTCCCCTTCCCCCAATCTCCTTCCCACCCCCACAATCTCCTCCCCCCCCCAATCTCCTCCCCCCCCCAATCTCCTCCCCCCCCAATCTCCTTCCCCTCCAATCTCCTTCCCCCCCCCAATCTCCTTCCCCCATCTCCTTTCTCCCCCTTCTCCCCTTTATCCCTTTCTCCCCCCTCCCCCCTTCTCCCCCCTCCCCCTCCTCCCCCCTTCTCCCCCCCTCCCCCTTCTCCCCCATCCCTCCCCCCTCCCCCTTCTCCCCCATCCCTTCCCCTTCCCTCCCTCTGCTCCCCCCTCTCTCCCTCTACCCCCCTCCTCCCCCTCCCCTCGCTGTCAGAAACACAGACACTGACAGACAGAGAATGAGAGACACACACAGACAGACAGAGAGATAGAGACACTGACAGAGACACACTGGGGGGGCATCCCAGAACACTGTTGGAGGGCTCCCGGTGCTGCAGTCGGTAAGTAGAAAATGTTTTATTTATTGATTTAAAAAATATATATTTCTTCGTAATTTTTTTTGATTGATTTATTGGTTGATTTATTGATGTATTTATCATTTATTATTGATGATGGCTCTTTATTTGTAAAACTGAAGTGTTTAATGTTTGTAAACTTCCCTTTTAACCCCCCCCCCCACCATTCCCTACGCCTGATTTGTAACCTACGCCTGATTTTCTAAAGAGTAGACAAGGTTTTTTTGAGCATACAAAAATCTTCACTTACTCCATTCTAAGTTAGTTTGGAGTAAGTTATCATTCACGAAACTTTGAAATCAGGCGTAAGTGGCCGGACACGCCCCCTTTTGAAAAGAAAATTCTGTTCCAAAGTGAAACTGTTCTAACTGAATAGAACTGGAGCAAACTAAATGACGAGAATTCCGATTTCTAAGATATTCCGTTCTACACCAGTTGCTCCTCAAAATCAGGAGCAAATCATGTGGAAACTTGGGGCCTATGTTTCTATGTTTATCACCTCTAGACTTGACTATTCCAACGCTCTCCTGGCTAGCTTCCCTAGTTCTACCTTCTATAAACTTGACGTCATCCAAAATTCCGCCGGCCGTGTACTAACTTGCACCTAGTCCCGTTCACCCATCTCACCTGTGCTTGCTCACCTTATTGGCTCCCAGTTAAGCAACGCCTTGATTTTAAAATTTTCATCCTCATTTTCAAATCCCTCCCTGGCCTTGCCCCTCCTTATCTCTGTAATCTCCTCCAGCTCTAATTCCCTTAGACCTCCTGCACTGCCTAGGTCCTATGCTCCGGAATTCCCTCCCTAAATCTCTCCACCTCTCCAATTCTCTTTCCTCCTTTAAGACGCTCCTTAAAACCTAGCTCTTCGACCAAGCTTTTGGCCATCTGCCCTAACGGCTCTGTATCACATTTTATTTTGTTGATAACACGCTTGTGAAGCACCTTGGGACGTTTTATTATGTAAAAGGCGATATATAAATATTGGTTGTTTTTATTTATGGTGATCTATCCTCTACTGTGCGGTCTTTTACAATGGCCCTGAATTTGCGGCCAGAGACTTCCCATGGGGAAATGCCTCTGATCCGCACATAAAATGCCCACCTACCTGATTGTCCAGGAGATACAGAGATTTGTGGTCCTGGGCCTCTCCAAGTACGCGCGGGTAGAGGTCCACGTATCCCAGGGGTGCATGCGGTTTGCAAGCACCCTGGGATCACGTGGGCCAGCCCAACCAATTAAAGAAAGGGGATCCCCATTCATGCTTATAGGGATTCTGTATGTACGGGCGCTGATGACAGCTTCATTTGTCAGGAGTCGGCTGGAGAAGCGTTATTTAAAGGCGTCATCTAGTCGGCCATTACTGTTTGCAGCTTACTTCCACATAGGCAGTCAGGCTTTTTGACAGTTTTCAGCGATTTTCATTTGAAGGAGTGTTCTGGCTGTTAAACATTTCTGTCTTTCATTGAAGGCAGATTCAAAACAACAACATTTATATCGTTTCAAGAGGGCTGTGTTGGCATCGACCTCCTGCTCCGACATCACCATTGGAGGCAACTTGGGCAGAGAGAAAGACAGCAAAATGTGGCCAGAGAGAGGGGGTCCAACAGAGCTGATAACCGGAGAACTTACCCTCACAGGGTATTCCGGCAGCGGTTCTCAAACATCAATTTCATTGAGGCACAGTGTGTTTGAAGGCTGTGCTTCAGCAAGAATGTGACCATAGAGCTCTGCCACCTCCTGCAACCAGACCTCGAATCTCAGACCAGGCGAGGATGGCTCTCTCAGTGGGAGTCAAGGTCACCATCGCACTCAATTTCTCCTTCCAATGGATCCTTCCAGTGTGCAACAGAAGACATCTCCAACATCTTCCAGCTTGCCATCCATTGCTCCATCGTGAGGTCACAGATGCTCTGTACAGAAGGAGAAGAGAGTACATTTCCTTCCCCATGACCAGAGAGAAGCAGCTGGAGCATGCATGTGACTTCATCAGGATTGCAGGCTTCCCCATGGTGCAGGGCACCATTGACTGTACCCACTTTGCGGGCACCGCATAACAATCTTGAGGTATTCCATAACCGCAAAGGCTACCACTCATTGAATGTACAGTTGGTGTGTGACCACACACACCGAATCTTCACTGTCAATGCCCGTTGTCCTGGCAGCAGCCACGATGCATTCATCCTGCACCAGACCAGTGTGCTAGCTCTCTTCTAGCCACCACATCAAGCCCGCGGCTGGCTGCTCGGTGACTAGGGCTATCGCTCTCCACCTGGCTCATGACTCCCCTCAGCAACCCTCACACTCCAGCCCAGCTCTCATATAATGAGAGCCTTTCCACCACCAGGAACATCATTGAGCAGCCCAGCGGAGTGCTCAAGCAATTTTTCCACTGCCTTAATCGCTTGGGAGGAGTTCTCCAGTACTCGGCTAAGCGCGTATCCTTTCTCGTTGTCGTCTGCTGCATACTGCACAACTTGGCCATCATGAGGATGCTGCCTTGGCCACCAGGCACAAATCCACCACCTCAGGAGGATGAGGAGTAAAGCAAGAAGGAGCAGCAACAGTAGCGATGGAGGAGGCAGCCACTCAATCGTGATTCTGCAAGGGTGGTCTGCAACTGTCTCATCAGACTTCGGTTCCAGTGAATTCCATCCCACTTCCCGGTTGCTCTGCAGGTCCCCATCAGCACATCAATTTCCTCTTCCATACCACAGCCCCAAAACTGAAATGAGAGACACCACCAAAGATGCAACATTCCAATTAAAATTTATCTCATTACGTTTAACACCATCATAAACAACAATAATATTTAAGAATCACCGTCGTGCAGTACCTTATATCCCCTCTTAACACAAAGTTTACCTACTCTGGAACTCCTCCGCCGTGTGGCTCCTGTGGCTGCAGCAGGGCTGGTCAAAAGCTGCTGTGTGTCAGGACCAGAGACTACCGATGGCCTTGCAGGACGCATTTGATCAACTCTGGGCCTGGAAGGCCCGGCTGTAGACTGCACCACTTCCAGTTGGGCGGCGGCAGCGATAAGTACAATGGCAGAGTGGCAGTGGTGGGATCAGAAATGCCGTCATCCTGAAAGAAGACAGCAGGTTCTTGCTCCAGTGACCTACAGGCACTCCCCCAGAGCAGCACCTCAGCATCTCCACCAATCTGCTGAAGCACAGATTGGTGGGCTGCTGCGACACCCAGTCGACTGTCGTGAACCCACCGGCAATGGCAGCAGTCAGAGCACGCGTGGCATCCAGCTGAGATTGCATGAGAGTAGTCTGAGCTTCGATGCCACCAACCATTGTCTGCAATACAACACTAAGACGCTGCATTGCTTCTGCCTATGCTGCAATGGAAGCTGCCACATCGCCCATGACACTCGTCATGAGGTCTAGATCCGTACAGTCTCACTGGGAGTCCACCATCATCTGCAGATCTGTGGTGCGCGCAGAGCTTTGTGCAATGTTGGATGCGGACTCCTCCACGCTCCTTACCATTGCCGAGAGGCTCTCGGGCACTCTTGCCATTGTACCCATCATGTCGGAGGGCATGGCCATCACCCTTCTTGTGAATGCCTCCCCATCGAGGTCTTCATCTGAGTTCTGTGCAGCAGAACTCGCGCACGAACTCTCCCTCGGGGGAGCTGGCTCCAGAGCCACCTTTTCCCCTTGACCTTGCTTCAGCCCGCTAGGCCCTGATACATCACCCAGTGCAGATCACTCTGCTAAGCCAACCTCTAAGGAATCCACAGTGCTAGTCTCTGAGCTGGTGCCTGCGGGTGAGAGATGCAATGATGTTTGATCATGGCCTCTTTCCAGATGCGGGGAGCAGCGCATCCCTCCTTCTTTCCACTGCCCCCATCAATGCCTCCAATGCCATGTCATTGAATCGCCTTGCCCTCTCTCTTCCAGTAGAGTTTGCAGTAACCATCCCAGAAAGTTATTGTACTAGCTCACAGCTCTCTCACGTGCAGCACTGCTGAAAATGATCTTTATATAACCTCCCTTTAAGAGCTGGAATCAGCCAGTGTCAAGGATTGAAGAATGATTGCTGAATACAAGTCACCTGAAATTGGGTAGCGCTCTGCTGTTCGAGCCCCTGCAGTGCCCCAATGAGGTCATTAGCATATCATTTACCGTCCCTTTCCTTCCTGGAGTGCTAAAGCCCAATTTAGCAGAGGTTAGCAATCGTTTGCACCTAGCGATAACTTTTCAAAATTTGAAAAATTAGCGCCCCAGATGGTCATTTCCGAATTTCGTCCCCTTAAACTGTTTTTAGCAGGCGTAAACATTTTGCTGGGCAGAAGTTTGGAAATAGCCCAACTCTCTTCACCCGTGGATGCCCTTTTCCTGGGGATGCGTTGGATCTGTCAAGAAAATTCTTAACGGATCGCAAATTCCGAGTTTTCGCGCATGCACTTCACGTGTGAAAACCCGGAACTTACATGGCCCTTACGGGCACGTAAGCACCCGTAGGGGCCGCAAATTACGGGCCAATGTGTCGTTTTTAAGAGTTCTTATTCTTCAAACATCCTGGAGCCGATTTAGTGTCAGGCTTTGGTTTATCAGATAAATTTTCAGTACACCCACCCTTATGATTTAAATAAACCCATCTCAAGGATTTGGGACTAAGTCACAGCAAATTCAACATGGTGAACAGAAGTTCTGCTGGAATATTTTTACAATTTCACGTGCTCAGATCACAACAATTATTATCATTTCACTTTTTATTAGCAGGGCTATGGGTAGAAAGTGGAGGAGTGGGACTAACTGGATTGCTCTTCGCTCGTCAGGGGAGCAGACAGGCGTTTCTGCGGCCGCAGACGTGACTCCAGGATGGTATGTTGCCTCCCTGGTGTCAAGGTCAAGGATGTCACTGAGCGGCTGCAGGGCATTCTGGGGGGAGAGGGTGAACAGCCAGAGGACGTGGTCCACATCGGTACCAATGACATAGGTAGGAAGAGGAATGAGGTCCTGCAGGCAGAGTTTAGGGAGCTAGGAGAGAGATTAAAAAGCAGGACCTCAAAGGTAGTAATCTTCAGATTACTCCCAGTGCCATGAGCTAGTGAGTACAGAAATAGGAGGATAGAGCAGATGAATACGTGGCTGGAGAGATGGTGCAGGCAGGAGGGCTTTAGTTTCCTGAGGCATTGGGACCGCTTCTGGGGGAGGTGGGACCTGTACATGCCGGACGGGTTGCACCTCAACAGAGTTGGGACCAGTATCCTCGCGGGGGGGTTTGCTAGTGCTGTTGGGAGGGTTTAAACTAGCTTGGCAGGGGGATGGGAACCTGAAAATAGATTCAGTAGGGAAGGGAGTAAAGCTGGAATTAGAAAGCAAAAATAAAGAAAGTGAGTTTGAAGGAGAGAGGAAACAAGCAGGAAAAAAGGGTAAAAAAAACAAACTTAAAGGCACTTTGTCTAAGTGCACGCAGCATTTGTAACAAGATAGATGCGTTGACAGCACAAATTGAGACAAATGTGTATGATCTGATAGCCATTAAAAAGACCTGGTTGCAAGGTGACCAGGACTGGGAATTAAATATTCAGCGGTACTTGACAATTCGGAAGGACAGACAGAAATTAAAAGGAGGTGGGGTAGCTCTATTGATAAAGGATGGAATCACTGCAATAGTAAGAAAAGATATTGGCTCAAATGATAAGCGTGTTGAAACAGTGTGTGTGGAGATAAGGAACAATAAGGGGAAAAAGTCACTGGTGGGCGTAGTCTATAGGCCCCCTAACAGTAGCAACTCTGTTGGTCGGAGCATAAACCAGGAAATAGTGGGGGCTTGTAAAAAGGGAACAGCAATAATCATGGGTGATTTTAACCTCCATATTGATTGGACAAATCAAATTGGTCAGGGTAGCCTTGAAGAGGAGTTCATAAAGTGCGTAAGGGACGGGTTCCTTGAGCAGTATGTAACGGAACCAACCAGGGGGAAGGGTATCTTGGATCTGGTCCTGTGTAATGAGACAGGATTAATAAACAATCTCCTAGTAAAGGATCCCCTCAGAATGAGTGATCATAGCATGATTGAATTTCAAATTCAAATGGAGGATGAGAAAGTTGGATCTCTAACTAGCGTACTAAGCTTAAATAAAGGCGATTATGAAGGTATGAGGGCAGAGTTGGGTAAAGTGGACTGGGAAAATAGATTAAAGTATAGGATGGTTGATGAACAGTGGTGTACATTTAAGGAGATATTTCACAACTCTCAAGAAAAATATATTCCAGTGAGGAGGAACGGGTGTAAGAGTAAAGATAGCCATCCGTGGCTAACTAAAGAAATAAAGAATGGTATCCAATTTAAAAACAAGGGCATACAAAGTGGCTAAAACTAGTGGAAGGACAGAAGATTGGGAAGCATTTAAAAGTCAGCAAAGAATGACTAAAAAAATGATTAAGAAAGGGAAGATAGACTATGAAAGTAAACTAGCGCAAAATATAAAAACAGATAGCAAGAGTTTCTACAGGTATATAAAAAGGAAAAGAGTGACTAAAGTAAATGTTCGTCCCTTAGAGGACGAGACCGGGGAATTAGTAAAGGGGAACATGGAGATAGCAGAAACTCTCAACAAATATTTTGTATCAGTCTTTACGGTAGAGGACACTAACAATATTCCGACAGTGGATAGTCAAGGGGCTATGGGGGGTGGGGGGGGAGGAACTTAACACAATCACAATCACTGAGGAGGTGGTACTCAGTAAGATAATGGGACAAAAGGCAGATAAATCCCCTGGACCTGATGGCTTGCATCCTAGGGTCTTAAGAGAAGTAGCGGCAGGGATTGGGGATGCATTGGTTGTAATTGACCAAAATTCCCTGGATTCTGGGGAGGTCCCAGCAGATTGGAAAACTGCAAATGTAATGCCCCTATTTAAAAAAAGGAAGCAGACAAAAAACAGGAAACTATAGACCAGTTAGCCTAACATCTGTGGTTGGGAAAATGTTGGAGTCCATTATTAAAGAAGCAGTAGCAGGACATTTGGAAAAGCAAAATTCGGTCAGGCAGAGTCAGCATGGATTTATGAAGGGGAAGTCATGTTTGACAAATTTGCTGGAATTCTTTGAGGATGTAACAAACAGGATGGATAAAGGGGAACAGTGGATGTGGTGTATTTGGACTTCCAGAAGGCATTTGACAAGATGCCACATAAAAGGTTACTGCACAAGATAAAAGTTCACGAGGTTGGGGGTAATATATTAGCATGGATAGAGGATTGGCTTACCACAGAGAGTCGTGATAAATGGTTAATTCTCTGATTGGCAACCAGTAACCAGTGGGGTTCTGCAGGGATCAGTGCTGTGACCCCAACTATTTACAATCTATATTAATGACTTAGAAGAAGGGACTGAGTGTAATATAGCCAAGTTTGCTGACAATACAAAGTTGGGAGGAAAAGCAATATGTGAGGAGGACACAAAAAATCTGCAAAAGGACATAGACAGGCTAAGTGAATGGGCAAAAATTTGGCAGATGGAGTATAATGTTGGAAAGTGTGAGGTCATGCACTTTGGCAGAAAAAAATCAAAGAGCAAGTTATTATTTAAATGGAGAAAAATTGCAAAGTGCTGCAGTACAGCGGGAGCTGGGGGTACTTGTGCATGAAACACAAAAGGATAGTATGCTGGTACAGCAAGTGATCAGGAAGGCCAATGGTATCTTGGCCTTTATTGCAAAGGGGATGGAGTATAAAAGCAGGGAAGTCTTACTACAACTATATAAGGTATCGGTGAGGCCACACCTGGAATACTGCAGCAGTTTTGGTTTCCATATTTACGAAAGGATATACTTGTTTTGGAAGCAATTCAGAGAAGGTTCATTCGGTTGATTCCGGGATGAGGGGGTTGACTTATGAGGAAAGGTTGAGTAGGTTGGGCCTATACACATTGGAATTCAGAAGAATGAGAGGTGATCTTATCGAAATGTATAAGATTATGAGGGGGCTTGACAAGGTAGAAGCAGAGAGGATGTTTCCACTGATGAGGGAGACTAGAACTAGAGGGCATGATCTTAGAATAAGGGGCTGCCCATTTAAAACAGAGATGAGGAGAAATTTCTTCTCTCAGAGGGTTGTAAATCTTGGAATTCATTGCCTCAGAGAACTGTGGAAGCTGGGACATTGAATAAATTTAAGACAGAAATAGACAGTTTCTTAAAAGATAAGGGGTTATGGGGAGCGGGCGGGGAAGTGGAGCTGAGTTCATGATTTTATTGAATAGCGGAGCAGGCTCGAGGGGCCGTATGGCCTACTCCTGCTCCTATTTCTTATGTTCTTATGGATGAGAGAGCTATTGCAGACTCGATGGGCCGAATGGTTCCATCTGTGCTGTACTATTCTATGATTCTATATCTAACTAATTTACCAACGCTTTGAAATAAAATGAATGCATTTATACAGAATTGGCTGCTATGAATGACTGAAACTATTTGGTCTACTATTCCAGTTATTTACAATATATATTAATGATTTAGATGAAGGAATTGAACGTAATATCTCCAAATTTGCAGATGACACTAAGCTGGGTGGCAGTGTGAGCTGTGAGGAGGATGCTAAGAGGCTGCAGGGTGACTTGGACAGGTTAGGTGAGTGGGCAAATGCATGGCAGATACAGTATAATCTGGATAAGTGTGAGGTTATCCACTTTGGTGGCAAAAACAGGAAGGCAGATTATTATTTGAATGGTGACAGATTAGGAAAAGGCGAGGTGCAACGAGACCTGGGTGTCATGGTACATCAGTCATTGAAAGTAGGCATGCAGGTATAGCAGGCAGTAAAGAAAGCAAATGGCATGTTGGCCTTCATAGCTAGGGGATTTGAGTATAGGAGCAGGGAGGTCCTGCTGCAGTTGTACAGGGCATTGGTGAGGCCTCATCTGGAATATTGTGTGCAGTTTTGGTCTCCTAATCTGTGGAAGGACATTCTTGCTTTTGAGGGAGTGCAGCAAATTCACCCAGAGAATTGTGAACCTGTGGAATTTTCTACCACAGAAAATTGCTGAGTCCAGTTTGTTGGATATATTCAAATGGGAGTTAGATGTGGCCCTTATGGCAAAAGGGATCAGGGGTTATGGGGAGAAGGCAGGAGTGGGTACTGAAGTTGCATGTTCAGCCCTGATCATATTGAATGGTGGTGCAGGCTCAAAGGGCCGAATGACCTACTCCTGCACCTATTTTTTATGTTTCTATGTTTCTTGTTCCGATTGTTCAATTTGGTGTTTCTTCATTTTGAATAGGGTGTTACAATGAGGCAACAATAAAGTAATTACACTTGAAATCATTATTTTGTCATCTTTACAGACAAAATATTTTCATTATGATATATTCTGTAAATGGTTAAGGATTGAAGTTCTAAATAATAGCTTGTAAATTAATTTATTCTTTTCCCTGAATTTCTTTTGGTAGAACTTTGTGCAATAATTTCAAAATATCGGGATATTTACTTTACTTAGCAGTGAGTATTAAAGTTCACCCAATTCTGTTCATGAAGAACACCTCGCCGTCAAATTGGCAGATCATTTGCATTTTTTCAAATTGATTGTTGATCTGGTGAATATTTTTTACAGGGTAAATTCAGGGTAAGTTCAGCAATCCTACTCTTCCAGCAGGGAGTTGCGCTTGAAGAGAGCACAGGACAGAGAATTGGATTACAATGTTCTCTGGCCTGCTCTCCCTTAGAGCACAGACTGCTGCTAGAAGTACAGGATCACTGAATTTATCTTAGCCTACTGTTGTTTGTAGCTACAATCAGGTCTCAACAGCCAGTATATCCATTAGTCAAGAGTTTTAGATAACTTAACTGTGAGTAAGGGGCTAGACAATGTAAAGATTGCTTGCTTCTGATGGTATGTTGACTTAGTCACCTTTAATGTATCAGACATTGGGGGTACTTTTCACTTGGGTGTGGGTGGAAAATTAAAGGTTGCTGATTGGCCGAGTATTATACACCCTGCCTCATTTTTCTTTGTATTGACTTTTCTGCCTGCATCCAAAGTGAAAATGATCCCCATTGTCCTGAATGGATTCCCGTTGGCTGTGAGGAAAGAAGTTATTGCTTGATGGGTGGGATGGAGCAAGATGCAAAAGATGACCTGTGGCAGGAACAGTTTTGACATGCAGAGCAGTGGGCTGAACAATGTTATGAAGGAAGTTGCTGACTCTGACCTCTCTATTCCACTCTACAAATTCCATAAGAGTTTTGCTATTGTTAGTGGACTACCTCCACAGTTACTATACTTGCCTGTCAAAAAAGTCCTTTCAAAGTGCATCTGCCAAAGCTACTGCTGCAACTCTGAACATAGTATTAGTAGTATAAAAGGGCTTTTATACAATGTGGGATCGGGGGTACCACGTGGACCATTGTCATCAAACATCAATGTGTTCCATCAAAAGCATTACTAAGGGACATCCACACACTTGGATTTCCCCAGAATGTTAATCAGGGCCTGTTACAAGTACAGCAGTATGTGGAAGATGCTGAATGATGAATATAAATTTGTTATCCTTTCTTTGCTCTCCTCTGCGACTGCGATATTCCTACATTTGCATATCACAGCAGCAGTAAGCCAATTTATTCAGAAAAACATCCTACAAAAAGTAAAATTGTTAACACACATCCAAAATCAGCCAGATTTGTGAACTAGCTATACAAAGGCCACTAGTTGAAGTCGCAAATAAAGGTAGCAAAAGATCTGTCTTTGAAAGTTCAGCTAAGAAACACCCTGAAAGAGCAAAAAAAACATTGATTTGGCCAAACACATGCTGGCTGCAGGCCATGCTGCCACATTTATGAGTTAAATATTGTTGCATTAATGAGACTGCCAGTTCTCAGCAGCTGTTGCTTGGCAGGAAGGCCCACTAGTGTTAACCTTACAGCAATGCCTTGGTAACCAGGAGACAGGCTTTTCACTGAAAGGGGTTTAGGAAAGTAGAAAGGTTTTGGATTTTTAGGATGCTGCTGTGTAACCTACAGTAACTATTTTACTGTTTTAATTTTAATTACTTGGGACTGACACATAGGGAAACCCGTTGTCATGCTTAAGGATTTCCAATCTAGCTAATGAGAAAGCCAAACAAGTTAACATTTCTTGTTTGCCCAATATAGAGTGCACACCCTCTTCCTGTGGGACAAGGCGCAGGGCCTGCTAAGTGTGGGCAGGAATGCAGCTGGAGTTTGACCTGCTAAAATTGTACGGCTTGTTCAACTAGGACCACCTTAGGTTATTGGTTTGCTGAGTTTGCTGGATCCGAGTGGGTAGAATCCTAGCCATCAGTTACAGGTCTACCCTGCAAGGTTCTGTTGGCCCTGAAATTCCAGTCGAGCTCTTCCCACGGGCAAACGAAAGCAAAAGAGAAAAAATATGAGCACTTACCTGTTGCTACTGCGCCCGTTGGAACTTCCGAGCCTGAGGCCTCTTGTGACTGCGCTTCGCAGTGCGTGCACGTGGGGATGTGCGCAGGCTGGGATCTGGTGACAGCAGCCAATCAGGTGTAGTATAGATTCTCATTCATAGTAATAGGAGTTCCGTAAGTCCGGAACTCCTATTACTACGAATGAGAACACCCAAAACACACTAAAAAATAGAAAAGAAACTACATATTTAACATTAATTTAAATTAAAGTTGTTATATAAAAAAAGATTTTCCCGACTTTTTAAAAAGTTTTTTAATTATGCCTTAAAATGAACTTACCATAGTGGGGAGGGTTTTTAACAATAAAATGTGTTTTTACAACTTTATTTTAAGATATTTTTGTGTATTTTTAAACACTTGCATCTGTAAAAGTAGGCTATATGCTTGCTTTTTCAGGCGCAAGATTTTAAAGGACATTTGCTGGGCAACATATTCATAAATATTGGAAATCTTGCCCTGCAAGTGTCCTTGCTCCCGATATGCATTGGATCTGTCAAGCCAAAACTTGACAGATCGGAAAAGCCGGTTTTCAGCGCATGCGTTTTGCGCGCTGAAAACCGGCTTTTCCGATGCTTTCCCGGGTCCGTAGAAACTTTGTACGGACTTGGGACATCAGAATTTCAGGGCTAATATGTTCGCCAGCCCTCTTAGGTGAATATAAAATAATTTGAAGAAGAGCAGGGGAGTTCCCCCGGTGTTCTGGCCAACATTTATCTCTCAGCTAATGCCACTAAAGCAGCTTGTTTATCTCATTATTATTTGTGGGACCTTGCTGTGCACAATTTGGCTGTATTTCCCTACATTACAGCAATGATTACAATTCTGAAGTACTTCATTGACTGACTGACTGAAGCACTTGGGGATAGGAACATAAGAACAGAAGTAGGTCATAGATTTAGAGCCTGTTCTGACCTTCAATTAGATCATGGCTGACCTGTATCTACCCACCTTGGTTCCATGTCCCTTAATACTCTTAACAAACAAAACTCGGTCAATCTCAGTTTTGAAATATTCACTTGATCTAGCCACAACAGCTTTTTGGGGAAAGAGAGTTCTAGATTTCTACTACCCTTTGTGTGAAGAAATGGTTTCTGACATCACTCCTGAACGACCTAACTTTAGTTTTAAGGGGTACTGTCGCTGGGATGGCGGATCTGGACCAGAAATTTCAAATTCTGTACTAAGCCCGCCACAATCATATTTGTGAGTGGCGAAGGCGGCCAAAAACTGCACCACCAGGGTCTCTAATTCTGCCTGTTCCATATGTCCCTCGAGGAAAACATCCATATCCAGGTCACTTACCTTTCCACCGCTTGGTAGTCTCACCTTCCGGTTAGTAAGATCGATCAAGCAACTTTACTCATAAAATCGATCTTGAAAATACTCTTGTTATCTTCTGTGTGAACGCGAATATGTACCTGCCCATTCCCCAACTTGAATCTGTGTTTCAGTCAATGCCATGCCATTGAATGGTTCTGCTCTCTCTTGTTGGAGATCGTAATTGCCTGGCACTTGTGTGGCGCAAATGTGACTTGCAACTTATCAGTCCATGTCTGGATGTTGTCCAGGTCTTGCTATACGTGGGCATGGATTGCTTCATTTATCTGAGGAATTGCAAATGGAGCTGGAAACTGTGAACAGGCCTACCTCTGACCTCTGACCTTATGACTGAGGGAAGGGCATTGATTAAACAACTGAAGATAGTTGGGTCTAGGGCTCTGAGGAACCCCTGCAGAGATGGGTTTTTTAAACAATTTGTTCATGGGATGTGGGCGTTGCTGTCAAGGCCAGCATTTATTGCCCATCCCTAATTGCCCTTGAGAAGATGGTGGTGAGCCGCCACCTTAAACCGCTGCAGTCCGTGTGATGAAGGTTCTCCCACAGTGCTGTTAGGGAGGGAGTTCCAGGATTTTGACCCAGGTGTTCCCATGCGCTTGCTGCCCTTGTCCTTCTAGGTGGTAGAAGTCACGGGTTTGGGAGGTGCTGCCAAAAATTCCTTGGTGAATTGCTGCAGTGCATCTTGTAGATGGTACACACTGCAACCACGGTATGATGGAGGGAGTGAATGTTTAAAGTAGTGGATGGGATGCCAATCAAGCGGGCTGTTTTGTCCTGTATGGTATCAAGCCTCTTGAGTGTTGTTGGAGCGATACTCATCCAAGTAGAGAGTAATCCATCCCATTCCTAACGTGCTTTGTAGATGGTGGAAAGGCTTTGGGGAGTCAGGAGGTGAGACACTCACCACTTAATTTCCAGCCTCTGACCTGCTCTTGTTGCCACAGTATTTATGTGGCTGGTCCAGTTAAGTTTCTGGTCAGCGGTAACCCCCAGGATGTTGATGATCGGGGATTCGGTGATGGTAATGCCGTTGAATGTCAAGGGGCAGTGGTTAGACTCTCGTTTGTTGGAGATAGTCATTGCCTGGCACTTGTGTGGCGCAAATGTTACTTGCCACTTATCAGCCCAAGCTTGAATGTCTTCCAGGTCTTGCTGCATGTGGGCATGGACTGCTCCATTATCTGAGGAGTTGTGAATGGCACTGAACACTGTGCAATCATCAGCAAAAATCCCCACTTCTGACCTTATGATGGAGGGAAGGTCATTGATGAAGCAGCTGAAGATGGTTGGGCTGAAGACACTGTCCTGAGGAACTCCTGCAGCGATGTCCTGTGGCTGTGATTAACCTCCAACCACCACAACCATCTTCCTTTGTGTTAGGTATGACTCTAGTCAGTAGAGAGTATTGCCCCTGATTCCCATTGACTTCAGATTTACATGGGCTCATTGATGCCACAATTGGTCAAATGCTGCCTTGATGTCAAGGGCAGTCACTCTCACCTCACCTCCGGAATTCAGCTCTTTTGTCCATGTTTGGACCAAGGCTGTAATGAGGTCTAGAGCTGAGAGGTCCTAGCTGAACCCAAACTGGGCATTAGTGAGTAGGTTATTGGTGAGTAAGTGCTGCTTGATAGCACTGTTGACAACACCTTCCATCACTTTGCTGATGATTGAGAGTAGAATGATGGGGCATTAATTGGCCGGATTGGATTTGTCCTGCTTTTTGTGCAGGACATACATGGGCAGTTTTCCACATTGTTGGATAGATGCCAGAGTTGTAGCTGTACTGCAATAGCTTGGCGAGAGGCGCAGCTAGTTCTGGAGCACAAGTCTTCAGCACAACGGCTGGGATAGTGTCGGGACCCATAGCCTTTGCTGTATGCAGTGCGCTCAGCCATTTCTTGATATCACGTGGTGTGAATTGAATTGGCTTCTGTGATGGTATGGACTGCAGGAGGAGGCCAATGTAGATCATCCACTCAGCACTTCTGGCTGAAGATGGTTGTAAATGCTTCAGCCTTGTCTTTTGGATTTGCATGCTGGGCTCTGCCACCATTGAGGATGGGGATATTCATGGAACCTCCCCCTCCCATTAGTTGTTTAATGGTCCACCACCATTCATGACTAAGAGGCAGGCTAATACCCAATTGGAGGTCTGATTGGAAAATCTATGCTTATCTTTCAAATGTAGCTTAAACTGTGAAGGTTCAAATTTGTGAACAGTAAGTTCTTAATTATTCTCACCGTCTCATCATTTGACTGCATTACCATATTTAGCATATGGAACAGCTTGGGGCACTTCTGATTGTAAAAAATGTATTTACCAGTACACGCTGACAATTTTGTCTGTCACAACTGCCATTGTTTACTCAGCAACAGAATGGGTGCAGGACCATTTGTGGATTAAATAGTGTTCCATTTTCACTATATGTACCCTTATTCCTAAATGATAGTGGTTACTATACCACAGAAGAGCAATAATAGTCATAGTGCACATTTGATTCTCAGAAATTATAATTGGTTGTTGCTTCAGTATTGAGTTAATGAAATACTTTGCCACAAATTGAACTTCCGTAAGCGTTAGATGTAAACATACTTTTGCTTAAGTTTTAATGACATCTGTTGTGTATCTGTAAAGCATGCACTCCCATGTTCCGCCACCAGGGAGCTCACCCCCTGAAGTCCCAAGGGATCCCTGCATCCCTTGGGAGCACTGTATATAAGCCGGCCCCTAAGGCCTGTACCTCACTCTGGAGTGTTTCATTAAAGACTGAGGTCACTTACTTTAACCTCCCTGTGTGCAGCCTCATCTGTGTTAGGAACACAATAACATCACTGTTCAAAATATTACTGATAGATTAAGGCTAGTTTTCTATGGGCATTTTGACTGACATCTGTTTTTTAGTAAAAGAAGCAAAATATTCTAATACAGAGAGTAAAGCTGCAATCCTGAGCGAGATGTCTTTTTCTTGGCACACAGTCAAGAGCTGCAAATCACAACATCTGAATAAAAAATCTTATCTTGATTTATGGAGTAAGGAAATATTGACAACCAAAGCCATACACCATACCTGAATTCAATATGTTTGATCGGATTTTTTCTTTACTCTTTTCAATGTTTGCTTTCATTATTTATTGATGTGTTTTGGAATGATGAATAAACAACTCAAGACAAGCAAGTGAGGGTAGTGCATACGATGTAGTGTATTTGGACTTTGGCAAAGCTTTTGATAAGGTCCCACATGGTAGACTGGTCACGAAGGTAAAAGCCCATGGGATCCAGGGCAAAGTGGCAAGTTGGATCCAAAATTGGCGTAGATGTAGGAAACAAAGGGTAATGGTTGATAGATGTTTTTGTGACTGGAACAATGTTTCCAGTGGGGTTCCACAGGGCTCAGTACTGGGTCCCTTGCTTTTTGTGGTATACATCAATGATCTAGATTTGAATTTATGGAGTATGATTAAGAACTTTGCAGATGACACTAACATTTGCTGTGTGGTTGATAATGAAGAGAAAAGTCATGGACTGCAGGAGGATATCAATCTACTGGTCAGGTGGGCAGAGCAGTGGCAAATGGAATTTAATTCGGAGAACTGTGAGGTAATGCAGAGATCGACAGTTTCTTAACTGATAAACAATTAAGGGATTATGGGGAACGAGCAGGGAAGTGGACCTGAGTCCATGGTTGGATCAGCTATGATCATATTAAATGGCGGAGCAAGCTTGAGGGGGCATATGGCCTACTCCTGCTCCTATTTCTTATGTTTTTATGCACTTTGGGAGGGCTAATAAGGAAAGGGTATACACATTAAGCAGTAGGCCACTTAAAAGTGTAGATGAACAAAGGGACCTTGGAGTGCTTGTCCACAGATCCCTGACAGTAATGGATAAGGTGGTTAAGGAGGCATACAGAATGTTTGCCTTTATTGGCCGAGACATAGAATAGAAGAGCAGGGAGGTTATGCTTAAATTGTACAATACTCTGGTTAGACCACAACTAGATTACTGCGCGCAGTTCTGGTTGCCGTATTATAGGAAGGATGTGATTGCACTAGAGAGGGTGCAGGGGAGATTTACTAGGATGCTGCCTGGAATGGAGAATTTTAGTTATGAGGACAGTTTGGATAGGCTGGGTTTGTTCTCATTGGAACAGAGGAGGCTGAGAGGAGACATTGAGGTGTACAAAATTTTGAGGGGCCTGGATATAGTGGATAGCAAGGGCATATTTCCCTTGGTGGAGGAGTCATTTATGAGGGGGCATAGTTTTAAGGTTGGTGGAAGGTTCAGAGGGGATTTGAGGGGAGGCTTCTTCATGCAGAGGGTTGTGGGTGTTTGGAACTCACTGCCTGGAAGGGTGGTGGATGCAGAAACCCTCACCACATTTAAGAGGTGCTTGGATGGGCACTTGAAATGACATAACCAGCAGGATTACAGACCTAGAGCTGGTTAGTAGGATTAGACTGGATAACCTCTTGTTGGCTGGCGCAGAAATGACTGCACGGAATCGAATACGGCCAAGGTGATCTGGACTAGTTTCGATCGCCTGGATGGGTCGGAGAGGAATTTTCCCAGATTTTTTTTTTCTCCAATTGGCCTTGGATTTTTATCTGGTTTTTGCCTCCCCAGGAGATCACATGGCTCTGGTTAGGGTGGAGCGTAAAATGTTTCAGTGCAAGGGGTGTCACAGTTGTGTGGGGCGGACTGGGTGCTCTTTATCTTTCCGCCATTGTTCATTGTTCATAGGTTTATATGTAACCTTCATGGCTGCTGACCAAGGGCCATGCTGCTCTTTGTCGGCCGGAGCGGACACAATGGGCCGAAATGGCCTCCTTCTGCACTGTAGATTTCTATATTTCTAAGTGTGATTTACTACCGTGTAACTGTCAACCCAAATTAGGCAGACTCTTGTGCTTTTCCATTTTCAATGCATAGCATGAAAACAAAATTTCCTGACATGGCAGCAAGTGCTAAAATAGGATTGCAAAAACATGCCATTTTTAACCTTCTTGTGAGATGCTTGTAGAATAAGCTTATTTTACTTTCCCTATATTTCAAATAATCATGGTTGTGTGTAGTGCTTTCTGGTGGTAATATTTAAATGCTGCATTTTCAGGCTTTAAATTTGTGTGTTCATTAAATCTGATAGTTTTAAAGGAACTATGCTTGTTCTTCTCATATAAAAATTGATGTTGATATATCAAAATGGATATCACTCTGAATCAAATTAAAGTTGACAGGTGTCCAGTTTCATCCATTGAGATAAAAAGTAATACTGGCTGACACAGCAAGGTCCACAATTTTTCCTTAGTTGAATGTTCTTGCAGCTATTTTCCACTTACTGCACAGTATCCCATAGCAACCTCTTTTTCTTCTGAAATCTTCTTATTTTGAGATATCATTAATACATGAATTCTGGAAGTAAGGCTGTGGAGCTTAAAACTGGCTCGCATTTTTAGTTACAATAAACGGCAAAGAATCCCAGTACTGGCACAAATTTATTTTTAAAGGTCTTTAGACCTTTGAGAATAAGAACTTCATTTTGTAAGCTACTTGTAGTATGCTGCATATTTTATACCATGAGTGATTATGTTCGTTACAATATATGAAAAATATTTCTACAAGTGGGTTGACCTGATAATTCACAAGAGATGAAGTCTTGAGTGAATTATAGCCAGCACCACAATTTGAAATAATTTTATATTACAACTCCTCTCTAAAATTTTATCCATTATAATAGGACTATAATAGCTGTGTCATACACAATGATTAGGAGATTGGAGCACCCTTTAATATACTTGATTATTAAATGCGATCTGCCTTCCATCTCTCTAAGGTGAATAATTGATTACCATCATGAAATACCCATGGTGGGATCAGTAGCAAATATAGCCTCAATAGTTTTATATTTTGCCTATTTATACAAAGAACATTTAAATTCCAAGTTTTATATATTAATTGGGCCAAATCTTCATGGAAAATTAATGGCGATTTCACAGTGCATACCGTTATTAATGCACAAATTGGCCAGCAAGGTCAGGGGAAGAAGAGATACGCCATAACTTGCTAATCGATTTATGCACTCTGTTGTTTGCCTCACACAAATGGCAATTCGCCCTCAACCTCACCATTATTTTTTAAAGACTTGCTGGCTTTTCACATTAATTGCCATTTAAACTCGCCACAGAAAATTGGGGCTCATAGTTAACAGTGTAAGTACCCTTTTAACAATGTGATAATGTAATGCCAATCGACCTCCCCGGACTAGAAAGGGGACAAATTAAACTGTTAAGTCTCATTCCTGCATTTAGTAAGTTCTTAGATATTTTAAAAAATTGTAATTTTCTTGCTTTTACATTCTGTCTCTCTTTTCTCTCTCTCTTAATCCAATCAATCTTACCCTCTCTCGATTTCTCTTTCTGTACCTGATTTGATTCTAATTCGCCTGATTTCCTTCTCCGTTGTTCCTCTATTTCTTTCTAAATCCTTAAATCTCATTGATTAAGGATATGGACTGTAGTTCCCGTAGTTCAATAAGGTTCCAGATGTCCTGTTGCGGTGCAAATTATATTCAAGCTGAAGGGTGCAGGAACTAACAGTGCACACTGCACAACTTCAGCAAGGAAAATGTGAAAAAAACAAAGATCACTAGATCGCAATGTTATTGATGATGCTCATTGCTTCCACTGCAGCTCCACATATTAGCTGTTTGGTGGAGAACTTTGTGTGCATGATAACTTTTTGTTATCCAGAGTGCCCTTCACTGAGTTGTCATTATATTGAACAGAATGGGAAACATTGTGGGTGAAATTTGGTCCAAATCAAGATTCTTCAATCTTATTCATGTTCATAAATATTAAAAGTTAAAAGCTAGTTCTGAGATATTAATTGAACTGTAAGATAGAGAGAAAAAATTATGTCTGTTACCAGTAATTTCATGTTTAGCATTGGGGATAGAAAATGTGACAAGACACTCAGCCTGATCCTCCTGGTGACATCCCTGCTTGAGCCCTCTTGCAAATGTGCAACCAGGCTGTGTGGTGTCTGGGGGGGGGGTCCCTTCCACCCATTGGAAGGAAAGAGGACCTCCCTGCGTGCTGTGACTTGCTCCATAAGCATTGGAGGGAGTCATGGGAGAGCCTGGGTGCAGCCATGTATCTCTGTGCAGTAAATGTCAGTGTTTGCAGCATCTCAATGCTGCAGGGTAGTGACAGAAGAACTGTCAAAACCATTGTGGACATGGTCCCTTTAAGGAAACCGGCTGATGACGCATCATCAATTGACATCATCAGACCGGCTTCCTCTTAATTGGCCAGGAAGAGATTTGGGAGAAAGCGGGCTTGAGTCAGGAGTGGGCTTTCAACATGCCACCAACCCTGGCCGCATCGATCCCGCCACGTGTGGAGAAATCGTGGCCATGAAGTGCAGGTGGGAGAGCCCCAAATAGTCATTTCTGTCCAATCTCAGAACTAACCCCAGATATATCATTTTGAGATTGCAGCTATTTGCACAGCATTGCTAAATCGTAACATTTGTGATATTCAGTTTTTCCTCCCTTGATGGTTACAACCTCTGAAAGCTTACCTTCTATCTATATTGAATCTTTCTAATTGAACAATAATGAAAAAGCTATATGTGTTCCTGGCTTGTTACTCTTTTAGCTGAAATGTGGCATAGGTGCTTGTCCTGTATTTTGTGAAATGGTAACAACCACTCAAAGGTAAGACTTGAAACTCAGTATGTTTGAAGTATTAAAGAGAGGATGATGCTTTTGATATCAGCGAGCATCTACTGACAACCTCAGATTGAGGGATAAATGATTGAATCCTGTCAATTATATCATTTATCCCTCAATCTACTTTTATGATATCACTTCAAATATCACTGGGGCAGGGGTGTCAAACTCAATTTACATGATGGGGCTGATCCAACATCCTGGCACTGGGCATTGGCCACAACAACAACAACTTGCATTTATATAGTACCTTTAGTATTGTGAAATGTCCCAAGGTGCTTCACAGGAGTGTTATTAAACAAAATTTGGCAACGAACCACATAAGGAGAAATTAAGACAGACGACCAAAAGTTTGGTCAAACAGGTAGGTTTTAAGGAGCATCTTAAAGGAGGAAAGAATGGTAGAGAGACGGAAAGGTTTAGGGTGGGAATTCCAGAGCTTGGGACCTTGGCAGCTGAAGGCACGGCCGCCAATGATGGAGCGATTTAAAATCGGAGATGCTCAAGGCCAGAGCTGGAGCAACGCAGATATCTTGAAGGTTTGTAAGGCTGGAGGAGATTACAGCGATAAGAAACATAGAAATATAGAAAATAGGTGCAGGAGTAGGCCATTCGGCCCTTCGAGCCTGCACCGCCATTCAATGAGTTCCTGGCTGAACATGCAACTTCAGTACCCCATTCCTGCTTTCTCGCCATACCCCTTGATCCCCCTAGTAGTAAGGATTACATCTAACTCCTCCTTGAATATATTTAGTGAATTGGCCTCAACAACTTTCTGTGGTAGAGAATTCCACAGGTTCACCACTCTCTGGGTGAAGAAGTTTCTTCTCATCTCGGTCCTAAATGGCTTACCCCTTATCCTTAGGCTGTGACCCCTGGTTCTGGACTTCCCCAACATTGGGAACATTCTTCCTGCATCTACCCTGTCTAAACCCATCAGAATTTTAAACGTTTCTATGAGATCCCCTCTCATTCTTCTGAACTCCAGTGAATACAAGCCCAGTTGATCCAGTCTTTCTTGATATGTCAGTCCTGCCATCCCGGGAATCAGTCTGGTGAACCTTCGCTGTACTCCCTCAATAGCAAGAACGTCCTTCCTCAAGTTAGGAGACCAAAACTGTACACAGTACTCCAGGTGTGGCCTCACCAAGGCCCTGTACAACTGTAGTAACACCTCCCTGCCCCTGTACTCAAATCCCCTCACTATGAAGGCCAACATGCTATTTACTTTCTTAACCGCCTGCTGTACCTGCATGCCAACCTTCAATGACTGATGTACCATGACACCCAGGTCTCGTTGCGCCTCCCCTTTTCATAATCTGTCACCATTCAGATAATAGTCTGTCTCTCTGTTTTTACCATCAAAGTGGATAACCTCACATTTATCCACATTATACTTTATCTGCCATGCATCTGCCCACTCACCTAACCTATCCAAGTCACTCTGCAGCCTCATAGCATCCTCCTCGCAGCTCACACTGCCACCCAACTTAGTGTCATCCGCAAATTTGGAGATACTACATTTAATCCCCTCGTCTAAATCATTAATGTACAATGTAAACAGCTGGGGCCCCAGCACAGAACCTTGCGGTACCACACTAGTCACTGCCTTCCATTCTGAAAAGTACACATTAACTCTTTGCTTCCTGTCTGACAACCAGTTCTCAATCCACATCAGCACACTACCCCCAATCCCATGTGCTTTAACTTTGCACATTAGTCTCTTGTGTGGGACCTTGCCGAAAGCCTTTTGAAAGTCCAAATACACCACATCAACTGGTTCTCCCTTGTCCACTCTACTGGAAACATCCTCAAAAAATTCCAGAAGATTTGTCAAGCATGATTTCCCTTTCACAAATCCATGCTGACTTGGACCTATCATGTCACCTCTTTCCAAATGCGCTGCTATGACATCCTTAATAATTGATTCCATCATTTTACCCACTACCGATGTCAGGCTGACCGGTCTATAATTCCCTGTTTTCTCTCTCCCTCCTTTTTTAAAAAGTGGGGTTACGTTGGCTACTCTCCACTCCATAGGAACTGATCCAGAGTCTATGGAATGTTGGAAAATGACTGTCAATGCATCCGCTATTTCCAAGGCCACCTCCTTAAGTACTCTGGGATGCAGACTATCATGCCCTGGGGATTTATCGGCCTTCAGTCCCATCAATTTCCCCAACACAATTTCCCTACTAATAAGGATTTCCCTCAGTTCCTCCTTTTGATGAGACCCTCTGACCCCTTTTATATCCGGAAGGTTGTTTGTGTCCTCCTTAGTGAATACCGAACCAAAGTACTTGTTCAATTGGTCTGTCATTTCTTTGTTCCCAGTTTTGACTTCCCCTGAATCTAACTGCAGGGGACCTACGTTTGTCTTTACTAACCTTTTACTCTTTACATATCTATAGAAGCTTTTGCAGTCCATTTTAATGTTCCCTGCAAGCTTCCTCTCGTACTCTATTTTCCCTGCCCTAATCAAACCCTTTGTCCTCCTCTAAATTTCTCCCAGTCCCCGGGTTCGCTGCTATTTCTGGCCAATTTGTATGCCACTTCCTTGGCTTTAATACTATCCCTGATTTCCCTTGATAGCCACGGTTGAGCCACCTTCCCTTTTTTATTTTTACGCCAGACAGTGATGTACAATTGTTGTAGTTCATCCATGCGGTCTCTAAATGTCTGCCATTGCCCATCCACTGTCAACCTCTTGAGCATCATTCGCCAATCTATCCTAGCCAATTCACGCCTCATACCTTCAAAGTTGCCCTTCTTTAAGTTCTGGACCATGTTCTCTGAATTAACTGTTTTATTCTCCATCCTAATGTAGAAAAAATATAAGGAGGGACAAGGCCATAGAAGGATTTGAAAACATGGATGAGCGTTTTAAAATTGAGGCATTGCTTAACCGGGAGCCAATGTATATCAGCGAGTACAGGGTTGATGGATGAACGGGACTTGGTATGAGTTACGACACTGGCAGCTGAGTTTTGGATTACCTCAAGTTTACAGTGGGTAGAACGTGGGAGGGCGGCCAGGAAAGCATTAGAATAGTCAAGTCTAGAAGTAATAAAGGCATGGATGAAGATTTCAGTAGCAGATGAGCTGAGGCAGGGGCAGAGTTGGGTGATGCCACATTCAGCAAAAGCCATTTGGGTACATCGGGGTAGAAATTATTACATAGTATTACATGGGCCTGGATTTTACATTGAGAATAACTTTGGGGCTAACAGCATTCACCGTTATTATGGAGTAATTCAGACAGCAACTTCCGTAGTATGCATGTGAAGTTAAACGTGATACCCGAAAGTTGTGGTTCGAGTCTCCCTGCTTCTCCGCAGGCTTCACTATATAATATTCTTGGCATTGAAATCAATGCAAGGGCGTGGAGTTGTGGTACTTACTCACTAGTTACCTACTAAACATGGCAGAAAAAGGTAGGACTGGTCAATTCAGGTGTTAGTGCATTTTTAACAGCGTGATATGTCTTAATTATTGCCAAACAATCTCTGGCCCTGAAAATTTAATTTTTGCAAGTGTGGAGTCTCTACCTTCAGAATGTAATTAGCGTTGGAGATTTAAAAAAAAATGTAAATAATTTTTTTTAGATACCTTTTCTGTCTATCTCTTATCTTTCTCCTCTCTTAATACCATATTTTTTTCCCCAATCTTTATTTCGTTGTTCGTACATGATTTAAATCTAATTTATACTTCCTGCTTTATACTTCCTGGTTTAGACTCAGAGGCTGCGAAATTCAGCACCTTAGCACAGGAGGTTATGGCCTTTTTCTATAAAAAAAACATGGCATCCACCTTGCTTCCATCCACTTCCAGCACCCTTGGCGAGGGGTGAAAGTGTGGGGGTTATGTGCATGTGCTGGCAGTATGCAGATTAGGCAGATCGTGATGTCAGTCAGCAATGCTGATTTGATGCATAACCTGCCATTTTAAACGTCGCGTCTCCATTCAATGTCCTCTCCTAAACGTACACACTGACTCCCCATCAGTGCTATTTAAATGAATACATCCAACTTGCAGGTAAGTTGATTATTGCTTTTGTATTAGCTCTTGTATAGTTTGTAGGAGTACTAGGTTGCTGAAAGACATTAAAAAGGTTGTTAAAGTGTGCAGGGTACTAGAAGGCCTCTGAGTACAGCCCTTGCTCCCAGTCATGGGGGCTTGAGTTGCAGTCCATTTGTGCTGCAGCATGGTAGGGATGGAGCAGAGGCAGCAAAGAAGAGAAGCTGCTCGCAGAGGGAGGGGAAGTAGGGCTCTTTCCAGCAGGCCTTACCCACCTATGGTCTTCAGGGAGCACTTCTCCTCCCTGCACCTAAGCCAGGAGCAGTATGTTCATTGGCTCCGTTTCACCAAGGAGGTGGTCACAGAAATCTGCCACCTCTTAGAACCAGACCTTCAACCTCCGAGCAGGGCCACAATGGGTCTACCAGTGGCCTTCAAGGTGACTGTGGCCCTGAATTCTTTCACCAGCGGATCCTTCCAAGCTGGAACAGACAACATAGCAAGCATCTCGCAGATCACCATACATCGCTACATCCAGGAGGTCACAGAGGCTCTGTACGCTAGGAGAGGGATTTCATTATCTTCTCTCTAAACTGAGAAACAGGAGGAGTGAACACGTGCCAGGATATTGGGCTTCCCCATGGTGCAGGGTCCCACATCTCAATGGTTAGATGTTCCGTAACCGCAAAGGGTACCATTTAATGTGCAGTTGGTGTGCAACCACGGCCAGCATGTCATGATGGTGAATGCTCGGTATCCTGGCAGCAGTCATGATGCCTTCATCCTGTGCCAGTCCGCTGTGCCAGCAATCTACCAGCCACCATGTCGAACCCGAGGGTGGATGCTAGGCGACAAGGGCTATCCGTTCAATACCTGGCTGATGACTCCCTTCCACAACCCCACCACTCGTGGCCAACACTCATATAATTAGAGCCATGCTGCTACAAGGAATGTTATCAAGCAGTGCTTGCCAGAGAGGATGTCCCAATTCATAGTGGTCTACTGCATCTGCCACAACTTGGCTATCATGTGAGCACACTCCACCGGTTTTGCAAACATCTCAGGAGAAGAAGGAGGCGGAGGGGCCAGCCTGCAAATCCACGTACCAGATGGGCTGTCCGTGAGCATGTGATCAGATTTCAGTTCCCCTGAATGAAACCCCAGATCACTGATGCTCAATACTTCCCCACTTTAGCATCCCCCTGTCATGGAGCATCATAGCATCCTCTTGGCAACAATGCTGAAATGAAAGCTACCACAAAACATAGGGCTAGAACCCCCACTTTTGTGCTTATCACCCAAAAATGGGTGCTATTTCCTGCATGGGCGTTAAAAAAGGGTTTTCAGATTGCCGGCTTCTCGCCCATTCTCAAAACACTTAGTTTCCATATTTGAAAATGGGCATTACTGCGAGCGATATCAAATGGACGGTAGCGTTAAATGTTTTTGATCTTCTGCCGTAAAGTGTGGCCGTCCTTAGCAATGGCATGGCAACGCTCGATTCCCGCGATTCAGGAGATCAAGGGTCATCATGACATGCGCAGAAGAGGAGACAGAGAGAGAGGGAGCTCAAAGGCACTGAAAGCGTGTGTGGCTGTGGTGTGTACTTGTCTGTTGTGGGAGGAATGACGGAGATTCACCAGCAGCAAAAAGCCTACAAAGCACCAAGAACATAGTTGGCACTGGGTTTTTGTCCAACAAATAAGATATAACTTGGAAGGGATGGAGGAGGCCCTGGAGCTGGTAGCCAGGAACACTGGTGGCAGAGGGCTCTCAGTGGTCCCGGAGCGTGGCACTGCACCCCAAGGTGCCGCACCCCCATTGCCAACCACACACGAAAGTCAGCAGCAACATCTTGTTTCTGGCTCGGAGCACGTTCCCACCTTGGGACCATCCTCTCCCGTATCCGTCCAAGCAGCGCTTCGGCCGCCATCCCCCCTCCCCCCAATGAAGCATCGCCTGAGGAGCTCCTCGGCCAGGCGGCTTGGAGTCAGGAGGGGAAGGGGTATGGTGGGGAGGGCGGAGGGGGTAAAGGGTTGGTTTGTAAATAAATACTGATGATTTCAGACTAATGTTCAGTTGAAATGTTTTTTATTTAACAAAATCTTGTAGCACATTGGCTGAGATAGCTGCACCATTACACGCTGGTGATTCTTTAACATCAAAGGGTATAATCACACTTAACTTCAATCAACTTAAACTTTAACTGGCACCAAGGTGATGCATGACCTGCACACCCAGCAGTGTGTCAGCCTTGTAAATAACACTAACGTTCTTTCAGGCAAAGCGATCATTGATGAGCTCGTGACGTAAGGCTCTTGCAGCTATCATGCCACCATGGGCCCTTTGATACGGTCTACGGGGGTGGGGGTGGGGGGTGCGGGGGCATGGCTTCAGCATCAGCCTGATTGTCTGGGCTGATGTCAGCGTCTGCCTCCTTGTCCTCCTCTTCCTCTCTCTGGTGAGGTGGACTATCAGACTCATCAGGCAATTCTTGTCCCCTCCTGATAGCCAAGTTGTGCAGCATGGAGCACACCACGACGAATTGAGCTATCTGCTCAGGGTGGTATTGGAGCTCGCCTCCTGAGTGGTGCAGGCATCTAAAGCACTGCTTCAGCACTCCAATAGTTTTCTCCACGATATTGCGAGTTGCTCTGTGGTGCTCGCTGTATCGCTGCTCATCCTCGGTGTGGGTGTCATGCAGGGGGGGTCATCAGCCAGGTGGCGAGGCCATATCCTTTGTTCCAAAGCATCCAGCATTGACCTTGTGGCTCATTGTTAAACAAGTCAGATACAATGTTCTCTCGCAGGATGTGAGCATCATGGATGCTGCCCAGAAATTGACCATTCACTGCCAGTATAATTTGCTGGTGGTCAACAACCAACTGGACATTCAGGGAGCGGAATCCCTTGCGGTTCCTGAAAACCTCTGCATCCTGAAAAGGTGCCCGCATCGCAATGTGCGTACAGTCTATTGCTCCATGCACCTTGGGGAAGTTTTCAATTCTGGAGAATCCTAGAGCCCTCTCACTCTGTGCCTCCCTGGTCACAGGGAAGCTGATCAAGTCCCTCCTGTGTGTGTACAGGGCTTCAGTGACCTGTCTAATGCAGCGATGTGTGGCATGCTGAGAAAGTCCGCAAATGTCGCCAGCTATTGCCTGAAAAGAACCCAAGGCATAGAATGACAGTGCCACGGTGACTTTGACCTCGACGGACAATGCAGTACTGATGGTGCTGGCAGGCTGCAGATCTGCCCTTATCAGCTGGCATACCTCAGTGATAACCTCTTTGTGGAAGCGCAGTCTCCGAAGGCAGGTGTTGTCGGACAAGTCGAGGTAAGAATGCTTCTCCTTGTACTTGCGGCGGGTATAACGTCTAGTCCTCCTCATCTGTCTGTCACTTCTTACATTGGGCACATAATGCAGTGGAGCGTTCCTTCGGCGATGTTGAGTCTGCTGCATGTATTTGGTTACCAAGAGAGGGTGAGAAAGGACAAGCCCCATTGCAGTAGCTCGCTGTTTTCCATCGATTCGTCACAAACAAGGAATGCCCCGACGAAGACAACTCTTCAATTCCAATCGGTCACAGTATGGTCAAGATGTTTTTACAGATGTTCACATCACCTCCAACGACCTGCAGAGTACATCCGAACTCTGCCGAGGTTGAAGCACAGCAGCCTTTTAAAGGATGCAACATGTGATCTAGAACATGGCGTCATAACGCTGTGATTAGTTCCACATTTTCCGGGCGTTTTTTTGGGCGAGCGATATCCATGGCCGCTAGTTTGGGTAAATATGCTCTTTACAACAAAAAACAGTGGGCGCTCGTTAATATTGAATCCCGGCCTTAATTCCGTGTGGAAAGTAACACTGGGTGATATTATGGGCGTTGAATTTGCCCATTCTGCTGATTCCGCCCCAAAAAAGTGGGCGAGTGGTCATATTTTTTCTCGGCGTTAAGCACATGGGGAAAGTAACGTTCGGCGATAAGTTTCCGAAAAATGCCCGCTGGTTTCCATCTTGTGCCAAAATGGACGCTATATGGGCGTAATACTTCATTTCAGTAGTACAGTGGCGTTAAGTGGGCATTAAGCATGCAAAAAAAAGTGGAGGTTCTAGCCCCTAGATTCCAAACCACATTTATTCATCATTCAATCCAATATCACATAACAAAGTCAACTAATCACCCTTGTGCACTCCCTTCATGCCTGTCTTCAGTGTGCCTTTGCCTGTCTCAGTGCCCCTACAAAGTGCTATCCCAGTGGCTGCAGAATTGCTGTGTGGGAGACTGCAGGTAGCCTTGCAGGATGACCTCGTGTAGCTCTGAGCCTAGAAGGTCCTGCTGTAGACTGCACCACCTCAGCATGGCTGGCAGCAGTCTAGGCTGGCTGACTGACGAACAACAGCAAGGACACTGGTGGGGTAATAGTGGTGGATGAACGAATATTGTCATCCTGTGAGAGGTTAGCAGGTTTGTGCTCCACGGAGCCACTGTCACTCCCTTGGGGCAGTGCTTCAGCAATCCTAGTAATCTGTTGGAGGATAGATTGCTGAACTGCTGTGACACCCTACAAGCCTCTTTCCACACTGGCAAACCGAGCCACGATGGCAGCAGTGTAAGCTTGCGTGGCAGAAAGCTGAGCTTGCATGACAGAAGTCTAAGCTTCCCCTGCAGAACTCAGACGTTGGGTTGCTTCTGCTTGTGCTGCAATGGAAGCTGATACAATGCCCATCAGACCTTGCATCATGGTTGGGTCCACAAGTGCTCTAATGAAGTTGCCCGTCAATTGCATCCTCAAAACCATGGGCGCCAAGCTCTACGCAAAACCCTGTGCAGGGTTAGAGCCGGATTCCTCCATGCTCCTTGACTGTGACAACAGGCTCTCTGGCAGGTCTGCTAATGCATCCAAGCATTTCTATGGGCATGCCCATCACTCTTCTTCTGAAGGCCGCCTCATCGAAGTCCTCACCTGAGTCCTCTGCACCAGAACTCGTGTGCGACCTCACCCTCAGAGGAGCTGGCACCTGCGCTACACTTTACTCCTGCCCTTGCTGCAGGCCTGATGACTCAGCACATGCAGATACCGCCTCTATACTACCCTTTAAAGTCCGCACAGTGCCAGTTTCAGAGCTGGTGCCTGTGAGTGTCAGATTGAGTGACGATGTCTCTTCTTCTCCATCACTCTCCTCTTGTTCTTCCTGCACTGGCTGGAAAGAAATACAGATTATATATATTGTTTTGATTCATCCTTGGGATGTGGTCGTTGCTGGCAAGGCCAGCATTTATTACACATCCCTAACTGCCCTTGAGAAGGTGATGGTGAGCCGTCGCCTTGAACCGCTGCAGTCTGTGTGGTGAAGGTACTCCCATAGTGCTGTTGGGGAGGGAGTTCCAGGATTTTGACCCAGTGATGATGAAGGAATGGCGATATATTTCCAAGTCAGGATGGTGTGTAACTTGGAGGTGATGGTGTTCCCATATACCTGCTGGCCTTGTCCTAGGTGGTAGAGGTCACGTGTTTAAGAGGTGCTGCCGAAGAAGCCTTGGCGAGTTGCTGCAGTGCATCTTGTAGATGGTACACACTGCAGCCACGGTGCGCCAGTGGAGGGAGTGAATATTTAAGGTGGCGGATGGGGCACTAATCAAGTGAGCTGCTTTGTCCTGAATAGTGTTTAACTTCTTCAGTGCTGTTGGAGCTGCACCCATCACACTCCTTACTTGTGATTTGTAGATGGTGCTATGGCTTTGGGGAGTCAGGAGGTGAGACACTTGCTACAGAATACCCAGCCTCTGACTTGCTCTTGTTGCCACAGTATGTATGTGGCAGGTCCAGTTAAGTTTAAGGTCAATGGTGACTCCCAAATGTTGTTGGTGAGGGATTCAGCAACGGTAATGCCGTTGAATGTCCAAGCCTGAATGTTGACCAGGTCTTGCTGCATGCAGACATGGACTGCTTCATTATCTGAAGAAAGGGGGTTGCCGTAAAGGGTCGGCGCGTGTCCAACGGGGCGGGATGATGGTCAGGGCGGTCCCCTACACTGCTCCAAAAATAAAGGAAGGCAATTTAGAAAATGTCCGCCTCTCTGTGCTGACCGAGCGGTGAGTGCTTTCCGCGCTGATGCTGCCTCTTTGAGGTGGTAACAGCTCTTAAAAAATGTTTAAAAAGGGGGAAATTTTGGCTCCCTAGAGTTTAGAAGAATGAGAGGTGATCTAATTGAAACATATAGGGGCCAAAATTGCCCCTTCCCTTCAGGCCTGTTACTTCAGGAAATCAGCGGCCACACAGCGGAGTGGAATGACAGCCGATTTTTCGCAGAATAGCTGCCATTTTGAAAATTGTCCTCCTGCGGGATCCCGACGGTGACCCACTCCCGACCATTACTGCTCCGCTGCTGCCAATCTGTCCTAAATGCATCATCTGAGCGTGCACCGCCGATGTGCCGCCCCCCTGAACGTGAAATTCCGTACTATAAATTGATACACTGTGCTTGCAGTGCTTGTAAAATGCTGGTGTGGCTGCCATTAAACGGGAAGATCTACTGACGTGGCCGCCATCTTATTTTTTTTGTTGTTGGCCGGGATTGGCAGCCTGGCATCCCGTCTTGGGTGCCAGGCCGCTGGCAAGGACAAAACCCTCCATGGTGGCCTAGTGGACTTAATATAAAGAATCGCAGAGCTCGCAGCGGCTCTTCCCTTTAAGTGAAGGGGAGAAACATGGTGATGCGCCAGCATGATGACGTCATCAGAACTATGCTGATGAATGACAACAGCGGACACTCCGCCCACCTCCCCCCCCCACTTCTGCCCCTCTACTTACCGAACTTCCGCTCTCTGCTGCACTTCCACCCCCATTATGACTGACTCCCATAAGCCTGACCCCGAGCTTCTGGTCGCCTGTCACTTTAATTCTCTGTTCCACTCCCGCACCGACATCTCTGGCCTCGGCCTTCTACACTGTTCCAATGAAGCTCAACGCAAGCTCGAGGAACAGCACCTCATCTTTTGTTTAGGCACTTTACAGCCTTCTGGACTCAACATAGAATTCAACAATTTCAGATCAGAACCTCTGCCCATATTTTGCTCCCTTTCCTCCTTTTTTTAAAATTCTCCCCCTCCACCTGATCTTACATATTTTTTCTCTCTCTCTCTCTGTTTCCCATGGCAGCTGGTAATTATTCCATCATTCACATCCTATCTAGACTCATCTTTTTCTAACTTCTGCCATGAGCATCTCAAGTTGGCCCATTATCCCTTTTGTCTCTCTAATCTCTCCTGTCTTTCACCTTATCGCAGACCTTCCCTTTTGTTCCTTCCTCCCCTCCCCCTTAAGAATCTGTTCATTTCGAACATTCGGCAGTTCTGACAAAGGGTCATCGACCTGAAACATTAACTGTTTCTCTCCACAGATGCTGCCTGACCCGCTGAGATTTCCAGTATTTTCTGGTTTTATTTCAGATTCCAGCATCCATGGTATTTTGCTTTTGTATTAAGGTTTCGGCCGGGCCAGTGGCTCAAGAGGGGGGTGCCGGGCTGCCTGTTGGCAGTCCGGCCGAACCCGTGACCACTATTGTCAGGCCGACCTGGAAGTTGGCCGACAATTAAAATAAGATGGCGTCCATGGCAGTGCGCCCTCCCCTTTAAGGGCGGACACACGCCCCCCAGGCACACACAGCTTCTCACTTGGGGAAAGCTGTTGGTGGCACCGAGCAGCGGTGGCATCACTCCCGTGGGGCAGTTTCTCGTGGGGATCGCTGCCGGTTGGAGCGTTCGAAAAAAAGTGAGATTGGGTCCTCTAAGTCTGCCGTACTTAGCCCAGCTCCCAGCCCCACACTCTTCGACTCATCGCTTGGCACACATTCCCCAACTTGGTTCATGACCCCAACTTTCTGGACACAGTACTCAGCTCCCAGCTCCCCTGACTCACAACCCAACTCCCACCCCAAAACTGTCCGACTCACTGCTGGGAATTATCCCTTCCTCCTCTCCATACATCACAGCAATGAAGGAATCTGTTATTGGTTCAAATCCAGTCCCCATAGTGGGCAAATCCTGTTTCAGTAATTGTCTGATGAAAGTGGCTTTGCTGTTTGATAAGCAGCACCATGGGCATGTTCTCGAAATCAGCCTGTTCCAGAGAGGTGAGTGGAAGTGCTGGAAATTGTAGCGATCCTCCAGCAGATACAGCCCCTTGCTGTACTGGGAACACAGCCCCTTAGATACCTCATAGTCATTTTCGTTTGTCTTGGGCCCAGTCACTGGGCAGAACATAGTGCCTCCGCCCAGCCCTGCACACACCCTGAGTCATAGCCAGCTCCCACATTTTAAGGCGTTAACTTAACATATCCATGGTAATTATATGCACAGCTACTTACTCAAATCGTTTTATATGTACAGTTACTTCCTCAAGTCAGTTTAAACTACAAGTACTGTGAGAGCTTAACAATAGGATCTAACTCCGTGTACCATCCAGAACCCTTACCCATCCATTTTTAATTTCTAGTAATAACAACATTTCTTCTATTATGCTTTCCTTTTTTCGAATATGAATTTCTGAATAATATTGCTTAATGTTGCAGAATCCAGGTGACAACAAAACTGTGAACATGAATTCTGGTCCTGGAAACTCTTTAGATTAATTTACTGATATCACAAAATACTACTGAAATCTGTGTTGTGTTATATACAATCTTCAAAATTACTGGAGTTGCAGGGATGGGGGTGGGGGTGGGGGAGGTTAGAATGGTAATTACAGTTAAAAGTGTGGTGTTTGTTTTCTATATACATGTAATTATTCTGCAAACATCAAAATGTGCCTCTATAGTTTTCCTACATGGCTGAGAATAATACACATTAATTATGTGCACGCTTAACATTGATCAAACTCTTGCAGTGCAGACTGACTAGGTTGCTATCTGGCACAGGTGAACTAGCCAATGAAAGCCTCTCAATTTATTGCTGAAGAGAAATACAGGAGAGAAAATGTTCTCGTGAAGGTGAGGATAATCTGCCCAGAAAGGCTGTTGAGAGAACATCTGAGACATTTGCAATGTGCTTCAAGCAACAAAAATACCACAGAGCTCATGAACTTCATATAGCATTTTTGTGGATTCATTAAGCAGGCATTCAAGCTTGCATTTGTTCTCTTTGAAAAAAGGGGGCATAAAGAGAATTAATTAAGAGCTGTTTAGTTTCCCAAGATATCACAATTGTCACTGTTAAGGAATTATATGATATAATAATATGGAAAAAAAGTATCACTTTGTCACAGCTGGATTTGTATTTAGAATACAAAGAAAGTAAAAGTGATTGAGTTGTGTAAACTCAGTTTTGGTTTTAAGATTAACTATACACTATAAGGCAAAAGTCGATAGCCCCCGAAACGGGCGCAGGGATCGCGATGCATGATTAACCCGCAGCCATTCATTCTGATGCAGGCAGAACTGCAACTTCATGCTGTCTGCTAATTTTTATGTTTGTTGCATGCAGCCAGCGCTAAATGCGTTGTTGAGTAGCTACGCATCTCAGCATTGGACCCAAGTTTAAAGTTAGTCTGCACGACCTAAAGTCAGCCTGCACCTCTTAAAGGGGAAGTGCATTCTGGCTGGAGCAGATGCTGGAACTGTTTGTGGAAGAGAATCTGAGCAGGAAGAAGGGTGAATAATGGCGCATCCAAGGTTCTCAGACATTGCACTGGAGGCTTTGGTGGAGGAGATGAAGAGGAGAAGAGAGATCCACTCTCCAGAGGGTGCCATGAGGCCCTCCAGACAAAATCTGCAAGGGCAGTGGGAGCAGATAGCTGTGATGGTCAATGCCAGTAGTCAAGCCCCAAGGACCTGGATGCAGTGCTGCAAGAGGTTCAAGGACCTCACACACATGGTCAAGGTCCGTGAATTCATCTTCAAAAGCCATATCCCATCAACTGCACCACTGGCCTCACAAAATACTAATGCCCCACACCTGCTTCACTCATCTACCAACAATCTCTATCAATCGTGACTCATACCTCACATTCACAGCTTCACCTCGCCCTCACACACTTAGCATTACTGCAAGCCTCACAGCTTGAACAAATTGCCAGATAGTCAACCATGCAGGACACATCACCCAAACACATTGCACCACAGTCGCCTCTCTCTTGCAGGATAAGTTGGCGCATAACCAGAGACAGCAGTAGCTAACCAGCGGGGCTCAGGCATGGCTGCATGTTTTTGCCTCAATGGAGGAGATGATCTCGTCATCATTGGAGCGGCCATCCTGGAGGCTGTGGACAACAAGCATCGAAGATGATGGTTTCCTCATACCTAATCATCTTTCTCACATCCCACTTCCCTCTCATCCCACAATCTCTTCATATTTACAAGCTGCAGATGGTGTAAGCATGCACCTTCTTGCTTTTAAATGATAAGGGAGTCTAAGGTTATGCGGAGGGGGCAGGGAAGTGGAGTTGAGGCTAGGATCAGATCAGCCATGATATTGAATGGCGGAGCAGGCTCGAGGGGCCAAATAGTTTATTCCTGCTCCTATTTCTTATGCTCTTATGTTATGTACCAGATTTCCTACCCTACAGGACATTAGTGAACCAGATGGGTTTTTACAACAATACGATAGTTTCATGGTCACCATTACTGATACTAGCACTTTATTCCAGATTTATTTAATTAACTGAATTTAAATTCCCCAGCTGCCATGGTGGGATTTGAACTCGCATCTCTGGATCATGAATCCAGACCTCTGGATTACTAGTCCAGTAACATAACCCCTATCCTACCGTTACCTTGGGCTCTCCGGTCTATCGTGCCAAAGTCTTGAGCTCCAGAACTAGCCGCGCCTCTAGCCAAGCTGTTCCAGTACAGCTACAGCACTGGCATCTACCCAACAATGTGGAAAATTGCCCAGGTATGTTCTGTCCATAAAAAGCAGGACCATTTCAATCTGGCCAATTACCGCCCCATCATTCTACTCTAAATCATCAACAAGGTAATGGAAAGTGTCGCTACAGTGCTATCAAGCGGCACTTACTCACCAATAACCTACTCACCAATACTCACTTTGTAGCTGTACTGGAACAGAGCTGAATTCTCTTGACATCAATGCAGCATTTGACCGAGTGTGGCATCAAGGAGCCCTAGTAAAATTGAAGTCAACAATTGAAATCAAGGGAAAAACTCTCCAATGGTTGGAGTCATACCTAGCACAAAGGAAGATGGGTCAGCCCCAGGGCATCGCTGCAGGAGCTCCTCAGGGCAGTGTCCTAGGCTGAACCATCTTCAGCTAATTCATCAATGACCTTCCCTCCACCATAAGGTGAGAAGTGGGTATGTTCACTGATGATTGTAAAGTGGTCATGTCAATTCGCAACTCCAGCAATAATGGAGCAGTCCATGCCCACATGCAGCAAGTCCTGGATGACCGTCAGGCTTGGGCTGATAAGTGGCAAGTAACATTTGCGCCACACAAGTGCCAAGCAATGATTATCTCCAACAAGAGAGCGTCTAACCACTGCCCCTTGACATTCAACGGCGTTACCATCACCGAATCACCATCAACATCCTGCCGGTTACCATTGATCTGAAACTTAACTGGACCAGTCACATAAATACTCTGGCTACAAGAGCAGGTCAGAGGCTGAGTATTCTGCGGTGAGTGATCTCATCTCCTGACTTCCCAAAGCCTTTCCACCATCTACAAGGCATAAGTCAGGAGTGTGATGGAATACTCTCCACTTGCCTGGATGAGTGCAGCTCCAACAAAACTCAAGAAGCTCAACACCATCCAGGACAAAGCAGCCCACTTGATAGGCACCCCAGCCACCACCTTAAACATTCACTCCCTCCACCTCCGGTGCACCGTGGTTGTAGTGTGTACCATCTACAAAATGCATTGCAACAACTTGCCAAGGCTTCTTTGATAGCAACTCCCAAATCCACAACCTCTACCACCTAGAAGGACAAGGGCAGCAGGCGCATGGGAACATCATTGCCTGCACGGTCCCCTCCAAGTTACACACCATCCTGACGTGGAATTATATCGCTGTTCCTTCATCGTGGCTGGGTCAAAATCCTGGAACTCCCTCCCTAACATCACGGACCTGGTTCAAGAAGGCGGCTCACCACCAGCTTCTCAAGGGCAGCAATTTAAAAAAAAAAACTCAGCACATGACTTTGCGCAGAGCTTGGAGCCCATCTTTTCCAGTGTGGAGGTGGTGGCCAACTGCATTAGATAACTTGTGGACCCAACCATGATGCGACATCTGATGGTTAATATCTCAGCTTTCATTGCAGCGGAAGTAGAAGGCACTCAACAATTGGGTGCTGTAGTGAAAGCGTTGACTTCTGTCATGCAAGGTCACCACCATACAACCTCAGACTGCTCTTCTGCAAGCTCAGTTTTCGCGCCACGCAAGCTCAGACTGCTGTCATCGTCGCTGAGGATGCCTGCGTTCAAAGGCATTTCCAGGGTGTCACTGCAGTCCAGCAATCTGTCCTCCAACATGTTACTAGGATTACTGAGGTGCTGCTCCGGCGGTGTGCCTGTGGCTCCATGGATCACGAACCTGCTGTCCTCTCTCAGGATGACAGCATTCATCCTCCCACCACTGCTACTTTGCCAGTGCCATTGCTGTTGCCTGTCAGAGAGCCAGCCCGCCAACCAAGACTGCTGCCGCCCATGGCGATATGGTTAGGTTGAATAAGGGGCTTCTAGGTCCGGAGCTACTCGAGGTTCCCCTCCAAGGCCATCTGCAGTCTCCCCCAATGAAAGTCAGCAGCCTTCCATCAGCCACGCTGCAGCCACTGGGGTAGCACTGTGTAGCAGCACTAGGACAGGCAAAGGCACACGTAAGAGAGGCACTAAAGGAATGCACAAGGATGATTAGTTGATGTTTGTCTGCAATATGGCATGCTTTGATTCATAAATTTGGTTTGGTATGTTTATTTTGCGTGAGCTTTTATTTTTGCATTTTGGCCAAGCAGACGCTGTAATGAATGCACACCAGCTGGACATTGAGGAATCCCTATCGGTTGTGGTACATCTCAGAGTTGACCTGTAGCACCCACAAATCAAGGTGCATGCAGTCAATGGCACCCTTAGGGAAGCCTGCAATCTTTGTGAAGCTGTGTACTCGCTTCGCCTGCTGCTTTCTGGCAACAGTGACTGAAATGTATTCATCTCTTGGAATACGGAGCCTCAGTGACCTCCCTTATGCAACAGTGGATGGCAAACTGGGAGAGGTTCATGGCCATGGTCACTGCGGCCCTTGCCCAGCTCTGAGGTTGCAGCTGTGGCTGCAACAGGTGGCAGATTTCAGTGAGAATGTCCTTATGGAAGTGTAGACATCTGACGCACTGTTCCTCGCTGAGGTTCAGGAAGGTGAATTGCTCCGTGAACATCCTTGGCAGATATATCCTCCTGCTGAATGCCTTTCTCCCCCTCCTCCTCTTTCTGCTCGCAGATTGTCCTGCTGTGTCACCTCTGGTCATTCTTCATGTCATGCAATTGTCAAAAGGGAATGCCTGCACCCATGTCTTGGAGAAGGTGGTTAGTGCAAAATCCTTGAATTCAGAACAAAGTCCTTCAGCACCTGCCACACCACTCCCTGTAGAATTTAGCAACTTTAAAGAACTCTCAAAACCACCAAATACAATTGCAGCAAGGGCTAGTAGAAATCAATCAGCAACTGAACTGTAGGTAGTTGATGACCCTTTTAAATAGTGCTGGTGGGGGTCCTTCACTGTTGAAAGTGTGTTCAGCTGTGCATGTTTAAGAGAGGGCGTCAGCTAGCGTGTCGATCTCCAAAATGGCAATGTTGGCGTCAAATCAGTGTTACACACTGATAGATGCCACGATCTGCTACTCTGCAAACTTGCGGCAGACACTCCCTTTGAGCACATTAATACCCTCACCATGATGGCATCTGGCGCGGTTTGTACCAGAACTGTGCGCGTGTGCCACAGACGCCATTTTGAAGCCCTCACTGTAATGCAGTATTTGAGGCCAACAAAGACCCGTGTGATAACTAAGTTCTTATTATAACCATGGTATTTATTTCAGTTCATCTAGTTCTGCCCATTAACCAAGCTCTTTAGCATAGGTGAAATTGTTCTCTGTACTTACAATGATATATCTTCAATCACCTGACGGTGACTGCCACTTCCATTTTTAATTATGTACCATTTAAAGTAATGTAAAGTTTCCTCCATAAACTGGTTATTTTTATATTCTAGAGGCTTTATTTTTGAGTACAGCACTGTCCACTGTCATGTATTCAACCAGCATTGTAACCCATGGAAACACTGACCGAAGTTGTACACCATGAGAACACTGACCACTAGGTGGGAGACACTCCTAACCTGGACCTTCAGGTATAAAAGGGGAAGCTCCACCCACCTTCATCACTTGAGTGCTAAGGAATAAAGGACAGGTCACAGACTGACCTTCTCTCAAGCATGGGCCTCGTATGCATTTATACTATGTAGTAAGGACGTATCAATGGCGACAAGAAACTAGGATTTAAACCACGCGAGCATGGCCACTAGCAGAACAGACGAGAGGTACTGTGTTAAGGAATGGTTGGGACAGAGATTCAATATTGTTAAAGCAGCACACAGTTCTCCAGGCAGACAAGGGCAGTCAGGCATGCCCCAACATGTAGTCGAACCCAGAGGGGGAGTTCGACAGAGACAATGGCAAGCTGAACAGCGATTCACGCCATTGCAAGGGACAATGCGGCCAGTAATGGGGCCACCAACACCTGTTAATGGTGCACTTAAGGATAATAACAGGGGCAGTCAGGGACGATCGACTGGCAAGGGACCTTTTGTTTCAAACCGCAACTCATGCTGAAGGCGTGGAGGCATACATTCAGCCGGAGTTTGCAGAGATGAGCAAAATACCTGCAGAAATTGCAGAAATGGACACTGGGGGAAATCGCTGGAAGCTGAAGTTCAGCGAGTTCATGTGAAGCACGTATACAGTTCATACACCAGGACGCCACCGATAATGATGAAAGTGCTCCTCAATGGCATCCCAGTATCAATGGAGTTAGACACGGGTGCCAGCCAGTCCCTGATGGATATCAAACAGTTTGAAAAGTTGTGGGCATCCAAGGCCAGGAGGCCAAAATTATCGCCGATTGACGCACAGCTACGGACTTACACAAAGCAGATCATTCCGGTGCTAGGCAGCGCCACGGTAGTCGTGACCCACAAAGATTCGGAGAACAGGTTGCCACTCTGGATTGTCCCAGGGGATGGTCCCGCACTACTGGGGAGGAGTTGGCTTGCTGTCATGAACTGGAAATGGGGCGATATCAATGCAATTTCCTCTGTGGAACGAGTATCATGCTCACAGGTCCTGGACAAATTTGACTCATTATTTCAACCCGGCATTGGCACTTTCATGGGGGCCAAGGTAGTGATTCACATAAACCCGGACACCAGACCAGTACACTACAAGGCCAGAGCGGTGCCGTACGTGATGTGGGAAAAGATAGAAGGCGAATTGGACCGCCTGTTGAGGGAAGGCATCATCTCGCCAGTCGAATTCAGTGACTGGGCGAGCCCGATTGTGCCGGTGCTCAAGGTGGATGGGTCGGTCAGGATATGTGGCGATTACAAGGCCACCATCAATCGGGTGTCACTCCAAGACCAGTACCCGCTACCGAGAGCGGAGGACCTCTTTGCGACGCTATCCGGTGGCAAACTTTTTTCAAAATTGGACCTGACCTCAGCTTACATGACCTAGGAGCTGGCGAGTGAGTCGAAGAAGCTGACCACCATCACGACACACAAGGGGTTGTTTGAGTACAACAGATGTCCGTTCGGGATTCGCTCGGCCGCCGCGATCTTCCAACGAAATATGGAAAGCCTCCTCAAGTCGATTCCAGGGACGGTGGTTTTTCAGGACGACAGCCTCATTACGGGTTACGATACTGAAGAACACCTCCACAACCTGGAGGAGGTGCTACGCAGACTGCGACTGAAAAAGGCGAAGTGCGTCTTCCTAGCTCCAGAGGTAGAATTCCTGGGGATGAGGGTAGCAGCAGACGGGATCAGCCCTACTGCATCCAAGACAGAAGCGATCCAGAGAGCACCCAGACCCCATAACACGACGGAGCTGCATTCGTTCCTGGGGCTCCTGAATTATTTTGGTAACTTTCTTCCCAAATTGAGCACGCTGCTAGAGCCGCTACATGTGCTCCGACGCAAAGGTCGCGAATGGGTCTGGGGGGACAGCTAGGAAAGGGCTTTTAATAGAGCACGCAATTTGTTATGTTCCAACAATCTGTTAACGCTATATGACCCATGTAAGAAACTTGTGTTAACGTGCGATGTGTCGTCCTATGGTGTCGGGTGTGTGTTGCAGCATGTTAATGCCAAGGGTCAGTTACAGCTGGTAGCTTATGCCTCCAGGAGTCTGTCCCAGGCAGAAAGGGGCTACGGGATGGTAGAAAAGGAGGCGCTCGCATGTGTATATGCGGTAAAGAAAATGCACCAGTACCTGTTTGGCAGGAAATTTGAGCTGGAGACAGATCACAGACCCCTAACGTCCCTTTTGGCCGACAACAAGGCCATAAATGCAAACGCATCGGCCCGCATACAGAGGTGGGCACTCACGTTAGCTGCCTATGACTACACAATTCGGCACCGAAAACTGCGCCGATGCACTCAGCAGGCTCCCACTAGCCACCACTGAGGGGGCTACCGAGCATGGTGCTGAGATGGCCATGGCTGTTGAAGCTTTCGGAAGCGAAGGCTCACCCGTGACAGCCCATCAGATTAAAGTCTGGATAAATAGAGACCCGCTATTGTCTCTAGTCAAGAAATGTGTCCTGAATGGGGACTGGGCAGCCACGTACAGGGCATGCCCTGAGAAATTTAAACCATTTCACAGGCGCAAGGATGAACTCTCGATTCAGGCCAATTGCCTACTGTGGGGAAACCGCGTAGTCATGCCCCAGATGGGCAGAGAGGTGTTCATCAGAGAACTCCACAATGGGCACCCGGGCATTGTTACGATGAAGGCAATTGCCAGGTCACACGTTTGGTGGCCAGGGATAGACGCAAATCTGGAACTTTGTGTTCGCAGGTGCAACACGTGTGCCCAGCTGGGCCATGCGCCCAGGGAAGCCCCCCTTAGCCCCTGGCCATGGCCCGCCAAGCCTTGGTCACGCATCCATGTGGACTACGCAGGTCCTTTCATGGGGAAAATGTTTTTGGTTGTAGTAGATGCCTACTCCAAATGGATCGAGTGTGACATTTTAAATTCAAGCACATCCTCTGCCACGGTAGAAAGTCTACGGGCAATGTTCGCCACCCACGGTCTATCGGACATCTTGGTCAGCGACAATGGCCCGTGCTTCACAAGCACTGAATTCCAGGACTTCATGGCAGGCAATGGAATTAACCATGTTAGAACGGCACCGTTCAAGCCGGCCTCAAACGGCCAGGCAGAATGAGCAGTGCAGATAATCAAACAGGGGATGCTCAGATTCCAAGAGGGTTCCCTACAAACCCGCTTATCACGCCTCCTGTTGGCCTATAGATCCCGATCACACTCGCTCACAGGGGTTCCACCCGCAGAGTTACTAATGAAAAGGACGCTCAAAACCCGATTATCCCTTATACACCCCACCATGAAAGAAATTGTCGAGAGCAGGCGCCAGTCACAATATCACTACCATGACAGGAATGCGAGGGCGCGATGTATTGATGTAAATGATCCTGTTTTTGTCCTCAACTACGCTGCAGGGCCCAAATGGCTCGCAGGCACTGTGGTTGCCAAAGAGGGAAATAGGATTCTGGTAGTTAAACTTACCAATGGACAAATCTGCCGCAAACATGTGGATCAAACAAAAAGGAGGTTCAGCAACCCCATAGAAGAAGCAGAGGAAGAACACGATATAGAGTTCACTCTACCACAGGTGACCGAACACCGGAACCAAAGGGAGGAGAGCCCAGTCACTGTGGGCAGTCCGGACAGGCCTGAGGCACTGCAAACAGCAGACACTCAGGCCAGCGCCCAACAACCGGAGCCCCAACTCAGGCGCTCTACAAGGGAGCGTAAACCACCAGAGAGACTCAACCTGTGATCCCAGTAAGACTTTGGGGGGGGAGGTGATGTCATATATTCAACCAGCATTGTAACCCATGTTTAAACTGACCTAAGTTGTACACCGTGAGAACACTGACCAGTAGGTGGGAGACACTCCTAACCTGGACCTTCAGGTATAAAAGAGGAAGCTCCACCGACCTTCATCGCTTGAGTGCTAAGGAATAAAGGACAGGTCACAGACTGACCTTCTCTCAAGCATGAGCCTCATGTGCATTTACACTGTGTAGTAAGGACGTATCAGTCCACTTTCAAAAAATTTGGTGCATGACATCAAATGTCAAATGCACTCTGCCTTTTTGGGTCTGATTTGGAGGCCTGCAGTACTGACATGCATGAGACTCCTAGTCTACTTTATAAGTGGGCCCACACCATAGTTTTGAACATTGGTTGAGATTCCGCCAATAGTGCAAGCCTTGCTCATAAAAATTATGAGGGAGTTTTTGAACGATAAGGGATTCCAGGGTTACGGGGAGGGGACAGGGAAGTGGAGTTGAGGCCAGGATCAGATCAGCCATGATCTTATTGAATTGCAGAGCAGGCGCGAGGGGCCAAATGGCCTACTCCTGCTCTTATTTCTTACGTTCTTATCTGTGTCGAGGTAGAAAAAAAATGGAGGCTTGTTTAATAAGCCTTGTTAAAGGGAGAAGCTAAGTTTTCTTGGGAATTATTTTGTTTTTTTAGATATTCTTGGCTACATTAGTTGGTTTTGTTGGGAAGGCTTTCTTCTTTATATTTTTTTCTGCTTTATTCATGATTTGACTTTGACATCACCCATTAGAAAGAGATATTGGGTATTCCTTTGGGAAGGGGAGGGATTCCAAACAAATTTTCATAATTGAGATGAAGAAGAGGAATTTATGAAGGGGCAACAAATGCAGGTGCAGATGTCTGGGACCTGCCTCTGAACATGTCAGAGGATTTCTTCCTTTACTGCATCTGTTTCACAAGATACGCTGCTACTTGCTACCCAATAATCTGCACACAACATCTGAATTATAGGAACAATTCTTCCTGTGGAAATTAAGGTTACCACATTGTGAAGCTTTCATGCAACTGCATCCTCCCAAGCTACCCTTGGAGAGATCTGTCACATCAGGCAGTCTGTAGTTCACACATTTACTGAGTAAATGAAAACAACTATCTTGAGGCAGCACCTTTAACATTTTTTCTGTGAAAAGAAGGCATCAGATGAACAGAATACACAGTTTTCACTGGATGGCAGGTTTCTGTTGCATGCAAAGAGTTAACATGGAACCTATGTGGCCACCAGGACTCTTCCGATCAACTCCTTTGTTTTCATGAAAAGATAGGGTTGGTAATTGTAATGTATGCACCTGTGAGTAGGCTCACAGGTTTGTAGAACAGCGGTGTCCACCGGTACGCTCGCGGCCTTCCGCGAGAGGTGGGCACCAGAGGGACTGGAGTGCATCATCATCCCCGGCAACCAAATTTTAATTTGATTTTATGTTTTAAAGTTTAATTTGTTTTAATTGCCGGTGTTTTTAGTGTCCCCCTCCCCTTTTATAGGGGGCACTTGGAGAACATTTTTTTTTTATTTTAATGCCCAAAAAAACCCAAAAAATAAAACAAAAAAAAAATACAAAACCCCCCCCCAAAAAAACACAAAAAAAGGGCCTTGAAAATGTTTGGTGTGTCCCCCAGATCGGGGGGCACGATTTAATGTTTAGTGTTTCCTCCCAAAAGAGTTGTAGAGCTGTTGCATTGTGAGTGGCTTAGCCAGTCACATGATGTTCACAAGACTCAATAAAACCCCAGTCTTCTCTTCTTTTGTATGGTAGTAGCAAAGCAAGTCAAAAGTCAATATCCAGATTGGATATCCGGGCCAAAGCTTACGGTATAACAGCGTGGAAATCTTGTAGGGTGCCTGCAAATTTGCTCTGAGGGCAGCGCCCAATGATGTGCTTCAGGGTCTGATTAGGAGCTCCACAGTCATATGATGGGAATGCTTTAATCTTCCACCTATGGAGAAGGTGGCAGCATCTACCATGACCAGTTCTGAGGCGGTTGATGGCTGTCCACTGTTTACGAGGAAGGTTTGATCCTACAGGATATACTGTGGGGTCCTCTATAAGGAATTCATTCCGTAATTCGCAGTTTTTCCAAGTATTTTGCCATCGGTCATCAAGGCTAGGGGGAGATTGCTGAAGGGCTTTGGTGATGGTCCAAAATTGCTTTCTAGATTTGATACGGGTTGGTGGTAGGTTGTTTGTTGTCTTTGTTGGTGCAGTGGTTGTATTCTCTGGAGACTGCATGTTCGCAGCGTGGGTGTGGTGGTGCGATGTTTGCAAGCACGGGGAGCCAGGGTGTTGATGTCGATAAAAGCATAACGGTGATAATTCTCAGTAGAATTAAGCTGGACATCAACGGATTTAACATGCGGACTTGATAGCCATGCCGGAGAGCAATACTCCGCTGTAGGGTACACCAGAGTGAGTGCTGCCGTATGGAGGTTTTGAGCGTCTGCTCCCCCTGTGGATCCGGCGAGTTTCTGGATCAAGTTGACCGTACTCTTTAGTTTTTTCCCAAGATTCTGGAGATGTTGGCTATATGACAGGGTGCAATCAAGCATGACTCCTAAATAGGAGGGTTTTTTTTGCATGGTTTATCTCTGCGCCACAAAAGGAAACTTTCAAAGCTTGGTTTGCTTAATGGATGGGTCTAGGTCATCCACAATGAGGTATGCTGCTGTGAGCCTAGTGGATGAACTAGTGATGTGCAGTGTGATTGTTAAACCTTTGTTAATAAACCAACTGGTTCTTTGCACTGTGTTGCTATGAATTCTTAAGCAAAGAACCCATGAAGCAAATACATTACAGTAATTAATTTAACCAGCAGAAACATTTTCATGCCATCCCAAATTGGTGCAGAAGAAACCGGCAAGCTGATTCAGGAGACCCAACAGGTGCTCATAGCTCACCAGAATTATTCAGATGAAACCTGAAGCCCAATTTAAAATGAACCTTAAGTCTCCTGCCTCTGGTGCTGCTGCATGTATGTTGACCATTTTGGGCCCGAAAACAAGCCTAAACAAATTTCTCACCCATTCTCACTTTCAGTAATGGCATCTGCAGACAATTTAGTGGTCTACACTGTGCACAAAATATACACTTAAACTAACTCACAAAGGGAAAAGAAAGGGTAACCAAAGCCAGAGCTCTGTGGATGGCGAAGAAGTTAGAGAGTAGGATGAAGCAGAAAAAGGGGGTGTATAACAGATGCCAGCTTGAATATAAAAGGCACAGAGGAGAAATGAAAAAAGAAATAAGAGGGGCAAAGAGACAATACGAGAATAAATTGGCAGCTACAACAACTTGCATTTATATAGCGCCTTTAAAGTAGTAAAAGTCCCGAGACGCTCACAGGAGCGTTATCAAGCAAAATTTGACACTGAGTCACATAAAAAGTTATTGGATAGAATTTGCGGTCAGCAACGAAGCATTTGCTGCTGGTACCCCAACGTAATGTCTCTGTGTCGAGAGGTTCGTGTGTTCCAAATTTTGATTCAAGTCAACGCAGTATAGTGGGAATCCCATAGAGCGAGCTGCTGTGACGTCAACAAGCTATCTTAGCAGCCAATCAAAACGCAGAATTCTCAGACAGTGAAGTAGGTAAGCTCTTAAAATTCTAACTTTCAAAACATTTTAGAGAGAGAAAAACAAAGATTGGGGCTCTCACACGAGGAATAGGCAAACTTGAAATAAAGATGAAAATACTTTAAAAGAAAATAATAATTCTGACGTACCGGGCCCGTACAAAGTTTCTACGGACCCGGGAAAGCATCGGAAAAGCCCGTTTTCAGCGCACAATGCACATGCACTGAAAGCCGGCTTTTCCGATTGTCCACCGATCAGCAGCGAGGACATTTGCTTGGGCAAGATTGTGGTATTTACGCATATCTTGCTCAACAAATGTCCTCAAAAATCTTGTGCCTGATAAAAGCAGGCGCGTAGCCTACTTTTACAGGCCCAAGCCCTCCCCATTAGGGTAAGTTTATTTTTAACCATAATTAAAAGAACTTTAAAAAAATTGTTAAAATATTTTATTTTTATAAGACATTAATAACTTTAATTTCAATTAATTTTAAATATGTGTAGTCTGTTTTTTATTTTTTATTATTGTGTGTTTGGTTTTTTCCCCATTAATAGCAATGAGATCTCGTCGATACGAAGTTCTCAGTGCTATTTATGGGAACCTGTGAAATACGTACCTGATTGGCTGAGCAGTCACACGTGACTGCATCTTCTGCGTGGGAACCCTCCGGATGGGAGAGCGCTTCGCAGTGCGGGAAGAGAAGGCCTCCCCAATGGAAATCAAGGTCGCCTCCTAGACCACCAGGTACTTTCGTAAAAATTCTCCGGTCGGGAGGCAATTGCCCGGGGGGACCTCGAGAGGAATTTCTGGGCCAATGTTTCTTTAAAATTTCTTAACAATTTTAGTTTTTATGCTGCACAAAATTAAAATTAGTTTTTTAGGCCCATAATCCTTGTTTAGCATTCAATACGCTGTTAAAATTCCAGTTACACCTAATCCCTTTGGGTTTAACTTTAGTGGGGAATTTAACAGTGTAATTATTGGGGAAGAGACGAAGGGGAGATAATTGCCCTGAGCCCCGTTTGGGGCGGATTATTCGAATTTTAACCGCCCAGCGGGAGTCGGAGGGAAATTCTCATCTTCAACTTTTTCGCCGCATCCCAAACACTTTGGGGCACTGTTTGAGGTGGTGTAGGGATGGATTTGCATTGGGAATGGGGCGGTATCCATCACGGAGCAGCGGTGATGATGTCAGCGCGACACTGATGCGTAGCAACGTCCCTCCCTTTCACTTAAAGGGGAGGGACACTGTGAGGCCTAGTGAAGCCACCTTAGCACCATTGCCGATCAGACTAGAGTTGGCTGACAATTAAAACAAAATAGTGGCTGTGGCTCCCCTTTAAGGGCGGACGCACCGCCCAGCCACTGGCAGCTTCCCGACTCGCCAAGCTGCCAGGGGCACCGACCGGTGACGGCTGCACTCCTGCAAGGCAATTAGCCCCACAGGACGGAAAAGTGGTCGACACCAGACGGTAAGGGGTCGGTGTGCGGCTGACAATGGGTCGGAGCACCGGGCGGGGCGGAAACACTGGGCGCAGCAGGGTCCAGGGGCAATTATGGATGGGTGGCTACCTCTATTGCCCTGCACTGCGCCTGTCTAATCAGCCAGTACCAAAGTAGATCATTGTCTGTGCCTTCATTACAGTACCATCATGGACCATATCCTGTCATTTCCAAACATTGCAGGTCATTCATCGGTTTCTACAACTCCTTCCCACTGTATCCTCCTATTTAATATAAACATTAACAGTGACTTACAGCTAGCCAGATTACATTCATAAGAACATAACATAAGAAGTAGGAGCAGGAGTAGGCCATATGACCCCTCGAGCCTGCTTCGCCACTTAATATGATCATGGCTAATCCGATCAAAACTGTACGCAGTATTCCAGGTGTGGCCTCACCAATACCCTGTATAACTGTAGCAAGACTTCCCTGCTTTTATACTCCATCCCCTTTGCAATAAAGGCCAAAATTCCATTGGCCTTCCTGATCACTTGCTGTACCTGCATACTATCCTTTTGTGTTTCATGCACAAGTACCCCCAGGTCCTGCTGTACTGCAGCACTTTGCAATTTTTCTCCATTTAATGCTCTTTGATTTTTTTTCTGCCAAAGTGCATAACCTTACGCTTTCCAGCATTATACTCCATCTGCCAAATTTTTGCCCACTCACTTAGCCTGTCTATGTCCTTTTGCAGGACTTTTGCGTCCTGCTCACACATTGCTTTTCCTTCCATTTTTCTATCATCAGCAAACTTGGCTACGTTACACTCGGTCCCTTCATCCAAGTCAATAATATAGATTGTAAATAGTTGGGGTCCCAGCACTGATCCCTGCAGCACCCCACCAGTTATTGATTGCCAATCCAAGAATGAACCATTTATTCCCGAATTTCTGTTAGTTAGCCAATCCTCTATCCATGCTAATATATTACCCCCAACCCCGTGAATTTTATTGTGGCAGCTTGTCAAATGCCTTCTGGAAGTCCAAATACACCACATCCGGTTCCCCTTTGTCCACCTTTTTTTTACATCCTTAAAGAATTCCAGCAAATTTGTCAAACATGACTTCCACTTCATAAATCCATGCTGACTCTGCTTTACTGAATTATGTTTTTCCAAATGTCCTGCTACTGCTTCTTTAATAATAGACTCCAACATTTTCCCAACCACAGATGTTAGGCTAACTGGTCTATAGTTTCCTGCTTTTTGTCTGCCTCCTTTTTTAAATAGGGGTGTTACATTTGCAGTTTTCCAATCTGCTGGGACCTCCCCAGAATCCAGGGAATTTTGGTCAATTATAACCAATGCATCCACTATCCCTGCCGCTACTTCTCTTAAGATCCTCGGATGCAAGCCATCAGGTCCAGGGGATTTATCTGCCTTTAATCCCATTATCTTACTGAGTACCACCTCCTTAATGATTGTGTTAGGTTCCTCCGCCCCCCTATAGCCCCTTGGGATTTTTTTTAGTGTCCTCTACCGTAAAGACTGATATAAAATATTTGTTCAGAGTTTCTGCCATCTCCATGTTCCCCATCACAAATTCCCTGGTCTTGTCCTCTAAGGGACCAACATTTACTTTAACCACTCTTTTCCTTTTTATATACCTGCAGAAACTCTTGCTATCTGCTTTTATATTTCGTGCTAGTTTATTTTCATAGTCTATCTTCCCTTTCTTAATCATTTTTTTAGCCATTCTTTATTGGCTTTTAAAAGCTTCCAAATCTCCTGTCCTCCCACTAGTTTTGGCCACTTTGTATGCCCTTGTTTTTAATTGGATACCAAATGTATTTCTTTAGTTAGCCACAGATGGCTATCTTTTCTTTTACACCCTTTCCACCTCACTGGAATATATTTTTCTTGAGAGTTATGAAATATCACCTTAAATGTATGCCACTGTTCATCAACCATCCTACACTTTAATCTATTTTCCCAGTTCACTTTAGCCAACTCTGCCCTCATACCTTTGTAGTCTCCTTTATTTAAGCTTCGGACGCCGATTTGAGATCCAACTAAATCTACATCAATGATTTAGATGAAGGAATTGAGTGTAATATCTCCAAGTTTGCAGATGACACTAAGCTGGGTGATGGTGTGAGCTGTGTGAAAGATGCTAAGAGGCTGCAGGGTGACTTGGACAGGTTAGGTGAGTGGGCAAATGCATGACAGATGCAGTATAATGTGGATAAATGTGAGGTTATCCACTTTGGTGGCAAAAACATGAAGGCAGAATATTATCTGAATGGCGACAGATTAGGAAAAGGGGAAGTGCAATGAGACCTGGGTATCATGGTACATCAGTCATTGAAAGTTGGCATGCAGGTACAGCAGGCGGTGAAGAAGGCAAATGGCATGTTGGTCTTCATAGCGAGTGGATTTGAGTATAGGAGCAGGGAGGTTTTTCTGCAGTTGTACAGGGCCTTGGTGAGGCCTCACCTGGAATATTGTGTTCAGTTTTGGTCTCCTAAGCTGAGGAAGGATGTTCTTGCTATTGAGGAAGTGCAGCGAAGGTTCACCAAACTGATTCCCGGGATGGCTGGACTGACATATGAGGAGACTGGATTGACTGGGCCTGTATTCACTGGAGTTTCGAAGGATGAGAAGGGATCTCATAGAAACATATAAAATTTAGATGCAGGAAGAATGTTCCCGATGTTGGGGAAATCTAGAACCAGGGGTCACAGTCTAAGCATCAGGGGGAAGCCATTTAGGACCAAGATGAGGAGAAACTTCTTCACTCAGTGAGTTGTTAACCTCTGGAATTCTCTACCGCAGAGTTGTTGATGCCAGTTCGTTAGATATATTCAAGAGAGAGTTAGATATAGCCCTTACGGCTAAAGGGATCAAGGGTATGGAGAGAAAGTGGGAAAGGGGTACTGAGGTGAATGATCAGCCATGATCTTATTGAATGGTGGTGCTGGCTCGAAGGGCTGAATGGCCTACTCCTGCACCTATTTTCTATGTTTCTATGTTTCTCGCCGTCCATCTAAATTTGAAATTCAACCATGCTATGATCACTCATTCCAAGGGGATCCTTTACTAGGAGATTGTTTATTAATCCTATCTCATTACACAGGACCAGATCTAAGATACCCTGCCCCCTGTTTGGTTCAATTACATACGGCTCAAGGAAACCGTCCCTTATGCATTCGATGAACTCTTCCTCAAGGCGAACCTGAGAAATTTGATTTGTCCAATCAATATGGAGGTTAAAATCACCATGATTATTGCTGTTCCGTTTTTACAAGCCCCCACTATTTCTTGGTTTATACTCCGACCAACAATGTTACTACTGTTAGGGGGCCTATAGACTACGTACAACAGTGACTTTTTCCCCTTATTATTCCTTATTGCCCCCAAACGCTTTCAACATCCTGATCATTTGAGCCAATATCGTTTCTCACTATTGCAGTGATTTCATCCTTTATCAATACCCCACCTCCTTTTCCTTTCTGTCTATCCTTCCGAATTGTCAAGTACCCCTGAATGTTTAGTTCCCAGTCCTGGTCATCTTGCAACCCACGTCTCTGTTATGGCTACCAGATCATATCCATTTGCAACTAATTGTGCCGACAGCTCATCTAATTTGTTACGAATGCTACATGCATTCAGATAAAGAGCTTTTAAATGTGTTTTCTTACCATTTTCTCCTGCTATGGCCCCAGTTTCTGATACATTCTTATGTTTATAGATTCCTTCAAGACTCTATTTCCACTTCATCTTTACATTGCAAACATTCAGACTAATTCTGTTAAGTCAATATCCTTTTTGTTCTAGAAAATTCTGGAAATCGCAGTGGGTTAGGCAGCATCTGTGGAGAGAAACTGAGTTAATGTGACCTGAAACATTAACTCTGTTTCTCTCCACAGATGCTGCCTGACCTGGTGAGATTTCCAGCATTTTCTGTTTTTATTTTAGATTCCAGCATTCACAGTATTTTGCTTTCATCCCTTTTATTCGAAATTGGTATGGAGGAGAAAGAGTGAGGAGGCTTGGAATTTTGTGTATCGGTGCTCACTTTACTGTGTAATCATATGCAGCCCATTCACCGTTTTTGATCTGTGTAGACGGCCACCAACTCTAAAAGCTTGGCCATCCCTACTCCAACATCTGTTAAGAGCTGTTAAAACCTATTGTAATTGGTTGGTAAATGTTGTTTTGGTATGGAGTCTACAGTACTTTTTTTAAGAACATAAGAAATAGGAGCAGGATTAGGCCTTTGGGCCCCTCGAGCCTGCTCTGCCATTTAATAAGATCATAGCTGATCTGATCATGAACTCAGCTCCACTTCCCTGCCCGCTCCCCATAACCCTTTACTCCCTTATCGTTCAAAAATCTGTCTAACTCCACCTTAAATATATTCAATGACCTAGCCTCCACAGCTCTCTGGGGCAGAGAATTCCACAGATTTACAATCCAATGAGAGAAGAAATTCCTCCTCATCTCAGTTCTAAATGGACGATCCCTTATTCTGAAACAATGCCCCCTAGTTCTAGATTCCCCCATGAGTGGAAACATCCTCTCTGCATCTACCTTGTCGAGCTCCCTCAGTATCTTCTATGTTTCAATAAGATCACCTCTCATTCTTCTAAATCCAATGAGTATAGGCCCAACCTGCTCAACCTTTCTTCATAAGTCAACCCCTTTATAATAGGAATCAACCTAGTGAACCTTCTCTGAACTGCTTCCAATGCAAGTATATCCCTCCTAGTATAAGGAGACCAAACTGTAGTACTCTAGGTGTGATCTCACCAATACCCTTTATAGTTGTAGCAGGACTTCTCTGCTTTTATACTCCATCCACCTTGTAATAAAGGCCAACATTCCATTTGCCTTCCTGATTACTTGCTGTACCTGCATACTAACTTTTTGTGTTTGATGCACAAGGACCCCTAGGTCCCTCTGTACTGTAGCATTTTGTAATCTCTCTCCATTTAAATAATTTTGCTTTTTATTTTTCCTACCAAAGTGAATAACCTCACACTTTCCCACATTATTCTCCATCTGCCAAATTTTTGCCCACTCACTTAGCTTGCCTATTTCCCTTTGCAGATTCTTTGTGTCCTCCGCACCCATCTTTGCATCATCAAAAAACTTGGCTACATTACACTCGGTCCCTTCATTCAAGTCATTAATATAGATTGTAAATAGTTGAGCCCCCAGCACCGATCCCTGTGGCACCCCACTAGTTACCGTTTGCTAACCGGAAAATGATCCATTTATCCGAACTCTCTGTTTTCTGTTAGTCAGCCAATCTTCTATCCATGCTAATATATTACCCCCAATTCTGTGAGCTCTTATCTTGTACAGTAACCTTTTACGTGGCACCTTCGGGAAATCCAAATACACCACATCCACTGGCTCCCCCTTATCCAGCCTACTCGTTACCACCTCAAAGAACTCCAGCAAATTAGTCAAACATGATTTCCCTTTCATAAATCCATGCTTGACAGTATTATGCTTTTGCAAATGTCCTGCTACTGCTTTCTTAATAATGGACTCCAGCATTTTCCCAACGACAAATGTTAGGCTAACTGGTCTATAGTTCCTTGCTTTCTCTCTCCCTCCTTTTTTAAATAGGGGCGTTACATTTACAGTTTTCCAATCTGCTGGGACCTCTCCAGAATCGAGAAAATTTAGGTAGATTGCAACCAATGCATCCACTATCTCTGTAGTCACTTCTTTTAAGACCCTAGGATGCAGGCCATCATTTCCAGTGCACTTTTCCGCCTTTAGTCCCATTATTTTAACGAGTACTTTTTCTTTAGTGATTGTGATTGTTTTAAGTCTCCCCCACCGCCCCCCCCATAGCCCTTTGATTATCTATTATTGGAATGTTTTTAGTCTCCTCTAACGTGAAGACCGATATTTGTTCAAAGTCTCTTCCATTTCCCTGTTCCCATTATTAATTCCCCACTCTCATCCTCTAAGGGACCAATGTTTACTTTAGCTACTCGCTTTCTTTTTATATACTCGTAAAAGGTATACCTCTTACTATCTATTTTTATATTTCTTGCTAGTTTACTCTCATAATCCATCTTCTCTTTTTTTTTAGTCGTCCTTTGCTGTTTTTAAAAACATTTCCCAATCCTCTGGCCTCCCACTAATCTTGGCAACATTGTATTTCATTGTTTTCAATTTGATACCATCCTTTACATCCTTATTTAGCCACGGATGGTTCTCCCTTCTCTTAAAGTCTTTCTTTCTCACTGGAATATATTTTTGTTGAGAGTTATGGAATATCTCCTTAAATGTCTGCCACTGCTCATCTTACACGTTAATCTATTTTCCCAGTCCAACTCTGCCTTCATTTGTAATCACCTTTATTTAAGATTGGGACACTGGTTTGAGACCCAACTGTCTCACCCTCCAACTGAATTTGAAATTCAACCATGTTATGATCACTCTTTTCTAGATGATCCTTTTCCATGAGATCATTTATTAATCCTGTCTCATTACACAGTACCAGATCTAAGATAACCTGCTCCCTGGTTGGTTCCAGGAAACCATCCCGGATACACTCTATGAACTCTTCCTCAAGGCAATCTTGGCCAATTTAATTTTTCCAATTAATATGAAGATTAAAATCACCCATGATTATTGCTATACCTTTCTTACAAGCCTCCATTATTTCTATATATGTAATCAAAGGTTAAGGTCTACAAAGTAATTCAATATTGATATCTGAAATCCAGGTCATAGCACTAATGAATTATTCAGTCGTCATGGGTTCCTATTGATTTCAGCTTAAGAAGCATGGCTGCAGAGAAAGTTGGCAGAGAACAGCTGAAATCCTATTCTAAATTGCCCAGCTCTAAATATAAAATTTCATAATTTCAGGCTCATTTTCAGTATGAGAGTTCTTCACTTTTTATTGATAACTTAATAAAAAATGTAGTTTGATTTGTAAGGTTGTATTCATGGTGGTAGAACATGTGATTTGTTTTGTTTTAAAAGCATTTATTTACACCACATATATTGTAGGAGTTATGATACAAATTTCATACAGGAGAAATTGCTTGTTAATGACTGAAGGCCTATGTTAAGAAACATGTAGTTTTGTGCGATGGAAATAGAAACAAAGGGGTGCATTTTCTCATGTTGCCCCACCTGATGAATTATTGAATAATATATGTACAGTATAAATACACAGGGAGATTCTCCTAGTAGACAATATCAAGAAGACAGGCTTATTTATTGCACTCTTGAAATGTAATGTACAAATCTATGTATTTCTGTAGAATTAGGTCGCTCTGCAGATGCTTTAATTTTCCTTTATTATGGAGCAAATATTTATTTTCGTCTCTTGTGTCAACGAACTACAGACTGTAATCTGTCTTTTCAGACACGACCACCGACCGTCGGTTTCTGCATCCGCATATCCTAAAGAAACTCCTTCACTTTGGTCACGTCTGTTTGTAAGTGTAATGTACAAATTTCCTGTGGGTGCCAGGTTGTTTTGATGGATGAATATGTGTAATCTGGTGTCAGCCGATCCAGTATATGATGCCATTTACATTGGCACAGAAGGTTTTATATTTGAATGCGTGCCAATAAGATTTTTCTGTAACTCCAGCTGATCCTTCTCCTCAGCTGAAAGGATGAAAGCAGCCTGCAAATGACAATTTTCAGTGTTGTTGCGTTTGGCAAAGTTTTATCCCCTAAGCTGCACTGGACTTGTGGGCAATAAGTCCTCAGTTCCCTTAAGTGTGCAAAAACTGCAACGTGGCCCTTTTAATTGGTCTTTCAATCCCTGGCTTAGATCTTAGTTGACGCTTTCTGACATCTTGAACCCATTTCTGTTGGTAAAAACATGTAACCTCAATGACATCTTTTAACCTGTGCAGTTTTTGAATGTCCTTATACTGTCACCATTGTTGAGAACTTGTGCTAAATAGTTACTGTTGCTATTCTACAACATCTAGTTGCTTAATTGTATTTCTTAACAGCATTGTTAAGCACAGGTCTGGAACTTTTGTTTTAATACAACATCCTTTTATATATACCCAGTGCTTACGTGCAAATAGTTAACTGTGTATAATCAAAAGTAAGTATCAATATTATTCTTGTCTTGCTCAGTGTTCAACATGGATTGATACATTGAAAGTTACAAACCATCAAGTACACAGTAAACATATTTATTTCAAATATTTAAATTGATACTGCAGCTTTAAGACTCATTTTATATTTAAAAAGAGTAAATGAACTGTTTAAGACAGAACTTATAACTAATAGGACACACAGTTTATGAGCACACACTCATTTTAATATAGTAGGCTTCAGAAATGCCTCCAATTGGGAGTTCACCCATTGGAGGATGCAAATAACATGCTGCAAGATTTAAAAGCTTGCAGGAGCTTAAAGGGGCAGGAATCATCACCATTGCATTTGGAGCATGGAAGAAACTTGGTTTCCATGAAGGGAACTTCCCAGCAGGAAGTGGGTCCAATCCATAAGTCCTTGGATTGTCAATCCTGCCAACTTTAAAATTGAAGTGCCCCCGTGTACCCACCATCCATTGGCAAGGAGGTAAAAGACTGGGATCACAATTAGAGTTGGGTTAGGATAGGCCTTCTGCCCGCTGCCTTACTCCTGACCCATTTAGTTATGTAGTGGTGGGCTCCCAGCAGTAACTCTGCTCTAAGGAGGGAGCCCACCACTGTAAAGATGGAAAATCCAGTGGTGCTGCAACACCGGAAAGGAGAGGAGAAACAGTTAAAAAAGACAGACACATCCAATAACTTATTATAAAATACGCTCATAATGAATCCAAATCTCAGATGTAAGTTGGAGGAGGACAGTATGTCCAGATCGTCTCTCTCCGTTGGTGGCACTGGTAATTAAGGACATGGTAACAGGGCACTTAGATAATCATAATGTAATTAGACGGAGTCAACATGGTTTTTGGAAAAGGAAATAATGTTTGACAAATCTATTAGAGATTTTTATGTATGTAACTACCAGGGTAGATAAAGGGGAACTAGTGGATGTAGTACATTTGGATTTCCAAAAGGCATTTGATAAGGTGCCATATAAAAGGTTATTATGCAAGATAAGGGCTCATGGGGTTGGGGGTAATATATTAACATAGATGGAAGATTGGTTAACAGACAGAAAAAAAGAGTAGGGATAATTGAGTAATTTTCAAGTTGGCAGGCTGTAACTAGTGGGGTGCCGCAGGGATAAGTGCTTAGACCTCAGCTATATATTAATATATATTAATGACTTGTATAATATATATTAATGACTTATATAAAGGGACCCGAGTGCAATGTATCCAAGTTTTCTGATGATACAAAGCTAGGTGGGAAAGTAAGCTGTGAGGAGGACACAAGGATCCTGCAAAGAGATCTAGACAGGTTAAGTGAGTAGGCAATAAGCTGAGAAATGAAGTTTAATGTGGGGAAATATGAGGTTATTCACTTTGGTAGGAAGACAAGGAAAACAGAATATTTATTAAATGGTGAGAAACTATTAAATGTTGATGTTCAGAAAGAGCCCAGCAAGGGTTCAACAGGCCGATTGGCCATCTTCTATGCTGTAACCATTCTATGGGCCCAAGTTTCGGGCCGCGCCTAGAACGGCGCAGCCCCGACCTGGATGCCCGTTTTTCGCGCCCGAAAGTGCACCTAAAAAATACCTCCAGATTCTCCGGCTCCCTGCAGGTCCTTTGGAGCTCGGCGCGGCGCAGCGCAGCACGAGCTGTGGGGGGCGGAGCCATATCCCTGCGCTGAAATCAGTGCCGGGACCTCTGCACACACGCGCTACAGTGGGCGCGCATGTGCAGTAGCTCCAGGTGCCTGAAACTGTGAAACTGTGTGGGAGGGGCCCGAAGCACGTAACCCCTAGCCCTGGCCGAATGGGCTCACTGGGGCTGCGAGGATCAGGCTGCACCTCCAACACCCAGCTCCTGCTCTGGCTCCAGCTTCCTCCCCTGTTCAACTGGCTCTCTCAACCCCCCACAGCTCCTGCTCCGACCGCCCCCGCCCCAGCTCCCGCTCCGACAACCGCCCCCCCTGCTCCTGCTCCTGCTCCGATGACCCCCCCCCCCTCCAGCCTAAACTTTCAAAACGGACGTAAGTGGCCAGACACGCCCCCTTTCCAAACTGAAACTGTTCTAACTGACTAGAACTGGAGCAAACTAAATGCCGAGAATTGAAACTTCTAAGATACTCCATTCTAAACCAGTTGCTCCAAAAAAACAGGAGCAACTCAGGCCGAAACTTGGCCCCTTAGATTCTATGATTTAGGTGCCCTCGTACAGGATATACAGAGAGTTAGCATGCAGGTACAGCATGTTGCTGGTTTTTGCAAATGGGTTGGCGGTCTTGCTACAATTGTACAGGGCTTTGCTGAGTCCACACCTGGAGTTCTGTGCACAGTGTTGGTCTCCTCTAAGGAAGGACATCCTTGCCTTAGACGCGATGCAATGAAGGTTCACTAGATTTATTGCTGGGATAAGAGCATTGTCCGATGAGGAGAGATTAAGGAGATTGGGCCTCTACTCTCTGGAGTTTAGAAGAATGAGAGGTGATCTCATTGAAACACATATAAATTCTGATGGGGATTGACAGGATATATGCTGAAAGATTGTTTCCCCTGGTTGGAGAGTCTAAGACTAGGGGGCAAAGTCTCAGGGGTCGGCCTTTTAAGACAGAGATGAGGAGGAATTTCTTCACTCAGATGTTTGTGAATCTCTTGAATTCTCTACCCCAAAGGGCTGTGGATGGTGAGTTGTTGAATATATTCAAGGCTGAGATCGCTAGATTTTTGGACTCTAGGGGAATCAAGGGATATGTGGATCAGGCGGGAAAGTGGAGTTGAGGTCAAAGATCAGCCACAATCTTATTAAATGGTGGAGTCGGCTCAAAGGGCCTAATTCTTATGTTCTCATGTTCTTATGTTGCAGAATCAGTACCACCACCCTGTTCTAATCTTACATTTGGTGCAATGGCAGAAAATTGGCCAGATGCCCTAGCCCAGCCTTTTTGTCATCATTTAAATGTGGCGAGGTGGTCAAGGGTTGGGTGACCAATCTCCCTACTGGGGAGGTAGGCAGGAAAATTTGTCAGGCCTGATTTAGGCATGTGGATTAAACAGTAAACCTCCCAGATATATATTCTTTGTTGCACCGCCATTATACCATCCCATTTTGGGTTGTATAGCAAAGGAAAATCCAGCCTAAAATTGCTTGCTGTAGCATCTTGCATGGCTGATTAGCTAATATTAATGATGTCTCCAGTGGTAGCCTTTAATTACCTCGCAGCATAAAAGTTGAGGACGGTTGTGAGTTTAACAGCCACTGACAATACAGTGTCTGTCATGGAGGTGGGCTGTAGATTGCTACATGTATCATACTCAGTTATGGCTCCCTTTATAAAGTGAAATCCCCACAGGCATTGCTTCTTTGCAAATGCAGGTACACGTGCTTGTGTCTATGTATTCTGGTGTGTAGTGTCAGCTGAAGGAGGCCATATGCCTCTGCTTCTGCCTCACCAGCCTAGCTTCCCTCTAGTGGAAGTGGAACAGAAGGGCCATTAATTATTCTGGGATTCTGATATATCAGTTCCTAGCCTTCTCTGCCAGTTTCCACGGGGTCATGTTTGGAGCAGAACCTCAGTTTTTCCCCCAAACAAGATCACCCATATTAAAGGAGGTATGGATGGGGGCAAGATTCCCAGATCAGGGGTTTGCTTATTTTCAGCCTGGTGAAACAGCCAGTACACCCTGTGACATGAAATGTATCAGCTGCTGCTGGGGAGCAAGTGGGGCTCACCTGGGGGGTCCAGCTTTGGGGCATGGCATGGGATCCACAAAAAATTTGTTTTAGTGATTTTCTTCAGCCAACTCGAAGTGGGGGGGTGGATAATATTACAACAACTTGGATTTATATAGCATCTTTAATGGAGAAAAATGTCCTATGGCGCTTAACAGGAGTGTTATCAAACAAAATTTGACACCGAGCCAATAGGGAGATATTAGAAGAGGTGACCAAAAGCTTGGCTAAAAAGATCGTTTTTAAGGAATGTCTTAAAGGTGAAGTGAGAGCCAGAGAGGTTAGGGAGGGAATTCCAGAACTTGGGGCCTAGGCAGCTGAAGGCACGGCTACCAATGGTGGAGCAAAGAAAATTGGAGATGCGCAAGAGGTCAGAATTGCAGTAGCGCAGAGATCGCAGAGGATTGTAAGGCCGGAGGAGGTTACATGGATTTGTAAACAAGGATGAGAATTTTAAAATTGAAGTGTTGCCAGACCGGGTGCCAATGTAGGTCAGTGAGCACAGTGGTGATTGGTGAAAGAGATTTGGTACGAGTTAGGATATGGACAGCAGAGTTTAGGATGAACTCAAGATTACGGAGGGTGCAAGATGGGAGGCCAGCCAAGAGCGCATTGTAATAGTCGAGTCTAGAGGCACTGATGAGGGTTTCAGCAGCAGAAAACAAAACCTTGCAGCATATTTTGGGTAGGGGGAGCAATACCTGGGAATTCCTGACTGAAACGGCAGCCTCTGCTGGATTCTGCAGTGTCCACTCTCTGGTGGGCACCCACCAGGATTATTTAAATGATGGAAATCCCCATATCCCAGAATGCCCAACAGGGTCAGCTGTGGAGATTCCATAAGGGCTGACCCTGCATTAACAGGAGGATTAAAGGCTCACAGATTTGATGCTCTATTAAATGGAACTTCATCTCTTGGCAATCTGACACGAGTTAGGTTCATTCTGTGGAGAAATTCGGGTAGATGTTGAGAGGCTGTTTCCCCAGGCTGTAGAGCCCATAACTATGAGTCATAGGGCCCAAGTTTCGAGCCGCGCCTAGAATGGCACAGTCCCAACCTGAACGCCCGTTTTTCGCGCCACAAAGTGCGCCTAAAAAAACCCTCCAGATTCTCCACCTTCCTGCAGGTCCTCTGGCCCTCAGCGCGGCGCAGCAGGAGCTGTAGGGGGCGGAGCCAGGTCCCTGTGCTGAAAACAGTGCCAGGACCTCTGCACATGCGTGCTACAGTGGGCGCGCAAGTGCAGTAGCTCCAGGCACCCGAAACTGTGTGGGAGGGGCCCGAAGCACGCAGCCTCTAGCCCTGGCCGAATGGCCTCACTGGGGCTGCGTGAATAAGGCTCCTCCCACGGCCAGCTCCTGCTTCGTCCCGACCCGACTCGACTCCCACTTCCCGCCCCCCGCCTCCAGACCTGACCCGACCCGACACCCGCTTCCCCCCCCCCGCCCCGGACCCGACTCCCGCTTCCCCCCACCCCCCCCGCCTCCGGTCCCGACCCGACTCCCGCTCCCCCCCCCCCCGCCTCCGGACCCGACTCCCGCTCCCCCCCACCCCGCCCCCAGACCGGACCCGACTCCCGCTTTCCCCCACCCCCCCCCCCTCCGGACCCGACCCGACTTCTGCTTCCCTCCCCCCGCCCCCGGACCCGACCCGACTCCCGCTTCCCCCCCCACCCCCCGCCCCTGGACCCGACCCGACTCCCGCTTCCCCTCCCCCTCCCCCCCGGACTGGATCTGACCCGACTCCCGCTTCCCCTCCCCCCCCACCCCGGACTGGATCCGACCTGACCTCCCTCCCCCAGACCTGACCTCCCTCTCCCTCCCTCCCCCCGACCTGACCTCCCTCTCCCTCCCTCCCTCCCCCCGACCCGAACTGAACCAACCCCCACCACCCCCCCGACCCGACCCAACGCCACCTACCTGTAAATCTGGTGCTGGGGACGGGCCCTGCCCGAAGTCTCGGGCCCGGCCCGTTCAGCCTCCCTCCCCCTTCTCCTTCCCCCCCATCTCCTTGCCGCCCCTCCCATCTCCTTTCTCCCCCCCCATCTCCTTTCCCCCCTTTCCCACCTTCTCCCCCTTCTCCCCTTTATCCCCTTCTCCCCCCCTTCTCCCCCTCCCCCTTCTCCCCTCCCCCTTCTCCCCATCCCTCCCCCTTCTCCCCTTTCCCTCCCTCTGCTCCCCCCCTCTCTCCCTCTAACCCCCTCCTCCCCCTCCCCTCGCTGTCAGAAACACAGACACTGACAGACAGAGAATGAGAGACACACACAGACAGACAGAGAGATAGAGACACTGACAGAGACACACTGGGGGGGCATCCCAGCACGCTGTTGGAGGGCTCTCGGTGCTGCAGTCGGTAAGTAGAAAATGTTTTATTTATTGATTCAAAAAAAACATTATTTCTTATTAATTTTTTTTGATTGATTTATTGGTTGATTTATTGATGTATTTATCATTTATTATAGATGATGGCTCTTTATTTGTAAAACTGAAGTGTTTAATGTTTGTAAACTTCCCTTTAAACCCCCCTCCCCCCCCCATTCCCTACACCTAATTTGTAACCTACGCCTGATTTTCTAAAGTGTAGACAAGGTTTTTTCGAGCATACAAAAATCTTCACTTATTCCATTCTAAGTTAATTTGGAGTAAGTTTTCACTGACAAAACTTTGAAAACAGGCGTAAGTGGCTGGACACACCCCCTTTTGAAAAAAAAATTCTGTTCCAAAGTGAAACTGTTCTAACTGAATAGAACTGGAGCAAACTAAATGACGAGAATTCCGATTTCTAAGATACTCCGTTCTACACCAGTTGCTCCTAAAACATCAGGAGCAAATCATGTGGAAACTTGGGGCCAAAGTGTCCAGATAAGGATTGAGATGAAGAGAAATTTCTTTACTCAGAGGATTGTGACGCTTTGGAATTCTCTACCCCAGAGGGCTGTGATACTCAGTTGATAAGTATATTCAAGACTGTGATCGATAGACTTTCGGGCACTAACAGAATCAAGGGTTACATGGATAGGGCGGGAAAGTGAAGTTGATGTATAAATTCAGCCATGATCTTATTGAATGGCGGATCAGGCTCCTATTTCTTACAATCTTACACAAAGCTATTCTGAAAGTTACTTAAAATATTCTTGGTTACAGAATCTGAACTAATTTGTCCAGAATTTGCGGTCAGCAGTGAAGCGAAGGCATTTGCTGCTGGCCCCGAAATAAGCTCCACACAAGGATCTCGCAATCCCTGTGCTGAGAAGTTTGGATTTTCTGACCTTCACTTCAATTCAACGAATTGTAGTGGGATTCCCTTGATCAAACTGCTGCGATGGCAACAGGCTGTCTAAGCAGCCAATCAAAAGGCAGAATTCTCAGACAGCGAACAAGGAAGTGAATAAACTCTTAAAATTCCATCTTTTAAAAATAGTTAGAGAAAGCAAAAGAAAGATTGGGGGACTTACATGGGGAAAAAACAAACCTGAAATAAAGATGGACAATCTTAAAAAAAATTAAAAATCATTTTCTTAGGGAAGTTTTTTAAAAATTAAGATTTTTATTAAAATGGATAAAATTTCACACTGGATAAAATTTAAATTCATTTTCCAGGACCTTAACATTTAACAGTCAATATGCTGTTAAAACCCCAGTTACACCTAATCCCTTTGGGTCTAACTTTTAGTGGGGAATTTAACAGCGTATTTACTGCGGAAGTTTCACTGATTGCAGCTCTGTGCGGGGGGTTGGGAAAGGGGATGGGGCGGTGGGAATGGAGGATGGGCATAGCGCAACCCATTTCGGAGCTGTCATTGCCAGCCCGCACCTTCAGGATTTCCACATGTAGCTGCACCAAATCCAAATCCCGTAATTGTGGTCAGTTTCAAAGACGGAAGGACAGCGAACACTACCAGTTCACCGTCATCCCAGTTGGGTTTTTAAACGACAATCCGATCACTTTAATGGCCAGTTTACCGATATCAGCTTTTTATTTCCAGATTTTTAAAACTGAATTCAAATGCTCTCACTGCCATGGTGGGATTTGAACCCATGTTATCTAGACTATTAATTCAGGCCTTCTGGATTAATAGTCCAGTGATATAACCACAATGCTACTGTACACCCACCGGTTTTAAAGTGTTTGGGGTGGAAATTCGGTCGCGCCTCTGTTGCAGCGTTAATCCAGACAGAGCGGTAAATTTTGCACTGGGAAATGGCTTGCGGCTCCAGCTGCAAAATTCACCAGCTGGGCCCTGAGTGTGGAGTGGAGCGCTATGGGAGGTGTTGGCTGCTAGGCCCGCTGTGCAATTGAAAATCCTGTGAAAAAGAGCTAGCCTCGGAAGGCCCTAAGAGAGGCTTCAGTGGAAAAAAAAATTGAAAACACCCACCAGAAACATCCCCAAAACATTACTGACGTCACATCAACATTAATCGCATAAATAAAAAACCAAAGAATCACATTACCTCAGATCAACATTACTTCAAGCACCGCTTTCACAGGCGGTCCCACTAGGGCGCTATGGATCGGGCGCGAACCAAATATCGAGCCGGGGTCGCATCCAGGGGCGTTGCACACCAGCCCGCCTCTCCCAGGAGGTCCTGCTCCACGCCTCTGTAAACCCAGCACCGAATGTCCCGGCGGGGTGCTGGAAGCTGGTAAGCCACCCGGAAATGCTTTCTGCCACCATTACCGCCCCTCCGGGGCGAAAACAGTGGCAGCAACAAGCCAAAAATCCAGCCCATTATGAAATTAATATTATTCATTAATATAAAAATGTGAAGCCTAATTTTCATTGGTTTCTCAAGCCAACAATTATTTTCTTGTTACAATATTTGGAAGGATGGCTGTACTATTTGACATTACTGTTAATTTATAGACACCAGTACCCAACATTCAAGAGGTAAATCTAACAAGTAACAACAGGATTTCAAAATTATTTACTTAAGGTTTTGGCGGCTATACATTGAACTACTAACCTTCTATGTTATACAAATATCAGAATCCTTTGGAAGTTATATCTGAGAATCTGTTGTGTTCTGTGTATCACAGGTACTATTCACTCGTCCCATGTCTCATGCTTTCATTTGCTGATATTAACCAAAAGCAGCATGTATTCCCAGGATGTGAACTCAGTGTTGTTTCTAAATTTGAAACCAAGAATCTATTATGATACAGGCAACAAAGGTCTTTAAATGGCATAAACTGAAAAATATTCGTAATTTAAAAAATGCTTGAAATTGTATTGAACGATACGCGACTCATTTTAAGACAGCATGTAGACATTTATTTATTTACAAAGCAAAAAATAATCCTGAGATTACAAAAGCCTCCACAAAGGGGCAGCGAAGCACATGACAAAATATATCATATGTATAAACTAATGTTGTGCACATTATTAACCAACCACTATCTCTTTATAAGAAATATGAAGAAAGACTTGAAGAATTGGGACATTTTTTGTTAGAACAATGCGGATTACAATACAATGGAAGTTAAAAAAATTATAAAAGGATGGGACAGGGAAGATGGACGCAGACTGTTTCCAGTTGTTGAGGCGTCAAGAATGAATGGTCATAGATACAAGATTAAAGGAAACAGATTTAGAACAAAGAGGCAAAGAAACTTCTTTGCAGAGAGTTGTGAGGTTGTGGAATTCAGTTCCGGGGTTAGTGGTTGCATTTTCATCACCATTCTGCGCCCTTTGTTTTGGCCTATGCGGTTTTTTTTGGAGCAGTCTAAAATCTGCAAGTTTCGCCAAAGTTTCTGCACCATCGTAAACTACTTGCAGCCGATTTTTTAAAGTCCCGATTTTTTGATGTCCGTGGGGGTGCCGGCTGTTAGCAGTGCCATTTCTGGCCATTTAAGCGAATTTGGCAAACTCGGATTTTTCAAAAACGACACAGTGCACCGTTCTGAAAAACCTTACCTGAACTTAAGAATATTATACAGAGAAGAGAAAATCGACGCAGAGAAGACGCCATTGTTTTAGCAGAACTGAGTTAGGTTTTGGAGGGAGGGAAGAAGACACACACCGGGGGCGGGGCCATTCGGCCTGGGATATCAGCGGCACCAACACTGGGCGTGGGGGGGGGGGCTTTTGGCCCGGGATAGAAGCGGCGCCGACATCGGGGGGGGGCCTTTGGGCCTGGGTTAGGAGCGGCACTGACACCGGGGGGCCTTTGGGCCCGGGATAGCAGCGACACGGGGGGGCATTCGGACGGGGATAACAGCGACACGGGGTGGGGGGGGTGCCATTCGGTCTGGGTTAGTAGCGGCACCACCGGCACCAGAGGCCTTTCGGCCCGGGATAGCAGCGTCACCGGGGCTCTATAACTGCTTATGTCTTACTGCATCTTGTATGTTTCACTTTGCAGCCTCTGCCCTTCAGTGTATCCCTCGTTACCCTGGCAACCTCAGTTTTTTGGTGCAGACCTAAAGCTCCACCCACAGAACTTAAGGACAATCTGCACCGCTCCAAAATGAAAGTTTATTCTGGCGAAACTTGCAACCTTTTTTTCTGGCGCAGTCGGCCACTAAAAAATCGGATGTACCTCTGCGTCAAAAATTTGCCATGTGGAAAATTGGCCCCCATGTCAATGTTCAAGATTAGATAGGTGGATAAAGGAAAAGGGGCTGAAGGGATATGGGAAAAGGCGAGTAGAAGTGATTAGAACTATTTGCTCGTGTCGAAGGTAATTGCCGATATGGACTGATCGGACCGAATGGCCAGTTTCCATGTTACAACTTCTGTGTATTTCTATGACTCTCTAAATAGTTTATTTCCAGCTTTTTTCAGCAATAAAGATTCTGTCTAACACTAACTTTTGGAGGTGCACAAAAGCATGTATAACAGAAGCAGTTCTTACATATTTTATTGCAAGGATCCATTTATAGTTATTATTGTAGCTTAACTCCAATTGAAAGGTAAACAAAGATGCAATGTTTCCTACATTGCAACAGTGATTACACTTCAAAAGTACTTCATTGGTTGTAAACTGCTTTGCGACATCCTGAGGTTGTGAAAAACACTATATAAAAGCAAATCTTTCTTTTCTTTCATCGTTATCGCTTAGGTGGTAATCTGGCTCAACCCATTGCCCATCTGTTGTAGAACTTGCCTGCTTTTCATAAGGATATAAGAAATAGGAGCAGGAGAAGGCCACCTGGCCCGTCAAGCCTGCTTCGGCATTTAATAAGATGATGGCTGATGAATTCCAATGAGTAGAGGCCCAACCTACTCAACCTTTCCTCATAAGTCAACCCCCTCATCTCCGGAATCAACCTAGTGAACCTTCTCTGAACTGCCTCCAATGCAATTATATCCTTCCTTAAATAAGGAGACCAAAACTGTACACAGTACTCCAGGTATGGCCTCACCAATACCCTGTACAGTTGTAGCAGGACTTCTCTGCTTTTATACTCTCTCCCCCTTGCAATAAAGGCCAACATTCCAATTGCCTTCCTGATTATTTCCTGTACCTGCATGTAACTTTTTGTGTTTCATGCACAAGGACCCCCTCTGTATTGCAGCAGTTTGCAATTTTTCTCCATTTAAATTATAATTTGCTTTTCTATTTTTCTGCCAAAGTGGATAACCTCACATTTTCTCACATTATACTCCATCTGCCAAATTTTTGCCCCCTCACTTAGCCTGTCTATATCCCTTTGCATATTTTTTACGTTGTCCTCATAATTTGCTTTCCCACCTATCTTTGTATCATCAGCAAACTTGGCTACATTACACTCAGTCCCTTCATCCAAGTTATTAATATAGATTGTAAATAGTTGAGGCCCCAGCACCGATCCCTGCGACATCCCATTAATTACTGTTTGACAACCAGAAAATGACCCATTTATCTCGACTCTCTGTTTTCTGTTATTCAGCCAATCCTCTATCCATGTTAATATATTACCCCCAACCCCATGAACTTTTATCTTGTGCAGTAACCTTTTATGTGGCACCTTATTGAACGCCTTCTAGCTTTCCAAATACATCACATCCTCTGGTTGCCCCTTATCCACCCTGCTCGTTACATCCTCAAAGAACTCCAGCAAATTTGTCAAACGTGATTTCCCTTTCATAAATCCATGCCGACTCTGCTTGATTGAATTTTGCTTTTCAAAATGTCCTGCTACTGCTTCCTTAATAATGGACTCCAGCACTTTCCCAGTGCAATGAAATCAATGGAATGAAAATTGGATGGATTCCACAAAAAGCAGGTGACCCATTCTGCCAGATTATTGCCCAGGTGGTGAAGATGAAACTTTACCCCAAACTATTTTCTCTGTTTATTTTTTGGCTTTTTTCATTGTTTTATTCAGTGTGTCATCTCTTGCATACTACTTTATTCTGAACTCAGGTACATCTCAGATAGTGTCCTTTGAGCCTCTCTAAACTCTGCTATTTATTTCCATTAAACATTTATCTTTGGATGCTCCAAAGTCTCCCATTCCCTCGATGTCACACCCTTGTCATCAGTGATGCTACTTGGGTCCATCTTCAGTTTGTATCTGCTTATGTCTATTGCCCTGCACAAAAACTTCTAATTTTGAGATATTGCAAGTAAATGAAGTACAACATCATGCACCAAGATGAGGATATATTGGATAAGTATTTAAGAATGTCTAAGCACTACAAGGAATGAATCTGCCTTTGATCGAGATTGAAGTTTACCAGCCACCAATGGGAACAGTGTTGTTGAAGGATTAGACTGGATGGTCATGAAACCAGCTTTTGCTCTGGACATGGATTTCTTACTTCTCTCTGTGCACAGGGCTATCAATCATGATGCTTCCTAAACTGATTGGGAGTAATCCTTTTTCTTAACCAATCCTTTTTCTTAAACCAATCCTTACTGAGTTTTCTTCTGTGTACTTACCTAAATTTGCCAGGAACTGGTTTACAAAAAAGAAGATTCCCTGATGACCCACTGAGTAGATGCACTGCATGCTTTGCTGCTGAACCTTGCAAACAAGGAAGGCTCTAGGTCTAGTATCATCTGGAACAGTGATGGACACACTACAGTTGACTTCACCACTCCTGAACAAGAGAGAAGAAATCAGTCAAAATTCTTGTTCACGATCCCTATCCAAAGACTCCTGCTGGAAAGTATGTCCATGTGGCTGGAGGAGGAGAGGAAAAATTAGAAAATTGGAATAGGTGGGCCTGGAAAGAGAAAGTTGTTTCCTAGTCCATGTTGCATATACAACAGATAATGACAGCTGGTGGAAAAAAATCATGGGAAAACATCTACTTAACATCAGAAGACCATGAACACGATCTCCCTCAAGGGTAGTTGGAATTTGTCTGTTTTTGTTTAAGGCTGGAAGACGCATGAAACTTTATATTGATAATACTCTCCCCTGCATTTATTGGTTCCTTTAACAGAATAAGTTTTTGTATATAATAAATTAATAGAGATATTTCAGTTTATAAATAAACTTAAGTTAATGATATTCGCTGAAAAGGGAACTATGTATTATTACGTTTCAACAAACCTATATTCGGAGCGTAAGGGATGGAAGTAAACACAGCCTGTTAAAATTATGGAAATGTAAAAAACGTAGAATAATAATCATGGGGGATTTCAACTACCCTGATATTAATTGGACAGAAGAGATGGGTAAAGGGGATAAGGAAATGGTGATCCTACAATGTGTACAGGATTCCTTTCTAACCCAATATGCAAAAAGCCCAACAATGGAAGGTTCGCTATTGGATCTAGTAATGGGGAATGAACCAGAGCAGATAAGAGAAGTAAAAGTAGGGGAAATTGAGACAATAGTGACCATAATATAATATGCTTTAAGATGATAATAGAGAAGGACATAAGTATGATGAAAAGCAGGGAAATAGATTGGAGGGAAGCTGATTTTAAAGGATTGAGAACAGAATTTGGAAAAATAAAATGGGCCACAATATTGGCAAACAACAATGTAGAACAACAATGGGAAACATTGTGTTCAACAGAGTACAGGAAAAACATATTCCGCTTAAAGGAAAGAACAAACTAAACACGAATGAGACTCCATGGTTGTATAAAGGCATGTGAACAATTGAGGGTAAAGAAAGAGGCATACATTAAGTGTTGTGTATCTGTAAAGCATGCACTCCCATGTTCCGCCACCAGGGAGTGCATCCCCTGAAGTCCCAAGGGATTCCAGCATCCCTTGCGAGCATTGTATATAAGTCGGCCCCTAAGGCCTGTTACTCACTCTGGAGTGTCTTAAAAAAGACTGAGGTCACTGTTACTTTAACCTCCCTGTGTGCAGTCTCATCTGTGTTAGGAACTCAACAACTGGTGACGAGTACATGAATCCAACTCAAAGATGCAGCAAACTGTGGGCATCCTGGAGAAGTTAGCGGAGGGTGAGGACTGGGAAGTCTATGTCGAACGGTTAGACCAGTACTTTGTAGCCAACGAGCTGGACGGAGAAGGAAGCGCTGCAAAAAGGAGAGCGGTCTTCTTCACGGTCTGCGGGGCACCGAACTACAGCCTCATGAAGAATCTTCTGGCTCCGGTGAAACCCACAGATAAGTCACATGAGGAGCTGTGTACACTGGTTCGGGAGCATCTTAGCCCGAGGGAGAGCATGCTGATGAGGAGGGTATCGGTTCTATACGTACCGGCGATCTGAAGGTCAGGAAGTGGTGAGCTACGTCGCCAAGCTAAGGCAACTTGCAGGACATTGTGAGTTTGATGGCTACCTGGAGCAAATGCTCAGAGACTTTTTTGTACTGGGCATTGGCCACGAGACCATCCTACGAAAACTTTTGACTGTAGAGACACCGACCCTCAGTAAGGCCATTGCGATAGCACAGGCATTTATGTCCACCAGTGATAACACCAAACAAATCTCTCAGCACACAAGTGCTAGCAATGTTCATAAATTAACTGGAACTGTGTTTGCGAGCAGAAACGTACAGGGCAGAAACCATGAGTCTGTAACTGCCAGCAGGCCTCAGGTGACCCAGATGACTCAGAGACCGCAACAAAGGATGAATGCAAGGCAATTCACACCTTGTTGGCGTGGTGGAGGCTTCCATTCAGCCTATTCATGCCGTTTCAAAGGTTATGTTTCCAAGAGCTCTGGAACAATGGGGCACCTCCAACGAGCTTGCAGACGAGCTGCAAGCTCTGAAAACCTGCTAACCACCACATGGCAGAGGAAGATTGGTCCATGATGGACCAAAGAAATTTCCAGCCTCAGAGAGAGGAGGCAGATGCTGAAGTACATGGGGTGCACACATTTTCGACAAAATGTCCACCTATAATGCTAAATGTAAAATTGAATGGCTTACCTGTAGCCATGGAACTGGACACTGGCGCTAGCCAATCCATCATGAGTAAAAAGATGTTTGAGAGACCGTGGTGCAACAAGGCACTCAGACCAGCCCTGAGCCCCATCCACACAAAACTGAGAACATACACCAAAGAGCTTATCACTGTCCTGGGCAGCGCCATGGTCAAGGTCACCTACAAGGGCACTGTGCATGAACTGCCACTCTGGATTGTCCCAGGCGATGGCCCCATACGGCTTGGAAGGAGCTGGTTGGGCAAAATCCGTAGGAACTGGGATAACATCCAAGCGCTATCACATGTTGATGAGGTCTCATGTACCCAGGTTCTTAACAAATTTCCATCCTTTTTGAGCCAGGCATTGGAAACTTTTCTGGGGTGAAGGTGCAGATCCACTTGGTCCCAGAGGCACGACCCATTCACCACAAGGCGCGAGCGGTACCTCACATGATGAAGGAGAGAGTGAAAATCGAGCTGGACAGGCTGCAACGCGAGGGCATCATCTCCCCAGTGGAATTCAGCGAGTGGGCCAGCCCGATTATTCCAGTACTCAAAAGTGATGGCACGGTCAGGATTTGCGGCGATTATAAAATAACTATTAATTGTTTCTCGCCACAGGACCAATACCTGCTACCTAAGGCAGATGACCTATTTGCGACGTTGGCAGGAGGCAAGACGTTCAGAAAGCTCGACCTGACTTCGGCCTATATGACGCTGGAGCTGGAGGAATCTTCGAAGGGCCTCACCTGCATCAATACGCACAAGGGACTGTTCGTCTACAGCAGATGCCCGTTTGGAATTCGGTTGGCTGCAGCGATCTTCCAGAGAAACATGGAGAGCCTACTCAAGTCCCCACGCACGGTGGTTTTTCAGGACGACATATTGGTCATGGGTCGGGACACTGCCGAGCACCTACAAAACCTAGAGGAGGTCCTCCAGTGACTGGATCGTGTAGGGCTGCGGCTGAAGAGGTCGAAATGTGTCTTCATGGCAACAGAAGTGGAGTTTTTGGGGAGAAAGATCACGGCGGCCAAGACAGAGGCTATCAGGAACGCGCCCAGGCCACAGAACGTCACGGAGCTGCGGTCGTTCCTGGGACTCCTCAACTATTTTGGAAACTTCCTATCGGGGTTAAGCAGCTCTTAGAGCGCCTACATGTGTTATTGCGCAAAGGTGAGAACTGCGTATGGGGTAAAAAACAAGTAATTGCTTTTGAGAAAGCCAGAAACATTTTATGTTCCAACAAGCTGCTTGTATTGAATAACCTGTGAAAAGACTCGTGGTAGCATGTGATGCGTCGTTGTACGGAGTCGGGTGTGTATTACAACAAGCCAATGTTGCGGGGAAGTTGCAACCTGTCGCCTATGCTTCCAGGACCTTGTCTAAGGCTGAGAGGGCCTACAGCATAATTGAGAAAGAGGCATTAGCGTGTGTGTTTGGGGTAAAGAAAATGCATCAGTACCTGTTTGGCCTCAAATTTGAGCTGGAAACCGATCACAAGCTCCTCATATCTTTGTTCACTGAAAACAAGGGGATAAATACTAATGCCTCAACCCTCATACAAAGGTGGGCACTCACGCTGTCAGCGTATAACTATACCATCCGCCACAGGCCAGGCACCGAGAACTGTGCGGATGCTCTTAGTCGGCTACCATTGCCCACCACTGGGATGGAAATGGCGCATCCTGCAAACTTGTTGATGCTGGCGCAGCCCGCAGACTTGTTGATGGTCATGGAAGCGTTTGAAAATGATAAATCACCTGTCACGGCCCGCCAAATTAGGACTTGGACCAGCCAAGATCCTCTGCTGTTCCTAGTAAAAAACTGGATGGGAGCTGGGCCAGCATCCCCGTTGAAATGTAAGAGCTAATCAAGCCGTTTCAGTGGCGAAAGAACAAGCTGTCCATTCAGGCAGACTGCCTGTTGTGGGGTAATTGCATAGTGCTACCAAAAAAGGGCAGGGAGACGTTTATCTCGGATCTCCACAGCACACACCCAGTAATGATGAAAGCGATAGCCAGATCCCAGGTGTGGTGGCCCGGTATCGACTCTGACTTAGAGTCCTGTGTACGGTAATGCAGCGTGTGTGCTCAGTTGAGCAACGCCCCCAGAGAGGCATCACTAAGTTTGTGGTCCTGGCCCTCCAGACCATGGTTGAGGATCCATTTCGACTATGCGGGCCCGTTTCTCGGTAAAATGATCCTGGTGATGGTGGATGCTTTTTCAAAATGGATTGAATGTGAAATAATGTCGGGAAGCATCGCCACCATCACCATTGAAAGCCTGAGGGCCATGTTTGCCACCCACGGCCTGCCTGACATATTGGTCAGTGACAACGGGCCATGTTTTACCAGTGCCGAATTTAAAGAATTCATGACCCACAATGGGATCAAACATGTCACCTCGGCCCCGTTTAAACCAGCCTCCAATGGGCAGGCAGAGCGGGCAGTACAAACCATCAAACAGAGCCTTAAACGAGTCACAGAAGGCTCACTCCAAACCCGCCTGTCCCGAGTACTGCTCAGCTACCGCACGAGACCCCACTCACTCACAGGGGTGCCCCCGGCTGAGCAATTCATGAAAAGGACACTTAAAACCAGACTCTCGCTGGTTCACCCCAACCTGCATGATCAGGTAGAGTGCAGGCGGCAGTAACAAAATGGTCGCGCCACTGTGTCATGGGAAATTGATCTGAATGACCCTGTGTATGTGCTAAACTATGGACATGGTCCCAAATGGATTACGGGCACGGTGATAGCTAAAGAAGGGAGTAGGGTGTTTGTAGTCAAACTAGACAATGGACAACTTTGCAGAAAGCACCTGGACCAAACGAGGCTGCGGTTCACAGACTGCCCTGAACAACCCACAGCTGACACCACCTTTTTGGAGCCCAGAACACACACTTAAAGGATCAACGACACCACGCCGGACCAGAAAATCAAACCCATCACGCCCAACAGCCCAGCAAGGCCAGGCTCACCCAGCAGCTCTGCAGGGCCAACAACACGCCAGCCTAGTGAGGGCACAACCAACACACCAGAACAGACATGTGTACCGAGGCGGTCCACCAGGGAAAGAAAGGCTCCCGACTGCCTCACCTTGTAAATAGTTTTCACTTTGACTTTGGGGGGGAAGTGATGTTGTGTATCTGTAAAGCATGCATTCCCATGTTCTACCACCAGGGAGCGCATCCCCTGAAGTCCCAAGGGATCCCAGCATCCCTTGGGAGCACTGTATATAAGCCGGCCCCTAAGGCCTTTTACTCACTCTGCAGTGTCTTAATAAAGACTGAGGTCACTGTTACTTTAACCTCCCTGTGTGCAGTCTCATCTGTGTTCGGAACTCAACATTAAGTACATAGATAGCAGGGGAGTGCATGATAATAGAGAATATGAAGAGATTAGGAGAGAAATTAAAATAATTAGGAAGGCAAAGAGGAACTATGAAATTAAATTATCAAGGAACATAAAAAGGCACGTCAATAAAAAAAGGAAGGTTGGGATGGGAATAAGGCCATTAATGGATATCCAAGATAATACCATAAGTAACAATAGGGAGATGGCAGAAATATTACATTATTATTTCGCTTTGGTATTTACCAGGGAGGTAGAATACGTGGACATGACATTGGATAATGAGATTAGTAATGTGAAGTGCATTTAAAATAAAAAGGGGATATATTAAATAAACTAAGCAAACGCAAAGAGGTGAAAACCCCTGGTTCAGATGGATTGCAACCACGCATTTTAAAAGAATCTAGGGAAGAGTGGGAGGGAGATGGAGGAGCAAATATGTAGGCAAATTGCTGTGAAGTCCAAAAATCATAGGGTAGTAATAGTAGGGGATTTTAACTATCCAAATATTGATTGGGACAAATTTAGTGTGAAGGGTATAGAGGGTGCAGAATTCTTAAAATGCATTCAAGAGAACTTTTTTAGTCAGTATGTAGCAAGCCCAACACGAGAGGGGATGGTCTTGGATTTAGTTTTGGGGAATGAAGCTGGGCAGGTTGAAGGGATATTAGTGGGAGAGCACTTGGGTGCTAGTGACCATAATTCAGTCAGATTCAAGTTAGTTATGGATAAGGACAAGAATAGGCCTGGAATAAACGTTCCGAATTGGGGAAAAGTTAATTTTGCTAAGTTAAGGAGTGATTTGGTCATAGCGGACAGGAAACAGCTACTTGTGGGTAAATCAGTGTCTGAACAGTGGGAGGCATTCAAGGAGGAGATCCGGAAGGCTCAGGCCAAACATGTGTCCTTAAAGAAAAAGGCTGGGAAAAATAATTCTAGAGCCGTCTGGATGTCTAGGGACTTACAGAGGAGGATTAATAAAAAAGGGACGCTTATGTCATATACCAATGGCTAAATACTATAGAATTTTTAGAGGAATATAGAAATTTAAGACGCAAAATTAAAAAGGATATTAGGAATGCTAAGAGAGAGCATTCTTGGCCAGTAAAATTAAGGAAAACCCTAAGATGGTCTATAAGTATATTAAGAGTAAGAGGGTTACTAAAGAAAGGGCAGGGCCTATTAGCGACCATGAGGGTAATCTTTGTATGGAGGCGGAAGATGTTGGTAGGGTTCTTAACGAATACTTTGCATCTGTTTTCACAAAGGAAAGGGGCAACGCAAATACTCCTATCGAGGAAGAGTATGATATTCTGGATGAAATAAATATAGTGAGAGAGGAAGTATTAAGGGGTTTAGCAGCTTTAAAAGTAGATAAATGATGGTCAAGGCCCGGAAGAAATGCATACCAGGTTTTTGAGCGAAGTAAAAGACGAAATAGCAGAGGCCTTGACCATCATTTTCCAGTCCTCTTTGGATCTGGGCATGGTGCTGGAGGATTGGAGGGCTGCTAATGTAGTACCCTTGTTTAAGAAGGGAAAAAGGGATAGGCCGAGTAATTACAGGCCTGTCAGCCTAACCTCAGTGGTGGAAAAATTATTGGAAAAAATCCTGAGGACAGGATAAATCTACATTTGGAAAGTCAAGGATTAATTAGGGACAGTCAGCACGGATTTGTTAAGGGAAGATCGTGTTTGACTAACCTGATTGAATTTTTTGAGGAGGTAACCAAGAGGGTTGATGAGGATAATGCAGACAATGTAGTATATATGGACTTTTGACAAGGTTCCACATGGTAGACTGATCATGTAGGTTAAAGCCCATGGGATCCAGGGCAAAGTGGCAAGTTGGATCCAAAATTGGCTTGGAGGTAGGAAGCAAAGGGTAATGATTGATGGATGTCTTTGTGACTGGAAGGATGTTTCCAGTGGGGTTCCGCAGGGCTCAGAACTTGGTCCCTTGCTTTGGTATATATCAATGATTTAGATTTGAATATAGGGAGTATGATTGAGAAGTTTGCAGACGACACTAAAATTGGCTGTGTGGTTGATAATGAAGAGGAATGTCATGGGCTGCAGGAGGATATCAATCTACTGGTCAGGTGGGCAGAGCAGTGGCAAATGGAATTTCATTCAGAGAAGTGTGACGTGATGCACTTTGGGAGGGCTAATAAGGAAAGGGTGTACACATTAAGTAGTAGGCCACTTAATAGTGTAGATGAACAAAGGGACCTTGGAGTGCTTGTCCACAGATCCCTGATAGTAGCAGGACAGGTGGATAAAGTGGTTAAGAAGGCATACGGAATGCTTGCCTTTTTTGGCCGAGGCATAGAATATGAGAGCAGGGAGGTTATGCTTCAATTGTATAATATTTTGGTTAGGCCACAGCTGGAGTACTGTGTGCAGTTCTGGTCGCTATCTATTCCCCTTACAATCAAATCCCCTATCACTATCGCTCTCCCACTCTTTTTCCTGCCCTCCTGTGCAGCAGAGCCAGCCACGGTGCCGTAAACTTGGCTGCTGCTGCCCTCCCCTGATGAGTCATCCCCCTCAACAGTACCCAAAATGGTGTATCTGTAGGCACTCCCGGGCCCCCGCGGCGGCTTCCAACACATCCAAGATGGCGGTGGCCGGGCTCCCGCGGCAGCTGCCAGGCACCGAGTGCCTCCCCGCCGATCTGGCGGATAGCTAACTTTGGGCTGGAAATTCATCAAATGCCACTACCATCGGTTTGCTGCCAAAAAAACCGCTATGACTCCGCTATGATTTAGAGGCAGAAAAGTCATGAAAAAATGGGAAAAAATTGGCCCGGCAGAAAAAATCGGCGTTGCACAAGGATTTACGGCGGAAACCGCGATCCTCATCAACTTTAGTTCGAGGCTGATTACCGCTGCAAGTTGGGCTCAGAGACAGGGGAACACACACACAATATTTTTCCAAAAAAAATTGCAAAACATTCACAAGGCCCTTTACTAGTGAATCGCTGCAAAAGAATTAAAAAATAAAAACTTTAACTTACCTTTTTGCAGGATTTTCTACCTACCGCCGTTCCAAGGGCTGCTCCATCAGGAAATTCCTCGGTGGATTTTTTCCCCTCCATCACCGCTGTGACCAAAGTCGGGCGGAAGCGCTTTTTCTAGTCTTACACGCCGTCGGTCCGCTCCCCAGCGGTATTTCAAAACCGCCGGCAGAAGATTTCAATGAATTTTCCGCCGTACCATTTTCCGCCCAAAAATGTCAATATACCACCGAAAAACGCGGCGGAAGATTGATCAATTTCCAGCCCATAATACCTACATTTAAGAAGGGGTATAGAACATGCCCAGGGAATTATAGGCCATTCAGTTTAACATCGGTGGTAGGAAATATAATGGAATCCCTACTAAAGGAGAGAATAGAAGAACATCTGGAAATGAAAAATATAATAATGAATAGTCTTCATGGATTTCAAAAGGGAAAGTCTTGCTTAACCAACCTTATTGAATTTTTTGAAGAGGTAACAGAGAGAGTTGTTATGTATTAATGCTTGGGGATCACCAGACACCAGAGGGCGCTCCGGTCGGAGGTCATCGGGCTGTACGCATGTGGCATGTGTGCTTGGTCACCTGTATATAAGCTGGGTGTTTTTATCACGCTGGCACTCTTGGGCTGAATAAAGATGGATCAGGTTGCACCTGAGTGAGTTTACAGTAACCAGACTCTTGAGTCATTACAAGAGTAGACAATGGTAATGCAGTAGATGTAATTTATCTTGCGAGTCTAGGTGGGATAGAGGAACAAAGGGATCACGGAGTACAAATACACAAATCACTAAAAGTTCCGCCACTGGTTAGCAAAGCCATAAAAAAAGCAAACCAAGCACTTGGGTTTATTTCTGGAGGTATAGAATTGAAAAGTAGGGAAGTTATGCTAAATCTGTATTAAATCTTAGACCACACTTAGAGTACAGTGTGCAGTTCTGGTCATCATATTATAAAAGGGATATAGAGGCACTGGAGAGAGTGCAGAGAAGATTTACAAGGACGATACCAGAAATGCGAGGGTATACATATCAGGAAAGGATGAACAGGCTGGGTCTCTTTTCTCTTGAAAAAAGGAAGTCTGAGGGGTGGCGTAATAGAGATCTTTAAAATTAAGAAAGATTTTGATAGAGTGGATACAGAGAGAATGTTTCCACTTGTGGGGAAAAGCATAACTAGAGGCCATCAATATAAGATAGTCACTAAGAAATCCAATAGGGAATTTAAAAGAAAGTTCTTTACCCAAAGAGTGGTGAGAATGTAGAACCCTCGACCACAGGGAGTGGTTGAAGTGAATAGTATAGTTACATTTAAGGGGAAGCTAGACAAGTATATGAGGGAGAAGGGGATAAAGGGTTACGCTGATAAATTTAGATGAGGAAAGACGGGAGAAGGCTCGGGTGGAGCATAAATGCCAGCATGGATTGGTTGGGTTGAATGGCCAGTTTCTGTGCCGTAGATCTTATGTAATCCTATGTAAAATGTTAATGATTTAGAGAAATTAGGTGTTGATTTGAAGCATTGTGGTACAAGAGGGCATGCAAGTGGGGGGAGCAAAAAGGAGTGTGGTAGTGGTAGGGAATAGAATAGTCAGATGAATATACCGCAACAGGGAGTCCTGAAGGCTGTGTTGCCTGCCTGGTCCCAGGGTTAAGGGTATCTTAAGGGAATGTAGCATAGTGGTACTGTCTCTGGACTAATGATCCAGAGATATGAGTTCAAATCCCACCACGGCAGCTGGGGAATTTAAATTCAGTTAATTAAATAAATCTAGAATAAAAAGCTAATATCAATAATGGTGACCATGATTGTCTTAAAAACCCATCTGGTTCACTAATGTCCTTTAGGGAAGGAAATCTGCTGTCTTTACCCAGTCTGGCGTTTATGTGACTCTAGATCCACATCAATGTGATTGACTCTTAACTGCCCTCTGAAATGGCCTAATAAGCCACTCAGTTGTACACAACTGGTATGAAAAACAATAGTAAGTATAAAACCAGATTATCAACATTGGCACCAGCTACGGACACGACAACGGCACACGCAGCCCAGTCAACCCTGCAAAGTGTCAAATTTTGCCAAAATTGGGAGAGCTGTCCCACAGACTAGTCAAGCAACATCCTGACATCGTCATACTTACAGAATCATACCTTTCAGTCAATGTCCCAAACTCCTCCATCACCATGCCTGGGTATGTCCTGTCCCACGAGCAGGACAGACCCACCAGGGGTGCGGCACACTGGTATACAGTCAGGAGGGAGTGGCCTTGGGAGTCCTCAACAATGACTCTTAACTCCATGAAGTCTCATGGCTTGAGGTCAAGCATGGACAAGGAAACCTCCTGCTGATTACCACTTGTTGCTCACCCTCAGCTGACGAATGAGTACCCCAGTAGTTGAACACCACTTGGAAGAAGCACTGAGAGCAGCAAGGACACAAAATGTACTCTGGCTGGGGGACTTCAATGTCCATTATCGAGTGGCTCGGTAGCACCACTACTGACTGAGCTGGCCGAGTCCTGAAGGACATAGCTGCAAGACTGGGCCTGTAGCAGGTGGTGAGAGAACCGACATGAGGGAAAAACCTACTTGACCTCGTCCTCACCAATCTACCTGTCGCATATGCATCTGTCCATCACCGCACTGGTAACAGCGACCACCACACAGTCATTGTGGAGACGAAATCCCGTCTTCACACTGAGAACACCCTCCATCGTGTTGTGTGGCACTATCACCGTGCTCAATGGGATAGATTCAGAACAGATCCAGCAGCTCAAAACTGGGCATCCATGAGGCGCTGTGGGCCATCAGCAGCAGCAGAATTGTATTCCACCACAATCCGTAACCTCATGGCCCAGTATATCACTCACTCTACTATTACCATCAAGCCAGGGGACCAACCCTGGTTCAATGAAGAGTGTAGAAGAGCATACCAGGAGCAGCACTAGGCATACATAAAAATGAGGGGCCAACCTAGGGAAGCTGCAACACAGGACTACATGCATGCTAAAAAGTGGAAGCAGCATGCTATAGACAAGGTTAAGTGATCCCACAACCAATGGATCAGATTAAAGCCCTGTAATCCTGCCACATCCAGTTATGAATGGTGGTGGACCATTAAACAATTAATGGGAGGGGAAGGCTCCATGAATATCCCCATTTTCACGTGACTGCAAAATACAAGGCTTAAGCGTTTACAACCATCTTCAGCCAGAAGTGCCGAGTGGATGATCCATATCGGTCTCTTCCTGAGGTCTCCACCGTCACAGAAGCCAATCATCACAGCCTCAGGACATCGCTGCAGGAGTTCCTCAGGGCAGTATCCTAGGCCCAACCATCTTCAGCTGCTTCATCAATGACCTTCCCTCCATCATAAGGTCAGAAGTGAGGATGTTCGCTGATGACTGCACAGTTTTCAGTTCCATTCGCAACTTCTCAGATAATGGAGCAGTCCATGCGCACATGCAACAAGATCTGGACGACATTCAGGCTTGGGCTGATAAGTGGCAAGTAACATTTGCGCCACACAAGTGCCAGGCAATGACTTTCTCCAACAAGCGAGATTCTAATCACCGTCCTTTGACATTTAACGGCATTACCATCGTTGACTCTCCCACCATCAAGATCCTGGGGGTCATCATTGACCAGAAAATTAACTGGACCCGCCTCATAAATACTGTGGCAGCACGAGAGGTCAGAGGCTGGGTATTGTGTGGTGAGTGTGAGTATATCACCTCCTAACTCCCCGAAGCCTTTCCACCATCTACAAGGCACAAGTCAGGAGTCTGATGGAATACTCTCTACTTGCCTGGATGAGTGCAGCTCCAACAACACTCAAGAAGCTCAACACTATCCAGGACAAAGCAGCTCACTTGATTGGCACCCCATCCACCACCGTAAACATTCACTCGCTCCATCACTGATGTACCGTGGCTGCAGTGTGTACCATCTACAAGATGCACTGCAGCAACTTGCCAATGCTTCTTCGGCAGCACCTCCCAAACCCACGACCTCTACCACCTAGAAGGACAAGGGCAGCAGGCGCATGGGAACACCACCACCTCCACGTTCCCCTCCAAGTCACAAGCCATCCTGACTTGGCAGTATATCGCCGTTCCTTCATCATCGCTGGGTCAAAATCCTGGAACTGCCTCCCTAACAGTACTGTTGGAGTACCTTCACCACACGGACTGCAGCGGTTCAAGAAGGCGGCTCACCACCATCTTCTCAAGAGCAATTAGGAATGGGCACTAAATGCCAGCGACGCCCACATCCCATGAACCAATAAAAAAAAAAATCATCTCATGGCTGGAGAAGAACTTGGAGAAGGAGGGGGTGTATCCAGTTGTTGTGCTCCATGTAAGAACCATTGTCATAGGTAGAGCTAGGAATGAGGTTCTGCTGAGTGAGTTTGATGAGCTAGGGTACAAATTAAAAGGCAGAACCTGAAAGGTAGTAATCTTTGAATTACTACCTGAGCAACACACAAATTGGCATAAGGAAAAACAGATTAGAGGTATAAATGCATGGCTGAAAGAGTGGTGTGGGAGGCAGGGGTTTCAATTCATGGGGCACTGACACCAGTACTGGGGAATGAGGAAGCTGTTCCGTTGGGATTGGCTCCACTTAAATCGGGTTGGGACCACTGTGCTGATGAATCAAATTACTAGGGTGGTAGATAGGGTTTTAAACTAGCAAGGGGAGGGAGGGTTCGGGTAACGGTAAATTTATAAGTCTGAAGAGAAAAATTATGCTGTGGAGCAGAGTGCGATTTGGGTAAAATCAAGCAGATTGTATCAGGAATGGTCTAGTAGCTATTACTGAGACGTGGTTGCAGAGTTGGGAACTCAGTATTCCAAGGTATGGGACAGAATGGAAAAGGAGGTTGGGTAGTCCTGATACTACAGGATGAGATAAAGGCAGTAGGCGGAAAGGATCTTAGCCCAGAAAATCATGATGTAGAATCAGTATGGTGGGAGTAGTTTACAGGCCCTCTAACAATAATCATAGTGTTGGACAGAGTAAATTAAAGGAGCATGTAACAAGGGTCATGCAATAATCATGGGAGACTTTAATCTTCATATAGACTGGGCAAATCAAATTGGCAAAAATAGCTTGGAGATGAGTTCATAGAAAAAAATTTGATACAGATTTCCAGAACACTCGGCTCAATTTTCCTGCATCATTTGCGCCGTTTTTTTTGCCGTATTTATTTTTTTACAAGCTTCCCCCTTGCGATCTGCGCCGGCATAACTGACTTAGTTACGATTTTTCTAGGCCAGTTTTTTTACATCATATCTGCGCCGGTTTTTATAATTTTTCGCAGGTTTGCCAACATTTTTTCCTCCTAGGTATCTGGCCACTCCCGAAAAACCTTCTGGGCACTTAAGAAAACCAGCGCACATTGAGAAATCGATCCTGAAAGACGCCATTGTTTTTAATCCAAGATTTTGGAGAGTGTCAAGAACACTGTAAAAATCATCATAAAGTTCAACTTTTTTTACCTGTCAACGTAGTAAATGGAAGTTTGTTGGATTTCAGAAGTTTTCACTTTTTTTCTACTCACTCAAACGCCACCACCGAACGTTTTGACGCAGGGTTGGAGGGTCATAGCTTTGGCCAGCAGAATTGGCCCCGCGCCCAGACATGGGTACGGGACTCGGCTAGAAAACAAGCCGTGGGGACGGTGGGTGGGGGAGGAGGAGAGAGAGAGAGAGCGAGGTGCCGATCGGAAGGCTTCGAGCCCAGGAAGCGAGGTGCCAGTTGTAAGGCTTATGCAGACTGAGCTTGGGGAATGAAGTGGCGATCAGAAGCCTTCTGCACTGAGCCCAGGGAGCGAGGTGCTGATCGGAAGGCTTCTGAAGACTACAATGAGTGGAGGGGATGGGGGGTGAGAGAGAAGGGGAAAGTCACAAGACTGCAATTAGTTAAGGGGGGGGGCTGGGAGAGAGGAACAAATAATGGAAATGATTGAGTTTTAATGTAAAATATATTTTGTTCAAAAGTTTAACAAACAGTTCTTTTGTACTTAACTTAACTTTAACAAAATTATTCTTGTATCAAACTTTACTTTTAAGATCACTCTTTAAGATCATTTCAAAATTTTACGATCACTTACAAACTTTTAAACTTGTAAATTTACATAACTTACAAAAAAACTTTTAATTGTTACAACAATAATAACAACAATAACAACAACAACAACAAAGAAAGGCTGCATCCATCTCTCCTCCACCTTATTCTAAGACCGCCCGCTGCGCTTGGTCTTGGACACACCACCACCCCTGCCCACAAGCGGTGGCGCAGTGTTTCTGAGCTTGGTACCAAGCTTATTCTTTCTAACATCTTGGAACTGCGCACCTCTTGAGGGCGGTGGGCGTCGGCGTCAGGTGACATGTTGGAGGGCCCAGGCGGCAAGTTGGAGGGCTCGGCTTTGGGCTCTTCAGAGGCTGGTGTGGGGATTGGAGTGGGAGTGACAGTTGATTCTGTCAATGGGCGCAGGGTCAGGGCGTGTTCCAACATGCCGTCCCTCATGCGCCCTGACAGTGTCTCAATGACCTGTAACATTCCCTCCCTCATGGTCAGTGACAGTGTTTGCACTATCTCTGACATTCCCTCCCTGATGGTCACTGACAGTACATCAGCTACCTCTGACATTCCCTTCCCATGGCCACTATTCCCTCACTGATGGTCCTGGACATCGTTCCCATTTCTCGTGTCATTGCTGTTACTTCTCCCGACAGTCCCGCTACCCATCACTCACCCCACTGATGGCGTCCAGGAGTGATCGGGCAAGGTCAATGCTCTCCGCACTCAATTACATCATCTGAACCACATCTGTTAGATCCTGCACCTCAGTAGAGCGCGGTCGAGCTCTCCTTCCCCTCCTCCCCATGGGTATGGCTCGCCACTGGGACCCGCAGCCTGGGATGGTGGGGCCCTGGGTGTGACTCGCTGCACCACATCACTAGGACCCGCAACTTCGGAAGGTGGAGCCCTGGGTGTGCCTTGTTGCACCCCACCACTGGGACCTGCAATCTCAGAAGGTGGGAAACCATGGAATGTCCCACCAGCACTCAAACCACTCGTCACAGAAAGGGCTGTCACTGCAATGAGCGGCACCTCCTCCAAAGTCAGTAAAAGAGTGGGAACTTCATCCAGCTCCATCCCCTCTCCTTTACCCCCCACCCTCACCCCCATGTTCTTGGCTTGGATTAGAAAATGTTCTCCTCTTCAGGCTCGTATCTTCTTCTGCATCGTCAGGGTTGACCTCAAGTTCTGCAAAATATAACTGAACAATCAAATGATTATCAGCAGAGAAGGGGGCAGGGTGGGTCGCATGAGTAGGCTCACACGGCGCAGGCTGTTTTGAGGGAGCACGATTAATTTGCAGGACTTGCCCTCTCCCTCGAGTGTGGGCCCAGCTTGTGCAGTGGTGATTGCTTTTCTCCAGGCAGAACCCATCAAAGCTGCGACCCTCTCTTCCAAGGGTGTCAGTGGGTGCAGATTTACCGGGCACCCTCCTGTTTGAGTTCTTTCCCTTTTATTATGTGCCACCTTCCTCTGCAAAGGTGAAAACCAAACTTTTTAAAGAGGGTGTCTTACTGCTGGTTGGGACATACAGATAGTCACATTTACAATTGCAATTCCAGTGAATAAATGAAAATATTAATTACACTAATTACTTGACCAAGGTCCTGCCACTTCTTTTTACACTGGCCTCCAGATCTCATGGAGGTCACCATTGCACAGTAATCTTCTGCAACTTGGTTCCAGTGTTTCTTAATTTCTTTGGGTGGAACTTTTATGTGACCTCTGCTAGTGTCCAGCTCCTGCCATCTGTTCTCAATCACAGTAACTAGTGCTTCCACTTCTTCCTGTAAAAAATTCTTGGTCCTTGCACCGCGTTGCATCTTGTACTGCTGCATATGTGATTTTTCAAATGCTCTCACACAGCACTCCTTCTCACACACACAACTGGCTCTTTAAAAATGGCTGATTGCCAACTCGGAGCTGTACTGTGCAGGCGCGTCCATTGCAACGACGTCAGAAGCATGGAAACATAGAAATATAGAAAATAGGTGCAGGAGTAGGCCATTCGGCCCTTCGAGCCTGCACCATCATTCAATATGATCATGACTGATAATGCAACTTCAGTACCCCATTCCTGCTTTCTCTCCATACCCCTTCATCCCTTTAGCTGTAAGGGCCACATCTAACTTCCTTTTGAATATATCTAATGAACTGGCCTTAACAACTTTCTGTGGTAGAGAATTCCACAGGTTCACAACTCTCTGAGTGAAGAAGTCCCTTATCCTTAGACTATGACCCCTGGTTCTGGACATCCCCAACATCGGGAACATTCTTCCTGCATCTAACCTGTTCAATCCCATCAGAATTTTATATGTTTCTATGAGATCCCCTCTCATTCTTCTAAATTCCAGTGAATATAAGCCTAGTCGATCCAGTCTTTCTTCATATGTCAGTCCTGCCATCCTGGGAATCAGTCTGGTGAAACTTTGCTGCACTCCCTCAAATAGCAAGAATGTGCTTCCTCAGATTAGGAGACCAAAACTGTACACAATATTCAAGGTGTGACCTCACCAAGGCCCTGTACAATTGCAGTAAGACCTTCCTGCTCCGATACTCAAATCCTCTCGCTATGAAGACCAATATGCCTTTTGCCTTCTTCACCGCCAACTTTCAATGAATGATGTACCATGACAGCCAGGTCTTGTTGCATCTCCCCTTTTCCAAACCTGTCACCATTCAGATAATATTCTGCCTTCCTGTTTTTGCCACCAAAGTGGATAGCCTTACATTTATCCACATTATACTGCATCTGCCGTGCATTTGCTCATTCACCTAACCTGTTCAAGTCACCCTGCAGCCTCTTAGCATCCTCCTCACAGCTCACACTGCCACCCAGCTTAGTGTCATCTGCAAACTTGGAGATATTACATTCAATTCCTTCGTCCAAATCATTAATGTATATTGTAAATAGCTGGGGGCCCAGCACTGAACCTTGCGGTACCCCAATAGTCACTGCCTGCCATTCTGAAAAGCACCTGTTTATTCCTACTCTTTGCTTCCTGTCTGCCAACTAGTTCTCTATCCATGTCAATACATTACCCCCAATACCACATGCTTTAATTTTGCACACTAATCTCTTGTGTAGGACCTTGTCAAAAGCCTTTTGAAAGTCCAAATACACCACATTCACTGGTTCTCCCTTGTCCACTCGACTAGTTACATCCTCAAAAAATTCTAGAAGATTTGTCAAGCATGATTTCCCTATCACAAATCCATGCTGTCTTGGACCGATCCTGTCACTGCTTTCCAAATGTGCTGCTATTATATCGTTAATAATTGATTCCAACATTTTCCTCACTACCGATGTCACGCTAATCAGTCTATAATTTCCTGTTTTCTCTCTCCCTCCTTTTTTAAAAAGTGGGGTTACATTAGCTACCCTGCAATCCATAGGAACTGATCCAGAGTCGATAGAATGTTGGAAAATGACCACCAATGCGTCCACTATTTCTAGAACCACTTTCTTAAGTACTCTGGGATGCAGACTATCAGGCCCTGGGGACTTATCGGCCTTCAATCTCATCAATTTCCCTAACACAATTTCCTGACTAATAAGGATTTCCTTCAGTTCCTCCTTCTCGCTAGACCCTCGGTCCCCTAGTATTTCCGGAAGGTTATTTGTGTCTTCCTTAGTGAAGACAGAACCAAAGTATTTGTTCAATTGGTCTGCCATTTTTGTTCCCCATTATAAATTCATCTGATTCTGACTGCAAGGGACCTACATTTGTCTTCACTAATCTTTTTCTCTTCACATATCTATAGAAGCTTTTGCAGTCAGTTTTTCTGTTCCCTGCAAGCTTACTCTCATACTCCATTTTCCCCCTCTTAATTAAACTCTTTGTCCTCCTCTGCTGAATTCTAAATTTCTCCCAGTCCTCAGGTTTGCTGCTTTTTCTGGCCAATTTATATGCCTCTTCCTTGGATTTAACAATATCCCTAATTTCCCTTGTTAGCAACGGTTGAGTTACTGTCCCCGTCGTATTTTTTATGCCAGACAGGGATGTACAATTGTTGAAGTTCATCCATGTGATCTTTAAATGTCTGCCATTGCCTATCCACCATCAACCCTTTAAGTATCATTCGCCAGTCTATCCTATCCAATTCACGTCTCATAACATCGAAGTTATCTTTCTTTAAGCTCAGGACCCTAGTCTCTGAATTAACTGTGTCACTCTCCATCTTAATTAAGAATTCGACATTATAATAACATAAGAACATAAGAATTAGGAACAGGAGTAGACCATCTAGACCCTCGAGCCTGCTCCGCCATTCAATAAGATCATGGCTGATCTGGTCGTGGACTCAGCTCCACTTACCCGCCCTCTCCCCGTAACCCTTAATTCCCTTATTGCTTAAAAATCTATCTATCTTTGACTTGAAAACATTCAATGAGCCAGCCTCAACTGCTTCCTTGGGCAGAGAATTCCACAGATTCACAACCCTCTGGGAGAAGAAATTCTTTCTCAACTCGGTTTTAAATTGGCTCCTCCGTATTTTGAGGCTGTGCCCCCTAGTTCGAGTCTCCCCCACCAATGGAAACAACCTCTCTGCCTCTATCTTGTCTATCCCTTTCATGATTTTAAATGTTTCTATAAGATCACCCCTCATCCTTCTGAATTCCAAGGAGTAAAGACCCAGTCTACTCAATCTATCATCATAAGGTAACCCCCTCATTTCTCGAATCAGCCTAGTGAATCGTCTCTGTACCCCTTCCAAAGCTAGTATATCCTTCCTTAAGTAAGGTGACCAAAACTGCACACAGTACTCCAGGTGCGGCCTTACCAATACCTTATACAGTTGCAGAAGGACCTCCCTGCTTTTGTACTCCATCCCTCTCGCAATGAAGGCCAACATTCCATTTGCCTTCCTGATTACCTGCTGCACCTGCAAACTAACCTTTTGGGATTCATGCACAAGGACCCCCAGGTCCCTCTGCACCACAGCATGTTGTAATTTCTCCCCATTCAAATAATATTCCCTTTTACTGTTTTTTTTCCCAAGGTGGATGACCTCACATTTTCCGACATTGTATTCCATCTGCCAAACCTTAGCCCATTCGCTTAACCTATCCAAATCTCCTTGCAGCCTCTCTGAGTCCTCTGCACAACCCACTAATCTTAGTGTCATCTGCAAATTTTCTTGCACTACACTCTGTCCCCTCTTCTAGGTCATCTATGTATATTGTAAACAGTTGTGGTCCCAGTACTGATCCCTGTGGCACGCCACTAATCACTGATTTCCAACCGGAAAAGGACCCATTTATCCCGACTCTCTGCTTTCTGTTCGCCAGCCAATTCTCTATCCATGCTAATACATTTCCTCTGACTCCGCGTACCTCTATCTTCTGCAGTAACCTTTTGTGTGGCACCTTATCGAATGCCTTTTGGAAATCTAAATACACCACATCCATCGGTACACCTCGATCCACCATGCTCGTTATATCCTCAAAGAATTCCAGTAAGTTAGTTAAACATGATTTCCCTTTCATGAATCCATGCTGCGTCTGCTTGATTGCACTATTCCTATCCAGATGTCCCGCTATTTCTTCCAAAATGATAGTTTCAAGCATTTTCCCCACTACAGATGTTAAACTAACCGGCCTATAGTTACCTGCCTTTTGCCTGCCCCCTTTTTTAAACAGAGGCGTTACATTAGCTGCTTTCCAATCCACTGGTACCTCCCCAGAGTCCAGAGAATTTTGGTAGATTATAACAAATGCATCTGCTATAACTTCTGCCATCTCTTTTAATACCCTGGGATGCATTTCATCAGGACCAGGGGACTTGTCTATCTTCAGTCCCATTAGTCTGTCCAGCACTACCTCCCTAGTGATAGTGATCATCTCAAGATCCTCCCTTCCTACATTCCTATGACCAGCAATTTTTGGCATGGTTTTTGTGTCTTCCACTGTGAAGACCGAAGCAAAATAATTGTTTAAGGTCTCAGCCATTTCCACATTTCCCATTATTAAATCCCCCTTCTCATCTTCTAAGGGACCAACATTTACTTTAGTCACTCTTTTCCGTTTTATATATCTGTAAAAGCTTTTACTATCTGTTTTTATGTTTTGCGCAAGTTTACCTTCGTAATCTATCTTCCCTTTCTTTATTGCTTTTTTAGTCATTCTTTGTTGTTGCTTAAAATTTTCCCAATCCTCTAGTTTCCCACTAACCTTGGCCACCTTATAAGCATTGGTCTTTGATTTGATACTTTCCTTTATTTCCTTGGTTATCCACGGCTGGTTATCTCTTCTCTTGCCGCCCTTCTTTTTCACTGGAATATATTTTTGTTGCGCATTATGAAAGAGCTCCTTAAAAGTCCTCCACTGTTCCTCAATTGTGCCACCGTTTAGTCCTTGTTTCCAGTCTACTTTAGCCAACTCTGCCCTCATCCCACTGTAGTCCCGTTTGTTTAAGCATAGTACGCTCGTTTCTGACACAACTTCCTCATCCTCAATCTGTATTACAAATTCAACCATATTGTGATCACTCATTCCGAGAGGATCTTTTACGAGGAGATCGTTTATTTTTCCTGTCTCGTTACACAGGACCAGATCCAAAATGGCTTGCTCCCTTGTAGGTTCTGTTACGTACTGTTCTAAGAAACAATCCCGTATGCATTCTATGAATTCCTCCTCCAGGCTACCCCCTGCGATTTGATTTGACCAATCGATATGTCGGTTAAAATCCCCCATAACTACTGCCGTTCCTTTTTCACATGCCTCCATTATTCCCTTGATTATTGCCCACCCCACCATGAAGTTATTATTTGGGGGCCTATAAACTACGCCGACCAGTGACTTTTTCCCCTTACTATCTCTAATCTCCACCCACAATGATTCAACATTTTGTTCATTGGAGCCAATATCATCCCTCACAACTGCCCTGATGTCATCCTTTATTAACAGAGCTACCCCACCTCCTTTCCCTTCTTGCCTATATTTCTGAATCATTAGATACCCTTGTATGTTTAATTCCCAGTCTTGGCCACTTTGCAACCATGTTTCTGTAATGGCCACCAAATCATACCCATTTGTAATGATTTGTGCCGTCAACTCATTTACTTTATTTCTAATGCTGCGTGCATTTAGGTAGAGTGTTTTCATCCTAGTTTTTAAACCATGATTTTTAATTTTTATCCCTCCTGCAGCCCTTTTATATTCAGTATGGTATATTATTATGGTCACTCTTCCCCAAGGGGCATCGCACAACAAAATTGGTAATTAATCCTCTCTCATTACACAAGACCCAGTCTAGGATGGCCTGCTCTCTAGTTGGTTCCTCAACATATTGGTCAAGAAAACCATCCCTTATACTCCAGGAAATCCTCCTCCACCGTGTTGCTACCAGTTTGGTTCGCCCAATCTATATGTAGATTAAAGTCACCCATGATAACTGCTGTACCTTTATTGCACGCATCCCTAATTCCTGTTTGATGCCATCCCCAACCTCACTACCACTGTTTGGTGGTCAGTACACAACTCCCACGAGCATTTTCTACCCTTTGGTGTTCCGCAGCTCTACCCATACAGATTCCACATCATCCAAGCTAATGTCCTTCCTTACTATTGTGTTAATCTCCTCTTTAACCAGCAACGCTACCCGACTTCCTTTTCCTTTCTGTCTATCCTTCCTGAATATTGAATATCCCTGGATGTTGAGTTCCCAGCCTTCGTCACCCTGGAGCCATGTCTCCGTAATCCCAATTACATTATATTCGTTAACAGCTATCTGCGCAGTTAATTCATCCACCTTATTATGAATGCTCCTCGCATTGAGACACAGAGCCTTCAGGCTTGTTTTTTTAACACTCTTTATCCTTTTACAATTATGTTGTAATGTGGCCCTTTTTGATTTTAGCCTTTGATTTCTCTGCCCTCCACCGTTCCTTATCTCCTTTCTACCTTTTGTTTCTGCCCCCATTTTACTTCCATCTGTTTACATGCATAGATTCCCATCCCCCTGCCATATTAGTTTAAACCCTCCCCAACAGCACTAGCAAACACTCTCCCTAGAACATTGCTTCCGGTCCAGCCCAGGTGCAGACCGTCCGGTTTGTACTGGTTCCACTTCCCTCAGAACCGGTTCCAGTGTCCCAGGAATTTGAATATCTTCCTCTTGCACCATTCCTCAAGCCAAGTATTCATCTTAACTATCCTGACTAGCACATGGCACTGGTAGCAATCCTGAGATTACTACCGTTGAGGTCCTACTTTTTAATTGAACTCCTAGCTCCCTAAATTCAGCTTGTAGGACCTCATCCCGTTTTTTACCTATATCGTTGGTACCTATATGCACCACGACAACTGGCTGTTCACCCTCCCCCTCCAAAATGCCCTGCAGCCACTCCGAGACATCCTTGACCTTTGCACCAGGGAGGCAACATACCATCCTGGAGTCTCGATTGCGGCCACAGAAATGCCTATCTATTCCCCCTTAAAATAGAATCCCCTACCACTATAGTTCTCCCACTCTTTTTCCTGCCCTGTTGTGCAGCAGAGCCACCCATGGTGCCATGAACTTGGCTGCTGCTGCCTTCCCCTGATGAGTCATCTCCCCCAACATAACCCAAAATGGTATATCTATTTTGGAGGGAGATGACCGCAGGGGACCCCTGCACTACTTTCCTTCCACTGCTCTGCCTGATGGTCACCCATTCCCTATCTGCTTAAGTAACCTTTACCTGCGGCGTGACCAACTCCCTAAGTGTCAGAAACGTAGCTTTTTTTCCCCGCGCATGCGCAGAAGGTGCGGCATTGTTTTTTGGCGCAGACAGCAGGTTCCACCTCCCAAGGCGACTGGACATGCTACGCAGTGCCAAATTCAAATTATAGATCGGGGAAACTTTGGCAAATAATTTCCGCACATTTCTGCTCTAGAAAAACAGGCGTAACTCTGACAATACGCCAGAAAATGGGCTTGGGCAAAATTGAGACCAATATGTCAAGAAATCAACTGGGGCACAGGCCATTTTAGATCCAATATTATGTAATCATAGAATCATAGAAATTTACGGCAGAGAAGAAGGCAATGTGTCTGAAAAAAAACTGTCCAGCCTAATTCCACTTTCCAGCTCTTGGACCGTAGTCCTGTACGTTACAGCACTTCAAGTGCATATCCAAGTACTTTTAAAATGTGCTGAGGGTTTCTGCCCTTACCACCCTTTCAGTTAGTGAGTTCCAGATGCGCATCACACTCTGGGACTCTGGGTGTAAAAGGTTCTCCTCAACATCTCTCTAATCCTTCTACCAATTACTTGAAATCTATGGCCCCTGGTTATTGACCTCTCTATTAAGAGAAATAAGTGCTTCGTATCCACTCTATCTAGGCTCTTCATAATATTATACACCTCAATTAATTCACCCTCAGCCTCCTCTGTTCCAAAGAAAACAACTTCAGCCTATCCAATCTTTCTTCATAGCTAAAATTTTCCAGTCCTGTCACATCCTCATAAATCTCCTCTGTACCCTCTCGATTGCAATCACATCTTTCCTGTAGTGTGGTGACCAGAACTTTACGCAGCACTCTTGCTGTGGTCTAACTAGTGTTATATACAGTTCAAGCATGACATCCCTGCTCTTATATTCTGTGCCTTAGCTAATAAAGGAAAATATCCCGTATGCCTTCTTAACCACCTTATCGACCTGTTCTGCTACTTTCAGGGATCTGAGTACATGCACTCCAAGTTACCTCTGTTCCTCTACACCTCTCAGTATCCTGCCAATTATTGTGTATTGCCTTGCCTTGTTTGCCCTCCCCAAATGCATTACCTCACACTTCTCCAGATTTAATTTAACATAAGAACATAAGAAATAGGAGTAGGAGTAGGCAATGCAGCCCCATGAGCCTGCTCTGCCATGTAGTACGATTAGGGATGATCCGATCATGGACTCAGGTCCACTTCCCTGCCCGGTCCCCATAACCCCTTATTCCCTTATCGGTTAAGAAACTGTATCTCTGGCTTAAATTTATTCAATGACCCAGCTTCCACAGCTCTCTGAGGCAGTGAATTCCACAGATTTACAACCCTCTGAGAGAAGAAATTCCTCCTCATCTCATTTAAATGGGAGCCCCTTATTCTAAGATTATGTGCCTTACTTCTAGTCTGCCCTATCAGTGGAAACATCCGCTCTGCATCCACCTTGTCGAGCCCCCTCATACGTTTTGATAAAACCACCTCTCATTCTTCTGAATTCCAATGAGTAGAGGCCCAAACTACTCAACCTTTCCTCATAAGTCGAACATAAGAACATAAGAACATAAGAACATAAGAACATAAGAACATAAGAACATAAGAATTAGGAACAGGAGTAGGCCATCTAGCCCCTCGAGCCTGCTCCGCCATTCAATAAGATCATGGCTGATCTGGCCGTGGACTCAGCTCCACTTACCCGCCCTCTCCCCGTAACCCTTAATTCCCTTATTGGTTAAAAATCTATCTATCTGTGACTTGAATACCTTCAATGAGCTAGCCTCAACTGCTTCATTGGGCAGAGAATTCCACAGATTCACAACCTTCTGGGAGAAGAAATTCCTTCTCAACTCGGTTTTAAATTGGCTCCTCCGTATTTTGAGGCTGTGCCCCCTAGTTCTAGTCTCCCCTACCAGTGGAAACAACCTCTCTGCCTCAATCTTGTCTATCCCTTTCATGATTTTAAATATTTCTATAAGATCACCCCTCATCCTTCTGAACTTCAACGAGTAAAGACCCAGTCTACTCAATCTATCATCATAAGGTAGCCCCCTCATCTCCGGAATCAGCCTAGTGAATCGTCTCTGTACCCCCTCCAAAGCCAGTATATTCTTCCTTAAGTAAGGTGACCAAAACTGCATGCAGTACTCCAGGTGCGGCCTTACCAATACCCTGTACAGTTGCAGCAGGACCTCCCTGCTTTTGTACTCCATCCCTCTCGCAATAAAGGCCAACATTCCATTCGCCTTCCTGATTACCTACTGCACCTGAAAACTAACTTTTTGGGATTCATGCACAAGGACCCCCAGGTCCCTTTGCACCTCAGCATGTTGTAATTTCTCCCCATTCAAATAATATTCCCTTTGACTGTTTTTTTTCCCAAGGTGGATGACTTCACACTTTCCGACATTGTATTCCATCTGCCAAACCTTAGCCCATTCGCTTAACCTATCCAAATCTCTTTGCAGCCTCTCTGAGTCCTCTACATAACCCGCTTGCCCACTAATCTTAGTGTCATCTGCAAATTTTGTTACACTACACTCTGTCCCCTCTTCCAGGTCATCTATGTATATTGTAAACAGTTGTGGTCCCAGCACCGATCCCTGTGGCACACCACTAACCACCGATTTCCAACCCGAAAAGGACCCATTTATCCCGACTCTCTGCTTTTTGTTCGCCAGCCAATTCTCTATCCATGCTAATACATTTCCTCTGACTCCGCGTACCTCTATCTTCTGCAGTAACCTTTTGTGTGGCACCTGATCGAATGCCTTTTGGAAATCTAAATACACCACATCCATTGGTACACCTCTATCCACCATGCTCGTTATATCCTCAAAGAATTCCAGTAAATTAGTTAAACATGATTTCCCCTTCATGAATCCATGCTGCGTTTGCTTGATTGCACTATTCCTATCGAGATGTCCCGCTATTTCTTCCTTAATGATAGTTTCAAGCAGACGTTAAACTAACCGGCCTTTCGTTACCTGCCTTTTGTCTGCCCCCTTTTTTAAACAGAGGCGTTACATTAGCTGCTTTCCAATCCGCTGGTACCTCCCCAGAGTCCAGAGAATTTTGGTAGATTATAACGAATGCATCTGCTATAACTTCCGCCATCTCTTTTAATACCCTGGGATGCATTTCATCAGGACCAGGGGACTTGTCTACCTTGTGTCCCATTAGCCTGTCCAGCACTACCTCCCTAGTGATAGTGATTGTCTCAAGGTCCTCCCTTCCCACATTCCTGTGACCAGCAATTTTTGGCATGGTTTTTGTGTCTTCCACTGTGAAGACCGAAGCAAAATAATTGTTTAAGGTCTCAGCCATTTCCACATTTCCCAATATTAAATCCCCCTTTTCATCTTCTAAGGGATCAACATTTACTTTAGTCACTCTTTTCCGTTTTATATATCTGTAAAAGCTTTTACTATCTGTTTTTATGTTTTGCGCAAGTTTACCTTCGTAATCTATCTTTCCTTTCTTTATTGCTTTTTTAGTCATTCTTTGCTGTTGTTTAAAATTTTCCCAATACTCTAGTTTCCCACTAACCTTGGCCACCTTATACGCATTGGTCTTTGATTTGATACTCTCCTTTATTTCCTTGGTTATCCATGGCTGGTTATCCCTTCTCTTACCGCCTTACTTGTTCACTGGAATATATTTTTGTTGCGCACTATGAAAGAGCTCCTTAAAAGTCCTCCACTGTTCCTCAATTGTGCCACAGTTTAGTTTGTGTTCCCAGTCTACTTTAGCCAACTCTGCCCTCATCCCACTGTAGTCCCCTTTGTTTAAGCATAGTACGCTCGTTTCTGACACAACTTCCTCACCCTCAATCTGTATTACAAATTCAACCATACTGTGATCACTCATTCCGAGAGGATCTTATACGAGGAGATCGTTTGTTTTTCCTGTCTCATTACACAGGACCAGATCTAAGATAGCTTGCTCCCTTGTGGGTTCTGTTACATACTGTTCTAAGAAACAATCCCGTATGCATTCTATGAATTCCTCCTCCAGGCTATCCCGTGCGATTTGAGTTGACCAATTGATATGTAGGTTAAAATCCTCCTTGATTATTGCCCGCCCCACCGTGAAGTTATTATTTGGGGGCCTATAAACTACGCCCACTAGTGACTTTTTCCCCTTACTATCTCTAATCTCCACCCACAATGATTCAACATTTTGTTCATTAGAGCCAATATCGTCTCTCACAACTGCCCTGAGATCATCCTTTATTAACAGAGCTACCCCACCTCCTTTCCCTTCTTGTCTATCTTTCCGATTCGTCAGATACCCCTGTATGTTTAATTCCCAGTCTTGATCACCCTGCAACCATGTTTCTGTAATGGCCACCAAATCATACCCATTTGTAATGATTTGTGCCGTCAACTCATTTACTTTATTTCGAATGCTGTGTGCGTTTAGGTAGAGTGTTTTAATCCTAGTTTTTAAACCATGATTTTTAGTTTTGACCCCTCCTGCAGCCCCTTTATATTCAGTGGTCCTTTTTGTTTTTTGCCTTGGGTTTCTCTGCCCTCCACTTTTACTCATCTCCTTTCTGTCTTTTACTTTTGTCTCCTTTTTGTTTCCCTCTGTCTCCCTGCATTGGTTCCCATCCCCCTGCCATATTAGTTTAATTTCTCCCCAATAGCACAAGCAAACATTCCCCCTAGTACATTGGTTCCGGTCCTGCCCAGGTGCAGACCGTCCGGTCTGTACTGGTCCCACCTCCCCCAGAACCTGTTCCAATGCCTCAGGAATTTGAATCCCTCCCTGCTGCACCACTGCTCAAGCCACGTATTCATCTGAGCTATCCTGCGATTCCTACTCTGACTAGCACGTGGCACTGGTAGCAATCCCGAGATTACTACTTTTGAGGTCCTACTTTTTAATTTAGCTCCTAGCTCCTTAAATTCGTCTTGTAGGATCTCATCCCTTTTTTTACCTATGTCGTTGGTACCAATGTGCACCACGACAACTGGCTGTTCTCCCTCCCTTTTTAGAATGTCCTGCAACTGCTCCGAGACATCCTTGACCCTTGCACCAGGGAGGCAACATACCATCCTGGAGTCTCGGTTGTGGCCGCAGAAATGCCTATCTGTTCCCCTTACAATTGAATCCCCTCTCACTATCGTTCTCCCACTCTTTTTCCTGCCCTCCTGTGCAACAGAGCCTGCCACGGTGCCATGAACTTGGCTGCTGCTGCCCTCCCCAGATGAGTCATCCCCCTCAACAGTACTCAAAGCAGTGTATCTGTTTTGCAGAGGGATGACCGCAGGGGACCCCTGCACTACCTTCCTTGCGCTCTTCCTGCTGGTCTTCCGTTCCCTAGCTGGCTGTGGACCCTTCACCTGCGGTAAGACCAACTCGCTACACGTGCTACTCACGTCATTTCAGCATCGTGGATGCTCCAGAGTGAATCCACCCTCAGCTCTAATTCCGCAACGCGATCCGTCAGGAGCTGGAGGCGGATACACTTCCCGCACACGTAGTCGTCAGGGACACCGGAAGTGTCCCTGAGTTCCCACATGGTACCGAGCTCTCCTGCCATGACTTAACCCTTAGATACCCTTGAATTGGCAACAACAATGTTAACAGCTTACTTACTGATATAAAAAAGAAAAAGAAAAGCTACTCACCAATCACCAGCCAATCACTTACCCCCTTGGCTGTGATGTCACCTTTTGATTTCTTTCTACTTCTCTTTTGCCTTCTCTCCCCGCTGCAGCTGCACCGGCTGGGCCTTTATAGGCCTCACCAACGCCACGCACTCCCGCCTCTCGGACTGCCGCCGCCTCTCTGCCGCTGGGCCTTTATAGGCCGCTCCGACACCACGCACCCCCGCCTCACGGACTGCCGCCTTCTCTTGCTGCCGCTGGGCCTTTATAGGCCGCTCCGACACCATGCACTCCCGCCTCACGGACTGCCGCCACCTCTCTGCCGCTCGGTCTTTATAGGCCGCTCCGACACCACGCACTCCCGCCTCTTGGACTGCCGCCGCCTCTCACTACCGCTGGGCCTTTATAGGCCGCTCCGACACCACGCACTCCCGCCTCTCGGACTGCCGCCGCCTCTCGCTGCCGCTGGGCCTTTATAGGCCTCACCAACGCCATGCACTCCCGCCTCACGGACTGCCGCCGCCTCTCGACCCTCTCATCTCCGGAATCAACCTAGTAAACCTTCTCTGAACTGCTTAAGAAGCAAGTATATCCTTTCTTATATATGGAAACCAAAACTGCATGCAGTATTGCAGGTGTGGCCTCACCAATACCCTGTAAAACTGTAGCAAGACTTCCTTGCCTTTATACTCCATCGCCTTTGCAATAAAGGCCAAGATTCCATTGGCCTTCCTGATCACTTGCTGTACTTGCATATTAATCTTTTATATTTCATGCACAAGTACCCCCAGGTCTCGCTGTACTGCAGCACTTTGCAATTTTTCTCCATTAAATAATAACTTGTTCTTTGATCTTTTCTGCCAAAGTGCATAACATCACTTTCCAACATTATACTCCATCTGCCAAATTTTTGCCCACTCACTTAGCCTGTCTATGTCCTTTTGCAGGTTTTTTTGTGTCCTCCTCACACATTGCTTTTCCTCCCATCTTTGTATCGTCAGCAAACTTGGCTACGTTACACTCGGTCCCTTCTTCCAAGTCATTAATATGGATTGTAAATAGTTGGGGTCCCAGCACTGATCCCTGCGGCACCCCACTAGTTACTGATTGCCAACCCGAGAATAAACCATTTATCCTGGCTCTCTGTTTTCTGTTAGTTAGCCAATCCTCTATCCATGGTAATATATTACCCCTAACCCCGTGAACTTTTATCTTGTGCAGTAACTTTTTATGTGGCACCTTGTCAAATGCCTTCTGGAAGTCCAAATACACCACATCCACTGGTTCCCCTTTATCCACCCTGTTCGTTACATCCTCAAAGAATTACAGCAAATTTGTCAAACATGACTTCCCTTTCATAAATCCATGCTGACTCTGCCTGACTAAATTATGTTTTTCCAAATGTCCTGCTACTGCTTCTTTAATAATGGACGCCAACATTTCCCAACCACAGATGTTAGGTTAACTGGTCTATAGTTTCCTGCTTTTTGTCTGCCTCCTTTTTGAAATACGGGAGTTACATTTGCAGTTTTCCAATCTGCTGGGACCTCCCCAGAATCCATGGAATTTTGGTAAATTACAACCAATGCATCCACTATCCCTGCCGCTACTTCTCTTCAGACCCTCGGATGCAAGCCATCAGGTCCAGGGGATTTATCCGCCTTTAGTCCCATTATCTTATTGAGTACCACCTCCTTAGTGATCCTCCCCTATAGCCCCTTGACTATCCATTGTTGGGATATTGTTCGTGTCTTCTACCGTAAAGACTGATACTGTCATGTTTGTAACCTTCACATAACTGTAACCCTTATGTAACAACACTGTACACTGTACACACCTGAGTAATGCACACTTTGACAACAGGGGGTGAACTTGTGGGAGACACTCCTCATCTGGTCATCCAGGTATATAAAGGGAGGTCCCACGCAGGGTCAAGACTTCTTGGTCCTGGGAATAAAGGTTGAGGTCACGTAGTGACTTTGTCTGCAGTACATGCCTCGTGTGATTCTATAGTAAAGTGTAAGGACACCACAGATACAAAATATTTGTTCAGAGTTTCTGCCATCTCCATGCTCCCCATTACTAATTCCCCGGTCTTGTCCTTTAAGGGACCAACATTTACTTTAGCCACTCTTTTCCTTTTTAAATACCTATAGAAACTCTTGCTATCTGTTTTTATGTTTTGTGCTTGTTTACTTTCATAGTAAATCTTCCCTTTCTTAATCCTTTTTTTAGTCATTCATTGCTGGCTTTTAAAAGCTTCCCAATCTTCTGTCCTCCCACTAGTTTTGTCCACTTTGTATACCCTTGTTTTTAATTGGATACCGTCCTTTATCTTTAGTTAGCCACAGATGGCTATCTTTTCTTTTACACTCTTTCCTCCTCACTGGAATATATTTTTCTTGAGTGTTGTGAAGTATCTCGTTAAATTGCTCTGTCACTTTTCTGCCCACCTGACCATTCTAGTAATATCTTCCTGCTTTCTTCGTCACTATCAACCACACAGCCAAGTTTTGTTTCTTCTGCAAACTTCTTAATTATGCCCCATACATTGAAGTCTAATACAGGGTACAGGATAAATTCAGGAGCTGCCCGGCTGAGGCGAGTGTCAGGCCACCCCAGCTATCTGTGGGTGATCCCATAAAAAAAGTGTTGGAGGATTTTGGGGAGAAGGAATATAAAAATGGAAAGGGATGGAAGGGGATATCTCAATTCATTGGTGAGGCAGTTTCAGGAATCACTAACCCTTTGGGAAAGGAAGTCCCTCATATCCTAGTTCTGGTCACCCGCACTCAACCAATATTGCTGAGAAGATTCAGTGAAGAGTATCTGATGGCATTCAGAAAGGCAAAATGAGTCTGCAGAAATTCATCTTGCCTCAGCCTAGGTTGCTATGTTCTACAACACATAGCACTACACTGATCATGCTGGGACCACATCACTGGAATTCTCCACTGCATGGCAAACAACTGGAAATTGCGCAATATTCTATATTTTTCCTAGTCTATCCTTTTCTATCACACAGCCTCTTTATATAATTAAACATCTAGCTCTTGCATATAGTTTGCATCCATTGTGTCACACCATTCAAACCTGAAAGTTTGAACTCAGATGTGTCACATTTCCAAAGTGACATGTGTGCACGGGGCAAAAAAAAATTGTGATAGGCTCAAATTGAATACCATTGACTAAGTATGAGGAACGAGCAGAAAACTGAGCAAAGATACCTTCCATCTTTTCCAAGTTGCCATTCACAAACCAACAAGTACCACAAAACAGACCGACCAAGTTGTACAGTTTCTTCACAGGGCCTTCCTTATTCATCGCCTGCGTTTACAGTGAGAAATAACATTGAGAATACAAACATATCAAAAATTATATAATTCTTGTAAAAAAACACTAAACTTACCGTAAAACTGGTGCAATCTCATCAAAAAGAAAAAAAAGACTTGCATTTATATAGCGCCTTTCACGCTGTCCCAAAGCACTTTACAGCCAAGAAAGTACTTTTAAGTGTAGTCACTGTTTTATTGTAAGAAGCATGGCAGGCAATTTGCACACAGCAAGCTCCCACAAACAGCAATGTGATAATCATAGAATCATAGAATGGTTACAGCACAGAAGGAGGCCATTTGGCCCGTCGAGCCCATGCTGGCTCTCTGAAAGAGCACTTTCGCTAATCCCACTCTTCCACCCTTTTCCCGCAGCTGTGCAAATCTTTTTCCTTCAGGTACTTATCCAATTCTCTTTTGAAAGCCACGATTGAAGATGCCTCCACCACCATCTCAGGCGGCACATTCCAGATCCTAACCACTCGCTGTGTAAATAAGTTTTCCCTCATGTCGCCTTTGGTTCTGCTGCCAGTCACCTTAAATCTGTGTCGTCTGGTTCTCAACCCTTCCGCCAATTGAAACAGTTTCTCTCTCTCATCTATCTAGACCCCTCATCATTTTGAACACCTCTATCAAATCTCTTCTCAACCTTCTCTGCTCTAAGGAGAACAACCCCAGCTTCTCTAGTCTATTCATATAACTGAAGTCCCTCATCCCTGGAACCATTCTTGTAAACCTTTTCTGCACCCTCTCTAAGGCCTTCACATCTTTTCTAAAGTGTGGTGCCTAGAATTGGACAAACCAGTGTTTTTTAAAGGTTCATCATAACTTCCTTGCTTTTGTACTCTATGCCTCTATTTATAAAGCCCAGGATCCTGTATGCTTTTTTAACCACTTTCTCAATCTGCCCTACCACTTTCAACAATTTGTGCACAGATACCCCCAGGTCTCTCTGTTCATGCACCACATTTGGAATTGCATCCTTTAGTTTATATTGCCTCTTCTCATTCTTTCGACAAAAATGTATCAATTGGCACTGTTATGTCTGTAAGCTTGTAATGGTTGTAGCTTCACACTGTGGATATGGACGTATTGTGTACTGCAAGTGCAGGGTTAATAATAAACAGCCCAGGCAGATTTCCGGTGACTTCCGAGAGAGCTGCCTACCATGTTAGGAAGCTGCGTGTGTGGTGCTCTGTGAATATATCACATTTGGCGACGAGGATGGGATTTCTTGGATGATTTAAAGCTGAAATTTTGTTGGTGTAGGATTCAGCCAGCCGACAGAAGACTTTGAAGTTTCTGTCTTTGAAAAAAGCTACAAAAAGCAGAGGTAAAATACAGCACATGGTGTGAACAGCTAGAGATTAAAATGGCAGGTGTATTGGGATGTTTGGGTGAATATAGACATGACTGGAAACGTTTTAAAGTGTATTTGGATTTCATTGCAAATAACATAATCGAAGTTCCAGACAATGCAGTCCAGAACCGGGCTGTGTTGGAACATAAGAAAGCGATCTTCTTATCGGAGGCAGGTCCGGCATTATATGACACTCTGGTAAATCTGCTTGTGCCTGACGAGTCAAAGGACACAATGCTTAAAGAGATTTTAATGAAGCTGGAGCAGCACTATAACCCCAAACCGTTCGAAATTGCTGAAAGCTATTGTTTTGGGATTCGGAATCAAAAAGCTGATGAAAGTATCAGTAATTACATTGTTGCATTAAAGAAGCTATCGATGCACTGTAATTTTGGAAACTTTCAAAAACCGAGCATTACGGGATCATTTTGTTTGTGGGATGAAAAATTATGCGATCAGAAGGAAGTTATTGATGACGGATGACTTGACTTTTGAGATTGCTTGTCAGACAGCGAGGTCGATGGGCATGGCCGAACAATATTCCCGAGAATTAAATAATGATTATGGTCGTCAGTCAACCGAGGTAAATCACCTGCAGGTTCAAAGTAAAAGATGGGCATGGCCGAAAGTCTCAGAAACTGGAAATTCTACCAGAGCATCGAAGTCATGCTATAGGTGCCAGGGACAACACATTGCACAAAGTTGTCCATACGTGAAGGCAGACTGTTTCTTCTGCAGAAAGACTGGGCATCTTGCGAAGGCATGCCGACTGCAGGGTAAACCAGTTTTTAAAGTATGAGTCCAGCGTTCAAAGCTATGAGTAGAAATCCAAAGAGACTACATAGCATGGAAGAACAACAACAGGACGAGGAGATGTTAGAGTTACATGTCATCAGGAGCACGAGGTTAACGGACAGCGATTCAGAAGGCATCAAAATCCACATAGATGTTGCGGGATTGAAGATACCAATGGAAATTGACACGGGTGCATCCGTGAGTGTAGTACCGGAGTCACTGTTCATGACAAATTGCGTGATTTCCAACTGGAGAAATCCAAGATAGAGCTGCGGGGCTACTCGGGAGTGAAAATTCCTGTGGTAGCTCGTATCACCATACCGGTGAAATATAAAGATCAATTTCAGAACTTGCCTCTAATAGTAGTGAAAGGAGACAAGTCTGCCTTACTAGGAAGAAATTGATTGAGCTCGCTGAAGCTGGCTTGGAGTAAGATTTTCTGTGTGGAAGCGAGATTTTCATCAACGGATGAGGTTATTAAGAAGTATCCGAAGGTGTTCTGCGAAACGGGCAGTCCGATCCAAGGCTTCAAGGCGAGTGTCAGGGTACAGAAGGACGCTAGATCGGTTTACTACAAGCCACGTTCCTTACCATATGCACTCAAGGAGAAAGTTGAGCAAGAACTCAAAAGACTAAAGACTGAGAACATTATTTGTAAGATAGATCGATGTAATTGGGCTGCACCCATTGCTGTTGTACCTAAGTCTGATGGTAAGTAAGATTGTGTGGTGATTATAAAGTAACCATAAACCAGGTTCGAGAGGGTAATGTTCCCAATACATTGCCGAATAGAGAAGATTTGTTCACAACACTGACAGGTGGTTGACCTTCTCAAAACTGGATCTTACGAATGCCTACTTACAACTTGAACTAGATGAGGAGTCCAAGTCATGTTTGACTATAAATACTCATCTAGGCCTATATCAATTTAATAGGCTACCGTTTGGAGTGTCTTCCACCCCTGCCGTATTCCAAGGGGTGATGAACCAGATTTTGCAAGGTATTGAAGGGGTAGTATGTTATTTGGATGACATACTAATTTCAGCACCAAATAGGCAAATTCATAATAACATATTGAATGAAGTCCTCAAACGGCTAGAGAAGCACAGAGTATGAGTGTCTGCTCGTAAGTGTGAGTTATTTAAAAACTCAGTGGAGTACTTAGGGTACAGAGTAGACAAAGGTGGTTTACATCCAACCATGGAAAAATTGGATGCAATTAGAAATGCACCCACTCCCAGGAATGTCACTGAACTTTGTTCATTCTTGGGTTTTTTGAACTATTATGGGAAGTTCCTACCAAATTTGGCTACAGTATTACATCCACTGAATGAACTTTTGAAAAAAACAGGTCCATTGGAAGTGGTCAAAAGAATGCGATACAGCTTCAAGGAGTGTAAAAGCAAAGTGGTAGAGAGCACCATGTTTGTTCACAATGACATATCTAAGGAGATTAAGTTAGCATGTGATGCCTCTCCGTATGGAGTTGGGGCAGAGATCTCTTATGTATTAAGTAGTGGGGAGGAGAGACCAATTGCTTTTGCTTCACGCACTCTCAGTGCCAGCGAGAGTAATTATGCGCAAATTGAAAGGGAAGCTTTGCCATTAATTTTTGGGGTCAAGAAGTTTCACAAATACTTGTATGGTCATAAGTTTACCATCGTTACGGACCATAAACCCCTAACAGCAATCCTCCATCCAAAGTCCCTAGTTCCAACATTAGCTGCAGCTCGAATGCAGAGATGGGCTTTGATTTTGTCAGCATATACATATGATATTGAATACAGATGATCAGCTGATCACAGTAATGCTGATGCAATGTCTAGATTGCCTTCCCCATCACAAGTTACACCCGATAGGGAAGAAGTGTTTTATTTTTCATACATTGATGAACTGCCAATCACAGCTGAAGAGATTGGTAGAGCAACCAAACGTGACCCAGTGATGTCAAAGATGTATGAGTATAGTGCAAATGGATGGCCAAACCAGGTAACAGACAAAGATACACATCCATTCTTCATTCGTAGGAATGAATTATCAGTCGATAAAGATTGTATCATGTGGGGTGCAAGAGTGGTTATACCAAATAAATTCAGGTCCAAATTATTAGGAGACCTCCATGACCAGCACCTGGGAATGTACTTGACCAAGAGTTTTGCACGCAGTTATTTATGGTGACCAAGTCTTGATAAAGATATAGAGTACATCGTGAGTCAGTGTACGACATGTCAATCGGTAAGCAAGCAACCACCACCAGTACCATTACAGCCATGGAAATGGCCTCCCAGGGTGTGGCAAAGACTACATATTGATTTTACTGAGTTAGAAGGACAACAATTGTTCATTGTGATTGATAGCCATTCGAAGTGGGTTGAGGTGTTTCCAATGTGGAAAATAACAACAAGTAAAACATTGGACATTTTACGAAAATTATTTGCTTCATTTGGCCTCCCTGAAGAGATTGTTTCTGATAATGGACCACAATTTTGTTCAGAAGAATTTGTACAATTCATGAGCAAAAATGGTGTGAAACATACCAAGATTCCACCATACCACCCTGCTTTGAATGGTGCAGCAGAGCGCACTGTACAAATTGTAAAACGTGCCCTCATAAAACAAATGTTAGATCCAAATCCAAGGAAACGACAGTTGTCATTGGATCACAAGTTGGCTAATTTTTTGATTACATATCGAAATACCCCTCATACAACTACTGGTAGAACACCAGCAGAGTTGTTTCTCAAACGACAGCCTCGAACCAGATTCTCGTTGTTAAAGCCAAATTTGGCACAGCCCGTAGAAGAGACACAATTAAGACAGAAAGAGAATCAGGATAGAGGTAGAGTAAAAGAGAGAAGTGTGAAATTAAACCAGAAGGTGAGAGTGAAGAATCATCACCATAAATGGTTAAAGTGCTTACCAGTAAGAGTGGTGAAGATATATGGTCCTCGCACATATTTGGTAAAGATGTTTGATAATGGACAGGTTAGGTTTGTTCATCTTGATCATATTTTACCTACAGATATGGAAGGAGTTGAAGGTGGGAATGATTCAATTATTTCTGACTCATCAGATAGTTTTGATACACCAGTTGCAAATCCTAAATCCAATGTACTGGAAACAAATCCAGGAGAGAATCAGAATGAAAGTCTGAGTCCGAGTCAGGAAAACAAAGAGCCTGAAGTTAGAGTGAGTTCAAATGAAAATCAAGGAAAACGGTCCTCAGGATGAGCCTCGAATGAGTGTGAAATCGATACCATGTTTGGAAGGTTCTGTTTGAGAGCGTAGGTATCCTCTTCAAAACAGAAAACAAGTGGTAAAGTTAAATTTGTAAATAAGGAAAAAAATAAGTTTATATCCTGTGTTATTTATAAAAATGAAAGTTATATATGATATTTGTTATGATGGCTTCTTCATTAAGGAGGGAGAAGTATAATGTCTGCAAGCTTGTAATGTTTGTAGCTCCACATTGTGGAGGAGGACGTATTGTGTGCTGCAAGTGCAGGGTTAATAATAAACAGCCCAGGCAGATTTCCCGGAGACTTCCAAGAGAGCTGCCTGCCATGTTAGGAAGCTGTGTGTGCTGTGCATTGTGAATATATCACAGGCACCTTTCTGCATTAAATTTCATCTGCTATATGTCCGCCCATTCCACCAGCCTGTCTATGTCTTCTTGAAGTTTATCACTATTTTCCTCACCGTTCACTATACTTCCAAGCTTTGTGTTATCTACAAATTTTGAAATTGTGCCCTGTACATCCAAGTCCAAGCCATTAATATATCAAGAAAAACAGTGTTCCTAGTACCGATCCCTAGGGAACACCACTCTATACCTTCTTCCAGTCTGAAAAACAACCGTTCACCACTACTCTCTTTCCTGTCACTTTGTCAATTTTGTATCCATGTTGCCACTGTCCCTTTTATTCCATGGGCTTCAACTTTGCTGACAAGTCTATTATGTGGCACTTTATCAAATGCCTTTTTGGAAGACCACATCAACCACGTCAACCACATTGCTCTCTGTTACTTCATCAAAAAACTCAATCAAGTTGGTTAAACACAACTTGCTTTTAACAAATCCGTGCTGGTGTGCCTTAATTAATCTACACTTTTCCAAGTGACTGTTAATTTTTCCCCAGATTATCCTTTCTAAAACCTTCCCCATCACCGAGGTTAAACTGACTGGCCTGTAGTTGCTGGATTTATTCTGGCACACTTTTTTGAACAAGGCTGTAACATTTGCAATTCTCCAATCCTCTGGCACCGCCCCCGTATTTAAGGAGGATTGGAAGATTATGCCCAGTATCTCTGCAATTTCCACCGTTACTTCCCTTAGCATCCTAGGATGCATCCCATCGGTCCTGGTGACGTATTCCCTTTAAATACAGACAGTCTTTCTAGTATCTCCTCTATATCAATTTTTAGCCCATCCAGTATCTCAACTGCCTTGTCTTTCACTATGATGCTGCCAGCATCTTCTTCCTTGTTGAAGACAGATGCAAAGTACTCATTTATTATCTCAGCCAAGCCCTCTGCCTCCATGTGTAGGTCTCCTTTTTGGTCCTTTATTGACCCTACCCCTCCTCTTACTATCCATTTACTATTTATATATCTATAGAAGACTTTTGGATTCCTTTTTATGTTAGTTGCTAACTTAATCTGATATTCTCTCTTTGCCCCTCTTGTTTCCTTTTTCACTCCCCCTCTGAACATTCTATATTCAACCTGGTTCTCACTTGTATTCTCATCCTGACATCTGTAATACGACCCCTTTTTTCTGCTTCATCTTACTCTCTATCTCTTTCGTCATCCAGGGAGCTCCGACTTTGGATGGCCTACCTTTCTCCTGTGTGGGAATGTACCTTGACTGTACCTGAACGATCTCCTCTTTAAAGGCAGCCAATTGTTCTATTACAGTTTTGTTTGCCGATCTTTGATTCCAATTTACCCGGGCCAGATCCATTCTCAACCCACTGAAATTAGCTTTCCTCCAATTTAGTATTTTTACTCAAGATTGCTCCCTGACTTTTTCCATAGCTAATCTGAACCTTATAAAACTATGATCACTGTTCCCTAAATGTTTCTCTCCTGTCACTTGCTCCACTTGACCTACCTCATTCCCCAGAACCAGATCCAGCAATGCCTCCTTCCAGGTTGGACGGGAAATGTACTGATCAAGAAAGTTCCCCTGAACACACTTCAAAAATTCTACTCCCTCTCTGCTCTTTACACTATTACTATCCCAGTCTATATTAGGATAATTGATGTCCCCCATTATTACTACACTATAGTTCTTGCACCTCTCTGTAATTTCCCTGCTAACTTGCTCCTCTCTATCCCTCCCACTAGTTGGTGGCCTATAAAATACGCCTAGTAGTGTAATCACACCTCTATTGTTTCTTAACACTAACTTTTATCTGTGCCACACCATGTAACCAGCATTGCTATTGTCACCAGGGGGCACATCTGTTGGAGTCCCAAGGGATCCCAGCATCCCTTGGGAGCACTGTATATAAGCCTCTCATGCTGTGCCAGCACTCTGGAGTCAGAATAAAGAGGTCTCACTTACTCAAGTCTACAGTACTCAGTCACATTGCTTTATTCGAGACATAACAACTGCCGATGAGATAACGAACCATCACGTGAAAATGCAGAGAACTGTTGGTATCCTGGAGAAAATCTCAGAAGGTGACAATTGGGAAGCCTTCATGGAGCGACTCGACCAATACTTTGTGGCCAATGAGCTGGTAGGGAATGTGAACATTGCCAAATGAAGGGCGATCCTCCTCATCATCTGCGGGGCAACAACCTCATGAAGAATCTTCTTGCTTTGGTGAAACCGACAACCAAATCGTATGAAGAATTGTGTACACTGGTCTGGGAGCACCTAAATCCGAAGGAGAGTGTTCTGATGGCAAGGTATCGATCTTACACATGTCAACGGTCAGAAGGCCAGGAAGTGGCGAGTTACGTCGCTGAACTAAGGCGCCTTGCAGGACATTACGAATTCAGTGGATTCCTGGAGCAAGTGCTAAGAGACTTTTTTGTGCTTGACATTGACCATGAGGTTATCCTTCGCAAACTATTGACTGTTGAAACACCGAACCTGAGCAAAGCCATAACGTTAGCCCAGGCATTTATGTCCACCAGTGATAACACCAAACAAATTTTGCAGCATAAAGATGCTTTGGCAAGTACTGTACACAAAGTAACGTTTTCAGGCAGGAATGCATATGGCAGAACGTACGCGCCTGCAGCGGCATGACCCCAGATGACTCAGATTGCGCCATCAAGCATGAATGCGAGGCAATTGACACCTTGTTGGTGCTGCGGAGGTGATCATCGAGCCCATCAATGCCGCTTCAAATGCTATGCGTGCAAAGGCTGTGGAACAATGGGACACCTCCAGCGAATGTGCAGATGAGCTGCAAACCCTGCAAACCACCACCACGTTGCAGAGAAAGACCGATCCATGGCGGATCAAACTGGACTAGAGACTCGAACCGAGGAGGCAGAAGTGTACGGGGTACACACCTTCACCACGAAATGTCCACTGATCATGTTAAAAGTTGAGCTGAACAGAATTCCAGTGACCATGGAATTGGACACGGGTGCGAGTCAGTCTATCATGAGCAAAAAGGCCTTTGTGAGGCTGTGGTGCAACAAGGCACAAAGGCCCAAGCTGAGCCCTATTCATACCAAGCTGAGAACTTACACTAAAGAGCTGATCCCTGTAATTGGCAGTGCAGCAGTAAAAGTCTCGTATGATGGAGCGGTGCACGAACTACCACTATGGATTGTACCAGGAGATGGCCCCACACTGTTCGGCAGAAGCTGGCTGGGAAAAATCCGCTGGAACTAGGATGACATCCGAGCACTTTCGTCTGTCGACAACGCCTCATGTGCCCAGGTTTTAAGCAAGTTCCCGTCGTTGTTTGAGCCAGGCATCGGAAATTTCTCTGGGGCGAAGGTGCAGATCCACTTGGTTCCCAGTACACGACCCATCCACCACAAGACACGCGCGGTGTCATACATGATGCGAGAGAAAGTGGAGATCGAGCTGGACAGGCTGCAACGAGAGGGCATCATCGCGCTGGTGGTGTTCAACAAGTGGGCCAGTCTGATTGTTCCAGTTCTCAAGGGCGATGGCACGGTCAGAATTTGTGGGGACTATAAAGTAACGATTAACTGTTATTTGCTGCAGGACCTATTTGCGACACTGGCAGGAGGGAAGATGTTCACCAAGTTGGACCGGACCTCGGCCTACATGATGCAGGAGCTGGCGGAATCTTCGAAAGGCCTCACCTGCATCAACACGCACAAAGGTCTGTTCATCTACAATAGATGCCCGTTTGGGATTCGATCGACCGTGGCTATTTTTCAAAGGAACATGGAGAGTCTGCTAAAGTCGATTATGTGCACCATGGTTTTCCAGGACGACATACTGATCACAGGTCGGGACACCATCGAACACTTGCAGAACCTGGAAGAGGTTCTAAGTTGGCTAGATCATGTGGGGCTCAGGTTGAAACGCTTGAAGTGTGTTTTCCTGGCGCCAGAGGTCGCGTTCTTAAGGAGAAGAATCGCGGCAGACGGCATCAGACCCAAGACGCCAAGACAGAGGCCATCAAGTACGCGCCGAGACCACAGAGCGTGATGGAGCTGCAATCATTCCTGGGACTCCTCAATTACTTTGGTAATTTCCTACCCAGGTTAAGCACCTTGCTAGAACTTCTACACATGTTGCAACGCAAGGGAGATGACTGGGTATGGGGGAAATCACAAGGGACTGTTTTTGAGAAAGCCAGAATTCCGTTATGTTCCAACAAACTGCTTGTTCTGTATGACCCATGTAAACGTTTAGTGCTAGTTTCCGATGCGTCTTCGTACGGGGTTAGGTGTGTGTTACAACAAGCAAACGAATTGGGAACATTGCAACCGGTCGCTTATGCATCCAGGAGTTTGTCCAAGGCCGAAAGAGCCTACAGCATGATTGAAAAAGAAGCTTTGGTATGTGTTTACGGGGTGAAAAAAATGCACCAGTATCTGTTTGGGCTTAACTTCGAGTTAGAAACTGACCATAAGCCGCTCATATCATTATTGTCAGAGAGCAAAGGTATCAATACTAAAGCCTCTGCTTGCATCCAAAGATGGGTGCTCATGCTGTCTGCATATAACTATGTAATTCGCCACAGGCCAGGCACAGAGATCTGCGCTGATGCTCTCAGTCGGCTACCATTGCCCACCACCGGGGTGGAAATGGCACAGCCTGCAGACTTGCTCTTGGTGATGGATGCATTTGAAAATGAAAAATCACCCGTTACGGCCCGCCAGATCAGGACCTGGACCAGCCAGGATCCTTTACTGTTCATTGTAAAAAACTGTGTCTTCCATGGGAGCTGGTCCAGCTTCCCAGTGGAGATGCTTGAAGAGACCAAGCCATTCTAGAGGCGTAAAGACAAAATGTCCATACAGGCAGACTGTCTTTTGTGGGGTAATCGCGTGGTTTTGCCTAAGAAAGGCAGGGAAACGTTTACCCGCCCAGGCATAGTAATGATGAAAGCTATAGCCAAATCCCATGTGTGGTGGCCCGGCGTCGACTCAGATTTGGAGTCCTGCGAGCGCCAATGCAACACTTGCTCTCAACTGAGCAATGCACCCAGGGAGGCATTGCTAAATTTGTGGTCATGGCCCTCCAAACCGTGATCTAGGATCCACATTGACTTCACTGGCCTGTTTCTAGGCAAAATGTTCTTGGTTGTTGTGGATGCTTGTTCAAAATGGATTGAGTGTGTAATAATGTCTGTAAGTCCGTCCACTGCCACCATTGAAAACCTACAAGCCATGTTTGCCACGCACGGCCTGCCTGATGTCCTTGTCAGCGACAATGGGCCGTGCTTCACCAGCGCTTAATTCAAGGAATTCATGACCCGCAATGGGATCAAGCACGTCATATCTGCCCCGTTCAAGCCTGCATCCAATGGCCAGGCAGAACGTGCAGTCCAAACCATCAAGCAAAGCTTGAAACGCGCGTCGGAAGTCTCCCTGCAGACCCGCCTGTCCCGAGTCCTGCTCACCTACCGCACAAGACCCAACTCACTCACCGGGGTTCCCCCTGCCGAACTGCTCATGAAAAGGGCACTCAAAACAAGGCTCTCTTCAGTCCACTCTGATCTCCATGATTATGTCGAGGGCAGGCGGCATCAACAAAGCATGTACCATGATCGCGCAAATTTGTCACGCAATATTGAAGTCAATGACCTTGTATTTTTACTCAACTATGGACATGGTCCCAAATGGCTTGCTGGCACTGTCCTAGCCAAAGAAGGGAGATGGGTGTTTGAGGTCAAACTTGCAAATGGACTAACTTGCAGAAAGCATTTGGACCAAACCAAACTGCGATTCACAGACAGCCACGAGCAACCCGAAGAGGACACCACCAACTTCGACCCTCCAACACACACACAAATAGCAACTAACATCACGGTTGACCACGAAGCTGAACTCATCATCCTCAGCAGCCCAGCAAGGCCAGCTGCGCAGCAGCCCAGCGAAGGCCCAACCAATTCACCTGCGGCTATGTTTGTACCGAAACGATCGACTAGGGAGCAGAAAGCCCCAGATCGTCTCACCCTGTAAATAAGTGTACTATTGACTTTGGGGGGAGTGATGGTTTGTATGCAACACCATGTAACAAGCATTGCTACCGCCACCAGAGGGCGCATCTGTTGAAGTCACACGGGATCCCAACATCGCTCGGGAGCACTGTATATAAGCAGGTCTCCTGTGCTGTGCCAGCACTCTGGAGTCAGAATAAAGAGACTAAGGTCACATTTACTCAAGTCTACAGTACTCAGTCACATTGCTTTATTCGAGACATAACACTAACCAAATAGATTCTCTCCTTGACCCCTCCAGGACATCCTCTCTCCCCAGCATTGTAATATTCTTAATCAATACTGCCGCCCTACCTTCTTTCTTTCCTTCTCTATCTATCCTGAACACCTATAAAGGATTATTTAGTACCCAATTCTGCCCTCTTTTGAGCCAGATCTCCATTATTGCCATGATATATTATTCTCATGTGTTTATTTTGCCTACAGCTCACCAACCTTACCATGCTTCGTGTGTTTAAACACATGGTGGGGGGGAAATTGTGTAGTGCCCTGTTTGGGAGCAGTAAAAGCCATGAGGCGGGAGTTCCTGCGCTAGACGCGGAAGGCCCGCCCCGCTCGTGATATTGGGGTTACCGTCCCTGAAAGGAAATGGAGCACAAAATAACCCGCTCCACTTCCTCTGTGGGGTGTGAGCAGAGCGGAAGCACAGGGAGAGGGGCGCAGTGCTATGCGCTGGAACGCATAGCGCTGCCGTGTAGAAGGAGCCTGCCCCTTAATTAAAGGGGAGGGCCAAGCAACTTGGACCACGGGGGAGCAGGCTGTCATCATCTGGCACAGCTTCAGAGGGCACTCCCAAAGTTTTGCTCCCGGGTGAAAACAGGTCACTCCGCTAGGTGGTGATGTTGTCATCGTTGGCACAGTGGAGCGAGGCATATCGCTTACCACTTCCGCTAAACTCCAGCGGGAGTTTGTGCCCCGTTAGCGTCCCCCGAGGTACTAACGGGAGTCACAAACGACCCCAATTTCTCCCCCATATACTGTAAACCTATCTTAGACCTTCTTGTATTCTCTCTTAGTCTGACTCCACCTAATACCGTACTATTTCTTACTCTAGTGATATCTGTCTCCCAATCCTTTGTGCACTTTGTTTCTCCTTTCTATTGCTACATCCTGGTGCCCATTCCCCTGCCAAATTAGTTTGAACCCTCCCCAACAGCACTAGCAAATACCCCCCTCAGCGAAGATATTGATCTCGTCTCTGTTGAGGTGCAGCGTTTTCGGCCTGTGCAGGTCCCACTCCCGCCAGAACTGATCCCAATGTCCCAGGAATCTAAAGCCCTCCCTCCTGCACCATGTCTCCAGCCACGGATTCATCTGCTCTATCCTCCTATCTCTTTACTCACTAGCTTATGTCACCAGGACCAATCTGGTGATTACTACCTTTGAAGTCCTACTTATTAATCTCTTTCTTAGCTCCCTAAAAACTGCTTTCAGGACCTCATATTTCTTTAACATAAAAATTAGGTGCAGGAGCAGGCCATTTCTACCCATGTCATTGATACCGATAAAGACCATAATATCTGGCCTCCCCTCTCAGAATATCCTGCAGTCACTCAGTGACATCTTTGACCCTGGCATCAGGGAAGCAACATACCATCCTGGAATCACATCTGTGGCCGCAGAAAGACTTGCCTGTTCCCCTAATTATTGAATCCTCTATCACTATTGCTTTCCCGATCTTCCTCCTCCCCTCGCCCCACCGCCCCACCTTCCCGTACAGCTGAGCCACCCTTGGTGCCGTAGACTTGGCTCTGGCTGTACTCCCCAGAGGGATCATAGCCGTCACCAGTATTTAGAACTGAATACTGGTTAGAGATTTAGAGATGCACTCAGGGGACTCCTGCACTACCTGCCTAGTCCTCCTTGTCTGGCGGTCACCCAGTCCCTCTCTGCCTGCACCCTCCTAAACTGCGGGGTAACCACCTCCTGAAACATTCTATCCGCGTAGTTCTCAGTCTCACAGATGCATGGCAGTGATGCCAGCTGCTGCCCATTAAATTCGGCAGGGCCTGTGGGAAAACGGTTCTCCCGCATCTCCTGACCAGCTCGAAGCCCCACTGGCCTCAACCCACCTTCCCCATTAAAATTCAGCCATTTGTATTTGTCTTCACAGTAGAAGACACAAAGAACATACCAGAAATTGTGGGGAACCAAGGGTCTAATGAGAGTGAATATTAGTAAAAAAAAATGTATTGGAGAAATTAATGAGACTAAAAGCCAACAAATCCCCTGGACCTGATAGCCTCCATTAATGCTCTCCCTAATTATTTTTTGGGCACACAACCTCTTTAAGGGGATACGTGGCCCATTCACAGTTTTGTGCATACATGGGACTGGTAGATAGCTGTGCGGCTGCACAGCTTAGAGGGAATGTTGGCCTCCACCCTAGGGTTTTAAAAGAGCTGGCTGCAGAGATAATGGATGTGTTAGTTTTGATCTCCCAAAATTCCCTAGGTTCTCGAATAGTCCCAGTGGATTTGAAGGGAGGAAATGTAATACCCCTATTCAAGAAAGGAGGGAGAAAGAAAATAGATAACGATAAGTCAATTAGCCTGACATCAGTAGTCGGGAAAATGCTAGAATCAATTATTAAGGATGTGATTACAGGGTACTTGGAAAATTATAATATGTTTAGGCAGAGTCAACATGGTTTTATGAAAGGGAAATCGTGTCTGACAAATCTAATGGAGTTTTTGAGGGTGTAGCAGGGTAGATAAGGGGTAACCAGTGGATATGGTATATTGGATTTTCAGAAGGCATTTGATAAGTTGGCACACAAGAGGTTGTTACACAAGATTAGGGCTCCTGGGATTGGGAGATAATATATTAATATAGATTGAGGATTGGTTAACGGGCAGAAAACAGAGAGTAGGAATAAACGGGTTATTTTCAGGATGGCAGGGTGCAACTAGTGGAGTGCTGCAAGGTCAGCTATTTACAATCTATATCAATGACTTATATGAGGGGGCCAAGTGTAATGTATCAAAGTTTGCTTTCGATACAAAGCTAGTTGGGAAAGTAAGCTGTGAGGCAGACACAAAGAGGCTGCAAAAGGATATAGGCAAGATTGTGCCAGATGGAGTATAATGTGGGGAAATGTGAAATTATCCACTTTGGTAGCAAGAATAGAAAAGCAGAATATTTTTTTCAAGGTGAGAGGCTAGTAAATGTTGGTATGAAGAGGGATTTTCAGAATGTTTCTTGTACACGAATCACAGAAAATTAACATACAGGTTCATCAAGCAATTACAAAGGCAAATCATACGTTGGCCTTTATTGCAAAGGGGTTAGAGTCTAAGAGTAAGGGAGTCATGCTGCAATTAAACAGGACTTTTGTTTCATCACACCTAGAGTAATGTTTGCAATTTTGGTCTCCTTACTTAGGAAGGATATACTTGCCTTGGAGGGGGTGCAACGAAGGTTCACTAGATTGATTCCTGGGATGTGAAGGTTGTCCTATGAAGAGCGGGTGAGTAGAATGGATCTATATTCTCTGGAGTTTAGGAGAATGAGAGGTGATCTCATCGAAGCGTAAAAAATTCTTAGAGGGTATTGTGTTCCTAAAACAGATCAGGCTGCACACAGGGAGGTTAAAGTAACAGTGACCTCAGTCTTTAATAAGACACGCCAGAGTGAGGAACAGGCCTTAGGGGCCGGCTTATATACAGTGCTCCCAAGGGATGCTTGGGACTTCAGGGGTTGAGCTTCCTGGTGGCGGAACATGGGAGTGCATGCTTTACAGATACACAACATCACTCCCCACCAACCCCGCTCCCCCAAAGTCAAAGTGAAAACTATTTACAAGGTGAGGCGATCGGGAGTCTTTCTTTCCCTGGTGGACCGCCTCGGTACAAATGTCTGTTCTGGTGTGTTGGCTGTGCCCTCGCTGGGCTGGCGTGTTGTTGGCCCTGGAGGGCTGCTAGGTGAGCCTGGCCTTGCTGGGCTGTTGGGCATGATGGGTTCGATTTCCTGGTTCGGCGTGGTGTCGTTGATCCTTTGGGTGTTTGTTGTGGGCTCGAAAAAGGTGATATCTGCTGTGGGTTGTTCAGGGCAGTCTGTGAACCGCAGCCTCGATTGGTCCAGGTGGTTTCTGCAAATTTGTCCATTGTCTAGTTTGTCTACAAACACCCTATTCCCTTCTTTAGCTATCACCGTGCCCGCAATCCACTTGGGACCATGTCCATAGTTTAGCACATACACAGGGTCATTCAGATCAATTTTCCGTGACACAGTGGCGCGACCATCGTTTACATTTTGTTGTTGCTGCCTGCTCTCGACCTAATCATGCAGGTTGGGGTGAACCAGTGGGAGTCTGGTTTTAAGTGTCCTTTTCATGAGTAGCTCAGCCGAGGGCACCCCTGTGAGCGAGTGGGGTCTCGTGCGGTAGCTGAGCAGTACTCGGGACAGGCGGATTTGGAGTGAGCCTTCTGTGACTCATTTAAGGCTCTGTTTGATGGTTTCTACTGCCCGCTCTGCCTGCTCATTGGAGGCTGGTTTAAACGGGGCCGAGGTGACATGTTTGATCCCATTGTGGGTCATGAATTCTTTAAATTCGGCACTGGTGAAACATGGCCCGTTGTCACTGACCAGTATGTCAGGCCGTGGGTGGCAAACATGGCCCTCAGGCTTTCAATGGTGGCGGTGGCGGTGCTTCCCGACATTATTTCACATTCAATTCATTTTGAAAAAGCATCCACCACCACCAGGAATATTTTACCGAGAAACGGGCCCGCATAGTCAACATGGATCCTCGATCATGGTCTGGAGGACCAGGATCACAAACTTAGTGGTGCCTCTCTGGGCACGTTGCTCAACTGAGCACATACGCTACATTGCCGTACACAGGACTCTAAATCAGAGTCGATACCGATACGTGGGATCTGGCTATCGCTTTCATCATTATTATACCCGGGTGTGTGCTGTGGAGATCCGAGATGAACGTTTCCCTGCCCTTTTTTGGGTAGCACTACGTCGTTACCCCACAACAGGAAGTCTGCCTGAATGGACAGCTCATCTTTTCACCGCTGGAACGGCTTGATTGGCTCTTGCATTTCAACGGGGATGCTGGCCCAGCTCCCATGCAGTATATAGTTTTTTACTAGGGACAGCAGAGGATCTTGGCTGGTCCATGTCCTAATCTGGCGGGCCATGACAGGTGATTTATCATTTTCAAACGCTTCCATGACCATCAACAAGTCTGTGGGCTGCGCCACCATCAACAAGTTTGCAGGCTGCGCCATTTCCACCCCCATGGTGGGCAATGGTAGCCGACTGAGAGCATCCGCACAGTTCTCGGTGCCTGGCCTGTGGTGAATGATATAGTTATACGCTAATAGTGCGAGTGCCCACCTTTGTATGCAGGCTGAGGCATTAGTATTTATCCCCTTGTTTTCAGCGAACAGGGATGTGAGGGGCTTGTGATCAGTTTCCAGCTCAAATTTGAGGCCAAACAGGTACTGATGCATTTCCTTTACCCCGAACACTTACGCTAATGCCTCTTTCTCAATCATCTTGTAGGCCCTCTCGGCTTTAGACAAGCTCCTGGAAGCATAGGCGACAGGTTGCAACTTCCCCGCAACGTTAGCTTGATGTAATACACACCCGACTCCGTACGACGACACGTCACATGCTAGCACAAGTCTTTGACATGGGTTATACAATACAAGCAGCTTGTTGGAGCATAAAATGTTTCTGGCTTTCTCAAAAGCAATTACTTGGTTTTTTCCCCATACCCAGTTCTCACCTTTGCACAATAACACGTGTAGGGGTTCTAAAAGGGTGCTTAACCCCTGTAGGAAGTTACCAAAATAGTTGAGGAGTCCCAGGAACGACCGCAGCTCCGTGACATTCTGTGGCCTGGGCGCGTTCCTGATAGCCTCTGTCTTGGCGTCTGTGGGCCGAATGCCATCCGCTGCGAACTTTCTCCCCAAAAACTCCACTTCTGTTGCCATGAAGACGCATTTCGACCTCTTGAGCCGCAGCCCTACGCGATCCAGTCGCTGGAGGACCTCCTTCAGGTTTTGTAGGTGCTCAGCGGTGTCCTGACCCATGACCAATATGTCATCCTGAAAGACCATCATGTGTGGTACCGACTTGAATAGGCTCTCCATGTTTCTCTGGAAGATCGCTGCAGCCGACCAAATTCCAAACGGGCATCTGTTGTAGATGAACAGTCCATTGTGCGTGTTGATGCAGGTGAGACCCTTCGAAGACTCCTCCAGCTCCTGTGTCATGTAGGCCGAAGTCAGGTCGAGCTTGGTGAACGTCTTGTCTCCTGCCAGCGTAGCAACTAGGTTGTCTGCCTTAGGTAGCGGGTATTGGTCCTGTAGCGAGAAACGATTAATAGTTACTTTATAATCGCCGCAAATCCTGACCGTGCCATCACTTTTGAGTACTGAAACAATCAGGCTGGTCCACTCGCTGAATTCCACTGGGGAGATGATGCCCTCGTGTTGCAGCCTGTCCAGCTCGATTTCCACTCTCTCCCTCATCATGTGAGGTACCGCTCGCGCCTTGTGGTGAATGGGTCGTGCCTCTGGGACCAAGTGGATCTGCACCTTCACCCCAGAAAAGTTTCCAATGCCCGACTCAAAAAGGGAAGGAAATTTGTTAAGAACCTGGGTACATGAGGCCTCATCGACATTGATAGCGCTTGGATGTCATCCCAGTTCCAGCAGATTTTGCCCAGCCAGCTCCTTCCAAGCAGTGTGGGGCCATCGCATCGGACAATCCAGAGTGGCAGTTCGTGCACCGTGCCCTCGTAGGTGATCTTGGCCATGGCGCTGCCCAGGACAGTGATAAGCTCTTTGGTGTACGTTCTCAGTTTCGTGTGGATGGGGCTCAGGGCTGGTCTGAATGCCTTGTTGCACCACAGTCTCTCAAACATCTTTTTACTCATGATGGATTGGCTAGCGCCAGTGTCCAGTTCCATGGCTACGGGTAAGCCATTCAATTTTACGTTTAGCATTATAGGTGGACATTTCATCTCAAATGTGTGCACCCCATGTACTTCAGCATCTGCCTCCTCTTTCTGTGGCTCGAAATTGCTTTGATCCACTATGGACCGATCTTCCTCTGCCACATGGTGGTTAGCAGGTTTTGCAGAGCTTGCAGCTCGTTTGCAAACTCGTTGGAGGTGCCCGATTGTTCCACAGCTCTTGCAAACATACCCTTTGAAGTAGCATGAATTGGCTGAATGGAAGCCTCCACAATGCCAACAAGGTGTGAATTGCCTTGTATTCATTCTTTGTTGGGGACTCTGAGTCATCTGGGTCACCTGAGGCCTGCTGGCAGTTGCAGACTTGTGGGTTCTGCCCTGTACATTTCTGCTCGCAAACACAGTTCCAGTTAATTCATGAACATTGCTAACACTTATGTGCTGAGAGATTTGTTTGGTGTTATCACTGGTGGACATAAACGCCTGTGCTATCGCAATGGCCTTACTGAGGGTCGGTGTCTCTACAGTCAAAAGTTTTTGTAGGATGGTCTCGTGGTCAATGCCCAGTACAAAAATGTCTCTGAGCATTTGCTCCAGGTAGCCATCAAACTCACATTGTCCTGCAAATCGTCTTAGCTCGATGACGTAGCTCGCCACTTCCTGACCTTCAGATCGCTGGCACGAGTAGAACCGGCACCTCGCCATCAGCACGCTCTCCCTCGGGTTAAGATGCTCCTGAACCAGTGTACACAGCTCCTCATACGACTTATCTATGGGTTTCACCAGAGCCAGGAGGTTCTTCATGAGGCTGTAGGTCGGTGCCCCACAGACTGAGGAGGACCGCTTTCCTTTTTGCAGCACTTCCTTCTCCGTCCAGCTCATTGGCTACAAAGTACTGGTCTAGCCGTTCAACATAGGCTTCCCAGCCCTCACCCTCCGAGAACTTCTCCAGGATGCCCACAGTTTGCTGCATCTTTATGTTGGATTCGTATTCTTGTCGCCAGTTATTGTGTTCCTAACACAGATGAGGCTGCACACAGGGAGGTTAAAGTAACAATGACCTCAGTCTTTAATAAGACACTCCAGAGTGAGGAACAGGCCTTATGGGCCAGCTTATATACATTGCTCCCAAGGGATGCTGGGATCCCTTGGGACTTCAGGGGATGAGCTCCCTGGTGGCCGAACATGGGAGTGCATGCTTTACAGATACACAACAGAGGGCTTGACATGGTAGATGCTGAGAGGTTGTTTCCCCTGGCTGGTTTGTCTAGAACTAGGGGTCATAGTCTCAGGATAAGGGATTGGACATTTAGGACTGAGAAGAGGAGACATTTCTTCACTCAGAGGGTTGTAAATCTTTGAAATTCTCTACCCTAGAGCGCTGCGAATGCTCAAGCGATAAGTACATTCAAGATTGGGATTGATAGATTTTTGGGCCCTAAGGGAATCGAGGGATATGGGGAGAGAACAGGAAAGTGGAGTTAAAGTAGAAGTTCAGCCATGGTCTTATTGAATGGTGGAGCAGGCTCAAGGAGCCGAATTACCTACTCCTGCTCCTAATTTTTATGTTCTTAGGTTATACTGTTCGTGTCAAGAATGTTAATGTGAAGAAGGTCGTGTTTTGTTCACAAAACTGACCCTTAAATTGATCAATTAGAAGAAACATTGAGTACCACAATTCCAGGATCCTCAGCCCAGAGAACCTTATCACTAATATTCCACACATATATCCATTGATCTGCTCATAATAAAGATTTAATGGATTCACAGTTTTTTTCCTGTGCTACTGATGTAAATGTCAAGAAACTGCCTCGCTACTTGTGTTTTATTAAAACAAAATGTAGCCTGCAGTGGAGTTGACAGCTGAACAGTTTGGTTACAGATTCAATTGTGATGGCAGGGAGGCAGAAAAAATATTACCATTTCAGCTGCTAGATTTCGAGAAGATATAACGACTGATAAATAGTTAAGTGTGGCAGGTTGCAATGCTTCACGTGACACCGAACAGTTGGATGAGACAATGCATCTAATAGAGGTTTGCTGCAGTGTCCGGCTGACATGATCAGGGAAGCAGGGACCAAATAGGAGAAAGTGGGGAGACATAGGGGGCTAAATTGGATAGCCCCGAAAATGGACGTGCAGATCACGATTAACATGCGCACATTGATTGAAATGCGGGCATCACGCCAACATGGAGCTGCCTGTTTATTATGATGAATTTTACGTACAGCCAGCGCCAACCATGCTATTCATTGGCTGCTGCATCAGCAGGGGACCCAAAATCATTACTTCCGAGCACCATTTAAAGCTAATACAAAAACAAAATAAAGCTAGCCTGCATTGCTTAAAGCTAGCCTGCATCTCTTAAAGGGGAGGTGTTTTGTGGCTGGAGCAAGTGCTGAGAGTAGTGCAGGAAGTGAGCATGTCCTTGGAAACAGTGAGGAAATGGCACAGCATGGGAGAGAGCGGGCTCCAAGGTTTTCAGATGCTGCACTGGAGATCTTGGTGGAGGAGGTGGAAAGGAGGAGAGTTGCCCTCCAGACACATGGTTAAAAGGTACTGGGAGAAGTTAGCTATGGAGGTCAATGCCAGGAGTCTGATGCCGATGTCACAACTTCAATTGCAGCACAAACAGCTTCCATCAAAGGTCTGAGTGGTGCACTGGAATCTCAGACAGCTGCCTTGCAAGCTCAGAGTGCTGTCATCGTGGCTCTCAATACCACTATTCAAAGGGACTTCTAGGACATCACATCAGTCCAGCAATCTGTCCTCCAACAGATCTCCAGGCTTACTGATGCGTCGCCTTGAGGGAGTGGCAGTGGCTCCATGGAACAAGGACCTGCTGGCCTTTCTCTGGATGATACCAATCCTGCTCCCATCCTTGCCACTCCACCTTGTTTCCTGTCAGCCAGCCAGATTGCTGCAGCCCGGGCTGAGACGGTGCAGACTGAAGCCGGGCCTGCTAGGCTGAGAGCTCTTCGAGGTTGTCATCCAAGGCCATCTGTAGTCTCTTCAATTGGATGTCAGCAGCCTTCCACTTCCCATGCTGCTGCCACTGGGGAAGCACCTCGTAGGGGTACAAGGAAAGGTAAAGGGACATGGAATATGTGCTAAGGAAATGCACAAGGGTGTTTAGTTTCATTTTGTATACATTATTTAATGAGTGAACATATAACATTGGATTTGAATTTGCATTTGGTGTGGTTTTTATTTTTGTATTGTCAGAAAGAAGACGATGTGATGGTCAGTAATACAGGAAAGGTAAGGAGTGTGGGGCTGTTGGTGAATAGCCATAGCTGAAAGGAACTGTCTACATTGTAAAGTCTTCCTTTTCCTCTTCCTTCATTTCATCTTGCAATTCCGCCTCCTCCTCCTCCTTGTCCTCATCCTTCTGCTCGTCAGCTTCTCGCTGATAGGTGGTGGAAAGGGCTGTTTCCTCATAATGGCCAGGTTGTGCAGCATGCGGTATACTGCAACAAATCTCGATACCCACTCAGCTGAGTACTGCAGGGCTCCTCCAGAGCGGTCTGGGCAGTGGAAGCGTTGGTTGAGCCATGTCATGAGGCGATAACCCTTGTCGCCCAGTAGCCAGTCTTTGACTTGCCATGCTGATTCAAATACAGGTGGAACAGAGAACTGTTGCAGAATGAAAGAACTGCTGCCAGGATAACAGGCATTTACCTGCATGATGCATTGTCTGTGGTCGCACACCAGCTGCATATTGAGGGAATGGAATGCCATTCTATCGATGAAGATGACCGAGTTGAGATGAGGCGCATGCAAGGCATTGTGCGTGCAGTCAATGGCAACCTGATCCATGGGGAAGCCTGCAATCCAAGCAAACCCCCTCGCTCACTCCTCCTGCTGGTCTCTGGCAAGAAGGAATGCAATGAAAGTATTTTTCATTGTATAGAGAGCCTTAGTGACTGTCCTTATACAACAGTGCACTGCAGACTGTGAGATGTTGCTCTTATCTCCAGCAGCAGGCTGAAAGGAGCCAGTGACAGAAAAATTAAGAGCCAGAGAATAACTAATGGAAGAGTGGGGCTCATTGGAGACCAAAACAGTCACCTGCATGTGGAGGTGGAAGATGTGGGTATGGTTCTTAATGAATACGATGCAGACGTAGTTAAGGAGGAGGAGCGTGAAATATTAGATGGGATAAACATAGTGAGAGAGGAAGTATTAAGAGGCTTAGCATCTTTAAAAGTAGATAAATCACCAGGCCTGGATGAAATGTATCCCAGGTTGTTAAGATAGACAAGGGAGAAACTAATGGAGGCTCTGATCATCATTTTCCATTCCTCTCTGGCTACAGTTGTGGTCCCAGAGGACTGGAGGAATGCTAATTTTGTGCCATTGTTTAAGAGCCAATTTGCTACTCTCCCTTGGATCCCATGGGTTTTTGCTTTTGTGACCAGTCTGCCATGTGGGACCTTGTCAAAAGCCTTGCTAAAATCCATGTAGACTACATCAAACGCACTGCCCTCATCAACCCTCCTTGTTGCCTCCTCAAAAAATCCAATCCAGTTAGTCAGACACAATCTTCCCTGAACAAATCCATGCTGACTGTCCTTCATTAATCTGTGTTTTTCTAAATGAAGGTTTATACTGTCCCTCAGAATTGATTCCAGTAATTTGCCCACCACCGAGGTTAAACTTACTGGCCTGTAATTATTTGGTTTATCCCTTGCTCCCTTTTTAAACAATGGTACAACATTAACAGTTTTCCAATCCTTTTGGCACCACTCCTGTAGCCAGGGAGAATTGGAAAATGATGGTCAGAGCCTCTGCAATTTCCTCCCTTGCTTCTTTTAATATCTTAGGATATATTTCATCTACTCCTGGTGACTTATTTACTTTCAAAGATGCTAAACCACTTAATACTTTGTCTCTTGCTATGTTTACCCCATCCAATATTCTACTGTCTTCCTCCTTAACTTCAACATCGGCATCGTTCCCCCTCTTTGGTGAAGACAGCCACAAAGTATTCATTAAGTACCTTACCCACATCCGCCGCCTCCACACAGAGGGACCAAAATGGTAACCTAATAGATCCTACTCTTTCCTTAGTTATCCTTTTGCTCTTTATGTAATTATAAAACATATTTGGGGTTTCTTTGATTCTACTTGCCAGTATTTTTTCATGCCCTCTCTTTGCTTTCCTAAATTCCTTTTTAATTTCACTCCTGCACTTTCTATACTCTTCTTGGCTTTCTGCAGTATTGAACTCTCGATGTCTGATATAAGCTTCCCTTTTTTGCCTTATCTACCCTATATAGACCTTGTCATCCAGGGGGCTCTAAATTTGACAGTTCTACCATTTTCTTTGTGGGAACATGTTATACCCTGAACCTTTTGTATCTCCTCTTAAATGCCTCCCATTGCTCTGACACTGATTTACCTTCAAGCAGCTGTTTCCAGTCCACTTTTGCTAAATTACTTCTTAACCGAGTAAAATTGGCCTTCCCCCAATTTAGCTCCTTTACTCCTGTTTTATCTTTGTCCTTATCCATAACTATGCTAAAGCTAACTGAATTATGATCATTACCACAAGAATGCTGTCCCACTGATACTCCTTCCACCTGCCCAGCTTCATTCCCTAAAACTAAATCCAGAACTTCCCCCTCCCCCTCCCCTTGTTGGGCTTGCGACCTACTGGCTAAAAAAAAGTTCTCCTGAATGTAATTTAGGAATTATGTACCCTCTATATCTTTTACACTGATTGTATCCCAATTTATTAGGGTAATTGAAATCCCCACTATTACTGACCTGTTGTTTTTGCACTTGTCATAAATTTGCCTACAAATTTGCTCTTCTGTCTCCCTCGGACTGTTTGGAGATCTATAGTACACGCCCAGCAGTGTGATTGCTCCTTTTCTGTTCTTTAGTTCAACCCATGTAGCCTCATTTGATGATTCTTCTAATATATCATCCCTTTTCACAGCTGTAATTGTTTCTTTAAACAATATTGCCACCCCTCCTTTTTTAATCCCCTCTCTATCCCGTCTGAAAACCCTGTAATGAGGAACTTTGAGCTGCCATTTCTGCCCCTCTTCAAGCCATGTTTCAGTAATCGCTAAGATATCATACTTCCACATGTCTATCTGCGCCCTCGGCTCATCTGCCTTATTTCACTATACTCCTTGCATTTAGGTATATACCATTAAGCACAGCCAAACTCCTTTTTTGTCTATTTTCCAACCTTTGTTTGTTCTGCCTTCCAAACTCTTCTACCTTATTGAGATATATAAGATAATGGATAATGAGGGGGCTCGACAAGATAGATGCAGAGGGGATGTTTCCACTCATGGGGGAATCTAGAACTAGGGGGCATAATTTTAGAATAAGGGTTCGACCATTGAAAACTGAGATGAGAAAGAATTTCTTCTCTCAGCGGGTTGTAAATCTGTGGAATTCTCTGCCCCAGAGAGCTGTGAAGGCTGGGTCACTGAATATATTTAAGGCGGAGATAGACAGGTTTTTGAGCGAAAAGAGAGTAAAGGGTTATGGGGAGCAGGCAGGGAAGTGGAGCTGAGCCCATGATCAGATCAGCCAGATCTTATTAAATGGTGGAACAGGCTTGAGGGGCCAAATGGCCTACTCCTGCTCCTATTTCTTATGTTCTTCTATCTCTAGCTCTGCTTTTTTACCTTCTGAATCTATGCACAGCTTCCCATGCCCCTGCCAAGCTAATTTAAACCCTCCCCAACAGCACTAGCAAACTGCCTTGCGAGGATATTGGTCCTGGCCCTGTTGAGATGCAAGCCGTCCAGCTTGTACGGTTCCCACCACCCCCAGAAGCGGTCCCAATGCCACAAGAATCTAAAGCTCTCCCTCCTTTACCATCTCTCTTTATCCTTCTATTTCTGTACTCACTGGTGCATGGGAGTAATCCGGAGATTACTACCTTTGAGGTCCTGCTTCTGAATCTCTTCTCTTACTCCCTAAAATCTACCTACAGGGCCTCATCTCTCTTTCTACCCATGTCATTGGTACCGTTATCACGACCTCTGGTTGTTCACCCTCCCCCTTCAGAACGTTTTGCAACTGCTCAGTGATATCCGTACTGAGGCAACATACCATCCTGGAATCACGTCTGTAGTTGCAATCCCCTATAACTATCACTCTCTTGACCTTTCTCCTCCCCCCCTGTACAGCTGAGCCACCCATGGTGCCATGGTCTTGGATCTGGCTGAACTCTGCTAGGGAGCTATGTCCTCCATCAGTATTCAGAACTGAAAACTGGTTAGAGAGCGAGATGCCCTCAGGAATACCTGCCTGTTCTCCTCTCTGTCTGTCTGGCAGTCACCCTGTCCCTCTCTGCCTGCACTCTCTTGAGCTGCGGGGTGACCACCTCCTGAAATGTGTTATCCACGAAACACTCAGCCTCACAGATGGACTGCAGTGATGCCAGCTGCCGTTCAAGTTCCAAAACTCAGAGTTCGAGCTCCTCCAGCTGATGGCCAAGACATGGGAAGCATCCTGGAGTTCCCACATGGCACAGGATGTGCATTCCATGGGTCTGAGGTGCTCTGCCATGCCTCTGTTTCATTAACTCACTTAACAGAAAATAAAATGAAGGAGTTAAAAAGAAAAATCACTCATCAGCTACTCACCAACCAGCTCTTTCCCTTGTGCTGATGTCAACCTGGTTTTATTTACTTAGTTTATAAAAGTCTTTACTCAATCAATTATTTATAGTTTTACTAATCTAGTTAATAAACTAGTGTAAGTTATTAATTTTAATGACCATCAGTAATTTTACACTTTCATACTCACTTGGTCTCTCGATTTCCCGCTCTTTGTACTCACTCTCTTACAGTTATTTTATCTGTTTAATTAATTTTTATGTTACTGTTAAGGTGGTTAAATATGGGATACTTTCCTTTATTCGCCGAGGCATAGAACATAAGAGCAGGGAGGTTATGCTTGAACTGTAAAAACACTAGTTAGGCCACAGCTAGAGTACTGCATGCAGTTCTGGTCACCACATTACAGGAAAGATGTGATTGCACTAGAGAGGTTACAGAGGAGATTTACGAGGATGTTGCCAGGTCTGTAGAATCTTAGCTATGAGGAAAGATTGGATAGACTGAGGTTGTTTTCTTTGGAACAGAGAAGGCTGAGTGTAGACTTAATTGAGGTGTATAAAATTATGGGGGGCCTAGATAGAGTGGATAGGATGCACCTATTTCCCTTATAGAGAGGTCAATAACCAATGGGCATAGATTTAAAGTAATTGGTAGAAGGATTAAAGGGGAGTTGAGGAAAATCTTTTTCACCAAAGGTTGCTGGGGGTCTGGAACTCACTGTCTGAAAGGATAGTAGAGGCAGAAACAATCATCACATTTAAAAAGTACTTGAATATGCACTTGAGGTGCTGCAAACTACAAGGCTATGGACCAAGAGCTGGAAAGTGAGATTAGGCTGTATAGCTCTTTTGAGACCAGCCCAGAAACAATGGGCCAAATGGCCTTCTTCTGTAAATTTTTATGATTCTATCTTTGATTCAGGCCACCCATGTCTGGAAGCAACTTCTTTCGGCACAATATTTTAAATGACAAAAAAAGTACTGCAAAACCAACCTGACCACTTCCTGTAGACTACTGAAACCTCAGCCAAGTAAAGGAAACCTCCATAAACACATACAATTGTACCAGAAACCAGAAGAAATAATCCAGCAACTAACCTGTAAGTAGTTTATTATACCTTTAAATAGTGCCGGGGTGGTGGGGGGCAGTCCTTCATCATGCTTAATGTCATGTTCAGCTGTGCGAGGTTAAGACTGGTGTGTGGAGTTGCATGGCTGCTGTAAGAAAAGTCTCTTGCTGGGTGACATCACCTGCAGAGAGCAGCGAACCCAGACAGAAGATGGGGGCCTCCTGAAAATGTGGGGCTCTGAAATGGGAGGGTTCCTCGGTTTGCCCTCTTCATCTGCTCATGGGTGGCCACCTGGTTCGTGGTACTTGTCGCACAATAGCTGCTGCTGTGAAACTACAAGCTAAAATACTCAACTACAGGGGAACCAATCATTATAAGGAAAATGCAGTAACATTTGTAGTAGTTATATGAATAAATGTTACATGATCAGATATCATGTGATCATCGGACATTATGTCATAAGTACTCTGGGATGCAGACTATCAGGCCCTGGGGATTTATCGGTCTTCAATCCCATAAATTTCCCGAACACAGTTTCCCACCTAATAAGGATTTCCTTCAGTTTCTCCTTCTCACTAGACCCTTGGTCCTCTAGTATTTCTGGAGGGTTATTTGTGTCTTCCTTAGTGAAGACAAAACCAAAGTATTTGTTCAACTGGTCTGTCACTTCTTTGTTCCCCATTATAAATTCACCTGAATCTGACTGCAAGGGACCTACGTTTGTCTTCACTAATCTTTTTCTCTTCACATATCTAGAGAAGCATGCAGTCAATTTTAATGCTCCCAGCAAGCTTTCTCTCATACGCTATTTCCCCCCTCTTAATTAAACCGTTTGTCCTCCTCTGCTGAATTCTAAATTTCTCCCAGTCCTCAGGTTTGCTGCTTTTTCTGGCCAATTTATATGCCTCGTCCTTGGATTTAACACTATCCTTAATTTCCCTTGTTAGCCACGGTTGAGCCACCTTCCCCGTTTTATTTTTACTCCAGACAGGGATGTATAATTGTTGAAGTTCATCTATGTGATCTTTAAATGTTTGCCATTGCCTATCCACCGTCAACCCTTTAAGTATCGCTCACCAGTCTATTCTAGCCAATTCACATCTCATATCATCGAAGTTATCTTTCCATAAGTTCAGGACCCTAGTCTCTGAATTAACTGTGTCACTCTCCATCTTAATAATGACTTCTACCATATTATGGTCACCCTTCCCCAAGGGGCCTCGCACAACAAGATTGATAATTAGTTCTTTGTCACTACACATCACCCAGTCTATGATGGCCAACGCTCTAGTTGGTTCCTCGACATATTGGTCTCGAAAACCATCCCTAATACACTCCAGGAAATCCTCCTCCACCGTATTGCTACTAGTTTGGTTAGCCCAATCTATATGTAGATTAAAGTCGCCCATGATAACTGCTGTACCTTTATTGCACGCATCCCTAATTTCTTGTTTGATGCTGTCCCCAACCTCACTACTACTGTTTGGTGGTCTGTACACAACTCCCACTAGCGTTTTCTACCCTTTGGTATTTTGCAGTTCCACCCATACAGATTTCACATCATCGAAGCTAATGTCCTTCCTTACTATTGCGTTAATTTCCTCTTTAACCAGCAACGCTACCCCACCTCCTTTTCCTTTCTGTCTATCCTTCCTGAATGTTGAATACCTCTGGATGTTGAGTTCCCAGCCTTGGTCACCTTGGTCTCCGTGATGCCAATGATATCATATTCGTTAATTGCTGCCTGCACAGTTAATTCGTCCACCTTATTATGAATACTCCTCGCATTGAGGCACAGAGCCTTCAGGCTTATCTTTTTAACACATTTTGCCCCTTTAGAATTTTGCTGTAATGTGGCCCTTTTTGATTTTTGCCTTGGGTTTCTCTGCCCTCCACTTTTACTTTACTTCTTTCTATCTTTTGCTTCTGCCCCCATTCTACTTCCCTCTATCTCCCTGCATAGGTTCCCATCCCCCTGCCACATTAGTTTAACCCCCTCCCCAAAAGCACTAGCAAACACTCCCCCGATGACATTGGTTCCTGTCCTGCTCAGGTGCAGACAGTCTGGTTTGTACTGGTCCCACCTCCCCTAGAACCGGTTCCAATGTCCCAGTAATTTGAATCCCTCCCTTCTGCACCACTCCTCAAGCCACGTATTCATCTGAGCTATCCTGCAATTCCTACTCTGACTAGCACATGGCACTGGTAGCAATCCTGAGATTACTACCTTTGAGGTCCTACTTTTTAATTTAACTCCGAGCTCCCTAAATTCAGCTTGTAGGACCTCATCCCGTTTTTTATCTATATCGTTGGTACCTCTTTGCACCACGACAACTGGCTGCTCATCCTCCCCCTCCAAAATGTCCTGCAGCCGCTCCGAGACATCCTTGACCCTTGCACCAGGGAGGCAACATACCATCCTGGAGTCTCGATTGCAGCCGCAGAAATGTCTATCTATTCTCCTTACAATAGAATCCCCTACCACTATTGCTCTCCCACTCTTTTTCCTGCCCTCCTATGCAGCAGAGCCACCCATGGTGCCATGAACTTGGCTGCTGCTGCCCTCCCCTGATGAGTCATCCCCCCCAACATTACCGAAAATGGTGTATTTGTTTTGGAGGGGGATGACCGCAGGGGACCCCTGCAATACCTTCCTTCCACTGCTCTTCCTGCTGGTCACCCATCCCCTATCTGTCTGTGTAACCTTTACCTGCGGTATGACCAATTCACTCAGCGTGCTATTCATGGCATCCTCAGCATCATGGATGCTGCAGAGTGAATCCACCTGCAGCTCCAGTGCCACAATGCGGTCTGTCAGGAGCTGCAGCAGGATACACTTCCCGTACATGTAGTCGTCAGGGACACTGGAAGCGTCACTGAGTTCTTACATAGCACAGGATGATCATGACACATGTCTGAGCTCTCCTACCATGACTTAACCCCTAGATTAACTTAATTTGGCAACAACAATGATAAAGGTTACCTACTGATAAAGGAAAAGAAAAAGAAAAACGACTCACCAATCACTAGCCAATCACTTACTCCCTTGGCTGTGATGTCACCCTTCGATTTCTTTCTATTTTTTTGCCTTCTCTCCCTGCACCAGCTGGCTCCTCCGATCTGCCGACGCTCCTCCTCCGACGTTGGGCCTTTATAGGCCTCTCCGGACTCCCGCACCACCTCCTCCGATCTGCCGATGCTCCTCCGACAACGTTGCGCCTTTATAGGCCTCCCCGGACTCCTGCACCGTCGCCTCTGATATGCCGACGCTCCTCCAACGACATTGGGCCTTTATAGGCCTCCCTGGACTCCCGCACCGCCTCCTCCGATCTGCTGATGCTCCTCCGACGATGTTGGGCCTTTATAGGCCTCCCCGGACTCCCGCACCGCCTCCTCCGATCTGCTGACGCTCCTCCGACGATGTTGGGCCTTTATAGGCCTCCCCGGACTCCCGCACCACCTCCTCCGATTTCCCATTATAATTTCTCCTGTCTCAGCCTGTAAGTGACCCACATTTATTTTTGCTAATCTTCTTTTTACATACCTATAGAAACTTTTACAATCTGTTTTTATGTCTCTTGCTGGTTTGCTCTCATTCTATTTTCCTTTTCTTAATCAATTTCTTGGTCCTCATTTGCTGAATTTTAAAATCCTCCCAATCCTCAGGCGTACTGCTCATTTTGGCAACATTATAAGCCTCTTTCTTTGATTTAATACTATCTTTAACTTCTCTTGTTAGCCACAGTTGGACCATTTTTCCTGTGGGGTTTTTGTGCCTTAAAGGAATGTATATTTGTTATAAATTATGTATTCATTCTTTAAATGCTAGCAATTGCTTGTCTACTATCATATCTTTTCACAATCTAGTTTTCCAATACATTAGCCAACTTGCCCCTTATACCTACAAAGATTGCTTTCTTTAGATTTAAGACATCCGTTTCAGATTTAACTAAATCATTTTCAAAGTCAAATCCTAAACAAGAGTTTAAAAGCTTTTAAATATTATTTGATTATTTAGTGAAAAACTAACTACTGTACACCAATGTACAGTAGACTAAATAGTTCTGTTTAGTTTGCATTAAGTCTTTTTCGATTGTTTAAAGTCTTTTTTGGTTATTTAAAATCGGGTTATTCTCAGGTGGTGGACTAGATACTCTGATTAAAAATGTTTGTTTTTGTGATGAATTCATTTTCAGCTGTATTAATCAATAGCGCCCAAAGTGGAAACTCCTGGGTCTGTTGTTGCGTTCTGTTACTTGTAATATGGTGACAATCCTGTGAGTTTGCGAGTTGGAAGCATGTGAAACTGACTTATTTAATTGCAATGCAAGCAAATGTTTTCCAATTCCAAATGTTGAAGCATAAACCAAAGACTGTGCACTTAACCTAGTATTTTAACATAAAACCAATGAGCAGACTTTATAAAACACAAATCATTCTTTTATCACGTGTTACGCACAAGCATAATAATCCAGCTTTCCTATATGGTCTGCAACAGCAGAGGTTTGCAGAAGAAACACAAATGGCAAAGTGAGAATGTAAGCCTTACACTTTTTAAATTTGATGCATAAATATTCCAGTAATATTACCATATTTTAAAATCAGATCAAACAGATTTTGTCTACAGAATGAAATTTAGTTTTTTTTAATGAAACATATTCAAATCGGAAATGATTCTAAGACATTTGTTTTTTTTTCAGTTTATTGGGTTCAATTTTCCCCAGTCATTTGCGCTTTTTTTTGGCGTGCGCCACTTTTTTTTGGCGTATTAATTTTTTTCCAAGTTTCCCCTGCGATCTGCGCTGACGTGACTGACTTAGTTACGATTTTTCTATGCCAGTTTTTTTTTACGTCATATGTCGGGCAGTCTGCCGGTTTTTATAATTTTTCGCAGTTTGGCTAACATTTCTTCCTCCTAGGTCGGCGTATCTGGCCACTCCCGCAAAACCTTCTGGGCATTTAAGAAAACCAGCGCATGTTCACAAATCGGTGCTGAAAGGCACCATTGTTTTTAAATTGAAGATTTTGGAGGGAGTCAAGAAAACTGTCAAAATCAATAATAAAGTTCAACTTTTTTTACTTGTCAACATAGTAAATGTAAATTTGTTGGATTTCAGAAGTTTTCTCATTTGTTTTACTCACTCACATGCTACCACTGAACGTCTTGACGCAGGGCTGGAGGGTCGTAGCTTTGGCCGGCAGAATCGGATCCGCGCCCGGACACAGCGGCTCGGCTAGAAAACAAACCGTGGGGAGTGGAGGGGAGGGAGGAGAGAGGGAAAGCGAGGTGCCGATCGGAAGGCTTCTGCACTGAAGCCAGGGTGCAAGGTGCTGATTGGAAGGCTTCTGAAGACTGCAATGAGTGGTGGGGGGGGAGGGGCGGGGAGAGAGAGAAGGGGAGAAGTCAAAGACTGCAATTAGTTAAGGGGGAGAGAGGAGAAGTCACAAGACCTTGGGTGTGGTCTGTCCATACAGACCTTGGGAAGAGAGAGAAATGCGAACCTGTCCTGCCTTTGTGCCATTTTCAGCTTCCTTCAAAGGTTAAATTTAAGTATGGTGGTAATACTGACAATGCCATACCGTGTGCGAGCCTTCTGCATCATGGTGCTACGTAGGAGACAATTGATTCAATGTTATCGCATCAGGAACATTAGAGCCCCGTAGGGTGCTGGGCAGGAGGCCTTACCCACCTTGGGGCTATCAAGACAGTCATTCGTACCTCCACCTAATTGATGCAGACTTTGTCAGAAGGCTGCGTTTCCACAAAGAAATTGTAAGTGAGCTCTGTGAGTTGGTCAAAGCAGACGTGCAACCTAGAAGCATCAGGAGGACTGCTGTTTTGTCAGCTGAAGTGAAAGTTACAGCTGCACTTTCATTCTATGCCTCCGGCTCATTTCAAGCTACAACTGGGGATGTGTGCACCATCTCTCAACATGCAACACATGTCTGCATTTGCCAGGTGACAGCTGCAGTATATGCATGGAGGAATGACTTCATAAAGTTCCCCATGACCGCCTAAGTAATCCATGATAGGGCTTGTGGGCTTCTCCAGGATTGCTGGCTTCGCAAAGGTGCAGGGCTGCATTGACTGTACCCACATCGCCTTGCGAGCACCTTTCGAGGATTCAGAGATGTACAGGAACAGAAAAGGCTTCCACTCCATAATGTACAGCTTGTGTGTGATGACAGGCATCATATCATGTCAGTCGATGCAAGATACTCTGAGAGCACCCATGATGCGTTCGTCCGATGCAACAGCATTATATCTTCCATGTTTCAGCAGCAGCAGCCAGAAGGGCAGAGCTGGCTACTGGGAGACAAAGGGTATGGCCTCACCACCTGGCCCATGACGAACCTACATGTAACCCGGATGGAAGCTGGCCGTGAATACAACATGTCACACATTGCGACGCGCAGCATCATAGAGAGGACCATTGGCATTTTGAAGCAGCGTTTCCGATGCCTGGACCATTCCAGAGCCTCCTTGCTGTACTCCCCTTAGATTGTCGATCAGTTCACTGTTGTGTGCTGCATGCTGCATAACTTAGCCATCATGAGGCAGCAGCACCTGGTAGTGGAAGACTCACCTACGGTGTGAGTGGCTGATGATAATGACGTGGAAGATGCAGATGACGAGCAGGAGGAGGATGACTGATATGTCCTTATTATACAGTATAAATGCACACGAGGCTCATACTTGAGAGAAGGTCACTCTGTGACCAGTTACCTTTATTACCAAGACCTCAAGTGATGAAGGTGGGTGGAGCTTCCCCTTTTATACCTGAAAGTCCAGGTTAGGACTGTCTCCCACAAGTTCTCAAGGTGTACAACTTAGGTCAGCTTATATATGGGTTACAATCATAGTTGAATACATGACATCACCTCCCCCCCCAAAGTCTTATTGGGATCACAGGTTAAGTCTCTCTGGTGGTTTACGCTCTCTTGTAGAGCGCCTGATTTGGGGCTCTGGTTGTTGGGCGCTGGCCTGAGTGTCTGCTGTTTGCGGTGCCTCAGGCCTGTCCGGACTGCCCACAGTGACTGGGCTCTCCTCCACTTGGTTCCAGTGTTCGGTCACCTGTGGTGGAGTAAACTCTACGTCGTGTTCTTCCTCTGCTTCTTCTATGGGGTTGCTGAACCTCCTTTTTGTTTGATCCACGTGTTTGCGGCAGAGTTGTCCATTGGTAAGTATAACTACTAAAATCCTATTCCCCTCTTTGGAAATCACAGTGCCTGCAAGCCATTTGGTCCCTGCAGCGTAATTAAGGACAAAAACAGGGTCATTGACATCAATACATCGCGCCCTTGCATTCCTGTCATGTTAGTTACATTGTGACTGACGCCTGCTCTCAACGATTTCTTTCATAGTAGGGTGTATAAGGGATAACCTGGTTTTGAGCATCCTTTTCATTAGCAGCTCTGCGGGTGGAATCTCTGTGAGCGAGTGTGGTCAGGATCTATTGGCCAACAGGAGGTGTGATAAGCGGCTTTGTAGGGAACCCCCTTGGATTCTGAGCATCCCCTGTTTGATTATCTGCACTGCTCGTTCCGCCTGGCCGTTTGAGGCCGGCTTGAACGTTGCCGTTCTGACATGGTTGATTCCATTGCCTGCTATGAAGTCCTGGAATTCAGTGCTTGTGAAGCACAGGCCATTGTTGCTGACCAAGACATCCGGTAGACCATGGGCGGCAAACATTGCCCGTAGACTTTCTACCGTGGCAGAGGATGTGCTTGAATTTAAAATGGCACACTCAATCCATTTGGAGTAGGCGTCTACTACAACCAAAAACATTTTTCCCATGAAAGGACCTGCGTAGTCCACATGGATGCGTGACCATGGCTTGGCGGGCCTGGACCAGGGGCTAAGGGAGGTTTCCCTGGGTGTGTTGTCCAGCTGAGCACACGTGATGTACCTGCGAACACAAAGTTCCAGGTCTGCATCTATCCTTGGCCACATAACGTGTGACCTGGCAATTGCCTTCATCATGACAATGCCCGGGTGCTCATTGTGAAGTTCTCTGATAAACACCTCTCTGCCCATCTGGGGCATGACTACTCGGTTTCCCCACAGTAAGCAATCGCCCTGAATTGAGAGTTCATCCTTGCGCCTATGAAACGGTTTAAATTCCTCAGGGCATGCCATTCAGGACACGTTTCTGAACTAAAGACAGTAGTGGGTCTTTATTTGTCCAGACTTTAATCTGACGGGCTGTCACAGGTGAGCCTTCGCTTTCGAAAGCTTCAACAGCCATGACCATCTCAGCATCATGCTCAGTTGCCCCCTCGGTGGCTAATGGGAGCCTGCTGAGTGCATCGGCACAGTTTTCAGTGCCTGGTCTGTGCCGAATTGTGTAGTCATAGGCAGCTAACGTGAGTGCCCATCTCTGTATGCGGGCCGATGCATTCGCATTTATGGCCTTGTTCTCTGCCAAAAGGGACGTTAGGGGGTTGTGATCTGTCTCCAGCTCAAATTTCCTGCCAAACAGGTACTGGTGCATTTTTTTTACTGCATATACACATGCTAGCGCTTCCTTTTCTACCATCCTGTAGTCCCTTTCTGCCTGGGACAGACTTCTGGAGGCATAAGCTACAGGCTGTAACTGACCATTGGCATTCACATGCTGCAACACACACCCGACCCCATAGGACGACACATTGCACGTTAACACAAGTTTCTTATACGGGTCATATAACGTTAACAGTTTGTTGGAGCATAACAAATTGCGTGCTCTATCAAAAGCCTTTTCCTGGCTGTCCCCCCAGACCCAATCTCGACCTTTGCATAGGAGCACATGTAGCGGCTCAAACAGTGTGCTCAATTTGGGAAGAAAGTTACCAAAATAGTTCAGGAGCCCCAGGAACGAACGCAGCTCCGTCGTGTTGTGGGGTCTGGGTGCTCTCTGGATCGCTTTTGTTTTGGACGCAGTAGGTCTAATCCCATCTGCTGCTACCCTCATCCCCAGGAATTCTATCTCTGGAGCTAAGAAGACGCACTTCGCCTTTTTCAGTCGCAGCCCTACCCGGTTCAGTCTGCGTAGCACCTCCTCCAGGTTGTGGAGGTGTTCTTCAGTATCGCGACCGGTGATGAGGATGTCGTCTTGAAAAACCACCGTCCTTGGAATCGACCTGAGGAGGCTTTCCATATTTTGCTGAAAGATCGCGGCGGCCGAACGAATCCCGAACGGACATCTATTATATTAAAACAACCCCTTGAGTGTCGTGATGGTGGTCAGCTTCTTCGACTCACTCGCCAGTTCCTGGGTCATGTAAGCTGAGGTCAGGTCCAATTTTGAAAAAGGTTTGCCACCGGACAGCATCGCAAAGAGGTCCTCTGCTCTCAGTAGCGAGTACTGGTGTTGGAGTGACACACGATAGATGGTGGCCTTGTAATCACCACATATCCTGACCGACCCATCTGCCTTGAGCACCGGCACGATTGGGCTTGCCCAGTCACTGAATTCGACTGGCGAGATGATGCCTCCCCTCAGCAGGCGGTCCAATTCGCATTCTATCTTTTCCCGCATCACATACGGCACCGCTCTGGCCTTGTGTACTGACCTGGCGTCCTGGTTTATGTGGATCACCACCTTGGCCCCCATGAAAATGCCGCTGCCGGGTTGAAATAATGAGTCAAATTTGTCCAGGACCTGTGAGCATGATACTTGCTTCACAGAAGAAATTGCATTGACATCACCCCATTTCCAGTTCATAACAGCAAGCCAACTCCTCCCCAGTAGTGCGGGACCATCCCCCGGGACAATCCAGAGTGGCAACCTGTTCTCCAAATCTTTGTGGGTCACGACTACCGTGGCGCTGCCGAGCACCGGAATGATCTCCTTTGTATATGTCCATAGCTGTGCGTCAATCGGCAATAATTTTGGCCTCCTGGCCTTGGACACCCACAACCTTTCGAACTGTTTGATACTCATCAGGGACTGGCTGGCCCCGTGTCTAGCTCCATTAATACTGGGATGCCATTGAGGAGCACTTTCATCATTATATGTGGCGTCCTGGAATATGAACTGTATATGTACTCCACATGAACTCACTGAACTTCAGCTTCCAGTGATTTCCCCCAGTATTCATTTGGCCTCGTAGGGCTTACATCGGGCCTGTCCTTCTCGTACATCAACCTGGCTGCAGGCTTCCTGCACATATGCGCCAAGTGATCGCTGACGTTGCAGTTTCTGCAGGTATATTGCTGATACCTGCAAGCTCTGGCTGGGTGTTTGCCTCCACACCTCCAGCATGAGCTGGAGGCCCCATTGTTGGAAACAAAAGGTCCATTACCAGTCGATCATCTCTGACTGTCTCTGTGACTGTCCTTAAGCACACCATTAACAGGTGTTGATGGCCCCATTACTGGCCGCATTGTCCATTGCGAAGGCATGAATCGCCGTTCAGCTAGCCATTGTCTCTGTTGAATTCCCCTTTGAGTTCGACTACATGCTAAGGCAAGTCCGATTGCCCTTGTCTGCCTGGAGAACTGTGTGTCGCGTTAACAATGTTGACTCCCTAGTCGTTTGCCGCATTTGAGCCAAGATTTTTGTCATACATCATTCTGTTCTCTTCCTCCCCTGAGATAAATGTCTGGACTAACAGAGCCGCTGCTTCCAAGGTCAAGTCTTTGGTCTCAATCAGTTTCCTGAAAATCCTAGCGTGCCCAATGCCCTCAATAAAAAAGTCTCGCAGCATTTCCACTCTGCATGCATCTGGGAACTTACTGCTCCCCGATCAACTTACTGAGCTCTTCGAACGTCTTGTCCGCCGGCTTCTCTGGCGCGAGAAGGTCCTTCATCAGGGAACATGTTCTGGATCCACAAACCGTCAGGAGATGAGCCCTGCGTTTGTCGGCCGAATCCTGTCCCAACCATTCCTTAGTGACAAAACATTGCTGTAGTCTCTCAATAAAGTCGTCCCAATCATCACCAACACAGTACCTCTCTTCTGTGCTGCTGGTGGCCATGCTCGCGTGGTTAGATCCCAGTTTCTCGTCGCCAATGATATGTCCTTACTATACAGTATAAATGCACACGAGGCCCATACTTGAGAGAAGGTCACTCTGTGACTAGTCACCTTTATTATCAAGACCTCAAGTGATGAAGGTGGGTGGAGCTTCCCCTTTTATACCTGAAAGTCCAGGTTAGGAGTGTCTCCCACCAGTTCGCCCATTGTGGTCAATGTTCTCAAGGTGTACAACTTAGGTTAGCTTATACATGGGTTACAATGATAGTTGGATACATGACAATGACGAGGATGAGGAAGCCATGCAAGTGCCTGAGGCTGGAGCACGATGGTGGAGGAAAGCAGGCCATCATGCCCCTTTAACGATTGCTTGAGCCTTGCGCCAGCAGCTAATCCGTGAACGCTTTACTGATATCTGAGGGCTCAGCAACAACTATTCCACATGGACCATGTTTATTATTTGGAGCTGCTCCGTAAAGTTGTGTTGTGTTAATGGAATATGATTCAGTTTTATTCAAAAGTTTAACAAACAGTTCTTTTGTACTTAACTTTAATAAAATTATTCTTGCATCAAACTTTACTTTAAGATCACTCTTTAAGATCACTTACAAACTTTTAAACAATTTACATAACTTACAAAAAACTTTTAATTTGAGAACAGTTACAATTGTAACAACAATAATAACAACAACAGCAAAGAAAGGTTGCACCCACCTATCTCTCCTCCCCCTTAGTCTAAAACCGCCCGCTGCACTTGGTCTTGGACTCTTCACCACCCCTGCCCGCAGGCGGTGGCTCAGTATTTCTGGGTTTGGTACCAAGCTTATTCTTTCGAACATCTCGGGTACTACGCACCTCTTGAGGGGAGGGAGTGGGGGGGCGGGTATGGTGTCGGCGTCAGGCGGCAAGTTGGAGTGCCCAGGCGGCAAGTTGGAGGGCCCGGCTTTGGGCTCTTCAGAGGCTGGTGTGGGGATTGGAGTGGGAGTGACAATTGATTCTGTCAATGGGCGCGGGGTCTGGGCGTGTTCCCTTATTGCAGCAGCTAACTCCAACATGCCGTCTCTCATGTGCCTTGACAGTGTCTCAACAACCAGCAACATTCCCTCCCTCATGTTGAGCAAAACTGTCTGAAATACCTGCAACATTCCCTTCCTCATAGTCAGTGATGTGGTTTGCACCATCTCTGACATTCCCTCCCTCATGGCCACTATTCCCTCACTGATGGGCCCGGGTATCGTTCCCATTTCTCGTGTCATTGCTGTTACTTCCCCAGACAGTCCCGCTACCTCATCACTTACCACACTGATGGCGCCCAGGAGTGATCGGGTAAGGTCAAAAATGCTCTCCACACTCAATGATATCATCTGAAGCACATCTTTTAGAACCTGCACCTCAGGATAGCACAGTCGAGCTCTCCTTCCCCTCCTCCCCACGGCTGTGTCTCGCTGCACCCAAACACTGGGACCTGCAGCCTGGGATGGTGGGGCCCTGGATGTGCCTCGCTGCATCCCACCACTAGGACCCACTATCACGGAAGGTGGGGCCCTGGGTGTGCCTTGCTGCACCCCACCACTGGATCCCGTAGCCTCGAAAGGTGGGGCCCTGGATATGCCTCGCAGCACCCCACCACTCGGACCCACTATCACGGAAGGTGGGGCCCTGGGTGTGCCTCGCAGCACCCCACCACTCGGACCCACTATCACAGAAGGTGGGGCCCTGGGTGTGCCTCGCAGCACCCCACCACTCGGACCCACTATCACGGAAGGTGGGGCCCTGGATGTGCCGCGCTGCACCCCACCACTCGGACCCCGCAACCTCGAAAGGTGGGAAACCATGGAATGTCGCACCAGCAGTCAAACCACTAGTCACAGAAGGGGCTGTCACTGCAATGAGCGGTACCTCCTCTAAAGTGGGGGCTTCATCCAGCTCCATCCCCTCTCCCTCACCCTCCCTCCCCATGTTCTTGGTCTGGAGGGTTGGATTGGAAGGTGTTCTCCTCTTCAGGCTTGTCCACGTCTGAATCTTCTTCTGCATCATCAGGGTTGGCCTCAAGTTCTGCAAAATTTAACAGAACAGACAAATAGTTAGTAAGCGAGGAGGGGGGAGGATGGGTGGCATGAGTAGGCTCACACAGCACAGGCCAGGCAGCAGGCTGATTTGAGGGATCACGATTAATTTGCAGGACTTACCCTCTCCCTCGAGTGTGGGCCCAGCTTGTGCAGTGGTGATTGCTTTTCTCCAGGCAGGACCCATCAAAGCAGCGACCCTCTCTTCGAAGGGTGTCAGTGGGTGCAGATTTGCCAGGCCTCCTCCTGTTCAAGTTCTTTCTCGTTTATTATGTGCCTCTGCTGGTGTCCAGCTCCTGCCATCTGTTCTCAATCACAGTAACTAGTGCCTCCACTTCTTCCTGTAAGAAATTCTTGGTCCTTGCACTGAGTTGCATCTTGTACTGCTGCAGCTGCGATTTTTCCAATGCTCTCACAGCATTCGTTCTCACACACACAACTGGCTCTTTAAAAATGGCTGATTGCCAACTTGGAGCTATACTGCGCATGTGCGACCATTGCAACGATGTCAGAAATGTAACTTTTTATTTCCGCACATGCGCAGAAGGTGCAGTATCGTTTTTCGGCGCAGACAGCAGGCTCAACCCTCCGAGGCGACTGGACACGCTGCGCACTGCCAAATTCGAATTATACATCGAGGAAGATTTGGCAAATTATTTCCGGCGCATTTCTGGCCTAGAAAAACGGGTGTAACTCTGGCAATACTCCAGAAAATGGGCTTGGGGAAAATTGAGCCCTTAATCTGTCTGCTTATTTTCTGCCATTGCCTGGTTTAAGAGAATCAAGTGTGTTTGGGAAAATGGTGGCATGTGGTTCATGGACCCCATAATTAGTTGCACTTTAGCTCAGAGCAGTAATTAAATCTGCCACTTCTGCTCTGCTGATTCATTTATTTATTCATTTAATTGCTGAACTAAATGCTTCTTTTTCTTCAGAAATGGAACATTTTCTACAGAAAAAAAGCATGACCTTTACTTCAGGGCCAGAGATGTGTGAAAGTAAACTGATAATATAATATCCATGTTAAACATTTCTTGTTCTCCCACTTAGTAACAGCCACTGTAAGAAAACAGCTGTTACAAATGAAAGACATTTTTCTGTCAGGGTTTTCTATCCCCTGTAAATTTAGATATTTCAAAGCACTAAGATATTTTTAAGAGACACATCTGAAATATCAGCTGGAAAGCATTGGTTCATTCATGGTTACTCCTGGTCAGTTTTGAAGCCGATTGTTCTACCCTCTGGTCCTTTACTGAGCAGATTTGGACAGATGTTCTCATGTGGCACTAATTTAAATGATTGGATAAGAGGTTGTGAGCTCACTGTGCCTGACTCAGGCTTATCTGCCAAGGGCTAAGCTAGCAACAGCAAAGCTTCTTTCATACTAGCAGGGCTTTGGGCTCCTGTCCATCTGTCCACTCTAGGAATTGTCAGACAAATAGGGACCACGCTTATACTAGCTGTGGAGGAGCAATAGTAAGACAGTATTTACATTTCATTAGGACGACAGTGCAGAAACATTTCAGCAGGTCAGTAATTTTTATTTGATTTCCTGTATCTATTATTGATGTAGTGTTACATCTTTTAAACTGACTTCAATGTAATTATTTTCTGTTGCTGCTATTGGTAACAGTTATCCCATCTTAATAGAATAAGCAATGTTTTATCTAAGATTTTAAGCTTCTAAAGTCTGATACATGTTTCAATAAACATATGCAAGGGTGAGTCTTGGAAACTTTATGTTTTTTAATGCTGTCAACCTTTTCTCCCAATTGCCTTATAAATATATGAATCTGCACGCCACCTTTGTTGCAAAGGGAGTTTACACTTCTGTTTATACAATTGGTATAGAAAGAGAAATATTGGCAAAAGAAAGTAAATTCTTATACGGTGCTGTGCCACTTTGACAGCATTTCAGTTACACATTATTACTGTCTTAACTGTTAATGTTATTTAATGAGGCATTGGGATAATTAATAAAACAGCTGAAATGTATTATTTTAAATACAATAGTTTGCTGTCTTTTCAGTGAATGTACGGAATCGTGAAGAAACAAAGAACCTATTGTTAAACTATTCAAAACAAAGATGCTTAAAATGGTGTCCAAGTACTGCCCTGATGATGTTTCAATGGCAAATAGAAGCATCAAAAGTTAACATTTGAACAAATCCATTTAATGAATAATTTGAATTGAGTATAAGTACAGGGTGTCAATCAATAAATTTATATGTGATGTAGGAATGTGCTACTGGATGGGCAGTGATGATGTGTGGTCTAGGTTCACTTTGGAAAAGTTGAAACATTCATAGTTTACTGCACTAAGAGCAATTGCTGAGAAAATACCTTACTCATTCTTGTATATGAGTTTTCCTTGCATGTTCTATTGAAAAGACAGGAAGAACACTACCAACAAAAAATCTTTAATAATCTCATGCGAAAATTAAGAGCCATTTTGTAATATGCATTAGCCGTTGAGCAAAGTCAATCTGATCCTCCTCTCCCTTTTAAAAAAAACCTTTGTCTTTTACAGTAGCTTTTCTGTTCACCCGCTTCACTGCAATCACTGGTGGCTACATGAATTCTGCGTTTTTATTTTATTTGATTTCACAAATTCAAATGCTTTTTATAAAGACAAATATTTGTTTTGGATATTTGTTTTATTTCCAATATGAATATTAGTTAAAAATTTAAATGCTAAAATAAAAAATAGAACATAGCTTTTTTGTTTGTTGCATTTAAAAATAACCTGTTTCTTCGACAAGAGCTTTTTTTTCTAATTACTATTTATCTATTATTATATTTTTACATAATCCAAGTATTAAAATATTGGAAATAGTCTGTATATAAACCAATGTTTAACATTTTCTAACTGGTGCTACCATTCTCGATATATACTGTATATAGATTAAATAATAAATCTCCTTTTGTAATCCTTTAAAATGATAATCTTATGGAATTAAAAAAAGAGCAAGTATTCATATATAAAAATGGGTCATATGGGTTTTAGGATAAACCAGCAAATCCTAACCGATAGAATTTAGTTGAAAAGTTAGGTTTATTCAGTATATTCAGGATAACACATATGGGCCAACATTCCTAACCGCTAATTTTCTGAAATCACATTTAGTCCATATTTAGTTCTGCTCTTAGGAATTCTAACCCTCCGAAAAAAGATAAAGAATGAGAAAAAAAGCTGATTTTTATTTGTTTAGGGCTTGTGAATGTTATTAACTCATTGCAGCATTATATAGCCAAGTCAAAAAAGTATTTTACTCCAGCTGATACTTGGAGTTAGTGACCTTAACAAAAGGGGAGATTGTGAAGTGTCATTACAACTCTTGTATAACTGAGTTTTTTATTGTCATGGTATAATGCAGGAAATAAGGAGAGGTGTTGGAATCGCAGAAACCATAAGAAGCACAATGTTAGCACTGGGTACTATCTGGGTACTTACCTGGGCCTGGCAGGGAGGCAGTGTTTGAAAAGGCTCACCACGGAGACTGTGACTGAGCTGTGCCAACTGGTTCATGAATAAAAGAAGGAACAGTTGCCTTTCGCAATTAAGGTCTCTTTAGCGCAGAGAAGGTTAAGGGGAGATTTAATACTCAAAATCATGAATAGGTTTGGATAGAGTCAATAAGGAGAAATTGTTTCCAGTTGGAGAAGGGTTGTTAACTAAAGGGCACAGATTAAAGATAATTGGCAAAAGAACCAGTGACATGAGGCGAATTTTCTTTGCGCAGAGAGTTGTTATGATTTGGAATGCACTGTCACAAAAGATGGTGGAAGCAGATTCAATAATAACTTTCAAAAGTCAATTGAATCAGTACTTTAAGGGAGAAAATTTGCAGAGCTATGGGACAAGACCATGGGGGTGGTACTAATTGGATCGCACTTTCAAAGAGCCGGCATATTCACGATGAACCAAATGGGCTTTTTCTGTGCTGTATCATATGATCACTGCCTTTAGTAAAAGTGAAATAATTTTATTTAATTATGCAGTAGTGGCAGTGTACACGTTTAATGTGTATTTGCTAGTGTATTTGCTGCTAGTGTTCTAACCTTTTCCATGCTAGTGATGCATGTGTCCAAGTTCTAGATGCTTCTCCAGGTGAAGGAACGCTTTCATCCTAAGTAACTGATGGGTGATTTCAAATCCAGTTGACAAGCTGCAGGAGATAAAGAAGGCCCTATAATCTTTCAGCCTTAGTTCATTGTTGATGGTCTCACTTCTGAGTTAAAAGGTCATGGGTTCAAGCTCAATTTTAAGCACATAATCTAGGCTAACACTTCAATACTGAAGGAGTACTGCATTGTTGAAGAATCATAGGGGGAGTAATTCGGGTTCGCCCCAATTGGGGTGCTAACTTTTAAAAGTTGAATAAATTGGTGCCAGACGTGAATGTTTATCAACTTTAAAAATATTCAGGGTTTGTGCTCCAGGAAGGAAGTGGAACGCTAAATCAAGCCCTCCACTTCCTTCCTGGAATGCAGCAGGCAGCACCACCACGTTGGAAGGCTCCTTCCCTCCCTTAATGGGAAGGACCATCGCTGCAGGTTCTGCAAGGGAAAAACTTACCTGTTCCCCGATGACAGCCGCGATCCAGCCCGATCAGCCTGGTGTACTGCAGCAGAGTGCTAGGCTGATCGATCGGGATGGAAGACGCTTGATAAAAATGGAATTACAAATTGCACAAATTCTTTTACTTACCTCGGCCACCTCGTCTTTAAGTATCGCCCCGAAGTGCCGGCCTCCCAATGAACACCTCCTGCAGCTGCTGGTGTTTTCGCCTGGCGATGCTGCAGGGGGCGGAATTGAAGTTCGGGTCCGGGGCAATGCGCACGGCAATGTTGTCACCATCTTCAGGTGAAGGAGATCGGGGAGCAATTTTCTTCCACCGCCGCAAACCTCCTGCCGAATTTAGCGAGAGTCGATCTTCTCGTCTTGCCCGGTCGGTATGTGCTTAGCACCCCATTATCACCTTCAGAGGCAATAATGGTCGATGCTAAGGAGGCCAATTTCTAGGCTATAGAATCATAGAAGAAGCAGTGTTAAAGAGAAAGCAATAAACTGAGGCCCCATTTGCCTGATCAGGTGGATGTAAAAGATCCCACAGCATTTAGCAAAGAAAAGCAGAATAGCTTTCTGGGTACTTGGTTGACATTAAGAGATTAAGGAGGAAACATTCGGGGTGTTTGCGCCTCCCGTTAGCACCCCCGGGGGACACTAATGAGGCACAAATGATTTTTCAAACGGGCGCGGCGCCACTAACAACTCCCGCGAAAGTCTGCGGGAGTTTAACGGCGGTGTTAACCAGTGGCGCCCCGCTCCGCTGTGCCGGCGATGACAATGTCATCATTGTGCGCAGCAACCTGTTTTTGCCCCGGAGCGAAAATTCGGTAGTGCCAGCGACAGCTTCATGGTGGGCGAAATTTAAATGGGGAGGTGGCGATTTTTAAAAAAATGGCCTGCTGGATGTTGAATCGCTTGCTGCGATCTTCCAATCCAGCATGCCTCTTGTGTACCATGCTAATGCCACGGCACCCCACTCACCGATGGTCCAGGTAGGGACCCATTTCTCCCCCACATAGTCAGCAGCTTGGCTCTCCCCTTTAATGAAGGGGAGAGCCCTGTCTATGCGGCTTAGCGCTGTGCCCCTCACTGTACTCTTCCGTTGCGCTCGCGCCCTGCAGAGCAAGTGGCACACGATATTTTGTGCTCCACTTACTCTTGGGGGTGGTAACCCGAATTTAGGTCACGGGGCAAGACTTCCATGCCTGACGCAGGAAATCCCACCTCAGGGCTGTTACCAGCTCTAAACGGGGTGCAACACAATGCCACCCCCCCCCCCCCCCAACTTATCATTTTCTGTTTGTGGAAGGCACTGTGGGACATTTTGAAAAATTGTGGGACAAATGTGTTCTTTTTTTAAAGAACCAATAGAATCATGGGATGACACTTTGTGAAATAAGATTCCAAAGAATGTGATTTCATTAGCATTAATCAATTAATAAAAAAATAGCAGCGAGTCATGACATACCTGTAATAACATTGAATTTAATGGATTGCATATTGAGGTCAGCATGCCCGCGATTTCCTGATCGCGTAGCCTATCCAAGGCAGAGGAGATAGTTGCCCACAGGGTTTACATGGCTATGTGCATCCCTCAGAGATGCTATTACTGATATCATAAAATTGTCCATGGCAGAGTTTCAATGTCACACATCAGAACCCCACACAAAGGGGTAGTTGAATCTTTTACACTTATATTTGGTGAAATAATCCTAGGCAGACGGTCCAAAACCTCCAGAAATTTCTCATTGAGGTCTCAAACGTCTCTTTCCTGTACTTTGCAGAAGAGGAAGGAAGCTGTTATGTATTTATGCTTGGGGTCACCAGACACCGGGGCACCACTGTCGGAGGTCATCGGGCTGTACGCACACGTGCACGGTCACTGGTATATAAGCGCGGGTACTATGTCACGCGGGTTACTTTGGACATGAATAAAGTTGAATCAGGTTTACACCTGAGGCAGTTTACAGTAACAAGTCTTGTGAGCCATTACATTCATTACATTTGGCGGCGAGGTAACTTAAAAACCTTCGCATGTACATTGGGCACTATTGGAATTATGGAGAGATTCGCGGATGGCGAGGCTTGGGCAGATTTTATCGACCGCCTGGATCAGTATTTTGTGGCCAGCTGACGCAGTTCGGCGCAGGTCGGTTTTCCTCACCGTTTGTGGTCCAAAAATTTATGGCCTCATGAAGAATCTTCTCTCGCCTTTACATCCAATGGACAAAGAATATGGGGATTTGTGTGCTTTGGTGCATGACCATCTTAAGCCAAAAGAGGGGATCATCATCTCACGTTATTGCTTCTACACGCATGTTCGTGCTGAGGGCCATGATGTGTCGGGATTTGTCACCGACCTGCGACGTCTTGGTGAGCCGTGTAAGTTTGGGAATGTGTTGGAAGACATGCTGCGAGATTTCTTCGTGATAGGCATCAACCATGATGTGATTCTCCAGAAGTTATTGGCCGAAGAGAAGCTGGATTTGAGCAAGGCCATCATGACTGCCCAGGCATGCATGACGACTGATGATAATTTGAGGCAGATATCTTCGAACAGTTGGAGCGCCACGGCAAGTACTGTAAACAAGATTGTGTTGTCGTCTGGTAGAGCTGCTTATGACAGGGCCCACTCGACTGCTTATGTGAAACCTGTAGCTGCTGAAAGTCCGCCAACTGGTACGAATCCGATTTCACCTGTTGGCGATGTGGGGGCAAGCATTGGCCTCATCAGTGTCGGTTTAAACAGTACTCCTGTAATGGCTGTTCGAAAATGGGGCATCTTCAGAGAATGTGCCCACAAATGAGCAAGTGTGCTGCCGCTCATCACATTGCTGATGATGACCAGTCCAGTGCTGGCCCGGATACACAACCCGAGGAGGAAATGTATGGTCTGTATTCGTTCTTGGGAAGGAGCCAGCCGATAATCGTTAATGTGAAGCTGAATGGCATGCCTGTATCAATGGAGCTGGACACGGGTGCGAGTCAGTCGATAATGAGCCAAAGGACATTCGACAAGCTGTGGGACACTGAGGCTATGAAGCCTAAGCTGAGTCCAGTCAATGCCAAGTTGCATACTTACACTAAGGAACATATACCGGTGATTGGCAGTGCAGTAGTCAAGGTGTCATATGATGGTGTGGTTCATGATCTACCGTTATGGATTGTCCCAGGTAATGGTCCCACACTGTTGGGTAGGAATTGGCTTGAGAAAATCAGGTGGAATTGGAATGATATCAAAGCGTTGTCATCGGTGAATGACACTTCGTGTGCTCAAGTGTTGAAGAAGTTTCCTTCTTTGTTTGAACCGGGCATTGGTAATTTTACTGGAGCCAAGGTGCAGATTCACCTGGATTCGAATGCAAGGCTTGTCTATCATAAGGCTTGGTCTGTTCCCGACATGATGAGGGAGAAGTTGAAATTGAGCTTGACAGACTCCAATGTGAAGGGGTCATATCACCTATCAAGTTTAACGAGTGGGCCAGTCCTATTGTTCCTGTGTTGAAGAGTGATGGCACTGTCAGGATTTGTGGAGTCTACAAGGTTACGATTAACCGATTTTCGAAACAGGATCAGTACCCGTTACCGAAGGCTGATGACCTGTTTGCCATGCTAGCTGGTGGAAAGTCATTCACTAAACTGGATCTGACTTTGGCCTATATAACAAAGGAGCTTGTCGACACTTCAAAGAAACTCACCTGCATCAACACCCATAAAGGACTGTTTGTGTACAACAGGTGTTCTTTTGGAATTTGTTCAGCTACAGCCGTATTTCAGAGGAATATGGAGAGTCTACTAAAGTCCGTTCCTGTCACACTGCAATGCAGAGTCCTAAGGCAAGCTCAGGGAGGACAGAAACCTCCTGTGGAGCAGAAGATGACATTCTGGTCACAGGTCGCGACACTATTGAACAATCTTGAAGAAGTCCTACATCGTCTGGACAAATGGGGCTCAGGCTGTAATGTTCGAGGTGTGTATTCATGGCACCTGAAGTTGAATTCCTGGGGAGGAAGATTGCTGCTGATGGCATCAGGCCTACTGATTCGAAAACCAAGGCCATCAAAAAATGCACCTAGGCCTCAGAATGTGACGGAGCTGCGTTCATTCCTTGGGCTACTCAATTACTTTGGTAATTTCTTATCCAGATTGAGCACTTTGTTAGAGCCACTGCACGTGCTACTCAGAAAAGGCGACAACTGGGTCTGGGGTGTGTCTCAAGATAGAGCTTTTGAGAAAGCTAAGAATTTGCTCTGTTCAAACAAGTTGCTTGTTCATTATGATCCATGTAAGTGCCTGTGAAGCTTCATCATATGAGGTTGGCTGTATACTCCAACAAGCAAATGAGTCGGGTAAGCTACAACCTGTTGCGTATGCTTCAAGAAGTTTGTCAAAGGCGGAAAGAGCTTACAGCATGGTAGATAAAGAAGCTTGGGCCTGTGTGTATGGGGTCAAAAAGATGCATCAGTACCTGTTTGGTCTTCATTTTGAACTCAAAACGGATCACAAGTAACTCATTTCATTGTTTTCGAAAAACAAAGGGATTAATACCAATGCATCGTCCTGTATCCAGAGGTGGGCGTTGACATTGTCTGCCTATGATTATGTTATTCGTCATAGACCTGGCACTGAGAATTGTGCCGATGCACTGTGTCGTCTGCCGTTGCCCACACCTAAGGTGGAGACGCCTCAACCTGCAGATTTAGTAATGGATGGTTTTGAGAGTGAAAGAACATCTGTCACTGCTCAACAAGTTAGGATCTGGACCAGCGATGACCCTATTTTATCGGTTGTGAAATGTTGTGACCTCAGTGGTGATTGGTCTGCAATACCTATGGAAATGTGTGATGAGACCAAATCTTACAACCGTCGTAAAGATGAAGTGTCCATTCAGTCAGATTGTTTACTGTGGGGCAACCGTGTTGACATGCCTAAAGAAAGTTGGAGAGAACTACATAGCACTCATCCTGGTATTGTCATGATGAAAGCCATTGCTACGGCTCATGTATAGTGGCCTGGAATTGACTCTGATCTGGAATCATATGTGCATCAGTGCAAAGGGTTACTGCATGAGATAAAAGTTCACGGGGTTGGGGGTAATATATTAGCATGGATAGAAGATTGGCTGACAAACAGACAACAGAGAGTCGGGATGAATGCCAATCAGAGGATGAACCAATCAGTGACGAGTGGGGTGCCGCAAGGATCAGTGCTGGGATCCCAAATATTTACAATAAAAACATAGAAACATAGAAAATATGTGCAGGAGTAGGTCATTCGGCCCTGCACCACCATTCAATAAGATCATGGCTGATCATTCACCTCAGTACCCCTTTCCTGCTTTCTCTCCATACCCCTTGATCCTTTTAGCCATAAGGGCCATATCTAACTCCCTCTTGAATATATCCAATGAACTGACATCAACAACTCTCTGCGGTAGAGAATTCCACAGGTTAACAACTCTCTGAGTGAAGAAGTTTCTCCTCATCTCAGTCCTAAATTGCTTATCCCTTATCCTTAGACTGTGACCCCTGGTTCTGGACTTCCCCAATATTGGGAACATTCTTCCTGAATCTAACCTGTCCAGTCCCATCCGAATCTTATATGTTTCTCTGAGATCTCCTCTCATTCTTCTAAACTCCAGTGAATACAGACCCAGTCGATCCAAGCTCTCCTCATATGTCAGTCCTGCCATCACAGGAATCAGTCTGGTGAACCTTTGTTGCACTCCCTCAATAGCAAGAACGTCCTTCCTCAGATTAGGAGACCAAAACTGCACACAATATTCCAGGTGAGGCCTCACCAAGGCCCTGTACAACGACAGTAAGACCTCCCTGCTCCTATACTCAAATCCCCTAGCTATGAAGGCCAACATGCCATTTGCCTTCTTCACCGCCTGCTGTACCTGCATGCCAACTTTCAATGACTGATGTACCATGACACCCAGGTCTTGTTGCACCTCCCCTTTTCCTAATCTGTCACCATTCAGATAATAGTCTGCCTCCCTGTTTTTGCCCCCAAAGTGGATAACCTCACATTTATCATCATTATACTGCATCTGCCATGCATTTGCCCACTCACCTAACCTGTCCAAGTCACCCTGCTGCCTCTTAGCATCCTCCTCACAGCTCACACCGCCACCCAGCTTAGTGTCATCTGCAAACTTGGAGATATTACACGCAATTCCTTCATTTAAATCATTAATATACATTGTAAATAGCTGGGGTCCCAGCACTGAGCCCTGCGGCACCCCACTAACCACTGCCATTCTGAAAAGGACCCGTTTATCCTGACTCTCTGCTTCCTGTCTGTCAACCAGTTCTCTATCCACGTCAATACATTACCCCCAATACCATGTGCATTAGTTTTGCACACCAATCTCTTGTGTGGGACCTTGTCAAAAGCCTTTTGAAAGTCCAAATACACCACATCCACTGATTCTCCCTTGTCCACTCTACTAGTTACATCCTCTAAAAACTTTAGAAGATTTGTCAAGCATGATTTCCCTTTCATAAATCTATGCTGAATTGGACCGATCCTGTCACTGCTTTCCAAATGCGCTGCTATTTCATCTTTAATAATTGATTCCAACATTTTCCCCACTACTGATGTCAGGCTAATCGGTCTCTAATTCCCCGTTTTCTCTCTCCCTGCTTTTTTAAAAAAGTGGTGTTACATTAGCTACCCTCCAGTCCATAGGAACTGATCCAGATTCGATAGACCGTTGGAAAATGATCACCAAAGCATCCATTATTTCTAGGGCCACTTCCTTAAGTACTCTGGGGTGCAGACTATCAGGCCCTGTTGATTTATCAGCCTTCAATCCCATCAATTTCCCTAACAGAATTTCCTGACGAAGAAGGATTTCCTTCAGTTCCTCCTTCTCGCTAGACTCTCAGTCACCTAGTATTTCTGGAAGGTTATTTGTGTCCTCCTTCGTGAAGATAGAACCAAAGTATTTGTTCAATTGGTCTGCCATTTCTTTGTTCCCCATTATAACTGACTGATTCTGACTGCAAAGGACCTACGTTTGTCTTCACTAATCTTTTTCTCTTCACATATCTATAGAAGCTTTTGCAGTCAGTTTTTATTTTCCCACCAAGCTTCCTCTCATACTCTATTTCCCCCTCTTAATTAAACCCTTTGTCCTCCTCTGCTGAATTCTAAATTTCTCCCAGTCCTCAGGTTTGCTGCTTTTTCTGGCCAATGTATATGTTCTTACTTGGATTTAACACTATCCCTAATTTCCCTTGTTAACCACTGTTGAGCCACCTTCCCTGTTTTATTTTTACGCCAGACAGGGATGTACAATTGTTGAAGTTCATCCATGTGATCTTTAAATGTTTGCCATTGCCTATCCACCGTCATCCCTTTAAGTATCATTCGCCAGTCTATTCTAGCCAATTCCCGTCTTATACCATCGAAGTTACCTTTCCTTAAGTTCAGGACCCTAGTCTCTGAATTAACTGTGTCACTCTCCATCTTAATAAAGAATTCTACCATATTATGGTCACTCTTCCCCAAGGGGCCTCGCACAGCAAGATTGCTAATTAGTCCTTTCTCATTACACATCACCCAGTCTATGATGGCCAGCCCTCTAGTTGGTTCCTCGACATATTGATCTAGAAAACCATCCCTAATATACTCCAGGAAATCCTCCTCCACCGTATTGCTACCAGTTTGGTTAGCCCAATCTATATGTAGATTAAAGTCACCCGTGATAACTGCTGCGCCTTTATTGCACACATCCCTAATTTCTTGTTTGGTGCTGTCCCCAACCTCACTACTACTGTTTGGTGGTCTGTACACAACTCCCACTAGCGTTTTCTGTCCTTTGACATTCCGCAGCTCTACCCATACAGTTTCGACATCATCCAAGCTAATGTCCTTCCTTACTATTGCGTTAATTTCCTCTTTAACCAGTAATGCTACCCCACCTCCTTTTCCTTTCTGTCTATCCTTCCTGAATGTTGAATACCGCTGGATATTGAGTTCCCAGCCTTGATCATCCTGGAGTCATGTCTCCGTAATCCCAATTATATCATATTCGTTAACAGCTGCCTGCGCATTTAATTCATCCACCTTATTACGAATACTCCTCGCATTGAGGCACAGAGCTTTCAGTCTTGTCTTTTTAACACACTTTGTATATTAACAACTTGGAAGAGGGGACTGAGTGTAACATAGCCAAGTTTGCTGACGATGCAAAGATGGGAGGAAGGGCAACGTGTGAGGAGGACATAAAGAGGCTTCAGGAGGACACAGACAGGCTAAGTGACTGGGCAAGAATTTGGCAAGTGTGAGGTCATGCACTTTGGCAGAAAAAATCAAAGAGCAAGGTTTTATTTAAATGGAGAAAGATTGCAAAGTGCTGCAGTACGGCGGGACCTGGGGGTACTTATGCATGAAACACAAAATGATAGTATGCAGGTACAGCAAGTGATCAGGAAGGCCAATGAAATCTTGACCTTTATTGCAAAGGGGATGGAGTATAAAAGCAGGCAAGTCTTGTTACAGCTGTTCAGGTTATTGGTGAGGCCACACCTGGAATACTGCATGCAGTTTTGGTTTGTATATTTACAAAAGGATATACTTGCTTTGGAGGCAGTTCAGAGAAGGTTCACTAGGTTGATCCCGGGGATGAGGAGGTTGACTTATGAGGAAAGGTTGAGTAGATTTGATCCTCTACTCATTGGAATTCAGAAGAATGAGAGGTGATCTTATAAAAACGTATAAGATTATGAGGCGGCTTGACAAGGTGGATGCAGAGAGGATGTTTCCACTGTTGGGGGAGACTAGAACTAGAGGGCATGATCTTAGAATAAGGGGCCACCCATTAGAACTGAGATGAGAAGAAATTTCTTCTCTCAGGGTTGTGAATCTGTGGAATTCGCTGCCTCAGGGAGCTGTGGAAGCTGGGACATTAAATAAATTAAGACATAAATCGATACTTTCTTAAACGATAAGGGGATAAGGGGATAAGGGGTTATGGGGAGCGGGCGGGGAAGTGGAGCGGAGTCCATAATCAGATCAGCCATGATCTTAGTGAATGGCGGAGCAGGCTCTAGGGACCTTATGGCCTACTCCTGCTCCTATTTCTTATGTTCTTATGTTCTTATATAATACTTGCATGCAGCTAAGTAAAACACCAGCGGAATCTCTGCTGAGTCTTTGGTTGTGGCCATCTAAACCATGGTCAAGGGTCCACATTGATTTTGCGGGCCCTTTCCTGGGAAAGACGTTTTTTGTTGTGGTGGATGCATATTCAAAGTGGATAGAGTGTATTATTATGTCATCCAGTATGTCCACAGCTACTATTGAGAGCCTTCATGTCATGTTTGCTACTCATGGTTTGCCTGACATTGTTGTGAGCGACAACGGATCTTGCTTCAGAAGTCTGGAGTTTCAAGAGCTCATGAAACTCAATGCTTTTAAACATGTGAGGTCAGCCCCATTCAAATCTGCTTCTAATAGTCAAGCAGAGCATGCTGTTCAAACGATCAAGCAGGGTATGAAATGTGTAACTCAGGGTTCACTGCAGACTCGCTTATCTTGTATACTGCTCAGTTACAAGACCAGACCTCAGACGCTTACTGGGGTCTCCCCTGCTGAACTACTGATGAAGAGAAGTCTCAAGACCAGGCTCTCTCTTTTGTATCCCGATTTGAATGATCGTGTTGAAAACAGATGTCAAAGTCAGCAAGGGTATCATGATTGTGCTGCTGTCTCACGTGACATCTTTGTCAACGATCTGGTTTATGTACTGAACTATGGTCAAGGTCCAAAGTGGATCGCCGGTACTGTCACAGCCAAGGAGGATAACAGAGTGTTTATTGTTGCAAACATGCAGGAAACATGTTGATCAGATAAAACTGTGGTACATGGAATAACTGGAACAGCTTCAGGAAGATGCAGTCAATGACCAACCAACCAATGTTCATTCATCAGAGGATTTTGCTGTCATTATGGAAACTGAACCTTCAGTTTCTGATGTGGTCATTACCACTCCCATCAGATCAGTTACTCAGCCTTCAGTCACAACTGACGCAGAATGCTCGCCTAGAACTCAAGTTGAACTGAGACGATCAACTCGTGAGCGAAAAGTCCTAGACCATCTTAATTTGTAAAAAGACTGATATTAAGATCTTGAAAGGAGATGTTGTTATGTATTTATGCTTGGGGTCACCAGACACCAGGGGGCGCTACTGTCGGAGGTCATTAGGCTGTACGCGCGCATGCGGGGTCACTGGTATATAAACGCGGGTATTATGTCACGCGGGTTACTTTGGGCGCGAATAAAGTTGGATCAGGTTTACACCTGAGGCAGTTTATTGTAACGAGTCTTGTGAGTCATTACATTCATTACAGAAGCAAACTGCTTTTCCATAAGAACATAAGAAATAGGAGCAGGAGTAAGCCATTTCGCCCCTCAAGGCTGCTTTGCCATTTCATAAGATCCCCATCCCCGCTCCCCATTAACCCTTGACTCACTTATCCTTCAAAAATCTGTCTATCTCCACCTTAAATATATTCAATGACCCAGCTTCCACCGCTCTCAAGGGCAGAGAATTCCACAGATTTGCGACCCAATGAGAGAAGAAATTCCTCCTCATCTCAGTTCAAATGGGCGACCGCTTATTCTTAAACTATGCCCCCTAGTTCTAGATTACCCCACGAGTGGAAACATCCTCTCTGCATCTACCTTGTCGAGCCCCCTCATTATCTTATATGTTTCAATAAGATCACCTCTCATTCTTCTAAACTCCAATGAATACAGGCCCAACCTGCTCAACCTTTCTTCATAAGTCAACCCCTTCATCTCCGGAATCAACCTAGTGAACCTTCTCTGAACTGCCTTCTATGCAATTATATATTTCCTTAAATAAGGAGACCATACTGTACGCAGTACTCCAGGTATGATCTCACCAATACCCTTTACAGTTGTAGCAGGACTTCTCTGCTTTTACACTCCATCCCCTTTGCAAGTTAGGTCAACATTCCATTTGCCTTCCTAATTACTTGCTGTACCTGCATACTAACTTTTTATGTTTCATGCACAAGGATCCCCAGGTCCCTCTGTACTGCAGCTTTTTGCAATTTTCTCCATTTAAATAAAAATTTGCTTTTCTATTTTTCCTGCCAAAGTGGATAACCTCACACTTTCTCATATCTGCCAAATGGTTGTCCACTCACTTAGCCTGTCTATATCCCTGTGCAGATTCTTTGTGTCCTCACAACTTGCTTTCCCTCCCATCTTTGTATCATCAGCAAACTTGGCTACATTACACTTAGTTCCTTCATCAAAGTCATTAATATAGATTGTAAAAAGTTGAAGCCCCAGCACCGATCCCTGTGGCACCCCATTAGTTACCGATTAATGTGCAAAGTTAAAGCACATGGGATTGGGGGTAGTGTGCTGACATGGATTGAGAACTGGTTGTCAGACAGGAAGCAAAGAGTAGGAGTAAATGGGTACTTTTCAGAATGGCAGGCGGTGACTAGTAGGGTACCGCAAGGTTCTGTGCTGGGGCCCCAGCTGTTTACACTGTACATTAATGATTTAGACGAGGGGATTAAATGTAGTATCTCCAAATTTGCGGATGACACTAAGTTAGGTGGCAGTGTGAGCTGCGAGGAGGATGCTATGAGGCTGCAGAGCGACTTGGATAGGTTAGGTGAGTGGGCAAATGCATGGCAGATGAAGTATAATGTGGATAAATGTGAGGTTATCCACTTTGGTGGTAAAAACAGAAAGACAGACTATTATCTGAATGGTGACAGATTAGGAAAAGGGGAGGTGCAACGAGACCTGGGTGTCATGGTACATCAGTCATTGAAGGTTGGCATACAGGTACAGCAGGCGGTTAAGAAAGCAAATGGCATGTTGGCCTTCATAGCGAGGGGATTTGAGTACAGGGGCAGGGAGGTGTTGCTACAGTTGTACAGGGCATTGGTGAGGCCACACCTGGAGTATTGTGTAGAGTTTTGGTCTCCTAACTTGAGGAAGGACATTCTTGCTATTGAGGGAGTGCAGCGAAGGTTCACCAGACTGATTCCCGGGATGGCGGGACTGACCTATCAAGAAAGACTGGATCAACTGGGCTTGTATTCACTGGAGTTCAGAAGAATGAGAGGGGACCTCATAGAAACGTTTAAAATTCTGACGGGGTTAGACAGGTTAGATGCAGGAAGAATGTTCCCAATGTTGGGGAAGTCCAGAACCAGGGGTCACAGTCTAAGGATAAGGGGTAAGCCATTTAGGAACTTCTTCACCCAGAGAGTGGTGAACCTGTGGAATTCTCTCCCACAGAAAGTAGTTGAGGCCAATTCACTAAATATATTCAAAAAAGAGTTAGATGTAGTCCTTACTACTAAGGGGATCAAGGGTTATGGTGAGAAAGCAGGAATGGGTACTGAAGTTGCATGTTCAGCCATGAACTCATTGAATGGCGGTGCAGGCTAGAAGGGCCGAATGGCCTGCTCCTGCACCTATTTTCTATGTTTCTATGTTTGCCAACCAGAAAATGGCCCATTTATCCCAACTTTGTTTTCTGTTAGTTAGCCAATCCTCTATCCAGGCTTATATATTACCCCCAACTCTGTGAGCTCTTATCTTGTGCAGTAACCTTTTATGTGGCACCTTATCGAATGCCTTCTTGAAATCCAAAGACACCACATCCACTGGTCCCCCCTTATCCACCCTGCTCGTTACATCCTCAAAGAACTCAAGCAAATTTGTCAAACGTGATTTCCCTTCCATAAAACCATGCTGACTCTGCTTGACTGTATTATGCTTTTCCAAATGTCCTAATACTGCTTCCTTAATACTGGACTCCAGCTTTTTCCTAACGACAGATGTTAGGATAACTGTTTCCAGACAGCTTGATCCTTTTCTTCATTTTCCACCACCACTTGCTCCTATTTAGTTATGTTGAGTGCACCAACCAGTGCACTACCCTCAAAGTCACAGATTATTTCTGAGCACTTTTAGCATGTTTTTCTTCAACCTTTCCCTGGACTTCAAATCTGAGTCATCCATCTGACCAAGGGAAAGAGAAGAGGAACAACAGATAGGATGTAGCTTAATGGCAGGAATATCAGGTCATGTTCAGCAATAGGCCAGACAAAATTTGCACATTCATGAACTGATATGGTTGCAGTAAGTTAAGTTGTGAGTGAGGCATGAAAAAAGGTGTAAACGTTGTTTACATACTCTGATCTGGGACCAGACCTTTTACTTCTACATCTTCAATATTCTCATTATAAGCCGGAATTTTCTGTACCCGGGCGGGTCGAGTGCAGGAAGTCGCTGTGGCGGGTCGCGAACCTGCTGCTCCTTCCGTTCTGCTCCTGAGATCGACTTTCCGTTAATAGCGCCTATTAAGGCAGCCCTGCGCGCTACCCGACCCTATTAAATGGTGTGGGTCTGATGTTGTCATTGATGACGCGTTTAAAGGAGCCTTGGCCACATTTCATTTGAAGGTTCATCTCGGATTGTGCAAGCACTGTACTGCACCACTGGAGTATTCCAAATGCTTGCAAACATGACTGCACAGAGACAGAGGCCTGCGCACAGCTTCTCAGATGACTCCCTCCATATGCTTGTGGAGGGAGTGAGAGCATGCAGGGAGGTCCTTTTCCCTTCAGATGGGTGGATGAGACCTCCCGAACAGACCAAAGGAGCATGCCTCTAAATAGCAGAGGAGGTAAACAGCAGGGATTTCATCAGGAAGATCTGGGTGCAGTGCCAGAAACGCTTCAATGATCTCATTAGATCAGGAAAGGTGAGTGCAAAGCCACACTCAACTTCATCCTGCTGTGCCTCATATCACATCTCCATCACTTTGCCCTCCCTACCCTACTTCTGCACATCATTACTCACCCTAACATACCTTGCTTGTCCACTATCCCTCTTTCTCTATCTACATTATCACATCCTCATCTGACTAAACCCCCTGCCTTCACACACCCCTTCATCCTCATGCAATCATGCCAACTAACAACACACAAGGAGGCTATTTGGCATTGACATGACACTCCCTCTAAAAATGTTACCCATCCATTCCTTACACTCAATCCATCACTCTCACACAAACCTCTCTTATTTGCCTCCTTGCAAGAGAAGGGAGCCCACAATTAGTGTACCGGTAAGGTATGTGCAGTACAAGGGTACATTCAATGTTGCATGACAGTGTTACAGACATCACACAGTGAACAAGCATGCCTATACAACAAGGGAGACCAGAACTAGAGGGCATAATGTTAGAATAAGGGGCCGCCCATTTAAAACAGAGATGAGGAGAAATTTCTTCTCTGAGGGTTGTAAATCTATGGAATTCGCTGCCTCAGAGCTGTGGATGCTGGGATATTGAATAAATTTAAGACAGAAATAGATGGTTTCTTAAATGATAAGGGGTTATGGGGACCGGGCGGGGAAGTGGAGCTGTGTCCACGATCAGATCAGCCATGATCTAATTAAAGGGCGGAGCAGGCTCGAGTGGCCATATGGCCTACTCCTGTTCCTATTTCTTATGTTCTTATCATCTTTCATCTGATGCTCCTCCTCCTCCTCTGAAGAGGCTGTGCTCTCACAGCCTTGCTCCTCATGGAGTGCTAATCCTCGCTTCTGCACTATGTTGTGCAGGGCGCAGACCACCCTGGCTGGTGCGTACTGAAGGGCTCCTCCAGATCTGTCAAGGCATCTGAAGCGCATTTTGAGCATGCCTATAGTCTGCTCTATGACACATCTGGTGGAAATGTGGCTTTCATTGTATCTCCCCTGAGCCTCAGTACTTGGCCTCCTCAAGATGTCACGAGCCACGTCTTCAGTGGATAGCCCTTGTCTCCAAGCAGCCAGCCGGAAAGTCTGTTTGGAGGAGCAAAGAGCTAAGGGAGTGTGGACTGGCACAGGACGAATAAGTCATGGCAGCAGCCAGGGAATTTGGTGCACACATGCATGATGATCTTCCTATGGTTGGACACGAGCTGTACATTGAGGGAGTGAATGCCCTTGCGGTTGACAATGAGTCCTGGGTGATGATAGAGTGCCCTGCTGGCCACATGTGTGCAGTCGATGATGCCCTGCACCCATGGGAAGCCAGCCAGAGTGGCAAAGCCCTGCGCCCACTCAGTAACACTGGCTTCATCAATTGGCTGACTTGTCAAACAAGTCATCGGTAACCTTAGTGATGCATCTGTGGGCAGTCGACTGCGAGATGCCGCAAATGTCTGCTGCAGATCCCTACGAAGGAGCCTGAGGTGAAGAAGTTGAGGGCGTTGATGACTTTGACCACCAGTGATATGGTGTGGCCACCCGCTGCTCTGGGCTGCAGGTCTTGCTCCAGCAATCTGCAAATTTGTGTGACTACCTGGTATGAAAACCAGAGCTTCGTTTGACACTGCTGCTCAGTCATGCTGAGGAATTTCATCCTCTGCCTGTATACCCTGTGTTGAGGGTATCGCCTCCGACGCAGTGCTGCCCTGTGATGATGCCTTCTGTCCTGCGCAGCAGAAGGTAGGTGAGCAGAAGGTTGATGGTGGTGTTGTTGGTGCTGCTGCTGTGCCTGGTGCTGCTGGTATTTGGGTTCATTGAGGTCTGATTCTGAGGACCATGGTGAGACAGTATAAACAGCACCCTTGCTGATGTAATAGATGGCAGGTCAAGTAGAGATGACAGAAGCAATCTGTCAATGGTGTGATAGGTTCTAGCAATGAGTTGACACTGGATCCTGACTTTCCTGAAAAGACTTGCAACCTCTAGAAAGCTAAATCTGTGCTGACAATGTACTCAGCAACAGCATCTGCTTTAGGAAAGTGACCAGCTGTGAGGCGAGAATATTTATTGTACTTTAGATGCTGTGCACTAATGAGCTGGATCAATGGCCATTGAACTCGTGCCTCAGGTTCACAGACAAGGTTTCCGAGCTGCGTAATTCCCATGGTCATCCATGGAAATTTGAAAGGTAGGGTTAAAAAGGAGCTTAAGGGTACAAGTACCGAATGATCATCTGAAATAGCGCGGCCGCTTCTGCCGTTCAGGTCGCTGCCGCACTGGCAAATGCGTCCGAGGGAAAGGTGTGTGGAGGCAGGATGATGGCAGGTTCCTGACCCACTCCAAATTGTTTAAAATTTTTCTCCTGACCCAGGTTCAATTCCGCCCGCTTGGACGCCAGAAAATTCAGGCCATTTTCTCTGCCTCTTCAAGCGGGGTGGAAGCCTGGAATTTGAGTGGGCTCCCTTGTGCAATTTGTCTCCCTCTTGTTTTGCCCAATCTTCTTCTGGATGAAAAGTAGAAAGGGGGTAAATAATTGATATCAGCTAAGGGTTTTCAATCTTTGCCAGCTATCAGCCATTGACCGTAGTGTGCATGATTGAGTGGGCAGTCGCAGGGTTGCCAAATCAATTTAAATACAACAGGAAAGCTGCTGTTTCTAATCCCACTGCTTATAGGCAGTTTACCATTTGGAAGAGCAGGAAATCTGGTGGTTAGATGCTCTTCATGGGCCTGTAGCAGCATCTTAAAGGGGAGGGCTGGAAGCATGTGGGGCGGGATTGCCGGTTGAACTGATCAGCAGATTTCAGTGGTGGAGAACTTTTCTCAGTACACAAAGCAGCAAGAAGATGAATTTATGAAAGCCTTTAAGGCTCAAAGTTCTCAACAGACTGAAGGAAAAAATGAGTGCCTAACCTGCTTCCAACTCTCCCTGACTGATGCTAAGGATCAGTTTACTACTGTAATAGCTACCTCCCACCTTGTACTGCACATGGTTTGTGGACAGATTAAGGAAGTAGTGGTGGCAGCATTTATTTGATATATGAAAGTTGATACGTTCATAATAAAGGATGAAACTGAGTACTGTGAGCAATGAGCAAGTGTGACCTTAGCTCCTTTAATAAGACTCCAGAGTGCAGGTACCTCGTGGGTGGCCTGCTTATATACAGTGCTCCCAAGGGATGCTGGGATCCCTTGGGACTCCAACACATAGGAGGTAGTGTGATACAGGTTACCAAGAGTTAAATACATAACATCACTCCCTCGTAAAGTTAATAGTACACCTATTTACAGGGTGAGACGATCTGGGGCTTTTCGCTCACTTGTCGATCGTCTCGGTACAAATGCGGGTGCAGGTGAGTTGGTTAGTTCTTCACTGGGCTGCTGGGCAGTCGGCCTTGCCGGGCTGCTGGGGATGGTGAGTTCAGCTTCGTGGTCAACCATGATGTCAGTTGCCACTTATGTGTGTGTTGGAGGGTCAAAGTTGGTGGTGTTTTCTTCGGGTTGTTCGTAGCTGTTGGTGAACCGTAATTTGATTTGGTCCAAATGGTTTCTGCACGTTACTCCATTGACCAATTTGACCTGAAACATCCTACTCCCTTCTTTGGCTATGACCGTGCCAGCGAGCCATTTGGGACCATGTCCATAATTGAGTACAAACATAGGGTCATTGATCTCAATATCGCATGACAAATTTGCGCGATCACGGTACATACTTTGTTGATCAGGGTGGACATCATGGAGATCAGGGTGGACAAGAGAGAGACTTGTTTTGAGCGCCCTTTTCATGAGCAGCTCGGCTGGGGGAACCCTGGTGAGTGAGTGGGGTCTGGTGCGGTAGCTGAGCAGCACTCGGGACAGCCGGGTCTGCAGGGAGCCTTCCGACATGAGTTTCAAGCTTTGCTTGATGGTCTGAACTGCTCGTTCTGCCTGGCCGTTGGATGTGGGCTTGAACGGGGCAGATGTGACGTGTTTAATCCCATTGTGGGTCATGAGTTCCTAGAATTTAACGCTGGTGAAGCACGGCCCATTGTCGCTGACTAGGACATCAGGCAGGCTGTGTATGGCAAACATGGCTCGTAGGCTTTCGATGGTGGCTGTGGATGTGTTTACAGACATTATTACGCATTCAATCCATTTTGAATAGGCTTCCACGACAACCAAGAACATTTTGCCCAGAAATGGGCCTGCATAGTCCACGTGGATCCTTGACCACGGTTTGGAGGGCCATGACCACAAACTTAGTGATGCCTCTCTGGGTGCATTGCTCAGCTGAGAACAAGTGTTGACGGGTGCATGCATGACTCTAAATCTGAGTCAATGCCGGGCCACCACACATGGGATCTGGCTATGGCTTTCATCATTACAATGCCTGGGTGGGTGCTGTGTAGGTCACAAATGAACATTTCTCTGCCCTTCTTGGGCAAGACCACGCGATTACCTCTCAACAGACAGTCCGCCTGCAAGGACATTTCATCTTTGCGTCTGTGGAACGGCTTAATCGCCTCCTGCATCTCCGCTGGGATGCTGGACCAGCTCCCATGGAGGACACAGTTTTTTTACCAAGGACAGTAAAGGATCCTGGTTGGTCCAGGTCCTGATCTGGTGCGCCGTAACGGGTGACTTTTCATTTTCGAATGCATCCATTACCATGAGCAAGTCCGCAGGCTGTGCCATTTCCACCCCGGTGGTGGGCAGTGGTAGCTGACTGAGAACATCAGCACAGTTCCCTGTGCCCGGTCTGTGTGGCGGATTACATAGTTGTATGCCGACAGCGTGAGCAACCAGCTTCGGATGCGGGCAGAGGCATTGGTGTTAATCCCTTTGCTCTCAGAGAATTGTGATATGAGCGGTTTGTGGTCAGTTTCAAGCTCAAACTTGAGGCCAAACAAGTACTGGTGCATTTTTTTCACCCCGTAAACACATGCCAGAGCCTCTTTTTCAATCATGCTGTAGGCCCTTTCAGCCTTGGACAGAATCTTGGACGCATAAATGACCGGTTGCAAAATCCCTGATTCGTTAGCCTGTTGTAACACACACCCGACCCCGTATGACGACGTATCACAAGCTAGCACTAATCGTTTACATGGGTTATACAGGACAAGCAGTTTGTTTGAACACAACAGATTTCTGGCTTTCTCAAAGGCAGCCTCTTGTGACTTCCCCCATCTCAGTTATCTTCTTTGCGCAGCAGCATATGTAGGGGTTCGAGCAAGGTGCTTAACCCGGGTAAGAAATTACCGAAATAGTTGAGGAGTCCCAGGAACGGCTGCAGCTCTGTCACGTTCTGTGGTCTCAGTGCGTTCTTGATGGCATCTGTCTTGGTGTTGGTGGGTCTGATGCCGTCTGCTGTGATTCTCCTTCCCAAGAACTCGACCTCGGCACCAGGAAAACACACCAAACGTTTCAACCTGAGTCCCATGCGATCCAACCGACTAAGAACCTCTTCCAGATTCTTCAAGTGATCAATGGTATCTCGACCTGTAACCAGTATGTCGTCCTGGAAAACCACGGTGCGAGGGACCGACTTTAGCAGACTCTCCATGTTCCGTTGGAAGATTGCCGCAGCTGACCGAATCCCGAACGGGCATCTGTTATAGATGAATAAACCTTTGTGCGTGTTGATGCAGGTGAGGCCTTTCGAAGGTTTCTCCAGCTCCTGCGTCATGTAGGCCGAGGTCAGGTCCAACTTGGTGAACGTCTTCCCTCCAGCCAGGGTTGCAAATAGCGGGTACTGGTCCTGTAGCAAAAAACGGTTAATTGTTACTGTATAGTCCCCACACATTCTGACCGTGCTGTCACCTTTAAGTACAGGGACGATCGGGCTGGTCCACTCGTTGAATTCCACTGGTGCGATGGTGCATTCTCTCTGCAGCCTGTCCAGCTTAATTTCCACTTTCTCATGCATCATATACGGTACTGCCTGTGCCTTGTGGTGGATGGGTCGCATACCGGGAACCAAATGGATCTGCGCTTTTGCCCCCGAGAAGCTTCCCATGCCTGACTCGAGCAACGATGGAAATCTGCTCAGAACCTGGGCACATGAGGCATCGTCGACGGACGAAAACACTTGGATGTCATCCCAGTTCCAGCGGATTTTTCCCAGCCAGCTTCGGCCAAACAGTGTGGGGCCATCCCCTGGCACAAGCCACAGTGAGAGTTCGTGCACTGCTCCATCATAGGAGACTTTGACTTCTGCCCCGCCAATTACAGGGATCAGTTCCTTGGTGTAAGTTCTTAGCTTGGTGTGAATGGGGCTGAGCTTGGGCCTGTGTGCCTTGTTGCACCACAGCCTGTTGAAGGCCTTTTTGCTCATTATGGACTGACTCGCACCCATGTCCAGTTCCATGGATACTGGAATTCCGTTAAGTTCAACTTTCAACATTATTGGTGGACATTTCGTGGTGAAGGCATGTACCCCGTACACTTCTGCCTCCTCGGTTCGAGTCTCCAATTCAGCCTGATCCACAGTGGATCGATCTTCCTCTGCAACGTTGTGGTTTGCAGGGTTTGTAGGGTTTGCAGCTTGCCTGCTCACTCACTGGAGGTGTCTCATTGTTCTGCAGCCGTTGCACGCATAGTGCTTGAAGTGGCATTGATGGGGCCGATGATCACCTCCATAATGCCAACAGGGTGTTAACTGCCTCACATTAACAATTGATGGCGGATTCTGGGTCATCTGAGGTCGTGCAGCAGCCAGCATGTACATTCTGCCATGTATATTCCTGCTCAAAAACGACATTACTTTATGCACAGTACTGACTGAAACCTCTTTATGCTGCAAAATTTGTTTGGTGTTGTCGCTGGTGGACATAAATGCTTGGGCTATCATTATGGCTTTGCTCAGATTCGGAGTTTCAACAGTCAACAGTTTGCGAAGGATTACCTCATCACCAATACCAAGCACAAAAAAGTCTCTCAGCATTTGTTCTAGGAATCCATCAAATTCACAATGTCCTGCGAGGCGCTTTAGTTCGGCGACAAAGTTCGCCACTTCCTGGCTCTCTGACCGTTGACACGTGTAAAACCGAATACTTGCCATTAAAATGCTTTCTTTAGGATTTAGGTGCTCCCGGACCAGCGTACACAATTCTTCATAGGATTTAGTTGTTGGTTTTACCGGAGCTAGAAGGTTCTTCATGAGGCCATAGGTTGTTGCTCCAGTTAGGAGGATCGCCCTTCGTTTGGCAGCGTTCTCGTCCCCTTCCAGCTCGTTGGCCACAAAGTATTGGTCGAGTCTCTCCACAAAGGCCTCCAAATCGTCCCCTTCTGAGAACTTCTCCAGGATACCAACAGTTCTTTGCATTTTCGCACGGTTGTTCGTTATCTCGTCGACAATTGATACGCTCATAATAAAGGATGAAACTGAATAATGTATGCAATGAGTAAATGTGACCTTAGCTCCTTTAATAAGACTCCAGATTGCAGGTATCTCGTGGGTGGTCTGCTTATATACAGTGCTCCCAATGGATTCTGGGATCCTTTGGGACTCCAACAGGTAGACTCTCTGGTAGTGGTGTGATACAGGTTACCAAGGTTTAAATACATAACAAAAGTAGTATTGAGGGCCCTGACAACATCAGTTGCCTATATGGAATATAATGCCAACTTTTTGATAAATGTGCTCAGCAAATGATTTCTCTACTATCAAGCGACGCAATATTTCTACGACATGTAAAGGGTGCATATCATTTGAATAATGAAAATGACTTCACAAGACGTGAATTCTTTCTTTCTTTGAGGTCTCACCTTCTGCATTATTACAATGTAAAAATATGACACAATCAGTGTAATAATCTATATACTAATGTGGATCAAACAGAAATATATTTAACTGTTTGAACTCAGAGGACAATTATGGTCTTTTGTGTCGTTGGGCTGCAGCCGCTGTGGATGAGTTGTTGTCAGAAACAGATAATTTGGATACACTGCAAAATGTAACCTTGGCAATCTTTTGAATCTGTATTTTCAATTTTCATTGCCACAGTTCATGACATCAAGTGAATCGTGGCTGTGTTGGTGCTGGCTCTTCAACTGAGCTATCCATTCTTGCCTCATTTTCTGCTCCTTCCCTGTATCATTTTATACTCCTCCTTTTCAAATACGCATCTATTTTCCTTTTAAACAATGCTGGAAGGATAGATTGTTTTTGAGTCCTCAGTCATGGTGAAGTACTTCGCACATCATGAACAAGGATCAAAAAATCGCGGGCTCTCTGCCTGAGGTTTTCTGATCCACCTTTGCTGTATGCGAGTTATCTTTCCATGGGCAAGGACGTGAAAATAACTGCAACAATAGTCACTTGTGGTGAAGCATTCCACGTTCTAATAATCCTCTATGTTTTAAAAAAAACTTCTTCTGTCTCCTGGGCCCCAATATTTACCGAGTCACGATCTCGGAGTGGGGGGGCGGGAGGAGTTATAGTCAGGAAACCCGGAAGTTCTGCTTTCACTGAACGCCCTGGAGCTTGAACTCCAGGACATGCTTGAATTTTCTTGCTAGGTTTCCCATCTGACAGCTAGCCTGATTGACAGGCTGCCTGTCTGTCTGCTTGTCCAGCGGGAAAGGTTGTAGGTAGGTTTAGTTGTGGTGTGTGGGAGAGATGGAGGAGGGGGGAGCAGAGACATCATGGAGTTGGAGGGAGCCCACAAGCAGTGCTGCAATGGGCACATGTTATGGATCCAGCCCCAACTCGTCTCCTTTAACCTGACGGAGGCCAGGGAAAACCGGCCAATATGAGTTACAAATAGAAACCTTGTTAAAATGGAAGCACACAGCTGCCGTAAAATGTTTGAACGAACGATCTGCCTCGTGAGAGCAGATTGGTCGCCCAACCCTTGTTCCGCCTCTGTCAAATTCCCACCCAACCCAATCCACATTTTTTGGGGTAAAATTCACCCCTGGTGTCCAAACTCTTTGTTTTTTTAGGTGTTGCTTCAAATACTTCTAAATTTCCTTCTGAAAGTTTTCAATGTTTATCCATCATTCACCTTTCATCACTTGAACTTTGTTTTCCACTTATTACCACCAGACCCCGAGTGTCATCTCCTTTTTCAATTCTGTTATGTTCCACACCTCCCCATAGCTGAAGTGTTATTCCCTAACTCTGCAACCATCAACTAGAAATTGGTTGCTCCCAAATCCCAGATTCCAGAGCTTCGCCCAATGTCAATTAACAGCATCCCTGGTACTGCTAAATGGTTTTGCATACTACACAGATGTGGCTCTTGGACTTCTCCACGGTTGCTCTCAGGAAGCAAGCAAGCTGGCTCTCTAGCTCGCAGGTTTCTGTTCCGCCACTGCTACCACTACCTGCTCTTGCTCACTTGTGTTTTGTGAATCACCCAGTGCATGCTGCTTTATTTTGTTATCGAAATCCCACATAGTGCATGTACTTGTGCTGGCTGGAAGAATGAATAATGCAAGCCACATTTCTGGTGAAACATTATGCAGAGGAAAGACATTGAAGAGTGTGAAGTGGGATTCAAATATCTAATTCATTGAAAGTGCAAGTGCAGGTAAATAGAACCATTAAAAAAAAGTCAACAGCATTTTGGGTTTTATACAAAGGAATTTTGGGCCTCAAATTCATGAGGTGGAAGAGGGCACAAAATGGGCATATTGCCCACAGGGAGGGCAGGAATTTGGGGCAGAATCTGGACCAGTCAGATTTCTACAGCATTTCCACTCTGTTACAAATTCTAATTCAGGCCTGGTGCCCACTCCCCTTCTGTCTGCCAGAGACTTTGGGAGCATTTCTAGGGTGCTCCTGGGCCACCTGATATGCACAAACTATGGGGAAAAATAGTACGTGCCAACATAATTGCCAGTGTCACCAGCAACTCAAGTTAATAGCTGGCGAAAATGGCTGCAGTGCTACAGTTGAAAAATTTACTGTGTGTTGGCAAATGCAGCACGGCGCTAACTTACAGTGCAATGCCTTCCTGGTGGCGTTAATGGACCCCTCAGATGTTTCTACGGCCGCAATTGAGATTCCAGGATGGTATGTTGCCTCTCTGGTGCAAGGGTCAAGGATGTCTCGGAGCGGCTGCAGCGCATTCTGGAGGAGGAGGTGAACAGCCAGCTATCGTGGTGCATATAGGTACCAATGATATAGGTAAAAAAACGGGATGAGGTCCTCCAGCTAAATTTAGGGAGCAAGGAGCTAAATTAAAAAGTAGGACCTCAAAGTTAGTAATCTCAGGATTGCTACCAGTGCCACATGCTAGTCAGAGCAGGAATCGCAGGATAGCTCAGATGAATACATGGCTTGAGGAATGGTGCAAGGGGGGAGGGATTCAAATTCCTGGGGCATTGGAACCGGTTCTGGGGGAGGTGGGACCAGTACAAACCAGATGGTCTGCACTTGGGCGGAGTGTTTGCTAGTGCTGTTGGGGAGGGTTTAAACTAAAATGGCAGGGGGATGGAACTCAATGCAGGAAGGCAGAGGGAAGTAAAAAGAGGGCAGAAGCCAAAAGGTAGGAAGGAGAAGAACAAGAGTGGAGAGCAATCAAGGGCAAAAATCAAAAAGGGCCACATTACAACATAAATCTAAAAGGACAAAGAGTGTTAAAAAAAAAAGCCTGAAGGCTTTGAGTCTCAATGCGAGGAGCATTTGTAATAAGGTGAATGAATTGACTGCGCAGATAGCTGTCAATGGATATGATGTAATTGGGATTACGGAGACATGGCTCCAGGGTAACCAAGGCTGGGAACTCAACATCCAGGGGTATTCAATATTCAGGAAGGAAAAGGAGGTGGGGTAGCGTTGCTGGTTAAAGTGGAGATTAACACAATAGTAAGGAAGGACATTAGCGTGGATGATGTGGAATCTATAAGGGTAGAGCTGTGGAACACCAAAGGGCAGAAAACGTTAGTGGGAGTTGTGTACAGACCACCAAACAGTAGTAGGGAGGTTGGGGACAGCATCAAACAAGAAATTAGGGATGCGTGCAATAAGGGTACAGCAGTTATCATGGGCGACTTTAATCTACATATTGATTGGGCTAACCAAACTGGTAGCAATACTGTGGAGGAGTCATCCCTGGAGTGGATAAGGGATGGTTTTCTCGACCAATATGTCAAGGAAACAACGAGAGAGCAGGCCATCCTAGACTGGATCTTGTGTAACAAGAGAGGATTAATTAGCAATCTGGTCATGCAAGGCCCCTTGGGGAAGAGTGACCATAATATGGTAGAATTCTTTATTAAGGTGGAGAGTGACACAGTTAATTCAGAGACTAGGGTCCTGAACTTGGGGAAAGGTAACTTCGATGGTATGAGACGTGAATTGGCTAGGATAGACTGGAGAATGATACTTAAAGGGTTGATGGAGAATGGGCAATGGCCTATCATTTAAAGATCACATGGACGAACTTCAACAATTGTACACCCCTGTGTAGCGTAAAAGTAAAAAAGGGAAGGTGGCTCAACCGTGGCTAACAAGGGAAATTAGGCAAAGTGTTAAATCCAAGGAAGAGGCATATAAATTGGCCAGAAAAAGCAGCAAACCTGAGGACTGGGAGAAATTTAGAATTCAACAGAGGAGAACAAAGGGTTTAATTTTCAGGGGGAAAAGAGTGTATGAGAGGAAGCTTGCAGGCAACATAAAAACTGAATGCAAAAGCTTCTATAGAAATGTGAAGAGAAAAAGTTTAGTGAAGACAAACGTAGGTCCCTTGCAGTCAGAATCAGGTGAATTCATAATGGGGAACAAGGAAATGGCAGACCAATTGAACAAATACTTTGGTTCTGTCTTCACTAAGGAAGACACGAATAACCTCCCAAAAATACTAGGGGGCTGAGGGTCTAGCGAGAAGGGGGAACTGAGGGAAATCCTTATAAATCAGTAAAATGTGTTAGGGAAATTGAAGGGACTGAAGGCCGATAAATCCCCAGGGCTTGATAGTCTGCATCACAGAGTACTTAAGGAAGTGGCCCTAGAAATAGTAGATGCATTGGTGGTCATTTTCCAACATTCCATGGACTCTGGATCAGTGCCTATGGATTGAAGGGTAGCTAATGTAACCCCACTTTTTAAAAAAGGAGGGAGAGAAAACAGAATTATAGACCAGCCTGACATCGATGGTGGGGAAAATGCTGGAGTCAATTATTAAAGATGTAATAGCAGCGCATTTGGAAAGTAGTGACAGGATCGGTCCAAGCCAGCATGGATTTATGAAAGGGAAATCATGCTTGACAAATCTTCCAGAGTTTTTTGAGGATATAACGAGTAGAGTGGATAAGGGAGAACCAGTAGATGTGGTGTATTTGGACTTTCAAAAGGATTTTGAAAAGGCCCACACAAGAGATTAGTGTGCAAAATTAAGGCACATGATATTGGGGGTAATGTATTGACATGGATAGAGAACTGGTCGGCAGACAGGAAGCAAAGAGTGGGAATAAACGGGTCCTTTTCAGAATGGCTAGTGGGGTGCCACATGGTTCAGTGCTGGGACCCCAGCTATTTACAATATACATTAATGATTTAGACGAAGGAATTGAATGTAATATCTCCAAGTTTGCAAATGACACTAAGCTGGGTGGCAGTGTGAGTTGTGAGGAGGATGCTAAGAGACTGCAGGGGAACTTGGACAGGTTAGGTGAATGGGCAAATGCATGGCAGATGTAGTATAATATGGATAATTGTGAGGTTATCCACTTTGGTGGCAAAAACAGGAAGGCAGATTATTATCTGAATGGTGACAGATTAGTAAAAGGGGAGGTGCAACGAGATATGGGTGTCATGGTACATCAGTCATTGAAGGTAGGCATGCAGGTACAGCAAGCAGTAAAGAAAGCAAATGGCATGCTGGCCTTCATAGCGAGGGGATTTGAGTATAGGAGCAGGGCGATCTTGCTGCAGTTGTACAGGGCCTTGGTGAGACAATTATTGTGCGCAGTTTTGGTCTTCTAATCTGAGGAAGGATGTGCTTGCTATTGAGGGAGTGCAGCAAAGGTTCACCAGACTGATTCCCGGGCTCAGACAGCATCTCGACCTGAGACATGAACTCTGTTTCTTTCTCCATGGATGTCTCCTGAACTGTTGAGTATTTGCAGCATTTTCTGTTTTCTCAGAGGCCTTTCTTTATGATCTGAGGCTTTGAAAGCTTTCAGCAACACTCCCTACACACTTTAAAAATGTTTAACATCTATTGCAGTAAGCCACTCCTTCAATAGAATCAAAAGAAAACCAATCCAAAAGCTTAAATGCAAACTTACCTGCAAAATGCGTGTCCTTTTAAGAGGTGCTGACAGTCTCTTTACATGTTAGGTTTCCCTGGCGTGCTTAGGTCCCAGCTAACTCAGTGCTAGCGTCAAAGTTGGCTGTGGTGATGTTAAGTCGGCGTAAGCATCAATCCGCCATTTTATTTTTGTAGTCCGCTAATTCTTACCTCCAGTGCCACGGAGAGGATCAAAATGGAGGACTCCGTGGGACCCGCTAATAGCTGGCGAAAGAGTGATGGCTGCTCCTCCACCCTGACTCCGCCCCTGCCTCAGCTCATCTGCTGCTGAAATCCTCATCCACGCATTTGTTACCTTGAGACTTCACTATTTCAACACACTCCTGGATGGCTTCCCATCTTCCACCCTCCATAAACTTGAGCTTATCCAAAACTCTGTTGCCCGTATCCTAATTCGCACCAAGACCCATTCAGCCATCATTCCTGTACTTGCTGACCTACACTGGCTCCTGGTCTGGTAACGCTTTGATTTTAAAGTTCTCATCCTTGTTTTCAAATCCCTCCATTGCCTCGCCCCTCCCTATCTCTATAGCCTCCTCAAGCTGTACACACGATAGGTCATGTGCTTTCATTTGTAACTCTTTTGGAGTTTACCTGAAAAACATAAACATTAATCCGTGCCCCCCGACCTGGATGACACACCAGACATTTACAAGGCCCTTTTTTTTCCTTTTTTTGTTTTTTTTTTGTGTTTTTCTTTTTTTGGGTTTTTTTTTTTGGGCACTAATATCACATTTTTTTTTTCTTCCAGTGCCCCCTATAAAAGGGGAGGGGGACACTAAATGTGCTTTCATTTGTAATTCAGTTAGGATGCAAACAGCTGTTCCCAGACCTAAGCTGATTATGCCTCATTAAATTGTTAATTAGTTCAACAAGGTCCGTACACAGTGTGAACCATTGTTCACCAAATGGAGCCATGCTCAGTCTGTTTCATTGTGGCTTTGATCTGGCTTGATTGACAGCTCTGTACTGTGACTTTTCAGCCTGGGTGTATTCCACTGATTTTTGCCATATCCTCAGTTTGTGCTATTTAATTGTATTTCTACATCATGGCAGTGGGACAGAACTCCATGCAATATCATCAAATAACTAAGTTTACAGACTATAAAAAGGGCTTTTAACATTTTAGAATGCCTTTTATTTCCAAGTCAACAAATCAGCTGCGTGCAAGTTTAACTTTTTTTTTTCTGCTGCATTCTGCTTTTGCTTCTTGCAATAAATTCAACTGGTAGTCTAATCTTAACTGTATACTCTAACAACCTGATGAATTTCTGCTTATTGGAAAGGTTAGGAGTACTTGGTCAGCAGATTACTTAAGATTTTTGTGCAAAATAACTCAGTACAAGAATCATTTAATTCTGTAATATGCTAACCCATTCACTTTACTGAATTTTTGTACTGTATGTTGAGTGGCTAACTTGTACCTTGTCCACTCTGTACATAAAAGTTTTTATTCATTGTCAGTGTCGTTGGCAAGGTCAGCATTATTGCACTTCCCTTGTTGCCCTGAGAAGATGGTGATATAACTGGGTGGCTTGCTAGGTCACTTTGGAGACAGTTAAGTAACTGAATAAAATCACTATCACTAATGAAATAGTACTTGGTAAAATAATGGGACTAAAGGCGGACAAGTCCCCTGGACCTGATGGCTTACATCCTAGGGTCTTAAAAGAAGTGGCTGCAGAGATAATGGATGCATTGGTTATAATCTACCAAAATTTCCCTGGATTCTAGGGCGGTCCCAGCAGATTGGAAAACTGCAAATGTAATGTCCCTATATAAAAAAGGAGGCAGAAAATAAGCAGGAAACTATAGACTAGTTAGCCTAACATCTGTCGTTGGGAAAATTCTGGAGTCTATTATTAAGGAAGCAGTAGCTGGACATTTGGAAAAACATGATTCAATCAAGCAGAGTCAGCATGGCTTTATGAAAGGGAAATCATATTTGATAAATTTGATGGAGTTCTTTGAGGATGTAACAAGCAGGGTGGATAAGGGGGAACAAGTGGATGTGGTGTATTTGGATTTCCAGAAGGCATTCAATAAGGTGTCACATAAGAAGTTACTACACAAGATAAAAGCTCACGGGGTTGGGGGTAATATATTAGCATGGATAGAGGATTGGCTAACTAACAGAAAACAAGAGTTGGGATAAATGGGTCATTTTCCGGTTGGCAAACAGTGACTAAGTGGGGTGCCACAGGGATCGGTGCTGGGTCCTCAACTATTTACAATCTATATTAATGACTTGGATGAAGGGACCGAGTGTAATGTAGCCAAGTTTACTGATGAAACAAAGATGGGTGGGAAAGCAAGTTGTGAGGAGGACACAAATTATCTGCAAAGGGATATAGACAGGCTAAGTGAGGGGGCAAAAATTTGGCAGATGGAGTATAATGTGGAAAAACATGAGATTATACACTTTGGCAGAAATAATAGAAAAGCAAATTATAATTTAAATGGAGAAAAATTGCAAAGTACTGCAATGCAGAGGGACTTGGGGGTCCTTGTGCATGAAACACAAAAAGTGAGTATGCAGGTATAGCAAGTAATCAGGAAGGCAAATGGAATGTTGACCTTTATTGCAAGGGGAATGGAGTATAAAAGCAGAGAAGTCCTGCTACAACTGTACAGGGTATTGGAAAGCTCACAACTGGAGTACTATGTACAGTTTTGGTCTCCGTATTTAAGGAGGGATAGACTGATTCCCGGGATGGCGGGACTGACCTATCAAGAAAGACTGGATCAACTGGGCTTGTATTCACTGGAGTTCAGAAGAATGAGAGGGGACCTCATAGAAACGTTTAAAATTCTGACGGGGTTAGACAGGTTAGATGCAGGAAGAATGTTCCCAATGTTGGTGAAGTCCAGAACCAGGGGTCACAGTCTAAGGATAAGGGGTAAGCCATTTAGGACCGAGATGAAGAGGAACTTCTTCACCCAGAGAGTGGTGAACCTGTGGAATTCTCTACCACAGAATGTTGTTGAGGCCAATTCACTAAATATATTCAAAAAGGAGTTAGATGAAGTCCTTACTACTAGGGGGATCAAGGGATATGGCGAGAAAGCAGGAATGGGGTACTGAAGTTGCATGTTCAGCCATGAACTCATTGAATGGCGGTGCAGGCTAAAAGGGCCGAATGGCCTACTCCTGCACCTATTTTCTATGTTTCTATGTTTCTATGCATTGGAGGCTGTTCAGCGAAGGTTCACTCGGTTGATTCCTGAGATGAAGGGGTTGATTTATGAAGATAGGTTGAGTAGGTTGGGCCTATACACATTGGAGTTTAGAAGAATGAAAGGTGATCTTATTGAAACATGTAAGATAATAAGGGGGCTCGACAAGGTGGATGTAGAGAGGATACTTCCACTCATAGGGGAAACTAAAACTAGGGTCATAGTCTTAGAATAAGGAGCTGCCTATTTAAAACTGAGATGAGGAGAAATTTCTTCTTTCAGAGGGTTGTAAATCTATGGAATTCGCTGCCCCAGAGAGCTGTGGAGGCTGGGTCATTTGAATATATTTAAGGCGGAGATAGATAGATTTTTAAGCGATAAGGGAGTAAAGGATTATGGGGAGTAGGCAGGAAAATGGAGCTGAGTCCATGATCAGATCAGCCATGATCTTATTGAAGGTTGGAGCAGGTTCAAGGCGGCGGTCCATAGTGCAGCCAGTGTCAGAGCAGTGAATGACCCTTCTTCAATGTGATTGGCTGCTTAGAAAGCTTGTTGACATCATTGCAACATCGCACTAGGAATTCCCATTACAGAGCGCTGAAATCAATTGAACGTCGAAAAAGACAAACTTTTCAATGCAGAGATCTCGAGATGTGGGCAGCTTTCTTTGGGGACTACGGCGAGCACCTTTGCTTCACTGCTGACTGCAAATTACAGGTCATGATTTGTATGTCGTAACTCCCTGTAATATTTACACCGTGATTGTTTGCACTGAGGGAACTCAGGGAAGACATATCACGTTCTTCCAACACCCACACCCGATTTCTCGGAAAGCTTGGTGCACGTGTTACAAATGACATCGTTGGACTGGATGAAATCTGGAAGTTACAACACTGTCGCTATTCACTTCATACCCAATAAACCTGTTGATAATCCGTGACCCACACACAATGCCCCATCTATGGCAGCTGGGGGGGAGGGGGGTGTAAGGTCAGGAACTTTAGCTGGGTGAGGCATGAGCTTGGGCTGGGGGCCTCAGGAAATTCGGCTGGGGGAGGCATGCACTTGGGCTGGGGATAAGTAAGGAACTTGGGCTGGAGGGGGTTGGTAAGGGACTTGGGCTGAGGGAGGCATGAACGAGCTGGGGGTAAGGAACTTGGGCTGGGTGAGGCATGAACTAGGGCTGAGGGGTGGATGAACTTGGATCAGGGACTTTGGCTGGGGGAGGCATGCACTTGGGCTGGGGTCAGGGATTTGGGAGGCTTCTACTGGGTTTGTGGAGCTCTATCCTCTCTCTGACTGCTTGCAGGGGAGTTTTGAAGTCGGAATGGCTTGAATTACACTTTGCAAAATCATTCAGAACTTGGGCTGGCCGGTTCCAATTATACACTCCAAAGAAACTTCTGGATGTGGCTTATCCTCCAAGGGGACCAATCAGCAATCAGGTCATGTGATAATGGAGAGCCAATCAGCCAGAAACACAGTGCAAATAACTGGGTCCATAATATTGCTGCACGGTGTTGTATTATCTTTTCCTCACAAATCACTCAAAATGCTTTCTTTAAAAAGTTTCAACTGTTACTTCCTCCTCCCCCCCCAGGTAACTGAAGTTTTGATATCCAAAATAAGTTCTTAAACAAAATAAAACATTTAAAAAATGTATTTCATAATAACATGATTAAATTTATCTTTTATATCTTCTAGGCCTCAGCCTCTCCCAAAAATCTAGTTCAGATTTAATATTTCTGTCCAGAAACTCTCTTACCTGAATGTGTAATGTGCAGTGTACCCAATTTCCCAGGACACATTTCTAGAAGTTTCTACACAATTGTTTTTCCGAATTATTTGAAGAAAGGTTAGAGGAAACATTTCTAAAATTTTATTCAGGTAAAGTTCATGTTGAGTTTTTTAAGAGAGGCTGTGCATGTGAGAGAGGGAGAAAAATGACAAATGTACTAGTTACACACTTGTGTAATTTTGTATTCCATAAATTTCAGAAAGTATGTTAAACTAAAAGAGAGACATGTCCTAATTTGAGTTCAGTTTAAAAAAAAAACAAGTTGAATTTTCAAGCAATACTATTATGTTGACAGCTAGAAATGTAAACATTTTAATTAGTCTGCCTGTGAGACAGAAAGGGAGTGTTCGAGTGAAAGGGTGAGCCAGAAGTCATAGTTCATGTAAAACCAATAATGTAGGAAATAATAGGATTCAGATCCAGCAAAAAATAGTGTTTGAGTTAGGTGGTACATTAGGAAGCAAGATTTTGAAGGCAATAACCTTACGATTACTACCAGTGTTATGCATTAGCCAGATCAGGATCAGCCAGATTGGAAAATCCAGACTCAAGGCTCATGTTGAGAAAAACTGCAGTGAAGACTTTTACAGTCAAATGTTTCTGTGCTGTAATTGTATGAAATATTCAGGTAAAAGGGTCATCATTTAATCTAATGACACTCAAATCCGTTGTATGTATAAGGTTTAAGTTTCGGATCATGGGAAGCATGGGCATATCTTTGGAATGACAGGAATACCACCCTACCCATTGGCCTACGTAGAGGTTTAGGGATAGAATTCCAGAGCTTAGTGCCTGGCGGCTGAAGGCACGGCCACAAATGGTTGAGCGATTAAAATCAGGGATGCTCAAGTGGGCAGAATTAGAAGAGCGCAGATATCTCGAAGTGTGGGGGAGGGGGTGGGCGGGGGAGAGGTTGTGTCCTGGAGGAGATTACAGAGATCGGGAAGGGAGAGGTCATGGAAGGATTTGAAAATGAGGATGAGAATTTTAAATTCGAGGCATTACTTAACTGGGAGCCAATGTAGGTCAGCGAGCACAGGGCTGGTGTATGACCGGGACTTGGTGCGAGTTAGGACATGGACAGCCAACTTATGGATCACCTCAAGTTTACTTAGGGTAGAATGTGAGAGGCCAGCCAGGAGTGCGTTGGAAGAGTCAAGTCTAGAGATAACAAAGGCATGGATGGGGGTTTCAGCAGCAGATAAGCACATTTGCCAAAATTTCCAATTTTACTCCAGCAGGTTAAGCTCCCTGCTGGCAGTGTGATTTTGGAATCAGATGGTGAATGGCCCAAAGTCCAATAATAATGAAAAAAAGCGATTTAAAAAAAAATTCTAAATAATTAAATAACTCCCACTTCTATAATACAGGGTAGTTTGAAAGATATCTACTGCTTCAAGTTTGTAGTTTCAATAATAACTGTAATAATATGTTTTTTATTTTCAAGTCTTATTTTGGTAACCAAAAAATGCTAAGAAAGACTTGCATTTATATAGCGCCTGTCACAACCACTGGACGTCTCAAAGCGCTTTACAGCCAATTAATTACTTTTGGAGTGTAGTCACTGTTGTAATGTGGGAAATGTGGCAGCCAACTTGCGCACAGCAAGCTCCCACAAACAGCAATGTGATAATGACCAGATAATCTGTTTTTGTTAGGTTGATTGAGGGATAAATATTGGCCAGAACAATGGGGATAACTCCCTTGCTCTTCTTCGAAATAGTGTCATGGGATCTTTTACATCCACCGACAGGGCCTCGGTTTAACGTCTCATCCGAAAGACGGCACCTCTAACAGTGCAGCACTCCCTCAGCACTGCACTGGAGTGTCAGCCTAGATTTATGTGCTCAAGTTCCTGGAGTGGGACTTCAACCCACAACCTTCTGACTCAGAGGCGAAGGTGCTACCCACTGAGTCACAGCTGACACTAAAGGTGCAAGATGAACAGCATACATCATGCAACTCATGTTACTGTATTGTAAGTGTGTTAAAGTTCAAGCATTATACAGTGTAAAACTAAACAGTAGCAACAATGTTCAGATTTGCTTTGCATATAATTTTACACTTGAAATTGTAAGCATCTTTTGTTTCTTAAGTTTTAGAACTAATCTCCATAGTTAGTATTTTGGGCATTTGATTAAAGGTTCAAGAGATTTCCATGTTTTGAAGAATGTGTCCTAATTGTATTTATAGCTACTTACAACACTGTTAATGACTAAATATAACAGGGAAGCAAGCTACTTTTAGTAGCATTATCAGCAAGGGTAAATAGATCCATGTGTTTGAGCTTTATCTGAGAAGTGTCAGCTGCCTTGTCATTATATGCGAATGCAGACAGCCAGTCCACATGTCCTTTAGGAATGTGTAATTTCATATATGACAAAATAAGAGCCTGTAAAACTGCTTCAGAATGGCTTGAAAAATGCAGCAAAATATCGACTCAGATCACATATAGTATGTGTTTGGGTCAAAGCTTATCAAAGCTTGTTCCCCCCACCCCCCTTAACCACTCCTTCTGATCTCTTGCTAATGTTGCCTTATGTGACTTCTGTGCACCCTCCTTTCTGCAACTTCCTGTCCTGATAGCACAGTTGCTGGCTCTCCTAAAGAGAAAACTTTTTGACTCGTGTTTCTCCTTAACTGTAAACCTGATGATCTTGGAAAGAACCTCCTGCATTGTACTATGTTGTTCGTTCATTAAGGCTATAAAATATTATTGCTGCCAGCTTTGTCAGATCTTCCGTTTACTAGACTTCTATAAGAAGTTGGGTCAACTTTCATTTTCAGTGTACATCAGGCGAGCGGTGGGTGTAGCAATCAGAACACCTGACCAATGTTACTAGTGACAGGCTTGAACCAATGGTAAGGACGTAATTTGAATGGGACTGGGGTAAGATTTCTGCACAACTTGCAATGGGAGGGGATGAAGGGATGGAAAATTTAGCATCCCACCTACTGAGCTGAACCAGCAGGGAACCCTTGAAGTGAAAGGCCAGGCAAATTTCAGGGGGGTGCGGGGTGGGTAATGACAGAAAATAAGGTAGCAATTCGTAGGATTTTTATGGAGGTGTAGAGCAATTTATTAACACAGCCACCAAAAAATTCTCCACAAACCTGAATTTTGGCCATTTTAATGCAGCATCTAATGATCACTTTAAGGAAAGCTGGATTGACTGCTTACCACTTGATGTGAGTTAGTGTAGCTTGTACAGCATGGGCGCTGTACGTTTTCAATTCAAAATTTCATACGGTGTTATGTCCCTCCTAAGCCCATGATTTGCATATAGTAATGATGCTGCAACCTGTTTCTGGCAGGAGCCCAGGCCATTTATTTCACAAGCCGTTCTAAAATTATAGCAGGCATGAAGACAGCAGGAAGACCACAATAAGTTTATTTTTTTATTATTCATTTCACAGGATGTGGGCATTGCTGGCAAAGCCACCATTTACTGCCATCCTTAATTGCCTTTGAGAAGCTGGTGGTGGTGAGCCGCCTTCTTGAACCACTGCAATACGTGTGGTGAAGATACTTCCACAGTGCTGTTGGGTAGGGTGTTCTAGGATTTTGAGCCAGCGCTGATGAAGGAACGACAATATATTTTCCAAATCCGGAGGCGAACTTGGTGGTGGTGATGTACCCATGCGCCTGCTACTCTTGTCCTTCTAGGTAGTAGAGGTTGCGAGTTAGGGAGGTGCTGCCAAAGAAACCTTGGTGAGTTGCTGCAGTGCACCTTATAGATGGTGCAGCCATGATGCGGTAAAGAGTATTCCATCACACACCTGACTTGTGACTTGTGGAAAGGTTTTGGGAGTCAGGAGGTGAGTCACTCGCTACAGAATACCCAGCCTCTGATCTGTTCTTGTAGCCATAGTATTTATGTGGCTGGTCCAGTTAAGTTTCTGGTCAATGGTGACCCCCAGGATGTTACTGGTGGGGGATTCGACAATATTAATGCCATTGAATGTCAAGGGGAGGTGGTTAGATCCTCGCATGTTGGCGGTAGTCATTGCCTGGCACTTATGTGGCGCAATTGTTACTTGCCACTTATCAGCCCAAACCTGAGTTTTGTCCAGGTCTTGCTGCAGGCGGGCGTGGACTGCTTCATTATCTGAGCAGTTGCGAATGGAACTGAACACTGTGCAGTCATCAGCGAACATCCCCAGTTCTGACCTTGTGATGGAGGAATGGTCATTGATGAAGCAGCTGAAGATGGTTGGGCCTAGGACACTGCCTTGATGAACTCCTGTCGGGATATTCTAGAGCTGAGATGATTGGCCTCCAACAACCGCACCCAGCTTCCTTTGTGCTAGGTATAACTCCAGCCAGCGGAGAGTTTTCCCCCTGATTCCTATTGTTTTCAATTTTACTCGGGCTCCTGATGTCACACTCTGTCAAACACTGCTTTGATGTCAAGGGCAGTCACTCTCACCTCGCTTCTGGAACTCAACTCGTTTGTCCATGTTTGGACCAAGGCTGTAATGAAGTATGGAGCCAAGTGGTTCTGGCGGAACCCAAACTGAGCATCAGTGAGCAGGTTATTGGTGAATAAGTACCACTCGATAGCACTATCGACGACAACTTCCACCACTTTGCTGATGATTGAGAGTAGACTGATGGGGCGGTAATTGGTCTGATTGGATTTGTCCTGCTTTTTGTGGACAGGACATACCTGGGCAATTTTCCACTTTATCAGGTAGATGCCACTGTTGTTGCTGTACTGGAACACCTTGGCTAAAGGTGCAGATAATTCTGGAGCAGAAGTCTTCAGCACGACAGCCAGGATGTTATTGATAGCCCATTGCCTATGCTGTATCCAGTGCGTTCAGCTGTTTCTTGATATCATGTGGAGTGGATCAAATTGGCTGAAGACTAGCTTCTGTGATGATGGGGACCTCAGGAGGAGGCCAATATGGATCATCCACTCGGCACTTCTGGCTGAAGATGGTTGCAAATGCTTCAGCCTTGTCTTTTGCACTCATGTGCTGGGCTCCACCATCATTGAGGATGGGGATGGTCATGGAGCCTTCTTCTCCCATTAGTTATTTAATTGAACACCACCATTCACGACTGAATGAGCTTTGAGCTGATCTGTTGGTTGTGGGATCACTTAGCTCTGTCTATAGCATGCTGCTTCTGCTGTTTAGCTTGCATTTAGTCCTGTGTTGTAGCTTCACCACGTTGGCACCTCATATTTATGTACACCTGGTGCTGCTCCTGGCATGCTCTTCTACACTCCTCATTTACGCAAGGTTGGGCCCCTGGCTTGATGGTAATGGTGGTAAAAACAGAAAGACAGACTATTATCTGAATGGTGACAGATTAGGAAAAGGGGAGGTGCAAAGAGACCTGGGTGTCATGGTACATCAGTCATTGAAGGTTGGCATGCAGGTGCAGCAGGCGGTTAAGAAAGCAAATGGCATGTTGGCCTTCATAGCAAGGGGATTTGAGTACAGGGGCAGGGAGGTGTTGCTACAGTTGTACAGGGCATTGGTGAGGCCACACCTGGAGTATTGTGTACAGTTTTGGTCTCCTAACCTGAGGAAGGACATTCTTGCTATTGAGGGAGTGCAGCGAAGGTTCACCAGACTGATTCCCGGGATGGCGGGACTGACCTATCAAGAAAGACTGGATCAACTGGGCTTGTATTCACTGGAGTTCAGAAGAATGAGAGGGGACCTCATAGAAACATATAAAATTCTGACGGGGTTAGACAGGTTAGATGCAGGAAGAATGTTCCCAATGTTGGGGAAGTCCAGAACCAGGGGTCACAGTCTAAGGATAAGGGGTAAGCCATTTAGGACCGAGATGCGGAGGAACTTCTTCACCCAGAGAGTGGTGAACCTGTGGAATTCTCTACCACAGAAAGTTGTTGAGGCCAATTCACTAAATATATTCAAAAAGGAGTTAGATGAGGTCCTTACTGCTAGGGGGATCAAGGGGTATGGCGAGAAAGCAGGAATGGGGTACTGAAGTTGAATGTTCAGCCATGAACTCATTGAATGGCGGTGCAGGCTAGAAGGGCCGAATGGCCTACTCCTGCACCTATTTTCTATGTTTCTATGTTTCTAATGGTAGAGTGAGGAATATGTCAGACCATGGGGTTACAGATTGTGGTGGAATACAGTTCTGCTGCTGCTGCTAAGTGCCTCAAGGATGGCCAGTTTTGAGTTCTGAATCTATCCCATTTAGCACATTGATAGTGCCACACAACACGATGGAGGGTGTCCTAAGTGTTTAGACAGGATTTCGTCTTCACAAGGACTGTGCGGTTCACACTCCTACCAATACTGTCATGGACAGATGCATCAGTGACAGGTTGATTGGTGAGACAAGGTCAAGTAGGTTTTTCCCTCGTGTTGGTTCTCTCACCACTTGCCGCAGGTGCAGTCTGGCAGCTGTGTACTTCAGGACCCCGCGAGCAGTGATGCAACCGAGCCACTTTTGATGATGGACATTGAAGTCCCCCACCCAGAGTACATGCTGTGCCCATGCCATCACTCAGTGCTTCTTCCACGTATTTGGCTTGGTGTCAAATTTCGTATGATAATACTCCTTGGAACGTTTTCCTATGTTAAAGGCTCTGCCCCTTTGCCACAGAAACTCTCACATGCCTTTGTTACCTTCAAACTGGATTTTCTTGAAGATTTCCATTCTCCACCTTTCGTAACCACAAATGTGTGCAAAATTGTGCCACACATATCCTATCCCACATTAGTCATCGCAGATCTACTTTGGCTCCCGTCTCCCAGCACCTTAAATATAAGATCCTCCTCCTTGTCGTTAAATCCCTCCAGGGCCTTGTCTCATCCAAGCTCTGTATTCAACCCACCCCAGCTCTGGCCTTTGGTAAATTCTCCTCCCTTTGCCCCATTATTGAACCATCAACCACTTGGGTTCTACTTTGTGGGATTACCTCTATATCTCTCAGCCTTTCCACCCCACTCCTCCTTTAGAAATCTTTTCGAAACCCATTTTTTCAGCCAAGTCTTCAGTCACTCCATCTGACTCAGCTTCCATTTTGCTGTGAGGTGCTTGAATTTTTTTTATATTAACTGTAACGTATAAATGCAAGTTGTGTTCACTGTTTGATATTTCTATTAGTTGAAGTTTTGTGATTACTAATATTTAAATAACTATATCAAACTTTACAAGAATGATTTGAGAAATTAGCCAATCATTATTTCTCACTTCATTACAACAAATACTGTTGTAAGCTATCCCTCCTCTTCCTTCTCGACCAGTCTGCAGCCTTTGACACGGTTGACCACACCATCCTCCTCCAACGCCTATCCTTCGTTATCTAATAGGGTAGGACTGCACTCGCCTGATTCCTATCTATCCCGTTGTAGCCAGAGAATTACCTGCAATGGCTTCTCTTCTCACTCCCACACCATTACCTCTGGAGTCCTCCAAGGATCTATCCTTGGGGTCCCTCCTATTTCTCATCTATATGCTGCCCCTTGGCATCAAACAAAGACACAGCATCATGTTCCACATGTACACTGATGAGATCTAGCTCTATCTCCACCATCTCTCTTGATCCCCCCACTGTCTCTGATTTGTCACGCTGCTTGTCCGACATCCAGTACTGGATAAGCAAAAATTTACTCCAATTAAATATGGGGAAAACCAAAACCATTTTCTTCAGTCCACGCCACAAACTCCGTTCCCTAGCCACCGACTCCATCACTCTGCTTGACCATTGTCTGAGGATGAACCAAACTGTTTGCAGTCTTCGTATCCTATTTGACCCTGAGCTGAGCTTCTGATCCCATATCCTCTCCATCACCAAGACTGCCTGTTTCCATCTCCATAAATACATCAATACATCGCCCTTCTTCGCCCCTGCCTCACCTCATCTGCTACTAAAAGCTTCATGCATGACTTTGTTGCTTCTAGACTGAACTATTCCAATGCTCTACTGGCTGGCCTTCCACCTTCCACCCTCCGTAAACTTGAGCTCATCTTAAACTCTGCTGCCCGTATCCTAACTTGCACCAAGCCCCATTCACCCATCACCCCTGTGCTCACTGACCTACATTGGCTTCCGGTCCGGCAATCCCTCAATTTTAAAATTCAAATCCTTGTTTTCAAATCCCTCCATGGTCCCTTCCCATCTCTGTAATCTCCAGCCCTACAACTCTCCTCCAATTCTGGCTATGTGGATCCCCAATTCTCTTTGTTCCACCATTGGCGGCCGTGCCTTCAGCTGCCTAGGTCCTAAGCTCCAGAATTCCCTCCCTAAACCTTTCTGCCTCTCTACCTCTTAAGACGCTCCTTAAAACCTACCTCTTTTGACCAAGCTTGTGTTCACCTGTCCTAATATCTCCTTATTTGGCTTGGTATCAAATTTTGTATGTTAACGCTCCTTGGAACGTTTTCGTATGTTAAAGGCTCTTTCAATGCAAGTTGGTGTTCTGAGCTGAGAGCTGGAGATGCTTTTCTACACTGAGGTTTGTGAAACTGTGGAATGCACTACCACAGTTAATGATTGAAGCAGAGACTAATCAACATTTAACAATAGGTTAGATAAGTGGCTGAAGGAAAGGGGAATAGGAATGGTGTAGGCACATGAGGTAAGGACTTATGCATGTGGAGGATAAACACCAACACAATATGGTTGGGCCAAACAGCTTGTTTCCGTGTTGTCATGTCTATTTAATTCTATGATCTTTAGTTAATCATTTTTTAAAATGACAGACAATATGGGGGAGAAATTAGGGTCATTTGTGCCTCCCATTAGCGCCCCTGCAAATGACTTTTCGCCCGGTCGTGGCGCTGCCAATGACTCCGGCTAAATTCCACAGGAATTTAGTGGCGGCGGTAACCGGTAGCACCCCGCTCCGCTGTGCCGCCCATGACAACATCATCACCGTGCATAGCGAACCGTTTTCACCCCGGAGAAAAAATTTGGGGGCGTCCTGTGAATCTGCACTGGGCGATGAGAGTGACAGCTTTAGGAGTCGCGTACTGGACTGCAGGCTGCTCACGGAGCACTAGTTAAAGGGGAGGTGGCGTGTGTGAAAAATACAAATTGGCCGACTTACCAGTTGCGGCCTGTTGCATTGTTGGACACAGGATCTGTGCCACGATCTGATAGCCCGGCACTCTGCTTGAGGTCCAGGTAGGGAGCTGCAGAGTCTGCAGCTTGTCCCTCCCCTTTAATGAAAGGGAGGCCCCCCTCTATGTGGCAGCGTGAGAGCCCTTCTCCCTGTGCTTCCGCCCTGCTCGCGCTCCACTTCCTCTTGGGGGCGGTAACCCCAATATCGCGAGCGGGGTGGGACTTCCGCGCCTGGCACAGGAACTCCCGCCTCACAGCTGTTGCCGCCCCCATACGGGGCGTTATGCAATTTGCCCACGATACATTTTTCAGTGGAATCTTGTTACATGGATAATAACCTTAGTAGGGTTTGAAAATTAATTTAATTGACAAGAAAAATCTGGTTTAAAGAGCAGTGAGGTTCTACCAGACATTGAACAGTCCTGGTAATTTGGAAACAAATAATGTCATGCTACCTGATGAGTAAGAACGTTCCTTAAATCTACTTTAGTGCTAACTATTCATTATGCCTGAACCAAGCTGATAATTAAAATGTTATAGAACAGAATAGAGAAAGGAAGATATTTCAAAGATATTCGTCAATAAAACATGGCTAACAAGCGGGCTAAATAAATCTGCTGTGGTATAGTTTATATAAAGCTAAAATAAAGCAATAGTGATGTGATCTCGTACACCCGAATATGACAATCTTGTTCAATTCGAATTTTTATGGGAACATTACAAACATAATCTGAAAAATGTTGTCCTGTCACAATATTTTAATTTTACAAAAATAGTCAAAATAATTATTGCAGTGGTGTTTTTGTTTCTCCTCCCAATTTTCTTCTGAAGGGGGTAACTCATACTGGGGTACTTCCTCGCTGCCATGCTCCACCTCACAGTCAACAAGCTCCCTGCTGGAGTGGAACTAAACTACAGAACCAGTGGGAACCTGTTCAACCTTCGCTGTCTCCAGGCCAGGTCCAAGACCATCCCAACCTCTGTCGTCAAGCTACAGTACGCGGACGACGCCTGCGTCTGCACACATAGAGGCTGAACTCCAGGACATAGTTGACGTATTTACTGAGGCGTACGAATGCATGGGCCTTACGCTAAACATCCGTAAGACAAAGGTCCTACACCAGCCTGTCCTCACCACACAGCACTGCCCCCCAGTCATCAAGATCCACGGCGTGGCCCTGGACACCGCGGACCACTTCCCATATCTCAGGAGCCTCCTATCAACAAGACCAGGCATCGCGACGAGATCCAACACCGTCTCCAGTGCGCCAGTGTAGCCAACGGCCACCTGAGGAAAAGAGTGTTTGAAGACCAGGCCCTCAAAACTGCCACCATGCTCATGGTCTACAGGGCTGTAGTAATACCCACCCTCCTGTATGGCTCAGAGATATGGACCATGTACAGTAGACACCTCAAGTTGCTGGAGAAATATCACCAACGATGTCTCCGCAAAATCCTATAAATCCCCTGGGAGGACAGGCGCACCAACATCAGTGTCCTCGTCCAGGTCAACATCCCCAGCCTTGAAGCACTGACCACACTCGATCAGCTGCGCTGGGCAGGCCACATAGTTCGCATGCCAGACAAGAGACTTCCAAAGCAATTGCTCTACTCGGAGCTCCTTTATGGCAAATGAGCCAAAGGTGGGCAGTGGAAACGCTACAAGGACACCCTCAAAGCCTCCCTGATAAAGTGTGACATCCCCACTGACACCTGGGAGTCCCTGGCCCAAGACTGCCCTAAGTGGAGGAAGTGCACTGGAGAGGGCGCTGAGCTCCTTGAGTCTCAACGCCGAGAGCATGCAGAAATCAAGCGCAGGCAGCGGAAAGAGCGTACGGCAAACCAGTCCCACACACCCCTTCCTTCAACAACTATCTGTCCCACCTGTGACAGAACTTGTGGCTCTCATATTGGAGTGTTCAGCCACCAAAGAACTCACTTCAGGAGTGGAAGCAAGTCTTCCTCGATTCTAAGGGACTGCCTATGATGATGATGATGATGAATGTCATTAGCACCAATAACCTCCCAAGTACCTTGCCCAAGTTGCTATTGTTCATGTATCAGCCCAAATATTGAGTTTTGGCAAGCTATTTGACCACAAAGAGGCATTTCAACTCAGCCAGTTATTCATCCAATATCCACGGATGCACCTCAAACTGGGTCACTGAATAGCAATCAGGAGTGGGAATCCTCTCTGTTTTTCACCTCCCTAGCACAGAGACATGAAGCCAATTGTAGTTCTCCCATCAATGCCTTTGCAATTGACTATCTCAGCACAGACTGGGGATCACACCTGGGATCATCCTGATCTGTATAGCTTTGTACCACAAAGGAGTAGAACATTTTTTCCCTCTGAGCTTCCTCACATTTTATAATGTTTATCCTCAGCTGCTCATTTCAAAATTATGTGGACATATAAAATTGATCATATACAAGGCGTACAATTTCTAAAACTGAGACACTTTTTTCCCCACTAAACGCTAAAAGATGCTTGGGACTGGGTTTGTTTTTTCAGTATTTATTATCAATATTGATGCATTTACAATATTTCTGTCTTTCTCTGTTTCAGGAGCAAACACAGCATCTGAGGTAGAAAAAACTGAAGTGCAGCTATCGTAAGTTGTGTTTAGATTACCGAGCAACACTTTAAATCATATTACATAAAGATTCCTTGTACAGTAAACACACCTGTATGGGACTCCTATAGAACATTAAACTGTCTCTGTCGGCGAGGAATTGAAATCTTTTTTGGAACAATTATCTATCAAGAGAACCAGCAGAGATCAATTTTGCACAGAATGTGTTTTTATTCTGTTTAGGTTTACCTATGTGGGAAAACTACTTGCAATACTACTGTCAGTTATTATTCGTCTAGCATCCAGGACTGACCTGTTTCATGATTGGTCAAGTCATTGGAGCTCCTTGCATTATTCTCCATCCTATTTATAATTTACAGACAGATATGCTACAATGTGGAAGTACCTGTATACTCAATTAGCTGCAAAGTTAACATATACACAGTGAAACACAGGTGTTTACTGTCAAATGTAATAATTTTCTATATACTAATTCTACATTGAGTTAGCCTTGCAGTTAAACTGTTAATGGGGTAATGGGGTGGGGGAGGGGAGGAGGTGAGCTTTGATGGGTGGTGGCGGGGGGTGGGGGGGAGGGAGAGTTTTGATCCGGGGTGGAGGGGATGGGAGAGTGTTTAGATTGCTGGGGTGGGGGGGGTGGGCGGGAGTCAGCAGTCCTTGGAGGAGAAGTCCACCAGTCCCTCGGAGGAGAAGTCTACCAGTCCCTCGGAGTTAACTCCTGCAGCCTCCGTGTTCTGCGAGCCCAGCCTGCTGTGTGTTGTGTTTGGCCAGTTCCCTGCGCTCTCTCTCCCGCCCGGGCATCCCACCCACCCGTACCTATCCCCGGTCGAGCAGCCTCTCGCACTGGCAGGCCCACTGAATTCCTGGGCCGAGTTATGAAGGTAGGACTTAAGTTTTATTATTTATTTATTTATTTAATTTATTATTGATGGTTTTTATGCTTCTTGAATGTTGTTGTGAAGGTGTTTAGTGCTTTGCAAGGTCCTCTCCTCTTCCCTCCCCCCCCCCATCTCTGGCTACCTGCACTGATTACTTAACTCTTCGCAAGGGTTTTCTGTGCGGCCACAAGCGCCAACATACGCTGGCCTAAGTTAGTTTGGAGCAACTATTAGCTGTCCAAACTGGCTTAAATGGCCAAAATAGGCATAGGCGGCTGGTAATGCCCTCTTTTGAAAAAAAAACTAAACTAAAAAAAATCCTAACTAACTCACTTACACTGGCGCAAATTAAATGTGCAGAATAGGGATTTTTAAGATACTCCAGAAAAATCAAGTTGCTCAAAAAAAGCGGAGCAACTCCTGTGCAAATTTGGGCCCAATATAATGGCAATAGAAAAAAGGGACATAACATTAAAATAGAAACAGATTACATATGGATTGAAACAAAAGATAGGAAGGGTTCAATCACATTAATAGGGGTATTCTACAGACCACCTAATAGTGGAAGGGAAGCTGTGACAGATGTAGGCAAATCTATGAAATAAGTGAAAATCATAGAATAATAATCATGGAAGATTTCAACGGCCCCCAAATCGACAGGCAAAAAGAGGTAGGGAAAGGGAAAAGGAAATGGTGTTTTACAGTGTGTTCAGGATGCCTGATGGTGAATCACTGATAGATCTAGTAATGGGAAATGAACTAGAGCAGATAAGAGAAGTAAGGGTAGGAGAACAGCTCAGCGATAGCAACCATAACATAATAAGGTTTAAAACAATGATTGAGTAAGACAAAGACCAAAGTAATAGATTTAAAAAAAATCTAATTTTGAAGGATGAGAATGGAACTAAAGATGATAAACCGGAAAAAATGACATCCAAAGAGATAAAACAGCATTGGGAAATATTTAAAACATGATCCATAGAGTTCAGGAGAAATATATTCCTCTAAAAAAACAAGAACATGCTAGCCAATAATGAAACACCATAGATGAATAAAGAGATAAGGGTGAAATTGAAACTAAAGAAAAAGGGATACACTGAGTCCATAGACAATAAAGGAGAGGATAACTAAAGGGAATACAAAAAGGCTAGGAAAGATGTAAAAAAAAAATTGGAAAAGCAAAGCGGAACTACGAAATGAAATTATCAAGGAATACAAAAGAAATAGTGAAGTATTCTACAGACACATAAATAACAAAAGAAAAATCAGGATTGGGACAGGACCACTAAGGGATGCACAAGCTAAACTCACAGGTAGTGATAGTGAAATGGCAGAAATATTGAATAATTAACTTGACTCAGTAGTTATCACAGAGACTAATAAGATGGGCATAACATTATAAGAAGAGATCAAAAAAGATATAAAGACATTTAAGTTGGAAGGGAGAGATAATTGACAAACTAATCAAACTTAGACAGGCTAAAACCCATGGTCCAGGTGGATTACATCCGCGCATATTAAAAAGTTGAGAAAGAGGTAGTAGAGGCACTATAACAATTCATTCAAAATGGGAATAGTGCCAAAGGATTGGTGGACAGTTAAAATGTGATTCCTATACTTAAACAGGAAGCTAGAAACACTATAGGGACCTGCAGACCAGTTAGCTTAACATCGGTGGTAGGAAAGATAATGGAATCTTTATTCAAGATCATAAGAACAGAATAGGAGCAGGAGTAGGCCATTCAGCCCTTTGAGCCTGCTCTGTCATTCAAGAAGATCATGGCTGATCTTCTACCTCAACTCCACTTTGCGGCACTATCCCCGTATCCCTTGATTCCCTTAATATCCCCAAATCTATCGATCTCTGTCTTGAATATACTCAACAACTGAGCAGCCACAGCCCTCTGAGATTCACAACTCTTTGAGTCAAGAAGTTTCACCTCACCTCAGTCATAAATGGCTGACCCCTTATTCTGAGACTGTGACCCCTATTTCTAGACTCCCCAGTCAGGGAAAGCATCCTCCCAGAATCTACCCTTTCAACCCCCTTAATACTTTAATATGTTTCAATGAGATCACCTCTCATTCTTCTAAACTGTAGAGAATATACGCTTAGTTTACTCAATCTCTCCTCATCCCAGGAATCAGTCTAGTGAACCTTTGTTGCACACCCTGTAAAGCAAGTATATCCTTCCTAAGGTAAGGAGACCAAAACTGTATGCAGTACTCTAGGTGTGGTCTCATCAAGGCTCTATATAATTGCAGTTTACTCCTCTACTCCAATCCCCTTGCAATAAAGGCGAACATACTATTTGCTTTCTTAATTGCTTGTTGTACCTGCATGTTAACTTTCTGTGATTAGTGCACAAGGACACCCAGGTCCCTCTGAATACCAACATTTCGCAATCTCTCCCTTTAAAAACTATTCTGCTTTTCTATTTTTCCGACCAAAGTGGATAACTTCACATTTCTCCACGTTACGTTCCATTTGCCACATTCTTGCCACTCGCTTAATCAGTGTATATCCCTTTGCAGCCTATTTGTATCCTCCTCACAGCTTACTTTTCCATCTAGCTTTGTATCATCAGCAAACTTGGATACATTACAAAAACAGAAAATGCTAAAAATACTCAGCAGGTCAGGCAGCATCTGTGGAGAGAGAAACAGAGTTAACGTTTCAGGTTGATGACCCTTCATCAGAACTGGAAAAAGTTAGAGATGTAACAGAGTTTAAGTAAGTGCAGAAGCAGGGAATAGGGGGAGGGGAGGAAAGTTGAATAATAGGCTAGAAGGCAGGAGAGATTAAAAGACAGAAGGAATGATGGTGCAAGATAAAAGGACATGGTAATGGGACAAGTTAAGAAACAAAAGATGAGCCCAGATGAGGTGTAAATGGGAATGGCAGAATCATCAACAGTTGCCGAATGAAAAAATAAAGGCAGAGGTTATGGTCTGAAATTGTTGAATTCTATGTTGAGTCCAGAAGGCTCTAAAGTGCGTGATTGAAAGATGAGGTGCTGTTCCTCGAGCTTACGTTGAAACAGTGTAAGAGGCTGAGGACTGAGAGGTCAGAGTGGGAGTGGAGTGGAGAATTAAAGTGACAGGCGACCAGAAGCTTGGGGTCACGGACTGAACGGAGGTGTTCCGCAAAGCGGTCACCCAATCTGCGTTTGGTCTCCCCACATCGTGAGTAGTGAATACAGTATGCTAAATCGCAAGAAGGCAATTCTGATTTTTCCTTGAGCAGAGGCCCAACTAGCCCCCATCCACCACCACCTTCTCCGTCTGGCTGAACTTGTTTTCACAATGAACAACTTCTCCTTTGACTCCACTCAGGTCCTCCAAATTAAAGGTGTTGCTATGGGAACCCACATTGGGTCCTAGCTATTCCTACCTTTGCGTGGGATATGTGGAACATTCTTTGTTCCAGTCCTACTCAGGTCCCCTTACTCGCCTCTTTTTCCAAAACAGAGATGACTGTATCGGTGCCATTTCCTGCTCTCACCCTGAATTAGAAAATATCATTCACTTTGTTTCCAATTTCCACCCTTCCCTCACCTTCACATGGTCCATTTCTGACTCTTCCCTTCCCTTCCCCGACTTCTTTGTCTCCATTTCTGACGATAGGCTATCAACAAACATCCACTACAGGTACAACCTCGCAAATCCGGAGTTCCAAAAACCGGAATGTTCCGAAATCCGGACATCGCACTGATCGATAGGGAGTTGTCCGAAATCTGGAAATATGTTCCAAAATCCGGACAGTCTTTTTAACGGGTCTCTCTGTATAATCAGTTCACACCGATATAGCCAAATTCCTCTTGATCAATTTCAACTCACTTCAACTCAACCAGAACTGTTACAAAATGCAGTATAATTACTGTCCCCATTTCCCCCCACCAGCCCAAAATCTTTTCCCATCCTCCTGAAAAGAAAGAACGACTTGCATTTATATTGCGGCTTTCACGATCTCAAGACGTCCAAAAGTGCTGATCTTTCCTGAGGCATGGTTCCAGAGGTGTTGAGGAGCTGGTTATTGGCCAGAAACATGCGATACTATAACCTAATCTAGAGGTGTTTCAACTTGTCAGTCTCCTACACAAAAAAAGGAACTTGACTAGATGATCTGAGGGTAGAAGTGCACATCAGTGAAGTTTGCATACAAGCACTTATTGCATTCCCTTGGGCTGGAAATTCGTTTTTTGTTGATAGCGGTACTTTTTCGTCATTTTTCACCAAAAATACCGCAAATCACTCTGCTATTTTTTAAAGGCTTAAGTTTCATTAGAAAATGTGCCCAGCGGTAAAAATCGGCGTTGCACGAGGATTCACGTGGTCCTCGCCAACTTTACTCCGAGGCCGATTACCACTGTGAGAGAGGCCTTGGGAGGGGGGAAAACACAAAAAAAAATCACAAAAAAACAAAAGAAATCACAAAACATTCACAAGACACTTAACTATTGAATCGCTGAAAAATAATTCAAAAATAAAAACTTTAATTTACCTTTTTTGAAGGTCTTCATACCAACTACTGTTATTGGGGCTGCAATGCAGGTTTTACTCGGATGTTTTTTTCGCCCAGAATACGAGTGCATCAAAAGTCAAAATTAAGGCGAAAGTGATATTTCCAGTCTTGCATGCCGGCGGTCTGCTTTTCAGCGGTATTTAAAACCATCAGTGCAAGACTTCGGCGAAACTAGCGGATCACCGTTTTTTGCCAAAAATGGCGAAATAACGCCGAAAAAACGTGCAAGTTTGGTGAATTTCCAGCCCATAATATCGATCATAAGTATCTTATTGTTAAAGCAAAATCCATCTTTCTCCTTCCCAACTCTCCCCACTCCAACCTTCTTATAGCCACATACTCGGCCCAGGGGTTTCCGGATTCAGGACTAAGGATTTCGGCCCCGAAATCCGGAAACACCTGAAACTCGGCCCAGAGGTTTCCGGATTCGGGATGTCGGATTTCTGTTATGAAATCTACAAAAACCCGAAAACTGGAATGGCCTCAGTTCCGAGGTTTCCGGATTTCGAAGGTTGTACCTGTATAAGCCCACTGACTCCCACAGCTACCTGGACTAAACGTCCTCCCACCCCATTTCCTGTAAGGACTTTATTCCATTCTTCCAGTTTCTCTGTTTCCGTTGCATCTGCTCTGATGATGCTGTCATGTATTCTACTGTCATTGTAACCCATGTATAAACTGACCTAAGTTGTACACCGTGAGAACACTGACCACAAGGTGGTGAACTTGTGGGGGACACTCCTAACCTGGACTTTCAGGTATAAAAGGGGAAGCTCCACCCACCTTCTCCACTTTAGTGCTGGCGAATAAAGGTTACTGATCACAGAGTGACCTTCTCTCAAGTATGGGCTTCGTGTGCATTTGTACTGTATGGTAAGGACATATTATTGGCGACGAGAAACTGGGATTTAAACCACGCAAGCATGGCCACTAGCAGCACAGATGAGAGGTACTGTGTTGGTGATGATTGGAACGATTTTATTGAGAGACTACAGCAAAGTTTCGTCACCAAGGAATGGCCGGGACAGGATTTGGCCGAAAAATGCAGGGCTCATCTCCTGACGGTTTGTGGATCCAGGACGTACTCCCTGATGAAGGACCTTCTAGCGCCAGAGAAGCCAGCGGACAGGACTTTTGAAGAGCTCAGTAAATTGATCGGGGAACACTTTAAACCGGCGAGCAGCATGCACATGGCGTGAAACTGGTTTTATACGCACTGGCGGCGAGAAGGGCAAAGCGTTCCAGACTTCGTGGCAGATCACCGGCGACTGGCGAGCCTATGTAAATTCCCGGATGCATGCAGAGCGGAGATGCTGCGAGACTTTTTATTGTGGGCATCAGGCACGCTGGGGTTTTCAGGAAACTGATTTAGACCAAAGACTTGACCCTGGAAACGGCGGCTTTGATGGCCCAGATATTTATCTCAGGGGAGAAAGAGACAGAATGATGTTTGACAAAAATCTTGATTTAAATGCAGCAAATGGACAGGGAGTCAACATTGTTAACATGGCACACAGTTCTCCAGGCAGACAGGGGCAATCGGACATGCCCGAGCATGTAGTTGAACCCAAAGGGGGAATTCAACAGAGACAATGGCTAGCTGAATGGCGATTCATGCCATCGCAAGGGACAATGCGGCCAGTAATGGGGCCATCAACACCTGTCAATGGTGCGTTTAAGGACAGATACAGAGACAGTAAGAGACGATTGACTGGTAATGGACCTTTTGTTTCCAACAATGGCTCATGTTGGAGGTGTGGAGGCAAACACACAGCCAGAGCTTGCAGGTATCAGCAATATACCTGCAGAAACTGCAACGTCAGCGGTCACTTAGCGCGTCTGTGCAGGAAGCCTGCAGCCAGGTTGATGTACGAGGAGGACGTGCCCGATGTAAGCCCTACGAGGCCAAATGAACACTGGGGGAAATTGCTGGAAGCTGAAGTTCAGCGAGTCCATGTGGAGAACATATACAGTTCATAAACCAGGTCGCCACCGATAATGATGAAAGTGCTCCTCAATGGCATCCCAGTATCAATGGGGCTAGACACGGGGGCCAGCCAGTCCCTGATGAGTATCAAACAGTTCGACAAGTTGTGGGCGTCCAAGGCCAGGAGGACCAAAATTATTGCCGATTGACGCACAGCTACGGACATATACAAAGGAGATCATTCCGGTGCTAGGCAGCGCCACGGTAGTCGTGACCCACAAAGATTCGGAGAACAGGTTGTCACTCTGGATTGTCCCTGGGGACAGTCCTGCACTACTGGGGAGGAGTTGGCTTGCTGTCATGAACTGGAAATGGGGCGATGTCAATGCAATTTCTTCCGTGGAGCGAATATCATGCTCACAGGTCCTGGACAAATTTGACTCACTATTTCAACCCGGCATTGGCACTTTCATGGGGGCCAAGGTAATGATTCACATAAACCCGGATGCCAGGCCAGTACACCACAAGGCCAGAGCAGTGCCATACGTGATGCGGGAAAATATAGAATGCAAATTGGACCGCCTGCTTAGGGAAGGCATCATCTCACCAGTCGAATTCAGTGACTGGGCGAGCCCGATTGTGCCGGTGCTCAAGGCGGATGGGTCAGTCAGGATATGTGGTGATTACAAGGCCACCATCAATCGGGTGTCACTCCAAGACCAATACCTGCTACCGAAAGTGGAGGACCTCTTTGCGAAGCTATCTGGTGGCAGACTTTTTTCAAAATTGGACCTGACCTCAGCTTACATGACCCAGGAGTTGGCGAGCGAGTTGAAGAAGCTGACCACCATCACGACACACAAGGGGTTGTTCGAGTACAACAGATGTCCATTCAGGATTCGCTCGGCCGCTGCGATCTTTTAACGAAATATGGAAAGTCTCCTCAAGTCGATTCCAAGGATGGTGGTTTTTCAAGACGACATCCTCATCACGGGTTGCGATACTGAAGAACACCTCCACAACCTGGAGGAGGTGCTACGCAGACTGGACCGGGTAGGTCTGCGACTGAAAAAGGCGAAGTGCGTCTTCCTAGCTCCAGAGGTAGAATTCCTGGGGATGAGGGTACCAGCAGACGAGATCAGCTCTACTGCGTCCAAAACGGAAGCGATCCAGAGAGCACCCAGACCCCATAACACGACGGAGCTGCGATCGTTCCTGGGGCTCCTGAACTATTTTGGTAACTTTCTTCCAAAATTGAGCACGCTGTTAGAGCCGCTACACGTGCTCCTACGCAAAGGTCGCGAATGGGTTTGGGGGGACAACCAGGAAAGGGCTTTTGACAGAGCATGCAATTTGTTATGCTCCAACAATTTGTTAACGCTATATGACCAATGTAAGAAACTTGTGTTAACGTGCGATGCGTCGTCATATGGGGTCGCGTGTGTGTTGCAGCATGTTCATGCCAAGGGCCAGTTACAGCAGGTAGCTTATGCCTCCAGGCAGAAAGGGGCTACGGGATGGTAGAAAAGGAAGCGCTTGCATGTGTATATGCAGTAAAAAAAAATGCACCAGTACCTGTTTGGCAGGAAATTTGAACTGGAGACAGATCACAAACCCCTAATGTCCCTTTTGGCCGACAACAAGGCCATAAATGCAAATGAGTCGGCCCGCATACAGAGGTGGGCAATCACGTTAGCCGCCTATGACTATACAATTCGGCACAGACTGGGCAATGAAAACTGTGCCGATGCACTCAGCAGGCTCCCACTAGCCACCACCGAGGGAGCAAACGAGCATGCTGCTGAGATGGTCATGGCTATTGAAGCTTTCGAAAGCGAAGGCTCACCCATGACAGCCCGTCAGATCAAAGTCTGGACAAACAGAGACCCGCTACTGTCTTTAGTCAAGAAATGTGTCCTGAATGGGGACTGGGCAGCCACGTACGGGGCATGCCCTGAGAAATTTAAGCCATTTCACAGGCGCAAGGATGAACTCTCGATTCAGGCCGATTGCCTACTATGGGGAAACCGAGTAGTCATGCCCCAGATGGGCAGCGAGGCGTTCATCCGAGAACTCCACAATGAGCACCTGGGCATTGTCACGATGAAGGCAATTGCCAGGTCACACGTTTGGTGGCCAGGGATAGATACAGACCTGGAACTTTGTGTTCGCAGGTGCAACACGTGTGCCCAGCTGGGTAATGCGCCCAGGGAAGCCCCCCATAGCCCCTGGTCCTGGCCCGCCAAGCCATGGTCACGTATCCATGTGGATTATGCAGGTCCTTTCATGGGAAAAATGTTTTTGGTTGTAGTAGACGCCTACTCCAAATGGATCGAGTGTGACATTCTCAATTCAAGCACATCCTCTGCCACGGTAGAAAGTCTACGGGCAATGTTCGCCGCCCATGGTCTACCGGACGTCTTGGTCAGCGACAATGGCCCGTGCTTTACAAGCATTGAATTCCAGGACTTCATGGCAGGAAATGGTATCAACCATGTCAGAACAGCACCGTTCAAGCCAACCTCAAACGGCCAGGCGGAACGAGCAGTGCAGATAATCAAACAGGGGATGCTCAGAATCCAAGGGGGTTCCCTACAAAGCCGCTTATCACGCCTCCTGTTGGCCAATAGATCCCGAGCACACTCACTCACAGAGGTTCCACCCGCAGAGCTGCTAATGAAAAGGATGCTCAAAACCAGGTTATCCCTTATAAACCCAACCATGAAAGAAATTGTTGCGAGCAGGTGCCGGTCACAATGTGACTACCATGACGGGAATGCGAGGGCGCGATGTATTGATGTCAATGACCCTGTCTTTGTCCTCAACTACGCTGCAGGGCCCAAATGGCTCGCAGGCACTGTGATTGCCAAAGAGGGGAATAGGATTCTGGTAGTTAAACTTACCAATGAACAAATCTGCCGCAAACACGTGAATCAAACAAAAAGGAGGTTCAGCAACCCATAGAAGAAGCAGAGGAAGAACACGATGTAGAGTTCACTCCACCACAGGTGACCGAACACCGATACCAAGTGGAGGAGAGCCCAGTCACTGTGGGTAGTCCGGACAGGCCTGAGGCACCGCAAACAGCAGACACTCAGGCCAGCGCCCAACAACTGGAGCCCCAACTCAGGCACTCTACAAGGGAGCGTAAACCACCAGAGAGACTTAACCTGTGATCCCAATAAGACTTTGGGCGGGGAGGTGATGTCATGTATTCTACTATCATTGTAACCCATGTATAAACTGACCTAAGTTGTACACCGTGAGAACGTTGACCACTAGGTGGTGAACTTGTGGGAGACACTCCTAACCTGGACTTTCAGGTATAAAAGGGGAATCTCCACCCACCTTCATCACTTCAGTGCTGGCTAATAAAGTTTACTGGTCACAGAATGGCCTTCTCTCAAGTATGGGCGCCGTGTGCATTTGTACTGTATAATAAGTACATATAAGATGCCACCTTCCATACTAGTGCTTCCAATATATTTTCCTTTTTCCTCAACCGAGGATTCCCCCCTACTGTGGTTGACACGACCTTCAACCGTATCCGTTCTATTTCCCGCACTTCTGCTTTCACCCCTTCCCCTCCCTGCCTGAACTATGATAGGGTCCTCACCTTTCACCCCACCTCCACATTCATAGAAACATAGAAACATAGAAAATAGGTGCAGGAGTAGGCCATTTGGCCTTTCGAGCCTGCACCACCATTCAATAAGATCATGGCTGACCATTCACCTCAGTACCCCTTTCCTGCTTTCTCTCCATACCCCTTGATCCCTTTAGCCGTAAGGGCCATATTCAACTCCCTTTTGAATATATCTAACGAACTCTCTGCAGAAGAAAATTCCACAGGTTAACAACTCTCTGAGTGAAGAAGTTTCTCCTCATCTCGGTCCTAAATGGCTTAACCTTATCCTTAGACTGTGACCCCTGGTTCTGGACTCCCCCAACATCGGGAACATTCTTCTTGCATCTAACCTGTCCAGCCCCATCAGAATTTTAGATGTTTCGATGAGATCCCCTCTCATTCTTCTAAACTCCAGTGAATACATGCCCAGTTAATCCAGTGTCTCCTCGTATGTTAGTCCTGCCATACATAAGAACATAAGAACATAAGAATTAGGAACAGGAGTAGGCCATCTAGCCCCTCGAGCCTGCTCCGCCATTCAACAAGATCATGGCTGATCTGGTCGTGGACTCAGCTCCACTTACCCGCCCGCTCCCCGTAACCCTTAATTCCCTTATTGGTTAAAAATCTATCTATCTGTGATTTGAATACATTCAATGAGCTCGCCTCAACTGCTTCCTTGGGCAGAGAATTCCAGATTCACAACCCTCTGGGAGAAGAAATTCCTTCTCAACTCGGTTTTAAATTGGCTCCCCCGTATTTTGAGGCTGTGCCCCCTAGTTCTACTCTCCCCGACCAATGGAAACAACCACATTGCCTCTATCTTGCCCCTTTCATTATTTTAAATATTTCTATAAGATCACCCCTCATCCTTCTGAACTCCAACAAGTAAAGACCAAGTCTACTCAATCTATCATCATAAGGTAAACCCCTCATCTCTGTAATCAGCCTAGTAAATCGTCTCTGTACCCCCTCCAAAGCTAGTATATCCTTCCTTAAGTAAGGTGACCAAAACTGCATGCAGTGCTCCAGGTGCGGCCTCACCAATACCCTGTACAGTTGCAGCAGGACCTCCCTGCTTTTGTACTCCATCCCTCTCGCAATGAAGGCCAACATTCCATTCGCCTTCCTGATTACCTGCTGCACCTGCAAACTAACTTTTTGGGATTCATGCACAAGGACCCCCAGGTCCCTCTGCACCTCAGCATGTTGTAATTTCTCCCCATTCAAATAATATTCCCTTTTACTGTTTTTTTTCCAAGGTGGATGACCTCACATTTTCCGACATTGTATTCCATCTGCCAAACTTTAGCCCATTCGCTTAACCTATCTAAATCTCTTTGCAGCCTCTCTGTGTCCTCTACACAACCCAATTTCCCACTAATCTTTGTGTCATCTGCAAATTTTGTTGCACTACACTCTGTCCCCTCTTCCAGGTCATCTATGTATATTGCAAACAGTTGCGGTCCCAGCACCGATCCCTGTGGCACACCAGTAACCACCGATTTCCAACCCGAAAAGGACCCATTTATCCCGACTCTCTGCTTTCTGTTCGCCAGCCAATTCTCGATCCATGCTAATACATTTCCTCTGACTCTGCGTACCTTTATCTTCTGCAGTAACCTTATCGAATGCCTTTTGGAAATCTAAATACACCACATCCATCGGTACACCTCTATCCACCATGCTCGTTATATCCTCAAAGAATTCCAGTAAATTAGTTAAACATGATTTCCCCTTCATGAATCCATGTTGCGTCTGCTTGATTGCACTATTCCTATCTAGATGTCCCGCTATTTCTTCCTGAATGATAGCTTCAAGCATTTTCCCCACTACAGATGTTAAACTAACCGGCCTATAGTTACCTGCCTTTTGTCTGCCCCCTTTTTTAAACAGAGGCGTTACATTAGCTGCTTTGCAATCCGCTGGAACCTCCCCAGAGTCCAGAGAACTTTGGTAGATTATAACGAATGCATCTGCTATATATTTCGCCATCTCTTTTAATACCCTGGGATGCATTTCATCAGGACCAGGGGACTTGTCTACCTTCAGTCCCATTAGCCTGTCCAGCACAACCCCCCTAGTGATAGTGATTGTCTCAAGGTCCTCCCTTCCCACATTCCCATGACCAGAATTTTTGGCATGGGTTTTTGTGTCTTCCACTGTGAAGACCGAAGCAAAATAATTGTTTAAGGTCTCAGCCATTTCCATATTTCCCATTATTAAATCCCCCTTCTCATCGTCGAAGGGACCAACATTTACTTTAGTCACTCTTTTCCGTTTTATATATTGGTAAAAGCTTTTACTATCTGTTTTTATGTTTTGCACAAGTTTACTTTCGTACTCTATCTTTCCTTCTTTATTGCTTTCTTAGTCATTCTTTGCTGTCGTTTAAAATTTTCCCAATCTTCTAGTTTCCCACTAACCTTGGCCACCTTATACACATTGGTTTTTAATTTGATACTCTCCTTTATTTCCTTGGTTATCCACGGCTGGTTATTCCTTCTCTTACCGCCCTTCTTTTTCACTGGTATATATTTTTGTTGAGCACTATGAAAGAGCTCCTGGGAATCAGTCTGGTGAACCTTCGCTGCACTCCCTCAATAGCAAGAACGTCCTTCCTCAGATTAGGAGACCAAAACTGAACACAATATTCCAGGTGAAGCCTCACCAAGGCCCTGTACAGCTGCAGCAAGACTTCCCTGCTCCTATACTCAAATCCCCTAGCTTTGAAGGCCAACATGCCATTTGCCTTCTTCACCACCTGCTGTATCTGCATGCCAACCTTCAATGACTGATGTACCATGACACCCAGGTCTCGTTGCATCTCCCCTTTTCCTAATCTGCTGCCATTCAGATAATATTCTGCCTTCGTGTTTCTGCCACCAAAGTGGATAACCTCACATTTATCCACATTATACTGCATCTGCCATGCATTTGCCTACTCACCTAACCTGTCCAAGTCACCCTGTAGCCTCTTAGCATCCACGTCACAGCTCACACCGCCACTCAGCTTAGTGTCATCTGCAAACTTGGAGATATTACTCTCAATTCCTCCATCTAAATCATTGATATATATTGTAAATAGCTAGTGTCCCAGCACTGAGCCCTGCAGTACCCCACTAGTCACTCCCTGCCAATCTGAAAAGGATTTGTTTATCTCAACTCTCTCTTCCTGTCTGCCAACCAGTTCTCTATCCAAGGCAATACATTACCCCGAATACCATGTGCTTTAATTTTGCACACCAATCTCTTGTGTGGGACCTTGTGTGGGTCTGCCATTTCTTTGTTCCCATTATACATTCATCCAATTTTGACTGTTAGGGACCTATGTTTGTCTTCACTAATCTTTTTCTCTTCACATATCTATAGAAGTTTTTGCAGTCAGTTTTTATGTTCCCAGCAAGCTTCCTTTCATACTCTATTTTCCCCCTCCTAATTAAAAGCTTTGTCCTCCGCTGCCGAATTCTAAATTTCTCCCAGTCCTCAGGGTTTGCTGCTTTTTCTGGCCAATTTATATGCCTCTTCCTTGGATTTAATACAATCCCTAATTTCCCTTGTTAGCCACGGTTGAGCCACTTTCCCCGTTTTATTTTTACTCCAGACAGGGATGTACAATTGTTGAAGTTCATCCATGTGATCTTTAAATGATTTCCGTTGCCTATCCACCATCAACCCTTTAAGTATCATTTGCCAGTCTATTCTAGCCAAATCATGTCTCATACCATCGAAGTTACCTTTCCTTAAGTTCAGGACCCTAGTCTCTGAATTAACTATGTCACTCTCCATCCTAATAAAGAATTCTACCATATTATGGTCACTCTTTCCCAAGGGGACTCAAACAACAAGACTGCTAATTAGTCCTTTCTCGTTACACATCACCCAGTTTAGGATGGCCAGCCCTCTAGTTGGTTCCTCGACATATTGGTCGAGAAAACCATCCCTAATACACTCCAGGAAATCCTCCTCCACCATACTGCTACCAGTTTGGTTAGCCCAATCTATATGTCGATTAAAGTCACCCATGATAACTGCTGTACCTTTATTGCACGCATCCCTAATTTCTTGTTTGATGCTGTCCCCAACCTCACTACTGCTGTTTGGTGGTCTGTACACAACTCCCACTAGCATTTTCTGCCCTTTGGTATTCCGTAGCTCTACCCATACAGATTCCACATCATCCAAGCTAATGTCCTTCCTTACTATTGCGTTAATTTCTTCTCTAACCAGCAACGTTACCTCACCTCCTTTTCCTTTCTGTCTATCCTTCCTGAATGTTGAATACCCCTGGATGTTGCGTTCCCAACCTTGGTCACCCTGAAGCCATGCCTCCATAATCCCAATTATATCATATTTGTTAATTGCTGCCTGCACAGTTAATTCGTCCACCTGCTTACGAATACTCCTCGCATTGAGGCACAGAGCCTTCAGGCTTGTCTTTTTCACACACTTTGTCCCTTTAGAATTTTGCTTTAATGTGGCCCTTTTTGATTTTTCCCTTGGGTTTCTCTGCCCTCCACTTTTACTTTTCTTCTTTCTATCTTTTGCTTCTGCCCCCATTTTACCTCCCTCTGTCTTTCTGCATAGATTATCACCCCCCTGCCATATTAGTTTAACCCCTCCCCAATAGCACGAGCAAATACTCCCCCTGGTATATTGGTTCCGGTCCTGCCCAAGTGCAGACTGTCTGGTTTGTCCTGGTCCTACCTTCTCCAGAACCAGTTTCAATGTCGCAGGAGTTTGAATCCCTCCGTCTTGCAACACTCCTCAAGCCACTTATTCATCTTAGCTATTCTGCAATTCCTACTCTGACTAGCATATGGCACTAGTAGCAATCCTGAGCTTACTACCTTTACTACCTTCAATGTATCATCCTCTGCCATTTCCGCCATCTCCAGCGGGATTCCACCACCAAACACATCTTCCATTCCCTTCCTGTTTCATCATTCCGAAGGGACCACTCCCTCCGGGAAATCCTGGTACACTCCTCAATCATCCCTAACACCCCCTCCCCTTCCCACAGAATCTTCCCATGCTAGTGCAGGAGATGCAACACCTGCCCTTTTACCTCCTCTCTTCCCACTGTCCAGGGCCCCAAACACTGTTACTCTTGTACTACTTGCTATTTAGTATACTGTATTGGCATTTTCTGTTTTTGTTTCAGATTTCCAGCTTCTACAGTATATTGCTTTTGGATACATTACACTCAGTCCCCTCATCTAAGTCATTGATGTAGCTGTTGCCCAAGCACGAATCCTTGCCGTACCCCACTAGTTACAGCCTGCCAACCCGAAATTGACCCGTTTATTCCTACTCTCTCTTTTCTGTTCATTAACCAATCCTCAATCCAGGCTAATATATTACCCCCAATCCCACGAGCCCTAATTTTGTGTAAATAAACTTTTGTGTGGTACCTTATCGAATGCCTTCTGAAAATTCAAATACAGTATATCCACTGGTTCCCCCTTATCTACCCTGCTGGTTACAACCTCAAAGAACTCTAGCAGATTTGTCAAACACAATTTCTCGTTCATAAATCTGTGTTGACTGTGACCAATTATATTATGATTTTCTAAGTGCCTCATTCCTAATAATGGATTCTAGCATTTTCCCAACAACTTAAGCCAGGCTAATTGGCCGCCAGTTCCGTTTTCTCTTTCCTACTTACTTGAATAGCGGGGTTATGTTTGCAACCTTACATTCTGGGGGGACCAAAGATGTAACAAAAAAACATCTAGATGAAGAATATGATGAAGTATCATCAGCACGGAATTCAAAAGGGAAGGTCATGCTTGACCAGCCTTGTTGAATTCTTTTATGAAAGAACAGAAAGGGTAGACAAGGGTAATGTGATAGATATAATATATTTGGATTTTTAAAAGGCCTTTGATAAGATACCACAAAGGGTATCTTATCAAAGGCCAGGTAGCAGAATGGATTGCAAGCTGGCTACAAATCCCAAAAAGTTAGTTTGCAGGTGCAGCAGACAATCAGGAAGGCGAATGGAATGTTGGCCTTCATTGCGAGAAGGATGGACTACAAAAGCAGGGAGGTCCTGCTGCAACTGTACAGGGTATTGGTGAGGCCGCACATGGAGTACTGTGTGCAGTTTTGGTCACCTTACTTAAGGAAGGATATAATAGCTTTGGAGGGGGTACAGAGACGATTCACTAGGCTGATTCCGGAGATGAGGGGGTTACCTTATAATGATAGATTGAGTAGACTGGGTCTTTACTCATTGGAGTTCAGAAGGATGAGGGGTGATCTTATAGAAACATTTAAAATAATGAAAGGGATAGACAAGATAGAGGCAGAGAGGTTGTTTCCATTGGTCGGAGAGACTAGAACTAGGGGGCACAGCCTCAAAATATGGGGGAGTCAATTTAAAACCGAGTTGAGAAGGAATTTCTTCTCCCAGAGGGTTGTGAATCTGTGGAATTCTCTGCCCAAGGAAACAGTTGAGGCTAGCTCATTGAATGTATTCAAATCACAGATAGATAGATTTTTAACCAATAAGGGAATTAAGGGTTATGGGGAGCGGGCGGGTAAGTGGAGCTGAGTCCACGGCCAGATCAGCCATGATCTTGTTGAATGGCGGAGCAGGCTCAAGGGGCTAGATAGCCTACTCCTGTTCCTAATTCTTATGTTCTTATGTTCTTAAAACAGAGAGTAGGAGTTAAGGGCAACTACTCAGGTTGGTAAAAGGTGGGAAGTGGTGTTTCACAGGGATCGGCGTGTGGACCAATTTATATTAATGATTTGTACTCGGGAATTGGAAGTACAGGGCCCAAGTTTCGAGCCGCGCCTAGAACGGCGCAGTCCCGACCTGGACGCCCATTTTTCGCGCCACAGAGTGCGCCTAAAAAAACCTCCAGATTCTCCAGCTCCCTGCAGGTCGTTTGCAGCTCGGCGCAGCGCAGCACGAGCTGTAGGGGGCGGAGCCAGGTCCCTGCGCTGAAAACAGTGCCGGTACCTCTGCACATGCGCGCTACAGTGGGCACGCAAGTGCAGTAGCTCCAGGCGCCAAACTGTGTGGGAGGGGCTGAAGCACGCAGCCCCTAGCCCTGGCCGAATGGCCTCACTGGGGCTGCATGAATAAGGCTCCTCCCAAGGCCAGCTCCTGCTTCCTCCCGACCCGACACGACTCCTGCTTCCCCCCCCCGCCTCCGAACTGGACTCGACACCGACCTGACTCCCGCTTTCCCCCCCCCCCGCCCCTGGACCAGACCCGACTCCCGCTCCCCCCCCCCCCCGGACCGGACCCGACCCCGACACCGACCCGACTCCAGTTTCCCCCCCGCCCCCGGACCCGACCCGACCCGACCCCCCGGACTGGACCCGACCCGACTCCCGCTTCCCCCCGACTGGACCTGACCTCCCTCCCCCCGACCCGAACCGAACCGACCTCCCTCCCACCACCCCCCAGACCCACGCTCCCCCCGACCCGACCCGACCCAACGCTACCTACCTGTAAATCTGGTGCTGGGGACGGGCCCTGCCCGAAGTCTTGGGCCCTGCCCGAAGTCTCGGGCCCGGCTGAGCCCGGCCCGTTCAGCCTCCCTCCCCCTTCTCCTTTCCCCAGCCTCCCCCCTCTTCTCCTTCCCCTCCCATCTCCTTCCCCCATCTCCTTTCCCCCCATCTCCTTTCCCCCCATCTCCTTTCCCTCCCATCTCCTTTCCCCCCATCTCCTTTCTCCCTATCTCCTTTCCTTCCCATCTCCTTTCCCCCCCTTCTCCTCCCCCCTTCTCCTCCCCTTCTCCCCCCCTCCCCCTTCTCCCCATCCCTCCCCCCCTCTCTCCCTCTACCCCCCTCTTCCCCCTCCCCTCGCTGTCAGAAACACAGACACTGACAGACAGAGAATGAGAGACACACACAGACAGACAGAGAGATAGAGACACTGACAGAGACACACTGGGGGGGCATCCCAGCATGCTGTTGGAGGGCTCCCAGTGCTGCAGTCGGTAAGTAGAAAATGTTTTATGTATTGATTTAAAAAAAAAATTATTTCTTATTAATTTTTTTTGATTGATTTATTGGTTGATTTATTGATGTTTTTATCATTTATTATTGATGATGGCTCTTTATTTGTAAAACTGAAGTGTTTAATGTTTGTAAACTTCCCTTTAAACCCCCCCCCCCCATTCCCTACGCCTGATTTGTAACCTCCGCCTGATTTTCTAAAGTGTAGGCAAGGTTTTTTCAAGCGTACAAAAATCTTCACTTACTCCATTCTAAGTTAGTTTGGAGTAAGTTTTCACTGACGAAACTTTGAAAACAGGCGTAAGTGGCCGGACACGCCCCCTTTTGAAAAAAAAATTCGGTTCCAAAGTGAAACTGTTCTAACTGATTAGAACTGGAGCAAACTAAATGGCGAGAATTCCGATTTTTAAGATATTCCGTTCTACACCAGTTGCTCCTAAAAATCAGGAGCAAATCATGTCGAAACTTGGGGTCACAATTTCGAACTTTGCAGATGACACCAACTTGGGAGGGTACAGTTAATACAAAGCAAAATTGTGACAAAAATACATGAATAAACTAGCAGAAAGGACGCATAATTGGTAAATTAATTTTAATATAGAAGAGTGAGAGATGTTGCATTTTGATAGGAAGGATAATGAGGCCACGTATTACTTGGCTAATAAGATTATCAATGTGGTAGAAGAGAAAAGGGATCTAGGGGTACAGATACACAAATTACTAAAAGTATTGAGGCAGGTTAGTAAGGCCATTTTAAAAAAGCAAACCATTTGTAAAGGGGTAGAATTGAAAAGCAGGAAAGCCATGTTAAAATTGTATAAAATCTTGGTTAGACCACACTTGGGCCCCAAGTTTCCACATGATTTGCTCCTGATTTTTAGGAGCAACTGGTGGAGAACGGAGTATCTTAGAAATCGGAATTCTCCACATTTAAGTTTTCTGCAGTTCTAGTCAGGTAGAACAGTTTCACTTTTGAACAGAATTTTATTTTCAAAAGGGAGCGTGTCCGGCCACTGACGCCTGATTTGAAAGTTTCCACAGTGAAAACGTACTCCAAACTAACTTAGAATGGAGCAAGTGAAGATTTTTGTACGCTTGAAAAAACCTTGTCTACACATTAAAAAATCAGGCGCAGGTTACAAATTAGGCGTCGGGAACGAGGTGGGGGGGAGCGGGGGGGGAAGGGAAGTCATTAAATTCTACAATCAATCCTTAGTTATACTTATACAAATATTATACAAATAAATCCAATCTGAATAAAAATTTATAAGCAAAGAAAAGATTAAATAAACCATGTTCCTACCTGTGTGAAAGTGCTTCAGGCAGGCCTTTCAGGCAGCGGTGTGGCGTCGGTCCCGACGGCAGGGGCAAGAAGCAGCAAGCAGCCTCAGTGCTGATCATGGAAGGGCAATGTGGTTTTATTAAAACATTTTAAAAATTGAACAGCTACAAAGAATTTGAATAGTCTCAAACAAGTGCATGTGTCCCGTTTATCACAGTCTATCTTTAATTACAGAATGAGTGGTGGAGATTGAAACGGTAACGAGTTGTAAAGGCTGAATTAAAATGCACAGTTGCTGCAGTAACACTGGTTAAAGAGCCAACATTAATTCAGCAGGTGATTTATTCAGCAGTGCTGCTAAAAGCACTCCCTCACACACAGAAATATCAAGAAAATTAAAATACAAGCCTTTGCAAGGGTTCAATAAACAAATTTTCACTTTTTCTGCAGCACTTTTAAAAATGGCCGAGTGCCAATGTTTACTTCAGACTGCGCGAATGCTCCAATGCGCACGCGCAGGGTTGCCGGCACCAAAAAAACTCATTTAAATTGTACCCGCCCCCTCCTACTTACAAAATCGGCGCGAGTGGTAGGCTCTGCCCCCTGTGCGCCGCGCCAAGCAGACATCGAGCTGCAAGGAGCTCGAGAATACCGCGTTTTTTTTCAGGCGCTGTTTTCGGCGCGAAAAACAGGCGTCCAGCTCTGAGGGGCGCCTTTTTCGCCGCGTGTGGAAACTTGGGGCCTATGAGTGCTGTGCAGGGCTCGTGGGGCCTGAATTGGTCTTTTGCGCAGGGCCAGTTTGTGGCGCCGACTGTGCTACTGGACGCTAATGAGTTAGCGCGTGGGTGTGGCGGCCACATCGACCTGTGCGAATTTTCCCACCTCTTTGCCGTTGGCGCTATGGCTTTGCGCTCAGTTCACGACGCTCATCTGTGCACAGCGATGATGAGGTCATCAACGTACGCATCGCATCCTGACTGCCCGAGAAGCTTAAATTGCCCCGTGCCCTTCCAACTAATGCTTGCCGCTGCCAATGACAGCTTTCACAACTTCCGGATGTCTCAAAGCGCTGTACAGTTAATTAAGTACTTTTGAACTATAGTCACTATGGCAATGTAGATAAATGCAGCAGCAAATTTACGCACAACAAGGTCCCACAAACATCAATGAGATAAATGAACTGATAATCTGCTTTAGTGATGGTGTTGGTTGTGGAATAAATATTGGCCAGGATAACTTCCCTGCCCTTTTTTGAATAGTGCCACGGGATTTTTTACATCTACGTGAGAGGGTAGATGGGGCATCAGTTTAATATCACATCTGAAAGATGGCACCTTCGACAGTGTAGCACTCCCTCAGTGCTGCACTGAAGTGTCAGCTTGGATTTTCTTCTCACATGCCTGGAGTGAGGCTTGAAGAGGACTATGGCAAAAAAATCGGGGTATGGGACTAAATTGGACAGCTCTTTCAAAGTGCTGGCAATTCTAACCCATCATCTTCTGACTCAGAGGCAAGAGTGCTACCACTAAGCCAAGGCTGATGCCAGAATAGTCAGCAGTTTCTCAATTTAGTCCTCATTGTGTTGCATTTTTGATTCAGAGCTGATTTGTAGCCTCCAGAAGGCAGTGGCCTTGATCTTCAAAGGTTAGCATTATAGCTGTGTTGCCCCTTTATTTTCACTGTTCTTGCATAACTGCCTGAAACCATCAGCATGCACCTGAGTTGATGCAAGTTGTGAAGGGCCAATTAGCACACCACTCCTATCACTCTGATTCTCACTAGGAAGTTTGAAAAGGTCATGCAAGCTATGTATATGGACTACAGTGAGGATGGAAAATTGTTGGGACTCAAGCTGCCCACTGGGGAGAGACAGCACAGTGTAATTATTTTCCCTTGTATATATCATTCCTTTCATATAAAAATGCATTTTGCTGCATTTCTGGCATTCAGTTAATATTTTTGTATGTAAAATGAGGCATGAAGAAGAGCTGAGATTCTGCTAACTATTTCAAAATAAAAATAATGATTTTTCTCACAACTATCTCCCTTCCCTGATACAATCGTTATCAAGAACAATAGAAACCTGCAGGAAAAAAACTGTCCTAAAAATGAGTGGCACATTGGGTTAGTACACTGTTCCTTTACCTCTGTGACCTCAGTTTGAATCTATATCAAACTGATGGGATAAAAATTATGTAGTATAGTTTCCATTGGGTTGCACTGATTTTTTTGCTGCAATTCACCCGAAATAGGCCAAACCAATACAAAAAATAGTAGAATTTTAAGTGCAACTACATTGTGTTTCTGTGATCTTTAAAAAACATCACACTAGAAGCCAACCCCGCCCACAAAACTGGCCTCACCCCCATGGTGAATTAATCATCATGGTGAGTTTCTGCTATTTGCGCTCGCTTGCGGACTTTCGAGGAGGCTCTAAAAATTAAGGGTTTTTTTTGGTGCAAGGGGCATGTTTTAAAAGCTTTTGAGTATAATTTTTGTTTTAATTTTCTAAGAAATGGTTTACTGTGCACCAATATAACTAGCAAATGGTTCTGTATAGTTTTATTTAAAGTAATTTCAGTTGTTTAAAATCGGATTAATCAGGTAAGTCAGAAGAGATTGTGGGACAAGGGAGAAGTGGGATAAGAAATGGAGGATTAGGTAGGCAGATACCGTCATCTTCAATGGATTCAGCCCCACTGCTGGCCATGGCCTCAGCAATGCCCTCCCAATAATGGCCAGCACCATCTCCGCCAAGTGGGTCAGAACATGCAAGCACATCTCTCCCCCTCCAGTCAGGTCTTGCTGCCTGCGGTTGTGCGGCAACTTTTGCTGCAAGAGAGAGGGAATTGTGAGAGTCGTGCAATCTGTTCAGGTGACGTGTCTGTTGTGTATCTGTAAAGCATGCACTCCCATGTTCCGCCACTAGAGAGTGAATCCCCTGAAGTGCAAAGGGATCCCAGCATCCCTTGGGAGCACTGTATATAAGCCGGCCCTTAAGGCCTGTTCCTCACTCTGGAGTGTCTTATTAAAGACTGAGGTCACTGTTACTTTAACCTCCCTGTGTGCAGCCTCATCTGTGTTAGGAACACAATAACTGGCGACGAAAATACGAATCCAACGCAAAAATGCAACAAACTGTGGGCATCCTGGAGAAGTTCTCGGAGGTGAGGACTGGGGATGCCTACGTTGAACAGCTAGACCAGTACTTTGTAGCCAACGAGCTGGACGGAGAAGGAAGCGCTGCAAAAAGGAGAACGGTCCTCCTCACGGTCTGCGGGGCACCGACCTACAGCCTCATGAAGAATCTTCTGGCTCCGGTGAAACCCACAGATAAGTCGTCTGGGGAGCTGTGTACACTGCTTCGGGAGCATCTTAACCCGAGGGAGGGTGTGCTGATGGCGAGATATCGGTTCTATACGTACCAGCGATCTGAAGGTCAGGAAGTGGCGAGCTACGTCGCTGAGCTAAGGCGACTTGCAGGACAATGTGAGTTTGATGGTTACCTGGAGCAAATGCTCAGAGACTTTTTTGTACTGGGCATTGGCCACGAGACCATCCTACGAAAACTTTTGACTGTAGAGACACCGCCCCTCAGTAAGGCCATTGCGATAGCACAGGCGTTTATGTCCACCAGTGATAACACATAAAAATCTCTCAGCACACAAGTGCTAGCAATGTTCATAAATTAACTGGAACTGTGTTTGCGAGCAAAAATGTACAGGGCAGAACCCACGAGTCTGCAACTGCCAGCAGGCCTCAGGTGACCCAGATGACTCAGAGTCCCCAACAAAGGATGAATGCAAGGCAATTCACACCTTGTTGGCATTGTGAAGGCTTCCATTCAGCCTATTCATGCCGCTTCAAAGGGTATGTTTGCAAGAGCTGTGGAACAATGGGGCACCTCCAACGAGCTTGCAAACGAGCTGCAAGCTCTGCAAAACCTACTAACCACCACGTGGCAGAGGAAGATCGGTTCATGGTGGATCAAAGCAATTTCGAGCCTCAGAGAGAGGAGGCAGATGCTGAAGTACATGGGGTGCACACATTTTTGACGAAATGTCCACCTATAATGCTAAACGTAAAATTGAATGGCTTACCCATAGCGATGGAACTGGACACTGATGCTAGCCAATCCATCATGAGTTTGAGAGACTGTGGTGCAACAAGGCATGCAGACCAGCCCTGAGCCCCATCCACACGAAACAGAGAACATACACCAAAGAGCTTATCACTGTCCTGGGCAGCGCCATGTCAAGGTCACCTACGAGGGCACGGTGCATGAACTGCCACTCTGGATTGTCCCATGCGATGGCCCCACACTGCTTGGAAGGAGCTGGCTGGGCAAAATCCGCTGAAACTGGGATGACATCCGAGCGCTATCACATGTCGATGAGGCCTCATGTACCCAGGTTCGTAACAAATTTCCTTCCCTTTTTGAGCCAGGCATTGGAAACTTTTCCGGGGCGAAGGTGTGGATCCACTTGGTCCCCGAGGCATGATCCATTTACCACAAGGCGTGAGTGGTACCTCACATGATGAGGGAGAGAGTGGAAATCGAGTTGGACAGGCTGCACTGCGAGGGCATCATCTCCCCAGTGGAATTCAGCAAATGGGCCAGCCCGATTGTTCCAGTACTCAAAAGTGATGGCGCGGTCAGGATTTGCGGCGATTGTAAAGTAACTTAATCGTTTCTCGCTACAGGACCAATACCCACTACCGAAGGCAGACGACCTAGTTGCAACACTGGCAGGAGGCAAGACGTTCACCAAGCTTGACCTGACTTCGGCCTACATGATGCAAGAGCTGGAGGAGTCTTCGAAGGGCCTCACCTGCATCAACACGCACAAGGGACTGTTCATCTACAACAGATGCTCGTTTGGAATTCGGTCGGCTGCAGCGATCTTCCAGAGAAACATGGAGCGCCTACTCAAGTCAGTACCATACATGGTGGTCTTTCAGGACAACATATTGGTCACGGGTCGGGACACCGCTGAGCACCTACAAACCTGAAGGAGGAACTCCAGCGACTGGATCGCGTAGGGCTGCGGCGCGAGAGGTCGGAATGCGTCTTCATGGCAACAGAAGTGGAGTATTTCGGGAGAAAGATCGCGGCTGATGGCATTCAGCCCACAAACGCCAAGACAGAGGCTATCAGGAATGCGCCCAGGCCACAGAACGTCACGGAGCTGCAGTCGTTCCTGGGACTCCTCAACTATTTTGGTAACTTCCTACCGGGGTTAAGCACCCTCTTAGAGCCCCTACATGTGTTATTGCGCAAAGGTGAGAACTGGGTATGGGGGAAAAAAACCAAGTAATTACTTTTGAGAAAGCCAGAAACATTTTATGCTCCAACAAGCTGCTTGTATTGTATAACCTGTGTAAAAGACTTGTGCTAGCATGTGACGCGTCGTCGTACGGAGTCGTGTGTGTATTACAACAAACTAACATTGCGGGGAAGTTGCAACCTGTTGCCTATGCTTCCAGGAGCTTGTCTAAGGCCGAGAGGGCCTACAGCATGATTGAGAAAGAGGCATTAGCGTGTGTGTTTGGGGTAAAGAAAATGCATCAGTACCTGTTTGGGCTCAAATTTGAGTTGGAACTGATCACAAACCCCTCACATCCCTGTTCGCTGAAAACAAGGGGATAAATACTAATGTCTCAGCCCGCATACAAAGATGGGCACTCACACTATCAGCATACAACTATACCACCTGCCACAGGCCAGGCACCGAGAACTGTGCGGATGCTCTCAGTCGGCTACCATTGCCCACCATGGGGGTGGAAATGGCGCAGCCTGCAAACTTGTTGATCGTGGCGCAGCCCGCAGACTTGTTGATGATCAAGGAACTTTTAAAAATGACAAATCACCTGTCACAGCCCGCCAGATTAGGACTTGGATCAGCCAAGATCCTCTGCTGTACCGAGTAAAAAACTCTGTACTGCATGGGAGCTGGGCCAGCATCCCCATTGAAATGCAAAAGCTAATCAAGCTGTTCCAGTGGCAAAAGGACGAGCTGTCCATTCAGGCAGACTGCCTGTTGTGGGGTAATCGCGTAGTGCTACCAAAAAAGGGCAGGGAGACGTTCATCTCGGATCACCACAGCACACACCCGGGTATAGTAATGATGAAAGCGATAGCCAGATCCCACGTGTGGTGGCCCGGTATCGACTCTGTCTTAGAGTCCTGTGTATGGCAATGCAGTGTATGTGCTCAGTTGAGCAACGCGCCCAGAGAGGCACCACTAAGTTTGTGGTCCTGGCCCTCCGGACCATGGTCGAGGATCCATGTTGACTATGCGGGCCCGTTTCTCGGTAAAATGTTCCTGGTGGTGGTGGATGCTTTTTCAAAATAGATTGAATGTGAAATAATGTTGGGAAGCACCGCCACCGCCACCATTGAAAGCCTGAGGGCCATGTTTGCCACCCACGGCCTGCCTGACATACTGGTCAGTGACAACGAGCCATGTTTCACCAGTGCCGAATTTAAAGAATTCATGACCCGCAATGGGATCAAACATGTCACCTCGACCCTTAAACCAGCCTCCAATGGGCAGGCAGAGTGGGCAGTACAAACCATCAAACATAGCCTTAAATGAGTCACAGAAGGCTCACTCCAAACCCGCCTGTCCCAAGTACTGCTCAGCTACCGCACGAGACCCCACTCGCTCACAGGGGTGTCCCCGGCTGAGCTACTCATGAAAAGGACACTTAAAACCAGACTCTCACTGGTTCACCCTATGATCAGGTAGAGTGCAGGCGGCAGCAATAAAATGTAAACGATGGTTGCGCCACTGTGTCACGGGAAATTGATCTGAATGACCCTGTATATGTGCTAAACTATGGACATGGTCCCAAGTGGATCGCTGGCAAGGTGATAGCTAAAGAAGGGAATAGGGTGTTTGTCGTCAAACTAGATAATGGACAAATTTGCAGAAAGCACCTGGACCAAACGAGGCTGCGGTTCACAGACTGCCCTGAACAACCCACAGCAGCCCTGCAGGACCAACAACACGCCAGCCCAATGAGGGTACAGCCAACACACCAGAGCAGACATTTGTACCGAGGCAGTCCACCAGGGAAAGAAAGGCTCCCGACTGCCTCACCTTGTAAATAGTTTTCATCTTGACTTTGGGCGGGGAGTGATGTTGTGTATCTGTAAAGCATGCACTCCCATGTTCCGCCACCAGGGAGCTCATCGCCTGAAGTCCCAAGGGATCCTAGCATCCCTTGGGAGCATTGTGTATAAGCCGGCCCCTAAGGCCTGTTCCTCACTCTGGAGTGTCATATTAAAGACTGAGGTCACTGTTACTTTAACCTCCCTGTGTGCAGCCTCATCTGTGTTAGGAACACAATAATCTGTTGGCCACACATTTTGTTTTAAAAGGGGCAAATACGGCGTAACTCACTTCGAGGAAAGTCTCGGCCCCTGCCTTTTTTTTCATGGTTCTCCACAATCAAACTTTTTAAGCAAGGTATTAGGGGCTGGATTTTTGACTTTTCTGTTTTTGGGGCGATAATGGCGACGGGGCGGCAAAGTTAGCGGCCGGGAATAGTTTGTGCTTTAGTATTGACGTTTTGGCATCTGGGCCATGCGTCAGGGGGTGCAGCACTAAAGGAGGGGCTGTATGTAAAGTCCTTACTCCACAGTATGAAACCACACGAGGCACATTCTGGGGACAAGGTCACTCTGTGACCTTAACTCTTTATTTACAGGACTCCAGAGACGATGACCCTGCGTGAGAGCTCCCTTTTTATACCTGTGTGATCAGGTAAGGAGTGTCTCCCACAAGTTCACCCCTTGTGGTCAAGGTGTGCATCTAGGTTGAGTGTATACAGTAATACAGTGATGTTACATGGTGGTTGCATACATGACACTGTACACCTCTCCTGGTGCAAGGAAGGTAAACTCTCGAGCTAATGAGCCGGGCTACGAGCGCTCCAAGAGAGGCTTGGCTGGGGGGGAGGGGGAAACTAAAAAGACCCCACAAAAACATTCCTAAAACATTGCCCACTCCACCGCAACACAAATCGCACCAAGATTTAAAACAAAAAACACTTGAACATACTTTAGTAGTACTTGACCTTCCTCTCCACTGCCGGAATGGTTTCCCAGGTGGTCGTTGTGGGTGCACTTCCGGGCGGACGGATCGGGTAAGAGTCAAAACTCGCGCTGGAGTCGCAACCAGGGGCGTTGCACACCTGGCACAGCTCTTCCCAATGGTGCTGCTCAGCGCCACCGCAAAACCTGCCGAAAGGATCGCGGCGGCGCGCTGGAGACCTCACCGTCGCCTTTCATGCCGCTCCAGGGCAAAACCCGGAGCGCAAAGGACCGGAAAATCCAGCCCTACAAGTCCCAATCTGTAGAGGTTATAACTATCAGGAAAGGCTGAACAGGCTGGGGCTCTTTTCTGTAGAATACTAAAGGGTGACCTAACAGGGGTCTTTAAGATTATGAAGTGGTTTGATAGAGTAGACATTGAGACAATGTTTCCAATTTTGGGGAATCCAGAACTAGGGGTCATAAATATAATATAGTCACGAATAAATCCAATAGGGAATTCAGGAGAAACTTCTTTATTCAGAGTGGTTAGAATATAGTACATATTACCACATAGAGTAATTGAGGCAAATAGCATAGATGCATTTAAAAGGAAGCTAGATAAGTATATGAGGGAGAAAGGAATAGAAGGATATGTTGATAGGGTTAGTTGAAGTAGGGTAGGAGGAGGCTCGTGTGGAGCATAAACACCAGCATAGACCAGTTGGACCGAACGGCCTATTTCTATGCTGTAAATTCTATGTAATTCTTCTCCTACCTGTGTGTCAGGCTACCAGATGGTGTTACCCCTTGGAACGCTGACTTGAATGCACTCCAACTCTGGATCAGTTCCTATGGACTGGAAAGTAGCTAATGTAACCCCACTTTTAAAAAAAAGAAGGGAGAGAGAAAACAGGTAATTATAGATCGGTTAGCCTGAAATCAGTAGTGGGTAAATGTTGGAATCAATTATTAAAGATGAAATAGCAACACATTTGGAAAGCAGTGACAGGATTGGTCCAAGTCAGCATGGATTTATGAAAGGGAAATCATGCTTGATGAATCTTCTAGAATTTTTTGAGGATGTAACTAGTGGACAAGGGAGAACCAATGGATGTGGTGTATTTGGACCTTCAAAAGGCTTTTGACAAGGTCACACACAAGAGATTGGTGTGCAAAATTAAAGCACATGGTATTGGGGGTAATGTACTGACGTGGATAGAGAACTGGTTGGCAGATAGGAAGCAGAGAGTCGGGATAAATGGGTCCTTTTCAAAATGGCAGGAAGTGACTAGTGGGGTGTCGCAGGGCTCAGTGCTGGGACCCCAGCTATTTACAATATACATCATTGATTTAGATGAAGGAATTGAGTGTAATATCTCCAAGTTTGCAGATGACACTAAGCTGGGTGACGGTGTGAGCTGTGAGGAGGATGCTAAGAGGCTGCAGGGTGACTTGGACACGTTAAGTGAGTGGGCAAATGCATGGCAGATGCAGTATAATGTGGATAAATGTGAGGTTATCCACTTTGGTGGCAAAAACCTGAAGGCAGAATATTATCTGAATGGTGGCAGATTAGGAAAAGGGGAGGTGCAACGAGACCTGGGTGTCATGGTACATCAGTCATTGAAAGTTGGCATGGTACAGCAGGCGGTGAAGAAGGCAAATGACATGTTGGCCTTCAAAGCTAGGGGATTTGAGTATAGGAGCAGGGAGGTCTTACTGCAGTTGTACAGGGCCTTGGTGAGGCCTCACCTGGAATATTGTGTTCAGTTTAGTCTCTGAATCTTTGGAAGGACGTTCTTGCTATTGAGGGAGTGCAGCGAAGGTTCACCAGACTGATTCCCGGGATGGCAGGGCTGACATATGAGGAGAGGCTGGATCAACTGGGCCTGTATTCACTGGAGTTTAGAAAAATGAGAGGGGATCTCATAGAAACATATAAAATTCTGATGGGACTGGACAGGTTAGATGCAGGAAGAATGTTCCTGATGTTGGGGAAGTCCAGAACTGGGGTCACAGTCTAAGGATAAGGGGTAAGCCATTTAGTACCGAGATGAGGAGAAACTTCAGAGAGAGAGTTGTTAACCTGTGGAATTCTCTACCGCAGAGAGCTGTTGATTCCAGTTCGTTGGATATAATCAAGAGGGAGTTAGATATGGCTCTTATGGCTAAAGGGATCAAGGGTTATGGAGAGAAAGCAGGAAAGGGGTACTGAGGTGAATGATCAGCCATGATCTTATTGAATGGTGGTGCAGGCTCGAAGAGCCAAATGGCCTACTCCTGCACCTATTTTCGATGTTTCTATATTTCTATCCAGCCTAATCCCACTCCTCAAAAAATTCAATCTAGGTAGTCAGACATAACGTTCCCTTAACAAATCCATGCTGACTATCCAAGATTGATCCGTGTCTTTCTAAATGAAGATTCATCCTGTTCCTCAGAATTATTTTCTATAATTTTTCCACCACCGAGGTTAGGCTGACTGGCCTGTAATTACTCAGTCTATCTCTTTCTCCTTTTTTAAACAAGAATACAACATTAGCAGTCCTCCAGTCCTCCGCCATCACACTTGTAGCCAGAGAGGATTGAGCCTCTACTGTTTCCTCTTTGCTTCTCTTAACAGCCTGAGATACGTTTCATCTGGGCCTGGGGATTTATCCACTTTCAAAGCTGCTAAATCCCTTAATACTTCCTCTCTCACGATGTTTATTTCATTTAATATTTCACACTCCTCCTCTCTGATTGCAATGTCTGCATCGCTCCTCTCTGTGAAAACAGATGCAAAATATTCATTTAGAACCATACCCATGTCTTCTGCCTCCACATACAGATTACCTTAATGGTCTCTAAAAGGCCCTACTCTTTCTTTAGTTATCCCCATGCTCTTAATGTATTTATAAAATCTCGTAAGTTTTCCTTGATTTTACTTGCCAAAATGTTGTCATGCTCTCTCTTTGCTTTCCTAATTTGCTTTTTAATTTCACCCCTGCACTTTCTATACTTCATTAGAGTTTCTGCAGTATTGAGACCTCAGTATCTGTCATAAACCTCCCTTTTTTTCTTTACCCTACCCTGTATGGCCCATGACATCCAGGGTAGCCCCACCCTTATTTTTTAAGGGAACATACTTGCTCTGTACCCTCAGGATCACCTCCTTGAATGCCTCCCATTGCTCTGACACTGATTTACCTTCAAGTAGCCATTTCCAGTCCATTTTGGCTAAATCCCATCTCAGCTTAGCAAAATTGGCTTTTCCCAATTGAGAACTTTTATTCCTGGTCTATCTTTGTCCTTTTCCATAATTTCCCTAAATTTAACTGAATTATGGTCGCTAGCACTAAAATGCTCTCCTACTGATACCCCTTCCACCTGCCCAGCTTCATTCCCTAAAACTAAGTCCAGAACCGCCCCCTTCCTTGTTGGGCTTGCTTACATACTGGGTAAAAAAGTTCTCCTGAATACATTTTAGGAATTCCGCACCCTCTATACCTTTCACACTAATTCTATCCCAGTTAATATTAGGGTAGTTGAAATCCCTTATTATTACTTCCCTATAGTTTTTTCACTTCTCAGAAATTTGCCTACATATTTGCTCTTCTATCTCCCTCGGACTTTTTGGGGGTGTATAGTACGCTCCCAGCAGCGTGATCGCCCCTTTTTTGTTCTTCAATTCAACCCATATGGCCTAATTTGATGATCCTTCTAAAATATCATCCCTCCTCACAGCTGTAATTGTTTACTTAATCAATATTGCAACCCCCCCTCCTTTTTTTAATCCATTCTCTATCCTGTCTGAAAACCCTGTAACGAGGAATGTTGAGCTGCCAAACCCGTCCTTCTTTCAGCCATGTCTCAGTGTTAACTATAATATCATACTCCCAAGTATCTATCTGTGTGCTCAGCTCATCTGCCTAGTTTCTTAGACTCCTTACATTAAAGTATATACCAATTAGCACTGCCAAACTCCCTTTTTGTCTATTTTCTAGCCTTTGCTCCTCTGTCTTCCAAATTCACTTCCTACTTTTCTGCTTTCCAATTCCAGCTTTGCTTCTCTCCCTTCTGAATCAATTCTCAGGTTACCATCCCCCTGCCAAGCTACTTTAAACCCTCCCCAACAGCACTAGCAACCCCCCCCACCCCCAGCGAGGATATTGGTCCCGGCTCTGATGAGGTGCAACCCGTCCGGCTTGTACAGGTCCCACTTCCCGCAGAGGAATCTAAAGCCCTCCCGCCTGCACCATCTCTCCAGCCACATATTCATCTGCTCTATCCTTCTATTTAAGACTCAATAGCACTTGGCACTGGGAGTAATCTGGAGATTACTACCTTTGAGGTCCTGCTTTTTAATTTATCTCCTAGCTTCCTATAATCTGCATGCAGGATCACATCCCTCTTTCTACCTATGTCATTGGTACTGACATGGACCATGATATCTGGCTGTTCACCCTCTCCTCCCAGAATGCCCTGCAGCCACTCGGTGACATCCTTGACCCTGGTATCAGGGAGGTAACATAACATCCTGAAGTCACGTCTGCAGCCGCAAAAACACCTGTCTGCACCCCTCACTGTCAAATTGCCTACCACCATTGCTCTTCCTCTCTTCTTCCTTGGCTTGGATGATGTGGAATCTGTATGGGTAAAGCTGCGGAATACCAAAGGGCAGAAAACGCTAGTGGGAGTTGTGTACAGACCACCAAACAGTAGTCGTGAGGTTGGGGACAGCATCAAACAAGAAATAAGGGATGTGTGCAATAAAGGTACAGCAGTTATCATGGGAGAATTTAATCTACATATTGATTGGGCTAACCAAACTGGTAGCAGTACGGTGGAGGAGGATTTCCTGGAGTTGTATTAGGGATGGTTTTCTAGACCAATATCTCGAGGAACCAACTAGAAGGCAGGCCATCCTCGACTAGGTGATGTGTAACGAGAAAGGACTAATTATCAGTCTTGTTATGCGTGGACCCTTGGGGAAGAGTGACCATACTATAGTAGAATTCTTTACTAAGATGGAGAGTGACATAGTTAATTCAGAGACGAGGGTCCTGAACATAAGGAAAGGTAACTTCGATGGTAAGTGACGTGAATTGGCTAGAATAAACTGGCGAATGATACTTAAAGGGTTGACGGTGGATAGGCAATGGCAAACATTTAAAGAGCACATGGATGAACTTCAAGAATTGTACATCCCTGTCTGGAGTAAAAATAAAACATGGAAGGTGGCTCAACCGTGGCTAACAAGGGAAATTAGGGATAGTGTTAAATCCAAGGAAGAGGCATATCAATTGGCCAGAAAAAGCAGCAAACGTAAGGACTGGGAGAAATTTAGAATTCAGCAGAGGAGGACAAAGGGTTTAATTATGAGGGGCAAAATAGAGTATGAGAGGAAGCTTGCTGGGAACATAAAAACTGACTGCAAAAGCTTCGATAGATATGTGAAGAGAAAAAGATTAGTGAAGACCAACGTAGGTCCTTTGCAGTCAGAATCAGGTGAATTTATAATGGGGAACAAAGAAATAGCAGACCAATTGAACAAATCCTTTGGTTCTGTCTTCACGTAGCAAGACACAACATTCCGGAAATACTAGGGGACCGAGAGTTGAGCGAGAAGGAGGAACCGAAGGAAATCCTTAATAGTCAGGAAATTCTGTGAGTGAAATTGATGGGATTGAAGGCCGATAGATCCCCCGGGCCTGATAGTCTGCATCCCAGAGTATTAAGGAAGTGGCCCTAGAAATAGTGGATGCATTGGTGATCATTTTCCAACAGTCTATCGAATCTGGATCAGTTCCTATGGACTGGAGGGTAATGTAACACCACTTTTTAAAAAAGGAGGGAGAGAGAATACGGTGAATTATAGGCCGGTTAGCCTGACATCAGTTGTGGAGAAAATGTTGGAATCAATTATTAAAGATGAAATAGCAGCGCTTTTGGAAAGCAGTGACAGGATCGGTCCAAGTCAGCATGGATTTATGAAAGGGAAATCATGCTTGACAAATCTTCTGGAATTTTTTGAGGATGTAACTAGTAGAGTGGACAAGGGAGAACCAATGGATGCTGTGTATTTGGACTTTCAAAAGGCTTTTGACATGGTCCCACACAAGAGATTGGTGTGCAAAATTAAAGCACATGGTATTGGGGGTAAGGTATTGACGTGGATAGAGTATTGGTTGGCAGACAGGAAGCAGAGAGTCGGGATAAACGGGTCCTTTTCAGAATGGCAGGTAGTGACTAGTGGGGTGCCGCAGGGCTCAGTGCTGGGACCCCAGCTATTTACAATATACATCAATGATTTAGATGAAGGAATTGAGTGTAATATCTCCAAGTTTGCAGATGACACTAAGCTGAGTGGCGGTGTGAGCAGTGAGGAGGATGCTAAGAGGCTGCAGGGTGACTTGGACAGGTTAGGTGAGTGGGCAAATGCATGGCTGATGCAGTATAATGTGGATAAATGTGAGGTTATCCACTTTGGTGGCAAAAACCTGAAGGCAGAATATTATCTGAATGGTGGCAGATTAGGAAAAGGGGAGGTGCAACAAGACCTGGGTATCATGGTACATCAGTCATTGAAGGTTGGCATGCAGGTGGTGAAGAAGGCAAATGGCATGTTGGCCTTCATAGCTAGGGGATTTGAGTATAGGAGCAGGGCGGTCTTACTGCAGCTGTACAGGGCCTTGGTGAGGCCTCACCTGGAATATTGTGTTCAGTTTTGGTCTCCTAATCTGAGGAAGGACGTTCTTGCTATTGAGCGAGTGCAGCGAAGGTTTACCAGACTGATTCCTGGGATGACAGGACTGACATATGAGGAGAGACTGGATCGTCTGGGCCTGTACTCACTGGAGTTTAGACGAATGAGGGGATCTCGTAGAAACATATAAAATCCTGATGGGACTGGATAGGTTAGATGAGGAAGAATGTTCCCGATGTTGGGGGAATCCGGAATCAGGGGTCACAGTCTAAGGATAAGGGGTAAGCCATTTTAGTACCAAAATCAGGAGAAACTTCTTCACTCAGTGAGTTGTTAACCTGTGGAATTCTCTTCCGCTGAGAGTTGTTGATGCCAGTTCGTTAGATATATTCAAGAGGGAGTTAGATATGGCCCTTACGACTAAAGGGATCAAGGGGTATGGAGAGAAAGCAGGAAAGGGGTACTGAGGTGAATGATCAGCCATGATCTTATTGAATGGTGCAGGCTCGAAGGGCCGAATGGCCTACTCCTGCACCTATATTCTATGTTTCTAAGTTTCTATGTTTCTTCCTCTTCCCCCCGCTGTGCCGTTGAGTCATCCCTGGTGCCGTAAACTTGGTTTTGGATGCACTCCCCCGATGAACTAGTGCCCCCACCGGTACTCAGAACAGAATACTGGTTAGAGAGCGAGATGCACTCAGGGGACTCATGCACTACCTGCCTGGTCCTCCTCTTCTGTCTGGTGGTCACCCATTCCCTCTCTGCCCGCACACATTTAAGCTGCGGGGTGATCACTGATACGTCCTTACTACACAGTATAAATGCACACGAGGCCCATGCTTGAGAGAAGGTCAGTCTGTGACCTGTCCTTTATTCCTTAGTACTCAAGTGATGAAGGTAGGTGGAGCTTCCCCTTTTATACCTGAAGGTCCAGGTTAGGAGTGTCTTCCACCTAGTGGTCAGTGTTCTCACAGTGTACAACTTAGGTCAGTTTATACATGGGTTACACTGCTGGTTGAATACATGACATCACCTCCCCCCGCAAAGTCTTATTGGGATCACAGGTTGAGTCTCTCTGGTGGTTTACGCTTCCTTGTAGTTGGGGCTCCGGTTGTTGGGCGCTGGCCTGAGTGTCTGCTGTTTGCAGTGACTCAGGCCTGTCCGGACTGCCCACAGTGACTGGGCTCTCCTCCCTTTGGTTCCGGTGTTCGGTCACCTGTGGTGGAGTGAACTCTATATCGTGTTCTTCCTCTGCTTCTTCTATGGGGTTGCTGAATCTCCTTTTTGTTTGATCCACATGTTTGCGGCAGATTTGTCCATTGGTAAGTTTAACTACCAGAATCCTATTTCCCTCTTTGGCAACCACAGTGCCTGCGAGCCATTTGGGCCCTGCAGCGTAGTTGAGGACAAAAACAGGATCATTTACATCAATACATCGTGCCCTCGCATTCCTGTCATGGTAGTGATATTGTGACTGGCGCCTGCTCTCGACAATTTCTTTCATGGTAGGGTGTATAAGGGATAACCTGGTTTGGAGCGTCCTTTTCATGAGTAACTCTGCGGGTGGAACCCCTGTGAGCGAGTGTGGTCCGGATCTATAGGCCAACAGGAGGCGTGATAAGCGGGTTTGTAGGGAACCCACTTGGAATCTGAGCATCCCCTGTTTGATTATCTGCACTGCTCATTCTGCCTGGCCGTTTGAGGCCGGCTTGAACGGTGCCGTTCTAACATGGTTAATTCCATTGCCTGCCATGAAGTCCTGGAATTCAGTGCTTGTGAAGCACGGGCCATTGTCGCTGACCAAGATGTCCGGTAGACCGTGGGCGGCGAACATTGCCCGTAGACTTTCTATCATGGCAGAGGATGTGCTTGAATTTAAAATGTCACACTTGATCCATTTGGAGTAGGCATCGACTACAACCAAAAACATTTTCCCCATGAAAGGACCTGCGTAGTCCACATGGATGCATAACCAAGGCTTGATGGGCCATGGCCAGGGGCTAAGGGGGGCTTCCCTAGGCGCATGGCCCAGCTGGGCACATGTGTTGCACCTGCGAACATAAAGTTCCAGATCTGCGTCTATCCCTGGCCACCAAACGTGTGACCTGGCAATTGCCTTCATCGTGACAATGCCCGGGTGCCCATTGTGGAGTTCGTTGATGAACACCTCTCTGCCCATCTTGGGCATGACTACGCGGTTTCCCCACAGTAGACAATCGGCCTGAATCGAGAGTTCATCCTTGCGCCTGTGAATGGTTTAAATTTCTTAGGGCATGCCCTGTACGTGGCTGCCCAGTCCCCATTCAGGACACATTTCTTGACGAGAGACAATAGCGGGTCTCTATTTGTCCAGACTTTAATCTGACGGGCTGTCACGGGTGAGCCTTCGCTTCCGAAAGCTTCAATGGCCATGACCATCTCAGCACCATGCTCGGTAGCCCCCTCAGTGGTGGCTAGTGGGAGCCTGCTGAGTGCATCGGCGCAGTTTTCGGTGCCCGGTCTGTGCCGAATTGTGTAGTCATAGGCAGCTAACGTGAGTGCCCACCTCTGTATGCGGGCCGATGCGTTTGCATTTATGGCCTTGTTGTCGGCCAAAAGGGACGTTAGGGGTTTGTGATCTGTCTCCAGCTCAAATTTCCTGCCAACAGGTACTGGTGCATTTTCTTTACCGCATATACACATGCGAGCGCCTCCTTTTCTACCATCCCGTAGCCCCTTTCTGCCTGGGACAGACTCCTGGAGGCATAAGCTACCGGCTGTAACTGACCCTTGGCATTGACATGCTGCAACACACACCCGACACCATAGGACGACGCATTGCACGTTAACACAAGTTTCTTACATGGGTCATATAGCGTTAACAGATTGTTGGAACGTAACAAATTGCGTGCTCTATTAAAAGCCCTTTCCTGGCTGTCCCCCCAGACCCATTTGCGACCTTTGCGTAGGAGCACATGTAGCGGCTCTAGCAGCATGCTCAATTTGGGAAGAAAGTTACCAAAATAGTTCAGGAGCCCCAGGAGCGAACGCAGCTCCGTCGTGTTACGGGGTCTGGGTGCTCTCTGGATCGCTTCCGTCTTGGATGCAGTAGGGCTGATCCCGTCTGCTGCTACCCTCATCCCCAAGAATTCTACCTCTGGAGCTAGGAAGACACACTTCGCTTTTTTCAGTCGCAGACCTACCCGGTCCAGTCTGCGTTGCACCTCCTCCAGGTTGTGAAGGTGTTCTTCAGTATCGTAACCCGTAATGAGGATGTCGTCCTGAAAAACCACCGTCCCTGCAATTGACTTGAGGAGGCTTTACATATTTCGTTGGAAGATCGCGGCGGCCGAGCGAATCCTGAACGGACATCTGTTGTACTCAAACAACCCCTTGTGTGTCGTGATGGTGGTCAGCTTCTTCGACTCACTCGCCAGCTCCTGGGTCATGTAAGCTGAGGTCAGGTCCAATTTTGAAAAAAGTTTGCCACCGGAGAGCGTCGCAAAGAGGTCCTCCGCTCTCGGTAGCGGGTACTGGTCTTGGAGTGACACCCGATTGATGGTGGCCTTTAATCGCCACATATCCTGACCGACCCATCCGCCTTGAGCACCGGCACAATTGGGCTCGCCCAGTCACTGAATTCGACTGGCGAGATGATGCCTTCCCTCAACAGGCAGTCCAATTCGCCTTCTATCTTTTCCCGCATCACGTACGGCACCGCTCTGGCCTTGTGGTGTACTGGCCTGGTGTCCAGGTTTATGTGAATCACTACCTTGGCCCCCATGAAAGTGCCAATGCCGGGTTGAAATAATGAGTCAAATTTGTCCAGGACCTGTGAGCATGATACTCGCTCCACAGAGGAAATTGCATTGACATCGCCCCATTTCCAGTTCATGACAGCAAGCCGACTTCTCCCCAGTAGTGCGGGACTGTCCCCTGGGACAATCCAGAGTGGCAACCTGTTCTCCGAATCTTTGTGGGTCACGACTACCGTGGCGCTGCCTAGCACCAGAATGATCTGCTTTGTGTAAGTCCGTAGTTGTGCGTCAATCGGCGATAATTTTGGCCTCCTGGCCTTGGATGCCCACAACTTTTCGAACTGTTTGATACCCATCAGGGACTGGCTGGCACCCGTGTCTAACTCTATTGATACTGGGATGCCATTGAGGAGCACTTTCATCATTATCGGTGGCGTCCTGGTGTCTGAACTGTATACGTGCTCCACATGAACTCGCTGAACTTCAGCTTCCAGCAATTTCCCCCAGTGTCCATTTCTGCAATTTCTGCAGGTATTTTGCTCATCTCTGCAAACTCCGGCTGAATGTATGCCTCCACGCCTCCAGCATGAGGAGAAACTTCTTCACCCAGAGAGTGGTGAACCTGTGGAATTCTCTACCACAGAAAGTAGTTGATGCCAATTCACTAAATATATTCAAAAGGGAGTTAGATGAAGTCCTTACTACTCGGGGGATCAAGGGTTATGGCGAGAAAGCAGGAAGGGGGTACTGAAGTTTCATGTTCAGCCATGAACTCATTGAATGGCGGTGCAGGCTAGAAGGGCTGAATGGCCTGCTCCTGCACCTATTTTCTATGTTTCTATGTTTCTATGAGTTGCGGTTTGAAACAAAAGGTCCCTTGCCAGTCGATCGTCCCTGACTGCCCCTGTTATTGTCCTTGAGTGCACCATTAACTGGTGTTGATGGCCCCATTACTGGCCGCATTGTCCCTTGCAATGGCGTGAATCGCTGTTCAGCTTGCCATTGTCTCTGTCGAACTCCCCCTCTGGGTTCGACTACATGTTGGGGCATGCCTGACTGCCCTTGTCTGCCTGGAGAACTGTGTGCTGCTTTAACAATGTTGAATCTCTGTCCCAACCATTCCTTAACACAGTACCTCTCGTCTGTTCTGATAGTACCATGCTCGCGTGGTTTAAATCCCAGTTTCTTGTCGCCACTGATACGTCCTTACTACACAGTATAAATGCACACGAGGCCCATGCTTGAGAGAAGGTCAGTCTGTGACCTGTCCTTTATTCCTTAGAACTCAAGTGATGAAGGTGGGTGGAGCTTCCCCTTTTATACCTGAAGGTCCAGGTTAGGAGTGTCTCCCACCTAGTGGTCAGTGTTCTCACGGTGTACAACTTCGGTCAGTTTATACATGGGTTACAATGCTGGTTGAATACATGACAATCACCTCTAGAAATGTGCTACCCACAAAATTCTCAGCCTCGCGGATGCAATGCAGTGATTCCAGCCGCCGCTCAAGCTGCGAAACCTGCAGCTTGAATTGCTGTAGCTGGCGACACTTCTTGCACATGTGGTCGTCCAGGCTACGCGAAGCGTCCAGGACTTCCCACATGGCACAGGATTTGCACTCCATGGGACTGAGCTGCCCTGCCATGCCTCTATTTATTTGACTACGAACTAAACTATGAACTATTTGACTGTGAAATAAACTTAAAATTTGAAGACAAAAGCACTCACCGGCTACTCACCAATCAGCTGCTTCCCTTGACCCGACGTCACTCTGATATCTCATTTTTGATTCTTGCCTCTGTTGAGTCGCTCCTGCTGACTCCCCTTGACTGCCTGGTCTCTCTCTCTCCTGAACGCTCGGACTTTCCCTCTCTTCCGAACTCTCAGTGTCTCTGTCTCTCTTTCCCTCTTTCCTGAACTGTGAATAGTGCCATTTGATCTTTAACATCTAACTGAACAGGCAGACAAGGATACAATTTAACATCTCTGAAGAGGGATGCCTTCGACAATGCACTACTTCAGTGACACTGAAGTGTCAGGCTAGATTATGAGTTCATATCCTGATGCAGCATCAAAAGACACAACAGACAAGAAATTGGGCTCGGTAGAGTGTCCTTAGAGCTGCAAAATGTTGTCCATGGCATGTGCGCATACTTGTGACACCAAACATGCTGGACGCCATCTTGCTGCAGCCATTAGCACATTAAGTGGCATGAAGGACCCCCCACAAGCACAATTTAAAGGGTTCATCACCTTCTTTAAGCTTAGTTGCTGGTTGATTTCTTCTGGCTGTTGTGATAAATCTACAAGTTTTTAGTGCTTTCCATAGTTTTTTCAAGTTTCAAAAGTCTACAGGGGGTGGGGTGTGGCAAGTGCTGAAGGACATTTTGCTGACTCCAAAGCTTCTGCACGAATCAGAAAATGCTGGAAATCTCAGCGGGTCAGGCAGCATCTGTAGAGAGAGAAACAGAGTTAATGTTTCAGGTTGATGATCCGCAGTATTTTGCTTCTGCACGAATCAGTTACTCCCCATCATGGGTGCATTAGTAGGCCTTCCTCTTGGAACAGAACATGACTGGAAGAATAAACAGAGACTACACAGAGTGTAGAAAAGAGGGAGGAGGGGAGAAGGGCTCTCAGTGGGTGTTCAGGGAGCAATGCTCCTACTTGAACCTCAATAAGGAACAATGTGTGAGACTTCTGCGCTTCAGTAAGAACATCCTCAGTGAAATCTGCCACCTGCTGCAGCCACAACTACAACCTCAGAGCAAAGCGAGGGTACATTGTCAGTGGCTGTGAAGGTGACCATGGCTATGAACTTTTATGTGTTTGGCTCCTTCCAGGCTGGAGCTGGAAATATTAGCAACATCTCGCAGTTTGCCGTCCACTGTTGCATAAGGCAACTGAGGCTCTCTATTCAAAGAGAACTAACTTCATTTCATTTTCTCTTGCCAGAAACAAGCAGGTGAAGTGAGTTTGGTGTAATCTGCAAACTTACTGACTCTACTCCCAATACCACTGTCTAGGTCATTAATAAAGAGAGTGAACAGTAGTGGGCTTAGGAACTATCCTTGGGGAACATGTCTAGTAACTTGCCTCCAGGCTGAACCATATCCGTTAACTACAACCTTTTGGCTGTGAGATTGGAGCCAATTCCTAATATGGTGTATCAAATTCCTAGTGATCCCAAAAGATTCTATCTTCTGAAGAAACCTAGTGTGAGGTACCTCATCAAAGGCTTTCTGAAAATCCAGGTAGACAATGTCTACTAGATTTCCCTCATTCTCTACCTTCCTGAAAAAACTGCCAAATTTGTATGGCACAACTTATTTTTGGGGAAATCGTGTTATGTATTTCTAATGGCCTCTTCCTTTCCCATTGATCTTAAAATGCCTCTCTTACGATCCCTTCGAGTGTCTTCCTAATAATAGATGTCATGCTGATAGGCCTGAAGTTGCCTGGTTCTTATTTGACCCCTTTTTTGAAAATAGGAACTACATAAACTAGCTTCCAGTCTAAGGGAATTATCCCTGACTCTATTTAATTATTGAAGATATGGGGAAGGAACTCACAGAACATCTGTCCCATCTCTTTAATAAATGGACGTTATCTGGACTAAGAGCTCTATCAATTTTGAAGTTTCTAATCCATCCAAAATTACATTGCTATCTATTTTAATATTAATAATGCTATTACAGAGAAAACTCCCACCCCCAATCTAGAACATAAACATCATCTACAGGAGTTCCGACTGATGCTAAATAGTCATTTAGCACCTCTACCAAAACCTGAGAATCAGTTTGAATCTGCCCTGTATTATTCTTTAGTGGCCCAATATGGTTGGACTTCTGACAGCTGAAAAAGCTTTTGATATTACTGGCACAATTACGCACCATCTTCTTTTCCAGAGATCTCTTGGCTACTCTTGTGGCTGTTTTTGTCTCCCTCAATTGCCTGTAATACTTGGCCCTGCTCTCCTGTGAGTTAAATTCCTTAAGTGTGTAGAATGCCATCTGCTTCAATCTGATTTGCCTCTGCACATTCCTTGTCAACCAGAATAGTTCTCTTTTGCCATGTGCCCTTTTAAGAATTGGGACATATATGGCTTAACCCGTGCAACTTGCAGTCTTTTGCTATTTAACATGATGCATTCTGCGGCCCCCGGCCTGCGAGCAGCATCAAAGCAGGCCCGGGCGCGGAAAGAGCAGCGTGGAGACCTGGCCCAGCAGTCTATGCGGCCAGGCGGAACGAGCAGTGCAGATAATCAAACAGGCGATGCTCAGAATCCAAGAGGGTTCCCTACAAAACCGCTTATCACGCCTCCTGTTGGCCAATAGATCCCGACCACACTCGCTCACGGGGATTCCACCCGCAGAGCTGCTAATGAAAAGGATGCTCAAAGCCAGGTTATCCCTTATACACCCCACCATGAAAGAAATTGTTGTGAGCAGGCATCAGTCACAATGTGACTACCATGACGGGAATGCGAGGGCGCGATGTATTGATGTCAATGACCCTGTCTTTGTCCTCAACTACGCTGCAGGGCCCAAATGGCTCACAGGCACTGTGATTGCCAAAGAGGGGAATAGGATTCTGGTAGTTAAACTTACCAATGGACAAATCTGCCGCAAACACATGGATCAAACAAAAATGAGGTTCAGCAACCCCATAGAAGAAGCAGAGGAAGAACACGATGTAGAGTTCACTCCACCACAGGTGACTGAACACCGGAACCAAAGGGAGGAGAGCCCAGTCACTGTGGGCAGTCCGGACAGACCTGAGACACAGCAAACAGCAGACACTCAGGCCAGCGCCCAACAACCGGAGCCCCAACTCAGGCGCTCTACAAGGGAGCATAAACCACCAGAGAGACTTAACCTGTGATCCCAATAAGATTTTGGGGGGGAGGTGATGTCATGTATTCAACTGTCATGGTAACCCATGCATAAACTGACCGAAGTTGTACACCGTGAGAACACTGACCACAAGGTGGTGGACTTGTGGGAGACACTCCTAACCTGGACTTTCAGTATAAAAGGGGAAGCTCCACCCACCTTCATCACTTCAGTGCTGGCTAATAAAGGTTATTGGTCACAGAGTGACCTTCTCTCTAGTATGGGCCTTGTGTGCATTTGTACTGTATAGTAAGGATATATTACAAACAATAGTTTAGTACTGACCATTGCTGCTTTTTATTTGCAGACAGTGAGGTTGCTGAGGCTGTGTGAGTTTAATCTACTGAGACATAATGGTGCAATTTTATATTTAGAAATAATGCGGTTCACAGGACTTTACCATAGAGAGCACATGAAATGCACTGGATGATTTAATTAATGGTTGCCATTGAACTTTACATTTTTTTGTCCTTTATTGTATTGGATTAATGTGTTTGGCAGTACTGCTGAGACAGAGTCACAGTGCTTTCCTCATGGTGAAATGTTGCTCACTCATTCATTCTGACATGCTGGTTTTATTAGGGTTCTGTCAAAATGCATTTTGTAAAGATCTTATAAAAGCAAGAGGTGGATTAACAGAAGACACTTTTACTGTAGTGTTGCTAAAAGTAACATAAAAGTACTGAAATATGTTTTGCATTTTTTAAATATTTAAATTAACTGGAGATTAAAACAGTGGGCAATAACAAGAAAACGTATATTAGCTATTGTGATGTATGACATTAAAGATAATAGTCATATACAAGATACTGCAATGGAATATTTTTATTTTATTCTCACAGTTCACAATTTATGCCTTTATAGTGCATAAGGTTGAAGCTTTCACCGCTGACTGCTAATTTATTAAGATAACCATGTCAGAGTATAGAAATTAAAAATAACTCCCATCATTGTACTATCAGCTGGTCAATTTAATGGCTTCCAGTGTCACTTCTGTAAGTGACTACATCATAAGAATATAAACACTTACAGTGCCTACAATTCTCCAGATAATATCCACTCTTGTCTAAGCAGGATATTTACAGACCGAGAGAGAGGAAAATCAGCATAGGTAAGAGTAGGTTGTATCATGTCCATTCATTGAAGAAATTATGGGCCCAAGTTTTGGCTCGAGTTGTTCCTATTTTTTTGGAACAACTAGTTTAGTATGGAGTATCTTAGAAATCGCAATTCTCGGCATTTAGTTTGCTCCAGTTCTAGTTAGTTAGAATAGTTTTGTTTTAATAGTTTTTTTTTCAAAAGGAGGCGTTACCAGTCACTTACGCCTGTTTTACAAGTTTCGGCAGTGAAAAGTTACTCCAAACTAACTTAGAACGGAGTAAGTGTCGATTTTTGTACGCTCAGAAAAACCTTGCCTACACTTTATAAATTAGGCGCAGGTATCGAGAGATGGGGGGGTGAGGGGAAGTTAGAAGGAAGTTAGGGGATTTTACAAAGCATTAAACACTTCACTTTTACCAATAACGAGCCATCATCAATAATAAATGATAAATGAATCAATAAATCAATAAATCAACCAATAAATCAATCAATCAAAAAAAAATTAAAACATTAAAAATAAAAAAATAAGAAAAAATCAATCAATAAATAAAAAATTAAAAGTTTCTACTCACCTACTGCAGCACCGGGAGCCCTCCAACAGCGTGCTGAAGAGGAATGCTGGATGGTATCTGGTACGGCCAATTCTATAAATTGAGAACCTGCAGTGAGCTAGATTTTCAATGATTCACTTGCAGCTCTATTCGTCCTTCTCTTTTTGCTCCTTGTCCTTTTTCTCACATTCAGATTTTGCTTCTTTTGCCTCGTGTCGCTTAATCAAAACCTCCACTTCCTTCTGCTTCAGCACCTTTATGCGAGATGCTGGTCGGGCGGGCCCTGCCGCCGAAGAGGAGTTCGGGCAGGCCCGCCCCCGAGGAGATGCTGCTCGGGCGGGCCCATTGCCGAGGAGGTAAGGCCAGGCAGGCCACTCGGCCTGGGATTGGGGCGACATCCCTTCAGCCTCCACTGCGCACGCAGCTGCCGGCACTCTTTTTGGCGCAGGGCTGTAGCTCCGCCCCCAGCAGATCCTGTTGCGCCGGGCCTACAGCTATCAGAGAATCGCGAGGTAATATTTGGCGCTTTTTCAGTTCTAGAAATTAGCTGGGCCTCTCCGAGGTGCGCCGTTCTACCGGGGATCCGAAACTTGGGCCCTATGAGTTTGAAATTTTAAAATAAAAATAGTACAGCTTAGTCACAATCATTTTGTAGTGTTATTCAATTAAAGTATAAGTAATAACAGTTGAAACATAGGCTTATATTTTAGTACAGTATCAAACTCTTCTGTAGTTCGCAACAATATTTTATTTCAGGATAACGAAGCAATCAGCAAAACAGCTGCAATGCTCATAGATGTGAATTCTTCTCACCTGTAGTAATCTAGTGACCGGACAGAATAATACATTGTATGTGGCAGTGAAAGTGTTTCATCTGAATATATTCCATTGAATAATTAAATAGACTGTAAGAAATAATTCACCTAAATGTGGCCTGTAAGGCTAGATTCTCCTGTTGGCAGTACTGGATGGTCAAAGTTACGACCGGTGGTAAGCTTGGTTTAGTTTAATTGTAATGCCAAGGCAGCACTACTGTGAAGATCACAATTTTTTCCAGTTCCCTAATGCTTCTTTTGGAGTCATGAACTTTTTTTCATATTCATTCCTGGCATGTGGGCATCGTTGGCAAGGCCAGCATTCATCCCTAATTGGCCTTGAGAAGGTAGTGGTGAGCCGCCTTCTTGAACCGCTGCAGTCCCTGTGGTGAAGGTACTCTCACAGTGCTCTTAGTGAAGGAGTTCCAGTATTTTGACCCAGCAATGATGAAGGAACGACGATACATTTCCAAGTCAGGATGGTGTGTACCTTGGAGGGGAGCTTGCACGTGATGCTGTTCCCATGCGCCTCCTGCCCTAGTCCTTCTAGGTGGTAGAGGTCGAAGGTTTGGGAGGTGCTGCCAAAGAAGCCTTGGTGAGTTGCTGCAGTGCATCTTGTAGATGGTACACACTGCAGCCACGGTGCACCGGTGGTGGAGGGAGTGAATGTTTAAGGTGGTGGATGGGGTGCCAATCAAGCAGGCTACTTTGTCCTGGATGGTGTTGAGCTTCTTGAGTGTTGTTGAAACTACACTCATCCAGACAAGTGCAGAGTATTCCATCACACTTCTGACTTGTGCCTTGTAGATGGTGGAAAGGCTTTGGGGAGTCAGGAGGTGAGACACTCGCCACAGAATATCCAACCTCTGACCCAGAATCATAGAATGGTTACAGCACAGAAGGCGGCCATTCGGCCCGTCGAGCCCATGCCGGCTTTCTGCAAGAGCACTTCAGCTAGTCCCATTCCCCTGCCTTTTCTCCGTAGTCCTGCATTTATTTTTCAGGTACTTATCCAGCCCCCTTTTGAAGGCAGTGATTGAGTCTGCCTCCACAATCCTTTTACTCAGTGCATATCAGATCCTAACCACTCGCTGTGTAAAAAAGTTTTTTCTTTTGTCGCCTTTGGTTCTTTTGCAAATCACCTTAAATCTGTGCCTTCTAGTTCTTGACCCTTCTACCAATGGGAACAGTTTCTCTCTATTTACTCTGTCCAGACCCCTCGTGATTTTGAACACCTCTATTAACTCTCCTCTCAATCTTCTCTGTTCTAAGGAGAACAACCCCATCTTCTCCAGTCTATCCACGTAACTGATGTCCCTCATCCCTGGAATCATTGTTGTAAATCATTTCTGCACCCTCTAAGACCTTCACATCCTTCCTAAACTGCGGTGCCCACCCAGAATTGGACACAATACTCCAGTTGAGGTTGAATCAGTGTTTTATAGAGGTTCACCATAATTTCCATGCTTTTGTACTCGATACCCCTATTTATGAAGCCCAGGATCCTGTAAGCTTTTTTAACTGCTTTCTCAACCTGCCCTGCCACCTCAACGATTTGTGCATATATACCCCTAGGTCTCTCTGTTCATGCACCCCCTTTAGGATTTACCCTTTAGTTTATATTGCCTTTCCTCATTCTTTCTACTAAAATGTATCACTTCATACTTTTTTGCATTAAATTTCATCAGGCACGTGTCCGTCCATTCCACCAGCCTGTCTAGGACCTCTTGAACTCTGTCACTCTCCTCCTCACTGTTCACTATACTTCCAAGGTTTTTGTCATCTGCAAATTTTGAAATTGTGCCCTGTACACCCAAATCCAAGTCATTAATATATATCAAGAAAAGCAGTGGTCCTGGAACCGACCCTGGGGAACACCACTGTATACCTTGTTGCAGTCCGAAAAACAACCGTTCACCACTACTCTGTTTCCTGTCACTTTGCCAATTTCGTATCCATGCTGCCACTATCCTTTTATCCCATGGGCTTCAACTTTGCTGGCAAGCCTATTATGTGACACTTTGTCGAACGCCTTTTGGAAATCCATGTATACCACGTCAACCGAATTGCCATCATCAACTCTCTGTTACCTCATCAAGAAACTCAATCAAGTTGGTTAAACACGATTTGCCTTTAACAAATCCATGCTGGCTGTCCTTAATTAATCCACAATTGTCCAAGTGACTATTAATTTTGTCCCTGTTTATTGTTTCTAAAAGCTTCCACACTACTACAGTTAAACTGACTGTCTATAGTTGCTGGGTTTATCTTTACACCCTTTTTTGAACAAGAGTGTAACATTTGCAAATCTCCAGTCCACTGGCACCACCCCCATTTCTAAGGAGGATTGGAAGATTATGGCCAGTACCTCCGCGATTTCTTCCTTCACTTCCCTCAACGTCCTCTGATGTATCCCATTCGGTTCTGGTGACTTATCTACTTTAAGTACAGCTAGCCTTTCTAGTACCTCATCTAGTACGCCCATCCAGTATCTCCTCCACCTCCTCCTTTTATCATCATCATAGGCAGCCCCTCGGAATCGAAGAAGACTTGCTTTCACTCCCGAGGTGAGTTCTTTGGTGGCTGAACAGTCCAATATGAGAGTCACAGACTCTGTCACAGGTGGGACAGATAGTCATTGAGGGAAGGGGTGGTTGGGACTGGTTTGCTGCATGCTCTTTCTGCTGCCTGTGCTTGATTTCTGCATGCTCTCGGCGTTGAGACTCGAGGTGCTCAGCGCCCTCTCGGATGCACTTCCTCCACTTAGAGCGGTCTTGGGCCAGGGACTCTCAGGTGTCAGTGGGGATATCGCACTATCAGAGAGGCTTTGAGGGTGTCCTTGTAACATTTCTGTTGCCCACCTTTGGCTCATTTGCCATGAAGGAGCTCCGAGTAGAGCACTTGCTTTGGGAGTCTCGTGTTTGGCATGCAAACTATGTGGCCTGCCCAACGGAACTGATCGAGTGTGGTCAGTGCTTTAATGCTGGGGATGTTGGCCTGGACGAGGACGCTGATGTTGGTGCACCTATCCTCCCAGGGGATTTGTAGGATCTTGCAGAGACATCGTTGGTGATATTTCTCCAGTGTCTTGAGGTGTCTGCTGTACATGGTCCATGTCTCTGAGCCATACAGGAGGGCAGGTATTACGACAGCCCTGTAGACCATGAGCTTGGTGGCAGTTTTGAGGGCCTGGTCTTCAAACACTCTTTTCCTCAGGTGGCCGAAGGTTGTGCTGGTGCACTGGAGGCGGTGTTGGTTCTCGTTGTCGATGCCTGCTCTTGAGGCTCCCGAGATATGGGAAGTGGTCCACGGTGTCCAGGGCCGCGCCGTGGATCTTGATGACTGGGGGATAGTGCCGTGCGGTAAGGACAGGTTGGTGGAGGACCTTTGTCTTACGGATGTTTTACTATGTCTATGGCAGCATCTTCTTCCTTGGTGAAAACAGATGCAAAGTAATTTAATACCTCAGCCATACCCTGTGCCTTCATGTCAACTATCAATCTATTCTCATACCCTCTCTTTGCCCCTCTTACTTTCTTTTTCATTTTTCCTCTGAACTCTCTGGGCCCAAGTTTCGGGCCGCGCCTAGAACGGCGCAGCCCCGACCTGGACGGCCATTTTTCGCGCCACAAAGTGCGCCTAAAAAAAACTTACCTATTCTCCGGCTCCCTGCAGGTCGTTTGGAGCTTGGCGCCAGGTCCCTGCGCTGAAAACAGTGCCGGGACCTCAGCACATGCGCGCTACAGTGGACGCAAATGTGCAGTAGCTCCAGGCGCCCAAAACTGTGTGGGAGGGACCTGAAGCACGCAGCCCCTAGCACTGGCCGAATGGCCTCACTGGGGCTGCGTCGATAAGGCTCCTCCCACGCCCAGCTCCTGCTTCCTCCGGACCGGACCAGACCCGACTTGACTCACGCTCCCACTCCCCCCCCACCACCGGACCGCCCCCCACCCCCCGGCCCGACCTCCGCTTCCCCCGCTCCCGACCTTTCCCCCCCGCTGACCTTCGCTCCCAACCTTCCCCCCGACCGACCTCTGTTCCAAAGCGCCCACCCCTCCCCGATCGACCTCCGCTTCCTTCTCAACTCGGTTTTAAATTGACTCCCCCATATTTTGAGGCTGTGCCCCCTAGTTCTAGTCTCCCCGACCAATGGAAACAACCTCTCTGCCTCTATCTTGTCTATCCCTTTCATTATTTTAAATGTTTCTATAAGATCACCCCTCATCCTTCTGAACTCTATCGAGTAAAGACCCAGTCCACTCAATCTATCATCATAAGGTAACCCCCTCATCTCCGGAATCAGCCTAGTGAATCGTCTCTGTACCCCCTCCAAAGCCAGTGTATCCTTCCTTAAGTAAGGTGACCAAAACTGCACGCAGTACTCCAGGTGCGGCCTCACCAATACCCTATACAGTTGCAGAAGGACCTCCCTGCTTTTGTACTCCATCTCTCTCGCAATGAAGGCCAACATTCCATTCGCCTTCCTGATTACCTGCTGCACCTGCAAACTAACATTTTAGGATTCATGCACAAGGAGCGCGGCGCCTAAACTCTGCCAACGTCCGCCACGCGGACGATGCCATCGAGTCGCTAAAAACAGCTCTGGGCCCTGACTCCGTTAGGTGCATTGAGGAGGCTCAAGCACGTGGGGAGATCCCGTCCGAACTGACCCCCGTCCGGACGGAATTCCTCATCGGCGCCAAACCCCGGAACCTCCCTCGGGGGCCGGCGCCTCACAACTTGAGCCGCCTCGGGGAAATCCCCTCCGTGCCTTTCAGTTCCGCGCGGAGGGGTTTCCTGTACGGGCTGCTCCTGCACACCCTCAACTTTGCCATCCTCGCCGGCCGTCCGGACACGCCATGGCGTACCATCTTGCCGTCCGGAGGAGGCGGGGGTCCCCGATGGAGGGCACTCTACGCAGGGGTCCTCCCACTATTCATCGGGGACTTGGCCTGGAGGGTGGTGCACGGAGCAGTGCCGTGCAACAAATTTTTAAGCCGGTTCACGGACTCCCAGGCCGCCTGCAATTTCTGCGGTCTGGAGGAGTCCGTGTTCCATGTTTTTATTGAGTGCACAAGGTTGCAGCCCCTGTTCCATTATTTGAAGGGGCTGCTCCTGAAATTCTGGCTGCACTTCAGTCCCACTCTCCTGATCTTTGGGCACCCTGTGCGGAGGGGAGCGGGTAGGTCCGAGGGCCTCCTCGTAGGACTGCTCCTGGGCACGGCCAAGGGTGCCATCAGCCGGTCCAGGCAGCGGGCGGTCGAGGGGGTCGTTCAACCTGACTGCCTGCCTCTCTTCCGCTCTTACATCCGGTCCAGGGTGTCCTTGGAGATGGAGCACGCGGTGTCCACCGGTACGCTCGCGGCCTTCCGCGAGAGGTGGGCACCGGAGGGACTGGAGTGCATCATCACGCCCGGCAACCAAATTTTAATTTGATTTTACGTTTTAAAGTTTAATTTGTTTTAATTGCCGGTGCTTTTAGTGTCCCCCTCTCCTTTTATAGGGGGCACTGGAAAAAAGGAAAAATTTGATTTTAGTGCCCAAAAAAAAAAACACAAAAAAACCCCCAAAAAAACAAAAAAGGGCCTTGTAAATGTCTTGTGTGTGTCATCCAGGTCGGGTGGCACGGATACATGTTTTATGTTTTGCAGGTTAACTCAAAAGAGAGTTTCATGCACAAGGACCCCCAGGTCCCTCTGCACCGCAGCATGTTGTAATTTCTCCCCATTCAAATAATATTCCCTTTTACTGTTTTTTTTCCCAAGGTGGATGACCTCACACTTTTCGACATTGTATTCCATCTGCCAAACCTTAGCCCATTCGCTTAACCTATCCAAATCTCTTTGCAGCCTTTCTGTGTCCACTACATAACCCGCTTTCCCACTAATCTTTGTGTCATCTGCAAATTTTGTTACACTACACTCTGTCCCCTCTTCCAGGTCATCTATGTATATTGTAAACAGTTGTGGTCCCAGCACCGATTCCTGTGGCATACCACTAACCAACGATTTCCAACCCGAAAAGGACCCATTTATCACGACTCTCTGCTTTCTGTTCGCCAGCCAATTCTCTATCCATGCTAATACATTTCCTCTGACTCCGCGTACCTTTATCTTCTGCAGTAACCTTTTGTGTGGCACCTTATCGAATGCCTTTTGAAAATCTAAATACACCACATCCATCGGTACACCTCTATCCACCATGCTCGTTATATCCTCAAAGAATTCCAGTAAATTAGTTAAACATGATTTCCCCTTCATGAATCCATGCTGCGTCTGCTTGATTGCACTATTCCTAGCTAGATGTCCCGCTATTTCTTCCTTAATGCTAGCTTCAAGCATTTTCCCCACTACAGATGTTAAACTAACCGGCCTATAGTTACCTGCCTTTTGTCTGCCCCATTTTTTAAACAGAGGTGTTACATTAGCTGCTTTCCAATCCGCTGGTACCTCCCCACAGTCCAGAGAATTTTGGTAGATTATAACCAATGCATCTGCTATAACTTCCGCCATCTCTTTTAATACCCTGGGATGCATTTCATCAGGACCAGGGGACTTGTCTACCTTGAGTCCCATTAGCCTGTCCAGCACTACCCCATTCGTGATAGTGATTGTCTCAAGGTCCTCCCTTCCCACATTCCTGTGACCAGCAATTTCTGGCATGGTTTCTGTGTCTTCCACTGTGAAGACCGAAGCAAAATAATTGTTTAAGGTCTCAGCCATTTCCACATTTCCCATTATTAAATCCCCCTTCTCATCTTCTAAGGGACCAACATTTACTTTAGTCACTCTTTTCCGTTTTATATATCGGTAAAAGCTTTTACTATCCGTTTTTATGTTTTGCGCAAGTTTACCTTCGTAATCTATCTTTCCTTTCTTTATTGCTTTCTTAGTCATTCTTTGCTGTCGTTTAAAATTTTCCCAATCTTCTATTTTCCCACTAACCTTGGTCACCTTATACGCATTGGTTTTTAATTTGATACTCTCCTTTATTTCCTTGGTTATCCACGGCTGGTTATTCCTTCTCTTACCGCCCTTCTTTTTCACTGGAATATATTTTTGTTGAGCACTATGAAAGAGCTCCTTAAAAGTCCTCCACTGTTCCTCAATTGTGCCACCGTTTAGTCTGTGTTTCCAGTCTACTTTAGCCAACTCTGCCCTCATCCCACTGTAGTCCCCTTTGTTTAAGCATAGTACGCTCATTTGAGACACTTTCTCAATCTGTATTACAAATTCAACCATACTGTGATCACTCATTCCGAGAGGATCTTTTATGAGGAGATCGTTTATTATTCCTGTCTCATTACACAGGACCAGATCTAAGATAGCTTGTTCCCTTGTAGGTTCTGTAGCATACTGTTCTAAGAAACAATCCCGTATGAATTCTATAAATTCCTCCTCTAGGCTACCCCGTGCGATTTGATTTGACCAATCGATATGTAGGTTAAAATCCCCCATGATTACTGCCGTTCCTTTTTCACATGCCTCCATTATTCCCTTGATTATTGCCCTCCCCACTGTGAAGTTATTATTTGGGGGCCTATAAACTACGCCCACCAGTGACTTTTTCCCCTTACTATCTCTAATCTCCACCCACAATGATTCAACATTTTGTTCATTGGAGCCAATATCATCTGTCACAACTGCCCTGATATCATCCTTTATTAACAGAGCTACCCCACCTCCTTTCCCTTCTTGTCTATCTTTCCTAATCGTCAGATATCTCTGTATGTTTAATTCCCAGTCTTGGCCACCCTGCAACCATGTTTCTGTAATTGCCACCAAATCATACCCATTTGGAATGATTTGTGCCGTCAACTCATTTAATTTATTTCGAATGCTGCATGCGTTTAGGTAGAGTGTTTTAATACTAGTTTTTAAACCATGATTTTTAGTTTTGACCCCTCCTGTAGCCCCTTTATATTCAGTGGCCCTTTTTGTTTTTTGCCTTGGGTTTCTCTGCCCTCCACTTTTACTCATCTCCTTTCTGTCTTTTGCTTTTGTCTCCTTTTTGTTTCCCTCTGTCTCCCTGCATTGGTTCCCATCCCCCTGCCACATTAGTTTAACTCCTCCCCAACAGCACTAGCAAACACTCCCCCTTGGACATTGGTTCCGGTCCTGCCCAGGTGCAGACCGTCCGGTTTGTACTGGTCCCACCTTCCCCAGAACCGGTTCCAATGCCCCAGGAATTTGAATCCCTCCCTGCTGCACCACCGCTCAAGCCACATATTCATCTGAGCTATCCTGCGATTCCTACTCTGACTAGCATGTGGCACTGATAGCAATCCTGAGATTACTACTTTTGAGGTCCTATGTTTTAATTTAGCTCCTAGCTGCTTAAATTCGTCTCGTAGGACCTCATCCCTTTTTTAACCTATATCGTTGGTACCAATGTGCACCACGACAACTGGCTGTTCACCCTCCCTTTTCAGATTGTCCTGCACCCACTCCGAGACATCCTTGACCCTTGCACCAGGGAGGCAACATACCATCCTGGAGTCTCGGTTGCGGCCGCAGAAACGCCTATCTATTCCCCTTACAATCGAATCCCCTATCACTATCGCTCTCCCACTCTTTTTCCTGCCCTCCTGTGCAGTAGAGCCAGCCACGGTGCCATGAACTTGGCTGCTGCTGCCCTCCCCTGATGAGTCATCCCCCTCAACAGTACTCAAAACAGTGTATCTGTTTTGCAGGGGGATGACCGCAGGGAACCCCTGCACTACCTTCCTTGCACTGCTCTTCCTGCTGGTCTTCCATTCCCTAGCTGGCTGTGGACCCTTCACTTGCGGTAAGACCAACTCGCTACACGTGCCACTCACGTCATTCTCAGCATCGTGGATGCTCCAGAGTGAATCCACCCTCAGCTCCAATTCCGCAACACGGACCGTCAGGAGCTGGAGGCAGATACACTTCCCACACACGTAGTCGTCAGGGACATCGGAAGTGTCCCTGAGTTCCCACATGGTACAGGAGGAGCATATCACGTGACCGAGCTCTCCTGCCATGACTTAACCCTTAGATACACTTAAATTGACAACAACAGTGCTAAAGTTTACTCACTGATATAAAAGAGAAAAAAGAAAAACTACTCACCAATCACCAGCCAATCACTTACGCCCTTGGCTGTGATGTCACCTTTCTGTTTCTTTCTACTTCTTTTTTGCCTTCTCCCTGTAGCTGCACAAGCACGCCTCTCCACGCACCTCTCGCTGACGCTGGGCCCCGGACTCCCTGCTGTGCCTTTTATAGGCCTCTCTCCGAAGTCCCGACGGCCTCTCCACGCAATTCCTCGACACTATTGCCGTTTACACTATTATTATCCCAGTCTATATTAGGATAATTGAAGACACCCATTATCACTACTCTATAGTTCTTGTATCTCTCTGTAATTTATCTGCAAATTTGCTCCTCCATATTTTTCCCACTAGTTAGTGGCCTCGAGAATACACCTAGTAGTGTAATGGCACCTCTATTATTTCTTAACTCTAACTAAATAGATTCTGTCCTTGACCCCTCCATGACATCCTCTCTCTCCAGCACTAACATTCTCCTTAGCCATTACTGGCACATCATCTCCTATCTTTCCTTCCCTATCTTTCCTGAACACCCTATATCCAGGAATATTTAATAACCAATCCTGCCCTTTTTTGAGCCTGGTCTTCGTTAATGCTGCACTTACAAAATTCCTCACTCTGCTTGTGAATCACTCCATTTGCGAATCTCCTAGCTCTGTCTCCAAGCTCTGTGCTCAAGCTGTACTCTTGTTGCCACAGTATTTATGTGGCTGGTCCAATTAAGTTTCTGGTCAATGGTGACCCTCAGGATGTTGATGGTAGAGAATTTGGCGACGGTAATGCCATTGAATGTCAAGGGGCAGTGATTAGACTCTCGCTTGTTGGAGATAGTCATTACCTGCCACTTGGGTGGCGTGAATGTTACTTGCCTCTTATCAGCCCAAGCCTGAAAGTCGTCCAGTTCTTGCTGCATCCAGGCATGGACTGCTTAATTATCTGAGGAGTTGTGAATGGAACTGAACACTGCAGTCATCAGTGAACATCCCCACTTCTGACCTTATGATGGAGGGAAGGTCATTGATGAAACAGCTGAAGATGGTTGGGCTGAGGACACTGCATTAAGGAACTCCTGCAGCAATGTCCTGGGGCTCAGATGATTGACTTCCAACAGTGACAACCATCTTCCTTTGTGCTAGGTATGACTCCAGCCAGTGGAGAGTTTTCCCCCTGATTCCCATTAACTTCAATTTTACTAGGACTCTTTGATGCTACACTCAGTCAAATACTGCCTTGATGTCGAGGGCAGTCACTCTCACCTCACCTCTGGAATTCAGCTCTTCAGTCCATGTTTGGACCAAGGCTGTAATGAGGTCTGGAGCCAAGTGGCCCTGTTGGAACCCAAATTTAGCATCGGTGAGCAAGTCATTGGTGAGTAAGTAGCCCTTGATAGCACTGTCGATGATACCCTCCATCACTTTGCTGATAATTGAGGGTAGACTGATGGAGCGGTATTTGTCCTATATTTTGTGGACAGGATATACCTGGGCAGTTTTCCACATTGTCGGGTAGATGCCAGTAGCTGTACTGGAACAGCTTGGCTAGAGGCACGGCTACTTCTGGAGCACAAATCTTCAGCACGACAGCCGGGATGTTTTTAGGACCTCCAGCCAAATTCTCCAAATAGTTCCCCAATAGTTAACACAGCATTAACTCTTTGACATATTGTCATGATTAACACTTTCTTTGCATATTTGGTTGGGTCCTTCCCAACCAAATTCTATTTCAATTTCTCACTAGTAGAGTTTATGGGCCCAAGCTTCCACATGATTTGCGCCTGATTTTTAGGATTTCTATCTTAGAAATCGCAATTCTCCACATTTTTTTTTCTGCAGTTCTAGTCAGGTAGAACAGTTCTACTTTGGAACAGAATTTTTTCTTCAAAAGGGGGCGTGTCCGGCCACTGGCGCCTGATTTCAAAGTTTCCACAGTGAAAACGTACTCCAAACTAACTTAGAATGGAGCAAGTGAAGATTTTTGTAGAACTGAAAAAACCTGTTCTACACATTAAAAAATCAGGTGCAGGTTACAAATTAGGCGTCCAGAATGAGGTGGGGGGGGGAGGGGGGGAAGGGAAGTCACTAAATTCTACAATAAATCCTTATTTATACTTATACAAATATTATACAAATAAATCCAACCTGAATAAACATTTATAAGCAAAGAAAAGATTAAATAAACCATCTTCCTACCTGTGTGAAAGTGCTTCAGCCAGCCTCACAAGTTCGTTCGTTTGTTCCCGATGGCAGGGGGGGGTGAGGAAGACGTTCCCGACGGCGGGCGGGCCCGAACGCAGCGGGGGAGGGGGGGGGGGGAAAGACGTTCCCGACAGCGGGCGGGAAGGAGACAGTGAGAAGGCTGCAGGAAGCCTCAGTGCTGATGGCAATGTGCTTTTGTTAAAAAATGTTCAAAAATTAAACAGCTACAAAAAGCTACCAAAAATGGCCGAGTGCCAATGTTTCCTTCACACTGCGCGTGCGCGAATGCTCCAACGCGCATGTGCAGCGTTGCCGGCAGGAAAAAAACTAATTTACATAGTACCCGCCCCCTCCCACTTACAAAATCGGCGCGAGTGTAGGCTCCGCCCCCCTGGGCGCCGCGCCAAACAGACAAGGAGCTGCAGGGCTCTCCAGAATCGCGAGTTTTTTTTCCGGCGCCGTTTTAGGCGCGAAAAACGGGCTCCCAGCTCGGAGGGGCGCCCGTTTTTTATCGTGTGGAAACTTGGGCCCTATATGTGGGCCTGATTGGTAAAGTTGCTTTTTTAAACTTGTCATTCAGCTATTTTCCTCAAAAAAAAATTACATTCTATGGCTAGATTAACTGATTCTCAACATTTATCGCAGTTAAATGTTTTGTTAGTTCATGAGAAGTGTTAAAAGGTAAATGCCAACAGGAGAATCTAGCCTTACAGGCCACACCAGGTGTGTCATGATTGGCTGCTATATTTTTTTGCCACTAACAAAGTTTCATTTTGTATCTTTCATATTTGTGAATTCCTCTCATTTGGTTAGTAGGACATTAATTACACTTAGAACCAGGTAATTATCAAATTTTTCACGTTGAGAAATATTTAACTAGATTACAGCAGAGAACACTTCACTCACCTCACTTTTGCTATTCAGGTCGTAATAGGAAATAGTTGAAGAACATCATCATCATCATAGGCAGTCCCTCAGAATTGAGGAAGACTTGCTTCCATTCTTAACATGAGTTCTTAGGTGGTTGAACAGTCCAATACAAGAACCACAGTCTCTGTCACAGGTGGAGCAGATAGTCGTTGAGGGAAGTGGTGGGTGGGACAGGTTTGCCGCACGCTCTTTCATGTCAGCACAACAATCTGGACATAGTTCATGCAAATAGTGCTGGATGTTGGGATTTATGTTAGGTATTTGCTGAATAATTAGGATTATGGGATATGTTCTTTAGGTCTTTACTTTGTATTTAGAAACCAAAGAATAAAACATACAATTGCATTTGTTGCACTCTCAATAAAGATGCTGGAAAAGCAATGGTGCAAACATAAGCAGGTTACAGGTCATTGTGTTGACAGTAAAGTGGTGAAACTAGAGGTCCTCTTCACCATCACTTTAAGAATGATTATGAACTTATGTGTCTGTGTTACTGTATTTGAATATGAACACCGCCTCCAGTGTGCCAGTGCAGCCTTCGGCCGCCTGAGGAAAAGAGTGTTTGAAGGCCATTCCCTCAAAACTGTTACCAAGTATTGTGTTCCTAACACAGATGAGGCTGCACACAGGGAGGTTAAAGTAACAGTGACCTCAGTCTTTAATAAGACACTCCAGAGTGAGGAACAGGCCTTACGGGCCAGCATAAACAGTGCTCCCAAGGGATGCTGGGATCCTTTGGCACTTCAGGGGATGAGCTCCCTGGTGGCGGAACATGGGAGTGCATGCTTTTAAGATTCACAACATCACTCCCCGCCCAAAGTCAAAGTGAAAACTATTTACAAGATGAGGCGGTCGGGAGCCTTTCTTTCCCTGGTGGACCGCCTCGGTACAAATGTCTGTTCTGGTGTGTTGGCTGTGCCCTCGCTGGGCTGGCGTGTTGTTGGCCCTGCAGGGCTGCTAGGTGAACCTGGCCTTGCTGGGCTGTTGGGCGTGATGGGTTCGATTTCCTGGTCCGGCGTGGTGTCGTTGATCCTTTGGGTGTGTGTTGTGGGCTCGAAAAAGGTGGTGTCTGCTGTGGGTTGTTCAGGGCAGTCTGTGAACCACAGCCTCGTTTGGTCCAGGTGCTTTCTGCAAATTTGTCCATTGTCTACTTTGACTACAAACATCCTATTCCCTTCTTTAGCTATCACCGTGCCCGCGATCCACTTGGGACCATGTCCATAGTTTAGCACATACACAGAGTCATTCAGATCAATTTCCCGTGACACAGTGGCGCGACCATCGTTTACATTTTGTTGCTGCCGCCTGCTCTCTACCTGATCATGCAGGTTGGGGTGAACCAGCGAGAGTCTGGTTTTAAGTGTCCTTTTCATGAGTAGCTCAGCCGGGGGCACCCCTGTGAGCGAGTGGGGTCTTGTGCGGTAGCTGAGCAGTACTCGGGACAGGCGGGTTAGGAGTGAGCCTTCTGTGACTCGTTTAAGGCTCTGTTTGATGATTTGTACTGCCCACTCTGCCTGCCTATTGGAGGTTGGTTTAAAGGGGCTGAGGTGACACGTTTGATCCCATTGCGGGTCATGAATTCTTTAAATTCGGCACTGGTGAAACATGGCCCGTTGTCACTGACCAGTATGTCAGGCAGACCGTGGGTGGCAAACATGGCCCTCAGGCTTTCAATGGTGGCGGTGGCGGTGCTTCCCGACATTATTTCACATTCAATCCATTTTGAAAAAGCATCACCACCACCAGGAACATTTTACCGAGAAACGGGCCCGTATAGTCGACATGGATCCTCAACAATGGTCTGGAGGGCCAGGACCACAAATTTAGTGGTGCCTCTCTGGGCGCGTTGCTCAACTGAGCACATACGCTGCATTGCCATAGACAGGACTCTAAGTCAGAGTCGATACCGGGCCACCACACGTGGGATCTGGCTATCGCTTTCATCATTACTATACCCGGGTGTGTGCTGTGGCGATCTGAGATGAACGTCTCCCTGCCCTTTTTTGGTAGCACTACGCGGTTACCCCACAACAGGCAGTCTGCCTGAATGGACAGCTCGTCCTTTCGCCGCTGGAAAGGCTTGATTGGCTCTTGCATTTCAATGGGGATGCTGGCCCAGCTCCCATGCAGTACACAGTTTTTTACTAGGGACAGCAAAGGATCTTGGCTGGTCCAAGTCCTAATCTGGCGGGACGTGACGGGTGATTTATAATTTTCAAATGCTTCTATGACCATCAACAAGTCTGCGGGCTGCGCCACCATCAACAAGTTTGCAGGCAACGCCATTCCCACCCCCGTGGTGGGCAATGGTAGCCGACTGAGAGCATCCGCACAGTTCTCGGTGCCTGGCCTGTGGCGGATGGTGTAGTTATACGCTGATAGCGCGAGCGCCCACCTTTGTATGCGGGCATTAGTATTTATCCCCTTGTTTTCAGCGAACAGGGATGTGAGGGGCTTGTGATCGGTTTCGAGCTCAAATTTGAGGCCAAACAGGTGCTGATGCATTTTCTTTACCCCAAACACACACACTAATGTCTCTTTCTCAATCATGCTGTAAGCCCTCTCGGCCTTAGACAAGCTCCTGGAAGCATAGGCGACGGGTTGCAACTTCCCCGCAACGTTAGCTTGTTGTAATACACACCCGACTCCGTACGACGACGCGTCACATGCTAGCATAAGTCTTTTACATGGGTTATATAATACAAGCAGCTTGTTGGAGCATAAAATGTTTCTGGCTTTCTCAAAAGCAATTACTTGTTTTGTTTTCCCCATACCCAGTTCTCACCTTTGCGCAATAACACATGTAGGGGCTCCAAAAAGATGCTTAACCCCGGTTGGAAGTTACCAAAATAGTTGAGGAGTCCCAGGAACGACCGCAGAACCGTGACATTCTCTGGCCTGGGCACGTTCCTGATAGCCTCTGTCTTGGCGTCTGTGGGCCGAATGCCATCCGCCGCGATATTTCTCCCGAAAATCTCCACTTCTGTTGCCATGAAGACGCATTTCGACCTCTTCAGCCGCAGCCCTACGCGATCCAGTCACTGGAGGACCTCCTCCAGGTTTTGCAGGTGCTCGGCGGTGTCCCGACCCGTGACCAATTTCCTGAAAGACCACCGTGTGTGGTACTGACTTGAGTAGGCTCTCCATGTTTCTCTGGAAGATCGCTGCAGCCGACCAAATTCCAAAAGGGCATCTGTTGTCGATGAACAGTCCCTTGTGCGTGTTGATGCAGGTGAGGCCCTTTGAAGATGCCTCCAGCTCCTGCGACAGGTAGGCCAAAGTCAGGTCGAGCTTGGTGAATGTGTTGCCTCCTGCCAGTGTCGCAAGTAAGTCGTCTGCCTTAGGTAGTGGGTATTGGTCCTGTAGCGAGAAACGAGTAATAGTTACTTTATAATTGCCGCAAATCCTGACCGTGCCATCACTTTTGAGTACTGGAACAATCGGGCTGGCCCACTCGCTGAATTCCACTGGGGAGATGATGCCCTCACGTTGCAGCCTGTCCAGTTCGATTTCCACTCTCTCCCTCATCATGTGAGGTACCGCTTGCGCCTTGTGGTGAATGTGTCATGCCTCTGGGACCAAGTGGATCCGCACCTTCGCCCCAGAAAAGTTTCCAATGCCTGGCTCAAAAAGGGAAGGAAATTTGTTACAAACCTGGGTACAAAAGGCCTCATCGACATGTGATCCCAGTTCCAGTGGATTTTGCCCAGCCAACTCCTTCCAATCAGTGTGGGTCATCACCCGGGATAATCCAGAGTGGCAGTTCATGCACCGTGCCCTCGTAGGTGACCTTGACCATGGCGCTGCCCAGGACAGCGATAAGCTCTTTGGTGTACGTTCTCTGTTTCGTGTGGATGGGGCTCAGGGCTGGTCTGAATGCTTTGTTGCACCACAGTCTTTCAAACATCTTTTTATTCATGATGGATTGGCTAGCATCAGTGTCCAGTTCCATGGCTACGGGTAAGCCATTCAATTTTATGTTTAGCATTATAGGTGGAGATTTTATTGAAAATGTGTGCACCCCATGTACTTCAGCATCTGCCTCCTCTCTCTGAGGCTCGAAATTGCTTTGATCCACCATGGACCGATCTTCCTCTGCCACGTGGTGGTTAGCAGGTTTTGCAGAGCTTGCAGCTCGTTTGCAAACTCGTTGGAGGTGCCCCATTGTTCCACAGCTCTTGCAAACATACCCATGAACAGGCTGAATGGGAGCCTCCACAACACCAACAAGGTGTGAATTGCCTTACATTCATCCTTTGTTGGGGACTCTGAGTCATCTGGGTCACCTGAGGCCTGCTGGCAGTTGCCGACTCGTGGTTTCTACCATGTACATTTTTGCTCGCAAACACAGTTCCAGTTAATTTATGAACATTGCTAGCACTTGTGTGCTGAGAAATTTGTTTTGTGTTTTCACTAGTAGACATAAACGCCTGTGCTATCGCAATGGCCTTACTGAGGGTCGGTGTCTCTACAGTCAAAAGTTTTCATAGGATGGTCTCGTGGCCAGTGCCCAGTACAAAAAAGTCTCTGAACATTTGCTCCAGGTAGCCATCAAACTCACATTGTCCTGCAAGTCGCCTTAGCTCGGCGACATAGCTCGCCACTTCCTGACCTTCAGATTCCTGGCATGTGTAGAACCGATACCTCGCCATCAGCACGCTCTCCCTTGGGTTAAGATGCTCCCGAACCAGTGTACACAGCCCCTCTTATGACTTATCTGTGGGTTTCACCGGAGCCAGAAGATTCTTCATGAGGCTGAAGGTCGGTGCCCCGCAGACTGTGAGGAGGACCGCTCTCCTTTTTGCAGCGCTTCCTTCTCCGTCCAACTCGTTGGCTACAAAGTACTGGTCTAGTCGTTTGGCATAGGCTTCCCAGTCCTCACCCTCCGAGAACTTCTCCAGGATGCCCACAGTTTGCTGCATCTTTGCGTTGGATTCATAGAAACATAAAAACATAGAAAATAGATGCAGGAGTAGGCCATTCGGCCCTTCGAGCCTGCACCGCCATTCAATAAAATCATGGCTGATCATTCCTTCAGTACCCCTTTCCTGCTTTCTCTCCATACCCCTTGATCCCCTTAACCTAAAGGGCCATATGTAACTCCCTCTTGAATATATCCAGTGAACTGGTATCAACAATTCTCTGCGGCAGGGAATTCCACAGGTTAACAACTCTCTGTGTGAAGAAGTTTCTCCTCATCTAGTCCTAAATGGCCTACCCCTTATTCTAAGACTATGTCCCCTGGTTCTGGACTTCTCCAACATCGGGAACATTCTTCCCGCATCTAACCTGTCCAGTTCCGTCAGAATCTTATACATTTCTATGAGATCCCCTCTCATCCTTCTAAACTCCAGTGAATAAAGGTGCAATCGATCCAGTCTCTCCTCATATGACAGCCCAGCCATCCCTGGAATCAGTCTGATGAACCTTCGCTGCACTCCCTCAATAGCAAGAACGTCCTTCCTCAGACTAGGAGACGAAAACTGAACACAATATTCCACGTGAGGCCTCACCAAGGCCCTGTACAGCTGCGTTAAGACCTCCCTGCTTCTATACTCATATCCCCTAGCTATGAAGGCCAACATACCATTTGCCTTCTTTACCACGTGCTGTACCTGCGTGCCCACTTTCAGTGTCTGATGAACCATGACACCCAGGTCTCGTTGCACCTGTCCTTTTCCTAGTCTGCCGCCATTTAGATAATATTCTGCCTTCGTGTTTTTGCCCCCAAAATGGATAACCTCACATTTATCCACATTATACTGCATCTGCCATGTATTTGCCCACTCACCCAACCTGTCCAAGTCACCCTGCAGCCTCTTAGCGTCCTCCTCCCAGCTCACACTGCCACCCAGTTTAGTGTCATCCGCAAACTTGGAGATATTACACTCTATTCCTTCATCTAAATCGTTAATGTACATTGTAAAGAGCTGAGGTCCCAGCACTGAGCCCTGTGGCACTCCACTAGTCACTGCCTGCCATTCTGAAAAGGACCTGTTTATCCCGACTCTCTGCTTCCTGTCTGCCAACCAATTCTCTATCCACATCAGTACATTACCTCCAATACCATGTGCTTTGATTTTGCACACCAATCTCTTGTGCGGGACCTTGTCAAAAGCCTTTTGAAAGTCCAAATACACCACATCCACTGGTTCTCCCCTGTCCACTCTGCTAGTTACATCCTCAAAAAATTCCAGAAGATTCGTCAAGCATGATTTCCCTTTCATAAATCCATGCTAAATTGGTCCGATCATGTCACTGCTTTCCAAATGCGCTGCTATTTCATCCTTAATGATTGATTCCAATATTTTCCACTCTACTGATGTCAGGCTAACCGGTCTATAATTACCCATTTTCTCTCTCCCTCCTTTTTTTAAAAGTGGTGTTACATTAGCTACCCTCCAGTCCATAGATGATAGACTGTTGGAAAATGATCACCAATGCATCCACTATTTCTAGGGCCTCTTCCTTGAGTACTCTGGGATGCAGACTTATTCTCGTCGCCAGTTATTGTGTTCCTACTGAGATGAGGCTGCATACAGGGAGGTTAAAGTAACAGTGACCTCAGTCTATATTAAGACACTCCAGAGTGAGGAACAGGTCTTAGGGGCCGGCTTATATACAGTGCTCCCAAGGGATGCTGGGATCCCTTGGGACTTCAGGGGATGAGCTCCCTGGTGGCGGAGCATTGGAGTGCATGCTTTATAGATACACAACATCAAGCTCATGGTCTACTGGCCATAGTAATACCCGCCCTCCTGTATGGCTCAGAGACGTGGACCATGTACAGCAGACACCTCAAGTCGCTGGAGAAATACCACCAGCGATGCCTCCTCAAGATCCTGCATATCCCCTGGGAGGATAGATGCACAAACATTAGCGTCCTCGTCCAGGCCAACATCTCCAGCATTGAAGCACTGACCACACTTGATCAGCTCCGCTGGGCAGGCCACATAGTTTGCATGCCAGACATGAGAGTGCCAAAGCAAGCACTGTACTTGTAACTCATCCACGGCAAATGAGCCAAAGGTGGGCAGAGGAAACGTTACAAAGACACCCTCAAAGCCTCGCTGATAAAGTGCGACATCCCCACTGACATCTGGGAATCCCTGGCCATAGACCGCCCTAAGTGGAGGAAGTGCATTCGGGAGGGCGCTGAACTGCTCGAGTATCATCGCCAAGAGCATGCAGAAATCAAGCGCAAGCAGCGGAAGGAGTGTGCGGCAAACCAGGCTCCTTGCCCACCTTTCCCTCAATGACTATCTGTCCCACCTGTGACAGACTGTGGTTCTCGTATTGGACTGTACAGCCACCTAAGAACTCATGCTAAGAGTGGAAGCAAGTCTTCCTCGATTCTGACGGACTGCCTATGATCATGATGATGATTTGAATTTGTAAACAAGTATGTTGTTGTGTTAAAGCAATCTGTCTCAGTGGACTAAATTAGCTACACTCATGATGTGGGGAATGTTAGTACAAGATAAAGCAGCTTTGTAAGAGCATACAATGACTTATTCGGACGGCTTCACCGTTATGAATTTCAGCACAACACCTGAGATAAGGAAATTATGCAGCTGTGTTGTATTTCTATTTATCCCCAGTGCAGTTTCTAATTAGCAACTGAATTTGTATGTTAGTAATTGAATTGTTACAAAGAGACAGCTGCGGGTCCCAGATGTCCAGAATTCCCATGTGCTACTTTATAAGGGGCTACTGCAGTCACTAACAAATTAATTTAACTCGAGTCCTTTGCCTGCAGGGTGTTGTGCACTGTGCTGTCATTGTAGATGATTGTAGCCCTGTGCATTTGAAACAGTGTTTACTTTATAATTACTGAGAGTATGCCCCTTTCAATACAAATTCAAAAGATATATTTTAATGTTTGTGCTCAAGCTTTCATAATATTTTGAACCGTTGAATTACTTTATAAACGTGTCTGTGTATGTGTTCCAGCACAACTGTGTAAAAAATATATCTTGCCAGCCCTTGCTAACCTATATGTGAAGAATTAAAACACTTTTACATTAGAGGCATAGGGCCCAATTTTCCCCAATGCCGCTTTTTGCATATTGCAAGAGTTACGTCTGTTTTTTTTGGCCCCGACTACTCCCAAAAAAGAACTTGCAAGTTTTCCCCTTCTAATTTTTGAAATTGGCGGCACGCAGCCTGTCCTTTAGCTTCGGGGGTGGAGCCTAATGTCTGCACCGCAAGCGCAGAAAAAAAAATATGTTTTTTACGTGACTGCTATGGGCACGCTTGCTCAGTACAGCTCCCAGTCTGCATTCGGCCATTTTTAATGAGCCAGTAGTGTGTGAGAAAGTTAAATCTCAGTGGAAAAATCGGAGCTGCAATACAATATGCAATGCGGCTCAAGGAGCAAGAATTTCTCTCAAGATGAAGTAGAGGCAATGGTTACTGTAATTGAGGCCAGATGGCACGAGCTGGACACCAGCAGAGGTCACATAAATTGTTCAACAAAAGGAATGAAGAAACGCTGGAACCAACTTGTAGAAGATTACTGTGCAATGTTAACCACCCCGAGGTCTGGAGGGCAGTGTAAAAAGAAGTGGAACGACCTTGGCCAAGTAGTTAGTGTAAGTAATATTTTCATTTATTTACTGGAATTGCAATTGTAAATGTGACCATCTGTATATGTCCCACCCAGCAGAAAGACCCCATCTCTAAAAGGTTATGTTTTCTTCTTTGCAGAGGAAGATGGCACACAACAAAAGGGAAAGAACTCGAACAGGAGGAGGCCCGGCAAATCTGCATCCACTGACACACTTGGAAGTGAGGGTCGCTGCTTTGATGGGTTCTGCCTGGAAAAAAGCAACCACCACTGCACAAGCTGAGCCCACACTCGAGGGACAGGGTAAGTCTTGCAAATTCCACAGTCTGGCTTTGCTAAATGTTAAGTACTGCGCAGGCTAGCCATGCTTCGGTTCATGGGGATGTCTCTGTTAGCTACGCTTCGGTTAATGCAATGTGCTATCATTCATTGTGGTCCTTCAAATGAGCCTGCTGCCTGGGCTGTGTGAGCCTACACATGCCACCCTGCTCCCTCCTCTGCTGCTAACTATTTGTCTGTTCTGTTATGTTTTGCAGAACTTGAGGCCAACCCTTACGAGGATGTAGCCGATGCAGAAGAAGATTCAGATGCGGACGAGCCTGAAGAGGAGAACATCTTCCAATCCCACCTTCCAGACCAAGAGTATAGGGGTGAGGGTTAGGAGGAGGGGAAGGGGCAGGGGGAAGGGATGAAAATGGATGAAGACCCCATTCTTGTACTCACTCTGGAGGAGGTGCAGCTGCCGCCCATTGAGGTTCCAGGCCCTTTCCTGAGTGGTACGAGTATTGGGACATTCAAAGGTTTCTCACAGTCCGAGGCTGCGGGTTCCAGTGGGATGCAGTGAGCCACACCCAGGGTGAGGAGGGGAAGGAGAGCTCGACAGCGCTCTCCTGAGGTGCAGGGTCTAACAGATGTGGTTCAGATGATGGCAATGAGTGCAGAGAGCATTCACCTTACGCGATCACTCCTGGACACCATCAATGGGGTGGGTGATGAGGTATTGGGACTGTCAGGAGAAGTAACAAGACTCTCACGAGAAATGGGAACACTATCTGGGCACATGAGGGAGGGAATATTTCAGGCAGCTGATACACTGCTGGTGAACATGAGGGAGGGAATGTTGCAGGTAGCTGATACACTGTCGGCGAACATGAGGGAGGGAAGTTGCAGGTAGTTGAGACACTGTCATGGCACATGAGGGAGGGAATGTCAGAGTTAGCTGCTGCAATAAGGGAACACGCCCAGACCCTGGGATCATTGGCAGAATGAACTGCCACTCCCACTCCAATCCCGAGACCAGCCTTTGAAGAGGCCCAAGCCGGGCTTTCCACATTACCGCCTGCCCATGCCCCCCATCAAGAAGTGTGCATTACCCAAGATGCTCGAAAGAATAAGCTTGGTACCAACCCGAGAAACACTGCGTCACCGCCTGCGGGCAGGGGTGGAGTCACCAAAACCAAGTGCAACTGGCAGTCTTAGAATAAGGTGGAGGAGAGATGGGTGCAGCCTTTCTTTGCTGTTGTTATTATTATTGTTGTTACTGTTGTAACTGTTCTCAAATTAAAAGTTTTTTAAGTTATGTAAATTTACAAGTTTAAAAGTTTGTAAATGATCTTAAAGTTTGTAAGTGATCTTAACTGAAAACTTTAAAGTTTGATACAAAAATATTTTTTATTAAAGTTAAGTTAAGTACAAACAAGTGTTAAACTTCTGAATAAAATATATTTTAAATTATAACTGAATCATTTCCATTATTTGTTCCATTATTAACACAACTTTTGAAGTAAACAAGAATCATTTCCATTATTTGCTCCATTAACACAACACAACATTACAGAACAGGTCCAAAGAGTAAACATGGTCCATTTGGAATAGTTGCCGCAGAGCCTTCAGGCAACAAAGCGTTCACGGATGAGCTGCTGATGCAAGGCTTGAGCAATCGTTAAAGGGGCACGACGGCCCGCCCTTCTCTGCTGTTGTCCTCACCGGGCTCAAGGGTCGGCCGGCAGAATCGCTCCCTCACCCGGACACAGGGGCTCTGCTACCACCCCATACCACTACCCCCGGGCTTCTTTTGAAGCCGAGCCCCGAGCCCCTGTGTGGGTGAAGGAATGATTCTGCTGACCGACGCTCCGATCCTTGAGCCCGGTGAGGAGACGTTCGGTGGTGGCTTGGCATTTAGAAAAAAATCAAAAATTAAAGAATTGCATTAGACCTCTATTTTCTTCCTTTTGAGTTTGAAAAAATTAAGCTTCATGATGCATATTCTTTGTCTTCTTGACTCCCTCCAAAACTTTGCATAAAAACAATGGCGTCTTTCTGCGCCGATTTTTTAATGTGCGCTGGTTTTTCTTAAGTGCCCAGCAGGTTTTTTGGGAGAGGTCACATACGCTGTCCTCGGAAAAATGTAAGTTAGCCAAACTTGCTTAAATGTGGAAAAATGACGCAGACAGGTTACGCCCCCATGACGCAAAAAGATCGTAACCTAAAAAATTGTAACTAACTGAGTTACAGTGGTGCAGAAACTTTGGAGAAACTTGGATATTTTAATTTACGCAAAAAAAAGCAGCGCACGCTTGAAAAAGCGGCGCAGATAACTGGGAAAAATTGAGCCCATCATTTTCTGACTTTGTGTAGCCACCTTGACTTACAGTACCATTGTAAAGGAATCAAGGGATATGGGGATAGGGTGGGAAAGTGGAGTTGAGGTAGAAGATCAGCCATGATCTTACTGAATGCAGAGCATGCTCGAAGGGCCATATGGCCTACTCCTGCTCTTATTTCTTACGTTCTTATATAGCACATATTTGGGTACACTCTGCACATTGCACAAGCCCGAATTTCAGGTTATGGGCTTCTACAGATGAGGCATCCTGACAGAAAGGCAAAATGATAACACTACCCCATATTAATTTCAGCCCCAAGAAAGAAGTGCTAAACTGAAATGCACATCCCCTGCTTCCTTAATTGATGCCCAATTAGGGTTGTAAGAATGATGTGGTGAATGATGAAAAAGGTGAATCCATTTAATTAGAATTAAGAATTAAGAATAGAGATGTTGCTTGATTTGGGAATGAGACAGAGGAAGAGAGATATAGATCAATTCGAAAAATGGAATGACTGCTGGCAACGAACCAGAAGCTGCTGCCAATGACCGGAAGCTGCGCAAAAGCATTCTGTGCATAAATCTGTGGTGGTTTAAGTATGAATGTATAATAATATAGTCATATCACACGCCTAAATCTATGAAGCTATAGAGCTATGGGATGGTTTAATAATGTACAATAATAGCACGGGTTGGGTCAAGTATTAATGTGTGATATTTTCAGGGAGGGAGGGTTGCAGAGATGTATCTGTACAGAGCGCAAGTTCCGTGTGAAGGAAAAGGAGAAGTACATTAATAAAAATAAGAAAATTAATAAAAATGGATATTTAGTGTGTTTTGCAGGCACAGGTTTTTTTTTTTCTGATGCAGCTCTGTTCGGCAGTAGCGATCTCTTTTCACCACCCCCTCCCCTCCTTTCTCTCTGGAAGGGTTTTCTTTGTAATGTTGACAATATTTTCTTTCCTGACAACTGAAAAAAACACAGAAACTGCGCATGCGCAACTACTTCAACTTCATTGGCAGCAGTCGTGTCCTTAGAAAAATATGCAGAATCAATAGAACCATAGTAGGTAGCTTTATAATTCTAAGATAGATTGGTGTTATATAATGTAAGTGAGAAAGAAAAGGAATTTCTACAATATGCCCAAGACTGCTTTCTAAATCAATATATTTGTAGTCCAAAGGAAAAAGGCAATGCTGAGTCTGGATCTAGTTCTAGGAAATGAAGTGGGGCACGTAGATAAAGTCAGATTAGTGAAATATCAAAGCATAGAGACCATGGGCTAGAACCTCCATTTTTTTGCATGCTTAATGCCCACAACGGCAATTTAACCACTGAAATGACGTATAACGCCCAGATATCGCCCATTTTGGCACAAAATGTAAACTGACGGGCTTTTTTAGGAGACTTATCGCCGAGCGTTACTTTCCCCATGTGTTTAACACCGAGAAAAAATATTACCACCCGCCCACTTTTTTTGGGGCGGAATCAGCAGAATAGGCGACTTCAACACCCATAATATCGCCCTGCATTACTTTCCTCACGGACTTAACGCCGAGATTTAATAATAACGCCCGCCGACTGTTTTTTATCATAAAGAGCGTATTTACCCAAATAGCGGCCATGGAGATCGTCCACTGTCAATTTCACCACCTCTCACACCTAACGCCCAGAATATCGCCCGCTCAAAAAAAACGGCCACAAAAAGTGGAACTAACCGGGACGGATGCCAGTGGTGTGGCTGGCATTTGTTAAATCCCACTCTTATGTGAGGAGCTGATGTCGGAAAGATTTGCCTGAAAGAGCACTGATGTGAGTGACAACGCTGTCAGACATCAATGGTGCCCTTCATCTTGGTGCCAGTTAAAGTTTACGTTGATTGATGTTAAGTTGTAGTTAACCCTTTCATGGTAAGGAATCACCACTGTGTAACGGTCCAGCTATCTGAGACAATGCGCAACAAAGTTGTGTTCAATAACAAAAGTTTAATAGCAACATTGGTCTGAAATCATAAGTATCACAGCCAATAACACCCAACCCCTGCTCACACGCAACTTTTCCCACCATTGACATAAATCACATGGTCAACATGTCCAGCAACACAGAATACAAAGGCAAAGCAGGAGCATGGTCCCTAACCCCCATACATTGCAACAAATCGCATACACCCAGATGGAGATATAACACAGCCATCACCTGCGCACATGCACCTCACTTTCCTTCTCCTCTCTCTTTCTTCTCCCCACCTCTATCCCTTCCCCTCCTCGCTTCATGGCGCCTGGCCGAGGAACTCCTCAGGTGGTGCCTCATTGGGGGGGGGGGATGAAGGCAGATGCGTTGGTTGGACAGGTACGGGAGCGGGGGTTGCTGAGGGGGCAACATTCTCTGATGCAGAAGCAGGATCTTGGCCCTTGCTCGCATCTGTCATTTGCAGTGGTGATGCGGAACCTAGGGGTGGAGTGCCACGCTCTGGGACCACTGGGAGGACTGTGGCAGCAGTGTTCCTGGCTATCGCACCCAGGAACTCTGCCACGCACGGAATGTACTTGGATATGGTGGCCAGGTGTTGGGATTTGCCCCCGAAAGCTTCGATGAACTGGTCACCAATGTCTACAGTCCTCCTAGACAACTAAACCATCTCTTCGCCGTCATGTCGCGCTCATGGAACAGACCTGCCGTGTCCACGAGGCCTCCACCGGGTCGGTGTCATCCTGGGGACAAATGGGGTGCCCTGTGGAGAGGTGCTTGGGGCCGGCACCTCCAGAGTGGAGGCGGGAATGACCAGAGGACCAATAGATGGCCTTGGGATGGAATGGGTTCTGGAGCGTGGCGATGCAGGTTCTTCGAAGTCCGCGCTCTCATCCGTCGAGAACAGACCCAGCGGATTGACGGGCGACAATCGGAACTCCTCAGCACCAGATGTAGTAGGATCGTCCGCCGACTTCTGCCACATGCCCCCACCTTCTGGCCTCTGTGACCTCGCCTGGGGCCGTGCTGCTGGCTGAGCTGCAAGACACAAATGAGGTTGTTAGAGGAGAAGGCATTGCTAGGTTGACAAGGTGAGTCCAGCGCTACACACAGCATATACACAACAAAAGCACCACGGCTCTGAAAATCATCGCAGACATCATATTTCATGACCATCAACACATTGTGCATTGCAATGATTTTCATTAGGCCAGCAGTATTTCTATGACACTTTTAGGAATCATCTATCATATATGATTGGTCGGATATGAGTTGGTGTGGCATCTATTGACTTTACATCACGCAATGGTGTAGGCTTTACTCATGTGGCATCAATTTAGGGTCTGCAGATGCGTCTGTGGCTGTCCGGGGGTGCTTCCCCACGTGTGCTAGCACTCGTTCCTCCATCTCAGTGATGTTACTGGGGACTGGTGGCCCCCCACCCGTTCGCTTCTACATGGACCTCATCGTCGATAGCTTCTTCTGTAAAAGGTGACAGGACGACATGGCATGAGATCATTACATGATATCATTGCTAGTTACTGTCACAGAGACTGATGCAACACATAACCAACAGATGTAATCATGATTATTATGATTATTATCATTCTTTAGCTAAAGACGTACACCGTGACCGCAGGCTTTGAGTAAAACATTCCCGGCAAGACCTCACATCTGCTGATAGTCACTCATGACTGTTACAAATCAAATTACATAAATACATAAGTACATGTAAATCAATGTAATACTTACTCTTGCGGATCCCACAAGGTCGTTCCATCGTTTGCGGCATTGGTTCCCGTCACTCACCTCGTTGGTCGCCGACAAGACCACCTCTGCTCTCTCGGTCCATATCTTCTGGTCGGCCTTTGGGGTGGGCTTCCCAAGTCCTCCCTGTGTCAAAATACCCCAGCGTGACTCAACCTCCTGCAGGAGGGTGGCATTTGCCTCGTCCGAGAACCTCCTCACTCTTTTGCGGCCTCCAATGTGCTCCTCTCTCACCTCACTGCTCTCTCCAGTGTCAGTCTCCACAGCGTGCAGTGATGCCTCCTCCTTTCTCTCCATTATAGGTCAAATTCAGTCAAAGTTAACAGCTACTTTTTGTTTGCCTACTTGCTATGAAACTCTAAAGTCTCCCTCCTTCCTCCCAAAGCAGCCACACCAACCCCAGACACACCTTCAGTCCCTCTGAGCTCCCTCTCTGTCTCCTCTTCCGCACATATTATGGTGACCCTTGACCTCCTGAATCGCGGGAATCGAGAGTTGCCATGTCGCTGCTAAGGACGGCCACACTTTACGGCAGAAGGTCAAAAAAATGTAATGCTACCACCCATTTGATATTGCTCACGGCAACGCCCATTTTCAAAAATGTAAACTAGGTGTTTTGAGAATGGGCGAGAAGCCAGCGATCTGAAAACCCTTTTTTACCACCCACACCGGAAATAACACCCATTTTTGGGTGATAAGCTCCCTGACTTCAGTCTTCCCAATGTTGGAGAAAACCGCTGGATGTTGGGCAAGCATTCTGATAACACAGAAAAAGAGGAGGGATTCAGAGAGGTAGTGGAGAGGTAGAGCTGGGTGCTGTCAGTGTACTTATGCCAGCTGACCCCATGTCTCACTAAGGTGGAGCATGTGGATGAGGAAAAGGAGGTGGCCAAGAATAGACCCTTGGAGGACTCTCGGACTAATGGTGAGAGGGCAGGAAAAGAAGCCATTGCTGGCATTACTCTGGATACAATCATGTAGCTAAGAATAGAATCAAGTGAGGGCAATCCTACTGAACAAGAAAATGGAGGAGAGATGTTGGAGGAGGATGATGTGATTGACAAATGGTGTGATGTCAAAGACTGCAGAGAGGTGAAGATTATGGATAGTGCACCATGGTCACAGTCACAGGATGTCATTTGTGACTTTGATTAGGGCTAATTCAGTGTTGTGGCAGGGGCGGAATTCTGATTCAAGAGATTTAAGCATGGAGTTATGGGGAAAACAGGCATGGATTTGGGACCTAACAACCCATTTACGATCTTTGGAGAGGAAAGGGAGCCTGGAGAATGATACAAAAGAAAATCAAGCCGAGTATCGAAAATGTAGAGTAAGCAAAACAGATTACAATGACTAAGAGCAGGTATAAAGAAAGAGCTTGGATTTCTATAGTGCCTTGGAACCTCTCAAATGGCTTTAAATCCAATGAATGACTTTAGGATGGACAGTGTAAAGAAGTGGAAACAGACTGATCATTACAGAAAGATCTAAATATATTGTTCAGTGGGCTAATGATTGGTAGATGTCATCTAATGTGGACAAATCAAAGTAATTAGTTTAGGAAAGAATAATAAACAGTGACAATATCAACTAAATGGTATTATTCTATAGGATATAATAAAGGGGCGAGAGTTGGTGGTACTGGTGGATATATCACTGAAGCCACCAAAACAGTGTACAGCAGCAGTAAAAAGAGTAAATAGAATATTGGACAATATAGCCAGAGGAATAGAGTTTGTACAGAACACTGATCTTGCCCCACCTTTAGAGCTGTGTACAATTCTGGTCACCGTATTATAAGATATCCAGGCATTGAAGAGGGTGTACTAAAGGGTAACTAAATTCTTAGCTCAGCTATGAGAAGAGGGTGTAATGCTTTGAATGTTTGCAGTGGAGAAGGCTCAGGGATGATCTTACTGAAGTATTGAATATCTTAAAGGTCATAAACAAGATAAACATCAATGTTTAAAAGCCAACGACTTAAATTTAGAAGCAGGTGGGTAAAAAGATAGCTTAGATTTGACTGCATTACATAGAATATGTACAGTGGGCTTCCAAGGGCAGCAGATACAAGTTGAGTTGACTAGGTATCTGGTGAAAAATGTGATAAGTGCTATGAAAAGTATATAATATTTCCTAGACATTGGGATTTGGCTAGAAGGGCTGTAATAGTCTTTCCAGTCCTGTACATTCTTTTGTTGCTATACAGAATTAGCTTTGTACTTTTAGCATGCAAAGACAGGAGGCACTTAATACATTGGTAGATTGCAGGATTCACAAAATTAGAATTCGAGTGTCATTCATTTTGTCTTTATGGGAGTACTAATTGACAGTATTGCCTCTACATAAAGGTCTCTATAGCAGAACCTGAAAATTAATATCTGAATGATTCTAATTTGAGGATTTACCAGTACAAATTTCACTCTGGAGTTTGATTTGTAGTATCTCTGTGATTTATCTAACGTGAACAAGTCTTGAAATGTTATTGCTACCATCAATTATATCAAAAAGAACATTTCTCCCTGTTGTGCAATGATTTTGCTATTTGTTCTCCATTACTGAATACTTATACATCAAAGGGATTATTTCCAGCACTGAACTTCAGGCTGGTACTGTAGAAATGAACTATCTGTATGCTGATTGCTGATACTATCAAGAGCTTCATCTTTATTACTGCTTTTGTCAACCATGACAAGCCTGATAATCCATGTGGTGAAAAAATGCAGTTTGATTATTGAAGTAACTAGGGTACTGTACAGATACAGGCTGTAAACTACTCCATTAAATGTGGAACAGTGAGATATTGATAACATTAATACAATCTCCTTTACATGGAAGGCTAAGTTGCATGTTTGAATATGAAGGAATAGCAGGGAGATAATTATGTTGAATGTCATGATACTGATAATGGTTTGATTTCCGTGATGATCTGCTGGATATGCATCTAATGCATCTTCTTCTCTCCAAGAGGGTGTACATTTCTATTGTCTGCTTTTTGGTAGTCAAGGAGGTATTGGGCTGAGAGCAAATCAATTTGCTTGAATTTTTAATGAATTTCTGTAGGTTCAAAAACATCACGTTGAAATATGATAACCAGGGTGTGCAATATTGGAAAATAGTATATTTTACTTTCAGTTTAGAAATTATCAGGTTGAATTTATTTCTATTATCTACCAATAAAATAAAGTCTAAAATATTTTGTTTTTCAGAAAGAAATGCATTAATTGTGAAGTGCTTCATAACACTTTTAGGATGAAATAAAAGTTAATTTTCTATTAAAACATTTTGTATATTGCAAGATCTTAGGGCTAAATATCACAAGTTACAATTGCAACCCACAAAATATTTTATTTCTGTATAAATGTTCATATACTGTAAAAACCCTTTTGAAGATGAAAGTTAGCAAGAACATTTGCAAATAACATGTTTTAAGTTTGTAACTTATGCTGTATCCATGTTGTTGCTCTATGCACTACCTAGGTTGAAATTGTCTGCTTCCATTGACACAGTTTGCTGTATATATTTTAATTTTCCACTCATGCTCCACATTTTTATGTTGTGTTCCTCCTTTTTCCAATATTATTTGGACGGATATGCTCACACTTACAAACTGCAGCTTGCAGCAAAAGGTAAACATGTAAGAACTGAAAAAGGATCTTTGTGATCTGGATTACACTTGGGCCTTTAAAATAGAAACATAGAAAATAGGTGCAGGAGTAGGCCATTCAGCCCTTCGAGCCTGCAGCACCATTCAATAGATCATGGCTAATCATTCACCTCAGTACCCCTTTCCTGCTTTCTCTCCATACCCCTTGATCCCTTTTGCCATAAGGGCCATACCTAACTCCCTCTTGAATATATCCAACGAACTGGCATCAACAACTCTCTGCAGTAGAGAATTCCACAGGTTAACAACTCTCTGAGTGAAGAGGTTTCTCCTCATCTCGGTCCAAAATGGCTTACCCCTTATCCTTAGACTGTGTCCCCTGGTTCTGGACTTCCCCAACATCAGGAACATTCTTCCTCCATCTCACCTGTCCAGTCCCGTCAGAATTTTATATGTTTTTATGAGATCCATTCTCATCCTTTTAAAATCCAGTGAATACAGGCCTAGTCGATCCAGTCTATCCTCATATGTCAGTCCTGCCATCCTGGGAATCAGTCTGGTAAATCTTCGCTGCACTCCCTCAATAGTAAGTAAGTCCTTCCTCAGATTAGGAGACCAAAACTAAACACAATATTCCAGGTGGGGCCTCACCAAGGTACCTGTACAACTGCAGTAAGACCTCCCTGCTCCTATACTCAAATCCCCTAGCTATGAAGGCCAACATGCCATTTGCCTTCTTCACCGCCTGCTGTAACTGCATGCCAACTTTCAATGACTGATGTACCATGACACCCAGGTCTCGTTGCACCTCCCCTTTTCCTAATCTGCCGCCATTCGGATAGTATTCTGCCTTCATGTTTTTGCCCCCAAAGTGGATAACCTCACATTTATCCACATTATACTGCATCTGCCATGCATTTGCCCACTCATCTAACCTATCCAAGTCACCCTGCAGCCTCTTAGCATCCTCGTCACAGCTCACACCACCACCCAGCTTAGTGTCATCTGCAAACTTGGAGATATTACAATCAATTCCTTCACCTAAATCATTGATGTATATTGTAAAGAGCTGGAGTCCCAGCACTGAGCCCTGCGGCACTCCACTAGTCACTGCCTGCCATTCTGAAAAGGACCCATTTATCCCGACTCTCTGCTTCCTGTCTGCCAATCAGTTCTCTATCCATGTAAATACATTATCCCCAATACCACGTGCTTTAATTTTGCACACCAATCTCTTGTGTGGGACCTTGTCAAAAGTCTTTTGAAAGTCCAAAGACACCACATCCACTGGTTCTCCCTTGTCCACTCTACTCGTTACATCCTCAAAAAATTCTAGAAGATTTGTCAAGCATGATTTCCCTTTCATAAATCCATGCTGACTTGGACCGATCCTGTCACTGCTTTCCAAATGTGCTGCTCTTTCTTCTTTAATAATTGATTCCAACATTTTCCCCACTACTGATGTCAGGCTAACTAGTCTATAATTCTCCGTTTTCTCTCTCCCTCCTTTCTTAAAAAGTGGTGTTACATTAGCTACCCTCCAATCCATAGGAACTGATCCAGAGTTGATAGACTGCTGGAAAATGATCACCAATGCATCCACTATTTCTAGGGCCACTTCCTTAAGTACTCTGGAATGCAGACTATCAGGCCCGGGGATGTATCGGCCTTCAATCCCATCAATTTCCCCAACACAATTTCCTGACTAATTAGGATTTCCTTCAGTTCCTCCTTCTCGCTAGACCCTCGGTCCCCTAGTATTTCCGAAAGGTTATTTGTGTCTTCCTTCGTGAAGACAAAACCAAAGTATTTGTTCAATTGGTCTGCCATTTCTTTGTTCCCCATTATAAATTCATCTGATTCTGACTGCAAGGCACCTACGTTTGTCTTCACTAATCTTTTTCTCTTCACATATCTACAGAAGCTTTTGCAGTCAGTTTTTATGTTCCTAGCAAGCTTCCTCTCATACTCTATTTTCCCCCTCCTAATTAAACCCTTTGTCCTCCTCTGCTGAATTCTAAATTTCTCCCAGTCCTCAGGTTTGCTGCTTATTCATAGCAACTGATTCATTTGATTTTCTTTTACATTTAGCTAAAATATTCTTCATATATTTCTAAAATGACATGCTGATTTAAAGAATCAGACATATGAATATTTTCTGTGACAAAGTCACAATGTCTTTTGCTGCTTCATAACTGCAATATCTCGGCGTTTGCACCATTGTGAGAATTTTTACAATTAATGAATATGGGAGTTCCTGAATAATTCTGAAACTTTTTGATTTTTCCCCCCTCCCTATTAGTGTCCAATTTACTTGTAATTTGCTGTCACTATACAGTACGAAGCTAATTGTCCCTTGCGGGTGTCCAAGATTCTGTTGTGCAGTATGAATACTGAACACACCTTCACAAATTTGACACAACTGTCAGGGTAACCTGTAGCAAACCATTTTAAAAATAGGGCAAAAGGCACAGATCTTGTGCACAATTAATATACACACCTAGCAAATACCTTTCAACTCTAACCTAGTTAATAAAAATTATATTTTCTAATTTTGTGCATGTATAATGCCACATTGTACAAAAAAGTTTCTAAGTGCAGTGTTGCTCAGAATTAGTAATATTTTTCCATCAATTCAGTATCAATTGAGTGATCATTTGGAAGTAACCTTAGATGAAATCTTTTTTATTTCATTTTATCTGTTTATTCTAATTTCCAAACTGTGTATTTGGCTCAAAATCATGGATTTCAACTATGATGGATTTATAATAAAATATTGTTTTCATGACTAACAATGGAAAAGGAAACCATCCACCCAATTAATAAGAGACCAATTGCATATCCTGCTTTGATGCTGTCCAATACTGCTTTCAGTATTAAGGCTTCAGTGTATATTAAAAGCTTAAAATAATAGACAATGTGCTAAAAATTCGGCCCGGTTTTTTGGCGATATTTAGTTTTTGGCGAAAAACAGCAAACCGGGAAATTTGAAGAAGTTTTGTGCCAGTGGTTTTTAAGTACCACTGGTGAGAGGACCGCCGGCGTGCAAGACTCAGAATAGTGCTCACAGTGCACCCATAGTTAGGACAAAAAAAAGAAACGCCCAGGAAAAACCTGCGTTGCAACCCTTGGAACAGCGGTGGGTATGAAGACCTGCAAAAAAGGTAAGTTAAAGTTTTTATTTTTTAATTATTTTGCATCGATAGTTAAATGAATGTTTTGTGATTTTTTATTTTTTATCTTTTGCAATTTTAATTTACATAGAAACATAGAAAATAGGTGCAGGAGCAGGCCATTCGGCCCTTCAAGCCTGCACCACCATTCAATAAGATCATGGCTGATCATTCACCTCAGTACCCCTTTCCCGATTTGTCTCTATACCCCTTGATCTCTTTAGCCATAAGGGCCATATCTAATTCCCTCTTGAATATATCCAATGAACTGGCATCAACGACTCTCTGCGGCAGGGAATTCCACAGGTTAACAACTCTCTGAGTGAAGAAGTCCCTCCTCATCTCAGTCCTAAATGGCTTACCCCTTATCCTAAGACTGTGTCCTCTGGTTCTGGACTTCCCCAACATCGGGAACATTCTTCCCTCATCTAACCTGTCCCGTCCCGTCAGAATCTTATACGTTTCTATGAGATCCCCTCTCATCCTTCTAAAGTATAAAGGCCCAGTTGATCCAGTCTCTCCTCATATGTCAGTCCAGCCATCCCTGGAATCAGTCTGGTGAACCTTCACTGCACTCCCTCAATAGCAAGAACATCCTTCCTCAAATTAGAAGACCAAAACTGAATATAATATTCCAGGTGAGGCCTCACCAAGGCCCTGAACAATTGCAGTAAGACCTCCCTGCTCCTATACTCAAATCCCCTAGCTATTTTTGATGTTTTACGCCATCCCAAGGCCTCTCTCAGAGCTCAATTTTCCCCGGTCATTTGTGCCGTGTTTTTGACGCGCCACGTTTTTTTTTGACTATTTTTTTTTCAAAGTTTCCCCCTGCGATCTGCGCCGGCGTAACTGACTTAGTTACAATTTTTCTAGGACAGTTGTTTTTAATGTCATGGGGGCGTTCCCTCATGTCTGCGACGTTTTACATTTTTTTTCGCACTTTGGCCAACATTTTTTCCTCCTAGGTCAGCGTTTCTGGCCACTCCCGAAAAACCTTCTGGGCACTTAAGAAAACCAGCGCACATTGACAAATCGGCGCTGAAAGACTGCGTTGTTTTTAAATTGAAGATTTTGGAGTGGTCAAGAACACTGTCAAAATCAATAATAAAGTTCAACTTTTTTTACCTGTCAACGTAGTAAATGTAAATTTGTTGGATTTCAGAAGTTTTCTCTCTTTTTTACTCACTCACACGCCACCACCGAATGTCTTGAAGCAGGGCTGGAGGGTCGTAGCTTTGGCCGACAGAATCGGCCCAGAGCCTGGACACAGGGGCTCGGGACTCGGCTAGAAAACAAGCCTGGAGGGGGTTGCGGGTGGGTGGAGGAGAAAGAGAGAGCGAGGAAGGTTTCTGAAGACTGAGGGGTGGGGGGGGGGGGGTGGGGGCGGAGGGGAAAAAGAAGGGGAGAAGTCACACGACTGCAATTAGCTAAGGGGGGCGGTGGAGAGAGGAGAAGTCACCACACCTTGTGGCCCATCCATACAGACCTTGGGGAGAGAGAGAACTGCGAACCTGTCCTGCCTGCTTTCGTGCCATTTTGAGCTTCTTTCAAAGGTTAAATTTAAGTATGGGGGCAATGCTGACAATGCCATACCTTGTGCGAGCCTTCTGCATCATGCTGTTACCTATGTAGGAGACAATTGATTCAATGTCATCGCATCAGGAACATCAGAGCCCATAGGATGCTGGGCAGGCGGCCTTACCCACCTCGGGTATATCGAGACAGGTGTTCGTACCTGCACCTGAGTGATGCAGACTGTGTCAGAAGGCTGCGTTTCCGCAAAGAAGTTGTAACTGACTTCTGTGAGTTGGTCAAAGCAGACCTGCAACCAAGAAGCATCAGGCGGACTGCTTTGTCAGTTGACGTGAAGGTTACAGTTGCACTTTCATTCATTCTATGCTTCTGACTCATTTCAAGCTACAACTGGGGATGTGTGCGCCATCTCTAACATGCAACACATGTCAGCATTCGCCAGGTGACAGCTGCACTGTGTGCATGGAGGAATGACTTCATAAAGTTCCCCATGACCGCCCAAGCAATGCGTGACAGGGCTGTGGGCTTCTCCAGAATTGCTGGCTTCCCAAAGGTACAGGGTTGTATTGATTGTACCCACATCGCCTTGCGAGCATCTTTGGAAGATTCCGAGATGTACAGGAACAGAAAAGGCTTCCCCACCATTAATGTGCAGCTCGTGTGTGACGACATGCATTGCATCATGTCAGTTGATGCAAGATACCCTGGGAGCACCCATGATGCGTTCATCATACGCAACAGCGTTATATCTGCCATGTTTCAGCGGCAGCCAGACTGGGAGACAAAGGGTACGGCCTCGCGTCCTGGCTCATGACACCCCTACGTGTAACCCGGAAGGAAGCTGACCATGAATACAACATGTCGCATATTGCAACGCACAGCATCATAGAGAGGACCATTGGTATATTGAAACAGCGTTTCCGATGCCTGGACCATTCTGGAGGCTGCTTGCTGTACTCCCCTGAGATTGTCAATCAGTTCACTGTTGTGTGCTGCATACTGCATAACTTAGCCATCAACTTAGGCAGCACCTGGTAGTGGAAGACCCACCTGCGGTGAGAGTGGCTGATGATAATGATGTGGAAGATGCAGATGACGAACAGGAGGAGGACGACGAGGATGAGGAAGCCGTGCAAGTGCCTGAGGTCGGAGCTCAAAGGGGAAGGAGGGTGGGTCATCGTGCCCCTTTAATGATTGCTCGAGCCTTGCACCAGCAGCTCATACATGAACGCTTTACTGAGGGTTCAGCAACAACTATTCCACATGGACCATGTTGACTGTTGTGTTGTGTTAATGGTACATGATTCAGTTTTAATGTAAAATATATTTTATTTAAAAATTTAACAATGTACTTAACTTAACTTTAATAAAGTTATTCTTGTATCAAACTTTACTTTAAGATCACTCTTTAAGATCACTTAAAAACTTTTAAACATTTAAATTTACATAACTTACAAAAAAAATTAATTTGAGAACAGTTACAACAGTAACAACAACAATAATAACAACAACTACAACAGCAAAGAAAGGCTGCACCCACCCATCTCTCCTCCACCTTATTCTAAGACCGCCCACTGCGTTTTGTCTTGGACACTCCACCACCCCTACCCACAGGTGGCGGCTCAGTATTTCTGGGCTTGTTATCAAGCTTATTCTTTCTAACATTTTGGGTACTGTGCACCTCTTGAGGGTGGGGGGCGTCGGTGTCAGGCGGCAAGTTGGAGGGCCTGGCTTTGGGCTCTTCAGAGACTGGTGTGGGGATTGGAGTGGGTGTGACAGGTGATTCTGACAATGGGTGCGGGGTCTGGGCGTGTTCCCTTATTGCAGCAGCTAACTCCAACATGCCGTCTCTCATGCGCCCTGACAGTGTCTCAACGACCAGCAACATTCCCTCCCTTATGTTGAGCAAAACTGTCTGAACTACCTGCAATATTCGCTCCCTCATGGTCAGTGACGTGGTTTGCACTACCTCTGACATTCCCTCCCTCATGGCCACTATTCCCTCACTGATGGTCCCGGATGTCGTTCCCATTTCTCGTGTCATTGCTGTTACTTCTCCCGACAGTCCCGCTACTAATTGCTCACCCCACTGATGGTGCCCAGGAGTGATCGGGTAAGGTCAATGCTCTCCGCACTCAATGACATCATCTGAACTATATCTGTTAGATCCTGCACCTTAGGAGAGCGTGGTCAAGCTCTCCTTCCCCTCCTCCCCACGGGTGTACCTCGCTGCACCCCACCACTGGGACATGCAGCCTGAGATGGTGGGACTTTGGGTGTACCTCGCTGCACCCCACCACTGGGACCCGCAACCTCAGAAGGTGGGGCCCTGGGTGTGTCTCACTGCACGACACCACTGGGACCCGCAGCCTCGGAAGGTGGGAAACCACGGAATGTCCCACCAGCACTCAAACCACTCGTCACGGAAGGGGCTGTCACCTTTATGAGCATCACCTCCAAAGTCAGTACAACAGTGGGAGCTTCATCCAGCTCCATCCCCTCCCCCTCCCCCTCACCCCGATGTTCTTGGTCTGGAGGGTTGGATTGGAAGGTGTTCTCCTCTTCAGGCCAGTTCGCGTCTGAATATTCTTCTGCATTGTCAGGGTTGGCCTCATGCTCTGCAAAATATAACAGAACAGTCAAATGGTTAGCAGCAGAGGAGGGGGCAGGGTGGGTGGCATGAGTAGGCTCACACATCGCAGGCCAGGCAGCAGGCTGATTTGAAGGACCATGATGAATTTGCAGGACTTAACCTCTCCCTCGAGTGTGGGCCCAGCTTGTGCCGTACTGATGACTTTTTTCCAGGCAGGACCCATCAAAGCATCGACCCTCTCGTCCAAGGGTGTCAGTGGGTGCAGATTTGCCGGGCCTCCTCCTGTTCGAGTTCTTTCCCTTTTATTATGTGCCACCTTACTCTGCAAAGATGAAAACCTAACTTTTTAAAGAGGGTGTCTTTCTGCTGGATGGGACATGCAAATGGTCACATTTACAATTGCAATTCCATTGAATAAATGAAAATATTACTTACACTAACGACTTGACCGAGGTCCTGCCACTTCTTTTTACACTGGCCTCCAGATCTCGTGGTGGTCACCATTGCACAGTAATCTTCTGCAACTTGGTTCCAGCGATTCTTCATTTCTTTGGGTGGAACTTTTATGTGACCTCTGCTGGTGTCCAGCTCATGACAGTAACTAGTGCCTCCACTTGTTCCTGTAAGAAATTCTTGGTCCTTACACTGCGTTGCATCTCGTACGGTTGCAGCCGCGATTTTTCCAATGCTCTCACACAGCACTCAACGTTCTCACACACACAACTGGCTCTTTAAAAATGGCCGATTGCCAACTCGGAGCTGTAATGTGCATGCGCGTCCATTGGAACAACGTCAAAAACAACAATTTTTCCTATGCCGCATGCGCAGAAGGTGTGGCATCGTTTTTTGGTGCAGACAGCAGGCTCCAACCACTCCCTGAGACAAGTGGACATGCTGCGCGGCGTCAAATTCGAAATACACATCAGGGAAACTTTGGCAAATTATTTCCGGCGCATTGGGCGTAACTCTGGCAATATGCCAAAAAACGGGCTTGGGGAAAATTGAGCCATGACAGCGGTATTGGCCGCGGAGAAAAGTTGCAGAAAATTTGTGTTTTGCGCCACGAATCCTCGTGCAACACCGATTTTTACCGCTGGGTGAAATGAAGCCTGAATTTTAGGCCTTGTAGTGGTAACGGAGTCGTAGCGGTATTTTGGGGCGAAAAAAATACCATTATCACCAAAAATTGAATTTCGAGCCCATAGACTTGTTTACTGATGGCTACAGTAAAGTTTGGTTCATCATCCTAAATCATTTTGATGGATTTACTTTTGTTTTCAAATTATTGCAAAACAATCCTAAATCTTCATTGTGAATCTTTGCAACTGTTTTATTTTACTAACTGACAGATGGGATCTATGAATACTTCTTAACTAATGGTCATTATGCTTTTTTGGTTCAGCAAGAGAAATTGGTTTATCTAAGTAGAAAAATCAATGCTCTGTTTTCAGCTGATCTAAAAGAACATTTTTCTGACCTGACTGTTCAGCCACTTAGAAAATTCTGCTATTGGAAACTTTTCAGAAGAATATTCTAAAATAATATGCAGCCGTTGTATAGGAATCATCATAGGCAGTCCCTCGATACGAGGATGACTTGCTTCCACGCCAAAAAAGGATGCTTTCACAGGTGTTTCAATGAAGGACCTAATATTCCCGGTCCTGAACTACATCCTGAAGGGTGGAAAATGCCTGTGCGTGGATTTTTTTAATGTGTGTTGGCCGTTGCACACCAGCCGCCACATGGACTTGACAGAGCTAGGTCTTGGTCCAGTGACAAGTGTTATCTCAGACGACTGGAGACCTGCTCTGCTGCACGTACCTAGTGTGCACACATATCGCAGTGTGGGCTGGCCCGTGCTGCCCCTGGGCCCCTGGCCCCGAGCTCACGCCTTTCCTGAGCTCCGATCGCATCCCTCCACAGTCTCTCGCTACTCCTGCTGTATCCGCCCACGCTCCAATCACCGCCCTGGACCTTGATTAAGAATACTATATTTAGGAACCACACACAAGCAGTTGTAATAAGGCCCCTGCAAATGAATGGATATTTTATTTGGTTCGTCAGTTCATTGAGAACCAAAAACAATGCATGTTACAGAAAACATTGCAGCATTTTAGTACATTGGCAAGAGATTACTGTATTAATATTCAAAAATTACGATAGATGTTTTGTGAACATTGTATTGTCTTGTTGAGCAAATGCTCAGTTCAGTAATATTTCCAGACCAACCACAATACACTGTTAAAAATAAACCTGAATTAAACAGGGAGCAAGAACAATTATTCCTTGAGACAACTCTAGCCTAATAATAATTAGTGGATAAATAAAAGTTCATACATTGCAAAGATTTCATCTTTGTATCTGACTGAGAAAAGAAAGCAAGTTCCAGAATTGCAAATCTCACTTTTGGCATAGGAACATAGAACATAGGAACAAGAGTAGGCCATTCAGCCCCTTAAGCCTGTTCTGCCTTTCAATTAGATCATAGCTGATCTGTATCTCAACTCCATTTACCTGCCTTGGTTCCATATCCTTTAATACCCTTACCTAACAAAAAGTTATCAATCTTAGTTTTGAAATATTCAAATGACCTAGCCTTAACAACCTTTTGGGGGAGAGAGTTCCAGACTTTCACTAATATAACTTATCAGAAGCACTAGTATGGAAGGTAGCATCGTCAGAACAGATGAGATGGAGATGGAGAAACTGGGAGATTGGAATGGAGTCCTTACAGGAAATGAGGTGGGAGGAAGTGTATTCTAGGTAGCTGTGGGAGTCAGTTGGTTTATAGTGAATGTTTGTCAATAGTCTATCCTCAGATTTGGAGGCAGAGAAGTCGAGGAAGGGAAGAGTCAGAGATGGACCATGTGAAGGTGAAGGAAGGTGGAAATTGGAAGCAAAGTGAATGGAATTTTCTAGTTCAAGGCGAGAGCATTGACCTCCACAACTATCTGCTCCCACAGCCTTTTGAGTGTATGGTTGGAGGGCGTGATATTGCCCTGCGGATACAGGACATCTCTCCTACCTTTCACCTCCTCAATCAAGACCTCCAGTACAACGTCCAAAAACCGAGGAGCCCGCTCTCGACCTTGTAGTCCATTCTTCACTGTTTCCCAGCTCAATTCACTTCCTGAACAACTGCCAACACCTGCTTTTGCCGCAATGTACCTCCCCTTTAAGAGGAGCAGGCTAGCTTTTACTGCTGCTAGCAAGTTATGATTTGGGCCCCCTGATGTATTCAGCCAATGAACAGTGCGGTTAGCGTTAGCTGCATGCTGACATCATTCAAATGAGCAGGCAACACAAAGTTAGCGTGCTGCCTGCATTGAAACCAATGGGCATGGATTAATTGCGCATCACGATCCCCAGCCCATTTCCAGGGGCGATCCAATTTGCCATATAAGTATGTAAAACTTATAATAAGTATAAGTGATACACACAACATACAGCAGTTATACACCATCTGTGCATACTCCATTTGTACAGTATTTAGAAACATAGAAACATAGAAAATAGGTGCAGGAGTGGACCATTCGGCCCATCGAGCCTGCACCACTATTCAATAAGATTATGGCTGATCATTCCCTCAGTACCCCTTTCCTGCTTTCTCTCCATACCCCTTGATCCCTTTAGCCGTAAGGGCCATATCTAATTCCCTCTTGAATATAGCCAATGAACTGGCATCAACAACTCTCTGCGGTAGGGAATTCCACAGGTTAACAACTCTCTGAGTGAAGAAGTTTCTCCTCAACTCAGTCCTAAATGGCCTATCCCTTATCCTAAGACTGTGTCCCCTGGTTCTGGACTTCTCCACATCGGGAACATTCTTCCCGCATCTGACCTGTCCAGTCCCGTCAGAATCTTATAAGTTTCTATGAGATCCCCTCTCATCCTTCTAAACTCCAGTTTATAAAGACCCAGTCGATCCAGTCTATCCTCATTTGCCAGTCCGGCCATCCCGGGAATGAGTCTGGTAAACCTTCGCTGCAGTCCCTCAATAGCAAGAATGTCCTTCCTCAGATTAGGAGACCAAAACTGAACAAAATGTTCCAGGTGAGGCCTCACCAAGGCCCTGTACAACTGCAGTAAGACCTCCCTGCTCCGATACTCAAATCCCCTAGCTATGAAGGCCAACATACCATTTTCCTTCTTCACCACCTGCTGTACCTGCATGCCAACTTTCAATGATTGATGAACCATGACACCCAGGTCTCGTTGCGCCTCCCCCTTTCCTAATCTGCCGCTATTCAGATAATATTCTGCCTTCATGTTTTTGCCCCCAAAGTGGATAACCTCACATTTATCCACATTATCCTGCATCTGCCATGCATTTGCCCACTCATCTAACCTGTCCAAGTCACCCTGCAGCCTCTTAGCATCCTCGTCACAGTTCACACCGCCACCTAGTTTAGTGTCATCTGCAAACTTGGAGATATTACACTCAATTCCTTCATCTAAATCATTAATGTATATTGCAAAGAGCTGGGGTCCCGCACTGAGCCCTGTGGCACCCCACTAATCACTGCCTGTCATTCTGAAAAGGACCCGTTTATCCCGACTCTCTGCTTCCTGTCTGCCAACCAGTTCTCTATCCACATCAGTACATTACCCCCAATACCATGTGCTTTGATTTTGCACACCAATCTCTTGTGTGGGACCTTGTCAAAAGCCTTTTGAAAGTCCCAATACACCACATCCACTGGTTCTCCCTTGTCCACTCTATTAGTTACATCCTCTAAAAATTCCAGACGATTTGTCAAGCATGATTTCCCTTTCATAAATCCATGCTGACTTGGACCGATCCTGTCACTGCTTTCCAAATGCGCTGCTATTTCATCTTTAATAATTGATTCCAACATTTTCCCCACTACTGATGTCAGGCTAACCGGTCTATAAATACGCCGTTTTCTCTCTCCCTCCTTTTTTAAACAGTGGTGTTACATTAGCTACCCTCCAGTACATAGGAACTGATCCAGAGTCAATAGACTGTTGGAAAATGATCACCAATGTATCCACTATTTCTATGGCCATTTCCATAAGTACTCTGGGATGCAGACTATCAGGCCCCAGGGATTTATCGGCCTTCAATCCCATCAATTTCCCTAACACAATTTCCCGCTTTATAAGGATATCCTTCAGTTCCTCCTTCTCACTAGACCCTCGGTCCCCTAGCATTTCCGGAAGGTTATTTGTGTCTTCCTTCCTGAAACCAGAACCAAAGTATTTGTTTAACTGGTCCGCCATTTTTTTGTTCCCCATTATAAATTCACCTGAATCTGACTGCAAGGGACCTATGTTTGTTTTCACTAATCTTTTTCTCTTCACATATCTATAGAAGCTTTCGCAGTCAGTTTTTATGTTACCAGAAAGCTTTCTCTCATACTCTATTTTCCCCCTCCTAATTAAACCCTTTGTCCTCCTCTGCTGTATTACAAAATTCTCCCAGTCCTCAGGTTTGCTGCTTTTTCTGGCCAATTTATATGCCTCTTCCTTGGATTTAACACTATCCTTAATTTCTCTTGTTAGCCACGGTTGAGCCACCTTCCCCGTTTTATTTTTACTCCAGACAGGGATGTACAATTGTTGAAGTTCATCCATGTGATCTTTAAATGTTTGCCATTACATATCCACCGTCAACCCTTTAAGTATCACTCACCAGTCTATTCCAGCTAATTCACGTCTCATACCATCGAAGTTACCTTTCCCCAAGTTCAGGACCCTAGTCTCTGAATTAACTGTGTCACTCTCTTCTTAATAAAGAATTCTACCATATTATGTTCACTCTTCTCCAAGGGGCCTCGCACAACAAGATTATTAATTAGTCCTTTCTCATTACACATCACCCAGTCTAGGATGGCCAGCCGTCTAGTTGTTTCCTCGACATATTGGTCTGGAAAACCATCCCTAATACACTCCAGGAAATCCTCCTCTACCGCATTGCTTGCAGTTTGGCTAACCCAGTCAATATATAGATTGAAGTCGTCCATGATAACTGCTGTACCTTTATTGCACGCATCCCTAATTTCTTGTTTGATGCTGTCCCCATCCTCATTGCTACTGTTTGCTGGTCTGTACGCAACTCCCACTAGCGTTTTCTGCCCTTTGGTATTCCGTAGCTCCACCCATACAGATTCCACATCATTCAAGCTAATATCCTTCCTTACTATTGCATTAATTTCCTCTTTAACCAGCAACGCTACCCCGCCTCCTTTTCCTTTCTGTCTATCCTTCCTGAATGTTGAATACCCCTGGATGTTGAGTTCCCAGCCTTGGTCACCCTGGAGCCATTTCTCCGTGATGCCAATTCCATCAAATCTGTTAACTGCTATCTGCACAGTTAATTCGTCCACCTTGTTCCGAATACTCCTCGCATTGAGGCACAGAGCCTTCAGGCTTGTCTTTTTATCACCCTTTGCCATTTTAGGATTTTACTGTAATGTGGTCCTTTTTGCTTTTTGCCTTGGGTTTCTCTGCCCTCCACTTTTACTTTTCTCCTTTCTATCTTTTGCTTCTGCCCCCATTCTACTTCCCTCTGTCTCCCTGCATAGATTCCCATCTCCCTGCCATATTAGTTTAACCCCTCCCCAACAGCACTAGCAAACACTCCCTCAGGACATTGGTTCTTGTCCTGCCCAGGTGCAGACCGTCTGGTTTGTACTGGTCCCACCTCCCCCAGAACCAGTTTGAATGTCCCAGGAATTTGAATCCCTCCCTTCTGCACCACTCCTCAAGCCACGTATTCATCTGAGCTACAAGTGCTGCTCTTATAGCTATGGTGGATAATAGAACAGTGGTTCCGCATCATCAAAGGGATTATTATAGCCCAATTTATACAGCTGCAATGTTCCATTATCATGTCTTTTTCTACTGGGATTAGGTTAACCTTATCTGGAATGGTTGGATTAGAGTAAATACACTGATTTTATCACAAAACTGGTGCTCATAACAAAACCCTTCTGACATCACTGCACTTGCTTCAGCTGTTAGAAATGGAGACATGGAACTGATTTAAGCAGTTGGATGAAATCTGCAAACATGCTCACCCCTTAGAGGGTGAAATTGTCCTTTTTATAGTCCCATTAGCGCCTCCTGGGGTTGCTAATGGGGTGAAACGAGGTTATCGCTCGGGGGAAGTGGTCAATAGTGCCTCTGGGGAAATTGCTCTGGGGGTTTCGGGAGCATTATGTCATTAGCACTGCATCCCACAATTTGCGCCCCGGGCTGGTGCACACCGAATCCTTTGCGCCTCGCGGGGGGAGTAGCCCCGTAGGCGGCAATGATGGCGCCGGCCGATGTCACCGCTAACTTCGCATGTTGCGAAGCTGCCGGACATCCGCCGTCAGGGCGCCCCTTAAAGGAGAAGCCATTTGTGCCGTGAGCCACCATCATTTTCTGTAGGCTGACTCTTCTGTTATGGGTGCTGGACTGTTGACCCGGTTGAGGGCGCCCCTGGTGGCCCAGTGGCAGCCGACAAAGGGACTGCAGAGCAACCGTTTGGCTGCCTGGTAATTGAAGTGGAGGGCCGTTCTGCCGCGTCAGCGCTACGCAGAGCACAGACGTTGCTGGCAGGGCGCTGCGCTCCGGGATGCGGCAATGGACTCAGCGCCATGCTACCGCCACGGGAGCACCCCGTCATGGACGCAGAGCTTCTCCAATAGTGCACCACCTCTGTTGAGGGGTGGAAGGGCTGAATTCCGCACCGGGGGGTGGAACTTCCGCACCATTCGATAAATGTCCCGGCCCTGGAAGGTTACCACCTCCAAACGGGGCATGGGGCAATTTTGCCCCCTTAGTCTGAATGCATCTAGCAAACCTTTTACGTGATGCAATATCTGTAACAATAATCATCTGTAGGTGCGTTATAAATTAGAATCCATAGTAACTACAGCACAAGAATCTTTGACTTGCAACAAGAGGGACCAAGTTTGGAACTGAATTTTGAATAACATTTAGACTGGTCCAGTGAATTAAACAGACTCAAATGGATTTTGAGAAGAGTGAGAGAAAACTGTGCAGAGATGTGAACTTCATGTATAAGCACATCTGCATGTCAAGATACAGCATTGACGGTGTCTGGATGAAGTCTGAAATTTGGTACATTTGCGCCTCCTGTTAGCGGCCCCGGGGACGGTAATGTGGCGCAAATGCCTTACCGCCCGGGCGCGGTGCTGTTAACGACTTCTGTCGTATTGGGTGGGTATTTAGTGGCGGCACTATCGCGTTGCGCGCTGATCTCCTGCGCCCAGAGATCGGGACATAATCGCCGTGCACATCGCCTTGTTAGCGCCCTGCCCCGATACTGACTTTCAGCCCCCGCAGCAGCGCTGAGTGAAAGCGTCAACAGCTGCAGGCACACGTTTTGGGTGGCCGGCCGTTACTGGTGTGAAGATTAAAGGTGAGGTGGCCAAGTGAAAAAAAATCTTACCTTTTTGTTGCCGCTCATGATCCAGTTTCTTCGCAGGGTCCTGGCTGCGATCGCTCAGCCCGGCACTCTGCTGATCGCGCGGCACTCCCGCTCCATGGTGGTCCAGGTAGGCCCCTTTTTCTTTCACAGAGTATGCAGCATGGGCCCTTCCCTCTAAGTGAGGGAAGGACCCCTCGGATGTGGCAGTGCTGCTGAGATGTCCGCCCCATTAGCACCCATGAAAGGAAGTGGAGCACTTAATGCGCCTGGCGTTAAGTCTTGCGCCTTCCGACTGTTAGCGCCCCAAACGGGTGATACCGCATTTCTCCCTGTGTGTGGTGGCCTCCACAGTAAAAGGACGTTACTACAGAGAAATGCAGAGAAGTATAGAAACTGTCTTGAATTAAACAGTAAACAAGGATAATGCAATTTGTTTTTAAATTCAGTATGGATAGGGTTTCTGCATTCATGAAAGGGTTAATTAAATATTAATTTTAATGTGCCTGAGAGAAGCCAATAATTTTCACTTAAACGAATGAGAAATTAAACTCAATTGAAGCATAAAGAAAAATAGTAATATTCCTTTAACCTATACAAAGATGCCTGTGAATAAAGCAAACTTAAAAATTGATAAAAAATAAGTCTTAGAAAATCACTAACCAGTCATCTCCCTCTGATTGAACTGGTAGCAACTGCACACCCGAGCACTAATATAATTGACAACACTTGAATAAGATGCAATAGACTGAGAAATATGTTAGATCGGGAAACCTTTCACTTTTCACTGAACAACATGTTGCAAAAATGATCTACCCATTGTCCCTAATGACTTTGTTATATTTATATTTCTCAGCTGTGTACTGCAAACCATAAAACATCCTAGGGCTGAAATTCACTGGTCCTTTTGATGCAATCCCAATTGGAGTCCATTGGAAATCCTGGAAATTAGGTCAGAACCCAGATATACCAGGTCCCAGCTTTACATCAGGGATTATACAAAGCCTTGTAAGGTGTGGGGCCTCTGCTTGAGCAAACAAGGCCAGCGGGCTAGCTGGGAGTTCCTGCGTCTCTGGCCACTCAGGACCAGTGGATCATCAATGGCAGTGCTCCTGACCTACAGCAACCATTTGGCTGCCTTGTATGTTCAGGTATACCAGAGCACCAAATGGCAATTTTGGGCTTCACCTGGGGGTTCAGTCCCGGATCATGACTTTATATAGTCATTTTCATTTTTAAAGTGGCCTCTTAACAAAGAGAGGAGCAAGGGAGCACAACGTTCTCCTTTCTAAGGAGAACACTGACATTTCCCCCTCATCCTCCAGACCTGGCACAGTGCTTTGCAATATGTGCACTCTGTGAGCAAGTGCGTGCCCAACATATCCCCCTAGTAGTGGTGGTACCTGCCATTTGCATGTAGAATAGGGACTGTGCACCTGCAATTTCCCAAGATTCACTCCGTGTGAGCACCAATCTCTAATTGGGTGTAGTGAATCATAGAGCCTAGTTTTGAATTATGGGCTGTAGTGATGGAATGCAAGCCTCTTCTCTGATGGCTGTAGTGATCATTTAATTGAAGGGTTTCCAATCAGTTATAAATGAGCACAAACTCACACCACAAAACATCAGTGCCATTTGTCACACTTGAGAGGCCACATGGAAGCTGATATGCAAATGCAAGTATAATATTCTGCAGTGGGGATACTCTTCTGAGGTTAGCATTAACGAATATTGTCAGAGTACAGAGGGATATATACAACATATGCTATATATCGTGTGGGAATGCTTTATTGTAAGTGTAAAACATGAAAAATTGTTCCAATCCTGTATTAATATCCCTCACTTTGGATGCAAATATTCAACAAAAATGCTTAACAATTACACATTGAGGGTTTTATTGACTGTATTAAGCTGTGTGAGCCATTTAAATAAACCAAAAATAAATCTCCAATTATTGAACATCACATAGTGTGAAAAAATGTGAAATACTGTTCTTCTATATCTCTCATAGTTGATGAAAGTCTCTGTTGGCATTAGCTTGCAAAGTGTCCACAACATAAAAACCTTTAACAGATACCGTTTAAATGTGTTGAGGTCAAAATTGCATTTGATGTACCAGAGGGAGTTTTATGAGAAAGTGGATAGAAGTTGCTGTTCGAAAAAAGTACCTATAGTGAAAGTGTCAATATTTACATGAAGTAGGAGTCATCATCATAGGCAGTCCCTCGAAACGAGGATGACTTGCTCCCACGCCAAAAAAGGATGAGTTCACAGGTGTTTCAAAGAAAGACCTAATATTCCAGGTCTTGAACTACATCCTGAAGGGTGGAAGATGCCTGTGCGTAGATTTTTTTTAACGTGGGGTGGCCATTGCACACCAGCCGCCACACGGGCTTGACAGAGATAGGTCTTGGTCCAGTGACAAGGGTTAACCAAGACGACTGGAGACCTGCTCTGCTGCACGGACCTAGTGCGCACACATATCGCAGTGTAGGCTGGCCTGTGTTGTCTGGGCCCTCAGCTCTTCTGAACCCCAAACTCACGCCTCTTCTGGGCCCCAATCACATCCCTCTACAATCTCTCGCTGCTCCTTCACCCTGACCTCATCACTCCTGCAGTACCTGCCCACGCTCCAATCACCGACCTGGATCTTGGTGCCGTCCCTCTTCACTGCCGTTGCTCTCCTGCTCCAGCACGTGCTACTCCATGGAGTGGTACTTGCAAATACTAGCAGACAATGTAGACTAAATGACCTTGAAATCAGCTCTTATTGCCACAATCGACTCTTGCCATGATTTACTGCAGATACACAGGTGAACAAATTGATACATTAATACATTTAGCTGAATGACACTCACACCTTCTAGTATTGGTTTCTGTGGGCAACATTATCAGCTTTGATGTAAACTTCATTACCCATGCTCATCAGAAAAGCTGCTTAAACTTTTAACCCAGTGAGAGCGTGAGTTCATATTACCTGACTACCTCGCTTTATGCTGCAGTCTGAGTAGGTGTACTGTTTGCCAAATGAAATATGGAAGGAGGGACGAATGTTCCATTTTCTAATACTGTTGGTACAAAATCTATAAAAGTGGTCAAAAAATGAATTATAGAACAATCAACCTCATGGCAGCACATTGAAGCTTGTTTGTATGGTTTCAGTCCATTGCAGAAACCAATTATGTCAATTATTTCAATGTTATTGCAGGCATGATTGGACTTATCCCAAGGATAAACATCAGCAAAGTGCAACTAGCTGACACTGTAATCTTTACTATAGGTAAATGGCTTTGCTTTAGTGAAGATATGTCTTGGTGAGATAGCTATTCTGAATACAGAGCTCAGTTTGACTGCTCGAATCTAAGGATAGCCCAAAGAAGTAAGTCGTTACCTCTGACAAAGCACTCTCTCAGTAGTGCTTGCAAGTCTCCACATAGTTTACGTATTCAAATCTCTGAATCATAGAATCATACAAATTTACAGCACGGAAGGAAGCCATTTCGGCCTATTGTGTCCGCGCCGGCCGACCAAGAGTTATCCAGCCTAATCCCACTTTCCAGTTCTTGGTCCATAGACCTTGTAAGTTAATGCACTTTACGTGCACATCCAAGTATCTTTTAAGTGCAGTGAGGGTTTCTGCTTCTACCACCCTTTCAAGCAGCGAGTTCCAGACCCCCACCACCCTCTGGGTGAAGAAATTTCCCCTCATATCTCCTCTGACCCTCTCCCCAATTAGTTTAAATCTATGCCCCCTGGTTGTTGACCCCTCTGCCAAGGGAAACAGGTCCTTCCTATCCACTGTATCCAGGCTCCTCATAATTTTATACACCTCAATCAGGTCTCCCCTTTAGCCTCCTCTGTTCCAAAGAAAACAGATACAGCATCTCCAATCTTTCCTCACAGCCAAAATTCTCCAGTCCAGGCAACATTCTTGTAAATCCCCTCTGCACCCTTTCCAGTGTAATCACATCTTTCCTATAATGTGGTGACCAGAGCTGCACACAGTACTCCAGCTGCGGCCTAACCAATGTTTTATACAATTCAAGCATAGCCTCCTTGCTCTTGTATTCTATGCCTCGACACTGGTTGAAAATAATAAAATGCACATTTATCAGGAAATTCCTCATAGAGAATGTTCAACTCATGGAATGAATTTCCAGATGAGGTAATGTATGGAAAACCTCTGGAACTATTTTAAGAAGTAGTTGGACGCTGTTATGGATGAGACTTAGGATATTTCTGAATGGATGAGGTAAGATGGGCCAAATGATTTTGCTCATCTTTATTTCTGATGACCACGTAATAGCAGATATGGCCAGTCAGTGTATATTGATGAGGTTGCGGCTAAGGCATGTTGCTGAGGACAATTCATTTGACATCTGATAGTGCTTGATGCGTATGTAAGCATTCAAAGTGACAATGTTGCTATTTCTCATCTTGATTGACAAAATAAGTACCAAGTGGTTAAGAAACTTGTAATTGTATTTTGATTCTGTGTGAAATGGGACTGATGATTTATTCTTGATCAATGTTAATTGAAACTTTTGCTTTACAAATGTAAGTTTTGGACCTGGCAAAAATTCCATTACAATTTGAAAAGACATTTAGACTTTGATAAGGTGAAGTATTCTGGCAGTTTTCATCGTTTTATAATGAAGTTTGATTGTTTTCTGTTTTTTCAGAGAACTGTATGATACATGTAACACGGACTCTTTCAGACCGCAGATATTACAGGCGGCCTGGGAGCTCGTGAACCGGCTTAAAAATTTATTGCACGGGACTGCTCCGTGTACCACCCTCCAGGCCAAGTCCCCGATAAATACAACAGCTCCACAAACCTGGGAGCATGCTCACAGGTGCATGCATTACACTATACAAACTCAGATCTCTTGAAGTATTTGGAAACATTTTTATCTGTCAAGCATTTTGATACAAAAATGCATGTCATGTCATGCCACAAAAATATTACATGTATTGTCAGTGTGATAAATAAAAATGTGCAGCTGGTTATTCAGCCTCCCTTTACCGGTGAACATTTATGTGGAAGCAGATAAGAATGATGTTGGCGTTTGGGTACCTAACAATCTGACTAAGATTCAGTACTGAACTTTGGTAGCTCGTTCACAGTTGTAGGGATTCTGGCATTTTCCACACTGAAACTATCCGAATTTTATTGATCAGTATCTTCCTTTTTATATACCTGTAGAAACTCTTGCTATCTGTTTTTATATTTTGTGCTAGTTTACTTTTATAGTCTATCTCCCCTTTCTTAATCATTTTTTTCGTCATTCTTTGCTGGCTTTTAAAAGCTTCCCAGTCTTCTGTCCTCCCACTAGTTTTGGCCACTTTGTATGCCCTTGTTTTTAATTGGATACCGTCCTTTATTTCTTTAGTTAGCCACGGATGACTATCTTTTCTCTTACACCCGTTCCTCCTCACTGGAATATATTTTTCTTGAGCGTTGTGAAATATCTTCTTAAATGTACACCACTTTGGTCCTATACTTTGATCTATTTTCCCAGTCCACTTTACCCAACTCTGCCCTCATACCTTCATAGTCACTTTTATTTAAGCTTAGTACACTGGTTAGAGATCCAATTTTCTCACCCTCCATCTGAATTTGAAATTCAATCATGCTATGATCACTCATTCCAAGGGGTTCCTTTACTAGGAGATTGTTTATTAATTCTCATTACACAGGACCAGATCTAAGATAGCTTGTTTCCTGGTTGGTTCCGTTACATACTGCTCAAGGAACCCGTCCTTTATGCACTCTATGAACTCCTCCTCAAGGCTACCCTGACCAATTTGATTGTCCAATCAATATGGAGGTTAAAATCACCCATGATTATTGCTGTTTCCTTTTTACAAGCCTCCACTATTTTCTGGTTTGCGCTCCGACCAACAGAGTTGCTACTGTTAGGCTGCCTATAAACTACGCCCACCAATGACTTGTTCCACTTACTGTTCCTTATCTCCACCCAAACTGATTCAACACCCTTATCATTTGAGCCAATATTGTTTCTTACTATTGCAGTAATTCCATCTTTTATCAATTTTGGCAGATGGAGTATAATGTCGGAAAGTGTGAGGTCATGCACTTTGGCAGAAAAAATCAAGAGCAAGTTATTATTTAAATGGAGAAAGATTGCAAAGTGCCGCAGTACAGCGGGACCTGGGGGTACTTGTGCATGAAACACAAAAGCATAGTATGCAGGTACAGCAATTGATTAGGAAGGCCAATGGCGTCTTGGCCTTTATTGCAAAGGGGATGGAGTATAAAAGCAGGGAAGTCTTGCTACAGCTATATAAGGTATTGGTGAGGCCACACCTGGAATACTGCGTGCAGTTTTGGCTTCCATATTTACGAAAGGATATACTTGCTTTGGAGGCAGTTCAGAGAAGGTTCACTAGGTTGATTCCATGGATGAGGGGGTTGACTTATAAGAAAAGGTTGAGTAGGTTGGGCCTCTACTCATTGGAATTCAGAAGAATGAGAGGTAATCTTATCGAAACGTATGAGATTATGAAGGGGCTTGATAAGGTGGATGCAGAGAGGATGTTTCCACTGATGGGGGAGACTAGAACTAGAAGGCATGATCTTAGAATAAGGGGCCGCCCATTTAAAACTGAGATGAGGAAAAATTTCTTCTCTCGGAGGGTTGTATAACTGTGGAATTTGCTGCCTCAGAGAGCTGTGGAAGCTGGGACATTGGATAAATTTAAGACAGAAATAGACAGGTTCTTAAACGATAAGGGGATAAGGGGTTATGGGGAGCGGGTGGGGAAGTGGAGCTGAGTCCATAATCAGATCAGCCATGATCTTATTGAATGGCGGAGCAGACTCGAGGGGCCGTATAGCCTACTCCTGTTCCTATTTCTTATGTTCTTATGTTCTTATGTACATAGTGGCCTGGAATTTACGGTCAGCGGCAAAGCAAAGGCATTTGCCGATGTTCCCGAAGTAAGCTTCGCACAAAGATCTTGTGATCTCTGTGGCGAGAATTTCGGGTTTACCAAAGCATAATTGAAATCAATGGAAGTTAATGGGGATTCCTAGTGAAGAACTGCTGTGACACCAGGGGTCATGGTCTAAGGATAAGGGGTAAGCCATTTAGGACCGAGATGAGGAGAAACTTTTTCACTCAGAGAATTGTGAACCTGTAGAATTCTCTACCACAGAAAGTTGTTAAGGCCAGTTCGTTAGATATATTAAAAAGGGAGTTTGATGTGGCCCTTATGGCTAAAGGGATCAAGAAGTATGGAGAGAAAGTAGGAGTGGGGTACTGAAGTTGCATGATCAGCCATGATCATATTGAATGGTGGTGCAGGCTCGAAGGGCTGAATGGCCTACTCCTGCACCTATTTTCCATGTTTCTATGTTTCTATCAACATGTTGTCTAAGCAACCAAGCAAAATGTAGAATTTTCAGACGGTGAACCAGGACATAGGGAGCTCCTTTGATTCTAACTTTTTAAAAATGTTACAAGTAAAGGGAAAACTAAAAGATGTAAAGTGATTAAATCAGGAGAGAGAAATAGGATACATGTGAATATAACATTAGAGCTGAAGGACAGGTTAGGGTGTGTGACCCAAGTAAGCATTCTTTATACAAACGCAGAGTTTAAGGAACAAATTGAATGAACTTCAGGTGCAAATTCAACTTGGAGGGTGTGACATGGTTTGTGACAGAGTGTGACATGTAGGTGATGCAAAAATTAGCCATGTGGTTGACAGTGAGGAGGAAAGCTCTGGACTGCAGGAAGATATCAATGTACTGGTCAGTTGGGCAGAAAAGTGGCCAATGGAATTCAATCCGGAAAAGTGTAAGGTAATGCAGTTGGGGAGGGGCAGCAATGCAAGGGAATACATAGTAGGATACCGAAAGGTGTGGAGGAACAGAGGAACCTTGGAGTTTTTGTCCACAGATTCTTAAATATAGCAGGAAAGGTCGATAATGTAGTTAAAAAGGCATATCGAATGCTTTCCTTTATTAGCCGAGGCATAGAATACAAGAGCAGGGAAGTTATGCTAGAACTGTACACAACATTAGTTAGGCCACAGCTGGAGTACTGCGTGCAGTTCTGGTCACCACATTACAGGAAGGATGTGATTGCACTCGAAAGGGTGCAGAGGAGATTTATGAGGATGTTTCCAGGACTGGAAAACTTTAGACATGAGGAAAGATTGGATAGGCTGGGGTTGTTTTCCTTGGAACAGAGGAGGCTGAGGGGAGAATTAATTAAGTGTATAAAATTATGAAGACCCCGATAGAGTGGATAGAAAGGACCTATTTCCCTTAGCAGAGGGATCAATAAACAGGGGGCATAGATTTAAAGTAGTTGGTAGAAGGATTTGAGGGGAGATGAGGACACATTTCTTCACCCAGAGGGTGGTGGAGGTCTGGAACTCACTGCCTGAAAGGGTGGTAGAGGCAGAAACCTTCATCACATTTAAAAGGTACTTGGATGCGCACTTAAAGAGCCGTAACCTACAGGCTATGGACCTAGTGCAGGAAGGCGGAATTAGGTTGGGTAGCTATTTTTTTGACCGGCATGGACACGATGGGCCTATGATTCTATGATTACCATGAAAAGTGACTTCAGTGTTTGGTAAATGGAATATTTGAAATTATAGCCTCATCATCATCATCATAGGCAGTCCCTCAGAATCGAGGAAGACTTGCTTCTACTCTAAAAATGAGTCCTTAGGTGGCTGCACAGTTCAATACGAGAACCACAGTGTCTGTCACAGGTGGGACAGATAGTCGTTGAGGGAAAGGGTGGATGGGACTGGTTTGCCGTACGCTCTTTCCGCTGCCTGCGCTTGTTTTCTGCGTGCTCTCTGCGATGAGACTCGTGGTGCTCAGCGCCCTCCCGGATGCACTTCCTCCATTTAGGGCGATCTTTGACCAGGGATTCCCCGTGTCAGTGGGGATGTTGCACTTTGTCCTTGTAATGTTTCCTCTGCCCACCTTTGGCTCATTTGCCGTGAAGGAGTTCCGAGTGGAGCGCTTGCTTTGGGAGTCTCGTGTCTGGCATGCGAACAATGTGGCCTGCCCAGCGGAGCTGATCAAGTGTGGTCAGTGCTTCAATGCTGGGGATGTTGGCCTGGCCGAGGATGCTGACGTTGGTGCGTCTGCCCTCCCAGGGGATTTGCAGGATCTTGCGGAGACGTCGTTGGTGGTATTTCTCCAGCGATTTGAGGTGTTTACTGTACATGGTCCATGTCTCTGAGCCATACAGGAGGGCGGGTATTGCTACAGCCCTGTAGACCATGAGCTTGGTAGCAGATTTGAGGGCCTGGTCTTCAAATACTCTTTTCCTCAAGCGGCCGAAGGCTGCACTGGCGCACTGGAGGCGGTATTGAATCTGGTCGTCAATATCTGCTCTTGTTGATAAGAGGCTCCTGAGGTACGGGAAATGGTGCACGTTGTCCAGGGCCGTTCCATGGATCTTGATGACTGGGGGGCAGTGCTGTGCGGCGGGGACAGGTTGGTGGAGGACTTTTGTCTTACGGATGTTTAGCCATGCTTTCGTACACCTCAGTGAATACATTGACTATGACTTGGAGTTCAACCTCTGTATGTGTGCAGACGCAGGCATCGTCCGTGTACTGTAGCTCGATGACAGAGGTTGGGTTGGTCTTGGAGCTGGCCTGGAGATGACAAAGGTTGAACAGGTTCCCACTGGTTCTGTAGTTTAGTTCCACTCCAGCGGGGAGCTTGTTCTCTGGTGTTGTTCACATATAAAAAATTCAGTACGAAGAAGTATGAAAAATATTTGTGGAGGCTATTAGTTCATACAGAATGTGTTTATAGCTTGTTTTTTACATCTACTATTTTGAAAATTGATGTAAGTATAGAACCAGAACACAGACAAGCTTTGTGCTTGATTGTTAGCAACAATTGTTGGTCCAGTTTGCAAGAGTGACACAGATATCATGTGATGCATACAAATGTCAAAATTAATTAACTCTTTCTGTTCCTTTTTTACTTCTCTTCTCCCAGTCATTTATGCTGATATTCTTACTCCGCACAGCAGCCACAAAAAAGGCTAAAAATACCTGTATTCTACATTCCCAAAAGTTCTTTTCACCCGCCAAACTGTTCTAAATTAGTCCTTGGGCTTCACCATCATAACTTAGGCCTCATCTTCATAACTCTGGTGAGCTGCAGGTGCCAATCTGATGCCTGGATACAGCTTGCTGATTGGACCCTAACTAATTTTGAATGGAACCATGGCCTAAGGTAAGTCCGGGAGGAGGGTGGACAATCAGGGGAAGGGCGAGTACGAGTCAACAGCGGCTCATGGTTGTTTTGGGGAGCCTGGAGGAGACCTCTGGCTTGTTTGGACTATAAAAAATAACATTTCTGAAAGTTTTGGAGCCTTATTTTGAGTGACCTTCTTTGGTCTCTTTAAGGACTGTTGGTAAGGTGGGTTAAGACCCAGAAATACTAACAGAAGCTTGCGCAGCACAAGTCTGACTGGCTGAACTGAATTTAGAAATCCGGGTCTGAATTGGGTGCAGGAGCCTGATTTCAATATGTAGATTGAACGTACACCTCTGCCCTCCTAAATTGACGACTATAGCACCTGTTTTACGCTTCTAAAACAGACACAGCTGAGTTGAATTTTTGCCCCATAGATTCTGCCACTCTATCAGATGAATGCCAGGGTGAATATAGCCAGAGTGGTACACTTCAACAACCCTTCTGGTTATGACTCTGAATCTAACCTTTCTGGGAAGCATCTGGGAATGGCACAAAGGCAATAAATAGATAAAATCTCCGGGCTGCTAAGCCTGCCCCGGCTGCAATAGATCTGTTCATGGGGCATAGAGTAGCAGAAATATCATTACTAGTAGCCAGATGGTGCATCTCCCTGCAATAGCAAAACCCTATTTTTCTCACCACATACTTATGAATCAGGCACCTGTATGCAAATTCTAGAGTGTGAGGTACAGACTCCCCTGGAACTGGGAAAATATTAAGCAGTCTGGACCCCCATCCTGGAGACCTATCCAACAGGTCATGTCTCATAAACCACACAACACAAGGAGGGTTGGGTCAATGCAAATGAGAACACACACTACCACTGTACAGAAAAAGTGGTCCAACTCAAAAACATCCCTAGTGTGAGTGGGATGGTGTGCTCCTGTCCAGTTGTACTGTCCTTCTGGAGGAGCAGTAATTTTCTCCAATTGAATATTGGGAAGACCGAAGCCATTGTTTTCGGTCCCCACTACCAACTCCGTTCCCTCGACACTGACTCCATCCCTCTCCCCAACTCCTGTCTATGCTGAACCAGACTGTTTGCAACCTTGGTGTCATATTTGATCCTGAAATGAGCATATTTGCAGCATAACTAAAACCACCTATTTCCACCTCTGTAACATCGCCCGTCTCCGCCCTTGCCTCAGCTCATCCGCTGATGAAGCTCTCATCCATGCCTTTGTTACCTTTAGACTTGTCTTATCCAACGCACTCCTGGCCGACTTCTCACATTCTACCCTATGTAAACTAGAAGTGATCCAAAACTTGGCTGTCCGTGTCCTAACTTGCACCAAGTCCCGCTCACCAATCTCCCCTGTGCTCGCTGACCTACATTGGCTTCCGGTTAAGCAACACCTCACTTTCAAAATTCTCATTCTTATTTTCAAATCTTTCCATGGTCTCGCCCCTCCCTATCTCCATACTCTCCTCCAGCCCCACAACCCCCTGTGATGTCTGCCCTCCTTGGATTTTGCCCTTCTGAGCATCCCTGATTATAATCGCTCAACCATTGGTGACCGTGCCTTCTGTTGCCTAGGCCCCAAACTCTGGAACTCCCTGCCTAAACCTCTCCAACTCTCTACCTCACTTTCCTTCTTCAAGACACTCCTTAAAACATACCTCTTTAACCAAGTTTTTGGTCATCTGGGCTAATTTCTATTTGTGCAGCTCGGGGTCAAATTTTTATTGCATAATACTCCTGGGAAGCGCCTTGGGACATTTCACTACATTAAAGATGCTATATAAATACAAGTTGTTGTTGTCCTCACCCATGTACACCTTGGACTTGAAGTGTGTACAGGCATGCCATTAAGTTGCCAGTACACTCTCCTGTGAATGCCGTGTTGAGAATATACACCAGTACTAAATCATTGTGAAAACTAGTGTGCAATTTTTCTCCTGCACTATTAATTGTTAAATGTTTGCCAGTTTTCTTATTTCAACTTGTAATCTGTTTGTAATGTTTAATTTCTTAAAATATTAGGGGGAGAGGTAAAAAGAATCTGCTATTCCGAAACAATGTTTTAGTACCCTGTACAACATAATGCCCAAAATTTGCTGGGGAAATAATGGCAAGTTCATGGCAAGGACGAGATATGCAGTGAGTTGCAAATTGCCACAAATTGCTGGACGATTTGTGTCGCCCTGCCGTTAGCCTCACATAAAGGGGAGCTCGCTGTCAACCTCCTATGAGTGTGAAGACATTTCTGGATTTACTCTGTAAATACAAATTAGACTAGCTGCAGAAAGCTATTTTATGACATAAGGACTCAGTGATTAATAGTCCTGCAATGCCACTCAACCTTGGAGGCCCAGAAAGGGAACAATGGAAACTATAGTGTTTCATTCCTGCAAATACTAAATTGTTTCCACAGGTTTTTTAAATGTTACATTTTTAATATTTTATCTTACTTTTTTATTATTTCTTTTTCTCTCTCTCTTTATTTGCTCTTCCTTTCCCTCTCTTCATTTCTCTTTCTGTATCTAATTTGACTTTAATTTGCCCTATTTCCTTCTCCGCCATTCTGTCTGTTACTTTCTCTATCCTTAAATTTCATTTGTTAATGAGATATACTATTAGTCCTATTGTTCACCAAGGTCCCAGATGCATTGTTGACCTCGTCATTATCAATTTTCAATTCCAGCAATTTATTGCAAATTTCCAAAAATAATTGTGAGCTGCCCTGCTCTAGCAAATTCTGTGCCAATATTGTGATATTACTACTCAGCAAAAAACTCTAATAATTCATAAAATGCAGACTATAAAGCAATAGGCCCTTAGCAAGGTCAATATAAGCAGATAATGTATAAAATCTCCATTTCTTTTATGATGTCCACTATAAATATAACTGTTTATATTTAAACAGAAAATGCTGGAAATACTCAGCAGGTCAGGCAGAATCTGTGGAGAGAGAAACAGAGTTAACGTTCCAGGTTGATTTCATCAGAACTGGAAACATTTAGAGATGTAACCGATTTTAAGCAGGGGCAGGGAAAGGGGTGAGGGGAGGAAAGAGTAAACGGGAAGATCTGGGATGGACCTGCTGAGTGTTCCTAGCATTTTCTGCTTTTATTTCAGATTACCAACATCCGCAGTATTTTGCTTTTGTTTATATTTAAACCTCACTAACTGTAAGATAAAGACCTATTTTAGGGTCAATTGGTGTGAACAGTGGCAGACGGGATTTTGCGTGCTGCCTGCACCACTTTTAACAGGCGCAGCCAAATAGCGCTGGCCCATGACACCACCTGTTTTTGCATCATATCCAATTTCTAAGCCCTGATTTCATACATTAAAACATTCAACAAGAGTGTTAAATTGGAGTCTTGCGGTCCGGACTAGAAAATAGCTGGAGCAGAGTCCACTTGCAGTAGGCTCTGGCAAGAGATAGCTACTTACTTCACTGCCAACAGTGTCGTGCCGCAGACCTGGATCCACTGCCAAAAGAAGTTTAATGACCTCACATGGCTGGTCAAGGTGAGTGACGGCTTCAGCAAATACCATATCACATCTGCACCACAAGCCTCACACACTGCTCATTGCACCACATTCCCTACCATCTACGAACTCACCAACAATCTCTAGCTATCACCACTCATACCCCACAATCATAGCTTTCCTTCACCCTCACAACCTTACTTCTGCTGCAATATTCACACCCACATCTCACACCTTGCACACACTGACAGCTATTCGACTATGGCAGGCACATCACCCAAACACAGTGCACCACAGTCGCACACTTCCCTTTCTCTTGCAGGCCAAGATGGCTCTCAACCACTGGGAACAGTGGCAGACGGGAGGCGATCAAGCCACTTTAGATACCTTGAGCCAACTGGAGGAGACAGTGCTTAACATAAGAACATAAGAATTAGGAACAGGAGTAGGCTATCTAGATCTAGCCCCTCGAGCCTGCTCCACCATTCAACAAGATCATGGCTGATCTGGCCGTGGACTCAGCTCCACTTACCCGCCCGCTCCCCGTAACCCTTAATTCCCTTATTGGTTAACAATCTATCTATCTGTGACTTGAATACATTCAATGAGTTAGCCTCAACTGCTTCCTTGGGCAGAGAATTCCACAGATTCACAACCCTCTGGGAGAAGAAATTCCTTCTCAACTCGGTTTTAAATTGGCTCCCCAGTATTTTGAGGTTGTGCCCCCTAGTTCTAGTCTCCCCGACCAGTGGAAACAACCTCTCTGCCTCTATCTTGTCTATCCCTTTCATTATTTTAAATGTTTCTATAAGATCCCCCCTCATCCTTCTGAACTCCAACGAGTAAAGACCCAGTCTACTCAATCTATCATCATAAGGTAACCCATTCATCTCCGGAATCAGCCTAGTGAATCGTCTCTGTACCCCCTCCAAAGCTAGTATAGCCTTCCTTAAGTAAGGTGACCAAAACTGCATGCAGTACTCCAGGTGCGGCCTCACCAATACCCTATACAGTTGCAGAAGGACCTCCCTGCTTTTGTACTCCATCCCTCTCGCAGTGCCAACATTCCATTCGCTTTCCTGATTACCTGCTGTACCTACAAACTAACTTTTTGGGATTCATGCACAAGGACCCCCAGGTCCCTCTGCACCGCAGCATGTTGTAATTTCTTCCCATTCAAATAATATTCCCTTTTACTGTTTTTTTTCCCAAGGTGGATGACCTCACAGTTTCCGACATTGTATTCCATCTGCCAAACCTTAGCCCATTCACTTAACCTATCTAAATCTCTTTGCAGCCTTTCTGTGTCCTCTACACAACCCGCTTTCCCACTAATCTTTGTGCCATCTGCAAATTTTGTTACACTACACTCCGTCCCCTCTTCCAAGTCATCTATGTATATTGTAAACAGTTGTGGTCCCAACACTGATCCCTGTGGCACACCACTAACCACCGATTTCCAACCCGAAAAGGACCCCTTTTTCCCGACTCTCTGCTTTCTGTTCGCCAGCCAATTCTCGATCCATGCTAATACATTTTCTCTGATTCCGCGTATCCTTATCTTCTGCAGTAACCTTTTGTGTGGCACCTTATCGAATGCCTTTTGAAAATCTAAATACACCACATCCATCGGTACACCTCTATCCACCATGCTTGTTATATCCTCAAAGAATTCCAGTAAATTAGTTAAACATGATTTCCCCTTCATGAATCCATGCTGCGTCTGCTTGATTGCACTATTCCTATCTAGATGTCCCACTATTTCTTCCTTAATGATAGTTTCAAGCATCATTGGAGGGGAAGTCATTAAGGCCGTGGCAACGGGCGAAGACCTTGGGGACAATAATAGTATGGTCATTCCTAATCCTTCTTCTCACGTCCCACCTCCCCCTCATCCCACAATCTCTTCTCACTTGCAAGCTGTTGATGGTGTATACATGGATATCTTGCTTTTCCCCCGCTCCTCACCACAACCCGACTCTTGTGCCGTTCTGCTTTCAAATAACCAAGAACTGCCAGCAGTACCGCTTGTCCCCGAAGTCATGGAGGAGATTAAGAAGACCATCATTGCATCTGACAGTCGCAGACACCAGCTCAGAAACTGGCACTGCACAGAATGTAGAGGGTAGTATAGATTCAGGATCTGCATAGGTGGGGCACCGGGCATGAATGGGCTGCAGCAAGGCCAGGGGAAAGGGTAGCTCAAGTGCCAGCAACCCGGAGGGACAGTTCATGCACGAATTCTGTTGCACACGACTCAGATGATGACCTCGATGGGGCAGCCTTCAGAAAAAGGGTGATGGGCTGCACACAGAAATGGCACAATGGCAAGCATGCCAGAGAGCCTCTTGTCAGTGTCAAGAGCATGGAGGACTCCGGCTCCAACATTGCATGGGGCTTTGAGCAGAGCAAGATAGAAATGATGGACAACTCAAGGAGAGACCTTGTAAACCCAGCCGTGATGCTGGGTGTGATGGGCGATGTCGTGGCTTCCATTGCAGCACAGGCAGAAGTGACCCAACATCTCAGTGCTGCAGTGGAAGCTCAAATTGCTGCCATTGTGATTTGCAGGTTGTCGCAGCAGGCCAGCAATCTGTCCTCCAACAGATTGCGAGGAATGCTGAGGCCCTACTCCAGGGGAATGGCTGTGGGTCTGTGGAGCAGGAACCTGCTGTCCTCTCTCAGGATGACAGCTTTCCTAATGCCACTCTACCATTGCCCTTGCCGCTGCTTGTCAGCCAGCCAGCCCAGACTGCTGCCACTCATGCCGAGGTGGTTCAGTCTGAAGTCAGGCCTTGTAGGTCCAAAGCTGGTCGAGGTCATCCTGCAAGGCCACCTGTAGTGTCCTCCACAGAAACTCAGCAGCCTTCCACCAGCCCTGCTGCAGCCACTGGTGGTGCACTGAGCAGGAGCACTAGAGTATTAAAGGGCAGCCGAACAACAGGCACTAAGGGATTGCAAAAGGGTGATTAGTTCATATTGTAACACTAATTGAAGATTTATAAATGTATTAATTTTACTTGAAATGTTTGTTTTGTGGTGGCTTTCATTTCTGCTTTGTGGACAGGAGGACACTGTGATATTCCGTGACACCGGGACGGTATAATGGGGATGTGGTGAGCAATGTGGATCTGGGGCTACCTTCATTGGAATCGGTCTGATGAGACAATCAAGGACAGCCCGTCCTGAAGGGGGATTGGCTGCTTCCTCCCCTCCTCTCTTCCTCCTCATCCTTCTCCTCTTTCTCTCTCTTTTCCTCCTCCTGAGGTGGTCCCGCAATCCCTGCTGGCAAGGGCTGTGCCCTCATGATGGCCAAATAGTGAAGCATGCAGCAGATCACCACGAAATGGGACACCCACTCTGGCGAGTACTGGAGGGCTCCTCCCAAGTGGTCAAGGCAGCGGAACCGTTGGTTCAGCAGCCTGGTGGTCTGCTTGGTGATGTTCCTGCTGGCAGCATGGCTCTCATTATGAGTGCTGGGCAGGGGTTTTGGGGTTACAGCTACTAGGTGCAGAGCGGATAGCACTTTGTCTCTGAGCAGCCACCCTCGGGTTTGCCGAAAGATTGCTGGCACACCGGACTGATGCAGGATGAAAGCATCATGACTGCTGCCAGGATAGCGGGCATTGACCATCAGGAAGCGCTGGGCATGGTGACACACCATCTGCACAGTAAGTGAGTGGTAGCCTTTGCGGTTACGATAGATCTCAGGATTGGTATACGGTGCCCGTTAAGCCATGTGTGTGCAGTCGATGGTGCCCTGCACCATGGGGAAGCCCACTATCCTGACAAAGCAACATGCACACTCCTCCTGCTTCTCTCTGTTCAGAAAGAATACAACGTAGTTCCTTCTCCTGGGGTAGAGCACCTCAGTGATCGCTCGGCTGCCACGATGAGATGTTAGTTATGTGTCCTGCTGCAGACTGGAAGGATCTGCTGGCGAAGAAATTGATGGCCACTGGGAGAGCCGTGGTCGCCAAGTCAGTACTACATTATAGTACAATTTTACAGTATAGAACTCAGAAAGACATTCAGTTTTCCAGTGAAAAGCATTGCCATTTAAGCTATCAAATAAAAGCTAATTGCGCTTGGAATTTCTCTCTTTATGTTTTCATTTCTTCACTTATATGCGATAGTTATGTGTAAAATGAAAGCCCATAAAATACCTGAGTATAGTGGTTCAATTTAATCAAAAAACATTCAACTGTGTTTTTGTTTTAAAAGAAAAGTTTCAATAAAATAGCATTACAGAGTATCCATAAAAAGATGTAATCATAGCTACGCCATCTTTAACCGTATTTAAGACTGCCATAACTATAGTTACATAATCCTGGTATTTCTTTTTCGAATAGTATAAAGTTATGTGGTGATAGCTGCTATTGTGTTTTGCACTTAAGCTGTTATACAAAAACTCAAAATTGAAACCATTAGTAATCCCTGGTAAAACTTGAGAATCTTTGAGGTGTAGTCCTGCTTTACTTTTGTGGAGTGTAGTCTATCTTTAGTAAAATTGCTTATCATCTATATTGATTAAATAACATGATGGTCTGCTTCTAAAAATTAAGTGTTAATGAAACCAATAATCGCATAAGAGTTAGGACCCAGTGTCGTCCATCTCAACACACTTCATGTATAATTTGAATAAGGAAATAATTTGCACTGCAGCTACTCAGAATGATTACATTTTTCAGCTTTAAAAATTTATTGGGCTTATGCAAAGTCTATATTGGCTTGTGTACCCAAGATATTTATTACTTCTCGTCATTAAGATCAGATGGATGTGGGAAACAAAGTGGGTGCTAATGATACTTGTGTTGTGAATGTTTCCTACATAAATAAGTGGGCAAGTCTGTACTTCAAGTTGAAATAAACAATGCCATCCATAATGCAATAAGGTATATAAATTCTGTCGTTATCTTTCCATTTTTATCCTTTACATCACAAGTAAGTGCTGTTTATTTCAATTGAAGTTGCAGCCGGGAGTATTTATTTTAAAAGGGCAGCTTCTTCCCTACATTAAAACTGGCATAACAGCTTAAGCCTCAGGTCAGGCCGACATTTGGCTCAGTCTGGTATAGATTTGTGCCTCTTTACTCTCTGTTTTCTGGATTACATAAGGTCCTGATTATTCTACATGTCATCAAGAATAAAGTAATTTTGTGAAAGGATGTCAAGGGGAGGGCACGGAAATAATCCTGGGGCACATATACGTCTCCGCGAGCAGCTAAACACATGGCTGCATTAAGCATTGTATTGAATGGAACAAGCCCCAGAAATGTAATTAAATTGCACTGCTGTTGTATAAGGGCACATGGTGTTTGGATCTAGGGTACATAATGCCTGTATTCTAGTTTCAACAGAATGAAAGATGCAGTTGTTGAAATTGTTATTAATACTTGACTAAGGAAACATATGTACTGTGCAGTAAGTATGTGCTAAAATGTGCTAAAGGATGTTTCTGTACTCATTAGAGAATTACATCAAAGACTCATGCTTTCCATTAGCCCTTTGTAACAGAAATGGAAGGGCAGTCCTTGGGATGTTTTATCTTAGACTCGCAGGAATTCACAAAGCACGTCTGTTCAGCCAGCTTGACAAAACTGATCCAGCCACCAAGGATAGTTTCTGCCATAATGAAAATGCTTCTTTACTAATGGTAACGAACTAAAGCATTATATTATCAACCATGGCAGAAACTTTGATTATTTTATTTTTTTTGGAGGGGGGGGTTCCAGTTTTTTTTTGATTTCGAAACCCCATCTTTAGCAACACATAATTTCTGTTTTTCTGAGCCTAATATAATGAATATTTTGTTTTGGTGAAATAATGTGATTTTTAGCATTATATAGTTTACAGACAGCCAAGCATCAGACTTGAAAACACAAAGATGTATTGTTGGTGTTTTAACATTGGAATTAATGTTGATGTTTGAATGGAATCTCATTACATTACACCCACATGCATACCAATTGAACAATGAAAATGTTCGAAATGCTTTTTTCATGTCTCAGTAATGCATATTATGAGAAAATAGAATCCGATTTATTTGTTCACTTTGTATCATCAGGGAAAAGTAGCACAAATATGAGAAATGTATTCATTCTGTATCACAAAACTGGAAAAAAACTATACTGAAAAAGAAACTCTTTCTGTTTACTTTGAGTAAATGCAAAAAAAATTTAGGACTCCGGATTTTCCACAGTGAGATTGTTGACAAATTCCTATGTAGGTTTCTTCTGAACTGTGTTTCTGTGTTTATTTCAATACTACCACAAGATTGCAAGCATAACAGTTTTTCTTCAATCAAAAGGTGCATGCAGTGTAGGGATGTTTTTTACTAACTTACTTAAATTTAAAAAAATAATTACAAATACTGCAGCAGAAGTAATCCTTGAAATGAGATGTTGACCACTGAAATGTCTTTCTTTCTGCAGGGTTTCAGTATTTCTGTGTGAAAACAGAGTGCCTCCAAGTGTTGAAACGTCAGAATGAGTAAATCTGACTCCAAAGTGACTGAAGGGGGACTCAATGTCACTCTTACGATCCGCCTACTTATGCATGGAAAGGTACAGTGCCATCAAGAACAAATAGCTACATAAGGTTGCCTTTGAGAACGCAAGTTATTGGTTATTGACTTTGAAATAATTAAGCCTATGATCCTAGCAACGAGACATTGCCTACCTAAGGCTATCTATTTAAAACTGTCTGGTTCCAGTTGCTGAAAATTTGATTAGGGAAAATTGCACTTTGTTTACTTAACATGAGTCTAATTTTATGCATAATGTAGTGCAGTAAGTTTCTCACCAGAGGTTAATCATGATGGTCAAGGAGTTTATCCAGTAAGTAGTTGAGTCATGTAGACCACGAAGATCCAGGTTTGTTCCCTGATCGAAGCTAGCACAACAGTTGGGGCGCTGCTCGTGCCTCAGCACCCTGTGTTAGGAAGGAGAAAATCAGTCAAGGTTCTTTCTCCTGATGGGAATTACATTGGCTGTCTGGCATCATTCCTTTTTCCGTTGAATTTTTATATATGGCTACTAGTGCCTCATGTCAGTAGTCTCATTTTTTTTCTTTCTTCCACTGTTATTTTTTAATATCCTCACAGGAGAAGATCTCCTTTAGAAAACCCTTTGTACAGATGGTCTGGGTCTCTTTTAACTTCATGCTGCTCTGTGTGGAGGTATTGTTACCGGCCAAGCCATGTCATTTCTTTTCCTCTCATTCCCCCAAAGTGATGTGTTCCATGACACAATATTCTATCTAGCAATACAGGAGACAGCCAACATAATTTGCTCTCAACTATAGAAAGCAAGTTCAAATGATATGCATCTCAAGGACTTGAACCCATAACCACCTTATTTTGAAGTAGTGGCTCACAAAATGTTCAGAAATGCTGTTTTTGTTTTGTTGCCTCTTCTCCATCAGTTACTAAATCAAAGCTCAGTATAGAAATAGGAGGGTAGAGCAGTTGAGTGCATGGCTGGAGAAATGGTGCAGGAGGGAGGGCTTCAGATTCCTGGGGCATTGGGACCTGTTCTGGGGCAGGTGGGACCTGTACAGGCCCGGACGGGTTGCACCTCAACAGAGCCGGGACCAATGTCTTCGCGGATGGGTTTCCTGGTGCTGTTGGGGAGGATTTAAACTAAGTTGACAGGGGGATGGGCACCAGGATGTAGCATTAGAAAGGAGAAACAAAAGCACAGAGGATTGGTAGAGACAGATAGCACTAAACCAAGAAATAATAAGGTATTAGATGAGGTCAGACTAAGAGAGAACACATGATGGTCTAAGATCAGTTTACAGTGTTTGTAGGTGAATGCACAGAGCCTAGTAAACAAGGTTGGTAAGCTGAAGGCTCAAATACCCACATGGGAAAATGATGTCATGGCAATAACGGGGCAGGATTGGGTATTAAATATTCCTGGATTTTGGGTGTTCAGGAAAGATAGGGAAGGGAAGATAGGAGGTGGTGTGGCAGTATTGGTTGAGGAGAATGTGACAGTGCTGGAGAGAGAGGATGTCCTAGAGGGGTCAAGGACAGAATCTATATGGCTATAGTTAAGAAATAATAGAGGTGCCATTACACTACTAGGAGTATTCTTTAGGCCACCAACTAGTGGGATAAATATGGAGGAGCAAATTTGCAGATAAATTACAGAGAGATATAAGAACTATAGGGTAGTGATAATTATCCTAATATAGATTGGGATAATAATAGTGTAAAAGGCAGAGAGGGGGAAGAATTTCTGAAGTGTGTTCAGAAGAACTTTCTTGTACAGTATGTTTACTACCCAATGAGGAAGGAGGCATTGCTGGATCTGGTTCTGGAGAATGAGATAGGTCAAGTGGAGCAAGGGTCAATAGGTGAACAGACAGGGAACAGTGATCATAAGCTTTAGATTAGCTATGGAAAAGGACAGGGAGCAATCTAGAGTAAAAGTAATTAATTGGAGGAAGGCACATTTCAGTGGAATGAGATCGGATCTGGCCCAGGTAAATTGGAATCAAAGATTGGCAGGCAAAACTGTCGTGGAACAATGGGCTGCCTTTAAAGAGGAAATAGTTTGGGTACAGTCAAGGTATATTCCCACTAGGGGGAAAGGTAGGGCAACTAAAGTCAGTGTGCCCTGGATCACAAAAGAGATAGAGAGTAAGATGAAGAAGAAAATGAGCACGTATCACAGCTGTTAGGTCGTGAATATATCTGAGAATCAGCCTAAATGTAGAAAGTTCAGGGGAGAAGTGAAAAAGAAAATAAGAGGGGCAAGGAGAGGGTATGAAAATAGAATGGCAACCAATATAAAAGGTAATCCTTCTATATGCATATAAATAGTAAACGGGTAGTAAGAGGAGGGACGGGGCCAATTAGGGACCAAAAAGGAGACCTACGCATGGAGGCAGAGGGTATGGCTAAGGTGCTAAATGAGTACTTTGATTCTGTCTTCACCAAGGAAGAAGATGCTGCCAAAGACATAGTGAAGGAGAAGGTAGAGGAGATACTGGATGGGATAAAAATTAATAAAGATGAGTATTAGGAAGGATTGCTGTACTCAAAAGTAAATAAGTCACCAGGGCCGGATGGGATACATCCTCGGACACTGAGAGAAGTGAAGGAAGACATCGTGGAGGTACTAGCCATAATCTTCCAATCCTCCCTAGCAATGGAGGTGGTGCCAGAGGACTGGAGAATTGCAAATGTTACATTCCTGTTCAAAAATGGTGTAAAGATAAACCCAGCAACTATAGGCCAGTCAGTTCAACCTCGGTAGTGGGGAACCTTTTAGAAATGATAATCAGGGACGAAATTAACAATCACTTAGACAAGTATGGATTAATTAAGGAAAGCCATATGGATTTGTTAAAGGCAAATCGTGTTTGTCATGTATTCAACCAACATTGTAACCCATGTATAAACTGACCGAAGTTGTACACCGTGAGAACACTGACCACTAGGTGGGAGACACTCCTAACCTGGACCTTCAGGTATAAAAGGGGAAGCTCCACCCACCTTCATCACTTGAGTGCTAAGGAATAAAGGACAGGTCACAGACTGACCTTCTCTCAAGCATGGGCCTTGTGTGCATTTATACTGTGTAGTAAGGACGTATCAATGGCGACAAGAAACTGGGATTTAAACCATGCGAGCATGGTACTATCAGAACAGACGAGAGGTACTGTGTTAAGGAATGGTTGGGACAGAGATTCAACATTGTTAAAGCAGCACACAGTTCTCCAGGCAGACAAGGGCAGTCAGGCATGACCCAACATGTAGTCGAACCCAGAGGGGGAGTTCGACAGAGACAATGGCAAGCTGCACAGCGATTCACGCCATTGCAAGGGACAATGCGGCCAGTAATGGGGCCATCAACACCTGTTAATGGTGCACTCAAGGACAATAACAGGGGCAGTCAGGGACGATCGACTGGCAAGGGACCTTTTGTTTCAAACCGCAATTCATGCTGGAGGCGTGGAGGCATACATTCAGCCGGAGTTTGCAGAGATGAGCAAAATACCTGCAGAAATTGCAGAAATGGACACTGGGGGAAATCGCTGGAAGCTGAAGTTCAGCGAGTTCATGTGGAGCACGTATACAGTTCATACACCAGGATGCCACCGATAATGATGAAAGTGCTCCTCAATGGCATCCCAGTATCAATGGAGTTAGACACGGGTGCCAGCCAGTCCCTGATGGGTATCAAACAGTTCGAAAAGTTGTGGGCATCCAAGGCCAGGAGGCCAAAATTATCGCCGATTGATGCACAGCTATGGACTTACACAAAGCAGATCATTCCGGTGCTAGGCAGCGCCACGGTAGTCGTGACCCACAAAGATTCGGAGAACAGGTTGCCACTCTGGATTGTCCCAGGGGATGGTCCCGCACTACTGGGGAGGAGTTGCTGTCATGAACTGGAAATGGGGCGATGTCAATGCAATTTCCTCTATGGAGCGAGTATCATGCTCACAGGTCCTGGACAAATTTGACTAATTATTTCAACCCGGCATTGGCACTTTCATGGGGGCCAAGGTAGTGATTCACATAAACCCGGACGCCAGACCAGTATACCACAAGGCCAGAGCGGTGCCGTACGTGATGCGGGAAAAGATAGAAGGCGAATTGGACTGCCTGTTGAGGGAAGGCATCATCTCGCCAGTCGAATTCAGTGACTGGGCGAGCCCAATTGTGCCGGTGCTCAAGGCGGATGGGTCGGTCAGGATATGTGGTAATTACAAGGCCACCATCAATCGGGTGTCACTCCAAGACCAATACCCGCTACCGAGAGCGGAGGACCTCTTTGCGACGCTATCCGGTGGCAAACTTTTTTCAAAATTGGACCTGACCTCAGCTTACATGACCCAGGAGCTGGCGAGTGAGTCGAAGAAGCTGACCACCATCACGACACACAAGGGGTTGTTTGAGTACAACAGATGTCCGTTCGGGATTCGCTCGGCCGCCGCAATCTTCCAACGAAATATGGAAAGCCTCCTCAAGTCGATTCCAGGGACGGTGGTTTTTCAGGACGACATCCTCATTACGGGTTACGATACTGAAGAACACCTCCACAACCTGGAGGAGGTGCTACGCAGACTGGACCGGGTAGTTCTGCGACTGAAAAAGGCGAAGTATGTCTTTCTAGCTCCAGAGGTAGAATTCCTGGGGATGAGGGTAGCAGCAGACGGGATCAGCCCTACTGCATCCAAGACGGAAGCGATCCAGAGAGCACCCAGACCAGGTAACACGATGGAGCTGCGTTCGTTCCTGGGGCTCCTGAACTATTTTGGGAACTTTCTTCCCAAATTGAGCACGCTGCTAGAGCCGCTACACATGCTCCTACGCAAAGATCGCGAATGGGTCTGGGGGGACAGCCAGGAAAGGGATTTTTATAGAGCACGCAATTTGTTATGTTCCAACAATCTGTTAACGCTATATGACCCATGTAAGAAACTTGTGTTAACGTGCGATGCGTCGTCCTATGGTGTCGGGTGTGTGTTGCAGCATGTCAATGCCAAGGGTCAGTTACAGCCGGTAGCTTATGCCTCCAGGAGTCTGTCCCAGGCAGAAAGGGGCTACGGGATGGTAGAAAAGGAGGCGCTCGCATGTGTATATGCGGTAAAGAAAATGTACCAGTACCTGTTTGGCAGGAAATTTGAGCTGGAGACAGATCACAAACCCCTAACGTCCCTTTTGGCCGACAACAAGGCCATAAATGCAAACGCATCGGCCCGCATACAGAGGTGGGCATTCATGTTAGCTGCCTATGACTACACAATTCGGCACAGACCGGGCACCGAAAACTACGCCGATGCACTCAGCAGGCTCCCACTAGCCACCACTGAGGGGGCTACCGAGCATGGTGCTGAGATGGTCATGGCTGTTGAAGCTTTCGGAAGAGAAGGCTCAACCGTGACAGCCCGTCAGAATTAAAGTCTGGACAAATAGAGGCCCGCTATTGTCTCTAGTCAAGAAATGTGTCCTGAATGGGAACTGGGAAGCCACGTACAGGGCATGCCCTGAGAAATTTAAACCATTTCACAGGCGCAAGGATGAACTCTCGATTCAGGCCGATTGCTTCCTGTGGGGAAACCGCGTAGTCATGCCCCAGATGGGCAGAGAGGTGTTCATCAGAGAACTCTACAATGGGCACCTGGGCATTGTCACGATGAAGGCAATTGCCAGGTCACATGTTTGGTGGCCAGGGATAGACGCAGATCTGGAACTTTGTGTTCGCAGGTGCAACACGTGTGCCCAGCTGGGCCATGCGCCCAGGGAAGCCCCCCTTAGCACCTAGCCATGGCCCGCCAAGCCTTGGTCACACATCCATGTGGACTAAGCAGGTCCTTTCATGGGGAAAATGTTTTTGGTTGTAATAGACGCCTACTCCAAAAGGATCGAGTGTGACATTTTAAATTCAAGCACATCCTCTGCTACGGTCGAAAGTCTACGGGCAATGTTCGCCGCCCACGGTCTACCGGACATCTTGGTCAGTGACAATGGCCCGTGCTTCACAAGCACTGAATTCCAGGACTTCATGGCAGGCAATGGAATTAACCATGTTAGAACGGCACCGTTCAAGCCGGCCTCAAACGGCCAGGCAGAACGAGCAGTGCAGATAATCAAACAGGGGATGCTCAGATTCCAAGTGGGTTCCCTACAAACCCGCTTATCACGCCTCCTGTTGGCCTATAGATCCCGACTACACTCACTCACAGGGGTTCCACCCGCAGAGCTACTAATGAAAAGGACGCTCAAAACCCGATTATCCCTTATACACCCCACCATGAAAGAAATTGTCGAGAGCAGGCGCCAGTCACAATATCACTACCATGACAGGAATGCGAGGGCGCGATGTATTGATGTAAATGATCCTGTTTTTGTCCTCAACTATGCTGCAGGGCCCAAATGGCTCGCAGGCACTGTGGTTGCCAAAGAGGGAAATAGGATTCTGGTAGTTAAACTTACCAATGGACAAATGTGCCGCAAACATGTGGATCAAACAAAAAGGAGATTCAGCAACCCCATAGAAGAAGCAGAGGAAGAACACGATATAGAGTTCACTCCACCACAGGTGACCGAACACCGGAACCAAAGGGAGGAGAGCCCAGTCACTGTGGGCAGTCCGGACAGGCCTGAGGCACTGCAAACAGCAGACACTCAGGCCAGCGCCCAACAACCGGAGCCCCAACTCAGGCGCTCTACAAGGGAGCGTAAACCACCAGAGAGACTCAACCTGTGATCCCAGTAAGACTTTGGGGGGGGAGGTGATGTCATGTATTCAACCAGCATTGTAACCCATGTATAAACTGACCTAAGTTGTACACCGTGAGAACACTGACCACTCGGTGAGTGACACTCCTAACCTGGACCTTCAGGTATAAAAGGGGAAGCTCCACCCACCTTCATCACTTGAGTGCTAAGGAATAAAGGACAGGTCACAGACTGACCTTCTCTCAAGCATGGGCCTCGTGTGCATTTATACTGTGTAGTAAGGACGTATCAGTGTTTAAATGTGTTTTTTGATGAGGTAAACATAGAAACATAGAAAATAGGTGCAGAGTAGGCCATTTGGCCCTTCGAGCCTGCACCATCATTCGATAAGATCATGGCTGATCATTCCCTCAGTACCCCTTTCCCGCTTTCTCTCCATACCCCTTGATCCCTTTAGCCATAAGGGCCATATCTAACTCCCTCTTAAATATATCCAATGAACTGGCATCAACAACTCTCTGCGGTAGGGAATTCCACAGGTTAACAACACTCTGAGTGAAGAAGTTTCTCCTCATCTCAGTCCTAAATGGCCTACCCCTCATCCTAAGACTGTGTCCCCTGGTTCTGGACTTCCCCAACATCGGGAACAATCTACCCGCATCTAACTTGTCCCATCCCATCAGAATCTCTTATGTTTCTATGAGATCCCCTCTCATCCTTCTAAAATCCAATGTATAAAGGCCCAGTTGATCCATTCTCTCCTCATATGTCAGTCCGGCCATCCCGAGAATGAGTCTGGTGAACCTTCGCTGCTCTCCCTCAATAGCAAGAACATCCTTCCTCAGATTAGGAAACCAAAATTGAACTCAATATTCCAGGTGAGACCTCACCAAGGCCCTGTACAACTGCAGTACTCCCTGCTCCTATACTCAAATCCCCTAGCTATGAAGGCCAACATACTATTTGCCTTCTTTACCGCCTGCTGTACCTGTATGCCAACTTTCAATGACTGATGAACCATGACACCCAGGTCTCATTGCACCTCCCCTTTTCCTAATCTGCCACCATTCAGATAATATTTGCGTTTTTGCCCCCAAAGTGGATAACCTCACATTTATCCACATTATACTGCATCTGCCATGCATTTGCCCACTCACCTAACCTGTCTAAGTCACCCTGCAGCCTCTTAGTGTACCCCTCACAGCTCACACCGCCACTCAGTTTAGTGTCATCTGCAAACTTGGAGATATTACACTCAATTCCTTCATCCAAATCATTGATGTATATTGTAAACAGCTGGGGTCTCAGCACTGAGCCCTGCGGCACTCCACTAGTCACTGCCTGCCATTCTGAAAAGGACCTGTTTATCCCGACTCTCTGCTTCCTAACAGAGCGTTGATGAGGCCAATGGGTTTGGCATGGTGTACATGGATTTCCAAAAGGCATTCAACAAAGTGCCACATAATAGGCTTGCCCGCAAAGTTGAAGCCCATGGAATAAAAGGGACGGTGGCAGCATGGATACAAAATTGGCTAAGGTAAAATTCATCAGCTGGGCCCTGAGTTTGGAGGCATTGCACACCTCTTTTAGGGTGCTAGGCTGGCTGATCAAGTGAAAATCCCGAGCTAAACAGCCGGTTTCAGAGCGACATATGAGAGGCCTCAGGGGAAAACAAATCTGAAAAAAACCCACCAAAAACATTCCCAATAAGTAATCCACGCCACCACAACATAACTCACCCCAAAAATCACACTGACCTCAGGTCGACATTACTTACCTCATGCAGCCGCTACAGTTTGGAATACCAGCTTCCACAGGCGTTCCCACCAGTGCACTCTACGGATGCTACGGGTCAGGTGCGATTCAAATATTGAGCCGGTGTTGCAACCAGGGGTGTTGCACACCAGCTCGCCACATCCGGGTGGTAACGCTCTGCGCCCCCTTGAAACCGGCAACTGGAATGTCCCAGCGGGGCACTGGAAGCTGGCCGCCCAACTGGAAGTGCTTACTGCTGCAATTGCTGCCCCTCCGGGGCACTAACGGGGGCGGCAAAAGACCGAAAATCCAGCCCAGAAGGTTAGATTGTCTTTGATTATGGAAAAACAGATGTTCGTGTTTCGTGCTGTAAATTATTCACATAAACTGTGAGATTTTCTGGAGGAAAGAATGATGAGGATTTCCCAGGCAAATCTGAAAATTTGGATCATAAAAATATGCAATTTGGACAGAGCTCTCTTTGAAAAGATTCCCTTTGTATAAGGCAGAGCTTCCATTTTAGTGTATGCATGGCTAAAATACTCGAACTGGAGTCCCACAGCCAGACTCACTCAGTGCACAATTTCAGGCTGATAATGCTGGATGTCAGATGCGCTGAAGCATATTGGTTGCCCATTCCCAGTATTGTTGGGCATGGAGACCTGAGGCCTCTAGTGCAGTATACCCCAATGTGGCTATGAGTGCAAAGGGGTCCAGTAGCCTCTGCACAAGCTGTGTGCTAGGCGTATTCGGGCCCTGACTTTCATGCTGCCCCATAATGCAACTGGTGTACCCGAGGTGCATTCCAACCACACTGTGTCTGTTGGGAGCAGCTGCTGAAGAAGAGGCTGTATTACAAGGACCAAAAAGATTTCCAGCCACCCTTTCCCCCAACATCAATGTTTTGTACCCACCATCCCAGGCCTGGTGCTTTGCACCCATTGCCAGAAAATCATTCTGCATACAGCAGGCAGGTAGTAGCCCTTCAATGGCTTCTGATGACTGACATTCCGGGCCTATATATCCTGGAGCGTGAGAAGGAATGCACCCGCAGGGCTAGAAAATGATAGAACTAAGCTGACCTTGTCTTATGCAGAGAGCTTAGATCATTTGTGCACTGGTGCATGCAGCACTGGCAGGTTTGACCATGCCGATAGCTGAGTAAGGCTTAAATCAAATAACAAAAACAGAAGTCATAAAGTACTGGATTTAATATGAGGTAATATCTGCTGGCAGCCCACTTGCTACAGGTCCTCCACCAATCTGTCCTCACCACACAGCACTGCCCCTAGTCATCAAGATCCACGGCGCGGCCCTGGACAACGTGGACCATTTCCCGGGAGCCTTTTATCAACAAGAACAGATATTGACGACCAGATTCAATACCGCCTCCAGTGCGCCAGTGCAGCCTTCGGCCGCTTGAGGAAAAGAGTGTTTTGAAGACCAGGCCCTCAAATCTTCCACCAAGCTCATGGTCTACAGGGCTGTAGTAATACCCGCCCTCCTGTATGGCTCAGAGATATGGACCATGTACAGTAGACACCTCAAGTCGCTGGAGAAATACCACCAACGATGTCTCCGCGAGATCCTACAAATCCTCTGGGAGGGCAGACGCACCAACGTCAGCGTCCTCGACCAGGCCAACATCCCCAGCATTGAAGCACTGACCACACTTGATCAGCTCCGTTGGGCAGGCCACATTGTCCACATGCCAGACACGAGACTCCCAAAGCAAGTGCTCTACTCAGAACTCCTTCACAGCAAATGAGCCAAAGGTGGGTAGAGGAAACATTACAAGGACACCCTCAAAACCTCCTTGATGAAGGGCAACATCCCCACAGACACCTGGGAGACCCTGGCCAAAGACCGTCCTATGTGGAGGAAGTGCATCTGGGAGGGCGCTGAGCACCTCAAGTCTCATCGCCGAGAGCATGCAGAAATCACCCATCCCTTCCTTCAACAATTATCTGTCCCACCTGTGGTTCTCGTATTGGATTGTTCAGCCACCTAAGGACTCATTTTCAGAGTGGAAGCAAGTCTTCCTCGATTCTGAGGGACTGCCTATAATGATAACTTGCTACAAAGTTAAACAGCATTGTATGTGATGATAGTTTTACCACCTGTATTGATAAAGACTGAACTGGGAACCAGAAAATAAGAAAAGGCTAATGATTTGGAGATTGCATTCTTATTTACCTATCAAGCTATACTCTAGGCTATCTATTAAACTCTATCAGGATAACCTACAAGAGAAATACCACTTGTTCAAAATTAGCTTCTCCAGGCTGCAATCATTAACTGTTTTTAAGCTGCTTTTAGATTACATTTCGTGCCACACTACTGTTGCCAGCTTTCACTGCACAGGTCTCGTACAGCCAACATAACACCATCAAATAAACTTGCTGGGTTTGCTAAAGCTGGCAGCCATGAACTCCCAGTCAGGAGTGGGAGCAATAAACACAATATACAAACAACTTTATATTGCTGTTTATTTACCTTGGAATCTGAGAAACAGATCCTTGTGTTTACGCTACTGAATCCATCCCCCTTATCCCAGTGGCAGAAGTGGAGACTAGCTGTGCAGTGGAGCCTGCTGAACCAGGTCCAAATTGGTATTTTGTTGAATGTGATATTTATTTGGGCCTGCACTGAATGGGAATATATTACTGTGTCCTAATTGTTATATATGTGGACTTGTATTTACTCGGTACAGCCACCAGAGGGCTCATCCCCTGGAGTCCCAAGGGATCCCATAATCCCTTGGGAGCACAGGTATATAAGGAGGCTTCACAGGTTGGAGAGGCACTCTGGAGACCTGCAATAAAAGACTGTCACACTTTACTTTGAGCTCACAGTGTTCAGTCTGACTATTTCTCCATACACAACATTAATGACCTGTTTTCGCTTGTCATTGCTGCTCTTTGTTTTCAAACTTAATAATGAAAAGGATACCAGGTTGGATCCAAGAATGCTGATGCTGTAAACACCAATGCCCACATGACCTGATCTCACTGGATGACACAAGGTTAGCTTATTTGCATAAGTTCAAGAGCCAAATTTAGTCATGTGAATGCAGGCACACCGAATCCAACCTAAACAAGCAGCTGTATAAAAGCAGCTCATGGCTCTGGGTTTAAGACAGAGGAGGAGGAATTCACATTGTTTGCGCCAACGGGGCGCAAACGATTTCTCACCCGGAAGGAGAGGGAATTGTGTGGGAGTTAATGGAGACTCATGCCGTCCCCTTTAACGGAAGGGGAGGGCCCTATGCTTGCACCAGTGCTACGCAGAGAGCTGTGTAAAGCTGGAAAATTTGCACGCTTACCGCCCCGGTACCATCCCTGAGAGGAAGTGGAGCGCCTGAAATTGCACTTCACTTCCTCATGGGGACGGTAACCCCAATTTCGCAGCCGGGCGGGACTTCTGTACCGGGCACAGAATGTCCCACCTCTCCTTGGTTACCACCCCCAAGCGGGGTGATACCGATTTTTGGCCTCCTATTGTCTTTGGAATGGTTGAAATTCCCTGCTGAGATGACCATTGGATGAAAAGTTCTGCAGGCTGTGATCTTGGCAGTTACACCAGATCACATTTGCCTATGCCCTCTTTCACTCTGCTTAACAGCTTCCTCAGATAGGTCAGGTTTTGCTCTCTACACACAGTGGGTTCTCTGGTTTCCTCAAAAGCTCAGAGCACCACTACAAAAGTGCTGGTCCATATGTGTCTGAGTAAGACCACAATTTAATACAATGTACAGTTTTGTGCTCCATACTATAACAATAACAACAACAATTTGTATTTATATAGCACCTTTAATGTAGTAAAACGTCCCAAGGCGCTTCACAAGAATATTATAAGGCAAAAAATTTAACATCAAGCTACATAAGGAGAAATTAGGGCAGATGATCAAAAGCTTGGTCAAAGTTGTAGGTTTTAAGGAGCGTCTGAAAGGAGGAAAGAGAGGTAGAGAGCTTTAGGCAGGGAATTCCAGAGCTTGGGGCCTAGGCAACAGAAGGCACGGCCATCAATGTTTGCGTGATTATAATCAGGAATGCTCAAGCGGGCAGAATTAGAGGAGTGCCGCTATCTCAGGGAGGGGGTGTTGTGGGGCTGGAGGAGGTTGCAGAGATGGGGAGGGACAAGACGATGGAGGGGTTTGAAAACAAGAATGAAAATTTTGAAATCGAGGCATTGCTTAACCGGGAGCCAATGTACGTCAGCGAGCACAGGGGTGATGGGTGAATGGGACTTGGTGCGAGTTAGGACATAGGCAGCTGAGTTTTGAATGATCTCAAGTTTACATGGGGTAGAACATGGTAGACCAGCGAGGAGCGTGTTGGAATAGTCAAGTCTAGAGGTATTAAAGGCATGGATGAGGGCTTCAGTAGCGGATGAGCTGAGTCAAGGGCGGTGACAGACGATGTTTTGGAGGTGGAAATAGGTGCTCTTAGTTATGCTGAGAATATGTGGTCGGAAGCTCATTTCAGGGTCAAATATGACACCATGGTTGCGAACAGTGTGGGTCAGCCTCAGACAGATATTAGAAAGATGGATAGAGTCAGTGGCGAGGGAACAGATTTTGTGGCGAGGACCGAAAACAATAGCTTTGGTCTTCCTAATATTTAATTGGAGAACATTTCTGCTCATCTAGAACTGGATGTTGGATAAACAATCTGACAAATTAGAGAATGTGGGGGGGTCGAGAGAAGTGGTTGTGAGGTAAAGCTGGGTGTTGTCAGCGTACATGTGGAAACTGACTCTGTGTTTTCAGATGATGTCGCCAAGGGACAGCATTTAGATGAGAAATAGGAAGGGGCCAAGGATAGATTCTTGGGAGACACCGGCAGTAACGATGCAGGAGTGGGAAGAGAAGCCATTGCAGGTTATTCTCTGGCTACGATTATATAGATAAGAATGGAACCAGGCGAGTGCAGTCCCACTTAACTGGATGATGCTGGAGAGGCTTTGGAGGAGGACGGTGTGGTTAACCGTGTAAAAGGCTGCAGACAAGTCAAAAAGGGCAAGGAGAGATAGTTAACCTTTGTCACAGTCACAAAGGATGTAATTTACATAAGAATATAAGAAATAGGAACAGGAGTAGGCCATTTGGCCCCTCGAGCCTGCTCTGCCATTCAATAAGAGCATGTCAATCTGACCTTGGTCTCAACTCAAACTTCCTTCCAGATCCCTCTGTACACAGTATTTTGTAATCTCCATTTAAATAATAATTTCCTTTTTTATTTTTCCTACCAAAGTGGATAACCTCACATTTTCCCACATTATACTCCATCTGCCAAATGTTTGCCCACTCACTGAGCCTATCTATATCCCTTTGCAGATTCTTTGTGTCCTCCTCACAACTTGCTTTCCCACCCATCTTTGTATCATCAGCAAATTTGGCTACATTACACTCGGCCCCTTCATCCAAGTCATTAATATAGATTGTAAATAGTTGAGGCCGCAACACTGATCCTTGTGGCACCCCACTATTTACAGTTTGTCAACCTGGAAATAACCCAATTATCCTGACTCTCTATTTTCTGTTAGTTAGCCAATTCTCTATCCATGCGAATATATTATCCCAACCCCATGAGCTTTTATCTTGTACAGTAACCTTTTATGTTATTGAATGCCTTCTGGAAATCCAAATATACTACATCTACTGGATCCCCTTTATCCACCCTGTTCGTTACATCCTCAAAGAACTGGAGCAAATTTGTCAAACATGATTTCTTTTTCATAAAACCATACTGACTCTGCTTGACTGTATTATAATTTTCTAAATGTCCTGCTACTACTTCCTTAATAATGGACTTCAGCATTTTCCCAATGACAGATGTTAGGCTAACTGATCTATAGTTTCCTGCTTTCTGTCACCCTCCTTTCTTAAATAAAGGGCATTACATTTGCGGTTTTACAATCCGCTGGGACTACTCCAGAATCCAGGGAATTTTGGTAGATTACAAGAAAATGCATCCACTATCTCTGCAACCACTTCTTTGAAGAGAGATGTAGGCCTGCAGGTCTAGGGCAATTGTCTACCTTTAGTTCCATTAGTTTGCCTAGTACTTTTTATCTAGTGATAGTGATTGTATTAAATTCCCCCCTCTCTATAGCCCCTTCTTTATCTATTATTGGGATGCTTTTAGTGTCTTCTACCATGAAGACTGATACAAAACATTTGTTCAACGTCTCTGCCATTTCCCTGTTTCCCATTATTAATTTCCCAGGCTCATCCTCTAAGGGACCAATGTTTACTTTAGCTAGTCTCTTCCTTTTTATATACCTGTAGTAGCTCTTGCTGTCTGTTTTTATATTTCTTGCTAGTTTTCTCTCAGAATCTATCTTCTCTCTTTATTTTTTTTTAGATGTCCTTTGCTGGTTTCTAAACATTTCCCAATCCTCTGGCCTACCACTAATCTTCGCAACATAGTATGCCTTTGTTTTCAATGTAATACCATCCTTTACTTTCTAAGTTAGCCACGGATGGTTTATCCTTTTCTTAGAGTCCTTCTTTCTCACTGGAATATATCTTTGCTGAGAGTTATGAAATATCTCCTTAGATGTCTGCCACTGCTTATCTACCGTCTTAGCCAACTCTGCCTTCATACCTTTGTAATTGCCTTTATTTAAATTCAGGACACTAGTTTGAGACCCAACTTTCTTGCCCTCAAACTGAACTTGAAATTCTAGCATGCTATGATTACTCTTTCCTAAAGGATCCTTAACTATGAGATCATTAATTAATCCTGTCTCATTACACATTACCAGATCTAAAATAGTCTGCTCCCTGGTTGGTTCCACAACGTATTACGCTAAGAAACCATCCCAAATACTCTCTATGAACTCTTCCTCAAGGCTATCTTTGCCAATTTGATTTGTCCAATCAATATGAAGATTAAAATCACCCATGGTTATTGAAGTACCTTTCTTACAAGCCTCTATTATTTCTTGATTTATACTCTGTCCTACAGTGTAGTTACTGTTCGGGGGCCTATAGACTATTCTCACCAGTGACTTTTTTCCCTTATTATTTCTTATCTCCAAACAAACTGATTCCACATCTTGTTCCTCTGCGCCAATATCATTTCTCACTACTGCACTGATCTCATCCTTTATTAACAGAGTTATTCCACCTCCTTTTCCTTTCTGCCTATCCTTCCAAAATGTCAAATACCCCTGAATATTCAATTCCCAGCCTTGGCCACCTTGCAACCACACCTCTGTAATGGCCATCGGATCATATCCATTTACTTCTATTTGTGCCGTCCACTCATCTATCTTGTTACGAATGCTGCATGCATTCAGATAAAGAGCTTTTAATTTAGTCTTTCTACCATTTTTCCCTACTCTGACCCCACTTTCTGATGCATTCTTATGTTTATACACTCTGTCCCTTCCTGTCACACTCTGGTTATCATTACCCCTATTGCTACCCTGCACTATTGCCTTCTCCTTTCTCTTTGACTTTTTACATTTCTGTTCACCTGAACCCTCCCCCAACAGCCGCCACCCCTCCCCCTCCCCCCCCCCCCCGCCCCACCCCACTATTTAGTTTAAAGCACTATCTACAGTCTTAGTTATTTGATTCGCCAGCCAGGTTCAAGTGAAGCCCGTCCCAACGGAACAGCTCCCTTTTATCCCAGTACTGGTGCCAGTGCCCCATGAACCAAAACCCATTTCTCCCACACCAATCTTTGAGCCACGCATTCATCTCTCTGATCTTATTTACCCTATGCAAATTTGCTCGTGGCTCAGGTAGTAATTCAGAGATTATTACCTTTGTGGTTCTGCTTTTTAATTTAGTCCCTAGCTACTCATACTCCCTCAGCAGAACCTCGTTCTTGGTCCTACCTATGTCGTTAGTACCCACGTGGACCACGACAACTGGAGCTTTCCCCTCCCACTCCAAGTTCCTCTTCAACCGCGAGGAAATTGCCTTAACCTTGGCACCGGGCCGACAACACAGCTTTCGGGACTCACAATCTCGGCTGCAGAGAACAGTATCTATCCCCATAACTATACTGTCTCCTATAACTATATTTCTTTTTACTCCCCCCCAACTTGAATGGCCCCCTGTACCATGGTGCTGTGGTCAGTTTTCTAATCCTCCCTGCAGTCCCTGCTCTCGTCCACACAGGAAGCAAGAACCTCCTACCTGTTGGACAAGTGCAAGGGCTGAGGTTCCTCCAATGCTACCTTTTGGATCCCCATAACTGCCTTACTTGTAGACACACCCTCCTATCCCTGACCACGCACTAAGGGGTGTGACTACCTGCTGGAACACAGTATCCAGGTAATTTGTGACTTTGTTGAGAGCCGTTTCGGTACTATGGCACAGGCGAAAACCTGATTCGCATTTGGAGTTAGAAACATAGAAACATAGAAAATAGGTGCAGGAGTAGGCCGTTCGGCCTTTCGAGCCTGCACCACCATTCAATAAGATCATGGCTGATCATTCACCCCTGTACCCCTTTTGTGCTTTCTCTCCATACCCCTTGATCGTATGGGCCGTAAGGGCCATATCTAACTCCCTCTTGAATATATCCAATGGACTGACATCAACAACTCTCTGCGGTAGAGAATTCCACAGGTTAACAACTCTCTGAGTGAAGAAGTTTCTCCTCATCTTAGTCTAAATGGCTTACCCCTTCCTTAGATTATGTCCCCTGGTCCTGGACTTCCCCAACATCGGGAACATTCTTCCTGCATCTAATCTGTCCAGTCCCGTCAGAATTTTATATGTTTCTACAAGAACCCCTCTCATCCTTCTAAACTCCAATGAATACAGGCCCAGTCGATCCAGTCTATCCTCATTTGCCAGTCCTGCCATCCCGGGAATCAGTCTGGTGAATCTTCGCTGCACTCCCTCAATAGCAAGAACGTCCTTCCTCAGATTAGGAGACCAAAACTGAACACAGTATTCCAGGTGAGGCCTTACTAAGGCCCTGTACAACTGCAGTAAGACCTCCCTGCTCCTATACTCAAATCCTCTAACTATGAAGGCCATCACACCATTTGCCTTCTTCACTGCCTGCTGTACCTGCATGCTAACTTTCAATGACTGATGTACCATGACACCCAGGTCTCGTTGTACCTCCCCTTTTCTTTATCTGCCGCCATTCAGATAATATTCTGCCTTCGTGTTTTTGCCACCAAAATGGATAACCTCACTTATCCACATTATACTGCATCTGCCACACGTTTGCCCACTCACCTAACCTGTCCAAGTCACCCCGCAGCCTTTTAGCGTCCTCACACCGCCACCCAGCTTAGTGTCATCTGCAATCTTGGAGATATTATACTCAATTCCCTCATCCAAATCACCAATGTATATTGTAAATAGCTGGGGTCCCAGCACTGAGCCCTGCAGCACCCCACAGTCACTGCCTGCCATTCTGAAAAGGACCCGCTTATCCTGACTCTCTGCTTCCTGTCTGCCAACCAGTTCTCTATCCACGTCAGTACACTACCCCCAATACCATGTGCTTTGATTTTGCACACCAATCTCTTGTGTGGGACTTGTCAAAGGCCTTTTGAAAGTCCAAATACACCACATCCACTGGTTCTCCCTTGTCCACTCCACCAGTTATATCCTCAAAATATTCGAGGAGATTTGTCAAGCAGGACTCCCTATCATAAATCCATGCTGACTTGGACCGATCCTGTAACTGCTTTCCAAATGTGCTGCTATTTCATCTTTAATAATTGATTCCAACATTTTCCCCACTACTGATGTCAGGTTAACCAGTCTATAAATACCCGTTTTCTCTCTCCCTCCTTTCTTACATTAGCTACCCTCCAGTCCATAGGAACTGATCCAGACTCGATAGACTGTTGGAAAATGATCACGAATGCATCCACTATTGTTAGGGTTATTTCCTTAAGTACTCTGGGATGCAGACTATCAGGCCCTGGGGATTTATCAGCCTTCAATCCCATCAATTTCCCTAGCATAATTTCCCGTCTAATGAGGATTTCCTTCAGTTCCTCCTTCCACTAGACCCTCGGTCCCTTAGTATTTCCGGAAGGTTAATCGTGTCTTCCTTCGTAAAGACAGAACGAAAGTATTTGTTTAACTGGTCCGCCATTTCTTTGTTCCCCATTATAAATTCACTTGAATCTGACTGCAAGGGACCTACGTTTGTTTTCACTAATCTTTTTCTCTTCACATATCTATAGAAGCTTTTACAATCAGTTTTTATGTTGCCAGCAAGCTTCCTCTCGTACTTTATTTTCTCCCTCCTAATTAATCCCTTTGTCCACCTCTACTGTATTACAAAGTTCTCCCAGTCCTCAGGTTGGTGCTTTTTCTGGCCAATTTATATGGCTCTTCCTTGGATTTAACACTATCCTTAATTTCCCTTGTTAGCCACGGTTGAGCCACCTTCCCAGTTTTATTTTTACTCCAGACAGGGATGTACAATTGTTGAAGTTTATCCATGTGATCTTTAAATGTTTGCCATTTCCTATCCATCATCAAACCCTTTAAGTATCACTCGCCAGTCTATTCTCACTAATTCACGTCTCATTCCATTGAAGTTACCTTTCCTTAAGTCTCTGAATTAACTATGTCACTTTCCATCTTAATAAAGAATTATATCATATTATGGTCGCTCTTCCCCAAGGGGCCTCGCACAACAAGATTTAAATTAGTCCTTTCTCATTACCCATCACCCAGTCCAGGATGGCCAGTCCTCCAGTTGGTTCCTCGACATATTGGTCTAGGAAACCATCCCGAATACACTCCAGGAAATCCTCCTCCACCGCATTGCTACCAGTTTGGTTAGCCGAATCAATATGTAGATTAAAGTAATTAAAGAGTTGCGGGAAAGATGGGCACAGATTTGGGAGGTGACAACCCGTTCAAGGACTTTGGAGAGGAAAGGGAGGTTGGAGATGGGTCGGTAGTTTGCAAGGATGGAGGGGTCAAGGATTGTTTTTTTGAGGAGAGGGGTGATGACGGCAGATTTGATGGGGAGGGGGACAGTACCTGAGGAGACCGTTAACGATGTCAGCTAACATAGGAGCCAGAAAAGGAAATTGAATGGTCAGCAGTTTAGTGGGAATAGGATCGAGGGAGAAAGAAGTGGGTTTAATGGACAAGATGAGTTTGGAGAGTTCATGAAGGGAGATCGGAAAGAAACTGGAGAAAATTGTGAGTTCAGGGCTAGGGCAGAGGGGAACCTTAGAGGAAGCTTGGCTCGGTGGGCTAGAGGAATTAACATCTTGCATCTGGCTCGGAGCACTTTCCCACCTCAGGACCATCCTCTCTTGTATCCGTCCAAGCAACGGTTCTGCTGTCATCCACCCCACAAATGAAGCAGCGCCTGAGGAGATCCTCGGCCAGGTGGCTTGGAGTCAGGAGGGGAAGGGGAAGGGGTAGAGATGGGGAGGAGAAACGGGATGGGGGTTGAACGAAAGTGAGGTGCATGGCCGCAGGTGTTGTCTGGGGCATATTTTTAGGTTGCTGCTGCTATTTTGGTGGGAGTGTCGGGGCAAGGGGCGAGGGGGCTACCTTGTTGGTTTGCATTTGTGTTCTGTTTTGCGAGAAATGGGGACCATTGTAATGATGTAAATGTGATGAATTTGTTGTTGGCTGGGACGGGGGTGGGTGGGGTGTTTTTACAGATATACTTATGATTTCAGACAAATGGTTGGATTAAATGTTTTTTTATTCAACATGACCTTGTTACGCATTGGCTCAGATAGCTGCACCATTACACACTGGTGATTCCTTAACATGAAAGGGTATAATTACACTTAACTTGAATCAACTTAAACTTTAACTGTCACCAAGGTGATGCACACCATTGATGTATGACCTGCACATCCAGCAGTGTTGCAGCTTTGTAAATACACCAACGTTCTTTCAAGCAAAGCGCTCATTTATGAGCTGCTGATGTAAGAGTCTTGCAGCTATGATGCCACCACAGGCCCTTTCCTGCGGTATAGAGGGGGGCAGGGGCATGGTTTCAGCATCAGCCTGATTGTCTGCCCCAATGTCAGTGTCCACCTCCTCGTCCTCCTCTTCCTCGCTCTCCTGAGGTGGACCGTCAGACCCTTCAGGCAATTCTTGTTCCCTCCTGATAGCCAAGTTGTGCAGCATGCAGCACACCAACATGAATTGAGCTACCTGCTCAGGGGTGGTATTGGAGCTCGCCTCCTGAGCGGTCCAGGCATCTAAAGCTCTGCTTAAGCACTCCAATGGTTTTCTCAACGATATTGTGAGTGGATCTGTGGCTGTCGTTGTATTGCTTCTTGGCTTCGGTGTGGGTGTCATGTAGGGGATCATCAGCCAGGTGGCGAGGCCATATCCTTTGTCACCAAGCATCCAGCATAGACCTTGTGGCTGATTGGTAAACATGTCAGATACAGTGCTTTCACGCAGGATGTGAGCACCATGGATGCTGTCCGGAAATTTAGCATTCACTGCCATAATAATTTGCTGGTCATCGACAATGAGTTGCACATTCAGGGAGTGGAATCCCTTGTGGTTCCTGAAAACTTCTGCATCCTGAAAAGGTGCCCGCATCGCGATGTGCATAAAGTCTATTGCTCCCTGCACTTTGGGGAAGTTTGCAATTCGGTAGAATCCTAAAGCCCTCTCAGTCTGAGCCTCCCTGGTCTTAGGGAAGCTGATAAAGTCCTACATGCATGCAGGGCTTCAGTGACCTGTCTAATGCAGCAATGTGTGGCATGCTGAGATATAGTGCAAATGTCGCCAGCTGAGGCCTGAAAGGAACCCAACATGTAGAATGACAGTACCACGGTCATTCTATGTAATGCATTTAGATGCTCCAGTTGCAGTGGTGTCGTAAGTTAAATCTAGTCACGTATGTTATATCGACTTACTGTACAATTTGCCAACCAAATGAAGGGACTTGGGTCTGTGGATAAATTATGGGAAGTGTAATGCATTTTAGGCATTGTGACCCCTGTTATGTACATTGGATTGTGAGTTCTTGTATTTGCTGCAGATGTTAGAACATGTTGCCCCACCTCTTTGGCTATGTTTTGTTAGAGTCCGGTCTGCTGAATTGGAGCGGCATTTATCTGTTTCAAGCTATAATTTATACCCAAATTACAACCAAAAATAAAAAAAGATATTGTGCAGATCAATAAAAACAGTTGTTGGATTTATAATTCTTGAGTGATTTGTGTTTGCATAATAATTGCCTTTATCAGTTCAGTGATCGTGTACTTGTCTCACTTATCCTGCAGGAAATACCATATCTTATAGCATTGGTGGGCTTCTTACCGATTTCCTTTCTGAGCAACAGCGCAACACTCCTGAAAACATTCTATTCGTTTTTTTTTTGCTGTATTTAGATCAATACATTACCATTGCAAGTGGTTTGGAATGGTAGAACCTTGAGTGTCTGGTTCATAGCACATTTTAATTATGTCTAATGGAATCCGATAAGGCTGTATATTACGGAATTAAATTATTTGGAATACATGGATGGCAATTTAAAAATACATCTACTTTGATTTTTGTCTACCAATTCCCCACACAAAGAGGTGCATATTCCCAAGTGTATTATATGGGCATATTGTTGAGTGAAGGTCAGGAACATTAGAGTCGGAGTCACCAAAGCCATCTTCAGACCATCAGCAGAGACTTGCGAGCAGGTCAACTTGTCTTCTTGGCAACACAAAGGTGCAAGGGGGCTGGAAGAGGGGAGGAAGTAGCAAAAAACATGCCGGACTATTTTTTTAACCTGTTTATCCTCTCCACCAAGCAGTGGTACATTGCACAGGAAAGGACAAAACATTAAATGAGGCTAAAAAGGTGATTTTAGCCGTATTAATACAAGGTTGTAACTTTTGTGGCATTGCTCGGGTTGAGAAATTTGAAAAAATAGAAATTTATAAAAATTGATTGTTGTAAAATTTAGATATTTTTCTTGTGTCTCTCATCTTGTTTATTACCTTTTACTTGCTTTTGCCATCCCCCATTCATTTTTTTAATTTTCTTTGCTTGTTATTTTATTCTTCTTTGATAATGATTTAACCGTTTATTGAACCTTTCAGTTTATTTTTCTTGTCTTGTTTCTTTTTTTAATTGTCTTGAGATTGTGGTTCTGATCTACTTTTCGAATTGCCTTGAGTCCAATGTTACAAGAAGCAAGGGAGAGAGCAGAATGGGAACAGTGCTCCATGGGAGAGGCAGTATAGCAAGAGTGAGCACACAGCACAGCAGATTGTATGGCAGAAGCCATCACTTGCTGGTGGAGGAAACACAGCCAAAGCTGTACACAGTATGAACTGGCACGAAGCAGGGAGAAAACAAAACATGGGGAGTTGGCACTCAGCAGCAATCTGATGACACAGCTGAGGCTGTGGTATGGAGGACGAAATGAAGTTGGGGAGTGGCCCTGAAGTGAAGCAGAAGGCCAGCAATGATGTTACTGGGTATTAAGGACACAGATGTACAAATGCCTGAAAAATATTGGGAGGGGAGGTCCACCAGAGGAAAGAAATTCCTAGGAAAGCAGTAAAATGCTATTTGAGATCTAGGAAACCAGAGAGCCTCATGAGGCAACTTTATTGGATGGATTTCAAAAGGACATGGGAAAATTTATGGGCAAAGATTTTGAAGATTTTTTGTGAATAATTTCATGTTTTTATTTACTTGTATGTCAAAGTTTTATTTTAAGCTACATTTCATCACCTGCCTAAGAAAACAACATGGCTGCTCAAAGAAATTGATAGGTTCAGCTAATTGTAGTTGCTAATTCCTAATTAGTAGCTTTGAAAAACTTTTGAGCAATTTGATTGGTTTGTATCAGGCCAGGTGGATAAGGTGGTTAAGAAGGCATACGGAATGCTTGCCTTTATTGACTGAGGCATAGAATACAAGAACAGGGAGATTATGCTTAAATTGTATAATACTTTGGTTAGGCCACAGCTGGAGTACTGTGTGCAATTCTGGTCGCCGTATTATAGGAAGGACGTGATTGCACTAGAGAGGGTGCAGAGGACTACAGAGGGTGCAGAGGAGATTTACTACGATGCTGTCTGGAATGGAGAATCTTAGTTATGAGGACAGATTGGATAGGCTGGGTTTGTTTTCATTGGAACAGAGGAGGTTTAGAGGAGACCTCATTGAGGTGTACAAAATTTTGAAGGGCCTGGATATGGTGGATAGCAAGGGCCTATTTCGCTTGGTGGAAGGGTCTATTACGAGGGGGCATAGTTTTAAGGTGGTTGGTGGAAGGTTCAGAGGGTATTTAAAGGGGGGCTTCTTCACTCAAAGGGTTATGGGGGTCTAGAACTCACTGCCTGGAAGAGTGGTGGATGCAGAAATCCTCACCACATTTAAAAGATGGTTGGATGGGCATTTAAAATGCCGTTACCTGCAGGGTTACGGACCTAGAGCTGGTAAATGGGATTAGACTGGATAAATTCTTGTTGGCTGGTGCAGATATAATGGTAAGTACTGCAGGGAATCGAATATAGTCAGGATGATCTCCTGGACTAGTTTCAATCGCCTGGGTGGGTCGGAGAGGAATTTTCCCAGATTTTGTTTTTTCCCCAATTGGCCTGGATTTTTATCTGGTTTTTGCCTTTCCCAGGCGATCACATGGCTCCAGTTAGGATGGAGTGTAGAATGTTTCAGTATAAGGGGTGTTGCAGTTGTGTGGGACAGATTGGTTGGGCTGGGTGCTCTTTACCTTTCCACCATTATTCATAGGTTTATATGTAACCTTCAGGTCTGCTGACCGAGAGCTGTGCGGCTCTTTGTCGGCTGGCGCAGACAAGATGGGTTGAAATGGCCTCCTTCTGCACTGTAAATTTCTATGTTTCTATGTTTCTATGTATGGGTTGCTGGCTTGTGTAAGAGAAGGGCAAAATTTGTGGAAAACCCCGCAAGTGTTTGGACTCATTGGAAAGGAAATTTAATTTGGAACTATCCATCAGAAAGTTTGAAGTCCTAAAATGCTCTTGGAAGGAATAACGAACTTTAATCGAATTTGGGATACTACAAGACAAATTAAGTCTGTGGGCAGGTCTAGAGAACTAAAGAAACCAGTTTGATTATTGAAACTGTCTGGGTGACATTGAGACTAAAGTAAATTGTCTGGAAAATGGATACTTGAAATCCACAAGAGACATTAACATTGCAACAATTAACTCAGAGATGGCCAGCCATCAACCTGAACCTGGAAAGCCATTTTCAGCCTATGCATAAAAACAAAAGGCCCACTCCAACCTGCATGCAAAAACCAAGCACAAAGAACTTTGCGATTACCAAGCTAATATTTCCATCAAGAAACAGATTTCGAAGATCAACCCACCTGAGACATATTAACTTTTAACGAGACTGGCAAAATATTAGGAAGAAATGTCGAGCCCGCCAAAATTAAACAAAGAATTTTGCTCTGATTTGGCACGAAGATTAGGACAGCTCCTGCAGTATAACTGGCCCCTGTTTTAACAAAGGGTATACCATACTACGCCTATGTCATCAAGAAGGAAGAAAAACCAACGCGACAATGTAAACTAATTTCTCCAGCCTCCATGTCCTGAAATCGAAAAGGAAGGAAGAACATCACCATCGCGGCAGCAACCGACCACAGCCAACGTGGTACCATTAAAACCACCGCGATTGATCAACCTCGAAACAAACCTTCACAAGGAAGTAACTGAAGAATCGAAAGTTTCCACTCTACAATCTAGTCCTGATTACCAACAGGTGAAAACGTTACTGAAAAGGACTTTGAAACCTATTTCTAATGAAAGAAAACGGGTACTTACCTCACAAATCCAAAACGCGCCCTACCGCATCAGCGGACTCAACCCAACTGAAGATTGCACAGTAAGAAGCCCTCTTCGATGTTCGGGGTATGGCAAGCAGAACCTACAGAATCGAAGAATCCCGAAATCGCGAACTACCGCTAACTGAGCAGAAAGGTTGATAAACATAGTCCCTGTCTGCCCTGGAGTCTAACCTAGTAAGTATTAGGTATTTGGGAGGTGGGAGGTGTAATTTTCATTGCAACCCCTTTGAATGTGTGATGTACTGTTCTTTATTAGTGTAATTATAAGTGTGACATTGTATTTTCTTATCCTTAATAAAATCAAAGTTCTTTTGCACCAAACCAGTGGTCTTTTGCATTTTATCACATCCCCCAAATAAATCCTAGGTCTAGAACCCAAAGGAGTGGAAGCGATTCGAACCGCTCAAGTAGGTCAGAGGTGAACCTGACCCCCAGGACCACCCCTTACCTTGAATCACTAGTCAGTAACACTCCAATAGAGTACCAAGAATATGTAAGGGCAAACCTTGCAGCTTTTGCCACTCACAAACACGACTGTGCAAGAATATACGGGGGAGGTTGGCTCTCGGGGTCAGGAATTTTGCTTACCTTGCATGACACTCGAATGTGTAGTGTGTCACAGGGGGGACTATAATAGAAGGGCAAAATTTGTGGGAACCCCCCCCCCCAGTGTTTGGACTCATTGGAAAGGAAATGTAATTTGGAACTATCTACCAGAAAGTTTGAAGTCCTAAACTGCTCATGGAAGAAACTTCGAACTTTAATCGAATTTGGGATTCTACAAGACAAATTAAGTTTGTAGGCAGGTCTAGAGAACTAAAGAAGCCAGTTTGATTACTGAAACTGTCTGGGGCATTGAGACTAAAGTAAATTGTCTGGAAAATGGATACTCGAAAACCCTTCTCCACAAGAAACGTTAACATTGCAACAATTAACTCAGAGATGGCCAGCCATCAACCTGAACCTGGAAAGCCATTTTCAGCCTATGCATAAAAACAAAAGGCCCACTCCAACCTGCATGCAAAAACCAAGCACAAGGAACATTGCGATTACCAAGCTAATATTTCCATCAAGAAATAGATTTCGAAGATCAACCTACCTAAGACATATTAACTTTTAACGAGCCCGGCAAAATATTATAAAGAAATGTCGAGCCCACCAAAATTAAACAAAGACTTTTGGTCTGATTCGGCGCGAAAATTAGGACAGCTCCTACAGTATAACTGGCCCCTGTTTTCACAAAGGGTATGCCATACTACGCCTATGCCATCAAGAAGGGAGAGAAACCAATGCCACAGTTGTAAACTAACTTCTCCAGCTTCGACATCCTGAAATTGAAAAGGAAGGAAGAACATCACCATCGCGGCAGCAACCGACCACAGCCAACATGGTACCACTAAAACCACCGCAATCGACCAACCTCGAAACAAAACTTCACAAGGAAGAAACCGAAGAATCGCAAAGTTTACACTGTACTATCAAGGCCTGACTACCAACAGGTGAAAACGTTACCTAAAAGGACTTTGAAACCTATTTCTAATGAAAGAAAATGGGTACTTACCCCACAAATCCAAAACGCACCCTACCGTATCAGCGGACTCAACCCAACTGAAGATTGCACAGTAAGAAGTCCTCTCCGACGTTCGGGGTACGGCAAGAAAACCTACACAATCCAATGAACCCCGAAATCGTGAACTACCGCTAACTGACCAGGAAGGATTAGTAAGTATAGTCCCTGTCCGCCCTGGAGTCTAACCTAGCCAGTATTAGGTATTTGGGAGGTGGGAGGTGTAATTTTCACTGCAATGTGTGATGTACTGTTCTTTATTAGTGTAATTATAAGTGTGACATTGTATTTTCTTATCCTTAATAAAATCAAAGTTCTTTTGCACCAAACCAGTGGTCTTTTGCACTTTATCACATCCCCCAAATAAATCCAGAGTCTAGAACCCAAAGGAGTGGGAGCAATTCGAACCGCTCAAGTAGGTCAGAGGTGAACCTGACCCCCGGGACCACCCCTTACACTTGTGATCCTTGTTTTTTCGACCTATCTGTATTGGAGAAAGTCAATATGGTTAACTTAATAGATGGGTTTATTTGAGGCAGTCAGAAAAGTGTCAACAGAGTTTTTTTTATGCTAGAGACCTATTTAACATGCATACCTATACATTTAATATGTGATATATTCATTAATGGCTGAACATGCTATATGAAAGACTGTTAACTGTATGGATAGATTGTTAGATAGCGCATTCATATTAGACTCTGGGATTTGTTCAATTTGCCTTGCTGGAAGCTGTTTATATCTATATATTTATCTAAACTGAAGTAAGGCTTAGCAAAAATATTAAGATGCAAGCAAAAAGAAAGTTAAAAAGAAAAAGAAAGATCGCCTTCTACATTACTCCTTACTCAGCAAGGGATTTAAATATTTATATTTTTCATGTGGTATTTCAACTGCTTATCTGTCTGACAACTCTGATAAAATGTATCATACTTGTGGCTGGTGGATCTTCATATGCTATGTTTTACCTTAATGACAGAAGATGGATTGGGACAGAAGAGTATAATGTGTCAACTAATATAGCCTTTATACAACTTCTCAATAGAAAATACTGCATCTTGTCCAAAGACATTTTAATGGTGTATGTCTATTTTTATGTTTTTGAGTTAAAAGTACATGTGCTTCTTTAAACATTATTGTATTAGGTGCCAATTTCAACAAGCTTTCCTCATTTATTATTTGTTAAAAAACAAAAACAATCTCAGTTCCTATTTTCCATCTAACCCCTTAATTTATTTTCCCGTTCAACTTTAGCCAACTCTGCCTTCATACCTTTGTAATTGCCTTTATTTAAGTTCCTGTAGACCACTACCATTAGTGACTTTTTTCCCTTATTATTTCTTATCTCCACCCAAACTGATTCTACATCATGACCTTCTGAGCCAATATCATTTCTCACGACTGCACTGATCTCATCCTTTATTAACAGAGCTACCCTACTCTTTTCCTTTCCGAATATCCTTCGGAAAAGGCAAATACCCCTGAATATTCAGTTCCCAGCCTTGGTCACCTTGCAACCACGTCTTGGTAATGGCTATCAGATCATACCCATTTGTTTCTATTTGTGCCGTCAACTCATCTATCTTGTTATGAATGCTGCGTGCATTCAGATAAAGAGCTTTTAACTTTGTGTTTTTATCATTTTTTCCTACTCTGACCCCACTTTCTGATACTCTTATGTTTATACGCTCTGTCCCTTCCTGTCACACTCTGGTTATCATTACCCCTATCAGTACCCTGCACTACAGCCTTCCCCTTTCTCTTTGACTTTTTAAATTTCCACTCACTGGATCCCCCCCCACCCCCCCCCCGCCCTAGTATTTAGTTTAAAGGCCTGTCTACAGCCGTAGTTATTCAATTTGTCAGGACACTGGTCCCAGCCTGGTTCAAGTGAAGCCCGTCCTGACAGAACAGCTCCCTCTTATCCCAGTATTGGTGCCAGTGCCCCATGAATTGAAACCCATTTCTCCCACACCAATCTTTGAGCCACGCGTTCATCTCTCTGATCTTATTTACTCTATGCAAATTTGGTCGTAGCTCAGGTAGTAATCCAGAAATTATTACCTTTGTGGTTCTGCTTTATAATTTCGCCCCTAGCTACTCATACTCCCTCAGTAGAACCTCTTTCTTAGTCCTACCTATGTTGTTGGTACCTACGTGGACCATGACAACTGGACCTTTCCCCTCCCCATCCAAGTTCCTCTCCAGCCCACAGGTGTCCTTAACCCTGGTACTGGGCAGGCAACACAGCCTTCAGGACTCATGCTCTCGGCTGCAGAGAGCAATACCTATTCCCCTAACTATACTATCCCCAACACTGCTACATTTCTTTTTACTCCCCCAACTTGAATGGCCCCCTGTACCACGGTGCTGTGATCAGTTTACTGATCCTCTCTGCATTCCGTGCTCTCATCCACACTGGGAGTAAGAACCTCGTACCTGTTGGACAAGAGCAAGAGCTGAGGCTCCTCCATCACTACCTCCTAGATCCCCATACCTTCCTCACTTGTAGTCATACTCTCCTGTCCCTGACCATGGACCAAATTTGAATTATTTAACCTAAAGGGTGTGACCGCTGCTGGAATGCAGCGTCCAGGTAACTCTCCCCCTCCCTGATGTGTCGCAGTGTTTGAAGCTCGGACTCCAGTTCATCAACACGGAGCCGAAGTTCCTCGAGCTGCCAACATTTACTGCACATGTGGTCCCCGTGGATCAAACTGGAGTCCACAAGCTCCCACATGCTGCAGCTATAACACATCGCCTGCATTTATTGAATCCGGCTTTTCTAATGCATAAGGATAAAAGAATATGGGCATAAGTACACAACACACTAATCATGTGGAGAGTTATCTTTATTCAAACTGTATTTCTAAAAGATTAATATATATGTTTAAATACTGTACAAATAATGACAAAATAGAACACAGTTGTAAGTCTGTTCAAAATGTTCTCATTTAACTGACCTTACTCTAATTTGAGAGTGAACAATATAGCAATTGGATGGGTCAAACAGTTCATTCACAGTACAATGATAGGCCCTAGAATGGAATACATGTTCTAAGTAATGAACTGTAAAGACGATTGGTCACAGCAAGCCGTATAGCGGTGATTCTGCGACCCTTGTTTCCTTTGGAGAAGCCATGTTTGCCAAGAGGTGGGTCAGAGATAGAGCTGCAACATTTCAGCTCAAATTCTATGATCCACACTCCCTCTGAATGCTGCTCCCTGCTGAGAGAGTGGGATTATAGTATCATCCCTTTTATTAAAGAAAACAGCAATCTGTTTTGTGCAGCAATTCCTCCTCTAATCTAAGAGAATGATTCACTTGCGAGTGTGAATGACACATCACTATTATATTGGGAATGGCAAATGGAAAGAAAAGATATTAAAATTTCAAAATTTTACAAAAATATAACTTAGCAATCAATGAGAAGACATAGTCAAAGGGAGTGTGGATCAGACAATCAGGCCTACAATGTTGTAACTCTATCTTTGACTTGTGCTCCCTTTGAACCCAGCTTCTAGCAAAGGATCAGTGAATTTGCCGTTAATTATTTTAATAGATCTGAGGAATCTCAGGATTTGGTTAGGTTTAGAAATCTTTAGAATTTGCACTCATGAAGAAGATTTCCCCTATACACTATAAATAATAAAATGTTAAACAACAAGATCACAAAAATTATTAGAGATTTCAGGAAGGCATTTGACACATAATAGGCTACTACATACATCCAAGCCCATGGAATAGATGGAATGTATTGAAATGTATCTAAAGTGTCCAAATGTACAAATGATGCCAAATTGGGAGGAGTGACAAATGATAAATATCAATGTGCACAAATTGAAAACGAACTCAACACACTTTATCAGTGGGTGTAGAACTGGCTGATGCAGTTTAATACAGGGAATGATACGATTATGAGATTTGGCAGACGGATGGTTAATGTGCGAAATGGTAATGTGCTTGAGGTATCAGAGCAGGCGAGAGATCTTGGAATTATAGTGGACAGGTCACTCAAACCATCAGCACAACATTCCCAGGCTGTTAAAAAAGCAACCAAAATGTTGGGATGCATAGCAAATGTAAATACAGAGAGGTCATTTTAACACTATTTGACCCTGGAGAGACTACATCTAGAACACTGCGTGCAGTTTTGGTCTCCCTATTTCAATAACAATATTCAATTATTGGAGAGGGTACAGAGAAGGGCTGCACGGGTTAATCCCAGAGTTTATGAGAACAATCCCAGACATATGATAACAAATTGACTACTGTTGTCTTATTGTGATTGAAAACAGAAAACCCAGAGAGGATAAATTAGAAGTTTTTATGAAAGTTTTGGACAAATTGGATCCCCCGGGCAAATGACCCAAATTTCTCCCCCAAAGGGTCATATTTACAAATTAAGTTCAACAAAAGGAAATAATAGAACATGCAATCATACTGCACAAAAGGAGGCTATTCAGTCCATCATGTCTGTGAAGAGCTATCCAGGTGGTGCCCTCTCCTGCTCTTTCCTAATCTCCCTGCAAATGTCTCCTTTTCAAGTATATATCCAATTCCCTTTTGAAAGTTACAATACAACCTGCTTCCAACACCCTTTTAAGCAGTGCATTTCAAATTGTAACAACTCACTGCATAATTTTTTTTCCTCATCTCTTCCCTGGCTTTTTAGCCAATTATCCCAAATCTGTGTTCTCTGGTTACTGAACTTCCTGCCAATGGAAAACATTTCTCCCTACCTACTCTATCAAAACTCTTCATCATTTTGAACATCTCTATTAAATCTCCCCTTAACCTCTCTGCTCTAAGGAGAACAATCCTAGCTTATCTAGCCTCTCCACATAACTGAAGTCTCTCATCCCTGGTACCATTCTGGTTAATCTTCTCTGCACCCCTCCAAGCCTTGACATCCTTCCAAAAGTGTAGTGTGCAGTATTTGACACAATACTCTAGTTGAGACCACACCTATGATTTATAAAGGTTTAACATAACTTATATGATTTTGTACTCTGTGCCTCTATTTATAAAGCCCAGGATCCTGTATAGTTTTTAAAAAGCCTTATCAACTTGTTCTATCTGTCAAAATACAGGAGGAACATTTTTTTTTACTAAAGGTGATCAGTATTTGGAACAGATTACTGGCATGGGTGGTGGAACAAGAAACCTTAATTGGTTTCAAGGAGGAACTATACAGGTTCTTGTCAACAAATGGGATTCAGGGTTATTAGAAAGGGAATACTATGGCTAAGTGGCTATATGGACCAAAGGTCTTCAATTGCCTGAAACTATTATTATGAGGATGCCCATTCAGTCCAACTAGCTCATTCTTGCATAGAAATGAGGATCCCACAAAGAAGTATCTAACAGCCTCTTGAATAAGCCTAGAGTTTTTGGTCCCACTCTCCTACCCAGAAGACTATTTTAAGTATTAAATATTCTTTGGTGCAGAAGTACTGCCTGACATCAGTCCTGATTTGTACTAATGTCCCATTATCCTACAGTCATGGTTTAACTAACTTGAAATAGTGCCCAGGATTAACCTATTCTGTTCGACTCAGCATCTTGTACATCAATGTCTATAAGGTCCCTCATTCACTTTCTTTGAAGACTAAAGGATCACATTTTTGAACCTTTCCTTGTGGCTCTTCTCTGTACTGTTTCCAGAGCCTGGGTGTTTCCCCTGTGCCTCAGTGACCAGAACTGAGCACAGTATTTAAGGTGTGACCTGTCCAGGCCACTATTGAATACAGATCACGAACACAGTATGATAGCCTCAGACTTGCATAGGAACAGGGGTAGGCCATTTAGCCTGTCATCCTGTTCCGTCATTCAATTAGATCAATGTTGCTGTCTATCTCAACTCCATTTACTTGCCTTTGCTCCATATCCTGTTTCCAGACCCTGGGTGTTTCCCTTACATTACAGATTTCCAATATAGTGCAGCATACTGTTCGCTTTGTAGATTGCTGCTCTGTAATGGGTGGACATAATCATTGTTGAGTCAACTAGCATGTCCAGATCTCATTCAGTCTCTCCCCTAGATAGATTCAACAACATTGATTAAATAAGCAGATCCTCCGTTTTTTTTTAAGTGAGTAAAAGCTTGCTCTTATTTCGAATTTCATCTGCCATAGATCTGTCTACTTGCAAATTTTGCCTAGATCCGTCTGTAATTCCTCAGTGACTTCTCCAGACTTTATTCGTCCCCCCTCAGTTTAATATCTTCTGTGAATGTGCCAACCTTGCTCAGCATTCTAAATCCAAATTATTATTTTAAATCAGAAACAGCACCAATCCCCGGGGATTTCACTCTGTATGTATATCTCCCTAGCCGGACTCGATTCCCCTACCTAACACATGTAGCTTCCGCTTTTTCAGTCAATTACTTACCCACTTCCACTATGTAGCAGCCTTTCATGTGGAACTTTACTGAGGCTTTCGTTGAAGTCAAGGTACATTATGTTTTCCATATTCACTTGGGATGTCACTGCCTCAAAATGGTCAAGGAGGTTGGTTGGGCAGGGTTTTCCCCATCTGAAAACATAATTAGTTACCATTTATTAGGTTACTTTTATAGTACTCAACTTAGTTCCCAATGATCAGTTTCATTATTTTGCCAGCTACTGATGAAAGATATAGGGCCGAAAATTCTGGCTTTGCCGGCATCGTATGAAATGTGCACGGACCTAGCGAGGCCTCGCAAAAGCCGGTTTTCAGGGCGCGATGCGCATGCGCCGAAAGCCAACTTTTCCGATCTATCAATGATTTCTCGAGACAGATCCTCCACATACCTAGGAGAAGGACATCCGTGCAGCAGAGATTGGGCTATTTGCCCAACTCATGCCTAGCGTGTGTCCTTCAAACTTTTACGCTTGGCAAAAGCAGGTGCATAGCTTACTTTTACTAGCGTAACACTTTTAAAACATAGAAAATTAAATTTAAACACTCATTTTTATATTAAAAACTCTGTCCATTAAGGTAAGTTTATTTTAACCCTATTAAAACACATTAAAAAAAATTCCCCCAAATATTTTTTTCTAAAATATTTAATTACTTTTAATTTCAATTAATTTAAAATATGTGAGGTGTTTTATTTATTTATTATGCTCTGTTTCTGTGTTTTAGGGGGTTATTCTCATTGATAGTAATGGGAACTCGTACAAACGGAGTTCCTATTTTTAATCAATGAGAATACTGCATAGTGATTGGTGGTCCAGGCCCACGTTACTCCAGCATGTACGTACGTACCTGAAAGACATCTTCCTATGCACTGCACAGCGAATCTAGGCCTCCAACCGTAATTCTACGTTCCTCCAGTCCACCAGATACTTTTGTGGATTTCACCCCCATAAACCACTTATAAAGAATGCATTGATAATTTTAGTACATAGAAGAAGTCTTTCTCCATGGTTTTTAATCTGATCTGAAATCCTTGATTAAACTACAGCTTGTGTAATGTTATTGATGACTCTAAACTGGAGTGATAATAAAATAATGAGGATTTCCTCACTTGGAAAGAGAAAGCAAAGAGTGGTTGTAGTCCCAGGCCAGTGCCAACATAATTATGAGCCAGCTGCCAAAAGGCAAAAAATTGGCTCACTGTAGATTCCTCACCTGAGTTTTTTTATGTCTCTTACATCCCTTCTGTTACTGACAGAAGGTGTTTTGCCTTTTCTTACCACTTCTTCACAGCAATGCAACTGAGTTTGCGAACTCAATATAGTGGGTGATCAAACCTACCTACCTTATTTCACTCCGTGGCATTGTCCATTGGTACTTCATCACATAGTAAGTAGCACCAAATATTTAAACTAAAAATAATTATTTATTTTATTTACTATCTATATTTTGAAGACGATACCTGTTGGCTTCGGTAAGCTGTTTCCACTTAACTCGAAGAGAAAAAATTGGCAGAAGTATGTGTGTATGGGGCAGAGGTGCGGAGGTGGTGGGGGGGGGGGTGGGGGGTGGGGGAGGGGAGCGGTGGGTTATCACGTGGCTGTCTCAAACCATTTTCCCAATGCACCAATTCTTAGAGATAAGGGCTTTGAAAATCAATTCCATAGCGGCCATTGTTTTGGGTCGAAAATGGCGAACGAGCAGCGCGCACACAATTCTGGTGCTGGCCGTGCCGGATGCCATCTTCTGTGAGGGCAGTAGCATCGGTGCTGGGAGCGTGCACCAGATGTATGTGGAGTAGGAAGATTGTGATGTTAATCAGTGCTTAAGGCTGATTTGATGCCAGCACTGCCATTTTCGTCCTCAACGCTGGAAGTAACGTCCTTTGTTAACCTCGCTCAGCTGAACGTGCATTCAGAAGCTGCAAGGGCCCCATACCAGCTGTAAAGTCGTGTCCCCTCAGTACAGATTCACACGAGGCATCTAGAGAAGTCAAGGTCACTCTGGACCTGCACCTTTATTTCACAGCTCTGGAATGCTGCATTTACTTGAGACCTGTCCTTATATACCTGTCTCTTGCAAGTGCACCCCTGGTGGTAAGGTATGCTGGTGGTTACAGGTCATATCTTATTACAGTCATGTATAGCATGTTAGGATACAGTTATATATAATAATGTAAGATACATGACATCACCCTCCCCCAAGGTCTTATTGTCTTTATAGGTTCAGTCTCTCAGGTAGTCTACGCTCTCGCGTGGAGCGTCTGAGTTGTTGTTCAGTTGTTTGCCTTGGTGTCTGTTTTTCTTTGGGTGTGGTTGCTGGTATCTCGCCTGGGCTGTCTGTTTCGATTGGTGTGATTGTTGTTGACTCGCCTGGGCTGTCTGTTGGGATTGCCCTTTCCTCAGGTTGTTCCCTCTGGCTGTCCACCAGGTGTGGCGAGTTCCACATTGTAGCCTGCCTCTAGTTCCGCAGTGTTGTTGGTAAATCTGCTTTTGACTTGGTCGACATGCCTCTGGCAGGTTTTGCCATTGTCCATTTGTACTACCAGTAGCCTGTTTCCTTCCTTGCCCGTTACTGTCCCTGCAAGCCATTTGGGACCCCTGCCATAGTTTAGTACAAACACTTTGTCCCCTATCTCAATCCATCTCCCCCTCGGATTTCTGTCATGGTACTCAGTCAGCTTACGGCGCTTTGCCTCAACGATTTCGTGCATTTCTGGGAGGATTAATGAGAGCCTTGTTTTTAAAGTGCTTTTCATCAACAGTTGCGCGGGGGGGGAACCCACTCAGTGAGTGCGGACGAGATCTGTATGCCAGCAGCAGTCGCGACAGGTGACCCTGCAGCGTGGGACCTTGGATTTTAAGCATGCCTTGTTTAATGATTTGCACTGCTCTCGCCGCCTGGCCGTTGGAGGCCGGCTTGAACGGTGCTGTCTTGACATGATTTATGTCGTGTTCAATTATAAAGTCTTGGAATTCTGTGCTGGTGAAGCACGGATCATTGTCATTGACCAATATGTCAGGGATTCCGTGCATTGCAAACATGGTTATGAGGCTCTCTACAGTGGTGGAGGCTGTGCTCGAGTTTAAAATGGTGCATTCGATCCACTTTGAAAATGCATCTACAACTACGAGGAACATTTTGCCCATGAATGGGCCCACATAGTCTACATACACTCGCGACCACGGTTTGGTAGGCCAGGGCCAGGGGCTCAGTGGAGCCTCCCTGGGGGCATTGCTGAGTTGGGCACAAATGGTGCACCTTCGGACGCAGAGCTCCAAGTCTGCGTCAATACCAGACCACCAGACGTGGGATCTGGCTATGGCCTTCATGAGAACGATCCCCGGGTGCTCGCGGTGGAGGTCCCGGACAAATGCCTCTCTGTCTCGCAGAGGCATGACTACTCGGCTGCCCCACATCAGGCAGTCTGCTTGTAGTGATAGGGTTTTAATTCCTCGGGGCAGGCATCGCGAGCCTCTGCCCAGTCACCGGTTAAGACACACCTTTTTACTAAGGATAACGTGGGGTCGCTGGCCGTCCAGGCTCTGATTTGGCGAGCCGTCATGGGCGAACCTGTGGACTCAAAGGCATTGATTGCCATGACTATCTCACAGTCCTGTTCGTCAGACCCTTCCGTGGTCGCCAGGGGTAGCCTGCTGAGCGCGTCGGCACAGTTGTCTGTGCCTGGTCTGTGCCTTATGGTATAGTCGTAGGACGCCAGAATGAGTGCCCACCGTTGAATTCACGCTTAGGCGTTGGCGTTTATTGCCTTGCTCTCGGATAGGAGGGACGTGAGTGTCTTGTGGTCAGTTTCTAATGCGAACTTGGCCCCGAAAAGGTATTAGTGCATCTTTTTGACACCATACACGCACGCGAGCGCCTCCTTCTGTACCATTCCGTACCCGCGCTCCACCCGCAAAAGTGACCTGGAGGCATAAGCTATGGGTTGTAATTTGCCCGCACTATTGACATGTTGCAAAATGCACCCGACCACATACGCTGACGCATCGCATGTGAGAACTAGCTTTTTACCTGGGTCAAAGAAAGTCAAAACACTGTTGGAACACAGAAGGTTGCATGCCTTATTGAAGGTGCGTTCCTGGGCGTCCCCCCAAAACCAATCGTACCCCTTCCTGAGTAGCACGTGGGGAGGCTCCAGCTGCGTGCTTAAGTTCTGCATAAAGTTCCCAAAGTAATTGAGTAGCCCGAGAAAGGTGCGCAGTTCTGAGACATTCCGGGGCCTGGGTGCCAGGCGAATTGCTTCTGTTTTAGACTCTGTTGGGCGGATTTCATCAGCGGCAATCCTTCTACCCAAAAATTCAACCTTGGGTGCGAGAAACAGGCACTTGGATTTCTTGACTCGTAGGCCTACCCGATCCAACCGCTTTAGTACTTCCTCCAAATTACGGAGATGGGAGTCGGTGTCCCTGCCTGTGATAAGTATGTCGTCTTGAAATACAACCGTCCCCAGGATGGACTTGAGCAGACTCTCCATGTTGTGCTGGAATATGGCAGCTGCCGACCTGATGCCGAATGGGCGTCGATTGTACATGAAAAGGCCTCGATGTGTGTTGATGGTGGTGAGTAGCTTGGATTCCTCGGTCAATTCTTGCGTCATATACGCAGATGTGAGGTCTAATTTTGAGAAAAGTTTACCTCCAGCCAATGTGGCAAATAAGTCCTCCACTCTGGGCAGCTGGTACTGGTCCTGTAGGGAGACTTTGTTTATGGTAGATTTGTAGTCCCCACAGATTTGTACGGATCCATCAGGCTTCATGACTGGGACGATGGGACTTGCCCAGTCGCTAAATTCCACAGGTGATATAATGCCTTCCCGCAGAAGCCTATCTAGTTCGTGTTCAATCTTTTCTCTCATCACATAGGGTACAGCTCTGGCCTTGTGATGGACCGGTCTAGCATCCTGTGTGATGTAGATTTTGACTTTGGCCCCTTTGAAAGTGCCCACACCTGGCTGAAAGAGATGTTCAAATCGCTTTATAACTGTTGAGCAGGAGGTCGTTCGTCTAATGACATGGCATGGACGTCATCCCATTTCCAGTTTAGTTTTGCCAGCCATCTTCTCCCCAGCAGTGCTGGGGGGGTCTCCGGGGACAATCCACAGGGGAAGTCGGTTCACTGTCCCTTTGTATGTGACAGAGAGCATGGCGCTGCCGAGGACTGGTACGATTTCTTTGGTATAGGTCCTTAGTTTGGTGTCGACCCTTGTGAGTTTTGGTCTGTCTCTTTTATGCCACAGTTGTTCAAATTGTTGAGCGCCCACGAGAGATTGACTTGCTCCCGTATCCAGCTCCATGTTGACAGATATCCCGTTGAGTAGGACCCTCATCATTATCGGAGGCATCCTGTTGTAGGAGCAGCGGCCATTGATCATGTTGACCCGCTGTACATCGGTGTCCCGGGTACTGTCCCCACCATCTTCTGGTCCGCTTTCTGACCCATCCGATTCGTATACCAGTCGAGCTGCCGTTTTTTGCACATGCGGGCCAACTGTCCTGTATATTCACAATTTCTGCAAACAGCCTGCTGAAATCGACATCCCCTTGATGAGTGCCCACCCCCACACCTTCAGCACAGACCTGTTCCATTGTTCAAAGTGTTCCCAAAGAATGAGCTGCGTCTGGCTGATCTCTCTTGAGCTTCTCTCAGTTTGTAGTTGATTGCTCACATTGTGGGTTGATGAGGTGTGAACGGCGGTTCCTGTGGCCCTTGATGGCTTCTGTCTGCTGTCGAGAGCCTGTTCTCCCGGTTTTGTCTGTGTGTCGGGGTAGCAGCTTGTTTAGTGCTGTGAACTTCTTGTTCTGATATTTCATTAGTTGTCGTACCTGCATTGTAAATCAACCTCGCTTCTTCTTCCCCTACCAAGAATGTCTGTGCAACCAGTGCTGCTGCCTCTAAGGTCAGGTTCTTGGTCATTATGAGCTTTTGGAATATGCCTGCGTGGCCTATTCCTTCAATGAAAAAGTCTCTCAGCATTTCTCTCCTCAGTTCATCGGAGAACTTACATAAACTAGCCAACCTCCGAAGTTCCGCCACGAAGTTGGGTATGCTCTGGCCCACACAGTGTCTGTAGTTGTCGAACCTGTGTCTGGCCATGTGTAGGCTGCTTGCTGGCTTCAGGTGGTCTCTTACCAGTGTGCTCAGTTCTTCAAACAACTTGCTTGCTGGTTTCTCGGGTGCCAACAGATCCTTCATTAAAGCGTATGTTTTCGAGCCACAGCTGGTCAAGAGATGGGCTCTTCTCTTGTCTGCCTTATCGTCACCCAACCAGTCTTTGGTTACAAAGCTTTGCTGGAGCCTTTCTATAAAGTCCTCCTAATTGTCTCCCGCATTGTACTTTTCATCTGATCCGTTGTTCGCCATTCTGTGGATTCTGTAATCCCGTAACTCGTCGCTACTGAAAAGTCCTGTCCCCTCAGTACAGATTCACACGAGGCATGTAGTGAAGTCAAGGTCACTCTGGACCTGCACCTTTATTTCACAGCTCTGGAATGCTGCACTTGCCTGAGACCTGTCCTTATATACCTGTCTCTTGCAAGTGCACCCCTGGTGGTAAGGTATGCTGGTGGTTACAGGCCATATCTTATTACAGTCATGTATAGCATGTTAGGATACAGATATATATAATAATTTAAGATACATGACACCAGCGATATACAAAAGGATCAGCAACCACTCTCATGTCAGTTGTTGATTAATTGCTACAAGCTCTGTGTAAGTTTGTCTTTGCAACCTTCTAGAGTTGTTTAATGTTGATGAGGTGGAGAAGGCCTTGTTTCTGACTTTAAGGGTTCTGGTCAGACCACTTGCTACCAATCATGGGTGCTCTAGTTATCATGCCCCTTGACCTGCAGCACAACAGGGAGCTGGAGCAGTGGCAGCAAAACATTGGACAAACTGCTCACAAAGGGAGGAGGAGGAGGGTGAAAAGGGCTGAGGCTTTATCCACCTAGGGTCTACCGAGAGCAATTCTTTTACCTTAGCCTGATCCAGGAGCAGTGTGCAAGGCACCTGCACTTTACGAAAGAGGTGCTCACAGAACTCTGCCACCTCTTGCAATCAGACCTGTCGCTTCACACTGGGGCAAGGACAACACTGCCAGTGACTGTGAAGGTGACCGTGGCCCTGAATTTCTTTGCATCAGGTTCCTTCCAGGCTGGAGCAGGCTACATCTGCAACATCTCGCCGTCCAGTGCTGCATAAGAGAGGTGATAGAAGCCCTTTATGCTAAAAGAGGGGACTTGATTGTCTTCTCTCTGATCAGAGAGAAGCAGGTGGCGGATGCGCATGGCTTTGCCAGGATAGCGTGCTTCCCCATGGTGCAAGGCACACAAGTGGCTTTGTGGGCAACGTATCTAAATGCTGAGACGTACAGCAACCGCAAAGATTAACATTCGGTGAATGTGGAGTTGCTATGTGACCATGGAGTACAAAAACAGGGAGGTCCTGCTGCAACTGTATAGGGTATTGGTGAGGCCACACCTGGAGTACTGCGTGCTGTTTTGGTCACCTTACTTAAGGAAGGATATACTAGCTTTGGAGGGGGTACAGAGACGATTCACTAGGCTGATTCCGGAGATGAGGGGGTTACCTTATGATGATAGATTGAGTAGACTGGGTCTTTACTCATTGGAGTTCAGAAGGATGAGGGGTGATCTTATAGAAACATTTAAAATAATGAAAGGGATAGACAGGATAGAGGCAGAGAGGTTGTTTCCAGTGGTCGGGGAGACTAGAACTAGGGGGCACAGCCTCAAAATACCGGGGAGCCAATTTAAAACCGGGTTGAGAAGGAATTTCTTCTCCCATAGGGTTGTGAATCTGTGGAATTCTCTGCCCAAGGAAGCAGTTGAGGTTAGCTCATTGAATGTATTCAAGTCACAGATAGATAGATTTTTAACCAATAAGGGAACTAAGGGTTATGGGGAGCGGGCGGGTAAGTGGTGCTGAGTCCACGGCCAGATCAGCCATGATCTTGTTGAATGGCGGAGCAGGCTCGAGGGGCTAGATGGCCTACTCCTGTTCCTAATTCTTATGTTATGTTCTTATGGTGAATGCCTGGTATCCTGGCAGCAGTCATGATGCTTTAATTCTGTGCCAGTACATTGTTCCCTCACTCTTTGAGCCACCAAGACAAACCTGAAGCTGGCTACTGGGCGACAAGGAATATCCGTCGATCACCTGGCTCATGACTCCGCTCTACAACCCAACCGCACATGGGCAGCATGCTAACAATAAGAACCATGTTGCCACATGGAATCAGATAGAGCACACCATTGGCGTCCTTAAAATCACTCTGGAGGAGCCTTGCAGTACTCAGCAGAATGCGTCTCAAGGTTTTTGTGGTCTGCAGCATGGTCCTGAACCTCACCATCATGCGGGCCCTGCCCTTGCCACTGAGAATACGGTGACCAGCTGAGGAGGAGGAGGAGGAGAAAGCGGAAGAGGACGAGGCAACCCAGACAGCCCCTTTCTTCCCGAACTGTCCATGATCGATTCATCTGACTGCGGTACAAGTGAATGCAACCCCAAATTCCCTTTTCACATTAGTCCCACACCTTACCTTCCCTCTGTTACTGACCATCATCATGTCCTCTTGGCCATGTTGCTAAAATAAAAGCCAACACAAATAATACATTCCAATCCAACTTTATCCATCAGTCCATCCAATATTAACTGAAAAAGTCAACTAATCACCCTTGTGCATTCCCTTAGTGCCTGCCTTTGGTTTGCCATTGCCTGTCCGAGTGCTCCTACGAAGTGGTACCCCAGTGGCTGTAGCATGGCTGGTGGAAGGCTACTGACTTTGAGTGGGGGAGACTGCAGATGGCCTTGGAGGATGACCCCAAACAGTTCTGGGCCTAGAAGGCGGGCTGTTGACTCCACCACCTTGGCATGGGCGACAGCATTCTGGGCTGCCTAGCTGATGGGAAACAGAAAGGGCATTGGTGGTGTGGCAGTGGTGGGAGGATGAATGCTGTCACCCTGAGAGAGGACAGCAGGTTCGTGCTCCATGGAGCCACTGCCACTCCCCCAGGGCAGTGCCTCAGCATTCCTAGCCATTCTGCTGGTGCCGATTGTGAGCAACCTTTTCCTGCAAAAGAAAAGGAAGTGTGTTAGTGAGTATGGTGCAAAGTGTTTGGATGATGTGCCTATCATGGTTGAATAGCAGTCGGTGTGTGCAAGCTGTGATGTGGGTGTGAGCCTTGCAGCAGAGGTAAGTGTGTTAGGGGAAGGTGAAGCCATGAATGTGAGGTGTGAGTTGTGTTTGGTAGAGATTTTTGGTCAGTGAGTGATGGGAGTGTGGTGCTTTGAGCATTGTATGAGACTTGTGGAATATTGTAGTTGAAGATGAATTCACTGACCTTGACTACACATGTGAGTTCATTACACTTCTTCCTGCACTGAGTCCAGATCCTTGGAGCAACACTGCTGGCATTTAGCACGTTGGCTATTGTAAGGGAATAGCAGAAAGGCTTCTCTTTCCACGAGCGAACCCCCTGCTATAAGGGGTCGACACTCATCCCAATCCGTGTAGCAACCCTCGAAGCTAATAGACGGAGATGGAAGGCAAGGTTCAACGATCTTTTAATCACGAACCGTCCGGGAGCAATTTCTCAACACAGCCTCCTGTGAGTGGAAATGCTCTCTGAACAGCAAAATCAGCCATCTTTTATACACTGTTCAAAAGACCATTTTCTTCCCCAATTCCACCTCCCACGACTCTTGATTACCTTATCAGTAATACCTTAGATTGACAGACCAGGTGCAGGCCTTCCTAAGGTGACCTCAGCTTGCTAGAATATGCTGACCTGGCAGCCTTCTGGTTATTGGGGCTATTGGACTTTGTTATAATTACATGGTTAAGACTGGACCTCACCTTGGAATTCAAACGAGCTAACCTCAGCCTTTGTAGCGGTCCATTTTATAAGGGTGTATAAAGGAAATAACATATCTGAGTGGTTAATTACAGGAGGTCCCATCACAGGAAACCCAGAGAGGCAGGTAAGCAGGGCAAGGGGTCAAAGGTGACAATGGAAAACTCCATCTGGTCAAGCAAGAGAGATAAGATAACATTCCAATGTGCCCATAAACCTTGAAACACAGTGAGGTTTATTGAATACTGGAAATAAGATTTCAACCATACCGCTTTTCTGGATAACTAACTTAAAACATTTCGTATATTCCTCTAATGCCAAATTTTTCCTCTTACAGCTATCTTCTCCCATTGAACTGTTTCCTGTTGCCTGGAGGGCTTCCTATGCCCCTGTGGAAAGAGGACTTTTCTTCTTGAATTGGCCATCCTGCACCAAGGCCTCCAGTGCTGCATCGGAGAACCTTGGTGCATGCTCTCTCCCCTCTTGTGCCATCATTAACAGATTTTTCCCACTCTCTTCCCCAGCCACTTCAATGATGATCTGCAGGGAAAATGCATCTCCCTTTTAAGAGGTGCAGACTATTTTTAAGTAGTACAAACTAGCTTTAATTGGTGCTAGCCTCACACAAACTTGGGTCCCTTTCTGATGCCGAATGCCACAATCATGCTGATAAGCAGGCAGCATGAAGTTTGCGTGCTGACTGCAGCCCTCCGACGAGCTCGGGTTGCTAGCGCATCGTGATCTCTGCACCCATTTTTGGGAACTGACAAATTTTTTGGTCAAGGTGTTGAAAGTCCTAGGCCCCTCCTGAAAATGTGAGAGAATATTCTCTCATTTAAGAGATAAATAGATAAACATTTGAAGCAGAGGAAGTTACTAATGATAATAACTCGGAGGCATGTTGGGTGTGGGGGGTGCGGGGTGGGGTGTTGGACAGTCTGATATCGCGTGGGAAACCCAGAAGGAAGTTTAGCGCATCTGTCAGTGGCATTTTAACACAGCCGCCTCATTACCATTTTACTTCTGGGTTTACCATCGATTGTGCGGCAGTGCGCGTGATGCAGACCCACATGACGCAATCGCAACTCCAGTATTTAAGGGAGCAATCTCCACTGTAATCACATCTTTCCTGTAATGTGGTGACCAGAACTGCATGCAGTACTCTAACTGTGGCCTAACCAATGTTTTATACAGTTCAAGCATTTCCTCCCTGCTCTTGTACTCTATGCCTCAGCTAATAAAGGCAAGTATTCTGTTTGCCTTCTTAACCACCTTATCTACCTGGCTTGCTACCTTCAGGGATCTGTGAACATTGACTCCAAGGTCCCTTTGTTCCTCTACACTTCTCAGTGTCCTACCATTTATTCCCTTGCCTTGTTAGCCCTCCCCAAATGCGTTACCTCACACGTCTCCGGATTGAATTCGATTTGCCACTGTTCTGCCCTCCTGACCAGTTCACTGATACCTTCCTGTAGTCTACAGCTTTTTTCTTCAACCACACAGCCGATTTTAGTATCATCTGCAAATGTTTTAATCATACCCCCTACAATCAAGTCTAAATCAATGATATATACCACAAAAAGCAAGGGACTTAGTACTAAGCCCTGCGGAACCCCACTTGAAACCACCTTCCAGTTACAAAAACACCCATCAGCCATTACCATTTGCTTCCTGCCTCTGAGCCAATTTTGGATCCAACTTGCCACTTTGCCCTGGATCCCATGGGCTTTTACTTTCATGTCTGCCATGTGGGACCTTATCAAAAGCATTGCTAAAATCCATATAGACTACATCAAATGCACTACCCTCATTGACCTTCTGTGTTACCTCCTCAAAAAATTCAATCAAGTTAGTCAGACATGACCTTTCCTGAACAAATCCATGCTGACTGTCCTTGATTAGTCCATGCCTTTCTAAATGAAGATTTATCCTGTCCTTTGGCGTATTCTTGGAAGATATGGGTGGTTTCTCTTACCTTGTAGAACCTGGTACAGTTATCAAACTTTTTTTACAGCGTTCAGTGTGTGTCAAATACTAGAATTGATGCCAATTACCCTGACAACCTCCATTCACTTCTCTGCTGCTTCTTTCTTCAAAGTTCACTGCCTGTATTTCTGTCCCCTCCATGACCTTCTGAAGGAGCATTTTCTTATCCCCATATGCGAAGGGTGTTGGGGGTGGTGGAGATTCTGTGCCCTGCAGCAGACCTATCTGACAGTGTACAAACAGCAAATTTCCTGGTTTATAGCAAAAGTCTTACTATGCCTGGATACTGAAAGCATTTACATTTTGCAGCCGCTTGCTACCTCTCACTACCAAATAGGCGAGCTCCTAACAGGCATTTTTAATGGCTCAGTTCATCCACAATATTTTAATTAAACCAACTCTGTAAAATACAGTAGGGATACTAGTGGGTTCAGGTGGACAGGAGCTCTGTCCTATCATACTTCTGGAGGTAATCACTCCTCAGAAGAAAATCTAGGCTTTTGTGTCTGTTGTACAAATGGTAAGTAACTCCTGTATACAATGTTTGCCAGTATCTACTTTTATGCTGTTCCCATTAACATGCAGGCACAGAAGTAAATATATTCAATTGAGATCGTTTCTGGACACCAAAGTACTAATTAGGATAATACAGTACTTTATACTAAATGGTGCATTGACTAAACTTTCATCTTTGGGACCTGGATTCAAATACAGCCCAGCCTGTTGGGAAGTGTTCATTCTGTTTACTGTCTATAACCATGTTTCCAGTTCTCACTGGCCCATAGCACAAACGTGCCCCTAAATTGGAGATCTTACTGTAACAGGCCTCAATATATCAGGAACTCTGAGTCTAACCCTGCTGGATCTGGCTCAGGAGTAATTAATGGTAAGGTTCTCCAACACTAATAAGCTCACCTAAATCAGACAAACATTATAAACAATTAATGCTCTATAAAAATGTAATTAAAGGATTGCTTTCAATTTAGAGCATTTATTTTCTTAAGGAAAACTCGTAACTTGAGCTATAACAGATTTTTTTCCTGTTTTCCTACAGGAAGTTGGAAGCATTATTGGAAAGGTTCGTGCAGTTATTTTTAATTCCCCATCATTAAGTTTTCAAGGTGTCTAAAGATTATTACTGTCACTGTATGAACATTTTTTTTTTCTTTCATAGAAAGGAGAGACAGTAAAAAAGATGAGGGAGGAGGTAAGTTGTGGCTTGTTTTCCTTTAGTGAAATAGAGGTTAATTGATATTTCTCATGGCATTCAGACAATGAGTTATTCTGTTTCATAGAGTAGTGCAAGAATCAACATTTCAGAGGGGTCCTGTCCAGAGCGAATTGTAACAATAACAGGCCCAACAGATGCTATTTTCAAGGCCTTTTCGATGATAGCACACAAATTTGAAGAGGTGAGTGAACACACGTATTTTAACTTTAAGGGCCCAAGTTTCCACATGATTTGCACCTGATTTTTAGGAGCAACTGGTGGAGAACGGACTATCTTAGAAATCGCAATTCTCCACATTTTTTTTTCTGCAGTTCTAGTCAGGTAGAACAGCTATACTTTGGAACAGAATTTTTTCTTCAAAAGGGGGCGTGTCCGGCCACTGAAGCCTGATTTCAAAGTTTCCACAATGAAAACATACTCCAAACTAACTTAGAATGGAGCAAGTGAAGATTTTTGTAGAACTGAAAAAACCTGTTCTACACATTAAAAAATCAGGCGCAGGTTACAAATTAGGCGTCCAGAACGAGGTGGGGGGGGAGGGGGGGGAAGGGAAGTCATTAAATTCTACAATAAATCCTTATTTATACTTATACAAATATTATACAAATAAATCCAACCTGAATAAACATTTATAAGCAAAGAAAAGATTAAATAAACCATTTTCCTACCTGTGTGAAAGTGCTTCAGGCAGGCCTTTCGGGACCGAAGGCTGAATGGGCCGGCCCGAGACTTCGGGCAGGGCCCGTCCCCAGCACCAAATTTACAGGTAGATGGCGTTGGGTCAGGTCGGGGAGGTTCGGTTCAGAGGGGGGGAGGGAGGGAGAGAGAGGGGGGGAGGGGGAGGGAGGGGGAGGCCAGGTCAGGTCGGATCCAGTCCGGGGGTGGGGGCGGGAGTCGGGTCCAGTCGGGGGCGGGTGGCGGAGCGGGAGTCGGGTCGGGTCGGGACGGGTCGGGGGGCGGGAGCACGGGGCGGGTCGGGTTGGGTCCAGTCGGGGGGGGGGGGAGCGGGAGCAGGAGCGCGGGTCGGGTCGGGTCCAGTCGGGGGGGAGCGGGAGTCGGGTCGGGTCGGGTGCGGTCCGGGGGGGGGTGGGGGAGCGGGTGTCGGGTCCGGTCCGGAGGCGGGGGGGGGGGGGGAACGGGTATCGGGTCTGGTCGGGGGTGGGGGGGGAGCAGGAGCTGGCCGTGGGAGGAGCCTTATTCACGCAGCCCCAGTGAGGCCATTCAGCCAGGGCTAGGGGATGCGTGCTTCGGGCCCCTCCCACACAGTTTCGGGCGCCTGGAGCTACTGCACTTGCGTGCCCAATGTAGCGCGCATGTGCAGAGGTCCCGGCACTGTTTTCAGCGCAGGGACCTGGCTCCGCCCCCCCACAGCTCATGCTGCGCTGCGCCGAGGGCCAGAGGACCTGCAGGGAGGTGGAGAATACCGAGGATTTTTTTAGGCGCACTTTGTGGCGTGAAAAACGGGCGTCCAGGTCGGGACTGCGCCGTTCTAGGCGCGTGTGGAAACTTGGGCCTTAAATATGTATTTAATCAGTTAAATTAAGTTCTGGAATTCCCTCCCTAAACCTCTCCACCTCTCTACCTCTCTTTTCTCCTTTAAGACACTCCTTAAAAATTACCTTTTTTCTGCCCTAATATCTCCTTGTGTAGATCGGTGTCAAATTTTGTTTTATAACATTTCTGTGATGCATCGTGGGACGTTTTACTACGTTACGGGCAGTATATAAATACAAGTTGTTGTTGTTGTAAATTGTCAACTAGATTTACAATAGAAATAGGGGAGGAGGAAAAAAATCCATTGGTTCAATGGATGCTTAATGTGGTTATTGAGCTGTAAGGTCAGGAAGGTCCTCTGTATAATTCCTGGTCTGTGCTGAGTTCAGGATGGGGGAGGGCGGAGCACTACAACTGGCCTGAGTGCTCCTGGGCCACAGAAGTGAAAGATCAGTAAATTATCCACCTCCTGATACATTTCTCTGCCCTTCATGCAAATTATATACATGTCAGCATCAGGTGAAGACAGGACGGCAGACTATGATGTCTCCTTCAGAGTACCGGTACATGCTGACATATCGGGGGAGAAATAGCGCAACTCCCTCCCGGAGGGGCTAACGGGAGGCACAAAGGAAGCCAATTTCTAGCCCTACATACTCTCTGGGCTCTCAAATGAAGAGTGACCACTTGGATGAGGTGCTGGGGGGCTGCCAGCACCCTTATAGCCGGAACCTATCATTCATCACTACCTTTAGGAAAGGAGGAGAGAAAAAATGTAAAAGTGTACAAGATATTTTCAAAAGTATATGTTTCAAAAATGATTGCGATCAAGGGTCTTCACACTGTAACCAAGGACTTTTTAGAATCAGTTATTACTGATTTTCACTGATAAATTTGCAGATTTCTTGGGTGGTGAATTGGTAAAAACTGATTCCCTCCTGAATTTGAGGGAATATTTTTTTTCTGACTTGTTTGCTTACCAAAAATCAGTTCCACAGATGTGCACAAATAATGTCAGGACGTATACTGAAAAGTTTTCTACAGCCATCTTATTAACATAATAGATAACAACATGATTTTTATTAATTTTCTCCAAATTTAACAATCTTTTTTGAGCTGCATTTTTTATCCTGATTTTCTTCCTCTTTTTCATGTTAAATATGAAAAACACCCAAAATAGTCGAGTTTTTAAAACTGTTGGAGTTTTTTTCTTAAGATTTTATTTTCACATGAAACACATCAAAAGCTACTGGAAAATGAGTCTGCCAATACTGAAATAATTGTACCCATATTTATCACCATGCAGTGTATTGAAATCAGCGGAAGAGTATGTTTTTAACTTACTTTATATTGTTATTTTTCAACATACATATTATCTCGTGGCCATCTGTTTGAGATTCTGCGAGTATTCATTTTCCATAGAACCCACAATGAACTTCATGCCTGTCTTCCTTTATGGCTTTTGTATTTTCTGTAATCCCAGATATTCTGAGTAAAGGATTAAAGATTTAAATGGAATGACAAATCCGAGACTAATTCTTACTGACATTGTTATTTCAGGATATAAATGCTTCAATGACAAATAGTACAGTGACAAGTAAACCACCTGTGACATTACGTCTAGTTGTTCCAGCAAGCCAGTGTGGCTCTCTCATAGGAAAAGGAGGTTCAAAGATCAAAGAAATCCGCGAGGTAACCCATTAGAAACTAGAATTTAATATTTAATCTGAATAATTTTTGTATATCCCACTCTCAATACAGGGGGAAAAGTGACGACATATTGTGGACACATTATTACCTGAATGACTAGGGTGCAATCTACAGTAACTGACAGTAAATTAAATCCTGTCAATCTTTAAAATTAATGACAATACATAGATTTAATTTTAATTTGATAAAAGATTACATTAAATACAATTATCAGAATATTCTGATGGATATCGTGTTCAAATATTCTAAAATGTCCTTTAGAAATTTTAATTATATTTTAAATGTGTAATGAATTCAAGAGGAGGGTTTCAGGTCCCTGGGTGAGTGAAGTTAGATTATTGTAAAGATTGTATTTTAAACAAATGTCATCAAAGTTCTGAAATATGCGCCAAGGTATGCAACAGCAAAGGTTTGCCTGGAGAGTTTATTAGATTTGATGTTGACATTTGTGAATGTAATGTACTGTATACAAATCAAAATATAAGTGAAAAGCTGACTAGCGCATGAATCTAGAAATATCTACAACCAACTCTTCTAAAAGTAATGGAATTTTACGAAGTCATTGGCCCTGATATTTTCTTGGGTGGGTGGGGGGACTTTCCAAGCTGGCGGAGGGAGAGGAGTTCTTAAACCTCCACAGCATGCGGGGTTTTTCTTCAACACGTTTCCCGTCTAGAAATCAGCCTGACTGACGGGCTTGACACCCTGTCGGGCGGGGAAAGCTGCAGGAAACCCAGGAGCAGGTTCCTGCTGCTCAGGGTAGAGATCGCGAAGAGGTAGTAGGTGCAGCGTGGTTTGGGGGGTCAGGGGAAATGTTCCCTCTAATTTTTCTTTGGCCTGCGCAGCCCCTTTAACAGGCTGCGTGGGCCATTCAAAATTCCGCTCATAGGTGGTTTTTCTATTTAAAAACCAGCTGACCTGCTGCGCAGGATCTGCAGAGCGCTATGTGGCATGGCCCCCTGTCCCGACTCTATTAAAACCGGAAGTGGGCGGGTTTCAGGCAGGATGAGTTCAGGGCTAATCCACATAGTTCTGATTTTCAGTTTCAATCCAAAGAAAATCCAAAGCCCAAAAAGAAAATTCTTGTTCCTATTGGCATAGGAGAATGACTAGAAATGTATTAACCAGCAAGGTGGCCCAGGATATTGAAGATCCAGCGTATTGTTCCATCAAGGCTTGTGTTCATCCCCGTTACACTGATATCCCAGAGTCAAACGTGCTGCAGTGGAATAAAGACCAAGTGCTTCCGCGAGATCCAAAAATTGTATGTGGGTGAAAGCGATAGCTTCAGAAAAGTAACTGATTTTAAATCTCGCCGCCTGGCAGAAACCGTGCAGTTAAATGAGGGCAGTCACTTACACCCTCTGATCCCGCTGTCTTCCCGCCGTGTCCCGATATTGACCTGCTCTTTTGAGTAGGTGAGCAGGGTCCTGTTTAAATATGCAGAACAGAGCCAGACGATGTAATCAATCTGTAATTTTTGTTGGAGGCATTAGCAGGGGAGCAGCGACAGCTTCCTCGTCAGGCCAAACCTGTTGGGAACAGGGTTGTGAACCAGAAGAGGCCCAGGCAGGTAAAGTTTACATTTTTATTTAGGTTTTCTTGTGGGCCAGGAGGATCAGGATTGCTCCTTCAGGCCTCAGAAGAAGGCCTTGGACCTCCCTTGCCCCAGGGCTCCCCTCCTCCCCCAGCCAATTGCCTCCAGAGCCCCTCCTCTTCCCTCAACTGACTACCGCGGACCATTCCCATGGGTCCACAGCTGCGAACCCTTGCCACAAAATTCCCATTCCCTCTCACCAGCCAGGTCTGGCTGGGTACGGGCAGAATTCTGGGTAAATTTATGGGAATGAGGCCTGGCCGCTAATATCATAAATTCTGGTGGGTAATTTTGCCATTGCACAAATGCTGCCTCAGCTGGTGAGGGTGGCATTCCTTCAGTCATCTGAAGGTTTGATAGAGGAAAGCGGGAGGCTTTCATTCTTCATTTGTAGGTTGTTGAAATGTATGCAGCGGTGAGATTATTAAAGTACGGGTGCAGGCACTGGATTCAGTCCAATATCTGGGGGCTGCCAGGGAAAATCTGCTTCCAGAAAATGGTTTCTTCAAATAAAATTGACCGTTCTGCTGATAGGTTAAGAGTTCGATGCACTATTCTTTGCTGGCACAACATGCCATTACTGGTCATTAGAGCCATTTGAACTGATTTTCTGCATTTTAAGTTTTTTTTTAATAAGGACTGCATCTTTAAATGTTTATTTCCTTTTTATTTTTCCAAAGGTGGGTTACATATTTTGACTTTAGTTAGCCATATCACATAATGTTATGCCACATTAAGTTATGCTAACAGCACCACCTGCAGGCATGCTAGATTTAGAATGTTGCAACCTTGCACCATTTTTAATATATAATAGACTGCCTCATCTAAGCTGAAAATATCATGGGGATAATATTCCAAGTTTGTGCTACTATCAGGAAGCCTTCCCCACATTTTGGCTGCACATATCAGGAAGCTATGGGTGTGCTGCCCACATTTTGCAAGATGCACTGCCACGATTAGCAGTATAGACTCAGAAAATTGGCCTTCATATTTGTATATGAATGGAAACAGAAAATGCCCCTCACTGTTGTGATTGCCCTTGGGAGAATATAATGGCATTATAATGTTTACAAAAACCCGTATAATTGTAAAAACTAAATGAATGGTTTAAGGTTGCTGTGTAGAGTATTTCTTACACCTGATTTGTTTTTACCTTTGTGAACTTTGTGCTAGTGAAGGGGAATATTTCAATGCTGGGAATGGCACAATTTCCCACGTTTCGTACCCAGTGACAGGAATAAATGCCCCAAGGACAGGTATAGCATAAGCAGATACAGAGTAAAGCTCCCTTTACTTTGTCCTAACAATGGGAAGCATTTTCCGTCTATAGCAGTTGTGGTGGAATCTTAAACGTATTTTTGATCTTGTTCCATCTTGCTTGCACAGAGAATTTTTCCCCAAAATATGCCTTAATCCAAACTCAGAAAGGCACCCCCAAATGCAGCTGTATGAATTCTTCTATTTCCTGTAGCACTTATCTTTGGGGAAAGATTTCCTCTCTGCAGTATGTGCAGCAAAATCATAAACAAATTTTTGTGCCATCCTGATGTGCACATTTATCTCGGGCGCGTTGCCCAGTGCACCACGGACCTGCTCGGCAGAGGGGGCGGCCGCATTCAAGTACTTAAATGATTATTGTGAAACCCTTAAGAGGCTTTTTAACAGCAGCTTTTGGCTTTAACCTCTTGGGCATGGGATTCACACACCTCGGGAACCTCGTCTGTGAAGGGGAGGCCATTATCCGAGTTCATTAATTGAGAGCTGGGAAAAACACAAAAATACTCCCACATTACACCTGATTACTTGGCTAATGGAAAGGATCTTACTGATTCCATTTTGTGCAGAGATTTAGCTGTCAGGAGTTTGCATGTCATTTCTGCAACCTTGGAAACCATTCTCACCACATTGGTAGTCAATCAGAACATTGAAGGATTGAGCCTCTGATCACTTTACCTGCCATCTGGAATATCCACATGGGTGCCACTTATGCTGCCTCACCTTAGACCTCAGAATCGGACCAATATGAGCCCCAGCACCAACAACACCAACCACAACACCAGCAGAAGCCACAACACCACCAGCAGCAGCAGCAGTAACTCCAGCAGCAGCAGCAGCAAGCACACCTGCAGCCTTCTCTGCATTGACCGGATGCTCCACAGGAGAGAGGGGGTCAACACAGGGGTGCACCGCGTGGAGACGATACCCCCGACATAAGGTATACAGGCAGAGGATGAGCTTCCTGGACATGACTCAGCAGAGGTGCTTCAGGAGGTTCAGGTTATCATGCCAGGTCATCGTAGACATTTGTAGTTTGCTGGAACAAGACCTGCTGTCCAGAGGACTTGGTGGACACACCTTACCACTTAGTGGCTGTCAAAGTCACCACCACCCTCAACTTCTTCGCCTCAAGCTTCTTCCAGGGATCTGCAGCAGACATTTCCAGTGAGTACCATCTATAAGATGCACTGCAGCAACTCACCAAGGCTTCTTCGGCAGCACCTCCCAAATCTACGACCTCTAGCACCTAGAAGGACAAGAGCCACCACCATCTCCAAGTTCCCCTCCAAGTCACACACCATCCTGACTTGGAAGGGGTCTGGACAGAGTAGCTAGAGAGAAACTGTTCCCATTGGCAGAAGGGTCGAGAACCAGAGGACACAGATTTAAGGTGAATGGCAAAAGAACCAAAGGTGACATAAGAAAAAACTTTTTACACAGCAAGTGGTTAGGATCTGGAATGCACTCCCTGAAAGGATGGTGGAGGCAGACTCAATCATTGCTTTCAAAAGGGAGTTGGATAAGTACCTGAAAGAAAAATATTTGCAAGGCTATGGAGAAAGGGCGGGTGAGTGGGACTAGCTGACGTGCTCTTGCAGAGAGCCAGCATGGGCTTGAAGGGCCTTCTCCATACTGTAACTATTGTGTATGGAAAAAGAGTCAGACTGAACACTGTGAGCTCAAAGTAAAATGTGACCGTAGTCTTTTATTGCAGGTCTCCAGAGTGCCTCTCCAACCTGTGAAGCCTCCTTAAATACCTGTGCTCCCAAGGGATTATGGGATCCCTTGGGACTCCGAGATGAGCCCTCTGGTGGCTGTACAGAGTAAATACAAATCCACATATATAACAACACTCGCCCCTCCCAAAGTCAATAGTGTAACTATTTACAATGTGAGTCGATCTGGGAACCTTCTTGCCCTGGTTGATCGTCTCGGTGTGAAAGCTGGTGTTGTTGAATCATTTGTTGGGCCCTCGCTGGGCTGCTGTACAACTGGCCTTCCTGGGTTGCCTGGTGTGTTGGGTCCTGCAGGACTGCTGTGGATGATGAGTTCTGCTTCGTGGTCAACCGTGGTGCCGGTTGCCACTGGTGTGTATATTGGGGGATCAAAAAAGGTAGGGTCCAAGGCAGGTTGCTCAGGATAGTCCATGAATCTGAGTTTGATTTGGTCCAAGTGTTTCTGGTGAATGAGTCCATTTGAAAGTTTGACCCGAAACACCCTGCTCCCCTCTTTGGCAACGACAGTGCCGGGAAGCCACTTGGGACCTTGTCCATAATTCAATACAAATACAGGATCATTGATTTCAATCTCGCATGACACATTTGCGCTATCATAGTATGCACTTTGTTGAAGCCGCCTGCTCTCTACCTGTTCATGTAGATCAGGATGAACCAATGAGAGCCTTGTCTTATGTGCTCTTTTCATGAGCAGTTCAGCAGGTGGGATCCCAGTGAGTGAGTGGGGTTTCGTGCGGTAGCTAAGCAGGACTCAGGATAGGCGAGTCTGCAGTGAGCCTTCAGTTACCCTCTTCAAGCCTTGCTTGATGGTTTGCACTGCTCTATCTGCCTGACCATTGGATGCTGGTTTAAACGGGGCAGATGTTTGATCCCGTTACGGGTCATGAATTCTTTGAACTCAGCACTGGTAAAACATGGCCCGTTGTCGCTCACCAGGACATCGGGTAAGCCGTGAGTGGCAAACATGGCCCGCAGGCTTTCAGTAGTGGCAGCGGACGTGCTAGCCGACATTATCTCACATTCAATCCACTTGGAGTACGCGTCTACAGCCACAAGGAACGTTTTACCCAAGAACGGGCCTGCATAGTCGATGTGTACCCTAGACCACGGTTTGGAGGGCCAAGACCATAAACTTTTAGCGGCGCCTCCCTGGGTACATTGCTTAACTGCGAGCATGTATTACATCTGTGAACACAGGACTCCAAGTCCGTATCGATACCGGGCCACCACACGTGGGATCTGGTTATCGCTTTCATCATTACGATGCCTGGGTGGGTACTGTGGAGGTCATTGATGAAGGTGTCTCTGCCCTTCTTGGGGACCACTACACAATTGCCCCACAGAAGGCAGTCTGCCTGTATAGACATTTCATCCTTGCGCCGCTGGAACGGCTTTATCTCTTCCTGCATTTCCATTGGGACGCTGGACCAGCTCCCGTGAAGTACACAGCTTTTGACGAGAGATAATAAGGAATCCTGGCTTGTCCAGGTTTTGATCTGCCGGGCAGTGACGGGTGATTGCTCACTCTCAAATGCTTCCATAACCATGGCTAGATCTGCGGGCTGCGCCATTTCCATCCCCGTGGTGGGCAATGACAGCCTACTGAGAGCATCGGCACAGTTTTCTGTGTCTGGCCTGTGGAGGATGGCGTAGTTGTATGCGGACAACATGAGCGCCCATCTCTGGATGCGGGCCGATGCGTTGGTATTTATCCCTTTACTCTCGAAAAACAGGGATATAAGTGGCTTATGGTTAGTTTCCAATTTCAATTTTAGCCCAAACAGGTATTGATGCATTTTCTTTACCCCATAGACACATGCTAACGCTTTTTTTTCAATCATGCTATAGGCTCTCTCAGCCTTAGACAGACTCCTGGATGCATAAGCAATCGGTTGCAATTTCCCGATATCATTAGCTTGTTGCAATACACACCCGATGCCATATGACGACGCGTCACATGCTAGTACCAAATACTTACATGGATCATACCACACAAGCAATTTGTTTGAGCATAACAATTTTCTCGCTTTTACAAAGGCATTTTCTTGGCTTTTGCCCCAAACCCATTCGCCCCCTTTTCGTAGTAAGACATGCAGTGGTTCTAGCAGTGTGCTGAGACCCGATAAGAAGTTACCAAAGTAGTTCAAGAGTCCCAGAAATGACCGCAGCTCCATCACGTTCTGTGGCCTCGGTGCGTTCTCGATTGCCTCCGTCTTCACTTTGGTGGGCCTGATGCCGTCCGCCGCAATCCTCCTTCCCAAGAACTCCACTTCAGGCGCCAGGAAAACGCACTTCGAGCATTTTAACCTGAGCCCCACATGGTTGAATCGACTAAGAACCTCCTCCAGGTTCTGCAGGTGCTCGACTGTGTTCCAACCTGTGACCAAGATGTCGTTCTGGAAGACCACAGTGTGCAGGACTGACTTCAGTAAACTTTCTATGTTTCTCTGGAATATCACCGCCATTGATCGGATTCCAAACGGGCATCTGTTATAAACAAAAAGACCATTGTGCATGTTGATGCAGGTGAGGGCCTTCGATGATTCCTCCAGTTCCTGCGTCATGTAGGCTGAAGTCAGATCTACCTTCGTGAACGTCTTTCCTTCTGCTAGCGTTGAAAAGAGCTCATCGGCCTTTGGTAGTGGATATTGGTCCTGCGGGGAGAAACAATTGATAGTTACTTTGTAATCGCCACAGATTCTGACGGTGCCGTCTCCCTTGAGGACTGGGACAATAGGACTGGCCCACTCGTTGAACTCGATCGGTCAAATGATGCCCTCTTGTTGCAGCTGGTCTTGCTCGATCTCTACCCTTTCTCTCATCATGCTCTCGCCTTGTGATGGATGGGTCGCGCCCCCGGAATTAGGTGGATCTGCACTTTTGCTCCGTGGAATTTCCCGATGCCTGTTTCGAACAGTGAAGGAAATTTAAGACCTGGGCACACGAAGTGTCGTCAGCAGGCGATAGCGCTCGGACGAAGTTCCAGTTCCAGCGTATCTTTCCCAGCTAGCTCCTGCCGAGCAGCGTGGGACCATCGCCCGATACCACCAGAGTGGTAGCTTATGCACCGCTACATTGTAGGAGACCTTTATGGTAGCACTGCCGATTACAAGGAATCAGTTCTTTAGTGTAAGTTCTTAGTTCGTGCGAACTGGAGTTAAGACTGGCCTTGAGGCCTTGTTGCACCACAACCTTTCGAAAGTCTTTTTGCCCATGATGGACTGGCCTGCGCCTGTGTCCAGCTCCATTGATACCGGGAGTCCATTTAGTTCAACATTCAGCATTATTGGGGGACAATTCGTGGTGAATATGTGCACCTCATGTACCTCTGCCTCCTCTATCTGAGGCCTTGGTTCATTGTGATCCTCCGTGGATCTGTCCTCTTCTGCAACATGGTGGTTTGCAGGTTTAGCAGACTTTGCAATTCGCCTGCACACTCGTTGGAGGTGTCCCATTGTTCCACAGCCCTTGCAAACGTACTCTTTGAATCGGCATGAATGGAAACGATGATGACCCCCGTAGCGCCAACAAGGTGTTAATGCCTAGCATTCATCACCCTTGATGGTGGATTCTGAGTCATCTGCGGACGTGCAGCTGCAGGTATGTGTGACCTGCCCTTTACATTACGATTTGAAAACAACATCACTTTGTTCACAGTACTTGTAGCAGCACTAGTGTGCTGAGAGATTTGCTTCGTATTGTCACTGGTGATAATGCACGCCTATCGCTATGGCCTTACTCGAGGTAGGGGGCTCTACAGTCAAAAGTTTGCGAAGTATGTTTTTGTCGCCAATGCCAAGTAGGAAAAAGTCTCTGAGCATGTGCTCCAAATGTCCTTCAAATTCGCAATGTCCTGCAAGGCGTCTCAGCTCGGCGACATAACTCGCCACTTCCTGGCCTTCAGACTGTTTGTAGCTATAGAACCGATACTTTGCCATCAGAACACTTTCCTTCGGGTTCAAATGTTCTCGGACCAGTGTGCACAAATCATCGTACGATTTCTCCGTGGGTTTCGTAGGAGTGAGCAGAATCTTCATGAGGCCATACGTTGGTGCCCCACAGACAGTGAGGAGGATCGCCCTTCGTTTGGCAGCACTCTCTTCCTCATCTAGCTCGTTGGCCATGAAATATTGGTTGAGTCGCTCCACAAAAGTTTCCCAATCATCTCCCTCCGAAAATTTCTCTAGAATGCCCACTGTTCTCTGCATCTTCAGGTTCGCTATCTGTATTTCATCGCCAGTTATTGTGTATGGAGAAAGAGTCAGACTGAACACTGTGAGCTCAAAGTAAAGTGTGACCTTAGTCTTTTATTGCAGGTCTCCAGAGTGTCTCTCCAACCTGTGACGCCTCCTTAAATACCTGTGCTCCCAAGGGATTATGGGATCCCTTGGGACTCCAGGGAATGAGCCCTCTGGTGGTGTAATTACAAGTCCACATATATAACAGTAACCATTATATGATTCAATGCAGGTGGCCATCCTTTCCATGGAACAGCACATCATTGTCATCGCCTGTGAGATGATGGTGTTCACATTGCGGCTGCAAAAGCTGCCATAGCCTCATACAATTGTTGCTGTCCCCCCAAGCTCTCCCTCTTTCTTGATGGCCCCCGAAGTTCAGCATCTGCATGCAGCACAGCAAAGCTCTGGTAAGGAGTCTCCACTGCTGTCCCTGTCAACACCATCTGCTCTTACTCATTTGTGATGTGAGAGACACCAGGTTGCAACACTACTCTATCTCGCACAAGACCCACCGAGATGTGCGTATCTGTGCTGGAGCTTGGATCTGCTGACGGTGCACCCTCAGAGGCTGGAGCTTCCATTGAGGAGTCATCGTCATCCTTTGGCTGGACAGTGGGTGGGGGCGGGGGGCACTTGATGGACCTGTGTGAGAGTAAAAAGACGAATTAGAAGTTTTATGTTAAGAATGGGTAATGTTACAATTATGCACATGATGACATTTCACTGGCTGCTGACATCAGTCACTATATGAGTGACTGCTGTATGCCATGTGGCTTTAAGAGATGTAATTCCCGCACCAAGTTGCTGGGCTGTCCCCCTCTCTTTGTCTCCCACCACCAGTAGCTCTGTAACTCCAGAGATCTCCAAGGCCTCCTCCTATGCTGGAATCAAATTAACTGAAGACTGGAAGGCCACCTTTTGTTCTCAATCTCCCTATTGTTGTGGGATGTTTTCTCCTGTAAAGAGAGAAAGAAGAGAACTTTGAGAGTGAGAGTGATGGAATGAGTGTAAGGAATGGACGGGCTACATCTGTAGAAGGTGACTATGAGGGAGTGGCGAGACATTGCCAAATGGCCTCCTGTGGTGTTACTTGCTATGATTGCATTCTTCTCCTTCTTAAGCGGTCCCTCATATCGAGGATGACTTGCTTCCACACCAAAGAGGGATGAGTTCACAGGTGTTTCAATGAAGGACGTAATATTCCAGGTCCCGAACTAGGGTGGAAGATGCCTGTGCGTGGATGTTTTTTAACGTGTGGTGGCCATTGCACACCAGCTACCACACGGGCTTGACAGAGCTAGATCTTGTTCCAGTGGCAAGGATTACCCAAGACGACTGGAGACCAGCTCTGCTGCACAGACCTAGTGCACACACATATTGCAGTGTGGGCTGACCCGTGCTGCCCCTGGGCCCTCACCTCTTCTGGGCCCCAAACTCACGTCTTTCCTGGGCCCCGATCATGTCGCTCTACAATCTCTCGCCACTCCTGCTCTACCTGCCCACGCTCCAATTAGCGACCTTGACCTGCGAGAAACCACCAGCCGCAGGTTGGGGCCATAAAAGGAGCAGAGGTGCGACGGCCTGGGAAACAGCATGGAGGCCACTTCAGGGAGCAGTGCGAGCTGGTGCAGGAGGGTGATGACTTGGAGAAGGGCAACTGGATTGGACGTTACCAAAATCAATGTCGCTGATTGGAGCATGAGGTATGATTGCATTAGGATGAGGGTGAGTATCAGTGGTGGTTAGTCAGATGGGGATGTGAGAAAATACATAGACAGAGAGGGATGGGTGCACCTGCAAGGTATGTTGGTGTGAGGAATGATGTGCAGGAGTAGGCTTGGGAAGGCAGAGTGATGGGGATGTGGTGACACGCATATCAGTGCGGCCTTGCACTCACCTTTTCTGACCTCCTGAGATCATTGAATGTTTTCCGGCATTGGATCCAAGTCCTCCTGACCACATCCCTGCTATTGACCTCCTCTGCGATCTCCAGCCATGCCCTTTTTGTGTATTTGGGTAGTCATTTTCATTGATCACCAGGGAAGAGGATCTCCCAGCGTGCTCTTACTGCCTGCACCAGAACTTCGAGGGAGGCATCGTTGAATCTTGGTGCGGCCCTCTGCTGGTCTGCATGACCCACAGTTTTATCAGTTTTATTATCATGTTATTCAGAACTCTGCAAACCAACTTATGCACTCCTGCATCAACCTTCAAATGAGATGTGTGCAAGGTTGCTTAAATATCCACATTGAAAACGAGTCATCGATGTCATTAAACCCGCTCCATTTAATTAGGACAGACTGTTTTAATTGGGGCCATTAAGTAAAACTCGCACTGCAGCACGCGCTGTTCCCGACCCGCTCCGCAGCCCACACACATGCAACCCAACTTCAAGTTAAAGATTCCGGCCTTTCAGTTGGTTCATCTAACTTTTTTGACCTTTAAAAATCTTTTATATTGCCTTAAGTTCGATGCTGCCCTTTTCTGTACCAATGCTGAACATTGTGTTCAGTCTATATAAATACATATAAGGTTTCCTACAAAGTTCATTTACATGTATACAGTATTGTAATAGCACAAACTAATGAGGTCTTCCTTTAGAATTCCACATACACCTAGCCAACTTTACTTATCAGTGGCATCAATGCTATTCATATCTGCCACTAAAAGAGTATAAACCTATTCATTGATGCACTAAAAGTGTACAGTCATGGTCAATGTGTGATACAATGTAGCTAAGAAACTTAAAGGTATTTATACCATGTTATATTAGATGTCATGTTGCATTCTTTAAATTAAATTCTCATTGTTGTTGTTAGGTTTTGTAGACCATGGATCTGGTTATATTCCTTATTCTATAAAATCCAACGGGACTTTAATTTATTCCATAGAGCTCTATTGCATTGTACCCAAGGCACACTTAAAATCCGACAAGATTTGCCTTTTACGTGTAGAGTTTTAAGGAATTTATTCACAAACCAAAAAGAATATTGTCACGCTTTATTGGATCTCTTATAGAATATCATGATAATGGTTCTATAATATTTCCATGCAAATACTTGTTCAAGGCATTGTGCCAAACTTTACAAAGATTAACATTTTTAATAGAATGGAATATATTTAATTTTAAAAGGTACATATTCTGAATCATTTTGGAGAAAAGATGTTTCAAGATATATAATTGCTTAGTGCTGTTGAAAGTGTTGAGTGCTAAGTCATTATAAATTCAATCATTACAAATGTTTACGAAATAATTCTTGCGTATTTTTTATCAGTAGATTCAAGTCGTCATTCAACTTCATTCTACTGTATCTGTAGAAGGGTATAAATATGCTTTTATTCTTCTCTGCTTATAGACCACAGGGGCCCAGGTGCAGGTAGCAGGTGATATGCTTCCAAACTCCACTGAACGTGCAGTTACTATTTCTGGCACACCAGATGCCATCATTCAATGTGTAAAACAGATCTGTGTGGTGATGCTGGAGGTATGACATTTGGAGAAAAATGCAAAACTTACCCTCACATTTGAATTTGCAGTCACTAGCTAGAATAATAGTAATCATACAATTATGCATTTTTTTTAGAAATGAGGATGAATTGCTATTAGATATTTATTCACTTTATTAGTAAATGGATCTGTTAAATCATAAAATTAATCTCAAATTGTTAATAATAAACATGAGGAACTGTTATGCATCAACAATATTGAGTTGTATGTTGGAGTTAATGCTTTGAACTGTTTTATGAAACTAGTTGCAAAAGCAAGAAAAAATCCTTTCAATTTAGTAAGAAGATATGTAAGTAAAACATTGCTTCTATTACTTTATGTTCCTTGTCTTTAGTCCCCACCCAAAGGCGCCACTATTCCCTATCGCCCAAAGCCGGCCTCTGCACCCGTCATTTTTGCAGGGGGCCAGGTAAGAGCAGACACCATTTTGGCTTCCGCAGGAAACCACAGCGTCTTGGCCCACCATCAGCCAGCACCTGTTAGTTTTTCAACATTTTTTTCTGTCTTCTTTCTTGTCTTAATTACTAATTTAGAAACTTAGCATGCCTGTATCTTATTTATGTAGGGGCTGACGAATAATTTAACATCTGCTATTAATTCTCAGTTTCTCCTGATACTACATCAATCTGAATTTGTTTGACAGTTTTAACATAATATTAATTGAGACGGATTTAATATTATGTAGTGAATTCATAAATTCTGAATTTCTATTATTAACAATACTATATTGGTCTTCCCCTACCTTAAATAATGATTTGATTAGAAATGCAAAATAAGAAATCTAAAGTACTGCATGTCATATTATCTTTCTCAGTTACTGCATTTTAAATATTTTATAAATAGCTTGATTTTTCAATTTTGAGAAATCGATTGCCCTCATAGATTTGATATATTTAATTACATGGCAGCCATTTCAATGTTTAAAGTATATACCATCGGTTCAAGGTAAACAACAGGGTACCTAGCAGTGGATGTTGTTACTTATCTTGTCTCTGCTTGCTAAGTCAATGTACAGGTTCTCTCAGTGCTGATTCTAGAGTATGTCAATCTCTCTTAAACCACATTTTCATAAAATTATACTGTGTCATGCAAATCAGGAAGGTTCCACATTCAATCCTTGATTTATAATGAGTTAACCAATCTCAACTGCAGTTGGCCTGAGTATCCCAAGGCTAGAGACAGAAAAGCAACCAGAGTTCCTGTTCTTGTTCATTGTTCAGTAATTCCTGTATGTGTGGACATCAGGTTGGGTAGTAGGGATCTTGGCTGAGCTGCCCCCACAGTTGAAAAGCCACTCACTGTCCAGGCTTACACGTGATGAATAGTCATTTGTACAAAGAACGTTAACAATGCTGACCCAACTGGAATCTCATTGCAATATAAGTTACAGTCTACAGGAGGGGAAGGAAAGGCGAGAAAAGAACATTCACATGCATTTACCTTCAAAATCTGATTAAATCTCTATCTGTCCTAAAAGGGCAAGCTATTCCTTTAACTTCAGGCTATTTTTTGTGTGTTTTAAAATTAAAGAAATGGTCAATAATGCTTTAATTTTAACTGTAGCTATTATTTTAAGTGAATGTGATTTTGTAGTATTTTTATTCAGTTTTGTTATGGTATAATTTAGTTTTTCAAAATACACAGATAAATTTAATTGCATGTTTTTAACCTTTTGTTTTAGGCATACACAATTCAGGGACAGTATGCAATTCCTCATCCAGACGTGAGTCCTGTGCACTACAATCAGTGCCCTCTTTCTTATTTGCTCTGGGCAGCATTTACTTTCTGTCATTTAATAAGTGGAAGACAGTTTGCTGTAGTTTCTGCTGTGTGTAGTACAGTAATACATAGTTGAGTGTTAATTATTTGAAGTTTGTTTTGTGATTTATATTTGCTAGAAAGTACATTGGCCCAGTTATAAATCATTGACTTTGTACATGTTAATAATTTAAAATCTGTTTATCATTTAAATGTAAACAATAGTTTGACATTAACAATAGTTATTGTATGTATAACAGTAGAAATGTAATTAGTTTTAACTAATTTATTTTTCAATAGTAGCATAAATATAATTGATTGATTTAAAGAATGCATTTAATTTAATTAATTACACTTGTTTTTTTTAAAGAAAGATGGTTTCTGTATTCTGATATAATTCCATTTGATTGGTTAGCTCTAATTTCCCATCCTGCCCTGCAGTTGACCAAGCTTCACCAGTTGGCTATGCAGCATACCCCTTTTACTCCCCTTGGGCAGACCACCCCTGGTTTCCCTGGTACGTACCCATGACTCCCTGGGGATGTCCTTTCTCAAAGCACCTTTATCTCCCATGGTCATTTTATCACTTAATTAAATGTGGTCAATGACCAAGTTTCCTGTTGTCACGTTTAACTGTGACTAATTTTTATAATTACCCTTGTAATGAGTTATGTCATTAATAGTTAATAATTGTTGTCTTGTACCCTTGTTAACAGCTTTGTTAAAAAATAATATGTTGTAGCATCATTTAAATGTAATATGTTTCTGTTATTAATTCCAATGTTGTACAATTATGTCCTGTTATTTAACGTCTTTCCTAAATTTCGTTTTGTCCTAATATTAAGCATTTCTGTATTAGCAAAACCTTGATATTCTCATTAACATACATCTGATGCATGTCACATGACAAAGTTGTGTATGATACAGACAGAAACAATTGAAGCCTACTAATCATTTTCTCTTTCCTGAATCCTTATCATGTGTAATTTACTTTTCAGATATGACCTTTTAATTTGTGTTTCTTTTAGGGATATAGCTTCCTTTCTAACCTTTACTTACTCAATACAAACTAATCTACTGTCCCTTTTATCACTCTCACCCAGCCCTTGTTTTTAAAAAAAATTTTAAGCTCTCATTTGCCCCTTCATCTGTTACATCTTGTCACATGTTTAAATTTCCCTTCTTGCCTGAAATACTCATTTTTACTATCTTGTATCTTTGTCTCCCTCTCTTTCCATATTTTCTGTACATCTATTGCCTTATCTCCTCTCGTTCTTCCTTTTGTTTGTGCTTTCCTCCCTATTCTTTAATTTTACCTTTGCTTTTTATATTTATATTCTGTATAGCTGTCTCTTTCAATCTCTGGCAATTATTCTTTGTTCTTGCTTCTTTTCTCGACCTATCCTTAAAACCTTTTAAGGTGTTTTGTTTGTTGAATGCCTGCCAGGAAGTTGATCCTAATAGACTTCCCTTTCTGCCCGGCAGCAGGACTGGATGCGTCTGGCCAAACCAATTCCCATGAGCTCACTATTCCAAATGATGTAAGTGTTCCTAAGTTATTTACTCCTCCCGCTCTGCATGCCATAGTCTAACATTACAGTGCATGTAACCACAATAAATAATTATCTCCTTCATACACATCACCTGAGGAAATGGTATAGAATTATATTTTTTAAAAGCTTAAAATAATAATAGAACATGGGCCAGGAAAGTGCAAATGCTCTTTTTAACTTAACCATGATTTTATGTTAAAAAACAATTTAGTTATTATGTACACTATGGATAATAATTATTTATTAAAAATGGATTCATAAATAAATGTAACATGGTAATGTAAAAATTGGGTGAGTACTGCACATTCTAAAGAGAAGCATGTTTCCTTGATGGCCTCTAATATTGTGGCATATCTGTTTAGTCGACACTGGCGGCACAAAATTCAGATCCGTAGCGCCCAAAATTGCATCCACATTACGCGCACACACTTGTGGGGCCAATTGCACTGGATGCCATATTTGTGAGGCATTAGCACATGCGCCGTGAATGTCTGCCGGAAGTATGCAGAGTGGGCAGGTCATGATGTCAATCAGCATGCAATGTTGATTTGACTCCAATGCTCTATTCCCCCTAAGCTGTGCAAGTGCATGGTCTCTTAGCTCCCTTGTGGCTGCTACGCACCAGGCATTGCAGGCCGTACAGTCCCACTTGCGCAGTCTCCAACGCGCAGGCACGCTTTTCAATCGCGGTCCACGGGCTCGTTCTTTCGACCCGCAGGAGCGGGTTTTGCGCCTGCTGCTGGACCCATTACGGCGCTTGCACGCTAGACCCCATTACACTCTTGACCCTGAGCCCTGAGCTAATGTAACCCCACTATCTAAGAAAAGAGCGAGAGAAAAAACAGGGAACTTACAGGCCAGCTAGCCTGACATCAGTAGTAGGGAAAATGTTAGAATCTATTATTAAGGACCTGGTAACAGGGCACTTAGAAAATAATAGGATTGGGCAGAGTGAACACAGATTACTGAAAGGGAAATCATGTTTGACAAATCTGTTCTAGTTTTTGGAGGTTGTAACTGGCAGAATAGAAAAGGGGGAACCAGTGGATGTGGTGTATTTGGATTTTCAGATGGCATTCGATAAGGTGCCACACAAGAGGTTATTAAACAAAATTAATGCTCCTGGGATTGGGGGTAATATACTAGCATGGATTGAGGATTGGTTAACGGCCAGAAAGCAGAGAGTAGGAATAAATGGGTCATTTTTGGTTGGCGAGTTGTAATTAGTGGGGGTGCCGCAAGGATCGGTGCTTGAACCCCAGCTATTCACAATCTATATCAATGATTTGGATGAGGGGACCAAATGTAATATATCCAAGTTTTTTGATGATATAAAGCTAGGTGGGAATGTAAATTGTGAGGAGGATGCAAAGAGGCTTCAAGGGGATATAGACAGGCTAAGTGAGTGGGCAAGAACATAGCAAATGGAATACAATGTAGAGAAATGTAAAGTTATCCACGTTGGTAGGAAAAATAGAAAAGCAGAGTATTTTTTAAATGGTGAGGGATTGAGAAATGTTGGTGTTCAGAAGGACCTGGGTGTCCTTGTACACAAATCACTGAAAGTTAACATGCAGGCACAGTAAGCAATTAAGAAAGCCAATGGTATGTTGGCCTTTATTACAAGAGGATTTGAGAATAAGAGTAAAGTCGTCTTCCTGCAATTATATAGGGCCCTGGTGAGACCGCACCTCGAGTATTGTATACAGTTTTGGTCTCCTTACCGAAGGAAGGATATACTTGCCATTGAGGGAGTGCAACAAAGGTTCACCAGACTGATTCCTGGGATGGAGGGATTGTCCTATGAGGAGAGATTGAGTAGACTACGCATATATTCTGTAGAATTTAGAAGAATGAGAAGTGATCTCATTGAAACATACAAAATTCTTACAGGGCTTGACAGGGTGGATGTAGGGAGGATGTTTCCTCTGGCTGGAGAGTCTAGAACCAGGGGTCACAGTCTCAGAATAAGGGGTTGGATATTTAGAGCTGAGGAAAATCTTCTTCACTCAGTGTGGTGAATCTTTGGAATTTTCTCCCCCAGAGGGCTGTGGAGGCTCAGTCTTTGAGCATAGTCAAGACAGAGATTGATAGATTTTTGGATATTAAAGGAATCAAGGGATATGGGGATAGTGCAGGAAAGTGGAGTTGAGGTAGGTCAGCTATGATCTTATTGAATGGCGGAGCTGGCTCAAGGGGTCTCGAATGGTCTACTCCTGCTCCTAATTCTTATGTTCTTATGAATGTGAGCGCTATGATTATCCACGCGGCCGTTTATGCGGCCTTCTGCACACGCGCGCAGTATCCCAGAGCACGCATGCGTATAATCCAACAGTTGTGGCCTTGCACAGGGCGGACATATTTTCTTCAGTTCTGTGGGAGAACTGGCCAGGCGGTGGGTGGTGGGTGGGGGGGGGGGCAGGCGGGCGGGCGGAGAGGATTGAAAGGGGAGAGCGAGAGAGAGAGAGAGACAGACGGGGAGAGAGAGAGAGAGACTGGGAGGGTGGAGAGAGAGAGAGACTGGAGAGAGAGAGAGAGACTGGGGGGTCGGAGAGGGAGAGACTGGAGAGAAAGAAAGAGACTGAGACTGGGGAGGGGGAGAGAGAGAGCCTGGCCGGCAAGGGTGGGGGGGCGGGGGGCAGGGAGAGAGAGAGAGGCTGGAGCAGGAGAGAGAGAGACTGGGGGGAGAGAGAGAGTCCGGAGAGAGAGAGAGACTGGGGAGAGAGAGTGAGAGACTGGGGGAAGAAAGACAGAGAGAGACTGGGGGAGGGAGAGACGCGAAGGGAGAGAGAGAGAGATTGGGGGAGGAAAGCCAGAGAGAGACTGGGGGAGTGAGAGAGAACAAGCATGTGGGAGAGAGAGACAGGAAGAGAGAGTGACTGAGGAGAGAGAGAGAATGGGGAAAGAGAGAGAAAGGCTAGGAGAGCGACAAGGAGAGAGAGAGAGATTGCAGGGAAAGAAAGAAAGAGAAACTAGGAGAGAGATAGGTAGAGAGAGAGACTGGGGATTGGGAGAGACTGGAGGAGGGAGAGAGAGACACTGGGGGGAGAGAGAGAGACTGGGGAGGGAGAGAGAGAGAGAGACTGGGAGGGGAGAGAGAGAGAAACTGGGGAGAGAGAGAGAGAGAGAGAGACTGGGGGTGAGAGAGAGACTGAGAGAGAGACTGGGAGTGAGAGAGAGAGAGAAAGCCTGGGGGAGAGAGAGACGGAGGGGGGGGGTGCGGAGGGGGGGAGAGCGAAAGCGACTGGGGTAGGGAGAAAGAGACTGGGGTAGGGAGTTTATATGACGAACGAAAAGCTTTGAATTAATTCCATCATAAACGAACTTGCAGATTGGGCATGTAAATGACATTAATTTCAATATAGATAATTGTGAGGTGGTGCATTTTGGTAGGAAGAATAAGGAGGCTACCTACTCCTTGGAAAATAAGAGTACAAATGGAAAAGAGGTGAAAGGGGTCTAGTGGTATAGCTTTACAAATCATTAAAAGTAACAATGCAGGTTAAAAAACCATAAAAGTGCAAATAAAGCACTGGGCTTCATTTCCAGAGGAATAGAGTTCAAATGTTATGTTAAACCTGTATAGAACCTTGCCTGATTGTCTCAGGATTTGAAGCAGTGGGGTGGCAATATGGTATTACTGTATATCTGCTTTTAAGTGATTGCTGTTGTTGTTGCAAAAGTTGTTGTAAAATTTGCTCAGGGACAAAAAGGTCACGCTCAAAGGAGTTCATGGCCCGCTCAGTCCAAAATATTTAGAGGGAACATTGCGCCAATGCTGCCATTTTGGAGCTCAATGCACCATCTAACTTAAACTCTCACAGCTGAACATATGTTCAGGCGCAAGAAGGACCCCCACTAGTGCTATTTAAATGGATCATCAACAACTTACAGGTTAGTTGCTGGTTGATTTATTCTAGCTGTTGGTACATGTCTACAAGTGTTTGGTGCTTTCTTTAGTTGTTTAAAGTTGCCAAAGTCTACAGGGAGTGGTGTGACAGGGGCTGAAGGACTTTTTCCTGACTTCAAGGCTTCTGCACAAACTACTTGCTGCCAGACATGGGTGCACTAGTAGGCATTCCCCTTGGAATACAGCATGACTTGGTGAATGAACAGAGGACATGCAAAGCAGGACAAGTTGCTGGTAGAAGGAAGAGGGGGAGAAGGGCTCTCAGCAGGAGGCCATATCTGCCCAGGATGTTCGGAGCAATTCTCCTTCCTGAACCTCAGCGAGGAACAATGTGTGAGATATCTGTACTTCATAAGGACATCTTCACTGAAATCTGACACCTAATGCAGCCACAACTGCAACCTCAGAGCAGGTAGAGGACCACATTGCCAATGGCTGTGAAGGTGACCGTGGCAATGAGATTTTATGTGTCTGGCTCCTTTCAGGCTGGAGCTGGAAATATTTGCAACATCTCGCAGTTTGTTACCCACTGTTGTGTAAGGGAGGTCACTGAGGCTCTCTATTCAAAGAGAGCGGACAACCTTTCATTCTCTTTGCCAGAGCAGCAGGCAGAGCGCGCGCGTAGTTCCCATGGATTGCAGGCTTCCCCATGGTGCAGGGTGCCATTGACTGCATGCACATTGCTTAGTGGGCACTGCATGTCAACTCTGCCATGTACCAGAAACCAGCTGGTGTGCGACCAATAGGTAGCGAATCATGCAGGTCAATGCCTAGTGACATCTCCATTTGAGCCACCATGGCAAACCAAAAGGTGGTTATTGGTGACAAGGGCTATCCACTGACGACCTAACTGATGACTCCAGTGTACAACCCATGCATTCGTGCGTAGCATGCGTACAATGAAAGCCCTGCTGCCACACAAAATGTGATAGAGCAGACCATTGACATGCTGAAACAACGTTTCCGTTGCCTGGACCGTCTGGAGGAGCCCTGCAGTACTCGGCAGAGTGGGTGTCAAGATTTGTGGTGGTCTGCTGCATTGGATGGAAAGGATGGGCTCCAAGCTCTGAGCAAAGCCCTGTGCCAAGTTGGTGCCGGGCTCCTCCATGCTCCTTGATATTGAACACAGGCTTTCTGGCATGCTTCCCAATGCACCAGGCATTTAATTGTGCATACCTATCAGCCTTCTTCTGTAGTCTGCACGATCGAAGTCCTCATCTGAGTCCTCTGCAGCAGAATTCGTGTGTGACCTCACTCTCTAGTGAGTGATATCTGCGCTATACTTGCCCCCTGTCCTGGCTGCAGGCCACTCATGCCCGGTGTCTCACCACATGCAGATCCTTTACATTACATGCAGTGTCAGTATCTGATCTGGTGGCTGTGAGTGTTCAATCGAGTTATGGTGTGTCTTCATCACCACTGACTTCTTGCTCTTCCATCACTAGCTGGCCAGGTTTCAGTTCTTGGGTATCTGAAAGGAGAAAGGCACAAGGGTAATGTTGAAGTGAGGACAGGGAAGAAGCAAAAGGTGCATGCTTACACCATCTGCAGCTTGTAAATCAGAAGAAGTTGTCAGATGAGGGGGAAGTGGGATGTGAAGAGGAGGATTAGGTATGAGGATACCATCATCTTCGAATGGCTGTTCCAATAATGGCCAGCACTGTCTCCTCCAAGGGAGTTAGGTAATGCAGGCACACTTGTCCCCTGCTGGTTAGCTCCTGCTGCCTCCAGTTTTGTGCCACTTTGTTCTGCAAAAGAGGGGGAAATGCGTCAGTGAGTGTCATGCAATCTGTTTGGGTGATGTGGCTGTCCTGGTTGAATAGCTGGCAGTGTGTGCAAGCTGTGAAATGAGGGTGTGTGGCTTGCAGCAGTGCTAAGTATGTGAGGGTAAGATGAAGCTATGAATGTTATGTATGACTCCTGATTGGAGAGATTGTTGGTAGGTGAGTGATAGTGTAGTGCATTAAGCAATGTGTGAGGCTAGTGATGCAGTTGGTGGGATATGGCATTTGAAGATACATTCACTGACCTTGATTACTCACATGAGGTCATTGAACTTCTTATGGCACTGCATCACTGCATCCAGGTCCTCAGAGCTTGATTCCTGACGTTGATTGGCACGGCTATCTGTTCCCACTGCCTTCTGAGTGAGTGTCTAGAGAGCCTCGTGGCTCTCTAGACACTCCTCGTGGCTCGTGGCTCTCTAGACATCCTTTCCACCTCCTCCACCAAGGCCTCTATTAAAGCATCGGAATACCTAGGAGCCCACTCTCTCTCCCATGTTATGCAATTCTTGACTATTTCCCAGGTCAGATTCAGTTGTAGAATGACTTTCAGCAAGAATGCACCTCCCCTTTAAGAGATGCAGACTAGTTTTAAGCTTTAACTGGCGCTAGCTTCTCACAATTTGGGCCAATGTATGCAGCCAATCAACAGCACGGGTTGCGCTGGCTGCAAACTGAAATCATTGAAATGAGCAGGCAGCATGAAATTGCCGTGCTGCCTGCATTACATTGAATCACACTTTGCGATCCCCGCACCCGTTTTTGGAGGTTATTGAATTTAGCCCCCTGGATGTCATTGTATTGTGTTATAGTCCACAACAAGACGCCTACAAGCTAACAAAGCAATTGCATATAGACAGATTCAGATGCACTGAAAGCATAGCTTATCAACTGAACCCAAGTTTTCTAAAGCTACATTGTAGCTACCACCTAGCAATTTCTTTTAATCATTTATACAATATGATGGCTTTTTGTAATGATTAAAGACACAGCCTTCTTTTTTATGTGTTAATGTTACTTTCTAACTCAGTAGAGATACATCATGACAGTCATTAAATATGATAATTATACATTACAGGCTATTGGCAGTCTATTACTATACAAATGCCTGTAAAATGATAGTACAGGATGGGTGGAAGCATTGATGTTGAAAATGGCAGTAATAACAAGGAACCAGGAATAATTCTGTGCTTGACATTAATTGGCAGATTGTCGCAATGTAGCATAGTATTAATGATTTTGCATCCAATGCAGTTAATCAAGACTATTCCTTTTAAGATTGTTGCTTATTTGAACAAAAGCTCTTCTCACATGATCCAGTGATCATTGTGACACAGAAAATCTAAGTTATCCCCCACGTGATTTATTTGATGGAGTGGATACAGAGTGGATGTTTCCACTTGTGGGGAAGAGCATAACTAGAGGCCATCAATATAAGATAGTCACCAAGAAATCCAATAGGGAATTCAGAAGAAAATTCTTTACCCAAAGAGTGGTGAGAATGTGGAACTTGCTACCACAGGCAATGGTTGAAGCGAATAGTATAGATGCATTTAAGGAGAGGCTAAACAAACATATGTGGGAGAAGGGAATAGTGGGTTATGCTGATAGATTTAGATGAGGAAAGATGGGAGGAGGCTCGAATGGAACATAAATGCTGGCATGGACTGGTTGGGCCAAGTGGCTTGTTTCTGTGTTGTATATCCTATGTAATATACATAGATGACCTGGAAGAGGGGACAGAGTGTAGTGTAACAAAATTTGCAGATGACACAAAGATTAGTGGGAAAGCGGGTTGTGTAGAGGACACAGAGAGGTTGCAAAGAGATTTAGAAAGGTTAAGCGAATCGGCTAAGGTTTGGCAGATGGAATACAATGTCGGAAAATGTGAGGTCATCCACCTTGAAAAAAAAAATGGTAAAAGGGAATATTATTTGAATGGGGAGAAATTACAACATGCTGTGGAACAGAGGGACCTGGGGGTCCTTGTGCATGAATCCCAAAAAGTTAGTTTGCAGGTGCAGCAGGTAATCAGGAAGGCGAATGGAATGTTGGCCTTCATTGCGAGAGGGATGGCGTACAAAAGCAGGGAGGTCCTGCTGCAACTGTATAGGGTATTGGTGAGGCCGCACCTGGAGTACTGCATGCAGTTTTGGTCACCTTACTTAAGGAAGGATATACTAGCTTTGGATGGGGTACAGAGACGATTCACTAAGCTGATTCCAGAGATGAGGGGGTTACCTTATGATGATAGATTGAGTAGACTGAGTCTTTACTCGTTGGAGTTCAGAAGGATGAGGGGTGATCTTATAGAAACATTTAAAATAATGAAAGGGATAGACAAGATCGAGGTAGAGAGGTTGTTTCCACTGGTCGGGGAGACTAGAACTAGGGGGCACAGCCTCAAAATACGGGGGAGCCAATTTAAAACTGAGTTGAGAAGGAATTTATTCTCCCAGAGGGTTGTGAATCTGTGGAATTCTCTGCCCAACGAAGCAGCTGAGGCTAGCTCATTGAATGTATTCAAATCACAGATAGATAGATTTTTAACCAATAAGGGAATTAAGGGTTATGGGGAGCGGGCGGGTAAGTGGAGCTGAGTCCACGGCCAGATCAGCCATGATCTTGTTGAATGGCGGAGCAGGCTCGAGGGGCTAGATGGCCTACTCCTGTTCCTAATTCTTATATTCTTATGTTCTTATGTATGTAATCCTATATAAAACTTATTGAAAAATAATGGATACGAGGATGTTTCTTTCTAATTCCTTTATTGTTTAGTATCCACTAAAATATGAATAACATTCATGATACAACTTTCCTAGAAAACATAATGTCAGCTTTTCACAGATTCTGAAATGTTGAGCTTCTAGTTGTTGTTCTCTGGGCCTGAAAAGAGTTCATTGTATGTGAGATTGGAAAGGCAGAGGGTCAAGAATAAATTAACATTTGCATTACTTTTCAAATAAATGGCTGTTTTATTGCATTTCATCTGCAAAATAAATATATTTTGTCTGAAAAATTCAAATGCTGACTATTATAAAGAAGAATAAGGAACCAAGGGCTAGTTATTAATTGCACATTGTTTAAATGGATGCATTGTACAAATCACTAAAAGTTTGCTCCAAATATTTATATAGATATTTTAATAACTCATAAACTGATCCAGTTAACTTTCATCAGACACCACAACGAGCAGGATGGGAGTAATTCTTTAGGAAAAACAGTGGTCCATTTTTCTTCTTCAGTTCCTCAGGAGTTCCTCAGGGCATGTTCTCGGCCCAACCATCCTCAGCTTCATCAATGACCTTCCCTCCACCATAAGGTCTGAAGTGTGGCAGTTTGCTGATGATTACACAGTGTTCAGCTCCACTAGCAATTCCTCAGATAATGAAGCTGTCCATGACTGCATGCAACAAGATTTGGTCCACATACAGGTTTTAAACTGATAAGTGGCGAGTAACATTCACACCACACAAGTGCTAGACAATGACCATCTCCATCTCGAAAAAGAGAGAGCCTAACTACCTATTGACATTCAATAGCATTAGCATCCACCAATGGTGGAGTCATCATTGAATTGAAACTCCACTGGACTAGCCACATAAATGATATGGCTACTAGAGCAGTTCAGAGGCAGGGTATTCTGTGGCAAGTGGCTCATGCCCCGAGTCCCCAAAGCCTTTCCATCACTTACAAGGCACAAGGCAGAAATGTGATGGAACACTGTCCACTTGCCTGAAAGGGTGCAGCTGCAACAACATTCAAGAAGCTCAACGCCATCCAGGACAAAGCAGCCTGCTTGATCAGCACCTCATCCACTAGGCTAAATGCACAATCCCTCCACCACTAGTATACAGTGGCTGCAGTGTACACTACACTACACTGCAGCAACTCATCAAGGCTTCTTCAACAGAACTTCCCAAATCCACGACTTTCACCACCTAGAAGGACAAGGGCAGCAGGTATATGGGAACACCATTACCTCCAAGTTCCCATCCAAGTCACACACTATCCTGACTTGGACATGTCTCATTGTTCCTTCATCATTGCTGGGTCAAAATCCTCCCTAACAGTACTGTGGGAGTACCTTCAGCATTGCAGGAGTTCAAAAAGCAAGCCCAGCACCACCTTCTCAAAGGGCAACTAGGGATGGGCAATAAATGTCAGCTTTGCCAACGATGCCCACAATCCGAGAATGATTTTTTTTAAGGAGCTCCTTACTGACAGCACATACTGCTGATGAATGCAGGTACTAATGAATGGTTACTGTAGCTTGTTGCCTGTGGCCTGTATTTTAAAACTAGTTTGAAAATGCATGGGTTTTCAACATATAAAAAACTCTTGGTTGACAAGGCTTATTTATTTGAGCTTTGGATGACTGCATACCATAATTGTTTTTAATTCTGACTGGAAAGTTATTTGATGATTCCAGTTGAAATATATCTAAGAAGTTAAGAAGTTTACTGGATCCTTTCCAAACTATGAACGATGAGTCACAGATTTTGGCCTTAAACTGCCTGTTACTGTTGTCTGCCAATCTGCTGCCTGTACTGAATCACTGTCCAACAGCTTCAGCAGTGCCAATAGAGTTTTATTTATCACTGTATACTCACTCCTTTCCCAATAGAGAACAATATTTCGCAAGAGGACACATTTGTTACTTTGTAAGATAGTTCTGACACAGTCCACAGAAAAATGGTCATCTTTATCTTATGCAGAAAGGTGACCATGGATTTAGAGCAGGCAGAGACAAATTAAGACATCCAGCTAATGCAGTAACATTATGAGCCATAGAGTATGGACGTTTTATTCCACTGGGCATAATGACTATTGCTAATTTTTGAATAATTTTACCTGATATTTGTTATATTTTGTTGCACTAAATACCAGAATAGTTAAATGTCTAAACTTAAAACCAACCACTGGTGGATGAAATTGCCCTTGACGTGATAGCTTATTCGGGAAATACAATGTTTAATGTGGAATACAGAAACCAAGGTTCTCACTCCTAATCACTATCCGATGATTGGGGCTGAAAGGTGTCCATGTATGGACACCTGATGAAGGCAATATCAGGCTTGGCTGTGGTACCTCTCATGGTTTAATAATCTGTCAACACACACGACTTATGTTCACACATCAGAAATGGCCTCCAAGTGTTAGAGGGGTATAGTTTTAATATTCATTCATGGGATTTGGGCATCGCTAGCATCCCTAATTGCCCTTGAGAAGATGGTGGTAAACCGTCTTCTTGAACCTCTGCAGTCCGTGTAGTGAAGGTACTCCTACAGTGCTGTTAGGGAGGGAGTTCCAGGATTTTGACCCAGCGATGATGAAGGAACGGCAATATACTTCCAAGTCAGGATGGTGGTGTTCCCATGCGCCCTTGTCCTTCTACATAGTAGAGGTTGCATGTTTGGAAGGTACTGCCGAAGAAGCCTTGGCGAGTTGCTGCAGTGCATCTTGTAGATGGTACACACTGCAGCCACGGTGCACCGGTGGTGGAGGGAGTGAATGTTTAAGGTGGTGGATGGGGTGCCAATCAAGCGGGCTGCTTTGTCCTGGATGGTGTCGAGCTTCTTGAGTGTTGCTGGAGCTGCACTCATCCAGGCAAGTGGAGAGTATTCCATCACACTCCTGACTTGTGCCTTGTAGATGGTGGAAAGGCTTTAGGGAGTCAGGAGGTGAGACACTCACCGCAGAATACCCAGCGTCTGACCTGCTCTTGTTAGCACAGTATTTATGTGGTTGGTCCAGTTAAGTTTCTGGTCAATGGTGACCCCCACGATGTTAATGGTGGGGAATTCAGCGATGGCACCCATGAAACCAAACTGTGGCACGAGAGAAATAGGGAGAACATTTTTAAATGGAGCTTTTAAGTGGAGCTGAGTCCACGGCCAGATCAGCCATGATCTTGTTGAATGACGGAGCAGGCTCGAGGGGCTAGATGGCCTACTCCTGTTCCTAATTCCTATGTTCTTATGTTTATATTCTTATGTAAATATAGAAAATGCCTGCAGCAGTAAATTTATGTTTATAGGTTTAGCTATAAACCCTCACTGACTGCTCAGATTAGAATCTAGTCCAATATTCCTGTTGGTGGTAGAACAACAAGCATGATTTTGAGATTTAGGGCTTTACAGTACAGGTGCAGCGTTGAGAATCTCGAGTTCCGGAATCCGGACTCTGCTCTGATAGGTGGCAGTGTCATCCAGAATCCGTAAAATGTTCCGGAATCTGGACCCGACGACCCTGCGATATCGGGGTCCCGCGCTGCCCTACCTCGGACCTCGCCTTGCCCCGCTCGCCTCAGCGCCACTGCCTTTACCGCGAGGCCTTCTAGCCGATCCCCCCCCGAACACCTCTTTGGCGGGGCCGGCCCATCTGTCAACATCCTTGGCAGGGCCGGCCCCGCCCACCACCATCCTCGGCGGTGCCCACCCGACAAAAGCCTCTGCAGGGCCTGCCCGCCTAACAACATCCTCGGCAGGGCCCTGCCCAATGCTAGCAGCTCCTCGGCGGGGCCTGCCCAACGATGACCTCCTTGGCGGGGCCGGACAGCCCGACAACACTCGAACCTGGGCTTGGGTGTTTCCAGATTCATGACGTCAGAAAGCAAATCGTAAGTCCGGAAAAGCCCGGAATCCGGAACGGCCTTGGTCCCAAGGGTTCCAGATTTTAGGCGCTGCACCTGTAGAATAAATGCATAGGGGTAGAAATTCATTATTGCCCATTTTGTGGCGTTAATAGAGGGGGAGCTATGAGTATAGTGCCTTGAAAAAGTTTGCACCTTTCCCCAATAAATTTACCTGAATCAGGCCAAGAACTGACAAGGGGCTAAATCAGCCGTTACACACCAGACCTGGGGGGGGTTAATGAAAATCCTCGCATTAAATTCTGAAATCCATTGCACGTGCTCCGAAGTCCAATTTGAAATCCCGCTGTCGGACTAGTAATGCACCCATTAAAGTTTTCAAATTCAGTTGTTAGCAAGCTGTAATGGTAGGTCTGTCTGCCGCTGCAAATTCGGAGGCTCACTCATGTGCTCTGTGCAAATGTTACACTGACTGTGACCTCCGAGGGAAGCGCTTCTTCATCCCTTTAAGTAGCCATCAGTTAAAGGCTGTGAAAGGCTTTACCGACTGTTTTTCCAGACGTGATTAGTGGCGGTTGCTCAATGAGGCGGCCGCACCGAATTTAGCAAGCGGGATGCTAGTGCGGTCATTTCACCCGACTGGCGTCATGATCGGATTGATCATCAGCAGCCAGGCGCTAGCATTTTGCACCTATTTAGCCCTCAACTGAATTTTCCGGCGCGGCGCTAAAAGCTTCATGCCCGGTCGCTAAGTTATTCCACCGCTTTAACATAGAAACATAGAAAATAGGTGCAGGAGTAGGCCATTCGGCCCTTCGAGCCTGCACCACCATTCAATATGATCATAGCTGATCATTCAACTTCAGTACTCCATTCCTGCTTTCTCTCCATACTCCTTGATCCCTTTAGCCGTAAGAGCCACATCTAACTCCCTTTTTAATATATCTAACGAACTGGCCCAAACAACTTTCTGTGGTAGAGAATTCCACGGGTTCACAATTCTCTGAGTGAAGAAGTTTCTCCTTATCTCAATCCTAAATGGCTTACCCCTTATCCTTAGACTGTGACCCCTGGTTCTGGACTCCCCCAACATCGGGAACATTCTTCCTGCATCTAACCTGTCCAATCCCGTCAGAATTTTATATGTTTCTATGAGATTCCCTCTCATTCTTCTAAATTCCAGTGAATATAAGCCTAGTCGATCCAGTCTTTCTTCATATGTCAGTCCTGCCATCCCGGGAATCAGTCTGGCGAACCTTCGCTGCACTCCCTCAATAGCATGAATGCCCTTCCTCAGATTAGGAGACCAAAACTGTACACAATATTCAAGGTATGGCCTCACCAAGGCCCTGTACAAGTGTAGTAAGACCTCCCTGCTCCTATACTCAAATCCTCTCGCTATGAAGGCCAACATGCCATTTGCCTTCTTCACCGCCTGCTGTACCTGCATGCCAACTTTCAATGACTGATGTACCATGACACCCAGGTCTCGTTGCACCTCCCCTTTTCCTAATCTGTCACCATTCAGATAATATTCTGCCTTCCTGTTTTTGGCCCCAAAGTGGATAACCTCACATTTATCTACATTATACTGCATCTGGATGCATTTGCCCACTCACCTAACCTGTCCAAGTCACCCTGCAGCCTCTTAGCATTCTCCTCACAGCTCACACTGCCACCCAGCTTAGTGTCATCTGCAAACTTGGAGATATTACATTCAGTTCCTTCATCTAAATCATTAATGTATATTAATATATATTGTAAATAGCTGGGGTCCCAGTACTGAACCTTGCGGTATACCACTAGTCACTGCCTGCCATTCTGAAAAGGACCCGTTTATTCCTACTCTTTGCTTCCTGTCTGCCAACCAGTTCTCTATCCACATCAATACATTACCCCCAATACCATGTGCTTTAATTTTGTATCCTAATCTCTAGTGTGGGACCTTGTCAAAAGCCTTTTGAAAGTCCAAATATACCACATTCACTGGTTCTCCCTTGTCCACTCTACTAGTTACATCCTCAAAAATTCTAGAAGATTTGTCAAGCATGATTTCCCTTTCATAAATCCATGCTGACTTGGACCGATCCTGTCACTGCTTTCCAAATGTGCTGCTATTTCATCTTTAATAATTGATTCTAACATTTCCCCCACTACCGATGTCAAGCTAACCTTCTATAATTCCCTGTTTTCTCTCTCCCTCCTTTTCTAAAAAGTGGGATTACATTATCTACCCTACAATCCATAGGAACTGATCCAGAGTCTATATAATATTGGAAAATGATCACCAACTCATCCACTAATTCTAGGGCCATTTCCTTAAGTACTCTGGGATGCAGACTATCAGGCCCTGGGGATTTATCGGCGTTCAATCCCATCAATTTCCCTAACACAATTTCCTGACTAATAAGGATTTCCTGCAGTTCCTCCTTCTTGCTAGACCCTCGGTCCCCTAGTATTTCCGAAAGGTTACTTGTGTCTTCCTTGGTAAAGACAGAACTAAAGTATTTGTTCAATTGGTCTGCCATTTCTTTGTTCCCCATTATAAATTCACCTGAATCTAACTGCAAGGAACCTACATTTGTCTTCACTAATCTTTTTCTCTTCACATATCTATTGAAGCTTTTGCAGTCAGTTTTTATGTTCCCTGCAAGCTTACCCTCATACTTTATTTTCCCCCTCCTAATTAAACCCTTTGACCTCCTCTGCTGAATTCTAAATTTCTCCCAGCCCTCAGGTTTGCTGCTTTTTCTGGCAAATTTATATGCCTTTTCCTTGGATTTAACACTATCTCTAATTTCCCTTGTTAACTGCGGTTGAGCCACCTTCCCTGTTTTATTGTTACGCCAGACAGGGATGTACAATTGTTGAAGTTCATCCTTGTGATCTTTAACTGTCTGCCTTTGCCTAGCCACCGTCAACCCTTTAAGTATCATTTGCCAGTCTATCCTAGCCAATTCACGTCTCATACCATTGAAGTTACCTTTCTTTAAGTTCAGGACCCTAGTCTCTGAATTAACTGTGTCACTCTGCATCTAATGAAGAATTCTACCATATTATGGTCACTCTTCCCCAAGGGGCCTCGCACAACAAGATTGCTAATTAATCCTCTCTCATTACACAACATCCAGTCTAGGATGGCCAGCGCTCTAGTTGGTTCCTCGACATAAAGCCCCTTCTGGCCACTAACTGATTAGCTAAAAACCAAATTTCCACCCCATAAAGCTGGACATAATTTTACTAGAAAAAAACAAAATAATGTGGCTAAATGATTCAGGACTTTAGAAAGTGAGAGTTTATATTCAAGCCTATAAAAAATAATTTTACCTCTGCAGACATTTTTTATTTTGTTTAAAATTTCTTGGAGAAACTGACTGGTACAGATTATGTAAGTAAGAACAACTTTTTACCTTGGACTTACAATGATGCCATTCGCGGTATGGGAACCACTAGACCAAACAGAGGCATATTGGGTAGAATTCTTGGATTAGAAAAGGAACATCTCCGGACATGCTCTTGGGCAGCAGGTATATCTTCCTCATTCCCTGCTACCCCCCACCCCCTCCATCAAATTTTCACAATAAGTTAAATTGGATGGTTTCACCATCATAGGCAGTCCCTCGGAGTCAAGGATGACTTGCGTCCACACTAGAAATGAGTTCTCAAGTGACTGAAGAGTCCAATGCAGGACCTTCAGTCTCTGTGACAGGTGGGGCAACTGTGGTTGAAGGAACGTTGGGTGGGGTGCCTGGGTTGCCATGCGCTCCTTCTGCTGTTGACGCTTGGCTTCAGCTTGTTCTCAGTGAAGAGACTCAAGGTGTTCAGCGCCTTCCCGGATGCTTTTCCTCCACTTTGGGCGGTCTTGGGCCAGGGATTCCCAGGGGCTCGCTTGCTGTGTCGGAGCTCCGAGTAGAGCGCATGTTTTGGGAATCTCGTGTCAGCCATGCAGACGACGTGGCCCGTCCAGTGGAGCTGATCGAGTGTGGTCAGTGCTTCGATGCTGGGGTTGTTGGCCTGAGCGAGGACACTGACGGTGCACCTATCCTGCCAATTAATTTGCAGGATCTTGTGGAGGCAGCGTTGGTGGTTCTTCGCCAGTGTTTTGAGATGACTACTGTACATAGTCCATGTCTCTGAGCCATATAGGAGAGCATGTATTACCACTGCACTGTAGACCATGAATTTGGTGCAGGATTTGAGGTCCTGTTCTTCAAACACTCTCTTCCTCAGGCGACCGAAGGCTGCACTGGCACACTAAAGGTGGTGTTGGACTTTGTCGTCGATGTCTGCTCTTGTTGACAGTAGGCTCCTGAGATATGGAAAATATCCAAGGTCTCATCGTGGATTTTGATAACTAGGAGGCAGTGCTGTGTGGCGGGTGCAGGTTGGTAGAGGACCTTTGTCTTACGGACATTTAATGTAAGGCCATGCTCTCGTACGCCTCGGTGAAGGATGGGTTTGCAGCCCAAATTACAGGCCCCTGCCATAAGTCTGCCTGTATTCTTTCCCTGCTCCAGAGGGCTGGAATTTCTGAACTATGTTTTTTTAATTATGTGGGTCCCAGCTCCTAAAAGGTCAGTGAGCCAATGGAGGCAGAAAAAAGCAGGTACATTTTACTAAAGATTGAGAAAAGACTTAAATATAAATTGAAGGGGGATGAAGCGGTAGATTTTTAGCTTCACCGCCTAAGTGGTAATTTGGTAAAATGGTACAGCCGCCCCTTATAAAATGTGAACAATTTTTATTCCGTTGAAATCAGTGGAATAAAAATCGGACAGGTTTTATAAAGAGCTGCTGATCGGCTCTGACAACTTAGTGCCCAGACTGTGAAGACAAATACATACGCTGATATCTTTAATAAAAAATCTCCAGCCCATGGGCTACAGCGTTCACTGGAGTGTAAGGATTAGACCCTGTAAGGATTAGGCCCTTTAATGCTCACTCAGTACAGTGACCTTCAAATAACTACTAAAGCCTGCCAGCATCTAGTCATATCTCAATTACAAAGTAAGGAATTCTGTCCTGTTGTTGCAGGGGATTACCGACTGTAACGTCATTCACATCAGAGTCCTGATTTGTACGAATGACTCCTAAGACCTATAACACTTCTTATGCAGTTTCCAAAATATAGTTAAAGCATCCAAAGATTGTAGAAAAGCAAAATTTAACCAACTGAATGCATTGTGCTCACATTGTGGTTTATTGAATGTGTGGGGTTAAAATTTAGGCTTATGGTAAAGCAATCCATCTTAACTCAGAAAATGTTCATTTTTATGCGTCATGCTAATTATGTAAATGATGCATAACTGCTAGGTTTTTATTTATTTAAATAGTAATATCTGCTTCTAGTTACAGATACAACATAGATGTTAATTAAGTAACTCAGTGGTACAAGCATTGATGACCAAAATGATCTTGCAGTATAGTTTGTGCCTATAGTTCTGCCTATGGGAAATTGCTGGTTTACACTCTGTTGCCAGCAGCAGACAAATAATGGGCCCGAAATTCAGTACCGCTGGAAAGCTGGTGCTCCCCCCACCTTTTTGTGGCCATTAGCGCCAAAACATTTTTGTGTCTGGGCCACCCCATATTCAGCTCCAAGAGTGAACAAATGGGTTCCAGCACTAACGAACCCTTCCAAAGTGGATTTTTCAGCGGTATGGCTGTCTTAATTTGTGCATTATGACCACTGAGAAATTCAACATGCAGGTAAGGGTTTCTAATGAGCCAGCTGCTAAAGGCCAGGGTTTGCAGCAAGACCCTGAGGGGAGAAAGAGTTTGGAAGGAATTTGGAAGGAGTTTGGAAGGATGGCTGGTGTAAGAGATGCAAGGAGAGCCAACAGGTTCACTGATATGGAGCTGGAGACACTGATGAACAATGTGGAGGACAGAAGAAGAATACTGTTTCCTAACATGGGGAGACCTGGCAGACAGGCAGTACATAATGCACAGAAGGAGCTTGCAGGGGAGGTGTCAGGCACCTCCATATATGCTGGCCAGTCTGCACCCGACCCGGTGATGGGTCATCTCCTCCTAGCTCTGGGGCGATGGGGATCTTCCTCCTCCTCCTGCGCCTCCTCTTCCTCAGTTGGTACTGCTGGCTCGACCTCCAGCAGCTGTCCCCTCATGATGGCCACGTTGTGCAGCATGCAGCAGACCATGACGATTATGGAGACCCATTAAGGAGAGTACTGCAAGGTGCCACCAGAGTGGTCCAGGCATCAGAATCTCTGCTTAAGGATGCTCGATGATACACCTGGTGGCACAATGAGCGTTATTGTATGCATGCTCTGGTGCTGTCCTGGGGTACCGCACTGGAGTGAGCAGCCAAGTGGACAGGGGATATCCCTTGTCCCCAAGCAGCCAACTGCAATTGTGATTCGGGCCGGTGAAGATGGCTGGCACACTGGTCTGGCACAGAATGAATGAATCATGGCTGCTGCCTCCCTTGCCTGCTGCCTCTCTGCATGGTGCTGACGGTGACATCTTCTCCTGCGTGCCGCCCTGCTTCTGACCAGGTGTCTGTCATGTATCTCACACTACTGTACATAACTGTATCTTACCATGCTATACATGACTGTAACCAGAGATGACCTGTAACCACAAGCTTACCTTACCACCAGGGGTGCACTTGCAGGAGACACTGGATACCTGTCCCAGACAGATATATAAGGACGGGTCTCAGGCAAGTGAGGCATTTGAGAGCTGTGTAATAAAGGTGCAGGTCCTGAGTGACCTTGACTTCAGTATGTGCCTCGGGTGAATCTGTACTGCAGGGACAGGACTTTACAGTGTTGCCCTACCAACACTATTCCCATTCTCAGGTTGAACCCTGCCAAGCAGGTCTCTGCAGCCCACAGGCGCCCACTAAAGAGTCAGACCTGAAAGTTGTACAAAAGTATGTGAAAATCTCTGAGCAGCACTCAGTAGGTTTAATGGAGCCAAAACAATTAATAGAACAATTTCAAAAGCAAAATATTGCGGATGATGGAATATGACATAAAAACACTAATAATTAATATAACTATATGAAAAGCTAAATACTGTGGATGATGGAATATGACATAAAAACATTAATAATTAATAAAACTATATGAAAAGCTAAATGCTGCGGATGATGGAATCTGAAATAAAAACACTAAACTTAATTAAGCTAATTTCGTACCAAAGGGCCCCAATCGTGGCAAAACTCCAGCGGTATCATGTTTGAGCATCGGCTCGAATACCTCGCAGGGGCACTGCGTGAAGAAGTCCTACCTTTTTGTCGGTGAAAATCGTTTTGGTGGCCGTTTTCCAGTGACCCACCCGCTGATTATCTCACTGCGGAAAACCCTCCTTTACTGTGGCTTCACCCTGCCGTTTCCAGTGGAAGTGCGCACCACTCAAATCCCCCCTTGAGCTGAATATGGCTCGGGAAGGGAAATGTATGGCCAAACCCCGCGGGGATGATGAATTTCAGCCTCAATGTATGTTTCCCAACAGAAATAAAAATAAAAATAAACAGAGCCAAACCAGGTCACATCTTCCAAAGTGCACATTTAATAAGAACCTGTTGACTGCTCATTTGGAACTGAGGCAGTGAATAGTGGAGGAGAATCTAAAGAGGGGGAATTAAGAAAAATACAAAAGGGTAGCTAGTGACAAATTAGAAGGGAAAGAAAAGCTGGTAACCTTTTTGTACAAAGTATTACCTCTTCTGTCTCAATGAAAAAATCTACTACCTTTTAGTAGGTATCATAATTTTTGCTGGTTATTTTTCATTCTCATTAATGCTTCCATTTTGGACATACATTCCACAATATTACCATTCTGATGACCCAAATATGTCCCAAAGTGGCTCCATTAATTTCAGTAGAAGAAGGTACTTTGAAGAGGCTGTTCTGGAGGTACCTGATAACTACTGTTCATGTATACAGTGATACAGTGGTACCCATTGGTAATGATTTTCCTCTGCTTGGGACCTGGTCTTGGAATTTTGATCAAACGGTGAAAGAAATAAAGAATTGCAACTATTAGTGCCTCTCATAGTTCTCAGAAACATCTCAAAGTGCTTCACAAAGTGAATTAAAGAAAGTCTTATATTTATATATTTTTTAAAAACTTTTATAATATTATATTAAGCTTACTATGTTATATTTACTGGAAAATCAAATTATAATTTCTGTAGCAGCCATACAAGAAATGGTGCAAAATATTATTGTAAAATGTAGCGGTTTAACATGAAGAACTGGTAAGTTAGGGGCCTGCTTCATCAGTGAAAGTGTGGTGTACAGACCTGACAGCTCCCCAAGTGGAAGAACACAGACTCTGTACCAGCAATGGGGTCATTTACATAGTAGGGACAGGCTACCCAAGCCTGGAATGGGACTTCGGCAGCACGCTCCCTGATCCACTGTTGGAAGGTGAAGGGGTCATCAATTACTCTGCTAAAGTCGCCGAGACTCTAGAAATTTGGCAGCATTTCATCTTCAATTTCCAAAGCAGTCATGAAGACTGGAAATGAAGGTAATCAATCTCTTTCAGGATAAATTACTTTTGATTGGAAATTCTTATGAGGCCTTACCAAGAACCTCAATGGAACACATTGCAGCTCTCAGCTGGCAAGAGTTCGATTGAGGTCTTATAATGCCATACTCATGGAACTCCTGGGGCAGCCCAGGAATTTCCTCACACATGGTGCTTTGAAGCAGAGGAAAGGGAAGAAGACTTGCTGGTTTGCAGTCCTCACCTTTCTGGAATTTAATGCAGCACTAGGAACCGGGTGGAATCCCAGTGGGACTAGGTTCCGTCCCAAATTTATGTCCCCTTCAGGCATTCTGCCTGCTCTATGTTCTGATTTCTACAGATTTAGAGTTATATATATTAATTTTCTAATTCAATATTATGCATTTTAAATTTTGTGTGGTGCTTTTCAATTTCTATTTACTTAACAGAAATAACTAATTCAAATTTCTGTATTCTGCATGTCCCCTTTAACAGTTGACAAAATGTCTTTCTATTTTTCGCCCATTCCTCATTACAGTTAATAGGGTGTATTATTGGAAGACAAGGAAGCAAAATAAATGAAATCAGGCAGATGTCAGGTGCACAGATCAAGATTGCTAATGCAACAGAAGGTTCCACAGAGCGACAGGTTACCATCACAGGATCTCCTGCTAATATTAGCCTGGCACAGTACCTCATAAATGCAAGGTAGGTTCACTATTTATTGTTCTTCCATTGGAGAAAGAAAGAGTATATTGCACACTAACATAAGAAATTGTGCACTGATTGTTGCAGTCAAAAAGCAAATGCTACAATCATGCATATGGAGGATCCACAGTGGGGAATTATGGAATGACTGTTTATTCCATAATTACAAAAAAAGTTATAACCCTTAAATGAATAGATTGTCTTAAAAACAGATTCAACTCTGCTTCCCAGCATGCCTCATTGCGTATTCTGTTTATACCACCAATAAAACTTTTAACATAAAATAATTTTATTTGTTAAAATTGTTACTTTTAATTATGCATCATCACACAACAAAACCACTTAAATTTGATGTCATGAGGAAGCTGTTACACGTGCTATACTGTTAATGCTATTCCACTGTACTAGAATAACAACTATTTGGTTCTGATCTGTGGATAGGCGTATGACTCCCAGCAAATAATGACCTGGCCAGGATTCACAACAGGCTTGGCATGAAACTTCTATAGTAATAAAAGAGTTCATAGTTACTGATGCACTGTAGTGGTCCATGCACTGTTGTGGCCCATGCATTAAAGTAGCACACAAGTCAAGCAAATATCTCTCTTCAAATGGTAGCAGCAGAATTTGAAAAAAGAACACTACAACTATATTTTAATTCTTAAAAGTGGCCTGTAGTTTGCTTATCTTTTTAGAAATGGCAAGTAAAATAGGATTCAAATATTCGTATTGCTTTTTGTGGAGATGCAACTTTTTCATTTGAAATTTCTATCTTCTGTGAGAAGGAGGCTTTTTTTATTAAACATGACATATGTTTTCCCTTAGTCTGACCATTTCACTACAATCTATGTTGTGTGTCCCTTGCCTATTTCATTGACCCACAGCACGTGAAAAGGCAGTTCTGTGGCCATGAGATGTACAGATGTCAACACAACTTCTGATTGGCTCCTAGTGAAGTTTTCCTTGGATCTGGAATCCAAGAACAAAAAGAATGAAAGCTAGTTGACTGTGAAATGGAGAGGAGGGTTATAATATGTTCTTTTAGGTTTCTTGTTTGAGCTCATATTTGAAACAGAGTTTTGTAGTGAGAGTTGGAATTACAGGCTGGTCACCAAAGCTAGAGATGCAGAAAAGCCAAATGTTTAGAGCTATGGACATAATGAGCCATTGCTGAAAAAATAAGTTTTAAAAAGGGACAATTACTGTTATGCTTTAAAAAAGCAAAAAAGTAGTTACGGTGAAGGAAAACTGCAAAGAGAATAACAAAATATATGAAAAATATTTTTATTAGCTTAAAAAGTGAACCCTCAGTATTGAAAAAAATACTAGTTTAATTTTATTTTTACATGACATATACTATTTTGGGAATTGATTGCCAGAAAAGTGCCCATGTTGACTACATTTAATATTAACTGTGGAAAAGGCATAATTGTTTTACTCTTGTGTGTTTCTATGATGCTATAGATCATAAGAGGTCAAGCTGCTGCCACATGGTACACCTATAACTCCACAGATGAGAACCCAATGTGTGTAAATTTATAGTTGTGCTCCACAATCTGTCCCTTACAAGACAAACCAATCAGAAACCATCCAATTTGTTCCCCATTATACTGAAATTCAATTAGCAAACTCAATTAGATATCAACATAAAGTCTATCCTATAAAATTGTACGAAGACCCATCTTACATCTTCTGCTGTAAAAGTCAACATGTTACCAAAAAAACCTAACTTTCTGACATTGTTACTTATAATTAATATTTCCTACAAACTTCCGAAAGCTATCAGAGAATAAGTAAGACCTACTTTGTCAACATAGAAAACCTAACAACAAGCTATCATAATGTAATCAAAACAAAAGTTTACTTCTCCAGGTTTCATGCAGTGCCAGCAACTTTTCTCCAGGTGCAGTGCCTCCTCTCTGGGTCTGATACAGCAGTTCTCTGCTAGGTCCAATGTAGCTCTTCTCAGAGTTCAGTGCCATAGTATCCACTGTGATCTTTGCTCTACAACACCCTCTACACAGTTCAGATAACTTTTGGAAGCAGTCATAAATTTGACTGCATCCATGGAGGTCACCTCTGCCATTACAGAAATAAGAATCTGCTGAAAATTAAACATCTAATAATTATTGAAAATAATAGCAAAAACAAAGTCAAACAAAATGGGATGACTGGATTGAGACCAATGATTTGGTTTCTGTGCCACTTGTCATCTCAGCTGCCACACTCTACTTATGATCACTCATTGATTAAATGTTATTCCATGAGTCATTTGCGCACATCCTCTGTTTATGCCAGAGGTGTGGTCTCAGAACCTTTAATATCCATTGTTGTTATCCCACTGGAATGAACTCATTGTTGTGAAGTAAAATTTTCTTTATACTGCCATGATTGCTTCTCTGATTTTCCTCAGGGCATCAGAGTGAAGCTTAACGATCCTTAGTGTGTAAGTCCCACAGAACTAAAAACAAAATGCAGTCGAATCCCACTAGAGACAACAAAATGGGACAAAACAGTCAGTTATAACACTCAAATAAAAACAGAAAGTGCTGGAAATCTCAGCGGGTCAGGCAGCATCTGTGGAGAGAGAAACAGTTAACCTTTCAGGTCAATGACCCTTCATCAGAACATATTCTGATGAAGGGTCATCGACCCGAAACATTACATAGAAACATAGAAAATAGGTGCAGGAGTAAGCCATTCGGCCCTTCGAGCCTGCACCACCATTCAATAAGATCGTGGTTGATCATTCACCTCAGTACCCCTTTCCTGCTTTCTCTCCATACCCCTTGATCCCTTTAGCCGTAACGGCCATATCTAACTCCCTCTTGAATATATCCAATGAACTGGCATCAACAACTCTCTGCGGTAGGGAATTCCACAGGTTAACAACTCTCTGAGTGAAGAAGTTTCTCCTCATCTCAGTCCTAAATGGCTTACCCCTTATCCTTAGACTGTGTCCCCGGTTCAGGACTTCCCAACATCGGGAACATTCTTCCTGCATCTAACCTTTCCAGTCCCGTCAGAATTTTATATGTTTCTATGAGATTCCCTCTCATCCTTCTAAACTCCAGTGAATAAAGGCCCAATCGATCTTGTCCCTCCTCATGTCACTCCAGCCATCCCGGGAATCAGTCTAGTGAACCTTCGCAGCACTCCCTCAATAGCAAGAACGTCCTTCCTCAGATTAGGAGACCAAAACTGAACACAATATTCCAGGTGAGGACTCACCAAGGCCTTGTACAACTGCAGTAACACCTTCCTGCTCCTGTACTCAAAACTCCTAGCAATGAAGGCCAACTTTGCCTTCTTCATCCCCTGCTGTACCTGCATGCCAACTTTCAATGACTGATGAACCATAACACCCAGGTCTCATTACACCTCCCCTTTTCCTAATCTACCGCCATTCAGATAATATTCTGCTTCTGTGTTTTTGCCCCCAAACTGGATAACCTCACATTTATCCACATTGTACTGCATCTGCCATGCATTTGCCCACTCACCTAACCTGTCCAAGTCACCCTGCAGCCTCTTAGCGTCCTCCTCATAGCACACACCATCACCCAATTTAGTGTCATCTGCAATCTTGGAGATATTACACTCAATTCCTTCATCTAAATCATTAATGTATATTGTAAATAGCTGGGGTCCCAGCACTGAGCCCTGCGACACCCCACTAGTCACTGCCTGCCATTCTGAAAAGGACCCATTTATCCCGACTCTCTGCTGCCTGTCTGCCAACCAGTTCTCTATCCACGTCAGTACATTACCCCCAATACCATGTGCGTTAATTTTGCACACCAATCTCTTGTATGAGACCTTGGCAAAAGCCTTTTGAAAGTCCAAATACACCACATCTACTGGTTCTCCCTTGTCCACTCGACTAGTTACATCCTCAAAAAATTGCAGAAGATTTGTCAAGCATGATTTCCCTTTCATAAATCCATGTTGACTTGGACCGATCCTGTCACTGCTTTCCAAATGCGCTGTTATTTCATCTTTAATAATTGATTCCAACATTTTCCCCACTACTGATGTCAGGCTAACCAGTCTATAATTATCCATTTTCTCTTTACCTTCTTTTTTAAAAAGTGGTGTTACATTAGCTACCCTCCAGTCCATAGGAACTGACCCAGAGTCGATAGACTGTTGGAAAATGATCACCAATGTATCCACTATTTCTAGGGCCACTTCCTTAAGTACTCTGGGATGCAGACTATCAGGCCCCAGGGATTTATTGGCCTTCAATCCCATCAATTTCCTGAACACAATTTCCTGCCTAATAGGGATATCCTTCAGTTCCTCCTTCTCACAAGATCCTCGGTCCCCTCGTACTTCCGGAAGGTTATTTGTGTCTTCCTTCGTGAAGTCAGAACCAAAGTATTTGTTCAACTGGTCTGCCATTTCTTTGTTCCCCATTATAAATTCACCTGAATCTGACTGCAAGGGACCTACATTTGTCTTCACTAATCTTTTTCTCTTCACATATCTATAGAAGCTTTTGCCATCAGTTTTTATGTCCCCGGCAAGCTTCCTCTCATACTCTATTTTCCTCCTCCTAATTAAACCCTTTGTCCTCCTCTGCTGAATTCTAAATTTCTCCCAGCCCTCAGGTTTGCTGCTTTTTTGGGGCAATTTTTATGCCTCTTCCTTGGATTTAACACTGTCCTTAATTTCCCTTGTTAGCCACGGTTGAGCCACCTTCCCCATTTTATTTTTACTGCAGACAGGGATGTACAATTGTTGCAGTTCATCCATGTGATCTTTAAATGTTTGCCATTGCCTATCCACCGTCAACCCTTTAAGTATAATTTACCAGTCTATTCTAGCCAATTCACGTCTCATACCATCAAAGTTACCTTTCCTTAAGTTCAGGACCCTAGTCTCTGAATTAACTGTGTCACTCTCCATCTTAATAAAGAATTCTACCATATTATGGTCACTCTTCCCCAAGGGGCCTTGCACAACAAGATTGCTAATTAGTCCTTTCTCATTACACATCACCCATTCTAGGATGGCCAGCCTATTGGTTCCTCAACATATTGGTCTAGAAAACCATCCCTAATACACTCCAGGAAATCCTCCTCCACCGTATTGCTACCAGTTTGGTTAGCCCAATCAATATGTAGATTAAAGTCGCCCATGATAACTGCTGTACCTTTATTGCACTCATCCCTAATTTCTTGTTTGATGCTGTCCCCAACCTCACTACTACTGTTTGGTGGTCTGTACACAACCCCCACTAGTGTTTTCTGCCCTTTGGTATTCCGCAGCTCCACCCATACAGATTCCACATCATCCAAGCTAATGTCCTTTCTTACTATTGCATTAATTTCCTCTTTAACCAGCAACGCTACCCCACCTCCTTTTCCCTTCTGTCTATCCTTCCTGAATGTTGAATACTCTGGATGTTGAGTTCCCAGCCTTGGTCACCCTGGAGCCATGTCTCCGTGATGCCAATTATATCATATTCATTAATTGCTGCCTGTGCACCATATTACGAATATTCCTCGGCACAGAGTCTTCAGGCTTGTCTTTTTAACACACTTTGCCCTTTTAGAATTTTGCTGCAATGTGGCCCTTTTTGATTTTTGCCTTGGGTTTCTCTGCCCTCCACTTTTACTTTTCTTCTTTCTATCTTTTGCTTCTGCCCCCATTCTACTTCCCTCTGTCTCCCTGCATAGGTTCCTATCCCCCTGCCATATTAGTTTAACCCCTCCCCTCCTCTATATCTCTTTCCGCAGATGCTGTCTGACCCATTGAGATTTCCAACATTTTCTGTTTTTATTTCAGATTCCAGCATCTGCAATATTTTGCTATTTTATTAGTTATAACATTGAACTAGTTACAATTTACAGGATATTGAAAGGGGAGCCTTAAAATACAATAGCGAGTAATATCCCCAAAGTATATACTATGTATTGTTCCTATTTATTTGAACACTATCAATGTTAAGTATTTTACTGTTTCAGCAGCATGTATTGAAGTATACTATTGAGTAATTTGATTTCTTATATGAATTTCTACTTGAAAGAAAAAAGCAGAATAAAAAAGCTTTGTACCTCTTTCTAAGTGCAAAGTAAGGAATTATTTTCTTCGTGATTACAGAGCTGTTCAAACCTAATTCCAGGAAAATAATACAGCCAGATATTTGCTTATGCTTTTTATTTCCATATAAATTGACTTCAGGCAGAGATTAACACACAAGCTTTTGACTTCAAAGAACACAATTTCCATGTTTCAAGCCCCGATAGTAAGGTGCAAACTGCACAGAAATAGATGAGGGGAGGGGGCAGCAGTGGCTCTACAGTTGGTCTCAGCATGCTGGATTAGAGGGGGGAAAAATCAGCCGGGGTTCCTGCTCCTGATCACCATTCAACAATCTCAGCTTAAAAGTACACGTGTATAGACATTGGGTGAGGACCAATGATCCCTCTCATTTTTTTTTGGGGGGGGGAGGGTGGGTACACGGCCCCTTTAATAATTAATAGCCAATAAATGAATGATGAACATTTGAGTGAGACACTGGAGGTTGACCATTGCTTTCAAAAATGTTCTCTTGCAAGGTGATCAACAAATATGGAAGAGGATTGGCGAATTAGCAAGAAAATAAAAATAGAAAAAAAATATGAGGGGGCTTTCAAACATAATTTTGCCTACAGAAAGATATTTTACCTTTTTACTTTGGGTTTGTTCTTCACCGCATAAACAAGAGAATGTATTCAATTGTTCAAGCGTATTGTTTACAAATAATTCCCTTGAAGTACCAACAACACATAGAATCATAGAATGCTGTAGCACAGAAAGAGTTCATTCAACCCATCGAGTCTGTGCTTGTGTTTTTCTCCACATGAAGCATCTATTTTACTCCAACGCTCCTGCTTATTCCCCATACCTAACAATGTGCCTCTTTTTAAAGCAACTATCTAATTCCATTTTAAAAGTATTTATGGGCTCTGCTTCAACAATGGTTTGTGATAGAGAATATTACATTCTTTCTAACCACCCACCGTTTAAAGATTAAAAAAAAAATTCTGTTTGAATTCTTTTCTGATTATTTTAAATTTCTGCCTTCTCATCCTTCATCTAGTGTGTATTTACATAGAATTACATAGAATGTACTGCAAGAAACAGGCTATTCAGCCCAACAGGTCCATGCCGGTGTTTATGATCCACACAAGTCTCCCACTCGACTTCATCTAACCCTATCAACAAATCCTTCTATTCCTTTCTTCCTAATGTGTTTATCTAGCTTCCCATTAAATGCCTCTATGCTTTTCACATCAACTACTCCATGTGGTAGTGAGTTCCACATTTTCACCACTCTCTGAGCAAAGAAATTTATCTTGAATTACCTAATGGATTTATTAGTGACTATCTCATATTTATGGTCCCTAGTTTTGGTCTCCCCATAACTGGAAGCATCTTCTCTACATCTACCCTATCAATCCTTTCATTATCTTAAAGATCTCTAGTAGGTCACTCCTCAGCCTTCTATTGTCTAGAGAAAAGGGCCCAAGCCTGTTCAATCTTTCCGATAGGTATAACCTCTCAGTCTGCTATCATCCTTGTAAATCATTTTTGCACCTTCTCCAATGCCTCTATATCCTTTTTATAATTTGAGACCAGGACTGTGTGCAGTACTCTTAGTGTGGTCTAACAAAAGTTCTATACAAGTTTAACAAAGCTTACAATCATAGAAACTTACAGCATAGAAAGAGGCCATTCGGGCCATCTTGCCTGTGCTGGCTCTTTGAAGAGCAGTCATGTTTAATCCCACATTCCCACATCCATCATTAATTACCATCTCCTTTTGCCATGCACCATCATCCCATTTGTCATTTAATCTCTCCTGCCTTCCATCCGATCACAGATATTCCCTTTAGTTCTTTCCGCCCCTAACATCCTTTCTCTCCCCCCTCTGCAACTCCCTCCCGAACAGCACTGTGGGAGTACCTTCACCACACGAACTGCAGCGATTAAAGAAGGCGGCTCACCACCACCTTCTCAAGGGCAATTTGGAATGGGCAATGAATGCTGGCTTTGCCAGCGACACCCACATCCCAGGAACAATAAAAAAAAAACGGCAACTCTGTTTCTCCCTCCACAGATGCTGCCCAACCCATCGAGCAACCCCTGCACTCCCTGCCTTTATTTCAGATTTCCAGCATCCACAGTATTTTATTTTTGCAGATGGTGTGGTGTCGTCCTGCTCCATCACCTGCCTGCAGACTCACACTGGCACCTTGGATTTCCTTCCCCTCGATCTTCTGCCTGTCACTTCTCAGTCCCTCCTCCCTTCGGTACAGCTAGCAGGTTGGGATGAAGCAGATTGGGATGAGAACTGGTTGGCAGACAGGAAGCAGAGAGTCGGGATAAACGGGTCCTTTTCAGAATGACAGGCAGTGACTAGTGGGGTGTCGCAGGGCTCAATGCTGGGACCCCAGCTATTTACAATATACATTAATGATTTAGATGAAGGAATTGAGTGTAATATCTCCAAGTTTGCAGATGACAATGAGCTGGGTAGTGGTGTGAGCTGTGAGGAGGATGCTAAGAGGCTGCAGGGTGACTTGGACAGGTTAGGTGAGTGGGCAAATGCATGGCAGATGTAGTGTAATGTGGATAAATGTGAGGTTATCCACTTTGGGGACAAAAACACAGAGGCAGAATATTATCTGAATGGCGGCAGATTAGGAAAAGGGGAGGTGCAATGAGACCTGGGTGTCATGGTTCATCAGTCATTGAAAGTTGGCATGCAGGTACAGCAGGTGGTGAAGAAGGCAAATGGTATGTTGGCCTTCATAGTTAGGGGATTTGAGTATAAGAGCAGGGAGGTCTTACTCCAGTTGTACAGGGCTTTGGTGAGGCCTCATCTGGAATACTGTGTTCAGTTTTGGTCTCCTAATCTGAGGAAGGACGTTCTTGCTATTGAGGGAAAGGTTCACCAGACTGATTCCCGGGATGGCAGGACTGACATATGAGGAGAGGCTGGATCGACTGGGCCTGTATTCACTGGAGTTTAGAAGGATGAGAGGGGATCTCATTGAAACATATAAAATTCTGATGGGACTGGATAGGTGAGATGCAGGAAGAATGTCCCCGATGTTGGGAAAGTCCAGAACCAGAGGACACAGTCTAAGGATAACGGATAAGCCATTTAGAACTGAGATGAGGAGAAACTTCTTCAGTCAGAGAGTTATTAACCTGTGGAATTCCCTGCCGCAGAGAGTTGTTGATGCCAGTTCATTGGATACATTCAAGAGGGAGTTAGATATGGCCCTTATGGCTAAAGGGATCAAGGGGTATGGAGAGAAAGCAGGAAAGGGGTACTGAGGTGAATGATAAGCCATGATCTTATTGAATGGTGGTGCAGGCTTGAAGGGCCAAATGGCCTACTCCTGCACCTATTTTCTATGTTTCTATGTTTGGAGTCTTTTCAAAATTTTTATCCTCCTCTGCTTTTCAATTCTATTCCTCTGGAAATAAACCCCATTTGATGTATAAATTCTGGCCTCTTGGGCAACCCCAATTCTAATCGCACCACCACTGGTGGCCGTGCCTTCAGCTGCCAAGGCCCTAAGCTCTGGAATTCGCTTCCTAACCCTCTCCGCTTCTCTCTCTCTCTCTCTTTCTTTAAGACGATCCTTAAAACCTACCTCCTTGACCAAGCTTTCAGTTATCTGCCTTAATATCATCTTATGTGGCTCGATGTCAAATATTATTTTATAATGCTTCTGTGCAGTGCCTTGGGACGTTTTACTGCATTAAAGGCACTATATAAATATAAGTTGTCATTGCTGTGTTTTTTTATTGTGCAACATTTCCCACAGTAGCCAGTATCAGACCCTAAGTACCAATAGACTGATCTATATACTAACAAAGTATGCTAGCAACAGCTGGTGGTCAATAAAGGTGAGCAGTTAATAAAATCCAAATTTGTCCAAACTTTGGGGGGTCAATCTCAGCTGAATCTTTGTTCAAAAGAGCAAATCACAACATAGAGTGACAAATTTCCACCTGCAAACAGCAAGATCCTCAAACAATAAACCTTGGTCGTGCTGGCAGGAGCTCCTTTACATACGCCAAACTCAATTTTGTTGGGGAGCTGGGGAGGAGGTGACTTGACATTTTCTTTAGCATCATCTGGATCTATTCAATTTATAGAAATACAGGGGCTGAAATTGCCCCCCTCTTTAAGGTCCATTACTGCCTCTAATGGCGTCCACAGGTTCGGCTGGGCCGCCAACAGGCAGTCTGGCACCCCCTCTTGGGTGCTGGGCCATTGGCCCAGCCAAAGCCCTCCCTGGTGGCCCAGTGGGCGGCACTAAAGCAGCAGCAGAGCTCGCAGCAGCTCTCTCCCTTAACTGAAGTGGAGGGACGTTGCTACGCGTCCGCGCGATGTGGAACGTCTGCAATGCGCTGACGTCATCAGCGTCGCGCTGACATGCTCAGCACGGCCCTGATGATCCCTCCCGCCTTCCACCCCGCTCCCGATGCACTTCCTCCCCTCAGCCACTCCAAACACTGCCACAATTAATTAAATCACAAAAAGAGGGCAATTGCCCTCTATTCTCCACGCCATGGATTCGGGTGGAGAATAATTATTTAATTTGAATTATCCGGCCCGTTTGGGGCGGAGAGCAATTTCAGCCCCTCATAATCTACACATTCCAATGATGATTTCATCTGAGGCAATTCTCTTACCCCCATTTGTAAAGGATTAGTTTTGCGATCGACAACATAATATACATTGTAGGCATGTGGGCTAATTTTGTTTCTGTACTAATGCTGAAGTCAGAGTAGAAGGTTGTGCACTTCACATTTATAAAAAATACATTCAAAAACTACTAGTGTCACCATCGCATATAACGCAGACACTGTGTACCACTGTTTCCTGAGGTGAATCCTTTGTCCTGTCGATTCTGAGACTATACCTGTGGTGTAAACATATTTATTTGATAGCACCTGTCTGTGCACAGATTTTCTTACAGCAGATACATAGGGGACAGTCTTTCATAAAATATTTTAAACTGTCTTTATAAGCATAAAGCTATTTAACAGGATGTAGTCCTGATCGTTGAAGAAAATGCTGGTAAATAGGTCATACCAGATAAATATTGTTTGGTATTTTAAGTTTAATACTGTAATTCAGAGGCTATACAGTCAAACCTCTTTATAGCCGACTTGGTTATTACAAACCTTCCAGTAGAACAATTTTCCTTTCTATTAAAGTGTATGGAGTTCAACCCCTGTTTTAAAGCCAAACATCAGTTTCTAAATGATTTACAGCTCAGCTCCCACATTTGCAATGGTTTTTACCCCATTATTATGAGCTGGTCAGCTGTCATTGTTTTGACACTCACAGGAAGTGCGCAATGACATCATCAGGCATGGTCCCAGCACATGTGCGACAGTTGGAAAACCCAGTGCAGCAGCTGTGTCTGTGGTAAAGGAATAAAGTCAGCTCAGCCCTCGATAGAATGAAGCCCCAATGAGAAGAACTACTTGGCCAGTCCCCGTGGGTTTGTAATAACGGGGTCTGACTGTATATTGTTAATATCCCCAAGTCGCATTCTAGACGTATTTAAGTAAAAATGTAACATTAAATAGCCAGTATGAAATTTGTGTAAGAATATTAATTTGGAACACTGCTTATGCTAATTAGGGTTTTGGAACAGTATTATTGAAGTTGTTAGTTCCAGCATTAAAATACACTGTAAAGTTAAAAGGACGTTTTCATTGCTTGCTGGAAAATGTATTATTATAGTAATAGTCATGTGTCTAGCTGTCAATAAGCATGTATTTTGGTATAATAATGTTATAATTTTTCATATTCTTTAAAATTCTTTTACATATTTGCTTACATCTAATAATGTATAATGTATTATATATTTATATATGCTATTTCAATATGAAATGTGAGAAAATGTTGGTTTAATTTAGTCTTTATATTCCAGTAATTCGTCAGTGTATCTTTGCATATACCATTAGCACCTTTGTATAAGTTTGGTTATTATAAAGTATAAGGTATTTATAAAGTAATTGAATTTTAATTCTCATCTTTTAATTAGTATTACATTTTCAGATTTATTTTTCAACAATAATGCAATAGTTGAATTTGTATTATACTGAAACAGGAAACGGAGAAGCCACCACATTTAATAAATAAATAAATAAGGTGGTTTCATTTTCATTATACAAATTAGTCTTCAAACCTTTTCTCACTCCTTGAATTTATCATCTTATTAGTTTTCAAAATCAAATAAAACAACTTAGACAAGAGTACTTATGGTAATGCAGTATATTAGATGAAAAATAATAGTGTTTGAAACTCCAACTCAGATGTGTTTCTTTGTGCTGGGGAGTAAACTTCAATTATTTTAAATTTGTGTTTTTAAGTTTGCTTTTCCATCATTAGTCATTATGTGCATTTCCTCAGATTAATTTCACTCATAATGTCAAACCTTTAATTTGAAAAGACTTTAGAGCCTCAGTAATGTTTCATCATCAAATCATGAAATACCCTTTTGTTATTTCTCTTCTTTAACACATAACATGTTCCCCCCTTGATCCTCATCTCTCCTTTCCTTCCAATTGCCTCTTCCATATGTTGACCAATCTAATCCCATCCTCTGTGTTTGCTCCCCTCTTTTCTCCCTTCTTCACCCTGGCTTTACCCACCCAACTGTTTGTTCCTGTTCCTCTCTTCGTTTGCAGCTTAGAGATGGCTAAAGTCAGCACCCAGAATACTTCCGTCATGAACCCTGTTGACCTGAACGTGAACCTCTCTCAGTCTGCTACCCCTGCCTCCACCCCCACCTCTGTGGCTGTTTTGGCGGCAGCAGCTGCCTCCATGGTTAATGTGAATGCCCCTTCCCCTTTACCAACACCCCACTATGCCGTTCCTGTTTCCAGTCTGCTTGGCATGAAAACTGTCCCACTCCTGGCACTTAATGCGGGGGCCACTGGGAGTTTACCTGCTTATACTCCCAAAATTCCTTCGACGAGTGGGGTTAAGAAATCTGACCGGCAGAAGTTTGCTCCGTATTGAAGGGATGTGAATGCAGGTTTTCCAGTCTCTAGCGAGATCATGTGGTAGATAATAGATACTAAGGAAACATTTTAAACTTTCTTAATTTCTAATGTAACTGTTGACACCTAAATTTGTCTTCCACCTTCCATTAGTATTAACAATATGATGCAACTAGTTCCAACAGCTCACCGACCTACTCTATAAAAGAAAGAAGAAATCTCTTCCCACAGTCTGAGATAAATTGGTGAAGAATTTTAGTTGAAGAAGATGACACACTATACTTCTACAATTGATATCCATCAGTTACAAAATAGTGAGAAAGAAAATTTTACAGGAGGATATATGAATAGGTGAAGTTACACAATTTTCCATTAGACAAGACTTGTTAGAACAAGTCAAAAGCCAAGAAGCAATGAAGCAAAGCTGTAAACATTGCGGGGTAAATTTTTATCTTTACTGCCTGGGTGTGAAGCATAATGTGGACGGAGAACAGAGGTGACTTGGGCAGTGAGAATTAAACGGTCATAATGCAGCCTGCCCAATTATCGTTCCATTACTGTAACTGGATAAAAAATCAGACAGGCTCTGTTACAGCTGCACAATCGTTACTGCCTGATTTTCCTCTCTGGACTCTGCCCATGTGATTTTAAGAAAGTTTGATATAATTGATAAAAATCCAATGAAAGCAGTTTTCAGTTATTTAGTTATTTATTAATTGCATTATGTGTTGTACAGTTATCATTAATAGAGAGCTTGATTTAACTCCTGGATGGGAACGTGGTCAATTTTAACCGCAGGATCTTATTAACATGCTGTTTGCCGACTTCTTGACTAAAATGGTCTGGCAGTCAATGGGAGTGGCTGCTTGGTCGTTAAAATTGGACAACACCTACAAAACCTCCAATCTCTATCACCTAGAAGGACCAGGGCAGCAGGCGCATGGGAACACCACCACCTCCAAGTCACACATCATCCTGACTCACAAATATAACGCTGTCCTTCATTGTCGCTGGGTCTAAATCTTGGAACTCCCTACCTAACAGCATTGTGGGAGTTCCTTCACCACATGGACTGCAGCGGTTCGAGAAGGCGGCTCACCACCACCTTCTCGAGGGCAATTAGGAATGGACAATAAATGCTGGCCTTGCCAGCGGTGCCCACATCCTGTGAATGAATGACAAAAGAATGACAGTATGCTGCCACTAGGGTCCCAAGGGTAATGGTTGGCAAAGATATTCAGATTATAATAAAAATATATCATTTGAGAAATTAGAATTACAGCCAAAATGGTGATCAAATCAACAAAGCCAGCACCTGCCAGCTTGCTGCCTGATTAAAATTGAGTTTTGGATCTCATTTTTATTAAACAGGCAAGCTACGAATGCCAATCCGATATCCAGATGTAGCTTGCCGGTTGAAGCCTGACCAATTTCGACCAAATCCGACACTGAGCTGGTCTGCAGGAAAGGAGGGGAGGTGAAGTGGAAGGGAGCGAGCTCGGGTCACCAGCTTCCCGCAGTACTTTTGTGGAGTCAGAAGAAGCACTTCTGCTCCTCTGCCACCACAGAACTGTAACTTGTAAAAAGATTTTTGGCCATTTTTTGAGCAACCTCCAGTGGTGCCTTTAGGGACCGTGGTTAGGCCACCCAAGGCCCGATAACAGGGCAGAGCATGTGCGACCCAAGCTGCGCCCATTTGTACATGAGTTTCAATCATGGGCTTGCAACCGGTGTTAGGACTCAGATTTGCATATGCAAGGCACCTATCGCCTATTTCGGGTGGAAGCCAAAGGCGCGTGCAAGATCAAACGTGGGAGATAGTTGATCTCGGGTGTGGCAGCAGTAAGAGTTCTACAATTGGTCTCAGTGCCCATGGGCCAGGAAAGGAATAGAATGTGCCAGTGATATTATGCCTGGTGAGGCCTTCGAGTACTTACTGCCACTTGGATGAGGTACCAGCTGCTTTTGGTATCCCAACAAAAGTCAGTGCTTTCAGAGAAAGGGGAGACATGTGGGAGAAATCCTCCTCCAAAAGGGTGACAGCCGAGCATCAAAAGCTCCAGTCCTTTAGTTACTTTTAAATGGCTAAGATTTTTTAATTCTCTCAGTCTACTGAATAGAGGTTGGCTGCTTCCATAATGAGAGAGAAACTGAGAAGGAAAATCATCACTCAGTCCCTCTTGCATGCCTCCTGGCAGCCAACTCAAGAGTGCCCTGAGAACCGGTCACCTGCCTGTCCTCTTGATTACAAAACCTGGAGAGTACTAAAAAGAACAGAAAAGAGGACGATTTATCCTTGTCAAAAAAAATTTATTTACAATCGCATTGTTGTGTGTTTCTGCTGCTATCTAATCCAACCTGTAGGGCAAGGCATTGAATGACTAAATGTTTTGTGGAAAAACCAAGTAGTGGAATCTTTTTATTGAAAATATGACTTTGACAGCTTCCCTGATGGTTTAGTTTTCAAAGCCAATGTAAAATTCAGAAAGTCCCAGATCTGAAGGCTGTGCTGAGTTAGCTCAGTTGGGTTAGGCATTAGGAGATCTAGAGTGGCTCTTAGCACCCCTGAAGTAAGGAAAGGAAGTGCCTGCTTGTGATTGTTCTCCAGTGATTCCAGGCACAATTTTGGCATGTGTAGAGGCAAGTGAGTACAGGATTAGCCTGGACTGCAAGGCTCTCAATGGTCAAATACCCTGTGAACATTCACACTCTAAGGGCTGGATTTTACAAACCTCAGCAGGTCCGTGGCAGGCGATGTCGGTGGTGGGTCCTGACCCTGCTGCTGTCTCCATCCCGGCCTCTGAAATGAATTTACCATGATAGGGCTTGTTAAACCAGCCCAGCGCACTTCCCAGCCAATTAGAGGAAGCGGGTCTGGAGACATCATTTGATGACACCTCATCAGATAGTTTCATTAAAGGGACCATGGCCAACTTTATTTTGGCATTTGTGCTGTCAGTGTTCGACAGCATTGAAGTGCTGCAAACACTGACCAGCACTGCACAGAGGTGCAGGGCTGCACCCAGGCTCACCCATGGAGGTCCTCTTCCCTTCCCATGAGCAGAAGAGACCTCCCCAGGAGATCAACACAGCCTGGTTGCACATTGCAGAGGAGGGCACAAGCAGGGATGTGGTCAGGAGGAGCAGGCTGCAGTGGTGCAAACGTTTCAATGAGCTCAGTAGATATAGAAACGTTACTGCAAAGCCATACTCAACCTCATCCTGCTGTGCCTCATCACATCCCTAACACTGGCTTCCCTACCCTACTCCTGCACATCCTTACTCACACCAACTTACTTTGCACCTCCACCGATCCCTCTCTATCTACATTATCACATCCCCATCTCAGTAGTCACTCCTCACACTCACCCTCATCCTTGTGAAATCATACCAACTAGCAACACACAAGGGTAGGCACTTGGGTGTTTTATGCAATGTACATGTAAAGTTTCTGTTAATGTACTGTCAAACATTGAAACTTTTATTTTCTACACTTTGCATTCTTTGACAGATTTGTGTGCACTTTTGGAAGTGGCTTAGTGAGACATAATGGTACCCCTGCAATGGTGATCAGTGTGAAAGGAATGGCTTGGGCATTGTAGGGATGCTTTATGGTGTGGAGTGGTGCCAACATGGCACCATATGTGGCAGCCAGGGTGTACTGCGTCAAGTGAAATAAATATGGCCATGATGAGGCTATCCCTCGCCCTCGGGCAGCAATGTGCTCGGATGCTGATGCCCCGTGTCCTGTGCAGCATCAGTTGATTGCGAAGAAGGTTGGTGTGGTTGTTGGTGCTGCTGGTCTGCCCGGTGCTGCTGGTGTTGGGGATGATCGTGGTGGGATTTTGAGGACCAAGGTGAGAGAGTTGCAAGGGCACCCATGCTGATGGAATAGATGGCAGGTGAAGTAGAGATGACAAAAATGATCTGTCAATGTTGGGAGAGGTAATGAGGTCAGACTGGATGGAGACTTGTGTAAAGACTTGCAGCATCCTGAATGTGTAGTGGAAATGCAGTTTAGAGAAGCTAGTGACTAAGGGACTATTTCTCAATCAGCTGGGAGCTTTGACTTGACATTTGAAGCTGTCGACTCATCACCTGATTCAATGGCCAGTGACCTCCCACCTCAGCTTCACTGACGAGGCCCAGGCACAGGTAAACCGGTGGGCAACCTGTCAAATCCAAAAAGCTGGGGAAAAAAACATTGATAAGTAGCAATAAACAAACCAATAATGATTTTAGTTCCTTCCCCCGCTCAGCGCTGACAGACCCGACATTTGGTAAAGGCACATGGCAGCAGATTTACAGTGGCGTTCTGACCCGCTGGGGGAAAAATACATTTTCTTGCCCAACCCACCACTGATCGCACCTGCTGATCCCCACAAACTCCAACTCTAGGTGTGAAGAACAGCCACTTTGACAATGTACTGGAGAGTGCTGTACTTCACTTGAATCCAAAACCTTCAGAAGTGGGGGAAAAGATGGGGGGAATTAATAGGTTAGAAAGATTACCTATTGACAGCAAGTAAAACATTTTTGCAACATTGGGGGTAATTTTCATCTCCACCACCTGAGCAGTAACCTGATGGAGCAGATTTCAATGGAATGAAAATCAGACAGGTTCTGAAATGGGTGGATGGTCTGCTCCACCAGATTGATGTTGCACCTTTCAGTGCTGCAAATTGCTTTGTATAATGCACAGTTCATGTAGTGTATTTTGAAGATGCCACCAATACACAGTGACTGTCATTTCTAAACTGGCTTTTGGGGGAGGGTTGAAAACTTCAATTCGATCATCTGTTGTGAGTTGTGTTACTTTGCCTGTTTCAAGCAGATTATAAGCAAATAAAACTGGAGGCGAAATGTGTTGTTAATATGTGGTGGATGGTGGAGAAAATATAATATTAGAACAGTATTGTATTTGTGTGTGTATGTGTGTGTGTAAGAACATTAATAAATAAGTATACTTACATGTTAGGAATTAGACATGGGTTAAATGCAATCTGAGATTAATTAGAAATCAATAACTTTGATTGAATCTATCACAAATGACAGGATACATTATACAGCATAGCTGCAGAAACTTGATCTGTCTTACAACCATCACAATCAAAACATCTTCTCTGTAGCTCAACATGATTATCCAATGAATAGCTAAGCCATTCAGACCAGGAAGATCCCAGGTTTGAGTCCCAGTCTGTGCTGAGTTACCTGCACTCAAGCAGATGGCATCCTCAGTGCTCCTAAGTTACCAATGAGGAAAAACTGCCCAGAGTTGCTGCTTCTATTTGCCATCCAGCAAACCCTACTTGAAGTGAATGTATGTGGACATCAGGATGAGGACAGCATTGGGCTCAGCTGTGATGCCTTCTAGCCAAATAGTCTATTGACATTCTCTGTCCAAGTTCACACATTAATAATTGTTAATTAGGCAAGATACCTGAAGGGAACTAGCATCCATGGAACTGTATCCAAAGGAATTAACATCTTCAGGAGAGAATGAGAGGGGAGAAAGTTGTCAAAAAGAAAAGTATTCACTCTCGCAGAACGTGTCAACAGTTTACTGTTAAGTTGTAAAAATATCCAACTTTTATGCTGGAAAGAATTGGGACCCACATCATGACTGGGCACAGTGCTTAAAATATAAATTATATGGTTTTAAAATAATGTCAGTGAATTAAATATCACCAAAAATATCTGGTCTTTATCTGTTGGAGCTAGTTTATATTACATTTTCTGTTTTGTCCATCCATCTTTTTTTAATTTAGTTTTGCAGCACTGATACAGTAATATGATATTGTTTAAATCACTTTTTTGAATTCAAAAACTCATTAACCTGCCATGTTCACTCACCTTGCACGCTTTAGACCAATACACAAAGCTTTAACTGTATTGTGTGTATTTGAATATACAATGGAAAAAAGCAAAATACAAATGCAGCACTTGTTAAGAAGTGATATTTTAAAACCAGTCCTGGTATGCTGTTGTATAGGACTATGTATCTTTAGTATTACAATGTATGTTATTGTTGTATTCTGGAGCTCTACAATATTTTAGCAAAATTGCACTAATTTGTACTTTAGAGGTAGAACTGTTGTTCTTACAGCGTTGCTTATTTTGAATTGTGTGTCTGTTTGTTTGTATATAATGAAGGAAACAATGTGCAAGTACCTCAGCTATTTAACAACTTGCTCACTTGAGAATTTGTTGTAAAATTTATTCCAGAATTCTGTATTGTAGAAAACACTGTTAGGATTTACCAATGAATCATGTACCTGGTTTATTGTATTTCAACAAGATTACAAGGTTGAGAAGTATTTTGCTTTTCTGTTTTTCTTGATTTTGTTCCTGCATTTTAGGCTGACTTCAGAAGTTTCTGGCCTGGAGGCTCTGTAATGTATCCATCATGCAAAACTGCATTAGTCACAAGACAGAACATTTTCTCTGCCCCATGTGACAATGATTTCTATGGACTGTAATCTACAAAATAAGAGAAGAATTCCTACCATTTCTAACTCAGTTCTTGATATTGAGAAATAAATGCTTTTACTGTCTCAATGACTAAGTAATCTAACTCTTATGTTATTACATCACTGTTACAATTCTACACAACTTTCTGTGGCTCGTATATTAATAATTAAATACTTAAAGATTTTTCAGGTGTTCATCCTTTAGCTAATCTTATAATAAAGCATGGGCTGGTAGCACTCCAATTCTGTGTCTTCTGTCATAGATGTTAAAGCAAATTTAAAATTATGATCTTTTCATAAATAAAAGGTCACCGAAGGAAACCTAAAGTTTGCAAGCCACTTCATTAAATTGCATATTTACAACATGCTTGTTGCATGTTTGATTTAAATGTTTATGGAAGTTATATTTAATATTTAATAAATGCTCAAATGATATCTGCACAGGCTTCTACAAAAGTACTAGCTTCAGAGGCACGTTTATTCAATATCTACTTTAAATATGTAGTAAGTTCATCATTAAAATGACTGTAAATATCACCTATCATCCTTAATGACTAGCTTTTAAAACTTACTAACATAAAAAAGTTATCATTCAGTTTCTATCCATATCCCTTAGGGATCTCATAGGCCTATATTGAAATTTTCATAAAGTATATAACCCTTGTTTGAATTGCTTGTTTGATTCTATTTTTCTTACTCAATGTATTTACACTTATTATTGAATGAGACATTAAACCCAGGCCCTGTCTTCCCTCTCAGGAGGACAAAAGATCCCACGGCACTTTTTGAAGAGGAGCAAGGGAATTCTCCTGGTGTCCTGGCCGATATTTATCACTCAACCAACATCACTAAAAACAGATTATCTGCTCTTAATTATTTTGCTCTTTGTGTGATCTTGCTGTTTCCCTACATTTCCTAGAAAGCCTCCACCATTGGCAGCTGTGCCTTTTTCCTGCTTTAAGACGCTCTTTAAATCCTACATCTTTGACCAAGCTTTTGGCCATCTGCCCTAATATATCCTTATGTGGCTCGGTGTTAAATTTTGTTTGATAACACTCTTTGTTTTCAAATCCCTCCATGGTCTCACCCCTCCCAATCCCTGTAATCTCCTCCAGCCCTACAACCCTCCGAGATATTTGCTTTCCTCCAATTCTGGCCTCTTGAGCATCTATGATTTTAATTGCTCACCATTGATAGCCGTGCTTTCAGCTACCAAAGCCTCAAGCTCTGGAATTCCCTCCCTAAACCTCTCCGCCTCCCTACCTCTCTTTTCTCCTTTATGACGCTGCTTAAAACTACCTCTTTGACCAAGTTTTTGGTCATCTGCCCTTATCTCCTTATGTGGTTCAGTGGCAAATTTTGTTTGATAACACTTTCGTGAAGAGCCTTGGAACATTTTACTACGTTAAAGGCGCTATATAAATACACGTCATTGTTGTTGTACATTGCAACAGTGATACACTTCAAAAGTACCTCATTGGATTTGAGATCATGAAAGGCACTATATAATTGCAAGTTCTTTTTTTCTTAACCCCAGTTCACCATCACTAGGATTTACGATATTACCGCTTAGATAACAAGTAGATGGTTCAATTAGGGATACTTCAACATTAACATTATTTACTTGTTTCCTTGGAAGGCTGCAAAATATTGAAGAAAATGTTTTTTCTAAACTATATATTTTCAAGTTAGCTTTAAGAGTGATACATTTTTAAATCAGATCTATAGGCTAAATTTTATGATTTAGCATCCGGTAGAGAGCTTCGTATGACAGAAGTGCCAATTGAGAATTTGGGTGCAGAGACCAGCACGCCTAATTCACAGACTGCATTATTTTCTAGGACCTCCACATCTAAATTTCCAATATGTATTCACGTCACATGAGGTTCTGGCCCAGGAATGCTAAATCTCAACCTTCCCCCCCCAGTGAATCTTTTCACTGTCTCTGTTTTGTTGAACTGCTTGTCTGATATCCAGTCTTGGATGAGCTGCAATTTCCTCCAGCTAAACATTGGAAAGCCAAAGTCATTCTTCGGCTCCTGCCACAAATTCTGTACCCATGTCACTGAGTCCATTCTTTACCCTAGCCACTGCCTCAGGTTGAACCAGACTGTTTGCAACATTGGTGTCCTATTTAACCCTGAATTGAGCTTCCAACACCATATTCTCTCCATCACACAGACTGCCTACTTCCACCTCTGTAACATCACTCGACTCTGCTCTTACCGATGTCTACTGCTGAATCCCTTATCCATGCCTTTGCCACCTCCTGACTCAGTTGTTCTAATGCTGTCTTGGCCAACCTCCCATCCTCAATAAACTTCAGCTCATCCAAAACTCTGCTGCCTGTATTCTATTACATATCAAGTCCAGCTCACCCATCACCCCTTACTCATTGACCTACATTGGTTCCTAGTCTCCCAATGACTCCAATTTAAAATGCTCATCTTCATGTTTAAATCCCTTTATGACCCCACCCCCCAGTCCAAACTCTGCATTCTTCCAACTTTGGCATTCTGTATTCCCCCCTCTCTTTGTCCCACCACTGTGGCTATGCTTTCGGCTGCCCAGACCCCAAGCTCCCCAAATCCCTCCATCTCCCTCTCCTACTTTAAGACCCTCCTTAAAACCTACCTCTTTGACCAAGTGTATAGTTACCTGTCCTAATAAATTCTTATTTGACTTGGCACCATGTGTTAAATTACATCTCTGTGAAGCACCTTGGATATTGTTGTACATTAAGGCTGCTATATAAATACACATTGTTGTTATACATGAAAAAGGAATATAAACCTGGAAATGATTGTTTGTGATAATTAGTGAATTAGTATCTAACATTCATCTGTCTGCTATTTTAATGGAGGCATTAACCAGTATAAAATAAACTGACAACTCCTCCATTAATGTAGCGGACAGAAGAATATCATCGAATGTAATATCAATAATATATGGGCAGCATAGTGCACCCAAACTTTCCTTTTAATTCTCACTGGTATGCATGTTCTCAATTAATAAACTTGGGCACTAAAAATGATTGCTGAATGCATTAAGTTCAGCAATGAATTTTGCATCCAAGTCCCTGAATAAGGTAAGCTATTTCTTCATGACTGATATTTTATCTCTTTTTACTACTTCCCCAACACACACACAGTTCAATTTGCAAAGAACATTACAAGAAGATCACATGTGATCACTGTTCTAACCCTGAAGCACAAAGAATTAATGTGAAGAATTGCTGTAGTTATCATGCTGTTGCTCACAGCTGTTTGGCTAGAAAATCTGCTGAAAGCAAATCAAAGTGGAAGACATAGTGTACATTTAATGCCATATTCTCAATGTATTACTATTATCACTACAATTGCATGACATTTGCTAAATAAAATACCACATTATTTGACATCATGTTGATCATTAAATGACATACCTTACTTTTTTTGTGACAGCTTCTTGTTAGTAATCTGGGATGTGCCAAAAATCTCATGGCTGCTGTGTTGGAGATGCTGTTAAACAGCATGACTATTGGGATTCAGCATGATGTTTAAAGAACCAAAAACCTGCACAAATCCAAGTAATGGTGGGTGTCCAGTGACTGTGCTGGTGGCAGAAGTCTTGAAATCATCGTGCTAAAAAACCAGCATAGCAATTATATAAACATTTTGTCTATGATTATGTTAATCAAGTTACGTAGACTAATTCTGACACCTTAATGGAAGTTAAGCCTTTTTATTATCGGGACATAAATACCTATATTTTTATTTGTCATTTTAGCAACATAATGCTGCTATTTCCATGTAGTATTGCCTTATTTTCTTAAATTCATTCCTTAACAGTAATATACAGAATACATATTTTAATGGAGGCATGACCAGTATAAAATAAACTGACAACTCCTTCATTAATGTAGCGGACAGAAGAATATCATACGAATGTAATATCACAATAATATATGGGCAGCACAGTGCACCCAAACTTTCCTTTTAATTCTCACTGGTATGCATGTTCTCAATTAATAAACTTGGGCACTAAAAATGATTGCTGAATGCATTAAGTTCAGCAATGAATTTTGCATCCAAGTCCATGAATAAGGTAAGCTATTTTGCTGATAAGTTACTCTGAATTTATTTTATTCAGAAGTAGAGAATAATTTGAAACTATTTCCCCCTTGCAAATTATATTATAGGGTGGATTTTGAAAACCATTAAGATAATTTGACTTAAATACAATCCATTTCAGGCTGCCATCCATTCACACTTAGAATCATAGAATGATAGAGCACAGAAAGAGGCCATTTGGCCCATGTAGGGTCTCTTATATTCTTAGCAGTTGACGAGACTCGAGTCCGGTGGTAGTATCCAGGCAAACTTTATTGGCTCAGTTACATTCAGTTACATCTTGCAGTTACTAAGAATAAAGCGCACTCTACCGCGTGTTACAGCTTCAGTTATAGTCGTGAACGTGGGGTCTTCCCATTCCCTGATTGGCCCCCCTGCTGTTACTGGGGTCAGTTTGTCGACTCCGGACTGGCCGCTGGTTATGACCCAGCTGTCCATTGCAGATAGCAATCGCCTTGGTCATGATGTGATTACCACATCATGCCCCTTCCTCCTGCTGTTCATTGTTTCACAGCATGTTCCTGTTATCTGGTCGGAACAGCGCTTAACCCTGTGACTGTGCTTTGGCCCCAACCACGCTGCAACCTTTTCCATTGTTAGTGAGCACATACACAGCTCACAGTTACTCTATAATTATAAATTAATCAGTTCCCAGTTAATCAGGTCCCACAATAGTTAATCAGGTCCCACAATCCCCCCTTTGATTCCCTCCTTAGCCTGAATCATAACGCCCCGATTATATATATATCTACTTCTTAAGGTGCAGAAGTTGGTGGCGAAAGCCCCCTTCCACATTCCTTATTCCGGGGTTAGTCGTTGTCATCATACGCATAGCCAAACATCTAATCAAAGCAAACAAACAGTATAATGCTACTATTACAGCAAATACAAATATAATTCCTTGTATCAATGAGCTGCCCACGGAGCCTAGCCATCCTGTGGCCCAGCCCCACAGTGTGGTAGCTGGTGGTTGTTTCAGCTGTTCTATCTCCTTTTTGATGTGGTCTGCTAGGTTGGTGATATCCTCGGAACTATCCGGGATATACGTGCAACATTCGGTGCCGATCAAGGCACATGTCCCCCCGCCCTCTCCACCAGGATAAAGTCTAAGGCCATTCGGTTTTGTAAGGCCACTGTGCGAATGGCCACCATTTTGCCGTTTATTTTAAGTAGGGCTCCCGCAGTGTCATTAGCCACCTTTTCACCTTTTCCAGGACGGATGCCATGTTAATGGACTCCCTTGCTAATTTACCAGTTCCATACCAAGAAACTAGAATGGTGAAGAACCTTTCAGTCTCCGTAATCGCCCGTTTCCTTCTTTGTGGAGAAAACAACCCTGGAAGGGAAGTGGAGTGGCGAATGTAGGGTATCACATAACCTAAATAACAAGATCCTGTCCAGTTCTGTGGCAGCCAGGAATAAGCCCTATGGCCGCAAATAAAGCAGGTACCGTTGTATGGAGAATATGGCCACTTCCTATCACTACTCATCCTTGTGTAAAGTTCTGGCCCGGGGTGGTCTTATTCGGGAAATGCAGGAAGCTCTGCATGCTTTCTTTCATCATTCACGTTTTGCCTACATGTACTATTCCCCATTTCCTGCCTTCCGGTTTGGTTTCTGATCAGACATACCGACCCTTGTGGCCTTCCTATCCCTGAGGTGTTAGTGAGGGCCAAGAACAGGGGCTTTAGGGTCTGGTTATAATTAGGCTGAAACCACCCCAAAAAGGTGTTTAACCCATAACCCGCCGTCCGCCATTCGGTCTTTGGTAATCCTATGTCTTCCTCCAGACTATTGGCCCTGTTCCTGTTCGTACGGTTCTGGTTAAAAAACCATTCCACCATCTCAAATTCATGGATCGGTATCTGCGCACATACCCAACAACTGGAGATGTTGGCTTCCTTAGCATAGCTATATGACATGTACATAAAAGTATTTACATGTAGCTCCATGTTACACAGGGGTCTGGTCAGACCCATGAGTACAATCAGTCCAAACATTTTGTTGAGTTTAAAAGTTCAGTTCTTTTAGTCTGTTTCCGAAATGGGTGCCCGTTTAACGTGCGAGGCGTGGATCCAAGCCTTCTTTCCTTGGATTTTAACCGCTGATCGGGTCGTCAGTAATACTTGGTACGGTCCTTCCCACTTGGCTCCCAGCGGTTCTTTATGTATTTTCTTTACGTATACCCAAACTCCTGGGACGATATCGTGTCCTCCCTCCGGGGGTTCCCCCCAAGCCGCTTTTACCTGTTGGGAAGAAGAACTGATAGCAATTGTTAAATTCTGGCAATATTCCAACAATGTGTCACTCATCAGGTGACAGTCTGCTTTTCGCAGATCGATGGTCCCCGGGAGAGACATTGGGCTCCCGGTGATCACCTCTAAAGGGCTTAAGCTCGTTGTTCGGTTTGGGGTGGCCCTGATATTACACAAGACCATTGGGAGTGCTTGAGGCCATGGGATCCCCTCTTGGTGGTACTTGGCCAGTCGTTGTTTCAAAGTTCGATTCATACGCTCCACTTGGCCTGACGAATGTGGGTGATAAGGGCAATGTAGATTCCAGGTGATGCTGAGCAATCTGCAGACCTCTCGGCACACGGCTCCAGTAAAATGGGTCCCCTGATCAGAGTCAATATTTGCGGGGACTCCCCATCTAGGTATATAGTCTTTACACAGCACCTTAGCCGTGTGCGTGGCGGTGCTTCTTCGGGTGGGTACGGCTTCCAACCACCTAGAGAATCGATCCACAAGATGTCCGTATACCCCTGACATGGGGGCAATGAAATGTAATCTACTTGTAAATCTTGGAAAGGCCCTGCCTGGGCCGGAGGTCAGAGAAGGTGCATTGTAGTGGAGGGTCCGGGGTTATTTTTCTGGCAAGTGACGCACCTGTCCACCGTGGCCTGAGCGTGTTTCCTAAAACCCCGGCCCCACCAGCTCTTCTGGAATCGAAGCGTCATTTATTGGGGGGCTAAGTGCCCCCAAGAATGTATTTGTTGAGCCAAAAAGAGCATTAGTACTTGTGGTGCCACTGGTTTTCCTTTTAGCAGGTCATTCAATGGTTGTGGCAATTGTGTGTAGGAGTCCACCCAGTTCCTATTAAAATTGCACAGACCCAAGAAGGATCGAAGTTCCTGGATCATGGCGGGCTGTTTAGCCGCGCGAATCACCTCGGTCCTATCCTGGGTCAGTCCCCGCTCTCCCATTGAGATCTTTTGTCCTAGGTAAATCACTTCTTCCTGGGCTATCTGGGCCTTGGCAATACTGGCCTTGTATCCCTTTTCGACGAGGTGGTCCAATAAGGTCAGCACGTCTCGTTCATGCTGTTCTTCCGTGGTGGACGCCAGTAGGATATCATCGACATATTGTATGACCATAGATCCCATCGGGGGTAGCTCCCTTAAGTGACCCTGGAGGGCCATGTGGAACACTGTTGGGCTCTTGTGAAACCCTTGAGGTAGAGGGGTCCAGGTGTTTTGCTGTCCCTGGATGGTAAAGGCAAACCACGGCTGCACCTCCGGGGCCAACGGAATTGCCCAGAATCCGTTGCCCATATCAATCACGGAGAAGTACTTGTCCTCCAATGTCAGAGCCTGAAATATAGTGGAGGGGTCGGCTACCAACGGGGCTTTTTCGTCAATGCACTGGTTGGCCTTCCGGTAGTCCACCGTCATGCGCCAGGCGTCTTTATCCTTATGCACTGACCATACGGGGCTGTTGGATGAGCTGTGGGTCTTAACTAGTACCCCTTGTTCTTCTAACTGTCGGATGATGGGTAATATTCCTTGGATTGATATCGGGCTGAACGGGTACTGTTTGGTGCAAGGAGGTAGGGTCCCGGTGAAGGTAACCGGGTCCATTTCAAGCAAGTCACAGTCATGTTTGTCCTTGGCCCATATCGGGTGGTCCTTTAGTTTTTCCTGTTAAGTCCTGACTCTAATGTACTGACTTACACGAGACACATGCTGAAGCCAAGGTCACTCAGGACCTGCACCTTTAATTCCAGCTCTCAAGTACTGCACTTGCCTGAGACCTCCCTTTATATATCTCAGTGGGACAGGTATGGAGTGTCTCCTGCAAGTGCACCCCTGGTGGTAAGGTATGCTTATTGTTACAGGTCATATCCAGTTACAGTCATGTATAGCATGGTAAGATACAGTTATATACAGTAGTGTGAGATATATGACATCACCCTCCCCCAAGGACTTATTGCCTTTATAGATTCAGTCTCTCAGGTGGTCTGCGCTCTCGCATGGAGCGTCTTAGTTGTGGTTCAGTTGTTTGCCTTGGTGCCTGTTTTTCGTTCGGTGTGATTGTTGGTATCTCGCCTGGGCTGTCTGTTTCGTTCGGTGTGATTGCTGGTATCTCACCTGGGCTGTCTGTTGAGACTGCCCTTTCCTCGGGTTGTTCCACCTGCCTGTTCACCAGGTGTGGTGTGAGTTCCACATTGTAGTCTGCCTCTGGTTCTTCAGTGTTATCAGTGAATCTACTTTTCACTTGGTCTACATGCCTCCGGCAGGTTTGGCCATTGTCCATTTGTACAACCAGTAGCCTGTTTCCCTCTTTGTCTGTTACTGTCACTGCAAGCCATTTGGGATCCTGGCCATAGTTTAGCACAAACACTTTGTCCCTTATCTCATTCCACCTCCCCCTCGAATTTCGGTCATGGTACTCAGTTAGCTTTTGACGCTTAACTTCAACAATTTCATGCATGTCTGGGAGGATTAACGAGAGCCTGGTCTTTAAGATTCGTTTCATCAATAGTTGTACGGGGGAAACCCCAGTCAACGAATGCAGACAAGATCTGTATGCCAGCAGCAGTCGCGACAGGCAGCTCTGCAGTGTGGGACCTTGGATTCTGAGCATGCCTTGTTTAATGATCTGCACTGCTCGCTCCACCTGGCCATTGGAGGCCGGCTTGAAAGGTGCCGTCTTAACGTGATTTATACCGTGGTCAACTATGAAATCGTGAAATTCTGCGCTGGTGAAGCACGGACCATTATCACTGACCAATATGTCAGGAATGCCGTGCGTTGCAAACATGGTTCTAAGGCTCTCCACAGTGGTGGAGGTGGTGCTCGAGTTTAAAATGGTGCACTCGATCCATTTTGAAAATGCATCAATGACTACGAGGAACATTTTGCCCATGAATGGGCCCGCATAGTCTACATGCGCCCGCGACCACGGTTTGGTGGGCCAGGGCCAGGGGCTTAGGGGGGCCTCCCTGGGGGCATTAATGAGTTGGGCACAAATGGTTAACCGACGAACGCAGAGCTTCAAATCCGCGTCAATGCCAGGCCACCAGACATGAGATCTGGCTATGATCTTCATAAGGACGATCCCCGGGTGCTCGCGATGGAGCTCCCGGACAAACGCCTCCCTGCCTCGTAAGGGCATAACTACTCGGCTGCCCCACATCAGGCAGTCTGCCTGGAGTGAGAGTTCATGCATGCGCCTATGGAAAGGTTTGACCTCCTCGGGGCAGGCATCGCGAGCATCTGCCCAGTCACCGATTAAAACGTATCTTTTAACTAGAGATAACGTGGGGTCGCTGGTCATCCAGGCTCTGATTTGGTGAGCTGTCATGGGCGAACCTGTGGATTCAAAGGCATTGATTGCCATGACCATCTCACAGTCCTGTTCATCGGACCCTTCTGTGGTCGCCAGGGGTAGCCTGCTAAGCGCGTCGGCACAGTTGTCTGTGCCTGGTCTGTGCCTTATCGTGTAGTCGTAAGCCGCCAGCATAGAAACATAGAAACATAGAAAATAGGTGCAGGAGTAGGCCATTCGGCCCTTCTAGCCTGCACCGCCATTCAATGAGTTCATGGCTGAACATTCAACTTCAGTACCCCATTCCTGCTTTCTCGCCATACCCCTTGATCCCCCTAGCAGTAAGGACCTCATCTAACTCCTTTTTGAATATATTTAGTGAATTGGCCTCAACAACTTTCTGTGGTAGAGAATTCCACAGGTTCACCACTCTCTGGGTGAAGAAGTTCCTCCGCATCTCGGTCCTAAATGGCTTACCCCTTATCCTTAGACTGTGACCCCTGGTTCTGGACTTCCCCAACATTGGCAACATTCTTCCTGCATCTAACCTGTCTAACCCCGTCAGAATTTTATATTTTTCTATGAGGTCCCCTCTCATTCTTCTGAACTCCAGTGAATACAAGCCCAGTTGATCCAGTCTTTCTTGATAGGTCAGTCCCACCATCCCGGGAATCAGTCTGGTGAACCTTCGCTGCACTCCCTCAATAGCAAGAATGTCCTTCCTCAGGTTAGGAGACCAAAACTGTACACAATACTCCAGGTGTGGCCTCACCAATGCCCTGTACAACTGTAGCAACACCTCCCTGCCCCTGTACTCAAATCCCCTTGCTATGAAGGCCAACATGCCATTTGCTTTCTTAACCGCCTGCTGCACCTGCATGCCAACCTTCAATGACTGATGTACCATGACACCCAGGTCTCTTTGCACCTCCCCTTTTCCTAATCTGTCACCATTCAGATAATAGTCTGTCTCTCTGTTTTTACCACCAAAGTGGATAACCTCACATTTATCCACATTATACTTCATCTGCCATGCATTTGCCCACTCACCTAACCTATCCAAGTCGCTCTGCAGCCTCACAGCATCCTCCTCGCAGCTCACACTGCCACCCAACTTAGTGTCATCCGCAAATTTGGAGATACTACATTTAATCCCCTCATCTAAATCATTAATGTACAGTGTAAACAGCTGGGGCCCCAGCACAGAACCTTGCGGTACCCCACTAGTCACTGCCTGCCATTCTGAAAAGTACCCATTTACTCCTACTCTTTGCTTCCTGTCTGACAACCAGTTCTCAATCCATGTCAGTACACTACCCCCAATCCCATGTGCTCTAACTTTGCACATCAATCTCTTGTGTGGGACCTTGTCGAACGCCTTCTGAAAGTCCAAATATACCACATCAACTGGTTCTCCCTTGTCCACTCTACTGGAAACATCCTCAAAAAATTCCAGAAGATTTGTCAAGCATGATTTCCCTTTCACAAATCCATGCTGACTTGGACCTATCATGTCACCTCTTTCCAAATGCACTGCTATGACATCCTTAATAATTGATTCCATCATTTTACCCACTACCGATGTCAGGCTGACCGGTCTATAATTCCCTGTTTTCTCTCTCCCTCCTTTTTTAAAAAGTGGGGTTACATTGGCTACCCTCCACTCGATAGGAACTGATCCAGAGTCAATGGAATGTTGGAAAATGACTGTCAATGCATCCACTATTTCCAAGGCCACCTCCTTAAGTACTCTGGGATGCAGTCCATCAGGCCCTGGGGATTTATCGGCCTTCAATCCCATCAATTTCCCCAACACAATTTCCCGGCTAATAAGGATTTCCCTCAGTTCCTCCTCCTTACTAGACCCCCCGACCCCTTTTATAACCGGAAGGTTGTTCGTGTCCTCCTTCGTGAATACCGAACCAAAGTACTTGTTCAATTGGTCCGCCATTTCTTTGTTCCCCGTTATGACTTCCCCTGATTCTGACTGCAGGGGACCTACATTTGTCTTTACTAACCTTTTTCTCTTTACATATCTATAGAAACTTTTGCAATCCGTCTTAATGTTCCCTGCAAGCTTCTTCTCATACTCCATTTTCCCTGCCCTAATCAAACCCTTTGTCCTCCTCTGCTGAGTTCTAAATTTCTCCCAGTCCCCAGGTTCGCTGCTATTTCTGGCCAATTTGTATGCCACTTCCTTGGCTTTAATACTATCCCTGATTTCCCTTGATAGCCACGGTTGAGCCACCTTCCCTTTTTTATTTCTATGCCAGACAGGAATGTACAATTGTTGTAGTTCATCCATGCGGTCTCTAAATGTCTGCCATTGCCCATCCACAGTCAACCCCTTAAGTATCATTCGCCAATCCATCTCAGCCAATTCACGCCTCATACCTTCAAAGTTAGCCTTCTTTAAGTTCTGGACCATGGTCTCTGAATTAACTGTTTCATTCTCCATCCTAATGCAGAATTCCACCATATTATGGTCACTCTTCCCCAAGGGGCCTCGCACAACGAGATTGCTAATTAATCCTTTCTCATTACATAACACCCAGTCTAAGATGGCCTCCCCCCTAGTTGGTTCCTCGACATATTGGTCTAAAAAATCATCCCTTATGCACTCCAGAAAATCCTCCTCCACCATATTGCTTCCAGTTTGGTTAGCCCAATCTATGTGCATATTAAAGTCACCCATTATAACTGCTGCACCTTTATTGCACGCACCCCTAATTTCTTGTTTGATGCCCTCCCCAACATCACTACTACTGTTTGGAGGTCTGTACACAACTCCCACTAACGTTTTTTGCCCTTTGGTGTTCTGCAGCTCTACCCATATAGATTCCACATCATCCAAGCTAATGTCCTTCCTAACTATTGCCTTAATCTCCTCCTTAACCAGCAATGCTACCCCACCTCCTTTTCCTTTTATTCTATCCTTCCTGAATGTTGAATACCCCTGGATGTTGAGTTCCCAGCCCTGCACATAGATTGGGCTAGCCAAACTGGAAGCAATACGGTGGAGGAGGATTTCCTGGAGTGCATAAGGGATGGTTTTCTAGACCAATATGTTGAGGAACCAACTAGGGGGGAGGCCATCTTAGACTGGGTGTTGTGTAATGAGAGAGGATTAATTAGCAATCTCATTGTGCGAGGCCCCTTGGGGAAGAGTGACCATAATATGGTGGAATTCTGCATTAGGATGGAGAATGAAACAGTAATTTCAGAGACCATGGTCCAGAACTTAAAGAAGGGTAACTTTGAAGGTATGAGGCGTGAATTGGCTAGGATAGATTGGCGAATGATACTTAGGGGGTTGACTGTGGATGGGCAATGGCAGACATTTAGAGACCGCATGGATGAAGTACAACAATTGTACATTCCTGTCTGGCGTAAAAATAAAAAGGGGAAGGTGGCTCAACCGTGGCTATCTAGGGAAATCAGGGATAGTATTAAAGCCAAGGAAGTGGCATACAAATTGGCCAGAAATAGCAGCGAACCTGGGGACTGGGAGAAATTTAGAACTCAGCAGAGGAGGACAAAGGGTTTGATTAGGACAGGGAAAATGGAGTACGAGAAGAAGCTTGCAGGGAACATTAAGGCGGATTGCAAAAGTTTCTATAGGTACGTAAAGAGAAAAAGGTTGGTGAAGACAAACGTAGGTCCACTGCAGTCAGAATCAGGGGAAGTCATAACGGGGAACAAAGAAATGGCGGACCAATTGAACAAGTACTTTGGTTCGGTATTCACTAAGGAGGATACAAACAACCTTCCGGATATAAAAGGGGTCAGAGGGTCTAGTAAGGAGGGGGAACTGAGGGAAATCTTTATTAGTCGGGAAATTGTTTTGGGGAAATTGATGGGATTGAAGGCCGATAAATCCCCAGGGCCTGATGGATTGCATCCTAGAGTACTTAAGGAGGTGGCCTTGGAAATAGCGGATGCATTGACAGTCATTTTCCAACATTCCATTGACTCTGGATCAGTTCCTATGGAGTGGAGGGTAGCCAATGTAACCCCACTTTTTAAAAAAGGAGGGAGAGAGAAAACAGGGAATTATAGACCGGTCAGCCTGACCTCAGTAGTGGGTAAAATGATGGAATCAATTATTAAGGATGTCATAGCAGTGCATCTGGAAAATGGTGACATGATAGGTCCAAGTCAGCATGGATTTGTGAAAGGGAAATCATGCTTGACAAATCTTCTGGAATTTTTTGAGGATGTTTCCAGTAAAGTGGACAAAGGAGAACCAGTTGATGTGGTATATTTGGACTTTCAGAAGGCTTTCGACAAGGTCCCACACAAGAGATTAATGTGCAAAGTTAAAGCACATGGGATTGGGGGTAGTGTGCTGATGTGGATTGAGAACTGGTTGTCAGACAGGAAGCAAAGAGTAGGAGTAAACGGGTACTTTTCAGAATGGCAGGCAGTGACTAGTGGAGTGCCGCAAGGTTCTGTGCTGGGGCCCCAGCTGTTTACATTGTACATTAATGATTTAGACGAAGGGATTAAATGCAGTATCTCCAAATTTGCAGATGATACTAAGTTGGGTGGCAGTGTGAGCTGCGAGGAGGATGCTATTAGGCTGCAGAGTGACTTGGATAGGTTAGGTGAGTGGGCAAATGCATGGCAGATGAAGTATAATGTGGATAAATGTGAGGTTATCCACTTTGGTGGTAAAAACAGAGAGACAGACTATTATCTGAATGGTGACAGATTAGGAAAAGGGAAGGTGCAACGAGACCTGGGTGTCATGGTACATCAGTCATTGAAGGTTGGCATGCAGGTACAGCAGGCGGTTAAGAAAGCAAATGGCATGTTGGCCTTCATAGCGAGGGGATTTGAATACAGGGGCAGGGAGGTGTTGCTACAGTTGTACAGGGCCTTGGTGAGGCCACACCTGGAGTATTGTGTACAGTTTTGGTCTCCTAACTTGAGGAAGGACATTCTTGCTATTGAGGGAGTGCAGCGAAGGTTCACCAGACTGATTCCCGGGATGGCGGGACTGACCTATCAAGAAAGATTGGATCAACTGGGCTTGTATTCACTGGAGTTCAGAAGAATGAGAGGGGATCTCATAGAAACGTTTAAAATTCTGACGGGTTTAGACAGGTTAGATGCAGAAAGAATGTTCCCAATGTTGGGGAAGTCCAGAACCAGGGGTCACTGTCTGAGGATAAGGGGTAAGCCATTTAGGACCGAGATGAGGAGAAACTTCTTCACCCAGAGAGTGGTGAACCTGTGGAATTCTCTACCACAGAAAGTAGTTGAGGCCAATTCACTAAATATATTCAAAAGGGAGTTAGATGAAGTCCTTACTACTCGGGGGATCAAGGGTTATGGCGAGAAAGCAGGAAGGGGGTACTGAAGTTTCATGTTCAGCCATGAACTCATTGAATGGCGGTGCAGGCTAGAAGGGCTGAATGGCCTACTCCTGCACCTATTTTCTATGTTTCTATGTTTCTATGTTTTCTATGGAGCCACGTCTCCGTAATCCCAATCACATCATATTTGTTAACATCTATTTGCACAGTTAATTCATCCACCTTATTGCGGATACTCCTTGCATTAAGACACAAAGCCTTCAGGCTTGTTTTTTTAACACCCTCTGTCCTTTTAGAATTTTGCTGTACAATGGCCCTTTTTGTTCTTTGCCTTGGGTTTCTCTGCCCTCCACTTTTCCTCATCTCCTTTCTGTCTTTTGTTTTTGCCTCCTTTTTGTTTCCCTCTATCTCCCTGCATTGGTTCCCATCCCCCTGCCATATTAGTTTAACTCCTCCCCAACAGCACTAGCAAACACTCCCCCGAGGACATTGGTTCCGATTCTGCCCAGGTGCAGACCGTCCGGATTGTACTGGTCCCACCTCCCCCAGAACCGGTTCCAATGCCCCAGGAATTTGAATCCCTCCCTGCTGCACCATTGCTCAAGCCACGTATTCATCTGAGCTATCCTGCGATTCCTACTCTGACTAGCACGTGGCACTGGTAGCAATCCCGAGATTACTACTTTTGAGGTCCTACTTTTTAATTTAGCTCCTAGCTCCTTAAATTCATTTCGTAGGAACTCATCCCTTTTTTTACCTATGTCATTGGTACCAACGTGCACCACGACAACTGGCTGTTCTCCCTCCCTTTTTAGAATGTCCTCCACCCGCTCCGAGACATCCTTGACCCTTGCACCAGGGAGGCAACATACCATCCTGGAGTCTCGGTTGCGGCCGCAGAAACGCCTATCTATTCCCCTTACAATTGAATCCCCTATCACTATCGCTCGCCCACTCTTTTTCCTGCCCTCCTGTGCAACAGAGCCAGCCACGGTGCCATGAACTTGGCTGCTGCTGCCCACTCCTGATGAGTCATCCCCCTCAACAGCACTCAAAGCAGTGTATCTGTTTTGCAGTGGGATGACCACAGGGGACCCCTGCACTACCTTCCTTGCACTACTCTTCCTGCTGGTCTTCCATTCCCTCGCTGGCTGTGGACCCTTCTCCTGCAGTAAGACCAACTCGCTACACGTGATATGAGTGCCCACCGCTGAATGCGCATCGAGGCGTTGGCGTTGATTGCCTTGCACTCGGATAGTAGGGACGTGAGGGGTTTGTGGTCAGTTTCTAATGGAAACTTGGCCCCAAAAAGGTATTGGTGCATCTTTTTGACACCGTACACGCACGCGAGCGACTCCTTCTCAACCATACCGTACCCGCACTCCGCCCGCGAAAGTGACCTGGAGGCATAAGCAACGGGCTGCAATTTACGCGCATCATTGACGTGCTGTAAAACGCACCCGACCCTGTACGCTGACGCATCACACGTAAGGACTAACTTTTTTCCTGGGTCAAAAAATGCTAAAACACTCTTGGAACATAGAAGGTTGCGTGCCTTACTGAAGGCACATTCTTGGGCGTCCCCCCAAAACCAATCGCACCCCTTTCTGAGTAGCACATGGAGAGGCTCTAGCAGCGTGTTCAAGTTCTGCATAAAGTTCCCAAATAATTGAGTAACCCGAGAAAGGCGCGCAGTTCCGAGACATTCCGGGGCCTGGGTGCCAGGCGAATCGCTTCGGTTTTGGATTCGGTTGGGCAGATTCCATCAGCGGCAATCCTTCTGTCCAAAAATTCAACCTCAGGCGCGAGAAACAGACACTTGGATTTCTTAACTCTTAGGCCTACCCGATCCAATCGACTTAGTACTTCCTCAAGATTGCGGAGATGAGAGTCGGTGTGCCTGCCCGTGATGAGTATGTCATCTTGAAACACAACCGTCCCCGGGATGGACTTGAGCAGATTCTCCATGTTGCACTGGAATATAGCAGCTGCCGACCTGATGCCGAATGGGCATCGATTGTACACAAAAAGGCCTCGATGTGTGATGATGATGGTGAGTAGCTTAGACTCGGTCAGTTCTTGCGTCATATACGCAGATGTGAGGTCAAGTTTCGAGAAAAGTTTTCCTCCAGCCAACGTGGTAAATAGGTCCTCCGCTCTGGGCAGCGGGTATTGGTCCTGTAGGGAGAGTCTGTTTATGATAGACTTGTAATCCCCACAGATTCGCACGGATACATCAGGCTTCATGACGGGGACGATGGGGCTTGCCCAGTCGCTGAATTCCACGGGAGAAATTATGCCTTCCCGCAGAAGCCGGTCCAGTTCGTTTTCAATCTTTTCTCTCATCACATAAGGCACAGCTCTAGCCTTGTGATGGACCGGTCTGGCATTCTGTGTGATGTAGATTCTAACTTTAGCCCCTTTGAAGGTTCTCACACCTGGCTGAAAGAGATGTTCAAAACAGCTTAGAACTGTTGAGCAGGAGGTCCGTTCCTCTGACGACATGGCGTGAACATCATCCCATTTCCAATTAAGTTCTGCTAGCCAGCTTCTCCCCAACAGGGCTGGGAGATGCCTGGGGACAATCCACAGGGAAAGTCGGTGCACCATCCCTTTGTGTGTGACTGAGAGCATGGCGCTGCCAAGGACTGGGACGATTTCTTTAGTATAGGTCCTTAGTTTGGTGTCAATCTTTGTGAGTTTTGGTCTGTTGCTTTTGTGCGGCCACAGCTGTTCAAATTGTTGAACGCTCATGACTGGCCCCCGTGCCCAGTTCCATGTTGACGGGTATCCCGTTGAGTAGAACCCTCATCATAAGTGTAAAAACAGTGGACATTGATCGTGTTAACCCGCTGTACCTCAGCGTCCCGTGCACTGTTCCAACCATCTTCTGGTCCACTTTCCGACCCTTCCGATTTGTATACCAGCCGAGCTGCTGTTTTTCTGCACGTGCAAGCCAGATGCCCTGTGTAGTTGCAGATTCTGCAAACGGCATGCTGAAATCAACACACCCAGGTTGAGTGCCTTCCCCCACATCTCCAACACAGACCGTTTCCATTGTTTCCGAAGGATGAGCTGCGTCTGACTGATCTCCCTTGAGCTTCTCTCAATCTGTTGTTGATTGCTCGCATTGTGGGTTGATGAGGTGTGATCGGCCGTTCATGTGGCCCTTGATTTTGATGGCTTCTGGCGCCACTGTCTGCTGTTGAAGGCCTGCTCTCCTGCCTTTGTCTGTGTGTGGGGGTAGCGGTTTGTTTCACAATGTGAACCCCTTGTTCCGATGCCTCGTTGGTTGTCGTACCCGAAGTATAGATCAGCCTCGTTTCTTCTTCGCCTGCCAAGAAAGTCTGTGTGACCAGTGCTGCTGCCTCTAGAGTCAAGTTCTTAGTCTCTATAAGCTTTCGGAATATGCCTGTGTGGCCTATTCCTTCAATAAAAAAGTCTCTCAGTATTTCTCTCCTTAGTTCATCGGGGAACTCAAATGAACTAGACAGCCTCCGAAGTTCCAACATGAAGTCGGGTATGATTTGGCCCACACAGCATCTGTCGTAGTAGTACCTGTGTCTGACCATGTGTAGGCTGCTCGCTGGATTCAGATGGTCTCTCACCAGCGTGCTCAATTCCTCAAATGACTTGCTTGCTGGTTTCTCGGGTGCCAGCAGGTCTTTCGTTAAAGCGTATGTTTTTGAGCCACAGCTGGTCAAGAGATGGGCTCTTCTCTTGTCTGCCTTATCGTCGCCTAACCAGTCTTTGGTCACAAAGCTTTGCTGGAGCCTTTCTATAAAGTCATCCCAATTGTCTCCAGCATTGTATTTCTCAACTGAGCTGTTGGTAGCCATTCTGTGGATTCTGTGATCCCATAACTCGTCGCCACTGTTAAGTCCTGACTCTAATGTACTGACTTACACGAGACACATGCTGAAGCCAAGGTCACTCAGGACCTGCACCTTTAATTCCAGCTCTCCCAGTGCTGCACTTGCCTGAGACCTCCCTTTATATACCTCAGTGGGACAGGTATGGAGTGTCTCCAGCAAGTGCACCCCTGGTGGTAAGGTATGCTTATTGTTACAGGTCATATCCAATTACAGTCATGTATAGCATGGTAAGATACAGTTATATACAGTAATGAGAGATACATGACACTTCCCTCTGCAGGGATTGGATCGACCATGTGACTTGGCCGTCCTCAAAGTCCAGGGAGGAGTCTATTTTCGTCAAGACGTCCATCCCGAGTAGGGGTTGTCCCACCGGTCTCACCCGGACTGATACCGTTACTTCATGTGGTCCCAGAACCAAACACATTGGCTGGGTTCGGTGGAGTATCAGCTTATGGCCTCCGACTCCATGTGCTGCACGGGTTGGCCCGTCGAGGGGGAATTTATAATTTTCAGGCACGCACATCAATTCTGCCCCTGTGTCCAATAAACAATCAGTCTCTTGGTCGCCCACTCCCATACTGACATATAGTCCGTCCCTGCACTGATGTATTAATGCTAACAGGTATCCTGCCGGGGAGGGGGTGGGCTCTACGAGTTTTTTTGCACATTCCAGCAACTGCAGCTGCTGATCGAGGGAAGGTTCTTTAAACCGCTCCATCACTGACCGCCCATCGGCCTGTTTCTGGCCCGTCCCCGAGCTTCCCTGGTTGTTCTGTTCCTTCGCTCGGCACGATCGGGCCCAATGTCCCTCTTTACCGCAATAGTGGCACTTTCCTGGCAGTCTTCCGGACGTCTGCCCCTCCTGGTTCTTTGGTTTCCATCCAGTCTGCATTACTCGGATCTTTGAAGTTAAATCCCGATCTAACTGGCTACACAGGTCTACAAACTGCGCGAAGGAGGTTCCCAATCTGCCAGGGTCGCCTTCACTAATTTAAATAGTTCTGGTTTCAACCCCGCCATAAAGGTAGCCTTCAAGGGTCCGACTCTTTTGTCATCCATCTGCTCCGCATCTTGATGCAGACCCCGAATGTTCCAGTCACGTAGACTTGAATCGCTCCTCATACTCGAGTACCTCCTCTGTGCCTTTTTGCTGGCACACTGCAATCTTACTCCAATCCATCCTTGTCGGCCCATACTTTCTTAACCACCCTTTCACTTCTCCCCAGGCTGCGTCAATCCCCTGTCCAGTGTCTCCAAGTGCCTCTTTTACTGCCCTCTGGAGCTTACGTGCCGATCGTCCCGGCACCATGACGATCAGAATCTGGACTCCGTCCAAAGGATGGAGTGAGTAAATACTTCGCAGTCGATCTCATTGTTCCCAAGTTCTCACCCCCCACCTTTTTTGGATGTTGGAGTTCTTTCGGCCATTTATCTATTTTTTCAGGTTCCGTGGCTACGTGAACCATCATATTCTCGTATCTTTGTTTACGTTTCTTAGTTCCGCCTTCCGTCTTAGTCGTCGTCTCTACTTTAACTCTCGTTGTTTTTAGTGGGGCTAATATAGGACTAATATCGCTGCCGTCCGAGTCTTCGTCGGATGACGAGGAGCCTGAATCCGACGTCACTGATCCCGCCAGTTGCCTTTCCAGCTGTCGGTGTTCTTTCCCTAATTGTGACAGACTTGGATAGACAGCTTTATACTCCAGACGCACCCCTGCGTACTGGCTGCGACCAAATCTTTCATCTCATCCTTCAGTTATCCCTTTCTTCCCTATTTCTGAATTTTTCTTGGTCACTTGTTCCCCAAGTGCCTTGATTTGATGTTTAGCAGCTTTCAGATCCCGATCGAATTGGGACTGGGTCATGATTTCTTTTCTCTGTCGAACTTGGCTCATGACGGCCAGGGACCAGCAGGTCCTTTGTTTATCTTTCATGCGCGTGGTTTTCCCCCATACCCGTTTTATATCGTCCAGGGTACACTGACCCTTAGAGGTTCCGTACTTTTGTTCAATTTCGGCACATGTCTTTCGTAAATCAAACCGCTGTTCGATGTATTCCCGAAGGCTTTCTAACACTTCCTCGTCCGTGACCTCCGGTGGGGCCAGGCCTCCTTTTTCAGTCGTGGGATGGTTTTTGTTTCCACCTTCAGCCATTGTGCCAATTTAGAACCCTTAGTTGTGGCGGGTGCGAGACATGAACCTTAAGTCCGGGACAGGACCTTATGTTCTGTCGAGTGGAGAGCTCTCTGTTACGGGGGTCTCGACCCTAATACTACCCACAGATGGTTCTTTTAAAGATCGCGTGAATTATGCCTGCCGCGAAAGACTTCATTTAAAGAGATGTCCTTACCCTCGTGTCGACGTGGGTCCTAGGGTCTCCCAGCAGCTGACATTCAGCGATCCTGCCGACTACGCCAGAATGTAGAGTCGCTTATATTCCTAGTAGTTGACGAGACTTGAATCTGGTGATAGTATCCAGGCAAACTTTATTGGCTCAGTTACATTCAGTTACATCTTGCAGTTACTAAGAATAAAGCGCACTCTACCGCGTGTTACAGCTTCAGTTATAGTCGTGAACGTGGGGTCTTCCCATTCCCTGATTGGCCCCCCTGCTGTTACTGGGGTCAGTTTGTCGACTCCGGACTGGCTGCTGGTTATGACCCAGCTGTCCATTGCAGATAGCAATCGCCTTGGTCATGATGTGATTACCACATCATGCCCCTTCCTCCTGCTGTTCACTGTTTCGCAGCATGTTCCTGTTATCTGGTCGGAACAGCGCTTAACCCTGTGACTGTGCTTTAGCCCCAACCACGCTGCAACCTTTTCCATTGTTAGTGAGCACATACACAGCTCACAGTTACTCTATAATTATAAATTAATCGGGTCCCAGTTAATCAGGTCCCACAGTCCATCATACCTGTGCCGGCTATTTGAAAGGGCTATCCATTTAGTTCCACTCCCCTGCTCTTTCCCCACAGCCATGAAAATGTTTTCCCCTCAAATATTTATCCAATTTCTTTTTGAAAGTTATTATATAATCTACTTCCATCTCATCCTTTCAGGCAGTGCATAGCAGATCACAAAAACACGCTGCGTAAAATGTTTTTCCTCATGTGGCCCCTGGCTCTTTTGCCAGTTATTTTAAATCTGTGTCCTCTGGTTAACAACCCTTCTGCCACTGGGAACAATTTCTCCTTATTTACCATTTATGATTTTGAACATCTTATCAAATCTCCTAACCTTCTTTGCTCTAAGGAGAGCAATCCAAGCTTCTCCAGACTATCCACATAACTGAAAGGTTAAGAGGAGATTTAACAGAGATGTTCAAAATCATGAATGGTTTTGATTGAGTAAATAAGGAGAAACTGTTTCCAGTGACAAAAGGGTCGGTAACCAGAGAACACAGATTTAAGGTAATTTGCAAAAGAACCAGAGGCAAGATGAGGAAACTTTTTCAACATAGCAAGTTGAAATGATCTGGAATGCACTGCCTGAAAGGATTTTGGAAGCAGATTCAATAATAACTTTCAAAAGGAAATTGGATAAATATTTGAATGGGAAAAAATTGCAGGGCTATGGGGAAAGGGCAGGGAAGTGGGACTAATTGGATCGCTTTTTCAAAGAGCTGGCACAGGCATGATGGGCTAAATAGCCTCCTTCAGTGGTGTACCATTCTTTGATTCTATGAAATATGTACTGTAATGCAGACAAACTTCTTGCTGCAATTCAATTCAGAAATAAATTACTAAGAGGCTATTTCATGAAGAGCATTAAACACTGTAACACTTCAGCCTCATGGAACAACATATTTTAGTCACAGTACAACAGAAAATCAATTAAGAGTCTTTAATACATAGAAACATAGAAATTTACAGCGCAGAAGGAGGCCATTCCGGCCCATCGTGTTCGCGCCGGCCGACAAAGAGCCACACTGCTCTTGGTCAGCAACCCTAAAGGTTACATATAAATCTATGAACAATGACAGAAAGGTAAAGAGCACTCAGCCCAACCAATCCGCTTCACCACAACTGCGACACTACTTATACTAAAACATTCTATACTCCACCCCAACCGGAGCCATGTGATCTCCTGGGAGAGGCAAAAACCAGATAAAAACCCAGGCCAACTTAGGGGGAAAAAAATCTGGGAAAATTCCTCTCCGACCCATCCAGGCGATCGAAACTAGTCCAGGAGATCACCCTGGCCGTATTCTATTCCCTGCAGTACTTACCATTATATCTGCACCATCCAACAAAAGGTTATCCAGTCTAATCCCAATTACCAGTTCTAGGTCCGTAACCCTGCAGGTTACTGCACTTTAAGTGCCCGTCCAACCATCTCTTAAAAGTGGTGAGGGTTTCTGCATCCACCACTCTTTCAGGCAGCAAGTTCCAGATCCCCACAATCCTCTGCATAAAGAAGCCCCCTCAAATCTCCTCTAAACCTTCCACCAACCACCTTAAAATTATGCCCCTCATAGTAGACCCCTCCACACATGGGCAGGAAGAGTGTACAAACAGGAAAACAAGGCTATGTGGGTAAACCTGTCAGTGAAAAGTGACAAAGAATATCCCAATCATTCAAAAGGATATACTAAAAAAATAATTAGAAGATAAAAATCTATGGTTTGTTCCTTCCAGTAATCATGGTCCCTTGTCAGTATATATAGGAGCTGAAATTGCCACTTTCTTTCAGGCTTGTTACCACCGGAAATCGACGGCCATGCTGCGGAGTGCAATGGCTGATGATTTTTTGTGTAATGACCACCAATGTTAAATTCCGCTCCTGCGGTATCCTGATGGTGACCCGCTCCCCCCCACCACTCCGCTGCTGCCGAGCCATCCTAAGTGCGTCATCAGAGTGCGCACCGCCGATGTCCCCAGCAACCGCCCCCCCCCCACCCCTGACGCCGAATTTCCACCTGGAAAATCTTCCTCCCACCTGGCGGTGCCAAAAGCTGCTTTTCTCAGGCAGTGCAGTGAGGCTGTGGCCTTCTAAAATGGCAGTGCGGCTCCCATTAAAGGGGAGGACGCACTGCCGCGGCCGCCATGCTTTTTTTTATCGGCTGACTGCCATGGCGGGCCAACAATTATGCCCCCGGGTTCAACCGAGCCGCCAACAGGCAGCCTGGCACCCCCTCTTGGGTGCCAGGCCACTGGCCCAGCTGAAACCCTCCATGGTGGCCCAGTGGACCGTACTTTTTAAATCGTGCAGGCTCCTTCCTTTAAATGAAGGGGAGAGCCGTGGTGACGCGGCACCGTGGTGAAATCATCAACGCTACGCTGATGAGTGACAACAGCGGACACTCTGCCCCCATTCCCGACTTCCACCCCTCTCGTGTGCGAACTTCCGCTCACTGCCACATTTGCGCCCCCCAATATGAGCGTCTTGTGGTCCACCTGAAAATAAAAGCCAAAGAGCGGAATTTCGCTCAAGAGGCCACCTCATCAGCCGCGGCCGTAAAGAAACGGGATGTATGTGTCCCGTTTCCAGTGGTGGGCAATTTCGGCCCTTAATCTTATTGGGGGAGAAATTGGCCTCCTTGCGCCTCCCATTAGCGCCTCTGGGGGCAATAACGGGCGCAAATGGATTTGCGATCGGGCGCAGCAAATTGAGCGAAGCCCGCAAAATTCCCTACCGCTTTTGCGCTAGTGCTAAGAGTTACCGCCTTGGTCCCAAGCGCCTCGTGATCGTGATGTCATCTGTTGCACTGCGCCCCGTTAGCGCCTTGGATCAGGAGTTGCCTTTCGCCCCCTGCCTGTGCGCCTGCTGTTATGGCCGCTGGAGGAGTGGTATTTAAAGGTGTCAACATCGATTTATTTTTACTGGGCAAAGAATGCTGCTTTGTCAGTTTCACATAGACAAAGAGGTGTTTTGTGCAATTTCAGCATTTTTCACTTGAAGGAGTCTTATACATTTTAATTTTGTCATGTATCTCACATTACTGTATATAACTGTATCTTACCATGCTATACATGACTGTAACTGGATATGACCTGTAACAATAAGCATACCTTACCACCAGGGGTGCACTTGCAGGAGACACTCCATACCGGTCCCACTGAGATATATAAAGGGAAGTCTCAGGCAAGTGCAGCACTGAAGAGCTCGAATTAAAGGTGCAGGTCCTGAGTGACCTTGGCTTCAGCATGTGTCTCATGTAAGTCAGTACATTAGAGTCAGGACTTAACAGTGGCAACGAGTTACTGGATCACAGAATCCACAGAATGGATACCAACAGCTCAGATGAGAAATACAATGCTGGAGACAATTGGGATGACTTTATAGAAAGGCTCCAGCAAAGCTTTGTGACCAAAGACTGGTTGGGCAACGATAAGGCAGACAAAAGAAGACCCCATCTCTTGACCAGCTGTGGCTCGAAAACATATGTTTTAACGAAAGGCCTGCTGGCACCCGAGAAACCAGCAAGCAAGTCGTTTGAGGAGTTGAGCACACTGGTGAGAGACCACCTGAAGCCAGAGAGCAGCCTACATATGGCCAGACCCAGGTTCTACAACTACAAATGCTGTGTGGGCCAAAGCATACCCGACTTCGTGGCGGAACTTCGGAGGCTGGCTAGTTCATGTGAGTTCCCCGATGAACTAAGGAGAGAAGTAGTGAGAGACTTTTTTATTGAAGGAATAGGCCACACAGGCATATTCCGAAAGCTTATAGAGACTAAGAACTTGACTCTAGAGGCAGCAGCACTGGTCGCACAGACGTTCTTGGCAGGCGAAGAAGAAACGAGGCTGATCTATACTTCAGGTACGACAACCAACGAGGCATCAGAACAAGGGGTTCACATTGTGAAACAAACTGCTACCCCCACACACAGACAAAGGCAGGAGAGCAGGCCTTCAACAGCAGACAGTGGCGCCAGAAGCCATCAAAATCAAGGGCCACATTAACGGCCGATCACACCTCATCAACCCACAATGCGAGCAATCAACAACAGATTGAGAGAAGCTCAAGGGAGATCAGTCAGACGCAGCTCATCCTTCGGAAACAATGGAAACGGTCTGTGTTGGCGATGTGGGGGAAGGCACTCAACCAGGGTGTGTCAATTTCAGCATGCTGTTTGCAGAATCTGCAACTACACAGGGCATCTGGCTTGCATGTGCAGAAAAACAGCAGCTCGGCTGGTATACAAATCGGAAGGGTCGGAAAGTGGACCAGAAGATGGTTGGAACAGTGCACGGGACGCTGAGGTACAGCGGGTTAACACGATCAATGTCCACTGTTCTTACACCAAGATGCCTCCAATTATGATGAGGGTTCTACTCAACGGGACACCTGTCAACATGGAACTGCACACGGGGGCCAGTCAATCCCTCATGAGCATTCAACAATTTGAACAGATGTGGCCGCACAAAAGCAACAGACCAAAACTCAACACCAAACTAAGGACCTATACTAAAGAAATCGTCCCAGTCCTTGGCAGCGCCATGCTCTCAGTCACACACAAAGGGATGGTGCACCGACTTTCCCTGTGGATTGTCCGCAGGGATCTCCCAACCCTGTTGGGGAGAAGCTGGCTAGCAGAACTTAATTGGAAATGGGATGATGTTCACGCCATGTCGTCAGAGGAACGGACCTCCTACTCAACAGTTCTAAGCTGTTTTGAACATCTCTTTCAGCCAGGTGTGGGCACCTTCAAAGGGGCTAAAGTTAGAATCTACATCACACAGAATGCCAGACCGGTCCATCACAAGGCTAGAGCTGTGCCTTATGTGATGAGGGAAAAGATTGAAAATTAACTGGACCGGCTTCTGCGGGAAGGCATAATTTCTCCCGTGGAATTCAGCGACTGGGCAAGCCCCATCGTCCCCGTCATGAAGCCTGATGTATCCGTGCGAATCTGTGGGGATTACAAGTCTATCATAAACAGACTCTCCCTACAGGACCAATACCCGCTGCCCAGATGGTAGGACCTATTTGCCACGTTGGCTGGAGGAAAGCTTTTCTCGAAACTTGACCTCACATCTGCGTATATGACGCAAGAACTGACCGAAGAGTCTAAGCTATTCACCACCATCAACACACATCGAGGCCTTTTTATGTACAATCGATGCCCATTCGGCATCAGGTCGGCAGCTGCTATATTCCAGTGCAACATGGAAAGTCTGCTCAAGTCCATCCCGGGGACGGTTGTGTTTCAAGATGACATACTCATCACGGGCAGGGACAACGACTCTCATCTCCGCAATCTTGAGGAAGTACTAAGTCGATTGGATCGGGTAGGCCTAAGAGTTAAGAAATCCAAGTGTCTGTTTCTCGCGCCTGAGGTTGAATTTTTGGGCAGAAGGATTGCCGCTGATGGAATCCGCCCAACAGAATCCAAAACCGAAGCGATTCGCCTGGCATCCAGGCCCCGGAATGTCTCGGAACTGCGCGCCTTTCTCGGGCTACTCAATTACTTTGGGAACTTTATGCAGAACTTGAGCACGCTGCTGGAGCATATCCACGTGCTACTCAGAAAGGGGTGTGATTGGTTTTGGGGGGACGCCCAAGAACGCGCCTTCAATAAGGCACGCAACCTTCTATGTTCCAAGAGTGTTTTCACCTTTTTTGACCCAGGTAAAAAGTTAATCCTTAAGTGTGATGTGTCAGCATACGGGGTTGGGTGCGTTTTACAGCACGTCAATGATGCGGGTAAATTGCAGCCCGTTGCTTATGCCTCCAGGTCACTTTCGCGGGTGGAGCGCGGGTACGGTATGGTTGAGAAGGAGGCGCTCGCGTGCGTGTACGGTGTCAAAAAGATGCACCAATACCTTTTCGGGGCCAAGTTTGCATTAGAAACCCACCACAACCCCTGACGTCCCTACTGTCCGAGTGCAAGGCAATCAACGCCAACCCCTTGGTGCACATTCAGTGGTGGACACTCATGCTGGCGGCTTACGACTACACGATAAGGCACAGACCAGGCACAGACAACTGTGCTGACGCGCTTAGCAGGCTACCCCTGGCGACCACAGAAGGTTCCGACGAACAGAACTGTGAGATGGTCATGGCAATCAATGCCTTTGAATCCACAGGTTCGCCCATGATGGCTCACCAAATCAGAGCCTGGATGACCAGCGATCCCACGTTATCTCTAGTTAAAAGATGCGTTTTAACCGGTGACTGGGCAGAGGCTCGCGATGCCTGTCCCGAGGAGGTCAAACCCTTCCATAGGCGCATGCATGAACTCTCACTCCAGGCAGACTGCCTGATGTGGGGCAGCTGAGTACTTATGCCCTTACGAGGCAGGGAGGCGTTTGTCCGGAAGCTCCATCGCGAGCACCCGGGGATCGTCCTTATGAAGGCCATAGCCAGATCTCATGTCTGGTGGCCTGGCATTGACGCGGACTTGAAGCTCTGCATCCGAAGGTGCACCATTTGTGCCCAACTCAGTAATGCCCCTAGGGAGGCCCCACTAAGCCCCTGGCCCTGGCCCACCAAACCGTGGTCACGGGTGCATGTAGACTATGTGGGCCCGTTGATGCATTTTCAAAATGGATCGAGTGCACCATTTTAAACACAAGCACCACCTCCACCACTGTGGAGAGCCTTAGAACCATATTTGCAACGCACGGCATCCCTGACATATTGGTCAGTGATAATGGTCCGTGCTTCACCAGCGCAGAATTTCACGATTTTATAGTTGACCACGGTATAAATCACGGTAAGACGGCACCTTTCAAGCCAGTATCCAATGGCCAGGCGGAGCGAGCAGTGCAGATCATTAAACAAGGCATGCTCAGAATCCAAGGTCCCATGCTGCAGAGCCGCCTGTCGTGACTGCTGCTGGCATACAGATCTCGTCCGCATTCGTTGACTGGGGTTTACCCCGCGCAACTATTGATGAAATGAACCTTAAAGACCAGGCTCTCGGTAATCCTCCCAGACATGCATGAAATTGTTGAGGCTAAGCATCAGAAGCTAACTGAGTACCATGACCGAAATTCGAGGGGGAGGTGGAATGAGATAGGGGACAAAGTGTTTGTGCTAAACTATGGCCGGGGTCCCAAATGGCTTGCAGGGACAATAACAGACAAAGAGGGAAACAGGCTACTGGTTGCACAAATGGACAATGGCCAAACCTGCCGGAGGCATGTAGACCAAGTAAAAAGTAGATTCACTGATAACACTGAAGAACCAGAGGCTGACTACAATGTGGAACTCACACCACACCTGGTGGACAGACAGGTGGAACAACCTGAGGAAAGGGCAGTCTCAACAGACAGCCCAGGCGAGATACCAGCAATCACACTGAATGAAACAGACAGCCCAGGCGAGATAGCAGCAATCACACCGAACGAAACACAGGCACCAAGGCAAACAACTGAACTACAACTAAGACGTTCCACGCGCAAGCGCAGACCACCTGAGAGACTGAATCTATAAAGGCAATGAGACCTTGGGGGAGGGGGTGTCATGTGTCTCACATTACTGTATATAACTGTATCTTACCATGCTATACATGACTGTAACTGGATATGACATGTAACAATAAGCAGATCTTACCACCAGGGGTGCACTTGCAGGAGACACTGCATACCTGTCCCACTGAGGTATATAAAGGGAGGTCTCAGGCAAGTGCAGCACTGGAGAGCTGGAATTAAAGGTGCACGTCCTGAGTGACCTTGACTTCAGCATGTGTCTTGTGTAAGTCAGTACATTAGAGTCAGGACTTAACACATTTAAGTGCGATTTCAAAGTGCAACATTTCCATACTTTAATGTGGTCTGTACTGGCACTGGACCACGCCCTCCAGCATCAACGGCAGAGGCAGCGGAGGCAGAGTGAAAGATAGCAAAATGTGGCCAGAGAGCGGAGGGTTAACAGGGCTCTCAACAAGGGGTCTTACCCTCCCAGGGTATTCCAGCAGCAGTTCTCCTACATCAATTCATGGATTCATGAAGGGGAATTCATGTTTAACTAATTTACTGGAATTCTTTGGGGATAAATGAGCATTGTGGATAGAGGTGTACCGATAGATGTGGTGTATTTAGATTTCCAAAAGGGATTCGATAAGGTGCCACACAAAGGTTACTGCAGAAGATAAAGGTACGCGGAGTCAGAGGAAATGTATTAGCATGGATCGAGAATTGGCTGGCTAACAGAAAGCAGAGAGTCGGGATAAACGGGTCTTTTTAGGGTTGGAAATCGGTGGTTAGTGGTATGCCACAGGGATCGGTGCTGGGACCACAACTGTTTACAATATACATAGATGACCTGGAAGAGGGGACAGAGTGTAGTGTAACAAAATTTGCAGATGACACAAAGATTGGTGGGAAAGCGGGTTGTGTAGAGGACACAGAGAGGCTGCAAAGAGATTTAGATAGGTTAAACGAATGGGCTAAGGTTTGGCAGATGGAATGCAATGTCGGAAAATGTGAGGTCATCCACCTTGTAAAAAAAACAGTAAAAGGGAATATTATTTGAATGGGGAGAAATTACAACATGCTGCAGTGCAGAGGGACCTGGGTGTCCTTGTGCATGAATCCCAAAAAGTTAGTTTGCAGGTGCAGCAGGTAATCAGGAAGGCGAATGGAATGTTGGCCTTCATTGCGAAAGGGATGGAGTACAAAAGCAGGGAGGTCCTGCTGCAACTGTATAGGGTATTAGTGAGGCTGCACCTGGAGTACTGCGTGCAGTTTTGGTCACCTTACTTAAGGAAGGATATACTAGCTTTGGAGGGGGTACAGAGATGATTCACTAGGCTGATTCCGGAGATGAGGGGGTTACCTTATGATGATAGATTGAGTAGACTGGGTCTTTACTCGTTGGAGTTCAGAAGGATGAGGGGTGATCTTATAGAAACATTTAAAATAATGAAAGGGATAGACAAGATAGAGGCAGAGAGGTTGTTTCCACTGGTCGGGGAGACTAGAACTAGGGGGCACAACCTCAAAATACGGGGGAGCCAATTTAAAACTGAGTTGAGAAGGAATTTCTTCTCCCAGAGGGTTGTAAATCTGTGGAATTCTCTGCCCAAGGAAGCAGTTGAGGCTAGCTCATTGAATGTATTCAAATCACAGATAGATAGATTTTTAACCAATAAGGGAATTAAGGGTTATGGGGCGCGGGCAGGTAAGTGGAGCTGAGTCCACGGCCAGATCAGCCATGATCTTGTTGAATGGCGGAGCAGGCTCGAGGGGCTAGATGGCCTACTCCTGTTCCTACTTCTTATGTTCTTATAATTTCACCGAGGAGCAGTGTCTTAGAAGGCTCCACTTCACGAAGGACATGGTCACAGAGCTCTGCCACCTCCTGCAGCCAGACCTCAAGCCTCAGACCAGGGTGAGGACAGCTCTCTCAGTGCCAGTCAAGGTCACCGTTGCCCTCAATTTCTACACCAGCGGATCCTTCCAGTGTACAACAGGAGACATATCTAACACCTCGCAGTTCGTTGTGCGTCGCTGCATCCGCGAGGTCACAGAGGCTCTCTACAGGAGGAGAAGGGACTACATTTCTTTCCCCATGATCAGAGAGAAGCAACACGAGCTTGTATGTGGCTTTTCCAGGATAGCAGGCTTCCTCATGGTGCAAGGCATTGACTGCACCCACGTCGCTTTGCGGGCACCGCATAACAATCCTGAGGTATTTCGTAACCGCAAAGGCTACCACTCACTAATTGTACAGCTGGTGTGTGACCACACACGCCGAATCCTCACCGTCAATGCCCGCTATCCTGGCAGGAGCCACGATGCCTTCACCACATGAAGCTCGCGGCTGGAATCCAAGGGCTATCCACTCTTCACCTGGCTCTCATGACGCCTCTCCATGACACTCGTGCCAAGCACTCATATAATGACAGCCATACTGTGACCAGAAACATCATTGAACAGACCATTGCAGTGCTCAAGCAATGGTCCCGCTGCCTTGACTACTCGGGAGGAGTCCTCCAGTACTCCTCTGAGCGGGTGTCATTTTTCGTCATCGTCTGCTGCATGTTGCATAACTTGGCCATCATGGGGGCTCAGCCATTGCCATCAGGCATAGCCATGCCACCTCAGGAGGAGGAAGAGGGAGACGAGGAGGAGGAAGGGGAAGAGGAGAGGTGAGATGAGCAGGAGGAGGGGGAGGAGGAGAAAGAGGAGGAGGAGGAGGAGAACAGCAGTGACGGAGGAGGCAGCCAGTCAATTGGCCTTGTGGAAGGGCGGTCCATGACTACCTCATCAGAATTTGGTTCCAATGAATTCCAGGCCACTTCCCCATTGCTCAACCGTCCCCAGCATTCCATCAATTTCTCATTCCATACCACACCCCAAAGCTGAAATGAGACACAGTATCAAATCTGCAACAATCCAATAATAAATATATCCAAAATCAGTAACCACATATATATAGCTACAATGTTAACTAATCACCCTTGTGCAAACACTTACTTCCCCTCTTTACAGTCCCTTTTCCTAATCTACTGCTCCTATGTAGTGTCTCCCCAGTGGCTGCAGTACAGCTGGTGGAAGGCTGCTGAGTGTCAGGGCCAGTGACTACAGGTGGCTGTGCAGGACGCCCTCGACCAGCTCTGGGCCTGGAAGGCCCAGCTGTAGACTGCACCATCTCAGGCTGGGCGGTGACAGTCTGGGCTGGTTGGATGACAGGCAGCGACAAGTACAATGGTGGAATGGCAGTGGTGGGATCCGGAATGCTGTCATCCTGAGAGAGGACAGCGGGCTCCTGCTCCACTGACCCACTGTCACTCCCCCGGGGCAGCACCTCAACATCCCTACCAATCTGCTGGAGCACAGATCGGTGGCCTGCTGTGACACTGTGAGATTCCCGGTGGACTGTGGTGGACTCAGTGATGATGGCAGCAGTCAGAGCACGCGTAGCATCTAGCTGAGACTGTGAGAGCAGTCTGATATTCGATGCCAGCAACCGTTGTCTGCATGACTGCACTAAGACGTTGCGTTACTTCCGCTTGTGTTGCAAATGAGGTCTGGATCTGAACGGTTTCTCTGGGAGTCCACCATCCTCTGCAGACAGGAAATGATGGGCTCCGTGGTGTGTGCAGGGCTCTGTGCAATGTTGGAGGCGGACTCCTCCACACTCCTTATCATTGTTGAGCACCCTTGCCATTGCACCTATCATCTCTCAGTGCATTGCCATCACCCTTGTTGTGAACGCCTCCCCATCGAGGTCTACATCTGAGTCCTGTGCAGCAGAACTCATGTGTGAACTCACTCTTCAGGGAGCTGGCTTCTGAGCTATCCTTTTCCTTTGGCCTTGCTGCAGTCCACTCGTCCCCAGTGCATCACCCAGTACAGACCCCTCTACTAAACTTGCCTCTAAAGAACGGGTAGTGTCAGTCTCTGAGGCTGCCTGTGGGTGAGAGATGCAGTGACATGTTGCTTTGCTCCTCCTCTTCTCCTTTCTCACTCTCGGTGGGAGGCTCAGGGACAGGCTGCTCATCTGGTTGCTGATGATCTGAAAGCATAAAGGCACAAGACTCATGTTAAGATGAGGGCAGGGTGTAGGAGCTGAAAAGTGAGAAAGCATTGTGATGTGAGGGGGAAGTGGGATTAGAGAAGGAGAGGTGATGAACATTCTATTGTTGCCCCAATGGGGCCGACGATGCCAACAGCCACAACGCCCACCACCTGCTGCCCAATGAATCGCAGCACTCACTCCTCAAGATCTGAAAGCTGCTGGAACTGCGCATCACTCCCGTCTGTCCTCTGCTGCTCCCTTCATGTTGTGGGCCATCTTGGCCTGCAAGAGAAGCGAATGTGTGTGAGTGAGAGTCTGGCTATGTGTTTGGGAGATATGCGTGCCATAGTTGAATAACTGTAATTGTAGGTAAGGCATGAAATATCGATGTGAGTTTGAGTAGATGCAGTTGCTTGGTGGGTGAGAGCTGGTCTTCAGTCATCTTGGTTAATCCTTACCACTGGACCAAGACCTAGCTCTGTCAAGCCCGTGTGGTGGCTGGTGTGCAACGCCACCACACATTAAAATAATCAACGCACAGGCATCTTCCAACCTCCAAAATGTTGTTCGTGACCTCGAATATTGGGTCCTTCATTGAAACACCTGTGAACTCATCACTTTTTGGTGTGGAAGCAGGTCATCCTCGATACGAGGGATCACCTAAGAAGAAGAAGGTGGGGGTGTGGTGATTTGTGTAGTGTGTACAGACTGAGGTTCAGATGTTGGTATGTAGGACCTATTGAAGCATATACTAACCTTCACCACTTGAGTGAGGTCGTTGAATTTCTTTTGGCACTGGGTCAGGGTGCATATGACCTCACTACTGGCCAAGACCTCCTAGGCCACTTCCTTCCACATTGCCCTGAAGACCTGGGATAATGTACTCCTTCCAGTGACCAGGAACAGCACTGCCCTCCTTCACTCCACTCCCGGGACCAATGCATCCAATGCCTCGTCCATGAAACGACAAGCTCTCTCCCTGGGTGTGGGTTCAGCCATTATCATCAAAAGATTGAATTTTTTGCAGGTCGCCTTCACAGCCAGCAATGCCAACAATGAGAATCTGCACAATGATCCAACCTCCCCTTTAAGAGCTGGAAGGAGTCAGTGTGAGTGATTATCCCTGATTGCATTGCACCTGAAATTCATTATCACACTTCTGGTAGCACCTCTGTTGTGCCCTACTGAGGTCATTAGCGCTTGATTTAATGCTCCAGTTCTTTCCTGAGCGCTAACAGCCAATTTAGTGGAAGCTGAGAATTATTACTGCCTGGCACTAATTTTTCAAGATTTCAAAAGTGCAAATGGGTTGCTACCAAATTTCTCCCCCATTCTCTAGTTTCTGTCTTCACGCCCAAGTTCTGAGACAAACTATAGAATACTTATCTGATCTTACATTTTATGCAATTCATTCTTGACAATCTGCCTTTCTTGCATGATATTTGCATGGCTCCAGTACCTCAGGAACCATCATGTTCAGCATTCAATTATCACTATCTGCACTCAACCTGATTTATCTATTCCAATGTTACTCCAAATAGCTATGGCCACTCGCAGTCCACCACTCCTTCATCATGGGTCTCAACTGAATTCAAGTTCTTGGTGCCTCAGGGTCTCCATTCACAATCTGTTCACCCATGGACTGTTGTCAGAGCTGAGATTCAGCACTGCTCCCACATTTGCTTTTGGTGAGAGAAGGCAAAGGATTGTCATAAACAAGCAGAGCTTTCCCAGCCACAGTGGGTGAAATAGCTCTGTTAGATAGTTTTCTAGAACTAATGGCTGTACTGTTTTATTGCACTCTTTTTTTGAGAAGTGCCTGACCTCTGCTCAGCAACTTCCTAAAATGATATCAGAAAAACAGTTGTAGACACTGGCCCACCACTCCATGGTACAGCATCCTGGAGCAGTCAAAAGTGATCCTCAGGCAAGACATTGCTTTGTATCATGGCCCTCAACAAAAGATGAGTGAATAACGCAGAATTAGTCCTTTTTAAAGGTGTAAACTGCCCAGTTGTATATCATAATATTGTACTGGCAAAAACCTTTACGTGCTTGTTTTAATAGATAAAACAAAAAGAACCACTTTACAGCAGAATTCTAAAAGGTCAAAGTGTGTTAAAAAGACAAGCCTGAAGGCTCTGTGCTTCAATGCGAGGAGTATTCGGAATAAGGTGGACGAATTAACTGCGCAGATAGCAGTTAACGGGTATGATGTGATTGGCATCACGGAGACATGGCTCCAGGGTGACCAAGGCTGGGAACTCAACATCCAGGGGTATTCAGCATTTAGGAAGGATCGACAGAAAGGAAAAGGAGGCGGGGTGGCGTTGCTGGTTAAAGAGGAAATTAATGCAATAGTAAGGAAGGACATTAGCTTGGATGATGTGGAATCAGTATGGGTGGAGCTGCGGAATACCAAAGGGCAGAAACGCTAGCGGGAGTTGTGTATAGACCACAAATAGTAGTAGTGAGGTTGGGGACAGCATCAAACAAGAAATAAGGGGTGTGTGCAATAAAAGTACAGCAGTAATCATGGGCAACTTTAATCTACATATTGATTGGGCTAACCTAACTGGTAGCAATGCGGTGGAGGAGGATTTCCTGGAGTGTATTAGGGATGGATTTCAAGACCAATATATCGAGGAACCAACCAGAGAGCTGGCCATCCTAGACTGGGTGATGTGCAATGAGAAGGGACTAATTAGCAATCTTGTTGTGCGAGGCCCCTTGGGGAAGAGTGAGTGACCATAATATGGTAGAATTCTTTATTAAGATGGAGAGTGACAAAGTTAATTCAGAAACTAGGGTCCTGAACTTAAGGAAAGGCAACTTTGATGGTATGAGGCGCGAATTGGTGAGATTAGACTGGCAAATGATACTTAAAGGGTTGATGGTGGATAGGCAATGGCAAACCTTTAAAGATCATATGGACGAACTTCAACAATTGTACATCCCTGTCTGGTGTAAAAATAAAATGGGAAAGGTGGCTCAACCGTGGCTAACAAGGGAAATTAAGGATAGTGTTAAATCCAAGGAAGAGGCATACAAATTAGCCAGAAAAAGTAGCAAGCTGGAGGACTGGGAGAAATTTAGAATACAGCAGAGGAGGACACAGGGTTTAATTAATAGAGGGAAAATAGAGTACGAGAGGAAGCTTGCCGGAAACATAAAAAATGACTGGAAAAGCTTCTATAGATATGTCAAGAGAAAAAGCTTAGTGAAGACAAACGTTGGTCCCTTGCAGTCGGATTCGGGTGATTTTATAATGGGGAACAAAGAAATGGCAGACCAATTGAACATGTACTTTGGTTCTATCTTCACAAAGGAAGACACAAATAACCTTCCCGATGTACTAGTGGTCCGAAGGTCTCGTGAGAAGGAGGAACTGAAGGATATCCTTATTAGGTGGGAAATTGTGTTAGGGAAATTGACAGGATTGAAGGCCAATAAATCCCCAGGGCCTGATAGTCTACATCCCAGAGTACTTAAAGAAGTGGCCCTAGAAATAGTGGATGCATTGGTGATCATTTTCCAACAGTCTATTGACTCTGGATCAGTTCCTATGGACTGGAGGGTTTCTAATGTAACGCCACTTTTTAAAAAAGGAGGGAGAGAGAAAACGGGTAATTATAGACCGTTAGCCTGACATCAGAAGTGGGGAAAATGTTGGAATCAATCATTAAGGATGAAATATCAGCATATTTGGAAAGCAGTGATAGAATTGGTCCAAGTCAGCCATGGATTTATGAAGGGAAAATCATGCTTGACAAATCTTCTGGAATTTCTTAAGGATGTAACTAGTAGAGTGGACAAGGGAGAACCAGTGGATGTGGTGTATTTGGACTTTCAAAAGGCGTTTGAGAAGGTCCCACGCAAGAGATTGTTGTGCAAAATCAAAGCACATGGTATTGGGGGTAATGTACTGACGTGGATAGAGAACTGGTTGGCAGATAGGAAGCAAAGAGTCGGGATTAACGGGTCCTTTTCAGAATGGCAGTCAGTGACTAGTGGAGTGCTGCAGGGCTCAGTGCTGGGACCCCAGCTCTTTACAAAATATATTAATGATTTGGATGATGGAATTGAGTGTAATATCTCCAAGTTTGCAGATGACACTAAACTGGGTGGCGATGTGAGCTGTGAGGAGGATGCAAAGAGGCTGCAGGGTGATTTGGACAGATTAGGCGAGTGTGCAAATACATGGCAGATGCAGTATAATGTGAATAAATGTGAGGTTATCCACTTTGGGGGCAAAAACACGAAGGCAGAATATTATCTGAATGGTGGTAGATTAGGAAAAGGGGAGGTGCAGCGAGACCTGGGTGTCATGATTCATCAGTCATTGAAGGTTGGCATGGAGGTACAGCAGGTGGTGAAGAAGGCAAATGGTATGTTGGCCTTCATAGCAAGGGGATTTGAGTATAGGAGCAGGGAAGTCTTACTACAGTTGCACAGGACCTTGGTGAGGCCCCACCTGGAATATTGTGTTTAGTTTTGGTCTCCTAATCTAAGGAAGGATGTTCTTGCTATTGAGGGAGTGCAGCGAAGGTTCACCAGACTGATTCCTGGGATGGCAGGACTGACATATGAGGAGAGACTGGATCAACTGGGCCTGTATTCACTGGAGTTTAGAAGGATGAGAGGGGATCTCATAGAAACATATAAAATTCTGACGGGACTGGACAGGTTAGATGCAGGAAGAATGTTCCCGATGTCGGGGAAGTCCAGGACCAGGGGACATAGTCTTAGGATAAGAGGTAAGCCATTTAGGACTGAGATGAGGAGAAACTTCTTCACTCAGAGTTGTTAACCTGTGGAATTCCCTACCGCAGAGAGTTGTTGATTCAAGTTCATTGGATATATTCAAGAGGGAGTTAGATATGGCCCTTGCGGCTAAAGGGATCAAGGGGTATGGAGAGAAAGCAGGAACGGGGTACTGAGGTGAATGATCAGCCATGATCTTATTGAATGGTGGTGCAGGCTCGAAGGGCCGGATGGCTTACTCTTGCACCTATTTTCTATGTTTCTATGTTTCTATATAAGATTACGCTGATAAGTGATAAAATGAATAAGTGGCTAACAGTAATGGTTTATCAAAACAATTAAATATGGTATCAGGAAGTGAAACATCTAAAATATCCAAAATTCTGTGCTGTTTCAAAGAAGCTTGATAGAGACAAGCTGATCAAATGACATCACAGATGTAAGTGACGAAATTCCCGAGCGCCCCGTGCGGAAGTCCGCCCCGGCTGCCAAATTGCGGTTACTGTCACTCACAGGAAGTGGAAAGTAATGTCTCATGCTCCACTTTCTGTTGGGGCAGGTGCAGAGGGCTACGTGGATGCACTGCAGAGCGCTGACGCGTTTCAATGCCCCTTCCGTTAAAGGGGAGGGTTGCTGTGCATTCTGCCTCCACTAGACCACCAGGCTGGTGTGGTGCTGAGGCTGCAGTCCAGCACCCAAACAAAGTGCCGGGCTGCACGATGGCGGCCCAGACCACGCAACAGAGGAGTAATACGGGCCGACCGGTGGGTCAGCCAAACATTCAAAATGGCAGCATGCAGCGCTCCCCACCTCTCCTTTAAGCAGCTGTCAGCCCAGTTCGCGACCCGTGAGGCTGGCGCTGACAGTGTTCGCAGCAGCCTCGCGGGGTGCTGGCCAATTCCCACCACAGGGTGGAAAGGGGTCACCGCATGGCGCCAAGGGGTCACCGCACACGGCGATGATGTCAGCACCGGTGCCGCGGCAATCCGGGGTGCCACTGGCGGGGCCCAGCACTATCGTGTCAGCACCTCCACTAACTCCTGTGCAATTTCATGGGAGCTGGTAGTGCACCCCTCCCCCGCCGAAGGCGCTAACGGGAGGAGCAATACAGGACAATTCCAGCGCCATAGTGTCAGTTATTGAAAAACAAACAGTTTTCGCATTACAGAAAATGACTAATATTGGTACACAATAATGGAAGTATTATACTACTAGGCAGTCCCTCGTATCGAGGATGACTTGCTTCCACACCAAAAAGGGATGAGTTGACAGGTGTTTCAATGAAGGACCTGACATTCCAGGTCCCGAACTACATATTGAAAGATGGCAGATGCCTGTGCGTGGATTTTTTTAACGTGGGATGGCCGTTGCACACCAGCCACCACACGGGCTTGACAAAGCTAGGTCTTGATCCAGTGGCAAGGGTTAACCAAGACGACTGGAGACCAAGATCTGCTGCACGGACCTAGTGCACACTCATACTCCTACTATCCATAGATCGCAGTGTGGGTTGGCCCATGCTGCCCCTGGGCCCTCACCTCTTCTGGGCCCCGAACCCTCAACTCTCCTGGGCTCCAATCATGGTGCTCCTGGGCCCCGATCTCTCACCGCTTCTCCGCCCCGATCAAAAATGAAGCAATCAGTAACAGGATTGGAGACATCAAATATCGACACACTGTTATTTGAAATATCAAAATATTAAATTCCAGCCTAGTTAACATAGAAACATAGAAACATAGAAAATAGGTGCAGGAGTAGGCCATTCGGCCCTTCTAGCCTGCACCGCCATTCAATGAGTTCATGGCTGAACATTCAACTTCAGTACCCCATTCCTGCTTTCTCGCCATACCACTTGATTCCCCCTAGTAGTAAGGACCTCATCTAACTCCTTTTTGAATATATTTAGTGAATTGGCCTCAACAACTTTCTGTGGTAGAGAATTCCACAGGTTCACCACTCTCTGGGTGAAGAAGTTCCTCCGCATCTCGGTCCTAAATGGCTTACCCCTTATCCTTAGACTGTGACCTCTGGTTCTGGACTTCCCCAACATTGGGAACATTCTTCCTGCATCTAACCTGTCTAACCCCGTCAGAATTTTAAATGTTTCTATGAGGTCCCCTCTCATTCTTCTGAACTCCAGTGAATACAAGCCCAGTTGATCCAGTCTTTCTTGATAGGTCAGTCCCGCCATCCCGGGAATCAGTCTGGTGAACCTTCGCTGCACTTCCTCAATAGCAAGAATGTCCTTCCTCAGGTTAGGAGACCAAAACTGTACACAATACTCCAGGTGTGGCCTCACCAATGCCCTGTACAACTGTAGCAACACCTCCCTGCCCCTGTACTCAAATCCCCTTGCTATGAAGGCCAACATGCCATTTGCTTTCTTAACCGCCTGCTGCACCTGCATGCCAACCTTCAATGACTGATGTACCATGACACCCAGGTCTCTTTGCACCTCCCCTTTTCCTAATCTGTCACCATTCAGATAATAGTCTGTCTCTCTGTTTTTACCACCAAAGTGGATAACCTCACATTTATCCACATTATACTTCATCTGCCATGCATTTGCCCACTCACCTAACCTATCCAAGTCGCTCTGCAGCCTCACAGCATCCTCCTCGCAGCTCACACTGCCACCCAACTTAGTGTCATCCGCAAATTTGGAGATACTACATTTAATCCCCTCGTCTAAATCATTAATGTACAATGTAAACAGCTGGGGCCCCAGCACAGAACCTTGCGGTACCCCACTAGTCACTGCCTGCCATTCTGAAAAGTACCCAGTTACTCCTACTCTTTGCTTCCTGTCTGACAACCAGTTCTCAATCCATGTCAGTACACTACCCCCAATCCAATGTGCTCTAACTTTGCACATCAATCTCTTGTGTGGGACCTTGTCGAACGCCTTCTGAAAGTCCAAATATACCACATCAACTGGTTCTCCCTTGTCCACTCTACTGGAAACATCCTCAAAAAATTCCAGAAGATTTGTCAAGCATGATTTCCCTTTCAAAAATCCATGCTGACTTGGACCTATCATGTCACCTCTTTCCAAATGCACTGCTATGACATCCTTAATAATTGATTCCATCATTTTACCCACTACCGATGTCAGGCTGACCGGTCTATAATTCCCTGTTTTCTCTCTCCCTCCTTTTTTAAAAAGTGGGGTTACATTGGCTACCCTCCACTCCATAGGAACTGATCCAGAGTCAATGGAATGTTGGAAAATGACTGTCAACGCATCCACTATTTCCAAGGCCACCTCCTTAAGTACTCTGGGATGCAGTCCATCAGGCCCTGGGGATTTATCGGCCTTCAATCCCAACAATTTCCCCAACACAATTTCCCGGCTAATAAGGATTTCCCTCAGTTCCTCCTCCTTACTAGACCCCCCGACCCCTTTTATAACCGGAAGGTTGTTCGTGTCCTCCTTCGTGAATACCGAACCTAAGTACTTGTTCAATTGGTCCGCCATTTCTTTGTTCTCCGTTATGACTTCCCCTGATTCTGACTGCAGGGGACCTACGTTTGTCTTTACTAACCTTTTTCTCTTTACATATCTATGGAAACTTTTGCAATCCGTCTTAATGTTCCCTGCAAGCTTCTTCTCGTACTCCATTTTCCCTGCCCTAATCAAACCCTTTGTCCTCCTCTGCTGAGTTCTAAATTTCTCCCAGTCCCCAGGTTCGCTGCTATTTCTGGCCAATTTGTATGCCACCTCCTTGGCTTTAATACTATCCCTGATTTCCCTTGATAGCCACGGTTGAGCCACCTTACCTTTTTTATTTTTATGCCAGACAGGAATGTACAATTGTTGTAGTTCATCCATGCGGTCTCTAAATGTCTGCCATTGCCCATCCACAGTCAACCCCTTAAGTATCATTCGCCAATCCATCCCAGCCAATTCACGCCTCATACCTTCAAAGTTAGCCTTCTTTAAGTTCTGGACCATGGTCTCTGAATTAACTGTTTCATTCTCCATCCCAATGCAGAATTCCACCATATTATGGTCACTCTTCCCCAAGGGGCCTCGCACAACGAGATTGCTAATTAATCCTCTCTCATTACATAACACCCAGTCTAAGATGGCCTCCCCCTTAGTTGGTTCCTCGACATATTGGTCTAAAAAACCATCCCTTATGCACTCCAGGAAATCCTCCTCCACCGTATTGCTTCCAGTTTGGTTAGCCCAATCTATGTGCATATTAAAGTCACCCATTATAACTGCTGCACTTTTATTGCACGCACCCCTAATTTCATGTTTGATGCTCTCCCCAACATCACTACTACTGTTTGGAGTCTGTACACAACTCCCACTAACGTTTTTTGCCCTTTGGTGTTCTGCAGCTCTACCCATATAGATTCCACATCATCCAAGCTAATGTCCTTCCTAACTATTGCCTTAATCTCCTCCTTAACCAGCAATGCTACACCACCTCCTTTTCCTTTTATTCTATCCTTCCTGAATGTTGAATACCCCTGGATGTTGAGTTCCCAGCCCTGATCATCCTGGAGCCACGTCTCCGTAATCCCATTAACATCAGCAGAAACAAATGCCAACTAATAGAATAAACACGATTCAGTCAGGATGTGAATAATATCAGCAGAATCAAACCCCTGCAGTCACTTGTAAACTCGCTGGTGTGTCAGCAGGTCAGATGACCGAGTGAATCCCTTCCCACACACCGAGCAGGTGAACGGTCTCTCCCTGGTATACCATACTTGTAAGTCAACAAATACTACAACAACAGCTTGCATTTATATAGCACTTTAATCATAGGAACATATCGATGGCATTTCATGGAATCATAGAATTGTAGAATAGGGGCGTTACATTTGCACTTTTCCAATCTGCTGGGACCTCCCCAGAATCCAGGGAATTTTGGTCAATTATAACCAATGCATCCACTGTCCCTGCTGCTACTTCTCTTAAGATCCTAGGATGCAAGCCATCAGGTCCAGGGGATTTATCCGCCTTTAGTCCCATTATCTTACTGAGTACCACCTCCTTAGTGATTGTGATTGTGTTAAGTTCCTCCCCCTCTATACCCCCTTGACTATCCACTGTTGGGATATTTTTAGTGTCCTATACGTAAAGACTGATATAACATTTTTGTTCAGAGTTTCTGCCATCTCCATGTTCCCCATCACTAATTCCCCGGTCTCGTCCTCTAAGGGACCAACATTTACATTTAGCCATTCTTTTCCTTTTTATATACCTGTAAATTCACTAGGTTGATTCCGGAGATGAGGGGGTTGACTTGTGAGGAAAGGTTGAGTAGGTTGGGCCTCTACTGATTGGAATTCAGAAGAATGAGAGGTGATCTTATCAAAACGTATAAGATTATGAGGGGGCTTGACAAGGTGGATGCAGAGAGGATGTTTCCACTGATAGGGGACACTGGAACTAGAGGGCATAATCTTAGAATAAGGGGCCGCCCATTTAAAACTGAGATGAGGAGGAATTTCTTCTCTCAGAGGGTTGTAAATCTGGAATTCGCTACCCCAGAGAGCTGTGGAAGCTGGGTCATTGAGTACAGGGCAATTCTGGCCCCATTGAAGAGATAGACAGTTTCTTAACTGATAAGGGAATAAGGGGTTATGGGGAACGGGTGGTGAAGTGGACCTGAGTCCATGATCGGATCAGCCATGATTGTATTAATGGCAGAGCAGGCTCGAGGGGCCGTATGGCCTACTCATGCTCCTATTTCTTATGTTCTTATGTACTCCACAGAAACAAACCATTCGGCTCAACAGGTCTATTTATATTTCATAGAGAGGTAATTAAAAAACGACAGCGAGCCAAAGAAGGGATATTAGGAGGAATAACCAAAATCTTGGTCAAAGAGATGGGTTTTAAGGAGGGACTTAATAGAGGTGGAGAGGCAGAGGGGTTTAGGGAGGCATTTTCAGAATGTGGGGCCCAGGCAATCCAAGGCATGGCTGCAAATGGCAGGGTGAAGGGAAGAGGGATGCACAAGAGGCCAGAGTCAGAGGAGTGGAGAGTTTGTGGAAGGGGGTTGTAGGCTGAAGGAGGCTACACAGATATGGAGGGGCAAGCTTATGAAGCATTTAAATAAAAGGATAAGACTTTTAATTTTAAGGATTTGAGAGTAGAAGAAACTGAGATTGGTGATGATGGGTAAGTGGAACTTGGTACGGGACAGGATACGGGCAGTAGAGTTTTGGATGAGTTGAAGTTTATGGAGGATGGGAGTCCGGCCAAGAGAGCATTGCAATAGTCGAGTCAGGAAGTGATAGAGACATAAATGAGGATTTCAAGTGTAGACAGGCTGAGGCAGCACCGATGTTACAGAGCTGACAGTAGGCAGTCTTTGTAATAGAGTGGATATGGGGTCGGAAGATCAGCTCAGTTGAATAGAATGCTGAGATTGCAAACAGTCTCGTTCAGTCTGAGACAATGGCCAAGGAGAGGGAGGAACTATGGAGCTTTTGGTGGGGACTAATAACAATGGCTAGGGTATTCCCACAATTTCACTGGAGGAATTTGCAGCTCATGCAAAATTGGATGTTGGACAAACAGTAAGACAAAGGCAGTGAAGGGATAGAGCTGCTTGTCTGAACATACATATAGAAGCTGACCACATGTTTTTGGATGATGTTGCTAAGGTACAGTGTGTGGGCTGGAAGGGAAGCCATTGCTGGAGGTGCTCTGGCTACAATTGGATAGGTAGAGTGGAACCAAGCATGGGCTGTCTAACAAACTAGACAATGGAAGAGAGGCCTTGAAGGAGGATTGCATGAATAATGTGTCAAAGGCTACAGGGAGGCCATGTGGGATAATGTAACATTGTCAAGGTTACAGAGAATGTCCTTTGTAAATTTGGTTAGGGCTATTTTGGTACTAAAAGAGGGGAAGATTCTGATTAGATGGATTCAAGCAGTGAGTTGTTGGAGACTGCATTAAATCTGTAGTAAAGGCTTGACAGTAGAGTCCTCAATAGTTAGTCACATATATGATATTGGGATAGGTATAACCGGCATTTAATTTCTCCCTGTAAAATCTTCCCTTCACCTTTACACTGAGAAACTCCTTGGTGATTTGAATCTTCATCTCTCCTCCCCTTGCCCTCTCCTCTCCAAATTTACTACATTCCTGTTCTCTCTACATCTTTCACTCCATATAAATGCTCATTTCTAAATGTATGGTCATTGCCTTGACTTCACTTCTCTGCTGTTTGCTCCACTCCTGTGGCCTCGATCACTGACAAGACCACCTCGGACTACTTCCTTAAATCCCTCACCATCTATACCTTCCTATGCTCCTTCAACTCCACACCCTTCAATATTTATCACTAGAGAAACTCTCCCCTCAAGTGATTTATAACTGCACTCTCAAACTGCTTAGCCTCTGCCTTTTCATTCATCACAATACCTCTGCAGTTCTTGATTTGCTTAACCATGTCCCAGAAAAACTATCCTTGATATTCTCCCAGGTACAGTGGTCATCTTCACTCTTTCAAGTTCAATGGAGGCAAAGCCCTTTCCGAACTCTGCTCAGCTGGACACATGCTATACCCTGGGGGCCGTTGATAAAAAGAGATAATAATTGAGGGGCAGAATAGGTGCGCTGTTCTGACAGGCCTTCCAAGCACAGTCCACAATTGCAGAGAGAATGGAAGAATCTACCTCAAGCACGAGAGGGTTGATGTTACAGAGCATTATCAGGATGTCATCTTCCGTGGATAGAGTGGCCAACTCCATGAAACATTAATCACAGCAATTGGTCCATACAGGCCTTGATCATGGCCATGCAGACTCTGGATGCCAACATGTCTGGTGCCATAAACAGGATGGCAGACACCTGACCCTTAGCCTTACAGCTGGTCACTGATCTGCACCAAGCTGCTCTCGAGCAGAATGGTAGTTGTGAAGTGCGGCTGTGCCTTGAGAGGGATGATGGTGAATTGGGACATGGAAGTGGGACCTCTACTCAAAGCACAATCACTTCTCACTCGTTTCCCCCCACTACCTCCCTCAGCCCCCCCAAGCCAGTACTCAACATGCTGTCTCCTCTCCCGAAGGCCGAGTCTGCTCCTTCATAGATGCAGGTAGAGAAGTCTTTGATGGGGCCCTCGCAGGCTCCAACACCCAGAGCTCATCACCCAAGAACATCTCAATAGTCAGAGGAAGGATCTGAGCAGCCTCCTTCTACCTCTGCTGAAACCACAAGTGGTACATGTCATGTATGTAGATACCTTTAGCAAATGACTCCACGAGGCAAGGTATGATACTGATACTGCAGTGTGCAGGTAACCCATAGGTCTCCAACAGCAGCACCCTCTGATGTACAGGTAAGGTGTGTACAGTGTAAGGGTACATTCTGTGTTGCATAACAGGGTTACAGACATCCACAGTAAACAGGCATGAAGATACAACAACACTACCCCCCCATAGCATTTATTTATATTCTTATTGTCATGACCAGGGGAGGTGATCAGAGGTGTCCTATGGGAGGTTATGGTGAGTGTTGTGTGGGTGCCAGGTGTAATTCATGTTTGAGGCTGGTCTCATACGTTTCCCCTCCCTCATACACAGACCATGTGGGTGTCACTGTTGTGGGATCCTTCAGCGGGGTAGCCACAGCAGCAGTGGGTGGTGTGTATACACTGTGATGTGGGCAGTTTGGGGTGGTGGGCAGGGCCACAGGACTGGGTGGGCTCCTTGTCCACCAATTGGGATGAGGGTCAGGTCATCCCAGGGTTTGCCAGGGAAGCTGGAGGGTACTGGCCTTGTCATGTATGTAACCACAATGTAACACCACTGTATTACTGTATACACTCAACCGAGATGCACACCTTGACCACAAGGGGTGAACTTGTGGGAGACACTCCTTACCTGATCACACAGATATAAAAAGGAAGGTCCCACGCAGGGTCATTGTCTTCGGAGTCCTGTGAATAAAGAGTTAAGGTCACAGAGTGACCTTGTTCCCAGAATGTGCCTCGTGTGGTTTCATGCTGTGGAGTAAGGACTTTACATTGGTGACGAGAAACGGGAATTCATGGCCCACGAGAATGGCCACCGGTAGCACAGAGGAACGGCACTGTGTTGGGGAAGACTGGGAGGATTTTGTCGAGAGGCTTCAGCAAAGCTTCGTTACAAAAAAATGGCTGGGGGATGCAGCGGCCGACAAGCAAAGGGCTCATCTTTTGACCAGCTGCGGACCAAAGACTTACACGCTCATGAAGGACTTACTAGCACCCGAAAAGCCGGTGGACAAAACCTTTGAAGAACTTAGCAAATTGATCGGGGAGCACCTCAAACCAGCGAGTAGCATACATATGGCCCGACACAGATTCTACACCCACCGACGTCGTGAAGGACCGAGCATACCGGACTTCGTAGCGGACCTCCGGCATTTGGCCAGCCTCTGTAAGTTCACAGACGCCTGCAGGGGGGAGATGGTAAGGGACTTCTTTATCGAGGGCATCGGTCAGGTGGGAATTTTCCACAAATTAATTGACACCAAGGATTTGACCTTGGAAGCAGCGGCGTTGATGGCTCAAACTTTCATGGCGGGGGAGGAAGAGACGAAAATAATATACGCGTGCAATTCTGCCTCTAACATGGTGGTGGATCAAGGAGTCAACATCATCAATGCGACTCAGAGCCCCGCAAGCAGACAGGGGGAATCCAACACTCCCCAGGCAGCAATAGACCTCAGAGTAGGACTTCAACAGAGACAATGGCAGGCTGAATGGACATTCATGCCATCACAGTGGACAATGCGGCCTGGGATGGGGCCACTGACACCCACTAATAGGGTGCTTAAGAGCAGTCAAAGGGACAGTCAGCGCGGAATGTCTGCCGATAGTCCCCTTGTTCCCAACAATGGAAACTTTAACTCTTGCTGGAGGTGTGGGGGAAAACACTCAGCTAGATCTTGCAGACTTCAACAGTTTGTCTGCAGGAACTGCAATCTCAGTGGCCACTTAGCTTGAATGTGCAGGAAGTCTGCAACCAGACTAATATATGAGGCGGATGGACCAGAAGAGGGTTCTTTGAGGCTGGATGACTTTTGGGGCAAATCGATGGACGCCGAGGTTCAGCGGGTCCATGTGGCGAATATTCACAGTTCATACACCAGAACGCCACCAATGATGATGAGGGTTTTATTAAACAGTATCCCTGTACGCATGGAGCTGGACACTGGGGCCAGCCAGTCACTCATGGGCGTTCAGCAATTTGAGCAGCTATGGCCACTTAAAGCCAGTAGACCCAAATTAGCACGTATTGAGACACAATTACAGACTTACACTAAATAAATCATTCCAGTGCTAGGCAGCGCAATGTTGGCTGTCACATACAATGGGTTAGTGAATCGACTGCGCTCTGGATTGTCCCGGGCAATGGTCCCGCACTGTTGGGGAGGAGCTGGTTGGCCGAGATGAACTGGAAATGGGGGAATGATCACGCAATGTCATCTGTGGAGCGAAGTCCGTACTCACAAGTCCTACAACAATTCAATTCACTATTCCAACCTGGCGTCGGGACTTTCAAAGGCACTAAACTACTGATACACATCACCCCGGACGCCAGGCCAGTGCACCACAAAGCCAGAGCGGTGCCGTATGTGATGCGGGAAAAGATTGAGAGCGAATTGGACCGGCTATTGAGAGACGACATCATCTCGCCTGTTGAATTCAGTGACTGGGCGAGCCCCATCGTTCCCGTCCTAAAAGCGGATGGCTCTGTCAGGATCTGTGGCAACTACAAGGCCATCATCAATCGGGTGTCCCTACAAGATCAATACCCGCTCCCGAGAGCGGAGGACCTCTTCACCATGCTGGCAGGCGGCAAGCTTTTCACCAAGTTGGACCTCACTTCAGCCTATCTGACCCAGGAACTGGCCGATGAATCTAAACTACTGACCACCATCACCACGCACAAGGGACTGTTCGTTTATAACAGGTGCCCGTTTGGCATTCGATCAGCGGCTGCGATTTTTCAATGAAACATGCTTAAATCCATTCCTGGAACGATCGTATTCCAGGACAACATCCTCATCACGGGTCGAGACACCGAGGAACATCTCCACAACCTGGAGGAGGTGCTATGCCGACTGGACCGGGTAGGCCTGCGACTCAAGAAGTCTAAATGTGTGTTCTTAGCTCCTGAGGTTGAGTTTCTGGGCAGGAGGGTTGCTGCAGAAGGGATTCGGCCCACCGAATCTAAAACAGAGGTGATTCGACGAGCAGCCAAGCACTGCAACACATCGGAGTTGCGTTCATTCCTGGGACTGTTGAGCTATTTTGGGAACTTTCTGCCCAACTTGAGCACATTGTTGGAGCCGCTACATGTGCTCCTGCGTAAGGGTTGCAATTGGTTTGGGGGGACTGTCAGGAACGGGCTTTTGATCGGGCGCGAAACCTACTATGTGCAAACAAGTTGTTGACCCTGTATGACCCCTGTAAAGAATTGGTTCTGACATGTGATGCATCGTCCTATGGGGTTGGGTGCATGTTGCAGCAGGGCAATGCTGAGGGTCAACTACAACCTGTGGCTTATGCCTCGAGGTCGCTCTCTCAAGCAGAACGGGGATATGGGATGGTCGAGAAGGAAGCGCTTGCATGTGCCTGTGGTGTAAAAAAATGCATCAGTACCTCTTTGGTAGGAAGTTTGAATTAGAGACGGACCACAAGCCATTAACATCCCTGTTGTCAGACAGCAGGTTATCAATGCCAACGCATCAGCTCGCATACAGCGATGAGCTCTCACGCTGGCTGCTTATGACTACTCCATCCGGCACCGGCCTGGCACTGAAAATTGCGCTGACGTGCTCAGAGGCTTCCACTGGCCACCACTGAGGGGGCAGCGGAGCAAAGCGCCGAGATGGTCAAGGCTGTCGATGCCTTTGACAGCGCAGGCTCCCCCATCACAGCCCGCCAGATCAAAATCTGGACAAACAGAGATCCCTTCCTATCCCTGATTAAGAAATGTGTCCTGACTGGGGATTGGGCGCCCGCACATGGAGCATGCTCTGAGGAGGTCAGACCGTTTCACAGACGGATGGATGAGCTCTCCATCCAAGCCGACTGCCTACTATGGGGCAGCCGGGTAGTTATGCCCCAGAATGGCAGGGAGGCATTCATCAGGGAACTCCACAGCGAGCACCCAGGCATTGTGCTGATGAAGGCCATTGCCCGGTCACATGTTTGGTGGCCTGGAATTGATTCAGACCTGGAACACTGTGTTCGCAGGTGCACGACCTGTGCCCAGCTGGGTAATGCCCCCAGGGAGGCCCACCAGGCCATGGTCACGCATTCATGTTGACTACGCGGGCCCGTTCATGGGTAAGATGTTCCTTATTGTGGTAGATGCGTACTCGAAATGGATCGAGTGCATCATTCTGAATTCATGCATGTCATCCACCACCGTGGAAAGCCTACGTGCGATCTTTGCAACCCACGGTTTGCCGGACATCCTGGTTAGTGATAATGGCGCATGTTTCACAAGCTACGAATTCCGAGAGTTTATGTCGGGCAATGGCAGGTCTGCGTCGTTCAAGCCGGCCTCCAATGGCCAGGCGGAACGTGCAGTCCAAATCATTAAGCAAGGTATGCTCAGGATTCAAGGACCCTCCCTACAATGCCGCCTATCGCGCCTCCTGCTGGCCTATAGATCCCGACCGCACTCGTTCACGTGGGTCCCGCCCGCAGAGCTACTAATGAAACGGACACTCAAAACTCGGTTGGCCCTCATTCACCCAGTCCTGACCGACATAGTTGAGGGCAAGCGCAAGTCACAAAACGAGTACCATGACCGTAATTCGAGGGGGAGATGTGTAGAAATAAATGATCCTGTATTCGTCCTCAGTCACGCCATGGGGCCCAAATGGCTTGAGGGCACTGTAATTAACAAAGAGGGGAATAGGGTCATCGTGGTAAAACTCAACAATGGTCAGATATGCCGTAAGCATCTGGACCAAGTTAAAAAAAGGTTCAGCATCGACACGGAGGAACCTGAAGAAGACCATGAGATGGAGCTCACCACACTGCCAGTGAACGAGCACCAAGAGCAATCAGAAGAATGCACAGTCCCTGCGGTCAGCCCGGACAGGCCGGAATCACCACAGGTGACAGACACTCACGTCAGTGTCCAACAACCAGAGCCCCAACTGCGGCGCTCCACGAGGGAGCGTAGACCACCTGAAAGACTAAATCTATGATCCCAATAAGACTTTGGCGGGGGGGAGGTGATGTCATGTATGTAACCACAATGTAACACCACTGTATGACTGTATACATTCAACCGAGATGCACACCTTGACCACAAGGGGTGAACTTGTGGGAGACACTCCTTACCTGATCTCACAGGTATAAAAAGGGAAGTCCCATGCAGGGTCATCGTCTTCAGAGTTCTGTGAATAAAGAGTTAAGGTCACAGAGTGACCTTGTTCCCAGAATGTGCCACGTGTGGTTTCATGCTGTAGAGTAAGGACTTTACAGGCCTCATGCTTCTGGTGTTGGCCCTGGTGGCCAGGGGCTGTAGGGTTGGTCTGGTGCAGGTTGCCATTGGTGGTGGCTGGGCTGCCCATTGACCTCTGTCCCTGTAATGGGTCTGCTCCCACTGGGTGTGTGTGTGTCCTACAAGGGGCATCACATTTGTTCCAACAGTCCAGGCTACATGGTCAGGTAGCCTGCTGAACCTAGGGGTCTCCCACAGGGGGATTCCATTGGCATCAGCATGGTCCCTGTAGGACCCCATGTCCTTTGGCAGTGTCCTACCGGTATACATGACACCTTGGCTCTGATCACACATAGTCGAGCCTGCATTGTATATTCTATCATTTGCATCACTCTTGGGTGTCCTGGTTTCAACAGACATGGTTACATTAGGCATTTCACATTCTCTATCATTATTGTTAAGCATAATAAACTTGTTCTTAACCTTACTGACACCTGTGTTCATCTCATCAGTCACATTAGTTAAACCAGCATCACAATTCATGGTTACATTGCATACATTTTCATACTTGCACCCTTTAATTGCATCTTTAGCTTTAAAGTCCTTATACTCAAATAGTTGAAATTTCCTCTTTAAATTTCTTTGGTTATCGGTCTCCTTTAAGGGAGCCTTCAAATCCGATTGGCCGCTCGGTGTCACGTGATGCTCCTCCAATGCTGTCCATCGTGGTATGGCCGCAGCCATTTTGATTTCAGGTTCTGCTCCTCGTGGTGCGGCCACCATCTTTTGGCTCTCCTGCAGGTAGGCTGTGGTACTCTTCTTCCACAGGTTCGACCCTGGACGCCGGGAGTCCCCTTCTTTCGTTGATGTTCCTCTTTTGGAGTCCTGCCCCAGCCTGGAAAGTGCAGTTTGGACCTTCGGTCTCGGAGATTTTGCCGTGGTGTTGTGGAGTCGTCATCTCGCCGTCGAGCTGGACAGTGGAACCTCCGGATGCAGCGATGGATCCATGTTCGAGATCGATTGCCGGAGACCAGAGGCCGTCGCCACTTTGCCTGATGTGGACTGGGTTCATCCAATTCCTGCCCAGCAGCGTGGGACCGTCACCGGCTACAATCCACAGGGGAAGTTTGTTCAACACGCTGCCCTTGGAGACCTGGACATCCGTGCTGGCAACGATTTGGATTTTACCTTTGGTGTAGGTGAGGAGCTGCGCCTGGACCGGAGACAGTTTTGGTCGAGTGGCAAGATTTATCCAAATTTTTTCAAAGGTCGTTTGGCTCATCAAAGACTGGCTCGCCCCTGAGTCGGTTTCCATGGAGACTGGGACCCCGTCGATGTCCACTTCCTTCGTCCACGGAGAACTTTCGGTGGAGCAGGTATAAATTCCATACTCTTCTTTCAGGGTTTGAGCAATTTCCTCTTCATCTATGTCGGAGCCCGGGTGATCAGCCAACTCATCAGAGATGCGGTGAGTACAGCTTTTTCTGCACATTCTTTGGCGGTGCCCTTTCTCTTTGCAGCCTTTGCATGCATAGTCTTTGTAGCAGCACTGGTGGGCCCTGAGGTTTCCTGCACAGCGCCAGCAAGGGGCCATCCGGTTTGCTCCATGTGGTGGACTCAGGGTTGTTGGACTCGGGGCAGCCTTCTTGCCTTTCGAAGTATCCATGTGCACTGCGCTCGCCGGTTTAGAGTCCTGGGTCAGTATTTGCTTGGAGTCGCCGGCCGAAACCATATAGGCCTGGCTCACTTGGATTGCTTTCTGCAGGGTGACCGTTGTGTCAGCCAAGAGCAATTTGTGTAGGAGGCCCTCGTGGCCGATTCCAATGATGAATATGTCCCTTAATGCTTCATTTAGATAGTCTCCAAAATCACATGGAGCAGCTAGTCCTCTTAGGTGTGCAGCATACTTAGCAATTTCTTGGCCCTCAGGTCGCCGGTAAGTGTAGAACCGGTGCCTGGCTGTGAGGATGCTTTCTTTTGGTTTTAGTTCCTCCTGTATTAGTGTTACAAGTTCCTCATAGCTCTTGGTGGTTGTCTTCTCCGGGGCTAGCAAGTCCCTGACGAGACAATGGATGGTGGGCCCACAACTGCTAAGCAGGATGGCCCTGCGCTTGTTCGGTAGTGTAGCCGGTGTGTCCCCATCCAGGTCGTTGGCTATGAAGAAATGTTCCAATCTTTCTACAAAAGTGTCCCAATCTTCCCCCTCTGTAAATTGCTGAAAGTTGCTGAAGTTAGACATGTTGAGCGTGTAGTTCGTGACCTCGTAACCTCGTTGCCAAGTTGTCGTCTATGTAGATACCTTTAGCAAATCACTCCACGAGGCAGGGTATGATACTGAAACTGTGCAGACCTGTAGTCGTTTATTTGCAGCTCCCAAGTAAGGACACCAAGCTGTGAGTTCCTTTATATACTGGGTTACCTAGTGTGCCCTAAGGTAACCCTTAGGTCTCCAACAGCAGCACCCTCTAGTGTACAGGTAAGGTGTATACAGTGTAAGGGTACATTCTGTGTTGCATAATAGGGTTACAGACATCCACAGTAAACAGGCATGCATATACAACAGTACACTCATAATAAAGGATGAAACTGAGTACTGTGTACAATGAGCTAGTGTGAACTTAGCTCCTTTAATAAGACTCCAGAGTGCAGGTACCTCGTGGATGGCCTGCTTATATACTGTGCTCCCAAGGGATGCTGGGATCCCTTGGGACTCCAACAGGTGGGCCCTCTGGTGGTAGTGTAATACAGGTTACAAAGGGTTAAGTACATAACATCACTCCCCAGTGAAGTCAACAGTACTCTTATTTACAAGGTGAGACGATCTAGAGCTTTTCGCTCCCTTGTCGATCGTCTCGGTACAAATGCGGGTGTGGGTGAGTTGGTCAGTTCTTCATTGGGCTGCTGGGCTGCTGGCCTTTCCAGGCTGTTGGGGATGGTGAGTTCGGCTTCATGGTAAACCATAATGTCAGTTGCCACTTGTGTGTGTGTTGGAGGGTCAAAGTTGGTGGTGTCTTCTTCGGGTTGCTTGTAGCTGTTGGTGACCCGCAATTTGATTTGGTCCAAATGTTTTCTGTACGTTTGTCCATTGGCCAATTTGACCTGAAACACCCTACTCCCCTCTTTGGCTGTGACCGTGCCAGCGAGCCATTTGGGACCATGTCCATAATTGAGCACAAACACAGGATCATTGATCTCAATATCGTGTGACAAATTTGCACGGTCATGGTACACACTTTGTTGATGCCGCCTGCCCTCCACGTGATCATGGAGATCAGGGTGGACAAGAGACAGCCTTGTTTTTAGCGCCATTTTCATGAGCAGCTCTGCTGGGGGAACCCCAGTGAGTGAGTGGGGTCTGGTGCGGTAGCTGAGCAGCACTCGGTACAGCCGGGTCTGCAGGGAGCCTTCCGACACATGTTTCAAGCTTTGCTTGATGGTCTGAACTGCCTGTTCTGCCTGACCGTTGGATGCGGGCTTGAAAGGGCAGATGTGACGTGTTTGATCCCATTGCAGGTCATGAATTCCTTGAATTCATCAGTGGTGAAACACGGCCCATTATCGCTGACTAGGACATCAGGCAAGCTGTGTGAGACAAATATGGCTCGTAGGCTTTCAATAGTGGCCGTGGACGTGCTTACAGACATTATTGCAGGTTCAATCCATTTTGAATAAGCGTCCACTACAACCAAAAACATTTTGCCTAGAAATGGGCCTGCATAGTCCATAGCCCACCTCGACCACGGTTTGGAGGGCCACCACCACAAACGTAGCGGTGCTTCTTTGGGTGCATTGCTCAGCTGAGAGCAAGTGTTGCACTGGCGCATGCATTACTCTGAATCTGAGTCGATGCCGGGCCACCACACGTGGGATCTGGCTATGGCTTTCATCATTACAATGCCTGGGTGGGTGTTGTGCAGTTCACATATGAACGTATCTCTCCCTTTCTTGGGCAAGACCACGCGATTGCCCCACAATAGACAATCCGCCTGCAGGGACAACTCGTCTTTGCGTCTGTGGAACGGCTTGATCGCCTCCTGCTACTCCGCTGGGACACTGGACCAGCTCCCATGGAGGACACAGTTTTTTTACCAAGGACAGTAAAGGATCCTGGTTGCTCCAGGTCCTGATCTGGCGGGCCATAACAGGGGACTGCTCGTTCCCGAATGCCTCCATGACCATGAGCAAGTCCGCAGGCTGTGCCATTTCCACCCCGGTGGTGAGCAATGGCAGCCGACTGAGAGCATCTGCGCAGTTCTCTGTGCCCGGTCTGTGGCGGATTACATAGTTGTATGCTGACAGCGTGAGCACCCATCTTTGGATGCAGGCAGAGGCTTTGGTGTTAATCCCTTTGCTCTCAGAGAACAGCGATATGAGCGGCTTGTGGTCAGTTTCAAGCTCAAACTTGCGGCCAAATAAATACTGGTGCATTTTTTTCACCCTGTAAATGCACGGCAGAGTCTCTTTTTCAATTATGCTGTAGGCCCTTTCGGCCTTGGACAAACTCCTGGATGCATAAGTGACCGGTTGCAAAACCCCAATTCGTTAGCCTGTTGTAACACACACCCGACTCCGTATGACGACGCATCGCAAGCTAGCACTAATCGTATACAAGGGTTGTACAGGACAAGCAATTTGTTTGAACACAACAGATTTCTGGCTTTCTTAAAGGCAGCCTCTTGTGAATTCCCCCATACCCAGTTGTCTCCCTTGTATAGTAGCACATATAGGGGTTCTAGCAGGATGCTTAACCCAGGTAGGAAATTACCGAAATAGTTATGGAGTCCCAGGAACGACCGCAGCTCCATCACGTTCTGTGGTCTCGACGCGTTCTTGATAGTTTCTGTCTTGGCTTCGATGGATCTGATGCCGTCTGCCGCGATTCTTCTTCCCAAGAACTCAACGTCCTGCGCCAGTAAAACACACTTCGAGCGTTTCAACCTGAGCCCCACGCGATCCAACCGACTAAGAACCTCTTCCAGAGTCTTCAAGTGCTCAATGGTGTCCCGACCTGTAACTAGTATGTTGTCTTGGAAAACCATGGTGCAAAGTGTTATGTCCTTACACTCTACTGTAAATCAACACGAGGCACATACTGGAAACAAGGTCACTCTGTGACCTGTACCTTTATTCACAGGACCAAGGGGTGCTGACCCTGCGTGGGACCTCCCTTTATATATCTGGATGACTAGCTGAGGAGTGTCTCCCACAAGTACACCCCCTGTGGTCAAGGTGTGCATTTGTTAGGTGTATACAGTATACAGTGTTGTTACATGAAGGTTACAGTTACATGAAGGTTACATACATGACATCACCTCCCCCCAATGTCTTTGGGTCAAAGATTGAGTCTTTCAGAAGGTCGACGCTCTTTCGTGGAGTGCCGCAGTTGGGGCTCTGGTTGTTGAGCCTTGGCATGCGTCTTTGTCACCTGTGGTGATTCCAGCTTGTCCGGGCTGGCCGCAGGGACTGTGCATGCTGCTGAAGGTTCTTGTTGCTCGTTCACTGGCGGTGGTGTGGGCAGCATCTCATGCTGTTCCTCAGGCTCCTCAGTGTCCATGCTGAACCTTTTTGTTACTTGGTCCAGATGCTTGCGGCATATCTGTCCATTGTTAAGTCTGACCACAATGACCCTATTCCCCTCTTTGCCAATTACAGTACCCTCAAGCCACTTGGACCCCAAAGCGTGATTAAGAACAAATACAGGGTCATCGATTTCTATACATCTCCCCTTTGAGTTACGGTCATGGCACTCATTTTGGGACTGGTACTTGCCCTCAACAATGTCTGACAGGACTGGATCCAGAACATGCCTTGTTTTAATGATTTGGACCGCATGGCCATTGGAAGCCGGCTTGAACGGTGCTGTCCTGACATGTTTGATGCCATTACCCGACATGAATTCCCGGAATTCATAGCTAGTGAAGCATGGGCCGTTGTCACTAACCAGGATGTCTGGCAAGCCGTGGGTCACAAAGACTGCACACAGACTCTCCACTGTGGTGGATATCGTGCACGAATTCAATATGATGCACTCGATTCATTTCGAGTACGCATCAACAACAATGAGGAACATTTTCTCCATGAACGGGCCCACTTGGTCTACGTGAATACATGACCATGGCTTGGTGGGCTAGGGCCACGGGCTGAGTGGGGCCTCCCTGGGGGCATTGCTCAGCTGGGCACACGTTGTGCACCTGCGAACACAGTGTTCCAGGTCTGCATCAATTCCAGGCCACCATACATGTGACCGGGCAATGGCCTTCATTAACACAATGCCTGGGTGCTCGCTGTGGAGTTCCCTGATGAATGCTTCCCTTCCCTTCTGGGGCATGACTACCTGGCTGCCCCACAGTAGGCAGCTGGCTTGGATGGAGAGTTCATCCATCCGTCTGTGAAACAGTCTGAGCTCTTCAGGGCATGCTCCGTGTGCGGGTGCCCAATCCCCAGTAAGGACACATTTCTTAATCAAGGATAGGAGGGGATCTCTGTTTGTCCAGGTTTTGATCTGGTGGGCTGTGATGGGGGAGCCTGCACTGTCGAAAGCATCGACAGCCATGACCATCTCAGCGCTTTGCTCCGCTGCCCCCTCAGTGGTGGCCAGTGGAATCCTGCTGAGCGCGTCAGCGCAATTTCCGGTGCCTGCCCGGTGTCGTATGGTGTAGTCATACGCAGCGAGCGTGAGAGCCTATCGCTGTATGCGAGCTGACGCATTGGCATTGACAGCTTTGCTGTCGGACAACAGGGATGTTAACGGCTTGTGGTCCGCTTCTAACTCGAACCTTCTGCCAAAAAGGTACTGGTGCATCTTTTTCACCCCGTGGACACATGCGAGTGCTTCCTTCTCAACCATCCCATATCCCCGTTCTGCTTGGGAGAGCGACCTGGAGACATAAGCCACAGGTTGGACTTGGCCCTCATCATAACTCTGCTGCAACACGCACCAAACCCCATAGGATGATGCATCACATGTCAAAACCAATTTCTTACAGGGGTTGTACAGAGTCAACAGCTTATTAGAACAAAGCAGGTTCCGCGCCCGATTGAAAGCCCATTCCTGACAGTCCCCCCAAAACCAATCGCAATCCTTACGCAAGAGCACGTGTACCGGCTCCAACAATGTGCTTAGGTTTGGCAGAAAGTTCCTGAAATAGTTCAATAGTCCCAGAAATGAACGCAACTCCGATGTGTTGCCGGTCCTGGGCGCGCAATGGATCGCCTCCATTTTGGATTCGGTGGGCCAGATCCCGTCTGCAGCAACCCTCCTCCCAAAAAATCGACCTCTGGGGCTAAAAACACACACTTAGACTTCTTTAGTCGTAGGCCTACCCGGTCCAGTCGGCGTAGCACCTCCTCCAGGTTGTGGAGGTGTTCCTCGGTGTCTCGACCCGTGATAAGGATGTCGTCCTGAAATACGATTGTTCCGGGGATGGATTTGAGCAGGCTTTCCATGTTCCTTTGAAAGATAGCGGCTGCTGAATGAATGCCAAATGGACACCTGTTGTAAACAAACAGCCCCTTGTGCGTGGTGATGGTGGGCGGTAGCTTGGATTCTTCGGGCAGTTTTTGGGTCAAGTAGGCCGAGGCGAGGTCCAACTTGATGAACAGCTTGCCACCTGCCAGCATGGCAAAATGATCCTCCGCTCTCGGAAGCGGGTATTGGTCTTGTAGTGACACTCGGTTGATGGTGGCCTTGTAGTCGTCACAAATCCTGACCGCGCCATCGTTTTTAGGACAGGGATGATGGGGCTTGCCCAGTCGCTGAATTCAACGGGCAAAATTATGCCCTCTCTTAGCAACCTGTCCAACTCGCTCTCGATTTTCTCACGCATGACATACGGCACAGCTCTGGCTTTGTGGTGCACTGGTGTGGCGTCCGGGGTGATGCGTATCATTACTTTGGTACCTTTGAAAGTACCGACACCAGGTTGAAATAGTGACTCAAACTTTTGTAGGACCTGTGAGCATGAACTTCGCTCCACAGATGAAATGGTGTGCACATTCCCCCATTTCCAGTTCATCTCGGCTAGCCAGCTCCTCCCCAAAAGCGCGGGACCATTTCCCGGGACAAACCAGAGTGGCAGCTGGTTCTCTGATCCATTATGTGTGACCGCCAACATTGCACTGCCTAGCATTGGGATGACCTCTTTAGCGTACGTCCGTAATTGCGTGTCAATGCGTTCTAGTTTGGGTCTGCTAGCTCTGAGTGGCCACAGTTTCTCGAATTGTTGGACATTCATAAGTGACTGGCTGGCACCTGTGTCCGGCTCCATGCATACCGGGATGTCGTTTAACAGTACTCGCATAGGTGTCGTTTTTGTGTATGAGCTGTGGATGTTTGCCACCTGGACCCGCTGAACTTCAGCGTACATTGCTGTGTCCCAAGCATACCCCTGCCTTGCAGACCCCTCTTGTGGTTCATCCACTTCGTAAACAAGCCTCGCTGCGGGCTTCCTGCACATTCTGGTCAAATGTCCACTGAAGTTACAATTTCTGCCGATAAATTGTTTAAACCTGCAGGTTTTCGTAGTATGTTTGCCCCTGCACCTCCAGCATGAGCTGAGATTGTTGTGAACAAAAGAACTGTTACCAGGCATTCCTCTCTGATTGTCTCTTTGATTACTCTTGAGCACTCTGTTAGTGGGTGTCAATGGCCCCATCCCGGGACGTATTGTCCCTTGTGATGGTGTAATTGTCCATTCGCCCTGCCATTGTCTCTGTTGAGGACTCACCCTAGTCTGTTACTGCCTGGTTGGTGTCGAATTGCCCTTTCCTGTCTGCGGGGTTCTGAGTTGCATTTACCATGTTAACTCCCTGCTCCATCACCATGTTGGGAACAGAGTTGCGCGCGTATGTGATCTTGGTTTCCTCCTCCCCCGCCATGAAGGTTTGAGCCATCAACGCCGCTGCTTCCACGGTCAAGTCCTTGGTCTCAATTAGCTTCCTAAAAATCTCGGCATGACCAATGCCCTCAATGAAGAAATCCCTTAACATCTCCCCTCTGCAGGCGTCTGTGAACTTACAGAGGCTGGCCAAGCGCCGAAGGTCCGCAACGAAGTCCGGTATGCTCTGCCCTTCCCGACGTCGGTGCGTATAGAATCGGTGTTGGGCCATGTGTACACTGCTCGCTGGTTTGAGGTGCTCACTGATCAGTTTGCTGAGCTTCTCAAAGGTCTTGTCGACTGGCTTCTCGGGTGCGAGCGGGTCTTTCATCAGCGCGTACGTCTTAGGTCCACAGCTGGTCAGTAGATGCGCCCTTCGCTTGTCAGCTGCTGCCGCACCCAGCCAGTCCTTCGTGACAAAGCTCTGCTGGAGCCTCTCAACAAAATCATCCCAGTCCTCACCAACACAGTACCATTCTTCTGTGCTACCGGTGGCCATTCTCATGAGTCGTTGATTCCTGTTTCTCGTTGCCAAATGTTATGTCCTTACACACTACAGCAAATCAACACGAGGCACATACTGGAGACAAGGTCACTCTGTGACCTGTACCTTTATTCACAGGACTAAGGAGTGCTGACCCTGCGTGGGACCTCCCTTTATATACCTGGTGAGGAGAGTCCCTCACAAGTTCACCCCCTGTGGTCAAGGTATGCATTTCTTAGGTGTATACAGCGTACAGTGTTGTTACATGAAGGTTACAGTTACATGAAGGTTACATACATGACACAAGGAACCGACTTTAGCAGGCTCTCCATGTTCCGCTGGAAGATCGCTGCGGCCGACCAAATCCCAAACGGGCATCTGTTATAGATGAACAGACCTTTGTGCGTGTTGATGCAGGTGAGGCCTTTCGAAGACTCCTCCAGCTCCTGCGTCATGTAGGCCGAGGTCAGGTCCAGCTTGGTGAAAGTCTTCCCTCCAGCCAGGATCGCAAATATGTCATCTGCCTTGGGTAGCTGGTACTGGTCCTGCAGCAAAAAAATGGTTAATTGTTACTTTATAGTCCCCACAAATTCTAAGCACGTTCTCTTTAAGTACCGGGACAATCGGACTAGCCCAGTCATTGAATTCCACCGGTGTGATGATCCCTTCTCGCTGCAGCCTGTCCAGCTAATTTCTACTTTTTCACGCATCATGTACGGTACCGCCCGTGCCTTGTGGTGGATGGGTCGTGTACCGGGAAACAAATGGTTCGGCACTTTCGCCCCCGAGAAGCTTCCAATGCCTGGCTCGAACAACGATGGGAACTTGCTCAGAACCTGGGCACATGAAGCGTCATCGACGGATGAAAGCGCTCGGATGTCGTCCCAGTTCCAACGGATTTTTCCCAGCCAGCTTCTGCCAAACAATGTGAGGCCATCCCCTGGCACAATCCACAGTGGGAGTTCGTGTACTGCTCCGTCATAGGAGACTTTGACTTCTGCACTGCCAATTACAGGGATTAGTTCCTTGGTGTAAGTCCTTAGTTTGGTGTGAATGGGGCTGAGCTTGGGCCTGTGTGCTTTTTTGCCTCACAGCCTGTCGAAGGCCTTTTTACTCATTATGGACTGACTTGCACCCTTGTCCAGCTCCATAGATACTGAATACCGTTCAGTTCAACTTTCAACATTATTGGTGGACATTTCGTGGTGAATGTGTGTACCCCGTACACTTCTGCTTCCTCAGTATGAGTCTTCAATTCAGCCTGATCCACAGTGGATCGATCTTCCTCTGCAACGTGGTGGTTTGCAGGGTTTGCAGCTCACCTGCACATTCGCTGGAGGTGTCTCATTGTTCTGCAACCGTTGCACGCATAGTACTTGAACGCGGCATTGATGGGGCCGATGATCACCTCCACAGCGCCAACAAGGTGTTAACTGCCTCGCATTAATGATTGATGGCGGACTCTGGGTCAACTGAGGTTGGGCAGCAGCAGCCGGCGTGTACGTTCTGCCATGTATATTCCTGCTTGAAAACTACGTTACTTTATGCACAGTACTGGCTGAAACTTCTTTACCTGCGAAATCTGTTTGGTGTTGTCGCTGATGGACATAAATGCCTGGGCTATCGTTATGGCCTTACTTAGATTTGGAGTTTCTACAGTCAACAGTTTGCGAAGGATTGTCTCATGATCAATGCCCAGTACAAAAAAGTCTCTGAGCATTTGCTCTAGGAATCCCTCAAACTCACAATGTCCTGTGAGGCGCCTTAGTTCGGTGACATAGCTCGCCACTTCCTGGCCCTCCGATCGTTGACACGTGTAGAACCGATATCTCGCCATCAAAACGCTTTCCTTAGGATTTAGGTGCTCCCGGACCAGCGTACACAATTCTTCATAGGATTTCTCTGTTGGTTTTGCCGGAGCCAGGAGATTCTTCATGAGGCCATGGGTTGTTGCCCCACAGATAGTTCGGAGGATCGGCCTTCGTTTGGCAGCGTTCTCTTCCCCTTCCAGCTCGTTGGCCACGAAGTATTGGTCGAGTCTCTCCACGAAGGCCTCCCAATCGTCCCCTTCTGAGAACTGCTCCAGGATACTGACTGTCCTTTGCATTTTCGCGCAGTTGTTTGTTACCTCATCGCCAATTGGTATACCCATTATAAAGGATGAAACTGAGTACTGTGTAAAATGAGCTCCTTTAATAAGACTCCAGAGTGCAGGTACCTCGTGGATGACCTGCTTATATACCGTGCTCCCAAGGGATGCTGGGATCCCTTGGGACTCCAACAGGTGGGCCCTCTGGTGGTCAGGTGTCATACAGGTTACAAGGGGTTAAATACATAACAACAAGGGTTGCAGCATGTAGGAGCAGTCGGAAAAGGAAGAGTAAAACTTTGTAGTTGCACAAGGGTGCTTGACAAAACATTGTGTTGTTAAGTTTCTGTTGTTTAGTAAAATCATATAAAATATATTAATTTCCCATGTTTCCCTTTCTTGGTTACTGGGTGGCAATTCGCCTTTTCAGTTGCTTGTTGATAAATGTGAAGACATGTTGATTGTAGAATTATAGAATAGAACAGCACCGAAGAATTAACAGGGACCAATGGTAGGTTGTGCAATGGGTGAATGATTGGTTACAGGACTGCTTTCTGTCAGTGGGATTGGGGTCAGGGATTGGTAGGGAGAGAGGCCCAAATAAGTGTTCTTTATATAAACACATGGGGCTGACACCGCCCGTATCTCGGCAGTAATTGGGCATTTATAAAAAAATGATTCAACAATACCGCCCGATCTGCGCCGCTAATTAAATCATTAATTTTCACCTGATGATATCTCAGCGCTGGCGGGGGCAGCCGTCTGCAGCAGTGGGCGGTCTTAGTCATTGTGCAAGGCTGGCTCGATCCAGACCGACCTTACTGCGCATGACCCAAAACATTTTTTCCTTTTTTTTGTGCGCATGTGCAATGGGTGGTGGTTTTTTTTGCGCATGCGCAATTGATTTCTTTTAATCCGCATTTTGGAGGTGAAAGGTCATCCCACCCATGCGCGTTTGAGTAAGGGAGGGCTGTGGAAAAAGAGTAGACTTCAGTAAATTTGACGACTTATCTAATTATAACTAAAATGAACTGCGAATTAACTGTCACGATGGAGGTGGAGTCGGAGGCAAAGGTTGGAGGGAGGAAAAGGGCTAAACGCTTTTCAATGGAAGCACAAGCTGCGTTAGTGCACGAGGTGGAAGCGCACTGAGACTGATTGACCCGGGGTGGCCGTGGCGAGCCCAGCCCCCAGTGTATCAGCGAATATGGGCAGAAATTGGCGAGGCGGTGTCCTCGGTCGCCCAGATCCGTCAGGAGCCAGTCCAGTGCAGAAAGCGCTGGAACGACATTGTTTCGGGTGCAAGAGTAAGTAAAAACTTTAATAAATTTAATAATTCAATGATTCATCAGTTCAAATGTGAAAGTGCCATACTGTGCATTTCTTAATATTGTTCAATTTGGAGTTACTATAAACGATGTTATTATATTGTTTTGCTTTAATTAATAAGATGTGTTCATTATGCATAAGGAAGGTGACGGTGCCTTACTGGGACAGAGTTGAAAAGCATTGAGGGTGCTCACTAGTACTTGTGCAATTATATTAAACCATGGTTTTATCGTATTTTCAGAAAAAAATCGCTTTCAACTGAGGCGAGCATCGCCACACTGGGGGAGGGCCAGCAGAGCAGCAGGAGCTGAGCGACCCGGAGGAGTGGGCCGCAGCCTTCACTGCGGTGCATGATCGCTCGGACACTCGTGGTGGTGCTGATCCGATGCTGGCGCTACCTGAGTAATGCATGGTCCCCGGGATGTGCATAAATTATACTGTACTCTAAAGCTAGTACCAGTCTGAAATATTATGAGAATGCCATGCACTCTCAGTAAATTCTGTACATGTTCATTTCATGTAGTGTATATTGGTGAAATATAATGCAGTAATGTTGCGCCTCCTCATATTCATGCACAATGTAAGCTACAAAATATAACCTTCACCCTCCCTCCTTCCCTCACTCCCTCGCCATTCTACTTAGCTATTCTGTCTTGTTTTATAGCTGAAGAGGAGCACGTAGTAGTGTTTACAGAGGAGCAGGAGCAGGAGAATGACCTTGCTCAAGTGCACCTAATGCTCGACCCGCCACAGGAAGTTGCCCTCGAGGAGGTGCTGCAGTCCATTGAAAGGTCCCTCATGCCTGCGACCACCTCTTCCTCAGTCGAATCAATTTTTCATGGATTCGCCTCCGAGGAAGTGGCCGGACCAAGCATTGTGCAGCAGTGTACACCGAGTGTTGTAGTCCCCATGTGTAATCCAAGGAGGCTGCTTCGGAATGAGATCCGTGCAACAAGACAGGCAGATGCAGAGATGAACATAGTTGTGCTGACTAGGGCGAGTGTCGACATAGGTCGACAACTCCTTGAGGCAATTGGTGCACTCACACAAGAGGTCGCTTCGCAATCAGCGCGCCATTCGGAGGAGGCATTGATTCAGGCCGGGGGAGGGGGAGGGGGAGGGGCAGGGGTACGCGCAATCCAAATAAACATTTGGTGTCAGGTGGAGGGGGAAGGCGCTGGTCACAAATTAAATAAAAATGTTTCCTGTCTTGTTCATTGATTGTGTGGTGGTGGGGGGGGGAGTGGTGGGGGGAGCTGGGGAAGGTGTGTTGGTGTACGTTGTTGGCTAATGTTAATATTGTTAATATAAAAATGTTTTGTGGTGTGTTAACTGTTAGTGGGTGGGTGGTTGGGTGGGTGGGTGTTAGTTTCTTATGAAAAATTGTTTATTGTTTGGGGTGTTGTGTTGTGTTAAAAGTGCATTGTTGACTTATTCAAATCTTGTTCATTTTTTTTAAGTATTTATCATTAGTTAATAATTATTTATTATTTATTTTTTTTCTTCATTTACTTTACACTCAGCCTTTTTAAAAATTAAAATAACTTTTATCGAACTTAATTTTTGCTGTGTCTCACTCACTTTTGCTAAATGAGGGGTCAACAATCAATACATCAATGTAAGGGTTACAAACAAGGGACATTTTAACTGAACTCGTAACCATTCAAGCAAAGTGTTTATTTATGAGCTGCTGACGTAACAGTCTGGCTGCTGTGTAAGCGCCGCAGGTCTTCTCCAGCGGTGCTGGGTGGATCGTATCCTGGTTTCATCGCCAGACTCCTCCTCGACCTCCTGTTCCTCACCTTCCTCTTCCACTTCTCGAACTGGCTCGCCCACTCTGTCTTGAGGTGCACCTGCAGGCCCCTGCGGCATTTCCTGCCTCCTTCTATTGCCAAGTTGTGCAACAGGCAGCACACCACAATGAACTCCGCGACCTGCTGCAGATGGTATTGTAAGTTGCCTCCAGAGTGGTCCAAGCATCTGAAGCGCTGCTTCAGTACTCCAATTGTCTTTTCAACTATATTGCGTGTGGCTATATGGCTTTGATTGTAGCGATGCTCAGCTCCTGTCTGGGGCTTACGGAGGTGGGGTCAAAAGCCAGGTGGCGAGGCCGTATCCTTCTATCACCAAGCATCCAGCATTGACCTTGTGGCTGACTTTTAAAGAGGTCGGGGACAGTGCTCTCATGCAAGATGTACGCATCATGAATGCTCCCTGGAAAATTGTCATTTACTGCCGTGATTATTTGATTGTGGTCGACAACAAGCTGCACGTTCAGGGAATGGAATCCCTTTCGGTTACGATACACCTCTGCATCCTGTAAAGGTGATCGCAAGGCGATGTGCATACAATCTATTGCATCCTATATCTTAGGGAAGTTTGCTATTCTTGAGAATCCCAACGCCCTATCACTCTCTGCCTCCCTGGTCATTGGGAAGTTTATAAAGTCAAACCTTTGTGTGTAAAGCACTTGTGTTACCTGCCAAATGCAGTAATGTGTGGCATGCTGAAAAATGCAGCATATGTTGCCAGCTGATATCTGAAAGGAGCCCGATGCATAGATTGAAAGTGTCGCACTCCTCAATGGACAGAGTAGTTCTGATGGAGTTGGTAGGCTGCAGGTCTCCCTTAATGAGCTGGCATATCTTAAGGAAGACCTCCTTTTGGAAGCTCAGCCTTTTGACGTACGTGATCTCGGAAAGGTCCAGCTATAATCGCTTATCCCTGTAAATGTGTTGTGGGTGAGGTCTCCTCCATCTCAGCAGTCTACCACCTCTTTGAATGCTCTCCAATAAACTTCTTTCAGATTCACTCTGCAGTGTGAAATTAGTAGCCAGCATTGGTGCAGAAATTACTGGCCCATTTTTTTTAAAGGTGAATTAAAGGTGAATTTACTGAAAAATTTTATAAAATTAGTCAAATTTCATTAATCTCTCAAATCTCTCCTCAAATTAAAGAATATATTTTATAAACCCCTAAAATTATAAGTATTCCTCAAAAAAACAATAAAATTCTCCAAAATGCTCAAAAAAATGATTGAAGTTAAAACTGCAATGTAGTAACGCTGCTGCTACGATTTCAAAATGGCGTCCATATCTCTGGGTCGGGGCACTTAGTGCACCCTTTACTCAGCGATGTTGAGAGTGGGCGGTATTCTGGGCGATTTATAAGAAAATTTGGAAAATAACACTGGCCGATCTTGTGGGCGGTAAACGGGCGGTGCACGACATTGTTGATGGAAAATTGATGCCACTGGGCGGACGGCTGGATATACTGCGGGCGATGATTTGAAGCTGAAAATACCGCTGGCAGTAATCGGACGATATATGGGCAAAAATTTACATATGAACCTTAAAATGGGTGGTAAGTCCTTTACAAACGTGAAAACGGGCGCTAAATAGGGCAGTAATTGAACAGTAAATACCCGAAAGATTAGCCCATGGAGTATAAGGAATAAATTGAATGAACTACAGGCGCAAATTCAGATTGCAGGGTATGACATGGTAGCCATTAAAGAGACATGGCTGCAAGACGATCAGGACTGGGAACTCAATATATTGGGTTATAAGGTCCACAGGAAAGATAGGGAAATGGCAGAGGAGGAGGAGCAGCCTCAGTGATTAAGGATAAAATCACTCCAATGATAAGAGGATATAAAGAGAGGTAAGCAGGTGGTGGAGACGTTATGGGTAGAATTAAGAAATAGGAAAGGATTTGTATATAGGGCCCCTGGTAGCAGCTCTGCTGTGCTAGATTATATAAATGCAGAGGTTAGACAAGTGTGTAGCAAGGGTAGAGTGGTTTTTGATAGGTCCTTACGATAAGGTATAAATGCACACGAGGCCCATGCTTGAGAGAAGGTCAGTCTGTGACCTGTCCTTTATTCCTTCACTCCAAATGATGAAGGTGGGTGGAGCTTCCCCTTTTGTACCTGAAGGCCCAGGTTAGGAGTGTCTCTAGTGGTCATTGTTCTCACAGTGTACAACTTAGGTCAGATTACATATGGGTTACAATGCTGGTTGAATACAGGACATCACCTCCCCCCCAAAGTCTTAGTGGGATCACAGGTTAAGTCTCTCTGGTGGTTTACGCTCCCTTGTAGAGTGCCTGTGTTGGGGCTCCGGTTGTTGGGCGTTGGCCTGAGTGTCTTCTGTTTGCGGTGCCTCAGGCCTATCCAGACTGCCCACAGTGACTGGGCTCTCCTGCACTTGGTTCCGGTGTTCGGTCACTCTACATCGTGCTCTTCCTCTGCTTCTTCTATGGGGTTGCTGCACCTCCTTTTTGTTTGATCCATGTGTTTGCGGCAGATTTGTCCATTGGTAAGTTTAACTACCAGAATCCTATTTCCCTCTTTGGCAATCACAGTGCCTGTGAGCCATTTGGGACCTGTAGCGTAGTTGAGGACAAAAACAGGATCATTTACATCAATACATCGTGCCCTCGCATTCCTGTCATGGTAGTCATATTATGGCGCCTGCTCTCGACAATTTATTTCATGGTGGGGTGTATAAGGGATAACCGGGTTTTGAGCGTCCTTTTCATTAGCAGCTCTGCGGGTGGAACCCCTGTGAGCGAGTGTGGTCGGGATCTATAGTCCAACAGGAGGCGTGATAAGCGTCTTTGTAAGGAACCCCCTTGGATTCTGAGCATCCCCTGTTTGATTATCTGCACTGCTCGTTCCGCCTGGCCGTTTGAGGCCGGCTTGAACGGTGCCGTTCTGACATGGTTAATTCCATTGCCTGCCATGAAGTCCTGGAATTCAGTGCTTGTGAAGCACGGGCCATTGTCGCTGACCAAGACGTCCGGTAGACCGTGGGCGGCGAACATTGCCCGTAGACTTTCTACCGTGGCAGAGGATGTGCTTGAATTTAAAATGTCACACTTGATCCATTTGGAGTAGGCGTCTACGACAACCAAAAACATTTTTCCCATGAAAGGACCTGCGTAGTCCACATGGATGCGTGACCAAGGCTTGGCGGGCCATGGCCAGGGGCTAAGGGGGGCTTCCCTGGGCGCATTGCCCAGCTGGGCACATGTGTTGCACCTGCGAGCACAAAGTTCCAGATCTGCGTCTATCCCTGGCCACCAAACGTGTGACCTGGCAATTTCCTTCATCATGACAATGCCCGGGTGCTCATTGTGGAGTTCTCTGATGAATACCTCTCTGCCCATCTGGGGCATGACTACTCGGTTTCCCCACAGTAGGCAATCGGCCTGAATCGAGGGTTCATCCCTGCGCCTGTGAAATGGTTTAAATTCCTCAGGGCATGCCCTGTACGTGGCTACCCAGTCCCCATTCAGGACACATTTCTTGACTAGAGACAATAGCGGGTCTCTGTTTGTCCAGACTTTAATCTGACGGGCTGTCACGGGTGAGCCTTCGCTTCCGAAAGCTTCGACAGCCATGACCATCTCAGCACCATGCTCGGTAGTCCCCTCAGTGGTGGCTAGTGGGAGCCTGCTGAGTGCATCGACGCAGTTTTCGGTGCCCGGTCTGTGCCAAATTGTATAGTCATAGGCCCGCCTCTGTATGCGGGCCAATGCGTTTGCATTTATGGCCTTGTTGTTGGCCAAAAGGGACGTTAGGGGTTTGTGATCTGTCTCCAGCTCAAATTTCCTGCCAAACAGGTACTGGTGCATTTTCTTTACCGCATATACACATGCGAGCGCCTCGTTTTCTACCATCCCGTAGCCCCTTTCTGCCTGGGACAGACTCCTGGAGGCATAAGCTACCGGCTGTAACTGACCCTTGGCATTGACATGCTGCAACACACACCCGACACCATAGGATGACGCATCGTACGTTAACACAAGTTTCTTACATGGGTCGTATAGTGTTAACAGAGTGTTGGAACATAACAAATTGTGTGCTTTATTAAAAGCCCTTTCCTGGCTGTCCCCCCAGATCTATTTGCAACCTTTGCATAAGAGCGCATGTAGCGGCTCTAGCAGCGTGCTCAATTTGGGAAGAAAGTTACCAAAATAGTTCAGGAGCTCCAGGAACGAACGCAGCTCCGTCGTGTTACGGGGTATGGGTGCTCTCTGGATCGCTTCTGTCTTGGACGCAGTAGGGCTGATCCCATCTGCTGCTACCCTCATCCCCAGGAATTCTACCTCTGGAGCTAGGAAGATGCACTTCGCCTTTTTCAATCGCAGCCCTACCCGGTCCAGTCTGCGTTGCACCTCCTCCAGGTTGTGGAGGTGTTCTTCAGTATCGTAACCCGTGATGAGGATGTTGTCCTGAAAAACCACCATCCCTGGAATCGACTTGAGGAGGCTTTCCATATTTTGTTGGAAGATCACGGCAGCTGAGCGAATCCCGAACGGACATCTGTTGTACTCAAACAACACCTTGTGTGTCGTGATGGTGGTCAGCTTCTTCAACTCACTCGCCAGCTCCTGGGTCATGTAAGCGGAGGTCAGGTCCAATTTTGAAAAAAGTTTGCCACCAGATAGCGTCGCTAAGAGGTCCTCCGCTCTCGGTAGCGGGTACTGATCTTGGAGTGACACTCGATTGATGGTGGCCTTGTAATCACCACATATCCTGACCGACCTATCCGCCTTGAGCACCGGCACAATCGGGCTCGCCCAGTCACTGAATTCGACTGGCGAGATAATGCCTTCCCTCAGCAGGCGGTCCAATTCGCCTTCTATCTTTTCCCGCATCATGTACGGCACCGCTCTGGCCTTGTGGTGTACTGGCCTGGCGTCCGGGTTTATGTGAATCACTACCTTGGCCTCCATGAAAGTGCCAATGCCGGGTTGAAATAGTGAGTTAAATTTTTCCAGGATCTGTGAGCATGATACTCGCTCCACAGAGGAAATTGCATTGACATCGCCCCATTTCCAGTTCATGACAGCAAGCCAACTCCTCCCCAGTAGTGCGGGACCGTCACCTGGGACAATCCAGAGTGGCAACCTGTTCTCCGAATCTTTGTGGGTCACGACTACCGTGGTGCTGCCTAGCACCGGAATGATCTGCTTTGTGTAAGTCCGTAGCTGTGCGTCAATCGGCGATAATTTTAGCCTCCTGGCCTTGGACGCCCACAACTTTTCGAACTGTTTGATACCCATCAGAGACTGGCTGGCCCCCGTGTCTAGCTCCATTGCTATTGGGATGCCATTGAAGAGCATTTTCATCATTATCGGTGGCGTCCTGGTGTATGAAATGTATACGTGCTCCACATGAACTCGCTGAACTTCAGCTTCCAGCGATTTCCCCCAGCGTTCATTTCTGCAATTTCTGCAGGTATTTTGCTCATCTCTGCAAACTCCGGCTGAGTGTGTGCCTCCACGTCTCCAACATGAGCCGTTGTTGGAAACAAAAGGACCCTTGCCAGTCGATCGTCCCTGACTGCCCCTGTTATTGTCCTTGAGTGCGCCATTAACAGGTGTTGATGGCCCCATTACTGGCTGCATTGTCCCTTGTAATGGCATGAATCGCCGTTCAGCTTGCCACTGTCTCTGTTGAACTCCCCCTCTGGGTTCGACTACATGTTGGGGCATGCCCGACTGCCCCTGTCTGCCTGGAGAACTGTGTGCTGCTTTAACAATGTTGAATCTCTGTCCCAACCATTCCTTAACAAAGTACCTCTCGTCTGTTCTGCTAGTGGTCATGCTCCCGTGGTTTAAATCCCAGTTTCTCGTCGCCATTGATAGGTCCTTACTATACAGTAAAAATGCACACGAGGCCCATGCTTGAGAGAAGGTCAGTCTGTGACCTGTCCTTTATTCCTTCACTGCAAGTGATGAAGGTGGGTGGAGCTTCCCCTTTTGTACCTGAAGGCCCAGGATAGGAGTGTCTCCCACCTAGTGGTCATTGTTCTCACAGTGTACAACTTAGGTCAGATTATACATGGGTTACAATGCTGGTTGAATACATGACAGTTTTAATGGAGGATTTTAACTTTCATATATAGATTGGGATAAGCAGACTAGCACCTGTCAGAAAGGTAGTGAATTTCTTGAGTGTGTCTGCGATAGTTTTCTACAAAAATATGTCCCAGAGGCAACTCGTGGGCAAGCCATATTAGATTTAGTAATGAGTAATGAGCCAGATTTAGTTAAGAGCCTAACTGTTTATGAACATTTATCCAATAGCGATCATAACATGATCGAGTTCAACGTAGCATTTGAAAGGGAAAAATGCAAAACAGCTACTAAGATTTAGGTAAGGCTGACCCAAAAGGGATGAGACAGAGACTGTCCACAGTAAACTGGGCAAATCTGTTCATGGGTAAAACGATAGATCAGTGGGAGATGTTCAAAAAAGGATTCAAGGTGATACAGAGCTAGTTTATACCCCTGAGGGGCAAGAGCTCTACATGCAAAAAAAACCTGCCATGGATGACTAAAGAGGTAAGGAACAGCATAAAACTAAAAGAAAAAGCATCCAAAAGGGTCACAAAACAAATCGTAAGAGCTACAAAAACGGAGTATGAAAGGAAAGTTGGGGATAGAGATATCAAACTCAACACTTTTTTTACAATTATATTAGGGAAAAGAGAGACTTTCCACTTCACATCGTCCATTTATGGCCCATCTATCGCCCAAAATGGACCTCATCGCCCATTTTGAAAAAAAAGTGGAAACTAGGCCCAAAACATCGCTGAAAAAATAGACCTCCAAGTTTCGGCTCACTTAGCCGAAATGATCGCCGAACTGATCGCCCACACAAGGCTCATCCCAAGTTTTGACACCTAGCCTGCACTTCGCTGGGCTGATGCAAGGCCAAAAAGATCGCTGAGAAATAGTTGCTTTTCCTGGGCTTAACAGAAAGAAATGGGCACTACGGATGCCATTTTGAAGATCGGAGGAAGGATGGAGGCAACAGAAAAGAAGGAGCTAAATGGTTGTGAGTTATTTAGAGAGTTATTTATAGATAGATCTACTCTGAATATTATATTAGGGTTAGAGATATTGATATTAGGTATTGTATAGGCATATTTTTGGTGAAAAGTGCTTTTACAGATAGTCAAAAAAATTACTGATATTGTTGGGGCCTATTAGACTGACTGTTATACAGTGTAGAGAGTACAGTGATTAGAGAGTAGAGAGATTAGTTTAATTTAGTGAAAGTAATCATTGACAGTGATGGGGCCTATGCTTTCGCTGCCATTACTTGTAACTGCTCACACGCTGGTTACTGAAAGGATCAATCGAAGAGGTGGCAGAGTAATGCATAGACAGAGACGAAGACAGAGGAGGTGACCGTACAACCAACGAAGGTACTTGGAAAAGCAATCCGACCTGAACTTCTCTGAAAATGCTTCTCTTAGGAGGCTGCGAGTCGGGAAGGAGGTAATCGATGAGATATGCTAACTCGTTCAAGGGTAATCTGCAGCCTTCCAGCACCATCAGAACCACACTGTCCACACCGTGGGTGGCTCTGCTGCACAGGGGAGCAGGAAAAAGAGTGGGAGAGCTATAGTGGTAGTGGATTCTATTGTAAGAGGAATAGATAGATGTTTCTGCAGCCGCAATCGAGACTCCAGGATGGTATGTTGCCTCCCTGGTGCAAGGGTCAAGGATGTCTCGGAGTGGTTGCAGGACATTTTGGAGGGGGAGGGTGAACAGCCAGTTGTCATGGTGCATAAATGGGATGAGGTCCTACAAGCTGAATTTAGTGAGCTAGGAGTTAAATTAAAAAGTAGGACCTCAAAGATAGTAATCTCAGGATTGCTACCAGTGCCACGTGCTAGTCAGAGTAGGAATTGCAAGGTAGCTCAGATGAATACATGGCTCAAGGAGTGATGCAGAAGGGAGGGATTCAAGTTTCTGGGACATTGGAACCGGTTCTGGGGGAGATGGGACCAGTACAAACCTATGCAGGGAGACAGAGGGAAGTAGAATGGGGGCAGAAGCAAAAGATAGAAAGAAGAAAAGTAAACGTGGAGGGCAGGGAAACCCAAGGTAAAAATCAAAAAGAGCCACATTACAGCAAAATTCTAAAGGGGCAAAATGTGTTAAAAAGACAAGGCTGAAGGCTCTGTGCCTCAATGCGAGGAGTATTCGTAATAAGATGGACGAATTAACTGCACAGGCAGCAATTAATGAATATGATATAATTGGCATCATGGAGACATGGCTCCAGGGTGACCAAGGCTGGGAACTCAACATCCAGGGCTACTTACGTCATTCTCAGCATCGTGGATGCTCCAGAGTATATCCACCCTCAGCTCCAATTCCGCAACGCGGACCGTCAGGAGCTGGAGGTGGATACACTTCCCGCACTCGTAGTCGTCAGGGACACTGGAAGTGTCCCCGAGTTCCCACATGGTACAGGAGGAGCATATCATGTGACCGAGCTCTCCTGCCATGACTTAACCCTTAGATACACTTAAATTGGCAACAACAATGCTAAAGTTTACTCACTGTTATAGAAGAGAAAAAAGAAAAACTACTCACCAATCACCAGCCAATCACTTACCCCCTTGGCTGTGACGTCACCTTTCTGTTTCTTTCTACTTCTTTTTTGCTCTGTTAATAAAGGATGATATCAGGGCAGTTGTGAGAGATGATATTGGCTCTAATGAACAAAATGTTGAATCATTGTGGGTGGAGATTAGAGATAGTAAGGGGAAAAAGTCACTGGTGGGCGTAGTTTATAGGACCCCAAATAATAACTTCACGGTGGGGCGGGCAATAATCAAGGGAATAATGGAGGCATGTGAAAAATGGACGGCAGTAATCATGGGGGAATTTTAACCTACATATCGATTGGTCAAATCAAATCGCACGGGGTAGCCTGGAGGAAGAATTCATAGAATGCATACGGGATTGTTTCTTAGAATAGTATGATACAGAACCTACAAGGGAGCAAGCTATCTTAGATCTGGTCCTGTGTAATGAGACAGGAATAATAAATGATCTCCTGGTAAAAGATCCTCTCGGAATGAGTGATCACAGTATGGTTGAATTTGAAATACAGATTGAGGGTGAGGAAGTAGTGTCTCAAACAAGCGTACTATGCTTAAACAAAGGGGACTTCAGTGGGGCAGAGTTGGCTGAAGTAGACTGGAAACACAGACAAAACAGTGGCACAATTGAGGAACAGTGGAGGACTTTTAAGGAGCTCTTTCATAGTGCTCAACAAAAATATATTCCAGTGAAAAAGAAGGGCGGTAAAAGAAGGGATAACCAGCCATGGATAACCAAGGAAATAAAGGAGAGTATCAAATTAAAAACCAATGTGTATAAGGTGGCCAAGGTTAGTGGGAAAATAGAAGATTGGGAAAATTTTAAACGACAGCAAAGAATGACTAAGAAACCAATAAAGAAAGGAAAGAGAGATTACAAAGGTAAACTTGCGCAAAACATAAAAACGGATCGTAAAAGCTTTTACAGATATATAAAACGGAAAAGAGTGACTAAAGTAAATGTTGGTCCCTTAGAAGATGAGAAGGGCGATTTAATAATGGAAAATGTGGAAATGGCTGAGACCTTAAACAATTATTTTGCTTCGGTCTTCACAGTGGAAAACACAAAAACCATGCCAGCAATTGCTGGTCACAGGAATGTGGGAAGGGAGGACTTTGAGACAATCACTATCACTAGGGGGGTAGTGCTGGACAGGCTAATGGGACTCAAGGTAGACAAGTCCCCTGGTCCTGATGAAATGCATCCCATGGGGCTAAAAGAGATGGCGGAAGTTATAGCAGATGCATTCATTATAATCTACCAAAATTCTCTGGACTCTGGGGAGGTACCAGCGGATTGAAAAGCAGCTAATGTAACGCATCTGTTTAAAAAAGGAGGCAGACAAAAGGCAGGTAACTATAGGCCGGTTAGTTTAACATCTGTAGTGGTGAAAATGCTTGAAACTATCATTAAGGAAGAATTAGCGGGACATCTAGATAGGAATAGTGCAATCAAGCAGACGCAGCATGGATTCATGAAGGGGAAATCATGTTTAACTAATTTACTGGAATTCTTTGAGGATATAACGAGCATGGTGGATAGAGGTGTACCGATGGATGTGATGTATTTAGATTTTCAAAAGGCATTCGATAAGGTGCCACACAAAAGGTTACTGCAGAAGATAGAGGTACGCGGAGTCAGAGGAAATGTATTAGCATGGATAGAGAATTGGCTGGCTAACAGAAAGCAGAGAGTCGGAATAAATGGGTCCTTTTTGGGTTGGAAATCGGTGGTTAGTGGTGTGCCACAGGGATCGGTGCTGGGACCACAACTGTTTACAATATACATAGATGAGCTGGAAGAGGGGACAAAGTGTAGTGTAACAAAATTTGCAGATGGCACAAAGATTAGTGGGAAAGCGGGTTGTGTAGGGGACACAGAGAGGCCGCAAAGAGATTTAGATAGGTTAAGCGAATGGGCTAAGGTTTGGCAGATGGAATACAATGTCGGAAAGTGTGAGGTCATCCACCTTGGGAAAAAAAACAGTAAAAGGGAATATTATTTGAATGGGGAGAAATTACAACATGCTGCGGTGCAGAGGGACCTGGGGGTCCTTATGCATGAATCCCAAAAAGTCAGTTTGCAGATGCAGCAGGTTATCAGGAAGACGAATGGAATGTTGGCCTTCATTGAGAGAGGGATGGAGTACAAAAGCAGGGAGGTCCTGCTGCAACTGTATAGGGTATTGAAGAGGCAGCACCTGGAGTACTGCGTGCAGTTTTGATCACCTTTCTTAAGGAAGGATATACTAGCTTTGGAGGGGGTACAGAGACGATTCACTAGGCTGATTCCGGAGATGAGGGGGTTACCTTATGATGATAGATTGAGTAGGCTGGGTCTTTACTTGTTGGAGTTCAGAAGGATGAGGGGTGATCTTATAGAAACATTTAAAATAATGAAGGCGATAGACAAGATCGAGGCAGAGAGGTTGTTTCCACTGGCCGGGGAGACTAGAACTAGGGGGCACAGCCTCAAAATACGGGGGAGCCAATTTAAAACCGAGTTGAGAAGGAATTTCTTCTCCCAGAGGATTGTGAATCTGTGGAATTCTCTGCCCAAGGAAGCAGTTGAGGCTAGCTCATTGAATGTATTCAAGTCACAGATAGATTTTTAACCAATAAGGGAATTAAGGGTTACGGGGAGTGGGCGGGTAAGTGGAGCTAAGTCCACGGCCAGATCAGCCATGATCTTGTTGAATGGCGGAGCAGGTTCAAGGGGCTAGATGGCCTACTCCTGTTCCTAATTCTTATGTTCTTATATTCAACATTCAGGAAGGATAGACAGAAAGGAAAAGGAGATGGGGTAGCGTTGCTGGTTAAATAGGAAATTAACGCAATAGTAAGGAAGGACATTAGCTTGGATGATGTGGAATCTATATGGGTGGAGCTGCGGAATAGCAAAGGGCAGAAAACGCTAGTGGGAGTTGTGTACAGACCAGTTGTAGTGAGGTTGGGGACAGCATCAAACAAGAAGTTAGGGATGCAAGCAATAAAGGTACAGCCGTTATCATGGGCAACTTTAATCTACATGTAGATTGGGCTAACCAAACTGGTAGCAATACGGTGGAGGAGGATTTCCTGGAGTATATTAGGGGTGGTTTTCCAGACCAATATGTCGAGGAACCAACTAGAGGGCTGGCCATCCTAGTCTGGGTGATGTGTAATGAGAAAGGACTAATTAGCAATCTTGTTGTGCGAGGCCCCTTGGAGAAGACTGACCATAATGTGGTAGAATTCTTTATTAAGATGGAGAGTGACACAGTTAATTCAGAGACTAGGGTCCTGAACTTAAGGAAAGGTAACTTTGATGGTATGAGACATGAATTGGCTCGTATACATTGGCGAATGGTACTTAAAGGGTTGATGGCAGATAGGCAATGGCAAACATTTAAAGATCACATGGATGAACCTCAACAATTGTACATCTCTGTCTGGAGTAAAAATAAAATGGGGAAGGTGGCTCAACCGTGGCTAACAAGGAAAATTAACAATCGTGTTAAATCCAAGGAATAGGCATAGAAATTGGCCAGAAAACGCAGCAAACCTGAGGACTGGGAGAAGTTTAGAATTCAGCAGAGGAGGACAAAGGGTGTAATTAGGAGGGGGAAATAGAGTATGTGAGGAAGCTTGCTGGGAACATAAAAACTGACTGCAAAAGCTTCTATAGATATGTGAAGAGAAAAAGATTAGTGAAGACAAATGTAGGTCCCTTGCAGTCAGATTCAGGTGAATTTATGATGGGGAACAAAGAAATGGCAGACCAATTGAACAAATACTTTGGTTCTGTCTTCACGAAGGAAGACACAAATACTAGGGGGCCAAAGGTCTAGTGAGAAGGACGAACTGAAGGAAATCATTATTAGGCGGGAAATTGTGTTTGGGAAATTGATGGGATTGAAGGCTAATAAATCCCCGGGGCCTGATAGTCTGCATCCCAGAGTACTTAAAGAAGTGGCCCTAGAAATAGTGGATGCATTTGTGATCATTTTCCAACAATCTATCGACTCTGGATCCGTTCCTATGAACTGGAGGGTAGCCAATGTAACAGCACTTTTTAAAAAAGGAGGGAGAGAGAAAACGGGTAATTATAGACTGGTTAGCTTGACATCAGTAGTGGAGAAAGTGTTGAAATCAATTATTAAAGATGAAATAGCAGTGCATTTGGAAAGCAGTGACAGGATCGGTCCAAGTCAGCATGGATTTATGAAAGGGAAATTATGCTTGACAAATCTTCTAGAATTTTTTGAGGATGTAACTAGTAGAGTGGACAAGGGAGAACCAGTGGATGTGGTGTATTTGGACTTTCAAAAGGCATTTGACCCTCAAAAGGTCCCGCACAAGAGATTGGTGTGCAAAATTAAAGCACGTGGTATTGGAGGTAATGTACTGACGTGGATAGAGAACTGGTTGGCAGACAGCAAGCAGAGAGTCGGGATAAATGGGTCCTTTTCAGAATGGCAGGCAGTGACTAGTGGGGTGCCACAGGGCTCAGTGCTGGGACCCCAGCTCTTTACAATATACATTAATGATTTAGATGAAGGAATTGAGTGTAATATCTCCAAGTTTGCAGATGACACTAAGCTGGGTGGTGGTGTGAGCTGTGAGGAGGATGCTAAAAGGCTGCAGGATGACTTGGATAGATTAGGTGAGTGGACAAATGCATGGCAGATACAGTATAATGTGGATAAATGTGAGATTTTCCACTTTGGGGTCAAAAACACAAAGGCAGAGTATTATCTGAATAGAAACATAGAAACATAGAAAATAGGTGCAGGAGTAGACCATTCGGCCCTTCGAGTGTGCACCGCCATTCAACAAGATCATGGCTGATCACCCACCCCAGCATCTCTCCCCCACGCCTCCTCCACACCCTCTGACACCCCCAGCTGCAAGGACCACAGCCAACTCCCTCCCGAACACATGCAATGAACTGACATCAACAACTCTCCGCGGCAGGGAACCCCACAGGCCAACAACTCCACGAGTGAAGAAGTCCCTCCTAATCTCAGCCCCAAACAGCCCACTCTCCCATCCCAAGAGCGTGCCACCCCCCGGCTCCGGACCCACCCAACACCGGGAACATTCCCCCCCGCACCCAACCCGCCCTGTCCCGTCAGAATCCTTCCCAAATGCCGAACACCCCCGGATGTCGAGCCCCCAGCCCCGGCCACACCGGAGCCACGCCCCCGCGATGCCAACCACACCACATCCACCAACCGCCACCTGCGCAGTCAACCCGTCCGTCCACCCCACACTGAACAACCCCCGCACCGAGGCTTGGAGCCCCCAGGCCCACCCCTCCAACACACTTCGCCCCCCCCAGACCTCTGCTGCAATGTGGCCCCTCCTGTCCCCCGCCCTGGGTTTCTCCACCACTCTCCCCTCCATCCCCCACCCCCGTCTCCCCTCCACTTCCCTCTGCCTCCCCGCACAGGCTCCCATCTTGGTGGCGGTAACCTTCTGGGGCAGGGAATTTTAGCCCCCAGCGTGGAAGTCCTGCTCCTGCCGCAGAATTGGCCTTACCACCCCTCAATGGAAGCGGAGTGCAATTTCCCACAATCCACTTCCTTTGGGGGCAGTTACCGGGGCACAGCTGGATGCTCCTGTGACAGTTGGAACTGGTGCTCTCCACTCTCCTGTCCTGCAACAGTTGGAACTGGTGCTCTCCACTCTCTGTCCTGTGACAATTGGAACTGGTGCTCTCCACTCTCTCTCCTATGACAGTTGGAACTGGTGCTCTCCACTCTCCCATCCTGTGACAGTTGGAACTGGTGCTCTCCACTCTCCCATCCTGTGACAGTTTGAACTGGTGCTCTCCACTCTCTGTCCTGTGACAGTTGGAACTGGTGCTCTCCACTCTCTGTCCTGTGACAGTTGGAACTGGTGCTCTCCACTCTCCCGTCCTGCGACAGTTGGAACTGGTGCTCTCCACTCTCTGTCCTGTGACAGTTGGAACTGGTGCTCTCCACTCTCTGTCCTGTGACAGTTGGAACTGGTGCTCTCCACTCTCTGTCCTGTGACAGTTGGAACTGGTGCTCTCCACTCTCTGTCCTGTGACAGTTGGAACTGGTGCTCTCCACTCTCCCGTCCTGCCACAGTTGGAACTGGTGCTCTCCACTCTCCCGTCCTGCAACAGTTGGAACTGGTGCTCTCCACTCTCTCTCCTGTGACAGTTTGAACTGGTGCTCTCCACTCTCTGTCCTGTGACAGTTGGAACTGATCCTCTTCAATCTCTCTCCTGTGATAGTTTGAAATGGTGCTCTCCACTCTCTGTCCTGTGACAGTTGGAACTGGTGCTCTCCACTCTCTGTCCTGTGACAGTTGGAACTGGTGCTCTCCATGCTCCCATCCTGTGACAGTTGGAACTGGTGCTCTCCACTCTCCGTCCTGCGACAGTTGGAACTGGTGCTCTCCACTCTCTTTCCTGTGACAGTTGACAGAATGGCGGCAGATTAGGAAAAGGGGAGGTGCAACAAGACCTGGATGTCATGGTACATCAGTCATTGAAAGTTGGCATGCAGGTGCAGCAGGCGGTGAAGAAGGCAAATGGTATGTTGGCCTTCATAGCTAGGGGATTTGAGTATAAGAGCAGGGAGGTCTTACTACAGTTGTACAGGGCCTTGGTGAGGTCTCACCTGGAATATTGTGTTCAGTTTTGGTCTCCTAATCTGAGGAAGGACGTTCTTGCTATTGAGGGAGTGCAGCGAAGATTCACCAGACTGGTTCCCAGGATGGCAGGACTGACATATGAGGAGAGACTGGATCGACTGGGTCTGTATTCACTGGAGTTTAGAAGGATGAGAGGGGATCTCATAGAAACAAATAAAATTCTGATGGGACTGGACAGGTTAGATGCAGGAAGAATGTTCCCGATGTTGGCGAAGTCCAGAACCAGAGGACACAGTCTAAGGATAAGGGGTAAGCCATTTAGGACTGAGATGAGGAGAAACTTCAACTGGGCTTGTATTCACTGGAGTTCAGAAGAATGAGAGGGGATCTCATTTAAAATTCTGACGGGTTTAGACAGGTTAGATGCAGGAAGAATGTTCCCAATGTTGGGGAAGTCCAGAACCAGGGGACGCAGTCTAAGGATAAGGGGTAAGCCATTTAGGACTGAGATGAGGAGAAACCTCTTCACCCAGAGAGTGGTGAACCTGTGGAATTCTCTACCACAGAAAGTTGTTGAGGCCAATTCACTAAATATATTCAAAAAGGAGTTAGATGTAGTCCTTACTACTAGGGGGATCAAGGGGTATGGCGAGAAAGCAGGAATGGGGTACTGAAGTTACATGTTCAGCCATGAACTCATTGAATGGCGGTGCAGGCTCGAAGGGCCGAATGGCCTATTCCTGCACCTATTTTATATGTTTCTATGTTTCTCTGTTACGCCCTGAATGTGCAGCTTGTTGTCGACCACAACCAAATAATCATGACAGTAAATGCCATATTTCCTGGCAGCATCCCTAATGCGCACATTCTACGTGAGAGTGCTATCCCTGACCTGTTTGTCAATCAGCCAGGAGGTCACGGTCACCTAGCTATAAGGAGAGGACAAGTAATGCCAGTTCGAGCTGCAGGTCCACCTCCAGAAGGAGGGGAGATGGAAGAGGCAGCTGGCGAGGATGAAGAGGAGGAAGAGGCTGAAGAGGACGCGGGCGAGGATCTAGGGGAGCGCAATCAGCCTGGTGATCTTGCACCGGTACCACACCCCACTCCCGAAGACCAGTAGCTAGTGGCAGTTACACGGCTGCTAAGCTGTTGCCTCAGCAGTTCATTTATGAATGCTTTGCATGAACTTTCATTGTGGATATTCAAATTTTCATTTACAGTTACAGTTAGGGTTAATTAAAAGTTTCATTTGTGTGGGGTTTCATTTTTGTCTTGCCTGCACTGGCCCGGCATCTGCATTAATGCTTAGTTTATGTAAAGTATAGCTATAATATAAAAAAAACCAAAGAAATAATGATGAACAACTGTAAATATGTTATATGAAAATGTTATCCTTAATGTAACGAATGTAACTAAGAGATAAGGCACAACAATTGTTGAATTAAATAAATTTATTTTATTAACACAACGAACGAATGAATTAAAAAAAATTAGTTAACAACTCCCTCCCTCCCTCCCCCCACCAGCACCCGTGCCCCCCACCCCCGCCACAATCCACCCTTCCGCCAAATTCCAAACAACCATCAACAAAACACAATTTAACAATGAAATTGAAAACACACCCCCCCTCCCTACCTGCAGCCATGTTTCCTTCCAGGTCCTTTCCCACCCTGTGCTCTTAGCCCACCCGTCCATTTTGGTGTACGCAGACTGACACGAATGCAGTGTGTAGTGTGGAATGGCAAGACTTCCCGCTGTGGTGGAGGTGAAGGAGTAGAAGCAGAAGCCTAAGGCTCTACTTCCGAGTCAGGAAGAACTGTGTCCTCCGTACTCGCTTGCATGCTAGGGGTCTCGCTGCGAGCCGACACAACACCTTGGGGTGCAGCGCCGTGTCCAGCCAGCAAGGGCATTGGTTGCAGCTGTCTGTTCACGTATCGCCTCCAATATCTCCCGTGCTATCTCGGTTTGCACGGAAGACCAGTTGGAGAAGTTCGTGCTGAACTGGCTCCAGGTTGTTGGGAACTGGCTCCAGTTCGTGGAGAAACCCTTGAACCCCTGGATAAGGTCACGACTGATCGCGACCATCTCCCTGCACAGGGATATCAAGCACTCCCTCTGCCCCTCCAAGGTAGGCGATTGCTCACCTCGCTGACCCGACCTCCGTGAGGTCGGCGTGTGCAAAATGTCGCGCCTTGGCGTCGCCACCTGCACACCCGCCCTCCTGTATGTCTGAGGCATGGACAATGTATAGAAGGTGTTGTGTATGGAGAAAGAGTCAGACTCTACTCAAAGTAAAGTGTGACCTTACTCTTTTATTGCAGGTCTTCAAAGTCCTCTCTAACCTGTGAAGCCTTCTTAAATACCTGAGCTCCCAAGGGATTATGGGATCCCTTGGGACTCCAGGGGATGAGCCCTCTGGTGGCTGTACAGAGTAAATACAAGTCCACATGTATAACAACACTCCGCCCCCCAAAGTCAATAGTGTAACTATTTACAGTGTGAGGAGATATGGGGCCCTTCTTGCCCTGGTTGATCATCTCGATGTGAAAGCTGGTATTATTGGATCATTTGTTGGGCACTCATTGGGCTGCTGTGCAGCTGGCCTTGCTGGGCTGCCTGGTGTGTTGGGCCCTGCAGTGCTGCTGTGGACGATGGGTTCTGCTTCGTGATCAACTGTGGTGCCGGTTGCCACTGGTGTGTGTTGGGGGATCAAAAAAGGTAGGGTCCAAGGTGGGTTGCTCAGGATAGTCCGTGAATCCGAGTTTGATTTGGTCCAAGTGTTTCTGGTGAATGAGTCCATTTGAAAGTTTGACCCGAAACACCCTGCTCCCCTCTTTGGCCACGACAGTGCCGGGAAGCCACTTGGGACCTTGTCCATAATTTAATACAAATACAGGATCATTGATTTCAATCTCACGTGACACATTTGCGCTATCATGGTATGCACTTTGTTGAAGCTGCCTGCTCTCTACCTGTTCATGTAGATCAGGGTGAACTAACGAGAGCCTTGTCTTAAGTGCTCTTTTCATGAGCAGTTCAGCAGGTGGGATCCCAGTGAGTGAGTGCGGTCTCGGGCAGTAGCTAAGCAGGATTCGGAATAGGCGAGTCTGCAGTGAGCCTTCAGTTACCTTATTCAAGCCTTGCTTGATGGTTTGCACTGCTCTCACTGCCTGTCCATTGGACACTGGTTTAAATGGGGCAGATGTGACATGTTTGATCCTGTTACGGGTCATGATTTCTTTAAACTCAGCACTGGTAAAACATGGCCCGTTGTCGCTCACCTGGACATCGGATAAGCCGTGTGTGGCAAACATGGCCCGCAGGCTTTCAGTAGTGGCAGCGGACGTGTTAGCCGACATTATCTCACATTCAATCCACTTGGAGTACGCGTCTACAACCACAAGGAACATTTTACCCAAGAATGGGCCTGCATAGTCGACGTGTACCCTAGACCACGGTTTGGAGGGCCAAGACCATAAACTTAGCGGCGCCTCCCTGGGTACATTGCTTAACTGCGAGCATGTATTACATCTGTGAACGCAGGATTCTAAGTCCGCATCGATACCGGGCCACCACACGTGGGATCTGGCTATCGCTTTCATCATTACGATGCCTGGGTGGGTACTGTGGAGGTCATTGATGAAGGTGTCTCTGCCCTTCTTGGGGACCATTCGCGATTGCCCCATAGAAGGCAGTCTGCCTGTATAGACATTTCATCCTTGCGCCGCTGGAACGGCTTTATCTCTTCCTGCATTTCCACTGGGACGCTGGACCAGTTCCCGTGAAGCACACAGCTTTTGACGAGAGATAATAAGGAATCCTGGCTTGTCCAGGTTTTGATCTGCCGGGCAGTGACGGGTGATTGCTCACTCTCAAATGCTTCCACAACCATGGCTAGATCTGCGGGCTGCGCCATTTCCACCCCCGTGGTGGGCAATGTCAGCCTACTGAGAGCATCGGCGCAGTTTTCTGTGCCTGGCCTGTGGCGGATGGCGTAGTTGTCTGCGGCCAACGTGAGCGCCCATCTCTGGATGCGGGCCGATGCGTTGGTATTTATCCCTTTACTCTTGGGAAAACAGGATATAAGTGGCTTATGGTCAGTTTCCAATTTCAATTTTAGCCCAAACAGGTATTGATGCATTTACTTTATCCCATACACATACGCTAATGCTTCTTTTTCAATCATGCTGTAGGCTCTCTCAGCCTTAGACAGACTCCTGGATGCATAAGCAACCGGTTGCAGTTTCCTGAAATCATTAGCTTGTTGCAATACACACCTGACACCATATGACTACGCATCACATGCTAGTACCAAATGCTTACATGGATCACACAACACAAGCAATTTGTTTGAGCATAACAATTTTCTCGCTTTTACAAAGGCATTTTCTTAGCTTTTGCCCCAAACCCATTGGTCCCCTTTTCGTAGTAAGACATGCAGTGGTTCTAGCAGGGTGTTAAGACCTGGTAAGAAGTTACCAAAGTAGTTCAAGAGTCCCAGAAACGACCGCAGCTCCGTCATGTTCTGTGGCCTCGGTGCGTTCTCGATTGCCTCTGTCTTCCCGTTGGTGTGCCTGATGTCATCCGCCGCAATCCTCCTTCCCAAGAACTCCATTTCAGGCACCAGGAAAACGCACTTCAAGCGTTTTAACCTGAGCCCCACGCGGTTCAATCAACTAAGAATCTCCTCCAGGTTCTGCAGGTGCTCGACTGTGTTCCGACCTGTGACCAAGATGTCGTCCTGGAAGACCACGGTGTGCGGGACCGACTTCAATAAACTTTCCATGTTTCTCTGGAATATCGCCGCCGCTGATCGGATTCCAAACGGGCATCTGTTATAAACAAAAAGACCTTTGTGCGTGTTGATGCAGGTGAGGACCTTCGATGGTTCCTCCAGTTCCTGCGTCATGCAGTCAGATCCAGCTTCGTGAATGTCTTTCCTCCTGCCAGCGTTGCAAAGAGGTTGTTGGCCTTTGGTAGTGGGTATTGGTACTGCAGAGAGAAACGGTTGATAGTTACTTTGTAATCGCCACAGATTGTGACAGTGCCGTCTCCCTTGAGGACTGGGACAATAGGACTGGCCCACTCGCTGAACTCGATCGATGAAATGATGCCCTCTCTTTGCAGCCAGTCTTGCTCAATCTCTACCCTTTCTCTCATCATGTACGATACTGCTCTCGCTTTGTGATGGATGGGTCGCACCCCCGAAATTAGGTCGGTCTGCACTTTTGCTCCTTGTAATTTCACGATGCCTGGTTCGAACAGCGAAGAAAATTTGTTTAAGACCTGGGCACACGAAGTGTCATCAGCGGGTGATAGCACTCGGACGTCGTCCCAGTTCCAGCGTATCTTTCCCAGCCAGCTCCTGCCGAGCAGCATGGGACCATCGCCCGGTACCACCCAGAGTGGTAGATTGTGCATCGCTCCATCGTAGGAGACCTTTACGGCAGCACTGCCAATTACAGGAATCAGTTCTTTTGTGTAAGTTCTTAGTTTCAGGTGAACTGGAGTTAAACCTGGCGTTGAGGCCTTGTTGCTCCACAACCTTTCAAAAGTCTTTTTGCCATGATGGACTGGCTCGCACCCGTGTCCAGCTCCATTGACACCGGGAGTCCACTGTGAGCAGTGGGAGTCCGAGGATGTTGGAGCGGCCTATAAAGGCCCAGCAATCATCGAGGAGGCGGTAGTGTGAGCAGCGGGAGTTCGAGGATGTCGAAGCGGCCTATAAAGGCCCAGCGTTTGTCAAGGAGGCCAGTCAGTGCAGCAGGGAGAGAAGGCAAAAAAGAAGTAGAACAAAATCGAAAGGTGACATCACAGCCAAGGGGGTAAGTGATTGGCTGGTGATTGGTGAGTAGTTTTTCTTTTTCCTTTTTCTTTTCTTTATTAGTAAGTAACCTTTTAGCATTGTTGTTGCCAAACTAAGTTAATCTAAGGGTTAAGTCATGGCAGGAGAGCTCGGACACGTGTTATGCTCCTCCTGTAATATGTGGCAAGTCAGGGACACATCCAGTATCCCTGACGACTACATGTGCGGGAAGTGCATCTGCCTGCAGCTCCTGACAGACCGCATTGTGGCACTGGAGCTGCGGGTGGATTTAGTCTGGAGCATCCACGATTCTGAGGATATCATGAATAGCATATTTAGTGAGTTGGTCTTCCCACAGGTAAAGGGTATACAGCCAGATAGGGAATGGGTGACCAACAGGAAGAGCAGTGGATGGAAGCAAAACAGATACACTGCTTTGGGTACTGTTGAGCGGGATGACTCATCAGGGGAGGGCAGCAGCAGCCAAGTCCATGGCACCGTGGGTGGCTCTGCTGCCTAGGAGGGCAGGAAAAAGAGTGGGAGAGCTGTAGTGATAGGGGATTCTATTGTAAGGGGAATGGATAGACGTTTCTGCGGCCGCAACCAAGACTCCAGGATGGTATGTTGCCTCCCTGGTGCAAGGGTCAAGGATGTCTTGGAGTGGGTGCAGGACATTTTGAAGAGGGAGGGTGAACAGCCAGTTGTCGTGGTGCATATAGGTACCAACGATATAGGTAGAAAACAGGATGAGGTCCCACAAGACGAATTTAGGGAGCTAGAGCTAAATTAAAAAGTAGGACCTCAAAAGTAGTAATCTCAGGATTGCTACCAGTGCTACATGCTAGTCAGAGTCGGAATCGCAGGACAGCTCAGATGCATACGTGGGTTGAGGAGTGGTGCAGAAGGCAGGGAATCAAATTCCTGAGACATTGGAACCGGTTCTGGGTGAGGTGGGACCAGTACAAACCAGACGGTCCGCACCTGGAACCAATGTCCTTGGGGGAGTAGTTGCTAATGCTGTTGGGGAGGTGTTAAACTAATATGACAGGGGGATGGGAACCTATGCAGGAGACAGAGGGAAGTAGAATGGGGGCAGAAGCAAAAGATAGAAAGAAGAAAAGTAAAAGTGGAGGGCGGAGAAACCCAAGGCAAAAAGCAAAAAGGACCACATTGCAGCAAAATCCAAAAGTGGCAAAGGGTGTTAAAAAGACAAGCCAGAAGGCTCAGTGCCTCAATGCGAGGAGTATTCGGAATAAGTTGGATGAATTAACTGCGCAGATAGCAGTTAACGTATATGATGTAATTGGCATCACGGAGACTTGGCTCCAGGGTGACCAAGGCTGGGAACTCAACATCCAGGGGTATTCAACATTTAGGAAATATAGACAGAAAGAAAAAGGAGGTGGTCTGGCATTGCTGTTTAAAGAGGAAATTAATGTAATAGTAAGGAAGGACATTAGCTTGGATGATGTGGAATCTGTATGGGTGGAGCTACGGAATACCAAAGGGCAGAAAACGCGAGTGCGAGTTGTGTACAGACCACCAAACAGTAGTAATGAGGATGGGGACAACATCAAACAAGAAATTAGGGATGCGTGCAATAAAGGTACAGCAGTTATCATGGGCGACTTTAATCTACATAATGACTGGGGTAACCAAACTGGCAGCAATGCGGTGGAGGAGGATTTCCTGGAGTGTACTAGGGATGGTTTTCGAGACCAATATGTCGAGGAACCAACTAGAGGGCTGGCCATCCTTGACTGGGTGATGTGTAATGAGAAAGGACTAATTAGCAATCTTGTTGTGCGAGGCTCCTTGGGGAAGAGTGACCATAATATGGTAGAATTTTTTATTAAGGTGGAGAGTGACACAATTAATTCAGAGACTAGGGTCCTGAACTTGGGGAAAGGTAACTTCAATGGTATGAGACGTGAATTGGCTAGATTAGACTGGCGAGTGATACTTAAAGGGTTGACGGTGGATAGACAATGTCGAACAGTTAAAGATCACATGGATGAACTTCAACAATTGTACATCCCTGTCTGGAGTAAAAGTAAAACGGGGAAGGTGGCTCAACCGTGGCTAACAAGGAAAAATAAGGATAGTTTTAAATCCAAGGAAGAGGCACATAAATTGGCCAGAAAAAGCAGCAAACCTGAGGACTGGGAGAATTTTGTAATACAGCAGAGGAGGACAAAGGGTTTAATTAGGAGGGGGAAAATAGAGTATGAGAGGAAGCTTGATGGGAACATAAAAAACGACTGCAAAAGCTTCTATAGATATATGAAGAGAAAAAGATTGGTGAAAACAAACATAGGTCCCTTACAGTCAGATTCAGGTGAATTTATAATGCGGAACAAAGAAATGGCGGACCAGTTAAACAAATACATTGGTTGTGTTTTCACAAAGGAAGACACAAATAACCTTCCAGAAATACTAGGGGTCCGAGGGTCTAGTGAGAAGGAGGAATTGAAGGATATCCTTATAAAGCGGGAAATTGTGTTCGGGAACTTGATGGGATTGAAGGCCGAAAAATCCCTGGAGCCTGATAGTCTATATCCCAGAGTACTTAAGGAAGTGGCCCTAGAAATAGTGGATGCATTGGTGATCATTTTCCAGCAGTCTATCGACTCTGCATCAGTTCCAATGGACTGGAGGGTAGCTAATGTAACACCACTGTTTAAAAAAGGGAGAGAGAAAACGGGTAATGATAGACCAGTTAGCCTGACATCAGTAATGGGGAAAATGTTGGAATTAATTATTAAAGATGTAATAGCAGCTCATTTGGAAAGCAGTGACAGGATCAGTCCAAGTCAGCATGGATTTATGAAAGGGAAATCATGCTTGACAAATCCTCTGGAATTTTTTGAGAATGTAACTAGGAGAGTGGACAAGGGAGAAGCAATGGATGTGGTGTATTTGAACTTTCAAAAGGCTTTTGATAAGGTCCCACACAAGAGATTGGTGTGCAAAATCAAAGTACATGGTATTGGGGGTAATGTACTGACGTGGATAGAGAACTGTTTGGCAGACAGGAAGCAGAGAGCCGGGATAAATGGGTCCTTTTCAGAATGGCAGGCAGTGACTAGTGCAGTGCTGCAGGCTCAGTGCTGGGACCCCAGCTCTTTACAATATACATTAATGACTTGGATGATGGAATTGAGTGTAATATCTTCAAGTTTGCAGATGACACTAAACTGGGTGGTGGTGTGAGCTGTGAGGAGGACGCTAAAAGGCTGCAGGGTGATTGGACAGGTTAGGTGAGTGGGCAAATGCATGGCAGGTGCAATATAACGTGGATCAATATGAGGTTATCCACTTTGGGGGCAAAAACATGAAGGCAGAATATTATCTGAATGGCGGCAGATTAGGAAAGGGGGAGCTGCAACGAGACCTGGGTGTCATGGTTCATCAGTCATTGAAAGTTGGCATGCAGGTACAGCAGGCGGTGAAGAAGGCAAATGGTATGTTGGCCTTCATAGCTAGGGGATTTGAGTATAAGAACAGGGAGGTCTTACTGCAGTTGTACAGGGCACTGAAGATTGACAAATCCTGAGAGCCAGATGGTTTCCATCCCAGAATTTTAAAGAAAGTAGATGAGTACATTGCAGATGCCCTAACTATAATCTTCCAAAGTTCCCTCAATTTAGGAACCATTCCTTTAGATTGGAAAATTGTGCCTGTCACTCTCCTATTTAAAAATATAATTTATAACACTCTTTTCCTCAGACGACCGAAGGCTGTGCTGGCACACTGGAGGCAGTGTTGGATCTCGTCATCGATGTCTGCCCTTGCTGACAATAGGCTCCCGAGGTATGGAAAATGGTCTACGAGCATGTGGTGAATGCAGTGGTGGCGGCCACTCTGACCTCTTCTTCCACGAAGTGGATCTCTGGCCATCCCAATGCCTGCCCACAGCCAGGAGCTAATACCTGGAAGAGGGAAGCATTACCTCAACTCTCTTACCCCCCCACTCTCCACACCTCGGATGTCTCACCATCTCCCCAAAAGGCGCTGCTCAGCACCGAGCTTATGGCTCACAACTCACCGTAGGCAACTAGGCCCATACAGCAGTGCCTGCTCTCCAGTTGTCTTGGACCCCTTTTCCACTGGATCAAGACCTTGCTCTGCTAAGCCCGATTGGTAGCCGGTGTGCAACGGCCACCCCACATTAAAAGTACTCTCGCATAGGCATCTTCCATCCATCAAAATGAGGTTCTGGACCTGGAACATCAGGACCCTCATGGACAACCTCAACAGTGACAGACCGGAATGTCGCACTGCTATCGTTGCCCGGGAACTCAGATGCTTCAACGTTGACATCGCCGCCCTAAGTGAGACCCGGTGGGCAGGGGAAGGCCAGCTCAAAGAATAAGGTGATGATCACACCTTCTTCTGGAAAGGTAAACCATAAGAAGAACGCCACCTCCATGGAGTTGGCTTTGCCATCAAGAATGAGCTGGTGGGCCGTCTCAGAGACTCCCCTGTGGGATAAGCGAACGTCTCATGACTCTCCGGATCACCCTATCTCAGAACCAGTGTGCCACAGTTATCAGCGTGTATGCCCCAACACTCGACGCAACAGATGAGACCAAAGAGAAATTCTATTCCAGCCTCGAACAATTCCTGTTCCGAGTCCCTACGGACAACAAACTGATCCTCCTTGGTGATTTCAACGCCAGAGTCAGTAAGGACACAGACCTCTGGGGAGGTGTGATTAGCAGAGAGCGGGTAGGGAAAATCAATTGCAGCGGTACCCTGCTACTGACAAAATGCCGAGAACATGCCCTTGTCATCACCAACACCTTGTTCCATCAGAGAGACAAGTACAAGGCATCGTGACAACACCCTTGCTCCAAGCACTGGCATCTGCTGAACTACGTCATCATCTGAGCAAGGGACCGCAAGGACGTGTGCATCACTCACACCATGACAGGAACCAACGATTGCTGGAGGGACCACTGCCTAATCCACTCCATCATTAACATCAATATAGCCCCAAAGCAGCGATGGCAACGGAAACAATGCCGCAGAAAAATCAACGCCGGGGCACTCAAAGATCCAGTTAAGAAAGCCTTTTGCAGCCAGCGCCTCACTGCCAACCTGACGACCCTCGATGACCCCAAGACACAGAGTACCCACAGCACCTGGTCTGTCCTCAAACCAGCATTGGCACAGCTACAATGGGCTGATATTTCTTACGTTCTTAGTCACAACATCCCCTTGGCCACAATGCTGAAATAAAAGCCATCACAAAGCAATCTTTCCAATCCTACTTTATACATCTATCCATCCAATATGAAATCAACTAATCATCCATATGCATTCCCTTGGTGACTGTCTTGTGTGTGCCTTTGCCTATCCTACTGATGTTACTGATGTCATGCAATGCTACCCCAGTGACTGCAGTATGGCTGGTGGAAGGCTGCTGACTTTCAGTGGGGGACTTGAACTTGAGGTATGATTAAGAAGTTTGTAGATGACACTAAAATCGGCTGTGTGGTTGATAATGAAGAAGAAAGCTGTAGACTGCAGGAAGATATCAATGTACTGATCAGGTGGGCAGAACAGTGGCAAATGGAATTCAATCCAGATAAGTGTGAGGTAATGCATTTGGGGAAGTCTAACAAGGCAAGGGAATACATATTAAATGGTAGGGCACTGAAAAGTGTAGCGGAATAAAGGGACCTTGGAGTGCAGGTCCACAGACCCCTGAAGGTAGAAGGGCAGGTAGATAAGGTGGTTAAGGCGGCATATAGAATACTTGCCTTTATAAGTCATGCAATGGAATACAAGAGCAAGGAGGTTATGCTTCAACTGTATAAAACATTGGTTAGGCCGCAGCTGGAATACTGTGTGCAGTTCTGGTCACCACATTACAGGAAGGATGTGATTGCACTGGAAAGGGTGCAGAGGAGATTTACAAGAATGTTGCCTGAACTGGAGAATTTAAGCTATGAGGACAGATTGGAGATGCTGGGTTTGTTTTCTTTGGAACAGAGGAGGTTAAGAGGAGACCTGATTAAGGTGTATAAAATTATGAAGGGCCTGGATAGAGTGGATAGGAAGGTCCTGTTTCCCAAAGGGCTACGGACCAAGAGCTGAAAACTAGGATTAGGCTGGATAGCTCTTGGTTGGCCAGCGCAAACACAATGAGCCGAAATGGCCTCCTTCCGTGCTGTACATTTCTATGATTCTATGCAAGAAAGAGGATAAGTATGAGGATACCAGCATCTTGTATCATTTTAAAAATCATGAAATCAGTTGGTTTATAAACCTCATTAGTGGCTTTATTTAATCTCCAACAGGTCACAGCTCTTACAAAAACTACATTGCACATGTCTCGTGCTCTGTCAGGTGTCCCATCAAGAACATAACATAAGAAATAGGAGCAGGAGTAGGCCATCTGGCCACTCGAGCCTGCTCCGCCATTCAATAAGATCATGGCTGATCTGATCTTGGCCTCAACTCCACTTTCCTGCCCGCTATCCATAACCCTTGACTCCCCTATTGTTCAAAAATCTGTCTATCTCCACCTTAAATATATTCAATGACCCAGTCTCCACAGCTCTCTAGGGTAGAAAATTCCAAAAATTCACAACACTCAGAGAAGAAATTCCTCCTCATCTTTCCGTTGTAAATGGCCGACCCCTTATTCTATGGCTCCTAGTTCAAAATTAATCATAACATCTCAAAGTCATTGTCCGATTAGTGTATGTTAATATTGGAGAATAGTTGGGAGAATGGTGGAGGACGGAACAGACGGGTCGGCAACATTCCATGTGAGGTGTTAATAGAAGATTTTCTAGAACAAGCTAACACATTAGCAATTTATTAGCACGGTCACATTAACTATCTGGGGTTGTACAGGTCATCTTCTATTCCTTTGTAAATTCAGACAGGAAACATCAAGTTAAATTGATTACCAGTTAAACCATCAAGATGTCCATTATTTCAAGGTTTGGAGGTTTGCTGAGAAGAAACCTCATGCCCGAGCACAGTCTCACACATCCCAAGCTACCTCAACCAGGTTAGTCAGACACTATTTGCCTTTAACAAATCTGTACTGGCTGTCCCTTATTAATCTATCTGAACCTCAGGAGCAGATTTAACATCTCATCCCCAAAACAAATAAATTGGATATTGTTGATGGAAGGGAAACGTTTGATGCAAATGACTTGATCTCTTAAGTTTTCTCATTATAACACCAGACATTAGCAATAACGTTATTTCCAACATTTGTTGGGAGGTGATGTTACTGTGCACTCAGTGCAAACATTAACCCATACGAGACTCATGCCTCAGGCCTTTAGTACCCTCAATTATCTTTTGGGTTGTACCACCACTTTTCATCGACATGTGCCCAAAACCACTTTCCATGGGAGCAAAAGTACTTGTAGAACAGCGGCCTAATTTAAGATTAAAAAGTGTTTCCCTCCCCCTCCTGCCTCGATATTGTTTAGCTTTAATCAGACACTCATTCACATCAACATTTCCAGTTCAGGGCCATCTTGTTGGGTTACACATCCACAGCTCACCTTTGTCTGCATTGTGCTGCATGAATTGAAAGGTGGAACATAAAAAAAAGTTTGCCTGAAGAGATTCAGCAAGACATCACTGTCGAGAGATCGGGAAAGTTTTAAAACATCGAGGGACAATCCGATTGTCAATAGTACATCTTTCACAAAGCTGCAACATGTTGCGGTCTTACTATTGGCTTCAGTTTCAAAAATGTTGGTTATTTTTAAGGCTTTGAAACACGACTGATATTTTTTAAAAAAAACACCTTTCGATGTTAACATTTGTTGACTTAAAAATAAACATTTGCATTAATTAAATATACGGAGGTTAAATGTGATCTTTTTTTAAAAAGTTAACCTAAAATATAAATATATTCCAAATATTGGCCCGTATTTTCTGCTGCCTACGGGTATATACGTGATGCGTACGCGCCTGTAAGGGCCCCCGAGTTCCGGATTTTCATGCGCGAAGTGCATGCATGAAAACCAGGGTCTTGTGATCCCTCCCTGGGAAATGGACACCTGCAGGCAGAGAGACTACTGCCCAGCGAATGCCTATTTAAATTAATATAAAAATATATTTTTTTCAATTATTTAAACATTAAAACACCTGTAAAATAAGTAAAGGTTATTTTTAGCCACTTTAAAACATTTACATTTATTTTTCAAAAAATTACATTTGTATTAAATGTTTAATTAAATTGTATTTTGATTAATATAAAAGATGACTTTTTTTATTTATTTGGTGTGTAAATGTGTTTTTTATGTGAACCCCATTCATGCTTATGGGGATTCCATATGTATGGAATCCCTATAAGCATGAATGGGGATCCCCCTTCTTTCATTGGTTGGGCTGACCCACATGATCTGTTGGGGCGCTTGCGAAATGCGTGCGCCCCTGGGGTATGTGAGCCTCTACGCAGGCCTACACATAGAAGCCCAGTGGAGTGTGTCTCCGTGCATCAGGACCATTATTGACACTCGGAGGCATCCGCCCACAAGTTATAGAATCATTGAATCATGGAATGGTGACAGCACCGAAGAAGGCCATTGGGCCCGTGCCGGCTCTCTACAAGAGTACCTCAGCTAGTCCCACTCACCCGCCCTTTCCCCATAATCCTGCAAAATATCTTCTTTCAGGTACTTATCCAACTCACTTTTGAAAGCTGTGATTGAGTCTGCCTTCACTACCCTCTCAGGCAGTACATTCCAGATTCTAATTACTCGCTGCGTAAAATTTTTTTTTCATATGTTGCCTTTGGTTCTTTTGCCAATCACCTTAAATCTGTGTCCTCTGGTTCTCACCCCTTCTGCCAATGGGAACAGTTTCTCTCTATCTGCTCTGCTCTGGCCCCTCGTGTGGATGTGGTGTATTTGGACTTCCAGAAGGCATTTGACAAGGTGCCACATAAAAGATTACCGTACAAGATAAAAGTTCATGGGGTTGGGGGTAATATATTAGCATATATAGAGGATTGGTTAACGAACAGAAAACAGAGTAGGGATAAATGATTTATTCTTGGGTTGGCAATCAGTAACCAGTGGGGTTCTGCAGGGATCAGTGATGGGACCCCAACTATTTACAATCTATATTAACGACTTGGAGGAAGGGACTGAATGTAACGTAGCCAAGTTTGCCGATGATACAAAGATGGGAGGAAAAGCAATCTGTGAGGAGGACACACAAAATATGCAAAAGGACATAGACAGGCTAAGTGAGTGGGCAAAAATTTGGCAGACGGAGTATAATGTTGGAAAGTGTGAGGTCATGCACTTTGGCAGAAAAAAATCAAAGAGCAAGTTATTATTTAAATAGAGAAAAATTCCAAAGTGCCGCAGTACAGCGGGACCTGGGGATACTTGTGCATGAAACACAAAAGGTTAGTATGCAGATACAGCAAGTGATCAGGAAGGCCAATGGAATATTGGCCTTTATTGCAAAGGGGATGGAGTATAAAAGCAGGGAAGTCTTGCTACAGTTATACAAGGTATTGGTGAGGCCACACCTGGAATATTGCGTGCAGTTTTGGTTTCCATATTTACGAAAAGATATACTTGCTTTGGAGGCAGTTCAGAGAAGGTTCACAAGGTTGATTCCAGAGATGAGGGGGTTGACTTATGAGGAAAGGTTGAATAGGTTGGGCATCTACTCATTGGAATTCAGAAGAATGAGAGGTGATCTTATCGAAACATATAAGATTATGAGGGGGCTTGACAAGGTGGATGCAGAGAGAATGTTTCCACTGATAGGGGAGACTGGAACTAGAGGGCATAATCTTAGAATAAGGGGCTGCCCATTTAAAACTGAGATGCGGAGAAATTTCTTCTCTCAGAGGTTTGTGGAACTGTGGAATTCGCTGCCTCAGAGAGCTGTGGAAGCTGGGACATTGAATAAATTTAAGACAGAAATAGACAGTTTCTTAAACGATAAGGGGATAAGGGGTTATGGGGAGCAGGCAGGGAAGTGGACCCGAGTCCATGATTGGATCATCCAGTATCATATTAAATGGCGGAGCAGGCTCGAGGGGTCGTATGGCCTACTCCTGCTCCTATTTGTTGTGTTCTTATGTTCTTATGTTCTCATGATTTTGAACACCTCTATCAAATCTCCTCTCAATCTTTTCTGCTCTAAGGAGAAAAACCCCAGCTTCTCCAGTCCATCCACTGAACTGAAGTCCCTCATCCCTGGAATAATTCTTGTAAATTTTTGTTGAGCCATTTGTGTTAGTGCTAAAGCACTTTCCCCATTTTTTTTAGGTGCGTAAAGAAATTCAATTTGGGAATTCTTTTTAATGTTCATTTTATTCCTCAGAAAGCTGTTGAGCTGCAAGGGCTAAAAAGTGTCTATTTTTAAGTGATTTTAAATTTTTTTAAATTTTAGAAAGCATTTCTTCTTTAATGGGCCACACTGTTCTCTATGGCCATGCTACATTAGGCCGCCTGCCAGGACTACCACCACGAAAACAGTCATGCACAGCATGTTTCATCATCATAGGCAGTCGCTTGGAATCGAGGAAGACTTGCTTCCACTCTTAAAATGAGTTCTTAGGTGGCTGAACAGTTCAATACGAGAACCACAGTCCCTGTCACAGGTGGGACAGATAGTCATTGAGGGAAAGGGTGGGTGGGACTGGTTTGCCGCATGCTCTTTCCGTTGCCTGCGCTTGATTTCTGCATGCTCTCGGCGATGAGACTTGAGGAGCTCAGCACCCTCCCGGATGCACTTCCTCCACTTAGGGCAGTCTTTGGCCAGGGACTCCCAAGTGTCAGTGGAGATGTTGCGCTTTTTCAGGGAGGCTTTGAGGGTGTCCTTGTAACGTTTCCTCTGCCTACCTTTGGCTCATTTGCCATGAAGGAATTCCGAGCAGAGCGCTTGCTTTGGGAGCCTCGTGTCTGGCATGCGGACAATGTGGCCTGCCCAGCGGAGCTGATCAAGTGGGATCAGTGCTTCAATGTTGGTGCCATAGCAACCAGCGCCTATATCCTCGTCCTGCCTGTGCCATTACTTTCGGCGGCCATTAGCTCCGGCCCGCAGTGGCACTGGCACATTTTCAGTGCTTTCCAATTTTGAGGCCATAATGTACATAGTCGGCTCAGTCCTCATATCTTTATTGGTACTGTACTAATGTTTAGAGCACATAATCTAATGAAGATGGAATTTTACCCCATATTCCAGCTTTCTTCCAATATCAAAGTAATAAAGTTCCCCATCAAAAGTAAGACTCCCATTAGAAATTAATATGAAGAGCAAGCTATTAGAACTTGCTTGGAGTAAGGTCCATCAGCATATCTCTAGGCCATTGGGATGTGCTGGTAGTGGAGATTAGTCGCAACAATGGGAGTAGCAGAAAGCAGACAGGTGGTTACATCCCATGTTAGGTGCAAGTTTCAGGAATTGGCCAGAACAATCAAAGCCCCCAAGCAGTATCACATTTATTATCTGGGATTGTATAGGTTAACCTATTCCTTTTGTAATGTTAAAGCAGGATGTCAGGTTAAACTGATTAACAGTTAAACAGTTAAAGATGGCTATTAGATCAAGTCTGGAGGTTTGGTTAAGAAACCTCACCTCAGTATACATTCTTAGTAGCATTTGATATGACTCACATTAAGGGGGAAGGTACATTAAGGATGGCTGGAAGGCTTTTGAACTTGTGACAAAGTAAAGGTAGCAGCCTTCTTGTAGAGAGAGTTCACGGAACGGTTGGAAGTCCAACAATGTGGAGGCCAAGCTTGATCATCTTGGGTCTGCAAGAAACCAGGTTGTACAAGTCTATTGTATGAATGTAATAGTTATTATACTATTGGTGTCTCAGTAACAAACTTGCATTTGGACAATACGCTCCAGCCTGAACCATGAGGAATCATTTAATTGTGTTTAAGAGATTTCCTTACGAAAGCATTTAGGAGCATAAAGGAAACAAATAATAAGCAATACCATTGAACAACAACTTGATAAAGCACTCCAACTGTAATTATTATAAGGATATCCTTCCTGGCCTAATTTATCTTTTACTCAATTTAAGCATTTCAGTAAGCAACTCCAAGGCCCCTATTTTCCACTTGCTGGATTTTTGGCGCCCGCGCATGTTAATATACGATTTCTTTGTGCACGTTTGTGCTAGAAAAAAAAATCAAGACTTTCACCAAAGAAATGTTTGAATTTGGCACCGCGCTCTCCGAAGTTGTCTTATTACACTCAAAATAAAGGATGAAACTGAGTACTATAAGCAATGTGTAAGTGTGACCTTAGTTCCTTTAATTAGACTCCGGAGTGCAGGTACTGCGTGGGTGGCCTGCTTATATACAGTGCTCCCAAGGGATGCTGAGATCCCTTGGGACTCCAACAGGTAAGCCCGCTGGTGGTAGTGTGATACAGGTTGCCAAGGGTTGCATACATAACACCACTCCCTCGTAAAGTCAATAGTACACTTATTTGCAGGGTGAGACGATCTGGGGCTTTTCACTCCCTTGTCGATCGTCTCGGTACAAATGCGGATGTGGGTGAATTGATTGGTTCTTCACTGGGCTGCTGGGTGGTCGGCCTTGCCGGGCTGTTGGGGATGGTGCGTTCGGCTTTGTGGTCAACCATAATGTCAGTTGCCACTTGTGAGTGTGTTGGAGGGTCAAAGTTGGTGGTGTCTTCTTCTGGTTGCTCGTAGCTGTTAATGAACCGCAATTTGTTTGGTTCAAGTGCTTTCTGCACGTTAGTCCATTGGCCAATTTGACCTGAAACACCCTACTCCCTTCTTTGGCTATGACCATGCCAGCGAGCCATTTGGGACCATGTCCATAATTAAGTACAAACACAGGACCCTTGACCTCGTGACAAATCTGTGTGATCATGGTACATGCTTTGTTGATGCCGCCTGCCCTCGATGTGATCATGGAGATCAGGGTGGACAAGAAAGAGCCTTGTTTTGAGCACCCTCTTCATGAGCAACTCGGCTGGTGGAATCCCGGTGAGCGAGTGGGGTCTGGTGCAGTAGCTGAGCAGAACTTGGGACAATCGGGTCTGTAGGGAGCCTTCCGACATGAGTTTCAGCTTTGCTTGATGGTCTGAACTGCCCGTTCTGCCTGGCCATTGGATGCGGGCTTGAACAGGGCAGATGTGACGTACTTGATCCCATTGCGTGTCATGAATTCCTTGAATTCAGCACTGTGAAACACGGTCCATTGTCACTGACTAGGACATCAGACAGGCCGTGTGTGGCAAACGTGGCTCGTAGGCTTTCGATGGTGGGGGTGGACGTGCTTACAGACATTATTACACGTTCAATTCATTTTGAATAAGCATCCACAACAACCAAGAACATTTTGCCTAGAAATGGGCCCGCATAGTCAACTTGGATCCTAGACCATAGTTTGGAGAGCTGCGACCACAAACTTAGCGGTTCCTCTCTGGGTGCATTGCTCAGTTGAGCACAAGTGTTGCACTGGCGCATGCATGACTAAATCTGAGTCGATGTCGGGCCACCACACATGGGGTCTGGCTATGGCTTTCATTATTTCAATGCCTGGATGGGTGCTGTGTAGGTCACGTATGAACGTTTCTCTGCCTTTCTTGGGCAAGACCACACGATTACCCCACAAAAGACAGTCCACCTGTAAGGACATTTCGTCTTTGCGTCTGTGGAACAGCTTAATCTCTTCCTCCATCTTCGCTGGGAAGCTGGACCAGCTCCCATGGAGGACACAGTTTTTTTTTTACTAGGGACAGTAAACATAGAAACATAGAAAGTAGGAGTAGGCCATTCAGCCCTTCGAGCCTGCACCACCATTCAATATGATCATGGCTGATCATGCAACTTCAGTACCCCATTCCTGCTTTTTCTCCATACCCCTTGATCCCTTTAGCCATAAGGGCCACATCTAACTCCCTTTTGAATATATCTAATGAACTGGCCTCAACAACTTTCTGTGGTAGAGAACTCCACAGGTTCACAATTCTCTGAGTGAAGAAGTTTCTCCTCATCGCGATCCTAAATGGCCTACCCCTTATCCTCAGACTGTGACCCCTGGTTCTAGACTTCCCCAACATCGGGAACGTTCTTCCTGCATCTAACCTATCCAATCCCATCAGAATTTTATATGTTTATATATATATATATATAAAGGATCCTGGCTGGTCCAGGTCCTGATGTGGCGGGCCGTAGCAGGGGACTTATCATTTCAGTGACTGGGCGAGCCCGATCGTGCGGGTGCTCAAGGCAGATGGGTCGGTCAGGATATGTGGCGATTACAAGGCCACCATCATCGTGTGTCACTCCAAGACCAGTACCCGCCACCGAGAGCGGAGGACCTGTTTGCGACGCTATCCGGTGGCAAACCTTTTTCAAAATTGGACTTGACCTCAGCTTACATGACCCAGGAGCTGGCGAGTGAGTCGAAGAAGCTGACCACCATCACGACACTCAAGGGGTTGTTTGAGTACAACAGATGTCCGTTCGGGATTCGTTCGGCCGCCGCGATCTTTCAGGAAAATATGGAAAGCCTCCTCAAGTCGATTCCAAGGACGGTGGTTTTTCAAGACGACATCCTCATTACGGGTCGCGATGCTGAAGAACACCTCCACAACCTAGAGGAGGTGCTATGCAGACTGGACCGGGTAGGGCTGTGACTGAAAAAGGCGAAGTGCATCTTCTACCTCTGGAGCTAAGAATTCCTGGAGGGTAGCAGCAGATGGGATCAGACCTACTGCATCCAAAACGGAAGCGATCCAGAGAGCACCCAGACCCCGCAACACGACAGAGCTGCATTCGTTCCTGGGGCTCCTGAACTATTTTGATAACTTTCTTCCCAAATTGAGCACACTGTTAAAGCCGCTACACATGCTCCTACGCAAAGGTTGCGATTGGGTCTGGGGGACAGCCAGGAAAGGGCTTTTGATAGTTTGTTGGAGCATAACAAATTGCGAGCTCTGTTAACGTTATATGACCCGTGTAAGAAACTTGTGTTAATGTGCGATGCGTTGTCCTATAGGGTCGGGTGTGTGTTGCAGCATGTGAATGCCAATGGTCAGTTACAGCCGGTAGCTTAAGCCTCCAGAAGTCTGTTCTAGGCAGAAAGGGGCTATAGGATGGTAGAAAAGGAAGCGCTAGCATGTGTATATGCAGTAAAAAAAAATGCACCAGTACTTGTTTGGCAGGAAATTTGAGCTGGAGACAGATTACAAACCCCTAACGTCCCTTTTGGCCGAGAACAAGGCCATAAATGCGAATGCATCGGCCCGCATACAGAGGTGGGCACTCACGTTAGCAGCCTATGGCTACACAATTCGGCACAGACCAGGCACTGAAAATTGCGCCAATGCACTCAGCAGGCTCCCACTAACCACCACTGAGGGGGCAACTGAGCATGATGCTGAGATGGTCATGGCTGTTGAAGCTTTCGAAAGCGAAGGTTCATCTGTGACAACCCGTCAGATTAAAGTCTGAACAAATAAAGACCCGCTACTGTCTTTAGTTAAGAAATGTGTCCTGAATGGGGACTGGGCAGCCACGTACGGGGCATGCCCTGAGGAATTTAAACCGTTTCATAGGCGCAAGGATGAACTCTCGATTCAGGCCAATTGCCTACTGTGGGGAAACCGAGTAGTCATGCCCCAGATGGGCAGAGAGGTGTTTATCAGAGAACTTCACAATGAGCACCTGGGCATTGTCATGATGAAGGCAATTGCCAGGTCACACATTTGGTGGCCAGGGATAGATGCAGACTGGAACTTTGTGTTCGCAGGTGCATCATGTGTGCTCAACTGGGCAACACACCCAGGGAAGCCCCCCCTTTGCCCCTGGTCCTGGCCCGCCAAGCCATGGTCACACATCCATGTGGACTACGCAGGTCCTTTCATGGGAAAAATGTTTTTGATTGTAGTAGACGCCTAATCCAAATGGATTGAATGTGCCATTTTAAATTCAAGCACATCCTCTGCCACGGTAGAAAGTCTACGGGCAATGTTCGCCGCCCATGGTCTACCGGATGTCTAGGTCAGCAACAATGGCCCGTGCTTTACAAGCACTAATTCCAGGACTTCATGGCAGGCAAAGGAATCAACCATGTCAGAACGGCACCGTTCAAGCCGGCCTCAAACGGCCAGGCGGAACGAGCAGTGCAGATAATCAAACGGGGATGCTCAAAATCCAAGGGGGTTCCCTACAAAGCCGCTTATCAGGCCTCCTGTTGGCCAATAGATCCCGACCACACTCGCTCACAGGGTTCCACCCGCAGAGCTGCTAATGAAAAGGACGCTCAAAACCAGGTTAGCCCTTATACACTCTACTATGAAAGAAATTGTTGAGAGCAGGCGTCAGTCACAATGTGACTACCATGACAGGAATGCGAGGGCGCGATGTATTGATGTCAATGACCCTGTTTTTGTCCTTAATTACGCTGCAGGGCCCAAATGGCTTGCAGGACTGTGATTGCCAAAGAGGGGAATAGGGTTTTGGTGGTTAAACTTACCAATGGACAAATCTGCTGCAAACACGTGGATCAAACTAAGAGGAGGTTCAGCAACCCCATAGATGAAGCAGAGGAAGAATACGACGTAGCGTTTACTCCACCACAGGTGACTGAACACCAGAACCAAGTGGAGGAGAGCCCAGTCACTGTGGGCAGTCCGGACAGGCCTGAGGCATCGCAAACAGCAGACACTCAGGCCAGCGCCCAACAACCAGAACCCTAACTCAGGCGCTCTACAAGGGAGCGTAAACCACCAGAGAGACTTAACCTGTAATCCCAATAAGACTTTGGGGGGGGGAGGTGATGTCATGTATTCAACTATCATTGTAACCCATGCATAAGCTGACCTAAGTTGTACACCTTGAGAACATTGACCACAAGGGGGTGAACTTGTGGGAGACACTCCTAACCTGGACTTTCAGGTATAAAAGGGGAAGCTCCACCCACCTTCATCACTTGAGATTTTGGTAATAAAGGTAACTGGTCACAGAGTGACCTTCTCTCAAGTATGGACCTCGTGTGCATTTATACTGTATAGTAAGGACGTATCAGCTACAATGGGCTGAAATGGCGATTTTTTCTTTTGAGATTTCTCTGATTCAATCATACCCATTTTATATTCACAATATGAAATTCTCTTGTTCCCTAGGGGTCATTGGATACAGTGGCCATGTCTTTTTGAACTTCTTTTCCATTTTCTCCACTGACCCTGCCCCCACCACACTGCACTGCCCCCAGTTATCAAAATCCACGACGAGGCCTTGGATAACGTGGATCACTTTCCATACCTTGGGAGCCTACTGTCAACAAGGGCAAACATCGACGACGAAGTCCAACACATCCCCAGCATCGAAGCATTGACCATGCTCGATCAGCTCCGCTGGACGGGCCACATCCTCCGCATGCCTGACACAAGACTTCCTAAACAAGTGCTCTACTCGGAGCTCCGACATGGCAAGCGAGCCCCAGTTGGGCAGAGGAAATGCTTCAAGGACATCCTCAAAGCCTCCTTGAAAAAATGCAACATCCCCATCGACACCTGGGAATCCCTGGCCCATGACCGCCCCAAAGTGGAGGAAAAGCACCCGCTGAACACCTCAAGTCTCTTCGCCGAGAGCAAGCTGAAGCCAAGCCTCGACAGTGGAAGGAGCGCGCGGCAACCCAGGCACCCCACCCACCCGTTCCTCCAACTAATATCTGCCCCAACTGTGACAGAGACTGTAGGTCCCGCATTGGACTCTTCAGTCACCTGAGGACTCATCTTTAGTGTGGAAACAAGTCTTACTCAACTCTGAGGGATTGCCTAAGAAAAGAAGACTTGAATGAAGGGGTATGATTAAGAAGTTTGCATATGGTACAAAAATTGGCTTTGTGGTTGATAATGAAGAAGAAAGTGGTAGACTGCAGAAAGCTATCAATGAACTGTTCAGGTGGACAGAACAGTGGCAAATGGAATTCAATCCGGTGAAGTGTGAGGTAATGCATTTGGGAATGGCGAACAAGGCGTGGAAATACACACTAAATGGTAGGATACTGAGAAGTGTAGAGGAACAAAGGGGCCTTGGAACGCATGCCCACAGATCCCTGAAGGTAGCAGGCCAGGTAGATCATCATCATCATAGGCAGTCCCTCGAAATCGAGGAAGACTTGCTTCCACTCTAAAAGTGAGTTCTTAGGTGACTGAACAATCCAATACAGGAATTACAGTCTCTGTCACAGGTGAGACAGATAGTCATTGAAGGAAGGGTGGGTGGGGAGTCTGGTTTGTCGCACACTACTTCCACTGCCTGCACTTGCTTTCTGCATGCTCTCGGCGATGAGACTCGTGGTGCTCAGCACCCTCCCAGATGCTCTTCCTCCACTTAGGGCAGTCTTTGGCCAGGGACTCCCAGGTGTGGGTGGGGATGTTTCATTTTATTAAGGAGGCTTTGAGGGTGTCCTCTTCCCACCTGGGGATCGCCTGCCGTGTAGGAGTTCCGAGTAAAGTGCTTGCTTTGGGAGTCATGTATTGGGCACACCCAACGGAGCTGGTCGAACGTGGTCAGTGCTTCGATGCTGGGGATGTTGGCCTGATCGAGGACACTAACGTTGGTGTGTCTGTCCTCCCAGGGGATTTGCAGGATCTTATGGAGACATCATTGGTGGTATTTCTCCAGCGATTTGAGGTGTCTACTGTGCATGGTCCACATCTTTGAGCCATACAGGAGGGCAGGTATCACTGCAGCCCTGTAGACCATAAGCTTGGTGCCAGATTTGAGGGCCTGATCTTCAAACACTCCTTTCCTCAGGTGGCCGAAGGCTGCACTGGCGCACTGGAGGCAGTATTGAACCTCGTCATTGATGTCTGCCCTTGTTGATAATAGGCTCCTGAGGTATGGAAAGTGGTCCACGTTGTCTGGGCCGTGCCGTGGAACTTGATAACTGGGGAGCAGTGCTGTGTGGCGGGGTCAGGTTGGTAGAGGACCTTTGTCTTCTGGATATTTAGTGCAAGACCCATGCTTTCATACACCTCGGTGAAGATGTTGACTATGACTTGGAGCTTCTGAATGTGCACAGACGCAAGCGTCATCCGCATACTGTAGCTTGACGACAGAGGATAGGATGGTCTTGAATCTGGCCTGGAGGCAACAAAGGTTGAACATGTTCCCACTGGTTCTGTCGTTTCGTTCCACTCCAGCGGGGAGCTTGTTGAGTGTGAGGTGGAGCATTGCAGCAAGAAAGATCGAGAAGAGGGTTGGCACAATGATGCAGCCCTGCTTGACCCCGGTCCGGACGTGGATTGGGTCCGTGGTGGATCCGTTGGTCAGGATCACGGCTTGCATATCATTGTGGAGCAGGCGGAGGATGGCGACAAACTTTTGCAGGCAGCCGAAACGGAGGAGGATGCTCCATAGTCCCTCGCGGTTAACAGTGTCAAAGGCCTTTGTAAGGTCAAAGAAGCCCATGGACAAGGGTTGGTGCTGTTCCCTGCATTTCTCTTGCCGTTGTCGCATCGTAAAGATCATGTCCGTTGTACCCCGTAGTTAACGGAATCCACACTGTGACTCTGGGAGGAGCTCCTCAGCCAATGGCTGATAACAGGGAGATTCCTCTGTAGTTGCCACAGTCGGACTTGTCCCCTTTTCGATAAGGTGGTTAAGAAGGCATACAGAATACTTGCCTTTATTAGCCGAGGCATAGAATACAAGAGCAGGGAGGTTATGTTTGAATTGTATAAAACTCCAGTTAGGCTACAGCTGGAGTACTGCATGCAGTTCTAGTCACCACATTACAGGAAAGATGTGATTGCACTGGAAAGGGTACAGAGGAGATTTACGAGGATGTTGCCTGGACTGGAGAATTTTAGTTATGAGGAAAGATTGGATAGGCTGGGTTTGTTTTCTTTGGAACAGAGGAGGCTGAGGGGAAACCTTATTGAGAGGTATAAAATTATGAGCGGCCTAGATAGAATGGATAAGAAGAACCTATTTCCCTCAGCAGAGGGGTCAATAACTAGAGGGCATAGATTTAAAGTAATTGGGGGGAGGTTCAGTGGGGTTTTGAGGGGAATTTTTTTCATCCAGCGTGTGGTGGAGGTCTGGAACTCACTGCCTGAATGGATGGTTGAACTGTATTTGCTTCATGGGATCTTTGCTTAAGATTTAATAGCAATACATTGCTATTAATAACTAATTAGTTTATTAGCAAAGGTTTAACAATCACACGACACATTACCAGTTCATCCATCAGGCTCACAACCGCCTGCCTCATCGTGGATGACCTAGACCCAACTGACTGGGGTTTTATTGAGTCTTGTGAACACCACGTGACTGGTTAAGCCACTCACAGTGCAACAGCTCTACAACTATTTTAATTAACAGATAAAGCCGAAAGCCCCCTTATTAAAGGGACACTAGAACCCACAAATTAACAATAAAACGTCAAAGGAACCTTAACCGATCAAATTAAAATTTGGTTGCACTCCAGTCGCTCCGGTGCCCACCTGTTCCGGAAGGGCGCGAGCGTACTGGTAGTCACCATGTGCTCCATCTCCAGGGACACCCTGGCGCGAACGGAAGAGAGGCAGGCAGTCAGGCTGAATGACCCTCTTGACCTCCCGCTCAACAGCTCCACAACTCTTTTTGGGTGTAACAGAAATAAATATTAAATCAAGTGCCCCTGATTAAAGTGGGGGTACACGCCAAACACTTTTCAAGTGCCCCTTTTTTGGGGGGGAGGGGGGAGGGGTTTGTGGGGTTTTTTGTGGGGTTTTTTTGGCACAAATTATACAAGTGCCCCCTATAAAAGTGGAGGGGGGGAACTAAAACCGGCAACAAAAAAACAAATTAAACTTTAAAACATATAAAATCAAATTAAAATTTGGTTGCCGGGGGTGATGACGCACTCCAGTCCCTCCGGCGCCCACCTCTCATGGAAGGCCGCGAGCGTACTGGTAGTCACCATGTGCTCTATCTCCAGGGACACCCTGGCACGAACGGAAGAGAGGCAGGCAGTCAGGCTGAACAACCCCCTTGACCGCCTGCTCAACAACTCTACAAACCTGTGAGCATACTCACAGGTGCATACATGGCAATGGTAGAGGCAGAAACCTTCACCACATTTAATGGCCCAGGAAATCCAGGCCTCCCTGAGTCCGTATGGAGTTTTTATGGACCCGGGAAGGCATCGGAAAAGCCGGTTTTCAGCGCACAACGCACATGCGCTGAAAACTGGCTTTTCCGATCTGTCAAGTTTCTGGCTTGACAGATCTCGCGTATATCAGGAGCAAGGACATTTGCACAGTCAAGATTGTGGGATTTACGCATATCTTGCCCAGCAAATGTCCTTAAAACTCTTGCACCTGATAAAAGCAGGCGCATAGCCTACTTTTACAGGCGTAAGAGTTTTAAAACACCACAAAAACATTGTAAAATAAAATTTTAAGAACACAAGTTATTGTTAAAAACCCTCCCCACTACGGTAAGTTTATTTTAAAACATAATTAAAAAAACTTTTTTAAAAAATCGGAAAAATATATATTTTTTAAATACATAAATAACTTTAATTTAAAGTAATAAAAATATGTTGCACTTTTTTTCTATCTTTTATTATTGGTTATTAGTGTTTTGGGGGCTGTTTCTCATTCACAATAATGGGAACTGCAACTTACGGAGTTTCCATTATTAGGAATGAGAGCATACTTTACCTGATTGGCTGCCCAGAGCCATGTGACTCCAGCTCCAGGATTGTGCACGTCCCAATGTGAACACCCTCCGTTGCACAAGAAGTGGCGGCCTCGACTCCGGAATCTCTGGTGAGCCTTCGATAAAAAGTAGGTGCGCATCTTCTGTCCTATTTTTAGTTGATCGCCTGCAGGAAGGAGAAATCGGGATTTCTGGGCCAATAAGTATTTGGACATGCACTTGAAGTGCCATAACCTACAAGGCTATGGACCAAGAGCTGGAAAGTGGGATTAGGCTGGATAGCTCTTTGTCGGCCAGCATGTATACAATGGTCCCAAATGTCCTCCTTCCATGCTGTAAATTCCTATGATTCTATGATTCTATTATTCATGCCCATCTCCCCCACAATTCCATGATTGCATTCCTCCAATCAGGTTTCCTCCTCTCCCACAGAACTAAAATAGCCCTTTCCAAGATTATGAATGACATTCTCTATTGCAGTAACAAAGCTGCATTATCTGTCCTCGCCCTCCACAACATCGCTACAGATGACCAGGTGAGCCTCCGACCAGGCAACCAGGACATCACCCTCCCCTCCAGCGACGGGCCTACATCCCTCCAGCATCGGGCCTTCATCCCTCCAGCATCGGGCCTTCATCCCTCCGAGCGACGATTGCACCTCTCCTTCCCCACTGGTGACCTGACCTCTTCTAACTGGTGAGCATCATGGCTGTGACTCTTCCACTCTCCCATTCCTTACTAACCTCCCACCCGGAACTCCAGCGGACCACTGACCCTCCCAATGCCTGCCCCCAACCAAGCCTCGGATCACCTACTCAGCGCCAAGCTTGCAGCCAACATCTTGCCGTAAGCAATTAGGCCCATATAGCATTGCCTGGTCTCCAGTCGTCTTGGACTCCCTTGCCGCTGGATCAAGACCTCACTCTGCTAAGCCCGTGTGGTAACCAGTGAGCAATGGCTCACATTAAAAGAACTCATGCACATGCATCGACCACTCCATTCAAATTTCTGGGACATTGGAACCGGTTCTGGGGGAGGTGGGACCAGTACAAACCGGACGGTCTGCACCTGGGCAGGACCGGAACCAATGTCCTAGGGGGAGTGTTTGCTAGTGCTGTTGGGGAGGAGTTAAACTAACATGGCAAGGGGATGGGAACCTATGCAGGGAGATAGAGGGAAATAAAATGGAGGCAGAAGCAAAAGATAGGAAGGAGAATAGTAAAAGTGGGGGACAGAGAAATCCTCGGCAAAAAAAAAGGGCCACATTACAGCAAAATTCTAAAAAGACAAGCCTGAAGGCTCTGTGCCTCAATGCGAGGAGTATTCGGAATAAGGTGGACGAATTAACTGCGCAGACAGCAGTTAATGGTTATGACATAATTGGCATCACGGAGACATGGCTCCAGGGTGACCAAGGCTGGGAACTCAACATCCAGGGGTATTCAACATTTAGGAAGGATAGGCAGAGAGGAAAAGGAGGCAGGGTGGCTTTGCTGGTTAAAGAGGAAATTAATGCAATAGTAAGGAGGGACATTAGCCTGGAAAATGTAGAATCAGTATGGGTGGAGCTGCGGAATACCAAAGGGCAGAAAATGCAAGTGGGGGTTGTGTACAGACCACCAAACAGTAGTCGTGAGGTTGGGGACAGCATCAAACAAGAAATAAGGGATGTGTGCAACAAAGGTACAGCAGTTATCATGGGTGACTTTAATCTACATATTGATTGGGCAAACCAAACTGGTAGCAATGTAGTGGAGGAGGATTTCCTGGAGTGTATTAGGGATGGTTTTTTAGACCAATATGTCGAGGAACCAACTAGAGAGCTGGCCATCCTCGACTGGGTGATGTGTAATGAGAAGGGAATAATTAGCAATCTTGTTGTGCGAGGCCCCTTGGGGAAGAATAACCATAATATGATGGAATTCCTTGTTAAGATGGAGAGTGACACAGTTAATTTGGTAACTAGGGTCCTGAACTTAAGGAAAGGTAACTTTGATGGTTTGAGGCGTGAATTGACTCGAATAGAGTGGCAAAGGATACTTAAAGGGTTGACGGTGGATAAGCAATGGCAAACATTTAGCGATCACATGGATGAACTTCAGCAATTGTACATCCCTGTCTGGAGTAAAAATAAAATGGGGAAGGTGGCTCAACCGTGGCTAACAAAGGGAATTAAGGATAGTGTTAAAACCAAGGAATTGGCTAGAAAAAGCAACAAACCTGAGAACTGTGAGAAATTTAGAATTCAACAGAGGAGGACTAAGGGTTTAATTAGGAGGGGGAAAATAGAGTACAAGAGGAAGCTTGCCGGGAACATAAAAACTGACTGCAAAAGCTTCTATATATATGTGAAGAGAAAAAGATTAGTGAAGACAAACGTAGGTCCCTTGCAATCGGATTCAGGTGAATTTATAATGGGGAACAAAGAAATGGCAGGCCAATTGAAAAAATACTTCGGCTCTGTATTCACAAAGGAAGACACAAATAACCTTCCAAATGTAATAGGGGACAGTGGGTCTAGTGAGAAAGAGGAACTGAAGGATATCCTTATTAGGCGGGAAATTGTGTTAGGGAAATTGATGGGATTGAAGGCCGATAAATCTCCGGGGCCTGATAGTCTGCATCCTAGAGTACTTAAGGAAGTGGCCCTAGAAATAGTGGCTGCATTGGTGATCATTTTCCAACAATCTATTGACTCTGGATCAGTTCCTATGGACTGGAGGGCAGCTAATGTAACACCACTTTTTAAAAAGGGAGGGAGAGAGAAAATGGATAATTATAGACCGGTTAGCCTGACATCAGTAGTGGGGAAAATTTTGGAATCAATCATTAAGGATGAAATAGCAGCGCATTTGGAAAGCAATGACAGGATCGGTCCAAGTCAGCATGGATTTATGAAAGGGAAATCATGCTTGACGAATCTTCTGGAATTTTTTGAGGATGTAACTAGCAGAGTGGACAAGGGAGAACCAGTGAATGTGGTGTATTTAGACTTTCAAAAGGTCCCACACAAGAGATTGGTGAGCAAAATCAAAGCACATGGTATTGGGGGTAATGTACTGACGTGGATAGAGAACTGGTTGGCAGACAGGAAGCAGAGAGTCGGGATAAATGGGTCCTTTTCAGAATGGCAGGCAGTGACTAGTGGGTGCCGCAGGGCTCAGTGCTGGGACCCCAGCTCTTTACAATATACATTAACGATTTAGATGAAGGAATTGAGTAATATCTCCAAGTTTGCAGATGACACTAAACTGCGTGGCGGTGTGAGCTGTGAGGAGGACGCTAAGAGGCTGCAGGGTGACTTGGACAGTTTAGATGAGTGGGCAAATGCATGGCAGATGCAGTATAATGTGAATAAATGTGAGGTTATCCATTTTCGGGCAAAAACATGAAGGCAGAATATTATCTGAATGGCGGCAGATTAGGAAAAGGGGAGGTGCAACGAGACCTGGGTGTCTTGGTTCATCAGTCATTGAAAGTTGGCATGCAGGTACAGCAGGCGGTGAAGAAGGCAAATAGCTAAGGGATTTGAGTATAGGAGCAGAGAGATCTTACTGCAGTTGTACAGGGCCTTAGTGAGGCCTCACCTGGAATATTGTGTTCAGTTTTGGTCTCCTAATCTGAGGAAGGACGTTCTTGCTATTGAGGGAATGCAGCGAAGGTTCACCAGGCTGATTCCAGGGATGGCTGGTCTGTCCTATCAGGAGAGACTGGATCGACTGGGCCTTTATTCACTGGAGTTTAGAAGGATGAGAGGGGATCTCATAGAAACTTATAAGATTCTGACGGGACTGGACAGGTTAGATGCGGGAAGAATGTTCCCGATGTTGCGGAAGTCCAGAACCAGGGACATAGTCTTAGGATAAGGGGTAGGCCATTTAGGACTGAGATGAGGAGAAACTTCTTCACTCAGAAAGTTGTTAACCTGTGGAATTCCCTGCCGCAGAGAGTTGTTGATGCCAGTTCATTGGATATATTCAAGATGGAGTTAGATATGTCCCTTACGGCTAAGGGGATCAAGGGGTATGGAGAGAAAGCAGGAAAGGGGTACTGAGGGAATGATCAGCCATGATCTTATTGAATGGCGGTGCAGGCTCGAAGTCCCGAATGGCCTACTCCTGCACTTATTTTCTATGTTTCTATGTTTCTATGTTAACATGAAGTTCGGGACCTGGAACATCAGGACCCTCATGGACAACTTCAACAGCGACAGGCCGGAACGCCGCAACGCCATAGTTGCCTGGGAACTTAGATGCTTTGATATCGACATTGCTGCCCTAAGCGAAACTCGGCAGGCAGGGGAAGCCTAGCTCAAGGAACAAGGTGGAGGTTACACCTTTTTCTGGAAAGGGAAACCAGAGGAAGAACGCCGCCTTTACGGAGTTGGCTTTGCCATCAAAAACGAGCTGGTCAACTGTCTCAAAGACTCCCCCTGTGGGGTTAACGAACGCCTCATGACTCTTCGACTCACCCTATCCCGGAACCAATGTGCCACAGTCATCAGTGCGTATGCTCCAACACTCGATGCGACAGATGAGACCAAAGAGGGCTTTTACTCCAACCTCGAAAAATCCCTGTTCTGCGTCCCCGCGGACAACAAACTTATCCTCCTTGGTTACTTCAATGCCAGGGTTGGCAAAGACACAGCCCTATGGGATTGGCAGAGAGGGGGTAAGGAAAGCCAACTCCAATGGTACCCTACTGACAAAATGTCTAGAACATGAACTTCTCATCACTAACACTTTGTTCCGCCAGAGGGACAAATACAAGGCATCGTGGCAACACCCTCGCTCCAAACACTGGCACCTGCTTGACTATGTCATCGTCCAAGCCAGGGATCGCAAGGATGTGCACATCACACGCGCCATGATAGCAGCTGATGACTGCTGGATGGACCACTGCCTAATCTGATCTATCATCGACATTAACATAGCCCCAAAGTGGAGGGGACAGCAGAAGCAGCACCGCAAAAAAGTCAATGCCGGAGCACTTAAAGACCCAGCTAAGAGAGCCCTTTACAGCCAACGTCTCACAGCTAACCTGGGGTGCCTTGATGACCCCGAGACGCAGAATGTTCACAGCACTTGATCTGCCCTCCAGACCTCCATAATCAGTGCCTGCAAAGAAACGCTCAGTCACTCAACCAGGAAACACCAGGACTGGTTTGATGAGAATGATCAGAAGATCCAAGAGCTAATAGATCGCAAGTGCAGAGCATTTCTGAGCCTTAAGCAACAACCCAACTCGGGAGCAGCAAAGCAACATTACAGGCGGCTCAAGGCTGAGGTCCAACAAAAACCCACGACCTAAAGAACAGGTGGTGGATGGAGAAAGCACAGGAGATACAACAACTGGCCGACAGCCATGATGTGCGAGGAACCTATGGTTCAAACTGCCAAGGCCCCACCCCACTGCTGGCCAAGAACGGGAAAACACTCATTAAGGACACCGAGGCAGTCAGGGCCCGCCAGAAGGAGCACTTCGAAGATCTCCTCCATCGAGACTCTGCCTTTGACTCGAGTGTTTTTGACTCCATCCCGCAACATGTGACCCGCCACCACCTCAGTGAAACACCAACGCTGCACGAGGTTGGAAAAGCCATAAGACAGCTCAAGAACAACAAGGCTACGGATGCGGATGGAATCCCTGCTGAGGTGCTAAAGTATGGCGGAGAGCGCTGCTGGCGCGGATACATGACCTCATCTCTCTCATCTGGAGGGAGGAGAGCATCTCGGGAGAGTTCAGAGATGCAGTGATCATGACCATCTTTAAAAAACGGGACGAGTCCGACTGCGGCAACTACAGAGGAATCTCCCTGCTATCAGCCACTGGGAAAGTCGTCGCTAGAGTCCTCCTCAACAGTCTTCTCCCTGTGGCCGAGGAGCTCCTCCCAGAGTCACAATGCAGATTTTGTCCCCTACGGGGCACAACAGACATGATGCAGGGAGCAGCGGCAGTCCTTATACAGGGCCTTCTTCGACCTTACAAAGACCTTTGACACTGTCAGCCGCGAGGGTCCATTTCGGATGCCCCCAAAAGTTCGTCAACATCCTCTGCCTGCTCCACGACGACATGCAAGCTGTGATCCTTACCAACGGATCCATTACAGACCCAATCCACATCCGGACCGGTGTCAAACAGGGCTGCATCATCGCTCCAACCCACTTATCAATCTTCCTCGCTGCCATGCTCCACCTCTCAGTCAACAAGCTCCCCGCTGGAGTGGAACTAAACTACAGAACCAGTGGGAAGCTGTTCAACCTTTGCCGTCTCCAGGCCAGGTCCAAGACCGCCCAACCTCTGTCGTCGAGCTACAGTACGCGGGCGACACCTGCGTCTGCGCACATTCAGAGGCTGAACTCCAGGACATAGTCGACGTATTTACTGAGACGTACGAAAGCATGGGCCTTACACTAAAAATCCGTAAGACAAAGGTCCTCCACCAGCCTGTCCTCGCCGCACAGCACTGCCCCCCAGTCATCAAGATGCACGGTGCAGCCCTGGACAACGGGGACCATTTCCCATACCTTGGGAGCCTCTTACCATCAAAAGCAGACATTGATGAGGAGATTCAACACCACATCCAGTGCGCCAGCACAGCCTTCGGCCGCCTGAGGAAAAGAGTGTTCGAAGACCAGGCCCTCAAATCTACCACCAAGCTCATGGTCTACAGGGCTGTAATAATACCTGCTCTCTTGTATGGCTCAGAGACATGGACCATGTACAGTGGACACCTCAAGTCGCTGGAGAAATACCACCAAGGATGCCTCCGCAAGATCCTACAAATCCCCTGGGAGGACAGACGCACCAACATTAGCGTCCTCGACCAGGCCAACATCCCCAGCATTGAAGCACTGAGCACACTTGATCAGCTCCACTGGGCAGGCCATATTGTCCGCATGCCAGACACGAGATTCTAAAAGCAAGCGCTCTATTCGGAACTCCTTCATGGCAAATGAGCCAAAGGTGGACAGAGGAAACATCCCTACCGACACCTGGGAGTCCCTGGCCAAAGACCGTTCTAAGTGGAGGAAGTGCATCTGTGAGGGCGCTAAGCGCCTCGAGTCTCATCGCCGAGTGCATACAGAAAACAAGCGCAGGCAGCGGAAGGAACGTGCGGCAAACCTGCCCCACCCTCCTTTACCCTCAATGACTGTCTGTCCCACCTGTGGCAGTGACTGTGGCTCTCGTGTTGGACTGTGCAGCCACCTAAGGACTCATTCTAAGAGTGGAAGCAAGTCTTCCTCGATTCCGAGGGACTGCCTATGATGATGATAACAATACTAGTCTCCTCCGACGTACAGCTCAATGGGATTGCCCTCACTTGGTTCCATTCTTACCCATCCAATGTGTGCCAGAGCACCTTCAACAAAGACTTCTCTTCCTGTCCCTGCACTATTGCCTCCAGAGTCTCCAGGAATGTATCTTTGGCCCCTCACCTTCCAAATCTACATGCTGTCCTTGGCAACATCATCTGAAGACGTGCATAGTTTTGCTTTGACAAGTTCACTGCCCAGAAGCCAACCTGATTGACAGGTTTGGCTGTTCTAGCTGGGAGCACTTGGGCCTGGGAAACCAGCTGGCCATGGTTAAACCTGAAAAGCAGATTAAATCAGAGGCTGCCAACCTGATTAAAATATTTAATTGGTCAATCCGCCTCCTCGGAGTGTGTTGGCTGCCTGCCCCATGTCCCACCTCCGTTAAACCCAGAAGTGGGTGGGTTGGACGCTGGCTGGGGTCAGGTTTGAGACTTTTACACTATTAACATCTCAACCAACCCCAACCCACCTGTTTTGGGGAATTAAGCTTCAAACCTTTGGGCTGGAAATTTTCCAAAATTGCGCCCAGTTTTTCGACGACATTTTGCCGTTTTTGTCGGAAAATGGTGAACTGGGAAATTCGTTGAAGTCTTGCACCAGCGGTTTTTAAATACCGCTGGGGAGCGGACTGCCGGCATGCAGGACTAGAAAAAGCGCTTTCATCGAAAATTTGGCTCTGGCAGTGCAGTCGTAGATAGGATCAAAATAAACTCCGGGGAAAAACCTGCATTGCAGCCCTTGGAACAGCAATAGTTACTTTTTAATTCTTTTGCAGTGATTCGATAGTTAAGTGTCTTGTAAATGTTTTGTGATTTTTTATTTTTGTTTTTCGGAATCTTTTTTTTTGTGTTTTCCCCCTCCCTAGGCCCAACTTGCAGCGGTATCGGCCTTGGAGAAAAGTTGCAGAAAATTCGCGGTTTGCGCCACGGATGCCTATGCTACACCAATTTTTACCGCGGGCTGCATTTTTTCAGGAATGTTAGGCCTCGGAATCATGGCAGAGTCATAGCGGCATTTTTGTCGGAAAAACAGCGCTATGACCAAAAATGGAATTTCTAGCCCGCGTGGAATCAGCTTCCACATTTACGCTAATGACATACAGCTGTACCTCTCCATCACCTCTCTTGAACCCTCCACTACTTCTCTATACATCCAGTCTTGGGAAGATTTCACAAGAGGAAAGGGGGTAGTCTGGAACATGAGAGGCCTAAACTTTCTCATGGGGCCTGTAGAAGCAAAAGTGTTCACCCTGGTCCCACAACAAAAGTTTAAAAAAACTTGCTTGGGCCTCTTCCGGTTCTGGATCCTCTTCTTGCTGTCTTCCCCTAGCTGGAAAGCCACAACAGCTATCCCGCTCACAGTTACAATTGTAGTCAGGGCCCAATGATGTCATCAGATCCTAATCTGAATATTTTAAAAAGGATCCTGCTAGTTTCAGGGGCGTATACTTGCTGCCTTTTCAGGAGAACAGCAAACATTGAACACAGTGGGATCATGTAGACGTTAGCAGGTAAGTCACCTGGCCAAGTTTAACTGCCCACCCACCCACCTGCTGGTTAGGGCTAATGGACCCAAGTTTGCCCCCAGGGTTAGAACGGCGCACCTCCGTGTGGTGCGCCGACTTTTTGGAACAGAAACGGGGCCTATTATTTACCTTCGTATTCTCTCCGCAGTCCGATCGATCCAGGCCCTTGGCTCAGCGCAGCAGAACATGTGGAGGGCAGAGCCAGGTCCCGGCGCTGAAAACAATGCCAGGACCTATGCACATGCGCGCTAGAGTGTGCGCACATGTGAGCAGGCCCCCAATGGCCCTAGCAACGTTATTTCAATGGCTGTGCCTATGTGTTGGCGCACGATTTGATTTAAAGTATCTTGAATATTTTATGATGATTGGGATCTTTACAGCATAACTTGCCGAAGGCATTATTGTCAACCAGCAAGTCAAAGGCAGGAGATGCTTGGCAACAGGGTTAATGTGCGTGTGGGGCACATGAGCATTCAGAGAGTGGGGGCGGCTTCATGCAGCGTGTGAAAGTGAAGGAACAGGCCAAGAGGAGGCGAGGCAGATGGGGACTTGGCTTGAGCTGAATTACCAAGCTGGCTGAGGCCAGAAAAGCAAACTTTGAGCGAAGCAAGGCAAACAACCAACAGCTGCTGGCACCCATCCAATATGGTTTGTGACGTTATTTTGTTGACCAAATCGAATACATTTTGTGCATGTGTATGTCTCTCTCTATCTCAAAAAATCCCCCCTCCCCACTCTCCTCCCCACTCTCCTCCCCCCTGTTCCCCCCCCGTTAAGATGCTGCATTCACCATCCCAGGCCCCCCCCACCCCCAAGCCTGCCGCGTTGAGCCTTCTCCCTCCCCCCACCCCCAGATGCCGCGTTCTCCTGCATCTATCCCAAGCCAAAGGGACTCCCGTACGGCCAGCCGCTGCCGAGTTTAGTTGAAGGATTTACTTCAGTTCTTTATTTGTTAATTTAATTATTTACTTCAGTTTTTTATTTTTTATTGAATGCTTAATACTTTTTGCGCTTTGTTTGGTGCTTGGCAGTACTTTAAATGTAGTTACTTGCGCCGATTCCTTAACTCTAGGTAAGGTTTTTCTGTGCGGACAGAAGTGGCAACATACGCTGGCCTAAGTTAATTTGGAGCAACTATTTGCTGGCCAAACTTGCTTAAATGGCCAAAACAGGCGTAAGTGGCTGGGAACACACCGTTTTGAAAAAAAAACTAAACTAAAAAACCTAAATAACTCACTACACTGGCACAAATTAAATGGTCAGAATTGCAACTAAAAAGATACTCCAGAAAAATCAAGTTACTACAAAAAAAATGGAGCAACTCTATAACTTCCGAGAACCACACACCATAGCCTTGCGATATATGGACACCAACATGCTAACCGATTGATTCCAGAGCCTTGAAACTCAGCAGGACACAAACATAACCTAGCCAGATACACCCAAAACTAAAGTATTGTATCCCAAAATGTTCACACAGTAAACACAACCTACCTATCAGTCCCAGCAGTCAAGAGCTGACTTGCACGAAGGCAGACTTATTAGCTTAGCCCAACATCTCCGAATAACCAAAATCACATTACAGACCAGAAATCCACATTTCAAATATTTAAAACAACCTTTGAATGCTGTCTGACATCACAGCTCAAATGTGAATACAGGCCACTCTCGATTATCCGCACACGGATGCAACGGGAAACCGTTGTAACGGCATTTAAAACTCCGTGTGTGTGAGCGCTGCTGTAGCCGCTGTCTCTCGCGGCCGCCGCTGACGTTGGTGTCCTTTCGGCCCGGGAAGGAATCGCGCTCCGGAACCCCGGAGCTAGACAATCTCCTCCTCGAGGCCACCTGCATGCATGCTGGTAATGACCATACTTAACTGCCGTGTTACTGTTCATAGCTGATTGCACAGTATTTATTCATTGAAGTTTTAATTTTATAATGTCAACTCGCTCTAATGGAGAAATCGTTTACCCAGCATAGCCCAATCCCCGAGGGATCCGGATAATCGAGAGTTGCCCGTACAATAAGAATCAAATTTTTAAATGGAAAAACCGAGGAGGAAGATCCATGATGCACGGCAGTTAGTTTATGTAAACAGTTAGGTAGCTGCAATAAGATGTAGTGTGATTCAGAATAGCACTGTGCCATTTCTATTTCCAAAACGCCTTCCTTAGTGGCATTGTCCAATTACTGCTAATGAGTGCCGAGCTACAGCTAGGTTTTCTGCTCTGGACATCCAGCCACTGGGCGTTGGATTGAATCTGCTCATATTTAATTCACTAATAGCCATTTAAACAGCCATCAGACATATTTCTATGCCTTTGTTTGTTATAGATTGTAGCCACATCTCTGATGAAAGGATATTTCCCTATCCCCAGGTCAATCAATACCCTTAAAACCAGTTAAATTACTAGTAAAATTGTAGATGAAATGGCAATCAGTGTGGTCTGCTGGATCGTGAATCTGAGACAAAATATGGCCGTAAAATATTGAATCAGCCTTTTGTGTTGCACTATACTGAGCTTCTGTATTCAAGAAATTCAAAACTCTCTGAAAGACTAGTAGTTATTTTCATATTGGACTGTTCAGCCACCTAAGAACTCATTTTAAGGGTGGAAGCAAGTCCTCCTCGATTCCAAGGGACTGCCTATGATGATGATGATTAATATTCTGAAAATGTTTGGAATTTAATTGAATGCTCTATTTCTTGTACGATTTTTTATATTTTGCAGTTGAAATTCAGTGCTGCTTTTTATAGCACAAGGCAGCCATAACAACATAAGAACATAAGAAATAGGAGCAGGAGTAGGACATATGACCCCTCGAGCCTGCTCCACCATTTAATACGATCATGGCTGATCCGATCATGGACTCAGGTCCACTTCCCTGCCCGCTCCCCATAACCCCTTATTCCCTTATCGGTTAAGCAACTGTCCATCTCTGTCTTAAATTTATTCAATGACCCAGCTTCCACAGCTCTCTGAGGCAGAAAATTCCACAGATTTACAACCCTCTGAGAGAAGAAATTCCTCCTCATCTCAGTTTTAAATTGGCGGCCTCTTATTCTAAGATTATGCGCCCTAGTTCTAGTCTCCCCTATCAGTGGAAACATTCTCTCTGCATCCACCTTGTCAAGCCCCCTCATAATCTCATAGATTTCAATAAGATCACCTCTCATTCTTCTGAATTCCAATGAGTAGAGGCCCAACCTACTCAACCTTTCCTCATTGAGCGAGGAGTCCGTACACAGCGAGGAGTCTGCACAGACAGCTTGGAGTCTGCACAGAGCGGGAGAGTCAGAGGTCGGGACCCAGAGCGGGAGAGTCGGAGGTTGGGACCCAGAGCGCGAGAGTCGGAGGTCGGGACTCAGAGCAGGAGAGTCGGAGGCCCTGCTGGCCTGCTGGTGAGTTGGGAGGTCGGTGAGTCGGTGAGTCTGGAGGTCGGTGACTGAGTCGGGAGGTCGGCGTGTCGATAGGCCCTGTGAGGTCGGCGAGTCAGGAGTTCGGAGGCCGGGAGTTCGGAGGTCTTGGAGGTCGGTGAGGTAAGTTGGTAAGTAGCTCTCTTTTCTCTATTTCTTTTGAAGTAGACTTTAAATTAGATAAGGCTAACAAGAGGGATGGCAGTGCAGCTCAGTCCCGTGGAGTGCACATCCTGCAGCATGTGGGAAGTCCTGGACGCTTCACACAGCCTAGACAACCATGTGAGCAGGATGTGTTTCCAGCTTCAACTGCTCGAGCTCCGCATTTCGGAGCTGGAGCAGCGGGTGGAGTCAATACGATGCATTCGCAAGGCTGAGAACTATGTGGATAGCATGTTTCAGGAGGTGATCACCCCACAGCTTAAAGGCGTTCAGGTAGAGGAGAAGTGGGTGACCACTAGATGTAGTAAGTGTACTAGGCGGGTAGCACAGGAGTACCCCCATGAGTCCATCTCGCTTTCAAACCAATATTCACTTCTGAGTATCGGTAAGGACGATGTTGCCTCTGGGGAGTGCAGCCAGAGCCAATTCTAAGGCACCACGGGTGGCTCAGCTGCACAGGGGGGAGGGACAAAGAATAAAAGAGCCCTAGTGATAGGGGATTCTATAGTTAGGGGAACAGACAGGCGTTTCTACGGCTGTAGACGTGACTCCCGAATGGTTTTGTGCTTCCCTGGTGTCAAGGATGTCACAGGGCATCGTGGGGGGGGGGGGGGAGGGTAAACAGCTAGAGGTCATGGTCCATATCGGGACCAACAAGATAGGTAAAATGAGGGATGAGATCCTATAGGAAGAAATCAGGGAGCTAGGAAGAAAATTAAAGGGTAGGATCTCAAAGGTAGTATCTCCGGGTTACTACCGGTGCCACGTGCTTATGAGTATAAGAATAAAAGGATAGAGAGGATGAACACATGGCTGTAAAGTTGGTGTAGGAGGGAGGGCTTTAAATTCTTGAGGCATTGGGACCGCTTCTGGGGGAGATGGGACCTGTACAAACCGGACGGGTTGCACCTCAACAGTGCCGGGACCAATATCCTCGCGGGGAGTTTTGCTAGTGCTGTTGGGGAGAGTTTAAACTAGCTTGGCAGGGGGATGGGAACCTGAGAACAAATTGAAAAGGGAAGGAAGTAAAGCAGAAATTGGATAGCAAGAATCTAGAAAGCGAATCTGTAAGACAGAGGAAGCAGGGCTTAGTATGTAGTAAGTGAGGTGGTCTTCCTGTGCTGAATGGTATATACTTTAATGCAAGGAGTATAGCGAATAAGACGGATGAGCTAAGAGCACAGATAGACACTTGGGAGTATGACCCTATAGCCATTACAGAAACATGACTGAAAGAGGGGCAGGTTTGGCAGATCAATATTCCTGGCTATAGAATATATAGACACGATAGAGAGGGGATAAAAAGGCGGGGGGGGGGTGGTGGGGGGGTTGCGGTATTGATTAAATAAACTATTACAGCGGTGAGGAGGGATGATATGTTAGAGGGATCATCAAATGAGGTCATACGGGTCGAATTGAAAAATAAAAAAGGGGTGATCACACTGCTGGGCATGTATTATAGACCCACAAACAGTGGGAGGGAGATAGAGGAGCAAATATGTAGGCAAATTGCTGTGAAGTCCAAAAGCCATAGGGTAGTAATAGTAGGGGATTTTAACTATCCAAATATTGATTGGAACAAATTTCGTGTGAAGGGTACAGAGGGTGCTGAATTTTTGAAAAGCATTCAAGAGAACTTTTTTAGTCAGTATGTAGCAAGCCCAACACGAGAGGGGGCAATCTTAGATTTAGTTTTGGGGAATGAAGCTGGGCTTCAAGGTTGAAGGGGTATTAGTGGGAGAGCACTTGGGTGCCAGTGACCATAAGTCAGTCAGATTCAAGTTGGTTATGGACAAGGACTAGAATAGGCCTGGAATAAAAGTTCCAAATTGGGGTAAAGCTAATTTTGCTAAGTTAAGGAGTGATATGGCCATAGTGGACTGGAAACAGCTACTTGTGGGTAAATCAGTGTCGGAACAGTGGGAGGCATTCAAGGAGCAGATCCGGAATGCTCAGGCCAAACATGTGCTCTTAAAGTAAAAGGCTGGGAAAAATAATTCTAGAGCCCCCTGGATGTATAGGGACTTACAGGGGAGGATTAAATAAAAAAGGGACGCTTATGTCATATACCAACAGCTAAATACTATAGAATCTTTAGAGGAATATAGAAAGTTAAGAGGCAAAATTAAAAAGGATATTAGGTATGCTAAGAGAGAGCATGAGAAATTCTTGGCCAGTAAAATTAAGGAAAACCCTAAGATGTTCTATAAATATATTAAGATTAAGAGGGTAACTAAAGAAAGGGTAGGGCCTATTAGAGACCATGAGGGTAATCTTTGTGTGGAGGTGGAAGATGTTGGTAAGGTTCTTAACGAATACTTTGCATCGGTTTTCACAAAGGAAAGGGGCAATGCAGATACTGCTATCGAGGAGGAGTGTGATATTCTGGATGAAATAAATATAGTGAGAGAGGAAATATTAAGGGGTTTAGCAGCTTTGAGAGTGATAAGTCCCCAGGACCGGATGAAATGCATCCCAGGCTGTTGAGTAAAGTAAAAGAGGAAATAGCAGAGGCCTTGACCATCATTTTCCAGTCCTCTTTGGATCTGGGCATGGTGCTGGAGGATTGGAGGACTGCTAATGTAGTACCCTTGTTTAAGAAGGGAGAAAGGGATAGGCTGAGTAATTACATACCTGTCAGCCTAACCTCAGTGGTGGGAAAATTATTGGAAAAAAATCCTGAAAGACAGGATAAATCTGCATTTGGAAAGGCAACGATTAATTAGGGACAGTCAGCACGGATTTGTTAAGGGAAGATCGTGTTTGACTAACCTGATTGAATTTTTTGAGGAGGTAACCAAGAGGGCCAATGAGGGTAATGCGTACGATGTAGTATATATGGACTTTAGCAATGCTTTTGATAAAGTCCCACATGGTAGACTGGTCATGAAGGTTAAAGCCCATGGGATCCAGGGCAAAGTGGCAAGTTGGATCCAAAATTGGCTTGGAGGTAGGAAGCAAAGGGTAATGGTTAATGGATGTTTTTGTGACTGGAAGGATGGTTCCAGTGGGGTTCCGCAGGGCTCAGTACTGGATCCCTTGCTTTTTGTGGTGTATATCAACAATTTAGATTTGAATATAGGGAGTATGATTAAGAAGTTTGCAGACGACTCTAAAATTGGCTGTGTGGTTGATAATGAAGAGGAGGATATCAATCTACTGGTTAGTTGGGCAGAGCAGTGGCAATTGGAGTTTAATTCAGAGAAGTGTGAGGTGATGCACTTTGGGAGGGCTAATAAGGAAAGGGTATACACATTAGGCGGTAGGCCACTTAATAGTGTAGATGAACAAAGGGACCTTGGCGTGCTTGTCCACAGATCCCTGAAAGTAGCAGGCCAGGTGGATAAGGTAGTTAAGCAGGCATACGGAATGCTTGCCTTTATTGGCCGAGGCATAGAAGATAAGAGCAGGGAGGTTATGCTTAAATTGTATAATACTTTCGTTAGGCCACAGCTGGAGTACTGCGTGCAGTTCTGGTCACCGTGTTATAGGAAGGACGTGATTGCACTAGAAAGGGTGCAAAGGAGATTTACTAGGACGCTGCCTGGAATGGAGAATCTTAGTTATGAGGACAGATTGGATAGGCTGGGTTTGTTCTCATTGGAACAAAGGAGGTTGAGAGGATACCTCATTGAGGTATACAAAATATTGAGGGGCCTGGATATAGTGGATAGTAAGGGCCTATTTCCATTGGTGGAGGGGTATATAATGAGGGACATAGTTTTAAGGTGGTTGGTGAAAGGTGTTATGTACTTAACCCTTTGTCACCTGCATCACACCTGACCACCAAAGGACCCACCTGTTGGAGTCCCAAGGGATCCAAGCATCCCTTGGGAGCACTGTATATAAACAGGCTACGCAAGAGGTACCTACACTCTGGAATTGTAATAAAGAAGCTAAGGTCACACTTGCTCATTACACACAGTACTCAATCTAACCATTTATTATGAGTGTAACAATTGGCGACGAGGTAACGAACAACCGCGTGAAAATGCAAAGAACGGCATCCTGGAGAAGTTCTCAGAAGGGGATGATTGGGAGGCCTTTGTGGAGAAACTCGACCAATACTTCATGGCCAACGAATTAGAAGGGGCCGAGAATGCCACCAAACGAAGGGCGATCCTCCTAACTGTCTGTGGGGCAACAACCTATGGCTCATGAAGAATGTCCTTGCCCTGGCAAAACCAACAGAGAAAGCCTACGAAGAATTGTGTACGCTGGTCCGGGAGCACCTAAATCCTAAGGAAAGCGAAAAGCGATTGATGGTGAGATATCGGTTCTACACGTGTCAACGATCTAAGGACTAGGAAGTGGCAAGCTATGTTGCTGAACTAAAGCGCCTCACAGGACATTGTGGGTTTGAGGGATTCCTAGAACAAATGCTCAGAGACTTTTTCGTACTGGGCATCGGACATGAGAAAATCATTCGCAAACTGTTGACTGTAGAAACTCCGAACCTGAGTAAAGCCATACCGATAGCCCAGGCATTTATGTCCACCAGCGACAACACTAAGCAGATTTTGCAGAACAAAGAAGATTTGGCCAGTACTGTGCATCAAGTAACGTTGGTTTTGAGCAGAAATGTACATGGCAGAACGTACACGCTGGCTGCTGTGGCCCTACCTCAACTGACCCAGAGTTCGCTATCATCTGTTAATACGAGGCAGTTAACACCCTGTTGGCACTGCAGAGGTGATCATCGGCCCCATCAATGCCACTTTAAGCACTATGCGTGCAATGGTTGCAGAACAATGGGACACCTCCAACGAATGTGCAGGCGAGCTGCAAACCCGGCAAACCCTGCAAACCACTACATTGCAGAGGAAGATCGATCCACAGTGGATCAGACTGAATTGGAAACTCGTACTGAGGAGGCAGAAGTGTACGGGGCACACACCTTCACGATGAAATGCCCACCTATTATGTTGAAAGTTGAACTGAACGGCATTCCAGTATCTATGGAGCTGGACACGGGGGCAAGTCAGTCCATAATGAGTAAAATGGCCTTCGACAGGCTGTGGGGAATGAAGGCACACAGGCGCAAGCTTAGCCCCATTCACACTAAAGTAAGGATTTACACCAAGGAACTGATCCCTGTAATTGGCAGCGCTGAAGTCAAAGTCTCCTATGATGGAGCAGTACACGAACTTCCACTGTGGATTGTGCCAGGGGATGGCCCCACGTTGTTTGGCAGAAGCTGGCTGGGGAAAATCCCGTGGAACTGGAACGACATCCAAACGCCTTCGTCCGTCGACGACACCTCATGCACCCAGGTTCTAAGCAAGTTCCCATCGTTGTTCGAGCCAGGCATCGGAAGCTTCTCGGGGGCGAAAGTGCAGATCCATTTGGTTCCTGGTACATGACCCATCCACCGCAAGGCTCGGGCGGTACCGTACATGATGCGTGAAAAAGTGGAAATCGAGCTGGACAGGCTGTGACGCGAAGGTATCATCGCGCCGGTGGAATTCAATGACTGGGCCAGTCCAATTGTCCCGGTACTCAAGGAGAATGGTACGGTTAGAATTTGCGGGGTCTATAAAGTAACGATTAACCATTTTTCGCTGCAGGCCCAGAACTCACTACCCAAGGCAGACGACCTATTTGCGACCCTGGCTGGAGGGAACACATTCACCAAGCTGGACCTGACCTCGGCCTACACGATGCAGGAGTTGGAGGAGTCTTCGATAGGTTTCACCTGCATCAACACGCACAAAGGTCCGTTTATCTACAACCGGTGCCCGTTCGGGATTCAGTCGGCCGCGGCAATCTTCCAGCGGAACATGGAGAGCCTACTAAAGTCGGTTCTTTGCACAGTGGTCTTCTAGGATGACATATTGGTTACAGGTCGGGACACCATGGAGCACTTGAAGAATCTAGAGGAGGTTTTTAGTCGGTTGGATCGCATGGGGCTCAGATTGAAACGCTTGAAGTGCGTTTTCCTGGCACAGGACGTCGAATTCTTAGGAAAGAGAATCGCTACAGACCACCGACACCAAGACGGAGGCCATCAAGAATGCGCCACGACTACAGAACGTGATGGAGCTGCGGTCGTTCCTGGAACTCCTTAACTACTTCGGTAATTTCCTACCTGGTTTAAGCACCTTAAAAAAAACCCTATGTGCGCTACTGCGCAAGGGAGACGACTGGGTATGGGGGAATTCACAAGAGACTGCCTTTAAGGAAGCCATAAACCTATTGTCTTCTAACAAACTGCTTGTCCTGTATAATCCATGTAAACGATTAGTGTTAGCTTGCGATGCGTCGTCATACGGGGTCGGGTGTGTTTTACAACAGGCTAATGAATCGGGGATTTTGCAACCGGTTGCGTATACATCCAAGAGTTTGTCCAAGGCCGAAAGGGCCTACAGCATGGTTGGAAAAGAGGCTCTGGCGTGCGTTTATTGGGTAAAAAAAATGTACCAGTACTTATTTGGCCTCAAGCTCGAGCTTGAAACTGACCACAAGCCGCTCATATTGTTATTCTCGGAGAGCAAAGGGATTAATACCAATGCCTCTGCCCGCATCCAAAGATGAGTGCATACAACTATGTAATCCGCCACAGATTGGGCACAGAGAACTGCGCAGATGCTCTCAGTTGGCTACCATTGCCCACCACCGGGGTGGAAATGGCAAAGCAAGCGGACTTTATCATGGAGGCATGGAGGCATTTGAGAACGAGAAGTCCCCCGTTACGGCCCGCCAGATTAGGACCTGGACCAGCCAGGATCTGTTACTGTCCTTGGTAAAAAACTGTTTTCTGCATGGGAGCTGGTCCAGTGTCCCATTGGAGATGCAGGAAGCGATTAAGCCATTCCACAGGCGCAAAGACGAGTTGTCCTTGGAGGCGGACTGTCTTTTGTGGGGCAATCGCGTGGTCTTGTCCAAGAAATGCAGAAACACATTTATTTGCGAACTGCACAACACCTACCCAGGCATCGTAATGATAAAAGCCATAGCCAGATCCCATGTGTGGTGGCCTGGCATCGACTCAGATTTAGAGTCATGCGTACGCCAGTGCAACACTTGCTCTCAGCTGAGCAATGCACCCAGAGAGGCACCGCTAGGTTTGTGGTCGTGGCCCTCCAAACCCTGGTCGAGGATCCATGAAGACAGACTGGAACGACTAGGCTTGTATTCAATGGAATTTAGAAGAATGAGAAAGGATCCCATAGAAACATCTAAAATTCTGCCGGGATTGGACAGGTTAGATGCAGGAAGAATGTTCCCGATATTGGGGATGTCCAGAACCAGGGGTCACAGTCTGAGGATAAGGGGTAAGCCATTTAGGACCGAGATGAGGAGAAATTTCTTCACTCAGAGAATTGTGAACCTGTGGAATTCTCTACCACAGAAAGTTGTTGAGGCCAGTTCGTTAGATATATTCAAAAGGAAGTTAGATGTGGCCCTTAAGGCTAAAGGGATCAAGGGTATGGAGAGAAAGCAGGAATGGGGTGCTGAAGTTGCTTGATCAGCCATGATCATATTGAATGGTGGTGCATGGCCTACTCCTGCACCTATTTTCTATGTTTTTATGTTTCTATGTCTCCTTTATTTAAGCTTAGTACATTGGTTTGAGATCCAACTTTCTCGTCCTCCATCTGAATTTGAAATTCAACCATGCTATGATCACTCATTCCAAGGGGATTTTTTACTCGGAGATTGTTTATTAATCCTGTCTCATTACACAGGACCAGATCTAAGATAGCCTGCCCCCTGATTGGTTCCATTACATACTGATCAAGGAACCCATCCCTTATGCACTCTATGAACTCTTCCTCATTAACAATAATGTATACCAACTGCAAGATCTACAGGCAGCAGTTCCATTTTAATTGGTCTACCATGGACTGCAGTCAGATACCTGCACTCCATAGTAAAATGCTGTGTGAGTTGACAGGATTTGGAACATCACACTCCCGTGCATTTTATATTGCTGGTGCCAGTGAAGATAGCCATTGCTTTCATTCTCACATCTATCAGCAGCATTCACACTCTACCACAATTGAAATCACTCAGACATCAATTTTCAGTTATTGCACAAATCGTTGCTGCTTTTCTCAAGAGGAGCCCTCCAGAATATTAACTTTCACTCAGCAGTAAATGAGGATCAAACAAAATCTCTTTTTCATACTGATCCTGACATCTCTAATATCCTGGGAGTTATCACATATACCCATTTGGTCACTTAATGTAATGGAAAAAGCATCCACACACCCATACAGGAGGCATGTTGATTCCAGGACTGTCATCCTGGCAGTGTTCCAAAGGTTCCTAGCACTTGCCACAACTTATTTATTCTTCCAGTGTCCTGGCCTCAACCAACAGTAATGAAACAGATTATCTGATCATTTATCTCACTGCTGCTTGTGGGGCCTTGATCTGTGCAAATTGGCTGCCAGGTGTGCTTACATGTCAACAGTGACTATACTTCAAAATTGTTTATGAAGTGCTTTGGGAAATCCTGAGGATGTGCAAGTCACTATATAAATGCAGGTTTATTTCTCCTTTGCTATATTGTTCAGTATTCTATTTACTTTGTTGATTGCTGCCCCATCGTGAGGAGATACTAAGTGCCAAATCTACTAACTGCCCTTGGTGTGCTTCAACATTCTTACCAATTTCTGCACCATTCATGAAGTATGTGTGTCACCCATTTTTTCTTCTTATCTCTGTATTTAATTGCATCTGTCATTATTATGCCTATCTTTTGGATGAGCCCTGCCTGCCAACTGAGGTTGACACAAAAGAGCCCATGGCACTATTTGAAGAAGAAATGGGAGTTCGCCTGTTATTTGGGTGCCATTCCTTTCTCTCCATCAAACAGAGATCGTCTGGTCATTCCTTCATTGCTGCTTGTGGGCCTTTAAGGTGATCAAATTAGCCTCTGCCTAAGAATAGTGATAGCACTTCAAACGTCGTTGGTTGTAAAATGCCTTTGGATGTCCTGAGGACATAACTGGTGCTTTATGTATTTTAAATATTTCGAATTTGACCTTTTGTAACATTATTATATCTGATATATAATCATACTATGATTAGTAATTCCTCTGGTGCATGAATGATCTACAGATCATAGCATTTTACCAGTGAGTAACACTGTGTAACATGGTGTGACTATTCACGTTGATATTAATGAAAGGACACCATGCATCCATCACATGCCCCTTCTACAACTGAATCACTACGAGAATCTACATTTGTTACGCTCTTATTTCAGTAGTTAGAAAATATATCCATTTTGAGTTGCAATAACTGAAAACAAACCATCAAATAAAAATAGCCAGAAATGAAACTGAAAAATTAATGAGAAATTAAGAAAACCAAGTTTGGTATTTGATCTCTTATAACATTGCTTTTGGACAACAGTATAATATTTTGTGCCACTTTCTCTTCATGTAATGGTCTTGCTAGACTGGGTGATGTGTAGTGAGAAGGGACTAATTAGCAATCTTGTTGTGTGAGGCCCCTTGGGGAAGAGTGACCATAATATGGTAGAATTCCTTATTAAGATGGAGAGTGACACAGTTAATTCAGAGACTAGGGTCCTGAACTGAAGGAAAGGTAACTTCGATGGTGTGAAATGTGAATTGGCTAGAATAGACTGGCAAATGATACTTAGAAGGTTGACGGTGGATAGGCAATGGCAAACATTTAAAGATCACATGGATGAACTTCAACAACTGTACATCCCTGTCTGCAGTAAAAATAAAACGGGGCAGGTGGTTAAACCGTGGCTAACAAGGGAAATTAAGGATAGTGTTAAATGCAAGAAAGAGGCATATAAATTGGCCAGAAAAAGCACCAAACCTGAGGACGAGGAGAAATTTAGAATTCAGCAGAGGAGGACAAAGAGTTTAATTAGGAGGGGGGAAATAGAGTATGAGAGGAAGCATGCCAGGAACATAAAAACTGACTGCAAAAGCTTCTATAGATATGTGAAGAGAAAAAGATTAGTGAAGACAAACAAAGGTGCCTTGCAGTCAGATTCAGGTGAATTTATAATGGGGAACAAAGAAATGGCGGGGCAGTTAAACAAATACTTTGGTTCTGTCTTCACAAAGGAAGACACAAATAACCTACCAGAAGTACTAGGGGACCGAGGGTCTAGTGAGAAGGAGGAACTGAAGGATATCCTTATTAGGTAGGAAATTGTGATAGGGAAATCGATGGGATTGAAGGCCGATAAATCACCGGGGCCTGATAGTCGGCATCCCAGAGTACTTAAGGAAGTGGCCCTAGAAATAGTGGATGCATTGGTGATCATTTTCCAACAGTCTATCGACTCTGGATCAGTTCTTATGGACTGGAGGTTAGCTAATGTAACACCATTTTTTAAAAAAGGAGGGAGAGAGGAAATGGGTCATTAAAGACCAGTTAGCCTGACATCAGTAGTGGGGAAAATGTTGGAATCAATTATTAAAGATGAAATGGCAGCACATTTGGAAAGCAGTGACAGGATTGGTCCAAGTCAACATGGATTTATGAAAGGGAAATCATGCTTGACAAATTTTCTAGAATTTTTTGAGGATGTAATGAGTAGAGTGGACAAGGGAGAACCAGTGGATGTGGTGTATTTGGACTTTCAAAGGGCTTTTGGCAAGGTCCCACACAAGAGATTGGTGTGCAAAATTAAAGCACATGGTATTGGGGGTAATGTACTGACGTGGATAGAGAACTGGTTGGCAGACAGGAAGCAGAGAGTCAGGATAAATGGGTCCTTTTCAGAATGGGAGGCAGTGACTAGTGGACTGCCGCAGGGCTCAGTGCTGGGACCCCAGCTATTTACAATATACATTAATGATTTAGAAGAAGAAATGCAGATGACACTAAACTGGGTGGCGGTGTGAGCTGTGAGGAGGACACTAAGAGGCTGCAGGGTGACTTGGGCAGGTTAGGTGAGTGGACAAATGCATGGCAGATGCAGTATAATGTGGATAAATGTGAGGTTATCCACTTTGGGGGCAAAAACATGAAGGCAGAATATTATCTGAATAGTGGCAGATTAGGAAAAGGGGAGGTGCAACGAGATCTGGGTGACATGGTACATCAGTCATTGAAGGTTGGTATGCAGGTACAGCAGGCGGTGAAGAAGGCAAATAGTATGTTGGCCTTCATAGCTAGGGGTTTTGAGTATAGGAGCAGGGAGGTCTTACTGCAGTTGTACAGGGCCTTAGTGAGGCCTCACCTGGAATATTGTGTTCAGTTTTGGTCTCCTAATCTGAGGAAGGACATTCTTGCTATTGAGGCAGTGCAGTGAAGGTTCACCAGATTGATTCACGGGATGGCTGGACTGACATATGAGGAGAGACTGGATCGACTGGGCCTTTATTCACTGGAGCTTAGAAGGATGAGAGAGGATCTCATAGAAACATATAAAATTCTGACAGGACTGGACAGGTTAGCTGCAGGAAGAATGTTCCTGATGTTGGGGAAGTCCAGAACCAGGGGACACAGTCTAAGGATAAGCCATTTAGGACTGAGATGAGGAGAAACTTCTTCACTCAGAGAGTTGTTAACCTGTGGAATTCCCTACCGCAGAGAGTTGTTGATGCCAGTTCGTTGGATATATTCAAGAGGGAGTTAGATATGGCCCTTACGGCTAAAGGGATCAAGGGGTATGAAGAGAAAGCAGGAAAGGGGTACTGAGGTGAATGATCAGCCATGATCTTTTTGAATGGTGGTGCAGGCTCGAAGGGCCGAATGGCCTACTCCTGCACCTATTTTCTATGTTTCTATGTTTGCTAGTTCTCTCGCATTCTAATTCATTCTGTTCTCCCATCTCTCTTTCATTTTGCCTTCCATTCTTTCTATCTCTTTGACTGTATAGCTTTGAAACACTTTCTATTGTCATTTCTGTCTGTCTCTGAGTCTTTCTCAATTATTCTGCATCTCTTAGTTCTTCTGTCACATTTTTTGTTTGAATGTCTCCCACTCTCTGTATAATTGTCATAAAAGTTAGTATTATCAGAATAGAGATAGAAAAGATTAAAATTAAAGTTAAAATTTAAAAACTAAAGGGGATAAAAATAAAAATGATGGAAATACTCAGTAGGTCAGGCAGCATCTGTGGAGAGAGAAACTGAGTTAATGTTTCAGGTTAATGACCTTTCATCAGAACTGGCGGAGATTAGAGAAGAGAAAAGAACAATAAGACAACACAAATCTGTTTCTTTTTTCTTTTATGTTAAATTGAGTTAATTCTGTTAAAAGATAATAGGGTAAGTTCCCAGTGTGGAACCGCAATCAAAGGAAGTATGGGTCAGAGATTGGGCTGTAACACTGATTTTCCAATCTGAGATTCCTTTGAGTGCATCTCCCAGCTGGCCACACAGGATCAGTAAATTTACAATAATAAAGTTTGTCATGCTTTGTGTGAAGCTTTATTACTGTTAAGCCGCTGCGATATTACAGATAGCTTGGTATCTATAGAGTGCAATGTGCAAACTGCAAACCAGAGTTTGAACTTCACTCCTCACCTGCTAAAGGAGGTCACACAATTCTTGACCAGCATATTCAAGGGTTTGTTAACTTGTCTCCTGAATTATAACACTACTTCCATGTGCTTTGGAAACTGCTTTGCATTGACACTGAATTGGCAGCTAATAATATCATAGTGTGTCAGCTGAAAACAAACAGAACTGGTCAGTTAGGTACAGGAGAGTTTTCCTGAACCTTGTGACAGTATAAATACTTTTACAACTGTGGCACGCCTCATCTCCAAGGGAAAATAAATATCTGAAAGGATACAGAGACGATGAACAAAAAATGATTTGGGACAAAAAATTTGAAGTTATAAAAGTAGTCTAACAGAACGGAAAAGAAGATTGCGAGGGGACAGGGTCCAGATCTTTAAAATGATGAAAGCCTATTTTGTAAACAGGTTATTAAACTTAAAGTGCGATTGTAGGACTGCAGGACATGAATACAAAGTTGTCACATTTATACCAGAGTTGGGTATTAGGCAACCATTATACAGCAAATTTGTAGATATATGATTTCTACCGAAAGTCGTTAACACTGTTTTAATTAACTTGGTTTAGAGAGGGCTGCAGTGGAAATTTAACCACTGCACAGAACTTGCATGGAAAATATGTTGATTTTTTTTTCAAAAGTGCTATTTATTAGCTCCTTGAGATAAAACATCTAAACTGATTATTAAAAGGATTGGAAGTTATTGGGATAACTATAGATACAGTTGAAGTTTTACCTCTGGTTGTTATTTTTGCCCAGGAGATTCAAAAGGTTGGGCAGAATCTGTGACAATGTACATACTACATATTTCATTGGAAGGAGCAGGGCTGATTAGCCAACTGGCCTTTCCTTTTGTTATATTTTAAGCACTGATCAATAGGAATGATTTAATTTTGCTCTGGGACACATTTACTGCCTACGTCCATATCAATGGGAGACATTAATTTTAGTATGTTAATAGTGAAATGACAACTCTGGTATGAGGAAGCCATATTTCAAACACTGGAATCACAGCCTACATCCATGGATCAAGGCTAATTCACAAGGATGAAAAAAAATAAGATGAAAATCTTTTTCCATGCAGTCAAGCTGAGACATTTATCTAATGGATAGCATCTGTGAAGTACTCAACATCTTTTCCACGCAAGCATTCTGCATCTGCTAGATCTCCTCTGGGGAGATCCATTCATTATTTCCATACAAACAATTCCAGATGTCTTTAGTGTAATGCTAGCTAGATGCCAGCATCAAATTACAGTTCATTACACAGGGGAGCTCTGCTCATTGAAAAGAAGCAATACGCAAGAGACATTCTATGGCCCACAGTGCATCTCAAGAGAGTACAATGGATTGCACAGCATTACATTATTGAGTATTATTCACTAAATAGTATATTCTGTAGGACACAATTATGAACTTTAATTGGCCAGGATTGCACCCGTTTTAAAGCCATTTTTTGGTATTAAGTGTTTTTTTGCCGCTAAAATTTTTTCCCGTCATTTTCTGATATTGGCCAGTGGTTTACCACCGGCATTAAAAAGTAACGACCTGCCTTTTTTCGAAACCGTTTTTGTGATATAACTCAGCGTCAAATATGCTGATATCGCCACTTTAGAAAAATTGACCAATACCGCCATTTTAAAATACCGCGAAAAATACCACCCAAAAAATGCAGGTCTTACCAGGTTGGATTCACGACAAAACTGGTGCTAACGGCACCATCTTAAAAAATGGTTCAGTGAATGAAAGCATTTGGAGGAAAGACTGCATTTTACACTTTGAGGTTTTTGTGAGATTATATTTCGTTTTTAAGGATGTTTAAAGACATTGAAAAGAATGTGGCCTGTGCTATCTCTGCCATTATTGCTGGCTGCTTTTGCTATCGAGCAGAGACCTGGAAGAAGGCTTATTCGACACCATTCATAATCATCATCATCATCATAGGCAGTCCCTCGGAATCGAGGAAGATTTGCTTCCACTCTTAAAATGAGTCTATAGGTGGCTGAACAGTCCAATATGAGAGCCACAGTCCTTGTCACAGGTGGGACAGGTAGTCGTTGAGGGAAAGGGTAGGTGGGACAGGTTTGCCACACGCTCTTTCCGCTGCCTGCGCTTGATTTCTGCATGCTCTCGGCGATGAGACTCGAGGTGCTCAGCACCCTCCCGGATGCACTTACTCCACTTAGGACGATCTTTGGCCAGGGACTCCCAGGTGTCAGTGGGGATGTTACACTTTTTCAGGGAGGCTTTGAGGACAGACGCACCAACATTAGCATCCTCGACCAGGGCAACAGCCCCAGCATTGGAGCACTGACCACACTTGATCAGCTCCGCTGGGCAGGCCACATCGTTCACATGCCAGACACGAGAGTCCCAAAGCAAGCGCTCTACTCGGAACTTGACAGCATTACCAGTGTAATCAAAGACATTGCAGACTATGGGGAGGAGGCCTTACCCCCAACGAGTTTACAGGGAGAAGTGCTCATACCTGCACCTGTCTGAGGCATAGTGCGTTAGAATGCTTCGCTTTCGAAAAGAGATGGTCACAGAGATATGCCAGCTGATAAAGGCAGACATGCAGCCTCCAAGCGTGAGGAGGACTGCACTGCCCGTTGAGGTGAAGGTGACTGCGGCACTTGCCTTCGATGCCTCCGGCTCCTTTCAGGCATCAGCGGGGGACAAATACTGCATCTCGTAGCACGCTACACATCACTGCATTCGCCAGGTGACTGCTGCATTGTTTGCACACAGGAAGTACTTCATCAACTTACCAATGACCAGGGAGGTACAGAATGAGAGGGCTATAGGCTTTGCATGACTTGCTGACTTCCCCAAGGTACAGGCTGCCATTGACTGTACGCACATTGCTCTGCGAACACCTTTTCAGGATCCGGAGGTTTAGCGAATGCGACCATACTCAGCGCATCATGGCAGCAAATGCAAAATTTCCAGGGAGCATCCATGGATGCTTTCATCTTGCGCGAGAGCAGTATCTCACAGCTGTTTGAGCATCAGCCAGAAGGCCAGAGCTGCATGCTGGGGGGCAAAGCTTACGGGTCACCACCTGGCTCATGATCCCCCCTCCACAAGCCTCAGACAGAAGCCAAGCATTGCTACAATAACAGCCATATAGCCACATGCAACATCGTCGAAAAGTCAATTGGAGTGCTGAAGCTTCCGATGCCTGGACCACTCTGGAGGCTCTGTGCAATACTCCCCTCAGCAGGTCGGTGAATTCACTGTGGTGTGCTGCATGCTACACAACTTAGCCATCATGAGGGGACAGGATTTGCCACTGGGGATTTGGAGAACCACCTCAGGAGAGAAGGGGGAGGAAGAAGAGGAGAAGGACGAGGATGAGGAACCCATGTCACCCCAACCACCCCCAGGACGACAGGGGAGGGGGTGCCATGGAGCTTTCGCCATTGCAAGAGCCTTGCGCCAGCAGCTGATAATTCACCACTTTGCATGAAGGCTGAACGGCACGTTTCATCATTGACTGCCCACTCTATCCCACCATGTTGACTATTTCCCCCTGTTATTCTGCAAATGAGACACTGCACAAGTTTGGTTTAGTTGAAAAAATAATTTTTAATTTATTAAACATTTCTACAGTTGCCTTTTAATGCAACTTTCAAAATGTTCATTTTATAACTTTAATAAAATTTTTGAATGTTAAACTTTTCAATTGTAAACATCACTTAAATAACAATAAACTAACCACTCATAGGCAGACCCTCGAAATCGAGGAAGACTTGCTTTCACTCTCAAAGTGAGTTCTCTGGTGACTGCACAGGAATATGGGAATTACAGTCTCTGTCACAGGTGGGACAGACAGTCGTTGAAAGAAAGGATGGGTGGGGAGTCTGGTTTGCCGCTTGCTCCTTCCACTGTCTGCGCTTGCTTCCTGCATGCTCTCGACGACGAGACTTCAGGTGCTCAGCGCCCAGCCAGATGCTCTTCCTCCACTTAGGGCGGTCTTTGGCTCGGGACTCCCAGGTGTCGGTGGGGATGTTGCACTTTATCAAGGAGGCTATGAGGGTGTCCTTGAAACGTTTCCTCTGCCCACTTGGGGATTGCATGCCGAGTAGAGCGTTTGCTTTGGGAGTCTTGTGTCGGGTATGCAGACAATGTGGCCTGCCCAACGGAGCTGGTTGAGTGTGGTCAGTGCTTCAATGTTGGGGATGATGGCCTGATCGAGAACACTGACATTGGTGCATCTATCCTCCCAGGGGATTTGCAGGATCTTGCGGAGACATAATTGGTGGTATTTCTCCAGCAATTTGAGGTGTCTGCTGTATATGGTCCACGTCTCTGAGCCATACAGGAGGGTGGGTATCACTACAGCCCTGTAGACCATAAGCTTGGTGCCAGATTTTAGGGCCTGATCTTCGAATACTCTCTTCCTCAGGCGACCGAAGGCTGCGCTGGTGTACTAGCAGCGGTGTTGGACCTCATCATCGATGTCTGCCCTTGCTGATAATAGGCTCCCGAGGTATTGAAAATGGTCCACATTGTCCAAGGCCGCACCGTGGATTTTGATGACAGGGGGTCAATGCTGTGTGGTGGGATTAGGTTGGTGGAGGACCTTTGTCTTATGGATGTTTAGTGTAAGGCCCATGCTTTCGTATGCCTCGGTGAAAATTTTGACGATGGTTTGGAGTTCAGTCTCTGAATGTGCGCAGATGCAAGCGTCGTCCGCATACTGTAGTTCAACGACAGAGGATGGGACAGTCTTGGATCTAGCTTGGAGGTGATGAAGGTTGAACAGGTTCCCACTAGTTCTATAGTTTAGTTCCACTCCAACGGGGAGCTTGTTGAACGTGAGGTGGAGCATTGCAATGAGGAAAATCGAGAAGAGGATTGGCGCTATGACGCAGCCCTGCTTGACCCCGGTCCGGACGTGGATTGGGTCTGTAATGGATCCGTTGGTAAGGATCACGGCCTGCATGTCATCGTGAAGCAGGCAGAAGATGGTGCTAAACTTTTGGGGCAGCCGAAATGGAGGAGGACGCTCCATAGTCCCTCGCGGTTAGCAACAACAACAAAAAGAAACTATAGACTAGTTAGCCTAACATCTGTGGTTGGGAAAATGTTGGAGTCCTCTATTAAAGAAGCAGTAGCAGGACATTTTGGAAAAGCAAAATTCTGTCAGGCAGAGTCAGTACGAATTTAGGAATGGTCATGTTTGACAAATTTGCTGGAGTTCTTTGAGGATGTAACGAACAGGGTGGATATAGGGGAACTAATGGATGTGATGTATTTGGACTTCCAGAAGGCATTTGACAAGGTGCCACATTGAAGGTCACTGCACAAGATAAAAGTTCACGGGGTTGGGGGTAATATATTAGCATGGATAGAGGATTGGCTAACTAATAAAGAACAGAGAGTTGGGATAAATGGTTCATTCTCTGATTGGCAAACAGTAACTAGTGGGATGCCGCAGGGATCAGTGCTGGAACCCCAACTATTTACAATCTATATTAACGACTTGGAAGAAGGGACTGAGTGTAACGTAGCCAAGTTTGCAGACGATACAAAGATGGAAGAAAAAGCAATGTGTGAGGACACAAAAAATCTACAAAAGGACATGGACAGGCTAAGTGAGTGGGCAACAATTTGGCAGATAGAGTGTAATGTCAGAAAGTGTGAGGTCATGCACTTTGACAGAAAAAATCAAAGAGCAAATTATTATTGAAATGGATAAAGATTGCAAAGTGCTGCAGTAAAGCGCGACCTGGGAGTACTCCTAACCTGGACTTTCAGGTATAAAAGGGGAAGCTCCACCCACCTTCATCACTTGAGGTCTTGGTAATAAAGGTAACTGGTCACAGAGTGACCTTCTCTCAAATATGGGCCTCGTGTGCATTTATACTGTATAGTAAGGACATATCATTGGTGATGAGAAACTAGGATTTAAACCACGCGAGTATGGCCATTAGCAGCACAGAAGAGAGGTACTCTGTTGGTGATGATTGGGACGACTTTATTGAGAGACGACAGCAAAGTTTTGTCACTAAGGAATGGTTGGGACAGGATTCGGCCGACAAACGCAGGGCTCATCTGACGGTTTGTGGATCCAGAATGTATTCCCTGATGAAGGACCTTCTAGCACCAGTGAAACTGGCGGACAAGACGTTCGAAGAGCTCAGTAAGTTGATCAGGGAACACCTTAAACCATCGAGCAGCATGCACATGGCGAGACACCAGTTTTACACGCACCGGCGGCGAGAAGGGCAAAGCGTTCCAGACTTCGTGGCAGATCCCCAGCGACTGGTGAGCCTATGTAAGTTCCCAGATGCATGCAGAGTGGAGATGCTGCGAGACATTTTTATTGAGGGCATCAGGCACACTGCGGTTTTCAGGAAACTGATTGAGACCAAAGACTTGACCTTGGAAGCGACGGCTCTGATAGCCCAGACATTTATATCAGGGGAGGAAGAGACCACAATGATGTATGACAAAAACTTGGCTCAAATGCGGCAAACGACTAGGGAGTCAACATTGTTAACGCGGCACACAGTTCTCTAGGCAGACAAGGACAATCGGACATGCCCCAGCATGTAGTCGAACCCAAAGGGGGAATTGAACAGAGACAATGGCTAGTTGAACGGTGATTCATGCCATCACAATGGACAATGCGGCTAGTAATGGGGCCATCAACACCTGTTAATGATGCGCTTAAGGACAGTTACAGAGACAATCAGAGGCAATCGACTGGCAATGGACCTTTTGTTTCCAACAACGGGGACTCCAGCTCATGCTGGAGATGTGGAGGCAAACACCCAGCCAGAGCTTGTATGTATCAGCAATATATCTGCAGAAACTGCAACGTCAGCGGTCACTTGGCGCGTATGTGCAGGAAGCCTGCAGCCAGGTTGATGTACGAGGAGGATGGGCCTGATGTAAGCCCTACGAGACCAAATGAATACTGGGGGAAATCGCTGGAAGCTGAAGTTCAGCGAGTTCATGTGGAGCACATATACAGTTCATATACCAGTACGCCACCGATAATGATGAAAGTGCTCCTCAATGGCATCCCAGTAATAATGGAGTTAGACACGGGGGCCAGTCAGTCCCTGATGAGTATCAAACAGTTCGAAAGGTTGTAGGTGTCCAAGGCCAGGAGGCCAAAATTATCGTCAATCGCTACGGACATATACAAAGGAGATCATTCCGGTGCCACGACCCACAAAGATTCAGAGAACAGGTTGCCACTCTGGATTGTCCCGGGCGACGGTCCCGCACTACTGGGAAGGAGTTGGCATGCCGTCATGAACTGGAAATGGGGTGATGTCAATGCAATTTCTTCTGTGGAGCGAGTATCATGCTCACAGGTCCTGGACAAATTTGACTCATTATTTCAACCCGGCATTGGCACTTTCATGGGGACCAAGGTAGTGATTCACATAAACCTGGATGTCAGGCAAGTACACCACAAGGCCAGAGCGGTGTCGTACGTGATGCGGGAAAAGATAGAATGCGAATTGGACCGCCTGCTGAGGGGAGGCATCATCTCGCCAGACGAATTCAGTGATTGGGTGAGCCCGATCATGCCGGTGCTCAAGGCGGATGGGTCGGTCAGGATATGTGATGATTACAAGGCCACCATCAATCGGGTGTCACTCCAAGACCACTACCCGCTATCGAGAGCGGAGGACCTCTTTGCAACGCTATCCAGTGGCAAACTTTTTTCAAAATTGGACCTGACCTCAGCTTACATGACCCAGGAGCTGGCAAGTGAGTCGAAGAAGCTGACCACCATCACGTCACACAAAGGGTTGTTTGAGTATAACAGATGTCCGTTCGGGATTCGTTCGGCCGCCGCGATCTTTCATCGAAATATGGAAAGCCTCCTCAAGTCGATTCCAAGGACATTGGTTTTTCAAGACAACATCCTCATCATGAGTCGCGATACTGAAGAACACCTCCACAACCTGGAGGAGGTGCTACGCAGACTGGACCGGGTAGGGCTGCGACTGAAAAAGGCGAAGTGTGTCTTCTTAGCTCCAGAGGTAGAATTCCTGGGGATGAGGGTAGCAGCAGACGGGATCAGACCTACTGCGTCCAAAACAGAAGCGATCCAGAGAGCACCCAGACCCCGTAACACGATGGAGCTGCGTTCGTTCCTGGGATTCCTGAACTATTTTGGAAACTTTCTTCCCAAATTGAGCACTCTGTTAGAGCCGCTACACGTGCTCCTACGCAAAGGTCGCGATTGGGTCTGGGGGGACAGCCAAGAAAGGGCTTTTGATAGAGCACGCAATTTGTTATGCTCCAACAAACTGTTAATGTTATATGACCCATGTAAGAAACTTGTTTTAGCGTGCGATGCATTGTCCTATGGGGTCAGGTGTGTGTTACAGTATGTGAATGCCAATGGTCAGTTATAGCTGGTAGCTTATGCCTCCAGAAGTCTGTCGCAGGCAGAAAGGGGCTACGGGATGGTAGAAAAGGAAGTGCTAGCATGTGTATATGCAGTAAAAAAATGCACCAAAACCTGTTTGGCAGGAAATTTGAGCTGGAGACAGATCACAAACCCCTAACGTACGTTTTGGCCAACAACAAGGCCATAAATTAGAATGCATCGGCCCGCATACAGAGGTGGGCACTCACGTTAGCCGCCTATGACTACACAATTCAGCACAGTCTGGGCACTGAAAACTGCGCCGCTGCACTCAGCTGGCTCCCACTAGCCACCATGGAGGGAGCAACTGAGCATAATGCTGAGATGGTCATGGCTGTTGAAGCTTTCAAAAGCGAAGGCTCACCCGTGACAGCCCGTCAGATTAAAGTCTAGACAAATAAAAAACCGCTACTGTCTTTAGTTAAGAAATGTGTCCTGAATGGGGACTGGGCAGCCACGTATGGGGCATGCCCTGAGGAATTTAAACCATTTCATAGGCGAAAGGATGAACTCTCGATTCAGGCCGATTGCCTACTGTGGGGAAACCGAGTAGTCATGCCCCAGATGGGCAGAGAGGTGTTTATCAGAGAACTTCACAATGAGCACCCGGGCATTGTCATGATGAAGGAAATTGCCAGGTGACACGTTTGATGGCCAGGGATAGATGCAGATCTGGAACTTTGTGTTCGCAGGTGCAACACGTGTGCTCAGCTGGGCAATGCACCCAGGGAAGCTCCCCTTAGCCCCTGGTCCTGGCCCGCCAAGCCATGGTCACACATCCATGTGGACTATGCAGGTCCTTCCATGGGAAAAATGTTTTTGGTTGTAGTAGATGCCTACTCCAAATGGATTGAGTGTGTCATTTTAAATTCAAGCACATCCTCTGCCACGCTAGAAAGTCTATGGGCAATGTTCGCCGCCCATGGTCGACCAGATGTCTTGGTCAGTGACAACGGCCCGTGCTTCACAAGCACTGAATTCCAGGACTTCATGGCAGGCAATGGAATTAACCATGTCAGAACGGCACCGTTCAAGCCAACCTCAAACGGCCAGGCGGAACGAGCAGTGCAGATAATCAAACAGGGAATGCTCAGAATCCAAGGGGGTTCCCTACAAAGACGCTTATCACACCTCCTGTTGGCCAATAGATCCCGAACACACTCACTCACAGGGGTTCCACCCGTAGAGCTGCTAATGAAAAGGACGCTCAAAACCAGGTTATCCATTATACTTCCTACTATGAAAGAAATTGTTGAGAGCAGGCATCAGTCACAATGTGACTACCATGACAGGAATGCGAGGGCGCGATGTATTGATGTCAATGACCCTGTTTTTGTCCTTAATTACGCTGCAGGGCCCAAATGGCCTGCAGGCACTGTGATTGCCAAAGAGGAGAATGGGTTTTGATAATTAAACTTACCAATGGACAAATCTGCCGCAAACACGTGGATCAAACTAAGAGGAGGTTCAGCAACCCCATAGAAGAAGCAGAGGAAGAACACGATGTAGAGTTTACTCCACCACAGGTGACCGAACACCGGAACCAAGTGGAAGAGAGCCCAGTCACTGTGGGCAGTCCAGACAGGCCTGAGGCATCGCAAACAGCAGACACTCAGGCTAGCGCCCAACAACCAGAACCCCAACTCAGGCACTGTACAAGGGAGCGTAAACCACCAGAGAGACTTAACCTGTGATCCCAATAAGACTTTGGGGAGGAGGTGATGTCATGTATTCAACTATCATTGTAACCCATGTATCAGCTGATCTAAGTGGTACACCTTGAGAACATTGACCACAGGGGGCGAACTTGTGGGAGATACTCCTAACCTGGACTTTCAAGTATAAAAGGGAAAGCTCCACCCACCTTCATCACTTGAGGTCTTGGTAGTAAAGATAACTGGTCACAGAGTGACCTGCTCTCAAGTATGGGCCTCGTGTGCATTTATACTGTATAGTAAGGACATATCAAAAGGGGCCGCCCATTTAAAACAGAGATGCGGAGAAATTTCTTCTCTCAGTGGGTTGTAAATCTGTGTAACTCGCTGCCTCAGAGAGCCGTGGAAGCTTGGACATAGAAATAGGCAGTTTATTAAACGATAAGGGGATAAGGGGTTATGGGGAGCTAGCGGGGAAGTGGAGCTGAGTCCATGATCAGATCAGCCATAATCTTACTGAATGGCGGAGCAGGCTCAAGGGGCCGTATGGCCTACTCCTGTTCCTATTTCTTATGTTCTTATGTTCTTAACAACAACAAAAGAACAAAAGACCAACAAAACAACAACAACCTCTGCAGCAAACATCCTTCAGTTGCAGCCACCTTCCCCTCCCCCCCTAATTTGAACCCCACCCGCCCTCGTCCATTGTTGCCCTTGGCCTTGCCCCTAACCTCACCCCTACCCCTACCCCCAGTGGACCCAAGATGTTTTTTAGCAGCGCGGCCAGGGTGCTGCTCTTGGGGGACAGATGTCGGAGACATCAATGGAAGCCCCGGAGAAGCTAGGGCTGTGGAAGGCCCGGCTTCTGAGTTGTGAGCCTCACCACTCACTGGTGCTGTCAGTCTGGGTGGCATGACATTGGGGACTGGAGTACCATGAGTCGCGACCATCAATTGCCATTTATCCCGATTCTCTGTTCTCTGTTAGTTAGCCAATCCTCTATCCATGCTAATATATTACCCCCAACCCCGTGAACATTTATTTTTTGCATTAACCTTTAATCTGGCACCTTGTCAAATGCCTCTGGAAGTCCAAATACACCACATCCATTGGTCCCCCTTTATCCACCCTGTTCAGTACATGCTCAAAAAATTTCAGCAAATTTCTCAAACGTGACTTCCTCTTCGTAAATCCATACTGACTTTGCCTGACCGAATTTTGCTTTTCCAAATGTCCTGCTACTGCTTCTTTAATAATCGACTCCAACATTTTCCCAAGCACAGATATTAGGCTAAATGGTCATTAATTTCCTACTTTTTGTGTAAGATTGCAAAATTCGGGGAAACCCCCCCCCCCAGTGTTTGGACTCATTGGAAAGGAAATTCGATTTGGGACTATCAGCCAGAAAGTTTGGGATCCTAAGAGGCATGTGGAAGAAATTACGAGTTTTAACCAAGTTTGGGATTTTAAAAGGCATATTGGGTCCGTGTGGAAAAAGGACTGCAAAACTGAGGAACAACTAGCCTCTAAAGAAGCCAGTCTTTGGGTATTGAAACCATCTGGGTATTGAAGCTAAACAAATTTTCTGGGGAATTGTGTAAACTCGAAAACCCTTCTCCCCAGGAAACATTAACATAGCAACAATTGACCCAGAGATAGCCAGCCATAGTTCCAAGCAGGAAACCCATCCAGCGCATACATAATGTTAATGGTCCATCCAGCCCACATGGAAAACCCAGGCCTAGCAGACAAATGCAAATACCAAAACTAATTTTCCCGATCCAGAAACGAGTTCGACAGATCGACACATCCGAAACGAGTTACCATTAACGAGCCCGCCAAAATATGACAAAGAAATGTCAAGCCCGCCAAAATTAAGACAAAGAATCGGGGCTGATTTGGTGCGCAGATTAGAACAACTCCCAAAGTATAACTGAGGCCCTGTTTTACGGGTTAGAGGCAGCAGCCTTAATGAGCCTTCCAGAGAGTTTTCTACACAGCCTTCAATGCAGCTCTTCTGAACATCAACATCTTCAGTCTCGACAACACTCCTGGGCCACACTGCTCTGTTGCCGATGAAGAAGGAAGAACATCATCAAGGCAGAGAAAAGCGGTTCCCAGTAACTTCGGACATCGCCATCGTGGCAGAAACTGACCACAGCCAACGTGGTAACATCGAAACCACCGCGATCGACAAATTCTAAGAACAAAATTCCTCAAGGAGAAACCAAAGATTCGAAAATTTCCACTCTACAATCTGTTCCTAGCTACCAACAGGTGAAACATTACCTAAAAGAACTTACAAACCTACTACTGATGGAAGAAACATGGAAACATAGAAAATAGGTGCAGGAGTAGGCCATTCGGCCCTTTGAGCCTGTACCACAATTCAATAAGATAATGACTGATCATTCACCTCAGTACCCCTTTCCTGCTTTCTCTCCATACCCCTTGATCCCTTTAACCGTATGGGATATATCCAATGAACTGGCATCAACAACTCTCTGCGGTAGGGAATTCCACAGGTTAACAACTCTCTGAGTGAAGAAGTTTCTCCTCATCTCAGTCCTAAATGGTTTACCCCTTATCCTTAGACCGTGTCCCCTGGTTCTGGAATTCCCCAACATCGGTAACATTCTTCCTGCATCTAACCTGTCCAGTTCCGTCAGAATTTTGTATGTTTCTATGAGATCCCCTCTCATCCTTCTAAACTCCAGTGAATAAAGGCCCAGTCAATCCAGTTCAGCCACCCCGGAAATCAGTCTGGTGAACCTTCGCTGCACTCCCTCAATAGCAAGAACGTCCTTCCTCAGATTAGGAGACAATATTCCAGGAGAGGCCACACCAAGGCCCTGTACAACTGCAGTAAGACTTCCCTGCTCCTATACTCAAAACCCCTAGCTATGAAGGCCAACATACCATTTCCTTCTTCACTGCCTGCTGTACCTGCATGCCAACTTTCAATGATTGATGTACCATGACACCCAGGTCTCGTTGCACCTTCCCTTTTCCTAATCTGCCACCATTCAGATAATAATCTGCCTTCGTGTTTTTGCCCCCAAAATGGATAACCTCACATTTATCCACATTCTACATCTGCCATCATGCATTTGCCCACTCACCTAACCTGTCCAAGTCACCCTGCAGCCTCTTAGCGTCCTCCTCACAGCTCACCCAGTTTAGTGTCATCTGCAAACTTGGAGATATTACACTCAATTCCTTCATCCAAATCATTAATGTATATTGTAAAGTACTGAGCCTTGCGGTACCCCACTAGTCACTGCCTGCCATTCTGAAAAGGAACCGTTTATCCCGACTCTCTGCTTCCTGTCTGCCAACCAGTTCTCTATCCACGCCACCCCCAATACCATGTGCTTTAATTTTGCACACCAATCTCTTATGTGGGACCATGTCAAAAGCCTTTTGAAAGTCCAAATGCACTACATCCTATGGTTCTCCCTTGTCCACTCGACTAGTTACATCCTCAAAAAATTCCAGAAGATTTGTCAAGCATGATTTCCCTTTCATAAATACATGTTGACTTGGACCGATCCTGTCACTGCTTTCCAAATGCGCTGTTATTTCATCTTTAATAATTGATTCCAACATTTTCCCCACTACTGATGTCAGGCTAACCGGTCTATAATTACCCGTTTTCTCTCTCCTTTTTTATAAAGTGGTGTTACATTAGCTATCCTCCAGTCCATAGGAACTGATCCAGAGTCGATAGACTGTTGGAAAATGATCACTAATGCATCCACTATTTCTAGGGCCACTTCCTTAAGTACTCTGTGGTGCAGAGTATCAGGCCCCGGGGATTTATCGGCCTTCAATCCCATCAATTTCCCTAACACAATTTCCTGCCTAATTAGTATATCCTTCAGTTCCTCCTTCTCACTAGACCCTTGGTCACCTAGTACTTCCGGAAGGTTATTTGTGTCTTCCTTCGTGAAGTCAGAACCAAAGTATTTGTTCAACTGGTCTGCCATTTCTTTGTTCCCCATTATAAATTCACCTGAATCTGACTGCAAGGGACCTACGTTTGTCTTCACTAATCTTTTTCTCTTCACATATCTATAGAAGCTTTTGCAGTCAGTTTTTATGTTCCCAGCAAGCTTCCTAGGGAAAACAGGGATAGTATTAAAGCCAAGGAAGTGGCATACAAATTGGCCAGAAATAGCAGCGAACCCGGGGACTGGGAGAAATTTAGAACTCAGCAGAGGAGGACAAAGGGTTTGATTAGGGCAGGGAAAATGGAGTACGAGAAGAAGCTTGCAGGGAACATTAAGGCGGATTGCAAAAGTTTCTATAGGTATGTAAAGAGAAAAAGGTTAGTAAAGACAAATGTAGGTCCCCTGCAGTCAGAATCAGGGGAAGTCATAACAGGGAACATAGAAATGGCAGACCAATGCCAATGGCAGTTCGGTATTCACTAAGGAGGACACAAACAACCTTCCGGATATAAAAGGGGTCAGAAGGTCTCGTAAGGAGGAGGAACTGAGGGAAATCTTTATTAGTCGGGAAATTATGTTGGGGAAATTGATGGGATTGAAGGCCGATAAATCCCCAGGGCCTGATGGACTGCATCCCAGAGTACTTAAGGAGGTGGCCTTGGAAATAGCGGATGCATTGACAGTCATTTTCCAACATTCCATTGACTCTGGATCAGTTCCTATCGAGTGGAGGGTAGCCAATGTAACCCCACTTTTTATAAAAGGAGGGAGAGAGAAAACAGGGAATTATAGACTGGTCAGCCTGACCTCAGTAGTGGGTAAAATGATGGAATCAATTATTAAGGATGTCATAGCAGCGCATTTGGAAAATGGTGACATGATAGGTCCAAGTCAGCATGGATTTGTGAAAGGGAAAGAAATCATGCTTGACAAATCTTCTGTAATTTTTTGAGGATGTTTCCAGTAAAGTGGACAAGGAGAACCAGTTGATGTGGTATATTTGGACTTTCAGAAGGCTTTCGACAAGGTCCCACACAAGAGATTAATGTGCAAAATTAAAGCACATGGGATTGGGGGTAATGTGCTGACGTGGATTGAGAACTGGTTGTCAGACAGGAAGCAAAGAGTAGGAGTAAATGGGTACTTTTCAGAATGGCAGGCAGTGACTAGTGGGGTACCACAAGGTTCTGTGCTGGGGCCCCAGCTGTTTACACTGTACATTAATGATTTAGACGAGGGGATTAAATGTAGTATCTCCAAATTTGCGGATGACACTAAGTTGGGTGGCAGTGTGAGCTGCGAGGAGGATGCTATGAGGCTGCAGAGTGACTTGGATAGGTTAGGTGAGTGGGAAAATGCATGGCAGATGAAGTATAATGTGGATAAATGTGAGGTTATCCACTTTGGTGGTAAAAACAGAGAGACAGACTATTATCTGAATGGTGACAGATTAGGAAAAGCGGAGGTGCAATGAGACCTGGGTGTCATGGTACATCAGTCATTGAAGATTGGCATGCAGGTACAGCAGGCGGTTAAGAAAGCAAATGGCATGTTGGCCTTCATAGCGAGGGGATTTGAGTACAGGGGCAGGGAGGTGTTGCTACTGTTGTACAGGGCCTTGGTGAGGCCACACCTGGAGTAATGTGTACAGTTTTGGTCTCCTAACTTGAGGAAGGACGTTCTTGCTATTGAGGGAGTGCAGCGAAGATTCACCAGACTGATTCCCGGGATGGTGGAACTGACCTATCAAGAAAGACTGGATCAACTGGGCTTGTATTCACTGGAGTTCAGAAGAATGAGAGAGGACCTCATAGAAACGTTTAAAATTCTGACGGGTTTAGACAGGTTAGATGCAGGAAGAATGTTCCCAATGTTGGGGAAGTCCAGAACCAGGGGTCACAGTCTAAGGATAAGGGGTAAGCCATTTAGGACCGAGATGAGGAGAAACTTCTTCGCTCAGTGAGTGGTGAACCTGTGGAATTCTCTACCACAGAAAGTAGTTGAGGCCAATTCACTAAATATATTCAAAAGGGAGTTAGATGAAGTCCTTACTACTCGGGGGATGAAGGGGTATGGCGAGAAAGCAGGAAGGGAGTACTGAAGTTGAATGTTCAGCCATGAACTCATTGAATGGTGGTGCAGGCTAGAAGGGCTGAATGGCCTACTCCTGCACCTATTTTCTATGTTTCTATGTTTCCTCTCATATTCTATTTCCCCCCTCCTAATTAAACACTTTGTCCTCCTCTGCTGTATTACAAAATTTCTCCCAGTCCTCAGGTTTGTTGCTTTTTCTGACTAATTTATATGCCTCTTCCTTGGATCTAACACTATTCTTAATTTCCCTTGTTAGCCACGGTTGAGCCACTTTCACCGTTTTAATTTTACTCCAGACAGGTATGTACAATTGTTGAAGTTCATCCATGTGATCTTTAAATGATTTCCGTTGCCTATCCACTGTCAACCCTTTAAGTATCATTTGCCAGTCTATTCTAGGCTATTCACATCTCATACCATCAAAGTTACCTTTCCTTAAGTTCACGACCCTAGTTTCTGAATTAACTGTGTTGCTCTCCATGTTAATAAAGAATTCTATCATATTATGATCACTCTTCCCCAAGGGGCCTCGCACAACAGGATTGCTAATTAATCCTTTCTCATTACACATCACCCAGTCTAAGATGGCCAGCCCTCGAATTGGTTCCTCGACATATTGGTCCAGAAAACCATCCCTAATACACTCCAGGAAATCCTCCTCCACGTATTGCTACCAGTTTCGTTAGCCCAATCTATATGTAGATTAAAGTCGCCCATGATAACTCCTGTACCTTTATTGCACGCATCCCTAATTTCTTGTTTGATGCTGTACCCAACCTCACTACTACTGTTTGGTGGTCTGTACACAACTCCCACTAGTGTTTTCTGCCCTTTGGTATTCTGCAGCTCCACCCATACCGATTCCACATCATCCAAGCTAATGTCCTTCCTTACTATTGCGTTAATTTACTCTTTAACCGGCAACGCTACCCCACCTCCTTTTCCTTTCTGTCTATCCTTCCTGAATGTTGAATACCCCTGGATGTTGAGTTCCCAGCCTTGGTCCGCCTGGAGCCATGTCTCCATGATGCCAATTATATCATATTCATTAATTGCTGGCTGTGCAGTTAATTCGTCCACCTTATTACGAATACTCCTCGCATTGAGGCACAGAGCCTTCAGGCTTGTCTTTTTAACACACTTTGCCCTTTTAGAATTTTGCTGCATATGGCCCTTTTTGATTTTTGCTTTGGGTTTCTCTGCCCTACACTTTTACTTTTCTTCTTTCTATCTTTTGCTTCTGCCCCTATTTTATTTCCCTGTGTCTCCCTGCATAGGTTCCCATCCCCCTTCCTTATTGGTTTAACCCCTTCCCAACAGCACTGGCAAACCCTCCCCCTAGGACATTGGTTCCGGTCCTGCCCAGGTGCAGACCGTCTGGTTTGTACTGGGGATCAGGGGCCCCTGGAAAGTTAATTTGTGGTTCCCCACACTACCCAACAGCTTAGGGCTATGATAAGCCACCTGGGAAAGCTCACTCCGAAGGGAGAACCCTCGGTCCACTTTATGGAAGTGGAACAGGCAGGGGATATCGAAGGGTGCGACGATGGCGAGATAGCAAAAATGCTCCTCCTCTCACTGGACGGCAAGCTGTACCAGTCCCTCTCTACCAAGAGCAAAAGGGGGCAGAGGACATATGCTGCCATCCAGGAGGACATTCTGGAAGCCATGGGCTATAATGACGTGAGTCTCTTCTCCAGAGTGGAGAAGACAATGCAGCTCACAGGGGAAACCCCACAGGGTTTTACAGACAGACTATGGCCTGTGTACCAGAGCACCTGTGGTGGGGACCTCAACCGGGATCTCCTAACCTGGGACGAGAGAGCCCGCTGGCTCCAAAGTCTGGTGGCAAACAGTTCACCACGAAGTAAAGCAAAGGCTGAGGTCTGGTTTGACCCGTGAGTTCCCCAGGCCACCGAGGAGGGTGTGGTCAGGCAACTGACCCTAGCCTACCAGAACGGCAGAGGGACGGAAGAGCATCCACCCAAGGGAAGGGTCCACGAAATCAGACCTAGTCAGGATAAGAGGGAATGGCACCAGGAGTGGGGGCAACCCCTCCGATACAAAACGTACCTGTTTCGGGTGCGGTAAGAGTGGGCACTGGAGAAAGGATTGTCGGAATCCATGGAAGAGTAGTGCAGGGAAGAATTCTCCAGTCCCTGCCCAAAAGACCGAGACTGGGAAACCAGTCTCTCCCCACACGTTTGACACATTCATGACTGTGCTCCGAACAATGCTAGATGGCCCTGGGAGGGTAGCCGCCACCACTGGTACCGAAATCCCATCTGTCCCATCCCAGCCAAAACAGTGACTAGGACAGGCACAGCCTGTTCACCTGTGTTCCCTCGAGTATGATGCGTGGGGGAGACCGACCGTTCAGATGGACGTGGAAAAGGTGAAAGGGACTTATCTGCTGGATACCGGTGCATCAAACACTCTTGTCTATGCAGCTAACCCCGCCACCTCACCTGTCAAGCGGGGTCCCTACAGCTTGGTGGGTTTCACAGGCACTGAGCAAGCTGGTTCATTCTCCGTCCCGCTCTGTATTCATTTGGGAATACTCCACACCAAGTGGACTTGTGTCCTAATGAAGTGGGAACAGGAAGGGAGGGGGATCCTGGGGGCTGATTTTATTCTAGGCCATGGGATCCTAGTGGATTTAAGGAACCACTGTCTTTGGGGGGCAGTATGTATGGGACAGGAGAGTGAAGTGGTGGTTATCCCAGAAAAATGGGGCAAAGGGACGGTGTGCACCATGAAGCCAAAGGAGGGTTACGACCTCGAATCACTGGTCAGTAACACTCCAATGGAGTACCAAGAATATGTGAGGGCACACCTTGCAGCTTTTGCCACTCACAAACACGACTGTGGAAGGATAAACGGGGTCAAGGTTAGCATAGATGGGGACCCCATGACCTGACCGCAGAAACAGTATAACTTCCCCAGGGAGGCTGAGGCAGATATGGAAACAGCATTGGGTTCTTTAGTTAAACAGGGGGTATTGAGGCCATAAGCCACCCATGTGAACTCTCTCTTGTGGCCGGTTAAGAAACCGGACAACTCCTGGAGAGCCACGGTGGACTATCGAGTACTCAATCGTAACATCCCTGCCTGTGCACCCACTGTTGCTGCTGTCGCCGACCTCATTGGAAGTATTCCAGCCTCCGCGACCACCTTCACAGTGCTGGATATTTCCAACGGGTTTTGGTCCATCCCCCTACGAAGAGAAAACCAGTACAAATTCGCCTTTACCTTTAAAGGCCAGCAATACACTTGGAACTGTCTCCCTCAGGGCTTCCACAACAGCCCCAGTATTTTCCATCAATGTATTGCCAACTGTTTAAAGAGTTTCAGTGGACCCCAGCAGTTGGTACAGTATGTAGACGACCTGCTCCTATTCACCGATGGGGGGAGGGGGGGGCTGCGGGAGGAGCATGGCTCACTGCTGGCTGAGCTGCTGGAGCTACTGAAGGAAGAGGGGTTTAAAGTTAATCCCAAGAAGGCACAGATCGGCCAGAAGAAAGTAAAATTCCTGGGACTGATTGTGCGCGCTGGGGAAAGAGCCATTGACAAAGCTAGAAGGGAAGCAGTGCAGAAGTTCCCAGGCCCCAACACAGTAACAAGAGTAAGATCTTTTCTAGGGCTAACCGGGTAATGCAGAGATTTCATTGAGGCTTATGCAGCCACAGCAGCCCCTTTGCTCCGACTCCTACACAAGGGAGTGGAGTGGGAATGGGACGAAGGTTGCGAGGCAGCATTTATCCAGCTCAAGAAAGACCTCCAGACCGTGCCAGCTCTAGGGGCTATTGATGGGGGAAAAGAGTTCTTCCTGGAGGTAGCAGCCAGCGGGGACAGTCTGAGCGCAGTACTGCTCCAGGAGCAGCATGGCCGGCTGAGACCAGTGATCTACTCCTCCAGGATACTCAGCGACATGGAGAAGGGATACTCCAACTGTGAGAGGCACCTCCTAGCCACTCACTGGGCTGTGAAAAGATCACTGATCTTCACAGGGGGGTCCCCTATCACACTTCTTACCCATCACACACCCACCCAAATGCTCCTGGATTGGAGAATCAAGGACGGGAGAGTGAGCAATGCCTGCATTGCTTGCTGGACCCGACTCCTCTCTCAGATGGATCTGAGGGTAAAGAATCTCTGCGAGCCAAGACTTGCAGCCAACATGATCTATTCAGGGTTAGCCCACCGGTGTTCCGTAGAAGGGGTATGGGAAATTAACATAGGCTTTCGGGCCAGGTTACACTCCATAGGTCTAGAAATCTATGTGGACGGTTCAAGCATTATATCTACGGGTGAACGACTCACAGGCTGTGGAGTGTATGACCCAGAGGCAGACCTTGCCCTGGCGATTAAACTCCCCAATACTATGAGTGCCTAGCATGCTGAACTGTCGGCGGTGGTGTATGTGGTCAGACACCCCGAGGAATTCCCTACCCCGTACACGATTTGCTCGGACAGTATGTTCATATGCAATTTGTGCACGGAATACCTGGCTATCTGGTCCCATCACGAATACACAGCTGCAGACGGGAGACCCCTGGCAATTAAGCCTTTACTAGAAAAGATCATGGCAGCCGTAGGGGAGGAAGTGAAGATCTATATACACAAGGTGAAGGCACATTCCACCACAGAACCCAGGGAAACCAGCAGGCTGACATGTTGGCCAAGCAAGGTGCTCGCACGGGCAAGCCATGGAATCCGTACAACCCAGGCCCCATTGCAGCAGTTAGGAGCAGGATTGGGACGATAGGGAGGGCAGGGTTAGCATTGCCCCCAAAACCAAGACCCCATCCTCAAAACTGTCCTGAACACGCTAGCTAAAGGGGAAAAGGTAGACGGCCCGTTCGGCGCCGCAGCTATTGCCATTAGAGAAGACATGCTGTTCAGGGGGGAGCAATGGGTAGTGCCGCAACAACACTGGAGAGAGAATTGCTCCAGCTGGCCCACGAGGTTCCAGGGGCAGGACACCCCGGACCTGAGACCATTTGGCAACGGGTGGAACAGGCAGGGTGGTGGCCAGGATTCCGGGAAGAAGTCCGCGAGTTCTGCGCCGGCTGTCTGGTGTGTGCTGCCAACAACCCTGACCCCCAGAAAAGGAAGGTGTATATGGTACATATCAGGAAGGTAGAGGGACCCTGGCAGTCATTCCAAATCGACTACATCGGGCCCCTACCCACTGCCCAGGGAGGCTACAAGCACTGTCTAGTGTTTGTGGATGTATTCACCAAATGGGTGCAAACCTTCCCATGCCAAACAGCCACTGCTTTGGGAACAGCTAGGATCCTGGTCAGAGAAGTGTTCTCCCATAGGGGACTACCACAATAGTGGAGTCCGACCAAGGGAGTCACTTCACCGGGCAGGTGATGCAGGAGACTCTCAAGCTGCTCAGCATTGAGGGAAAATGGCATGTTGCCCATAACCCGCAGTCATCCGGGCCTGTGGAGCGTTTAAACCGCAGTATTAAACAAAGGTTACGAAAAGAGATGGAGGACTCACCCAAAAAATGGGTAGAAGTCTTGCCACTGGTCTTCATGGGGATCCGGATAAGCCAGTCAAAGAGCATGGGGTACTCCCCGTACGAGCTCATGACCGGCAGAGCCATGCGAACCCCCACCCATGTACTAGCCCCGGTACTCATGGAAGGTCAGCTCAGGGAAGCGAACCAGGACAGCTTTGTCAGGAATCTGTTTGAACACCTTCAACACATTTACTGGCAGGCTGCTAACAACATGGGAAAAAGCATCGGAGCAACAGACTGCTACTAGAACCCCGCAAACACCACGAATGGGAGGTAGGGGACCAGGTTATGGTATGGAACTACGCTCGAGTAGGGGCTTTTGAGGCACTGTTCATGGGGCCGTACCACATTGTTGACAAGGCAAGCCCCATGGTCTATGCCGTAAAGATGCCCTGCCGTACAAAGTGATTCCACATAAACCAGTGCAAACTGTTTAATCCCAGAATAGCAGCTAAGCGCAGGGGACAGCCAGGAACAGTGAACCGTTCTAAGGACAGGGATCCTCAGCCAGCAGCCCCCGACTGGAGATCCCACAGGGGACATGGCAAGCCCGCAGACTGTACCTAGAGGGGAAGTGAACTGTGTTACTGGAGGAGCTATCCCCACAATCATTTGGGGACTTGGACGCACCCCTAGTGGTCAGAGCCTTGAGAAGAATTCTCCGCACACAACGGCCTAAGACACCTTGGTCACCAGCGCTCCAACTTAAGTGGTTCAGCCCCGAGAGGGTGACCAGCCGCAAAAGAGCACCTAAGATCAGGGAGCAGTCTGTGAGCAGGGACCCCCAGCCGGTAGCCTTGGGCGACGAGGGCCCCTGGGAGAGATAGGGTGGACCAGCCACTAACTGAGAGTCCCCAGCTTGCAGCCCTCGGCTGTGCAGAACCCTCAGTGAATGAAATGAACCAGGCAGATCCCTCAGGTAATGAAATGAACTTTGCAGCCACCCCTAAAGGGGCAGTGTGCTGTAGCACCAGAGGGGCCATTCCCCCAATAATGTGGGTCTTAGACCCACCTCTGGTCAGGACACTCCGGGTCCTGTGGTACAGGCCGACTTACCACCAGCCACGCTGGAAACCCAGAGGCCCAAGAAGAAAAGAGAAGAACAGGGATTAACCTGGCCACCTGGAGACAGGTGGCAGGTGTACATAAATAGGACGATGTGAGTCTTAAGAATGTTTAAGAATTTAGCTTAGCGTAGGGTTACGAGTGTAATGGTTTCAGGTCACCACGACCTTAAAGAAACCACGCATAGAGAAGTAGTGAAATGAATACGAAATAGGATAAGAATGGTTTCAGGTCACCACGACCTTAAGGAAACCGCGCGTAGAGAAGTCGTGAAACGTATATGAAATGAAAGCGTTTTGGCCGGCAACTGGTCTCCGACTAATGACACGTACCTGGTAGTATTTGGGGAAGGTGTGTAAGAACCTATTCAGGAATAAGAGGAATCCACCTTGACAGCTATTAGAAGAGGCACTAGTAACACAGACCAGGTAGTATCTGGGAGTATGAAGAACCCATCAGTACAGCTATTAAAGGAAGCACTGGTAGTATTTTCTGGGGAAAGGAAAAGACTCCACCATATAGTCAGTAAAAGAGGCACTACAAGGACGATAAAGACAGCCAGTTGGTTAAAGACTTTATTAAGCTTCCGAAAAGAAATGAGCTCAAATTGGAACTCGATTACCTTTTGTCAAGCCGGAGAACTTTTCTCAGGGCTGGGCTATGGGTTTTAAGTGTCCTTTTCTTGAGTAGTTCAGCCGGGGGCACCCCTGTGAGCGAGTGGAACCTCGTGTGGTAACTGAGCAGTACTCAGGACAGGCGGGTTTGGAGTGAGCCTTTTGTGACTCGTTTGAGGCTCTGTTTGAGTGTTTGTACTGCCCGCACTGCCTGCCCATTGGAGGCTGGTTTAAACGGGGCCGAGGTGACATGTTTGATCCCATTGCGGGTCATGAATTCTTTAAATTCGTCACTGGTGAAGCTTGGCCCATTGTCACTGACCAGTATGTCAGGTAGGCCGTGGGTGGCAAACATGGCCCTCAGACTTTCAATGGTGGCGGTGGCGGTGCTTCCTGACATTATTTCACATTCAATCCATTTGAAAAAGCATCCACCACCAGGAACATTTTACCGAGAAACGGGCCTGCATAGTCGACATGGATCCTCGACCATGGTCTGGAGGGCCGGGACCACAAACTTAGTGGTGCCTCTCTGGGCGTGTTGCTCAACTGAGCACACATGCTGCATTGCCGTATACAGGACTCTAAGTCAGAGTCGATACCAGGCCACCACACGTGGGATCTGGCTATCGCTTTCATCATTACCATACCCGGGTGTGTGCTGTGGAGATCCGAGATGACCGTCTCCCTGCCCTTTTTGGGTAGCACTACGCAGTTACCCCACAATAGGCAGTCTGCCTGAATGGACAGCTTGTCCTTTCGCCGCTGGAACGGCTTGATTAGCACTTCCATTTCAATGGGAATGCTGGCCCAGCTCCCATACAGTACACAGTTTTTAACTAGGGACAGCAGAGGATCTTGGCTGGTCCAAGTCCTAATCTGGCGGGCCGTGACAGATGATTTATCATTTTCAAACGCTTCCATGACCATCAGCAAGTCTGCAGGCTGCGCCACCATCAACAAGTTTGCAGGATGCGCCATTTCCATCCCAGTGGTGGGCAATGGTAGCTGAATGAGAGCATCCGCACAGTTCTCGGTGCCTGGCCTGTGGTGGATGGTATAGTTATACGCTGATAGCGCGAGTGCCCACCTTTGTATGCGGGCTGAGGCATTAGTATTTATCCCCTTGTTTTCAGCAAACAGGAATATGAGGGGCTTGTGATCGGTTTCCAGCTCAAATTTGAGGCCAAACAGGTACAGATGCATTTTCTTTACCCCGAATACACACACTAATGCCTCTTTCTCAATCATGCTGTAGGCCCTCTCGGCCTTAGACAAGCTCCTGGAGGTACAGGTGATAGGTTGCAACTTCCCCGCAACGTTAGCTTGTTGTAATACACACCCGACACCGTACAACGACGCATCACATGCCAGCACAAGTCTTTTACACGGGTTATACAATACAAGCAGCTTGTTGGAGCATAAAATGTTTCTGGCTTTCTCAAAAGTAATTACTAATTTTTTTCCCCATACCCAGTTCTCACCTTTACGCAATAACACATGTAGGGGCTCTAAAAGGGTGCTTAACCCTGGTAGGAAGTTACCAAAATAGTTGAGGAGTCCCAGGAACGACCGCAGCTCCGTGACATTCTGTGTCCTGGGCGCGTTCCTGATAGCCTCTGTCTTGGCGTCTGTGGGCCGAATGCCATCCGCAATGATCTTTCTCCCCAAAAACTCCACTTCTGTTGCCATGAAGATGCATTTCGACCTTTTCAGCCGCAGCCCTACGTGATCCAGTCGCTGGAGGACCTCCTCCAGGTTTTGTAGGTGCTCGACGGTGTCCCGACCCGTGACCAATATGACGTCCTGAAAAACCACCGTGCATGGTACCGACTTGAGTAGGCTCTCCATGTTTCTATGGAAGATTGCTGCAGCCGACCAAATTCCAAACGGGCATCTGTTGTAGATGAACAGTCCCTTGTGCGTGTTGATGCAGGTGAGGACCTTCGAAGACTCCTCCAGCTCCTGTGTCATGTAGGCCGAAGTCAGGTCGAGCTTGGTGAACATCTTGCCTCCTGTCAGCGTCACAAATAGGTCGTCTGTCTTAGGTCTGTAGCGAGAAACGATTAATAGTTACTTGATAATTGCCACAAATCCTGACCGTGCCATCACTTTCGAGTACTGGAACAATCGGGCTGGCCCACTTGCTGAATTCCACTGGGGAGATGATGCCCTCGCGTTGCAGCCTGTCCAGCTCGATTTCCATTCTCTCCCTCATCATGTGAGGTACCGCTCGCATCTTGTGGTGAATGGATCGTGCCTCTGGGACCAAGTGGATCCTCACCTTCGCCCCAGAAAAGTTTCCAATGCCTGGCTCAAAAAGCAAAGGAAATTTGAAGAACCTGGGTACATGAGGCCTCATCGACATGTGATAGCGTTCGGATGTCATCCCAGTTCCAGCGGATTTTGCCCAGCCAGTTTCTTCCAAGCCGTGTGGGGCCATCGCCCGGGACAATCCAGAGTGGCAGTTCGTGCACCGTGCCCTCGTAGATGACCTTGACAATGGCGCTGCCCAGGACAGTGATGAGCTCTTTGGTGTACGTTCTCAGTTTCGTGTGGATGGGGCTCAGGGCTGGTCTGAGTGCCTTGTTGTACCACAGTCTCTCAAACATCTCTTTACTCATGATGGATTGGCTAGTGCCAGTGTCCAGTTCCATGGCTACGGGTAAGCCATTCAATTTTACATTTAGCATTATAGGTGGACATTTCGTCGAAAATGTGTGCACCCCGTGTACTTCAACATCTCTCTGAGGCTCGAAATTGCTTTGTTCCACAGCTCTTGCAAACATACCCTTTGAAGCGGCATGAATAGGCTGAATGGAAGCCTCCACAATGCCAACAAGGTGTGAATTACCTTACATTCATCCTTTGTTGCGGTCTCTGAGTCATCTGGGTCACCTGAGGCCTACTGGCAGTTGCAGATTCGTGAGTTCTGCCCTGTACATTTCTGCTCTCAAACACAGTTCCAGTTAATTTATGAACATTGCTAGCACTTGTGTGCTGAGAGATTTGTTTGGTGTTATCACTGGTGGACATCAACGCCTGTGCTATCGCAATGGCCTTACTGAGGGTCGGTGTCTCTACAGTCAAAAGTTTTCGTAGGATGGTCTCGTGGCCAATGCCCAGTAAAATAAGTCTCTGAGCATTTGCTCCAGGTAGCCATCAAACTCACATTGTCCTGCAAGTCGCCTTAGCTCGGCGACATAGCTCGCCACTTCCTGACCTTCAGATCGCTGGCACGTGTAGAACCGATACCTTGCCATCAGCACGCTCTCCCTCGGGTTAAGGTGCTCCCGAACCAGTGTACACAGCTCCTCCTATGACTTATCTGTGGGTTTCACTGGAGCCAGAAGATTCTTCATGAGGCTGTAGGTCGGTGCCTCGCAGACCATGAGGAGGACCGCTCTCCTTTTTGCAGCGCTTCCTTCTCCCTCCAGCTCGTTGGCTACAAAGTACTGGTCTAGCTGTTCGACATAGGCTTCCCAGTCCTCACCCTCCGAGAACTTCTGCAGGATGCCCACAGTTTGCTGCATCTTTGCATTGGATTCGTATACTTGTCGCCAGTTATTGTGTTCCTAACACAGATGAGACTGCACACAGGGAGGTTAAAGTAACAGTGACCTCAGTCTTTATTAAAACACTCCAGAGTGAGGAACATGCTGGGATGCACTTCAGGGGATGCGCTCCCTGGTGGCGGAACATGGGAGTGCATGCTTTACAGATACACAACAGTTTCTATGATGGGTACTGACCTCTCCGGGTGCCGGAGCTGGGGTGCACACATAATACTGTGTCCCCACACTTGAATGCCTATTCTAAGCCTATCAACTGTACCATGGAGGTACTGGCACAAGACCATGTTGCCCCACGGGTAGCATACATAGGGGGTGGGACATATCGTATCACCACCAGTGCGCCCCACTACCAGCATGGACAACACTTCTGGTGTCCGGTCAGTGACAGCAGTTTTTGCTTTAAACCCGAGGCAGAAGTTCAAGTGGCCCAGGAACGGATTTTCCCCATTCCCGAACCCTCCACTGTTCACCTCACTGTGAGAGAAAACATCACAAACCTGCAAGATTATGTTGCACATTTTGGCTATGAAATTCCCCCTCTACCCGAACATCTTACCGCTCTGCTAGAAGCTGCAATAATCTCACAAAAACATTTCTATACTCTAGAACAGAAAACAATTGAGATGGGGAGGAAAATTCTACAGATCACAATTCCACCTTGGTGAGACATTTTCAGAAACATAGAAGTCTCAGTCGGGGTCAGAATAGTTTCCCATGTTTTAGTTGTCTGTCAACTCGCGATCATTCTTTACTTATGGTGTCTCACTTGCCGAGTGAAACGCAGAGGCCATCAGGTCAGGTACCAAAGGGTGCTGTACAAACCGGATGCTCCCTGGCCAAACTTGGGGATCGCACAGGGAGGGGTAATACCATATTATCATGTCTGATTTGTGTTTTTGGATTTTCATCTGCAGTAAAAACGCAGAGGTCAAATGTTGTAAGACTTTTACTTAAAAAAGTGTGTTTGACTATGTACCATTATTTTCTGTAAAACCGGAGTAATGGAGGGGCATCTATGCTGCAATATAATTGGAATGACTGTATTTGCCTGTAAACTGCATTACGTAGCATAAGGGGGTATGCACGTTTAAGTTTAAGCTAGGTAAATACAGGGGTAGGTTGGTTCTCGGGAATCAAGAATTTTGCTCAGCTAGCATGATACTCTAGCATGTAGAGTATCACAGGGGGGACTGTAAGATTGCAAAGTTCGTGGAAACCCCCCCCACCCCAGCCCCAGTGTTTGGACTCATTGGAAAGGAAATTCGATTTGGGACTATCAGCCAGAAAATTTGGGATCCTAAGATGCTTGTGGAAGAAATTTTGAGTTTTAACCAAGTTTGGGATTTTAAAAGGCATATTGGGTCCGTGTGGAAAAAGGACTGCAAAACTGAGGAACTAAAGAAGCCAGTCTTTGGGTATTGGAACCGTCTGGATATTGAAGCTAAATAAATTGTCTGTGGAATTGTGTAAACTCAAAAACCCTTCTCCCCAGGAAACATTAACATAGCAACAATCGACCCAGAGCAAGCCAGTCATAGCTCCAAGCAGGAAACTCATCCAGCGCATACATAATGTTAATGACCCATCCAGCACGCATGGAAAACCCAGGCCTAGGCAGACAAACGCAAATAACGAAACTAATTTTCCTGATCGAGAAACGAATTCGACAGATTGACACATCCGAAACGAGTTATCATGAACGAACCCGCCAAAATATGATAATCAATCCCGCCAAAATTAAGACAAAGAATCAGGGCTGATTGGGTGCGCAGATTAGAACGACTCCCAAAGTATAACTGAGGCCCTGTTTTACGGGTTAGAGGCAGCAGCCTTAATGAGCCTTCCAGAGAGCTTGCTACACAGCCTTCTATGCAGCTCTTCTGAACATCGGCATCTTCAGCCTCAACGACACTCCTGGGCCACACTGCTCTGTTACCGACGAAGAAGGAAGAACATCATCAAGGCAGAGAAAAGCAGTTCCCAGTAACTTCGGACATCGCCATCGCAGCAGCAACTGACCACAACCAACGTGATAACATCGAAACCACCGCGATCGACAAATTCTAAGAACAAAATTCCTCAAGGAGAAACCGAAGATTCGAAAGTTTCCACTCTACAATCTGTTCCTAGCTACCAACAGGTGAAACATTACCTAAAAGAACTTTAAAACCTACTGCTGACGGAAGAAAGTGGGTACTCACCCCATACATCCAATATGCGCCCTACCGCATCAGCGGACACCACCCAACTAAAGACTATGCAGTAAGAAGTCTTCCACGACGTTCGAGGTACGGCAAGCAGAACTGACAGAGTCCAGCGAATCCCGAAACTGCAAACCACCGCTAACTGACCATAAGAGGATTGGTGAGTATTATCCTTGTTTTGCCCTAGAGTTCAACCTAGTCAGATTTAGACATTGGGAGGTGGGAGGTGTATCATTTTCTGTAACCCCTTTTGAACGTGTGATAAAGTGTTCTTTGTTCTAGTGATTACCAGTTTTGACATTGCACTTTCTTGTCCTTAATAAAATCAAAGTTCTTTGCACCAAAACCAGTTGTCTCTTGCACTTTGTCACATCCCCAAATAAATCCAAAGTCTAGAACCCAGAGAGTGGGAGCGATTTGAACCGCTCAGAAGGTCAGAAGTGAACCTGACCCCAAGACCACCCCCTACATTGTCTGCCCCCTTTTTTAAATAGGGGCATTATATTTGCAGTTTTCCAATCTGCTGGGACCTCCCCAGAATCCAGGGAATTTTGGTAAATTACAACCAATGCATTCACAATCCCTGCTGCTACTTCTCTTGAGACCCTAGGATGCAAGCCATCAGGTCCAGGGGCTTTATCTGCCTTTAGCCGTATTGTCTGTTTCAGAGCAGATAGGTACAGTTTTCCACAACTATTCCTTGCAATCTCCCCCCATCTGCTCTCTACAGCACTGATCATGGCCATTTGCATCCTGTGAGAATTTCCTGGCCCTCTTCCTTTCTGAATCACCCTGTATTTTTAGTTTTTGGAACACTTGTGTTAAACTATGGTGAACTCTGCTGACGTTTAAATGCACTCTGAAAATGGTTGATTCAGCCCTGGTTGTACTGCGCATTGTTGGGCACACCCATCACGTGACCTGGAAAGTACCAGAAAGATTGAAAGAAAAAACGGGGTGAACAATTTTTTTTTCTGCGCATGCACAGAACGGGCGCTATTTTTCACGCCGTAATATTCAGTTTTGTCGCACAAAACTGGTGCAATTTTATTGCTTCACCAAACATTACAAAACATTTGGCCAATTTTTCGCGTTTATTTTTTGGCATTATTTCGGCGGGAAAAAAAGTTGTTAAATGCGAATAGCGCCAAAAAACAGTGCTATCACAATTTGGACAATTTCTTGCCCTAAGTATTTTATCAGTACCAATTTTATAAAGACAAGCTACATAAATTGTGCATCTATCATGAAGCCATTTACGAATGCCTTTCGAGGACCCTTCCAAGTTACATAGGAATGTGCATTTCTCTATGTAGGATAAGAATTTTTAAAAAGCACAACATACATCAAATCTTACCATCATTTATATTATAATTATAAGGAAAGTTCACCAACAAAAATCCAATATTATATGTCTGTTTACTGCAAATCAAAGTGCTGATAGTACAAACTTGTGATAAATTACAGATATGTTAATACAGGAAATATTAATGATTTGTGTTTGAATGTAACTTTCAAACATGTATATAAATAGAAAGAAGATTAATAATTCAGTTAATCAGTTTGAAAGCTTTTTCATTGTCATCTTGATACCGCACTGTATCTGAGAGAATCTATTTCCACTAATTTTGAAAAAGAAGTTTCTTACATCATCAACCAGAACAAGATGGGTTTATCCATTATCAGGGTTACACCGACAGATCCATGATGGATAGTTAAGATATCTAGATTATTTGAAGTTAGGTTTAAAGAGATAGAAAGACAAGATAGCTAGTTTCAAAGCAGTGATGCCTTGAATCAAAGGATTTAGGGGAGAAAGGAAGGAGAGAGAAAATGGGGAACTGCGGACCAGTTAGCCTGACATCTGTGCAGGGAAAATGCTAGAATATATTATTAAGGATGTGGTAACAGGGCACTTAGAAACGGATAATAGGATTGGGCAGAGTCAACACAGATTAACGAAGGGGAAATCATGTTTGACAAATCTGTAGAGTTTTTTGAGGTTGTAACTGGCAGAATAGATAAGGGGGAAACCAGTAGATGTGGTGCATTTGGATTTTCAAAGGCATTTAATAAGATGTCACACAAGAGGTTATTAACAGAGAAACATAGAAAATAGGTGCAGGAGTAGGCCATTCAGCTCTTCTAGCCTGCACCGCCATTCAATGAATTCATGGCTGAACATGCAACTTCAGTACCCCCTTCCTGCTTTCTCGCCATACCCCTTGATCCCCCTAGTAGTAAGGACTTCATCTAACTCCCTTTTGAATATATTTAGTGAATTGTCCTCAACAACTTTCTGTGGTAGAGAATTCCACAGGTTCACCATTCTCTGGGTGAAGAAGTTTCTCCTCATCTCGGTCCTAAATGGCTTACCCCTTATCTTTAGACTGTGACCCCTGGTTCTGGACTTCCCCAACATTGGGAACATTCTTTCTGCATCTAACCTGTCTAAACCCGTCAGAATTTTAAACGTTTCTATGAGGTCCTCTCTCATTCTTCTGAACTCCAGTGAATACAAGCCCAGTTGATCCAATCTTTCTTGATAGGTCAGTCCCACCATCCCGGGAATCAGTCTGGTGAACCTTCGCTGCAATCCCTCAATAGCAAGAAGGTCCTTCCTCAAGTTAGGAGACCAAAACTGTACACAATACTCCAGGTGTGGCCTCACCAAGGCCCTGTACAACTGTAGCAACACCTCCCTGCCCCTGTACTCAAATCCCCTCGCTATGAAGGCCAACATGCCATTTGCTTTCTTAACCGCCTGCTGTACCTGCATGCCCACCTTCAATGACTGATGTACCATGACACCCAGGTCTCATTGCACCTTCCCTTTTCCTAATCTGTCACCATTCAGATAATAGTCTGTCTCTCTGTTTTTACCACCAAAGTGGATAACCTCACATTTATCCACATTATACTTCATCTGCCATGCATTTGCCCACTCACCTAACCTATCCAAGTCACTCTGCAGCCTCATAGCATCCTCCTCGCAGCTCACACTGCCACCCAACTTAGTGTCATCCGCAAATTTGGAGATACTACATTTAATCCCCTCGTCTAAGTCATTAATGTACAATGTAAACAGCTGGGGCCCCAGCACAGAACCTTGCGGTACCACACTAGTCACTGCCTGCCATTCTGAAAAGTACCCATTTACTCCTACTCTTTGCTTCCTGTCTGACAACCAGTTCTCAATCCACGTCAGCACACTACCACAAATCCCATGTGCTTTAACTTTGCACATTAATCTCTTGTGTGGGACCTTGTCGAAAGCCTTCTGAAAGTCCAAATATACCACATCAACTGGTTCTCCCTTGTCCACTTTACTGGAAACATCCTCAAAAAATTTCAGAAGATTTGTCAAGCATGATTTCCCTTTCACAAATCCATGCTGACTTGGACCTATCATGTCACCTCTTTCCAAATGCGCTGCTATGACATCCTTAATAATTGATTCCATCATTTTACCCACTACTTAGGTCAGGCTGACCGGTCTATAATTCCCTGTTTTCTCTCTCCCTCCTTGTTTAAAAAGTGGGGTTACATTGGCTACCCTCCACTCGATAGGAACTGATCCAGAGTCAATGGAATGTTGGAAAATGACTGTCAATGCATCCGCTATTTCCAAGGCCACCTCCTTAAGTACTCTGGGATGCAGTCCATCAGGCCCTGGGGATTTATTGGCCTTCAATCCCATCAATTTCCCCAACACAATTTCCCGACTAATAAAGATTTCCCTCAGTTCCTCCTCCTTACTAGACCCTCTGACCCCTTTTATATCCGGAAGGTTGTTTGTGTCCTCCTTAGTGAATACCGAACCAAAGTACTTGTTCAATTGGTCTGCCATTTCTTTGTTCCCAGTTATGACTTCCCCTGATTCTGACTGCAGGGGACCTATGTTTGTCTTTACCAACCTTTTTCTCTTTACATATCTATGGAAACTTTTGCAATCCGTCTTAATGTTCCCTGCAAGCTTCTTCTCGTACTCCATTTTCCCTGCCCTAATCAAACCCTTTGTCCTCCTCTGCTGAGTTCTAAATTTCTCCCAGTCCCCAGGTTCTCTGCTATTTCTGGCCAATTTGTATGCCACTTCCTTGGCTTTAATACTAACCCTGATTTCCCTTGATAGCCACGGTTGAGCCACCTTCCCTTTTTTATTTTTACGCCAGACAGGGATGTACAATTGTTGTCGTTCATCCATGCGGTCTCTAAATATCTGCCATTGCCCATCCACAGTCAACCCCTGAAGTATCATTCGCCAATCTATCCTAGCCAATTCACGCCTCATACCTTCAAAGTTACCCTTCTTTAAGTCCTGGACCATGGTCTCTGAATTAACTGTTTCATTCTCCATCCTAATGCAGAATTCCACCTTTTTATGGTCACTCTTCCCCAAGGGGCCTCACACAATGAGATTGCTAATTAATCCTCTCTCATTACACAGCACCCAGTCTAAGATGGCCTCCCCCCTAGTTGGTTCCTCGACATATTAGTCGAGAAAACCATCCCTTATGCACTCCAGGAAATCCTCCTCCACCGTATTGCTTCCAGTTTGGCTAGCCCAATCTATGTGCATATTAAAGTCACCCATTATAACTGCTGCACCTTTATTGCATGCACCCCTAATTTCCTGTTTGATGCCCTCCCCAACATCACTACTACTGTTTGGAGGTCTGTACACAACTCCCACTAACGATTTTTGCCCTTTGGTGTTCTGCAGCTCTACCCATATTGATTCCACATCATCCAAGCTAATGTCTTTCCTAACTATTGCATTAATCTCCTCTTTAACCAGCAATGCTACCCCACCTCCTTTTCCTTTTATTCTATCCTTCCTGAATGTTGAATACCCCTGGATGTTGAATTCCCAGCCTGATCATCCTGGAGCCACGTCTCCGTAATCCCAATCACATCATATTTGTTAACATCTATTTGCACAGTTAATTCATCCACCTTATTGCGGATACTCCTTGCATTAAGACGCAAAGCCTTCAGGCTTGTTTTTTTAACACCCTTTGTCCTTTTAGAATTTTGCTGTACAGTGGCCCTTTTTGTTCTTTGCCTTGGGTTTCTCTGCCCTCCACTTTTCCTCATCTCCTTTCTGTCTTTTGCTTTTGCCTCCTTTTTGTTTCCCTCTGTCTCCCTGCATTGGTTCCCATCCCCCTGCCATATTAGTTTAACTCCTCCCCAACAGCACTCGCAAACACTCCCCCTAGGACATTGGTTCCGGTCCTGCCCAGGTGCAGACCGTCCGGTTTGTACTGGTCCCACCTCCCCCAGAACCGGTTCCAATGCCCCAGGAATTTGAATCCCTCCCTGCTGCACCACTGCTCAAGCCACGTATTCATCTGCACTATCCTGCGATTCCTACTCTGACTGAATTAAACAAAATGAGGACTCATGGGATTGGGAGTAATATACTAGAAAACAAAGAGTAGGAATAAATTGGTCATTTTCGGGTTGGCAGACTGTAACTAGTGGGGTACTACAAGGATCAGTGTTTGGGCTTTAGTGATTCACAATCTATCAATGATTTGGATGAGGGGACCAAATATAATATATCCAAGTTTGCTGATGATACAAAGCTAGGTGGGAATGTAAGTTGTGAGGAGGATACAAAGAGTCTTCAAGGGGATATAGACAGGCTAAGTGAGTGGGCAAGAACATGGCAAATGGAATATAATGTGGAGAAATGTGAAGTTATCCACTTTGGTAGGAAAAATAGAAAAGCAGAGTATTTTTTAAATGGTGACAGATTGGGAAATGTTGGTGTTCAGAGGGACCTGGGAATCCTTGTACACGGACCACTGAAAGTTAACATGCACTTACAGCAAGCAATTAAGAAAGCAAATAGTATGCTGGTCTTTATTACAAGAGGATTTGAGTTAAAGAATAAAGACATCTTACTGCAATTATATAGGGCCCTGGTGAGACCGCATGTGGAGTATTGTGTACAGTTTTGGTTTCCTTACCTAAGGAAGGCTATACTTGCCATTGAGGGAGTACCCCAACAAAGTTTCACCAGACTGATTCCTGGGATAGGGAGATTATCCTATGAGGAGAGATTGAGTAGAGTAGGCCTATATTCTCCAGAGTTTAGAAGAATGAGAGGTGATCTCATGGAAATGCAGGGAGGTTGTTTCCCCTGACTGGAGAGTCTAGAACCAGGAGTCACAGTCTCATAATAAGGGGACAGCCATTTAGGACTGAGATGAGGAAAATCTTCTTCATTCAGAGGGTGGTGAATCTTTGGAATTCTCTACCCCAGAGGGCTGTGGAGGTTCAGACTTTGAGTATATTCAAGACAGAGATTGATAGATTTTTGGATATTAAGGAAATCAAGGGATATGGGGATAGTGCAGGAAAGTGGAGTTGAGGCCAGGATCAGATCAGCCTTGATCTTCTTGCATGCCAGAGCAGGCTCGAGGGGCCCAATGGCTGACTCCTGCTCCTATTTCTTATGGCTTTATGTTCTTACTGTTCCTTTTCTTGTATAGCACGGAAGCGAGGCTGCAGGCATTAATAATATGATAATGATGAGGGGATTTAAATATCTTAGAGATAAAGTGGACAGACCAGGGAAAATTTGAAGGGAGAAATGAAAGTAGAAGCAGTTTCACAAATATAATCAGTCATTGTTTCTGAAAGCAACATGCAGAATAGTAGAGGAGATGCTACATTAGGTTTGGGCCTGAACTTTTCTGTCTTCGCTGGAAACATGGTGGGTATGGAACTACTGACTGCCCATGTGATCCTGCCGGCAATCTAAAGCACTTTTTGGAGGCGGCCCTAATTTGGTAGGCAGTTTGGGTTCAAGGTGGGGTTCCCAATGCTGAATGGTTCTTTGTCACTGGAAGGGAGGGAAATGTGGTCTAGCTGCAGCAGTTGAAAAGCTGTTGCAGCTTAAAGGACCAGAAGGCAACGATTTTTGAAGGAGACAAAAAAAGAAAGGATTTGCATTTATGTAGTGCCTTTCACATCTCCAGGACATTCCAAAGTGCTTTACAGTCAATGAATTATTTTTGAAATGTATTCATTATTGTTTTGTAGGAAAACACGGCAGCAATGGAAACTGTCTCTTGTTTTGGAGGAGTCCACGGCTCGCAGCTGCAACACAATGCAGGAGGCAGGTCAGGCACACAGTCCTTTCAGGCACACAGTCCTTTCAGGCACATAGTCTATTCACCCTGGTGAATGTGGCAGTCCTGGAGGACATCAGGAGTCAACTCTAAGGGTGATCATTGCTTCTGAAGTGGTAGTCTTGGTTCCTCAAGAGCATCCGAGCTCAAACTTTTCATGACTTAATTGGGACCATTCGGTTCTCACACAGACCATTCGCTCAATTGAGCCCGTGTCAGGAACAAATAAGCTGCAAGCACTGGTTAGAGATGTCACCATTTCTTATCACGGCTGCGTCATTCCAGCCCCTCCAATAGCATCATAGGAGAAAGGTCTGGCCTGGTCCCAATATAAGCATTGAACACGCAGGCAACATAACTCTGGAATCAGGTCTGCAGGGTACAATTTTAAAGGTTTGCAGGAACAGAGAGACCTGGGGGTTCACATACAAATGTCTTTGAAGATGGCAGGAGAAGTTGATAAGAATGTTAATAATACAGACATTATCCTTGGCTTTATAAATAAGGGCATAGATTACAAAAGCAAGGAAGTTATGCTAAACCTTTATAAATCACTGGTTAGGTCTCAGCTGGAATATTTTGTCCATTTCTGGGCAGCACACTTTGGGAAGGATGTCAAGGCATTGGAGAGAGTGTAGAGGAGATTTACTGGTATAGTACCAGGGATGAGAGGCTTCAATTATGTGGAGAGACTGGAGAAACTGGGATTGGTTTCCTTAGAACAGGGCTATGGGAAAGAGCGGGGGAAGGGACTAACTGGATAGCTCTTTCCCAATGGCATCCTTCTGTGCTATATGATTCTATGAGATCAGCATCACTGTGATGAGTGCCATCTCAGTCCTTGAGGGCTCTATCAGTACAACCCCAGCCACCAACCTCAGAATCTCCTGACATTGAGGTAGCACCATGTAGGAATAAGATATTGGGCTGGATTTTCGGATACTTTGCGATTGGGTTTTCGCCGTGTTTTGACCCTCCGTGGTGAAATGTATTGCAGATTTGAGTTCTGATCATTTGTGAACAGTACTCAATGTCATCAATGTCATCATAAGTGCTGGAGATGGAGTATACCCATCGCATGGTTGTTGCTAACTTCTTGTCAATCTCGCATGCTGTTGTCAACAGGTCATCTCTCTCTTGGGCATCCTTGTCATGTTAAGGGAATTGATGGCTTCTACTTTCTTTTCATATTCCACAGATGGACAGTCTAATCCTTTCCTAACTGCAAAATTATGCAACATGCATAATTCTTGTTAGCCTTGCTGAACTGTACTGGAGCGCTCCTTCTCCCTTACCTAATCCAGGTAAGGGAAGCAAGGCTTCCGAATCCCAATGGTCAGTTCAGTAACGATGCATGTTATAACATAAGGCTTCATTGAACATGTTGTCGCACTTGGTCTTTGGATGACAGAGAGGTGTGATCAGCCATGGTTGAAGTGCTTACCTCTAGTCTCGGAGCAACCGTCCAGACAGAGGGCTCTGGCTGAGCAATGTTTGAATTATGCCAGTTTCCCCTGTTCACAAGTAGAATGATATGGTTGGCTTCAGTCATAAGCTGCGCATTCAAAGAATGCAAACACTTCCTATTGAAGAAATTGATGGTGTTTTCCTCTGGGACCTTTTATGTCACACGGGTGGCATCAATGACATTCTGTATTTGGAGGCAATGCTACCAGTTGATAAAATTCAAGTGCTGTCTCTGATGGATCCATGGGGAAGGATAAGAATTTTGAGACCTGACTGAACAGGGCATCTATCACCTGTTTAATGCAGTGGTACTGATTGACTTATGTGATCTGGGTCACTCGAGGTCACCTGGAAACATCTAGTATAAATCGGTGGTATAAAAATGTAGAGCTCCTTTACAGGAACTGACAAGGTTGTGTGGGAAGAGGCTGCAGGTCTGGTGCCAACAGTTGGCGTAACTCACTGACTGCTTGGAGGAAGCCACAACCATCTCACACACTGCCAGTTGGAGAAATCCTATTTCTTGGTCTGTAGACCCACTGGCATGGCTACTTGCATGTCAGGTGGTACCTGTGTACATGATGCTGGATTCTTGGAGCATCAATCTTTTCCTCCTGCCCTTATATCTCTAGGAGAAAGAAAGAGAAACACAAGATCTTGGTCAGAAGGGTTAAATAAGAAAATCAAAACTATTGACGGCTAAATCGAAACATTTAATTAATTTAATTAAAAAGGATATTAGGAATGCTAAGAGAGAGCACAAAAAATTCTTGGCTAGTAAAATTAAGGAAAACCCTAAGATGTTCTATACATCTATTAAAAGTAAGAGGGTAACTAAAGAAAGGGTAGGGCCTATTAGAGACCATGAGGGCAATCTTTGTGCGGAGGCGGAAGATGTTGGTAAGATTCTTAATGAATACTTTGCATCTGTTTTCACAAAGGAAAGGGGCAATACAGATACTGCTATCGAGGAGGAGTATGGTATTTTGGATGAAATAAATATAGTGAACGAAGTATTAGGGGTTTAGTAGTTAAGTCCCCAGGCCCAGATGAAATGCATCCCAGGCTGTTGAGCAAAGTAAAAGAGGAAATAGCAGAGGCCTTGACCATCATTTTCCAGTCCTCTTTGGACCTGGGCATGGTGCTGGAGGATTGGAGGACTGCTAATGTAGTACCCTTGTTTAAGAAGGGAGAAAGGGATAGGCTGAGTAATTACAGGCCTGTCAGCTTAACATCAGTGGTGGGAAAATTATTGGAAAAAATCCTGAAAGACAGGATAAATCTACATTTGGAAAGGCAAGGATTAATTAGGGACAGTCAGCACGGATTTGTTAAGGGAAGATCGTGTTTGACTAACCTGATTGAATTTTTTGAGGAGGTAACCAAGAGGGTCGATGAGGATAGTGCATATGATGTAGTGTATATGGACTTTAGCAAAGGCCCCATATGGTAGACTGGTCATGAAGGTTAAATCCCATGGGATCCAGGGCAAAGTGGCAAGTTGGTTCCAAAATTGGCTTGGAGGTAGGAAGCAAAGGGTAATGGTTGATGGATGTTTTTGTGATTGGAAGGATGCTTCCAGTGGGGTTCTGCAGGGCTCAGTATTGGATCCCTTGCTATATCAACAATTTAGATTTGAATATAGGGAGTATGATTAAGAAGTTTGCAGCTACCATTAAAATTGGCTCTGTGGTTGATAATGAAGAGGAAAGTCATGGGCTGCAGGAGGATATCAATCCACTGGTCAGGTGGGCAGAGCAGTGGCAATTGGAATTTAATTCAGAGAAGTGTGAGGTGATGCACTTTTGGAGGGCTAATAAGAAAAGGATATACACATTAGGCGGTAGGCCACTTAATAGTGTAGATGAACAAAGGGACCTGGGAGTGCTTGTCCACAGATCCCTGAAAGTAGCAGGCCAGGTGGATAAGGTGGTTAAGAAGGCATACGGAATGCTTGCCTTTATTGGCCGAGGCATAGAATATAAGAGCAGGGAGGTTATGCTTAAATTGTATAATACTTTGGTTAGGCCACAGCTGGAGTACTGCGTGCAGTTCTGGTCATCGTATTATAGGAAGGACGTGATTGCAGTAGAGAGGGTGCAAAGGAGATTTACTAGGACGCTGCCTGGAATGGAGAATCTTAGTTATGAAGACAGATTGGATAGGCTGGGTTTGTTCTCGTTGGAACAGAGAAGGTTGAGAGTAGATCTCATTGAGGTGTATAAAATATTGAGGGGCCTGGACATAGTGGATAGTAAGGGCCTATTTCCATTGGTGGAGGGGTCTATTATGAGGGGGCATAGTTTTAAGGTGGTTGGTGGAAGGTTTAGAGGGGATTTGAGGGGGGGGCTTCTTTACGCAGAGGGTTGTGGGGATCTGGAACTCGTTGCCTGGAAGAGTGGTGGATGCAGAAACCCTCACCACTTTTGAGAGATGATTGGATGGGCACTTAAAGTGCCGTAACCTGCAGAGTTACGGACCTGGAGCTGGAAGTTGGGATTCGACTGGATGACCTTTTGTTGGCCGGTGGGGATATAATGGTAAGTACTGCAGGGAATCGAATACGGCCAGGGTGATCTCCTGGACTAGTTTCGATCGCCTGGATGGGTTGAAAAGAAATTTTCACAGATTTTTTTCTCCCTAAATTGGCCTGGGTTTTTATCTGCTTTTTGCCTCTCCCAGGAGATCACATGGCTCCGCTTGGGGTGGAGTATAGAATGTTTTAGTATAAGGGGTGTCGCAATTGTGTGAGGAGGACTGGTTAGACTGGGTGCTCTTTGCCTTTCCGTCATTGTTCATAGGTTTATATGTAACCTTCAGGTCTGCTGATCAAGGGCCGTGCGGCTCTTTGTCGGCCGGCGTGGACACGAAATGGCCTCCTTCTGCACTGTAAATTTCTAGGTTTCTATGTTTCTATGGGCTCAAGTTTCGGCCTGAGTTGCTTCTATTTTTTGTAGCAACTAGTTTAGAATGGAGCATCTTAGAAATTGCAATTCTCGACATTTAGTTTGCTCCAGTTCTAGTGAGTTAGAATAGTTTCATTTTAGAACAGATTTTTTTTCTAAAGGGGGCGTGTCCAGCCACTTATGCCTGTTTTACAAGTTTAGGCAGTGAAAACTTACTCCAAACTTACTTAGAATGGAGTAAGTGTAGATTTTTGTACGCTCAGAAAAACCTTGTCTACACTTATAAATCAGGTGTAGGGAACGAGAGATGGGGAGAGTGGGGAGGGAAGTTTACAAACATTAAACACTTCACTTTTACAAATAAAGAGCCATCATCAATAATAAATGATAAATAAATCAATAAATCAACCAATAAATCAATCAAAAAAATTTAAAAAATTAAAAATTAAAAAAATAATAAAAAATCAATCAATAAATAAAAAATAAAATCTGTACTAACCTACTACAGCATTGGGAGCCCTCCAACACTGTGCTGGGATGGGAACCCCCCCCTGCCACAGTGTCTCTCTCTCTCTGTCTCTGTCAGTGTCTCTCTGTGTTTCTGACAGCGAGGAGTGGGGGGAGAGGGGGGGAGGGGAGGGGAGGGGAAGGGAGGGGGGAGAGGGGGGGAGAGGGGGGAGGGAGGGGAAGGGGGAGAGGAGGGGGGAGGGAGGGGGAAGAGGAGGGGGTAGGGAGGAGGGAGGGGAGAGAGGAGGGGGGAAGAAGGAAGGAGGGAGAGGAGGGAGGGAGAGGAGGGGGAGAGGAAGGGGGAGAGGAGGAGGGGGGAGAGGAGGGGGAGAGGAGGGGGAGGGAGGAGAGGAGGGGGGAGGGGGAGAGGGAGGGAGAGAGGAGGGGGAGGAGAGAAGAGGGAGGAGAGAACGGGAGGGAGGGGGGAGGCTGAACGGAGGGGAGGGGGAGACTGAATGGGCCCCTCTGCCACCGACACTTCGGGCGGGGCCCACCCCCAGCGAGATGCCGGGCGGGCGGGCCCCGCCGATGACGTGGGTGGGGGGGAGGTGGCGAGGAGGGTGGAGGGAGGGGAGGCAGAGGAGGGGGAGGAAGGGGAAGGGCTGAACGGGAGGGAGGGGGGAGGCTGAATGGGAGGGAGGGAGGGGGAGGCTGAATGGGAGGAAGGGTGGGAGGCTGAATGGGAGAGAGGGAGAGAGGCAGAACGGGAGGGAGGGGGGGGAGCTGAACGGGAGGGAAGCCCGAATCCCAATCTTCAATGCCCAGTGAGCCCATTCGGCCAGGGCTAGGGGCGGCGTTCTTCTGGCCTCTCCCACGCAGCCTGCACAGATTTGGGCTGCGAGGAGCTACTACACATGTGCGCACACTCTAATGCACATGTGCAGAGGTCCCGACACTGTTTTCAGTGCCGGGACCTGGCTCCACCCTCCACACATTCTGCTGCGCTGAGCCAAGGGCCTGGATCAACCGGACAGAGGGGAGAATACCAAGGCAAATAATAGGCCCCGTTTCTGTTCTAAAAAGTCGGCGCACCATACGGAGGTGTGTCGTTCTAACCCTGGGGGCCCTATTATTCTATTAAAAAAAAATAAGAAACGAAAGTATTGAGAGCTGGGAGTCTTGAAAAAGTCAATCGAGAAAACTAGAATGAACATGAACAAAGTAAGTGACCCACAGAAAGAAGGGCTGCCGATAACAGAAAGAGAGTTCTAATATTTGTAGCTATTTTTGTAATGGACCACACATTAAACAGCACATTGGTCCTCAACAGTATAAGTTGGGTAGAAATATTATAGAGAATCAAGAAATGGGAGACATGTTAAATAGAATCTTCACATCAGTCTTTGTAACTGAAAACAGTGAACAAATTATCTAATCAGTAATTTTTTTTCACAATCTATAATGCAAGCGGGCACAATACATTGGGTTCAACGAAGAACAACAAGTATGATTCTGATCTTAGAGCTTGAAGCTATAAGGAGGAGCTTACAGATTTGAAGTTGTTTACATGGAGAAAAGGAGATGGGGAGTCGATGGGGAGTCAGGACTTTACAATGGTGAAAGTCATAGATGATCCAGATTTAAGTTGTTTAATTTGTGGTGTCAGCATCAAACTAGAGGTCATGGATTCAAATTGTTTTTAAAAACTCGGGTAGCAGATCGTAACCGGCCAGGATGCAATTGTGTAGTATTGCTTTAAAAGGAAAATCTTCCTTCTTTAAGATGTACACGTTGTGCACCATTTCCCCAGCCAAGAAAGTAAATAAGCAACCTGCTGTCAGGCCTGTGTTAATTCTGCTCTGTAACTCGGCATGTGGAGATGTTTTATTATTTTGATGGTAAGAATACAATCATGCTGTAATGGTATGGCTACAGGTAATTGATTTGAGCATGCTGGCTACAGGTTAAAGAAAACATACTTTGATAGTTAATTCAGGAAGAACCCTCTCCTAATATAACGTATGAGAGCAAGGCAAGAGTTTACCAATTTAAAAAAGTCTGACATTGCACAGATGGCCTCGCAGTGAGATATATGAGTGTAAAGGAGAAAGGTTATTAAAGCAAGACAAAATCTGGCATTGAACAGATGCTCTGCCAGTGAGAGATATGAGTGCACAGAGACAGAATTGCCATTGTAGGATAAAACTACATAGATGCCAACTCAGTAGAAGGCCCAAGTGCAAAGGAGTGAGGTTAATAATGAAGTATGAAATCCAATACTACAGATGCTCTACCAGTAAGAGGTATGAGTATAAATATCTGTAATGCAGGGTAAAACCTGCCATTTTAGAGACACTCAAAAAGAAGACATAATGCAGATAAATATTTTAACAGCTCGGTTCCATCAACTGAGACAAAGGGCGGAATTTTCTGGCGTCTTTGCGGGCACGATTAGAGGTGTGTTGGGAGGGAAATTTGAAAATCTTGGAGTGGGTCGTGAACTCGCCATCATCCCGCTCCCACGCGCCTTTCTCTCGTGTGCGTTTGCCAGCGCGGCAGCGACCTGAATGGCAGAGGCTGCCGAGGTAATTGAGATTATTATCAGACCCTTAAGCTATTATGTATTTAACTCTGGATGGACTGGGTGGAGGAAATCAAGTTTGATCCAACGGCCATGAAGGTGGAACAGCAATGCACTGTGGAGTGTATAGGGCATGGCAGAGCACGAAAGATGTCATGGCCATCCACTGCAGCCAACGAAGTCTTCAGTTGTACCAATTTTTGGGCCACTGAAACCCGGCTTCTGCGGAGGAGAGAGTGGGACCGCCCCTGTGCACCGGCCTTCCCACTTTAAAAGCATCTATGCACAGGTTTGTGTTAACCATCATCCAACATATCAATCCTGTGGCGATGGGAGAGGGACAAAGCGACAGGTGGAGGTGATCACTGGGAGTCATAGCCTCAAACCTGCACGTAGGCGGCCTGTGGGCAAGTGGTCGCTCAACTCTGTATCCAGGGCAACAGAGGAACCCGGCAGCACCCCAGGCGACTGAGAAGCCCTCTTTAGGACAGCACTGCTCACCCTTTATAAGGGAGGGGCCTAGAAAAGGTGGCCCAAACATTGCCTGCCCTTCCATTAACTGGCCAGTATACCGCGGCTGGCAGTTCAACCCATTCTGCGGTCGAAAATATAGCAACAGTCGAAAACTTCATAACACAAGAAAACTTCTTCTCGGACAATGGAACGTTCGCACACTCTTAGACAGAGCTGACACTACAAGACCGGAAAGAAGGACTGCCCTTATTGAAAGAGAGCTGCAGTGTTATAACATCGATATAGCGGCTCTGAGTGAGACAAGACTTGCAGAGGAGGGCTGCGTGAGTGAACAAGGTAGCGGCTACACCTTCTATTGGAAAGGCAAGGCAGAGAATGAGAATAGGATCCACGGAGTTGGCACAGCAGTGAAGACTTCTCTTATGCAACAGTTTCCGAATCTGCCTGAAGGGATTAACGAAAGACTTATGAAACTGCGTTTCCCCCTGAATGTCAAGAGCCACATCACCATTATAAGTGCCTATGCACCAACCCTTCCAAGCCCCAGTGAGATGAAAGAGAGGTTCTATGAAGATCTAGACAGACTGGTCAGGTCCACACCTGCTGGGGACAAGTTGATCATCCTGGGTGATTTCAACGCACGAGTTGGAAAAGACAGCAAGCACTGGAAGGGAGTTATTGGACAGCACGGCATAGGAAAATTAAACAGTAATGGCCTCCTCCTCTTGAGTATGTGCGCGGAGAATGACTTGACTATCACAAATACTCTATTCAGGCAGGCTGACAAGTACAAAACAACTTGGATGCACCCCAGGTCTAAGCAATGGCACATGATAGACCATGTCATTGTAAGAAGGCGAGACATCAAGGATGTAAAAATCACAAGAGCCATGCGGGGAGCAGAATGCTCGACAGATCACCGTCTAGTCAGATCCACTCTCCAGCTGTACATTGCTCCACTTCAGCGCCAGCGTCCACAACCGAGCAGAAGTGCCTTTAACACAGCTAGGCTGAAACATCAGTGCTACCGTGAGCAGTTCCAGAATGACCTCGATGTCTCACGGACCGCTCATTGGCAACACCACACAGAAGTGGACAAAGCACAAACAGATAGTCACAGACTCAGCAAAGACAACTCTTGGACATAAAAAGAAGGTACACCAAGACCGGTTCAATGAAAACAACGTTGAGATCTGCAAGACGCTGGATGAAAAGAAAAAAGCATACCTAGAATGGCAAAATGACCCTTCCTCAATTTCCAAGAGGGACCGCTACAGACACATGCAGAGCAAAGCACAAAGAGACCTTCACCAGATGCAAGATACATGGTGGCAGACGAAAGCAGAGGAATTGGAACATTATGCTGAAACTCACAATACAAAGATGTTCTTCAGCGCCATCAAGTCAGTCTATGGACCATCAAAACCCAGCACTACTCCACTCCTTTCAGCAGATGGCAGCACTTTGATCAAAGACAGGACTGGCATAAGTGAGAGGTGGAGAGAACACTTCAGTAATCTTCTTAATCAACCTTCAACAGTGAACGAAGAAGCACTTGACTCCATACCCCAGCAACCTATCAAAGAAGATCTTGATCTTCCTCCCAGCATGGACGAAGTAAAGAAAGCCATCAACCAGGTGAGTACTGGAAAGGCTCCAGGAAAGGATGGAATCCCTGCCGAAATCTACAAGACAGTAGGCCCAGCAACTCTCGAGGCCTTTCATGATATAATAACTAGCATCTGGGAAGATGAAGACATACCACAGGACTTCCGTGACGCTATGATAGTTTCCCTCTACAAGAACAAGGGCAACAAAGCAGACTGTGGCAACTACAGGGGAATATCGCTTCTGTCCATTGCTGGGAAGATCATCGCCTGCATAGTATTGAACCGACTCATAGCTAGTGTCTCAGAAGTAAATCTTCCAGAAACACAATGTGGCTTTCGACCTGGTCGGAGCACAGTGGACATGATCTTTGCACTCAGAGTGCAGGAGAAGTGCATTGAGCAGAACATGGACCTATATGCTGTATTTATTGACCTCACCAAGGCCTTTGATACTGTCAACAGAGCAGCGCTGTGGTCAATCTTGACGAAATTGGGTGCCCAAGGAAGTTTGTCCACATCATTGAGCTGTTTCATGATAACATGACAGGTGAAGTCCTCTCAGACGGCACAACCATGGCCACATTTACCATCTCAAATGGAGTGAAACAAGGTTGTGTACTCGCTCCAGTTCTGTTCAACCTATTCTTTACCTGTATCGTGAACTTGGAGTTTGGAGTTTACCTGAAATATCGATTAGATGGTTCACTGTTCGACCTCCGCCGCCTTGCTGCAAAGACCAAAGTACGGAAACGACTCATCCTAGAGGCACTCTTTGCTGACGACTGCGCCCTTATGGCACACAAGGAGAGTGACCTACAACTCATACTCAGCAAATTTGCTGAGACAACAGAATTGTTTGGCCTGACTATCAGCCTTAATAAAACCGAGGTTTTCTACCAGCCTGCCCCTGGCACCACAGCACCTGCTCCCACAGTCTTCATCGGCAGTATACAACTAAAATCAGTGGACAGCTTCAAGTATCTTGGCAGCACCATATCAAGGTCCTTGGACAAAGAGATTGATGCAAGGATCTGTAAAGCCAGCCAGGCACTTGGTCGCTTGCGCACTAAGGTGTTGAGTCACCACCACATCCGACTGTCAACTAAACTGTTGGTGTATAGAGCAGTCGTTCTCTCATCTCTCCTTTATGGATGTGAGACCTGGACACCCTACAGGCATCACATCAAAAAGTTGGAAGCTTTCCATATGCGCAGTCTCAGATCTATACTCCACATATGTTGGCAAGACCGGGTGTCAAACTTTGAGGTTCTGGAGAGAGCATAATCAACTAGCATCGAGGTGATGATTATGCGAGCCCAGTTTCGGTGGGCTGAATATGTCATCCGCATGGATGAGTCAAGGATCCTTCGTCAGCTTCTTCACGGCGAGCTCTGTGAAGGTTGGGGACACCAGGGGCGCCCCCCCAAGCACTACAAAGATTGCATCAAGGCTAACCTCCAGTACTGTGGCATCTGACCAAAGGACCTCGAGAATACAGCAGCTAATAAAATCCAGTGGTGAACCCTCACGACGACTGCCTGCCAGACCTTCGAAGAAAGCCGATGTCAACGCCTGTGGGACACTAGAGATAGACAACATCAGGTGGCAGTACTGTCAGCATCAGGCACATCGAACTTCCCTTGTCCGACGTGCAAGAGACTATGTGCATCCAGAATTGGCCTATACAGCCACTTGAAGACACATGCCATTGATGATTAGCATATTAACGTCTTTGTTGGAAAAGACAGACTACCAAGTGATTTAACTCTTTGTAACATGCATCACACCTGACCACTAGAGGGCCCACCTGTTGGAGTCCCAAGGGATCCCAGCATCCCTTGGGGGGACAGTCTATAAGCAGACCACCCATGAGATACCTGCATTCTGAAATTGTAATAAAGGAGCTAAGGTCACACTTGCTCATTACACGCAGTACTCAGTCTCACCATTTATTATGAGTGTAACAATTGGCGACGAGGTAACGAACAACTGCGTGAAAATGCAAAGAACAGTCGGCATCGTGGAGAAGTTCTCAGAAGGGGATGATTGGGAGGCTTTTGTGGAGAGACTCGACCAATATTTTGTGGCCAACAAGCTTGTGGGCAACAAACTATGGCCTCCTGGCTCCGGCAAAACCAACAGAGAAATCCTATGAAGAATTGTGTACGCTGGTCCAGGAGCACCTAAATCCTAAGGAAAGCGTTTTGATGGCGAAATATTGGTTCTACACGTGTCAACGATCGGAGGGCCAGTAAGTGGCGAGCTTTGTCGCCGAACTAAGGCACCTTGCAGGACATAGTGAGTTTGAGGGATTCCTAGAACAAATGCTCAGAGACTTTTTTGCACTTGGCATTGGACATGAGACAATCCTTTGCAAACTGTTGACTGTAGAAACTTCGAATCTGAGTAAAACCATACCGATAGCCCAGGTATTTATGTTCATCAGTGACAACACCAAACAGATTTCTCAGAACAAAGAAGTTTCGGCCAGTACTGTGCATAAAGTAACGTCGGTTTTGAGCAGAAATGTACATGGCAGAACGTACATGCCGGCTGCTATGGCCCGATCTCAATTGACCCAGAGTCCGCCATCATCTGTTAATACGAGACAGTTAACATCCTGTTGGCATTGCGGGGGTGATCATTGGCCCCATCAATGCCGCTATAAGCACTATGCATGCAATGGTTGCAGAACAATAGGACGCCTACAACGAATGTGCAGGTGAGCTGCAAACCCTGCAAACCCTGCAAACCACCACGTTGCAGAGGAAAATTGATCCACAGTGGATCAGGCTGAATTGGAAACTCGTACTGAAGGGGCAGAAGTGTACAGGGTACATATGTTCATGACGAAATGCCCACCAATAATGTTGAAAGTTGAACTGAACGGCATTCCAGTATCTATGGAGCTGGACATGGGGGCAAGTCAGTCCATAATGAGTAAAAAGGCCTTCGACAGGCTGTGGGGAATGAAGGCACACAGGCCCAAGCTCAGCCACCTTCAGACCAAACTAAGGACTTACACCAAGGAACTAATCCCTGTAATTGGTAGCGCTGAAGTCAAAGTCTCCTATGATGGAGCAGTACATGAACTCCCACTGTGGATTGTGCCAGGAGATGGCCCCACGTTGTTTGGCAGAAGCTGGCTGGGGAAAATCCGCTGGCACTGGGACGACATTCGAGCACTTTCGTCCGTCGACGATACCTCATGCACCCAGGTTCTAAGGAAGTTCCCATCGTTATTCGAGCCAGGCATTGGAAGCTTCTCGGGGGCGAAAGTGCAGATCCATTTTGTTCCCGAAACGTGACCCATCCACCACAAGGCTCGGGTGATACCGTACATGATGCGTGAAAAAGTGGAAATCGAGCTGGACAGGCTGCAACGAAAGCATCATCGCGCCGGTGGAATTCAATGACTGGGCCAGTTCGATTGTCCCGGTACTCAATCGAGATATGGTTAGAATTTGCGGGGACTATAAAGTAACGATTAACTGTTTTTCGCTGCAGAACCAGTACCCGCTACCCAAGGCAGACGACCTATTTGCGACCCTGGCTGGAGGGAAGACGTTCACCATGCTGGACCTGACCTCGGCCTACATGACGCAGGAGCTGGAGGAGTCTTCGAAAGGCCTCACCTGCATCAACACACACAAAGGTCTGTTTATCTACAACCGGTGCCCGTACGGGATTCGGTCGGCCACAGCGATCTTCCAGCGGAACATGGAGAGCCTGCTAAAGTCGATTCCTTGCACAGTGGTTTTCCAGGACGACATATTGGTTACAGGTGGAGGACACCACGGAGCACTTGAAGGATCTGGAAGAGGTTCTGAGTTGGTTGGATCGCGTGGGGCTCAGGTTGAAACGCCCACAGATGGTCACCAATGCCCTTTTTGACAAGTCATCCAATTATATCACCTTTGCCATGATGAAGACAGCGTTACTCAGCGATCGCTGGCCTATGGCCAGCTTCCCACGGGAACAGGGCGTCATCGACTTCACACATGTGGCCATCAGAGCACCCCATCATTACCCAGAAGTCTTTGTCAACCACAAGGGCATCCACTCCCTCAATGTACAGCTCGTGTCCAACCATAGGAAGATCATCATGCATGTGTGTGCCAAATTCCCTGGCAACTGCCATGACGCTTTCATCCTGCGCTAGTCTACACTCCCTCAGCTCTTTGCTTCTCCAAACAGACATTCTGGCTGGCTGCTTGGAGACTAGGGCTATCCACTGAAGACGTGGCTCATGACACCCTTGAGGAGGCCAAGTACTGAGGTCGAGGAGAAATGTATTGAAAGCCACATTTCCACCAGATGTGTCATAGAGTGATAGTCATGCTGAAATTGCATTTCAGATGTCTTGACAAATGTGGAGGAGCCCTTCAGTACGCATCAGCCAGGGTCTCCAGAATCATAGAAACATAGAAAATAGGTGCAGGAGTAGGCCATTCGGCCCTTCGAGCCTGCACCACCATTCAATAAGATCATGGCTGATCATTCCCTCACTACCCCTTTCCTGCTTTCTCTCCATACCCCTTGATCCCCTTAAGCCGTAAGGGCCATATCTAACTCCCTCTTGTATATATCCAATGAACGGGCATCAACAACTATGCGGCAGGGAATTCCACAGCTAACAACTCTCTGAGTGAAGAAGTTTCTCCTTATCTCAGTCCTAAATGGCCTATCCGTTATCCTAACACTGTGTCCCCTGGTTCTGGACTTCCCCAACATCGGGAACATTCTTCCTGTATCTAATCTGTCCAGTTCCGACAGAATCTTATACGTTTCTATGAGATCCCCTCTCATCCTTCTAAACTCCAATGTATAAAGGCCCACTTGATCCAGTCTCTCCTCATATGTCATTCCTGCCATCCCGGGAATCAGTCTGGTGAACCTTCGCTGCATTCCCTCAATAGCAAGAACGTCCTTCCTCAGATTAGGAGACCAAAACTGAACACAATATTCCAGGTGAGGCCTCACCAAGGCCCTGTACAACTGCAGTAAGACCTCCCTGCTCCTATACTCAAATCTCCTAGCTATGAAGGCCAACATACCATTTGCCTGCTTCATCGCCTGTTGTACCTGTATGCCAACTTTCAATGACTGATGAACCATGACACCCAGGTCTCGTTGCACCTCGCCTTTTCTTAATCTGCCGCCATTCAGATAATACTCTGTCTTTGCGTTTTTGCCCCCAAAGTGAATAACCTCACATTTATCCACATTATACTGCATCTGCTATGCATTTGCCCACTCACCTAACCTGTCCAAGTCACACTGCAGTCTCCTAGCATCCCCCTCACAGCTCACACTGCCACCCAGTTTAGTGTCATCTGCAAACTTGGAGATATTATACTCAATTCCTTTATCCAAATCATTGATGTATATTGTAAAGAGCTGGGGCCCTAGCACTGAGCCCTGCGGCACTCCACTAGTCACTGCCTGCCATTCTGAAAAGGACCCATTTATCCCGAATCTCTGCTTCCTGTCTGCCAACCAGTTCTCTATACACGTCAGTATATTACCCCCAATACCATGTGCTTTGATTTTGCACACCAATGTCTTGTGTGGGACCTTTTCAAAAGCCTTTTGAAAGTCCAAATACACCACATCCACTGGTTCTCCCCTGTCCACTCTACTAGTTACATCCTCAAAAAATTCCAGAAGATTTGTCAAGCATGATTTCCCCTTCATAAATCCACGCTGACTTGGACCGATCCTGTCACTGCTTTCCAAATGCGCTGCTATTTCATTCTTAATAATTGATTCCAACATTTTCCCCACGACTGATATTACCCGCTTTCTCTCTCCCTCCCTTTTTAAATGTGGTGTTAAATTAGCTACCCTATAGAAACTGATCCAGAGTCGATAGACTGTTCGAAAATGATCACTAATGCATCCACTATGTCTTGGGCCACTTCCTTAAGTACTCTGGGATGCAGAGTATCAGGCCCCGGGGATTTATCGGCCTTCAATCCCATCAATTTCCCAAACACAATTTCCCGCCTAATAAGGATATCCTTCAGTTCCTCCTTCTCACTAGACCCTCGGTCCCCTAGTACTTCCGGAAGACAGAAGACAGAACCAATGTATTTGTTTAATTGGTCTGCCATTTCTTTGTTCCCAATTATAAATTCACCTGAATCCGACTGCAAGGGACCTACGTTTGTCTTCACTAATCTTTTTCACTTCACATATCTATAGAAGCTTTTGCAGTCAGTTTTTATGTTCCCGGCAAGCTTCTTCTCGTACTCTATTTTCCCCCTCTTAATTAAACCCTTTGACCTCCTCTGCTGAATTCTAAACTTCTCCCAGTCCTCAGGTTTGTTGCTTTTTCTGGCCAATTTATAAGCCTCTTCCTTGGATTTAACACTATCCTTAATTTCCCTTGTTAGCCACGGTTGAGCCATCTTCCCCGTTTTATTTTTACTCCAGGCAGGGATGTACAATCGTTGAAGTTCATCCATGTGATCTTTAAATGTTTGCAATTGCCTATCCACCATCAACCCTTTAAGTCTCATTTGCCAGTCTATTCTCGCCAATTCACGCCTTAAACCATCGAAGTTACCTTTCCTTAAGTTCAGGACCCTAGTTTTTGAATTAACTGTGTCACTCTCCATCTTAATAAAGAATTCTACCATGTTATGGTTACTCTTCCCCAAGAGGCCTCGCACAACAAGATTGCTAATTAGTCCTTTCTCATTACACATCACCCAGTCTAGGATGGCCAGCTCGCTAGTTGGTTCCTCGACATATTGGTCTAGAAAACTATCCCTAATACACTCCAGGAAATCCTTCTCCACCGCATTGCTACCAGTTTGGTTAGCCCAATCAATATGTAGATTAAAGTCACCCATGATAACTGCTGTACCTTTACTGCATGCATCCCTAATTTCTTGTTTGATGCTGTCCCCAACCTTACTACTACTGTTTGGTGGTCTGTACACAACTCCCACTAGCATTTTCTGTCCCTTGGTATTCCATAGCTCCACCCATACTGATTCCACATCATCCAAGCTAATGTCTTTTCTTACTATTGCATTAATTTCCTCTTTAACCAGCAATGTCACCCACCTCCTTTTCTTTTCTGTCTATCCTTCCTAAATGTTGAATACCCCTGGATGTTGAGTTCCCAGCCTTGGTCACCCTGGAGCCATGTCTCCGTGATGCCAATTACATCATACCCGTTAACTGCTATCTGCGCAATTAATTCGTCCACATTATTCTGAATACTCCTCGTATTGAGGTACAGAGCCTTCAGGCTTGTCTTTCTAGCACACTTTGCCCCTTTAGAATTTTGCAGTAATGTCACCCTTTTTGCTTTTTGCCTTAGGTTTCTCTGCCCTCCACTTTTACTTTTCTTCTTTCTATCTTTTGCTTCTACCCCCATTCTACTTCCCTCTGCCTCCCTGCATTGGTTCCCATCCCCCTGCCATCGCCAACAGCACTAACAAACACTCCCCCTAGGACATTGGTTCCGGTCCTGCCCAGGTGCAGACCATCCGGCTTGTACTGGTCCCACCTCCTCCAGAACCGGTTCCAATGTCCCAGGAATTTGAATCCCTCCCTTCTGCACCACTCCTCAAGCCACGTATTCATCTGAGCTATCCTGCGATTCCTACTCTGACTAGCACGTGGCACTGGTAGCAATCCTGAGATTACTACTTTTGAGGTCCTACTTTTTAATTTAGCTCCGTGGTCTGCTGCGCCCTGCACAACATAGCACCGTAGCGAGGATTAGCACTGCATGAGGAGCAAGACTCTGAGCACACAGCCTCGACAGAGGAGGAGCAGGAGGAACCTGCGATGTAGATCCCACCATTCCACTTGAGCCCATTGCTGCCCAGGAGGCCATATTTACTTAACTTCACGCATTACACCCATATGGCTGCCACACACTGCATTAGGTTCACAGTAACAGCATAAAGGATCCCTATAATAACCAAGCCATCTCTTTCACATTGACCACCATTGCTGGAGGGAACGTTATGTCTCACCATTCACTCTAACTCACTAAGCCACTTCCAAAGTTGCACAAAAATGTATCCATTACTGGCAAGTGATGAAAATAATTATTTTTATCTATGACATCACAGTAACAGAAACTTTTCAGAAAAATGTATTAAAACTCCCAAGTAGCTACTCTTGTGCATCGACTTGTGTTTCATCTTCCTCTTACACGTGCTTCTACGTGGTGTTACCCCTGTGGCCTCAGCAGAGGTAGAGGCAGCCTGCTCACATCCCTGCTGCGAATGCTTAGACACTTTTGGCAGATGTCCTCTAGGTTTTGGAGCCTGTGATGGCCCCGCCATTGTCTGCTCATCCTGCGAGTGTGCAGGGGCAGACTCAGCCATCACAATCTGAGGAGCCATCTGGGGCTGTGACTGAGGCAGGGGCAGGGGGCTTGGGCAATGGGGAGAAGTGTAAGTGCTTTGAGAGGAGTCCCCACCTTCATGTCTCCTCTCACCATCATCCCTCTCATGGGCCACCCATACTTCCCTGCTAGCAAGGAGTTGGAGAGCACCTTGCTGCACAGCAGTGGGGCCATGAGGACCCATGTCTGCATTGACATCCCTCCTAGAGAGGAGGTCTATGAGCGTCTGCCATCTATTCTGCAACGCCATCTATTCTCCATAGATAGCATGTGCTCCTGAGTGGTGCATTTGTTGCTCCATGCAGGTGGCCAAACTTTCCATGGAAAACCTATTGTTGCCATTGACTGCGACATGGTGGTGCTCAAGTTGGAGATGAACTCCTCCAAACTCTACATTTGCAGACATCGTCATTGTAAAACATGTTAAAACCTCCTGCACTTCTTGCAGCCCCTCCAGGATCAGCCTCTTTCTGGATGGCCCCCGAGGCTCAGCATCTGTATGCAGCTGAGCAGAGCTGGGAGCTTCCTGTGCCCTCCGGCGAGGAATGTCCACTGCTGTCCCTGACTCCACCATCTGCTCTTGCTCACTTGTGAGGTGTGAGACATCTGGTGATGACACTACTCTATCTTGTGCTGCACCTACCATGGTGTGCGTATCTGTGCTGGTGTTCGGTGTGTTTACGTCTGGTGACGGTGCACCCTCAGAGATTGGAGGCTCCTCTGGGGAGTTGTCTTCTTCTTCCTTCTGGACAATGGGGTGGGGCGGGGCTCTTGATGGACCTGTAGGAGAGTAAAGAGATGAGTTAGATATGTCATATCAAGAATGGGTACAGATACCATTATGCACATGATGAACATTTACTGGCTGCTGACACCAATCCCCATATGATTGACTGACTATGCCTTGTGGTTGTATGAGCCGTAATTCTGTCACCATGTTGCTCTAATGTCCACTCTCTCTCAGTCTCCCTCCTCCAGCTGCTCTGCAACTCCAGGCACTTCCAAGGCAACCTCCTCTGCTTCTATTAAGGTGGCCAATCATGGAGGGCCACCTATGATTCTCCCCCTCTCTCTCTTATTGTGGGCTCCCTTTTCCTGCAAGGTGTTGTGTTCATACTCTATTTGTTTGTTACAGGACAGTAGGCAAGCATTAGGACCCTGCGGGATCTATTCACACACTGCTGTCAACATGCTGATTCATGTTGGTTTTGGGACACTATTTTTGGAGTTGCTATAAAGGACATGTCATGTATCTCATGCTACTGTACATAACTATATCTTACCATGCTATACATGACTGTAACTAGAGATGATCTGTAACCACAAGCTTACCTTACCAGCAGGGGTGCACTTGCAGGAGACACTGGATACCTGTCCCAGACAGGTATATAAGGACAGGTCTCAGGCAAGTGTGGCATTCGAGAGCTGTGTAATAAAGGTGCAGGTCCTGAGTGACCTTGACTTCAGTATGTGCCTCATGTGAATCTGTACTGCAGGGACAGGACTTTACAGTGGCGACGAGTTACGGGATTACAGAATCCATGGAATGGCGAACAACGGCTCAGATGAAAAATACAATGCTGGAGATAATTGGGAGGACTTTATAGAAAGGCTCCAGCAAAGCTTTGTAACCAAAGACTGGTTAGGCGATGACAAGGCAGACAAGAGACAAGCCCATCTCTTGACCAGCTGTGGCTCGAAAACATACGCTTTCATGAACAACCTGCTGGCACCCGAGAAACCAGCAAGCAAGTCGTTTGAAGAGTTGAGCACACTGGTAAGAGACCACCTGAAGCCAGCGAGCAGCCTACACATGGCCAGACACAGGTTCTACAACTACAGACGCTGTGTGGGCCAGAGTATACCCGACTTCGTGGCGGAACTTCGGAGGTTGGCTAGCTTATGTGAGTTCTCCGATGAACTAAGGAAAGGAGTACTGAGAGACTTTTTTATTGAAGGAATAGGCCACGCAGGCATATTCCAAAAACTCATAGAAACCAAGAACTTGACCCTCGAGGCAGCAGCACTGGTTGCACAGACATTCTTGGCAGGAGAAGAAGAAACGAGATTGATCTACACTGCGGGTATAACAACTAATGAAACATCGGAACAAGGGGTTCACAGAGTGAAACAAGCTGCTACCCCCACACACAGACAAAGGCAGGAGAGCAGGCCTTCAACAGCAGGCAGTGGCACCAGAAGCCATCAAGGGCCGTTCACCCCTCATCAACCCACAATGCAAGCAATCAACTACAAACTGAGAGAAGCTCAAGAGAGATCAGCCAGACGCAGCTTATTCTTTGGAAACAATGGAAGCGGTCTGTGCTGGAGATGTGGGGGAAAGGCACTCATCAAGGGGGGTGTCGATTTCAGCATGCTGTTTGCAGAAACTGTGATTATACAGGGCATCTGGCCCGCATGTGCAGAAAAACGGCAGCTTGGCTGGTATATGAATCGGTAGGGTCGGAAAGCGGACCAGAAGACGGTGGGGACAGTACCTGGGACACCGATGTACAGCGGGTCAACACGATCAATGGCCACTGCTCCTACAACAAGACGCCTCCAAGAATGATGAGGGTCCTACTCAACGGGATACCCGTCAACATGGAGCTTGATACGGGAGCGAGTCAATAGAAACATAGAAACATAGAAAATAGGTGCAGGAGTAGGCCATTCGACCCTTCTAGCCTGCACCGCCATTCAATGAGTTCATGGCTGAACATGCAACCTCAGTACCCCCTTCCCGCTTTCTCGCCATACCCCTTGATCCCCCTAGTAGTAAGGACTTCATCTAACTCCCTTTTGAATATATTTAGTGAATTGGCCTCAACAACTTTCTGTGGTAGAGAATTCCACAGGTTCACCACTCTCTGGGTGAAGAAGTTTCTCCTCATCTCGGTCCTAAATCTCTCATGAGTGTTCAACAATTTGAACAGCTGTGGCCGCACAAAAGAGACAGATAAGAACTCACAAGGGTCGACACCAAACTAAGGACCTATACCAAAGAAATCGTCCCAATCCTCGGCAGCGCCATGCTCTCAGTCACACACAAAGGGACAGTGAACCGACTTCTCCTGTGGATTGTCCCCGGAGATCTCCCAGCACTGCTGGGGAGAAGCTGGCTGGCAAAACTAAATTGGAAATGGGATGATGTTCACGCCATGTCGTCAGAGGAATGGACCTCCTGCTCAACAGTTCTAATTCGATTTGAACATCTCTTTCAGCCAGGTGTGAGCACCTTCAAAGGGGCTAAAATCAAAATCTACGTCACACAGAATGCTAGACCAGTCCATCACAAGGCTAGAGCTGTGCCCTATTTGATGAGGGAAAAGATTGAACATGAACTGGACAGGCTTCTGCGGAAAGGCATTATCTCACCCGTGGAATTTAGCGACTGGGCAACTCCCATCGTCCCAGTCATGAAGCCTGATGGATCCGTTAGAATCTGTGAGGACTACAAATCTACCATAAACAGAGTCTCCCTACAGGACCAATACCCACTGCCCAGAGCGGAGGACTTATTTGCCACATTGGCTGGAGGAAAACTTTTCTCAAAACTAGATCTCACATCTGCGTATATGACGCAAGAATTGACTGATGAGTCCAAGCTACTCACCACCATCAACACACATCGAGGCCTTTTCATGTATAATCGATGCCCATTTGGCATCAGGTCGGCAGCTGCTATATTCCAGCGCAACATGGAGAGTCTGCTCAAGTCCATCCCGGGGACGGTTGTATTTCAAGACGACATACTTATCACGGACAGGGACAATGACTCCCATCTCTGCAATTTGGAGTAAGTACTAAAGTGGTTGGATCGGGTAGGCCTAAGAGTTAAAAAATCCAAGTGCCTGTTTCTCGCGCCCGAGGTTGAATTTTTGGGCAGAAGGATTGCCGCTGATGGAATCCGCCCAACAGAGTCCAAAACAGAATTCGCCTGGCACCCAGGCCCCGGAATGTCTCAGAACTGCGCGCCTTTCTCGGGCTACTCAATTACTTTGGGAACTTTATGCAGAACTTAAGCACGCTGCTGGAGCCTCTCCACATGCTACTCAGAAAGGGGTGTGATTGGTTTTGGGGGGACGCCCAGGAACGCGCCTTCAATAAGGCACGCAACCTTCTGTGTTCCAACAGTGTTTTGGCTTTCTTTGATCCAGGTAAAAAGTTAGTTCTTACATGTGATGCGTCAGCGTACGGGGTCGTGTGCGTTTTACAACATGTCAATAGTGGGGGTAAATTACAATCCATAGCTTATGCCTCCAGGTCACTTTTGCGAGCGGAGCGCGGGTACGGAATGTTAGAGAAGGAGGCGCTCGCGTGCGTGTACGGTGTCAAAAAGATGCACCAATACCTTTTCGGGGCCAGGTTCGTGTTAGAAACTGACCACAAGCCCCTCACATCCCTACTATCCAAAAGCAAGGCAATAAGTGCCAACGCCTCGGCACGCATTCAACGGTGGGCACTAATGCTGGCGTCTTACGATTACACCATAAGGCACAGAGCAGGCACAGACAACTGTGCCGACGCGCTTAGCAGGCTACCCCTGGTGACAACGGAAGGGTCTGATGAACAGGACTGTGAGATAGTCATGGCAATCAATGCCTTTGAGTCCACAGGTTCGCCAAATCAGAGCCTGGACGACCAGCGACCCCAAGTTATCCCTAGTAAAAAGATGTGTTCTAACCGATGACTGAGCAGAGGCTCGCGATGCCTGCCCCAAGGAGATCAAACCTTTCCATAGGCGCATGCATGAGCTGTCACTACAAGCAGACTGCCTGATGTGGGGCAGCTGAGTAGTTATGCTTCTGCGAGGCAGAGAGGCATTTGTCCGGGAGCTCCACCACGAGCACCCGGGGATCGTTCTCATGAATGCCATAGCCAGATCCCACGTCTGGTGGCCTGGTATTGATGCGGACTTGAAGCTCTGCGTCCGACGGTGCACCATTTGTGCCCAACTCAGTAATGCCCTCAGGGAGGCTCCCCTGAGCCCCTGGCCCTGGCCCACCAAACCGTGGTCGCGGGTGCACGTAGACTATGCAGGCCCATTCATGGGCAAAATGTTCCTCGTAGTTGTAGATGCATTTTCTAAATGGATCGAATGCACCATTTTAAACTCGAGCACCACCTCTACCACTGTGGAGAGCCTTGGAACCATGTTCGCAACGCGCGGCATTCTTGACATATTGGTCAGTGATAATGGTCCGTGCTTCACCAGCGCAGAATTCCAAGATTTTATAAGTGATAAATCACCATTCAAGCCGGCTTCCAACAGCCAGGTGGAGCGAGCAGTGCAGATCATTAAACAAGGCATGCTCAAAATCCAAGGTCCCATGCTGCAGGGCCGCCTGTTGCGACTGCTGCTGGCATACAGATCTTGTCCGCATTCATTGACTGGAGTTCCTCCCGCGCAACTATTAATGAAATGGACCTTAAAGACAAGGCTCTCATTAATCCTCCCAGACATGCACGAAATCGTTGAGGCAAAGCGCCGTAAGCTAACCGAGTACCATGACCGAAATTCGAGGAGGAGGTGGAATGAGATAGGGGCAAAGTGTTTGTGCTAAACTATGGCAGGGGTCCCAAATAGCTTGCAGGGACAGTAACAGGCAAGGAAGGAAACAGGCTACTGGTGGTACAAATGGACAATGGCAAAACCTGCTGGAGGCATGTCGACCATGTCAAAAGTAGATTTACCAACAACACTGCTGAACCAGAGGCAGACTACAATGTGGAACTCACACCACACCTGATGGACAGACAGAGGGAACAACCTGAGGAAAGGACAATCCCAACAGACAGCCCAGACGAGACACCAACAATCATACTGCACGAAACAGACAGCCCAGGCGAGATATCAGCAATCACACCAAAAGAACAACAGGCACCACTGAACCACAACTAAGACGCTCCATGCGAGAGCGTAGACCACCTGAGAGACTGAACCTATAAAGACAATAAGACCTTGGGGGAAGGTGATGTCATGTATCTCACACTACTGTATATAACTGTATCTTACCATGCTATACATGACTGTAACTAGAGATGACCTGTAACCACTAGCTTACCTTACCACCAAGGGTGCACTTGCAGGAGACACTGGATACCTGTCCCAGACAGGTATATAAAGGACAGGTCTCAGGCAAGTGTGGCATTCGAGAGCTGTGTAATAAAGGTGCAGGTCCTGAGTGACCTTGACTTCAGTATGTGCCTCGTGTGAATCTGTACTGCAGGGACAGGACTTTACAGGACACAGTTGAGTTACCTTACTCCTGTTTCAGTTAGTCTATTTATTTAAATACACAATATAATTTGGCGGCGAGGATGGATCAAATTAACCTCCCTACACCCCCGCCTTTCCTCTCCACACCTGAGGACCCTCTAATCCTGTGGCCGCGATGGATTAAAAGCTCTTCTACATACATCACAATGAGTGGGTTAGACGACGACAATGCAACAACAGCTCACCGCTGTGCAATACTTATCTACTGCCTCAGCACCAAAGGCCAACAGATCTTTGATCAAATCGAAGACATGGAGTGCTATGACAAAGCGGTAAGTGCCCTCGAGAAATATTTTGGGCCAAAAAAAGTATCATGATGTAGAGATACAAATTCTGTCAAAGGGAGAAAGGGAACGGTAAACCAGTCAAACAGCACATTATTTCATTAACTGAACTGGCCGCTACGTGTAACTTTGGAGCACTCACAGAGGAAATGATCAGGGATCAAATTATTGAGAAAACAATGATCCTCTGCATTCAGGATTGTTTGCTAATGGAGGATGACAAATTGACATTAGACAAAGCAACTAATTTGGCCACCCAAATCGAATCAGCGTTTTCCGATTCAAAAGTGATCAGATCCCCTGCTCCCCCGTGCAGCCGACTTCAGCTACAGCCCATGTGCAAGGCATTCGTCCAAAGCAGAAATCACAGCAGACCCAGGTCTAGTAATAAGCCACCCACTATGGATTGCGGGCCTAACTTCCACTGCTTTAACTGTGGGGACAAATCACATTCAGCAAAACTGCCCTGCACGTGGGAAGAAATGCTCTGCATGTGGTAAAATTAACCATTTTGCTAGTGTCTGTCGCTCATCGCAGCATATTTGACGTGGACAACCTCGATAGTGATGAACCCAGTATGGTTAATGTTGTGTACGAATAGAGAGTCTGATCAGATACAGTGAGCTCAAAGTAAAGTGTGAGCTTAGTCTTTTATTGTAGGTCTCCAGAGTGCCTCTCCAGCCTGTGAGGCCTCCTTAAGTACAGGTGCTCCCAAGGGATTGTGGGATCACTTGAGACTCCAGGGGATGAGCCCTCTGGTGGTTAAACAAGGTATTTACAGGTTTACATATATAACAACACTCCCCCAAAAGTCAATAGTGTAACTATTTATAAGGTGAGTCGATCTGGGGCCTTTCTTTCCCTGGTTGATCGTCTCAGTGCAAATGCTGGTTTTGTTGAATCGTTTGTTGGGCCCTCGCTGGGCTGCTGTGCAGCTGGCCTTGCTGGGCTGCCTGGTGTGGTGAGTCCTGCTGGGCTGCTGCGGTGATGGGTTCTGCTTCGTGATCAACCGCTGTGTCAGTTGCCACCAGTGTGTGTGTTGGGGGTCAAAAAAGGTAGGGTCTAATGTGGGTTGCTCTGGATAGTCCGTGAATCTGAGTTTGGTTTGGTCCAAGTGTTTCCTGTAGATGAGTCCATTTGAAAGTTTGACCCGAAACACCCTACTCCCCTCTTTGGCCACGACAGTGCCGGGAAGCCACTTGGGATCTTGTCCATTGTTCAACACAAATACAGGCTCATTAATCTCAATTTCGCGTGACACATTTGCGCTATCATGATATGTACTTTGTTGAGGCCGCCTGCTCTCTACCTGTTCATGTAGATCAGGGTGTACTAACGAGAGCCTTGTCTTAAGTGCCCTTTTCATGAGCAGTTCACGGATGGAATCCCAGTGAGCGAGTGGGGTCTCTTGCAGTAATTAAGCAGGACTCGGGATAGGCGAGTCTGCAGTGAGCCTTCACTTACCCTCTTCAAGATCTGCTTGATTGTTTGCACTGCTATCTCTGCCTGGCCATTGGATGCTGGTTTGAACGAGACAGATTTAACATTTTTGATCCCATTCCAGGTCATGAACTCTTTGAACTTGGCATTGGTGAAACACGGCCCGTTGTCACTCACAAGGACATCAGGCAGTCCGTGTGTGGCAAACAAGGCCCGCAGGCTTTCAGTGGTGGCAGCGGACGTGCTTGCCGACATTATCTCATATTCAATCCATTTGGCGTACGCATCTACAACCACTAGGAACATTTTGCCCAAGAACGGGCCTGCATTGTCGACATGTACCCTAGACCATGGTTTAGAGGGCCAAGACCATAAACTTAGTGGCGCCTCCCTGGGTGCATTGCTTAACTGTGAACATGTGCTACATTTGTGCACACAGGACTCTTAGCCCGCATTGATACCGGGCCACCACATGTGGGATCTGGCTATCGCTTTCATCAATACAATGCCTGGGTGGGTACTGTGGAGATCACTAATGAAAGTGTCCCTGCCCTTTTTTGGCACCACTACCCGATTACCCCATAGAAGGCAGTCTGCCTGTATCGACATTTCATCTTTGCGCTGCTGGTACGGCTTTATTTCTTCCTGCATCTCTAATGGCTCCCGTGAAGCACACAGTTTTTTTTACTAAGGATAGTAAGGGGTCCTGGCACGTCCAGGTTCTAATCTGTCGGGCGGTAACAAGTGATTGCTCACTCTCGAATGCTTCCATTATCATGACTAAATCTGCGGGCTTTGCCATTTCCACCCCTGTGGTGGGCAATGGCAGTCTACTGAGAGCATCGGCACAGTTTTCTGTGCCTGGTCTGTGGCGGATGGCATAGTTGTATGCGGACAATGTGAGCACCCATCTCTGGATGCGGGCCGATGCATTCGTATTTATCCCCTTACTTTCAGAAAAGAGGGATATCAGTGGCTTATGGTCAGTTTCCAATTCAAATTTGAGCCCAAACAGTTATTGATGCATTTTCTTTACCCCATAAACACACGCTAATGCTTCTTTTTCAAGCATATTGTAGGCCCTGTCAGCCTTAGACAGACTTCTGGATGCATAAGCAACCAGTTGCAATTTCCCAGATTCATTAGCTTGTTGCAATACACACCCGACATCGTATGACGACGCATCACATGCTAGTACCAAACGCTTACATGGATCATACAACACAAGCAATTTGTTTGAGCATAACAGTTTTCTAGCTTTTACAAAGACATTTTCTTGGCTTTTACCCCATACCCATTCGTCTCCTTTAAGCAATAAGGCATGCAGTGGTTCTAACAGTGTGCTGAGACCCAGTAAGAAGTTACCAAAGTAGTTCAGGAGTCCTAGAAACGACCGCAGCTCTGTCACATTCTGTGGCCTCGGTTCGTTCTCGATTTCCTCCGTCTTCGAATCGGTGGGTCTGATGCCATCCACCGGGATTCCTCTCCCCAGGAACTCCACTTCAGGCATGAGGAAAATGCACTTCAAGCATTTTAACCTGAGCCCCACGCGATTAAGCCGACTAAGAACCTCCTCCAGGCTCTGCAGGTGCTCGACTGTGTCCCGACCTGTAACCAAGATGTCGTCCTGGAAGACTACGGTGCGCGGGACCGACTTCAGTAAGCTTTCCATGTTTCTCTGGAATATCGCCGCAGCTGATCGAATCCCAAATGGGCATCTGTTGTAAATGAAGAGACCTTTGTGCGTGTTGATGCAGGTGAGGCCCTGCGATGATTTCTCCAGCTCCCGCGTCATGTAGGCCGAGGTCAAGTCCAGCTTCGTGAACGTCTTTCCTCCCGCCAGCATCGCAAAAAGGTCGTCTGCCTTTGGTAGTGGGTATTGATCCTGCAGTGAGAAACGATTGATAATTACTTTGGACTGGCCCACTCGTTGAATTTGATCGGCGAAATGATGCCCTCTCATTGCAGCCGGTCCAGCTCGACCTCCACCCTCTCTCTCATCATGTACAGTACTGCTCTCGCCTTATGATGGATGGGTCATGCCCCCGGAATTAGGAGGATCTGCACTTTTGCTCCTTGGAACTTTCCGCTGCCTGGTTCAAACAGTGAGGGGAACTTGTTTAGGACCTGGGTACACAAAGTGTCGCTGACGACGAGAGCGCTCGGACATCATCCCAGTTCCAGCGTATCTTCCCCAGCCAGCTCCTGCCGAGCAGCGTGGGACCATCGCCCGGTACCACCCAGAGTGGTAGCTTGTGCACTACTCCATCGTAGGAGACCTTTACAGTAGTGCTGTCGATTACGATAATCAGTTCCTTGGGTAAGTTCTCAGTTTAGTGCGAATGGGAGTCAGGACTGGCCTTGAGGCCTTGCTGCACCACAATTTATCGAAAGTCTTTTTGCTCATAATGGGCTGGCTCGTGCCCGTGTCCAGCTCCATTGACATCGGGAGTCCATTTAATTCAACCTTCAGCATTATCGGGCAACACTTTGTGGTAAATGTGTGCACCCCATATACCTCTGCCTCCTTGGTCTGAGGCTCTGGTTTGTCATGATCCGCCGTGAATCTGTCCTCCTCTACAACATGGTGGTTTGCAGGATTAGCAGGGTTTGCAGCTCGTCTGCACATACGTTGGAGATGTCCCATTGTCCCACCGCCCTTGCAAACATATCCTTTGAAGCGGCATAAATGGAACTGATGATCACCCCCGCAGCGCCAACAAGGTGTTAATGGCCTAGCATTCATCACCCTTGATGGTGGACTCTGAGACATCTGTGGATATGCAGCTGCAGGCATGTGAGGCCTGCCCTGTACGTTCCAATTCGAAAACAACATTACTTTGTTCACAGTACTTGTAACAGCACTTGTATGCTGAGAGATTTGTTTGGTATTGTCACTGGTGGCGATGAACGCCTGGGCTATCGCTATGGCTTTACTCATGGTTGGGTCTCTACAGTCAAAACTTTGCGAAGTATTACTTCATGGCCAATGCCAAGTCCCTGAACATGTGCTCCAAATGTGCTTCAAATTCGCAATATCCTGCAAGGCGTCTTAGCTCGGCGACATAGCTCGCCACTTCCTGGCCTTCAAACCTCTTGTACGTGTAGAACCGGTACCTCGCCATCAGAACGCTTTCCTTCGGGTCAAGATGCTCCCGGACCAGTGTGCACAAATCATCATATGATTTCTTTGTGGGTTTCGCTGGAGCAAGCAGATTTTTCATGAGGCCATACGTTGGTGCCCCGCAAATGGAGAGGAGAATCACCCTTCTTTTGGCAGCGTTCACTTCTCCTTCCAGCTTGTTGGTCCCGAAGTATTGGTTGAGTCGCTTCACGAAGGTTTCCCAATCATCTCCCTCCAAAAATTTCTCCAGGATGCCCACTGTTCTCTGCATCGTTGCGGTGGGGTTCGTCATCTGCATCTCATCGCCAGTTGTTGTGTACCAATAAAGAGTCTGACCAGATACTGTGAGCTCAAAGTAAAATGTGACCGTAGTCTTTTATTGCAGGTCTCCAGAGTGCCTCTCCAGCCTGTGAGGTCTCCTTAAGTTTAGGTGCTCCCAAGGATTTGTGAGATCCCTTGGGACTCCAGGGGATGAGCTCTCTGGTGGTTAAACAAGATATTTACAGGTTTACATACATAACAGTTTACACCGTTAGTGACATTTTGCACATCAGTCCAGTCAAATTCAAAGACTGTGAGGTAAACATTGATGGCACGCCCATATGCCTCCTCATTGACCTTGGAGCCAAAGCCTCCATGTTGAGCGAGGCTGTGCACAAAACTCACTTCACGCACTGTTAACTGCAGCCCGCTACTTCCATTCTATATGCGTAGTCCGACTCCAAAATTGAGGTACTAGGCCTTATATCTGTCCTGATATATTACAAGGACATAACATTGGAGAACTTTTCCTTTCATGTCGCGAAGGGACGAAGCCTTATGGGTGTTGACCTTTTTGACAAGCTTAGGTTCAAAGTTTACGATCCAATCGGCAAACCTGTGTACACAGTGGACTTTGACAAGCAGTATCCCTAAATATTCACAGGGTTTGGAGTGACAACAAAATTATGCCATCATCCCCGCGTTGACCCTTCCGTCAACTTCGCCGTTTCCCATTCGCGGTTCGCGACCAAGTATCTGCAGAATTAACGCGACTCGAATCTCAGTGAATCATTGAGAGCATCGACTCCTCACCATGGATCTCGAACTTAGTCATTGCTTGACGTAAAAATGGGGAGATCCACCTATGCATCGACCTGAAAGAGGTCAACAAGGCCATCATCCCCGACAAGTATCCTCTTCCTACCATCGACGAACTGTCTTCAGAATTCCACGGCTCAATAGTTTTTATGAAACTCGACATGCGCCGCAGTTACCTGCAAATACTCTGAGCGGAGGACAGCAAACCGCTCACGGCATTCACGACGCATGCTGGTCTGTATCAATATCGATGCATCATCGGACTATCTTCTGCACCAAGTGCATTTCAGAAGATTGTCACTACTATGCTAGCACACATAGAGGGAGCCCTCAATCTGCTTGACGATATCGTCATCCATGGACGGACAATGGAAGAACATGACCAGTGACTTCACGAAGTTATGGCTAGATTTGCTACACATAACATTACACTTAATGCTGATAAGTGTACATTCACTGCTGGAGAAATAAACTTTCTGGGCTATAGAGTCACAGCACAAGGTTGACAATATCGACGTGATCCAGCAAATGCAGGAGGCTTCCAACGTCAAAGAACTTTCATCATTCCTCGGCACTTGCAGCTTCTATCTGAAGTTTGTCCCGCACTACGTGCACATTGCCGAACCACTTCAGATGGCTTAAGGAGAAAATTCACCACGTTTAAAGAGAAAATCACATCCCCTCCTATCCTTGCGCACTTTGAACCAAATGCCACTACGTACATCACCACGGATGCATCAGGCTCCATCTTGGGTGCTGTGCTCTCGCAATGGATTGATGGCCTGGAATGCCCAGTAGCCTTCGCCTATCGCTCGCTCTCATCTGCAGAAAGTAAATACTCTACAGGGGAACGCGAAGCACTCGCTTGCATCTACGCATGTGAACGCTGGCACATCTACCTCTATGACAGTAAATTTACCCTCTATACGGATCACCAAGCGCTAACTACACTACTCGCTACAACTGGATCTGGGCACAGAACTCTCAAATCAACCGATGGTCAAACTGCCTTCATCAGTATAACTTTGATATACAGTACAGTGCTGGCAGTCACAACCACGTAGTTGACCTGCTCAGCCATTTGACACCTGTTTTGGACTCTGGTGCTGACTTGTTCACAGATGACGACACATACGTCACATCGATCATCACTCAGTCCATCAGAAACCTTGTCTCCTGCGACAAACTCAAAATCGAATGACAGAGTGATGCTACACTCCAGCACTTGTGCTACTTCCTCTAGACTGAGTGGCCTATGCAAATTCCAGAAGAGCTGAAAACCTTCCACAGACTTCGCGATGAATTTTCCATTTGGAACGATGGCTGCCTAGCTCGTAATGATAGAGCAGTAATTCCCAAGTCACTTCAACAGCGCGTTCTCTCATTATTGGCACACAATAGACACCCTGGCATTGTCCGCATGAAGCAGAGATGTTGCGATTCAGTATGGTGGCCTGGAATTGACACTTGCATCGAGGAGTTCGTCTCACACTGTGAAGCATGCAGTCTGAGCAAAAAGGGCACAAACATCCAACCAGTGTCAATGAAGCCCATTCCATGGCCACAAAGACCATGGCAACAACTTCAGTTGGATATCTTCGGTCCAGTTGAAGCAGCTCCACAACACCAGCATTTCCTTGTTGTAGTACATGACCTGCGTTCCAAATGGCCAGAAATTGCTACAAGTTCAGTGACCTCATCAACATTTGTCACTATTCTGCAGCGTATGTTCATGAAGTGGGGTCTTCCAGAGGTCATAATCACTGACAATGGACCACAGTTTGTGTTCAACCAGTTCGCGGATTTCCTCACTCATCCTGCTATCGAGCATTGCCTTACTGCTCGGTACAATCCTCAAAGCAAAGAGGGTTTGAAAGCCAACCTCGCAGCAGGCCAAACATTCGACGAAGCAGTTCAAACCATTTTCTGCACATACCGTTCGACAAAGTACTCGCTAATGGGGAAGATACCCACTGAGCTCATGATTGGGTGGAATCTTTGCTGGCTACAGGACATTCTCAAACCCCCAGCCAAGCCTCACGCGAAGATAATCACACTCGCATCCTAGATTTCGGAATGCCAACGAAAAGCGAAGTTGTATACTGACACAAAATGACGCGCTCAAAAGTCCCAACTGAAGAACGGAGACTGGGTCAGGGTTAAGCGCCCAAACCGTAGTCATAGCTCGCATCTTCACTTTCGCCTCCAAAACAGATCGGGCAAAAGTTCAGCCCTCACACCTATGAGCTCAAAGATGAAACTCGATGGAACGCTCGTAGACTGATCCCAACTCACAGGCCAACAGACCAGCAAGATGGAACAGAGGCATTGTTCTGTTTCCCAACCGAAAACCTCGATCAAACACCACAAGCTCCATGCGGTCTCAGCGTATCAGAACATGACCTGGTTATCTCAAGGACTTTGTCTGTTCATAGACTGTGTTTTCAAAAGGGGGGAAATATGTTGTGTTCATACTATTTATTTGTTACAGGACAGTAGGCAGGCATTAGGACCCACACACTGCTGTAAACAATCTGGTTCATGCTGGTTTTGGGACACCATTTTGGGAGTTGCTATAAAGGACACAGATAAGTTACCTTACTCCTGTTTCAGTTAGTCTGTTTATTTACGTACACAAGACAAGGAGGGAAAGAAGAGAAGGTTGAGTGAGAGTGACGGAATAAGTGTAAGGAATGGATGGGTTACATCTTTAGAGGGAGACTATGATTGAGTGGGATGGCAATGCCAAGTGGCCTCCTTGTGTGTTGTTAGTTGGTATGATTGCTTTAGGATGAGGGTGGGTATGAAGGGTGGTTAGTCAGGTTGGGATTTGCGAATGTACATAAAGAGAGAGGGATGGGTGGATGTGCAAGGTATGTTGGTGTCAATGAGGATGTGCAGGAGTAGGGTTGGGAAGGCAGTGTGATTTGGATGTGATGAGCAGGAGGATGAAGTTGAGTGTGGCTTTGCACTCACCTCTCCTGATCTAATGAGATCATTGAAATGTTTGTGGCACTGCACCCAGGTCTTCCTGACAACATCCCTGCTGTTGACCTACACTTCTATTTGGAGCAAGGCTCCTTTGGTCTGCTGGGGATGTCCCTCCGCCCATCAGAAGGGAAGAGGACCACCCAGTGTGCTCTCACTCCCTCCACAAGCATATGGAGGGTGTCATCTGAGAACCTGGGTGCAGCCCTCTGCCTCTGTGCAGTCATATTTGCTGCACTTTGCAACATTCCAATGGTATAGTAGAGTGCCTGCACACTCCTCGATGAACCTTCAAATGCAATGTGGCCACGGCTCCTTTAAATATCCCGGCTGAAGACGCGCCATTGATGACATCATCAGACCGGCGCCATTTAATAGGGCCAGGTAACGAGCAGAGCTGCTTTAACAGGTGCCATTAATGGAAAGTCGATCTCAGGAATGGAACGGAATGAAGAACGGGGTCGCAACCCGCTGTGGTGACCACCTGCACCCGACCCACCCAAGTGCAGAAAATTGTGGCCAAAGTCCCTACAGCTCTTTTCATTTTCTATCTTTCTATCTCCCACTATCACTTTTGTCCATAATTTCATTTGGTGGGGGAGGGATGGTGAGGGGGGTCTAACAAATTAGCAAAGCTATGTTAGTACGTTTCTCAGTAGTGATCTTATTGCATCCAATGCAACCTGGACATTGATTGCTATGGCCACTTTTCACTCAGTGAGTAAGTAAGATAGCAGAGGTATCCCGGCCTGAAAATAAGCTGTTATGATGAGCTCCTTCTACATCCATTGATTCAAGACAACTTCTTTTGTTCCTGCTGTTTTATTAGTGAAGGATAAAATGTGGCATCAAATAGACAGTCTCATACAAGGTAGAGGGGATAGGTCATTAACAAAGAATAAAGTCCAGTATCACATACCCGCTCTGCCAATGAGAAGTGTGAGTGTACAAGAAAGAGATTGCCAATGCAAAGTTAAACATGATGGCATTACATTGATGTTGCCCAGGAAACAGCATATTTTTCATCTAATGCCAAAGAATGTGTGCCTGGGGCATAAACATGATTTACTGTCAGCTTCGCCTCCTTGCTCTATAGGGTCTGACATGTGATCTAATCTCAAGACTAGGCAGTGATTTTTATTTCTATAAACCAAAGCAATTATTACTGGCTGTGACCATGGAACATCTTTAGTGATGTTCTTTTATTACATTTGAATTGGATTTGCCAAATGGCCAGTGCTTGAGTGTCATAACTAGGAAGCATTTATTTGATGGAAAATTATAGAAATGGTTGTATATGTGGAAAAATGCATATTGAAAATATAAATTTTAAAATTGCTAGAAAGTGCAGAAAATAAAGTATAACTGTTTCCTTTCTTTCGTTGGGCATAACCCGTGTCATAATAGAACAACCATGACTTCTTTTGCTTCTGATCTCCAACGGATTTTTTTGGTCAGTTTCTTTGTTGCCCTGTGCTTTGGCTAGGCAGTTACTTATTCATGATGACTGTCTAAAATGCACTGAGAGGCTCAATCAAACACGAAGCTTAAATATTTATGAACACAGAGCACAGAGGTTTAGTATTATACCATCCAGTTTTAAATTACTGAATGACGTGGGTATTTTGCTGTGCCCTTGCACATCTGTCACATGGTTATATTGATGTGTGCAGCTTCTCACAGGGTCACTTCAAATCAGAACTAGGAAGGATCAATTTCTAACCACATCCAAGGTCATGAAAAACTGAACTGATCTGTGCAGCAATGTATATCAATCTACTTTTTAGGCTTACAAACTCCACTTATGCTGTAATTCAATTTGTAGTTTTGCATATTAATTAAATGTCTGAGAAATAACAGCCATGAAATCAGTCCCATTATTAAGATTAGTTTTATGACATGTCAGTATCATTGTTTACTCATTTTGTCTACCAGCCCTGTATGTGCTATGCCATTCAAATACAGACTCTGAAGGTGAACTGGGTTCAATGTGCACTGAATTCAATGTGCACTGAAAATTCACCTTTGATGAATCTGTTTGATCAGAATTCTTTTGCTGGAACATAAAGCAGGTTTTACTGCTCCTGGACATGTTCTGAATGTACCAGAACGTTGAGGAGGGGAAGATCATTTGCAGCATTACATTAATTTGTTTAGTCAGCATTGTGTTCTCAAGGCCATTTTAAGTCTTATTATAATTGTGGATCATCTGAAAGGTCGCACCATTCGGCTTCCCTCTATGTGCAGCAGGTCAAAGCTGATGCTTTCAGAAATTGCAGTAGGATTTTTCAAGTTCAAGGCAATTGATTGAATCTTTCTCTTTAAATCTGAGCAGAGTGGCACAGCAAAAGTGTGCTGGCCCCATAACCCAGGGGTATATGCACACAAATCTTTGAAGGTGGCAGGACAAGTTCAGAAAGAGCAGGGGAGTAGGATTAATTGGATAGCTCTACCAAAGAGCTAGTATAGGTATGATGGGCTGAATGGCCTCCCTCTGTGCTGTATCATTCTATGATTTTATGATAAATTCATGTACCAAGCCAATCCTTTACATCATTAATTTTTATATTACTTTTTTTTTCAATTCAGTTCCATTTTAACATTACCATGGACAGAATATGAATGTGCATTCAACCGAAACAGTACACATGCATATTTACCATGTCAATGTCTTATCAATGTGGAGGTGATTAACCCAATCTCAATCTCTCTGTCCTTGCAAACTCCTGTTCAACCTCCTTTTCTTCTGGCAAGTCCGTGAATGTGTTGTCTCCAAAATCCATGCCCTTCCTTCCCGCAACTTCTTGCTTGAATCTGTCCAATCAGGTTTCCATCCTGCCATGGCACTAAATCAGGTCTAATCAAAATCACAATTAACATCCTCTGCGATTATGACCATGATGCATTTGAACTTCTCGTCATCCTTGACCTCTGGGCACCCTTTGACAAAGTCAATGACATCATTCTCCTCCAACACCTCTCCTGCATTGCCCAGCTGAATTGGATTGCATTCACTTGGTTCCACTCTTACCTATCCAATTTTACCCAGGCATCATCAGCAATGGCTTCTCTTCTCTCCCCCAGACTGTTACATCTGGAATCCCCCAAAGATGTAACCTTGGCCACCGCCTCTTCATTATTTACATGTGGATATTGTCTAAAGACATGGGAACAGGTCCCACTTGTATGCTGATAACATCCAGTTTTACTTCTCCACCACTGCTCTCAACTCCTTCACTGCCTCTGTGTTGTAAGACTGATTTTTCTGGCATCCAGTCTTGGACAATATGCAATTTCTTCCTGGTAAACATTGGAACACTTAAAGCCATTGCTCATGGAATCAATGTCAAGGATTGGGATTTGTGGGGGTGCCAAAAATCCCCCACAATTTTTGAATCAGGCTTTTGATTTTCGGAATTCTAAAGCTATTTAGTCCCAGGAGTAATTGGACCGAATTATAAATTCCTCAATTATTAACAGTCATGAAAGTTAATGAAGAGACAGTAATAATTTTTAGGAACAGGAAAAGCCCATTACACTCAAAAAGCCTGTCCTTTTTAACAGAGCAACTCCACCCATCTGCTAATTCAGTCTATCCCTCAATTCCTTTCTTCTGTAGGAACAAATCTCATTCGTCTTGAACCCATGTATACTGGTAGCTTCAATATCCCTCCCTGATAATGTACTCTGTAGCTCGATTATCCTTTTAGGTGAAAATGTTTTCTCAGACTTCCCTTCTTAGTCTTAATTTCTTAAATTTTAACTTGTTTCCCCTGGTATTTGGCCCTTCTCCATAGTGGACAAATGAAGGGAAAAGGGGTTCTAATTATTTGGTCACCTCTGTTATATTCTTCTGGACTAGTGGTGAACCTCCACCCAGGATCCCGTACTGACAGCCAGAGATCTAAAGGTAGCATTGTATACAATTTGTCTTCATAATTACCTCTACTAAAGGGACTTCAGTTATGAGGAGAAGTTGGAAAAGTGACCTAAGAGGTTTTCAAGATGATGAGAGATTTTGATAGAGTAGAGAAAAACTATGCTCTCTGATGAGTAGATCGATAACCAGAGGTAAGAGATTCAAAATCATTAGGAAAAGATCTAGAGGGGAGGTGAGGAGATTTTTTTTTCATTCAGAGAGTTGTTGGGATTGGGACGCTTTACCTGAAAAGAGTAAATGACTCAGGATGTTCTTGAGCACATAATCCTATAAGGCATGTTTCTGCAGCTGCCTGAAAGCATCAATGAACAATACAGTCTCTGAAGAAGCTGATTCCATAAATAATTTTAAAATGGAGTTGGACAGGTACTTGTGGATGAGGAACTTACAGGGTTATTGTCAAAAAGCAGGGGTGTGGGACTATGCATGGCTGCTCTTTCAAAGAGCCAGCACAGACACAACAGGCCTCCTTCTGTGTTGTAAGTTTCAATGGGCTCAAATTTGGCCCACCCCTTTTTTCGGCGCACTTACAGGAAATGTGCCACTTTTCTCCGTTGATAAGTGCGGCGAAAAAAATCGCTCCCCATTTTGGCCGCTGTCCGGCCTCTCCTTGGTCTTCACGCAGCGTGGCCAGTCGGGTCGGGGGTGGAGACAGCGTCCTGCGCTGAAAACAGTGCTGGGTTGTCTGCACATGCACAGTGGAGTGTCTGCGCATGTGCAGTAGCTCTTCGCCCCCAGCCTCTCTGTGCGTGCGTGCTGCAGCCGCTGTGTGTGTGGGACCCGATGCCTGACCCTAGCCCTGGCCGAGTGGCCTCCCGGTGCGATCGACCTCAGATTTGAAATTTTATGCACTGTAGCTATTTTTGAACTTTCTTAATGGCTTGTCATTTTCCTGGACTTTTGGATATTTTGAAAAAATTATGTAAATATGTTTTGTCTCTTGTGAATAGTGGTGACCATTTGTCAAGCTTATTCACCTGGTGCTATTGTGAAAGAAGAACATAAGTGACAGAGGAACACTGAGAGAATATCTTATTTATTCAAGTAGACTTTATTTAGATAATATGGGCTCAATTTTGGCCCAGTATAATCATTGCAAATAAATAGTTGTTTAAATTAGTTGTGAGATTAGGGCAATTTAATTCAACTATCTTTTACTTCTTTTATTTTTGTAGTTTAAGCTTCCAAGAATGCTTCTGTTGTGTAGTATATTAACTTTGCAAAGTTTGTCATATGATGTCCTGTTTAGCTGTTTGATCCTATTCACATTCTTTAGTCAAGTCATTAAGATCTGCTGGTCTCCGATGTACCTACCTGCATGATTTCTTAACTCTCCACAAGGGTTTTCTGAAGTGGTCACATACGTTGGCCTAAGTAGATTTGGAGTAATTATTAGCTGGCCAAAGTGGCCTAAATGGCCAAAACTGGTGTGGGTGGCTGGTAACGCCCTCTTTTGAGAAAAACTAAACTAAACTAAAAAAATCGTAACTAACTCACTTACACTGGCGCAAATTGAATGTGCAAAATGGGGATTTTTAAGATACTCCAAAAAAATCAAATTGCTCCAAAAAAAAACAGAGCAACTCCTGGCCAATTTTGAGCCCTATGATTCTAATGTGCACAGCTAGATATATAGCATGTCTAGTAAGAAAAATATGCACAGTATGGCAGCAGTGCTACAATCCAGCAATATGATATTTGTTATTACATACTTAACTACACAAATGAGACAGCAACATTTGCATATATATTGTGTTGAAAAAAATGACAGACAACAGAAATCTATAATGTAATCTGTTGTGTATGTATAATATAAGTATATACCCTGTATACTCAATGTACAGTTACATAAGACCTGTAGTTGTCGCGCTGCAAAAATCATGTCCGTTGTGCCCCGTAGGAGACGAAGTGCGACAGCTGCAGGAAAAATGCAGGGAACAGCGCCAGCCCTTACACATGGCCTTCTTCGACCTTACAAAAGCCTTTGACACTGTCAACCGCGAGGGTCTATGGAGCATCCTCCTTCGTTTCGGATGCCCCCAAAAGTTTGTCACCATCCTCCGCCTGCTTCACGATGACATGCAGGCCGTGATCCTTACCAACAGATCCATTACAGACCCAATCCACGTCCGGACCAGGGTCATCGCCCCAACCCTCTTCTCAATCTTTCTCACCGCCACGCTCCACCTCACAGTCAATAAGCCCCCCGCTGGAGTGGAACTAAACTACAGAACCAGTGGGAACCTGTTCAACCTGCGCCGTCTCCAGGCTAGGTCCAAGACCACCCCCAACATCTGTCGTTGAGCTACAGTATGCGGACAACATCTGTGTCTGCTCACATACAGAGGCTGCACTCCATGACATAGTCGACGTATTTACTGAGGCATATGAAAGCATGGGCCTTATGCTAAACATCCGTAGGACAAAGGTCGTCCACCAACCTGTCCTCCCGCACAGCACTGCCCCCCCAGTCATCAAGATCCATGGCGCGGCCCTCGACAACGTGGACCACTTCCCATATCTCGGGAGCCTCCTATCAACAAGAGCAGGCATCGACGACAAGATCCAACACCATCTCCAGTGCGCCAGTGCAGCCTTTGGCCGCCTAAGGAAAAGAGTGTTTGAAGACCTCAAAACTGCCAGCAAGCTCATGGTCTACAGGGCTGTAGTAATACCTGCCCTCTTGTATGGCATAGAGACATGGACCATGTACAGTAGACACCTCAAGTTGCTGGAGAAATATCACCAACGATGTGTCTGCAAGATCCTGCAAATCCCCTGGGAGGACAGGCACACCAACATCAGTGTCCTCGTCCAGGCCAACATACCCAGCATTGAAGCACTGACCACACTCAATCAGCTCCACTGGGCAGGCCACATAGTCTGCATGCCAGACACGAGACTCCCAAAGCAAGTGCTCTACTCAGAGCTCCTTCACAGCAAACGAGCCAAAGGTGGGCAGCGGAAATGCTACAAGGACACCCTCAAAGCCTCCCTGATAAAGTGCGACATCCCCACTGACACCTGGGAGTCCCTGGCCCAAGACTGCCCTAAGTGGATGAAGTGCATCTGGGAGGGCGCTGAGCACCTCGAGTCTCATCGCCGAGAACATGCAGAAATTAAGCGCAGGCAGCGGAAAGAGCATACGGCAAACCAGTCCCACCCACCCCTTCCCTCAACGACTATCTGTCCCACCTGTGACAGAGTCTGTGGCTCTCGTATTAGACTGTTCAGCCACCAAAGAACTCACTTCAGGAATGGAAGCAAGTCTTCCTCGATTCCGAGGGACTGCCTATGATGAAGATGATGATGATGATGATGACATAAGACCACTGAATATATCTTCACACTGTATACACAATGCCTGTACCACCAGAGGATGCAACTGTTGGAGACCTAGGGGTCACCTGTACACTGCAGGTAACCAGGTATAAAAGGGAGCTCACCTTACTGTACCCTCATTCAGGAGCTGCAATAAATGGACTAAGGTCACAACAGTTCAAGTGCAATACCTTACCTCGTGGAGTCATTACTAGAGTGCTTACAGACACAATGTACATGTGGGCTGTTTATGCCTTCAGTTGAATCTACCAATCATGTTACTGGCTTATAATTCTGTCAGATCCCCACTATTTTATATTCACATTATCAAGAGGTTAATGTGCAACAACAATTTGCATTTCTTTTAAACTCAATAGCAAATATGTTTAATATTTTTCTCCTGAGTAAGGAAAATACTACTTTTTTATCATGATCTTTTTCAAAGTTGTCAATACTAAAGTATATTTTGCAACTTTTGATTTGTTTTCTGAGATTGAATATCCATTTTGTCACAGTTGGTGAGTAAACTCTCAGACCAAGGTCACTGTCTTCAGAGACTGTACTGTTCATTAGAGCTTTCAGGCAGCTGCAGAAACATGCCTTACAGGATTATGTGCTTAAGAACATTCTGAATCATTTACCCTTCTGACTAAAATCTCTCTCTCGGGGAGGGATGTTCATTGTGCTACGGCACCATTTTTAATTGTTTACTCAGGAAGGCTAGTCTTGGAGCTATTTTGATTTCCTATGAATTTTTTTATGTTGACTAATTCTTAAGTAAGTAAAAAGGCAATCTCTTTCAATAAATGTATCAGGATTGTGTTTTAAACTAAGGCCGAGAAATCCGATAACATCGGAAAAGGGGCGGAGCCACCGCGGGGCGAGGTCAACTTGCGCCTGTAAAAAGGTGCTGCCCTTGGATTTAAATGATTGGAGCGCAGAACCTCCCGTGCAATGTGTCGTTTCAGGCTGTGCGCTCAGCAGGAGGCTCAATGTAGCATGGCCTTGGCATGCCTCGAGCGAGGGAATGTATTTTTAAAGCTCGGCTGTCAATTTAGAAAGCAATCTCGAGCCCTTAAAGGGGAGCTGCCATCTAAAATAAATGAAAAATAGTCATTTAAAAATAGGCAGTCTTGAGCCCTTAGAGTTCAACTGTCTTCTGAAAATTTTTTTAAAAATAATTCCAAAATGGCTGTCTTCAGATCTTAAAGCTGAACTGCCTGTTGCATGTAAAAACATGGTAAAAGTGCTTCAACGCTAACTCAAATGAGTCAGCAAGCCAGGAAAAAGGCACCCAGGGTGTCGCATGCAGCACTCCAGCTTTGTGTAGGGGGTCAACACTGGAAACATAGAAACATAGAAAATAGATGCAGGAGTAGGCCATTCAGCCCTTCGAGCCTGCACCATCATTCAATATGATCATGGCTGATCATGCAACTTCAGTACCCCATTCCTGCTTTCTCTCCATACCCCTTGATCCCTTTAGCCATAAGGGCCACATCTAACTCCCTTTTGAATATATCTAACGAACTAGCCTCAACAACTTTCTGTGGTAGAGAATTCCACAGGTTCACAATTCTCTGAGTGAAGAAGTTTCTCCTCATCTCGGTCCTAAATGGCTCATCCCTTATCCTTAGACTGTGACCTCTGGTTCTGGACTTCCCCAACATCGGGAACATTCTTCCTGCATCTAACCTGCGCAATCCCATCAGAATTTTATATGTTTCTATGAGATCCCCTCTCACTCTTCGAAATTCCAGTGAATATAAGCCGAGTCGATCCAGTCTTTCTTCATATGTCAGTCTTGCCATCCCGGGAATCAGTCTGGTGAACCTTCGCTGCACTCCCTCAATAGCAAGAAGGTCCTTCCTCAGATTAGGAGACCAAAACTGTACACAATATTCCAGGTGTGGCCTCACCAAGACCCTGTACAAAGGCAGTAAGACCTCCCTGCTCTTATACTCAAATCCTCTCGCTATGAAGGCCAACATGCCATTTGCCTTCTTCACCGCCTACTGTACCTGCATGCCAACATTCAATGACTAATGTACCTTGACACTCAGGTCTCGTTGCACCTCCCTTTTTCCTAATCTGTCACCATTCAGATAATATTCTGCCTTCCTGTTTTTGCTACCAAAGTGGATAACCTCACATTTATCGACATTATACTGCATCTGCCATGCATTTGTCCACTCACCTAAACTGTTCAAGTCACCCTGCAGCCTCTTAGCATCCTCCTCACAGCTCACACTGCCACCCAGCTTACTGTCATCTGTAAACTTGGAGACATTACATTCAATTCCTTTGTCTAAATCATTAATGTATATTGTAAATAGCTGGGGTCCCAGCACTGAACCTTGCGCTTTCCCACTAGTCACTGCCTGCCATTCTGAAAAGGACCCGTTTATTCCTACTCTTTGCTTCCTGTCTGCCAACCAGTTCTCTATCCACGTCAGTACATTACCCCCAATACCATATGCTTTAATTTTGCACACTAATCTCTTGTGTGGGACCTTGTCAAAAGCCTTTAGAAAGTCCAAATACACCACATCCACTGGTTCTCCCTTGTCCACTCTACTAGTTACATTCTCAAAAAATTCCAGAAGTTTTGTCAAGCATGATTTCCCTTTCATAAATCCATACTGACTTGGACCGATCCTGTCACTGCTTTCCAAATGGGCTGCTATTACATTTTTAATAATTGATTCCAACATTTTCCCCACTACCGATGTCAGGCTAACCGTTCTATAATTCCTTGTTTTCTCTCTTCCTCCTTTTTTAAAAAGTGAGTTTACATTAGTTACCCTCCAATCCATAGGAACTGATCCAGAGTCGATAGACTGTTGGAAAATGATCACCAATGCATCCACTATTTCTAGGGCCACTTCCTTAAGTACTCTGGGATGCAGACTATCAGGCCCTGGGGATTTATCGGCCTTCAATCCCATCAATTTCCCTAACACAATTTCCTGACTTATAAGGATTTCCTTCAGTTCCTCCTTCTCACTAGACCCTCGGTCCCCTAATATTTCCGGAAGGTTATTTGTGTCTTCCTTCGTGAAGACAGAACCAAAGTATTTATTCAATTGGTCTGTCATTTCTTTGTTCCCCATCATAAATTCACCTGATTCTGACTGCAAGGGACCTATATTTGTCTTCACTAATCTTTTTCTCTTCACATATTTATAGAAGCTTTTGCAGTCAGTTTTTATGTTCCCTGCAAGCTTACTCTTATACTCTATTTTCCCCCTCCTAATCAAACCCTTTATCCTCCTCTGCTGAATTCTAAATTTCTCCCAGTCCTCAGGTTTGCTGCTTTTTCTGGCCAATTTATATGCCTCTTCCTTGGATTTATCCATAATTTCCCTTGATAGCCATGGTTGAGCCACCTTCCCCATTTTATTTTTACGCCAGACAGGGATGTACAATTGTTGTAGTTCATGCATGTGATCTTTAAATGTTTGCCATTGTCTATCTACCGTCAACCCTTTAAGAATCATTCGCCAGTCTATCCTAGCCAATTCACGTCTCAGACCATTAAAGTTACCTTTCTTTAAGTTCAGGACGCTAGTCTCTGAATTAACTGTGTCACCCTCCACCTTAATGAAGATTTCTACCATATTATGGTCACTCTTCCCCAAGGGGCCTCGCACAACAAGATTGCTAATTAATCCTCTCTCTTTACACATCACCCATTCTCTATTTGGTTTCTCGACATATTGGTCTAGAAAACCATCACTAATACACTCCAGGAAATCCTCCTCCACCGTATTGCTACCAGTTTGGTTAGCCCAATCTATATGTAGATTAAAGTCACCCATGATAACTGCTGTACCTTTATTGCACGCATCCCTAATTTCCTGTTGGATGCCATCCCCAACATCACTACTACTGTTTGGTGGTCTGTACACAACTCCCACTAGCGTTTTATGTCCTTTGGTGTTCCGCAGCTCCACCCATACAGATTCCACATCATCCAAACTAATGCCCTTCCTTACTATTGCGTTAATCTCCTCTTTAACCAGCAACGCTACCTCACCTCCTTTTCCTTTCTGTCTATCCTTCCTGAATATTGATTACCCCCGGAAGTTGAGTTCCCAGCCATGGTCACCCTGGAGCCATATCTCTGTAATCCCAATTACATCATATCCGTTAACGGCTATCTGCGCAGTTAATTCATTCACCTTATTACGAGTGCTCCTCGCATTGAGACACAGAGCCTTCAGGATTGTTTTTTTAACACTCTTTGTCCTTTTAGAAGAGAGGTCCTTCACCCACCCTCATGGAGCCAGGAGGCCTCCAGAAAGAAGGATGTGAGACCAGATCACCGAGGCTGTCACTGCCAGCATTCTCAGCCCACCACCTGGCTCCAATGCCCAAAGATGTTTCATGGCCTCAGATCACTGGTCAAGGTCAGTGTATGTATCTTCAAATACTGTCTTCTACCATTAGCACCATTTGCCTCACACACTGCTCAATGTATGACCGCCCCCCCCCCCGCCCCCACCCCACCATCATTCACCAACCAACAATCTCCACCAAACATGAGGTTCACCTCACATTCCCAACTTCTCCTCACCCCTTAAAGGAGATGGTGCTGGCCATTCTTGGCCAGCGGTGGGGATGAAAGAATACAAGATGTTGGTATCCTCATGTACTATCCTCCTTCTCACATTCCACTTCCCCTCATCCCACAATCTTTATTGATGTACAAGCTGTGCATAGTGTGAGCATGAATCTCTTACTTTCCCGCCCTTGCCTCAACACAACCCTACCCTTGTGCCTTCTTCATTTCATACACCCAAGATATTCCCCCCTCCCAACCAGTTGTTGACCAAGGCAAGGGAGACGAGAGTGAAGAAGAAGAAGAAACACCATCAACCGATTTGGCAGACCTCGAGGTAGTCCTCCAAGGCCAGCTGCAGTGTCCCCCACTGAAAGTCAGCAGCCTTGCTGTAGCCACTGGGATAGAACTGCATGACATTAGTAGGTTAGGCAAAGGCACACATAAGATGGTCACTGAGGAAATGCACAAGGATGATTAGTTGATTTCTTGATGTTATATTGGAAAGCTTGCTCTGTGATGCCTTTTATTTCAGCATTGTGGCCAAGAGGATGCTGTGATGGTCAGTAACAGAGGAAAGGCAAGGCTTGGGATAAATGTTGAAAGGAGATTTAGGGTTGTGGTCACTGGTACCACAGGCGGATGATTCCATCCTGAATATCCCGGCCAGAAAGGGGCTGTTTGGGTTGTATCCTTCCTTCCCCTTCCTCCTCTTCTTCATCTTCCTCTTTTGCTTCTTCCTATTTCTTCTCTGAGCAGCTTGTCCTCTTTGCTGCCTCTGCTTCGTCTCCCAGGACTGTAAGCAAATGATCTTCTCGGAGGCAAAGTACTGCAGATGCTAGAAATCTGAAATAAACACAGAAAATGCTGGAAATACTCAACAGGTCAGGCAGCATCTTGAGCTGAAACATTAACTCTGTTTCTCTCTCCCTAGATGCTGCCTCTGACCTGCTGAGTTTTTCTAGCAGTTCTGTCTGCTCAGAGGCCTTCCTTTACCATCGAAAGCCTTGCAAGCATCCAGCAGCACTCCCTGCACACTTTAGCAACATTTTAAATGTAATTACTGAGCCATTACGTAAATAAAATATTTTAAAAAGTCCAAAAGCTGAAATCTAAATTGACCTGAAAGATGTGTGTATCGCTTTAAGAAGTGCTGACAGCATCTCTGCAGGTCTGCTTCATGTACATTTTCTGTGTGTATTTAGGACAATGCAATATGGTGTGCAAGAATGTCCAAAATAGCAGTCATGGCATCAAATCAGGCGTTATACACCGATTGACGTCACAATCTAATCATTTAAATTTGGCAACGACACACTATAGCCCTCACCAAAATGGCGACTGCCATGTTCCATGCCGGAAGTTGGTGGAAGCGAGGCAACTGCCATTTTTTCAACAGTTTTCAACAGTTGCTACAACTGGGAATTTCTAGGTCATACAGTCTTAACTGAAATTTGGAACAGATGTTGCCTGAGTACTAAAGTCCTCAAGGGCCTCAAATTCTGACCTCAAAATTGTATTTTTAATTCTCCAATTATTGTTTTAATCAAACCCACCCTACTGCAGAGAGTTACATTTCTATATATGACTGAAATACAATATTTAATTATAATAATTTATGTGTAAACAGGAAAAAGGACGATGACCTTTGCAAATGAGGCTGCCATACCAGATTATGAGTAACGAGCTATGTTTGTAACATTGACATTTCTATCAGAATCGATTTTCTGTACATTCCCTAAGCAGCTTCCTGTCTTCCTGGCTTTCGTCCATGGCAGAGTCTGTAACTATTACCCCATCATTGTTGCAGTCTTTTTTTTTCAGCTGTATAACTGTATTCTATGAGAATGTTAAATATCGAAAAGGAAGACAGCAAAGTTGACAATTGAAAAGCCATGAGGGCCTGTTAGTTGAACTATTCTGCATTATAGAGTGGAATCAGACGTTGTACACTATATAATGAAATGTATATCATAGATTCATAGAACCAGAGAATCATACAGTACAGCAGGAGGCCATTTAGTCCATCATGCCTGTGCTAGCTCTCTGAAAGAGCTACTAATTCATCCCAATCCCCTCCTCTTTCCCTGTAGCCCTGCAATTTTTTTCCTTTTACGTTCTGAAAGTTACTATTGGATCTTCATCCATTCTTTTAGGCAATGTATTTCAGATCATAACAACTGATTGAGTATAAAAAAAATCTCCTCATTGCCTCCCTTTCGCCCCACCCTTTTTTGACATTTTTTGCCAATTATCTTAAGTCAGTGTCCTCTGGTTATCGACCGTCCTGCCAATGGAAAGAGTTTCTCCCGATTTACTCGATCAAAACCTTTCATAATTTTGAAAACCTCTATTAATTCTTCCCTTAACCTTCTTTGGTCTAAGGAGAACAAACCCAGTTTCTCTAGCCTCTCCACATAACTGAATTCCCTCATCCCTGGTACCATTTTGGTAAATTTCCTCTGCACCCTCTCCAAGGCCTTGACATCCTTTCTAAACTGATCATAGAATCATAGAAGTTTGCAGCAAGGAAGGAGGCCATTTCGGACCACCGTGTCTGCAAAAGGCTATCCAGCCTAATCCCACTTTCCAGCTCTAGGTCCATAACTATGCAGGTTACGGCACTTCAGGTGCACATCCAAGTACTTTTTAAATGTGATGAGGATTTCTGCCTCTACCACCCTTTTAGTCAGTGAGTTCCAAACTCCCACAACCCTCTGCGTGAAGAAATTTCCCCTCAAATCCTCTCTAAACCTTCTACCAATTACTTTAAATTTATGCCTCCTGGTTGTTGACCCCTCTAAGGGAAATAGGTCCTTTCTATCCACAATATCCAGGCCCCTCATAATTTTATCCACCTCAATGAGGTCTCCCCTCAGCCTCCTCTGTTCCAAGGAAAACAAACCCAGCCTATCTAATCTATCCTCATAGCTTAAATTCTCCACTCCCGGCAACATCCTCGTAAATCTGCTCTGTACCCTCTCCAGTGCAATCACGTCCTTCCTGTAATGCGGTGACCAGAACTGCACGCAGTACTCCAGCTGTAGCCTAACCAGTGTTTTATACAATTCAAGCATAACCCACCTGCTCTTATATTCTATGCCTCGGCAAATAAAGGCAAGCATTCTGTATGCCTTCTTAACCACCTTATCCACCTGGCTTACTACCTTCAGGGATCTGTGGACATGCACTCCCAAGTCCCTGATGTGTCCAGAATTCAACTTGATATTCTAGCTGAGGTCTAACTAGTGATTTTTTAAAGTTTACCATAACTTCCTTGCTTTTATACTCAATGCTGCTATTTATAAAGCCAAGGATCCTGTATACATTTTTAAAAGCCTACTCAACTTGTCCTGCTACCTTAAAAAATTTGTGTATGTGAAACCCCAGATGTCTCTCTCTTGCTGCACCCCCTTTAAAATTGTACTATTTAGATTATATTGCCTCTCCTCGTTTTTCCTTCCCAAATGCATCACTTTTCACTTCTCTGAATTAAATTTCATCTGCCATGTGACTGTTCATTTCACCAGTAGGTCTCTCTCCTCCTGAAGTCTGTTACTATCCTTCTCACGGTTTACTATATTTCCAAGTTTTATGTCATCCTTAAACTTTGAAATTATGCCCTGTACACCCAAGGATATATGATATATGATATCCTTGATTATAAATCTGAAGACACCATTATATATTTGCTACATATTAGACTTACTGATACCTTAAAACTGGGAGCGGAGAAGTTTGAAATTGAATGTGCAATTTCTGAGACAAAATACCACAATTCTTTCTAACGTCACTAAAGGGCATTTTTTTTCTAAATTGTAAATCCCGGGCCGGAATCTTCCCAGCCCTGCCAGTGCAGGTTTGGAGGCGGGCCCGCTGTCAAAATGGCTCTGATTGACAATGGGTCGGGATCCCGCTCTGAACCCGCCTCCATGTGAGTTTCTCAGCTGTCAGATCTGTGTTTGGAGAGCAGACCCAACAGCAAGTGGTGGGATAGGTAATTAACATCATTAAAAGGTACTTGAATGCTAGTTAAGAGGCTTAAAAGCAGGTACTTACAATTTTACCAACCTTTTGATGGGTTTCCCATCCCTCGGGTTTCACAGCAGGTGAAAGTGATGTCAGGTTCTCAGTGACTCTCTATTCCTTTGGCTACTTGACAGCTGCAGAAGTGGTATAAAAGCTACCATTTCACAACTGTTCACTTTCCAATGTCAGAAGCAGAAGCCTTCAAGATTTGGAAGAGACTTTTGAACTGTATACACTTTGGAAGTGTTTGCAGTGAACTCTCTATTCACTGTCACCTCCTTGGAGCAACCTCTCTCACCATTGACAGATCGCTTCTGTCATCTCAACCTCACCTGCCACCTATTCCAGCAGCATCGATGACCTTGAAAAATCTCACCTTGGTCCTTAGAATTCCACCACGATCAAACCCAACATCAACATCACTAAACACATCAGCATCACCAACCTTCTCTGCAATCACCTGATGTTGCAGAGTACACAGGGCATCAGCACTTGACCACATTGCAGCCCAGAGGCCAGGGATGGCCCCACCATGGCCACATTTACTTCACTTCAAGCTGTACACTCTGACTGCCACATAATGTGCCATGTTGGCCCCACTCACATCAGCTCCAATAAACATCCCTGCAATGTCCAACCCATTCCTTTCACACTCATCACCTTTATGTCCCACCATTCACTGCAACTCACTAAGCCACTTCCAAAAATGCCCACAAATCTGTCCAAGAACACAAAATCCTGAAAATAAAGATTTCAATGTTTGACAACACATTAACATTGGCTAAAGGACCAAAGTGCTTACCCTTGTATGTTGTTAGTTGGTACGATTGGACAAGGATGAGAGTGAGTGTGAGGGGTGACTAGTGAAATGGGGAACTGATAATGTAGAGAGACAGAGAAAGAGAAAGAGGGATGGGTAGAGGTGCAAGGTAAGTTGGTGTGAGTAAGGATGTGCAGGAGTAGAATAGGGAAGGCAGGGTGAAGGGAATGTGATGAGTGACACAGCAGGATGATGTTGAGTGTGGCTTTGCAGTAACGTTTCATGATCTACTGAGATCATTGAAAGGTTTGCGCCACAGCAGTCTGCTCCTCCAGATGACATTCTTGTTTGTGCCCTCCTGTAAAATGTGCAACCAAGCTGCATTGGTCTCCTGGAGAGGTTTCTTCCGCCCATTGAAATGTTAAAAAACATCCCTGCATGCTGTGACTCCCTCCATAAGCATCTAGAGGGAGTCATGGAAGAGCCTGGGTGAAGCCTTGCACCTTTGCGCAGAGTTTGTCAGTGCTTGCAGCAGCTTAATGCTTCAAAAGACTGACAGATGAACTGTCAAAAAAAGGTTGGGCGTGGTCCCTTTAAGGAAACTGGCTGTGATGACTTATCATCAGACCTGCTTCCAATTAATTGGCCACGAAATCCACAAGCTGCAGCCACGGAAGATTGAAGGGAGAGGGCGGACTGCACTTCGGAGCGGGTTTCCCACACTGCACCAATGCTGCCCGCATCAAACTTGCCTCTGTTGGCAAAATCCCGGCCACGGTGTATTTTCAATGGATTTACAAAGGGAAGAATCCAAACAACAGCAATTTTGAATGAGGTAGGTAGACTAATCTGTGAAATGGAGTTATAATAGGTTGTGAGAGATCAGAAATCTGTCCAGTATCAAATTATAAATTGTTTTTTTTTATTGTTCTTTACAGGAAGTTGTATCTGGCAAACATTGTAGGAACTTCAAAATTTATTATTGCTCTGATTGAGCACAGTCTGGGCAGTTGGGATATGCATTTCAGTGGCTCATAGTCATATAAACAGAGTGTCCTTGAGTTCCTTTTATTCTTTGATAACACCAATTACAGGTGAGGAAAGATGTAAGGGGAGGGAGTAGACAGGTAGAATGCAGAATGCAGTTTTATCATCCTAAATTCAGCACGTGAAACAAGATTCAAAGTTGTGTCAGCTGTATCTCAGTTGGTAGCACTCTTGCCTCTGAGTTAGAAGGTTGTGGGTTCAAAGCCCCACTTCAGAGAGAAACACTAAATTCTAGGCTGACTGAGGGAGTGCTGCACTGTCAGAGGTGCCATCTTTCAGATGGGACGTTAAACCGAGGCCCCGTCTACTCTCAGGTGGACGTAAAAAAATCCTGTGGCACTATTTTGAAGAAGAATAGGGGAGTTCTTCACGATCTCCTGGCCAATATTCAGCCCTCAATAAACATCACTAAAAACAGATTATCTGGTCATTATCACATTTGGGAGAGCTTGCTATGTGCAAATTGTCTGCCGAGTTTCCTACGTTACAACAGTGGCTACTGTTTGGCTGTAAAGCACTTTGGGACATCCTGAGGTCATGAAATATATAAATGCAAGTCTTTTTTTCAGGTGATTGAAGAAATGTGTATGGATCACCGATTCACTTATCTTTCCACATTTACAGTCTATTTCATGTGCTTTTCTTCCCAGGCTTTGAAGGACCACTAACTGTCATCAGGGCCACTGGTAATCAGAAACACAGCTGTGGCTTGGTCCTGGAGATGAATGAAAGGCTCGATGCAGGCTCTGAAGACACTACTCTGAAGCTCATTTTTGATCGATTGCTATGTTCTATTAAGAGTGTTGTTTGTCTGTCTATCAAAGAGATCAGCAGGCCAGGGCCATTGCAGGGAGTAGCGTGTGCTGCTGCAGGAGGGCGACAGCTGACTGCAGTGCAGACAGGTACAGCAGGAGCAGTGAGGTCGGGGCGAAGGAGCGGCGGAGTTCGTAAAGGGATGTGATCGGGGGTCCAGGAGAGGTGAGAGTTCGGGGCCCAGAAGAGGCGAGGGCCCAGGGGCAGCCCACAATGCGATGTGTGTGCGCACTAGGTTTGTGCAGCAGAGCAGGTCTCCAGTTGTCTTGGTTAATCCTTGCCACTGGACCAAGACCCAGCTCTGTCAAGCTCATGTGGTGGCTGCTGTGCAACGGCCACCCACGTTAAAAAAATCCACGTACAGGCAACTTCCACCCTCCAAGATGTAGTTCAGGATCCAGAATATTAGGTCCTTCATTGAAACACCTGTGAACTCATCCCTTTTCAGCGTGGAAGCAAGTCATCCTCGCTTTGAGCAACTCCCTAAAATGATGATGATGATGATCAAAGAGATCCAGAACCTGTGAGGCACCCCGTACTATTTTCAGTGTGTTTATCAACAGCATAGAGAGATTTCCCCTCCATTATTAGTATTCTACCTCCCAGATTACTTCACACGTAAGATCACAGTTCAGTTCATAAGAAGTGTGGGATATCTATGAAAATGATCCTTTGCACTGGGATACATTAAAATCTTTTGTGAGCCTAAGTTATAACAAGGTATGCAGGTTCAATTCCTATGAGAGAGATTATTTTGACAATAAATAAAGAAAACTTAAAGACTGCCCATCTATAAGACTGATTATAACTGCAATACCTTGCTTATATGGATGAAATTCAATATCTATAACTTACACGCACTGGCACAGAACAGAGGAATTTCAGCCCCTTTATGATGGAGAGAATCGAGGGTTTGGAAACGTAGCTCAGGGTCGAACAAGAAGCCAAAGGTGCTGTCTAGTTCAGGGAGAGGATTTAAGTTCAAATTGCACAGCATTATGATTAAATCAAACTTTCAGAGTTTTCTCACTACATTGTTTCACATGCATATAACTGAACATATATGGAACGAGGGTAATTGGCCCTGGGAGTCCTCAACATTGACTTCCGATCCCATGAAGTCTCATGGCTTCAGATCAAACATGGACAAGGAAACCTTCTGCTGATTATCACCTACCCCCGCCCCCCCCACCCCCTCAGCCAATGAATCAGTACTCTTCCATGTTGAACACCATTTAGAGAAAACACTGAGGGTAGCAAGAGAAAGAATGTACTCTGGGTGGGGGATTTCAATGGCCATTATCAAGAATGGCTTGACAATCAGTACACTGACTGAGCTGGCCCAGTTCTGAATAACATAGCTGCGAGAATACCATCCATTGTGTCATGTGGAACTAAGTATACATCTAGCAGCTCAAAAACTGGGCATTCATGAGGTGCTATGGGCCATCAGTAGCAGCAGAATTGTACAGCACCCCAACCTGTAGCCTCATGATCCGACATATCTCTCACTTTTCCATCCGCATCAAGCTAGATGATCAACCTTGGTTCAATGATGAGTGTAAAGGAGCATTCTGGGAGCAGATCTAGGCACACCTGAAAATGAGATAACAACATTGGACTACATTCATGCTAAAATATGAAAGCGGTATCAGCTCAAAGCTCTGCAGCCATGCCGTATCCTGTCATGAATGGTGGTGAACAATTAAGCATATAACAGGAGGAGAAGGCTCCATGGCCATCAGCATACTCAACAATGGTAGAACCCAGCCGTGAGTACAAAAGACAAGGCTGAAGTGTTTGAAACCATCTTCTGCCAGAAGTATTGAGAGTGGATAATCTTTCTCTGCCTCCTCCTGGGGTCCCCACCATCAGAGGTGCCAGTTTTCAGCCAATTTGATTCACTTCACATGAAATTAAGAAAAGGTTGAGTGCACTGGACACAACAAAGGCGATTGGCCCCAAGAGCATCCCAGCTGCAATGCTGAAAACCTGTGCTCCAGAACTAGCCATGCCCTGAGTCAAGCTGTTCCCAGTACAGCTGCAGCACTGGCATCTACTGGACAATGTGCAAAATAGCCCAAGCATATCCTGTCAAGCAGCACAATAACCTGCTCATCAATGCTCAGTTTGGGTTCCGTCACAATCACTAAACTCCAGATGTCATTGCAGCCTTGGTCAAAAGCATGGACACAAGATCAGAATTCCAGAAGTGGGGTGAAAATGACTGCAATTGACATCAAGGCAGCATTTGACCGAGTGCAGCACCAAGGAGCCCTAGTAAAATTGAAGTCAATGGGGATCAAGAGGAAAACTCCCCAGTGGTTAGAGTCATTCTGTTGCATGAAAATCGCAGTCAAACAAGCACACTCACACTTTGTACAGTCACATTTGAGGTTGTATAATAATGAGAGCACAAATTAAGATTCTTTAATTGACGGGCACTAGCTCGGTTTACATAGTAGAGGGAACTAATAGTTACCACTGTGTTTAGTGAGCTGAGCTGTTTAACAAAGGTTGCAACAGATTCCCGGTGTCATAAGCACTGAACATTTTTACCCAACTCCTAAACTAGAGTCTGTAAAATGAGAACGAATGAAAATTCATCATATGCAAAGCAAAAACACTTTTTAACTTTTTATTTTAAATATACTTATCTCATTACTAATCTCATCGTCCAATGCCATGTCTACCTGTTCTAGCTACCTGGTAAATACTGAAGCAAAATAATTATTTAATATTATTGCCATCTCTCTATCATTACCTGTGGTATGTCGGGTGTTTGTTTTTCACTTTACTCTGATTTCTTAGACCTCAAAACTTATAGTGGGAAAGGACAACACATGGCAGAAAATTTAGGCTTAACCCAGTGTCGGTTTTATTATGCAATAAAAACTGACTAAAACTACAGGACTAGACTTCTGAGAGAAATTGACTTAAGACATACTATCACCACCCCTGGCTGTAGCTATTGTAGGTTCGTGGTCGTTGATTCCGTGACCGGTTGGTTCTTCTTCTGTCCATTCTCTGCAGTGCTGTTCCCGTTCCTGTCCTTCTGTCTCTCTGGCTTTTTTAGTGTTTCTATGTTCGTATACTTATATCCATAGAATGAATAAGTTTCCCGCTGGGCCAGGGTCCGATTAATGCATCTGAATGGATGTGGTGATGTGTTTAACTGGCTGTGGTGATGAGTTTGAATGGCTACTAATTTGCACAAGGAGTCTACAGTGCAAAAGATAACTCCTTAATGCCCTGTTATCCAAAAATGTGCATTTCATAGTGTCCTTTGTAGTCCTGGTTTCTTGCAGACTTGTACTCTCTAGGGTGAACTGTTTTACCCCCTGCGGCCAATCAGCTCCAGGGCTCCTCTGATAGATAGTATCAATCTCTTTGTCTGTATGCATAACCAAGTATAGTCCTTGATCACAGAGATTGTTCTCAATGGGGGATGAGTCACCACTTACCCCAGGTTGGTGCCTTTTCCCCTCTCAGGTAGCCCAAAGGTTTTTACTTTAAAGCAGTTTGTTTGTGGCCTCTTCCTGTGCCTTGTTCTAAGAAAATAGGTGTATCCTTTTAACGTCTCTTATAATAAACTCAGAGACGTTACTCTGGGTAGTGTCTTCTTTTTCCACGAGCATTTTGGGTGATTGTAGCCTTGTCAAATCTCCCAATTACATTCACTTTTACACACAAAAACCGAATGTTTTTACAACAGAACAGTGTATCTTACAACAAAACCGTGTTTGGCCTTAATCTGACTTAGGTTTATACCTTTTTACAAACATTTCGGCCTGGGTTCACTTTAAAAACCCTTCCAGATTCCCTTCCCTCGTCCTTTTCTTTAATTTACAGAATAGGGCAAGTAGATACAACACTATTATCCTCAATTGAAACTCTGCCTTTGGCTCAAGTGTCCTTGACTCCATCCCGCAGCATGCTACCCGCCGCCATCTCAGTAAAACCCCAGCCCTGCATGAGGTAGAAAAAGCCATAAGACAGCTTAAGAACAACAATGCTACGGGAACCGATGGAATCCCCGTTGAGGCACTGAAGTATGGCGGAGAGGCACTGTTGGCACAAATGCATGACCTCATCTCCCTCATCTCGAGGGAGGAGAGCATGCCAGGAGATCTCAGAGATTAGGGATGCATGCAATAAAGGTACAGCAGTTATCATGGGCGACTTTAATCTACATATAGATTGGTCTAACCAAACTGGTAGCAATACGGTGGAGGAGGATTTCCTGGAGTGTATTAAGGATGGTTTTCCAGACCAATATGTCGAGGAACCAACTAGAGGGCTGGCCATTCTAGACTGGGTGATGTGTAATCAGAAAGGACTAATTAGCAATCTTGTTGTGCGAGGCCCCTTGGGAAAAGTGATCATAATATGGTAGAATTCTTTATTAAGATGAAGAGTGACACAGTTAATTCAGAGACTAGGGTCCTGAACTTTAGGAAAGGTAACTTCGATGGTATGAGACTTGAATTGGTTAGAATAGACTGGCAAATGATACTTAATGGGTTGACGGTGGATAGGCAATGGCAGACATTTAAAGATCACATGGATGAACTTCAACAATTGTACATCTCTGTCTGGAGTAAAAATAAAATGGGGAAGGTGGCTCAACCGTGGCTAACAAGGGAAATTAGGGATAATGTTAAATCCAAGGAAGAGGCATATAAATTGGCCAGATAAAGCAGCAAACCTGAGGACTGGGAGAAATTTAGAATTCAGCAGAGAAGGACAAAGGGTTTAATTAGGAGGGGGAAAATAGAGTATGAGAGGAAGCTTATTGGAAACATAAAAACTGACTGCAAAAGCTTCAATATATATGTGAAGAGAAAAAGATTAGTGAAGACAAACATAGGTCCCTTGCAGTCAGAATCAGGGGAGTTTATAATGGGGAACAAAGAAATGGCAGACTAATTGAACAAATACATCGGCTCTGTCTTCATGAAGGAAGACACAAATAACCTTCCGGAAATACTAGTGGACCGAGGGTCTAGCGAGAAGGAGGAACTGAAGGAAATACTTATTAATCAGGAAATTGTTTTAGAGAAATTGATGGGATTGAAGGCCAATAAATCCCCAGGGCCTGATAGTCTGCACCTCAGAGTATTTAAGGAAATGGCCCTAGAAATAGTGGATGCATTGGTGATCATTTTCCAACAGTCTATCGACTCTGGATCAGTTCCTATGGACTGGAGGGTAGCTAATGTAACACCACTTTTTTAAAAAGGAGGGAGAGAGAAAACGGGGGATTATAGACCGGTTAACCTACATCGGTAGTGGGGAAAATGTTGGAATCAATTATTAAAGATGAAATAGCAGCGCATTTGGAAAGCAGTGACAGGATCGGTCCAAATTAGCATGGATTTATGAAAGGGAAATCATGCTTGACAAATCTTCAAGAATTTTTTGAGGATGTAACTAGTAGAGTGGACAAGGGAGAATCAGTGGATGTGGTGTATTTGGACTTTCAAAAGACATTTGACAAGGTCCCACACTAGAGATTGGTGTGCAAAATTAAAGCACATGGTATTGGGGGTAATGTACTGATGTGGATAGAGAACTGGTTGGCGGACAGGAAGCAGAGAATCGGGATAAACGGGTCCTTTTCAGAATGGCAGGCAGTGACTAGTGGGGACCCCAGCTATTTACAATATACATCAATGATTTAGATGAAGGAATTGAGAGTAATATCTCCAAGTTTGCAGATGACACTAAGCTGGGTGGCGGTGTGAGCTGTGAGGAGGATGCTAAGAGGTTGCAGGGTGTCTTGGACAGGTTAGGTGAGTGGGCAAATGCATGGCAGCTGCAGTATAATGTGGATAAATGTGAGGTTATCCACTTTTGGGGCAAAAACAGAAAGGCAGAATATTATCTGAATGGCGACAGATTAGGAGAATGGGAGGTGCAGTGAGACCTGGGTGTCATGGTACATCAGTCATTGAAAGTGGGCACGCAGGTACAGCAGGCGGTGAAGAAGGCAAATGGCATGTTGGCCTTCATTGCTAGGGGATTTGTGTATAGGAGCAGGGAGGTCTTACTGCAGTTGTACACGGCCTTAGTGAGACCTCACCTGGAATATTGTGTTCAGTTTTGGTCTCCTAATCTGAGGAAGGATGTTCTTGCTATTGAGGGAGTGCAGTGAAGGTTCACCAGACTGATTCCCGGGATGGCAGGACTGACATATGAGGAGAGCCTGGATCGACTGAGCCTGTATTCACTGGAGTTTAGAAGAATGAGAAGGGATCTCATCGAAACATATAAAATTTTGACGGGATTGGACAGGTTAGATGCAGGATTATTGTTCCCGATGTTGTGGCAGTCCACAACCAGGGGTCACAGTCTAAGGATAAGGGGTAAGTCATTTAGGACCGAGATGAGGGGAAACTTCTTCACTCAGAGAGTTGTTAACTTGTGGAATTCTCTACCGCAGAGAATTGTTGATGTCAGTTCGTTAGATGTATTCAAGAGGGAGTTAGATATGGCCCTTACGGCTAAAGGGATTAAGGGGTATGGAGTGAAAGCAGGAAAGGGGTGCCGAGGTGAATGATCAGCTATGATCTTATTGAATGGTGGTGCAGGCTTGAAGGGCCGAATGACCTACTCCTGCACCTATTTTCTATGTTTCTATGCAGTGATCGTGACCATCATTAAAAAAGGGGACAAGTCCAACTGCGGCAACTACAGAGGAATCTCCTTGTTATCAGCCATTGGGAAAGTCGCTGCTGGAGTCCTCCTCAACCGGCTTCTCCCTGTCGCTGAGGAGCTTCTCCCGGAGTCACAGTGTGGATTTCGTCCCCTATGGGACACAACGGACATGATTTTTACAGCACAACAGCTGCAAGAAAAAGGCAGGGAACAGCACCAGCCTTTATACATGGCCTTCTTCGACCTTACATAGGCCTTTGACACTGTCAAGCACAAGAGTCCTCCTCCATTTCGGATGCCCCCAAAAGTTCGTCACCATGCAGGCCGTGATCCTTACCAACGGATGCATTACAGACCCAATCCACATTTGGACCAGGGTCAAGCAGGGCTGTGTCATCGCGCCAACCCTCTTCTCAATCTTCCTCGCTGCAGTGCTCCACCTCACACTCAACAAGCTCCCCACTGAAGTGGAACTAAACTACAGAACCAGTGGGAACCTGTTCAACCGTCGTTGTCTCCAGGCCAGGTCCAAGATCACCCAACCTCTGTCGTCGAGCTACAGTACGCGGACGACGCCTGCGTCCGCACACATACAGAGGCTGAACTCCAGGACATAGTCAACAAATTCACTGAGGCATACGAAAGCATGGGCCTTACACTAAACATCCGTAAGTCAAAGGTCCTCCACCAACCTGTCCCTGCTGCACAGCACTGCCCCCCCAGTCATCAAGATAAACGGCGCTGCCCTGGACAACGTGGACCATTTTCCATACCTCGGGCGCCTCTTATCAACAAGAGCAGGCATTGACGACGAGATTCAACACCGCCTCCAGTGTGCCAGTGCAGCCTTTGGCCGTCTGAGGAAAAGAGTGTTCGAAGACCAGGCCCTCAAATCTGTCACCAAGCTTATGGTCTACAGGGCTGTAGTAATATCCGCCCTCCTGTATGACTCAGAGACATGGATTATGTACAGTAGACACCTCAAGTCGATGAAGAAATACCACCAATGATATCTTCACAAGATCCTACAAATCCCCTGGAAGGATAGACGCACCAACATCAGCGTCGTCGTCCAGGCCAACACCCCCAGCATTGAAGCACTGACCACACTTGATCAGCTCTGCTGGGCAGGCCACGTTGTTCGCATGCCAGACACGAGACTCCCAAAGCAAGTGCTCTATTCGGAACTCCTTCACGGCAAACGAGCCAAAGGTGGGCAGAGGAAACATTACAAGGACACCCTCAAAGCCTCCCAGATAAAGTGCAGCATCCCCACTGACACCTGGGAGTCCCTGGCCAAAGGCTGCCCTTAGTGGAGGAAGTGCATCCGGGAGGACGCTGAGCACCTCGGGTCTCATCGCCGAGACCATACAGAAGTCAAGTGCAGGCAGTGGAAAGAGCATGCAACAAACCAGTCTCACCCACCCTTTCCCTCAATGACTATCTGTCCCAGCTGTGACAGGGACTGAGGTTCTCGTATTGGACTGTTCAGCCACCTAAGGACTCATTTTTAGAGTGGAAGCAAGTCTTCCTCGACTCCGAGGGACTGCCTATGATGATCAACTGTACAATTACTAATGAGTGTGATATGATTCGAACCCAGCAGGGGATTCCAATATTGAGTCCCAGATCCCATCTTGGAGGGGCCATAATTTCCTCAATTTTTCCCCTTACTTTATCATTCTCTTGGTGTAACGTGTAATAATGTTTGTGAAACAGCTCGATTTTCTTTAATAGTTCAGTCAAATATTCGGGTAACGGTTAGATATCGTATCCAAAACGCGATATGTATTCCTGGAGGTTCGGTAAAATATCGTTGACTGTGACACTTATGTGTTTGTGGTCTGAAATAGGAATTATCCTTTCTTGTGCTACTTGTGTCTCTACCTGGAGTTTGAAACAAAAGGTAGAATCCCTCACTGGACACCAAGTGTCCTGGTGTATTCTGTACCGACTTTCGCTGGTGGTGACACAGTATGTCCCGTTTCCCTTGTACGCAACCTGTGGTGGCACATGGTCGTGAGCCGTCACTTCCATGATACAACTTATAGGCTGCTCATCCTCATACTTGAACCCACATACCGGCAGGTCGAAAGGGTTCAGATGATAGGGGCACAATATCATGTGTGTACGTCCTCTCTGGCATCCCTCCAGACTAGTACCGGTTATTGAGTCTCCCAATTTTACCATGTACTGCGGGGTTTTATGATGCTTCACATGTACCCCGTTCTGACTTACCCCAATGCTTTCTACCCGGTATACCGGTACGGGTCGTTGTGACTGATCCATCACCAGGATTCGAAGCACTATCCCCATTATGGATTGTTTATTCTGACCACAGTTGATCGGGACTGAATACGCTTCGGAGGCTGACCATAGCTGGCACAAATTCAGGAGGTTGTTATAGACACTCAATGCTTTTAGATGCTTGTTACTGACCCACGACGTTATGTGGCCTTGTTTTAATCCTCCAAATTACTGCGTCCTTCATTTAACAACCAAGCTCTGTACATGACACACACATCATTCTGAGCAGCTTAATCTGACATGTTTCTACCCTCCTTGATTAAAGCATTGAATGGTCTGAGTGTGTTTTTCCACCTCAGCTACCATCTCTTTCAAATGGATTGTCATTACCTGGTCCTCCTATAGTTCATTACCCTCTATATCACTACCCTCCTCCAGTATTTTCTTTAACAGGTCCCTAAAGGTATTCACTTGGACTTGCAACTGTGCGCTGTCCACACTATTTATCAGTGATGTGCCAGTATTAAATGCTGTAGCTACATCACTCATCAGCCCCCTTTTCCATCTCAGTTTGTACACATCCCCCTGACTCTCGTCCCCATAATTCTTTTGCTAGAATTGTTTGAACATTTCCTTTAACAATTTTTCATATAACGTTTGCGTTTCTGGCGGGTACCACCGGGGTAATTGTAACTCTGTTAAATTTAGAATAACTGATGCGACTTCATAATATACAGAATGATACAACACCTTCCCAGTTGGGATTAACACCAGCCCATTCTTAGGCCCGGGCTTTAGAACAGGACATGGAATTTTTTGGTTTGGAATCTCCAGCATTTTAGGGAGAGGTTTTAATTTGCATGCGATCAACTAAATTGCATTGACTGTTTTTGCGGGTTCAAGGTTACACAAGATTCAAAACCCTGTGGCCAATTCATTCCTGACCCAGAATCCTGCCATTTCCTTTTAAAGACAATCCCCACACCCCACTGCACTTGTGGCTAGATCCAACCACACAGACATATATACCTTGTGCCTCCTTCCACCACTTCTCTCAACACAATTTCACCACTTCCTTTGTTCCTGTGGTTCGCCTGTTAGAAATGTTACCCAGTTACTCTGTGGATGCATTAGCTTTTTCCCTTTCTGTTTTCCGTAACCACCACCATCCTCCCATGGGGATAATCCCTTTACATTCCAGACAAACTCGTCTACCCTCTCTCACCCGTACCTTCCTGGCCGTGATGTTTAGCCTGGAGCAGGATACTGACACCTCCCCAAGTTTGTTTCTGGTTTGTCTGGAGTACTTGGTCGAATTTGACCCTAACCACCCTGGCCAACTCCCAGTGTGAGCATAGGCATTTGTGCCCTTGTTGCTCCGTATGGCTCCCCCTGGAGTTACAGTGGGGCCGGTTCCTCCCATACACCTGTAGGTAAGGAATGTCTCGGTGTCTCCCCGATCTCCCAATCCTTTAATAATAATGGCCATCCACAGGCCTATCCACAACGACCACCTCACCTCGTATCCCTGGCTCGATTCGCTCCTATTAAGACAAAAAACGAAAGAAATACTTTTACTCTGTGGGGGCCTCCTCCTCACGGGTCCTTCTTCAGTTATTCACATATGTACATACACTTTTTTCCGATCACTGGTTCCCTCTCCTCTTATCCCGATGCTTGGGCTTTCGGAGTCTCGGGGGTGGAGATGGAGGAGGCATCCAGGGCACCCTAGGTCATGGTACCCGACCATTCTGCCTTACTGCTCCGTCCTCATTATCCCACAGCATTGGTGGAAGGTTTACACTGATCAAACTCATTATTGTTCCTTGGGCCTTCGCCCGCTTTTTACTTTTCTCTCCGGGTTGTACAGCTTACACTGGTTTATATGGAACAATTTTATATGTTTTGGCAGCTGGATCGCGTACACCATAGGACTTGCCTTGTCTACAATGCTATTTGGTCCTTTGTACAGTGGTTCAAATGCCCCTATTCTGGCATAATTCTTGACCATCACCTGATCCCCTATCTTCCATTCCTGTGTAACCCGGGGTTCCAGCAGCAGTTTATTCTGCTGGTGCTGTCTGCCCATATTGTTAGCTGCTTCCCAATGCAACCCCTTCAAAGTATCATACAGATCTCTGACACACCTATCCTGTGTGACCTCTTTAACCTGCTTTTCGGGCAGGACTGGTGCTAGGATATGGGTCGAGGTCCTCAGTAAACTCCCTGTCATCAGTACATGTGGGGAGTGTCCCGTACTCTTAGAGAGACTGGCTTGGTGGCTCATCAGTATTACGGGTAGGATCTCATTCCATTTCTTTGGGGTATTACCTATATCCTTTCTAAGCCTCTCTTTTAAGGTCCAGTTTGTCCTTTCTACTGGACTTGACGATTGAGGGTTATATGCCAGTTCCCCTGTATCCCTAACAGCTTTAGGGTGGCCTGCATCACCACTCCGGTGAAATGACTCCCTTGATCTGATTCCACTATTAGGGGCAGTCCCCATCGAGAAAATACATCTCGCACCAGAATCTTTGCAGTGACTACTGCGGTGGCCGCCCTACAAGGAAAAGCTTCTACCCATTTTGTAAAGAGATCTATTAACACCAGGCAATATTTATTTTCTCTGCCTGAGGTGGGCAATGGCCCTATGAAATCTATCTGTATAAACTGCCTTGGCCCCTCTACCCTCCTTGTGTGTCCCAACGGAGCCTTTCGCTGGCGGGGGTCTGGATTGTTTGCGGCACATCCCAAATAATTCTGACAGTAATCCCTTACATCACTTCTAAGCCCGGGCCACCATCCCATGGCTTCTACTTTATTCCACATTGTTTCTGGCCCTGGATGTCCAGCTCCTGGACCCCCATGCGCTAGTTGCAAGAATTCTTCCCTGCACCGTCCTGGCACGATCCAACTATCTCCCTTAAACAACATTCCCTGCTTTACTGCTATGTCTGTAGCTCTCAAAGGGGGATCAAGGGGTATGGCGAGAAAGCAGGAATGGGGTACTGAAGTTGCATGTTCAGCCATGAACTCATTGAATGGTGGTGCAGGCTCGAAGGGCCGAATGGCCTACTCCTGCACCTATTTTCTATGTTTCTATGTTTCTATGTTTCTATGTCCCACTACAGACTTCCCATCTATCTTGTCCCTAATCGCTGCTCTAAGATCTGCATCCCGTAGCTGAGCCTGTTTTAAATCAGGCGGTAATGGTGCTTCTTTGGGCCTCTCTCTGCTGTTACAGCCATAATCTGTCGACAGTGATATGGATCCCAAGGTGTCCTTTCTCCTGCCTCTGTTTTGGCCAGTGTGTCTGCTTTTTCATTCCCTTTCCACTTGGGTTCTGTCTCAGTGTGTGCTTTGACATTTTGAATGTAATAATCCTTCTGATCCCTATCCGTGATGTCTAAAATGACTTTTAACAAAGGAGCTGCCACCAATGGTTTTCCGTCTCAGGACTTAAACCCTCGCCTAGCCTAGAATTCAGCAGAGGAGGACAAAGGGTCTAATTAGGACGGGGAAAATAAAGTATGAGAGGAAGCTTGCAGGGAACATAAAAACTGACTGCAAAAGCATCTATAGATATGTGAAGGGGAAAAGATTAGTGAAGACCAAAGCATAGGTCCTTTGCGGTCAGAATCAGGTGAATTTATAATGGGGAACAAAGAAATGGCAGACCAATTGAACAAATACTTTGGATCTGTCTTCACTAAGGAAGACACAAATAACCTTCCAGAAATACGAGGGGTTCGAGGGTCTAGCAAAAAGGAGGAACTGAAGGAAATCCTTATTAGTTAGGAAATTGTGTTCGGAAAATTGATGGGATTGAAGGCCAATAACTCCCCAGGGCCTGATAGGCTGTATCCCAGAGTACTTAAGAAAGTGGCCCGAGAAATAGTGGATGCATTGGTGATCATTTTCCAACATTCTATAGACTCTGGATCAGTTCCTATGGACTGGAGGGTAGCTAATGTAACACCACTTTTTAAAAAAGGAGGGAGCGAGAAAACATTGAATGATAGACCGATTTATAGCCTGACATCGGTGGTGAGGAAAATGTTGGAATCAATTATTAAAGATGAAATAGCAGCGCATTTGGAATTGGTCCAAGTCAGCATGGATTTATGAAAGGGAAATCATGCTTGACAAATCTTCTAGAATTTTTTGAGGTAACTAGTAGAGTGGACAAGGGTGAACCAGTGGATGTGGTTTATTTGGACTTTCAAAAGGCTTTTGACAAGGTCCCACACAAGAGATTAGTGTGCAAAATTAAAGCACATAGTATTGGGGGTAATGTATTGACATGGATAGATAACTGGTTGGCAGACAGGAAGCAGAGAGTCAGAATAAACGGGTCCTTTTCAGAATGGCAGGCAGTGACCAGTGGGGTGCCGCAGGGTTTAGTGCTGGGACCCTAGCTATTTTCAATATACATTAATGATTTAGATGAAAGAATTGAATGTAATATCTCCAGGTTTGCAGATGACACTAAGCTGGGTGGCAGTGTGAGCTGTGAGGAGGATGCTAAGAGGCTGCAGGATGACTTGGACGGTGAGTGGGCAAATGCATGGCAGATGCAGTATAATGTGGATAAATGTGAGGTTATCCACTTTGGTGGCAAAAACAGGAAGACAGAATATTAGCTGACTGGTGACAGATTAGAAAAAGGGGAGGTGCAACGAGACCTGGGTGTCATGGTACATCAGTCATTGAAAGTTGGCATGCAGGTACAGCAGGCGGTGAAGAAGGCAAATGGCGTGTTGGCCTTCATAGCTAGAGGATTTAAGTTTAGGAGCAGGGAGGTCTTACAGCAGTTATACAGGGCCTGGGTGAGGCCACACATGGAATATTGTGTTCAGTTTTGGTCTCCTAATCTGAGGAAGGACATTCTTGCTATTGAACGAGTACAGCGAAGGTTCACCAGATTGATTTCCGGGATGGCTGGACTGACATATGAGGAGAGACTGGATCAACTGGGCTTGTATCCACTGGAGTTGAGAAGAATGAGAGGGGATGTCATAGAAACATATACAATTCTGATGGGATTGGACTGGTTGGAGGCAGGAAGAATGCTCCCATTGCTGGGGAGTTCCAGAACCAGGGGTCACAGTCTAAGAATAAGGGGTAAGCCATTTACGACCGAGATGAGGAGAAACTTCTTCACTCAGAGAGTGGTTAACCTGTGGAATTCTCTACTGCAGAAAGTTGTTGAGGCCAGTTCGTTAGATATATTCAAAAGGGAGTTAGATATGGCCCTTACAGCCAAAGGGATCAAGGGGGATGGAGAGAAAGCAGGAAAGGGGTACTGAGGTTGAATGATCAGCCATGATCTTATTGAATGGTGGTGCAGGCTCGAAGGGCCGAATGGCCTGCGTCTGCACCTAATTTCTATGTTTTTGTGTTTCTATGTTTCATATGGTGAAATATTCTGTATAGGAGTTACAAGTGAACATGGAGTCCGAACATTTCGTACAGGGAGTTGGGAATTCGTTAGAGTGTGTGACCACGTACGCTACCGCTGCTAGCTTGGCCTGTTGTGCACTTAAAGTGTTGGGGAGCCTCATGGCCTTTTCGATCCCTGCCTCTGGATCGTAAATCCCACAGCCTGTCTTTCTCTCTCCGTTAGTCACTGAACTGGACCCATCTACATAGATGTCCCTGCCTGTCGGGTGTTCCCCTGCTCGAAATCCTACATCTATATCCCACACTCCTTCCACTGAACACACGTGAGCTGCCCCCGGATAAACCAGGTTTGGGGCTAGCTTTGGTTCCCCTAGCCTTTTGACCTTCAGGTCTAACTGAGAAAGCAACAATGTCCAATGAGCAATCCTGTTACTGCTCACTGTCCCATCTACCGCCAAGTAACATTTGTGTCGGGGCGTGACAGGTCAGTGAAGTTAATGTAGCTAACCCTGTGAGTGACCGAAAATGCTTTACTGCCCAAAAAATTGCTAACAGATGTCACTTGCAGCTTGAAAAGCTCTTTTCTACTCCGGTGAGAACCCAGGAGGTGTAGGCCAGCGGTCTCAGCTTGCCGTGTCACTCCTGGAGTAACACTGCACTCAAACTGTCCCCAGTCGCTGCTACCTCCAGACTAAAGTTCTGGTCGCCATTTACTGCTCCCAACGCTGGTGCTGTCTGTAACACCTCTTTTAACTGGATGAATGTTTCGTGACAACTCTCACTGGCAGACAGGAAGCAGAGAGTCGGGATAAACGGGTCCTTTTCAGAATGGCAGGCAGTGACTAGTGGGGTGCCACAGGGCTCAGTGCTGGGACCCCAGCTCTTTACAATATACATTAATGATTTGGATGAAGGAATTGAGTGTAATATCTCTAAGTTTTCAGATGACACTAAACTGGTTGGCGGTGTGAGCTGTGAGGGGGATGCTAGGAGGCTGCAGGGTGACTTGGACAGGTTAGGTGAGTGGGCAAATGCATTGCAAATGCAGTATAATGTGGATAAATGTGAGGTTATCCACTTTTGGGGCAAAAACACGAAGGCAGAATATTATCTGAATGGCAGCAGATTAGGAAAAGGGGAGGTGCAATGAGACCTGAGTGTCATGGATTTCCTTACAAGGTCCGTGGTCTGCTCTCTTGTAACCCTGTTTCTGCGCTACCTGATAGGCTATCTTGATTTTCCTGAGCTGTTCCTCTACCTCTTTGGCTTTTTCTAAGTGCCTTTCACATTGTTCAATGTAGGTCTGCTGCTGCTTTTTACACTCGGTCACCTAGCATTGTAAATACTCGAAGTGATTCCGCGCCGTTTCTTCCTTCCTACCCTGATCCTGCCTTTCTTTCTCAAAACTGGCTACCTCGCCTTTTAACTTCTTATTCTGCTCCTCCAGCTTTTTTACCTTTTCTCTCAACAGTTGTGTCTGCTTTTGTAGGCACATGAGACAAACCACCTTCTCTTTTGACACTTTGTGGTTGCTACTGACTGTCCACTCTGCCGCTTTTTCCTGCAGATCCCCAGAGTGCAGCATTTCCCGTGCCCATGGCTCTGAAATGTCCAATTTGTTGCATATATATGCAGCTACCTTAGCCTCCATGGACTTTCTATGACTGCTCTTAGCCGCAGGCTCTATCACGTTTTGCTGCGGTCCATTTCCAGTGCCTCTGGCTGAGAAATTATCCCTGACTACCTTGGTCTCCCCTGAGACCACCTCGCAGTGACCTGCGGTTCCTGTTACTCAGGCTTTTCTCTGTGGCTACCCTATTTGACCCGAGACTATTCCGGTCTGTCAGAGACTGTTTCCCACCTGGTCGCCCTAGCCGCCCTGTTGACTACCTTAGCCGACCTTAGACTTAACCAAGCCTCCCTCGGGGTTCTTGTCCTGGTTTTGTGTCCGTGATCCTATTCCCAATGCTGAGGTCCTGCTTCGGTCGCTAATTTCTGCAGATGTTTATATTTCACTCTACTCTGATTCTTAGACCTCAGAACTTATAGTGGGAAAGGACAACATGTGGCACAAAATTTAGGCTTAACCCAGTGTCAGTTTTATTATGCAATAAAAACCGACTAAAAGTACAGGACTAGACTTCTGAGAGAAATTGACTTAAGACATACTATCACCACCCCTGGCTGTAGCTATTGTAGGTTTGTGGTCATTGATTCCGTGACCGGTTGGTTCTTCTTCTGTTCGTTCTCTGCAGTGCTGTTCCGGTTCCCGTCCTTCTGTCTCTCCATCTTTTTTTGTGTTTCTGTGTTCGTATATTTATATCCATAGTATGAATAAGTTTCTCGCTGGGCCAGGGTCCGATTAATGCGTCTGGATCGATGTGATGATTTGTTTAACTGGCTGTGGTGATGAGTTTGAATGGCTACTAATTTGCACATGGAGTTGACAGTGCAAAAGATGACTCCTTATCCTTAATAACCTGTTATCCAAAAATGTGCATTTCGTAGTGTCCTTTGTAGTCCCAGTTTCCTGCAGACTTGTAGTCTCAGTGGTAAACTGTTTTACTCCCTGCGGCCAATCAGCTCCAGGGCTCCTCTGATAGATAGTATCAATCTCTTTGTCTGTGTGCACAACCAAGTTTAGTCCTTGACCACAGAGATTGTTCTTAATGGGTGCTGAGTCATCACTTGCCCCAGGCTGGCGCCTTTTCCCCTCCCAGGTAGTCCAAAAGCTTTTGCTTTAAAACAGTTTTTTCATGGCCTCTTCCTGTGCCTTGTTCCAAGAAAATAGGTGGACCCTTACAGGTATTATCCTATCCCTTATCCAGCTATATAAGGTATTGGTGAGGCCACACCTGGAATACTTCGTGCAGTTTTGGTTTCCATATTTACGAAAGGATATACTTGCTTTGGAGGCAGTTCAGAGAAGGTGCACTAGGTTGATTCCGGGGTTGAGGGGGTTGACTTGTGAGGAAAAGTTGAGTAGGTTGGGCCTCTACTCATTGGAATTCAGAAGAATGAGGGGTGATCTTATCAAAACGTATAAGATTATGAGGGGGCTTGACAAGGTGGATGCAGAGAGGATGTTTCCACTGATGGGGGAGACTAGAACTCGAGGGCATGATCTTAGGATAAGGGGCCACCCATTTAAAACAGAGATGAGGAGAAATTTCTTCTCTCAGAGGGTTATTAATCTTTGGAATTCGCTGCCTCAGAGAGCTGTGGAAGCTGAGACATTGAATAAATTTAGGACAGAAATAGACAGTTTCTTCAACAATAAGGGGATAAAAGGTTATGGGGAGCAGGCGGGGAAGTGGAGCTGAGTCCATCGTCAGATCAGCCATGATCTTATTAAATGGCGGAGCAGACTTGAGGGGCCGTATGACCTACTCCTGCTTCTCTTTATTATGTTCTTATGTTCTTTGCCTTCCTAATTGTTTTTTTTACTTCTCTCCTAATCTTTTTGTATTCTCCCTTATCATGCGCTCCCCTGCTGTCTGTGTACTTAGTGTATGCCGCTTTCCTTACCTTTAATTGTTTCCTTATGGCTTTATTCATCCATTGAGTCTCATTCGCGTTTAATTTGTTCTTTCCTTTGAACAGAATATATTTTTCCTGCACTCTGTTGAACACTGTTTTAAATGTTTACAATGTTGTCACAATGTTGTTAGGTAGGGATTTCCAAAATTTTGACCAAGTGCCAGTGAAGGAGTGCCAATATTTGTCCAAGTCAGGATGGTGTGTGACTTGGAGGGGAACTTGGAGGTGATGGTGTTCCCAAGATCTTGCTGCTCTTGTCCTTCTTGGTGGTAGAGATCACAGGCTGAGAGCTGCTGTTGAAGTAAGCTTGGTGATTTGCTGCAGCCACATATGCAGGTGGTGGATATTGTTGGATAGATGCCAGTGTGGCATAGCTGCACTGGAACAGCTTGGTTGGGGGCAGGTATAGGTGCATTGTGGACACATGGATAATTCAAAACTAGGGCTGGGATGCTGTCAAAGCCCATGGGCTAGAACCTCCACTTTTGTGCTTATCGCCCAAAAATGGGTGTTATTTCCGGTGTGGGCATTAAAAAAGGGTTTTCTGATTGCCGGCTTCTCGCCCATTTTCAAAACACCTAGTTTTTTTGACCTTCTGCCATAAAGTGTGGCCGTCCTTAGCAACGGCATGGCAACGCTCGATTCCCACTATTCAGAAGGTCAAGGGTCATCATGAAATGCGCAGAAGAGGAGACAGAGAGAGGAGCTCAGAGGCACTGAAAGCGTGTGAGACTGGTGTGTGCTTGTCTGGCTGTTGTGGGAGGCACGACGGAGATTCATCAGTAGCAAAAAGCCTACTAAGCACCAAAAACATAGCACCGAGTTTTTGTCCAACAAATAAGATATAACATGGAAGGGATGGAGGAGGCCTGGAGCTGGTAGGCAGGAACACTAGTGGCAGAGGGCTCCCAGTGGTCCCCGAGTGCCGCACTGCACCCCAAGGTGATGCACCCCCCCATTGCAACATCTTGCTTCTGGCTCGGAGCACGTTCCCACCTCGGGACCGTCCTTTCCCGTATCCGTCCAAGCAGTGCTTCGGCCAACACCACCCCCCCCCCCCCCCCCCCACCACAATGAAGCATTGCCTGAGGACATCCTCAACCAGGTGGCTTGGAGTCAGGAGGGGAAGGGGAAGGGGTAGAGGTAGGGCGGAGAAGCGGTGGGGGGGGGGGGGGGGGAAAGGGTTGGTTTGTACAGAAATACTGATGATTTCAGACTAATGTTTGGTTTAAATGTTTTTTATTTAACAAAACCTTGTAGCACATTGGCTCAGATAGCTGCACCATTACATGCTGGTGATTCTTTAACATCAACGGGTATAATCACACTTAACTTCAATCAACTTAAACTTTAACTGTCACCAAGGTGATATCCACGATTGATGTATGACCTGCACACCCAGTGGTGTATCAGCCTTGTAAATAACACCAACATTCTTTTAGGTAAAGCGATCATTGTTGAGCTCCTGACGTAAGGCTCTTGCAGCTATCATGCCACCATGGGCCCTTTCATATGGTCTACAGGGGGGTGGGGGCATGGCTTCAGCGTCAGCCTGATTGTCTGGGCCGATGTCAGCGTCAACCTTCTCGTCCTCCTCTTCCTCTCTCTGGTGAGGTGGACTGTCATACTCATTAGGCAGTTCTTGTCCCCTCCTGATAGCCAAGTTGTGTAGCATGGAGCAAGCCACCACGAATAGAGCTACCTGCTCAGGCATCTGGTATTGGAGCTCGCCTCCTGAGTGGTCCAGGCATCTAAAGCGCTGCTTCAGCACTCCAATGGTTTTCTCCACAATATTGCAAGTTGCTGTGTGGCTCTCGTATCGCCTCTCGACCTCGGTGTGGGTGTCACGCAGGAGGGTCATCAGCCAGGTGGCGAGGCCATATCCTTTGTCACCAAGCATCCAGCATTCGCCTTGTGGCTCATTATTAAACAAATCAGATACAGTGCTCTCACGCAGGATGTGAGCATCATGGATGCTGCCCAGAAATTGAGCATTCACTGCCAGTATAATTTGTTGGTGGTCAACAACCAGTTAGACATTCAGGGAGTGGGATCCCTTGCGGTTCGTGAAAACCTCAGCATCCTGAAAAGGTGCCCGCATCGTGATGTGCATACATTCTATTGCTCCCTGCACCTTGGGGAAGTTTACAATTCTGGAGAATCCTACAGCTCTCTCACTCTGTGGCTCCCTGGTCATAGGGAAGCTGATCAAGTCCCTCCTGCATGCGTACAGGCTTTAGTGACCTGTCTAATGCAGTGATGTGTGGCATGCTGAGAAAGTCCGCAAATGTCGCCAGCTATTGCCTGAAAAGAACCCAAGGCATAGAACAACAGTGCCACGGTGACTTTGACCTCGACAGACAGTGCAGTACTGATGGTGCTGGCAGGCTGCAGATCTGCCCTTATCAGCTGGCATGCCTCAGTGATAACCTCTTTGTGGAAGTGCAGTCTCCGAAGGCAGATGGTGACGGGCAAGTCGAGGTAAGAATGCTTCTCCTTGTACTTGCGGGGGGTGTAACGCTCCTCATCAGTCTGTCACTTCTTACATTGGGCACATAAGGCAGTGGAGCATTCCTTTGACGATGTCGAGTCTGCTGCATGTATTTGGTCACCAAGAGAGAGTGAGAAATAACAGGCCCCATTGCAGTAGCTCGCTGTTTTCCACCGATTGTCAGAAACAAGGAATGTCCCGATGAAGACACCTATTCAATTCCAATCGGTCACTGTATGATCGTGATTGTTTTTACAGATGTTCACATCAACTCCAACGACCTGCAGAGTACATCCGAACTCCACCGAGGTTGAAGCACAGCAGCCTTTTAAAGGACGTGACATGTGATCTACAACATGGCATCCACAACGTTCCGTTTACTTCCACTTTTTGTGGATGGTTTTTGGGTGAGCGATATTGTGGACGATATGTGTGCGAGGTGGTGAAATTGACGATGGGCGATCTCCATGGCCGCAAGTTTGAGTAAATATGCTCTTTACGACAAAAGACAGTGGGCGGGCGTTAATATTGAATCTCGGTGTTAAATCAATGCGGAAAGTAACGCTGGGCGATATAATGAGCATTGAATTCACCCATTCTGCTGATTTCGCCCCCAAAAATATTTTTTCTCGCTGTTAACATATGGGGAAAGTAACGCTCGCCGATAAGTTTCTGAAAAATGCCCGGCAGTTTCCATTTTGTGCCACTAAGGGCGATATATGGGTGTTAAAAAAAGTGGAGGTTCGAGCCCCATAGCTTTTGCTGTGTACAGTACACTTAACTGCTTATTAATTTAGTATGGAATTAATTAAATTGGTTGAACAATGATAGTGAGGACCTTGTGAGGGGGCTGAGTGGAATTATCCACTTGGCACTTTTGGGTGAACACTTGCCAACAGTTCACTATTTGCTTCTTTTGCCTCCCTGGAAAACTCATTCCACATATTCACCACCCTCTGCATAAAAAGTTTAATTCTCGAATGATTGTGCTCTTTCCCTCTTCTAAATTTGATTCTGCATCCCCTCATTCTAAAGTTTGTGGTAGGGTTCAAACAATGACTGCAAAACTTATCTTTTTATAGTGAGTGTAGCAATGCTGACCTATGAACTGAAGATAAAGGATTGAAGATATTATGCTCATAATAAAGGATGAAACTGAGTACTGTATGCAATGAGTAAGTGTGACCTTAGTTCCTTGAATTAGACTCCATAGTGCTGGTAGAGCGTGAGAGGCCTGCTTATATACAGTGATCCCAAGGAATGCTGGAATCCTTTAGGATTATAAGGTGGCCAAGGTTAGTGGGAAACTAGAAGATTGGGAAAATTTTAAACGACAGCAAAGAATGATTAAGAAAGCAATAAAGAAAGGAAAGATAGATTACGAAAGTAAACTTGCGCAAAACATAAAAACAGATAGTAAAAGCTTTTACCGATATAAAAATGGAAAAGAGTGACTAAAGTAAATGTTGGTCCCTTAGAAGATGAGAAGGGGTATTTAATAATAGGAAATATGGAAATGGCTGAGACCTTAAACAATTATTTTGCTTCGGTCTTCACAGTGGAAGACACAAAAACCATGCCAAAAATTGCTGGTCACGGGAATGTGGGAAGGGAGGACCTTGAGACAATCACTATCACTAGTGGGGTAGTGCTGGACAGGCTAATGGGACTCAAGGTAGACAAGTCCCCTGATCCTGATGAAATGCATCCCAGGATATTAAAAGAGATGGCGGAAGTTATAGCAGATGCATTCGTTATAATCTACCAAAATTCTCTGGACTCTGGGGAGGTACCATTGGATTGGAAAGCAGCTAATGTAATGCCTCTGTTTAAAAAAGGGGGCAGACAAAAGGCAGGTAATTATAGGCCAGTTAGTTTAACATCTGTAGTGAGGAAAATGCTTGAAGCTATCATTAAGGAAGAAATAGCGGGACATCTAGATAGGAATAGTGCAATCAAGCAGACACAACATGGATTCATGAAGGGGAAATCATGTTTAACTAATTTACTGGAATTCTTTGAGGATATAACGAGCATGGTGGATAGAAGTGTACCGATGGATGTGGTGTATTTAGATTTTCAAAAGGCATTCGATAAGGTGCCACACAAAAGGTTACTGCAGAAGATAGAGGTACGTGGAGTCAGAGGAAATGTATTAGCATAGATAGAGAATTGGCTGGCTAACAGAAAGCAGAGAGTCGGGATAAATGGGTCCTTTTCGGGCTGGAAATCGGTGGTTAGTGGTGTGCCACAGGGATCGGTGCTGGGACCACAACTGTTTACAATATACATAGATGACCTGGAAGAGGGGACAGAGTGTAGTGTAACAAAATTTGCAGATGACACAAAGATTAGTGGGGAAGCGGGTTGTGTAGAGGACACAGAGGCTGCAAAGAGATTTGGATAGGTTAAGCGAACGGGCTAAGGTTTGGCAGATGGAATACAATGTCGGAAAATGTGAGGTCATCCACCTTGAAAAAAAACAGTAAAAGGGAATATTATTTGATGGGGAGAAATTACAACACGCTGTGGTGCAGAGGGACCTGGGGGTCCTTGTGCATGAATCCCAAAAAGTTAGTTTGCAGGTGCAGCAGGTAATCAGGAAGGCGAATGGAATGTTGGCCTTCATTGCGAGAGGGATGGAGTACAAAAGCAGGGAGGTCCTGCTGCAACTGTACAGGGTATTGGTGAGGCCGCACCTGGAGTACTGCATGCAGTTTTGGTCACCTTACTTAAGGAAGGATATACTAGCTTTGGAGGGGGTACAGAGACGATTCACTAGGCTGATTCTGGAGATGAGGGGGTTACCTTATGATGATAGATTGAGTAGACTGGGTCTTTACTCATTGGAGTTCAGAAGGATGAGGGGTGATCTTATAGAAACATTTAAAATAATGAAAGGGATAGACAAGATAGAGGCAGAGAGGTTGTTTCCACTGGTCGGGGAGACTAGAACTAGGGGGCACAGCCTCAAAATACAGGGGAGCCAATTTAAAACCGAGTTGAGAAGGAATTTCTTCTCCCAGAGGGTTGTGAACCTGTGGAATTCTCTGCCCAGGGAAACAGTTGAGGCTAGCTCATTGAATGTATTGAAATCACAGATAGATAGATTTTTAACCAATAAGGGAATTAAGGGTTATGGGGAGCGGGCGGGTAAGTGGAGCTGAGTCCACGGCCAGATCAGCCATGATCTTGTTGAGTGGCGGAGCAGGCTCGAGGGGCTAGATGGCCTACTCCTGTTCCTAATTCCTATGTTCTTATGTTCTAGCAGGTAGGCCCTCTGGTGGTGGTGTGATACAGGTGAGGTGCAACGAGACCTGGGTGTCATGGTACATCAGTCATTTAAGGTTGGCATACAGGTGCAGCAGGCGGTGAAGAAGGCAAATGGCATGTTGGTCTTCATAGCGAGAAGATTAGAGTATAGCAGCAGGGAAGTCTTACTACTGTTGTACAGGGCCTTGATAAGGCCACACCTTGAATATTGTGTACAGTTTTGGTCTCCTAATATGAGGAAGGACATTCTTGCTATTGAGGGAGTGCAGCGAAGGTTCACCAGACTGATTCCCGGATTGGCAGGACTGACACATGAAGAAAGACTGGATCGACTAGGCCTGTATTCAATGGAATTTAGAAGAATGAGAGGGGATCTCATAGATACATATAAAATTCTGACGGGATTGGACAGGTTAGATGCAGGAAGAATGTTCCCGATGTTGGGCAAGTCCAGAACTAGGGGTCACAGTCTAAGGATAAGCGGTATGCCATTTAGGACCGAGATGAGGAGAAAATTCTTCACTCAGAGAATTATGGGCATGTGGAATTCTCTACCACAGAAAGTTGTTGGGGCCAATTCGTTAGATATATTCAAAGGGAATTGGATATGGCCCTCGCAGCTAAAGGGATCAAGGGATATGGAGAGAAAGCGGGAATGGGATACTGAAATGCATGATCAGCCATGATCATATTGAATGGTGGTGCAGGCTCGAAGGGCCGAATGGCCTATTCCAGCATCTATTTTCTATATTTTAATGTTACATACATAACATCACTCCCCCGTAAAGTCAACAGTACACTTATTTACAGGGTGAGATGATCTGGGGCTTTTCGCTCCCTTGTCGATCGTCTCGGTACAAATGCAGGTGTGGGTGAGTTGGTTGGTTCTTCACTGAGCTGCTGCGCAGCTGGCCTTGCCGGGCTGCTGGAGATGATGAGTTCCCAACAGCTACGAGCAACCCGAAGAGGAGACCACCAACTTCGACTCTCCAACACACACACAACCGACATCACAGTTGACCACGAAGCTGAACTTTTCGTTTTCGAATGCATCCATCACCATGAGCAAGTCTGCAAGCTGTGCCATTTCCACCCTGGTGGTGGGCAATGGTAGTCGACTGAGAGCATCAGCGCAGTTCTCTGTGCCCGGTCTGTGGTGGATTACATAGTTATATGCCGACAGCGTGAGCGCCTATCATTGGATGCGGGCACAGGCATTGGTGTTAATCCCTTTGCTCTCCGAGAATAGCGATATGAGCGGCTTATGGTCAGTTTCTAGCTCAAACTTGAGACCAAACAAATACTGGTGCATTTTTTTCACCCCGTAAATGCACGCCATTCTTTTTCAATTATGCCTTTTGGCCTTGGACAGACTCCTGGACGCATAGGCGACCGGTTGCAAAATCACCGATTCGTTAGCCTGTTGTAATACACACCCGACCCCGTATGACGACGCATCGCAAGCTAGCACTAATCGTTTACATGGGTTATACAGAACAAGAAGTTTGTTTGAACATAACAGATTTCTGGCTTACTCAAAGGCAGCCTCTTGTGAATTCCCCCATACCCAGTCATCTCCCATGCACAGTAGCACATGTAGGGGTTCTAGCAAGGTGCTTAACCCGGATAGGAAATTACTGAAATAGTTGAGGAGTCCCAAAAACGATCGCAGCTCCGTCACGTTCTGTGGTCTCGGCGCATTCTTGGTGGCCTCCGTCTTGGCGTCGGTGAGTCTGATGCTGTCTGCTGCGATTCTTCTTCCCAAGAACTCGACCTCTGGCGCCAGGAAAACACACTTCGAGCGTTTCAACCTGAGTCCCACGTGATCTAGCCGACTAAGAACCTCTTCCAGATTCTTCACGTGTTCGATGGTGTCCCAACCTGTAACCAGTATGTCGTCCTGGAAAACCACAGTGTGTGGAACCGACTTTAGCAGGCTCTCAATGTTCCATTGGAAAATTGCCGCGGCCGAACGAATCCAGAACGGGCATCTGTTATAGATGAACAGATCTATGTGCATGTTGAGGCCTTTTGAAGATTTCTACAGCTCCTGCGTCATGTAGGCCGAGATCAGGTCCAACTTGGTGAACGTCTTTCCTCCAGCCAGGGTCGCAAATAGGTCATTTGCCTTGGGTAGTGGGTACTGGTCCTGTAGCGAAAAACGGTTAATCGTTACTTTATAGTCCCCACAAATTCTGACCGTGCCGTCACCTTTGAGTACGGAGACAATCGGACTGGCCCACTTGTTAAATTCCACTGGCCTTCTCACTGCAGCCTGTCCAGCTCAATTTCCACTTTCTCGCATCATATACAGTACCGCCTGTGCTTTGTTGTGGATGGGTGGTGTGCCGGGAACCAAGTGGATCTGCACTTTCGCCCCCGAGAAACTTCCAATGCCTGGCTCGAACAACGATGGGAATCTGCTCAGAACTTGGGCACGTGAAGCATCGTCGACGGACGAAAGCGCTTGGATGTCGTACCAGTTCCAGCGGATCTTTCCCAGCCAGCTTCTGCCGAACAGTGTGAGGCCATCCTCTGGCATGATCCATAGTGGGAGTTCGTGCACTGCTCCATCATAGGAGACATTGACTTCTACGCTGCCAATTACAGGGATCAGCTCTTTGGTGTAAGCTCTTAGCTTGGTGTGAATGGGGCTGAGCTTGGGCCTGTGTGCCTTGTTGACCACAGCCTGTTGAAGGCCTTTTTGCTCATTATGGACTGACTCACACCCATGTCCAGTTCCATGGATACTGGAATTCCGTTCAGTTCAACTTTTAACATAATCGGTGGACATTTTGTGGTGAAGATGTGTACCCTGTACACTTCTGCCTCCTCGGTTTGCGTCTCTAGTTCAGTTTGATCCGCCATGGATCGATCTTCCTCTACAACGTGGTGGTTTGCAGCGTTTGCAGCTCGTCTGCACATTCGCTGAAGGTGTCCCATTATTCTGCAGCCGTTGCACGCATAGTGCTTGAAGCAGCATTGATGGGCCCGATGATCACCTCCACAACGCCAACAAGGTGTTAACTGCCTCGCATTAACGATTGATGGCGGACTCTGGGTCATCTGAGGTCGTGCAGCAGCCGGCGTGTACGTTCTGCCATGTATATTCCTGCTCGAAAACGACATTACTTTTTTGCAGGGTTTGAAGCTCACCTGTACATTCGCTGGAGGTGTCCCATTGTTGCATGCATAGTGCTTGAAGCGACTTTGATGGGCCTCTTTATGCTGCGAAATTTGTTTGGTGTTATCGCTGGTGGACATAAATGCCTGGGTTATTGTTATGGCTTTGCTCAGATTCGGTGTTTCAGTCATCAATAGTTTGCATAGGATTACCTCATGGCCAATGCCAAGCACAAAAAAGTCTCTTAGCATTTGTTCAAAGAATCCATCAAATTCGCAATGTCCTGCAAGGCGCCTTAGTTCAGCGACGTAGCTCGCCACTTCCTGGCCCTCCAACCATTGACACGTGTAGAACCGATACCTCACCATCAAAACGCTTTCCTTCATATTTAGGTGCTCCAGGACCAGCGTACACAATTCTTCATAGGATTTGGTTGTTGGTTTTACCAGAGCTAGTAGATTCTTCATGAGGCCATAGGTTGTTGCCCCATAGACGGTAAGGAGGATCGCCCTTTATTTGGCAGCGTTCTTGTCCCCTTCCAGCTCGTTGGCCACAAAGTATTTGTCGAGTCTCTCCACGAAGGCCTCCCAATCATCCCCTTTTGAGAACTTCTCCAGGATACCAACTGTTCTTTACATTTTCGCATGGTTGTTCGTTATCTCGTCGCCAATTATTATGCTCATAATAAAGGATGAAACTGAGTGCTGTATGCATTGAGTAAGTATGACCTTAGCTCTTTTAATTAGACTCCAAAGTGCTGGTACAGCGTGGGAGGCCTGCTTGTATATAGTGTTCCCAAGGGATGCTGGGATCCCTTGGGACTCCAACAGGTAGGCCCTCTGGTGGTGGTGTGATACAGGTTGCTATGGGTTACATATATAACAGAAGACATAGATACAAACTGGTAAAATGCAAGTTCACAATGGTTGTCAGGACCACTTTTTCATCGCAAAGGGTGATTTGAACCTGGAAAGATATTTCCAGGCAGATTAGTGGAGGCAACATTTCTGGAATCATTGAGGAGTCAGTTAGATATTGTTTATAGTGGGACCATAGGTTTCTATAGAAAGATGAGCTTGATGGGCCGAATAGTCTCCCTTTTCTGTACTTATCTTTGTCACCTTTGTGAAAATAACATTCTTCTCTATTTGTTGAGCCTCAAACTACAAGTAACAGTGTATTGAAGCAATTCTAAGCACAGCTCGCACACTGCTTCAGCTTGCTGTCTTTCAGATGAACTGTCTGTTTATTGATCAAAGTTGTGGTTACTGCACCAGTGGAATGAATAAAATGAGTAAACCTTCTTAGAGGGCCCTTCCTTGCAAAAGAGTAATGCAAGAGGGTACAATCCACTGCACAATTTTATGTTTACTGCTGGTTTATCTAAAGTCTTCTTCTCAAAGGAAAGAAAGACTGGACTTTTCTTCCCATTACATACAAGGCTGGTGCCTGTTCCCATCACCGACATGATAATTGTTTTTCAAAGGAAGAAACATGAGATGTGGATTAAATGTTGGTGCTATGACTTCCTGAGACAAGTGAAACTTAGAATAAACACAAATAGAATGAAACTTAAGAATTGTCCTTTCCAAATGTTAAACAAAATATAGTGGGTATACCACCAGTGTATGTGATTTATCGGGTTTATATTGAAATGTGGACCAATGAGGCCAGAGACCAAGTGGGATACAGGAATAGCAGCAAGAGGATCTGCTAGAAAACTCAGACAATCATGTTCTAGAAGTCGTGGAAGATACGATAAAATTGCTAATTCATCACACCCCAGTGGATGCCACAATTACAGACATTTGAGGCAAAGATCAGACCAAATAGCAATACTTAGTACAAGCAGTGCAGTCCGCTGACATTATGTGTGAGGTATTTCCTGTGGGCTTCTCTGATCCCAATGTTGAGACTGTAGTCAACCTTCAGCTAGACGATGCCCAGCCATATTACTTGTATGATCTAAAGAAGTGTGAGCCTTTTGAACTTTTCCTTCAGTATGAAGGTGCAGTGTCCCAAGGTACAGTACAGGTTGAAAATCTTGTGTACATCGGCTGGTATTAGGAATGTGTAATGGATTGAAATCAAGGAGGTCCGAGTTTTGATTCCCAGTTTGAGCTGAGTTAGTCGATCTCAGCCACAGCAGCAGTGGGATTTTACAACTGGTCTCAATGCCTCTGGGTTAGGGATGAGTATATTTGATTGCAAATTAGTGACTCCCGCTGGAACGTTCACATGTGTGATGGCAGATTCAGGCATGGTCTTAGTAAAATAACCCACTAACATTCACCATCTAGGTCAACAAATGAACAATATCCACTTGGACACGGTACCAAAGGACATCTAGCATATAAAATTGTATTCCAGAGTGATTCTACGCCTTCATGGGGGGAGGGAGAATTGGAGGAGGAATACTTTCATTTACAAAGGAATAGCAGACAACAAAGGAATAGCAGTAAATGGCAAAAGTTTCCCAGCCTTGTGAAATCTTCTATTCCTATTAACTCCTTTGTTACTCAAGAAATCCCTTATTTAGATTACTTTGGACCATTCTGAGAAAATAGTCCCCTGACTTTTGGATTGTTGTTGCTAGTTAAAGTTTACCAGGTTACTTTGACATAGTACCCATGTAAGTCGACCACAGAAAAGGGCAACTCAGTCAGCCTTTTGGTCGTCATCCCTGCTCCATGTCTGAGACATCAATTACCATCTGTTGTGCCACATGGCTAATGGAATCCATATTAGGAGGCATCAATTAATAACATCTGTAGCTGCCATGCCACACAATTAATATTGTCCATCAGTCCACACCTGGAAAAAGATCAACTGACCAGCTAGGCTATAAATTTCTTAAGGGAAAGATGTCTCAGGTGATTTTCTACCACTGCTATATAAGGAGGATAGACAATATGAAATAGTTTATAAGTTGAAGAATGATGAAGACTAATAACGCATGAGGTCCAAGGTCAGAACATTCCACTGTGCCTTCAATTATACCATATGTGATGAAAAGCAAATAGTTCAATGTGATTTTTCTTTAAATAAAAGCATTTATATCTGTATTCTGTATAAAAGCATGCATATGCTTCTTGCATCCTCACAGAGTGCATATGCAACTTTTTCCCAAATGAGGAAAGAACATAAGTCATGAGTACTGAAGACACAGTATGAGTTATTATATTCTCCCTGGAGTGAGAGAGTATTTAGAGCTCATTGTCATTGCCAAGATATTTTGTTCCTTCAATGACAGAAGGCAATCTTCAAATTAATTCCAGAATGCAATGGAAACCTGACGAAGGATAATTCACAAGTCTGCATTAATGTGTTTTTCCCCCAAAGGTTTGAGTTATCACTCCACTGGGACCATTTATTCACATAAAATTAAAGTGTTTAAATGACTTAGTGCTGCCAATCCTTGTACGTGAACCTCGTTAATTGTCCCCTTAATACAGGTATGCCATTTGGATCCATATGAATATGCTACAAGGTCGAATTAACTTTGCCAAACATACTTACCATTCCAAACTGTCCTGTTTAGAGATTCCACACCTTCAGGAATTGAATGATCAAGAATTTTTTCTCTCCATTTCTTTTCTTGGTAATTATTCCAAACATTTGTTACCCTTTGAGTAAAATTTTTCCTGATGTGTATGTTCTAAATTCACCCATTTTACTAATTCCCATTAATGTCCCCTCACCTTATACCCTTGCCGTAATTTCAAATAATGGTCTGCAATTACCTATTCTATGCCATTTAAAAAAAAAACTTTAATAAGGTCTTAATTTCTTTCTAGATAGTAAAGCTTAACAAAAATTGAATATAACTTTCTTGTAAAGCCTATAGACTAGAAACTCATTATAGCCCAGGAATGGGCGATGCCAGTAGAAATGTGGGAGCATAAGCGTCAGGCACTAATGCTTTAGACTGCATGCAAAGTTCGTGCTCACTGATCAAAAAAAATGCTTGGAGTCCTAATTCAGATCTTAAAGCCCAAGCTTATTGGTGTTACACTCAAAGGGTGGACCAATATCAGGTGCAGTCTAATCACAAGTCATGATTGCCACAGGCTTTTTTCAGTAAATAAAGGTGAGGTTCATTGATGCTGCAGAACTTCGTTCTCAGTATTGCTGGCTGTGCAGCTGCCTCAGCAAGCAGCAGCAGGTCAAGGAGAAGGAGACAGAGGAATGAAACAGTTGTATTCATGGCAGATCCACGCCCCAGTGAAGGGCCACATAGGCTCTGCGATCAAGTATCGGAGGCATTTGTGTTCGCAGTGGAGAGATGGAGTGAGGTGCTCTACCCGGCAAATGGCAGGAGGCCTTCGCTTCTGCAACATGTGGAGTGAGGTAGCGCAGCACGTCCCCAATACCCATACACAGTGCAGGAAGAAATTTAACGACCTCACTCGGGTGGTCAGTGTGAGTGAATGCTTCAAATGATACATATCACCTTCTGAACTGCAGTCTTCATACATTGCCCAAAGCACCAGACCCCCAGCACTCACCCACCAACAAGCTCTACCTACCAACACTCACACCCACATCTCACACCTTGCACACAATGACAGCAACTCAGCTATAGAAGGCACATCACAAAACACATTGCTCCACACTTAAACACATACATTCCTTTCTCTTGCAGGCCAAGGTGGCTCACAACAGGAGGGAGCAGGATTGCACAGGTGGGGGACAAGCCGACAATCAACCACTGTCTGCGCTGGAGAATAGAGTGCTGCAGATTATTGGGCACCAGGTGGTAGGTGCGGTGGCTACTGGTGATGTTGACATCTTGTGGACAACAATGGTATCTTCATACCTAGTCCTTCTTCTCACATCTCACTTGCCCCTCCCCCAAAAGCATTTTGTACTTTCCAGCTAATCATGCTGTATTCAGCATTTCTCACTTCCTGCCCCACTCCCCTCACCTTAACCTGACTCTTGTGCCTTTATGTTTTCAAATAATGAGCAAGTACCTCAGCAGCCTGTCCGAGGGCACCATAAAGAGTAAGGTAGGAGAAGAGGAGGAGGAAGAACACACCGCGTCACTGCATGTCTCACTCACACACACACCAGCTCAGACACTGGCACAATGCATTCTGTAGAGACTAGAATAGTAGCGGGGACAAGTGGGCTGCAACAAGGCCAGGAGAAAAGGGTAGCTCGGGGGCCAGCTCCCCGGAAGGCGAGTTCTGCTGCACTCATATGAGGATCTCAATGGGAAGGCATTTAGAAAAATGGTGATCGGCATGCGCCCGGAAATGATAGGTGCAATAGCAAGATGCCCGAGAGCCTCTCGGCAATGGTAAGGAGCATAGAGGAGTCCACCTCCAACATTGCACAAGGCTCTGCGCAAACCATGGAGCCCATCATATCCAGTCTGAAAATGATGGTAGACTCCCAGAGAGATCGTGGTGACCCAGATCTGATGCCATGTGTAAAGGGCGATCTGGCAGCTTCCATTGCAGCACAGGCCAAAGCGATGCACGTCTTAGTGCTGTAATGCAGTCTATACTTGGTGGCATACAATCGCAGACTGCTCTCATGCAGTTTCAGCTTGATGACATACAAAATCTGACTGCTGCCATCATGGCTGGGTCTACCACCATCAACCGGGGCTTTCATGGTGTCGCAGCAGGCCAGCAATCTGTGCTCGAAGAGATTGCTAGGAATGTTGAGGTGCTGGCCCGGGGGAGTTGTAGCAGGAACCTGCTGTCCTCTCTCAGGATGACAGCATTCCTGCTCCGACCACTACCACTCCGCCAGTACAGCCCCCATTAATATTACCAAGTGTAGCAGTTTGCTTTTTTTAAGAATAAATGTAGTTGTCACAACACTCCTGATACAAAATAATCTTGAAAGTACTGAATGAAACTGTTGGACTATGTGAAACTGACTGAAACTCCACTAACCTGACAGATGTGAGTAATTACTGATGATCCCTTTCAATAAGGTCGTTGGAGCCAGCTTCCTGGTGCGTCATGCCAGCTCTCCCCATTGCTGTTTACTCCAGGAGCTAAGGTAGGTGGCAACAATCAATTTCGCTGATCGGGCGGTCAGTGAGCGTTGCACACTCACTGACATCATGATCCACCTGGTGTTGACACTCCCAGCGATATTTATTTACGGGGTGGGGGGGGCGGGATTTGGCCTGCGGCGTTAGACTCGCCTCGTCCCAGCAATCATGCTCTAGTTGGCACTAACAGGAGATGCAAAGGGAACATGTTTTTCACCCTTAGTATGTTGTAGAATTGAATTTTATTATTTTGGCACCATAATCCTTGAAATTAACTTTTATAATTGCATGTTCATCTATGGAAGATTTATTTTGTGTCTTCTTCACATTTCTTTTACCTAAATCCATGCTCAATGGAACTAAATATTTTTGATAGCTGAGAAAATCATAGAATCATAGATTTTTACAGCACAGAAAGAGGCCATTCGGCCCATCAAGCCCGTAGCAGCTCTCTGCTCCACTAGTTCCCCCCCCCCAACCCTTTTCCTGTAGCCCTGCATTTAGATAAGAACATAAGAACATAAGAAATAGGAACAGGAGTAGGCTATATGGCCCCTCGAGCCTGCTCTGCCATTCAATAAAATCATGGCTGATCTGATCTTGGCCTCAATTCCGCTTCCCTACCTGTTCCCCATAACACTTGACTCCCATATAGTTGAAGAATCTATCTATCTCAGCCTTGAATATACTCAATCACCCAGCTTCCACAGCTCTGTGGGGTAGAGAATTCCAAAGATTCACGACCCATTGAGAGAAGAAATTCCTCCTCATCTACATCTTAAGTGGGTGACCCCTTATTCTGAAACTATGCCCCCTAGTTCTAGAATCCCCTCAGCATCTACCCTGTTAGGCCCCCTCAGAATTTTATATGTTTCAATAAGATCATCTCTCATTCTTTTAAACTCCAGTGAGTACAGACCCAACCTGCTCAACCTTTCCTCATAAGACAACCCCTTCATCCCAGGAATCAACCTAGTGAGCCTTCTCTAAACTGCTTCCAATGCAAGTATGTCCCTCCTTAAATAAGGAGACCAAAATTGTACGCAGTACTCCAGGTGTGGTCTCACCAATGCCCTGTACAAGGCTTCCCTGATTTTATACTCTATTCCCTTTGGAGTAAAGGCCAACATTCCATTTGCCTTCCTAATTACTTGCTGTACCTGTATGCTAACTTTTTGTGTTTCATGTACATGGACCCCCAGATTCCTCTGTACCGCAGCATTCTGTAATCTCTCTTCATTTAAATAATATTTTGCTTTTCTATTTTTCCTACCAAAGTGGATAACCTCACCAATCTGCCAAATTTCTGCCCACTCACTTAACCTGTCTATTTTCCTTTGCAGACTCTTTGGGGCCAAAATTGCCCCTTCCGTGAAATGGGGCGCATGCACCCTGTTTCAATGGTTTTACCACAGCTGTGGTTGAGGTTGCCTCTTGAGCAAAATTCCACTCTGTTGTTTTTTTAAAAATTTTAATCTGGAAGTCGCTCTTAATAGGAGCAGTGACTACATGCGAGGGACGGATGCACGGCCGTGGCAACATCTGAGGGGCGGAAGTTTGGGGCGGTGTGGAGTGACCGCCATGATGATGTCATCATGACGCCATGTCAGCACGGCTCTCTCCTTTACTTAAAGGGGAGAGCCTTCGCGATTTTAAAACTTCGACCCAATGGTCCACCAGGGAGGTTTTCGGCCGGCCGAACCTGGCGGCATTATTGTCGGGCCGACATGGCAGTCGGCTGACAAAAAAGAAACATGGCGGCAGCGGCAGTTCATCCTCCCCTTTAAGGGAAGTGGCACTGGCATTGCAGAAGACCACAGCCTCACTGGACCACCGGGACAAAACAGGTTTTGGCACCGCTGGGCGGGCCGAAGATTTTCAGAGGGGAATGTCGCTGTCGGGGGGCGGGGGGTGGGGGGGCGGAGGGCGGGGTAGATTGCCGGTGCATACGGTGATGACGCACTTAACACGGATCGGCAGCAGGGGGGGATCTGGGCACCGCCGGGAAACCTCGGAAGGGCAATTGAGTTATCAGCGGCCACTCCACTCCAAAGTGTGGCCGCCAATTTGCGGTGCTAACAGGCCTTAAGGAGAGGGGCAATTGCGGCCCCTTTGTGTCCTCCTTACAACTTGCTTTCCACACTATCTTTGTATCATCAGCAAATTTGGCTACAATACACTCGGTCCCTTCATCCAAGTCATTAATTTAGATTGTGAATAATTGAGGCCCCGGCATCGATCACTGTGGCACCCCACTAGTTACAGTTTGCCGACCTGAAAATGATCCATTTATCCCGACTCTCTGTTTTCTGTTAGTTAGCCAATTCTCTATCCATGCTAATATATTATTCTGAACGCCATGAGCTCTTATCTTTTGTAGTAACCTTTTATATGGCACCTTATCGAATGCCTTTTGTAAATCCAAATACACCACATCTACTGGTTCCCCTTTATCCACCCTGCTCATTATATCCTCAAAGAACTCTAATAAATTTGTCAAACATGATTTTGCTTTCATAAAACCATGTTGGCTCTGCATGTATTATGATTTTCTAAATATCCTGCTACTACTTCCTTAATAATGAATTCCAGCATGTTCCCAATGACAGATGTTATGCTAACTGGCCTACAGTATCCTCCTTTTTGTCTCCCTCCTTTCTTAAGTATTTTGAAAGTTGTCAGGGATACGCAAAGTCTTAAAAAAGTAATAATGATTCACACCTGTCAAAAATCCAGTCTACACAGTGCAATCAAAATCCTTTGGCCTTTCAGTTAGTTCACACAAGAATCATAGAATAGTACAGCACAGAAGGAGTCCACTCGGCCCAAAGAGTCTGTGGCGACTCTTTCGAAAAGCAAACCAGTTAGTTCCACTGCCCCGCTCTTTCCCCGTATCGCTGTGTTTTTTTCCTCTTCAAGTACTTATCCATTCCCTTTTGAAGACTACTATTGAATCTGTATCCACCACCCTATCAAGCACTGATTTCCAAATACTAACCACTCGTTGCATAAAAAATGTTTTCCTCATGTCGCCTTTGGTTCTTTTGCCAACCATCTTTAAATCTGTGCCGTCTAGTTATCGACCCTTCAGCCATTGGAAACAATTTCTCTTTATTTACTCTATCTAAACCCTTCATGATGTTAGAAATCTCTATCAAATCTCTTCTTAACCATCTCTGCTCTAAGGAGAACAACCCCAGCTTCTCCAGTCTATCCACGTAACTGAAGTCCCTCATCCCTGCAACCATTCTTGTAAATCTCTTCCGTAACCTCTCCAAAGCCTTTATATCCTTCCAAATGTGTGGTGCCCAGAATTGTGCACAGTACTCCAGCTGGGGCCAAAATAGTATTTTTTACCGGTTTAGCATAACTTCTTTGCTATTGTACTCTAGGGCTAGAAATTCATCTCGGGCAATGGTAAAATGGCGGTATCAGATCGACCTCCCGTTATAAGCAGTGCCTGATAGTCAGTTCCATTGACTGTTGCCCCTTGGCGACATCATCTGAAAACATAGTGTCACTTTCCACATGTACGTTGATGACACCCAGCTCTACCACAACTTCTCTCGACCCCTCCTCAGTCTCTAAATTGTCAGACTGCTTGTCTAACATCCAGTTCTGGATGAGCAGAAATTTTCTCTAATTGAATATTGGAAGACTGAAGGCATTGCTTTCGGTCCTCGCCACAAACTCCGTTCCCTAGCCATTGACTCCATCCCTCTCCCCAACTTCTCTCTGAGGCTGAACCAAACTATTTGCAACCTTGATGTCATATTTGACCGCAAAATTAGCTTTCGAACACATATCCGCAGCATAACTATGACCGCCTATTTCCACGTCCGTAACATTGCCCGTCTCCGCCCTTGCCTCAGCTCTTCCGCAGCTCAAGCCCTCATCCATGCCTTTGTTACCTCCAGACTTGACTATTCCAAAGCACTCCTGGCTGGCCTCCCACATTCTACCCTACGTAAACTAGAGGTGATCCAAAACTCGGCTGCCCGTGTCTTAACTCGCACCAAGTCCCGCTCGCCCATCACCCCTGTGCTTGCTGACCTAAATTGGCTCCCGGTTAAGCAACACCTCGATTTCAAAATTCTCATCCTTGTTTTCGAATCCCTCCATGGCCTCACCCCTCCCCTATCTCTGTAATCTTTTCCAGCCCCACAACCCCTCCCACCCCTGCCCCCGAGATGTCTGTGCTCCTCTAATTCTACCCTCATGAGCATCCCTGATTATAATCGCTCAACCATTGGTGTCCATGCCATCTGTTGCCTCGGCTCCAAGCTCTGGGACTCCCTACCTAAACCTCGTGGTCGCTCTATCTCTTTTTCCTCCTTCAAGATGCTCCTTAAAACCTGCCTCTTTGACCCCTGCCCTAATTTCTCCTTGCGTGGCTCACCGTCAAATTTTTTCATCTCATAATACTCCTGTGAGGCAAAAGGGAGCGTTTTAAAAATAAATGTCATCTACAGGGTTTAAATGCACATCAAACTATATTGAGGTTAAACGTGATCGAATGTTCATTACAAGATGAAGAAGTAATCGAGGCCTTGTTTTGCCTGGGCCTATGTTCCAAGGTTTTGTCCAGTGGAGGGAGTAGATCACGGAATGTATAATCCTATCCCCCACCACACCCCGGACCAGAGTTATTTTTGGGTATTTATTTTCTTTTCAGACAAATGAGTTTTTTTCTCTCTCGCTTCCCCTCTCTCTCTCCCTCCTTTTCTTGCTTTCTCCACCGTGTCAGCTGTGGCTCAGTGGGGAGCACTCACGCGACTTGAGTACCAAAAAATCTAGGCTGACACTCCAGTGCAATGCTGAGGGAGCACTGCACCGTGGGAGGTACCGTCTTTCAGATGAGATGTTAAACCGAGGCCCCGTCTGCCCTCCCATGTGGTCGTAAAAGATCCCATGGCACTATTTCGAAGAAGAGCAGGGGAGTTATCCCCAGCGTCCTGGTCAATATTTATCCCTCAATCAACATGACGAAAAATCAAATTATCTGGTCATTATCACATTGCTGTTTGTGAGAGCTTCCTGTGCGCAAGTTGGCTGCCCACATTACAACAGTGACTACACTCCAAAAGTACTTCATTGGCTGTAAAGCGCTTGGAGACATTCGGTGGTCGTGAAAGATTCTATATAAATCCAAGTCTTTCTTTTTCTTTCTGTGAAGCGCTTTGAAACGTTTCACTACGTTAAAGGCACTATATAAAAATAAGTTGTTGTTGCTCAAATGTCACCCATTTAGATTTTTATATTTATCTACAATTTAAAAGGATCGGATAAACCTACAAAAACGTTCAGCCATATCAGATCGTCAAAATCCCTGTAAGGTGCTGATGGACTTATTTCTAGCAATTGGAGTTTTTGTTTCAGATTTCCAGCATTTGAAGTTTTTCTGTTATCTCTGCATGCTTTACAGTGCATTCATACTGCATGCTTTACAGTGCATTCATACATGCCAGCATGAAGCCAAAATCAATTTTCACCCACGTTTAATTTGCGAGTGTAAATCAGGTGCCAAGGCCAGAATGATTCCAAAGGAAAGAGGAATTAGACTTCGTTCTAGTTTCAAGGCAGGTCAGGTCATGGTGCAAGATTCAGGCTACATTTATACTGTAACCGCAGTCTTGATGCAAATCCAAATTGTATCACACTGACTCTACAGTTGTAGTCTGTATGCACCCTTAGAGACCTCTGCTTGTCAAGTATTTTAATATGTCCGAAGAAGTCACTAACATTCATTCCCCAACCCGACTGTGATTAATAGACCATAAGTTGTGGTTGTAGTGACAGCGAAACTGGCAGCATTCGCTGCCATTCCTGTATAAAACTGGCAACAACTTCTGGCATCCGCACATGTGCAGTTAAACATGGAAATCCAGAAGTTACGGCCACTGATATCCTACTCCTCCACAGGGTGCGCTGTTGCAGTCTTCGCAGCTTCAATCAACACAAATTCAGTGATTTGACCTGAACTTCATTTTTTATGCACTATTCTCACTGCAAAAACCATTGAAAAAGTTACGCCTTGTTAAATGAAGTGTGACCGAGTTTTTAACAATGTACTAAGTCATAATTACTGCTGAACAATCTCTCTGGCTCTGAAAAATGAATTTTATAAGAATGGAGTGTCATTCCCTCTATTCCATGATAAAAATTCCATTGATGTTTTAAATAATTTTTAAAAAATGTAGTTTATTTATGATATTTCAGCTTCTATCCTATGTGTTTGTCCAATTCCTATTTCACTTTCTGTAAAATGAATAAAAGGTGCTTTTTACTTCCTGGTTTGCTGTCTGTGAAAATTCTTCAATCTGATAGGCTATTCAGCCTGCTTGATGATGCCACTGATCCTGGACGCCACAGATCCCTTATTGATGGTGCCAGCCTGAAACTGATGTCGGAACAGGGGAAATTGATAGCACAGAGGCCACTAAATCTCTGGGCAGCTTTCTTTGAGGTCAGCAACGAGCACCATCCCTTCACCATTGACTGCAAAATCCGGACCGTTATTTCTACAAAATGTCGAAGCCTCTCGGTAACCTTTTAGTGTATTTCAATGCATTTTAATTGTGAAATGGCCTCAACTATGACCTTGCTTCATAATTCCACCAAATAACCTTCTCAGAAGCAGGCAGTTTCAAATTTGACATAAATTGTTCTTTCAAGAATAGCTGATTGCCTGAACGTTACATTTGAACAGTAAAAATATACAATGCTGGAACCGTTCGACAAAATGTAAACATATTTCACTGAGAAAATGAAGATTAATATTACTGAAGGCCATGCATGTGTAGGAGTTTGATTTTCAATATAATGTATATAGAACAATGAAAGTTCTATATTAAGATACGGTTAAGGTACGATTGATTATACAGCTTCAGGAATTTACTGTCCAATTCAATTCACTATTTTAAGCTATATACTAGCTTTTGTAATAACCTGCAGGTAATCATTTGTGCAGCTGATCACTTCATAGCTGAATTAGATTTACTTTACCATTATACAGCCTGCAGCTGATAGATTGCTGGAACCCTGCTGCTATGATTCAGATGTGTTGCAGATACTTTTTCTTGTGCCCAGACAAGTCCACACTTCATATGATCCAACATGTGATTTTATGTGCAAAATAATCGGAGAAGCAGGATGCCCAGGGTAATCAATAAAGCCATCTACTCTCTTGCAGGCTATCTTAGATCTGGTCCTGTGTAATGAGGCAGGATTAATAAACAATCTCCTAGTAAAGGATCCTCTTGGAATGAGTGATCATAGCATGATTGAATTTCAAATTCAGATGGAGGGTGAGAAAGTTGGATCTCTAACCAGCGTACTAAGCTTAAATAAAGGAGACTTTGAAGGTATAAGGGCAGAGTTGGCTAAAGTGGACTGGGAAAATAGATTAAAGTGTAAGGAGATGTTTCACAACTCTCAAGGAAAATATATTCCAGTGAGGAGGAAAGGGTGTAAGAGAAAAGATAGCCATCCATGGCAAACTAAAGAAATAAAGGACGGTATCCAATTAAAAATGTTACGTTTATAATAAAGTAATCTAACTGAGTACTGTAGACGTGGGTAAGTGTAACCTTAGTTCCTTTATTCTAACTCCAGAGTGTTGGTACAGCATAGGAGGCTTGCTTATATACAGTGCTCCCAAGGGATGCTGGGATCCTTTGGGACTCCAACAGGTACGCTGTCTGGTGGCAGTGTAATACTGGTTACATAGGGTTGCATACATAACATCACTCCCTCCCAAAGTCAATAGTACACTTATTTACGGGGTGAGACAATCTGGGGCCTTTTGTTCCCTAGTCGATCGTCTCGGTACAAATGCAGGTGTAGGTGAGTTGGTTGGTTTTTTGCTGGGCTGCTGTACAGCTGACCTTGCTGGGCTGCTGGGGATGGTGAATTTAGCTTTGTGGTCAACCATGATGTTGGTTGCCATTTGTGAGTGTGTTAGAGGGTCGAAGTTGGTGTCGTCCTCTTAGGGTTGCTCGTAGCTGTCTGTGAATCGCAGTTTGGTTTGGTCCAAATGCTTTCTGCAAGTTAGTCCATTTGCAAGTTTGACCTGAAACACCCTACTCCCTTCTTTGGCTATGACAGTACCAGCAAGCCATTTGGGACCATGTCCATAGTTGAGTACATATACAGGGTCCTTGACTTCAATATCGCGTGATAAATTTGCGCAATCATGGTACATGCTTTGTTGATGCCGCCTGTCCTTGACATGATCATGGAGACTAGGGTGGACAAGAGAGAGCCTTGTTTTGAGTGCCCTTTTCATGAGCAGCTCGGCTGGCGGAACCCCGGTGAGTGAGTGAGGTCTTGTGCGCTAGCTGAGCAGGACTCGGGACAGGCGGGTCTGCAGGGAGCCTACCGACACGCGTTTCAAGCTTTGCTTGATGGTTTGGACTGCCCGTTCTGCCTGGCCGTTGGATGCGGGCTTGAACGGGGCAGATGTGACATGCTTGATCCCATTGCGGGTCATGAATTTCTTGAATTCAGCACTGGTGAAGCACGGCCCATTGTCGCTGACAAGGACATCAGGCAGGCCATGCGTGGCAAACATGGCTCATAGGCTTTCGATGGTGGCAGTGGACGGGCTTACAGATATTATTACACACTCAATCCATTTTGAATAAACATCCACAACAACCAAAAACATTTTGCCTAGAAATGGGCCCGCAAAGTCAACGTGGATCCTAGACCACAGTTTGGAGGGCCATGACCACAAACTTAGCGGTGCCTCCCTGGGTGCATTGCTCAGTTGAGAGCAAGTTTTGCATTGGCACACACAAGACTCCAAATCTGAGTCGATGCCAGGCCACCACACATGGGATCTGCCTGTAGCTTTCAACATTACTATGCCTGGGTGGGTACTGTGTAGGTCACATATAAACGCTTCCCTGCCTTTCTTAGGCAAAACTACGCAATTACCCCATAAAAGACAGTCCGCCTGTATGGACATTTCATCTTTGCGCTGCTGGAACGGCTTGATCTCGTCATACATTTCCGCTGGGACGCTGGACCAGCTCCCATGGAGGATACAGTTTTTTTTACAAAGGACAGTAGGTGATCCTGGCTGGTCCAGGTCCTGATCTGGCAGGCCGTTACGGGTGACTTTTCGTTTTCAAATGCATCCATCACCAAGAGCAAGTCTGCAGGCTGTGCCATTTCCACCCCGGTGGTGGGCAATGGTAACCGACTGAGAGCATCAGCGCAGTTCTCTGTGCCTGGTCTGTGGCGGATTACATAGTTATATGCAGACAGCGTGAGCGCCCATCCTCGGATACGAGCAGAGGCATTGGTATTAATCCCTTTGCTCTCTGAGAATAGCGATATGAGCGGCTTATGGTCAGTTTCTAACTCAAAGTTAAGACTAAACAGATACTGCTAGAATTTTTTTCCCCCGTAAATGCATGCCAGAGCTTCTTTTTCAATCATGCTGTAGGCCCTTTTTGCCTTGGACAAACTCCTGGACACATAGGCGACCGGTTGCAATGTTCCCGATTCGTTTGCTTGTTGTAACATCCCCCGACCCCGTACGAAGACGCATCGCAAGTTAGCACTAAACGTTTATATGGGTCATACAGAACAAGAAGTTTAGAAATGTAGAAACATAAAAAATAAGTGCAGGAGTAGGCCATTCGGCCCTTCGAGCCTGCACCACCATTCAATAAGATCATGGCTGATCATAACCTCAGTACCCCTTTCCTGCTTTCTCTCCATACCCTTTGATCCCCTTAGCCATAAGTGCCATATCTAACTCCCTCTTGAATATATCCAATGAACTGGCATCAACAACTCTCTGCGGCAGGGAATTCCACAGGTTAACAACTCTGAGTGGAGAAGTTTCTCCTCATCTCAGTCCTAAATGGCCTACCTCTTATCCTAAGACTGTGTCCCCTGGTTCTGGACTTCCCCAATATCGGAAACAACCTACCCACATCTAACCTGTCCCGTCCCGTCAGAATCTTGTATGTTTCTATGAGATCCCCTCTCAACCTTCCAAACTCCAATGTATAAAGGCCCAGTTGATCCAGTCTTTCCTCATATGTCAGTCCAGCCATCCCGGGAATCAGTCTGGTGAACCTTCGCTGCACTCCCTCAATAGCAAGAATGTCCTTCTTCAGATTAGGAGACCAAAACTGAACACAATATTCCAGGTGAGGCCTCACCAAGGCCCTGTACAACTGCAGTAAGACTTCCCTGTTCCTATACTCAAATCCCCTAGCTATAAAGGCCAACATACCATTTGCCTTCTTCACCGCTTGCTGTACCTGCATGCCAACTTTCAATGACTGGTTGGAACATAACAGATTTCTGGCTTTCTCAAAGACAGCCTCTTGTGATTTCCCCCATACCTAATCATCTCCCTTGCGTAGCAACACATGTAGAGGTTCTAGCAAGGTGCTTAACCCAGGTAGGAAATTACCAAAATAATTGAGGATTCTCAGGAACGACTGCAGCTCCGTCACATTCTGTGGTCTTGGTGCGTTCTTGATGGCCTCCGTTTTGGCATCGGTGGGTCTGATGCCGTCTTCCGCGATTCTTCTCCCTAAGAACTCAACCTCAGGTGCCAGGAAAACACACTTTGAGCATTTCAACTTGAGTCCCTCACGATCTAGCCGACTTAGAACCGCTTCCAGGTTCTTCAAGCATTCGATGGTGACCCGACCTGTGATCAATATGTCGTCCTGGAAAACCACGGTGCGCGGAACCGACTTTAGCAGACTCTCCATGTTCCTTTGAAAAATAGCCGCGACCGATCGAATCCCAAACGGGCATCTATTGTAGATGAACAGACCTTTGTACGTGTTGATGCAGGTGAGGCCTTTCAAAGATTTCTACAGCTCCTGCATCATGTAGGCCAAGGTCAGGTCCAACTTGGTGAACGCCTTTCCTCCTGCCACGGTCGCAAATAGGTCGTCTGCCTTGGGTAGCGGGTACTGGTCCTGTAGCGAAAAATGGTTAATCGTTACTTTATAGTCCCCACAAATTCTGACAGTGTCATCGCCCTTGAGGACCGGAACAATCGGACTGGCCCACTTGTTGAACTCCATCGACGCGATGATACATTCTCGTTGCAGCCTGTCCAGCTCGATCTCCGCTTTCTCTCGCATCATGTATGGCACCGCCCATGCCTTGTGGTGGATGGGTCGTGTACCGAGAACCAAGTGGATCTGCACCTCTGCCCCCGAGAAACTTCCGATGCCTGGCTCAAACAATGACAGAAACTTGCTCAGCATATGGGGCATCGTCGACGGATGAGAGCGCTCGGATGTCGTTCCAGTTCCAGCGGATTTTTCCCAGCCAGCTTCTGCTGAACAGTGTGGGGCCATCTCCTGGTACAATCCATAGTGAGAGTTCGTGTGCTGCTCCATCATAGGAGACTTTTACTGCTGCGCTGCCAATTACGGGATCAGTTCTTTAGTGTAAGTTCTCAGCTTGGTATGAATGGGGCTAAGCTTGGGCCTTTGTGCCTTTGTGCCTTGTTGCACCACAGCCTGTCGAAGGCCTTTTTGCTCATGATAGACTGACTCGCACCTGTGTCCAGTTCCATGGATACTGGAATTCCGCCCAATTCGACTTTTAACATGATTGGTGGACATTTTGTGGTGAAGGTATGTACCACGTACACTTCTGCCTCCTCGGTTCGAGTCTCTAGTTCAGTTTGATCCGCCATGGATCGATCTCCCTCTGCAATGTGGTGGTTTGCAGGGTTTGCAAATCGTCCGCACATTCGCTGGAGGTGTCCCATTGTTCCACAGCCTTTGCACGCATAGTGTTTGAAGCGGCATTGATGGGCTCGATGATCACCTCCGCAGTGCCAACAAGGTGTTAACTGCCTCGCATTAACGTTTGATGGCGGACTCTGGGTCATCTGAGGTCGAGCAGCTGTAGGTGTGTACGTTCTGCCATATGCATTCCTGCCTGAAAAAGTTATTTTGTGTACAGTACTTGCCGAAACCTCTTTATGCTGCGAAATTTGTTTGGTGTTATTGCTGCTGGACATAAATGCCTGGGTTATCGTTATGGCTTTGCTCAGGTTCGGTGTTTCAACAGTCAATAGTTTGCAAAGGATAACCTCATGGCCATGCCAAGCACAAAAACGTCTCTTAGCATTTGCTCCAGGAATCCATCGAATTCACAATGTCTTGCAACGGGCTTTAGTTCGGCGACGTAGCTCGCCACTTCCTGGCCTTCAGATGATTGACATGTGTAAAATCGATATCTTGCCATCAGAATGCTCTCCTTCGGATTTAGGTGCTCCTGGACCAGTGTACTCAGCTCTTCATATGATTTGGTTGTTGGTTTTACCGGAGCAAGAAGATTCTTCATGAGATCATAGGTTGTTGCCCCGCAGACGGTGAGGAGGATCGCCCTTCGTTTGGCAGTGCTCTCGTCCCCTTCCAGCTCATTGGCCACGAAGTATTGGTCGAGTCGCTCCACGAAGGCCTCCCAATCATCCCCTTCTGAGAATTTCTCCAGGATACCAACAGTTCTCCGCACTTTCGCATGATGGTTCGTTATCTCATCGCCAGTTGTTCCGTTCACAATAAAGTAATGTGATTGAGTACTGTGGACGTGGGTAAGTGTGACCTTAGTTCCTTTATTCTAACTCCAGAGTATTGGTACAGCATGGGAGAACGGCTTATATACAGTGCTCTCAAGGGATGCCTGGATCCTTTGGGACCCCAACAGGTACGCCCTTTGGTGGTGGTATAATACTGGTTACATAGGGTTGGATACATAAGAACATAAGAAATAGGAGCAGGAGTAGACTATACGGCCGTTCGAGCCTGCTCCGCCATTTAATATGATCATGGCTGATCCGTTCATGCACTCAGCTCCATTTCCCCACCCGCTCCCCATAACCCCTTATGGGTTAAGAAACTGTCTATCTCTGTCTTAAATTTATTCAATGATACAGCTTCCACAGCTCTCTGAAGCAGCGAATTCCACAGATTTACAATCCTCTGAGAGAAGAAATTCCTCCTCATCTCAGTTTTAAATAGGCAGCCACTTCTACGATTAGTGGAAACATCTTCTCTGCATCCACCTTGTCAAGTCCCCTCATAATCTTATATGTTTCGATAAGATCACCGCTCATTCTTCTGAATTCCAATGAGCAGAGGCCCAACCTTCTCAACCTTTCCTCAGAAGTCAACCCCCTCATCTCCGCAATCAACCTAGTGAACCTTCTTTGAACTGCCTCTGTTGTGTATCTGTAAAGCATGCACTCCCATGTTCCGCCATCAGGGAGTGCATCCCCTGATGTCCCAAAGGATCCCAGCATCCCTTGGGAGCACTGTATAAAAGCTGGCCCAGAAGGCCTGTTACTCACTCTGGAGTGTCTTAATAAAGACTGAGGTCACTGTTACTTTAACCTCCCTGTGTGCAGTCTCATCTGTGTCAGGAACACAACAACTGGCAACGAGAATACGAATCCAACACAAAGATGCAGCAAACTGTAGGCACCCTGGAGAAGTTCTCGGAGGGTGAAGACTAGGAAGCCAATGTTGAACGGCTAGACCAGTACTTTGCAGCCAACGAGCTGGACAGAGAAGGAAGCGCTGCAAAAAGGAGAGCGGTCCTCCTCACGGTTTGTGGGGCACCGACCTACAGCCTCATGAAGAATCTTATGGCTCCGGTGAAACCCACTGATAAGTCATATGAGGAGCTGTGTACACTGGTTCGGGAGCATCTTAACCCAAGGGAGAGCGTGCTGATGGCGAGGTATCGGTTCTACACGTGCCAGCGATCTGAAGGTCAGGAAGTGGCGAGCTACGTCGCCGAGCTAAGGCGACTTGCAGGACAATGTGAGTTTGATGGCGACCTGGAGCAAATGCTCAGACTTTTTTGCACTGGGCATTGGCCACGAGACCATTCTACAAAAACTTTTGACTGCAGAGACACCGACCCTCAGTAAGGTCATTGCGATAGCACAGGCGTTGATGTCCACCAGCGATAACACCAAACAAATCTCTCAGCACACAAGTGCTAGCAATGTTCATAAATTAACTGGAACTGTGTTTGCGAGCAGAAATGAACAGGGCAGAAACCAAGAGTCTGCAACTGCCAGCAGGCCTCAGGTGACCCAGATGACTCAGAGTCCCCAACAAAGGATGAATGCAAGGCAATTCACACCTTGTTGGCGTTGTGGAGGCTTCCATTCAGCCTATTCATGCCGCTTCAAAGGGTATGCTTGCAAGAGCTGTGGAACAATGGGGCACCTCCAACGAGCTTGCAGACGAGCTGCAAGCTCTGCAAAACCTGCTAACCATCACGTGGCAGAGGAAGATCGGTCCATGGTGGATCAAAGCAATTTCGAGCCTCAGAGAGAGGAGGCAGGTGCTGAAGAACAAGGGGTGCACACATTTTCGACAAAATGTCCACCTATAATGCTAAATGTAAAATTGAATGGCTTACCCGTAGCCATGGAACTGGACACTGACGCGAGCCAATCCATCATGAGTGAAAAGATGTTTGAGAGACTGTGGTGCAACAAGGCACTTAGACCAGCTCTGAGCCCCATCCACACGAAACTGAGAACGTACACCAAAAAGCTCATCACTGTCCTGGGCAGCGCCATGGTCAAGGTCAACTACGACGGCACGGTGCACGAACTGCCACTCTGGATTGTCCCGGGCGATGACCCCAAAATGCTTGGAAGGAGCTTGCTGGGCAAAATCCGCTGGAACTGGGATGACATCCGATGTCAATGAGGCCTCATGTACCCAGGTTCTTAACAAATTTCCTTCCCTTTTTGAGCCTGGCATTGGAAACTTTTCCAGGATGAAGGTGCGGATCCACTTGGTCCCAGAGGCATGACCCATTCACCACAAAGCGCGAGCGGCACTTCACATGATGAGGGAGAGAATAGAAATCGAGCTGGACAGACCGCAACGCGAGGGCATCATCTCCCCAGTAGAATTCAGCGAGTGGGCCAGCCCGATTGTTCCAGTACTCAAAAGTGATGGCACGGTCAGGATTTGCGGCGATTATAAAGTAACTATTAATCGTTTCTTGCTAAAGGACAAATACCCACTACCTAAGGCAAACGACCTATTTGCGACGCTGACAGGTGGCAAGACGTTCACCAAGCTCGACCTGACTTTAGCCTACATGATGCAGGAGCTGGAGGAGTCTTCGAACGGCCTCACCTGCATCAACACGCACAAGGGACTCTTCATCTACAACAGATGGCCATTTGGAATTCGGTTGGCTGCAGCGATCTTCCAGAGAAACATGGAGAGCCTACTCAAGTCGGTACCACGCACGGTGGTTTTTCAGGACGTCATATTGGTCACGGATCGGGACACCGTCGAGCACCAACAAAACCTGGAGGAAGTCCTCCAGCGACTGGGTTGCGTAGGGCTGCGGCTGAAGAGGTCGAAATGCGTCTTCATGGCAACAGAAGTGGAGTTTTTGGGGAGAAAGATCATTGCGGATGGCATTCGGCCCACAGACGCCAAGACAGAGGCTATCAGGAACGCGCCCAGGACACAGAATGTCACGGAGCTGCGGTCGTTCCTGGGACTCCTCAACTATTTTGGTAACTTCCTACCGGGGTTAAGCACCCTCTTAGAGCCCCTACATGTGTTATTGCGTAAAGGTGAGAACTGGGTATGGGGAAAAAAACCAAGTAATTGCTTTTGAGAAAGCCAGACAACATTTTATGCTTCAACAAGCTGCTTGTATTGTATAACCCATGTCAAAGACTTGTGCTAGCATGTGATGCATCGTCGTACAGAGACGGGTGTGTATTACAACACGGGGAAGTTGCAACCTGTCACCTATGCCTCCAGGAGCTTGTCTAAGCCTGAGAGGGCTTACAGCGTGATTGAGAAAGAGGCATTAGCGGGGTAAAGAAAATGCATCAGTACCTGTTCGGCCTCAAATTTGAGCTGGAAACCGATCACAAGCCCCACATATCCCTGTTCGCTGAAAACAAGGGTATAAATACGAATGCCTCAGCCCACATACAAAGGTGGGCACTCGCGCTATCAGCGTATAACTATACCATCCGCCATAGGCCAGGCACCGAGAACTGTGCAGATGCTCTCAGTCGGCTACCATTGCCCACCACGGGGGTGGAAATGGCGCAGCCTGCAAACTTGTTAATGGTGGCACAGCCCACAGACTTGTCGATTGTCATGGAAGTATTTGAAAATGATAAATCACCTGTCACGATCCACCAGATTAGGACTTGGACCAGCCAAGATCCTCTGCTGTCCCTAGTAAAAAAACTGCGTACTGCATGGGAGCTGGGCCAGCATCCCCGTTGAAGTACAAGAGCTAATCAAGCCGTTCCAGTGGTGAAAGGACGAGCTGTCCATTCAGGCAGACTGCCTGTTGTGGGGTAACTGCGTAGTGCTACCCAAAAAGGGCAGGGAGACGTTCATCTCGCATCTCCACAGCAGACACCCGGGTATAGTAATGATGAAAGCGATAGCCAGATCCCATGTGTGGTGGCCCAGTATCGACTCTGACTTAAAGTCCTGTATACAGCAATGCAGCGTATGTGCTCAGTTGAGCAATGCGCCCAGAGAGGCACCACTAAGTTTGTGGTCCTGGCCCTCCAGACCATGGTCAAGGATCCATGTCGACTATGCGGGCCCGTTTCTCGGTAAAATGTTCCTGGTGGTGGTGGATGCTTTTTCAAAATGGATTGAATGTGAAATAATGTCGGGAAGCACCGCCACCGCCACCAATGAAAGCCTGGGGGCCATGTTTGCCACCCACGGCCTGCCTGACATACTGGTCAGTGACAATGGGCCATGTTTCACCAGTGCCGAATTTAAAGAATTCATGACCCGCAATAGGATCAAACATGTCACCTCGACCCCGTTTAAACCAGCCTCCAATGGGCAGGCAGAGCAGGCAGTACAAACAATCAAACATAGCCTCAAACGAGTCACAGAAGGCTCACTCCAAACCCGCCTGTCCCGAGTACTGCTCAGCTACCGCACGAGACCCCACTCGCTTACAGGGGTGCCCCCGGCTGAGCTACTCATGAAAAGGACACTTAAAACCAGACTCTCGCTGGTTCACCCCAACCTGCATGATCAGGTAGAGAGCAGGCGACAGCAACAAAATGTAAACAATGGTCATGCCACTGTGTCACAGGAAATTGATCTGAATGACCCTGTGTATGTGTTAAACTATGGACATGGTCCCAAGTGGATCGCGGGCACGATGATAGCTAAAGAAGGGAGTAGGGTGTTTGTAGTCAAATTAGACAACGGACAAATTTTCAGAAAGCACCTGACCAAACGAGGCTGCGGTTCACAGACTACCCTGAACAACCCACAGCAGACACCACCTTTTTTGAGCCCACAACACACACCCAAAGGATCAATGACACCACCACGGACCAGGAAATCGAACCCATCATGCCTAACAGCCCAGCAAGATCAGGCTCACCCAGCAGTCCTGCAGGGCCAACAAAACGCCAGCCCAGCAAGGACACAGCCAACACACCAGAACAAACACTTGTACTGAGGCGGTCCACCAGGGAAAGAAAGGCTCCCACCCGCCTCACCTTGTAAATAGTTTTCACTTTGACTTTGGGGCCAGAGTGATGTTGTGTATCTGTAAAGCATGCACTCCCATGTTCCGCCACCAGGGAGCTCATCCCCTGATGTCCCAAGGAATCCCAGCATCCCTTGGGAGCATTGTATATAAGCCGGCCCCCAAGGCCTGTTCCTCACTCTGGAGTGTCTTAATAAAGACTGAGGTCACTGTTACTTTAATCTCCCTGTGTGCAGTCTCATCTGTGTCAGGAACACAACAGCCTCCAAAGCAAGTATATCCTTTCTTAAATATGGAAACCAAAGCTGTATGTAGTATTCCAGGTGTGGCCTCACCACCATAACTGCAGCAAGACTTCCTTGCTCTTATACTCCATCCCCCTTGCAATAAAGGCCAAGATTCTATTGGCTTTTCTGATCACTTCCTATATCTGCATACTAACCTTTTGTATTTCATGCACCAGGACCCCCAGGTCCCACTGTACTGCAGCACTTTGCAATTTTTCTCCATTTAAATAATAACTTGCTCTTCGATTTTTTCTGCCAAAGTGCATAACCTCACACTTTCCAACATTATACTCCATCTGCAAAATTTTTGCCAACTCACTTAGCCTGTCTATGAACTTTTGCAGGTTTTTTGTGTCCTCCTCACACATTGTTTTTCCTCCCATCTTTGTATCGTCAGCAAACTTGACTACTTTACACTTGGTCCCTTCATCCAAGTCGTTAATATAGATTGTAAGTAGTGGGGTCCAAGCACTGATCCCTGCGGCACCCCATTAGTTACTGATTACCAACCCGAGAATGAACCATTTATCCCAAGGCTCTGTTTTCTGTTAGTTAGCCAATCTTCTATCTGTGCTAATATATTACCCCCAACCCCGTGAACTTTTAACTTTTGCAGTAACCTTTTATGTGGCACCTTGTCAAATGCCTTCTGGAAGTCCAAATACACCACATCCACTGGTTCCCCTTTACCACTTGTTACATCCTCAAAGAATTCCAGTAAATTTGTCAAACATGAATTCCCCTTCATAAATCCATGCTGACTCTGCCTGTCTGAATTATGCTTTTCCAACTGTCCTGCTACTGCTTCTTTAATAATGGACTCCAACATTTTCCCAACCACAGATGTTGGGCTATCTGGTCTATAGTTTCCTGCTTTTTGTCTGGCTCCTTTTTTTAAAATAGGGGCATTACATTTGCAGTTTTCCAATCTCTGAGACCTCCCCAGAATCCAAGGAATTTTGGTAAATAACAACCAATGCATCCACTATCCCTGTCGCTACTTCTCTTAAGACTCTGCACCTGTCAGTTTCTGGGATATGAGTGTGTATTTTATTCTGTACCTATCAATTTCTGGTATGTGAGTGTGTATTTCATTCTGTACCTGTCAGTTTCTGGTATGCCAGTGCGGGTTTTATTCTGTACCTGTCAGTTTCTGATATGTCAGTGTGGGATTAATCAGTACCTTCCATTTTGATATGCAAGTGTGGGTTTATTCTGTACCTGTCAGTCTCTGGTATGTGAGTATGTGTTTTATTCTGCATCTCTGAGTTTCTGATAGATGAGTGTGGGTTTTATTCTGTAACTGTCAGTCTCTAGTAGATGAGTGTGGTGCTTAATATGTACCTGTCAGTATCTGGTTTGTGAGTGTGGGTTACAGCTGTAACTGTCAGTTATTGGTATGTGAGTGTTGATTATATTCTGTACCCGTCAGTCTCTAGCACTAGAGTGAGTGTCACGGTTACCTCTCCCCCGCACCTCACCGCCCCCTCGCCGGGACACTCACCCTCAGCTCCCTGCTCCCCCTCCCCCCCAGGACACCCACCCTCAGCCCCCGGCTCCCCCCAGGGACACTCACCCTCAGCCCCCGGCTCCCCCCAGGCCCTCTCTCTCTCCTCCCCCCCTCCCCCACCCGACCCATTAGGACACTCACCCTCAGCCTCCGCGCCCACCCCCCTCCCTCCCCCAGGACACTCACCCTCAGTCCCCGGCTCCGTCTCCCTCCCCGGGACACAGCCCTCAAAAAACAAAAAACAAGGGCAGACAAAGTGGCCAAAACTAGTGGGAGGACAGAAGATTGGGAAGCTTTTAAAAGCCAGCAAAGAATGACAAAAAAAATGATTAGGAAAGGGAAGGTAGACTATGAAAGTAAACTAGCACAAAATATAAAAACAGATAGCAAGAGTATCTATAGGTATATAAGGAAAAGAATGGCTAAAATAAATGTTGGTCCATTAGAGGGCAAGACCAGGGAATTAGTAATGGGAAACATGGACATGCAGAAACTCTGAACAAATATTTTGTATCAGTCTTTACGGTAGAGGACACTAACAATATTCCAACAGTGGATAATCAAGGGGCTATATAGGGGGGAGGAACTTAACACAATTACAATCACTAAGGAGGTGGTACTCAGTAAGATAATGGGACGAAAGGCAGATAACTCAGACCACTTATTTCCACCTCCGTAACATTACCTGACTCCACCCTGCCTCAGCTCATCTGCTGCTGAAACCCTTATCCATGCCTTTGTTACCTCTAGATTTGACAATTCCAATGTACTCCTGGCTGGCCTTCCACATTCTACCCTATGTAAACTTCAGGTCATCCAAAGCTCGGCTGTCCATGTTCTAACTCGCACCAAGTCCCGTTCATCCATCACCCCTATGCTCGCTGACCTTTCAAAATTCTCATCCTTGTTTATAAATCCCTCCAAGGCCTCACCCCTCCCTATCTCTGTGATCTCCAGCCTCACAACCTCCCCTTCCCCCCCCCCTCCCACCCTGAGATGTCTGCGCTCCTCAAATTCTGCCCTGTTGAGCATCCCTGATTATAATTGCTCAACAATCGGTGGCTGTGCTTTCAGCTGGCTAGGCTCCAAGCTCTGGAATTCCCTCCCTAAACCTCTCCGCCTCTCTACCTCTCTTTCCTCCTTTAAGATACTCCTTAAAACCCACTGATATGTCCTTACTACATAGTATAAATGCACACGAGGCCCATGCTTGAGAGAAGGTCAGTCTGTGACCTGTCCTTTATTCCTTAGCACCAAAGTGATGAAGGTGGGTGGAGCTTCCCCTTTTATACCTGAAGGTCCAGGTTAGGAGTGTCTCCCACCTAGTGGTCAGTGTTCTCATGGTGTACAACTTAGGTCAGTTTATACATGGGTTACAATGCTGGTTGAATACATGACACCCACCTCTTTGGCAAAGCTTTGGTCATCTGCCCTAATTTCTTATGTCTTTCGGTGTCAAATTGTTGTCTTATAACACTCCCGTGAAGTGCCTTGGGACATTTTACTACATTAAAGGCGCTATATAAATACAAGTTGTTGTTGTAACATCTGCAAACTTTATAATGTTGTTCCCGATGCCAAGTTTAGGTTGTTTATACAAACTGGAAAGTGTAATGGAACCAAAATGGAACCTTGGGAAATACCATTGCAAACCACTTCTCGGTCTGAAAAACATCCATCCATCCACCACCCTCTGCTTCCTGTCACTGAGCCAATTCTGTATCCATGCCACCACCTTCCCCTTAATTCCATGGGCTTCCATCCTCTTAACAAACCTCCTGTGTGGCACTTTGTTGAATGCCTTCCGAAAGTCCAAATATACAACATCTACTGCACTACCTTGATCAAACTTCTCTGTTACTTCATCAAAGAATTCAATCAAATTAGTCAGGCACATTTTGCTTTGAACAAGTCCATGCTGGCTCTCCTTGATTAATCCATGATCTGAAATGCACTGCCTCAGAGGGTGGTGGAGGCAGATTCAATTGTGGCTTTCAAAAGGGAATTGGATAAGTACCTGAAGGAAAAAACATTGCAGGGCTACAGGAAAATGGTGGGGAGTGGGATTAGCTGAATTGTTCTTGCAGAGAGCTGGCACAGGCTCGATTGGCTGAATGGCCTCCTACTGTGCTGCAACGATTCTATACTTCTATGACTTTTTTCCAAAGGGAAGTTTATTTTGACCTGGATAATAGTTTCCAATAACTTCCCCACAATGTTCTCTCTAATTTTTATTTGTACTGGACAGGCGAGAAACTCCTGTGAGCACGATCTTTTTGTCCATGGGCAGTTAACAACAACAAAAACAACGTCAACAATAAGAGCAACAATGCCCTACCCAACGACGACGACACCAACAGCAGAAAATTCAGATCTTTCATTATTTTTGTTCATTGCATAGGCATTTCTGTAACCGTCGTCTTGAGTCCCGCATGGTGTGTTGCCTCCCAGGTGCCAGGGTAAAAGACATCATGGAGAGGGTGCAGAATATTCTACAGTGGGGAGGGAGTGAGTCAGAAGTTGGAAGTTAAAAAGTAGGATCTCCGAAGGTAGTAATCTCTGGATTACTCCCAGTGCCATGCGCCAGCGAGAGTAGAAATAGGAAGATAGGGAGGATCAATATGTGGCTTGAGGCATGATACAGGAGGGAGGGCTTCAGATTCTTGGGGCATTGGGACCAGTTCTGTGTCAGGAAGTATCTATTCAAAAAGGACAGGTTGCACGTCAACAGGACTGAAACCAATGTCTTTGTGGGGATTCACTAGTGTAGTTGGGGAGGGTTTAAACTAAATTGGCAGGGGGTGGGCACCAGCATATAGAAGTAGAAAAGAGAAATAATGTGCATAAAGGAGTGAGAGTGTTGGATAGTACTAGAGAAGGAAGTAGTACCATATTAGATAGGAGCAGACCATAAAGGACTACGAGGAATTCAAAGACAGGTTTAGAATGCATGTATGTAAACGCGCAACGTGTAGTGAATAAGATTGGTGAGCTACAAGCACATTAACTGTGTGGGAATATGATGTAATGGCAATAACAGAAACGTGGCTTAAAAATGGTGAGGACGGGGCGCTTAATATTCATGGATACAAGGTGTTCAGGAAAGATACGGAAAGAAAAAATGGAGGGGGCAAGGACAGAATCCATTTGATTAGAGTTGAGATGCAAAAAGGGTATGATCACGCTATTGAGGGTATTCCACAGGCCTCCAAATAGTGAGGGACAGATAGCGGAGCAAATCTGCGGAGAAATCACAGAGATGTGCAAGAAACATAGAGTGGTGATATTGGGGGACTTTAATTACTCAAATATCGATTGGGATAATGTTAAAGTAAAAGGAAAGGAGGGGGAGGAATTTCTGAAGTATGCTCTTGGCCCAACTAGAATGGAGGCATTGTTGGATCTGGTGCTGGAGAATGAGGTGGGCCAAGTGGACCAAGTGTCTGTGGGAGGACGCTTGGCTAAGCGTGATCATTGTATTATTAGGTTTAAATTAGTAATGGAGAAGAACAAGGAACAATCTAAAGTGGAATTTCTAAATTGGAAGTGGATTCACTTCAATGGGATGAGAGGAGATCTAGCCAGGTAAAATGAAACCAAAAATTTACAGGAGAACTGTAATGGAACAATGAAGGATATGTTTCAGGTACAGGCTGTAATGGTATAATGTAGCTAGGCGGTATAACGCCCTGGATCTGTATTGAGACTGTCTGTATGAGGAACGCCATTTTAACTGCACACGGCTGACTGGTCTCCCAGAATAAAGAGAGTTTAATTGAACTTATGAGTTGTTCAAGAGACTATAAAATACACAGGCTAGGTACATTCCAACAAGAGGGAAAGGTAAGGGAACCAAAGCCAGGGCCCCTTGGATGACAAGGGAGATAGAGAGTATGATGAAACAAAAAAGAGGGTGCATGATGCATGTCAGGTGAATTCTTCAAGTGAGAACTAGGCCAAATACAATAAGTTGAGGGGGGTAGTGGAGAGGAAAATAAGACTGGCAAAGAGAGAATAGGAGAATAGAATGGTAATTAACATAAAAGGGAACACTAAAATCTTCTGCCAGCATATAAATAGTAAGTGGGTAGTAAAGGGCCTATTAGGGAAAAAGAAGGTAATAAATGCTTAGAGGAGCACGGCAAGGCTAGAATACTTAATGAGTACTTTGTATCGGTGTTTACTAAGGAAGAGGATGCTGACAAACTATCGGTAGAAGAGGAGATGGTAGAAGTATTGAATGGGCGGAAAATTGATAGGTAGGATGTACTGGAAAGGCTGCATATGCTTAGAGTGGATAAATCGCCTGGTCTGGATGGCTTGCATCCCAGGTTGCTAAGGGAAGTGGTGGTTAAGATAGAGGAAAGGCTTGTCATAATCTTCCAATCTTCCCTAGATGTGGGGGAGGGGCCAGAGGATTAAAAAGTGGCAAATGTGACACCCTTGTTCAAGAAAGGGTGTAAAAACATTCCTAGTAACTACTGGCCGGTCAGTTTAACATCAGTGGTGGGTAAGGTTTTCGAAACAATAATCAGAGAAAAATTTAACAGGCACTTGGAGAGGTTTAAGCTAATTAAGGAGAGCCAGCATGGATTTAGAAACATAGAAACATAGAAACATAGAAAATAGGTGCAGGTAGTTTTGTAAAAGGTAGTTCATGTCTGACTAATCTAATTGAATTTTTTGATAAAGTAGCAGAGAAGGTTGATGGAGGGAATGCAGTGGGTGTTGTTTATATGGATTTTAAGAAAGCGTTTGACAAAGTGTCACATAAAAGGCTGATAACAAAATTGAGGCTCATGTAATAGGAGGGTCAGTGTCAGCATGAATAAGAAATTGGCTTCAGGACAGAAAACAGCAAGTCGTGGTAAATGGTTGTTTTTCAGACCAGAGGATGGTAGACTGTGGTGTTCCCCAGGGGTCAGTTAAAAGATTTGGATATTGGAAGAGAGAGTAAAATTTCAAAATTTGCCAATGATACCTGTAGAAAAAAAATTAAATAGAGGGAACCTAATTAATCAAAGGGGACCTAATTAAGTAAAGTTAAAAGCCAAAAGCAAAGGCTGCAAGAAAAAAAAGAAATATGTGCTACGAAACACAGGGAAAATGTTAAAATGACAACTCTCAGGAAGATAAATCACCTTATCACAATATAAACCAGACAATTGGGCCATGGGTGGTAAGAGATTACGGGAAACAAAGGAGGATTGAGAAAAATCTCAACTGGCTGAGAGCAGATCGTCCATGAGGGAAAGAGTCCTCATACTTGAGAATGATGTAGCACGTAACATATCAGATAAAATGCGCACAGGGGAGATAACGAAGCTTGCTGTCAATATAATTGTATTAAACAATTAATATTTGTAATCATAATAGTTAGGCGAAACTTGTGATGCGGCAGGGAAACAACAAATGGAAAGCTTCCGTGCGGAACTTCATGATTTTGTATGTATTCTGACTGAATAAAAATAGCAGCCCCGAAGCTGCTCAGGGAGAACAGCTGGTTTGGGACACAGAGTTACTGAACTCATGTAGAAGCTATCTCTCCCTCGATCGAGTATTTAATAAACGATTCTTTTCTCCAAAACAGACTTGTGTTGAGTATCTTTGTAATACTCCACAACAATTAGCGCTGCGAGCAGGGTACCTACAGGAAACCGACAGACAGGCATTTACAGAGGCATCACGAGTGAGTATATTTAAACTACCACTCATAATCCGATGTAAGCTGTTACGAAACATGTCTTTTGCCTGGGGTACCTGAATCTGTGAAAAGTCTGTTATGGTGCAAAAGACTTGGAGGGAATTTAAATGTGTTGTATATCCGTCACTATATAAGTCAAACTTAGAAACCAGTAGTGGTTGCAGACTCTAGGTTTAAGGAAGCAGATTAGGAAGGCAATCAGTATTGTTAGTCCAGTCGGACATTAGAGGTGTCCAAGGGCTTGGAGACAGTTCACAGAAACCAATATAGAGATACAACGTACCAAACTGAGTATGGCATGTAAAGATATGCTGGACTGGGGACCGAAAGATTCCCTTAGTAGATATTTTTCAGACGACCATAAGCAACTGATAGTGACTATGTTAAGTGACAGATGGGATCCCAAAGGAGACCCCACTAAACAAAGAGAATGGTGGGACAAACAAAAACACAAGAAAGCCGCTAAGGCAGGATTGATGGTGGTTAGTCAGTGTTTACAGTATAAGGCCATGGCCAGGCCACAATTGGAGGAACTGCACAAATTAAAAGTAGAAGTAAGTAGTTTAAAAAAAACACACGGGCAATTTGGACCACAGGATGATGGGGAAACAAAGGCATGCTATAAAGAAAAAGACTCACCAGACGAGGATGGACTCCCATCACCATATGACACAGCACCCGCCAAGATGCCCAACTGGACCAATTGGTCAGACAGTGAGAGGGCTCCCGTGGCCCCGCTGATGGTGTCGGCAAGCAGGACTAGAACAGGTAATAACCTCCCTGTATAAGTATAAAGGCTTCACTACTATGGAAAAACAGGACATATTAAGATCTTTAGGTCCCTTAAAATGCCGGAATAAAAATAGAGTTTTGGAAGTATTTGCAGGAGATGTATGACATACATGACATGCACGAGCGGATGTGCATCACCTAGTAAGGTCAAAATGTCCGCGGGATAAATGGAACAATCTGCATGTTAATTTTAGGGACAGAGGCTGGCTACCGGAGATAAATGTCGGCCGAGCCATCAGACAAACAGCCTATGACCAGTTCCAGACAGCGGTTCAGGCCGTTTTGGGGGACATTCAGCACAATTGGGGATTCATTGTGTTAGCAAAACAGCAAAAAGGTGAGAATAGTAGCGAGCATTGGGAAAGATTGTGGACAGCATATCAGGAATCATCGGGACAGCCCAACCTGCAGCGAAACGATATTCTCTTTTGCAGGATGTTTAAGGATGGGTTGTCTGCCGAGCATCAGAAGATCCTCAAAATGAGGGTCATAGCAGCCAATACTTATAATGAACTAGTAGAATGGGCCTGTGAGGTTGAACATGGAACTGAAACCAGGGGTAAACAAATTAAGACTGAAGTAGCAGGTGCAACGGAAACTTCACAAGGTGGTATGGAGTGCTACAAATGTAGAAAAAGGGGCATAGAAAGTCAGAGTGTCGGTCAGCCGCACAGCAGTATCAGAATTGTCATAATACCGGACACACGAGAGAACGATGTTGGGCGAAGGGCAGGGGTCAAGAGGGAAAGCGACCCGGCAAGACCGGGGCAGACGACTGGACCTTAAAAGACCTGGCAGCCAAATGAAGTCCAGCAAGGGAGAGACAACCCGCAGGAGCGGGAGGAGCCAGGCCCAGATAAAGGAGCCAGCTGGTGCAGGGACAAAAAGTTTTAAAAAAATCAAATTGAAGTGTGACGTCACAGTCAAGCGGGTAAGTGATTGGTGAGTATTTTTCTTTTTCTTTTTCTTTTCAGTAGGAAACCTTTGGTATTGTTGTAAATAGGATCTGCCAATAAATATGTGTGATCTTTATTATCTAAGGAGAGACAGTTAATTAAATCGGCTGTTTGCTGAGTAGCGGCTGGGTGTATTGTGGTAACGTGTAGAGTTTAGTTCTACTCGATAGTTGCGAGTGTAACTAGAGGGATGGCAGGGCAGCTCAGTCCCGTGGATTGCACATCCTGTGGCATGTGGGAAGTCCCGGATGCTTCGCACAGCTGGGGCGACCATGTGTGCAGGAGGAGTCTCCAGCTGCACCAACTCAAGCTCCGCGTTTTGGAGCTTGAGCAGCAGCTGGGGTCACTGCGGTGCATCCGCGAGACTAAGAGCAACGTGGATAGCACGTTTCTAGAGGCGGTCACCCACAGCTTAAGGGTGTGCAGGCAGAGAGGGAGTGGGTGACCACCAGACAGAAGAGGAGGACTAGGCAGGTAGTGCAGGAGTCCACTGAGTCCATCTTGCTCTCCAATCGGTACTCTGTTCTGAGTGCCAGTGGGGGCGATGGTGGCTCTGGGGAGTGCAGCCAGAGCCAAGTCCACGGCACCACAGGTGGCTCAGCTGCACAGGGGGGGAGGAAGAAGAATGGAAGAGTTATAGTGGTAGGGGAGCAGACAGGCATTTCTTCAAGATGGTATGTTGCCTCCCTGGTGCCAGGGTCAAGCACGTCACTGAGTGGCTGCAGGGCATTCTGGGGGGAGAGGGTGAACAGCCAGAGGTCGTAGTCCACATCGGTACAAATGACATAGGTAGAAAGAGGGATGAGGTCCTGCAGGCAGAGTTTAGGGAGCTAGGAGAGAGATTTAAAAAGCAGGACTTCAAAAAGGTAGTAATCTCTGGATTACTCCCATTGCCATGAGCTAGTGAGTACAGAAATAGGAGGATAGAGCAGATGAATACGTGGCTGGAGAGATGGTGCAGGCAGGAGGGCTTTAGTTTCCTGAGGCATTGGGACTGCTTCTGGGGGAGGTGGGACCTATATAAGCCGGACGGGTTGCACCTCAACAGAGCCGGGACCAATATCCTCGCGGGGGGGGTTTGCTAGTGCTGTTGGGGAGGGTTTAAACTGGGATGGGAACCTGGAAATAGATTCAGTAGGGAAGGGAGTAAAGCTGGAATTAGAAAGCAAAAATAAAGAAAGTGAGTTTGAAGGAGAGAGGAAACAAGTCAGAAAAAAGGGATAAAAACAAACTTAAAGGCGCTTTGTCTAAATGCACGTAGCATTTGTCACAAAATAAATGAGTTGACAGCACAAATTGAGACAAATGGGTATGATCTGATAGCCATTACAGAGACGTGGTTGCAAGGTGACCAGGACTGGGAATTAAATATTCAGGGGTACTTGACATTCCAGATGGATAGACAGAAAGGAAAAGGAGGTGGGGTAGCTCTATTGATAAAGGATGGAATCTGTTCAATAGTAAGAAACAATATTGGCTCAAATGATAAGGGTGTTGAAACAGTGTGTGTGGAGATAAGGAACAATAAGGAGAAAAAGTCACTGGTGGGTGTAGTCTATAGGCCCCTTAACAGTAGCAACTCTGTTGGTCGGAGCATAAACCAGGAAATAGTGGGGGCTGGCAAAAAAGGAACAGCAATAATCATGGGTGATTTTAACCTCCATATTGATTGGACAAATCAAATTGGTCAGGGTAGCCTTGAGGAAGAGTTTATAGAGTGCATAAGGGACGGGTTCCTTGAGCAGTATGTAACGGAACCAACCAGGGGTCAGGCTATCCTAGATCTTGTCCTGTGTAATGAGACAGGATTAATAAACAATCTCCTAGTAAAGGATCCCCTCGGAATGAATGATCATAGCATGATTGAATTTCAAATTCAGATGCAAATTCAGATGGAGGGTGAGAAAGTTGAATCTCTAACCAGCTTACTAAACTTAAATAAAGGAGACTAGGAAGGTATGAGGGCCGAGTTGGGTAAAGTGGACTGGAAAAATAGATTAAAGTGTAGGACGGTTGATGAACAGTGGTGTACATTTAAGGAAATATTTCACAACTCTCAAGAAAAATATATCCCAGTGAGGAGGAAAGGGCGTAAGAGAAAAGATAGCCATCCGTGGCTAACTAAAGAAATAAAGGACGGTATCCAATTAAAACCATAGTGGCCAAAACTACTGGGAGGACAGAAGACTGGGAAGCTTTTAAAAGCCAGCAAAGAATGACTAAAAAAATGATAAAGAAAGGGAAGATAGACTATGAAAGTAAACTAGCACAAAATATAAAAATAGATAGCAAGAGTTTCTATAGATATATAAAAAGGAAAAGAGTGGCTAAAGTAAATGTTGGTCCCTTAGAGGACGAGACCGGGGAATTAGTAATGGGGAACATGGAGGTGGCAGAAACTCTGAACAAATATTTTGGATCAGTCTTTACAGTAGAGGACACTAACAATATTCCGACAGTGGATAGTCTAGGGGCTGTGGGGGGGAGGAACTTAACACAATCACAATCACTAAGGAGGTGGTACTCAGTAAGATAATGGGACTAAAGGCAGATAAATCTCCTGGACCTGATGGCTTGCGGCAGAGATTGTGGATGCATTGGTTGTAATTGACCAAAATTCCCTGGATTCTGGGGAGGTCCCAGCAGATTGGAAAACTGCAAATGTAACGCTCCTATTTAAAAAAGGAGGCAGACAAAAAGCAGAAAACTATAGACCAGTTAGCCTAGCGTCTGTGGTTGGGAAAATGTTGGAGTCCATTATTAAAGAAGCAGTAGCAGGACATTTGGAAAAGCAAAATTCGGTCAGGCAGAGTGAGCATGGATTTATGAAGGGGAAGTCATGTTTGACAAATTAGCTGGAGTTCTTTGTGGATGTAACAAACAGGGTGGATAAAGGGGAACCAGTGGATGTGGTGTATTTGGACTTCCAGAAGGCATTTGACAAGGTGCCACATAAAAGATTACTGCACAAGATAAAGGTTCACAGGGTTGGGGGTAATATCTTAGCAAGGATAGAGGATTGGCTAACAAACCGAAAACAGAGAGTCAGAATAAATGGTTCATTCTCTGGTTGGCAACCAGTAACTAATGGGATACCGCAGGGATCAGTGCTTGGACCCCAACTATTTACAATCTATATAAACAACTTGGAAGAAGGGACTGAGTGTAATGTAGCCAAGTTTGCTGACAATACAAAGTTGGGAGGAAAAGCAATGTGTGAGGAGGACACAAAAAATCTGCAAAAGGACATAGACAGGCTAAGTGAGTGGGCAAAAATTTGGCAGATGGAGTATAATGTTGGAAAGTGTGAGGTCATGCACTTTGGCAGAAAAAAATCAAAGAGCAAGTTATTATTTAAATGGAGAAAGATTGCAAAGTGCCGTAGTACAGCGGGACCTGGGGTACTTGTGCATGAAACACAAAAGGATAGTATGCAGGTACAGCAAGTGATCAGGAAGGCCAATGGAATCTTGGCCTTTATTACAAAGGGGATGGAATATAAAAGCAGGGACGTCTTGCTACAGCTATATAAGGTATTGGTGAGGTCACATCTAGAATACTGCGTGCAGTTTTGGTTTCCATATTTACAAAAGGATATACTTGCCTTGGAAGCAGTTCAGAGAAGGTTCACTCGGTTGATTCAGGGGATGAGAGGGTTGACTTATGAGGAAAGGTTGAGTAGATTGGGCCTTTACTCATTGGAATTCAGAAGAATGAGAGGTGATCTTATAAAAACGTATAAGATTATGAGGGGGCTTGACAAGGTGGATGCAGAGAGAATGTTTCCACTGATGGAGGAGACCAGAACTAGAGGGCATGGTCTTAGAATAAGGAGTCACCCATTTAAATCAGAGATGAGAAATTTCTTCTCTCAGAGTGTTGTTAATCTGTGGAATTTGCTGCCTCAGAGAGCTGTGGAAGCTGGGACATTGAATAAATTTAAGACAGAAATAGAGTTTCTGAAACGATAAGGGGATAAGGGGTTATGGGGAACGGGCAGGGAAGTGGAGCTGAGTCCATGATCGGATCAACCATGATTGTATTAAATTGCAGCGCAGGCTCGAGAGCCCGTATGGCATCGTCCTGCTCCTATTTCTTACGCTCTTATGTTCTTATGTATCCATGTCACTGTGATGTTAGGGGGCTGGCAGTGCGATATGTTAGTTGATACGGGGACATCGGTCTCTATTACCGACCTCCCCGTACCCACCACACGACACACTATGTCGGTGGGGGGAGTAGGAGGCTCGGTCACAGTAGCCAAATTAAGTGAGGTCATTTTGTTAGAATTAGCCGGGATCCTACTACCAGTCCAATTTTTTGTTATGCCCAACATTAGGGATAGACTTATTGGAACAACTAGGAGCATTAGTAGACCCCAGGGGAAAGAAAATAGCATGGAAAAAGGCGAACGGTCAGAAAACTAATACCTTCAGGGAGAGGAGTAATTTTGATGGGCATGCAAATATGGGAATTGCCCAACTTCTTGACTGGGGGGCACTGGACAAGTGGGAAGTGATACGTCCTTACTACACAATATAAATGCACACGAGGCCCATGCTTGACAGTCTGTGACCTGTCCTTTATTCCTTAGCACTCAAGTGATGGAAGTGGGTGGAGCTTCCCCTTTTATATCTGAAGGTCCAGGTTAGGAGTGTCTCCCACAAGTTCACCATCTAGTGGTCATTGTTCTCACAGTGTACAACTTAGGTCAGATTATACATGGGTTACAATGCTGGTTGAATACATGACATCACCTCCCCCCGCCAAAGTCTTATTGGGATCACAGGTTAAGTCTCTCTGGTGGTTTACGCTCTCTTGTAGAGCGCCTGAGTTGGGGCTCTGGTTGTTGGACGCTGGCCTGAGTGTCTGCTGTTTGCGGTGCCTCAGGCCTGTCCGGACTGCCCACAGTGACTGGGATCTCCTCCCTTTGGTTCCAGTGTTCCGTCACCTGTGGTGGAGTGAACTCTATATCGTGTTCTTCCTCTGCTTCTTCTGTGGGGTTGTTGAACCTCCTTTTTGTATGATCCACGTGTTTGCGGCAGATTTGTCCATTGGTAAGTTTAACTACCAGAATCCTATTTCCCTCTTTGGCAATCACAGTGCCTGCGAGTCATTTGGGCTCTGCAGCTTAGTTGAGCACAAAAACAGGGTAATTTACATCAATACATCGTGCCCTTGCATTCCTGCTCTCGACAATTTCTTTCATGGTGGGGTGTATAAGGGATAACCGGGTTTTGAGCGTCCTTTTCATTAGCAGCTCTGCGGGTGGAACCCCTTTGAGCGAGTGTGGTCGGGATCTGTAGGCCAACAGGAGGCGTGATAACCGGCATTGTAGGGAACCCCCTTGGATTCTGAGCATCCCCTGTTTGATTATCTGCACTGCTCGTTCTGCCTGTCTGTTTGAGGCCGGCTTGAACGGTGGCGTTCTGACATGGTTAATTTCATTGCCTGCCATGAAGTCCTGGAATTCAGTGCTTGTGAAGCACGGGCCATTATCGCTGACCAAGATGTCCGGTAGACCGTGGGCGGCGAACATTGCCCGTAGACTTTCTACCGTGGCAGAGGATGTGCTTGAATTTTAAATGTCACACTCGATTCATTTGGAGTAGGCGTCTACTACAACCAAAAACATTTTCCCCATGAAAGGACCTGCGTAGTCCACATGGATGCGTGACCAAGGCTTGGCAGGCCATGGTCAGGGGCTAAGGGGGTCTTCCCTAGGCGCATTGCCCAGCTGGGCTCACGTGTTGCACCTGCGAACACAAAGTTCCAGATCTGCGTCTATCCCTGGCCACCAAACGTGTGACCTGGCAATTGCCTTCATCATGACAATGCCCGGGTGCTCATTGTGGAGTTCTCTGATAAAAACCTCTCTGCCCATCTGGGGCATGACTACGCGGTTTCCCCACAGTAGGCAATCGGCCTGAATCGAGAGTTCATCCCTGCGCCTGTGAAATGGTTTAAATTCCTCAGGGCATGCCCTGTACGTGGCTGCCCAGCCCCCATTCAGGACACATTTCTTGACTAGAGACAATAGCGGGTCTCTATTTGTCCAGACTTCAATCTGACGGGCTGTCACGGGTGAGCCTTCGCTTCAGAAAGCTTCAACAGCCATGACCATCTCAGCAGCATGCTCGGTAACCCCCACAGTGGTGGCTAGTGGGAGCCTGCTGAGTGCATTGGCGCAGTTTTCGGTGCCCGGTCTGTGCCGAATTGTATAGTCATAGGCAGCTAACGTGAGTGTCCACCTCTGTATGTGGGTCGATACGTTTGCATTTATGGCCTTGTTGTCGGCCAAAATGGACATTAGGGGTTTGTGATCTGTCTCCAGCTCAAATTTCCTGCCAAACAGGTACTGGTGCATTTTCTTTGCTGCATATACACATTTCTACCATTTCTACCTTTTCTACCATCCCGTAGCCCCTTTCTGCCTAGGACAGACTTCTGGAGGCATAAGCTACTGGCTGTAACTGACCCTTGGCATTGACATGCTGCAACACACACCCGACACCATAGGACGAAGCATCGCACGTTAACACAAGTTTCTTACATGGGTCATATAGCGTTAACAGATTGTTGGAACATAACAAATTGCGTTCTCTATTAAAAGCCCTTCCCTGGCTGTCCCCTCCGATCCATTCGCGACCTTTGCGTAGGAGCACGTGTAGCGGCTCTAGCAGCGTGCTCAATTTGGGAAGAAAGTTACCAAAATAGTTCAGGAGCCGCTGGAAAGATCGCAGCTCCGTCGTGTTATGGGGTCTGGGTGCTCTCTGGATCGCTTCCGTCTTGGACGCAGTAGAGCTGATCCCATCTGCTGCTTCCCTCATCCCCAGGAATTCTACCTCTGGAGCTAAGAAGACACACTTCGTCTTTTTCAGTCGCAGCCCTACCCGGTCCAGTCTGCGTAGCACCTCCTCCAGGTTGTGGAGGTGTTCTTCAGTATCGTAACCCGTGATGAGGATGTCGTCCTGAAAAACCACCGTCCCTGGAATCGACTTGAGGAGGCTTTCCATATTTCGTTGGAAGATCGCGGTGGCCGAGCGAATCCCGAACGGACATCAGTTATAATCAAACAACCCCTTGTGTGTCGTGATGGTGATCAGCTTCTTCGACTCACTCGCCAGCTCCTGGGTCATGTAAGCTGAGGTCAGGTCCAATTTTGAAAAAAGTTTGCCACCGGATAGCGTCGCAAAGAGGTCCTCCGCTCTTGGTAGTGGGTACTGTCTTGGAGTGACACCCGATTGATGGTGGCCTTGTAATCACCACATATCCTGACCAACCCATCCGCCTTGAGCACCGGCACAATCGGGCTCACCCAGTCACTGAATTCGACTGGCGAGATGATGCCTTCCCCCAGCAGGCGGTCCAATTTGCCTTCTATCTTTTCCCGCATCACGTACGGCACCGCTCTGGCCTTGTGGTGTACTGGCCTGGCGTCCGGGTTTATGTGAATCACTACGTTGGCCCCCATGAAAGTGCCAATGCCGGGTTGAAATAATGAGTCAAATTTGTCCAGGATCTGTGAGCATGATACTCGCTCCACAGAGGAAATTGCATTGAGATCGCCCCATTTCCAGTTCATGACAGCAAGCCAACTCCTCCCCAGTAGTGCGGGACCGTCCCCCGGGACATCCCAGAGTGGCAACCTGTTCTCCGAATCTTTGTGGGTCACGACTACCGTGGCACAGCCTAGCACCGGAATGATCTCCTTTGTGTATGTTCGTAGCTGTGCGCCAATTGCCGATAATTTTGGCCTCCTGGCCTTGGACGCCCACAACCTTTTGAACTGTTTGATACCCATCAGGAACTAGCTGGCCCCCGTGTCTAGCTCCATTGATACTGGGATGCCATTGAGGAGCACTTTCATCATTATCGGTGGCGTCCTGGTGTATGAACTGTATACGTACTCCACATGAACTCGCTGAACTTCAGCTTCCAGCGATTTCCTCCAGCGTTCATTTCTGCAGGTATTTTGCTCATCTCTGCAAACTCCGGCTGAGTGTGTGCCTCCATGCCTCCAACATGAGCTGCTGTTGGAAACAAAAGGTCCCTTGCCAGTCGATTGTCCCCAACTGCCCCTGTGATTGTCCTTGAGTGCGCCATTAACAGGTGTTGATGGCCTCATTACTGGCCGCATTGTCCCTTGCAATGGCGTGAATCACCGTTCAGCTTACCATTGTCTCTGTCGAACTCCCCCTCTGGGTTCGACTATATGTTGGGGCATGCCCGATTGCCCTTGTCTGCCTGGAGAACTGTGTGCTGCTTTAACAATGTTGAATCTCTGTCCCAACCATTCCTTAACACAGTACCTCTCGTCTGTTCTGCTAGTGGCCATGCTCGCGTGGTTTAAATCCCAGTTTCTCGTCGCCATTGATACGTCTTTACTCCACAGTATAAATGCACACGAGGCCCATGCTTGAGAGAAGGTCAGTCTGTGACCTGTCCTTTATTCCTTAGCACTCAAGTGCAGGAAGTGGGTGGAGCTTCCCCTTTTATATCTGAAGGTCCAGGTAAGGAGTGTCTCCCACAAGTTCACCACCTAGTGGTCATTGTTCTCACAGTGTACAACTTAGGTCAGATTATACATGGGTTACAATGCTGGTTGAATACATGACAGGGAGCTATCTGTGAAAGCCTAAAAGGAGTTTGGGCTACCTCAAAACAGGACTGCGGGATGGTAAAATGCGAGTCTGTAATGATCCCAGGACCTGAGCATACTTCCCACCGGCAATACCTGATAAAACCAGAAGCCGCATAGGCTGAGAGACAGATAGTGGGGGATTTACTGAAAAACAGTATACTCTGAGAGTAGAGGGAACAACAAACTCCCCTGTTTGGCCCGTGCGAAAGCCGGACGGATCATACTGGGTAACTATTGATTATACCGCCCACAATAACGTGACTTCCCGTCAACTTCCCATCTTGGCCAGCCCAGCCACAATATTTAATGGACTAAAACCAGAACACAAGGTATTTACTGTATTAGACATAGTCAACGGATTCTGGTCAGTACCCCTGGCAAAAGAGTCCCAAGATAAATCCGCCTTCACAGTCGGCGACCATTAGGATCATGCCCCGACCAAAAACAGTCCGAGGGGTGCATAAGGTACTGGGGCTCTTTAACTATTGCAGGAATTTTGTACCTAACTTCGTGGCAATCGCAGAATCAGTACAGCGGCTGGTGAAGGGGGGAAAACCATCCCTAGAAATCATAGACTGGGGCCCCGAATAGGAAGCCTTAATGTCCAGGGCTGGGACTCCCGAACATGGATCTCCCATTCCATATATAGTGATAACCAGGGAGGCTTCGATGGAGCTGTGGTGACACAAATGCATGGGGATAGGATGAGCTTACTACTTGACACAGCGACCACCAGTGGCTGTTGGCCTGTCCAGATGTGTGGCCGCACTGGATTGTGCCACATGGGCCGTCAAAGTTAGCGAACCTGTCATTATGACAAGAGAGATAATACTGCACACAAAACACACACTGGTGGAGATGTTAAATACAGGGAAGCTCTGGACCGTCTTCAACGTCCGGTGGGCAAAATGGGGAGCAGTCCTATTACCACATGATGAGTCGGTGAAGATAGTTAGGGACACTGGGGAAAACCCCACAGAGGGAATTCTGTCGGGGAGTGGGGGAGCCCCACATGTGTGGCGCACTACTCGAATGGGAAGACTCTCCGGGGAATCTGAACGAAGTACCCCTCAAACACACGGACCTTACACTCTACGTAGATGGGTCTCGACGGTATGTAAATGGCCATTCCCACACAGGATGGGCAGTGGTGGATCAGCACCTAAAGATAGTGTTGCAAGGAGCACTAGATGGAGGTCTCTCAGCTCAGGTGGCCCAATTAACCGCATTAACAGAAGCCCTGTTATTAGCTGAAGGAAAGATAGCGAACATATACACAGACAGTAGATATGCCTTTGGGGTGGTACACGACTATATGGTCGCCTGGGGAAGATGAAGATTTGTCACCTGAGGCGGCGAGGCCATCAAACATGACGGCCGAATAAAACGACTGTTGGAAGCTGCTAGTAAACCCACTAAAGCAGCCGTAATCAAGGTAAAGGCCCATCAGCGGGTGGTAGATGAGATTCAGCGGGGAAATGAAGCTGCAGACAATGCTGCCGGAGAGGTGGCTACATCTGCTGAAGTAGAACCAGTTTGCAGCTTTACCGCATAAATATAGTAAAGTTACATACAGATGTAAGTGATAGAGAAAAGAAAGAATGGAAAAGGAAGGGAGGAATACTAGGTACGGATTCAGTATGGAGGAAGGAAGGAAAGGTGCTGGCCCCGTCCTGTATAAGAAAATGCTCATGGAACTGCATCACGGCATCAACCATGCCAGGCGCAGGGCAATGATAAATAGCACCTCCCGAGACTGGTGGTGGCCAGATATGGGGCGTGACATTGTCAAGTATTGTCAACAATGTGTTACATGTGCACAGCACAACTCAAGAAGGGCCGTAAAAATAAAGATGACCCACCAACCACGGCCCCGGGGCCCATAGGAAAACATACAGATATTTCACGGGGCCACTGCCAAATTCTCGAGGATGAAAATACTGTTTGGTAATCATAGATTTGTTTACCCGATGGGCGGAAGCCTTCGCAACTCGGAATTGCACAGCCACCACAGTAGCACGGATCCTAGCGGAAGAGGTAATCCCCTGCTGGGGAATACCCACCCAAATTTATTTGGATCAAGGAACCCATTTCATGGGTCAAGTAATGGAAGAAACTTGTAAGATATTCGGCATCAAGCAGAAGTTTCACATCCCATATCACCCCCAAAGTTCTGGGATGGTAGAAAGAATGAATCGGACCCTTAAAACCACCCTGAGCAAGGCAATACAGGAAACAAGGTAGGCATGGCCTGAACTCATACCGACAATATTAATGAGGTTGTGCGCCACCCCAAAACGGACCATGGGATTTGTCATGTATGTAACCACAATGTAACACCACTGTATTACTGTATACACTCAACCTCGATGCACACCTTGACCACAAGGGGTGAACTTGTGGGTGACACTCTTTACCTGATCACACAGGTATAAAAAGGGAGGTCCCACGCAGGGTCAGCTTCTTTGGAGTCCTGTGAATAAAGAGTTAAGGTCACAGAGTGACCTTGTCCCCAGAATGTGCCTCGTGTGGTTTCATGCTGTAGAGTAAGGACTTTACATTGGCGACGAGAAACGGGAATTCACGACCCATGAGAATGGCCACCGGTAGCACAGAGGAATGGTACTGTGTTGGGGAAGACTGGGAGGATTTTGTCGAGAGGCTTCAGCAAAGCTTCGTTACGAAAGAATGGCTGGGGGATGCAGCGGCCGACAAGCGAAGGGCTCACCTTTTGACCAGCTGCGGACCAAAGACTTACGCGCTCATGAAGGACTTACTAGCACCCAAAAAGCCGGCGGACAAAACCTTTGAAGAACTAAGCAAATTGATCGGGGAGCACCTCAAACCGGCGAGTAGCATACATATGACACGACACAGATTCTACACCCACCGACGTCGTGAAGGACCGAGCATACCGGACTTCGTAGCGGACCTCCGGCGTTTGGCCAGCCTCTGTAAGTTCACAGATGCCTGCAGGGGGGAGATGCTAAGGGACTTCTTTATCGAGGGCATTGGTCATGCGGGAATTTTCCGCAAATTAATTGAGACCAAGGATTTGACCTTGGAAGCGGCGGCGTTGATAGCTCAAACTTTCATGGCGGGGGAGGAAGAGACGAAAATAATATACGCGCGCAATTCTGCCTCTAACACGCGATGAATCAGGGAGTCAACATCATCAATGCGACTCAGAGCCCCGCAAGCAGACAGGGGGAATCCAACACTCCCCAAGCAGCAATAGACACCAGAGTAGGACTTCAACAGAGACAATGACAGGCTGAACGGACATTCACACCATCACAGTGGACAATGCAGCCCGGGATGGGGCCATTGACACCCACTAATAGGGTACTTAAGAGCAGTCAAAGAGACAGTCAGTGCGGAATGCCTGGCCATAGTCCCTTTGTTCCCAACAATGGAAACTTTAACTCATGCTGGAGGTGTGGAGGAAAACACTCAGCTAGATCTTGCAGATTTCAACAGTTTGTCTGCAGGAACTGCAATCTCAGTGGCCACTTAGCTCGAATGTGCAGCAAGTCTACAACCAGACTAATATATGAGGCGGATGGACCAGAAGAGAGTTCTTTGAGGCAGGATGACTTTTGGGGCAAATCGATGGACGCCGAGGTTCAGCGGGTCCATGTGGCGAATATTAACAGTTCATACATCAAAACGCCACCAATGATGATGAGGGTTTTATTAAATGGTATCCCAGTACGCATGGAGCTGGACACTGGGGCCAACCAGTCACTCATGGGCGTTAAGCAATTTGAGAAACTATGGCCACTTAAAGCCAGTAGACCCAAATTAGCACGTATTGAGACACAATTACGGACTTACACTAAAGAAATCATTCCGGTGTTAGGCAGTGCAATGTTGGCTTTCACACACAATGAGTTAATGAATCGGATGCCGCTTTGGATTGTCCCGGGCAATGGTCCCGCACTGTTGGAGAGGAGCTGGTTAGCCGAGATAAACTAGAAATGGGGGGATGTTCGCGCAATGTCATCTGTGGCGCGAAGTTCGTGCTCACAAGTACCACAACAATTCGATTCACTATTCCAACCTGGCGTCGGGACTTTCAAAGGCACTAAAGTAGTGATACACATCACCCCAGACGCCAGGCCAGTGCACCACAAAGCCAGAGCGGTGCCGTATGTGATGCGGGAAAAGATCGAGAGCGAATTGGACTGGCTGTTGAGAGGGAGCATCATCTCACCTGTTGAATTCAGCGACTGGGCGAGCCCCATCGTTCCCGTCCTAAAAGCGGATGGCTCTGTCAGGATCTGTGGCAACTACAAGGCCACCATCAATCGGGTGCCCTTACAAGATCAATACCCGCTCCCGAGAGCGGAGGACCTCTTCACCACCCTGGCAGGCGGCAAGCTGTTCACCAAGTTAGACCTCACTTCAGCCTATATGACCCAGGAACTGGCCGACGAATCTAAACTACTGACCATCATCACCACGCACAAGGAACTGTTCATTTATAACAGGTGCCCGTTTGGCATTCGATCAGCGGCCGCGATTTTTCAATGAAACATGGAAAGCCTGCTTAAATCCAATCCTGGAATGATTGTATTCCAGGACGACATCCTCATCACGGGTCGAGACTCCGAGGAACATCTCCACAACCTAGAGGAGGTGCTATGCCGACTGGACCGGGTAGGTCTATGACTCAAGAAGTCTAAATGTGTGTTCTTAGCTCCTGAGGTTGAGTTTCTGGGCAGGAGGGTTGCTGCAGATGGGATTCGGCCCACCGAATCCAAAACAGAGGCAATTCGACGAGCACCCAGGCCCAGCAACACATCGGAGTTGCGTTCATTCCTGGGACTGTTGAACTATTTCGGGAACTTTCTGCCGAACTTGAGCACGTTGTTGGAGCCGCTACACGTGCTCCTGCGTAAGGGTTGCGATTGGTTTTGGGGGGACTGTCAGGAACGGACTTTTGATCGGGCACGAAACCTACTTTGTTCAAAATAGTTGTTGACCCTGTACGACCCCTGTAAAAAATTGGTTCTGACACGTGATGCATCGTCCTATGGGGTTGGGTGCGTGTTGCAGCAGGGCAATGCTGAGGGTCAACTACAACCTGTGGCCTATGCCTCCAGGTCGCTCTCTCAAGCAGAACGGGGATATGGGATGGTCGAGAAGGAAGCGCTCACATGTGTCTATGGTGTAAAAAAAAATGCATCAGTACCTCTTTAGTAGGAAGTTTGAATTAGAGATGGACCACAAGCCATTAACATCCCTATTGTCAGACAGCAAGGCTATCAATGCCAATGCATCTGCTCGCAGACAGCGATGGGCTCTCACGCTGGCTGCTTATGACTACTCCATCCGGCACCGGCCCGGCACTGAAAATTGTGCTGACGCACTCAGCAGGCTTCCACTGGCCACCACTGAGGGGGCAGCGGAGTAAAGCGCCGAGATGGTCATGGCTGTCGATGCCTTTGACAGCGCAGGCTCTCCCATCACAGCCCGCCAGATCAAAATCTGAACAAACAGAGATCTCCTCCTATCCCTGATTAAGAAATGTGTCCTGACTGGAGATTGGGCGCTCGCATACAGAGCATGGCCTGAGGAGGTCAGACCGTTCCACAGGTGGATGGATGAGTTCTCCATCCAAGCCGACTGCCGACTATGGGGCAGCTGGGTAGTTATGCCCCAGAAGGGCAGGGAGGCATTCATCAGGGAACTCCACAGCGAGCACCGAGGCATTGTGCTGATGAAGGCCATTGCGCTGATGAAGGCCATTGCCCGGTCACACGTTTGGTGGCCTGGAATTGATTCAGACCTGGAACACTGTGTTGGCAGGTGCACGACGTGTGCCCAACTGGGTAATGCCCCCAGGGAGGCCCCGCTCAGCCCGTGGCTCTGGCCCAGCAGGCCATGGTCACGCATTCATGTTGACTACGCGGGCCCATTCATGGGAAAGATGTTCCTTATTGTGGTAGATGCGTACTCGAAATGGATCGAGTGCATCATTCTGAATTCATGCAAGTCATCCACCACCGTGGAAAGCCTACGTGCGATCTTTGCAACCCATGGCTTGCTGGACATCCTGATTAGTGATAATAGCCCATGTTTCACAAGCTACGAATTCCGAGAGTTTATGTCGGGCAATGGCATCAACCACGTCAGGACTGCACTGTTCAAGCCGGCCTCCAATGGCCAGGCAGAACGTGCGGTCCAAATCATTAAGCAAGGTATGCTCAGGATTCAAGGACCCTCTCTACAATGCCGCCTATCGCATCTCCTGCTGGCCTATAGATCCCGACCGAACTCGCTCACGGGGGTCCCGCACGCAGAGCTACTAATGAAACGGACACTCAAAACTTGGTTGTCCCTCATCCACCCAGTCCTGACCGACATAGTTGAGGGCAAGCGCAAGTCACAAAATGAGTACCATGACCGTAATTCGAGGAGGAGATGTATTGAAATAAATGATCCTGTATTCGTCCTTAATCACGCCACGGGGCCCAAATGGCTTGAGGGCACTGTAATTGGAAAAGAGGGGAATAGGGTCATCGTGGTAAAACTCAACAATGGTCAGATATGCCGTAAGCATCTGGACCAAGTAAAAAAAAGGTTCAGCATCGACACGGAGGAACCTGAAGAAGACCATGAGATGGGGCTCACAACACTGCCAGTGAACGAGCAACAAGAGCAATCAGAAGAATGCACAGTCCCTGCGGTCAGCCCGGACAGACCGGAATCACCACAGGTGACAGACACTCACGTCAGTGTCCAACAACCAGAGCCCCAACTGCGGCGATCCACAAGGGAGCGTAGACCACCTGAAAGACTAAATCTATGATCCCAATAAGACTTTGGGGGAGGAGGTGATGTCATGTATGTAACCACAATGTAACACCACTGTATTACTGTATACACTCAACCTAGATGCACACCTTGACCACAAGGGATGATCTTGTGGGAGACATTCCTTACCTGATCACACAGGTATAAAAAGGGAGGTCCCACACAGGGTCAGCTTCTTTGGAGCCCTGTGAATAAAGAGTTAAGGTCACAGAGTGACCTTGTCCCCAGAATGTGCCTCGTGTGGTTTCATACTGTAGAGTAAGGACTTTACAGGATTAACCCCGTATGAATTCATGACCGGATGCGCAATGAGGTTACCAGGAGGAATAGTGACAGGAGGAGGCAACTTAGGACCATTATGAGATAGAATCAGGAAGTATGTGATGGAATTGAGTGAGCAGTTGAAAGGTATGCGATAGGAGGTCTGAGAAAAACAGAGAGAGGAGAACGAAGACAATGGGACAAACACCTCGGCTATAATCCCCGGGGTTGGGGCTAAGGTAATGGTTAAGGAAGTGGCAGATAAACCAGGATTCGCACCTAGGTGGAGCGGACCATATGAGATGGTAATTAGTGGAGATACATGCGCGTGCATGTATATGAAAGGTAGGGGCTGATGGAAACACTGGTCCAGCTGAAAGAATATAAGGGTACGGGGGATGGCGGAACCAAGGGTACTCCCAGTAATCCACTCCTTAAGATACGCCTTAGAGTATAAGGAGTAGAGGGACGCATTGATAGGTGGACTTTTTGGGGTACTAGGATTAATATTTGCAATACTCGGGGTATTTGTCATAATAAAATGGATCTGGGAAAGGGCGGAGAAATGGTGCAAACAATCCGGTTGAAATAGAAATGATAAGAATCTACTTGAACTCTGGGACGCCAGGCTGTAATCTCTCAACAGGAAAAATGTGGCTCGTTGCAAAGATCTTGACAGGCGCTTCAATCCTCACCAGCCTGGGAGAAGCTACCATAACACAGGGACAACTGACTGAGGAACAGCAAGGCGTGTATTACACGGATTCGGGTGACATTAATTGTGATGCTGGAAAGCTGATGGTGATGGTTGAAACAACAGTAGACTTAAAGTGCAGCATCGGATTGACGTACCTAAAACGGTATACAAAGGGCTTGAAACACCCGTGAGGACGGGCCTATACAAAGTTGACAATTTGGGTGTATTATGTAGCCTGGGGTGGGAGGGGGGGAGGTGGGGGGGCACGGGGAAGAGACAAAAACAATGCACCCGGAAGGGGGGGGTACAGATAAGGTGCGCGCCACAGTTCACTCAATTCTTAGGAGTACCTCAGCAAGGTTAGGATGAGCAGAAGTTATGCCTGTCCTCCCAATGCACGAATGGGACCAGTGGTGAGTGGTGCTGGGAGGTTGTTCCCCAAGGTAGACCCACCACCACTGCCCCATCAACTACCACAGCCCCTGTTACTACTGCTCCTCCTCTGGAACCCCTGGTCTGCCCAGATATGACCGGGTGGGCTTCGGGGGTGTTGGTGATAAAATGAACGAAAGACAGAATCCACTTCGGGGTGCGTCAGCAGGTGATAATAGTATTTCTATACCTGACAGATATAACTATCCCCAGTTTCTGTTGGCCCAGCACGGTGGCACTATATAAGAATCTGACAATACGAGCCTTGAAAGGGCCAGAATCTAACACCATGAAATTCATGGTGACCCGAAAGATGAGGAGAAAGAGGGGCATATTAGAAATGATAGGTGTGGGCTATGTGGCCAGGGTCTTAACAGTCAACACAATAGACCTTCAGGCCATAGACGGGCAAGTCAATACTTTAACCCGTACCCTAAAAAGGCTGTTAGAAAGAGGAGATGATAACAACGAGCTGCAGGCCCAACTAGGGGATGGGGCCGAACGGGAGATATTGCAGGTAGCCCACACCTTGAGAGATCATGCAAAGACCATCAATCTATTGAACGACCAAACCGCTAAGGCAAGTGTGGCCGCTTTATGTGCTGGGTATGGAGCATGGATGCTGGCCTCAGTGGAACATAATTTAGAACAGTTACAGAACGGGGAGGTCCTGGACTGGATAACTAACGATGTTTTTAAAACTTGGACGCTGGATAAAAATCCTAGCCAAGCCTGTCAGGTTGGGAGGAATAGCCACACATGGGTCCCTGAGAGTAGATGCATCACTGGCCACCAGAACATAATAGGGTTCATAGTAACCATCCCACAGTATAACCTTACTGAAGGACAAGGTCTATATAAGGTTACAAACATAGGGGAATAAGAAACAAAACACAAGTAAGGTATCACAAGCTACATCAGTATGTTATTAAAACATGGGAATAAGACCAAGGGTGTGTCTATAATGGATTGTTATAAGAATAACCAGGTTGTGTTATGCCGAGAGTCATTTCAGGAGGGCGAGGATGACTGTGGATACGGCCAAGCGAAGGGATGCGTCCTAAGCATCACATCATGGGCGTGGGACAATGAAACCACGGCAGCATCACAAGGAAACGGGCAGTGATGCGTCAGCACAACAGCCACTAACCTGACTGTGGGAGGGGAAATAACATGCCCCATTGGATGCCCTAACTTCTGTCTGAAACCTAAAAACAAAATCAAAATAAAAGGATATACAATATACCCCAAACTGGAGGAAGAAATCGTCAACAGAACGGTGGTAGATACAATAAAAGCGGGGTATAAAGGTTTTGAGGAGCCACAAGGAAAACCGATACCTAAGTTGAGTGAAGAACAGTTGACACTGGAAAGGAGTGTGTTTGAACAACAATTTAAATACGTTGTCTTGGAGGAACAAATCGAAAAACTACAAAAGGACACTGACATAGAACTGGCTGAACTGCTGTGGTATGCTCAGTTCTACAACTTTGGACTGAATTTGCACATACACCCTTGGATTAGAATTATATCCCATGTGTTCGTCAAAGTGGGACTGATACTCCTGGCAGAATGTGCAGGCAGACACAAGAGGCGCAGAATAAAAACCTTGGCAAGGACCATTAACAAAGAACAGGGGAAGCCTTTGCGAGGGCCACATAAGGAGAAGCAACCACAACAACGGCACGAGTACCTGATATGAGTCGTGAGTGTCCCAATCCTATCTCCTGAACACCGAAACCGGGGTGGGAGACACATGAATCAAGATAGAGAAGGGAAAATTATTGGTCAGGGTTGGTATTTGGGGTACCATCTGACCAAATGGGGGATTGTAGAAAAAAAATTAAGTCGAGGGAACCTAATTAATCAAAGGGGATCTAATTAAGTAAAGTTGAAAGCCAAAAGCAAAGGCTGTAAGAAAAAAAAGAAATAAGTGCTACGAAACACAGGAAAAATGTTAAAACTACAACCCTCAGGTAGATAAATCTCCTTATCACAGTATAAACCAGACTGTTGGGCCAAGGCTGGGTCACATGGGTAGTAAGAGATTATGGGAAACAAAGGAGGATTGAGAAAAATCTTAGCTGGTTGAGAGCAGATCAGCCACGAGGAGAAGAGTCCGCAGACCTGAGAATGATGTAGCACATAACTTATCAGATAAAAGGCGCACAGGTGAGGTAATGAAGCTTGCTGTCAATATAATTGTATTAACCAATTAATATTTGTAATCATAATAGTTAGGCGAACCTTTGTGACGCGGCAGGGAAACAGCAAATGAAAGCTTCCGCACAGAATCTCACGATTTTGTATGTATTCTGACTGAATAAAACTAGCAGCCCCGAAGCTGCACAGGAAGAAATGCTGGTTTGGGTCACCGAGTTACTGAACTCATGTAGAAGCTGTCTCTCCCTCGATCGAATAATTAATAAACGATTCTTTTCTCCAAAACAGACTTGTGTTGAGTATCTTTGCAATACTCCACAGCACTACCAAACATGGAAGTGTGGCAAAAAGTGAGGATGCTACCAATTGACTGCAACAGGACATAGATAGGCTGGCAGAATGTGTAGACATGTGGCAGATGGAATTTAATACAGAGAAGTGCGAGGTGATGCATTTTGACAGAAGGGATAGGGAGAGCCAATATAGACTTAATGGCACAGTTCTAAAGAGTGTGCAAGGACAGAGGGACCTGGAGGTTCATGTGCATATGTCTTTGAAGGTGCCAGGACATGTTGTAAGCATCGGCGTAAACATCGATACAGACTTCAGGATTTTGGACTTTAAGTTTTGGCCATTACTTTTTCATATTGCAGAAGAGCTTACAGCATGACTGGGACAGGCCCAGGCATGTTCCACAGCAATACACATCAGGTGGGCGGGGATAATCTGGGATGGCTGAAAGCAGATGGAGGAACCTTTTGTCATGTAATGGGAAACCATCAGTGAGAGATCAGGTAAACTGGTCAGTGCTCAAGCCATCGAAAAAACAGAGCTCCGGAGCACGGGAACCTCAGGACAAAGGAAGCTATTTGGCCACCCACTCTTGTTGGAGCCTTTATCCCCAGGAAGAGCCCGGTAACAAAGGCACAGGCCAAAGATGTGATTCATTGCTCTTTAGTTGGAATGCCACAGGCAAAGGACTGTTTTTTGGCACGAGGATTCAGCAAGCATTTTTTTCGGGTATAGGAGACAGTTTGCTGCCATCTCACTCCCTCTTCTACGCTTGCTTGCTTCATTCAACACAGTCAAGGACTGAGCACTCTGTCTGGGACAGAGAGAAGAAACCTTAATCTATGAGCAAAGAGAGCCTTGCTATTTCGACTGGGAAGCTGACCTTTAGGCTGGACTTGGAAACCACAGATTGGTACAGAACCAGAAGATACGCCTCCTCGGGGGAAGCAGCGAGTAAGCCAGAGGGGTAACTGGTGAGCATTATCCTAGCCCACACATCCTTTAGACCACCGCATAGTGTGGGGTGTCGTGTGTCCCAACCAAGCCTTAGGAGTTTAATCGGGAGATTCTGCGCAGATCATAGGCGTATGCACAGTCTGTTGGACAGATTCAGTGGTGCCCCATTGAGCTGAGCAGGGGTATTTTAGTTGTAGGTACTTTGCGATAGAGGCCTGTTCAGATGGGCCAGTGTTGTGTGTTGTACTGCGATTGTTTTACGCCACTAGGGTGCGTTTTACTGGAAGCAGGTGTATGCTTTAATTTGAATAAAAGCATTGTGATGGTTGAGACCGAAAGATCTGTCTATAACTGAGTATTCTGTTCACTACTGTAATTCCCGGGGTCTAGAACTGTTGTAAGGAGGGTGATTCGAAACCACCAAGGGCAAAACCACTTACAATATTGAGAGTGTAATTAGCAAAGCATATGGGATCTTGGGCTTCATAAATAGAGGTGTAGAGTACAAAAGCAGGGAAGTTATACTGAAAACTTTGGTTAGGCCACAATTAAAGTATCGCGCCCAGTTCTAGTCACCACACTTTAGAAAAGATGTGAAGGTCTTTGAGAGGATGCAGAGGAGATTTACCAGAACGGTTCCAGGGTTGAGGGATTTTAGCTACAAGGTTAAATTGGAGAAGCTGGGGTTGTTCTCCTTGGAGCAAAGAGTTGAGGGGAGATCTGATAGAGGTGTACAAGATTATGATGGGTTTGGATAAGGCTGTCCCCATTAGCTGATGGTACAAGGACTAGGGGACACGGTTTTAAGGTTCTGGGAAAGAGGTTCGGGGGGGATGTGCAGAAGAACTTTTTTATGCAGCGAGTGGTAATGACCTGCAACTGCTGCCAATGAGGGCGGTGGAAGCGGAGCGATTAAATGATTTCAAAAGGAAATTGGATAGGCACTTGAGGAAAGTAAACTTGCTGGGATAAAGCCGGGTAATGGGACTGACTTGATTGCTCTACAGAGCGATGGCATGGATTCGATGGGCCGAATAGCCCCCTTCTGTGCCGTAATGACTCTATGGGGTCAAAATTGATCACAGGCAAGTTCCGCCCATTTACCGTCGAAAAGGCCGCTAAGATCCTGATGGTACTTTGGGTGGAACTTTGATCAAAAAAGGAGGAAAAAAGCACCCGGCACAAAAATGGGCATAACATGCTGATTCTGGTCAGTAGTGGGGATTCTGGGCGGCAAATGGAATCCTGGAGAAAGTTACGTCGAGGCTGGAGTTGGGCCTAGGGAGGGGGGAAACACACAAAAAAAAAAGTCAAAAAATAACAAAAAAAATCACAAAACCTTCAGAGGACCCTTTAATTCAAAATCGCTGCAAAAGAAAGAGAGAGAAAAATCTCACTTACCTTTTCTTGCCGGTCTTCATACCTACCGTCCAGGTAAGACCTGCTCTCACATGGCGGTCTTTTCTCCTGCAGGAGCGGAGGACCGCTCGGATGAATCTCGGGTGGGAGGATTTTCTTGGCGTTGCACGCCAGCGGACGCTCCCCAGCGGTCCTTCCAAACCGCCAGTGTGAGGGCGTCACCAATTGCCCACGGAGGGGAGAGCCCCGAAAAAACGAGGAAACCACCGAGAAAACTTGGCGGAAGAACCATCAATTTCAGCCCCCTGAACTCTAAATACTTTTTGGAGTCTTTGAAGAGTTGATATCTTCACTTTATCTCTTTCTTCTGACTCCCCTCTTAATATCAAGCAATCCCAGGTCAGGTTCTAATATCTTGAGATCTTGGAGAGGATGCAGATGAGATTTACTAGAATGGTACCAGGGATGAGGGACTTCAGTTATCTGGAGAGGTTTAAAAAAAACTCCTTAGAGCAGCGAAGGTTAGGAGGAGATTTAATAGAGGTGTTCAAAATTTTGAGGGGTTTTGATAGCATAAATAAGGAGAAACTGTTTCCATTGGCAGGAGGGTCGGTAACCAGAGGACACAGATTTCTGGTGATTAGTAAAAGAACTGAGGAGGACACAAAAAATCTGCAAAAGGACATAAGACAGGCTAAGTGAGTGGGCAAAAATTTGGCAGATGGAGTATAATGGTGGAAAGTGTGAGGTCATGCACTTTGGCAGAAAAAAATCAAAGAGCAAGTTATTATTTAAATAGAGAAAGATTGCAAAGTGCTGCAGTACAGTGGGACCTGGGGGTACTTGTGTATGAAACACAAAAGGATAGTATGCAGGTACAGCAAGTGATTAGGAAGGCCAATGGAATCTTGGCCTTTATTGCAAAGGGGATGGAGTATAAAAGCAGGGAAGTCTTGCTACAGCTATATAGGGTATTGGTGAGGCCACATCTGGAATACTGTGTGCAGTTTTGGTTTCCATATTTACGAAAGGCAGTTCAGAGAAGATTCACTAGGTGATTCCGGAGATGAGGGGGTTGACTTATGAGGAAAGGTTGAGTAGGTTGGGCCTCTACTCATTGGAATTCAGAAGAATGAGAGGTGATCTTATCGAAACATATAAGATTATGAGGGGGCTTGACAAGGTGGATGCAGGGAGGATGTTTCCACTGATGGGGGAGACTAGAACTAGAGGGCATGATCTTAGAATAAGGGGCCGCCCATTTAAAATAGAGATGAGGAGAAATTTCTTCTCTCAGAGGGTTGTTAATCTGTGGAATTCGCTGCCTCAGAGAGCTGTGGAAGCTGGGACATTGAATAAATTTAAGGCAGAAATAGACTTTCTCAAATCTATTCTTTCTTACCACTTTCTTACCACTTTGGTAGTAAAAACAGAGAGACAGACTATTATCTGAATGGTGACAGATTAGGAAAAGGGGAGGTGCAACGAGACCTGGGTGTCATGGTACATCAGTCATTGAAGGTTGGCTTGCAGGTACAGCAGGCGGTTAAGAAAGCAAATGGCATGTTGGCCTTCATAGCGAGGGAATTTGAGTACAGGGGCAGGGAGGTGAGGCCACACCTGGAGTATTGTGTACAGTTTTTGTCTCCTAACTTGAGGAAGGACATTCTCGCCATTAAGGGAGTGCAGCGAAGGTTCACCAAACTGATTCCCGGAATGGCGGGACTGACATAGAAAGAAAGACTGGATCAACTGGGCTTGTATTCACTGGAGTTCAGAAGAATGAGAGGGGATCTTATAGAAACGTTTAAAATTCTGACGGGTTTAGACACGTTAGATGCAGGAAGAATGTTCCCAATGTTGAGGAAGTCCAGAACCAGGGGTCACAGTCTAAGGATAAGGGGTATGCCATTTAGGATCGAGATGAGGAGAAACTTCTTCACCCAGTGAGTGGTGAACCTGTTGAATTCTCTACCACAGAAAGTTGTTGAGGCCAATTCACTAAATATATTCAAAAAGGAGTTAAATGAAGTCCTTACTACTAGGGGGAATCAAGGGGTATGGCGAGAAAGTAGGAACGGGGTACTGAAGTTGCATGTTCAGCCATGAACTCATTGAATGGCGGTGCAGGCTAGAAGGGCCGAATGGCCTACTCCTGCACCTATTTTCTATGTTTCTATAAGGAGATAAGGGGTTATGGGGACCAGGCATGGAAATGGAGCTGAGTCCATGATCAGATCAGCCATGATCTTATTGAATGGCGGAGCAGGCTTGAGGGGCCGTATGGCCTACACCTGCTCCTATTTCTTATGTTCTTATGTTCTAACTAGATGCGAGATGAGATCAGATAGAACTACTGTACAAAGAGGGGAGGAATGGACAGATCAGATAGAACTACTGTACACATTCAATGTCGCCTCAGTTCCTGTATCCAGCTGGAGATTATATCCGATTTCCGGACCCCTTGTTTTTTAATTAAGCCATGGCCAGATTTTCCGAATAAAATGTTGCATTTGCAACCTTATCAAGAAACAGTGATCGTTGCTAAAAAAAAAACTGCTCAAAATTATCATGAGGAACTTGCCTGGATGAGTGCAGCTCCAACAACACACAAGTTCGACCCAAAACCATCCAGGACAAAGCAGTCCGCTTGATTGGCACCCCATCCACTACCTTCAAGATTCACTCCCTCCACCACCATGGTACCGTGGCTGCAGTGTTTACCATCTACAAGATGCATTGCAGCAACTCACCATGGATTCTTCGGCAGCACTTTCCAAACCCGCGACCTCTACCACCTAGAAGGATAAAGGCAGCAGGCGCATGGGAACACCACCACCTCCACGTTCCCCTCTAAGTCACACACCATCCTGACTTGGAAGTATATCGCCATTCTTTCATCGTCGCTGGGTCAAAATCCTGGAACTCCCTCCCTAACAGCACTGTGGGAGTACCTTCACCACAAGGACTGCAGCGGTTCAAGGCTCACCACCACCTTCTCAAGGGAAATTATGGATGGGCAATAAATGCTGGCCTTGCCAGCGACGCCCACACCCCAGAACGAATTTTGAAAAATCTGTTGGCATCTCACACTGTTTCCCCTCAGGCTTTCTCTCTCTGCTCTCACAAGTTTATGATGATTAGTTCTGTGATCTGTCGCACCTGCTAACAGCTTGGTACCATAACATTGGTGCTTGCAGTTATTGGTGCAACAAAACAAGCTCCAGACCAAGTGCTACCGCCTTTCTGTAACAAAGCTAGGCTGGTGTAAGTCACTGACCTCTTGTGTTAATTGTCAGACCTCTGACCAATGCACATCTACCTTGTCTGCTTATATACCAATTAAAGCAAAAATGACAGAATGGCACTAACCAAGCAGCATTGACATTGAAACTTCAACTGCTAATGCAGCTTTTTATATATAAAAAAGGAAACTTGCTTCTTCTGTAACCCTTTTTTAAAACATTAAAGAATTGTGCTGAACTTTAGTATCTTTTAAATTTACTTTGTCTTTATTAGTTGATGCAACATAAATAAAACATGAATAACGGGACCATTGGGAATCTGGTTTGGAGAGCGTGACAGAGGAAATAGTGCGAAGGAGCTGATTAACATGCACAGTTGAAAGAACAGTGGCTGAAAAGATTTGATTTAATGAGAGTCTCACTGCTGCTAATGAAGCACCTCTAAGAATCAGAATCAACCTAATTTTCTTTGGAACATCAATTGATCAACACAAAAATAAACAGAACAGAAATAGAAGACAAAAGGGCTGTTAATCATAATTCTGTCTCATGGTCTTTTCTTTATTTGGAAAAAATGTTTTATTATCTTACATCAGTGCAGTGAGGAATGACTGATACACCAGACCTATGCTTATTACTCCAAATCCCTACTCTAACTCGGCACTACTTCTCAGCCTTCAAAATCTCTGCGGCTCTCGTCCACCTTCAATTCGTCTTCCTCAACAAAATCTTCTTTCTCCACCATCCCAATCATTCCCCTGGTACAGCCCCTATCTTTACTCCCTAAAACCAAGGTGCACAGACTTAAGCGTACTAGATGCCTTAGACGTCCATCGCCCAATCTGGCTCAACTTAATGAAGCTTTATTGCGCCATGCTCCCCTTTAACAAAAACCTTCTGATATTCTAACATCATCTTGGAGGGCAAAAACAATCTGACCCTTGACCCCTCTGTTTTCCGTTAACTACCGCTTCATCACCAAGCTCCAATACCTCTCCAAAGTCCTTGATCACCTCCCAGATCTGTGCCCATCTCACCCACAACTCCATGTGAATTTCTCAGAACAGGTTTCTGCCCCTCCTACACCGAAATAGCTAAACCAAAGTTGTGACTATAATGCATTACCTTCCTCACTCTCTCTGCAGCCTTTGACACAGTTGACCACATCATCCAATGCCTCTCTTCTGTAGTTCAGCTTGGTGGGACTGCCTATGCTGGATTCCATTCCAACCGATCCAATTGTAGTCAGGACATTTCTAGGAATGGCTTCCCTTCCCACCATTTTCTTGGGAGTCTCCCAAAGTTCCATTCTTGACCCCCTCCTCTTCTTTATCTGCATGCTGCTCCATGGTGATATTACATGCAGACATGGGATCAGTTTCCACATGTATACAAATAACTCTCAGCTCTACCTCCCCATGGCTTGTCAGGCTGCTTTTCCAAAATCTAGACTTAGATGAGCTAAATATTTGGCAGGACAAAGCCATTGTCAACGTCATCTTCTTCAATCCCAGCACAAACTCTGTACTGGGATTTGAAAATGGATTACTCATGACGACGCCCGGCGAGCAGGTGAGACTCTGACCAGGTGACCAGGACATCACCCCTGCCCCCCTCCTGCGGTGGGCCTACATCCCTCCAGCGGCACTGGCTCGGACGATGACATAGTCGAGCAGGTGCCAGTGTTTGGAGCGAGGATGTTGCCATGATGCCTTGTATTTGTCCCTCTGGTGGAACAGGGTGTTGGTGATGAGAAGTTCATGTTCTAGGCATTCTGTCATCTTCTTCAATGTCAGCACTGACACCATCCTCCTCTCAGGCTAGTGGCTCTGTTGAATAACAATGCTTGCAACCGTGGCATCCTATGTGACCCCGAGTTGAGTTTCCAACCCATATTTTCACCATCGCAAAGGCAGCTTACTTCCACATCAACCCATACACTGCTCAAACCCTCAGCCATGCCTTTTTCACCTCCATACTAACTAGCTCCAATGCTTTCTTGGCCAGTCTCCCATCCGCAAACCTGCATGAACTTATCTGAAACTTTGCTGCTTCTATCCTATCCTGCACCGCACAACAATCACCCTGTGCTCACTGACCTACATTGGCTCCCAGTCCTCCAGTGCCTCAAATGTAATATTTCCTCCTTGTGTTTAAATCTTTGCATTGCTGTGTAATGCCCTCCAGTCCTATATCACCTCCCCTGTTGCATTCATACTCTATTTGTTACAGCTCACTGGATGGGCATTAGGACCCTGCGGGAGCTATTCACAGTTGCTATACTCATGCTGGCTCATGCCGGTTTGGGACTCCATTTTGGGTTGTATAAAAGCACAGTTAAGTTAAGTTACATTTCTCCTGGCTCAGTTTGTCAAATATTTACGCATACACAATATAATTTGGCGCGAGGATGACACAAATGAACCTCCCTAACCCCCCACCTATCCTCTCCACACCCGGGGACCCTCCAATTCCATGGCTGAGATGGATAAAATGTTTTTCTACCTACATTACGGCGAGTGGGTTAGACGGTGACAACGTAACACCAGCTTGCCGCCATGCAATACTTATCCATAGCATCGACGCTGAAGGCCAACGCATCTTTGGCCAAATCGAAGACATGGAGTCCTACGACAAAACGGTAAGCACCCTAGAGAACTTTTTTGGGCCAAAGAAAAGTATCGTGATGGAGAGATACCAATTTCGTAAAAGGGGGCAAGAGAACGGTGAACCAGTCAAACAGTACATCATTTCATTAATTGAACTGCCTACTATGTGTAACTTTGGAGCACTTACAGAGGAAATGATCAGGGATCAAATTATTGAGAAAACAACAATCCCCTGCATTCGGGAACGCTTGCTAATGGAGGATGATAAATTGACATGAGACAAAGCAACTTATTTGGCTATCCAAATCGAATCAGCACTTTCCAATTCAAAAGTGATCAGATCCCCTGCTCCCCCTGTGCAGCAGACTGCAGCTACAGCCCATGTGCAAGGCATTCGTCCAAAGAGGAAATTACAGCAGAGACCAAGGGCTAGACTATGCCACCCAGTACGGGTCACGGGTCTAACTTCCACTGCTTTAACTGTGGGGACAAATTACACTCAGCAAAGAGTCCTAACTGCCCTGCACGTGGGAAGAAATGCTCTGCATGTGGTAAAATGAACCATTTTGCTAGTATCTGTCGCTTATCGCAGCATATTTGACATGTGGACAACCCCGATGGCGATAAACTCAGTATGGTTTACACTGTTAGTGACATTTCGCACATCAGTTCGGGCAAATTCAAAGACTGTGAGGCAAACATTGACGGCACATCCTGCTGACTCCTCATTGACCTTGGAGCCAAAGTCTCCATATTGAGCGAGGCTGTGTACAAAGCCCATTTTACGCAGTGTCAACTGCAGCCCGCAACTTCCATTCTATATGTGTACTCCAACTACAAATTTGAGGTACTGGTGGTCATATCTGTCCCGATATACTACAAAGACATAACATTGGAGAACTTTTCCTTTTATGTCGCAAAGAGACGAAGCCTCATGGGTGTTGACCTTTTTGACAAGTTGGGTTCAAAATTTACAACCAAACCGGCAAACCTATGTACAAGGTGGACTTTGACAAACAGTATCCCTCAATCTTCACAGGGTTCGGAGTGACAACAAAATTCTGCCATCGTCCCCACAGTGACCCTTCCGTCAAACTGGTTACACAGCGACTGCGGCATTTTCCATTCGCGGTTCGCGACCAAGTATCCGCAGAATTAACGTGACTCGAATCTCGGAATCACTGAGAGCATCGACTCCTCACCCTGGATCTCGAACTTAGTTATTGCTTGGCGTAAAAATTGGGAGATCCACCTATGCATCAACCTGAAAGAGGTCAACAAGGCCATCATCCCCGACAAGTCTCCTCTTCTACGCGCACATTGCCGAACCACTTCACAAGTTGCTGCGCAAGGATGTTCCTTGGGAATGGACAGATTCCCAGGCTCAGGCATTCACCACACTTAAGGAGAAAATCACATCCCCTCCTATCCTCGCGCAATTTGATCCGAATGTCACTACGTACGTCACCATGGATGCATCAGGCACCGCCATGGATGATGTCATGTATTCAACTATCATTGTAACCCATGTATAAGCTGATCTAAGTTGTACACCTTGAGGACATTGACCACAAGGGGTGAACTTGTAGGAGACACTCCTAACCTGGACTCTCAGATATAAAAGGGGAAGTTCCACCCACCTTCATCACTTGAGATCTTAGTAATAAAGGTAACTGGTCACAGAGTGACCTTCTCTCAAGTATGGGCCTCGTGTGCATTTATACTGTATAGTAAGGACATATCATTGGTGACGAGAAACTGGGATTTAAACCACGCGTGCATGGCCACCAGCAGCACAGAAGAGAGGTACTGTGTTGGTGATGATTGGGACGACTTTATTGAGAGACTACAGCAAAGTTTTGTCACTAAGGAATGGTTGGGACAGGATTCGGCTGACAAACGCAGGACTCATCTCCTGACGGTTTGTGGATCCAGAACTTATTCCCTGATGAAGGACCTTCTAGCGCCAGAGAAGCCGGTGGACAAGACGTTTGAAGAGCTCAGTAAGTTGATTGGGGAACATCTTAAACCGGCGAGCAGCATGCACATGGCGAGACACTGGTTTTACAAGCACCGGCGGCGAGAAGGGCAAAACGTTCCAGACTTCGTGGCAGATCTCCGGCGACTGGCGAGCCTATATAAGTTCCCAGATGCATGTAGAGAGAAGATGCTGCGAGACTTCTTCATTGAGGGCATCGGGCACGCTGGGGTTTTCAGGAAACTGATTGAGACCAAAGACTTGACCTTGGAAGCAGCGGCTCTGATAGCCCAGACATTTATCTCATGGGAGGAAGAGACCAGAATGATGTATGACAAAAATCTTGGCTCAAATGTGGCAAACAGGAAGTCAACATTGTTAACGCGACACACAGTTCTCGAGGCAGACAAGGGCAACCGGACAGGCCCCAGCATGTAGTCGAACCCAAAGGGGGAATTCAACAGAGACAATGGCTAGCTGAACGGCGATTCACGTCATCGCAATGGACAATGCGGCCAGTAATGGGGCCATCAACACCTGTTAATGGTGCGCTTAAGGATAGTTACAGAGACAGTCAGAGACGATCGACTGGTAATGGACCTTTTGTTTCCAACAACGGAGCCTCCAGCTCATGCTGGAGGTGTGGAGGCAAACACCCAGCCAGAGCTTGCAGGTATCAGCAATATACCTGCAGAAACTGCAACGTCAGCAGTCACTTGGCGCGTATGTGCAGGAAGCCTGCAGCCAGGTTGATGTACGAGGAGGACGGGCCCGATGTAAGCCCTACGAGGCCAAATGAATACTGGGGGAAATCGCTGGAAGCTGAAGTTCAGCGAGTTCATGTGGAGCACATATGCAGTTCATATACCAGGACGCCACCGATAATGATGAAAGTGCTCCTCAATGGCATCCCAGTAATAATGGAGTTAGACACGGTAGTCGTGACCCACAAAGATTCGGAGAACAGGTTGCCACTCTGGATTGTCCCGGGGGACGGTCCTGCACTACTGGGGAGGAGTTGGCTTGCTGTCATGAACTGGAAATGGGGCGATGTCAATGCAATTTCTTCTGTGGAGCGAGTATCATGCTCACAGATCCTGGACAAATTTGACTCATTATTTCAACCCGACATTGGCACTTTCATGGGGGCCAAGGTAGTCATCCACATAAACCGAACGCCAGGCCAGTACACCACAAGGCCAGAGCAGTGCCGTATGTGATGTGGGAAAAGATAGAATGCGAATTGGACCGTCTGCTGAGGGAAGGCATCGTCTCGCCAGTCGAATTCAGTGACTGGGCGGGCCCGATCGTGCCGGTGCTCAAGGCGGATGGGTCAGTCAGGATATGTGGTGATTACATCAATCGGGTGTCACTCCAAGACCAGTACCCGCTACCGAGAGCGGAGGACCTCTTTGTGACGCTATCCGGTGGCAAACTTTTTTCAAAATTGGACCTGACCTCAGCTTACATGACCCAGGAGCTGGCGAGTGAGTCGAAGAAGCTGACCACCATCACGACACACAAGGGGTTGTTTGAGTACAACAGATGTCCGTTCGGGATTCGTTTGGCCGCTGCGATCTTTCAGCGAAATATAGAAAGCCTTCTCAAGTTGATTCCAAGGATGGTGGTTTTTCAAGACGACATCCTCATCACGGGTCGCAATACTGAAGAACACCTCCACAACCTGGAGGAGGTGCTACGCAGACTGGACCGGGTAGGTCTGCGACGAAAAAGGCGAAGTGCGTCTTCTTAGCTCCAGAGGTAGAATTCCTGGGGAGGAGGGTAGCAGCAGATGGGATCAGAACTACTGCGTCCAAAACAGAAGCGATCCAGAGAGCACCCAAACCCCGTAACACGACGGAGCTGCTTTCGTTTCTGGGGCTCCTGAACTATTTTGGTAACTTTCTTCCCAAATTGAGCACGCTGTTAGAGCCGCTACACATGCTCCTACGCAGAGGTCGCGATTGGGTCTGGGGGCACAGCCAGGAAAGGGCTTTTGATAGAGCACACAATTTGTTATGCTCCAACCAACTGTTAACATTATATGGCCCGTGTAAGAAGCTTGTTTTAATGTGCGATGCGCCGTCCTATGGGGTCGGGTGTGTGTTGCATGTGACTGCCAATGGTCAGTTACCGCCGGTAGCTTATGCCTCCAGAAGTCTGTCCCAGGCAGAAAGGGGCTACGGGATGGTATGAAAGGAAGCGCTAGCATGTGTATATGCAGTAAAAAAAAATGCACCAGTACCTGTTTGGCAGGAAATTTGAGCTGGAGACAGATCACAAACCCCTAACGTCCCTTTTGGCTGACAACAAGGCCACAAATGCAAATGCATTGGCCCGCATACAGAGGTGGGCACTCACATTAGCCGCCTATGACTACACAATTTGGCACAGACCGGGCACTGAAAACTGCGCCGATGCACTCAGCAGGCTGCTACTAGCCACCACGGAGAGGGCAACTGAGCATGATGCTGAGATGGTCATGCCTGTTGAAGCTTTCGAAAGCGAAGGCTCACCTGTGACAGCCCGTCAGATTAAAGTCTGGACAAATAAAGACCTGCTACTGTCTTTAGTTAAGAAATGTGTCCTGAATGGGGACTGGGCAGCCACATAAGAACATAATAACATAAGAATTAGGAACAGGAGTAGGCAATCTAGCCCCTCGAGCCTGCTCCGCCATTCAAAAAGATCATGGCTGATCTGGCCGTGGACTCAGCTCCACTTACCCGCCCGCTCCCCATAACCCTTAATTCCCTTATTGGTTAAAAATCTATCTATCTATGATTTGAATACATTCAATGAGCTAGCCTCAACTGCTTCCTTGGGCAGAGAATTCCACAGATTCACAACCCTCTGGGAGAAGAAATTCCTTCTCAACTCGGTTTTAAATTGGCTCCCCCGTATTTTGAGGCTGTGCCCCCTAGTTCTAGTCTCCCCGACCAGTGGAAACAACCTCTCTGCCTCTATCTTGTCTATCCCTTTCATTATTTTAAATGTTTCTATAAGATCACCCCTCATCCTTCTGAACTCCAACAAGTAAAGACCCAGTCTACTCAATCTATCATCATAAGGTAACCCCCTCATCTCCGGAATCAGCCTAGTGAATCGTCTCTGTACCCCCTCCAAAGCTAGTATATCCTTCCTTAAGTAAGGTGACCAAAACTTCATGCAGCACTCCAGGTGCGGCCTCACCAATACCCTGTACAGTTGCAGCAGGACCTCCCTGCTTTTGTACTCCATTCCTCTCGCAATGAAGGCCAACATTCCATTCGCCTTCCTGATTACCTGCTGCACCTGCAAACTAACTTTTTGGGATTTCATGCACAAGGACCCCCAGGTCCCTCTGCACCGCAGCATGTTGTAATTTCTCCCCATTCAAATAATATTCCCTTTTACTGTTTTTTTTCCCCAAGGTGGATGACCTCACATTTTCCGACATTGTATTCCATCTGCCAAACCTTAGCCCATTTGCTTAACCTATCTAAATCTCTTTGCAGCCTCTCTGTGTCTTCTACACAACTCGCTTTCCCACTAACCTTTGTGTCATCTGCAAATTTTGTTACACTACACTCTGTCCCCTCTTCCAGGTCATCTATGTATATTGTAAACAGTTGTGGTCCCAGCACCGATCCCTGTGGCACACCACTAACCACCGATTTCCAACCCGAAAAGGACTCATTTATCCCGACTCTGCTTTCTGTTAGCCAACCAATTCTCTATCCATGCTAATACATTTCCTCTGACTCCGCATACCTTTATCTTCTGCAGTAACCTTCTGTGTGGCACCTTATCGAATGCCTTTTGGAAATCTAAATACACCACATCCATCGGTACACCTGTATCCACCATGCTCGTTATATCCTCAAAGAATTCCAGTAAATTAGTTAAACATGATTTCCCCTTCATGAATACATGTTGCGTCTGCTTAATTGCACTATTCCTATCCAGATGTCCCACTATTTCTTCCTTAATGATAGCTTCAAGCATTTTCCCCACTACAGATGTTAAACTAACCGGCCTATAGTTAACTGCCTTTTGTCTGCCCCCTTTTTTAAACAGAGATGTTACATTAGCTGCTTTCCAATCCGCTGGTACCTCCCCAGAGTCCAGAGAATTTTGGTAGATTATAACGAATGCATCTGCTATAACTTCCGCCATCTCTTTTAATACCCTGGGATGCATTTCATCAGGACCAGGGGACTTGACTACCTTGAGTCCCATTAGCCTGTCCAGCACTACCTCCCTAGTGATAGTGATTGTCCCAAGGTCCTCCCTTCCCACATTCCCGTGACCAACAATTTTTGGCATGGTTTTTGTGTACGGGGCATGCCCTGAGGAATTTAAACCGTTTCATGGGCGCAAGGATGAACTCTCGATTCAGGCCGATTGCCTACTGTGGGGAAACTGAGTAGTCATGCCCCAGATGGGCAGAGAGGTGTTTATCAGAGAACTTCACAATGAGCACCCGGGCATTGTCATGATGAAGGCAATTGCCAGGTCACATGTTTTGTGGCCAGGGATAGGTGCAGACCTGGAACTTTGTGTTCGCAGATGCAACACGTGTGCTCAGCTGGGCAATGCACCCAGGGAAGCCCCCCTCAGCCCCTGGTCCTGGCCCGCCAAGCCACGGTCACGTATCCATGTGGACTACGCAGGTCCTTTCATGGGAAAAATGTTTTTGGTTGTAGTAGACGCCTACTCCAAATGGATTGTGTGCGCCATTTTAAATTCAAGCACATCCTCTGTCACGGTAGAAAGTCTACGGGCAATGTTCGCTGCCCATGGTCTACCGGATGTCTTGGTCAGCAACAATGGCCCATGCTTCACAAGCACTGAATTCCAGGACTTCATGGCAGGCAATGGAGTCAACCATGTCAGAACGGCATCGTTCAAGCCGGCCTCAAACAGCCAGGCGGAACATCAAACAGGGGATGCTCAGAATCCAAGAGGGTTCCCTACAAAGCCGCTTATCACGCCTCCTGTTGGCCAATAGTTGACCACACTCGCTCACAGGGGTTCCACCCGCAGAGCTGCTAATGAAAAGGATGCTCAAAACCAGGTTATCTCTTATACACCCGACTATGAAAGAAATTGTTGAGAGAAGGCGTCAGTCACAATGTGCCTACCATGACAGGAATGCGAGGGCTTGATGTATTGATGTCTATGACCTTGTTTTTGTCCTTAATCACGCTGTATGGCCCAAATGGCTTGCAGGCACTGTGATTGCCAAAGAGGGGAAGAGGGTTTTGGTAGTTATACTTACCAATGGACAAATCTGCCGCAAACACCTGGATCAAACGAAAAGGAGGTTCAGCAACCCCATAGAAGAAGCAGAGGAAGAACACGACGTAGAGTTTACTCCACCACAGGTGACCGAACACCGTAACCAAGTGGAGGAGAGCTCAGTCACTGTGGGCAATCCGGCCAGGCCTGAGGCACCGCAAACAGCAGACACTCAGGCCAGCGCCCAACAACCGGAGCCCCAACTCAGGCGCTCTACAAGGGAGCGTAAACCACCAGAGAGACTCAACCTGTGATCCCAATAAGACTTTGGGGAGGAAGTGATGTCATGTATTCAACTATCATTGTAACCCATGTATAAGATGACCTAAGTTGTACACCTTGAGAACATTGACCACAAGGGGGCGAACTTGTGGGAGACACTACTAGCCTGGACTCTCAGGTATAAAAGGGGAAGCTCCACCCACCTTCATCACTTGAGGTCTTGGTAATAAAGGTAACTGGTCACAGAGTGACCTTCTCTCACGTATGGGCCTCGTGTGCATTTATACTGTATGGTAAGGACATATCAGATGCTGTGCTCTCGCAATGCATTGATGGCCTGGAACGCCCAGTCACCTTCGCGTCTCGCACACTCTCATCTGCAGAACGTACTTTACAGGGGAACGTGAAACACTCACTTGCATTTACGCATGTGAACGATGGCACATCTACCTCTATGGCAGGAAATTCACCCTCTGTACAGATCACCAAGCACTAACTATGCTACTGGCTACAACTGGATCAGGGCACAGACCACTATGAATCAGCCGATGGTCAGATCACCTTTATGAGTATAACTTTGATGTACAGTACAACGCTGGCAGTCGCAAGCACGTAGCTGACATGCTCAGCCACTTGACACCTGTTTCGGACTCTGGTGTTGACTTGTTCATAGATGACGACACATATATCACGTCGATCATCACTCAGTCCATCATAAATCTTGTCTCCTGCGACAAACTCAAAACCGAATGACAGTGTGATGCTACACTCCAGCACATGTGCTACTTCCTCCAGACTGAGTGGCCTAAGCAAATTCCAGAAGAGCTGAAAACCATCCACAGACTTCGCGATTAATTTTCCATTTGGAATGATGGCTGCCTAGCTCGTGGTGATAGAGCAGTAATTCCCAAGTCATTTTAACAGTGCGTTCTCTCATTATTGGCACACGATAGACACCCTGGCATTGTCTGCATGAAGCAGAGATGTTGCGACTCAATATGGTGGCCTGGGATTGACACTCGCATCAAGGAGTTCCTCTCACACTGTGAAGCATGCAGTCTGAGCAAAAAGGGCACAAACATCCAAACAGTGTCAATGAAGCCCATTCCATGGCAACAAAGACCATGTCAACAACTTCAGTTGGATATCTTCGGTCCGGTTGAAGCAGCTCCACAACACCAGCATTTCCTTGTTGTAGTACATGACCTGCATTCCAAATGGCCAGAAATCGCTACAAGTTCAGTGACCTCATCAACAATTGTCACTATTCTGCAGCGTATGTTCACGTAGTGGGGCCTCCCAGAGGTCATCATCACTGACAATGGACCACAGTTTGTGTCCGACCAGTTCGCGGCTTCCTCATTTGTCATGCTTACGAGCATCGCTTTACTGCTCGGTACAATCCTCAAAGAAAGGGAGATGTTGAGCGACTTAATTGTGTCATCAAAGGGGGTTTGAAAGTCAACCTCGCAGCAGGCCAAACATGCGACGAAGCGGTTCAAACCATTCTCCGCACATACCGTTCGACAAAGCATTCGCTAACGGGGAAGACACCCGCTGAGCTCATGATTGGGCGGAAGCTTTGCTTGCTACTGGACATTCTCAAACCCCCAGCGAAACCTCGCACGAAGAGACCAGCACGATAAAACATAGGCCCCGTTCTGTTTCCTAACCAAAACCTAGAGCAAACACCGCAAGCTCCACACCGGTCTCAGCGTATCAGAACACGACCTGGCAATCTCAAGGACTTTGTCTGTACATAGACTGTGGTTTTAAAAAGGGGGGAAATGTGTTGTGTCCACACTCTATTTATTTGTTACAGCTCACTGGATGGGCATTAGGACCCTGCAGGAGCTATCAGTTACTGTACTCATGCTGGTTCAGGACTCCATTGTGGGTTGTATAAAAGCAGTTAGGTTAAATTACATTTCTCCTGGCTCAGTTTGTCAGTTATTTATGCGTACACAACATTCCCCCTTGTTATGTATTTAACCCTTTGTAACTTGCATTACACCTGACCACCAGAGGACCCACCTGTTGGTCCCAAGACATCCCAGCATCCCTTGGGAACACAGTAATATAAGCAGGCCACCCACGAGCTACTTGCACTCTGGAACCTTAATAAAGGAGCTAAGGTCACACTTGTTCATTGCACACAGTACTCAGTCTCACCATTTATTATAAGTATAACAATTGGCGACGAGGTAACGAACAACCGTGCGAAAATGCAAAGAACAGTCGGCATCCTGGAGAAGTTCTCAGAAGGGGACGATTGGGAGGCCTTCATGGAGAGACTCGACCAATACTTTGTGGCCAACAAGCTGGAAGGGGATGAGAACGCCACCAAACGAAGGGCAATCCTCCTAACTGTCCGTGGAGCAACAACCCATGGCCTCATGAAGAATCTCCGGGCCCCAGCAAAACCAACAGAGAAATCCTACGAAGAATTGTGTACGCTGGTCCGGGAGCACCTAAATCCTAAGGAAAGCGTTTTGATGGCGAGATATCGGTTCTACACGTGTTAACGATCGGAGGGCCAGGAAGTGGCGAGCTATGTCGCCGAACTAAGGCACCTCGCAGGACATTGTGAGTTTGGGGGATTCCTAGAACAAATGCTCAGAGACTTTTTTTGTACTGGGCATCGGACATGAGATGATCCTTTGCAAACTGTTGACTGTAGAAACTCCGAATCTGAGTAAAGCCATAATGATAGCCCAGGCATTTATGTCCACCAGTGACAACACCAAACAGATTTCGCAGAGTAAAGAAGTTTCGGCCAGTACTGTGCATAAAGTAACATCGGTTTGGAGCAGAAATGTACATGGCAGAACGTACACGCCGGCTGCTGTGGCCCGACCTTAATTGACCCAGAGTCCGCCATCATCTGTTAATGCGAGGCAGTTAACACCCTGTTGGCATTGCGGAGGTGATCATCGGCCCCATCAATGCCGCTTTAAGCACTATGCGTGCAATGGTTTCAGAACAATGGGACACCTCCAACAAATGTGCAGGCGAGCTGCAAACCCTGCAAACCACCACGTTGCAGAGGAAGATCGATCTACAGTGGATCAGACTGAGTTGGAAACTCGTACTGAGGAGGCAGAAGTGTACGGGGCACACACATTCACTACGAAATGCCCACCAATAATGTTGAAAGTTGAACTGAACGGCATTCCAGTATCTATGGAGCGGGACATGGGGGCAAGTCAGTCCATAATGAGTAAAAAGGCCTTCGACAGGCTGTGGGGAAAGAAGGCACACAGGCACAAGCTCAGCCCCATTCACACTAAACTAAGGACTTACACCAAGGAACTAATCCCTGTAATTGGCAGTGCAGAAGTCAAAGTCTCCTATGATGGAGCAGTACACGAACTCCCGCTGTGGAGTGTACCAGGAGATGGCCCCACGTTGTTTGGCAGAAGCTGGCTGGGGAAAATCCGCTGGAACTGAGACGACATCCGAGCGCTTTCGTCCATCGACGACGCCTCATGTACCCAGGTTCTAAGCAAGTTCCCATCGTTATTCGAGCCAGGCATTGGAAGCTTCTCGGGGGTGAAAATGCAGATCCATTTAGTTCCCGGTACGCGACCCATCCACTACACGGCTCGGGTGATACCGTACATGATGTGTGAAAAAGTGGAAATTGAGCTGGACAGGCTGCAACGTGATGGCATCATCGCGCTGGTGAAATTCAACGACTGGGCCAGTCCGATTGTCCCGACTCAAGCAGGATGGTACGGTTAGAATTTGCGGGGACTATAAAGTAACGATTAACCGTTTTTCGCTGCAGGACCAGTACCCGCTACCCAAGGCAGACGACCTCTTTGCGACCCTGGCTGGAGGGAAGATGTTCACCAAGCTGGACCTCACCTCGGCCTACATGACTCAGGAGCTGGAGGAGTCTTTGAAAGGCCTCATCTGCATCAACACGCACAAAGGTCTGTTTATCGACAACTGGTGCCCGTTCGGGATTCGGTCGGCCGCGGCGATCTTCCAGCGGAACATGGAGAGCCTCCTAAAGTCGGTTCCTTGCACAGTGGTCTTCCAGGACGACATATTGGTTACAGGTCAGGACACCATGGAACACTTAAAGAATCTGGAAGAGGTTCTTAGTTGGTTGGATCGTGTGGGGCTCAGGTTGAAACGCTCGAACTGTGTTTTCCTGGCACAGGACGTTGAATTCTTAGGAAGGAGAATCGCAGCAGAAGGCATCAAATCCACCGACACCAAGACAGAGGCCATCAAGAACACGCCGCGACCACAGAACGTAATGGAGCTACGGTCATTCCTGGGACTCCTTAACTATTTCGGTAATTTCCTACTTGGGTTAAGTAAAACACTTTACCTAAACGCATGCAGCATTCGAAATAAAGTAAATGAGTTGACGGCACAAATCATTACAAATGGGTATGATTCGGTGGCCATTACAAAAACGTGGTTGCATAGTGGCCAAGACTGGCAATTAAACATACAGGGGTATCTGACAATTCGGAAGGATAGACAAGAAGGGAAAGGAGGTGGGGTAGCTCTGTTAATAAAGGATGATATCAGGGCAGTTGTGAAAGACGATATTGGCTCTAATGAACAAAATGTTGAATCATTGTGGGTGGAGATTAGAACTAGTAAGGGGAAAAAGTCACTGGTGGGCGTAGTTTATAGGCCCACAAATAATAACTTCACGGTGGGGCGGACAATAATCAAGGGAATAATAGAGGCATGTGAAAAAGGAATGGCAGTAATCATGGGGGATTTTAACCTACATATTGATTGGTCAAATCAAATCGCACGGGGTAGCCTGGAGGAAGAATTCATAGAATGCATACGGGATTGTTTCTTAGAACAGTATGTTACAGAACCTACAAGGGAGCAAGCTATCTTAGATCTGGTCCTGTGTAATGAGACAGGAATAATAAACGATCTCCTAGTAAAAGATCCTCTCGGAATGAGTGATCACAGTATGGTTGAATTTGTAATACAGATTGAGGCTGAGGAAGTAGTGTCTCAAACGAGCATGCCATGCTTAAACAAAGGGGACTACAGTGGGATGAGGGCAGAGTTAGCTGATGTAGACTGGGAACACAGACTAAACGGTGGCACAATTGAGGAACAGTGGAGGACTTTTAAGGAGCTCTTTCATAGTGCTCAACAAAAATATATTCCAGTGAAAAAGAAGGGTGGTAAGAGAAGGGATAACCAGCTGTGGATAACCAAGGAAATAAAGGAGAGTATCAAATTAAAAACCAATGCGTATAAGGTGGCCAAGGTTAGTGGGAAACTAGAAAATTGGGAACATTTTAAACGACAGCAAAGAATGACTAAGAAAGCAATAAAGAAAGGAAAGATAGATTACGAAAGTAAACTTGCGCAAAACATAAAAACACATAGTAAAAGCTTTTACCGATATATAAAACGGAAGAGAGTGACTAAAGTAAATGTTGGTCCCTTAGAAGATGAGAAGGGGGATTTAATAATGGGAAATGTGGAAACGGCTGAGACATTAAACAATTATTTTGCTTCGGTCTTCACAGTAGGACACAAAAACCACGCCAAAAATTGCTAGTCACGGGAATGTGGGAAGGGAGGAACTTGAGACAATCACTATCACAGGCTAATGGGACTCAAGGTTGACAAGTCCCCTGGTCCTGATGAAATGCATCCCATGGTATTAAAAGAGATGGCGGAAGTTATAGCAGATGCATTCGTTATAATCTACCAAAATTCTCTGGACTCTGGGGAGGTACCATCGGATTGGAAAGCAGCTAATGTTTAAAAAAGGGGGCAGACAAAAGGCAGGTAACTATAGGCCGGTTAGTTTAACATCTGTATTGGGGAAAATGCTTGAAGCTATCATTAAGGAAGAAATAGAAGGACATCGAGATAGGAATAGTGCAATCAAGCAGACGCAACATGGATTCATGAAAGGGAAATCATGTTTAATTAATTTACTGGAATTCTTTTGAGGATATAATGAGCATGGTGGATAGAGGTGTACCGATGGATGTGGTGTATTTAGATTTCCAAAAGGCATTCGATAAGGTGCCACACAAAAGGTTACTGCAGAAGATAAAGGTATGCAGAGTCAGAGGAAATGTATTAACATGGATAGAGAATTGGTTGGCTAACAGAAAGCAGAGAGTTGGGATAAATGGGTCCTTTTCGGGTTGGAAATCGGTGGTTAGTGGTGTGCCACAGGGATCGGTGCTGGGACCACAACTGTTTACAATATACATAGATGACCTGGAAGAGGGGACAGAGTGTTGTGTAACAAAATTTGCAGATGTCACAAAGATTAGTGGGAAAGTGGGTTGTGTAGAGGACACAGAGAGGCTGCAAAGAGATTTAGATAGGTTAAGCGAACGGGCTAAGGTTTGGCAGATGGAATACAATGTCGGAAAATGTGAGGTCATCCACCTTGGGAAAAAAAAACAGTAAAAGGGAATATTATTTGAATGGGGAGAAATTACAACATGCTGCGGTGCAGAGGGACCTGGGGGTCCTTGTGCATGACTCCCAAAAAGTTAGTTTGCAGGTGCAGCAGGTAATCAGGAAGGCGAATGGAATGTTGGCCTTCATTGCGAGAGGGATGGAGTACAAAATCAGGGAGGTCCTGCTGCAACTGTACAAGGTATTGGCGAGGCCGCACCTGGAGTACTGCGTGCAGTTTTGATCACCTTACTTAAGGAAGGATATACTAGCTTTGGAGGGGGTACAGAGACGATTCACTAGGCTGATTCCGGAGATGAGGGGGTTACCTTATGATGATAGATTGAGTAGACTGGGTCTTTACTCATTGGAGTTCAGAAGGATGAGGGGTGATCTTATAGAAATATTCAAAATAATGAAAGGGATAGACAAGATAGAGGCAGAGAGGTTGTTTCCACTGGTTGGGGAGACTAGAACAAGGGGGCACAGTCTCAAAATATGGGGGAATCAATTTAAAACCGAGTTGAGAAGGAATTTCTTCTCCCAGAGGGTTGTGAATCTGTGGAATTCTCTGCCCAAGGAAGCAGTTGAGGCTAGCTCATTGAATGTATTCAAATCACAGATAGATAGATTTTTAACCAATAAGGGAATTAAGGGTTATGAGGAGCGGGCGGGTAAGTGGAGCTGAGTCCACGGCCAGATCAGCCATGATCTTTTTGAATGGCGGAGCAGGCTCGAGGGGCTAGATGGCCTACTCCTGTTCCTAATTCTTATTTTACCTTATCTTATGTTATCTTAAGCACCCTGCCAGAACCCCTACATGCACGACTGCACAAGGGAGATGACTGGGTATGGGGGAATTCACAAGAGGCTGCCTTTAATAAAGCCAGAAATTTATTGTGTTCTAACAAACTGCTTGTCCTGTATAACCCATGTAAACGATTAGTGTTAGCTTGCGATGCGTCGTCATACGTGATTGGGTGTGTGTTACAACAGGCTAATGATTCGGGGATTTTGTAACCGGTTGCGTATGCATCCAGGTGTTTGTCCAAGGCCGAAAGGGCCTACAGCATGGTTGAAAAAGTGGCTCTGGTGTGTGTTTATGGGGTTAAAAAATAATGCATCAATACTTATTCGGCCTCAAGTTTGAGCTTGAAACTGACCACAAGCAGCTCATATCGATATTCTCGGAGAACAAAGGGATTAATACCAATGCCTCGGCCCGCATCCAAAAGTGGCACTCATGCTGTTGGCACACAACTATGTAATCCGCCACAGACCGGGCACAGAGAACTGTGCAGATGCCCTCATTCGGCTACCATTGCCCACCATCGGGTGGAAATGGCACAGTCAGTGGACTTGCTCATAGTCATGGAAGCATTTGAAAATGAGAAGTCCCCCGTTGTGACCCGCCAGATCAGGACCTGGGCCAACCAGGATCCTTTATTGTCCTTGGTAAAAAAACTGTGTCCACCATGGGAGCTGGTCCAGTGTCCCAGTGGAGATGCAGGAAGTGATTAAGCCATTCCACAGACGTAAAGATGAGTTGTCCCTGCGGTCGTTTGTGGGGCAATCGCGTGGTCTTGCCCAAGAAAGGCAGAGACACATTTATTTGTGGACTACACAACACCCACCCAGGCATCGTATGATGAAATCAATAGCCAGATCTCACGTGTGGTGGCTTGGCATCGACTCAGATTTAGTCATGCTTGCGCCAGTGCAACACTTGCTCTCAGTTGAGCAATGCACCCAGAGAGGCACCGCTAAGTTTGTGGTCGTGGCCATCCAAACCGTGGTCGAGGATCCATGTGGACAATGCAGGCCCATTCCTCGGCAAAATGTTTTTGGTTGTCGTGGACGCTTACTCAAAATGGATTAAATGTGCAATAATGTCTGTAAGCACATCCACGGCCACCATTGAAAGCCTACGAGCCATGTTTGTCACACACGGCTTGCCTGATGTCCTGGTCTGTGACAATGGGCCATGCTTCATCAGTGCTGAATTCAAGGAATTCATGACCCGCAATGGGATCAAACATGTTACATCTGCCCCGTTCGAGCCCGCATCCAACGGCCAGGCAGAATGGGCAGTTCAGACCATCAAGCAAAGCTTGAAATGAGTGTCGGAAGGCTCCCTGCAGACCAGATTGTCCCGAGTGCTGCTCAGCTTCTGCACCAGACCCCACTCACTCACCGGGATTCCCCTAGCCGAGCTGCTCATGAAAAAGGCTCTTAAAACAAGGCTCACTCTGGTCCACCCCAATCTCCATGATCACGTGGAGGGCAAGGGGCATCAACAAAGTGCGTACCATGACCGCGCAAATTTGTCACGCAATATTGAGATCAATGATCCTGTGTTTGTGCTCAGTTATGGACATAGTCCCAAATGGCTCGCTGGCACGGTCACAGCCAAAGAGGGGAGTAGGGTGTTTCAGGTTAAACTGACCAATGGACAAACGCACAGAAAACATTTGGACCAAATCAAATTGCTGTTCACCAACAGCTACGAATAACCCAAAGTGGACACCACCAACTTTGACCTTCCAACACACACACACAAGTGGCAACTGACAGATAGATAGATTTTTAAGCAATAAGGGAATTAAGGGTTACGGGGAGAGGGCGGGTAAGTGGAGCTGAGTCCACGACCAGATCAGCCATGATCTTATTGAATGGCGGAGCAGGCTCGAGGGGCTAGATGGCCTACTCCTGTTCCTAATTCTTATGTTCTTATGTTCTTATGATGGTTGACCATGAAACCGAACTCATCATTCCCAGCAGCTTGGCAAGGCCAGCTGCCCAACAGCCCAGTGAAGAACTGACTAAGCCACCCACACCAGCATTTGCACAGAGACGATCGACAAGGGAGCGCAAAGCCCCAGATCGTTTTACCTTGTAAATAAGTGTACTGTTCACTTCACGGGGGAGTGATGTTATGTATTTAACCCTTTGTAACTTGCATTACACCTGACCACCAGAGGGCCTACCTGTTGTTGTCCCAACGGATCCCAGCATCCCTTGGGAGCACAGTATATAAGCAGGCCACCCACGAGGTACCTGCACTCCGGAACCTTAATAAAGGAGCTAAGGTCACACTTGTTCATTGCACACAGTACTCAGTCTCATCATTTATTGTGAGTATAACATCCCTAGCCCAAAACACTCTCTTCCTCTGACTTCTTGTGCAGCTCCTCCCCCTTATCCCATGACTTGTGGCTGTACCTTAAGCAGTCTCAGCCCCACATTCTGGAATTCTCTCCCTAAACCCACGCAGGTGGGCCACTTATGCCAAGTGACTTGACTGGTCAAAGCAGGCCCCTACAAACAGCTTTAATGCATAGTACAGGCTGACTGTCTCTGCAATTAAATGTTTCATTTCTGAGCTACAGACAAAATTTCCAAAAGTAAAACTTGTAGCCGATTTACTATTTTTAAAGCGATAGTGAAACTTTATTACTATCCTCAGCTATATACATGATTACTACCATCTAGTGACAAATACTGCACACTGCTAGCAAATTTAACATTTAGGATCCACTTATCTTTATGCTCCATTCATTCTTTTGATACATATACTGACCTGCTTCACTCATCAAGAACATAGGAGTCAGTGTCCCTTCAAATGAAGCAAAACTAAGTAGTGCTTACAAAGATGATTTTATTTTCCACAATGTTGTCTACCTATTAAGCGAATTAGAAAAGCGAAAGAGGCAGCTGTGTCTCACAGTGCATCAGTAATGTTTTTAAATAAAGCATTTATATAGCGCCTTTCATAACATCAGGACATCCCAAAACACTTTATTGTCAATTAAGTACTTTTGAGGTGTAGTCACTGTTGCACTGTAGAAAATGCAGCAGCCAAATTGAAAACAGCAATGCGACAATGACTAGATAATCTGCTTTAGTGACAGAAAATGATGGAAATATTCAGGTCAGGCAGTAACAGGCCTATCACAGACCTTCCCTTTTGTTCTTTCCTCCCCCCGCCCCCCCCGCAACCTGGTTTAAAATCTGTTTCTCTAACTTTTCCAGTTCTGATGAAAGGTCATCGACCTGAACATTAACTGTTTCTCTCGCCAAAGATGCTGCCTGACCTGCTGAGTATTTCCAACATTTTCTGTTTCTATTTCAGACTTCCAGCATCCGCAGTATTTTGCTTTTGTATTATTCTTTTTTAGTGATGTTGGTTGAGGGATAATTATGAGCCAGGTCCTCTGGGAGATCTCCCCAGCTCTTCTCCAAAATAGTGTAATGAGACCTATTACTTCCACCCAAGAGAGCAGACGAGGCCTCGGTTTAACATCATATCCAACAGACGGCACTTCCAACAGTGCAGCACTCCCTCAGTACTGCACTGCACAGAAGTGTTAGTCTGAATTATGTGCTCAAGTTTCTAGAGTGGGACTTGAACCCACAATCTTCTGACGCAATGGGAGTGCTACCACTGAGCCATGGCTGAAACCTAAATAGTTATAGCACAATTAAATGCCTAAAGAATTTTACCTGGCATGGTATGTACATATCCATGCTCCAGCTACATATATTTTTTGTCCTGCTGCCTGCTTCGGAGCATTAAATCTCCACAGCAAGTGGAGAAATCCAAACTTCCTGGTTTCCCAACCCGACCGGACCACCCCCCACCACCACAGCGTGTCGGGATGTAAAAATTCTCCCCTTTGAATTTCATACCTTGATGTCTGTGCTTAGCAATCTACAGAAACCTACAAAACCTTTAATCAAATTTCAGTTTGACTTTTTGTTACCTCCAATCTTTGGTTGGTAACACTTTTGCCTCGAGTCAGAAGGTTGTGGATTCAAGCCCCACTCTAGGACTTGAGCATATAATGTAAACTGACATTTCACTCCTGCCCTCACCAATCCACACTGATCCCCCAGCGCATTAAATTCAAAATTCTTGTCCTCATTTATAAATATTGCCATGGCTTTACCCTATCCTATCTCTGCAGTTTCCTACAGCTGTACTACCCTCTCCCAAATGCTGGTTTCCTTTGATTCTGGGATTCTATGCATCATTCTTTCTCATCACTCCACCAGGGTTGGCAGACTCTTCAGCCACCTTCGTTCTGCTCTTTGGATTTGTCTCCCTAAATCTTTCTGGCTCTGCACCTTTCTCCATTAAAAACCTACCTCAAACTGCAACAAAGTTTCTCTTGCTCTCGGTTCTAAATCTCTTACATCCTTGGCCTCTCGTTCTGGATCCTAATGGAAGCAGTCAGTTTCTATCTACCCTGGCCCATCCTTTAATAATTTGAAACACTATCTTATGGTCCCGTAATCTGCATTAGTCTAACAAGACCCGATTTTTTCAAACCTTTCTTTGAATTTGTATTTCCTCCCATCAGGAAGCATCCTAGTGTATCTGTGCTGTACCGTCTCTAAAGCCTCAATATCTTGTACTGCACAAGCATCTTCTCACTCTAATTTCCTTTTCCCAATCTGCAACCACGAACCAAGTTTTAAACATGCAGCTCATGGAACACGTGCAATTCACAAATCTCAAATGTCCTCCTCTTGGTCTCATTCTTGGGCACCTCTTCACAGAAGACAAAGCAAGAAGATTTGACACGCACCTTACTGCACCAATACAGCTCCAACCTCCGTTTTGGCCACAGTCGCTGCACCCTGGAAGCCTTTCGGAAAAAAAGTGGAACTGTCCTATCGGAATGGATGGAATTTGAACCCAGGACCCACAAATTCGAGGTACTAACTCACTGCATCACACAGGCCCTGAGAATTTGTTTCTCAGAATCATTTCACAAGCCGACAAAAGATCCAAACTAATGGTCTAATGAAGCTTCTGAATAGTTTGACTTAACAAGACTCCAGTGACAAATGTTTGAAAGCACGTCTGACATCCTGTCCTTTTATGTACAAGCTGCAATGTCGTTTATCAGACAGCGCAGCGATGCTTTAAAAATACCTTTCACAACTCCTAAAGTATCTATTTCTGAAGTTCAGTTTTGCAGAGAAAACTACATCTGTAATACTATAATGACATGAAATAGCATCTTAAACCACCTGTGGGTAAAACTATGGTTAAGTAATTCTACCATGTAAAGGCATCTCAAAAAGTTCAATAAACAAATCAATTCAAGTCTGTGCTGTTGTGTTTTAAGGCACTTCGCTACTTGATCTTGCTGCAACAATGGGCTGGATTTGACCCTTCACGGCGAAAATCCGGTCGGCGGAATCCTCGGGTACCTCTTTGCGGCAACGCTTTCAAGTACCGCCAGGGAGAGGCGCGCCGACGTGTAACGCCGCAGATTGCGTTACCATTGTACATTCGGCACTCTCCCAACCCGTACGCTGTGCACAGAATATCGGCTGATCAAACCTGTCGGTGCAGCCCTGCCAGCAGCATTAAGTATGAAAACCTGCAAAAAAGGTAAGTTAGAGATTTTATTTTTCAATTTTTTTTCAGCGATTCGATACATAACTGAGGAAAATTTCTATTAGTCAGGAAATGGTGTTAGGGAAATTGAAGGGACTGAAGGCCGATAAATCCCCAGGGCCTGATAGTCTGCATCCCAGAGTACTTAAGGAAGTGGCCCTAGAAATAGTTGATGCATTGGTGATCATTTTCCAACATTCCATGGACTCTGGATCAGTTCCGATGGATTGGATAGCTAATGTAACCCCACTTTTTATAAAAAGGAGAGAGAAAACAGGGAATTATAGACCGGTTAGCCTAACATCGGTGGTGGAGAAAATGCTGGAGTCAATTATTAAAGATGTAATAGCAGCGCATTTGGAAAGCAGTGACAGGATCGGTCCAAGTCAGCATGGATTTATGAAAGGGAAATCATGCTTGACAAATCTTCTAGAATTCTTTGAGGATGTAACTAGTAGAGTGGATAAGGGAGAACCAGTAGATGTGGTGTATTTGGACTTTCAACAGGCTTTTGACAAGGTCCCGCACAAGAGATTAGTGTGCAAAATTAAGGCACATGGTATTGGGAGTAATGTATTGACGTGGATAGAGAACTGGTTGGCAGACAGGATGCAAAGAGTGGGAATAACAGAATGACAGATAGTGACTATTGCTGGGTTCAGTGCTGGGACCCCAGCTATTTACAATATACATTAATGATTTAGATGAAGGAATTAAATGTACTATCTCCAAGTTTGCAGATGACACTAAGCTGGGTGGCAGTGCGAGCTGCGAGGAGGATGCTAAGAGGCTGCAGGGGGACTTGGACAGGTTAGGTGAATGGGTAAATGCATTGCAGATGCAGTATACTGTGGATAAATGTGAGGTTATCCACTTTGGTGGCAAAAACAGGAAGGCAGATTATTATCTGAATGGTGACAGATTAGTAAAAGGGGAGGTGCAACGAGACCTGGGTGTCATGGTACATCAGTCATTGAAGGTAGGCATGCAGGTACAGCAGGCAGTAAAGAAAGCAAATGGCATGCTGGCCTTCATAACGAGGGGATTTGAGTATAGGAGCAGGGAGGTCTTGCTGCAGTTGTACAGGGGCTTGGTGAGACCACACCTTGAATATTGTGTAGTTTTGGTTTCCTAATCTGAGGAAGGACATTCTTGCTGTTGAGGGAGTGCAGCGAAGGTTCACCAGACTGATTCCCGGGATGGCAGGACTGACATATGAGGAAAAACTGGATCGGCTAGGCTTATACTCACTGGAATTTAGAAGAATGAGGGGGATCTCATAGGAACGTATAAAATTCTGACAGGACTGGACAGGTTAGATGCAGGAAGAATGTTTCCAATGTTGGGGAAGTCCAGAACCAGGGGACACAGTCTAAGGATAAGGGGTGAGCCAAAAAGTACTGAGATGAGTAGAAACCTTTTCACCCAGAGAGTTGTGAACCTGTGAAATTCTCTGCCACAGAAAGTTGTTGAGTGCAGTTCGTTGGACATATTGAAAAGAGAGTTAGATGTGGCCCTTATGGCTAAAATGATCAGGGGGGGTATGGAGAGCAGGCTGGGGTGGGGTACTGAGGTTGAATGATCAGCTATGATCATATTGAATGGCGGTGCAGGCTCGAAGGGCTGAATGGCCTGCTCCTGCACCTATTTTCTATGTTTCTATAATAGTCGTGTAAATGTTTTTTTTGAGTGTTTTTGGAATGTTTTGGGGCATTTTTCCAACCCCCGCCTTGCAAGGCCTCTCTTGCAACGCTATCGGTCTCGGACTAAAGTTGCCGAAACTCGCGGATTGCGCTGCGAATCGTCGTGCAACATCTCCTTTCGTAAAGGCCTAAACAAGCAGTTCATGGAACACATTGTTCGACCTAAAAATGGTAGCGCAGTTTTGTGTAAAACTACCGTTTTCACCGAAAACTGAAAGTCCCACCCCATGAGTGCTCTACAGATATGTTTAGACAGAGTATCAATATTAAAAATAAAGTAGCTTAAAAAAAACTAAATTCCCATCATCTCTCATGTGAAGCACAGGTAGATTAATGGGCAGCTAGCACGATGAATTTTAAATTATATTTGCAGTAATAAACATTTCACTTCGTCTACTTGCTAACGGGATTACCGAGATGAATGGTTTTACCAAGGCACACCTCATCAGTATTATCTACATACTTGGATGTGAAAGCCATCACACGGGTGACAATTATAGATTTCTTCAACAAACCTAGGTGTGAAATAAATCATTTAGTCCACAATTAAACTTTCATGTGTCCCTACCCACAAGTAAAGCATGTACAGGGGAAAATAAATTCTAGCTGGTTCACGCATGATGACATCGGGCACAAGATATTGTGTTGGATAACCAGAGTGTAAAAATAAACTACTAGATCTGACTTATCCCTCTGCAATCCTAGGATTTGTACATTTATTTTGTTTAAAATCCGTTGGCAGTGATAGAAGGCTCGATGTTTTATTGAAAGGGAAGTTGGGCATGTCAAACCAATAACCAAACTGTTCATTCCTCATTAATCAGAACAGGCCTGCCTGGGAACAGAGTTGTTTGGTTTCAGCTTGGCAAGCTTTTGCCACTTTTCAAATGGGCAGCTAGGTGGAACGATGCATCGAAGCAAAGCCACAGAGTGCTGAAAGAGGTCATGGAGTCTTACTGAGTCATGTATCCTGCTAAAAACAGCACCAAAAGTGACTGGCTTCTGGTTGGAGGACAAGATGTACAAGATCCTTGGAGGCAGAAAACAAAGTAATTCTACAGGGTACAAAAGCAAAATATTATGGATTGTGGAAATCTGAAATATAAACAGAAATAGCTGGAAATACTCAGCAGGTCATGCAGCATCTGTGAAGAGAGAAAGAGTTAATGTTTCAGGTTGATAACCTTTCTTCAGTACTGGAAAAAGTTAGAGATGTAACAGATTTTAAGCAATTGCAGGGACAGTGAAAGGAGGAGGGGAGGAAAGAACACAAGGGAAGGCCTGTGATAGGGTGGAAGGCAGGAGTGATTAAATGACAAAAGGTATGATAGTACAAAGCAAATTCCACAGGATATTGATGGAACCTATTTTTTTTTTTAAATCTCATTGCTCTGTAAAAGAGGCTGCTATAGTAGATAGGGGACATAGATTTAAAGTAATTGGGGAGAGGTATAGAGGAGATATGAGGGGAAATTTCTTCATGCAGAGGGATGTGGGAATCTGGAACTCACTGCCTGAAAGGATGGTAGAGGCAGAAAGCCTCACCACATTTAAAAAATACCTGGATGTGCACTTAAAAGTGCTGTAACCGACAGGGCTACAGACCAAGAGCTGTAAAGTGGGATTTTGCTGGATCATCATAGGCAGTCCCTCGAATCGAGGAAGACTTGCTTCCACTCTAAAAGTGAGTTCTTAGGTGACTGAACAGTCCAATATAGGAATTACAGTCTTTGTCACAGGTGGGATAGTTGTTGAAGGAAAGGGTGGGTGGGACTGGTTTGCCGCACGCTCCTTCCGCTGTCTGCGCTTGTTTTATGTATGCTCTCGGCGATGAGACTCGAGGTGCTCAGCGCCCTCCCGGATTCTCTTCCTCCACAATGTGGCCCGCCCAACGGAGCTGGTCGAGTGCGGTCAGTGCTTCGATGCTGGGGATGTTGGCCTGATCGAGGACGCTACCGTTGGGGCATCTGTCCTCCCAGGGGATTTGCAGGATCTTGCGGAGACATCGTTGGTGGTATTTCTCCAATGATTTGAGGTGTCTACTGTATATGGTCCACGTCTGAGCCATACAGGAGGGTACAACCCTGTAGACCATGAGCTTGGTGGCAGATTTGAGGAAGCCGAGGAAGAGAGTGTTCGAAGATCACTGGAGGCGGTGTTGAACCTCGTCGTCGATGTCTGTCCTTGCTGATAATAGGCTCCCGAGGTATGAAAAGTGGTCCATGTTGTCCAGGGCCGCGCCGTGGATCTTGATGACTGGGGGGCAGTGCTGTGTGGTGGGGTCAGGTTGGTGGGGGACCTTTGTCTTATGGATGTTTAGTGTGAGGCCTATGCTTTTGTGTGCCTCGGTGAAGACGTTGACTATGACTTTGAGTTCAGTCTCTGAATGTGCGCAGACGCAATCATCGTCCGCATACTGTAGTTCGACGACAGAGGTTGGGACGGTCTTGGACCTGGCCTGCAGACAACGATTCCCACTGGTTCTGTAGTTTAGTTCCACTCCAGCAGGGAGCTTGCTGAATGTGAGTTGGAACATTGCAGCGAGGAAGATTGAGAAGAGGGCTGGTGCGATATCGCAGCCCTGCCTGACCCTGGTCCGGATGTGGATTGGGTCTGTGATGGATTCGTTTGGTCAGGGTCACGGCCTGCATGTCGTCGTAGTGCAGGCGGAGGATGGCGACAAACTTTTGGTGGTAGCCGAAATGGAGGAGGACACTCCATAGTCCCTCGCAGTTGACAATGTCAAGGGCCTTTGTAGCTCTTTGTCGGCCGGCGTGGACAGGATGGGCGGAAATGGCCTCCTTCCGTTCTATAAATGTTTATGATTCTATGATATCATCCTTTTGTTTACCTCCCTCTACAAAAATATATTCCATACTGATGGCTGAATCGGAAAGTCAACCCATGTAACCCAGCACAAACTGCAGGACAAAATGCTACTTTTGAAACTGAAGTGCTAAGTTCTAAAACTAAATTCTTCCATTACATATTTCATTTCAATTAAAAAAAAGTTTCCACGGATATGGCTGGTTATAATTGTATATAACATATCATTACAAACTACAGTTTAATAATGACCAGAAATCTCTATTTGAAATAATTTGAAAAAATACATGGATACATTTTAATGAGTAAATTTTAATGTAACAACCACAGTACGCATTTTCTGAAAAAGTTTTACCAGTTTAAAAAAAGGAAGAATTTCTCCAAAGGTTTCAGTGACAATGGCTGATCATAGATTTACCCAGTTCACGTGATAGTTATATCTGAAGCCGGTTTTAGATGAGCATTTATTATGCTTTGCTGAAAGTTTTCTGAGAATCATAAATAGAACAGTACACGGTACTAAAGCAAGGCTCCCTTTGCCCGCCAATCTCCTGAAAGGAATTCCTGAAATTCCTCCTCTTCATCGGTGTCAATTTCATCGTCACCTTGGGATTGTCTGCCTTTCAATGCTGTCATCAGTCGGTGTTTTACAGTGTCTTGGCGATCTCGCAAGTGCTCTACACGTCTGTAGCACATGCTGCACGAAAACAGGAAATCATTACAATTAGGAACAAAAATTAAACATGGAAAGGGCTCTCTATTTACAAAGAGTTTTGATCATATGAAACAATGCATGAAAAAAACCCGGATATTTCTGTGCACTGCATCGGCAATAGGGTAGGCATAGATTGAATCTTCCCCGATATTACCAAAATGAACTGGGGGATTGTCAGTAAATGCACTATTATAGACCCACACTCCAATGTAAAACAATTTCTTCAGGAAAAGGCGGAAAGAAATAGATAGAAAAAAAGGAGAAATAAAAAATAAATTAAACTTGATTCACTTTAACATCCCTTTGTTTTTATCAATTGCCTCAAAGAGGCAACCACCTTGGAGCCATTACTACACCCCAGTCTGAAGGAGCCAAATAAACAGCTGATTTGCCTGGATTGCCAATGCTGTTTGGGGTTACTGACGATCTCTGCTCACATTACTGACCCTAATACCTCTTCTCACACTAGTCCCCAGGTCAGTACGCTGTTAAAAAAAAAGAGAGGAATTAAAAAAATTTTACAGAAAAAATTAAAATCACAGAAAATCTAATTATTTGTAACAATTGATTTCTGTTCTGGGTAGGGTGTGGGGGGATGGTTTGAGAGGAGGGATTTTCTCCTTATAAACACATTCTGTAATTGTACAAATACAACGAACAGAAGGAATATGCTGCCATGGCTTTGCTGTGCTCCAGCTGGCTTTCATTACTATGGCAACCAACTGTAGTTCCACTTCTGAAAAAAAAATGGCTCCACAATTTTCACAGTAGCCATTCCCCACTCCATCACACAAATTCAAGGGTATTGTGGAATAATACACTGGAAAGATAATTTATTTTTATTTGAATTCTGATGCCTGGCATCAGTGCTATACATTGCGTACTGCATCCTGACTGTTTCATTCATTACAAGGAAGTGTGCTGATTCAAATAATCTTAAACAAAAAGCTTTTTCTGAGATTGCCACCAAATTTCATTTAAGAAAGAATTAAACACCAGAAGAAAAATCTTAACACAGGGAAAGATTAGGGAAATGGGATTAGAATGGATATCTCTGATGTAAATCTAACACTTGCATAGGGATGATGGGCTGAATGGCCTCTTTATGTTCTAAAACTTCTAAGATTTCAGTCACTGTTCAAAGACTTTTATGCAGCATGTCATATATGGTCAGTGCAAAGCACAACAGTAGGAATAAGGATTTGCAATTAAAAGTGCTCCCACCACATCCATATGGCAAAATATTAAAGTAAGTTATGTTAAATTAAACAGTTGCAGTAAAAGTAATGTTACAGCTGTACAGAGCTCTGGTTAAACCCCATCTGCGGTACTGAATTCAGTTCTGGGCACCGCAGCTCAGGAATTATATACTGGCCCTAATTCATCAGAATGATACCAGAGCTGAAAGGGTTTATGAGGACAGATTGCATAGTGACAGACTTGTATTCCCTTACATATAGAATATTAAAGAGTGATCTAATTTGAAGTGTTTATGATTAAAGGATTTGATAGGGTAGACAGAGAAAAACTATTTCATCTAGTGGGAGTGTCTAGAACAAGGGGGTATAACTTTAAAATTAGAGCTAGGTCATTCAGGCGTGATGCCAGAAAGCACTCCCCAACACAAAGGGTAGTGAAAATCTGGAACTCTCTCCACCAAAAAGCTGTTGAGGCTAGGCCAATTGAAAATTTCTACATTGAGATTGATAGGTTTTTGTTAGACATGGATATTAAAGATTATGGAACCAAGGCAAGTAGATGGAGTTAAGATACAGATCAGCCATAATCTAACTGAATGGCAGAACAGGCTCGAGGGGCTGAATGGCCTAATACTGTTACTATGTTCTGATGTAAAAGTAAGTATTTTCATTTCCAATCAGAAGAAAAAAACTTGCATTAATATAGCACCCTTCATACAGGATGTCCCAAAGCACTTTATAACTAATGAAGTACTTTTGAAATGTAGTTACTGTTGTAAAGTAGAAAAACACGGCAGCTGATCTGCACACGAGGACTGGATTTTTCCCACCGAAGCGGGAGAACAGCGGTCGATGTCCGAGACGGGCCGCGACCTTGCTCCTGGCTCAACGTCAGCTCCCCCCACGGCTTTCCCTAGATTGGGCTTATTAAGTCTGCCCTGCGAGGTTCCCGGCCAATTAAAAGAAAGCGGGTCTGCTGATGTCATCTGATGATGCGTAATCAGCCAGTTTCCTTAAAGGGATCAGACCCATATACATTTTGACAGTTGTGCTGTCAGTGTCCTGCAGCATTGAGGTGCTGCAAACACTGACCAGCACTGCACAAAGGTGCACAGCTGCACCCAGGCTCTCCCATGACTCCCTCCTTATGCTTATAGAGGGAGTCACAGCACGCAGGGAGGTTCTCTTCCGTTCCCATGGATGGAAGAGACCTCCCCAGGACACTAACGCAGCCTTGTTGCACGTTGTACAGGAGGCCACAAGCAGGGATGTCATCAGGAGGACCTGTGCTACCGTGGCACAAACCTTTCAATGATCATAAAATGTTACTGCAAAGCCACACTCAATCTCATCCTGCTGTGTCACTCATCACATTCCCAACACTCTGCCTTCCCTACCCTACCTCTGCATATCTTTAGTCACACTAACTTACCTTGCACCTGCACCCATCCCTCTCTCTCTATCTATCTATCTACATTATCACATCCCCATCTCACTAGCCACTCCTCACACTCACCCTTGTCCAATCATACCAACTAACAACACACAAGGGTAGGCACTTGGGTGTTATCTCCAATATTCATGTAACATTTCTGCTAATGTCAAACATTGAAATCTTTATTTTGAACACTTTGTGCTCTTGGACAGATCTGTGTGCATCTTTGGAAGTGGCTTAGTGAGTGCAATGAATGGTGAGATATAACGGTACCCTCCCCCCACAATGGTGATGAGTGTGACACGAATGGCTTAGGCATTGCAGGGATGCTTTATGGTCTTGGTGTGGGGTGGTGCCAACCTGGCACATCATGTGGCAGTCAGGGTGTGCAGCATCGAGTGAAGTAAATGTGGCCATGGTGAGGCCATCCTTGGCCTCCCGGGCAGCAACAGGTGAATGCGGAGAAGGTTGGTGCTGTTGGTGGTGATCCTGGTAATGTTGGTGCTGCAGCCGATCGTGGTGGGTTTCTGAGGACCAAGGTGAGATTTTTTTCAAGGGCACCGATGCTGATGGAATAGATGGTAGCTGAAGTTGAGATGACAGAAGTGATCTGTCAATGGTGAGATAGATTGCTCCAAGGAAGTGACAATTCAAACCTTCATAAAGCTGAAAAATGAATTCCAAATCCTGAAAGCTCCAGCTTCTAAGATTGGAAATTGAACAGCTGTGAAATGGTAGCTTTTATCTCACTTCTGCAGCTGTTAACTAGTCAAACCAATCCAGAGTTGTTGAGAACCCGACATGATACCAGAGGGACTTGAACCTCGTGAAAAATCTAGAAAAATTCTTTGGACTTGGTAAAATGCTGGTTAATTAGCTTTAAGCAGTTTCTTAACTATCACAATTGTCTGACACGTCGCTTAGTGCTGGGTCTACAAACTGCAGCCAGAGCCGGCACTCTGGAAAGTCACAAGGAGGCGGGTTCAGAGTGGACTTCTGCCCCGCTGTCAATCACAGTCATTTTGACAGCGGATCTGCCTCCAAACTCGCACTCGCAGGGCTGGTAAGATTTTGGCCAAGATCTCTCAAACAGCAATGAGATAAATAACCAAATACACTGCTTTAGTCATGTTGGTTGAGGGATAAATGTTGGTCAGGATGTCAGGAGAACTCCCCTGCTCTACATGCCATGAGATATTTTATGTCTATCAGGGACCTCGGTTTAAAAGTTAATCTGAAAGACAGTATATTCAATAGTGCATCACTCCCTCAGCATGCACTGAGCTCCCAGCCAAGATTAGATGATCAAGTCTCTGGAGTGAAACTTGAACCAATGGCCTTCTGACTCAGAGGGGAAAGTGCTACCACTGAGCCATGGCTGAGACCTACTTAGAAATTTAATCTGAATTAATATCAATATGGAAAAATTTAAATGTATAAGTAATTGTAATATATTGTTATTTAAATAATATTTGTTGCGATATTAATAATAAAATGACACGGACACGCAAGATGAGAATATATAAATAAAATAATGTGGTAAGGGCTTGAAATATATGACGGACTGAGCTCCCAAAGTTAATATACTATTTACAAATTAGACCATTAATACTTCCCATGAGTGATTTAACAAAAATTCTACCTTTCTAGGGGCTCAATTTTGGCACATCCCTTTTTTTGGCGCACTTACTGGAGATGCGCAGTTTTTCTCCGTTGATAAGTGTACCGAAAAAAATCGTTCCCCACTTTGGCCGCTGCCTGGCCCCTCCTCAGTTGTCACGCAGCGTGGCCAGTCGAGTCGGGGGCAGAGCCAGCATTCTGCGCTGAAAACAGTGCTGGGATGTCTGAATGGTGACAGATTAGGAAGGGGGAAGGTGCAGCGAGACCTGGGTGTCATGGTACATCAGTCATTGAAGGTTGGCATGCAGGTACAGCAGGCGGTTAAGAAAGCAAATGGCATGTTGGCCTTCATAGCGAGGGGATTTGAATACAGGGGCAGGGAGGTGTTGCTACAGTTGTATAGGGCCTTGGTGAGGCCACACCTGGAGTATTGTGTACAGTTTTGGTCTCCTAACTTGAGGAAGGACGTTCTTGCTATTGAGGGAGTGCAGCGAAGATTCACCAGACTGATTCCCGGGATGGTGGGACTGACCTATCAAGAAAGACTGGATCAACTGGGCTTGTATTCACTGGAGTTCAGAAGAGTGAGAGGGGACCTCATAGAAACGTTTAAAATTCTGACGGGTTTGGACAGGTTGGATGCAGGAAGAATGTTCCCAATGTTGGGGAAGTCCAGAGCCAGGGGTCACAGTCTAAGGATAAGGGGTAAGCCATTTAGGACCGAGATGAGGAGAAACTTCTTCACCCAGAGAGTGGTGAACCTGTGGAATTCTCTACCACAGAAAGTAGTTGAGGCCAATTCACTAAATATATTCAAAAGGGAGTTAGATGAAGTCCTTACTACTCGGGGGATCAAGGGGTATGGCGAGAAAGCAGGAAGGGGGTACTGAAGTTTCATGTTCAGCCATGAACTCATTGAATGGCGGTGCAGGCTAGAAGGGCTGAATGGCCTGCTCCTGCACCTATTTTCTATGTTTCTATGTTTCTATATGCGCAGTGGAGTGTCCGCGCATGCGCAGTAGCTCCTCGCCCCCAGCCTCCGTGTGTGTGTTGCAGCCGCTGTGTGTGTGGCCTCCCGGTGCGATCGACCTCAGGTTTGAAATTTTATGCACTGTAGCTATTTTTGAACTTTCTTAATGGCTTGTCATTTTCCTGGACTTTTGGATATTTTGAAAAAATGTAGTAAATATGTTTTTTCTCTTGTGAATTTTTGTCAAGCCTATTTGCCTGGTGCAATTGTGAAAAGAACATAAGTGACGAAGGAACACTGAAAAAAGTTCTTATTTATTGAAGTAGGCTTTATTTAGATAATATGGGCTCAATTTTGGCCCAGTATAATCATTGCAAACAAGTAGTTGTTTAAATTAGTTGAGAGATTAGGGCAATTTAATTCAACTATCTTTTACTTTTTTTATTTTAGCAGTTTAAGCTTCCATGAATGCTTCTGTTGTATAATCAAGTAACTTTGCGAAATTTGTCATATGATGTCCTGTATAGCCGTTTGACCCTATTCACATTCTTTAATCAAGTCATTAAGTTCTGCTGGCCTCCCGCCCCTATCCCAGGCCGAATGGCCTCCGATGTACCTATCGCTGATTTCTTAACTCTCTGCAAGGGTTTTCTGAAGTGGCTACGTACGTTGGCTTAAGTTAATTTGGAGTAACTGTTAGCTGGCCAAAGTGGCCTAAATGGCCAAAACTGGCATAGGTGCCGGTAACGGCCCCTTTTGAGAAAAAAACAACTAAACTAAAAAAATCCTAACTCACTTACACTGGCGCAAATTGAATGTGCAAAATGGGGATTTTTAAGATTACTCCAGAAAAATCAAGTTGCTCCATCCTGGCCAAAATTGAGCCCTATGACACTAAATAGCTGAATATCTGATTACAATAGTATTTAAAGACATCACTCACAGAGACTACCTAGTCCATCCAGCCTATTTCTCCATCATCCAGGCCACTGCCAATGCCATGCACAACAATCCAATGTTACGCTAGTCATAAGATCAATTAGTAAACTACCTTATCCAGCATATCAAGGGTGTATACCCCAAACTGCAGCAACTGGTTGGTTCAGTTATATACTCAATGAATGAGCATGTGTCATTAATCACAATAAAGGATAGTTTTCTTCTTTCAACCCCCTCCCCCCGCCCAAAGAGAAACAGCTCTTCCAAAGCTGGCTAGAAATGAAGAACTGTCCACCATTCCTTTTAGAAATATTGAATACGGCGACATTTAAGAATGCAAAGCTTGGAGTGAAAAAGGGCCATTTGGCCATTCAAGCCCATCCCATGTTCTATCACAGATGTCTCTGCTATACCACCTGTTGATCCCCTACTTTAATATAAAGCTCAATTTCCCAGAAAAAAAAAATCAAGGAGTGCTATTAATATTTCTGACCAGCTGCCCTCACTATCCTTCTTTGCTTTAAGGATAAGCTCCCTTAATTTGCTTCTGCAGCCCTTGGGTCACAACCTTGGAATAATTTGCTCATCTTTACACTTTTTTCAAAACTAATTCAACAGTTTTCTTTTACAGAGCGCATTGCTGCTTAAGAGGTTATACCACAATTGGCAGCTCCTGATTGACAGCCAGGAATGAAAAGAATCAATGGGGTCACTTACTAACTGACATCAGCTGAATACTATATTACTGTCTGCCTTACCAGAAATATTGGCTGTCTAACCATGGCTTTAAGATAACAATTTCTCCGACAAGATATATTAATTTATGATTTAAGTGGGAAATGTGGAGGGGGGAGTACTTTATGTGCATTGTAGAGACAGAGTTATCTCCATAGCTTTATGTGCCTTCTGCTATGTCCTACTAACAAAAAGGTCCCATCAAGATTGAAAATACTACATTCCACTTTTGCTGAGGATTCTCTCTTGCCATTTTATAACTAATATTAAAAAATCCAATATGCAAAGCTGTACGTTTTCAACAATAAAACGCACGCGAGGATCCCAGGATGAAAGTGCAAACAGAAAGGTAGGACTGGTTAAGGCTTAGCCGCTGCTAAGGTACCCAGAGCTCTGCCTTACCATTAGATATCTCACCTATTTGGGAAATAACTCCACGAAGGGCATCTAGTGCCAATGTGGCAAGACTGTAAGTATTTCCCCATCCCTGGCCAACATCCCCAGCATCAAAGTGCTGACCACACTCAGCCAGCTCCGTTGGGCGGGCCACATCGTCATGCCCGACACGAAACTCATGAAGCAAGTGCTCTACTCGGAACTCCTACACAGCAGGCGAGCCCCAGGTGGGCAGCGGAAATGTTTCAAGGACACCCTCAAAGCCTCCTTGATAAAAATGCAACATCCCCACCGACTCCTGGGAATCCCTGGCCCAAGACCGCCCAAAGTGGAGGAAGAGCATCCGGGAGGGCACTGAACGTCTCGAGTCTCGTCGCCGAGAGCATGCAGAAACCAAGCGGAAGGAGTGTGCGGCAAACCAGACTCCCCACCCACCCTTTCCTTTAACCACTGTCTGCCCCACCTGTTACAGACACGGTAATTCCCGCATTGGACTGTACAGCCACCTGAGAACTCACTTTTAGAGTGGAAGCAAGTCTTCCTCGATTTCGAGGGACTGCCTATGATAATTTCCCCATTTAAAATCACAATCCGAGCGGGGGCATAGAAATTCAAATAACTGAACATTATCATCACTGCAAAATTCTGGCCAAGTACTCAACCTTGTTCAAGCATCTGATTACTGTGTAATTTGTTCCCCGTCATAATTCTGCACAATCTGCAGATTCCGAGAGTTGATTTCTGGAAATGATTTGCATGTGGGAATATGACACTGCTGCATTGTCCAAGTTGCAGTAATAATACAAACCTGCAACAAGCTAGTCACAGGTCAAAGCCTTTTTGATTAATTAACTGAATTATTGCCTATTCATCCAGAGGAAGGTTTGAGAGTCAACTTCAATTAACTACTTATGACAGCCTTACAATGCATTCATTAATTTGTTCCATGCTACATTAATTTACGTAAACGATAGCTATAAATATTATTGAATTGATTGCATGCTAAATTTGAACTGCTTGCGTAAGTAAATTAAGTCTGTAGCTATATTCCAACAATAAGTGATTCTAAAATGCAGCTGTACACAGAACTAAGCATCTGCAGTTAACGATGGCCACCCCATTCAAACCAGTACTCAGAATAATTTCTCCTACATGACAAGAAATCTGTACTTCAAAAAGTGCTTCATTTGCTATAAAGCGCTTTGGGATGTGCTGAGGTTGTGAAAAGTGCTATAACAATATAAGTTCAGAGAAACATAGAAAATAGGTGCAGGGGTAGACCATTCGGCCCTTCGAGCCTGCACTACCATTCAATAAGATCATGGCTGATCATTCCCTCAGTACCCCTTTCCTGCTTTCTCTCCATACCCCTTGATCCCCTTAGCCGTAAAGGCCATAACTAACTCCCTCTTGAATATATCCAATTAACTGGCATCAACAACTCTCTGCGGCAGGTAATTCCACAGGTTAACAACTCTGAGTGAAGAAGTTTCTCCTCATCTCAGTCCTAAATGACCTACCCCTTATCCTAAGACTGTGTCCCCTGGTTCTGGACGTCCCCAACATCGGGAACATTCTACCCGCATCTAACCTGTCCCATCCCGTCAGAATCTTACATGTTTCTACGAGATTTCCTCTCATCCTTCTAATGTATAAAGGCCCAGCTGATCCAGTCTCTCCTCATGTGTCAGTCCAGCCATCCCTGGAATCAGACTGGTGAGCCTTCGCTGCACTCCCTCAATAGCAAGAACGTCCTTCCTCAGATTAGGAGACCAAAACTGAACACAATATTCCAGGTGAGGCCTCACCAAGGCCCTGTACAATTGCAGTAAGACTTCCCTGCTCCTATATTCAAATCCCCTAGCTATGAAGGCCATTTGCCTTCTTCACCGCCTGCTGTACCTGCATGCCAACTTTCAATGACTGATGAACCATGACACCCAGGTCTCGTTGCACCTCCCCTTTTCCTAATCTGCTGCCATTCAGATAATATTCTGCCTTCGTGTTTTTGCCACCAAAGTGGATAACCTCACATTTATCCACATTATACTGCATCTGCCATGCATTTGCCCACTCACCTAACCTGTCCAAGTCACCCTGCAGCCTCTTAGCATCCTCCTCACAGCTCACACCACCACCCAGTTTAGTGTCATCTGCAAACTTGGAGATATTACACTCAATTCCTTCATCCAAATCATTGATGTATATTGTAAAGAGCTGGGGTTCCAGCACTGAGCCCTGCGGCACTCCACTAGTCACTGCCTCCCATTCCGAAAAGGACCCGTTTATCCCGACTCTCTGCTTTCTGTCTGCCAACCAATTCTCTATCCACGCCAGTACATTACCCCCTATACCATGTGCTTTGATTGTGCACACCAATCTCTTATGTGGGACCTTGTCAAATGCCTTTTGAAAGTCCAAATACACCACATCCACGGGTTCTCCCTTGTCCACTCTACTAGTTACATGCTCAAAAAATTCCAGAAGATTTGTCAAGCATGATTTCCCTTTCATAAATCCATGCTGACTTGAGACCGATCCTGTCACTGCTTTCCAAATGCGCTGCTATTTCATCTTTAATAATTGATTCCAACATTTTCTCCACTACTGATGTCAAGCTAACCAGTCTATAATTACCCGTTTTCTCTCTCCCTCCTTTTTAAAAAAGTGGTGTTACATTAGCTACCCTCCAGTCCATAGGAACTGATCCAGAGTCGATAGACTGTTGGAAAATAATCACCAATGCATCCACTATTTCTAAGGCCACTTCCTTAAGTACTCTGGGATGCAGACAATCAGGCCCCAGGCCTTCAATCCCATCAATTCCCCCAACATAATTTCCCACCTAATTCGGATATCCTTCAATTCCTCCTTCTCACTCGATCCTCGGTCCCCTAGTACATCTGGAAGGTTATGTGTGTCTTCCTTCGTGAAGACAGAACCAAAGTATTTGTTCAATTGGTCTGCCATTCTTTGTTCCCCATTATAAAGTCACCCGAGTCTGACTGCAAGGGACCTACGTTTGTCTTCACTACTCTTTTTCTCTTCACATATCTATAGAAGCTTTTGCAGTCAGTTTTTATGTTCCTGGCAAGCTTCCTCTTGTACTCTATTTTCCACCTCCTAATTAAACCTTTTGTCCTCCTCTGCTGAATTCTAAATTTCTCCCAGTCCTCTGGTTTGCTGTTTTTTCTGGCCAATTTATATGCCTCTTCCTTAGATCTAACACTATCCTTAATTTCCCTTGTTAGCCACGGTTGAGCCACCTTCCCCGTTTTATTTTTACTCCAGATAAGGATGTACAATTCTTGAAGTTTATCCATGTGATCTATAAATGTTTGCCATTGCCTATCCACCGTCAACCCCTTAAGTATCACTTGCTTGTCTTTCTAACACACTTTGCCCCTTTAGAATTTTGGTGCAATGTGCCCTTTTTGCCTTAGATTTCTCTGCCCTCCAATTTTACTTTTCTTCTTTCTATCTTTTGCTTCTGCCCCCATTCTACTTCCCTCTGTCTCCCTGCATAGGTTCCCATCCCCCTGCCATATTAGTTCCCTTTGATGCTTAATTCCTTTCCAGCTCATCCTAGGTAAGGATTAAGGATTCTTTCCAATCCTTATGGCAATATAACTGCATTGCTGGCGCACACTGTTATCTACTGAAGTGTTAGTTCTTGGTCATGAGAGGTTCTGTACTGGTATGACTGCAGAGTGTATGGCCTTGTAAAATCAGAGATTTAATACAGACGATATTTAAATTGTAAACATTAAACCAAACACTGTAAACCAAACTTATTACAATCAAGTTGAGGAGGCAGAGCCCTGAGTTAGAGATAAAATGGGATAAGTTATGTTCAACACGATTTATATATCCTGCAATACTGCAGTCCATCAATAGTGCACTCGGTCGATACACTTAAACTCTTGTTATTCTAAGCAGGTTTTCTGAATAGAGTGTAGAATCTCCACCACTCGTTTAAAATATTACATGTCACATTGTACTGTGCTTTCCTCAGTATGCTATTGAAGTATTTCATGAAATATTAGTAAAAAAAATACAAGCTACTCCTTGCAGCATAACACACAAAAGTCAGTGCCTGTGGTATAGTTTGTGTGTGGTACAGTTTGATGAAACAGGACTATGTGAAGAGAAGATGGCAGCCAAATCAGAGAAAGGGACAGTAAAATAAAAAATCAAAATCAAATCTCTCCAATGTGCATATTTTGTCATTTTGCTTCATCAAGAATTTTGAAAAATGATACCAAAGAAATCAAGTTAAAAAAGATCCATCACATGGGTATTCAATAGAATATGTTAATAGCTAGGCACCACTATGTGACAAAGGGCCACAAATTGTGGCCGTGCCGGGCGCGTACAAAGTGCGCACGGACCCGGTGAGGCCTTGCAAAAGCCGGTTCTCAGGGCGCGATGTGCATGCGCCGAAACCTGGCTTTTCTGATCTGTCAAAAGTTCTTCAGGCAGATCCTACGCATCCCTGGGAGAAGGACATCCACACGGCAGAGATTGGGCTATTTGCCCAACTCTTGACCAGCAAATGACCTTCAAACTTTTATGCCTGGTAAAAGCAGGCGCATAGCTTACTTTTATCAGCGTAACACTTTTAAAACATAGAAAAAATTAATTTAATCATTCATTTTTATGTTCAAAAAACCCTGTCCATTAAGGTAAGTTTATTTTTAATCCTATTAAAACACATTAAAAAAAATTCCAAAAATATATTTTTTTCTAAAACATTTCATTATATTTAATTTCAATTCATTTTAAATATGAGTTTTTTTTTAATTTATTGTGCTGTGTTTCTTGTTTTAGGGGGTTATTCGCATTGATAGTAATGGGAACTCCTACAAAAGGAGAATCAATGAGAATACTACCTAGTGATTGGTGGTCCAGGCCCAAGTGATTGCAACATAGCATGGAAGACAGATCCCCGTACGCTGCGCAGTGAATGAAGGCCTCAGACGTTTCTCCGGGACCAACAGTAGTTTCGTAGATTTTTTCCGGGTCTGATGCGTTCGTATAAAGGAAGCCTCCAACTACAATTTCCCCCCCATATCTCTTTTCTGCCATTTCTTTTCAGTATTGAAACAATAGTTGCATAATAAGACCCACTAAAAGTAGCCACAGCCAGTATGCTGGAGCAGTAGAAAATGTTTCAGGATCCTGAACTAATGAAGGTTATCTGCAATGGATACTGCTCAGATATTGAGGGAGTGCAGCGAAGGTTCACCAGACTGATTCCCGGGATGGCGGGACTGACCTATCAAGAAAGACTGGATCAACTGGGCTTGTATTCACTGGAGTTCAGAAGAATGAGAGGGGACCTCATAGAAACATATAAAATTCTGACGGGGTTAGACAGGTTAGATGCAGGAAGAATGTTCCCAATGTTGGGGAAGTCCAGAACCAGGGGTCACAGTCTAAGGATAAGGGGTAAGCCATTTAGGACCGAGATGCGGAGGAACTTCTTCACCCAGAGAGTGGTGAACCTGTGGAATTCTCTACCACAGAAAGTTGTTGAGGCCAATTCACTAAATATATTCAAAAAGGAGTTAGATGAGGTCCTTACTGCTAGGGGGATCAAGGGGTATGGCGAGAAAGCAGGAATGGGGTACTGAAGTTGAATGTTCAGCCATGAACTCATTGAATGGCGGTGCAGGCTAGAAGGGCCGAATGGCCTACTCCTGCACCTATTTTCTATGTTTCTATGTTTCTATAACAAAGCGGTAATGTCAAAATGCCAGTATGAACACACACTTGCCAGCACTATACTTAATTGAAGTCCTCCAGCACTGTCAACTCTGATGATATTAATGGTAACACAATTAGCCCACTTAGCCTTGAAGGTACTCAGCTTTACTTAACTTTCAATCTCCTGCTGCAGAAACCCAAGAGCTGCATAATATAATGTTATTTTAATGTTCAATGTCAGGACAACGAAAGGCACTTCTATATAACTGAATTTAAAAACAAAATAGTGTACGCTTTTATTTGCAATCCTAAAGCAGTGTTGAATGGAATGGTTACAAATGATTAACGTAATATTAAGGACAAGAGAAAGGCATACGTTTAATTTTCAAACACTCAGCCGCACAAATGCAACTTCTGATGGGCCTTTATTTTTTGCCAATTCAATTCCATGGCAAGAGTAGTCCACCAATACTTCAGCCGAATGAGCACGCTGCAAGTGTGAGCCCAGACAGCGAGTGTTAACAGGATATGACAGGATACTCTCAGCAGATTTCCAGCATTAGTGATTTGATAGTGATCAGCAGGGGAAACTGGACTTATTTCTTCGTCTCTATAAGGGCTGAGACCAATAGTAGCATGAACTTTTGCCTTACTTCAGATCAGATAATGTAGCAGAGAGCTCTGGCCATCGTGCCATGGAGGGAAGCTAGAGGTGTGCCTTTATTTTTATGTTGCACAAAACTCTTGCTTTCAGCCTGACACCACTAATTATGGAACTGTCACATTAATATTTAACATCGCATTAATATTTAAGCAAATCAATGCAGGGCATCACTTGTATCTCTCATTATGACCAGAATTATTACATGAAACTTGCGTTCTCAGCAGATTACCAAAAACAAGAGGAAAAGAAACATTTCACCCAAATAGAAGGTCAGTAAGATAATTGTCGCCAATATGTCATTTTATGCCAGTTTTCATACAAATACAGATTATGAAACTATTTAAATCTGCAGGTCCAGAACCACATGAACCAAAGAGCTGCTTTTCCACCAGTCCATCTACTTAGTTTTCAGAATATACAATTAGAAAGTTAAAACAATTACAATGCATACAGGCACAACCTACCAGTTACAATGTAAGGGTCTAAAGTCGGCTAATCTCAGATGAGCTGCTGAGTTACAAAGAAAAAGGGTGGGACTCCCAAATCTAGAGCTCCTTGATATCCAGGGGCATACAGGGTAAGATAAGGCAAAAAAGGGAAGCTTATATCAGATACTGAGAGCTAAATAAGGCAGAAAGCCTAGGAGTATAGAAAATGCTTAGGTGACATTAAAAAGGAAATTAGGAAAGCAAAGAGAAGGTATGAAAAAATATTGGCAAGTTAAACCCAAAGATGTTTTACAAATACATAAAGAGCAAGAGGATAACTAAAGAGTAGGGCCCATTAGAGACCGAAATGGTAACCTGTCTGTGCAGGCGGAAGATGTGGGTATGGTTCTTAATGAATACTTTGCGTCTGTCTTCAAAAAACAGAAGGACGATGCAGACATTGTAGTTAAGGTGGGGGAGTATGCAATATTAGATGAGATAAACAGTGAGAGAGGAAATATTAAGGGATTTAGCATCTTTGAAAGTAGATAAATCGCCAGGCTCAGATGAAATGTATCCCAGGCTGTTAAAAGAAGCAAAGGAGGAAATAGCAGATGCTCTGACCATCATTTTCCAATCCTCTCTGGTTACAGATGTGGTGCTGGCTACTAACGTTTAGACTGTTTTTTAAAAAGGGAGAAAGGAATAGACCATGTAATTATAGGTCAGTCAGCCTAACCTCGGTGGTGGGCAAATTATTGGAAAAAATTTGGAGGGACAGTATTAATTTAGTCATTTAGTCAGTCATTTTAATCAGTAATTTAGAAAGGCATGGATTAATCAAGGACAGTCAGCATGGATTTGTTAAAGAAAGGTTGTGTCTGACAATCTTGATTGAATTTTTTGAGGAGGTAACAAGGAGGGTTTGATGAGTGTAGCGTGATTGATGCTGTATACATGGATTTTAACAAGGCTTTTGACAAGGTCCCACATGGCAGACTGGTCAGAAAAGTAAAGTCCCATGGGATCCAAGGGAAAGTGGCAAATTGGATCCAAAAGTGTCTCAGTGGGCAGGAAGGAAAGAGTAATGGTTGACGGGTGTTTTTGTGACTGGAAGGCTGTTTCCAGTGGGTTCTGCAGAGCTCAGTACTAGGCCCTTTTCTGTGGTGCATAATCAATGATTTAGACTTCAATGTAGGGTGCATGATTAAGAAGTTTGTAGAAGATACAAAAATTGGCTGTGTGGTTGATAGTGAGGAAGAAAGCTGCAGACTGCAGGAAGATATCAATGGACTGGTCAGGTGGGCAGAAAAATGGCAATTGGAATTCAATCTAGAGAAATGAGAGATAATGCATTTGGGGAGAGCTACCAAGATAAAGGAATACACATTAAATGGTCGGACACTGAGAAGTGAAGAGGAACAGAGGGACCTTGGAGTGCATGTCGATAGATCCCTGAAGGTCGCAGGACAGGTAGATAAGGTGGTTAAGAAGGTATACGGGATACTTGCCTTTATTAGTCGAGGAGTAGAATATAACAAGGAGGTTATGCTTGAACTGTATAAAACACTAATTAGGCCACAGCTAGAGTACTGCATAAAATTTCTGGTCACCACATTACAGGAAAGATGTAATTGCACGAGAGAGCGTACAGAGGAAATTTACAAGGGTGCTGCCAGGACTGGAGAATTTTAGTATGAGAATAGATTGGATAGGTTGTGGTTGTTTTCTTTGGAGCAGAGGAGGCTGAGGGCAGACTTAATTGAGGTGTATCAAATTATGAGAATCCTAGATAGAATGGAGGTCAATTTGCAGTGGGTATAGATTAAAGTAATTGGTAGAAGGACTAGAGGGGCATTTAGGAGAACATTTTTCACCCAGAGGGTGGTGGGGGACTGGAACTCACTGCCTGAAAGGGCAGTAGATGCAGAAACCCTCATCGTATTTAAAAAGTACTTGGGTATGCACCTGAAGTGCTGTAAGCTACATGGCTACGGAGCTGGAAAGTGGGATTAGGCTGGATAGCAGACATGGGCCGAATGATCTCCTTCTGTGCTGTAAATTTCTACAATTCTAGTGACAGTATAGAAGGCTTAAGGGTTATGATAAGGTAAATAGTGATATGCTAGTTCCACTGGTTGGTGGACAATCACAAAAAGAATTAGAAGGGAGGTGAGCAAACAATTCTTTACACAGAGAGTGGTTAGAATGTGGAATTTCTATCCCAAACTATTGCTGAAGTAGAGTTTATAAATTCTCTTAAAAGGGAATTTGATAATTGTTTGAAAAAGAGAAATATTAAAAGGTATGGCAAGTGAGCAGGAGAGTGTGATTTGACTATGTACTCATGAGGATAAAGGAACCAGTATAGTCTTAATGGCTGGTTCCTATGAATTGCAAAATAATGCGTGCGTGTATGTGGCCAGGGTTGGGTGGGAGGAGAGAACCCTTCCTATATTGCTCAAATGTACCAAAAGAACGGTTGTAATTACACTGGTGCAGATGAGTTTCAGCGTCTAAAATTAGGCATAAATACCATATTGCCCATGGACAAAAGTGAGATCATTAATAATTTGAGGTTTGTAGGAATATAGGAACAGGAGTAGGCCATTCAGCCCCTCGAGCCTGTTCCGCCATTCAATGAGATCATGGCTGATCTGTGACCTAACTCCCGCCTTTGGCCCATAATCCTTAAAATCTTTGGTTAACAGAACGCTATCAATCTCAGATTTAAAATTAACAATTGATCTAGTATCAATTGTCATTTGTCGAAGAGGGTTCCAAACTTCTACCACCCTTTGTTTGTAGAAGCATTTCCTAATTTCACTCTTGAAAGGTCTGGCTCTAATTTTTAATCTTAGAATCCCCAACTAGCAGAAATAGTTTCTCTCCTTTTACCCCATCTGTTCACCTAAATATTTTGAAAACTTTGATTAGATCACCCCTTAACCTTCTAAATTCTAGGGAATACAACCCAATTTGTGTAATCTCTCCTCATAACTTAACCTTTAAAGTCCAGGTATAAGTCTAGTAAACCTAAGCTGCACTCCCTCCAAGGCCAATATATCCTTCCTAAGGTGTGGTGCCCAGAACTGCTCGCAGTAATCCAGGCGTAGTCTAACCAGGGTTTTGTATAGCTGCAGCACAACTTCTACCCCTTGTATCCTAGTGTTGCTGTGGCTCAGTGGGTAGCACTCTCGCCTCTGAGGCAGAAGATTGTGGGTTCAACCCACTCCAGGGATTTGTAGCACAAAAAATCTAAGCTGGCACTCCAGTGCAGTGCTGAGGGATGAGACATTAAACCGAGGCCCCGTCTGCTCTCTCAAGTGATGTAAAAGTTCCCATGGCACTATTTCGAAGAAGAGCAGGGGAGTTGTTCCCGGTTTCCTGGCCAATATTTATCCCTCAATCAACATAACAAAAAAAACAGATTATCTGGTCATTATCACAATTCGGTTTGTGGGAGCTTGCTTGTGTGCAAATTGGCTGCCGCGTTTCCTACATTACAACAGTGATTACACTCTAAAAGTACTTCATTGGCTGTAAGGCGCTTTGAGACGTCCGTTGGTCGTGAAAGGCGCTATATAAATCCAAGACTTTCTTTTTAGTCCTCTACATTCTATTAGCCTTTATGATTATTTTCTGTACCCGTTCATGCCATATTGGTGCTTCAATTTTTATTAGGACCATTAGTGTGGGGATGAAACAACATCCTTGGAAAAGTTAGCCTGTGTGAAGATGGAGAATGTGAGTTTTATGTGTTGAAAATTATGAAACCATGTGCTGGTTTCATGCATGTTTCTAGGATCTCTGTATCTTTTTGATACTCTTTGTCTCAGTGTTTGTCCCTCTGTGTGCCATTTGATTTGTGTTCTGTGTGTCACTATGTCACTCTGGTCTTCCTTAGCAATGCTGGCCATGTGAACTTTTGTCTTGAATGAAAGTGAAGATGATAAAAAGTCTGTATTTCATTATCTGGAGAAGATGGAAACAAAGTATGAGGCATATTTTGACATGTTGCTTGGAGGTTTGGAAAGAAATGCTACTGTCAAAACTGAAGAGGAATATAAATTTCCTTGCAAAGCATCAAGTAGGTTTAAAAAGGTTGACCTCGTGAAGATTGTTGCTACATGTAAAAATTAACTCAGGTAAAAAAAATAAACAAATGAATGGTTACCATGGAGAAGTCATACATAAATAAAGGTTATGTCCACACGAGAAATAAATAGCTCGCTGGAGTGGTTTTAATTGGAACAGCGCAATTTGAAACCTCCGAGTATTGGGAGTATTTTTTAAAATCTGAACCTTTGCGTTTTGCTTACATGAAAATAATTACACTAGGTTAAAATTAATTTGAGGTTGAAAAAAAGTAGCTGGAGTTAAAACTCACAGGGATAAAAGAGTCACTTAGGAAGAAAACAGAATGGTTGCATCTTTAAAAACAAAGGGTAAAGGTGAAAGATAAACTAACCAAAAATATTAACAGGTCAAATGATACTCTATATTTGATAAAAATCACAAATGTAGTCAAAAATAAAAAAATTACCAATCTTGACCTGATGATACTAAACACTTTCTCCAGGTAGGAGTGTAAAATGCAAAAGGAAAAGCAAGATAAACAAAACAAATGAGAAAGAACAAAAAGAACTTGCATGTAGGGCCATTTAAAATTTCAGGACATTCCAAACCACTTCACAGCCAATGAAGCACTTTTTGAAGTGCAGTCACTATTATAACATAGGAAACACGACAGCCATTTTGAGCACATCAAGGTTTCACAAACAGCAATGAAATAAATGACCGGATAATTTGTTTTTAGTGATGTTGGTTAGGGACTAAATGTTGGCCAGGACATCGAATGAATTCCCCTTCTCTTCTATGAATAATGCAATGAGATCTTTTACGTCCATCTGAGAGGGCAGATGGGGATTCAGTTTATGTCTCATCCGAAAGATGGTACCACTTCCAGTGCAGCAGTTCCACACTACTGCTGTTAAATGTGAGCTTGGATCACGTGCTCAAGTCCTTGGAGCAGGACTTGAACAGAACCTTTGGACTCAGAAATGAAAGTTCTACAATTGAGTCAAAGCAGGCACCTTTAATAGTAACTGTAATTAGTTACAAAATTTAAATAAAATACTCTAATATGTGGAAAATATTTGAGCAAAAGTCTTGGTACTTTCAACTGTAATAGAAGCCTATTAATAATAGGTATGGATCACTGCCATGCACAAATTAGATTGCTAGAAGATGGCATTGTGCAGAAGAAGAGGATCTAAAATCAACACTTTTGAGATATCTATAGATAAATAAAAGAATAGACCAAATGTAAAGGTGAAATAGTAGCTATCATGTTAGACAACAGCTACCTACATTTATTTGTATAGTGCCTTTGACATAATTGAATGTTCCAAGGCACTTCACGTGGAAGAGAGATGAACTAAGCAGTGGAGGATTTATGAGATTTGCCCAAAGGCGCAGTAACAAGGTAGGTTTCAAGCAGATTTTTAAAAACAGGCTGTAGAGTAGGAAGATGAAAAAGTGTGGAATGTCAGGAATGGTGGAGACACAGGTGCCCACGGTCAGAGGACTGTAGGGCCCGAGGACATCAAGCTCAGTGGAGTATGGCTATGGAAGGATTTGTAAATGGGGGAAAAAAAACAGAAAATGCTGGAAATACTCAGCAAGTCAGGCAGCATCTGTGGAGAGAGAAACAGAGTTAACGTTTCAGATCTATGACCCTTCGTCAGAACTGGAAAAACTTAGAGATGTAACATGTTTTTAAGCAAAAGTAGGGACAGGGAAAGGGGGAGGGGAAGAAAAAAACAAAAGGGAAGGTCTGTGATAGGATGGAAGGCAGAAGAGATTAAGAGATTAAGAAATAAAAAGGATGATGGTGCAAGGCAAAAGGAGATGGTAATGGGGCAAGTTAAGAAACAATGAGTCTAGATAGGGTGTGAATGGAAATGGCCGAATCATCAACAGCTGCCGTGGGAGAAATAAAAAAACAGAAAAAAGGAAAAAAAAACTAGGGGCAGGGATTAGGGTCCGAAATTGTGGAACTCGATGTTGAGTCCAGAAGGCTGTAAAGTGCCTAAACGAAAGATGAGCTGTTCCTCGAGTTTACATTGAGCTTCATTAGAACATTACAAGAGGCCGAGGACAGAGAGAGCAGAGTGGGAGTGGAGCGGAGAATTCCAATAAGGGTCGGAAGCTCGGGGTCACGCTAACGGAGTGAATGGGGGTATTCTGCAAAGCAGTCACCCAATCTGCGTTTGGTCTCCCCAATGTGGAGGAGACCACATCATGAGCAGTGAAGACAGTATACTAAATTGAAAGAAGTATAAGTAAATTGCTGTTTCACCTGGAAGGAATGTTTGGGGCCCTGGACAGTGGGAAGGGAGGAGGTAAAAGGGCAGGTGTTGCATCTCCTGCACTTGCACAGGAAGGTGCCGTGGGAAGGGGAGGGGGTGCTGGGGGTGATTGCAGAGTAGACCAGAGTGTCGCGGAGGGAGCAGTCCCTTCGGAATGCTGTGAGGGAAGGGGAAGATGTGATTGACGGTGGGATCAAGCTGGAGGTGACGGAAATGGCAGAGGATGATCTGTTGAACATGGAGGCTGGTGGGGTGAAAGGTGAGGACAAGGGGAACCCTGTCATGGTTCTGGGATGGCAGGAAAAGTGTGAGAGCAGAGGTGCGGGAAATAGAACAGACACGGTCAATGTCAACTACAGTAGAGGAGAATACTCGTTTGAGGAAAAAGGAAGACATATCAATGCACTAGTATGGAAGATAGCGTCGTTAGAACAGATGTGACGGAGACAAAGAAACTGGGAGAATAGAATGGAGTCCTTAAAAGGACCTGGGGTGGGAGGAAGTCCAGGTAGCTGTGGAAGTCAGTGGGCTTATAGTGAATGTCTGTCAATAGCCTATCCCAGAAATGGAGATATAGAAGTTGAGGAAGGGAAGGGAAGAGTTGGACATGGACCAGGCAAAGGTGAGGGAAGGATGGAAATTGGAGGCAAAGTGAATGACATTTTTTAGTTCAGGGTGAGAGCAGGAAACAGCATTGATACAGTCATCAATGTACTGGAAAAAGACTTGAGGGAGGGGACCTGAGTAGGACTGGAATAAAAAATGTTCCACATATCCCACGAAAAGACAGGCATAGCTAGGACCAATGCGGGTTCCTATAGCAATACCTTTAATTTAGAGGAAGTGAGCGGAATCAAAGGAGAAGTTGTTCAATATGAGAACAAGTTCAGCCAGGCAGATGGCTGGGGACTGGTTGGTCCTCTGTCAAGGAAGAAGCGGAGCGTCCTCAGGCTGTCCTGGTGGAGGATGGAGGTGTAGAGGGATTGGACGTTCCTAGTGAAAAGGGGATGGTTGAGGCCAGGAAAGTGTAAACTGTTAAAGTGGCGGAGGGCATCGGAAGAGTCGCGGATGTAGGTGGGAAGAGACTGGACAAGGGGAGAAAAAAAGTGGAGTCGAGATAGGAAGAAATAAGTTCCGTGGAAGAAATAAGTTCCATGGGGCAAGAACAGGCTGAAAAGATGGGGGATCTACCAGGGACAGTCCTATTTGTGGATCTTGGGAAGGAGGTAGAAGCAGGCTGTGCGGGACTATGAGGCCGTGGAGGGAAGATCTCCAGAGGAGATGAGGTCAATAACGATCTGGGAAATGATGGCTTGATGTTCAGTAGTGGGGTCATGGTCCAGGGAAAGGTAGGAGGAGGCGTCAGAGAGTTGGCGTTCAGCCTCCGCAAGGTAGCGGTCGGTTCGCCAAACAACAGCGTCACCCTTGTCAGCAGGTTTAATGACAATGTTGGGGTTGGATCTGAGAGAACGGAGTGCTGCAAGTTCAGAGGGAGGTAGGTTGGAGTGAGTGAGGGGAGCAGAGAAATTGAGACGGCCGCTGTCACGCTGGCAGTTCGCAATGAAAAGAGCTAGAAAGGGTATGAGGCCAGAGGGAGGGGTCCAGGTATAGCGAGAATTCTGAAAATGGGAGAAAGGGTCAGGTGTCCGGGTGGGTAGACTCCTGGCCAAAGAAGTGGGCATAGAGACGAAGGCGATGGAAAAAGAGCTTGAAATTCATTGAGGTGGGGGTGTAATGGGATGAAGCTCAGGCCTTTGCTGAGGACTGAACGCTCGGAGTCAGAGAGGGGAAGGTCAGAGGGGATAATGAAAACCCGGTGGGGGATGAGATTGGAAGAAGGAATGGGTTCAGAGAGAACTGAAGGAGAAGAGGGCTTCAGAGGGGCGTTGGTGTCCAAGAGTTGCTGAAGGCTGGAAGGCTGCTTGGCAAGGGAGATTGGTAATTTGTGAGTGATTACGACAAAGTTGGAGATTAATCCTTGTGTAGCATCCTTGACACCTGAAAGAAAGGAAAAAACGTTGTGTGTTAAAGCGCCAGATGAAGCGAAGGATGAAATGGTACTTCGGACCAGGACAGCTCTGAGATAGTGAGAGTCAGTGCTGCTGAAGAGAGGTCGAGAGCATTGATACGGCGGCGCATGGCGTTGAGTGTGGATCTCAGGATGTGACGAGCAGTGGTTCGAGGAACGCTGAATATCTCGGTGTCTGAATTTGATGCAATGAGAGAATGGGAACGATTGGACTTCAGCGAGGAGAGGGGTGATGGCTGAGTGAAACCTAGCGCAGCACACGTGCAGGAAATGGAGTTTAGAACAATTTGGAGTTTGTAAAGTTTGTGTTCAGGAGATTGGCATCAAGGGCAAGCAATAAATCAAGCACAATTTCAGCAGAGTCGAAGCTTTATGGAATGCCTGTATGGCAAACTACTACAACGACCTGTACTGATGGAGCACCTTTAATACAAGAAATGTCCCAAGGCACTTACGAAAAACTGACATAAGCGAGAGAGAGATTAGGAGGGTTAACTGAATGCTAGGCCAAAGAGACATGTTTCAAGTTTTTAAAGTTGTAGAAGTTTAGGGGGGAATTTTAAAAAGTAGGATTGTAGCAGCTGAAGGCTCTGCCATCAGTAGTGGGGAGAAGGAAATCGGATACATAGAAAACTTAGTTAGAGAAATTAAGAATTTGAGGGGCGGGAAAATATGGCTGGAGGAGAAACAGAAAGGGTAGGGCAAGGCTAGGGAGAAATTTTTAGACAATCACAGTAAGGACTGATATGTGCAAGTTGAATCGAGTGATTGATGACTGTTCCAGTTATCTGGCAAATGTGCTTGCACCCTTTTGACTTGAGGAAGTGAAGATGGAGCTACAACATGGCATAATGGTTGGGAGACAGTAATTGATTTGCTGGGGACAAGGGTATCAAATCAGAGGTGAGGGAATGGTTAAAGAGATCGACAGAGGCGGAAGGCTGCAGGGCAAGGGAGGTTGGTAATTTATGAGTGATTAAGACAAAGTTGGAGATCAATCCTTGAGCAGCATCCAAAGTGAGGTTGTATGCCAGGAGCAGGGGACAACTTTGAGGTGTTGATCTCACAGTGGGCAGAGTGAAGAGGAGGCACAGAACGACGCTGTAGGACCATTCAAGAGAGATTGAAGTTTGGAATGACATAAGAGAAGGGGGCTGCGGTGCTGTAATAAGTGGGAAGAGGGATCTAAGAAAACATGGTCCTGGAAAAGCGGGGGGCGAGGGTGGAGTTTAAAGGTAGCGCGGTTGGTTGAGGATGAGGAGAGGGGAAAGCAGTGCCAAGGAAGGACTGAAAGCAAAAATAGTAGTAATGGAATTATAAAGAATCACCAATGGCAAGATTTTAATAATACATGACTTTAAAGTCATTTACTACAGAAAATCAATCAGGAAAATGAAAATGAAACAAATTCATTCAAAATCAGATTGCGTGACCAGATGAATAATTATTTTGTTTTTGGGAGTCAGAATGGAAACATGGCTACTTTTAAAGTGCAGCACTTTTACTTCTAAATTTCTGCCCTTAGTAGTCAGGTTATTGAATACTGTAAATACTGGACCTAAAATTGAGGTCGGAGGCTTCCTTCGTATGAACGCCTTCGACCCGAAAAAAATCTACGAATCTACCTGTTGGTCCCGGAGAAACGCAAGATCCCAGTCGAAGGCCTAGATTCGCTGCGCAGCGCAAGGGACCTGTCTTTGAGGTACCCAAGTCCAAGCTGGAGTCACATGGGCCTGGACAACCAATTACGATGCAGCATTCTCATTGATAATGGGAACTCCGTTTGTACGAGTTCGCATTACTATCAATGAGAAAACCCCCTAAAACATCCAAACACAGCATAACAAATAAAACACCACACATATTTTAAATTAAGTGAAATTAAATGTAATTAAATGTTTTAGAAAAAATATATATTTTTTGGAAATTTTTTTTTTTTTTTTTTTTATAAAGTGTTTTAATAGTGTTAAAAATAAACTTACCTTAATGGACAAGGTTTTTACTATAAAAATGTGTCATTAAATTTAATTTTTATATGTTTTAAAACTCTTACGCTGGTAAAAGTAGGCTATGCGCCTGCTTTCACCAGGCATGAAAGTTTGAAGGACATTCGCTGGGCATGAGTTGGGCAAATAGCCCAATCTCTGCTGCACGGATGCGGAGGATCTGTCAAGAGAAATTTTTGATAGATTGGAAAAGCTGGTTTTCTGCGCATGCACATCGCGTCCCCAAAACTGGCTTTTGCGAGGCCTCACCGGGGTCTGTGTGTACTTCGAGGCCAGAATTATAGGCCCACAATTTATCTGCTACAAATTAGACATTTAATGATAATACTATTATTAAATTTTCTAATGTAAAATTCATTGGAATTCACTTACATTTGTTCATCTATTTCTTCGATCTGTCTATCCAAACGAACTTCTTCATCATCTTCTGCTACAATAGCTTCTGAAACCTTTAGGCAGAAAATAAACCACCAATAAGATGCACAAACATCCACTATTTACCAAAGCAGCAGTTTTAAATCAACATATAAAATATTTAAAAGCTGAAGAAAACAGTACTGCAAGTAGATCTGTAGCATTTCATTCTATCATAATGGGGTTGAAAATGAGAAAGAACTGATAATAAATTGAAGCCATCAACAACAACAACTTGTATTTATATAGTGCCTTTAACATAGTGAAATGGCCCAAGGCGCTACACAAGAGTATTATGAGATAAAAGATTTGACACTGAGCCGCATAAGTGGAAATTAGCGCAGGTGCTTGGTCAAAGAGGTATGTTTTAAGGAGCGTCTTGAAGGAGGAAAGAGAGGTAGAGAGGCGAAGAGCTTTAGGCAGGGAGTTCCAGAGCTTGGGGCCGAGGCAACAGAAGGCATAGTCACCAATGGTTGAGCGAATATAATCAGGGATGCCCAAAAGGGCAGAATTAGAGGAGCACAGACATCTCAGGGGGTTGTAGGGCTGGTGGAGATTACAGAGATAGGGAAAGGCGAGGCCAAGGAGAGATTTGAAAATAAAGATGAGAATTTTGAAATCAAGGCATTGCTTAACTGGAAGCCAATCTAGGTCAGCAAGCAGAGGGGTGATGGGTGAGCGGGACTTAATGCAAGTTAAGACATGGGCAGCCGTGTTTTGGATCACCTCTAGCTAATGTAGGTAGAATGTGGGAAGCCAGCCAGGAGTGCGTTGGAAGACTCAGGCCTAGAGGTAACAAAGGCACGGATGAGGGCTTCAGCAGCGGATGAGCTAAGACAAGGGCAGAGACGGGCGGTGTTATGGAGGTGGAAATAGGCGGTCTTAGTTATACTGCGGATATGTGGTCGAAAGCACATTTCAGGGTCAAATATGACACCAAGGTTGCGAACAGTCTGATTCAGTTGGGGAGAGGGATGGAGTCAGTGGCTAGGGAAAGGGGTTTGTAGCGGGGACCAAAAACAATGACTTCGGTCTTCCCAATATTCAATTGGAGAAAATTTCTGCTCCACCAGAACTGGATATCGGACAAGCAGTCTAACAATTTAGAGGCCACGGAGGGGTTGAGAGCAGTGGTAGAGAGGTAGAGCTGGATGTCATTAGCGTACATGTGGAAACTGACACTGCTTTCAGATGATGTCGTCAAGTGGCAACATGTAGATGAGAAATAGGAAAAAGGGGCCAAGGATAGATACTTGGGGGACACCAGAGGTAACGATGCTTAGTGGCAGAGAGAAAAGCAAATCCAATGTTGGGATGTATTAATAGATCAATATTGAGCCAAAATAGCAAGGTAATCCTGCCACTTTATAAATCATTAGTGCGACCACATTTAGAATACTGTGTACAGTTTTAGTCGCCACAGTACAAAAAGGATATTGCAGCCACTGAAAGGATACAGAAGAGAGCAACCAGCATGATTGAGGGGATGGAGGGATTGGATTTTGGCGAGTGATTACATAAATTAGGCATATTCTCACTGAAAAAGAGTTTGAGAGGGTGTAATAATAAACAATAAGAATAAAACTGGATGGACCACCCACATCGTCCTTGGCACTGGCTTCGGACATGTCAACTGCACACCCAGCCCAGTCGACCCTGCAAAGTCCTACTCACTCTCACCCACAGATTAGTCAAGCAACAGCCCCACATAGTCATTTTCACAGAATCATACCTTTCAGCCAATGTCCCAGATTCCTCCATCACTATCCTGGGGTATGTCCTGTTCCACTGTCGGCACAGTGGTAAACAGTCGGGAGGGAGTGGCCCTGGGAGTCCTTAACAACGACTCTGGACTGCATGAAGTCTCATGGCTTCAGGTCAAGCATGGTAAGGAAACTTACTGCTGATTATCACCTGCTGCCCACCCTCAGCTGATGAAGCGCGGTGGGCCATCAGGAGCAGCAATATTGTATTCCACCGCAATCTGTGACCTCATGACTTGGTATATCCCTCACTCTACCATTACCATCAAGGCAGGGGACCAACCCTGATTCAATGAGGAGTGCAGAAGAGCATGCCAGGAACAGCACCAGTACCTAAAAATGAGGTGCCAACCTGGGGAAGCTGCAACACAGGACTACATGCAAGCTAAACAGCGGAGGCAGCATGCTATAGACAGAGCTAAGCGATCCTTCAATCAGTGGATCATATCAAAGCTCTGCAGTCCTGCCACATCCAATCGTGAATGGTGGTGGACAATGAAACAATTAACGGGAGGAGGAGGCTCCATGAATATCCCCATCCTCAATGATGATAGAGCCCAACACGAGTGCAAACATCAAGGCTGAAGCTTTGTAACCATCCTCAGCCTGAAGTGCCGAGTGAATGATCCACTTGGGCCACCTCCCAGGGTCCCCACCATCACGGAAGCCTGTCTTCAGCCAATTCGATTCAATCTGCATTATATCAAGAAATGGCAGTCCATACCCACATGCAGCAAGACCTCGATGACATTCAGGTTTGGGTGATAAATGGCAAGTAACATTTGCGCCACAAAAATGCCAGGCAATGACCATCTCCAACAACCAAGAGTCTAGTCACCGTCCCTTGACATTCAACGGAATTACCATTGCCGAATTCCCCACCATCAACATCACCCTTCACCAGAAACTTAACTGGACCAGCTACATATATACCCTGGCTACAAGAGCAAGTCAGAGGCTAGGTATTCTGCGGCAAGTGTCTCACCTCCTGACTCCCCAAAGCCTTACCACCATCTACGAGGCACAAGTCAGGAATGTGATGGAACACTCTCCACTTGTCTGGATGAGTACAGCTCCAACAACACTCAAGAAGCTCGACACCATCCAGGACAAAGCAGCCCGCTTGATTGGCACCCCATCCACCAAATTAAACATTCACTCCTTGCACCAGTGGCGTACCATGGCTGCAGTGTGTACCACCTGCATGATGCACTGCAGCAACTCACCAAGGCTTCTTTGGCAGCACCTCCCAAACCCGCAACCTCTACCACCCAGAAGAACTAGGGCAGCAGGAGCATGGGAACACCACCATTTCCAAGTTACACACCAGCCTGACTTGGAAATATATCGCCATTCCTTCATCATCGTGGAGTCAAAATCCTGGAACTCTCTCCCTAACAGCACTGTGGGAGTACCTTCACCACAAGTACTGCAGCAATTTAAGGCAGCGGCTATCCACCATCTTCTTAAGAGCAATTAGGATGAGCAGTAAATGCTGGCCTTGTCAGCGATGCCCACATCCCAGGAACGAATAATAAAAAAATATAGAACTGCCGTTTTCAGGATTCTAAAGGGTCTAGAAAATGTAAACCATGACAAGCTGTTCCACATTCTCCAGAACAGTAGAACTAGAGAACACGGCATGTGCTTGAATGAGGCTAAATTCAAAATTAATATGCGGAAACATTATTTCAGTAAGTGGTCAATCTATGGAACAGGTTCCCCAGGTAAAAAGCAGATAGTATTAATTAATTCAAATTCAAATGCTAATTAGATAGATTTCTTTCAGAAAATAATATTTTGGGACAATATAAATGAATAATGAGAGATGGGGCATGGTAAATGTAGCATGCTTGGGAGGAACAGGTGACTTTGGACCTATGGTTCTCAAAGCTTTCCACTACTCGGATTTTCCTCGCCTCATGGCTGGAGCTAGTGTAGACTAACTGATACAGATTGATTGCTATGATTAGTCAACAACTCCATTATTGTTGTAAATACGACTACCAGGATGGTAGAAGGCGAACTAGATGGGCCTTGGTCCTTTATCGTCGAGCAATTCCTATATTTATAAAAATAAGTGTGCTGCTGTAATTCATATCCTAGTGAAATTCGTTATTTTGAAAGGCACAATGCAAGTTGATAGTCAAAGGACTTGTATACAGTGACATGTGACTGGTATTTACGCACAGAATTTTAGCAAAGATAAAATTTAAACTAGACCTTGTCAAACATACTCCAACAAAACACTTTTGCTGTACTGAGCTAATAGATGAAGATTGTCCTATGTTTGACTCCAGGATTGTGCTGAATTGACCGATCTGAGCTAGGAGTGGCTCGATGATTGGTCACAGAGTCCCTGGACCGGGGAGGTGGTAATCAGGCAGGGGTTCAATTGCTGATTGTAAAGCAATAGCCTCTGCTGGAATACACACACATGTGGACAGGATCAAGCTTAGTCTTCAGACCTGCCAATGCTCGTTGTCTTGGCTCATAGGTGAAGAATGGCCACCTAGCCCGAGGGCACTAAAAAGCAATCATGCAGTGAACTAGCTCCCAGTTTTCATGAGAAAGGCAAAGATATCCTATGGGTAGGAGAGAAAAAAAGTAGTCTGATGGATAACAATCAGTTTGAGATATGAAGAAAACCAGTCAACGCTGCAAATATGACAAAGGGAGAGACAGATAGCACTAGAGTAAGAAATAGTAAGGTATTATGTGGGGTCAGACTTAGAGAGAATACAGGCCAGTCTAAGATAGGTTTTCAGTGCATGTATGTAAATGCACGGTGTGGTAAATCATCATCATAGGCAGTCCCTCAAATCGAGGATGACTTGCTTCCACATCAAAAAGTTCACAGGTGTTTCAATGAAGGACCTAAAATTCCAGGTCCCGAACTAAATCTTGAAGGGTGGTAGATGCCTGTGCGTGGATTTCTTTAACATGTGGTGGCCGTTGCACTCCAGCTAGGCAGCAGGCTGAGTGGCCTTCGACCTGCGTGCACCATCAGAGCAGGCCGTGGAGCGGAAGGAGCAGCGTGGCGGCATACCACTCCAGGGATGTGGTAAATAGCCACATGGGAATGTGATGTTGTGACGATAACGGAGACCTGGCTCAAAAAAAGGCAGGATTGGGTACTAAATATTCCTGGGTATAAAATGTTCTAAAATGATAGGGAAGGAAAAAAAGGTGGGGTTGCAGTAGTGATTAAGGAAAATATTATAGTGCTGGAGAGAGAGGATGTTCTGGAGAGGTGAAGGACAGAATCTATTTGGTTAGAGTTAAGAAACAATAGAGGTGCCAATACACTACTAGGCGTATTCTATAGGTCACCAACTAATGGGAAGGAATGGAAGGATATAGCGGAGCAAATTTGCAGCAAAATTATAGAGAGGTGCACGAACTATAGAGTAGTGATAATGAGGGACTTCAACTATCCTAATGTAGACTGTGATAGTAATAGTATAAAGGGCAGAGAGGGGGAAGAATTTCTGGTGTGTTCAGGAAAACTTTCTTGATCAGTACGTTTCTGGCCCAACGAGAAAGGAGGCATTGCTGGATCTGGTTCTGGGAATGAGGTGGGTCAAGTAGAGCATGTGTCAGTAGGGGAACATTTGGGGAATAGTGGTCATAGGATCATAAGGTTTAGATTAACTATGGAAAAGGACAGAGAGCAACCTAGAGTAAAAATACTTAATTGGAGAAAGGCCAATTTCAGTGGGTGAGAATGGATCTGGCCCGGGTAAATTGGAATCAAAAATTGGCAGGCAAAACTATAATCGAACAATGGGCTGCCTTTAAAGAGATGGTGCGGTAAACTCCCGCAAAGGGGAAAGGCAGGGCACCAAAGTCAGAGCTCCATGGACGATGAAAGAGATAGAGAGTAAGATGTCAGGTTGAGCATACAAGTGAGAACCAGGCTGAATATAGAAAGTTCAAAGGGGAGGTGAAAAAGGAAATAAGAGGGGCAAAGAGAGAGTCTGAGAAAAGATTGACAGCTACCATAAAAAGGAATCCAAAATTCTTCCATAGGCATATAAATAATAAACGGGTTGTAAGAGGGGTGGGACCGATTAGGGACCGAAATGGAGACCTGCACATGGAGGCAGAGGGCATGGCTAAGGAACTAAATGAGTACTTTGCAACTGTCTTTACCAAGGAAGAAGATGCTGCCAAAGTCATAGTGAAAGAGGAAGTAGTTGAGATATTGGATGCGATAAAAATTGATAAAAAGGAGGTACTGGAAAGCCTGGCTATACTTAAAGTAGTAAGTCACCATGACCGGATGGGATGTATCCTAAAATACTGAGGGAAGTAAAAATGGAAATTGTGGAGTTACTGGCTAATATCTTCCAATCCTCCTTAGATGCAGGGGTGGAGAATTGCAAATGTTACACACTTGTTCAAAAAAGGGTGATATGATAATCCTGGACAAAATTAACAGTCGCTTGTCCAAGTGTGGATTAATTAATGGAAGCCAACTTGGATTTATTAAAAGCAAAACGTGTTTAACTAACTTGATTGAGTTTTTTGATGAGGTAACAGAGAAGGTTGATGAGGGAATGTAGATTGCATTGTGTACATGGACTTCCAAACGGTGTTTGATAAAGTGCGACATAAAAGGTTTGTCAGCAAAGTTGATATCCATGGAATATGTAGGGACAGTGGCAGCATGGATATAAAATTGACTAAGTGACAGGAAACAGAGAGTAGTGGTGGAATGGTTGTTTTTTGGATTGGAGGAAGGTTTACAGTGGTGTTCCCCAGGTGTCAGTACCAGGACCACTGTTTTTCTTGATATACATTAATGACTTGGACTTGGGTGTACAGGGCACAATTTCAAAATTTGCAGATGACACGAAACTTGGAAGTATAGTGAACAGTGAGGAGGATAGTGATAGACTTCAGGAGGATGTAGACAGGCTGGTGGAATGGGCGGACACGTGGCAGATTAAATTTAATGTAGAAAAGTGCGAAGTGATACATTTTGGTAGGAAGAACGAGGCGAGGCAATATAAACTAAAGAGTACAATTCTAAAGTGGGTGTATGAACAGAGACCTGGGGTATATGTGCACAGGGCAGGTTGAGAAAGTGGTTAAGAAAGCATATAGGATCCTGGGCTTCATAAATGGAGGCATGCAGTACAAAAGGAAGGACTGTATGATGAACCTTATCAAACACTGCTTCAGCCACAACTGCTGTATTGCGTCCAATTCTGGGCACCACACTTTAGGAAGATGTGAAGAGAGGGTACAGAATAGATTTACAAGAATGGTTGCAGGGATGAGGGACTTCAGTTACGTGGATAGACTGGAGAAGCTGGGGTTGTTCTCCTTCGGGAAGAGAAGGTTGGGAGAAGATTTGATAGAGGTGTTCAAAATCATGAGGGGTCGAGACAGAGTAGATAGAGACACTGTTCCCATTGACAGAAGAGTTGAGAACCAGAGGACACAGATTTAAGGTGATTAGCGAAAGAACAAAAGGCGACATGAGAAAAAATCTTTTTACACAGCGAGTGGTTAGGATCTGGAATGCACTGCCTGAAAGGGTGGTGGAGGCAGATTCAATGGTGGCTTTCAAAAGGAAAAAACATTGCAGGGCTACAGAGAAAAGGCAGGGGAATGGAACTAGCTGCATCGTTCTTGCAGAGAGCCAGCACAGGTTCGATGGGCTGAATGGCCTCCTTCTGTACTGTAACCATTCTATGATTCTATAGAAAAAGACGCAAGTGCCATGGCAGACCTGTTAGCATCTGAAAGAGAAAAGATTAGCGTTTTGGGTGAGGCCAATCAAAATATTTACCTGTCTTTATCTTTCAGATGCGACCTAATCTGCTGCATTCTACGACTTTTGGTTTTTATTTTTAAGTACATAAGAAGATAAGAAATAGGAAAAGGAGTAGGCCATACGGCCCCTCGAGCCTCCTCCGCCATGCAAGATCATGGCTAATCTGATCATGGACTCAGCTCCACTTCCCCGCCCACTTCCCATAATCCCTTATCCCCTTATCGCTCAAGAAACTGTCTATTTCTGACTTAAATTTATTCAATGTCCCAGCTTCCACAGCTCTCTGAGGCAGCGAATTCCACAGATTTACAACCCTCAGAGAAGAAATTCCTCTTCATCTCTGTTTTAAATGGGCAGCCCCTTATTCTAAGATCATGCCCTCTAGTTCTAATCTCCATCAGTGGAAACATCCACCTTGTCAAGACCCCTCATAATCTTATACGTTTCGATAAGATCACCTCTCATTCTTCTGAACTCCAATGAGTAGAGGCTCAACTACTCAACCTTTCCTTATAAATCAACCCCCTCATCCCCGGAATCAACCTAGTGAACCTTCTCTGAACTGCCTCCAAAGCAAGTATAACCTTTCATAAATATGGAAACCAAAACTGCACGCAGTATTCCAGGTGTGGTCTCACCAATACCTTGTATAGCTGTAGCAAGACTTCCCTGCTTTTATACTCCATCACCTTTGCAATAAAGGCCAAGATACCACTGGCCTTCCTGATCACTTGCTGTACCTGCATACTATCCTTTTGTGTTTCATGCACAAGTACCCCCAGGTCCCACTGTATTGCGGCACTTTGAAATCTTTCTCCATTTAAACAATAACTTGCTCTTTGATTTTTTTTCTGCCAAAGTGCATGACCGCACACTTTCCAACATTATACTCCATCTGCCAAATTTTTGCCCACTCACTTAGTCTGTCTATGTCCTTTTGCAGATTTTTTGTGTCCTCCTCACACATTGCTTTTCCTCCCATCTTTCTATCGTCAGCAAACTTGGCTACGTTACACTCAGTCCCTTCTTGCAAGTCGTTAATATAGATTGTAAATAGTTGGGGTCCCAACACTGATCCCTGCTAGTTACTGGTTGCCAACCAGAGAAAGAATCATTTATCCCGACTCTCTGTTTTCGGTTAGTCAGCCAATCCTCTATCCATGCTAATATATTACCCTCAACCCTGTGAACTTTTATCTTGTGCTGTAACCTTTTATGTGGCACTTTGTCAAATGCCTTCTGGAAGTCCAAATACACCACATCCACTGGTTCCTCTTTATCCACCCTGTTCGGTACATCCTCAAAGAACTTCAGAAAATTTGTCAAACATGACTTCCCCTTCATAAATCCATGCTGATTCTGCCTGACCAAATTTTGCTTTTCCAAATGTCCTGCTACTGCTTCTTTAATAACAGACTCCAACATTTTCCCAACCACAGACGTTAGGCCAACTGGTCTATAGTTTCTTGCTTTTTGTCTGCCTCCTTTTTTAAATAGGGGCGTCACATTTACAGTTTTTCAATCTGCTGGGACCTCCCCAGAATCCAGGGAATTTTGGTAAATTACAACCAATGCATCCACTATCCCTGCCGCTACTTCTCTTAAGATCCTAGGATGCAAGCCATCAAGTCCAGAAGATTTATCTGCCTTTAGTCCCATTCTTACCGAGTACCACCTCCTTAGTGATTGTGATTGTGTTAAGTTCCTCCCCCTCTATAGCCCCTTGACTATCCACTGTTGGAATATTGTTAGTGTCTTCTGCCGTAAAGACCGATACAAAGTAATCAGTGTCTTGACCTGAACCTGATGTAATGTTCAAAGATATGTAACAACTATGGGGCCTGGCAACTCAAATAGCTAAGCATCCAGTTTTCAGAAGGTTTAGAGTAATAGGAGGTTACTGACATCATCTAGATACCTTGGTCTCCTTCTCCAAACAACACCCGTCAGTCTTGTAGGATACATTTCGGTAGCAAAAATAAGGAGGCCACATGCTTCTTGAAAAATAAAGTGTCTGAATGGAGTAGAGGAACAGAGGGATCTGGGGGCAGATACACAAATCACTAAAAGAAGCGATGCATGTTAATTAGAACATAAGAATTCGGAACAGGAGTAGGCCATCTAGCCCCTCGAGCCTGCTCCGCCATTCAACAAGATCATAGCTGATCTGGCCGTGGACTCAGCTCCACTCACCCGCCCGCTCCCCATAACCCTTAATTCCCTTATTGGTTAACAATCTATCTATCTGTGATTTGAATACATTCAATGAGCTAGCCTCAACTGCTTCCTTGGGCAGAGAATTCCACAGATTCACAACCCTCTGGGAGAAGAAATTCCTTCTCAACTCGGTTTTAAATTGGCTCCCCCGTATTTTGAGGCTGTGCCCCCTAGTTCTAGTCTCCCCGACCAGTGGAAACAACCTCTCTGCCTCTATCTTGTCTATCCCTTTCATGATTTTAAATGTTTCTGTAAGATCACCCCTCATCCTTCTGAACTCCAACGAGTAAAGACCCAATCTACTCAATCTATCATCATAAGGTAACCCCCTCATCTCCGGAATCAGCCTAGTGAATCGTCTCTGTACCCCCGCCAAAGCTAGTATATCCTTCCTTAAGTAAGGTGACCAAAACTGCAAGCAGTACTCCAGGTGCGGCCTCACCAATACCCTGTACAGTTGGAGCAGGACCTCCCTGCTTTTGTACTCCATCCCTCTCGCAATGAAGGCCAACATTCCATTCGCCTTCCTGATTACCTGCTGCACCTGCAAACTAACTTTTTGGGAGTCATGCACAAGGACCCCTAGGTCCCTCTGCACCGCAGTATGTTGTAATTTCTCCCTATTCAAATAATATTCCCTTTTACTGTTTTTTTTCCCCAAGGTAGATGACCTCACATTTTCCGACATTGTATTCCATCTGCCAAACCTTAGCCCATTCGCTTAACCTATCTAAATCCCTTTGCAGCCTCTCTGTGTCCTCTACACAACCCGCTTTCCCACTAATCTTTGTGTCATCTGCAAATTTTGTAACACTACACTCTGTCCCCTCTTCCAGGTCATCTATGTATATTGTAAACAGTTGTGGTCCCAGCACCGATCCCTGTGGCACACCACTAACCACCGATTTCCAACCCGAAAAGGACCCATTTATCCCGACTCACTGCTTTCTGTTAGCCAGCCAATTCTCGATCCATGCTAATACATTTCCTCTGACTCCGCGTACCTTTATCTTCTGCAGTAACCTTTTTGTGTGGCACCTTATCGAATGTCTTTTGGAAATCTAAATACACCACATCCATCGGTACACCTCTATCCACCATGCTCGTTATATCCTCAAAGAATTCCAGTAAATTAGTTAAACATGATTTCCCCTTCATGAATCCATGTTCCATCTGCTTGATTGCACTATTCCTATCTAGATGTCCCGCTATTTCTTCCTTAATGATAGCTTCAAGCATTTTCCCCACTACAGATGTTAAACTAACCAGCCTATAGTTACCTGCCTTTTGTCTGCCCCCTTTTTATTTTTAAACAGAGGCGTTACATTAGCTGCTTTCCAATCCGATGGTACCTCCCCAGAGTCCAGAGAATTTTGGTAGATTATAACGAATGCATCTGCTATAACTTCCGCCATCTCTTTTAATACCCTGGGATGCATTTCATCAGGATCAGGGGACTTGTCTACCTTGAGTTCCATTAGCCTGTCTAGCACTACCCCCCTAGTGATAGTGATTATCTCAAGGTCCTCGCTTCCCACATTCCTGTGGCCAGCAATTTTTGGCATGGTTTTTGTGTCTTCCACTGTGAAGACCGAAGCAAAATAATTGTTTAAGGTCTCAGCCATTTCCACATTTCACATTATTAAATCCCCTTTCTCATCTTCTAAGGGACCAACATTTACTTTAGTCACTCTTTTCCGTTTTATATATCGGTAAAAGCTTTTACTATCTGTTTTCATGTTTTGCGCAAGTTTACTTTCGTAATTTATCTTTCCTTTCTTTATTGCTTTCTTATTCATTCTTTGCTGTCGTTTAAAATTTTCCCAATCTTCTAGTTTCCCACTAACCTTGGCCACCTTATACGCATTGGTTTTTAATTTGATACTCTCCTTTATTTCCTTGGTTATCCACGGCTGGTTATCCCTTCTCTTACCGCCCTTCTTTTTCACTGGAATATATTTTTGTTGAGCACAATGAAAGAGCTCCTTAAAAGTCCTCCACTGTTCCTCGATTGTGCCACCGTTTAGTCTGTGTTCCCAGCCTACTTTAGCCAACTCTGCCCTCATCCCACTGTAGTCCCCTTTGTTTAAGCATAGTATGCTCGTTTGAGACACTACTTCCTCACCCTCAATCTGTATTACAAATTCACTGTGATCACTCATTCCGAGATGATATTTTATGAGGCGATCGTTTATTATTCCTGTCTCATTACACAGGACCAGATCTAAGATAGCTTGCTCCCTTGTAGGTTCTGTAACATACTGTTCTAAGAAATAATCCCGTATGCATTCTATGAATTCCTCCTCAAGGCTACCCCGTGCGATTTGATTTGACCAATCGATATGTAGGTTAAAATCCCCCATGATTACTGCCGTTCCTTTTTCACATGCCTCCATTATTCCCTTGATTATTGTCCGCCCCACTGTGAAGTTATTATTTGTGGGCCTATAAATACGCCCACCAGTGACTTTTTCCCCTTACTATCTCTAATCTCCACCCACAACGATTCAACATTTTGTTCATTAGAGCCAATATCGTCTCTCACAACTGCCCGGATATCATCCTTTATTAACAGAGCTACCCCACCTCCTTTCCCTTCTTGTCTATCTTTCCGAATTGTCAGATATCCCTGTATGTTTAATTCCCAGTCTTGGCCACCCTACAACCACGTTTCTGTAATGGCCACCAAATCATATCCATTTGTAATGATTTGTGCCGTCAACTCATTTACTTTATTTCGAATGCTGCGTGCGTTTAGGTCGAGTGTTTTAATACTAGTTTTTAAACTGAGTCCAATATAATAATTAGGCCATAATTATATTTCTGGAGGATAGAATTGAAAGAGAAGTTCTGTTAAACTTGTATAGAATCATAGAACCACAGATATTTACAGCACAGAAGGAAGCCAGTTGACCTATTGCGGCCATGCCGGTCGAAAAAGAGGTATTAGGCCTAATCCCACTTTCCAGCTCTTGGTCCGTAGCCTTGTAAGTTACCTGCCACCAAGCTCATGGTCGACAGGGCTGTAGTAATACCTGCCCTCCTGTATGACTCAGACATGAACCATGTACAGGAGACACCCAAGTCGCGAGAGAAATACCACCAACGATGTCTCCGCAAGATCCTACAAATCCAAGACGCACCAACCTTAGCGTCCTTGACCAGGCCAACATCCCCAGCATTGAAGCACTGAGCACACTTGATCAGCTCCGCTAGGCAGGCCACATTATCCGCACGCCAAATACGAGACTCCCAAAGCAAGCGCTCTACTCGGAACTTCTTCACGGCAAAAGAGCCAAAGATGGGCAGAGGAAACATTACAGGGACACTGTCAAAGCCTCCCTGATAAAGTGCAACATCCCCACTGACACCTGGGAGTCCCTGGCCAAAGACGGCCCTAAGTGGAAGAAGTGCATCCGGGAGGGCGCTGAGCTCCTCGAGTCTCATCGCCGAGAGCATGCAGAAACCAAGCGCAGACAGCGGAAAGAGCGTGCGGCAAATCAGTCTCACCCTCCCTTACCCTCAACGACTGTCTGTCCCACCTGTGACAGGGACTGTGGCTCTCGTATTGGACTGTTCAGCCACCTAAGGACTCATTTTAAGAGTGTAAGCAAGTCTTCCTCGATTCCGAGGGACTGCCTATGATGATGATGATGTAGGTTACAGCAATTCAAGTGCATATCCAAGCACTTTTTAAATGTGATGTGGGTTTCAGTCTCTACCACCCTTTCAGGCAGTGAGTTTCAGACCCCCACCACCCTCTGGGTGAAAAAAGTTCTCAACTCCCCTCTAATCCTTCTACCAATTACTTTAATTCTATGCCCCTGGTTATTGACCTCTTTGCTAAGGAAAATAGATCCTTCCTATTCACAGAGGGATATGAAGGTCCTCATACATAAAGCACAAAAAGTTAGTATGCAGGTGTATCAAGTAATTAGGAAGGCAAATGGAATGTTGGCCTTTATTGCAAGGGGGATGGAGTATAAAGGTAGGGAAGTCTTGCTACAACTGAACAGGGCGTTGGTGAGACCACACCTGGAGAACTGCGTACAGTTTTGATCTCCTTATTTCATCCTTACTTGCATTGGAGGCAGTTCAGAGAAGGTTCACTAGGTTGATTCCTGAGATGAAGGAACTGTCTTCTGAAGAAAGGTTAAGCAGGTTGGGCCTATACTCATTGGAGTTTAAAAGAATGAGAGGTGATCTTATTGAAACATAATATTCTGAGGGGGCTTGACAAGGTAGATACAGAGAGGATGTTTTCCCTCGTGGGAGAATCTAGAACTAGAGGGCATAGTTTCAGAATAAGGGGTCGCACATTTAAAACGGAGATAAGGAGGAATTTCTTCTCTCAGTGGGTCGTGAATCTTTGTAATTCTCTACCCCAGAGAGCTGTGGAGGCCGAGATCATTGAATATATTTAAGGTGGAGATAGACAGATTTTTGAACTACAGGGGAGTCAAGCATTATGGGGAGCGGGCAGATAATTGGAGTTGAGGCCAAGATCAGATCAGCCATGATCTTACTGAATGGCGGTGCAGGCTCGAGGGGCCATATGACCTACTCCTGCTCCTATTTCTTATGTTCTATATTGGCCCCTCATAATTTTATACTTCGCAATTAAATCTCTCCTCAGCTTTCCAGTCTTGCCTCATAGTTAAAATTCTCCAGTCCTGGTAATGTCCTTGTAAATCTCCTCTGTACTATCTCTAGTGCAATCACATCTTTCCTGTAATGTGGTGACCAGAACTGTACGCAGTACTCTAGCTGTGGCCTAACTAGTGTTTTATACAGTTCTTGGGCTCCTTGCTCTTATTTGCCTTGGCTAATAAAGACAAGTATCCTACATGCCTTCTTAACCACCTTATCTACCTATCCTGCTATCTTCAGGGAGCTGTGGATATGCACTCCAAGGTCTCTCTGTTCTTCTATATTGTCAGTATCCTACCATTTATTGTGTATTCCCTTGCCTTGTTAGCCCTTCCCAAATGCATTATGTCACACTTCTCCAGATTAAATTCCATTTGCCACTATTCTGCCCACCCGACCAGTCCACTGATGTCTTCCTGCAGGCTGCAGACTTCTTCCTCACTGTCAACCACATGGCTAATTTTTGTATCATCTGTAAATGTCTTAATCATGCCCCCTACACTGAAGTCTAAATCATTGATATATACCACAAAAAGCAAGGGACCTGGTACTGAGCCCTGTGGAAACAGCCTTCCAGTCACAAAAACACCCATCGACCATTACCCTTTGCTTCCTGTCACTGAGCCAATTTTGGATCCAACTTGCCACTTTGCCTTAGATCCCATGCGCTTTTACTTTTCTGACCAGTCTGCCATGTCAAAAGCCTTGCTAAAATCCATGTAAACATCAACCCCACTACCCTCATCAACCCTCCTTGTTACCTCCTTAAAAAATTCAATCACGTTTGTCAGACACAACCTTCCTTTAACAAATCCATGCCTTCTCTTTGCTTTCCTCATTTCCTTTTTCACCCCTGCACTTTCTGTACTCATCTAGTCTTTCTGCAGTATTTAGCGCTTGGTATCTGACACAAGCTTCACTTTTTTTTGCCTTATCCTACCCTATATACCCCTTGACTTCCAGGGGCTCTAGATTTGGGAGTCCCATCCTTTTTCTTTGTGGGAACATATTTGCTCTGAACCCTCACTATCTCCTCCTTGAATACCACCCACTGCTTGGACACTGATTTACCTTCAATTAGCTGTTTCCAGTCCACTTTTGCTAAATCACATCTCAGCTGAGTAAAATTGGCCTTTCCCCAATTAAAAACTTTTACTCCTGGTCTATCTTTGTCCTTTTCTATAACTACGCTAAATCTAACTGAATTATGATCACATAATAGGATATAGGAATTTGATTAGACTGCAATTGGAATACTGTGCATAGTTCGGGTCTCCATATTATAAAAATATAGAGGCACTGGAGAAGGTGCAAAAAAGATTTACTAGATTGATATGAGAACTGAGAGATTGTACCCATCAGGAGAGATTGAACAGGCTGGGGCTCTTTTCTCTAGAAAAGAGGAGACTGATAGGTGACCTTTATGATTATGAAAGGGTTTGATAGGGTGGACATAGAGAAGATGTTTCTACTTGTGGGCAGGACCAGAACTAGAAGCCATAAATATAAGATAGTTACTAATAAATGTAATAGGGATTTCAGAAGAAACTTCTTTACCCAGAAAGTGGTTGGAATGTACAACTCGCTCCCACAAGGAGCAGGTTAGGCGAATAGTATAGATGCATTTAAGGGGAAGCTAGATAAATACACGAGGGAGAAAAGAATAGAAGGATATGTTGATGGGATTAGATGAGGAAGGGTGGGAGGAGGCTCATGTGGAGCATATACACCAACATGGACCTGTTGGGCCGAATGGCCTGTTTCTGTGCTGTAAATATAAAATTGGAATATGAATTGTGATGATAATTTTCAGTAAAATTCAGACAAAATTTCAGTAATTTTGCAAAATATTCCAGGATTGTGGCTTGCTTTCCATTGACAGCACATTGGGTTATCAAGTATTCAACACAGAAAAAAGACACCTTAGTTTTCAGCACATCCTTGGTAATCACACAGAATTGGATGCCAAGCCTGTATTGGGGCTGGTTCTCCTTCCTCCATCTACTCACCGGATCCACTCCCTTTCTCACTCTTGGTCCCACTTGCAGCAGCAGCTTCCTTACACAGCATCAACCACTTCAGTCACCAATCCACATGTCAAGACTTCCTTATCAACACTGACAATGGATTTGAAACTCATGCCTGCTGGCAGTCACAGAGAACTTACATGCTCCAAGAAGTTCTCTGCTTTAGTCAGCTGATGATGCTGGTAACAAATGCAACCATTTTCTCTGCTGGTGGGATGCCAAAGGTAGCTGGCAATGCATTCTGCTTTTACATACTGCCATTTCACATGAGCCCCACAATTGGCAACCATCAGGTTGACTTTTCTGCCCTGAGATGCAATGCAATGCTTTGGTCAAAGTGACACAGCCTCTCCTCAAAAAGACCATCAGTCAACCATGCCTTTTACTTGTTTCGTAAGGTCACAGGAAGAGTAATACAGTACCACAAAAAACATTGTGGAGTTTTGAAATTCCCAGTCATCAGCAGCTTTATTTTCCTTCCCAGTTATGCCAGCACAGGCCATGATGGAAACTTCTTCCGTTCTGAGCATTTTTCATTGATGGAAGCAAGTGTTCCCCTTGAGTGCAGCTTATAAAGTCACTAGCACTAAAGATGTCATTAGGCTTACAATAAGATCAAAATTCAGCAATTTTCTCCTGTACCAGTTGTCGATGCTTTCTGTGGGGACACTAATTATCTCCCCATGAGTGGACCTGGACTTGACTGCATGGCGTTGAAGTGGCTGATTCACAGTGTAGCAACATGATTGATTTCAAATGTTTTGGCAAATTCATTCACCTTTTCCAGAAAGACAAGGCTGGATAGCCCAGGAAGGTTAGGTGCTCTGGTCTACTTGAACTCACATTAAACAGCAGATTTCATCAGGGTGTCCCTGGAGCAAAATTATATTTTACTATATTTTTTAAGCCCATTTCTCCTTGCAGCTCTCTCTCTCTCTTCCTTACTTACTTTTCCTTCTGTGCACATCTTTCCCTTCTTCCTTTATATTTTTTGCTTCTCTATTCCTTTCGGTCTCTCTCACCTATTGTTTTCTTTCTTACAGCTCTTCTCCATTTATGTTATTCTCTGCTCTATTCCATCTGTCTCTTGGCTCCTTATCCTCTCTTCTCTCAGTTCCTGCCTTCTACTTGTCTACACTATCTCTTCTGTCTGTCATCCTTTCTCTCTGCTCCTCCCATTCTATCTCTCAACTCTTTCCCTTCAGTCTCTCAACTCCTTTCTATTTGTCTGTCTCTCACTTCTGTCCCCCCCCCCGCCACTTCTTCTGTTCCTTATCCCTCCTTCCATTCTTTTCCTCCTTCCCATCTCAATCTCTTTTGTTCTCTTGGTGTCCTGTTATAGTTCTTTCTCTTCCTCCCATTACCAGGTTGTGCATGCGAACACATCCATTCCCTCCCTCTCTCTCGCTTTCTCATTTTCTAGTTTTACTTTGGTCTCCTTTTCTGGTGTGCCCTCTCTCCGCACCTCCTTTTCTGAGTTGCTGTCTCTTGATTTCTCTCTCTTTCCCTCCTTTTCTGGTTTCTCTTTCTCTCATATTTTCCAGTTTTTTCATGCTCTCCCTTTTTCCACTCTATCTCCTTGCTCTCCTCATTTTCGTGTGCACTTTCTCTCCCCTTCTCATGTGTTCTCATTCTGCCCTCTTGAACAGCCCCGATTGGAATCGCTAGGCCGTAAGCTCTGGAATTCCTTCCCTAAACCTCTCTTTCTTCCTTTAAGATACTCCTTAAAATCTACCTCTTTCACCAAGCTTTTGGTCATCTGCCCTAATGTCTCCTGATGTGGCTCGGTGTCAAATTTTTGTCTTATAATACTCCTGTGAAACGCCTATTGTTGTTGTTCACACTCACTCTGCTTTTCTCAGATGCTGTCTGTCCTTTTATTGTATGCTCTCTATCCTTTAGTGATTCATTTTCTTCTTCTTTGGTTCACACTCTCCCTTTTGTGGTTTATTTTCTCATTTAAGCCTTTCTTTCTCCTCTCCCTGGCTCCCCTCTTCTCTGCTTCTCTTCCCCCTTACCCTATTTCTCTCTCTCTCTCTCTTTAATTCTGCATGGAAGGTCTGTCAGATGAGAAGAAGGGAAGCTCTTGACAAGGAGATCTGCTGGGTGCAGAGCTAATCGAGCAAATCAGTTCCTTCAGCAGTGGAAAGCCACTCTGCAGTGACAGTGGGAGGGAGTGGACCAGGTCCATAGCTGCAGCGAGAGAGAATAGACTGAATTCAGAACCTTTACAGTGTAGGACAGAATGCGGCTGGGCCATTAGCCTTTTACCAATCACTTTAAATCTGTGTCCTCTGGTTACTGACCCTTTTGCCTCTATTAATAAAGCCAAGGATCCCATGTGCTTTTTTTTTTAAAAACAACCTTCTTAACTTGTCTTGCTAGAGAAGAGTGGGATTAGAGTGGCTTGGAGAAAATCACTGATGCAGACTTAATGGGCTGAATTATTACCTTTTTCTGTACTGTAATATTCTACGATCAGTCTCTGGTTCTCCTTCCCTCCCTTATACACTCACTCATCTAATCTCCCCAGAGAAAGTTATTCAACATTTCTGAAATCCACTTCCCAAAGTTATTTAAATTGAGCCATCAATATTAAGAGAATTCTCTGTGTGAGATTTTCAGTCACAGAGATAGAGAGGGAAAAGAGGAGGTGGAGTAGCTGTACTTATTAGCGATAACATAATGGCAGTAGAAAAAAAGTGTCACAGCTATCAGCAAGACAAAAATTGAATCCATATAGATAGAGATAAAAGATAATAAAGATCAATCACACGAATAGATGTAGTCTAATAGAGGAATGGAGGTGGAGGAAGAAATATGCAGATAAATTAGGGAAATAAGTAAAAACCATAGAATAATAATTATGGGCGATATCAACTACTCTGATATTAATTGGACAGAAGAGATAGATAACAGGGATAAGGGAATGGATTTCCTACAATGTGTAGAGGACTCCTTTCTAAACCATATGTAAAAAGCCCAACATGGGAGGATCTGCAATTGGATCTACTAATGGGGAATGAACCAGAGCAGATAAGAGAAGTAAAAGTAGGGGGACATCTAGGCAATAGTGACCATAATATAATATGCTTCAAGATGCTAATTAATTGGACAGAAGAGGTAGGTAAAAGGAATAAGGGAATGAACGCAAGAATATTAGAAATAGGAGCAGGAGTAGGCCATTTGATGCCTCTGGCCTGCTCCGCTATTAAATGAGATCATGGCTGATCTTGTATCTCAACTCCACTTGTCTGCACTACCCCATATCCATTGATTCCATTAATATCCAAAAATCTATCAATCTCTGTCTTTAATATGCTCAACGACTGAGCCTCCTCAGCTCTCCAGGGTAGAGAATTCCAAATATTCACAACCCTCTGAGTGAAGAAATTTCTCCTCATCTCAGTCCTAAATGGCCAACATCTTATTCTGAGACTTGACCCCTAGTTCTAGACTCCCCAGACAGGGGAAACATCTTTCCTATATCTATGCTGTCAAGCCCTGCACAAATTTTGTACGTTACAATAAGATCACCTCTCATTCTTCTAAAAGCGAGAGAATATAGGCCTAATCTACTCAATCTCTCCTCATAGGACAATCCCCCCATCCCAGTAAACCTTTGTTGCACTCTCTCTATGGCAAATATAAACTTCCTTAGGTAAGGAAACCAAAACTATACACAATACTCCAGGTGCGGTCTCACCAGGGCCCTATATAATTGCAGTATGACGTCTTTACTCTCATACTCCAATCCTCTTGCAATAAAGGCCAACATACCATTTGTTCTCTTAGAGTTCCTACAATGTGTACAAGATTCCTTTCTAACCCAATATGTAAAAAGCCCAACAAGGGATGATTCGCTATTAGATCTAGTAATGGGGAATGAACCAGAGCAGATAAGAGAAATAAAATTAGGAGAACATCTAGGCAATAGTGACCATGATATAATATGCTTTAAGGTGATAATTGAGAGGATGAAAGTCAGGGTAACAGATTGGAGAAAAGCTGATTTTGAGGGGCTGAGAATAGAACGTGGGAAAATAAAATGGACAACAATATTGGCTAAAAACAATGCGGAACAGCAATGGGAAACATTTAAAACCGTGTTCAACAGAGTTTCAGGAACAATATATTCTGCTAAAATGAAAGAACAAATAAACACTAATAAGACACCTTGGATGAATAAAGCCATAACGGAGCAATTGAGGGTAAGGAGAGAGGCATACATTAAGTACATAGACAGCAGGGGAGTGCATGATAAACATAGAAACATAGAAAATAGTGAGGCCTCACCTGGAATATTGTGTTCAGTTTTGGGCTCCTAATCTGAGGAAGGACGTTCTTACTATTGAGGGAGTGCAGCGAAGGTTCACCAGACTGATTCCCGGGATGGCAGGACTGACATATGAGGAGAGACTGGACCGACTGGGCCTGTATTCACTGGAGTTTAGAAGGATGAGAGGGGATCTCATAGAAACATATAAAATTCTGATGGGACTGGACAGGTTAGATGCAGGAAGAATGTTCCCGATATTGGGGAGAGTCCAGAACCAGGGGACACAGTCTAAGGATAAGGGGTAAGCCATTTAGGACTGAGATGAGGAGAAACTTCTTCACTCATTGTTAACCTGTGGAATTCTCTACCGCAGAGAGTTGTTGATGCCAGTTCATTGGATATATTCAAGAGGGAGTTAGATATGGCCCTTACGGCTAAAGGGATCCAGGGATATGGAGAGAAAGCAGGAAAGGGGTACTGAGGTGAATGATCAGCCATGATCTTATTGAATGGTGGCGCAGGCTCGAAGGGCCAAATGGACTACTCCTGCGCTTATGTTCTATGTTTATCATGCACTCCCCTGCTGTCTATGTATTTTTTGTAAGCCTCTTTCCTTATCCTCAATTGCTCCCTTATGGCGTTATTCATCCAAGGAGTCTTTAGTGTTTATTTGTTCTTTCATTTTAGCAGAATATATTGTTCCTGAAACTCTGTTGAACACGTTTTTAAAATGTTTCCCATTGCTGTTCCACATTGTTTTTTGCCAATATTATTGCCCATTTTATTTTCCCACATTCTAGTCTCAGCCCCTCAAAATCAGCTTTTCTCCAATCTATTACCCTGGTTTTCGTCATACTTATGTCCTTCACAATTATCATCTGAAAGCATATTATATTATGGTCACTATTGCCTCGATGTTCCCCTACTTTTATTTCTCTTATCTGCAAGGTACAACTGTAGTAAGACCTCTCTGCTCCTATACTCAAATCCCCTAGCTATGAAGGCCAACATACCATTTGACTTTTTCATCGCCTGCTATACCTGCATGCCAACTTTCAATGACTGATGTACCATGACACCCAGGTCTCGTTGCACCTCCCCTTTTCCTAATCAGATAATATTCTGCCTTCGTGTTTTTGCCACCAAAGTGGATAACCTCACGTTTATCCACTTTACACTGCATCTGCCATGCAGTTGCCCACTCACCTAACCTGTCCAAGTCACCCTGCAGCCTCTTAGCGTCATCCTCACAGCTCACACCGCCACCCAGCTTAGTGTCATCCGCAAACTTGGAGATATTGCAGTTAATTCCTTCATCTAAATCATTAATGTATATTGTAAATAGCTGGGGTCCCAGCACCGAGCCCTGCGGCACCCCACTAGTCACTGCCTGCCATTCTGAAAAGGACCCGTTTATCCTGACTCTCTGCTTCCTGTCTGCCAACCAGTTCTCTATCCACGTCAGCTTTAAATTTGCACACCAATCTCTGTGTGGGACCTTGTCAAATGCCTTTTGAAAGTCCAAATACACCACATCCACTGGTTCTCCCTTGTCCACTCCACCAGTTACATCCTCAAAAAATTCCAGAAGATTTGTCAAGCATAATTTCCCTTTCATAAATCCATGCTGACTTGGACCGATCATGTCACTGCTTTCCAAATGCGCTGCTATTTCATCTTTAATAATTGATTCCAACATTTTCTCCACTATTGATGTCAGGCTAACTGGTCGATAATTACCGGTTTTCTCTCTCCCTCCTTTTTTAAAAAGTGGGGTTACATTAGCTACCGTCCAGTCCATAGGAACTGATCCAGAGTCGATAGACTGTTGGAAAATGATCACCAATGCATCCACTATTTCTAGGCCCACTTCCTTAAGTACTCTGGGATGCAGACCATCAGGCCCCGGGGATTTAGCGGCCTTCAATCCCATCAATTTCACTAACATAATTTCCCGCCTAATAAGGATTTCCTTCAGTTCCTCCTTCTCCCTAGACCCTCGGTCCCCTAGTATTTCCGGAAGGTTATTTGTGGCTTCCTTCGTGAAGGCAGAACCAAAGTATTTGTTCAACTGGTCTGCCATTTCTTTGTTCCCCATTATAAATTCACCTGAATCTGACTGCAAGGGACCTACGTATGTCTTCAAAGGGAGAATATGAAAAGCTTAGGAGAGAAGTAAACAAAAATTCGGACGGCAAAGAGGAACTATGAAATTGAATTATAAAGGAACATAAAACAAAGTGGTAAAATATCTTACAGGCACATCAATAAAAAAGGAAGGTTGGGTTGGGAATAGAGCCATTAAGGGATAGACAGGATAATACCACAGGTAACTATGTTTCTATGTAACGATAGAGAGATGGCAGACATATAAATCATTATTTTGCTTCAGTATTTAGCAGGGAGATAGAATAGATGGACATGACACTGGATGATGAGATTAGCAATGAGATAAGTGAATTTAAAATAAAAAGAGGGGTTATGTTAAATAAACTAAATCAAACTCAGAGGATAAATGCATCCACGCATTTTAAAATAATCTAGGGATGAGATAGCAGAGGCATTACTACACATATTTAATAATTTGTTATAAAAAGGTGTAGTGCCAACAGACTGGTGGATAGCTAACAGAATACCTATATTTAAGAAGGGGATAAAACATTTCCAGGGAATTATAGAACAGTGATCTTATCATCGGTGGTACGAAAAATAATGGAATCCCTACTAAAGGAGAAAATTGAAGAACATCTAGAAACCAAAAATATAATAATGAATAGTCAACATGGATTTCAAAATGGAAAGTCTTTCTTGACCAACCTTACTGAATGTTTTGAAGAGATAAGAGAGAGAGTAGACAATGTTAATGCAGTAGATGTAATTTATCTAAATTTTCAAAAGGCCTTCGATAAGGTACCCCATAATAGACCGATGAACAAGGTCAGAGAATGTGGAGTCAGAGGACAAGTAGCAGAATGGATAGCTAGCTGGCTTCAAGGCAGAAAGCAGAGAGTAGGGGTAAAAGGTAGCTATTCACAGTGGCAGAAGGTAGGTAGTATTGTTCCACAAGGATCAGTGTTGGGACCACTGTTGTTCACAATTTATATTAACTATTTAGGCATTGGAATCAAAAACACAATTTATAAATTTGCAGATGACACCAAATAGGAGGGAGGGAATGGGAGGGGGGGGGGGGGGGGGGAAGCAAAGATAGTCAATACTGAGGAGGACTGCAACAAATTACAGGAGGACATTAATAAACTTGCAGAATGGGCATATAATTGGCAAATGAACTTCAACACAAATAAATGTGAGGTATTACATTTTGGTAGGAAGAATAGGGAGGTCACTTATTACTTGCAGGGTGCTAGTCTAGGTGGGGTAGAGGAACAAAGGGATCTCGGAGTACAAATACACAAATCACTAAAAGTTGCGACACAGATTAGCAAGGCCATAAACAAAGCAAACCAAGCAGTAGGGTTTATTTCTAGAGGTATAAAATTGAAAAGTAGAGAGTTTATGCTAAACCTGTATCAAACCTTGGTTAGACCACACTTAGAGTACTGCGTACAATTCTGGTCACCATATTATAAAAAGGATATCGAGGCACTGAAAAGGGTGCACAGAAGATTTACAAGGATGATGCCAGAAATGCGAGGGTATACATATCAAGAAAGGATGAACAGGCTGGGTCCCTTTTCTCTTGAAAAAAGGCTGAGGGGTGACCTAATAGAGGTATTTAAAATTATGAAAAATTTAGATAAGAGTGGATACGGAGAGAAAGTTTCCATTTGTGGGGAAGAGCATAGCAAGGGGTCATCAATACAAGATAGTCACCAAGAAATCAAATCGGGAATTCAGAAGAAAATTCTTTACCCAAAGAATGGTGAGAATGTGAAACTCGTTACCACAGGGAGCAGTTGAAGCGAATAGTATAGATGCATTTAAGAGAAGGCTAGACAAGCATATAAGGGAGAAGGGAATAGAGGGTTATGTGGATAGATTTAGATGAGAAGATGGAAGGAGGCTCAAGTGGATCATAAACACCGGCATGGACTGGATGGGCTGAATGGCCTGTTTCTGTACCATATATCCTATGTATTCTAATATAGTCAGCCATATAACCAACGGTTTAACCCTTCGAGTGCTGTGGATGAGTTTACTTAAAAAGGGAATTATGACTTAAATATATGGACAGATTTTTAGTGCTATTTAATTTCATTTGTTCATTGAAAATAAACTACACTTTCCCTTCTCAATTCAATTTGTCTAAATAGTAAGCTTTAGAAATACTAAGGGGCCGAATTTGGTCGGCGCCCATTTCTCGGCAGCCCCCGTGCGGTAGCTACCTTTTTGCCACCGACTGCCGCCGGGTCCCGTCGGAAGCTGCTTTCGGCTCCGTTGTGTGGGTGTCAGCGTCAGCGGTTGGGTAGGAGCGGGAGTGAGCGGCCGGCATCATCAGTGTGCGGCAGTTGGAGGCATCTCCACTCGGGGTTCTTCGGAGGGCCTCCAATGCACATGCGCGAGACTTCGCGATTTTATTTGTAGTTTTTCTCTTCAGACGTGCCGTCATTTCAGGGCCATTTGAGGCTGATTGCTGTGCTGCACATGCGCATAAAGGCACACCACTTTATTCCACCTGTGAGTGTGAGAGGGGTGAGTTGGCATTTGAGAAGAGAGGTGGAGGTTGGAGAGGACAGAGTTGGAGGTTGGAGAGGGGGCAGTCGGAGAAATTGAGACACACAAACTGTTCAGCAGCCATTCGTTTCATCATTGGCGATGAGTGGCCAGAAACCAGCAACGAAGACCAGCAAAACCAGGCCCAGAGCTCCCTGGATTAATGAGGAGGAATTGGAGGAGCTAGTAATGGAGGTGGAGTGCAGGTTCAAAGACCTCACCCAGAATGGTCCTGGCAAGCCTCCACCACCCCAATACTGACGCATTTGGAGGGAGATCGCTGAGATCGTGTCTGCAATGGGCAACGTTGAGCGGGATGGGGACCAATGCTGGAAACGTTGGAATGATTTGGTGGCAGCAAGAGTGAGTGAAAATGTATTCGTCCCCACCTGTCCAGCGCCAAAAGGGTTGTGTGCCAGATATGTGTGTGTGTGTGTGTGTGGGTGGGTGGCATCAGCAAAGAGGCTAAAGGCTAAGATGTTTTTTTGTGCAGAAGAAAAAGGCATCCAAGGCAGCAAGCCTACGTGGGACGGGAGGGGGACCAGCAGAGGTGGTCGAATTGAGCAGGCTGGAGGAGCGTGCTTTGGCATTAGTGGGGGGCCGCTGGCGTGCAACCACAACGGTTGATGCCAATCCGGTGCTACAGCATGGTAAGGTTATACTAATCTCTGGTGTGATCGATGCTCATGGCATGAAAGGACATGCAATGTTAAGGCCCTCACGGTTTACCGCACATTTTGTTGCCGAGTATTGGTGTGCCCATGTAGAGATGCAACTCCTGCTGGCAGAATGTGAGATGGCGCGGCTGACATCTCAACTTGACCAGCACCACGTCCCCCACCCACAGACTGAAATGATGTTCTCTACTTGCAGATGTTGACTCGGACAGCACAGACCAAGGCACATCATCTACCTCTGGCCTTCAGAGAAGCCATCAGACCCCAATGTCTCCCACGCTGACGTCGTGCCCCAGCCTAAGACAGCGAATCCCTCTTCCACCCTGCCCCATCCCCCCCAGATCAGCCATTCCCACTGCTCTCACCTCCGCCACCCTGAGCCACGAAGAAGAGGAGAGAGAGGATGGAGAAGGGCCCGTCTTTGAGCCCTTGAGCTCCAGGAGCAGGAACAGGACGACAGCAGCCTCCTGCCATGTGTCAACAGAATCTCGGCGTCAGCATCCGAGTTCCTGGGTTTGGAACGGACTCCACACGGGCAAGCTCAACCAAGCGCAGAGGCCGTGGCCCGAGGTCAAGCAAGGCGCCAGAACCCACCAGCATGCAACTGAGGATCCACCACGGCTCTCTGCAATTCTGGAGATGGTCCAGCTATCACGGACAAGCGTGCAGATAGGTCGCGATATGTTCCAGACCATGACTGGGATAGCTGCCAGCATGGCCACCTTCACCCAGCAGCACAAGATGGACCGGCTCGTCACTGTGTTGGAGCGCACAACCGAGGGCGATGAGGTGTTGAGGCAATAGGTGGCTTCTGGACGCAAAGTGCAATTCTCCGAGCCCACACCCTCAAGGCAGACAGATCCGGAGGAGCAGATATCGGCTCCTTTGGTCACATCCCCTGCCTTCTCACCAAGACATCCTGCTGCCCTCCTGCACAAGCTCGTCAACCAGAGGCAGTGAGGGGCAGAGGAGCAACACACCGTGGTGTAGGCGGGGCAAGGAAGAAGAGCTTGGGCATCGCTTCGGGGGGGGTGGGGAGTGGTGCCGGGTAGAGGGGTGGGTGTTGGTGGTGTAAATGTAATAATGTTATGTAACCTTTGTTATTATGCACTTGCAACACTCACTTTGTTGACCCTCTCTTGTTGAGTGTCTGATTTTATCATGTGTGGTGCCTTGTGAGAAACACACATCTGTCCCTCAGGTCATCTGCTTTATCAGGAATATCTTCCCATCCACATATGACTGCACTGTATCATGGGCAAGGTCATCAGGCCATCGCAACACACTATGTGCTGTGAGGATTATTCGATGTGTCAGATTAATTACACCTCGCAGAATTAACTTATATCCATCATCATAACAAGGCATGCTGGGCACAGGTCTTTTGTGATGAATCAGAACAGATTTTATGAAGTAGTTTCCTTGCAGTACAAAGAAAGACACATTAACAAGGCGATAGTGACAGTCTAGTCTTGAAACCTCAACAGTAGGCCACTGACTCACCGCGGCACTTGTCTCTTGCTGTGTTCTATTGACCATAGTCCTTCCTCAGTTTGGTCTGTAATTGCGCTGCCCCTAAAGTCGAATAGCTGTAACTTTATATCCTTTTCCTCCCATACAAATGTTGTCAAGAGTCTGCAGCTGTCTCAGGCTTACATCCGTAAGACAAAGGTTGTCCACCAGCCTGTCCTCGCTGCACAGCTCTGCCCCCCAGTCATAAAGATCCACGGCATGGCCCTGAACAACGTGGACCATTTCCCATACCTCAGGAGCCTCTTATCAACAAGAGCAGACATTGACGATGAGATTCAACACCGCTTCCAGTGCGCCAGTGCAGCCTTCGGCCGCCTGAGGAAAAGAGTGTTCAAAGACCAGTCCCTCAAATCTGCCGCCAAGCTCATGGTCTACAGGGCTGTAGTGGCTCAGCGACATGGACCATGTACAGCAGACACCTCAAGTCGCTGGAGAAATACCACCAACGATTTCTCCGCAAGATCCTGCAAATCCCCTGGGAGGACAAATGCACCAACATTAGCGTCCTTGACCAGGCCAACATCCCCAGCATTGAAGCACTGACCACACTCAATCAGCTCCACTGGGCAGGCCACATTGTCCGCATGCCAGACATGAGACTCCCAAAGCAAGCGCTCGACTCGGAACTCCTTCATGGCAAACGAGTCAAAGGTGGGCAGAGGAAACGTTACAAGGACACGATTAAAGCCTCCCTGATAAAGTGCAACATCCCCACTGACACCTGGGAGTCCCTGGCCAAAGACTGCCCTAAGAGGAGGAAGTGCATTCGGGAGGGCGCTGAGCACCTCGACTCTCATCGCCGAGAGCATGCAGAAATCAAGCGCAGACAGCGGAAAGAACGTGTTGCAAACCTGTCCCACCCTCCCTTACCCTCAACAACTATCTGTCCCACCTGTGACAGGGACTGTGGTTCTCGTATTGGACTGTGCCGCTAACTAAGGACTCATTTTAAGAGTGGAAGCAAGTCTTCCGCGATTCCAAGGGAGTGCCTATGATGATGACAATAGATCATTCTAACCCTAATCCTCTCACCCTCTAGGTGATATGTAGTGCTTTCTTGAGAACCTTTTGAAGGACTGTCACAGAATTAATTCATCGGCTTGGATGTACAAAATATGACTTTTCACTTATTCATAATTATTTTGCCATTGCCATTGGGCTTCTCAATGAAAGGTCTTTTAGTAAAGTCAAAGAAAAAAGTTTCCATCAGCCTAGACACATTTCAGTCGCTTTTATCACATCCAAATTAAACATGACCACAGCAATAAAGTAAAGCAACATCCACCTAACTTTTTTCCCTCAGTCCCACTGATGATGGTCCAGCACCTGCACCATAGCCGTGATGTGCAGCACTGCAGCACTCGGAGCCCTTCTCCCTGCCGCCCGACTCACCGCCAGCTCAGACCTGCTTTTTGCCAGCGGTCCTTCTGGCAGGCGGCAGGTCGATCGGAGGCCAGCATCCCTCACCAAAATGGCCGATTTGGTGAGGGATGCTGGCATGGGCGGGCGGCATGATGTCATGCCAGCGGATCTGTCCGCAACCAATCTCGCTCCGGGCGGATGGGCGGTTCCGGAGGAATCGCCCAGAAAACTTACATTTCCAGCAGATCCTCAGCGGCTGCAGGGGCAACCTACACCAAATTCGGCCCCTAAGCTTTAAAGATCTAAAGGACTTCAAGATGATACAAATGAGAAGGTCACTTAGTCAATCCATCCAGAAAGCAAAATCCACAGTTTCCCCCCACCCCAATCAGGCCATGGAACTAGTTCTTAACTAAGTTGAAGATTTTCACCTGCACCCTGCACCTGAAGGTTTGTTGCAAGTGTCGGTTATTCCTTGTGTGGAGAGATCTTCTGGACAAGTGTCCTAAATTTGCCTTTCATCAGTTTGAACTTATTCCTTCGTGTCTTGCTGTCATGGTTAACTTGAAGTAGCACACTGGATTTCCATTTCTACACAATTTACTATCTTATATAATTCTGACAGAATTAAAAACAAAAAACTTTACATATAAAATACAGGAAATATACAACTTACTGTTTATGAACAAAATATAGATGAAAGCATGGCATGAAAAATAGCCATATGACATCAATTCAGCTCTTTCCAACAGACTGTACAATTTGTGCAACTTATCACGAAATCTCCTCGGGTAAAAACTTCCCAAAAACACAAAAGTCCAAAATTTCTCCCACAATCTCAACACAATCAATCAGTCAGTCTCCAGGACATCAATCTCCTCGAGTCTTCTCTGACTGGTTTGTCTATTTGTAGCCTACAATCCTTTCTTATACAAACATTCATCAGCTCTGCTCGAGACTTCGGCACAAAAATCTAGGCTGACGCTCCAGTGCAGTACTGAAGGATTGCTGCACTGTCGGAGGGGCCACCTTTCGGATGAGACGCTGAACTGGGGTCCCGTCTGCTCTCTCAGGTTGATGTTAAGGATCCCATGACACTATTCCGAAGAAGAGCGGGGGAGCTACTTCCCGGTGTCATGGCCGGTATTCGTCCCTTGATCAACATCACTAGAGCAGATTGTTTGGTCGTTGTCTCATTGCTGTTTGTGGGAGCTTGCTGTACGTAAGTTGGCTGCCACGTTTCCTGCACTGCAACAGTGACTACACTTCAAGGGGTGCTTCATTGGCTGTGGAGCGCTTTGGGACGTCCAGTGGTCGTGAAAGACACTACAGAAATGCAAGTCATTCTTTCTTTTATACCTGGTGGTGTAATTTAAATGTCAATTTAGGTGAAGTCCACACCATTTGCATTGTGGGGTGGTACCTAAAAGCAGCTGACCATTAAAAGGTGCGACGCACTCCCCGATGGTGAAGGGACCTACTTCAACTTGTATTTATATAGCGCCTTTAATGTACTAAAATGTCCCAAAGTGCTTCACAGGAGCGATTATCGTGCCGTAAATTCCGGCCTCGCCGGGTCCGTCCGAAGTGCCTCACAAAAGCCGGTTTTCAGGGTGTGATGCGCATGCGCCAAAAAACGGCTTTTCCGATCTGTCAGGATTTCTCTAGACAGATCCTCCGCATCCCCGGGAGAAGGACATCCTTGCGGGCGAGATTGAGCTATCTGCCCAAGTCTTGCCCAGAGGATGTCCTTCAAACTTTTATGCCTGGTAAAAGCAGGCGTATAGCTTACTTTTACCAGTGAGAGAGTTTTAAAACATATAAAAATAACATTTTAATGTTAAAAACCCTGTCCATTAAGGTAAGTTTATTTTAAACCCTATTAAAATACACACAAAAAATTCACCCCCCAATTTTTTTTTCTAAAACATTTAATTAACTTTAACTTCAATTAATTTTAAATATGTGAGGTGTTTTTTTATAATTTATTATGTTGTGTTTCTTGTTTTATGGGGGTTTTCTCATTGATAGTAATGGGAACCCGTAAAAACAGAGTTCCCATTATTAACAATGAGAATGCTACCTAGTGATTGGTGGTCCAGGCCCACATGACCCCAGAATTTCCGTACGTACAGGGAAGTAATTTTCCCATACGCTGCGCATCAAATTAAAGTCTCCGACTGCAATCGAAGGCGCCTCCATGACCACCACGTATTTTCGCAAAAAATTTTCGGGTCGGAGACATTCGTCTGAAGGAAGCTTCCGACCAGAATTTTCCCCCCATCAAACAAAATTTGACACCCAGCCATTGAAGGAGAAATTAGGACAGGTGGGTCAAAGGGGTAGGTTTTAAGGAGCATCTTGAGGAGGAGAGAGAGGTTTAGGGAGAGAATTCCAGCACTTAGGGCCCTGGCATCTAAAAGGTACGGCCACCAATGGTTGAGTGATTAAAATCGGGGATACGCAATCCACTGGTTGGTATTGAGTCGATAAAAGCTAAGCATCTCAGGCTTGAGACCAGATCTGCCTTGAGCAGTATTTGAGGGCGACGTGTGGACTCTGGGTGCTGCAGGTGAGAACAGCCATCCAGAGTTTCCACTGTCGAGTGATCCCTGGCAGGTTTCAATATATTAGCTGGCCTGGGGTACAGTAGCATAGGCCTGGACTAATGATCCGGAGGCACAAGTTCAAATACCACCACAGCAGCTGGGGAATTTAAATTCAGTTAATTAAATAAATCTAGAATAAAGAGCTAGTATCAGTAATAGTGACCATGAAACTACCAGATTGTCATAAAAATCCATCTGGTTCACTGGTGTCCTTTGGGGAAGGAAATCTGCTGCCCTTGCCCGGTCTGGGCCTATGTGTGACTCCAGACCCTCAGCAATCTGGTTGATTCTTTATTGCCCTTTGAAGTGGCCCAGCGAACTACTTGGTTGTATATGGCGGCTCACTAGCACTTGCCCGAGGTCAATTAGAGATGGGCAATAAATGCTGGCTTTACCAGCGACGCCCACATCCTGTGAATGAATATAAAAAATGATATCCTCCATAGTTAAATTGCCAGCTGATGCTCTCTGCCCAGGCTCGGGTAAGGAGTGGCCTCTTGGGTGCCTGTGGCACTGTATAATAACATCTGTCAACCTCTGCACAAATGTGGGGTAATACTCCAAATTGGGATGGAACCTAGTTATGCCATTGATTTTACAATATTGTCCCAGTGCAAATCCTGTTTTCACATCGCATTTGCTGACTAATATATTGAAACCTGCTGCGTTCTGCTTTAAAAAGTGCATGTGACGGTGAGAATTTTGAGGACCTCTGCTGCAGCGTATTAAGCTTGGTCTTTCTGCTACACTCAGCAACTCTGATCATTGATACCTAGAATTCAAGCATCAAGACTTTTGCAACACCCAGGTCCAACCTGTATCGCCTCCCTCGCTGTGGCTGCTTCCCCCCCCTTGCCCTCAGGCTACTGTACTGGAGTCAGTAGGCGTAATTTGTGATGTAATTTGAACAGTGGGTGTCCTGTTTTATATACTATCCCCTCAAAGCTGAAATGTGCTCCAACGTTGAGTATAGTATGCATTGCTGTTGGCTCTAGAGGAATGCACCCTAAAGCAAAGTTTTTTTTCCACGACACATAATGGAGAGGGAGCAGTGTGCGGTGGCCCGGCCCGAGTCTCGGCCTGCAAGACCATCAGCAGGCTGGGGCCAATAGAGGGAGCAGGAGGGCGACGGCTGATTGCAATGTGGGCTGGTACAGCAGGAGCGGCGAGGTCAGGGTGAAGGAATGGCAAGAGTTCGTAGAGCGATGTGATCGGGGCCCAGGAGAGGCGAGTTCGGGGCCCAGGAGAGGCGAGCATCCAGGGCCAGTCTACATTGCGATATGTGTGCACACTAGGTTCGTGCAGCAGAGCTGGTCTCCAGTCGTCTTGGTTAATCCTTGCCACTGGGCCAAGACCTAGCTCTGTCAAGTCCGCATGGTGGCTGGGGTGCAACGACCACCACACGTTAAAAAAATCCATGCACAGGCATCTTCCACCCTTCAACATGCAGTTCGGGATCCGGAATATGAGATCCTTCATTGAAACACCTGTGAACTCATCCCTTTTCGGCATGGAAGCAAGTCATCCTCGTTTCGAGGGACAGTCTACGACGATGATAATTGAGTTAAAGCAAGATTGTATTAACTGAGTGCCCACTCTTGATGCTTATTACTTTGAGAGTACTTATTCATTTCTTTAAACAATGTTTTCAGTAATAATAAAACGGATAGTAAATTATTTGCACAGTTTTCAAAGCTTCTAAGACAGATCGATCACTCTTTACTCTTCATGTTCTTTAAGTGACTCACCGTATTAACCTGTCTGATTTCTTTCTGAAACTCTTCCCATTCTTTGTCCATTTGATCTTTTGGTGGGTCTACTTTCCGTACCTATGGTATCAGATGAGAAGGAGCTAGATGTTAAATACATGCAGGTTCTGGAATGGCCAGTTATCAGAAATGCCACAAATGCTAGGTCTGCACTGCCCTCTACAGTTTACCAGACTGAAACCTTCAAAGAAATTAACCATCCAGATGCAGAACAAACATGTTTGGCTAAACTATCAGCATTAGCTCTGGAGAACAAAATAATGCAAATACTATGTGGTACTTGCCTTTGCATCTTTTACCGGATCGTCAAAGAATCCTTCTGGCAAGGCCTCTGCTGTATTCTCTTTCCTGAAACAACAACATAGATCTGATCATCTCAGAGGCTACCAATTATCACCAATCCAGAAACACAGTCTAACTGTAAACTCACCTCTTCAATCACCTCGACTCATAGAAACATAGAAAATAGGTGCAGGAGTAGGTCATTTGGCCCTTCAAGCCTGCACCGCCATTCAATAAGATCATGGCTGATCATTCACCTCAGTACCCCTTTCTTGCTTTCTCCCCTTACCCCTTGATCCCTTTAGCCATAAGGGCCATATTTAACTCCCTCTTGAATATATCCAATGAACTGGCATCAACAACGCTCTGCGGTAGGGAATTCACAGTTAACAACTCTGAGTGAAGAAGTTTCTCCTCATCTCAGTCCTAAATGGCCTACCCCTTATCCTTAGACCGTGTCCCCTGGTTTTGGACTTCCCCAACGTCAGGAACATTCTTCCTACATCTAACCTGTCCAGTCCCGTCAGAACTTTATATGTTTCTATGAGATCCCCTCTCATCCTTCTAAACTCCAATGAATACAGGCCCAGTCGATCCAGGCTCTCCTCATATGTCAGTCCTGCCTTCCCTGGAATCAGTCTGGTGAATCTTTGCTGCACTCCCTCAATAGCAAGAACATCATTCCTCAGATTAGGAGACCAAAACTGAACACAATATTCTAGGTGAGGCCTCACTAAGGCCCTGTACAACTGCAGTCAGACCTCCCTGCTCCTATACTCAAATCCCCTAGCTATGAAGGCCAACATACCATTTGCCTTCTTTACCGCCTGCTGTACCTGCATGCCAACTTTCAATGACTGATGTACCATGACACCCAGGTCTCGTTGCACCTCCCCTTTTCCTAATCTGCCGCCATTCAGATAATATTCTGCCTTCATGTTTTTGCCACCAAAGTGGATAACATCACATTTATCCACATTATACTGCATTTGCCACGCGTTTGCCCACTCACGTAACCTGTCCAAGTCACCCTGCAGCCTTTTAGCGTCTTCCTCACAGCTCACACCACCACCCAATGTAGTGTCATCTGCAAACTTGGAGATATTACACTCAATTCCCTCATCCAAGTCATCAATGTATATTGTAAATAGCTGGGGTCCCAGCACCGAGTCCTGCGGCACCCCACAGTCACTGTCTGCCATTCTGAAAAGGACCCGCTTATCTTGACTCTCTGCTTCCTGTCTGCCAACCAGTTCTCTATCCATGTCAGTACACTACCCCCAATACCATGTGCTTTAATTTTGCACACCAATCTCTTGTGTGGGACCTTGTCAAAAGCCTTTTGAAAGCCCAAATATACCACATCCACTGGTTCTCCCTTGTCCACTCTACCAGTTGCATCCTCAAAAAATTCTAGAAGATTTGTCAAAGCAGGATTTCCCTTTCATAAATCCATGCTGACTTAGAAACTTAGAAACATAGAAAATAGGTGCAGGAGTAGACCATTCGGCCCTTCGAGCCTGCACCGCCATTCAACAAGATCATGTCTGATCACCCACCCCAGCACCTCACCCCATGCCCCCTCCACAACCCCCGACCCCCCCCCAGCCGCATGGACCACATCCAACTCCCTCCCGAACACATCCAATGAACTGGCATCAACAACTCTCCGCGGCAGGGAACCCCACAGGCCAACAACTCCGAGTGAAGAAGTCTCTCCCAATCCCAGCCCCAAACAGCCCACCCCCCATCCCAAGATCCCCGCCCCAGCTCCGGACTCACCCAACACCGGGAACACTCCCCCCGCACCCAACCCGCCCCGTCTCATCAGAATCCTTCCCAAATGCCGAACACCCCCGGATGTCAAGCCTTCATTGGACCGATCCCATCATTGCTTTCCAAATGTGCTGCTATTTCATCCTTAATAATTGATTCCAACATTTTCCCCACTACCGATGTCAGGCTGACTGGTCTATAATTCCCTAACACAATTTCCCGCCTAATAAGGATTTCCTTCAGTTCCACTTTCTCACTCGACCCTCGATCCCCCAGTATGTCCGGAAGGTTATTTGTGTCTTTATTCGTGAAGACAGAACCAAAGTATTTGTTTAACTGGTCTGCCATTTCTTTGTTCTCCATTATAAATTCACCTGAATCTGACTGCAAGGGACTTACATTTGTTTTCACTAATCTTTTTCTCTTCACATATTTTAGAAGCTTTTGCAGTCAGTTTTTATGTTCCCAGCAAGCTTCCTCTCATACTCTATTTTCCCCCTCCTAAATAAATCCTTTGTCCTCCTCTGCTGTATTATAAAATTCTCCCAGTCCTCAGGTTTGCTGCTTTTTCTGGCCAATTTATATGCCTCTTCCTTGGATTTAACAATCCCTAATTTCCCTTGTTAGCCACGGTTGAGCCACCTTCCACGTTTTAATTTTTACGACAGACAGGGATGTACAATTGTTGAAGTTCATCCAAGTGATCTTTAAATGTTTGCCATTGCCTATCAACCGTCAACCCTTTAAGTATCACTTACCAGTCTATTCTAGCCAATTCACGTCTCATACCATCGAAGTTACCTTTCCTTAAGTTCAGGACCCTAGTCTCTGAATTAACTGTGTCGCTCTCCATCTTAATAAAGAATTCTACCAAATTATGGTCATGGGGCCTCGCACTACAAGATTGCTAATTAGCCCTTTCTCATTTCACCTCACCCAGTCTAGGATGGCCAGCCCTCTAGTTGGTTCCTCGACATATTGGTCTAGAAAACCATCCCTAATACACTCCAGGAAATCCTCCTCCACCACATTGCTACCGGTTTGGTTAGCCCAATCAATATGTAGATTAAAGTAGCCCATGATAACTGCTGTACCTTTATTGCATGCATCCCTAATTTCTGTCCCCAACCTCACTACTACTGTTTGGTGGTCTGTACACAACTCCCACTAGCTTTTTCTGCCCTTTGGTATTCCGTAGCTCCACCCATACTGATTCCACATCATCCAAGCTAATGTCCTTCCTTACTATTGCATTAATTTCCTCTTTAACCAGTAATGCCACCCCACCTCCTTTTCCTTTCTGTCTATCCTTCCTAAATGTTGAATACCCCAATACAATACAATATTCCAATTTATAAAGTATTTTAGTATTCGGGATATTAATATTGTGTTTACAAAATGATTGTGAATTCTCACTTTAAAAATAAATGAGTTTTCTCCCACCTTTTTGCTCCTTCTAAGCTATACCACAAAAAATGCAGCAATTCAAGAAGGTCCACTACCACGTTCTCAGCAACTAAAGATGGACAGTAAATGCAAACTTATCAGCATCACATCCCGGTAACAAATTTTTAAAAAGCAGAAAATACAGCTCATTAAAATTACTGCTTTTTTCTGGTTTTTAATAATACTTTGGGCACTTTATAGTGTAACATGAATCATAGAGATTTACAGCATGGAAGGAGGCCATTCAGCCCAAGGTATTCACACCGGCCGACAAAGAGCTATTCAGCCTCATCCCACTTTCCAGCTCTTGGTCCATAGCCCTGTAGGTTACGTCACTTCAAGTGTACATCCAAGTACTTTTAAAATTTGGTGAGGGTGTTTGTCTCTACCACCCTTTCAGGCACCGAGTTCCAGACCCGCACCACCCTTTGGGTGAAAACAATTCCCTTCAAATCCCCTCTATACCTCCTACCAATTACTTTTAATCTATGCTCCCTGGTTGTTGACGCCTCTGCTAAGGGAAACAGGTCCTTTCTTTCCACTATATCTAGGCCCCTCATAATTTTATACACCTCAATAAGGACTCCCCCTCAGCTTCCTCTGTTCCAAAGAAAACAAACCCAGCCTATCCAATCTTTCCTCATAGCTTAAATTCTCCAGTGTAGGCAACAACCTCGTAAATCTCCTCTGTACCCTCTCTAGTGCAATCACATCTTTCCTGTAATGTGGTGACCAGAACTGCACGCAGTACTTTAACTGTGGCCTAACTAATGTTTTATACAGTTCAAGCATAACCTCCTTGCTCTTATATTCTATGCCTCAGCTAATAAAGGCAAGTATTTCGTATGCCTTCTTAACCACCTTATCTACTTGGCCTGCTACCTTCAGAGATCTGCAGACATGCACTCCAAGGTCCCTTTGTTCCTCTGCACTTCTCATGTCCTACCATTTAATGTGTATTCCCTTGCCGTGTTAGCCCTCCCAAATGCATTACCTCTCACTTCTCTGGATTGAATTCCATTAGTCACTGTTCTGCCCACCTGACCAGTTGATTGATATCTTCCTGCAGTCCACAGCTTTCTTCTTCATTATCAACCACACAGCCAATTTTTGTATCAGTCACAAACTTCTTAATCATACCCCTTACATTCATGTCTAAATCATTGATATATCCCACAAAAAGCAATGGACCTAGAACTGAGCCATGCGGGACCCCACTCGAAACAGTGAAGTGTGAATATCAGAAAATGTTTCTTAGATAGATGGGGAGGCTACCAAGTAAATACACTGCTATAGGATAAATCTATTTTCTTATGCTTAAAATATTTGATTATGAAGAATTAATTAAAAGTAAATTAATAGTTAGAAAGCATTATATCTATTTTTTCATAAATGGAGCAACATTTGAAGACACAATGACCATTAACATGTGCTGCAATTACTAAACTTGGTCTGTAATTAGATCATAATTACCACAATCAGAATGTTCACCTTTCCACTGCTTTATCTGGTTGTTCTGGTTTCTGAATGGATCCGGAATGAGAAACAGAAGGTGCTGGATTGCCATCAAAGAAATCTGGCAAGGGTTGAGAGAAATAAAAAAAAATGAATCAAAAATCACAACCAGTGAACTTAAAATCATGGAACACTAAATTTTCCTTACTTTCCAAGAGTTTTATATTTCTCTTAACTCACACATTAATACCCTTTTTAACTAAGAGGGTGGATGGACCACCTGTTAAAGCCTCCATCGTTGTCACTATGCAACTACACATAGGAAATTTAAATTATTGCCTCTTGGAAATACCCTGAATGTGGGCTTTCCGACTGGGATACACTTCCAGTGGGGCAGGAGTTCCACTCAACTCTGCAGATGCCCTCCCTTCTTCTGTAACCCTGGATGTATTCCCAGCCCCAGAGTAATGTACATGCAAGAGTCGCAGCAGACTGAGAGGCTCAGACTTGCTGCAGCATGTCTCAGAGGCCTGTTGCAGTAGGAAGAAAACTACTGAACTGCTTGAAGATAAACCATTTCTCTTTTGCCTCATCATTTTTAATTTTGCTGATATGCTTGTGTACGGCGCGCTTCAAACTATCTGTACATGTCCGTCTTCGTTTGAAGCTCCAAGGCTACCTCCGCTGACCTTCAAAAGGTAGATGCCAGGGCCTTATCCAACAGAGCTAAGCGATCCCACAACCAATGGATCAGATCAAAGTTCTGCAGTCCTGTCACAGACATTCGTGAATGGTGGTGAACCATTAAACAACTGATGGGAGGAGGAGGCTCTCTGGATGAGTGCAGTTCCATTAACACTCAAGACCGAGTAATTACAGGCCAGTCAGCCTAACCTCAGTGGTAGGAAAATTATTGGAAAAAATCCAGGACAGGATAAATCTTCACTTAGAAAGACACGGATTAATCAAGGACAGTCAGCACATATTTGTTAAGGGAAGGTCGTATCTGACTAACTTGACTGAATTTTTCGAGGAGGTAAACAGGAGGGTCGATGAAGGCAAATCGTATGATGTAGTGTATATGGATTTTCGCAAAGCTTTTGATAAAGTTCCACATGGCAGACTGGTCACAAAAGTAAAAGCCTATGGGATCCAGGGCAAAGTGGCAAGCTGGATCCAAAATTGGCTCGGAGGCAGGAAGCAAAGGGTAATGGTTGATGGGTGTTTTTGGGACTGGAAGGATGTTTCCTGTGGGGTTCCGCAGGGCTCAGTACTAGGTCCCTTGCTTTTTGTGATATACATCAATGATCTAGACTTGAATATAGGGGGTAAGATTAACAAGTTTGCAGATGATACTAAAATCGGCTATGTGGTTGATAATGAAGAAGAAAGCTGCGGACTGCAGGAAGATATCAATCAACTGGTCTGGTGGGCAGAACAGTGGCAAATGGAATTTAATCCAGAGAAGTGTGAGGTAATGCATTTGGGGAGGGCTAACAAGGAAAGGGAATAGACATTAAATGATAGGATACTGAGAAGTTTAGAGTAACAAAGGGACTTTGGAGTGCATGTCCACAGATCCCTGAAAGTTGCAGGCAGGTAGATAAGGTGGTTAAGAAGGCATACGGAATGCTTGCCTTTATTAGCTGAGGCATAGAATACAGGAGCAGGGGATGGGGTTATGCTTGAACTGTATAAAACACTGGTTAGGCCACAGCTGGAATACTGCTTGCAGTTCTGGTCACCGCATTACAGGAAGGACGTGATTGCACTGGAGAGGGTACAGAGGAGATTTATGAGGATTTTACCGAGAGTGGAGAATCTAAGCTATGAGGATAGATTAGATAGGCTGGATTTGTTTTCATTGGAACAGAGGAGGCTGAGGGGAGACCTCATTGAGGTGTATAAAACTATGAGGGGCCTACATATAGTGGATAGAACAGTCCTATTTCCCTTAGCAGAGGAGTCAACAACCAGGGGGCATAAATTTAAAATAATTGGTAGACAGTTTAGAGGGAATTTGAGGGAAAACTTCTTCACGCAGAGGGTTGTGGGGATCTGGAACTCACTGCCTAAAAGGGTGGTAGAGGCAGAAATCCTCACCACATTTAAAAAGTACTTGGATGTGCACCTGAAGTGCCGTAACCTGGTGGGTTATGGACCTAGAGCTAGAACGTGAGATTAGGCTTGATAATCTCTTGTTGGCCAGCATGGACACAATGGGCCGAAATGGGCTACTTCCGTGCTGTAAACTTCTATGATTCTATGCTCGACACCATCCAGATCAAAGCAACCCACTTGATTGGCATCCCATCCACCACCTTAAACATTTACTCCCTCCACCACCGTGGCTGCAGTGTGTACCCTCTGCAAGATGCACTGCAACAACTCGCCAAGTCCTTTTCGACAGCACCTCCCAAACCCATGACTTCTACCATCTAGATGAAGAACAAGGGAAGCAGGTGCATGAGAGCACCATTACCTCTAACGTTCCCTTCAAGTCCCACACCATCCTGACTTGGAAGTATATCACTTCATAGTCGCTGGGTCAAAATCCTGGAATTCCCTCCCGAACAGCACTGTGTGAGTACCTTAACCACGCAGACTCATGACCATCTTCTCAATGGGCAATTAGGGATGGGCAATAAATGCTGGACTTGCCAGTGACGCCCACATACCAAGAACAATTTTTTTTTTTTTAAAGTACTAAAAGTTTGAGTTTTCTTGGCTGCCCAAGCAGTGGGAAGCATGCCAGTGCTAGTAGGCTGCTTGTTAAATGCCAGCAGTACTGCTAAGCACACATAGGGGTCTCTAAGCTAGACCCTGCCAACCTGCACCCAAGTTCTCCATGTAAGATGTGTCCCAACGGGGAAGAGTTACATTCATAGAATCATAGAATGGTTACATCGTGGAAGGCGGCCATTTAGCCTGTCGAACCCGCTGCAAGAGCACCTCAAGTGAGTCCCACTCCCCTGCCCTTTCCCCGTAAGCCTGAATTTTTTTTTCTTTCAGGTACTTATGCAACTCCCTTTTGAAAGCAGTGATAGTGTCTGCCTCCACCACCCTTTCAGGCAGTGCACTGCAGGTCCTAACCACTCACTGTGTAAAAAAGTTTTTTCTTACGTCGCCTTTGGTTCTTTTGCCAATTACCTTAAATCTGTGTCCTCTGGTTCTCGACCCTTCTACCGACGGAAAAAGTTTCTCTTGATCTACTCTGTCCAGACTCATGACTTTGAACACCTCTATCAAATCTCCTCTCAATCTTCTCTGCTCCAACAACAATTTGTATTTGTATAGCACCTTTAACAAAGTGAAACATCCCAAGACGCTTCATAGGAGTATTATGAGATTAAAAAAATGTGACACCGAGCCGCATAAGTAGAAATTAGCGCAGGTGATCAAAAGCTTAGTCAAAGAGGGTTGGTTAACATAGAAAATAGGTGCAGGAGTCGGCCATTCGGCCCTTCGAGCCTGCACCGCCATTCAATGAGTTCATGGCTGAACATGCAACTTCAGTACCCCATTCCTGCTTTCTCGCCATACCCCTTGATCCCCCGAGTAGTAAGGACTACATCTAACTCCTTTTTGAATATATTTAGTGAATTGGCCTCAACAATTTCTGTGGTAGAGAATTCCACAGGTTCACCACTCTCTAGGTGAAGAAGTTTCTCCTCATCTTGGTCCTAAATGGCTTACCCCTTATCCTTAGACTGTGACCCCTAGTTCTGGACTTCCCCAACATTGGGAACATTCTTCCTGCATCTAACGTGTCTAAACCCGTCAGAATTTTAAACGTTTCTATAAGATCCCCTCTCATTCTTCTGAACTCCAGTGAATACAAGCCCAGTTGATCCAGTCTTTCTTTCTATGTCAGTCCCACCATTCCAGGAATCAGTCTGGTGAACCTTCACTGTACTCCCTCAAAAGCAAGAATGCCCTTCCTCAAGTTAGGAGACCAAAACTGTGCACAATACTCCAGGTGTGGCCTCACCAAGGCCCTGTACAACTGTAGCAACACCTCCCTGCCCCTGTACTCAAATCCCCTTGCTATGAAGGCCAACATGCCATTTGCTTTCTTAACCGCCTGCTGTACCTGCATGCCAACCTTCAATGACTGATGTACCATGACACCCAGATCTCGTTGCACCTCCCCTTTTCCTCATCTGTCACCATTCAGATAATAGTCTGTCTCTCTGTTTTTACCACCAATGTGGAGAACCTCACATTTATCCACATTATTCTTCATCTGCCATGCATTTGCCCACTCACCTAACCTATCCAAGTCACTCTGCAGCCTCATAGCATCCTCCTCGCAGCTCACACTGCCACCCAACTTAGTGTCATCCGCAAATTTGGAGATACTGCATTTAATCCCCTCGTCTAAATCATTAATGTACAGTGTAAACAGCTGGGGCCCCAGCACAGAACCTTGTGGTACCCCACTAGTCACTGCCTGCCATTCTGAAAAGGACCCATTTACTCCTACTCTTTGCTTCCTGTCTGCCAACCAGTTCTCAATCCACGTCAGCACACTACCCCCAATCCCATGTGCTTTAACTTTGCACATTAATCTCTTGTGTGGAACCTTGTCGAAAGCCTTCTGAAAGTCTAAGTACACCACGTCAACCGGTTCTCCCTTGTCCACTCTACTGGAAACATCCTCAAAAAATTCCAGAAGATTTGTCAAGCATGATTTCCCTTTCACAAATCCATGCTGACTTGGACCTATCATGTCACCTCTTTCCAAATGCGCTGCTATGACATCCTTAATAATTGATTTCATCATTTTACCCACTACCGATGTCAGGCTGACCGGTTTATAATTCCGTTTTCTCTCTCCCTCCTTTTTTAAAAAGTTGTGTTACATTGGCTACTCTCCATTCCATAGGAACTGATCCAGAGTCTATGGAATGTTGGAAAATGACTGTCAATGCATCCACTATTTCCAAGGCCACCTCCTTAAGTACTTTGGGATGCAGTCCATCAAGCCCTGGGGATTTATTGGCCTTCAATCCCATCAATTTCCCAAACATAATTTCCCGACTAATAAAGATTTCCCTCAGTTTCTCCTCCTTACTAGACCCTCTGACCCCTTTTATATCCGGAAGGTTGTTTGTGTCCTCCTTAGTGAATACCGAACCAAAGTACTTGTTCAATTGGTCTGCCATTTCTTTGTTCCCCGTTATGACTTCCCCGATTCTGACTGTAGGAGACCTACGTTTGTCTTTTTCTCTTTACGTATCTATAGAAGCTTTTGCAGTCCATCTTAATGTTCCCTGCAAGCTTCCTCTTGTACTCTATTTTCCCTGCTCTAATCAAACCCTTTGTCCTCCTCTGCTGAGTTCTAAATTTCTCCCAGTCCCCGGGTTCATTGCTATTTCTGGCCAATTTGTATGCCACTTCCTTGGCTTTACTACTATCCCTGATTTCCTTTTGAGAGCCACGGTTGAGTCACCTTCCCTTTTTTATTTTTATGCCAGACAGAGATGTACAATTGTTATAGTTCATCCATGCAGTCTCTAAATGTCTGCTATTGCCCATCCACTGTCAACCCCTTCAGTATCATTCGCCAATCTCTCCTAGCCAATTCACGCCTCATACCTTCAAAGTTACCCTTCTTTAAGTTCTGCACCATGGTCTCTGAATTAACTGTTTCATTCTCTATCCTAATGTAGAATTCCATCATGTTATGGTCACTCTTCCCCAAGGGGCCTCGCACAACGAGATTGCTAATTAATCCTCTCTCATTACATAACACCCAGTCGAAGATGGCCTCCCCCCTAGTTGGTTCCTCGACATATTGGTCTAGAAAACCATCCCTTATGCACGCCAGGAAATCCTCCTCCCCCATATTGCTTCCAGTTTGGTTAGCCCAATCTATGTGCATATTAAAGTCACCCATGATAACTGCTGCACCTTTATTGCATGCACCACTAATTTCCTGTTTGTTGCCCTCCCCAACATCACTACTACTGTTTGGAGGTTTGTACACAACTCCCACTAACGTTTTTTGCCCTTTGGTGTTCTGCAGCTCTACCCATATAGATTCCACATCATCCAAGCTAATGTCCTTCCTAACTATTGTATTAATCTCCTTTTTAATCAGCAATGCTACCCCACCTCCTTTTCCTTTTATTCTATCCTTCCTGAATATTGAATACCCTTGGATGTTGAGTTCCCAGCCCTGATCATCCTGGAGCCACGTCTCTGTAATCCCAATCACATCATATCTGTTGACATCTATTTGCACAGTTAATTCATCCACCTTATTACGGATACTCCTTGCATTAAGACACAAAGCCTTTAGGCTTGTTTTTTTAACACCCTTTGTCCTTTAAGAATTATTATTTAGTATCTTGAAGGCTTGAAGGAGAAAAGCTTTAGGCAGGGAGTTCCAGAGCTTGGGGCCTAGGCAACAGAAGGCACGGTCACCAATGGTTGAGCGATTATCATCAGGGATGCTCAAGAAGACAGAATTAGAGGAGCACAGACATCTCGGGGGGGGCTGGAGGAGATTGCAGAGATAGGGAGAGGCAAGGCCATGGAGGGATTGAAAATAAGGATGAGAATTTTTAAATCAAGGCATTGCTTAACCAGAAGCCAATGTAGGTCATCAAGCACAGGGGTGATGGGTGAGTGGGACTTGGTGCGAGTTAGGACACGGGCAACTGAGTTTTGGATCACCTTTAGTTTACGTAAAGTAGAATGTGGGAGGCCAGCCAGGAGTGCTTTGGAATAGTCAAGTCTAGATGTAATAAAGGCATGGATGAGGGCTTGAGCTGCGGAAGAGCTGAGGCAAGGACGGAGACGGGCAATGTTACGGACGTGGAAATAGGCAGTCTTAGTTATGCTGCAGATATGTGTTCGAAAGTTCAATTCAGGGTCAAATATGACACCAAGGTTGCGAACAGTCTGGTTCAGCCTCAGACAGAAGTTGGGGAGAGGGATGGAGTCTGGCGAGGGAACGGAGTTTGTGGTGGGGCCCGAAAACAATGCCTTCGGTCTTCCCAATATTCAGTAAGGAGAGCAACCCTAGCTTCTCCAGTCTATCCACGTAACTGAAGTCTCTCATCTCTGGAATCATTCTCGTAAATCTTTTCTGCACCTTCTCTAAGGCTTTCACATCCTTCTTAAAGTGCGATACCCAGAATTGTACACAATACTCCAGTTGAAGCCGAATCAGTGTTTTATACAGGTTCATCATAATTTCCAAACTTTTGTACTCTATACCTCTATTCATTAAGCCCAGCATCCCGTAAGCTTATATTTTATAACCGTTTTCTCAATCTGACCTGCCACCTTCAACGATTTGTGCACATATACCCCTAGGTTTCTTTGTTCACGCACCCGCTGTAGGATTGTGCCCTTTAGTTTCTATTTCCTCTCTTCATTCTTTCTACCAAAATGTAACACTTCATACTTTTCTGCATTAAATGTCATCTGCCATGTGTTCATTCCATTTGAGCAAACAAAAACTTTACCCATGAGGGATTTTTTAGTAGCTTGGTTTAGACATTATTAAACATGACAATGGGTTGTCTATATGGGTCAAGCATCGGCTGACAAAACAAAAATGGCAGAAACAATCAAGTTAAGTTTAACAGACAATATAAGAGACTTTGAAGTATGACGTACACTATGCTATGTTTACTAGCCGTAAAACATTCATAATAAAATATATATAAAAAGTTGTATTATGAAACTTGGAGGTTCATATAATGAGGGGCATTATGTCAAGTGGTATTATCAAGGATGTCGGGCTGGATTTCCGGTAGTTTGCGACCGGGTTTTCGCCACGTTTTGACCCTCTGCGGCGAAAAATGGGGCAGTCAGCTGTTTTTCGTACGGGCGTGATCCTCGGGTCGGTTTTTGCAGCAGCGCTTAAAAGCACCGCCGGGGAGAGCTGCGTCGGGTATGCAACGGTTCGCATTGCGACACCGGCACAAGTTTCGTCAATCACCTGACCCATACGCCGCAAAATGCACCCCTCGATGATCGCCAGGGAAAACACAGCGGTGCAGCCCTGCTGGTGGCGGTGACTTGGATAAACTGTAAAAAAGGTAAGTTAAAGTTTTTATTTTATATTGTTGCAGCGATTTGTGTGGTAAGGGTGTTGGCAATGTTTTTTGAAAGTTTGTGTGAATTTCTTTTCCCTTCCTAAGGCCTCTCTCGGAGTGCTCCCGGCCTCGCACTAAAGTTGGCAAGGATCCCATTTTTGCGCCGCAAAACTAGTACAGCGTCTCCCTTTGAGTGGCACAGGGCCCAAATGATGAAAGTTGCTCCACAAAGCGCAAATGTTAATCGGGAGGTAAATTTCCCACCCCACTTCCGTTTTTGCTGTGAAAATGGCAAAGCTGAAAATCCAGCCCAATGACTTATCAGCACTGGGGGCACCCAGGGATCTGGCAGCATTGGGACTTTACTCTGATGAAGGACTTTGAGAAAGGTCCAAGTGTCTGGGAGCTTTGGGAAGGGGGTCCAGGAAACACTAGAAGGAGCGTTGAGGAGGAGGAGCAGTTTGTTACACAGTCTTTCTGACAAAGCAAAAAAATGAACAAATCCTCACAGGATGAGGGGCCACATCTCTTACTTCAAGACAGAAATCTAATGATGCATATTGGAAAATTCTGCAAACTGCACATGCTCAGGCTGCACATATACATACAGTCGTGAACTCCAACTGCTCTGGGGGAAAAAGATCCAGTTGAAATCCAGGTCTTTGAGACAGGCTGAAGTATAAACTTTAAGGGTGGCATTAAAAGATACAAATGACAATCCAACTGGTAAATTTAATCCATGTTTTTGTGAATTATGTAATTTTTTCACCTTATCTTGTGTAAAACCTTAATTTGAACTTTAGAAACCAATCAAGAAAAAAGAATGTTGGATTTCAACAAAGCACTTGGAGTGATTCAATTGGTTTACTCTTATTTCTCCACTGGTCACTTTAGATTAGTTGTTTTCATAAGTACTTCATAATTTCAAATCTTTCTAGCGTTTACTGTGCGTTTGATTCATACATTCGTAACTCTCCAATTCTGATTTTATTTTGAGCCAATCAACAAGTGTGATGGCATAACGGTGACATTGGGTTTTCCCGCTTTATAAATTTTGACAATTTTATGATTAAAAATATTGGCATTCTAAGCTTTACTCAAAAATCGTAATATGCGAACTGGCGATAATGTAGTGTATACAAAACTGTTAACATATTACCAGCAGATCTTTGGTGGCATTGCTTGCAATATGTTGGAGGATATACTGTTTTACAACAAATAAGGCATTGATAAAGTATGATGGGAAAAGTGTGACAGGGAATGCATTACAGGAAGTAAGTCTGATACTTAGGAAAGGGCTGTAACCCAGGGACTTTTAATTTAATAGCTGTAAGAACCCCTGTGTTGTTACACACGGAGAAACAAAACCAAGTGTCGTTTTTTAGATCAAGCAGGTTCTAAGGAGATAATTGGAGGAGGGATGCGGGGGAGGGAGAAGGGAAGGGATTGAGGGAGCTAGGAATGGAACAGTGAGGATGAGGTGGAAGAAGGAGCGAGGTTGGCGAAAGGGAGCGAGGTGGAAGGGGCAATTTTTAGGAGAAGTTAAGGAGGGGGAAATTAAAATGGAGATGGGGAAGTGGACGTGCGGGGGAAGAGGTACAGTGGGAAAGTGGGGAGGAGGAGCCAGTGGTTGGGAAAGAATCATACTTGAAAATTGGAAACAGGGATCGTGATGAGAAACTGGCTTAAGAGAGTGGGAGGTGGATCCTTTCAACTACCCGCTCTTGCTCATCTGTGTTTATTGCACAGTCATTTTAAGGTGTGCTTAATCTATAGCATCAAGAATACACATGCCACATGACACAAATAGCTATGTGGTTTTGCAAGTTTGACTAATTCGTTCAGTAAGAATCACCGCTCGCTGCTCCTGACATTTTTGCAGGACTGTGAGGGTGAGAAAAAAACTCGATGAACCGTATTAAAAGTGAAGGGATTGTGGGAGCTGGGAATGGAACAGTGAGGATGAGGTGGAAGAAGGGGCGAGGTTGGCGAAAGGGAGCGAGGTGGAAGGGGCAATTTTTAGGAGAAGGAGGGTAAAATGAAAATAAAGATGGGGAAGTGGACATGGCGGGGTGGGAGGTGGAAAAAGAGAGCTATAGTGGGAAATTGGGGAGAAGGAGCGGGGGGGAGTAAAAAGAAACAGTGTAGTAGTAGGGGACAGTATCATTAGGGGGTTAGATACAATTCTCTGTAGCTATGGGCGTGAGTCCCGAAGGCTGTGTTGCCCGCCCGGTGCCAGGGTTATGGACATCTCCTCAGGGCTGGAGAGGAACTTTTGAATGACCATTACCTGCTTCTATGACTAAAAGCCAACTCTAAGTAAAGAAATCAATTAGAGCTCTGATGATTACAAATTACAATTAAAAAAAATAGGACTCAATTGCAAACTATTCTTTCTTCTATCTACATAATTAAGTATTTAACAGTGGTCTGTAGCATCACACCGAAAGAGCAGCCAAGGAACAAAAAAATGTTGCCTAGCTCAGATAAGCTCTATATTCTTCAAGACATATAGAAAGTGTAGTAGGGAAGTGAAAAGGGAGGATTAAGATTAAGAATACGAACAAAAGCTAGCAGATAATATAAGATAAAATAGTAAGGACTTTTAAAAGTATAAAAAATTGCATTACATAGCAGCTTTCATGACCTCAGGACTCCCATAGCAACACAATGTGTCACATTACAACATAATTCGAAAAGGACAAAGTGTTTTAAAAAAAAAGCCTGAAGGCTCTGTGTCTCAATGCGAGGAGTATTCGGAATAAGGTGGATGAATTAACTGCGCAGATAGCTGTTAACGAATATGATGCAATTGGGATTACGGAGATATGGCTCCAGGGTGACCAAGGCTGGGAACTCAACATCCAGGGGTATTCAATCTTCAGAAAGGATAGACAGAAAGGAAAAGGAGGTGGGGTAGCGTTGCTGGTTAAAGAGGAGATTAACGCAATAGTAAGGAAGGACATTAGCTTGGATGATGTGGAATCTGTATGGGTAGAGCTGCGGAATACCAAAGGGCAGAAAACGCTAGTGGGAGTTGTGTACAGACCGCCAAACAGTAGTAGTGAGGTTGGGGATGGTATCAAACAATTTAGCCAATTCAGAAACTAGGGTCCTGAACTTAAAGAAAGGTAATTTCGATGGTATAAGACGTGAATTGGCTAGAATAGACTGGCGAATGATACAAAAGGTTGACGGTGGATAGGCAATGGCAGACATTTAAAGATCACATGGATGAACTTCAACAATTGTACATCCCTGTCTGGCGTAAAAATAAAAGACTGCAGGGTAACTTGGACAGGTTAGGTGAATGGGCAAACGCATGGCAGATGCAGTATAATGTGGATAAATGAGAGGTTATACACTTTGGTGGCAAAAACAGGAAGGCAGAATATTATCTGAATGGCGACAGATTAGGAAAAGGGGAGGTGCAATGAGACCTGGGTGTCATGGTACATCAGTCATTGAAAGGTGGCATGCAGGTAAGGCAGGCGGTGAAGGTGGCAAGTGGCATATTGGCCTTCATAGCTAGGGGATTTGAGTATAGGAGCAGGGAGGTCTTACTGCAGTTGTACAGGGCCTTGGTGAGGCCTCACCTCGAATATTGTGTTCAATTTTGGTCTCCTAATCTGAGGAAGGACATTCTTGCTATTAAGGGTGCAGTGAAGCTTCACTAGACTGATTCCCGGGATGGCAGGACTGTCATATGAAGGAAGACTGGATTAACTAGGCTTATATTCATTGGAGTTTAGAAGAATGAGAGGGGATCTCATAGAAACATACAAAATTCTGACGGGATTGGACAGGTTAGATGCAGGAAGAATGTTCCCAATGTTGGGGAAGTCTAGAACTCGGGATCACAGTCTAAGGATAAGGGGTAAGCCATTTAGGACCAAGATGAGGAGAAACTTCTTCACTCAAGAGAATTGTGAACCTATGGAATTCTCGACCACAGAAAGTTGTTGAGGCCAGTTCGTTAGATATATTCAAGAGGGAGTTAGATGTGGCCCTTACAGCTAAAGGGATCAAGGGGTATGGAGAGAAAGCAGGAATGGGGTACTGAAGTTGCATGATCAGCCATGATCATATTGAATGGTGGTGCAGGCTCAAAGGGCCGAATGGCTTACTCCTGCACCTATTTTCTATATTTCTAAAACACAGACATATAGCAAACAGTGAAGAGGATAGTAGCAGACTTCAGAAAGACAGACAGAGTGATGCAATGGGCAAATGAAATGTAATGCAAAGAAGTATGAAGTGATGCATTTTGGAAGGAAGAATGAGGAGAAACAATATAAATTAAAGGGTACAATTTTAGAGGTCTTAAACAGAGTGGAGTTAAACAGAGTGTTTTATTCGGGAATTTGGAAAGAGTGGAAAATTCTGCTAAGTATTTGCTAAGTAGAAGCTGCACATAGGTGAAACCAAGTTTAACATTTTGATTTAAACCTACCAGTGGCAGTTAACCATCATTCAGCTTCTACTTACCCAATACTTACCAGAAATTCCCACTCTTTCCAAATTCCCGAATAAACCACTCTGTTTAACTCCACTCCGTTTAAGACCTCTCTGTGCAAATCACTCTGTGCTCTGAAAGACTGTTGACTTTTATGCCCTTAGGAGCTACACCTAATTTACAAGTGTTGACTCAGCACACCTTTCGTCTATGATTAGATTGCCTGCCAGTGGAGTTAAACAGAGTGGTTTATTCTGGAATTTGGAAAGAGTGGGAATTCAGAGAAGAGTGGAAGATTAATTCAAAAATTACAAATAGGTAAGTGATATTTCACAGAGGCAGCGGAATTGCGTGGGAGCAGCAGCGGGAGCTGAGGCAGAGACTGAAAAGGCAAGGCTCAAGAGGCAACATTCTAAAGGGACGTCAGTGTTTAAAAGTGGTGTTGGCACAAGGGAAGGAGCTGATTGGTGAGTGATTTTTTTTCTCTGTTCAGTTAAAGCAGCGGCGGCGGCTAGGTACTCCAGGGGCAGCGCGAGCAGGTTGGTGACTGCGACAAAGTGGAACTGGGCGACTACATTAGACGTCACAGGAAAGCAGGGAAGTGATTGGTGAGTTCACTCTCCTTTCTTGCTTTTCTACAAAAGGCCCAACAGTCATCAGGAGCCAGCGGGACGTCGAGGAGGCGGAGCGGCAGCGTGGTGAGGCCTACAAAAGGCCCAACAGTCGTCAGGAGCCAGCAGGATGTTGAGCAGGAGGAGCAGCAGTGTGGGGAGGCCTACAAAAGACCCAACAGTCATCGGGAGCCAGTGGGACAACGAGGAGGCGGAGCGGCAGTGTGGGGAGGCCTACAAAAGGCCCAACAATCGTCGGGAGCCAGCAGGACATCGAGATGGTGGAGCGGCAGCATGGGAAGGCCTACAAAAGGCCCAACAGTCTTCGGGAGCCAGCGGGATGTCGAAGACGTGGAGCGACAGCGTGGGAAGGCCGACAAAAGGCCCAACAGTCGTCGGGAGCCAGCGGGACGTCGAGGAGGCCAGCGGGAAGTCGGGAGGTGGAGCGGCAGTTCATGAGGCTTACAAAAGGCCCAACAGGATCGTCGAGGAGGCTAGCTGGTGCAGCTGCAGCAGGGAGAGAAGGCAAAAAAGTAGAAAGAAACCGAAGGGTGACGTCCCAGCCAAGAGGGTAAGTGATTGGCTGGTGATTGTTGAGTAGTTTTTCTTTTTCTTTTTCTATATCAGTAAGTAAACTTTAGCATTGTTGTTGCCAAACTAAGTTAATCTCGGGGTCAAGTCATGGCAGGAGAGCTCGGACATGTGTTATGCTCCTCCTGTGCTATGTGGGAAGTCAGGGACGCTTCCAGTATCCCTCACGACAACATGTGCGGGAAGTGTATCCGCCTGCAGCACCTGACAGACCGCATTGCAGCACTGGCGCTGGGGGTGAATTTACTCTGGAGCATCCGCGATGCTGAGGATGTCGTGAATAGCACGTTTAGTGAGTTGGCCACACCACAGGTAAAGGGTACACAGCCAGATAGGGGATGGGTGACCAACAGGAAGAGCAGTGGAAGGAAGGTAGTGCAGGAGTCCCCTGCGGTCATCCCCCTGCAAAACAGATACACCGCTTTGGGTACTGTTGAGGGGGATGACTCATCAGGGGAGAGCAAAAGCAGCCAAGTTCATAGCACTGTGGGTGGCACTGCTGCACAGGAGGGCAGGAAAAAGAGGAGAGCTATAGTGGTAGGGGATTCTATTGTAAGGGGAATAGACAGAAGTTTCTGCTGCCGCAACCGAGACTCCAGGATGGTATGTTGCCTCCTTGGTACAAGGGTCAAGGATCTCTCAGAGCGGCTGCAGGACATTTTGGAGGGGGAGGGTGAACAGCCAGTTATCGTGGTGCATATAGGTACCAACGATATAGGTAAAAAACGGGATGAGGTCCTACGAGACTAATTTAGGGAGCTAAGAGCTAAATTAAAAAGTAGGACCTCAAAAGTAGTAATCTCAGGATTGCTACCAGTGCCACGTGCTATTCAGAGTAGGAATCGCAGGATAGTTCAGATGAATACGCGGCTTGAGGAGTGGTGCAGAAGGGAGGGATTCAAATTCCTGGGTCATTGGAACTGGTTCTGGGGGAGGTGGGACCAATATAAACTGGACGGTCTGCACCTGGGCAGGACCGGAACCAATGTGCTAGGGGGAGTGTTTGCTAGTGCTGTTGGGACGGGATTAAACTAATATGGCAGGGGGATGGAAACTTATGCAGGAAGACAGAGGGAAGTAGAATGGGGGAAGAAGCAAAAGATAGAAAGAAGAAAAGTAAAAGTGGAGGGCCGAGAAACCCAAGGTAAAAAGCAAAAAAGGCCACATTGCAGCAAAATTCTAAAGGGGCAAAGTATGTTAAAAAGACAAGCCTGAAGGCTCTTTGCCTCAATACAAGGAGTATTCATAATAAGGTGGACAAATTAACTGCGCAGATAGCAGTTAACGGATATAATGTAATTGGCATCACGGAGACATGGCTCCAGGGTGACCAAGGCTGGGAACTCAACATCCAGGGGTATTCAACATTCAGGAAGGATAGACAGAAAGGAAAAGGAGGTGGGGTGGCGTTGCTGGTTAAAGAGGAAATTAACGCAATGGTAAGGAAGGACATTAGCTTGGATGATGTGGAACCTGTATGAGTGGTGCTACGGAATACCAAAGAACAGGAAACGCTAGTGGGAGTTGTGTACAGACCACCAAACAGTAGTAGTGAGGTTGGGGACAGCATCCAACAAGAAATTAGGGATGTGTGCAATAAAGGTACAGCAGTTATCATGGGCTACTTTAATCCACATATTGATTGGGCTAACCAAACTGGTAGCAATGCGGTGGAGGAAGATCTCCTGGAGTATATTAGGGATGGTTTTCTTGACCAATGTGTCGAGGAACCAACTTGAGGGCTGGCCATCCTAGAGTGGCTGATGTGTAATGAGAAAGGACTAATTAGCAATCTTGTTGTGCGAGGCCCCTTGGGGAAGAGTCACCATACTATGGTAGAATTCTTTATTAAGATGGAGAGTGACACAGTTAATTCAGAGACTAGGGTCCTGAACTTAAGGAAAGGTAACTTCGATGGTGTGTGACGTGAATTGGTTAGAATAGACTGGTGAGTGATACTTAAAGGGTGGATAGGCAACGGCAAACATTTAAAGATTACATGGATGAACTTCAAGAACTGTACATCCCTGTCTGGAGTAAAAATAAAACAGGGAAGGTGGCTCAACCGTGGCTAACAAGGGAAATTAAGGATAGTGTTAAATCCAAGGAAGAGGCATATAAATTGTCCAGAAAAAGCAGCAAACCTGAGGACTGGGAGAATTTTATAATACAGCAGAGGACGACAAAGGGTTTAATTAGGAGGGAGAAAATAGAGTATGAGAGGAAGCTTGCTGGGAACATAAAAACTGACTGCAAAAGCTTCTATAGCTATGTGAAGAGACAAAGAGCGAAGACAAACCTAGGTCCCTTGCAATCAGATTCAGGTGAATTTATAATAAGGAACAAAGAAATGGTGGACCAGTTAAACAAATACTTTGGTTCTGTCTTCACGAAGGAAGACACAAATAACCTTCTGGAAATACTAGGGGACCGAGGGTCTAGTGAGAAGGAGGAATTGAAGGAAATCCTTATTAGGCGGGAAATTGTGTTAGGGAAATTGGTGGGATTGAAGGCCGATAAATCCCCGGGGCCTGATAGTCTGCATCCTAGAATACTTAAGGAAGTTGCCCTAGAAATAGTGGATGCATTGGTGATCATTTTCCAACAGTCTATCGACTCTGGATCAATTCCTATGGACTGGAGGGTAGCTAATGTAACACTATTTTTTAAGAAAGGAGGGAGAGAGAAAATGGGTAATTATAGTTAAGCCTGACATCAGTAGTGGGGAAAATGTTGGAATCAATTATTAAAGATGAAATAGCAGTGCATTTGCAAAACAGTGACGGGATCGGTCCAAGTCAGCATGGATTTATGAAAGGGAAATCATGCTTGATAAATTTTCTAGAATTTTTTTGAGGATGTAACTGGTAGAGTGGACAAGGGAGAACCAGTGGATGTGGTGTATTTGGACTTTCAAAAGGCTTTTGACAAGGTCCCACACAAGAGATTGGTGTGCAAAATTAAAGCACATAGTATTGGGGGTAATGTACTGATGTGGATAGAGAACTGGTTCGCAGACAGGAAGCAGAGAGTCGGGATAAACGGGTCCTTTTCAGATGGCAGGTAGTAACGAGTGGGGTGTCGCAGGGCTCAGTGCTGGGACCCCATCTATTTACAATCTACATTAATGATTTAGATGAAGGAATTGAGTGTAATATTTCCAAGTTTGCAGATGACACTAAGCTGGATGGTGGTGTAAGCTGTGAGGAGGACACTAAGAGGCTGCAGGGTGACTTGGGACAGGTTAGGTGAGTGGGCAAATGCATGGCAGTATAATGTGGATAAATGTGAGGTTATCCACTTTGGTGGCAAAAACACGAAGGCAGAATATTATCTGAATGGCGGCAGATTAGGAAAAGGGGAGGTGCAATGAGACCTGAGTGTCATGGTACATCAGTCATTGAAAGTTGGCATGCAGGTACAGCAGGCGGTGAAGAAGGCAAATGGTATGTTGGCCTTCATAGTTAGGGGATTTGAGTATAGGAGCAGGGAGGTCTTACTGCAGTTGTACAGGACCTTAGTGAGGCCTCACCTGGAAAATTGTGTTCAGTTTTGGTCTCCTAATCTGAGGAAGGACGTTCTTGCTATTGAGGGAGTGCAGCAAAGGTTCACCAGACTGATTCCCAGGATGGCAGGACTGACATATGAGGAGAGACTGGATCGACTGGGCCTGTATTCACTGGAATTTAGAAGGATGAGAGGGGATCTCATAGAAACATATAAAATTCTGACAGGACTGGACAGGTTAGATGCAGGAAGAATGTTCCCGATGTTGGGGAAGTCCAGAACTCAGGATCACAGTCTAAGGATAAGGGGTAGGCCATTTAGGACTGAGATGAGGTGAAACTTCTTCACTCAGTGAGTTGCTAACCTGTGGAATTCCCTACTGCAGAGAGTTGTAGATTCCAGTTTATTGAATATATTCAAGAGGGAGTTAGACATGGCCCTTACGGCTAAAGGGATCAAGGGGTATGGAGAGAAAGCAGGAAAGGGGTACTGAGGGAATGATCAGCCATGATCTTATTGAATGGTGGTGCAGGCTCGAAGGGCCGAATGGCCTACTCCTGCACCAGTTTCTATGTTTCTATGTTTCTTGCTTAATTATTTAATCAACTGTTTTCTAAATAGCAGTAGTGTGTTTTCTAATACGGGTTAGAATTCTGTGACATCGGTGGGACTAAAAATAAAACTAACTTAATTAATTAAATAAATTAAGATGGCAGCACGGGCGAAGTGTCTGAAGCTCGAGGAACTTTGGCTCCGCATTGATGAGCTGGAGTCCGAGCTGCAGACACTGCGACACATCAGGGAGGGGGAGAGTTACCTGGACACTGTGTTCCAGTGGATAATAACATCCCTTAGGTTAACGAACTCAGATTTGGCTATGGTCAAGGACAGGAGGGTGTGACTACAAGTGAGGAAGGTATGGGGATCCAAGAGGTAGTGATGGAGGAGCCTCGGCACTTGCTCTTGTCCAACAGGTTTGAGGCTCTTGCTCCATGTGTGGACGAGAGCAGGGACTGCAGGGAAGATGAGCAAACTGACCACAGCACTGTGGTACGGGAGGCCATTCAAGCGGGGGAGTAAAAAGACACAACGTAATAGTGGGGGACAGTATCATTAGGGGGATAGATACAATTCTCTGCAGCCATGAGCGTGAGTCCGAAGGCTGCGTTGCCTGTCCGGTGCCAGAATTAAGGACATCGCCTCAGGGCTGGAGAGGAACTTGGAGTGGGAGGGGATAGATCCAGTTGTCGTGGTCCACGTGGGTACCAACGACATAGATAGGACAGACAAGAAGGGTCTGCTAAGGGATTATGAGCAGCTAGGGGCCAAATTAAAAAACAGAACCACAAAGACAATAATCTCTGGATTACTACCCGAGCCACGAGCAAATTTACATAGGTTAAATAAGATCAAAGAGCTAAACTTGTGGCTCAAAGACTGGTGTGGGAGAAAGGGGTTTTGGTTCCTGGGGCACTGGCACCAGTACTGGGGATAAAAGAGAGCTGTTCCATGTGACGAACTCCACTTGGAACGTGCTGGGGCTAGGGTCCTGGCAAACTGAATGACTAGGGCTGCAGAGAGGGCTTTAAACTAATTAGTGGGGGGTACGGTTCAGGTGAGCAGAAACCTAAAATCTCAAAGAACAAGGTGAAGGCAATAGAGCAGGGTAGCATTGGAGGAATGAAAACCAGAGCGTGACAGGAAGGGACAGAATCTATAAGCATAAGAGTGTATCAGAAACTGGGGCCATAGCAGAAGAAAATGGTAAGAAAACACATTTAAAAGCTGAATGCACGCAGCATTCCTAACAAATTAGATGAGCTGTCGGCACAAATGGGTATGATCTGGTAGCCATAACAGAGATGTGGTTGTAAGGTGACCAGGACTGGGAACTAAACATTCAGGGGTACTTGACAAAAAGGAAAAGGAGATGGGGTAGCTCTGTTGATAAAGGATGGAATCAATGCAATGGTGAGAAACGATATTGGCGCAAATGATCGGGATGTTGAACAAGTTTGGGTGGAGATAAGTAATAATAAGGGGAAAAAGTCATTGGTGGGTGTAGTGTATAGGCCCCCTAACAGTAGCAACTCGGTTGGTCGGTGTATAAACCAAGAAATAGTGGGAGCTTGTAAAAGGGGATCCCCTTGGAATGAGTGATCATAGCATTGTTGAATTTCAAATTCAGATGGAGAGCGAGAAAGTTGGATCTCAAACGAGTGTACAAAGCTTAAATAAAGGAGACTACAAAGGTATGAGGGCAGAGTTGGCTAAAATGGACTGGGAATATAGATTCAGCAAAGAACGACTAAAAAAATGATTAAGAAAGGGAAGCTAGACTATGAAAGTAAACTGGCACAAAATATAAAAACAGATAGCAAGAGTTTCTACAGGTACATAAAAAGGAAGAGTGGCTAAAGTAAATGTTGGTTAACAGTGGATAGTCAAGGGGCTATGGGGGGGTGGGGGGGGGGGTGGGGGGGGGGGGTGGGGGGAGGAACTTAACACAATCACAATCATTAAGGAGATGGTACTCAGTAAGATAATGGGACGAAAGGCAGATAAATCCCCTGGACCTGATGGCTTGCATTCTAGAGTCTTAAGAGAAGTAGCGGCAGGGATAGTGGATGCATTGGTTGTAATTTACCAAAATTCCTTGGATTCTGGAGAGGTCCCAGCAGATTGGAAAACTGTAAATGTATCGCCCCTATTTAAAAAAGGAGGCCGACAAAAAGCAGGAAACTATAGACCAGTTAGCCTAACATCTGTGGTTGGGAAAATGTTGGAGTCCAATATTAAAGAAGTAGTAACAGGTCATTTGGAAAAGCATAATTCAGTCAGGCAGAGTCAGCATGGATTTATGAAAATGAAGTCATGCTTGACAAATTTGCTAGAATTCTTTGAGGATGTAACGAACAAGGTGGATAAAGGGGAACCAGTGGATGTGGTGTATTTGGACTTCCAAAAGGCATTTGACAATGTGCCACGTAAAAAGTTACCGCACAAGATAAAAGTTCACGGGGTTGGGGGTAATATATTAGCATGGATAGAGGATTGGCTAACTGACAGAAAACAGAGAGTCAGGATAAACGGTTCATTCTCGGGTTGGCAATCAGTAACTAGTGGGGGTGCCGCAGGAATCAGTGCTGGGACCCCAACTATTTACAATCTATATTAATGACTTGGATGAAGAGACTGAGTGTAACATAGCCAAGTTTGCTGATGATACAAAGATGGGAGGAAAAGCAATGTGTGAGGAGGACACAAAAAATCTGCAAAAGGACATAGACAGGCTAAGTGAGTGGGCAAACATTTGGCAGATGGAGTATAATGTTGGAAAGTGTGAGGTTATGCACTTTGGCAGAAATAAAAATCGAAGAGCAAGTTATTATTTAAATGGAGAAAAATTGCAAAATGCTGCAGTACAGCAGGACCTGAAGATCCTGGTGCATGAAACACAAAAGGTTAGTATGTAGGTACAGCAAGTGATCAGGAAGGCCAATGGAATCTTGGCCTTTATTGCAAGGGGATGAAGTATAAAAGCAGGGAAGTCTTGCTACAGTTATACAGGGTGTTGGTGAGGCCACACCTGGAATACTGTGTACAGTTTTGGTTTCCATATTTAAGAACAGATATACTTGCTTTGGAGGCTGTTCAGAGAAGGTTCATTAGGTTGATTCCGGAGATGAGGGGGTTGACATGAGGAAAGGTTGAGTAGGTGGGCCTCTACTCATTGGAATTGAGAAGAATGAGAGGTGATCTTATCGAAACATATAAGATTATGAGGGGGCTTGACAAGGTGGATGCAGAGAGGATGTTTCCACTGATGGGGGAGACTAGAACTAGGGGGCATAATCTTAGAATAAGGGGCCGTGCATTTAAAACTGAGATGAGAAGGAATTTCTTCTCTGAGGGTTGTAAATCTGTGGAATTCGCTGCCTGAGAGAGCTATGGAAGCTGGGACATTGAATAAATTTAAGACAGAGATAAAGCAGAAAAGGTTAAGGGGAGATTTAATAGAGGTATTCAAGAGTACATATGGAGAAACTGTTTCCTGTTTCCACTGGCGGGGGGCTGGTAATCAGGGGACACGGGTATAAGGTCATTGGGAAAAGTACCAGAGGGGAGATGAGGAGAATATATTTTATGCAGCAAGTTATGATGATCTGGAATGTACTGCCTAATAGTAACTTTCAAAAAAGAATTGGATAACTACTTGAAAAGGAAAAAATTCCAAGGCTATGGGGAAAGAGCAGGGGAGTGGGATTAATTGGTAAACTCTTTCAAAGAGCCGGCACAGATACGATCGGCCTCCTTCTATGCTGCACTAATCTATAAATCAATATTGGATGGTAAGCCATTCTTTATCAAATGCATTGGAATGTTTAACCCCAAAATTGAAATACCTGGGGTCATTAGAACATAGTACTTCACCCAAAGATACTATAAAATACCCACTCCTCGATGTCTCTGTACTCAATGAACATTAGCATATTAAAACCACCTTTTGTTTTAACAGCAACCATTCACAGACACACCAACATAAACACAGTTCCACATCTATACCTAATCAGGCAACTTGTCCAGGTTAACGTCCAGAAGTAATGACATTAATCAGTCTACGCATACAAAGGATTTTCAGAATGCATTTTATTAGCCAGACTCTACTGTACATTCCCTTCAGCTTGTAGAAAACAGCTAGCAATAACTGATGTACAGCTACTTGTAATTCTTTACCCAAAGAATGGTAAGAATGTAAAAATCACTGCCACAAGGAATGGTTGAGATAAATAGCATAGATGCCTTTAAGGGGAAGCTAGGAGCGCAGGAGAGATAAAAAAAAGTAGAAGGATATGCTAAATGGGTTAGAAGAGGGTTGAAAGAAGGTTTAGGTGGAGCATAAACACCGGCACAAACCAGTTGGCCAAATGGCCTGTTTCTGTATTGTAACTTCTATGGGTTAGATTTGAGCACCATTTCAGCAGGGTTTCTTCATTTTCAGCGGAAAACCACCCAGCGGGAATTTCTGCAAAGAGTTCCGCCGGTGGTCTCGAAATCCTGCTGAGGAGCGGACTGCCGACGGGCATCACCAAAAAAAACGCTACTGCCCAAGTTTGGTCACAGTGGTGACCCGTAGGTGAGTAGAAAAAAAATTACGAGAAACCAGTAGGAAGCCCTGAAAAAAAAGGTAACTGCATGGCAGATTCAGTATAATGTGGATAAAGGTGAGGTTATCCACTTTGGGGGCAAAAACACAAAGGCAGATTACCTGAATGGAATGGTGGCAGATTAGGAAAAGAGGAGGTGCAACGAGAACTGGGTGTTATGGTTCATCAGTCATTGAAAGTCGGCATACAGGTACAGCAGGCGGTGAAGAATGCAAATGGTATGTTGGCCTTCATAGCTAGGGGTTTTGAGTATAGGAGCAGGGAGGTCCTACTGCAGTTGTACAGGGCCTTAGTGAGGCCTCACCTGGAATATTGTGTTCAGTTTTGGTCTCCTAATCTGAGGTTCTTGCTTTGAGGGAGTGCAGCAAAGGTTCACCAAACTGATTCCCGGGATGGCTGGACTGACATATGAGGAGAGACGAGATCAACTGGGCCTTTATACATTGGAGTTTAGAAGGATGAGAGGGGCTCTCATAGAAACATACAAGATTCTGGCGGGACTGGACAGGTTAGATGCGGGTAGAATGTTCCCGATGTTGGGGAAGTCCAGAACCAGGGGACATAGTCTAAGGATAAGGGGTAGGCCATTTAGGACTAAGATGAGGCAAAACTTCTTCACTCAGAGAGTTGTTAACCTGTGGAATTCCCTGCCACAGAGAGTTGTTGATGCCAGTTCATTGGATATATTCAAGAGGGAGTTAGATATGGCTCTTACGGCTAAGGGGATCAAGGGGTATGGAGAGAAAGCAGGAAAGGGGTATTGAGGGAATGATCAGCCATGATCTTATTGAATGGTAGTGCAGGCTCGAAGGGCCGAATGGCCTACTCCTGCACCTATTTTCTATGTTAAAGTTTAAAAAAAAATTATTTTACAGCGATTAAGTGGAAGAGTCCCGAGAATGTATTCTGATTTTTTTTATTTTTGGAAAAATATTGTGTGTTTTTTCCCCTCTCCCAAGGCCCAACTGGCAGCTTCGGACTAAATTTTGAGTAATTACCGCCCAATTTGCCCAGAATCGCATTTACCGCTGAGAATCCGTGTGTAAGACCCATTTTTTCTGCCAGGCGGAATTTTTTCCTTTTTTCACCAATTATTCGCCGACGTTAATTTAATAATCTTAATGGTTTTTTTGGGCAGCAATCTGGCGGTGGCGGATTTTGTGGAATTTCTAGCCCTATATAGTAATTCAAAATTTAAATGATACAATTACAGATGAGGAAGATCATTCATTGCATATTAATTCATACAAAGAGATCCCAAGATTCTTCCATTGTGACATCTAATTGTTTCTTAAATGATTTCAGGTATTTTTTGCCTCAACTACTCATATGTGAAGACAAATTTCCAGTTATCAGTCCTAAAGTTACTTTTCACTAGTTTTAACTTGTTAACTGCTGGTCCTACCTACACAGTTTAATTCAAAGTAACATAACGGGTTATCTTTTAAAAGATACCCTCAACAATCTTATATCTCCATGGAACCAACTCACAGACACCTCCTTTCCAGGCTCAAAAGCCCAATTCTATTCAACCTTTCCTTGTAATTCAGACTCTTAATGCTAGAGATTAGACGTGTTCTCTGCACTACCACTTGAATGTCTCTGGGCAGAATTTTGCGGAGGATCAGCGGGCGCGACCGGTGGCGGGTCAGGTGAGAAAATGTTTTTGTTTGACAGCAGATCGGAACCCCGCTTTTTCCAAATGTCAGGTTGCCAGCACTGAGCAGACCAGATATGCAGCGGCAGTGGAGGCAATTGAAATCATTTGTGGCTTGATTACAGTCAATTAATAATACTTTTTCCCCAGCTTTTTGATTTTGACAAGATGCCCACTGGTTTCCCGCTGGGCTGAGACCTCATCTGTGAAGCTGAGGCAGGAGGTGTGTTGCCATTGTTTCATCTCATGAGTTGACAACTTCAAATGTCAAGTCAAAGCTCCCAGCTGAATCAGATATCTTTCCTTAGCCACTAGCTTCTCTAAATTGCATTTCCACTAAAGATTCAGAATGCTGCAAGTCTTATCCAAGTCTCCATCCAGTCTGACCTCATTACCTCAGATCGCTTCACCTGTCATCTATTCCATCAGCATCGGTGCCCTTGAAACTATCTCACCGTGGCACTCAGAATCCCACCACAATCAGCACCAACACTAGCAGCACCGGGCACACCAGCAGCACCAACCTTCTCCACAATCACCTGATGCTGCACAGGACACAGGGCATCAGCACCCGACCACATTGCTGCCCAGGAGGCCAAGGATGGCCTCACCATGGCCACATTTACTTCACTTGATGCTGTACGCCCTGACTGCCACATGATGCAGCAGATTGGCGCCATCCCATGCCAACACCATAAAACATCCCAATAATGCCCAAGTCATTCCTTTCACACTAGTTCACCTTTGCGGGGGGGCGGGGGGGGGGGGGGGGAGGCGTGGCGGATGGGTACCGTTATATCTCGCCATTCACTGCAACTCACTAAGTCACTTCCAGAGGTGAACACAGATCTGTCCAAGAATGCAAAGTGTTGAAAATAATGGTTTCAATGTTTGATACCACATTAACAGAAACTTTACATGAACATTGCATAAAACACCCAAGTAGCTATCCTTCTGTGTTGTAGGTGGTATAGTTGGACTAGGATGTGGGTGAGTGTGAGGGGTGACGAGTGAAATATGGAAGTGACAATGTAGAGGGATGTGTGGAGGTGCAAGGTAAGTTGGTGTGAGTAAGGATGTGCAGGAGTAGGGTAGGGAAGGCAGAGTGATGGGGATGTGATAACTGACACAACAGGATGAGGTTGAGTGTGGCTTTGCAGTAACATTTCGTGATCTAGTGAGATGACTGAAAGGTTTGTGCAACTGCAGCCAGCTCCTCCTGACAACATCCTTGCTTGTGTCCTCTTGTGCAATGTGCAAGCAGGCTCCATTCCAACGGGCAGGAAAGACCTCCCCAGAAAGACTTTCCTGCCCGCTGGAATGGAAGGGAACCTTCCTGTGTGCTGTGACTCCCTCCAATAAGCATATGGAGGGAGTCATGGAAGAGCGTGGATGCAGCCATGCACAGTGCTTGTCAGTGTTTACAACACCTCAATGCTGTAGAACACGGACAGCACAAATGTCAAAATAAATTTGCGCATGGTCCATTTAAGGAAACTGGCTGATGATGTGTCATCAAATTGCGTCATCAGATCCGCTTACTTCAATTGGCCGGCAACCGCACTGGGCGGGCTTAACAAGCCCAATCAGGGGAAAATCAGGAGACCTTAGCAACATTCAGTCAAACAGAAGATCAGGGGTCAGCTGATTGTGTGGATTTCAGTGCCACTCATCAGAATTGACTTACAAATTCTAGAATATCTTATGTTTAAAGATTGTACGCGCTAGTCCATCCTTAGCAAGTTCCCAATATGACTAGCTCCAAGCTAAGGGGTAGGACGCAAAGAGTAGTAGGGAATGGATGTTTTTGTGATTGGAGTGAAGTATGCAGGGGTCGGTATTAGGATCATTGCTTTTCTTGTTATGTATAAACGACCTTGACTTGGGTATAAGGAGTGCAATTTTGACGTCTGCGGATGATACATAACTTGGAAACATAAAAAATATTGAGGAGGACATAGACAGACTGGTGAAATGGGCAGACACATGGCAGATGCAATTTAATGCGGATAAGTGTGAAATGATGCACTTTGGGAGGAACAACATGGAAAGACAGTATAATCTAAATGGTAATATTTTGAGGGGGGGGGGAAATACAGGTGCATATTCACAAATCTTTGAAGGTGGCAGGGCAGGTTGATAAGGCTGATAAGACCACACTCGGCTCCAGACCTCATTACAGCCTTGACCCTAACATGGACAAAAGAGCTGAATTCCAGAGATGAGGCGAGAGTGATTGCCTTTGATATCAAGGCAGCATTTGACCGATTGTGGCATCAAGGAGCCCTAGTAAAATTGAAGTCAATGGGAATCAAGGGTAAAACTCTCCACTGGCTGGAGTCACACCAAGCATAAAGGAAGATGGTTGTGGCTGCTGGAGGTCAATCATCCTAGCCCTCGGTCATCGCTGCAGGAGTTCCTCAGGGCAGTGTCCTGGGCCCAACCATTTCAGCTGCTTCATCAATAACCTTCCCTCCATCATAAGTGGGCAGAAGTGGATATGTTCACTGATGATTACAGTGTTCAGTTCCATTCGTAAATCCTCAAAAAATGAAGCAGTCCATGCCCGTACGCTGCAAGACATCGACGACATTCAGGCTTGAGCTGATAAGTGGCAAGAAACATTCGCGCCTCAAGTGTCAAGCAAAGACTGTCTCCTACAAGTGAGTGTCTAACCACCTCCGCTTGATAATCAATGGCATTACCATTGTCGAATCCCCCACCATCAACAATTTGGGGGTCACCACTGACCAGACACTTAACTGGGCCTGCCACATAAATACTGTGGCAACAAGAGTATGTCTGGGAATTCTGCGGCGAGTGTCTCACCTCCTGACTCCTGAAAGTCTTTCCCCCATCTCCAAGGCACAAGTCAGGAGTATGATGGAATACTCTCCAACAACACTCAAGAAGCTCGACACTATCCAGGAAAAAGCAGCCCGCTTGATTGGCACCTCATCCACCACCTTCAATATTCACTCCTTCTACCACCGGCGCACCGTGGCTGCAGTGTGTACCATCTATAAGATGCACTGTAGCAACTCGCTATGGCTTCTTCAGCAGCACCTCCAAAACCCGCAACCTCTACCACCTGAGCAGCAGGCGCATGGCAGAACCATCACCTGCAAATTCCTCTCCAAGTTACACACGATCCTGACTTGGAAATACCAGTTGAACCTCCCTAATCCAGAACTCCCTTATCCAGAACCACCCCTCATCCAGAACCATTCCCAGCCACCGGGTGGCACATGCACAGAACTCCAACATGAACAAATTGAAGTCCTTCCTTGCTGCTGACTCCTGCAATCGCTGGCCTGACCCTGCGATCCATCGCCTTTCTTCCCCCCACCCCCATGATCTCTCTGCCGCATCCCAGCCCCAATCCAGCCAGCCCCAATATCCCCTTGCTCAGTACCTGTACCATCCAATTTAACATGACCACCCCTCATCCGGAAAAATCCCTTATCCAGAACAGGCCCGGTCCCGAGGGTTCCGGATAAGGGAGGTTCAGCTTGTATAGCGCTATTCCTTTATTGTCGCTTGGTCAAAATCCTGGAACTGCCTCCCTAATAGCACTATGGGAGTACCTTCATCATGAGGACTGCAGCGGTTCAAGTAGGCGGCTCACCACCACCTTCTCAAAGGCAATTAGGGATGGGCAATAAATGCTGGCCTCGTCAGCGACACCCACATCCAGGAACGAATACAAAAAAAGTTACAAAAGACTCACTGGGTATGGCAGAAATATTCAATGAGTGCTTTGCATTGGTCTTCATTCTTGAAGATGGCACTCGACTATTAGAATTGAATGATTTCAATAATAAAACTAGTGGTGTTAAAGTAGATGAACATATTGCTTTTGAAAGAATTAAGAACTTGAAGATAGAAAGAGCAGCCAGGCCGGATGGTATCCACCCGAGAGTCCTCAGGGAGATAGGACACGTGCTGTGCAAGCCCCAGCTCGTATTTGTATTAGCTCTCTGCACTCTGGGATGGTTCTGGTAGACTGAAAGGAGGCTAATGTAGTTCCTATCTTTAAAAACGTTGACAAGACAGACCCGGGTAACTGTTGGCCCATTATTTTGACATCAGTAATAGGAAAGATACTTGAAGGAATCATTCGGGATGCAATATACGAGTGCATGGATAGAGAGGGACATACTCGGGACACCCGACATTGCTTCATAAAGAGGTCATGTCTTACATATCGAATTGTGTTTTTTGAGGAAGTTACAAAGATGGTGGATAAGGAAGCCAAATAGACATTGTCTACTTAAGAGTTCCAAACAACGTTTGATAAGGTACCGCGTAAGAGGCTTCTCTATAAGATTGAAGACTCTAGTATTAGTGGTACTATATTGAGCTGGATTGAGAACTGGTTGGCAGGATATAGGCAAAAAGTAGTTTTGGATAGATTTGGATCTGTTTGGAGACCGGTCACCAGTGGTGCCCCGCAGGGATCTGTATTGGGACCGTTGATCTTTACTATTTTTATTAATGATCTGCATGTCGTTGTTGGGGGCAAGATCTGCAAATTTGCAGACGATACTAATATCTGTGTGCATGTTAGGACTGTAGACGACGCTCGTCTGCTTCAGGCGGATCTTGATGTGTTGGGATATTGGGCTCATGACTGGCAGTGTTTTGCAGGCAGGCAGGCAGGGTGAATGCTCAACATTCAAACACCCTTTCGTGAAAAACATTAAAGGTGGTGGAGAAAGAAAGATTTGGGTATTCTAGTGCATAGATCTTTAAAGGTACATGAACAAAGCCATGAAGCAATAGCTGGAGCAAATAGGGCATTGGGGTGCATTCATAGGACAATTGAGTGTAAGATGAGGTGTACTGTTTTGTCCTTTTATAAGACTTTGATCAGGCCTCACTTGGAATACTGTGTCCAATTTTGATCTTACACAGGGGTGATATTGAGGTTTTAGAAAGGGTACAGAGGAGGGCCACTAGAGTAATTCCCAGTATAAAGCATCTTAGTTATCAAGATAGACTAAAAGTGCTGGGACTCTACACTTTAGAGAAGCATAGACTTAGGGATTATTTGATTGAGGTTTATAAGATGATGAAGGGAATAGGTTGTGTTCCAATTAAATAGGTAGGGAGGGCCAGGGGTCACAATTTTAAGTTTTTCCCTTAGAATAGTAAACCTCTGGAACAGGCTTTCGTCTTATGCGGTGGATGATTTGCTGAATTCCTTCAAGCGAAAGCTGGACCTGTTTCTGGTTGGAGTGGACATCACCTCTTACAAAAGGTAGGTACTTCAGGGAATTCAGGGCCAGAATGATCTCGATTAGTTTCAATCGCTTAGATGGATCGGAGAGCAATTTCCCAGATTTCTTTCCCCAACTGGCATGGGTTTTTCTGGTTTTTCGCCTCTCCCAGGAGATCACATGGTTTTGGGTGGGGTGAAGTGTATATACTGTGATACAGTGGGACAGGTTGACCAGAAGGTTTTTACCTGTATGTCACTGTTCGAATGTTCGTATTACGGTCACATGGATTTAGTGTAATTACAATGATACACGTTCAATCTAAAAGTTCATTCAGCTCATCAAGCCCAATACACAAAGCATTTAAGATTTACCCTGAAATATATCCGAGCTAATCTAATTAATATGAGAGAAGTCTCTGTAATATTTGTCCCTGATCCCAGAGAGTAATTGCATGAAACATAACAGCGATCCAAGGGTTCAAGCACATTCCAGAGTTTGAGCACATAATCATGACACTCCCATGCACTATTTTTGGAAGATACATTAACTGACGCATCATTTAATTGTTCAGATAACAACTTGCATTTATATATTGCCTTTGATGTACAAAAGCATCCCAGATGTTTTAGAGAATCATACAGCACAGAAAGAGGCCAATCAGCCCATTGTGCCTCTGTCGGCTCTTTGAAAGAACTAGCCAATTAATCCCACCTCCTTGCTCTTTTCATAGAAGCAGAAGGCACAAAATTGATGCAGAGCCAAAGAAGGAAATATCAAGAGGGGTGACCTTAATCTTGGTCAAAGAGTTGGTTTTAAAAGAATGTGAAAAGGATTGTAAGCTTTGGTCCATCCTTAGCAAGTTCCCATTATTGTTAACTCCAAGTTTTAAGGGCGGTTGGGAATCACATGCGAATCATACATGGTTTTCAATTTTAAAACATTTTAAGCATTTCAGATCCTCCTTAAAAGCATTTGAACTTCAAGACCTGGTTGAAACTTGTTTAGATGGGGGGAAAACTGATTTTTATTTCGAATTCTTCCAAATTCATATTTGAAACTTCGGGGGGGAAGAAAGTGTTTTTAACACTCATTTTTTGTGAAAAGTTCATTAAAAATCTTCAAATTCTGTTTAAGTTTCATTGCAACTTTGACAGATGAAGTTACTCAAAGTTTTTCTATCCCTCTTCCATGCTGTCGTTAAACATACAACAAAATTCCAAACGGAGCTCAAATAAGAACATAAGAATTAGGAACAGAAGTAGGCAATCTAGCCCCTCGAGCCTGCTCTGCCATTCAATAAGATCATGGCTGATCTGGCCGTGGACTCAGCTCCACTTACCCGCCCTCTCCCCGTAACCCTTAATTCCCTTATTGGTTAAAAATCTATCTATCTGTGACTTGAATACATTCAATGAGCTAGCCTCAACTGCTTCCTTGGGCAGAGAATTCCACAGATTCACAACCCTCTGGGAGAAGAAATTCCTTCACAACTCGGTTTTAAATTGGCTCTCCCGTATTTTGAGGCTGTGCCCCCTAGTTCTAGTCTCCCCGACCAGTGGAAACAACCTCTCTGCCTCTATCTTGTCTATCCCTTTCATGATTTTAAATGTTTCTATAAGATCACCCCTCATCCTTCTGAACTCCAACGAGTAAAGACCCAGTCTACTCAATCTATCATCATAAGGTAACCCCCTCATCTCCGGAATCAGCCTAGTGAATCGTCTCTGTACCCCCTCCAAAGCTAGTATATCCTTCCTTAAGTAAGGTGACCAAAACTGCACACAGTACTCCAGGTGCGGCCTTACCAATACCATATAAAGTTGCAGCAGGACCTCCCTGCTTTTGTACTCCATCCCTCTCGCAATGAAGGCCAACATTCCATTCGCCTTCCTGATTACCTGCTGCACCTGCAAACTAACTTTTTGGGATTCATGCACAAGGACCCCCAGGTCCCTCTGCACCTCAGCATGTTGTAATTTCTCCCCATTCAAATAATATTCCCTTTTACTGTTTTTTTTCCCCAAGGTGGATGACCTCACACTTTCCGACATTGTATTCCATCTGCCAAACCTTAGCCCATTCGCTTAACCTATCTAAATCTCTTTGCAGCCTCTCTGTGTCCTCTACACAACCCGCTTTCCCACTAAACTTAGTGTCATCTGCAAATTTTGTTACACTACACTCTGTCCCCTCTTCCAGGTCATCTATGTATATTGTAAACAGTTGTGGTCCCAGCACCGATCCCTGTGGCACACCACTAACCACCGATTTCCAACCCGAAAAGGACCCATTTATCTTGACTCTCTGCTTTCTGTTCGCCAGCCAATACTCTATCCATGCTAATACATTTCCTCTGACTCCGAGTATCTCTATCTTCTGCAGTAATCTTTTGTGTGGCACCTTATTGAATGCCTTTTGGAAATCTAAATACACCACATCCATCGGTACACCTCTATCCACCATGCTCGTTATATCCTCAAAGAATTCCAGTAAATTAGTTAAACATGATTTCCCCTTCATGAATCCATGCTGCGTCTGCTTGATTGCACTATTCCTATCTAGATGTCCCGCTATTTCTTCCTTAAATGATAGTTTCAAGCATTTTCCCCACTACAGATGTTAAACTAACCGGCCTATAGTTACCTGCCTTTTGTCTGCCCCCTTTTTTAAACAGAGGCGTTACATTAACTGCTTTCCAATCCGCTGGTACCTCCCCAGAGTCCAGAGAATTTTGGTACATTATAACGAATGCATCTGCTATAACTTCCGCCATCTCTTTTAATCCCCTGGGATGCATTTCATCAGGACCAGGGGACTTGTCTACCTTCAGTCCCATTAGCCTGTCCAGCACTACCCCACTAGTGATAGTGATTGTCTCAAGGTCCTCCCTTCCCACATTCCTGTGACCAGCAATTTTTGGTATGAGAAAGTGACTAAAGTGGTTGAACTTCCTAAGATGGCAGTGAGATTATCAAACCCCAGCCTTGGCGATGAGTTGGAATGAGCTTTGGAGAAATTGTTTCCTCTTATTTTGCTGCCGTTCCCTCTGTCTCTCACAGACTGACATCCAAACTTTTCCCCCACTCTAACATGATTTAAATAACTCTGGTAAACTCCTTCAAAAAGGGGACAACACCTGGCAAAATTTAATTGCAACTTATCACAACATTCAACATCAGTTTCCCGTATTTTTTCCGACTTTAAATAATTTTCTGAATTTTTTTTCTTTAAAATGTTTTGCTTTAGCCTCCTTCCACAGCCATTGGATATGTGCTGCATCTCCATACATCTGGGCCCTCGGTCCCCTCTCTATCTCTGTCCCTGTATCTTGCTAATTGGGTCCTCCTCTCCTGTCCATGTTTCTCTCCCTCTGTCCCTGTCTTCTTGTGTCTGTCTCTCTTTCTGTCTCCCCGTCTCTCTCTCTCTGTCTACCCCTGTGTCTATCCGTCCCTATCTCTCTTTCGCTGTCCCTATCTCTCCGTCACTGTCTTGCTGTCTTTCTGTCCCTCTCTCTGTCCATGTAAATCTCTCTCTCTCTCTCTGTCTGTCCCAGTCTCTCTATCCCTCTCTCTCTGTCTTTCTCTTCCACTCTCTCTTTCTCTTTGTCACTGTTTCTCCCTCGCTCCGTCTGTCTCCCTGCCCCCGTCTGTCTCCCTGTCCCTTTCTCCGTCCATGTCTCTCTGTCCTCGACTCTCCCTGTCCCCCCCTCTCTCTCTCTCTCTCTCTCTCTCTCTCCCCGTTTCTCTGTCCCTGTCTCCCCCCCTCTCTCTCTGTGTCTGTCCCTGTCCCCCCCGCCTCTCTCCCGTCTGTCTCCCTCTTTCTCCGTCCCTGCCTCTTTTGCTCTTTCCTCGTCACTCATGCTCGCTCTCTCTCTCTCTCTGTCCCCGTTTCTCTCTCCCTCTTTCCCCGATTTCTCTTTCTCTCTCTGTCCCTTTCTCTCTCCATCACTCACTCTCTGTCCCTGTCCATTTCTCTCTTTCAGTCCCTGTCTCCGTCCGTCCATCTCTCTCGCTCTCTCTCCGTTCATGTCAGTCTCTCCCCCTTTCCCTCTCCCTGCTCCTGTCCCTCTCTCGCTCTGTTCCCGTCGCTCTCTCTCTCTCTCTCGGTCTGTCCCTGTCACTCTTTATCTCTCTTTCTCTCTCTCTCCCTCCCTGTTCCTCCCTCTCTTTCTCTATCCCTGTCTCTCCCTCCCTCCGTCCCTGTCACTCGCGCTCTCTCCGTCCCTGTCACTCTCGCTCCCTCTCTGTCCCCTTCTCTCTCACTCCGTCACTGTCTCTTTCTCTGTCCCTGTCTCTCTCTCCATCACTGTGTCGCTCTCTCACTGGCTGTCAGTCCGTCCGTCTGGCTGTCCGTCCGTCTCTCTCTCTCTCCCCCCCACCTCTCCCTCTCTGTCCCAGCCTCTCCCTCTCGCTCTGTTCCCGTGTCTCTCTTGGTCTGTTCCTGTCCCATCTCTCTCTCTCTCTCTCTCTCTCTCTCCCCCCCTGCCCCTCTCTATCTCTCTCTCTCTCTCTGTCTGTCCCTGTCTCTCTGTCCGTGTCCCTGTCTCTCTGTTCCCCGCGCTCTCTCTCTCTCTCTCTTCCCCCCCCCCCCAGTCTCTCTCTCTCTCCCACTCTGCCACAGTCACTCTCTTCCAGTCTCTCTCTCCGCCCCACCCCAGTCTCTCTCTCTCTCCGCCCCCACCCCAGTCTCTCTCCCCCTCCCAGTCTCTCTCTCTTTCTCTCTCCTTCCCTCCCAGTCTCTCTCTTTCTCTCTCCTTCCCTCCCAGTCTCTCTCTCTCTCGCGCTCCCTCCCAGTCTCTCTCTCTCTCTCTCTTTCCCCACCCCCACCCCCGTCTCTCTCTCTCTCTCCCACTCTGCCACAGTCACTCTCTTCCAGTCTCTCTCTCCGCCCCACCCCAGTCTCTCTCTCTCTCTCTCCCCCTCCCAGTCTCTCTCTCTCTCTCTCTCTCCCTCCCAGTCTCTCTCTCTCTCTCTCTCTCCCTCCCTCCCAGTCTCTCTCTCTCTCACAGTCCAGTCTCTCCGCCCCCCAGTGTCTCTCTCTTTCCCCCCCCCCAATGTCTCTCTTTCTCCCAGTGTGTCTCTCTCTCTCCCCCTCTCTCTCCCTCCCTCTCACCCCCACAGTCTCTCTCTCCCCCAGTCTCTCTCTCTCTCTCTCTCTCCCCCAGTCTCTCTCTCTCCCCCAGTCTCTCTCTCTCCCCCAGTCTCTCTCGCTCTCTCCCCCCCAGTCTCTCTCCCCCCCCAGTCTCTCTCTCTCTCCCCCCCCCAGTCTCTCTCTCTCCCCCCCCCCGTCTCTCTCTCTCTCTCCCCCCCCCCAGTCTCTCTCTCTCCCCCAGTCTCTCTCTCTCTTACCGCCGCCCCCGCCCCCCCACAGTCTCTCTCTCTCTCCGTCCCTGTCTCCCTCTCTGTCCCCTTCTCTCTCACTCCGTCCGTCACTGTCTCTTTCTCTGTCCCTGTCTGCTTCTATCCCTTTCTCTCTCTCCATCACTGTGTCGCTCTCTTCCTGTCCCCGTCTGTGCCTGTGCGAGCTTGCCTCTCTCCGCGCACGGGCGCCTCTCTGTGCGTGTGTCCCTGTGTGTGAATGTCTCTGTCCTTTTACGCGTGCGTGCATGCGTGCGGCTGTCTGTCTGTGCGTCTAGCTGTGCGTCTGTCTCTCTGTCCCTGTCTCTCTCTCCCCCCCCCCCCCGTCCCCCGCTCCCTCCCCCCCAGTCTCTTTTTCTCTCTCTCCCCCACCCCACCCCCCATCTCTCTCTCTCTCCCTCCCCCAGTCTCTCGCTCTCTCTCCCCCACAGTCTCTCTCTCCTTCCCACAGTCTCTCGCTCGCTCACGCCCCCACCCAGTCTCTCTCTCACTCTTGCCCCCCCCCCCAGTCTCTCTCTCTCTCTCTCCCCATCCCCCAGTCTCTCTCTCTCTCCCCATCCCCCAGTCTCTCTCTCGCGCTCTCTCCCCCCCTAGTTTCTCTCTCTCGCGCTCTCTCCCCAGTCTCTCTCTCTCGCGCTCTCTCTCTCCCCCCCAGTCTCTCTCTCTCGCGCTCTCTCCCCAGTCTCTCTCTCTCTCTCTCGCCCCCCCAGTCTCTCTCTCTCTTGCTCCCCCCCCAGTCTGTCCCTCTCTCTCCCCCACACTCTCACTCTCTGTCTCTCTCTCCCCCACACTCTCACTCTCAGTCTCTCTCTCCCCCACACTCTCACTCTCAGTCTCTCTCTCCCCCACACTCTCACTCTCAGTCTCTCTCTCCCCCACACTCTCACTCTCAGTCTCTCTCTCCCCCACACTCTCACTCTCAGTCTCTCTCTCCCCCACACTCTCAGTCTCTCTCTCCCCCACACTCTCAGTCTCTCTCTCCCCCACACTCTCAGTCTCTCTCTCCCCCACACTCTCAGTCTCTCTCTCCCCCACACTCTCAGTCTCTCTCTCCCCCACACTCTCAGTCTCTCTCTCCCCCACACTCTCAGTCTCTCTCTCCCCCACACTCTCAGTCTCTCTCTCCCCCACACTCTCAGTCTCTCTCTCCCCCACACTCTCAGTCTCTCTCTCCCCCACACTCTCAGTCTCTCTCTCCCCCACACTCTCAGTCTCTCTCTCCCCCACACTCTCAGTCTCTCTCTCCCCCACACTCTCAGTCTCTCTCTCCCCCACACTCTCAGTCTCTCTCTCCCCCACACTCTCAGTCTCTCTCTCCCCCACACTCTCAGTCTCTCTCTCCCCCACACTCTCAGTCTCTCTCTCCCCCACACTCTCAGTCTCTCTCTCCCCCACACTCTCAGTCTCTCTCTCCCCCACACTCTCAGTCTCTCTCTCCCCCACACTCTCAGTCTCTCTCTCCCCCACACTCTCAGTCTCTCTCTCCCCCACACTCTCAGTCTCTCTCTCCCCCACACTCTCAGTCTCTCTCTCCCCCACACTCTCAGTCTCTCTCTCCCCCACACTCTCAGTCTCTCTCTCCCCCACACTCTCAGTCTCTCTCTCCCCCACACTCTCAGTCTCTCTCTCCCCCACACTCTCAGTCTCTCTCTCCCCCACACTCTCAGTCTCTCTCTCCCCCACACTCTCAGTCTCTCTCTCCCCCACACTCTCAGTCTCTCTCTCCCCCACACTCTCAGTCTCTCTCTCCCCCACACTCTCAGTCTCTCTCTCCCCCACACTCTCCCAGTCTCTCTCTCTCTCTCTCTCTCCCCCACACTCTCTCGCTCTCTCTCTCTCTCCCCCACACTCTCTCGCTCTCTCTCTCTCTCCCCCACACTCTCTCGCTCTCTCCCCCACACTCTCTCGCTCTCTCTCTCTCTCCCCCACACTCTCTCGCTCTCTCTCTCTCTCCCCCACACTCTCTCGCTCTCTCTCTCTCTCTCCCACACTCTCTCGCTCTCTCTCTCTCTCTCCCACAGTCTCTCTCTCTCTCTCTCCCTCCCCCACAGTCTCTCTCTCTCTCTCTCCCTCCCCCACAGTCTCTCTCTCTCTCCCACAGTCTCTTTCTCTCTCCCACAGTCTCTTTCTCTCTCCCAGTCTCTCTCTCCCCCACAGTCTCTCTCTCCCCCACAGTCTCTCTCTCTCTCTCTCTCTCCCCCACAGTCTCTCTCTCTCTCTCTCTCTCTCTCCCCCACAGTCTCTCTCTCTCCCCCAGTCTCTTTCTCTCTCCCCCAGTCTCTCTCTCACAGTCTCTCTCTCACAGTCTCTCCCCCACAGTCTCTCTCTCCCCGCCAGTCTCTCTCTCTCTCTCTCCCCCCCCCAGTCTCTCTCTCTCTCTCCCCCCCCCCCAGTCTCTCTCTCTCTCCCCCCCCCAGTCTCTCTCTCTCTCTCTCTCCCCCCCACAGTCTCTCTCTCGCTCTCTCCCCTAGTCTCTCTCTCTCTCTCTCTCTCTCCCCCACAGTCTCTCTCTCTTTCTCTCTCTCCCACAGTCTCAGTCTATCTCTCTCTCCCTCCCACCCCCCCCACAGTCTTTCTCTCTCTCTCCAACAGTCTCTCTCTCTCTCTCCCCCCCACCCCACCCCACACAGTCTCTCTCTCTCTCTCTCTCTCTCTCTCTCCCCCCGGCCTCATCATCTCTCCCACAGCCTCTCTCTCTCTGTCTGTCTGTCCCACAGCCATTTTCTTTCCCCCGCCCCCTCTCCCCCCCCCTCCCCCCCCGCCATGCCCACGATTCTCTCTCTCTTACTTTTCGATCCTCGATCTACCCATCCCCGGCCTCTAACGGATCCCTTGTTCTCCGCACAGAACTGAGGAAAGCGTGGTCCACAGTGCAAGCTGTAGCTGGGTACTGCGATGCACGGCTCCGGTAAACTGCGTGCGTGCACAGAAAGCTGCAGCAGTGTTGGTGGAAATAATCAGAGCGCAGGGGATTTTCCTGCTCTCCAGCTGACAGGTCAAAGTTTAAGGGAGAAAACCAAACCCCTCCCAGCATTACACCGTAACCCATTGACCATCGGAACACACACTTCAACAGCTGCAATACCGATCATTGAGGTACATATCCCTCCAATTGGGATCGTCTGAGGTCGCAAGACTCGCAAACAACGCTGTCTGCATTCATGGATGAGATGAGCTTGGAGATGCCATGAAGGGAGATGGAAAATAAATGAGAGCAAGAGAGAGAGAGAGAGAGAGAGAGATGGGTGCTTAGGGCTATGGTTGGTGGGGAGGGGGTTACTGGGAGTTTTGTCTTGGTGGGCAAGGACAGTGTGTAGTAGATGAAATAGATAGATGGTCTCTATCTTGGTGATAGAAAAGTCCATGAACTCTCTCACTTGCTGATAGAGGCGACGATGGAGAGGGAACTTGTTTAAGAAGATGGTTGGTAATGGAGAAATCAGGGGTTATTTTTGTTCTCTACAGTGATCCTGGAGTAGTCGGCAGTTTTGGCAGAAGAGAGTTAGGCCCAATAGTGCTTGATATAGCCCAGATAGATTTCCTGCTGGGTGACTAAGCCAATTGTGTACCATATATGCTCAAGTCTGCGCCTCTTGGACTTGAGATGGGGGCCATACCAGAGCGAACAACCAGGATAGGAGAGGGTAAAAGTTTTGCTGGAGCCAAAAGCATCAAAGGTGGAAGGGAGGGAGAAATTGAGCAAACCAACAGCTGCAGGGCTATTGTGGGTAAAGAAGAGCAAAAGGCTAGGCAGTTGAGAGTTTAAAATACAGTTGTAAGCGTTTTAGAGGACCATTCTTTCCATAGGTGGATGCAAAATATGAGGTTAAGTAGGGTGTAGAGCAACTTGAGCACTGAGGGCTCCAAGGAAATGATCAGAAATGACCTTGTCAATAATTAAGACCACTGGAGGTGGATAGGCTATGGGAAGGGTAAGGAATGGGAAAGTTTGTATGGATCGACAGATTTAGGGAGGATGGAAGATCAGTAAATTCAGAGAAGAAGGGACAAGGACAGCTGAAATGGAGATTGAATTCATCAAGGATGAGTTGCCGCTCAGTGAAGAGGCTGAGAGAAGAAAAGGAGACAGGATATCTTGGGGATAAAACTCAGGGTAGAAGATTAAGGGCTAAGATGACAGTGAGAATTTTAAAGGAGGTTAGAGGGGTGGGTATTTGGTGCTCAAAGGAAGAGAAGGTGGCAGAGATGTAGTGGGGAAGACCAATGTGTTATTTGGCAATAGGAGCCACGCAGTCACCGCAGCTGTTTGGGCGGGCCAGGCGGTGTAAAGTATAGGATACTTCGGTAAGGGTACTGCCATAAGCCAAGCTTTAGTCAAAGCCAGGATTGTCAATATGATGGCAAGATGGATGTAAAAGATCCCATGGTACTATTTGAAGAGGAGGAGCAGAGAGTACTACCAGTGTCTGGACAATATTCCTCTCTCAACCAACACCACCAAAAAAATGATTAATTGGTGATTCTTCTCATTTGTTGTTGATGGGACCTTGCTAAGTGTAAACTAGTTGCTATATTTGCCTACGTCACTTTAAAATAGGTAATTAGTTGTAAAACACTTTCGACTGTCCTGAGCTTGTGATAAAGTACTACAAGTACTACATGTTCATTCTTTCTTTCTAAAGTATTGAATGCGATTGATCACACCATCCTCCTCCAATGCCTCTGCTGACTAGCTTGATGGGGCTACCCTTATGTAGGTCTATTTCTAGCATATCTGAATGCAACCAGTGCATCTCCAGATTTAGGGCTCAATTTTCCCCAGTGATTTGCGCTGTTTTTTTGGAGCAGGCTGCTTTTTTTTTGGCCTAAGTTTAAAAAAACAGTTTCCCCAATCAATTTGCACTGATTTAGTTACGATTTTTTTTAGGTACTTTTTTTCGGCCAAAGGGGGCGTAAAAGGGGGCCACCCATGCCAATTTTGGCCATTTAGGCAAGTTTGGCCAGCTGAGAGTTACTCCAATTCTTCTTAGGCCAGCGTATGTGGCCTCTGCAGAAAAACCTGGAGAATTTAAATTGGCGCAGGTAATTAAATCAATCCAGGTAAGTGTAGCAGATGCCCAGATAGCAGCAGCAGGAAAGGCAAGAGAGAGGGGGAGGGGGAGGGGGGGGGGTGGGGGGTGGTGGGGAGAAGAGAGAGGGGGGGATGGGGGGAAAGGCTTTCGGGTGTAGTTTGGTGCGGGGACCTGGAGGGAGGAGGCCATTCGGCCTGGGATAGGGGCGGGGGAGCGGACTGGGAGGCCACTCGGCCTGGGATGGGACGGGACCGGCAAAGCACTCGGGGCTGGGGGAGCTGGACCTGGACCAGCAAGGGGCTCAGGGTGGGCTAGGGAAGCAGACCGGCAAGCCCTTCGGCCAGGGCTAGGGAGCGGGACCGGCAAAACACTCGGAGATGGGACTGGCAAAGCACTCGGGGCTGGGGGGAGTGGAACTGGCAAGGCACTCGGGGCGGGTGGGGGAGCGGGAGGCAGGGGAAGCAGATCGGGAGGCCTTTCGGCCTGGGATAGGGGCAGGGATCGGCACTGGGAGGTAAATTGCTGCAATATATTTTAATGTGTTTTTAAGTTGATACAATGTATTTTTATGTGTTGCGAGCTGGCTGTATGTTTCACTTTCCAGCCTCAGCTCGCATTTGACCCTGGTTACTGTGGCAACCCGATCTTTGTGACACAGATCAAGGCTCCACCCCCAAAACTAAAGGACAGGTTAGGCTGCGCAAAAATGAAGAAATCCAACAAGGAAATTTAGAGGAAAAAAAAGTGCCATACTTAAGCCCAAAAAAACCGGGCGTAACTCTTCAAGTACACCAAAAAAAAGCTTTGGGGAAAATTGAGCCCATGGTCTCTTTACCCTCCAGCACACCATCAATTCCAGAGTCCCCCAAGAATCTATCCTCAGCCTGCTTACCTACATGCTGCCACTCAGCAATATCATCCACAGACATTTGATCAGCTTTTACATGTATGTTCATGATACCCAACTCCTTCTTTCTACCACTTCTCTTGACCCTTCAACTGGCTCTGAGCTGTCAAACTGATTGTATGACATCATCTTGAGCCAGTTCCAACTTCCTTCAGCTTAACATTAGCAAGACTGAAGCTATCGTCTTCGGCCAGAAATTGCATCCCTTTACTACTAAATCCACTATCCTCCCAGCCACATTCTCAGGGCGAACCAGATCATTTATAATGTTGGTTAGACTCTGAACTAAGTTTTGAAGCCCACATATTATCCATCAGCAAGATCAATTATGTTTACCTCGGTTTACCCTCTGTAAACATGAGGTCATCCAAAGCTCTGCTGCTCATGTCGTAACTCGCACCAACTCCCACTCACCTATTGCCCTGTGCTCTCTGACCTTCATTGGCTCCTGGTAAACCCCTTGATTTTTAAATTCTCATCCTTGTTTTCAAATCACATCATGGCCTCATCTCTCCCAATTTCTGTAATCTCCTTAAGCCCTACAATCCTCCGCCCCCCGACTCCCCCCAAGATCTCTGCGCTCCGCCAATTCTGGCCTCGTTTGTATCCCTGATCTTAATTGCTCCTTCAGCTGCCAAGGCCCTAAACTCTGGAATTCCCTCCCTAAACCACTCCGCCTCTCTTTCCTGCTTTAAGACGATCCTTAAAACCTCCCTCTTTTACAAAGCTTTTGGTCATCTGCCCCAACATCTCCTTACATGCCTCGGTGTCAAATCCTGTTTGATAACAGTCCTGTGAAGCACCTCGGGACATTTTACTACGTTAAAGGTACTACATAATAATGAAGTCAGCATGGATTTCAAAAGGGAAAGTCTTGCTTGACCAACCTCATTGAATTTTTTGGAGAGATAAGAGAGAGTAGACAAGGGTAATGCAGACGGTGTAATTTATCTAGATTTTCAAAAGGCCTTCAATAAGGTCATTAAGGGACTTGGAGGAGCCTAGAGATCTCGGAGGGAGCCAGTGTTGATCAGCGATCATAGGAGTGAGGGGTGAACGGGACTTGGTGCTTATTCATACTATGGGCCACCCGGACCTGTGTGAGAACACCACCGCAGGTCGGGGCTATAAATAAAGCTGGAGCGCCGGGCCCTGGAACATCATGGGCGAAGGTGCAGCGAATGAGGGTATGGTGCCCAGAAGAGCAGAGGGCCCAGGGGCAGTACGGGCCAGCCCATAATGCGATATGTGTGCGCATAGGCCCGTGCAGCAGAGCAGATCTCCAGTCATCCTGGTTAACCCTTGCCACTGGATAAAGGCCTAGCTCTGTTGAGCCCGTGTGGTGGCTGATGTGCAACATGCTAAAAAATTCCACGCACAGACATCTTCCACCCCCTCAACTGGAGTTCAGGACTGGAACATCGGGTCCTTCATTGAAACATCTGTGAACTCTTGTGGAAGCAAGTCATCCTCGGTCAAGGGACTGCCTATGATGACATAATAGACTAATGAAGAAGGTCAGAGCACGCAGTCAGGAGACAAGTAGCAGAATGGATAACTAGCTGGCTTCAAGTCAGAAAACAGAGGGTAGGGGTAAAGGATAGCTATTCAGAGTGGCAGGTGAGAAAGATCAGTGCTGGGACCACTGTTGTTCACAACTTATATTAACGATTCAGACTTTGGAATCAAAAACACAATTTCTAAATTTGTAGATGACACCAAATTTGGGGGGAGGTTAGTCAATACTAGGGAGGACTGCAACAAATTACACGACGACATTAATAATTTGAAGAATGGGCTTATAATTGACAAACAAAATTCAACACAGAGAAATATGACCTATTAAATTTTGGTAAGAAAAATAGAGAGGTCACATATTACTGGGAAAATACGAATCTAAGTTGGGTATAAAAGCAAAGGGATCTTGGAGTACAAATACACAAATCATTAAAAGTAGCGACAGTTTAACAAGGCCATAAAAAAAGCAAACCAAGCACCAGGATTTATTTTTTTAGAAGGTTTGAATTGAAAAGTAGAGAAGTTATGCTGAACTTGTATTGAACCTTGGTTAGACACATATTATAAAAAAGATATAGTGGCACTGGAAAGGGGACAGGAATGATACCAGAAATGCAAGGGTATACTTATCAGGAAAGGATGAACAGGCTGGGTCTCTTTTCCCTTGAAAAGAGAAGTCTGAGGGGTGACCCAATAGAGGTTTTTTTTTAAATTATGAAAGGTTTTGATAGAGTTGATACAGAGGGAGTGTTTCCACTTGTGGGGAAGAGCAAAACTAGAGGCCATCAATACAAGTTAGTCACCTAGAAACCATATCGGGAATTCTGAGGGAACTTCAATGCCTAGAGAGTGGTGAGAATGAGGAACTCGCTACCACAGGGAGTGGTTGAAGCGAATAGTATACAAGCATTTATAGGGAAGCTAGATAAGCATATGAGGGAGAAGGAAATAAGAGGGCTATGCTGATAAGAGTTGGATTACAAAAGACATGAGGAGGCTCGAGTGGAGCATAAATGCTGGCATGAACTGGTTGGGCTGAATGGCCTGTTTCTGTGCTGTATATTCACTACAGAGAGTAGTAGGGAACAGCTGTTTTTCGGACTGGAGGAAGGTAGAGAGTGCTACGACCACTGCTTTTCTTGACATATATTAATGATTTGGGGCTAGAATTTCGCCAGTCATTATTTGACAAATAATGCCATTTTAGTGAAAAAAATAAGAAAAATGTCACCATTTTTTAATGGGGTAAGTTTGGCCAAAAAATACCACAGTGTTGCTGGAGGAGTAGTTTTGGAAAACGCCATCCTCTCTGTGATATAGTCACAGAGCACAGCACACAGCTCCTAACATGGCAGGCAGCTCTGTCGGAAGCCTCCGGAACAGCCTGGTCTGTTTATTATTAACTCTATAGTTGCAGTACACAATATGTCCACATCCACAGTGTGGCGCTACAAACATTACAAGCTCACAGACATTACACTCTCGAACTTTATTGCAAGGCTGATATTGCGAAAAATAGAGAGGAAAAACCACCCCCAAAAATTTTCAAAATTAAAAAAATTAAAATTGAGAAACCATTCACAAAAGCATTAACAACAGAATCACTGAATTTAAAAAAAAATTCAACTTACCTTTTTTGTAGGTCTTCTTACTCGTATTCTTGAAGCTGCAACGCAAGGTTTTTCAAAACCGTGTTTTGAAAAGCAAGTATGCCGGTGCCAAACGGCCAAATGTAGGCAGTACTTTTGTAGGTATGATTTTACTGAAAATGGCGATATTTTGACAATGCCGCCCTTAAGGTTTGTGGAATTTTAAGCAGTTTATTTTTAGGACAAAAAATTTGTTTTAACGTGAAAGAAATCGCATTAAAGCACACGTGAGGATGGCAAAATTCTAGCCCTGGAACTTGGGTGTACAGGGCATTATTTTAAAATTTGCAGATGACACAAAACTTGGAAGTATAGTGAACAGTGAGGAGGATAAGAGTAGACGTCAAGAGGACATAAGACAAGTTAGGGGAATGTGCGGCAACGTGGCAGATGAAGTTTAACGCAGAAGAGCGCGAAGTGATACATTCTGGTAGGACGAATGAGGAAAGGCAATATAAACTAAAGCATACAATTCTAAAGAGGGTGATGGAACTGAGAGACCAAGGGGGTTTATGTGCACAAATTGTTGAAGGTGGCAGGGTAGGTTGAGAAAGCAGTATAAAAGCATATGGGATCCTGGGCTTTATAAATAGAGGCATAGAGTACAAAAACAAGGGAGTTATGAAGAACATTTATAAAACACTAGTTCAGCCAGAAATGCATTAGGAAAGAGGTGAAGGATTTAGAGAGGGTGCAGAAAAGATTTACAAGAATGGTTCCAGGAATAATGGATCAGTTATGTGGATAAACTGGAGAACACAAGAACAAGGAGCAGGAGTAGCCCATTTGACCCCTCGAGTCTACTCCACCGTTTAATAAGATCATGGCTGATCTGATCATGGCTGATCTGATCATGGACTCAGTTCCACTTCCCTGCCCGCTCCCCATAACCCTTTATTCCCGTATCGCTCAGAAATCTATCTATCTCCGCCTTAAATCAGTTCTCTGGGGCAGAAAATTCCACAGATTTACAACCCTCAGAAGAAATTCCTCCTCATATCAGTTTTAAATGGGGGGCCCCTTATTTTGAGACTATGCTCTCCTAGCTTTAGTTTCCCCCATGAGTGGAAAGATCCTCTCTGCATCCACCTTGTCGAGCCCTCTCATTACCTTATATGTTTCGATAAGATCACATCTCATTCTTCTGAACTCCAATCAGTATAGACCCAACTTACTTAACCTATCTTCATAAGTCAACCCCCTCATCTTCAGAATCAACCTAGTGAATCTTTTCTGAACTGCCTCCAATGCAAGTATATATTTTTTAAATACGGAGACCAAAACTGTACACAGTACTCCAGGTGTGACCTCACCAATACCCTGTACAGTTGTAGCAGGACTTCTCTACTTTTATACTCCATCCCTCTTGCAATAAAGGCCAACATTCCATTTGCCTTCCTGATTACTTGCTGTACCTGCACACTAACTTTTTGTGGTTCATGCACAAGGACCCCCAGATCCCTCTGTACTTTGAAAATTTTCTCCATTTAAATTATAATCTGCTTTTCTCCATTTAAATTATAATCTGCTTTTCTATTTTTTCTGCCAAAGTGAATAACTTCAAATTTTCCTACGTTATACTTCATCTGCCAAATTTTTGCCCACTCACTTAGCCTGTCTATATCCCTTTGCAGATTTTTTGTGTCCGCCTCACAATTTGCTTTCCCACCCATCTTTGTGTCATCAGCAAACTTGGTTACATTACACTCGGTCCCTTCATCCAAGTCATTAATATAGATTGAAAATAGTTGAGGCCCCAGCACCGATCCCTGCGGCACCCCACTAGTTACTGTTTGTCAACAGGAAAATGACCCGTTTATCCTGACTCTTTGTTTTCTGTTAGTTAGCCAATCCTCAATCCATGCTAATATATTACCCCAACCCCGTGAATTTTTATCTTGTGCAGTAACCACATCCACTGGCTCCCCCTTATCCACCCTGCTCGTTACATCCTCAAAGAACTCCAGCAAATTTGTCAAACATGATTTCCCTTTCATAAAACCATGCTGACTCTGCTTGATTGAATTATGCTTTTCCAAATGTCCTGCTACTGCTTCCTTAATAATGGACTCCAGCACTTTCCCAACAACAGATGTTAGGCTAACTGTTCTATAGTTTCCTGCTTTCTGTCTGCCTCCTTTTTTTAAACAGAGGTGTTACATTTGCGGTTTTCCAATCTGCTGGGACCTCGCCAGAATCCAGGGAATTTTGGTAGATTACAACCAATGCATCCACTATCTCTGCAGCCACTTCTTTAAGGACCTTAGAATGCAAGCCATCAAGTCCAGGGGACTTGTCCGCTTTTAATCCCATTATTTTACCGAGTAGTACTTCTTTAGTGATAGTGATTGTATTCAGTTCCTCCCTCCCTATAGCCGCTTGATTATCCCCTATTGGGATGTTTTTAGTGTCTTCTACTGTGAAGACCAATATAAAATATTTGTTCAAAGTCTCTGTCATTTTCCTGTTCCCCATTATTAATTCCCCAGTCTCATCCTCTAGGGGACCAACATTTACTTTAGCCAGAAGCTGGGGTTGTTCTCCGTGGAACAGAGAAGATTGAGAGGAGATTTGATAGAGGTGCTCAAATTCATGAGGGGTCTAGACAGAGTAGGTAGAGAGAAACTCTTCTCATTGGCAGAAGGATCGAGAACTAGAGGTCACAGATTTAAGGTGATTAGCAGAAGATCCAAAGGCAACATGAGGAACTATTTTTTTACACAGCGAGTGGTTATGATCTGGAATGCATTGCCTGAAAGTGTGGTGGAGAAAGATTTAATCGTGGCTTTTAAAAGGGAATTAGGTAAGTTTCTCATTTGCAAGGCTATGGGGAAAGAGCGGGTGATTGGGACTAGATGAAGTGCAGAAAGCTGGCACAGGTTCAACGGGCCCAATGGCCTCCTACTATGCTGTAACGATTCTATGATTTCCGATACAATCTTATATAAATGCAAGTTTTTGTTGTTGTAAGACTGCCCACCTCCACCTCAACCTTTCACCACTGAAACCCTTATACATGCCGTTGAAAGTTGTTGAAAGTCAATGTGTAGTTTTACTGTGCTGTCCCAGTTTCAATTGTTTATTTTTAGGTAATAGAATTTAGTAAAATATCAATAGACTAAAATTCAGTCACAACTAGATTTTTTCCAAATAATTCATATTTGAGTATATAACGCTTTTTCACTTTTTGTTCTTGGATAAATTTTGTTAAACAAAAAGACAAAGAATTGCACTGACTACATAGTACTTAATGGCTGCCATGGCTCCTGTGATCGTACAGCCTTTGACAAAAGTGGTTGTTGAGAAACAACTTTTGCCTTCATTGTTTGTTCTTCAAAGCTGGTTACGAACTGCATTTGCGAATACAATGTCATTAAAAGAACCGGCACACAGATCATTGTGCCAATTGTACCACAATTATGAGATGAATGAAAGGTTTTTGTGTCATGCAAAGAATGTGTGAATGGAAACCTGATGACCTTGCCACCATAATCTCAGTGTTTGTGTCAATGGTTGCCAACCAACAGAGAGTTATGAAACTCCAATGATTAAGCAAGGTTATGGGGAAAGAGCGGGTGATTGGGACTAGATGAAGTGCAGAAAGCTGGAGTATGTAGAGAGAAATTTCAACTTGCCCCGAGTTCACCAAACTGGAGAGTATGCTTCACTTGTATCTGGATATACTTGAATTGAGTAATCTTGATGCTAACACTGGGTATCCAAACTTTTGATGCTAACACTGGGTATTCCAAACTGGAAGCATTCCATCCCCCAGCGCTGACATTCCACATCCAGCAATTACATCCGATATCCTCACCTTCACTGATTCCTAGAAAATATCATGCTGCTTAAAAACATTCTGTATTATCAGTAACAACCTGGAGAAAGGCTGCACTTCACTAAGGACAGCCTATGGCAAGTCAGCACACTATCCACTCTGGTGAAACAGTGATCTCTCCAAGAAACTCAATGTAAGCAGATTCAGGACTTGCACTGGAAAGACATTACTGAAATGGGCAAGTAAGACTACAATGAAAACATTATGATCCTCTAGCAGTTAGTCTAGTTCCACATTTCAGACCAGGAATTATTTTACAACCTCAGAATCTAACAATCTTTCCAGGGATTCACTATACTTCCTGAGCAACACCTCTTCAACTATGCAAAGACTAGAATAGTCTCATAGACACATCTCCTTTCTCTGCACCTGATACACCTCCATGGTAGCTAATATCTATCAAAGACTACAAACAAGACTTGGGCCACCCATTTGGAGAATAGAACCGTAAGGAAGCACAACAGTCAGCTTTCATGACATCTACATGCAGTGGAATGAGAAAGAATCTAGTCAACAATTCAAAGTCATTCAGATCCAACTCAACAACGAAGTTATTCACCCTGCTGTTTGCGATATATAATTATATTTACAGACAAATAAAATATGTATGTTAAAGCAGGCTAGAAAATGTATATTTTTGTATTTTTCCAAGTCTATGATAACAAAAGGTTTGTTACATAAAAAACAGTCCAATACTAAACAACCTCCACGGTATTATTGGGCTATATCAGATTCAGACACAAGCTAGGGCTTGTTTATTAATGGGGATTACATCAATGAGCTAAATAGGTACTTGTACTACCAAACCATACCAAGCACGTGAATGTTTTTTGTATAGAGAAACATGGACTGTTCCTGTGCTCAGTAAATACTCAAATTTCTTTAACTGCACCAAATCGTCACTTGTATTTACAATGGAAAGCAGTGATTACCTGAATTATACAATAGAATCCCCATAGTGACATAATGTAATACAACTCATAGGCCAATGTCACCAGCAAGAATGGATTTCTTTGTATATAAAACCATTAGTCCTGGAGGGGCTTAGCTGATCACTGCATTAGACACAGACGTTTCACTCTATGGCTTGGTTACAAATTTAGCAGAGTTATGAGATAGAAATTTCTTCTGATTGCTGGGTATAATACAGTTCTAGTAGGCATGTGCCCACATTTCAAAACTTGGCACAAAATTGGTAATTACACTGATAGACATGTAACTGTTATTGTGGCAAATGAAAAGCATGTCACAGTGGGTCCTTAGTGAATGCTCGGGAGATTGGGACTCAGGTGCATTGTTAGGCAGAGTAGGGGAGCTTTACTCTCTACCTATCCACAATGCTGCATCTGAACTAAAAGTAGATTCTAACAGTTGGGAACTGAAATGGAAAGTGTTCCATTTCTCATACCCCCCAACTTAATGAGCACAATATTTTACATAATTCCTGGTTAAGGATTCCTTAAGGGGCTAGAATCTGAAGCAAAGATTCTTCATGATAATGAGCATTAGTTGCCAGTTTGATGTGAAAGCAGTCCCAAAAATGATTAATGATTTTGCAGTGTAATGAGCTCATTATGGTGCATTGACTGTAAATTACTTCTGGAAGTTTCCATGCAGCAGACAATCCTTATGTGTTTGTATTAAAAAATTCTACTAAAATCTACAGAATAAAAACTTCCCATTATCTTGAATTAAAAGGCACATTGGGCACTAATGCTAATGGAGGTTGGTTGACTTTAATTTTTGGATAGGAACAAAATCAGTTGAGAAGCAGGTAAAAAGTAGCCTTCCAATTTCCTGAATTGATGACACAATTATTCCAAAAATAATTGTCAACAATTATCTGTGTTTAAAGATGGAGTGTTGCCCCACTTGTCAGTCAAATGCTTACCTGCAGGAAGACTACTTTCAGCCTCTGTCTGTACTGGTGCTGGAAGAGCACCATTTTTCTGTAAAGTAGCTACTCCCACAGGTGGTTCAGCCAAGGCATCTTTCTTAACCACTTCCTCCATGCCATTTTCATCTTCCTCGTAACCTCCAACTACCAAGCTGAGTCCAGAACGCTGTGACGATATTGGCTGTTGAGACACTTCGTTGACTGGATCGATAAAATCAGCCGGTAATCTGTGAGGATGAAGGGCCCAAGAACAAAATCATTGAATCACCTGTCATTTTCTTTGGATATTTATCATTATAATATTCAAAATATTAGAGGTACTTTATTGTGACACGATCCCTGCAAACAATTTTATCGGGTTAATGGTTCTGCCCTCATTTCCTTCCCCACATTTTATTGCACAAGTTATCATTTACATCCCATTCCTTAAAAGTAATAGCTGGATTGAAAATGTAATTTTAATTACAGGACTTAGATGCAAATTTGACATAATATCCAGAGAACAATTATGGTTATTTTTGTTTTGCTGCTTAGCTGTTTCTAGACACTGGTGTCAATATTTGTGCATGTATCACTGTAAGTATATAAGGCAGGAAGTGATTAACAGAAACATCCTGCTGCATAGCTGAACTATTGGAATAAAAGTCAACTGTTGAATGCAGCAGGGAATGCCATTATTAGTGGCCTGGCTATATTGTTTTGATGTATGGTATTTCGGGAAAATTTACATAAATAGGGCAAACAAAATAAAACATGTGCTGAAAATTTAGTGAATAATATCAAACAGCCAAACAAATTGATCTTGATTTTTAGAATTCTAATTCTACTCCTATTCCTGATCTTGGAGATTTATTGTAATACATTAGTGTCTGTTTCAGCATCACAATGCAGGAGTTGGAAACCTAAGAAAAGAGCCACCCCCGAGCACCCTGGCAGTGTATGTGCACAAATAGTTTTATAGTTCCCCGATGATTATATTCGCCATATCATCATAGAATCATAGACATTTACAGCATGGAAGGAGGCCATTTTGTCCCATCGTATCCACGCCGGCCAACAAGAGGCTATCCAGCCTAATCCCACTTTCCAGCTCTAGGTCCGTAACCCTGCAGGTTACGGTACTTCAAGTGCTCATCCAAGTACTTTTTAAATGTGGTGAGGGTTTCTGCCTCCACCACCCTGTCAGACAGTGAGTTCCAGACCCCCACAACCCTCTGTGTGAAGAAATTTCCCCTCAAATCCCCTCTAAACCTTCTACCAATTATTTTAAATTTATGCCCCCTCGTTGTTGACCCCTTTGCTAAGGGAAATAGGTACTTTCTATCCACTATATCTAGGCTCCTCATAATTTTATACACCTCAATGAGGACTCCCCTCAGCCTCCTTTGCTCCAATGAAAACAAATCCAGCCTATCCAATCTATCCTCATTGCTTAGATTCTCCACTCCCGGCAACAACCTCGTAAATCTCCTCTGTACCCTCTCCAGTGCAATCACAACCTTCCCGTAATGCGGTGACCAGAACTGCATGCAGTACTCTAGTTGTGGCTTAACCAGTGTTTTATACAGTTCAAGCATAACCCCCTTGCTCTTGTATTCTATGCCTCGTCTAATAAAGGCAAGCATTCTGTATGCCTTCTTAACCACCTTATCTACCTGTCTTGCAACTTTCGGGGATCTGTGGACATGCACTCCAAGGTCCCTTTGTTCCTCTACACTTCTCAGTATCCTACCATTTAATGTGTATTCCCTTTCCTTGTTAGCCCTCCCCAAATGCATTACCTCACATTTCTCTGGATTAAATTCCATTTGCCACTGTTCTGCCCACCAGACCAGTTGATTGATATCTTCCTGCAGTCCACAGCTTTCTTCTTCATTATCAACCACACAACCAATTTTAGTATCATTTGCAAACTTGTTAATCATACCCCCTATATTCAAGTGTAGATCATTGATGTATATCATAAAAAGCAAGGGACCCAGCACTGAGCCCTGCTGAACCCCACTGGAAACCTCCTGCCAGTCGCAAAAACACCCATCAACCATTACTCTTTGCTTCCTGCCTTTGAGCCAATTTTGGATCCATCTTGCCACTTTGCCCTGGATCCCATAGCTTTTACTTCTGCCATGTGGAACCTCATCAAAAGCTTTGCTAAAATCCATATACACTACATCATACGCTTTGCCTTCGTTGACCCTCCTGGTTACCTCCTCAAAAAATTCAATCAAGTTAGTCAGACACAACCTTCCCTTAACAAATCCGTGCTGACTGTCCTTGATTAATCTGTATCTTTCTAAGTGAAGATTTATCCTATCTTCAGGATTTTTTCCAATAATTTTCTCACCACTGAGGTTAGGCTGATTGGCCTGTAATTACTCGGTCTTATTCCTTTCTCCCTTCTTAAACAAAGGTACCACATGAACCTGAAGCCAGAGAGGATTGGAAAATGATTGTCAAAGCCTCTGCTATTTCCTCTTTTGCTTCACTTAACAGCCTGGGATACATTTCATCCAGGCCTGGGGACTTATCCACTTTCAAAGCTGCTAAATCCCTTAATACCTCCTCTCTCACTGTTTATTTCATCTAATATTTCACACTTCTCCTGCTCGATAGCAGTATCTGCATTACCCCTTTCCTTTGTGAAAACAAATGCAAAGTATTCATTAAAAACCATACCCACAACTTCCGCCTCCACACACACATTACTCTCATGGTCTCCAAGAGGCCCTACCCTTTCTTTAGTTATCCTCTTGCTTGTAAGATATTTATAAAACACATCTTTGGGTTTTCCTTGATTTTATTTGCCAAGAATTTTTCATGCTTTCTCTTTGCTTTCCTAATATCTTTTTTAATTTCACCCCTGGACTTTCTATACTCCTTTGGACCAGGGAAGACCTAGGCTCAGTCTCTGGTCCATGCTGAGTTAGCTGATCTCAAGCTGGCGCTGAAAAGTGCTACAACTGGTGATGGGGCCAGGTTTGACACTCCTGATTGCTATCCAACAACCCATCCATTCGCTCCTTCTCAGCTCTAGAGATCGCTATTCCCTCCTACTCACAAACCTACCTACAACCCCCAACATCAACTTTCCTGTTTATTCCCTCCCAGTGTTTCCCATTTGCTGTCTCCCAATCCCAAGCAGGCTATGTCTCCCTACTCGCTCCCTCCACGAAAACAGCGTCTTGGCCATATGCAATTATGCAATAAGAAATCAGAAATTAAAGCTCCAAGGAAGGCGCCAGATCTATATGGGAAGTGAAACAGAGTGACAGACATAATAAGTGAGGCAAAGAATATGAGGCATACAGGGTAAGTAACACATAGGAGAGGAGACAAGGTAAAGGAGAGACTTACACAAAGAGTACGAGTCATCACAAGAGACAGAGATGTTAATAAAAGAAAGTAAGACAGGCATATAGAGAAAGGAGACAGAAAGACTGAAAAAGGAAAGTAGAAGGAATTAATGTGTGAAACAAATGGAAGCAGACATTAAAAAAAACTTGGTCCAAATGCAATGTCACAGAAGATCAAATAGTGACGCAAGTTATTTTTGCTGACAAAATTACTCACCCAGAAGCTGTGGGTGTTCTGGATTCACAGAATGCTGCAAAAGATAAATCAAAGTGTTACTATCAAAGGAGATAAAAACAGAAAATACTGGAAATCTCAGTGGGTCAGGCAGCATCTGTGGAGAGAAATAGAGTTAACGTTTCAGGTCGATGACCTTTCATCAGAACGATCAAAGGACGGATTGCTGTAGTGCGAGGAAATATTAATCATGGTTTTGGTAAAGACTTTAGTTATTTCTTTCAGCTACACAACATTTTAAAGGGCAAGGAATGTCTTGGTAGAGTATTTTACTGCTCCACTTCCCCCAACCCGATTGCTATCTGAAACCTGTTATATTACATATTTCGGCTTATGTACAAGAGATGAAGGGGAGGAGAGACAGAAAAAGAGCAAACAAAAGAAAGAATCTCTCGTAGCTTGGTCATGGTAAGTCTAAAGATTATGGCTTTTTGCATAAAACAATGGACGGATTTTGCGGTCATCAGCGAAGGAACGGCGCTTGACGTTCATTTCGCGGACAGTGGCCCAAAGACATTTGGAAAAGCATAATTCGGTCAGGCAGAGTCAGCATGGATTTATGAAGGGGGTCAGGTTTGACAAATTTGCTAGAGTTCTTTGAGGATGTAACGAACAGGGTGGATAAAGGGGAACCAGTGGATGTGGTGTATTTGGACTTCCAGAAGGCATTTGACAAGGAGCCACATAAAAGTTCACGGGTTGAGGGTAATATATTAGCATGGATAGAGGATTGGCTAACTAACAGAAAACAGAGAGTCAGGATAAATGATTCATCCTCTGGTTGGCAACCAGTAACTAGTGGGGTGCCGCAGGGATCAGTGCTGGGACCGCAACTATTTACAATCTATATTAACGACTTGGAAGAAGGGACTGAGTGTAATGTAGCCACGTTTGCTGATGATACAAAGATGGGAGGAAAAGCAATGTGTGAGGAGGACACAAAAAATCTGCAAAAGGACATAGACAGGCTAAGTGAGTGGGCAAAATTTTGGCAGATGGAGTATAATGTTGGAAAGTGTAAGGTCATGCACATTGGCAGAAAAAAATCAAAGAGCAAGTTATTATTTAAATGGAGAAAGATTGCAAAGTGCCACAGTACAGCGGGACCTGGGTGTACTTGTGCATGAACCGCAACAGTATGCAGGTTCAGCAAGTGATCAGGAAGGCCAATGGTATCTTGGTCTTTATTGCAAAGGGGATGGAATATAAAAGCAGGGAAGTCTTGCTACAGCTATATAAGGTATTGGTGAGATCACACCTGGAATATTGCGTGCAGTTTTAGTTTCCATATTTACGGAAGGATATACTTGCTTTTGAGGCAGTTCAGAGAAGGTTCACTAGATTGATTCCGGGGATGAGGGGGTTGACTTATGAGGAAAGGTTGAGTAGGTTGGGCCTCTACTCATTGGAATTCAGAAGAATGAGAGGTGATCTTATCGAAACATATAAGATTATGAGGGGGCTTGACAAGGTGGATGCAGAGAGGATGTTTCCACTGGTGGGGGAAGACTAGAACTAGAGGGCACGATCTTAGAATAAGGGGCCACCCATTTAAAAAAAAGATGAGGAGAAATTTCTTCTCAGAGGGTTTTAAATCTGTGGAATTTGCTGCCTCAGAGAGCTGTGGAAGCTGGGACATTGAATAAATTTAAGACAGAAATAGAGTTTCTGAAACGATAAGGGGATAAGGGGATAAGGGGTTATAGGGAACGGGCAGGGAAGTGAACCTGAGTCCATGATCGGATCAGCCATGATTGTATTAAATTGCAGAGCAGGCTCGAGGGGCCGTATGGCCTAGTCCTGTTCCTATTTCTTATGCTCTTATGTTCTTATGTATCCATGTCACTGTGATGTTAGGGGGCCGGCAGTGCGATATGTTAGTTGATAGGGGGGCATCGGTCTCTATTACCGACCTCCCCGTACCCCCCACACGACACACTATGTCGGTGGGGGAAGCAGGAGGCTCGGTCACAGTAGCCAAATTAAGTGAGGTCATTTTGTTAGAATTAGCCGGGATCCTACTACAGGCCCAATTTTTTGTAATGCCCAACAACGAGGGCACAATATTAGGGATAGACTTATTGGATCAACTAGGAGCATTCGTAGACCCCAGGGGAAAGAAAATAGTATGGAAAAAGGCGAACGGTCAGAAAACTAATACCTTCAGGGAGAGGAGTAATTTTGATGGGCATGCTTTTGCAACTTTTCTGACTGTTGGTGGGAGGGAGGGGGGTGCGGGGGGTTGGCAAAAGCGGGATTAGGCCTTTAGGTCAGGTGCTTGCAGCACAGGGGTAGGAGGGAAAGGTAGGAAAGCAGAAACAGAGTGCGGAAGCAGACAGCATCAGGCCACAGGCCCAATTTTAGTACTGTAGCTCCAATTCAGGTGGAAAGAAGCAGTGTCCATCTTGGAGACAGAGCTGGGAGTTCTGGGAGGTCACCACCACTACCCATCTTGGAGGTTCAGCTTGGATAACTCAATCAGAACCAAGCAAGATGAATAGCTAAGTTTAATCATGACAGACAAGAAAATAGATGCAACAGGAAATAACTGACACTTATAAGTTTTGTAAACAAGACTTTTTAATAGATTCAAAATAACATTATATATACAAACTGGCAGATCTTCTGTGGCATTGCACACAATAAATGAGATGATATTCTGTTTTATATGGACAGGACTATTGTACCATGCAATGCACATTCCACTGCTGGTAAGATGGATCTGTATTCCTTTATGGTCACAAAATATAATTGTTAAATAGAACACCTCAGGTCATTTGCAGTTTAATTGTGGTTTGGTCAGAGAAATTCGCAAATTGGAATCTGCTCATCAATTTCAACCAGTTCAGAAGCCCACAGCATTTTAAGACTTTCACATCTGTAACAAAATAGGACGTCAGGAGTGTAATGTTTGCATATGTAGATATAATGCTTTTAATATATTACTAGTGCATTTCCAAAGTAAGTCAGATGATACAGGTCTGACGTCCGAAATCCGGAAACCTCGGGACTGAGGCCGTTCCGGATATTTCCGGATTTCGGAACATCTTTGCCTGGGCCGAGGAAGGTAGGTAGGGGAGGTCGATCGGGACGCCCGAGATCAGTGGGGCCGGGCCACTGGAGGGTCGGTCAGTCAGGTCGGGTGGCCTGAGGTCAGGCCGAGGCCAGGTGCGGGTCGGTCAGCCAGGGGATGGGTCGATCAAGCCGAGGGACTTCAGGCAGGCCGAGGCCGGGGAAGGTCGGGCTGCGGCAGCGTGGGCAGCCGGAGGTCGGACCGAGGTGGTTGGTCGGGCCGAGGCGAGGCTGAGCCGAGGTGGGGGAAGGTTGGTCGGGCCGAGGTCGGGGGAAGGCCCGGCAAGGTCAGGCCGCTGAGGCGGGGGAGTCTGGATTTCGGAACATTTTCCAGTTTCCGGATGACCCTGCCACGGATCGGCCCGGTGTCTGGATTCCGGAACATTCCGGATTTTGAACGTCGCACCTATATACCGTTTTATAAGAATGGGAAGGTTATACCAAGTAATGCTCATGGTAAGTCCGAGAATGCATTGTTTTATAAGAGCCATGTAATTCATTATGCATCATTCTGATGTTAAGTGAAGCTGTGTCCCTTTAAGTTCCAAGTCATGTTAAATAAACACTGGGGTCTAAAATTTCCTGCGTATCTGCACCCAGAGGCACACGCAATCGGAACACAAGTCAAATACACGACCTAAAAGATTGTGCAATTCTGGGCACAAGTGTTAAATGTGCAAGTACGATACACCGAAATCTCCAATCTTTTACAATCATCTAGGAACATAGTGCAAGGTTTACACTTTTACAGAAGGCACAGAAAGAGGCCACAAATTAAAAATTATTGAATACAAGCTTTTGAGATTGACTGGACAAAGGGAGAAAAAGACGCCAGCCTGGGGAAGGTGGTGACTCATCACCAATTAAGAACAATCTCTGTGGTCGAAAGCCAGACATGTTTATGCACAGAAACAAAGAGGTTGATACATTTCAGAAGAATTCAGATGAATGAGAGGGGATCTCATAGAAACGTTTAAAATTCTGACGGGTTTAGACAGGTTAGATGCAGGAAGAATGTTCCCAATGTTGGGGAAGTCCAGAACCAGGGGTTACAGTCCAAGGATAAGGGGTAAGCCATTTAGGACCGAGATGAGGAGAAACTTCTTCACCCAGAGAGTGGTGAACCTGTGGAATTCTCTACCACAGAATTTTTTAAGGCCAATTCACTAAATATATTCAAAAAGGAGTTAGATGTAGTCCTTACTACTCGGGGGATCAAGGGGTATGGCGAGAAAGCAGGAAGGGGGTACTGAAATTGCATGTTCAGCCATGAACTCATTGAATGGCGGTGCAGGCTAGAAGGGCCGAATGGCCTACTCCTGCACCTATTTTCTATGCTTCTATGTTTCATAAAAACCCACACAGGAGCCCCTGGATTGATTGGCTGGAGGGGGATAAACAATTCTCTCTAGACTCCAAGTCTGCAAGAAACCAGGACAACAAAAGGACCCCACAAGGTGTACATTTTTGGAGAACGGGGTACTTAAGATAAGGAGTTATCTTTTGCCCTGTAGACTCAATGTGCAAATTGGGGACAACCAGGCCCATCATCGCACAGTCAAATGGATCACCACAAACAACAAATCGATCCAGACCCACTAACGGAATCCTCAGCTTAGCAGTGATTTATTCATAAAATGGATATATACACGAGCTGGAAGTAGCTCGGGGCGAACGAAAAGGAACGGAATGAACAAAGAAAAAAAGAGAATGACCAGAAGAGGGAACATCGAAGAGGAACAACCGATCACGGAATCAACGACCACGAACCTACAATCTACGGTTACAGCTACTAACTGGACGGGTGATTGCATCTCTTCGGTCAATACTCTCAGAAGTCTTGTTCTGTTGTTCTTAGTTTTATTACGCAAAAACAAACTGACAGTTGGGTTAAGCCTAAATTTTGCGCATGTGTAGTCCTTTCCTGTAATTCCCGGGGTCTAAGTATCAAGGTAGAGTGTAAAACAAATACCCTACAATAGCAACAGGAGTAGGACATTCAGCCCCTCGAGCCTGTTCCGCCATTCAATCAGATCATAACTGATCTGTATCTTTTTTAACTTACAGATCGCTTCGGTCATCTCTATTTCACCTGCTATCTATTCCATTAACATGGGTGCTCTTTATACTCTCTCACCTTGGTCCTCAGAATGCCACCACGATCAGCCCCAACTCCAGCAGCACCAACCTTCTCAACAATCACCTGATGCTGCGACACAGGGCATCAGCAACCGACCAGATTGCTGCCCGGGAGGCCAGGGATGGCCTCACCATGGTCACATTGCCTTCATTTGACGCTGTACACCCTGGCTACCACATGATGTGCCAGGTTGGCACCACCACACACCAACACCATAAAGCAACTGTGCAATGCCCAAGCCATTCCTTTTACACTCACCACCATTGTGAGGGTACTGTTATGTCGTACCATTCACTGCACTCACTAAGCTACTTAAAGGTGCACACAAATCTGTCCAAAGAACGCAAAGTGTTGAAAATAAAAGTTTAAATGTTTGACAGCACATTAACAGAAACTTTACATGAACATTGGATAAAACACCCCAAGTGTCTACCCTTGTGTGTTTAGTTGGTATGATTGCACTAGGATGAGGGTGAGTGTGAGGGGTGGCTTGCGAGATGAGGATGTGATAATGTAGATAGAGAGAGGGATGGGTAGAGATGCACGGTAAGTTGGTGTGAGTAAGGATGTGCAGGGGTAAGGTAGGGAAGGCTAATGATGGGGATTTGGTGAGAGTCACAGCAGGATGAAGATAAGTGTGGCTTTGCAGTAATGTTTCATGATCTAATGAGATCATTGAAAAGTTGGCACCATTGCACCCAGGTCCTCCTGATGACATCCCTGCTTGTGCCTTCCTGTGCAATGTGCAACCAGGCTGTGTTGGTGTCCTGAGGAGGTCTCCTCCGCCCATCGGAAGAGAAGAGGACCTCCCTGTGTGCTCTGACTCCCTCCAAAGCATGGGAGGGAGTCATGGGAGAGCCTGGGAGCAGCCCTGCACCTCTGTGCAGTGATGGTCAGTGTTTGCAGCACTTTAATATAACACTGACAGCACAAATGTCAAAATAAAGTTGGCCATGGTCCCTTTAAGGATACCAAGGTATCATTTAATGACGTCACCAGGCCCGGGAACGCACTGGGCGGGCTAACAAGCACAAAGTCAATTCACAGAGCAGCAGGGAGCCAACAGCAGGGTCAGGACACGCCACTGACATTGCCCGCCCTGGTAAGTAAAATCGCTGCCTTAGCTTTACAAATAAAAATGGCTCTTTTGCTGGCTCTATCCGCTTTTATATACTACAGAGGAGGAGGAATAGCAACAAAACCAGAGATAGGAGACTCGAAACAAAGTACCACAAGCAAAGACAGCACCTCTTACACTGAGTTAATTTAGAGTTTAATTACTTTTCTGATCACAAGCCTAGCTTTGTTTGTCTTTTTATTAAATGTGACTGGTAAAATCATTAAGAGGCTGAAAAAGATTCCAACTTGGTTATTTTCTATACTTGGAGAGTTTTGGTATACATTCCAAATTACCTGTGCATGTTTCTTGATGACTTATTTTGAAATGAGACACAGAAATTGCAGTGTGATGTGTGACAGACCAGATTTACTGTTTTCATTATACTATTTGCAGATCTCCTGTAGCATTGCTCATGTTGAGTTGGATGATGCACTGTTTTATAAAAGTTGGGGTATTTGTGCCTTGCAGGGTCACTGACTTACAGTAACTGAACAAGTCAAAATTCAGTTATCCATGATATTCAGGGATTTTCTACTGGTGCTTTTGGGCTTGATATCTGTGACACTGACCATTGGTCTAAAAAAACATTCTTAAGTAATCTTTATTTTATGTATATTCCTTATGTACTTCATTTTTATTCTTTATCATTTTTCAAAGCTGCAATTACACAGCAAGATGGTGTACAAGATGTACCAGTTGGTGTTAGATATCTGGAGTTAGTAGCACTGGGTTGAAACATAGTATTTAGCTGCATAGAGGGTAGTCGTTGGCTTTGAGGATGGTTCTGGTCTTTAGTAGCGCTAGGGGTAGTTGTCAGCTTTGATAGCACTAGGGAGGGCCCTAGGTTTTGGCAGAACTGGGGTGCAGGTCCTGGAGTTCAGCAGCATTAGTTTGTAACTTTCTATGAAATCTCCACAATTATTGAATTGAGTGGTTTGTGGTAGGTTCCTGGATCTGTCTGTGTCCATGTCTTCTTCTTCTCTGTCTGTTTCATAGCTATTAGTCAATAGCCATTAACAAGGTACCTGTGATAATTAGAACGTTTCTATTTGTGTTCAAAATTTAACTCATTTGCATTTAAAAACAACTCAAATTAGGATGAGGAAAGATGCACTTTATTTCTCTGTCTCAGCTCAACATGCATTCCCAAATTTATCATAAACTCTCTATTTAAAAAAAAATCAATCTTTTACAAAGTTTTTGAAATGTATCTTTCTTCAAACAATTTTGAAAACGAACCACACAGAAACTGTCGGAAGTTGGATAAACACTGAAACAATTGAGGACTAAATGGTTCCAAGGAAATGGTGCACATTGTACATTCTCTGACTGAAGGATCTACCTTCAGCTTACAGTCACAGCTCAGGGCAAAAATATCAAGTCCAAGCTGAGGCTGCAGCCCTTCAAGTAAGAAACTTAATAAAGATATTAAAAGGCACAAAAGGTATCTCAATGGATAAATTGAATCATGTTGTTGGGAAATACGTATTTTTAAAAATGTTGTTTAAAATCTAATATTGAACATTAGAAATTTCAGTTAGAGAAAAAAACGGCACATCAATTTTTAATTTTTTTAAAAAAACATTTTGAATGATTCGATTGCCTCACCAATAAATCAAGGCGGCAAAATTCCCATTATAAATTTTTGCATAGCTAGTTATCATCACTCAAATATTGTGACAATAGGAAGTGAGGTTTGTAGACTGGAAATGTATGCCATACACAACATTAACATATATAAAAAAAAAACAACTTGTACTTATAAAGCACCTTACACGGCCTCAGGATATCCCGAAGTGGTTCACAACAAATTAAGAACTTTCATTGGAGTCACTGTTATAATGTAGGAAACACAGCAACTAATTTCATACAGTAGGGCACAAACAGTAATGAGATAATGTCCAGATAATGTGTTTTTAGTGGTGTTGGTTGGGGACTAATATTAGTCAGAACACTGGGAGAACCTCCCAGCACTTTTTTGAATAGTACTACTATGGGATCATTTATATTCACCCGAGAGGACAGATTGGATCATAGGTTAACATCTTATAGACCATTATTATAGATATTTATATTCCCGAGTAGCTCCACTCATTGTAAAGGGAATCAGTACTTTGCAACAGCTAAGGAGTTGTTCAGCCCGGGAAAAACAAGTTACCCAAATCAATCCAAAGCCATCAAAAAAAAAGCACTACTGACTCAATATTAAAGTTTTTTTTAAACTAAGAAGTAATAAATAGCATTTTATATGAACAGATAAGTACTCTCCCAGGCATGGCTTTTTATTTATTCTTAGAATATCTAACTGAAAATTACCTTTGACTTTCTTTGTTGCTTGTGATTCTGCATCTGTAGCTTTTCTCTTTACTACAGGAACTGTTGATGTGTGAACAAGTAATGGTCCACTTTGGTTTGTAGTTTTTAGTTTCTCAAGATTCTGCAAGAAACCATATGATTAATGTACTTAACCTAAATAGGAAAGAACTCGCTTTAAGAATGCACTTTTCACAGCAGGGAACAAGGCAGCATTAGCCAATTAACATAGCAATTCCGTCAGATTCAGATATTTCCTCAAGTGCCAGGAGCAGCACCACGTGTACGTGAAAATGAAGTGCCAACCTACATGCATGCTAAACAGCGGAAGCAGCATGCTATAGACAGAGCTGAGCAATCACATAACTAACGGATCATATCAAAGCTCTGCAATCCTGCCACATCCAGTGTGAATGGTGGTGGACAATTAAACAACTAACAGGAGGAGGAGATTCCATGGACATCTACATCCTCAACTATGGCAGAGCCCGGCATCAGAGTGCAAATGGTAAGACTGAGATGTTCGCAACCATCTCCAGCCAGAATTGCCGAGTGGATAATCATTCTCAGCCTCCTCCCGAGGGCCCCACCATCACAAATGCCAGTTTTCAGCCAATTCAATTCACTTTAAGTGACAATGGCCGAGTGCACTGGGCACAGCAATATTCCGGTTGTGCTGAAGACCTGTGCTCCAGAACAAGCGCACCCTTAGGTAAGCTGTTCCAGTACAGCTACAACACTGGCACAGACAATGTGGAATAATACCCAGGTATGTCCTGGCACAAAAAGCAGAACAAATCCGATCCGGCCAATTACCACCCCATCCTGGAACTCCCTCTCAAACAGCATTGTGGGAGCACCTTCACCACAGACTGCAGCGGTTCAAGAAGGCAGCTCACCATTATCTTCTCAAGCGCAACTAGAGATGGGCAATAAATGCTGACCTTGCCAGCAACACCCACATCCTGAGAATGAATATAAAAAGGTATTACTATCAGTAAGAGAGCTGCACCAATTCCTTTCATTTCAGCTTTATTACGACTGATTCGTAGGGTAACTCTGATCAAATTTTCTGTACCCAATTGAGAATTGACAAAATTAAGCACTTATTTAACTTGCCCTCTTAAAAAAAAGTTTTTAATATAAAATTGAAAGGAATAATCTTGCAAAGATTAAAAATCTGCAATGCAGTGCAACTTGTTGATTACAGTGACCATAAGAGTAGTCTAATTGGTCATGGTATACAGGTGTCCACTCTGTCTCGTGTTTTCACCTTCAACCAACAGTTATTCAGGACTGCAATATGTGGCTGTAATAGACCAATGATTAGAAGTGCAGATGCACTGTACAAGCCTATAGAAAGTTATTTCTCGACTCTCCATTTATACTCTCTCTGTCCCTGTACCAGACACAATAACCTAACTTAGCGTCTCTCCACCAAAGTCTTATCATAACTGCTAGTAACCCCAGAAAACAGAGGTTACATTATGAAAAAGTCACTATACTAAAAAGAAAAGCAGCAAAATAAGTGACATTCTAAAAATATCTTAATTTATAAAGTAAGATTTTTACAATCGAGACTAAATATCTGTACTCTTACCTCTTTGTGTTGTTTGCCTAGTATGTGTGTCTGCCATAGTAGTTCATTTTTTATTGGAGTACTGCAAAGCACACAGCTGAGATGACCTAAACTGTTATATGTTCAACTGGGTTAAGGTAGAACAAGTTAGAAAACAACATTTTAAAAGTTTACAGGATGAATTTCAAATGAATTTCAAATACTGTACAGTTTATTATATAAGCTTAGGTAAGTACTCGAAATATAAATGCATTGAAACTGATGGACTGACTGAAAATATGGCAATGGTTTAAGACAGGTACAGGGAAAGAAACATTAAAAATTGATATAGTCCTTGTTTAAGTAATGAATGCTATCCAGCGAGGTATATGGACAGCTTAAGAAAAAAGAATTTCAGTTCCAAATATACAAAAAATTCCATTGTCTATAAACATTTTCAAAATTATAACTTTAGTTTGTTCATTACTTTTCCCTCAACAGGGATTACATTCACAAACTAAAGCTTAACAACCTAGTTGTATCACAAGAACACAATTTTTAAAATGTATTTTGAAGTTACAGAATGAACCCATTTGACTTAACAGTTGGAAAATGTAAGTTAGAATGCATCTTATCTCGTAAAAGTGTGACATGCAACTGGTTTTGAGATGTGGTGATAATTCACTTTACATAAAAGATAATGGGCCAGATTTTGCTGAAAAAATAATGATGTCTGAACAACACAATGCATTATTAATGCGCAAATCAACCAGTAACTTGCAGTGAGGAAGAGATATCCTGTGAATTGCGAATCACCACAAGTTGTTATACGATTTGCGGCGCTTCTCTGTTAGCGTCACGAAAATGGCATCTCACCTTACACCTCCCCACGAGTTTCATGCAGTTGCTGCATTTGCACATTAATTTCCCATTTAACTCACACAGAAAAATAAGTCTAGTAGTAAACAGTGTAACTATCCTTTTAACAATGTGATAATTGTTAATGACCGCCAATCAACCTCTCTGGCCCCAAAAGTGAATAATTATAAGTGTGGCGACTCATGACTTCAGGTTGTGAATTGTTTTGCAATATTTTAAATGTTTTTTTCTTTCTTAATCCAATTTTTCTTTCCCTCTATTTTTCATTCTGTACCTGATTTTGACATTGAATTCTCCCATTCTAACTCATTCTCCTTCTCAGTCTGTTTATTTCTCAATCCTTAAATCTCATTGGTTAAGGAAATACACTGTTTGGTTGTTCACCAAGGTCCCAGATGCCTTGCTGCGCTGTTATCAGCTTGCACATCCAGCAACTTATAGGGCAAAAAAAATGTCAAACCTAAACATGCATGAACAAATCTAAATAACGGGGCACGCCACGCGATGCCCAACTCCAGCAAAATCTGGCCCAATTGATTATAGGAGCGGTGGGTTATAGAGGGAAAAAATACAAAGATATTAGCACACAAGAAATGGTAATTAAATTTCAGTAGAAATACAAATAAATCAAGGTGTAAATGAAGTGAAACCAGCCAGTATGGAAGCTGCGTTACGAGTCAGTTTCAAACTTAAACAGAACCTGATCCCGGTTACCAGTTATTTTTTTGGAGTTTTGATTTGTAAAATACTTTGAGGAGTTCTGTGTTCACATAACTTCACAAAATAAATCATAATGTTATTTCTACATTCAATGTTATTGATGCAAACTCAATAGTCTAAAATAAACTGCTGACCATGTTCCGCAGAACATTTTTAATAACTAGAGTTTATGCCAAGTTAACAAATCATAGCTCAGAACATTTACATACACACACGCACTAGTAGATCTCTTCTGGCATTGCTCAAAATGACTTGGCAGATACGCTTTTTTTTTACAATAGGTGTGTCAATCACGTAATGGACAATGTATTATCGGGGCCACTGATAGCCACTTATGATAGTGAAATCCCTTTACTGCATTGTATTATGGGATTTATAGCTGTGTTTTGTGGATCAAATCGCATGAAAACTAAACGAGTGGCATTGATTATTGGTTTCTTAATCTAGATATTTAATGTTTACCTCTTAGCTTTCTTACAGTCTACAATGAAGGTCATTTATGACCTCAGTGCTGTAACAGGGGTGTAAACCTGATTGGAGAGATTCAAATATGGAGTAGCCGGAAAGATAGACACAGTTCAAAGGTTTTGGAGAGAAAGACATATTGGAGATGGGGCAGTCACTCCCAAGGACAGAGGGTGATTTTCTTTTGAAAAGGTAGGTGACGACTGTGGTTTTGAAAGTGAGGAGCACAATACTTGAGAGGGAACTCTTTCTAATGTCAACCAACATGGGAGCCGGGAAGGGAAGTTGGGTGGTCAGCAGTTTAGCAGGAATGGGGTTAATGGGGCATGAGGTGGGTCGCTTGGAAAGAGGAGCTCAGAGCACATATGAAGATAGTCAGAAAAAAAACAAGAAAAATAAACTGCATCGGGGCTAAGACAGGGGGAGCCTTGAGTAAGGTTTGGCTTGGTGGGCAATGCCGGGCGTGGTGGGTAGAAGGGAGAGAAGCAGCTAAATGGATGGACTCCATCTTTGTGACAAAGTCCATGCGTTCCTTGCACGTTGTTGGAGGTGAGGATAGAGGCAATGGAGAGAAGTTTAAGGAGATGGTTGGTAGTCCAGACAAGAACCTCAAGGTTACCTTTGCTCTCATGGATGATCCTGGAGTAGTGGGTGCTTTTAGGCAGAGGGGAATGAGACCCAATACTGCTTGATGCAGTCTGGCAATGGGTGGCTAAACTAGTTGTACTCCAGATACTCTCAAGTCTGAAACCCTTGGACCTGAGGGAATGAAGATGGAGGCCATATTAGGGGGAATGAGCAGCTTTGGAGAGAAGCTTTGTTACGGACAAGGGCGTCAAAAGTGAAATTCAGGGAGTGGTTAAGCAGTTGCAGAAGTATCATGGTGAATAAAGGTCAAAGGCTAGGCAGTAGGAGTTTAAAAGTCCAATTGTAAGCAACTTGGGGGGCAGACACAGAAGGAAATGGGATTGAAAGGGGGCACAAGGATGTAGGTAGTGTGGTATATAGGAAATGGCTGTGAGATGGCCTAGTCTGTAATTGGGACCATGGGAGTAGAGAGGCCATGTGTGATGGCAAGATCGAGACGGTGGGCCTGAATCACGGTAGGAGAATTTACATGGAGGGTGAGGTGAAGGGAGTACAGGAGAGCATGGAAATCAAGAGAGGGATGAGAGATCTAAAATGGAGCCTGAACTCACTGAGGACGAGTGGCTCGGTGCAAAGACTGCGAAAGGAAAGAAGGGAGGATATCTCGGATATAAATTCAGGGTAACGCTTGGGGGAAGGGGCGGACTGACAGTAGAGAACAAGGATTTAAAAGTGGCGAGAAGGGGGGAAAAAGTGAGATGCACAAAAGGAAGATAAGGTGCCAGGGGAATTGGAGGAGTGGAGTGGGATGGGGTGGGGAGAAAGAGACCACAGTGTAATTTGGAGATTTATGCAGGGCAGATGGTGAAAGTATAGCTGGGAGACTTTAGTGAGGGACAAGGCAGCATCATCCATGAGCCAAATTTCAGTCAAAGCCAGATGTCACGCAATCATCCACTTTAACATGGCGGATGACGACAAAGTTTACGACGGATTGCTGAATTGGCCAGTTAGAGACTGTGGCAAGAGGCTTCTCAAATTCAAGTCTGGGATAGTGGCAAAGAGCAGGAACGATAGGTTGAAATGTTTGAATAGGGTTTTCCAATTATAAATGTTTGTATTGAATTTTTTATCATAAACGATGACTTAAAAAGTGTGATTCACAATTGTGCTATAAGGCTTTGAAACAAAGTGCATATAAGTATACATAAGTTTTTTAAATGTATAAAATATAAATACATATAGCTTCATAAACAAACCACTACACTAATTCCTAAAACATTTCTTTTTACAAAGTAAATATTTTCAAACTTATTAAAGAGCAACTGCTCTTTCATTATAATTAATTTACCAGTAATTCTCACAGCAATAATGCGCTAATTCAACAGTAATACTTTACAGTTTAAACATTTCTCAGACCTGGGCAGAAACAGAATGGCTTGCATTTATCAAACAGTAGAAAAGTAGCTGTTTATGTCTGGGAATATTTGATGCCAACTAAACATGGATCCCTTTATTTGCCTCACCACCCTTGCAGAGACACACTCTTCACCCACCCACCCACCCACCCTAACCATTGCAGTTCATACTTGGACCTTGGCCTCTCCCCTCAATTTAATCTGGAAATCCCCCACTAATTCATTACATCATCATCATAGGCAGTCCCTCGGAATCGAGGAAGACTTGTTTCCACTCTTAACATGAGTTCTTAGGTGGCTGTACAGTCCAATACGAGAACTACAGTCTCTGTCACAGGTGGGACAGATAGTCGCTGAGGCAAAGGGTGGGCGGGGAGCCTGGTTTGCCGCACGCTCCTTCCACTGCCTGTGCTTAATTTCTGCATGCTCTCGGCGACGATACTCGAGGAGCTCAGCGCCCTCCAGGTTGCATTTCCTCCACTTAGGGCGGTCTATGGCCAGGGGCTCCCAGGTGTCAGCAGGGATGTTGCACTTTATCAGGGAGGCTTTGAGGGTGTTCTTGTAATGTTTCCGATGCCCACGTTTGGCTCGTTTGCCGTGAAGGAGTTCCAAGTAGAGCGCTTGCTTTGGGAGTCTTGTGTCTGGCATGCGAACAATGTGGCCCGCCCAATGGAGCTGATAAAGTGTGCTCAGTGCTTCAATGCTGGGGGTGTTGGCCTGGTCGAGGACGCTAATGTTGGTGTGTCTGTCCTCCCAGGGAATTTGTAGGATCTTACGGAGACATCGTTGGTGGACATTACAAGCAAAGCACTTGGAAGCATCATGAGGGTGTGATAAGGTGCTATCTAAATGCAAGCTATGTCTTGGAGTTTGTGATCAATGTCACTCGGTTTGATGGTTAAATCCCTGCCCTCTGAGGGGTCAAGGAATGGACCCAGGCCCCGTGCCCTGACCTTTAAACTCCATCCGACGGATGCCGCTCATTGCGGTTTAGAACCTGTTTACAGATCTGTCGCCGGGAGATAGCGGCGGCCCCGTGCGTGTCACTCGAAGATAATAAATCTCTATCCACGCTTTCAGCCTTTGCTGCTGTTTTGTTTATTTGCACAAAGGGTTAAGGAGCGGGACCCGGACTCACCGCCCAGCCTCTCCAAAAGGATATTTAGCGAGCGGAGACTCGATCCTCTTGCTGGCCGCCGCCGCACGCTGCTTCTCTCTCATCAGGCGCCGCAGCTCCTGCTGGTTCACAACTTTCTTCTTCCCTTTCGCGGGAGCGGCCATCTTCACAGAGCGAGAACCGCTTCCGGTGTCAACCAGGAAGTGTTTCCTCTGAGTTGTGTGACAGCAACATGTCAAGAGGCAAATCTTCATCTCTGGTAAATGGTGTATCCCCCTCTCATCACAACTACAGCATTGTCATATTCGGTATATTTATGCAAGGGGTTTGAAGTTAATTTACCTGAGAAAATGGGGAAGTTTTACTTTCTGAAAATATTGCTTAAGTTCCTGAAATTAAATTAAGTGGCATGAGGTGCATTCCCATTTGCTGAGGACAGTGGATCTCTTCGGCAGTATAATTTTTCTGTACTTTCCAACTCATCCCCAATTTTGTAACTCTGCTTTTCGCGCAAAGTGTGTGCAGCACCCTGACTCCAGCCCTAGCACCACCATCTCCACGTACCCCTTCAAGTCACACACCATTCTGACTTGGAAATATATCGCCGTTCTTTCATCATCGCTGGGTCAAAATCCTGGAACTCCCTCCCAAACAGCACTGTGGGAGTACCTTCACCACACGGACTGCAGCGTTTCAAGAAGGCGGCTCATCACCATCTTCTCAAGGACAATTAGGATGGACAATAAATGCTGGCCTTGCCAGCGATGCCCACATCCCATGAATGAATTTTTAAAAATTGGACACATCCTAACAGATCTTTGAACTCACCCTCATTTGTGAGCAATTACTTCCAAGAGATTAGTGGAGGAACAAAGACATTTGGGTGTCCTTGTGCACAAATCACAAAAAGCTAGTGCACGGGTACAAAATGCGTTTCAAAAGGCTAATGGAATGTTAGTCTTTATCTTAATGGAGCTGCAATACAAAGAGAAGGAAATGAAGCTTCAGTTGTACAGAGCTTTGCTCAGACCCCATCTGGAGTACTTTGGAGGGAGTACAGCACAAAATCACGAGAATGCTACCAGGGAATTAAGAGTTAAATTATGAGGGCAGAATCCATAAACTTGGCTTGTATTCCCTTGACTTTAGAAATTTGAGGGATGATCGAATTGAGATGTGCAGTATTATAAAGGGATTTGGTAGGATATACAGAGACTCTCTTTCCTCTAGTAGGAGAAATCCAAAACAACTGGGCACAATTTTTAAATTAAAGTCAAGATATTTAGGAGTGAAATCAGGAAACACTTTTTCATACAAAGGGTATTAGAAATTTGAAACTCTGTCCCCCAAAAGGCTGTGAATGCTGGGTCAATTGAAATTTTTAAGACTGTGATAGATAGATTTATGTTAGGTCAGGATATCAAGGGATATGGAACAAAGGCAGGTAAATGGAGTTGGTACAGATTAGCCATGATCTGTTTGAATGAACAGACTCAAGGGATGGAATGATTTACTCCTGTTCCTATATTATCATTGAATCATAGAAAGTTACAGCACAGTAGGAGCCATTCAGCCCATTGTGTCTGTGCTGGCTCTTTGAAAGAGCAGCAATGCTTAGTCCCACACCCCCACTTTTTGTGTTCCTCATCCTCAAGTACCTGTCCAACTCTTTTAAAATTATTTATGGAATCAGCTTCCCCCACCTTTTCAGGGGGTGCATTCCAGATCCTGACAATTCTCTGAGTGAAAACATTTCTCCTCTCCAGATCTTTTGCCAATAATTTTAAATCTATGACCTCTGGTCATGAAACACAAGTGGTTAGCATTGTGTTCCTGACGACGACGACAACGACGACGACGACGAGAGGTTAAAGTAACAGTGACGTCAGTCTTTAACAAGACACTCCAGAGTGAGGAACAGGCCTGAGGGGCCGGCTTATATACAATGCTCCCAAGGGATGCTGGGATCCCTTGGGACTTCAGGGGGTGCGCTCCCTGGTGGCGGAACATGGGAGTGCACTGTTTACAGATACACAATATCCCTTCCCACCTCAAAATCAAAGTGAAAACTATTTACAAGGTGAGGCGGTCGGGAGCCTTTCATTCCCTACTGGACCGCCTCGGTACAAATGTCTGTTCTGGTGTGTTAGCTGTGCCCTCGCTGGGCTGGCATGTTGTTGGCTCTGCAGGGCTGCTAGATGAGCCTGGCCTTGCTGGGCTGTTGGGCGCGATGGGTTCGATTTCCTGGTCCGGCGTGGTGTCGTTGATCCTTTGGGTGTGTGTTGTGGGCTCGAAAAAGGTGGTGTCTGCTGTGGGTTGTTCAGGGCAGTCTGTGAACCGCAGCCTCGTTTGGTCCAGGTGCTTTCTGCAAATTTGTCCATTGTCTAGTTTGACTATAAATACCCTATTCCCCTCTTTAGCTATCACCGTGCCCGCAATCCACCTGGGACCATGTCCATAGTTTAGCACATACACAGGGTCATTTAGATCAATTTCCCGTGACACAGTGGCGCGACCATCGTTTACATTTTGTTGCTGCCGCCTGCTATCTACCTGATCATGCAGGTTGGGGTGAACCAGCGAGAGTCTGGTTTTAAGTGTCCTTTTCATGAGTAGCTCAGCCGGGGGCACGCCTGTGAGCGAGTGGGGTCTCGTGCAGTAGCTGAGTAGTACTCGGGACAGGCGGGTTTGGAGTGAGCCTTCTGTGACTCGTTTAAGGCTCTGTTTGATGGTTTGTACTGCCCGCTCTGCCTGCCCATTGGAGGCTGGTTTAAACAGGGCCGAGGTGACATGTTTGATCCAATTGCGGGTCATGAATTCTTTAAATTTGCCACTGGTGAAACATGGCCCGTTGTCACTGACCAGTATGTCAGGCAGTGGCGGTGGCGGTGCTTCCCGACATTATTTCACATTCAATCCATTTTGAAAAAGCATCCACAACCACCAGGAACATTTTACTGAGAAACAGGCCCACATAGTCGACATGGATCCTCGACCATGGTCTGGAGGGCCAAAACCACAAACTTCGTGGTGCCTCTCTGGGTGCATTGCTCAACTGAGCTCATAAGCTGCATTGCCATACGCAGGACTCTTAAGTCAGAGTCGATGCCGGGCCACCACACGTGGGATCTGGCTATCACTTTCATCATTACTATACCCAGGTGTGTGCTGTGGAGATCCGAGATGAACGTCCCCTTATCCTTTTTTGGTAGCACTACGTGGTTACCCTACAACAGGCAGTCTGCCTAAATGGACAGCTCGTCCTTTCGCCGCTGGAACGGCTTGATTGGCTCTTGCATTTCAACTGGGATGCTGGCCCAGCTCCCATGCAGCACACAGTTTTTTACTCGGGACAGCAGAGGATCTAGGTTGGTCCAAGTCCTAATCTGTCGGGCCATGACAGGTGATTTATTATTTTCAAACGCTTCCATGACCATCAACAAGTCTGCGGGCTGCGCCACCATCAACAAGTTTGCAGGCTGCGCCATTTCCACCCCCGTGGTGGGCAATGTTAAGACAACTGAGAGCAGCTGCACAGTTCTCGGTGCCTGGCCTGTGGCGGATGGTATAGTTATACGCTGATAGTGCGAGTGCCCATCTTTGTATGCGGGCTGAGGCATTAGTATTTATCCCCTTGTTTTCAGCGAACAGGGATATGAGGGGCTTGTGTTCGGTTTCCAGCTCAAATTTGAGGCCAAACAGATACTGATGCATTTTCTTTACCCCAAACACACACGCTAATGCCTCTTTCTCAATCATGCTGTAGGCCTTCTCGGCCTTAGACAAGCTCCTGGAAGCATAGGTGACAGGTTGCAATTTCCCCGCAACATTAGCTTGATGTAATACACACCCGACTCCGTACGACGACACGTCACATGCTGGCACAAGCCTTTTACACGGGTTATACAATACAAGCAGCTTGTTGGAGCATAAAATGTTTCTGGCTTTCTCTCAAAAGCAATTACTTGTTTTTTTTCCCCATACCCAGTTCTCAGCTCTGCGCAATAACACATGTTGGGGCTCTAAAAGGGTGCTTAACCCCGGTAGGAAGTTACCAAAATAGTTGAGGAGTCCCAGGAACGACCACAGCTCCGTGACGTTCTGTGGCCTGGGCGCGCTCCTGATAGCCTCTGTCTTGACGTCTGTGGGCCGAATGCCGTCCGCCGCGATCTTTCTCCCCAAAAACTCCACTTCTGTTACCATGAAGACGCATTTCAACCTCTTCAGCCGCAGCCCGACATGATCCAGTCGCCGGACGACCTCCTCCAGGTTTTGTAGGTGCTCGGCAGTGTCCCGATCCATGACCAATATGTCGTCCTGAAAGACCACCGTGTGTGGTACCGACTTGAGTAGGCTCTCCATGTTTCTCTGGAAGATCGCTGCAGCCAACCGAATTCCAAATGGGCATCTGTTGTAGATGAAGAGTCCCTTGTGCGTGTTGATGCAGGTGAGGCCCTTCGAAGACTCCTCCAGCTCCTGCGTCATGTAGGCCGAAGTCAGGTCGAGCTTGGTGAACGTCTTGCCTCCTGCCAGCGTCGCAAAAAGGTCGTCTGCCTTAAGTTGCGGATATTGGTCCTCTAGCGAGAAACAATTAATAGTTACTTTATAATCGCCGCAAATCCTGACCGTGCCATCACTTTTGAGTACTGGAACAATCGGGCTGGCCCACTCGCTGAATTCCACTGGGGAGATGATGCCCTCGCATTGCAGCCTGTCCAGCTCGATTTCCACTCTCACCCTCATCATGTGAGGTACCGCTCACGCCTTGTGGTGAATGGGTCTTGCCTCTGGGACCAACTGGATCCGCACCTTCGCCCCGGAAAAGTTTCCAATGCCTGGTTCAAAAAGGGAAGGAAATTTGTGAAGAACCTGGGTACATGAGGCCTCATCGACATGTGATAGCGCTCAGATGTCATCCCAGTTTCAGCGGATTTTGCCCAGCCAGCTCCTTCCAAGCAGTGTGGGGCCATCGCCCAGGACAATCCAGAGTGGCAGTTCGTGCACCTTGACCTTGTAGGTGACCTTGACCATGGCGCTGCCCAGGACAGTGATAAGCTCTGGTGTACATTCTCAGTTTCATGTGGATGGGGCTCAGGGCTGGTCTGAATGCCTTGTTGCACCACAGTCTCTCAAACATCTTTTTACTCATGATGGATTGACTAGCGCCAGTGTCCAATTCCATGGCTACGGGTAAGCCATTCAATTTTATGTTTAGCATTATAGGTGGACATTTTGTCGAAAATGTGTGCACCCCATGTACTTCAGCATCTGCCTCCTCTCTCAGGCTCAGAATTGCTTTGATCCACCATGGACCGATCTTCCTCTGCCACGTGGTGGTTAGCAGGTTTTGCAGAGCTTGCAGCTCGTTTGCAAATTCGTTGGAGGTGCCGCATTGTTCCACAGCTCTTGCAAACATACCCTTTGAAACGACATGAATAGGCTGAATGGAAGCCTCCACAAAGCCAACAAGGTGTGAATTGCCTTACATTCATCCTTTGTTGGGGACTCTGAGTCATCTGGGTCACCTGAGGCCTGCTGGCAGTTGTAGACTCGTGGGTTCTGCCCTGTACATTTCTGCTCGCAGTTCCAGTGAATTTATGAACATTGCTAGCACTTGTGTGCTGAGAGATTTGTTTGGTGTTATCACTGGTGGTCATAAACGCCTGTGCTATTGCAATGGCCTTACTGAGGGTCGGTGTCTCTACAGTCACAAGTTTTCATACGATGGTCTCGTGGCCAATGCCCAGTACAAAAAAGTCTCTGAGCATTTGCTCCAGGTAGCCATCAAACTCACATTGTCCTGCAAGTCACCGAACCAGTGTACACAGCTCCTCATACAACTTATCTGTGGGTTTCACCAGAGCCAGAAGATTCTTCTTGAGGCTGTAGGTCGGTGTCCCGCAGACTGTGAGGAGGACCGCTCTCCTTTTTGCAGCGCTTCCTTCTCCGTCCAGCTCATTGGCTACAAAGTACTGGTCTAGCCGTTCGACATAGGCTTCCCAGTCCTCACCCTCCGAGAACTTCTCCAGGATGCCCACAGTTTGCTGTATCTTTGCGTTGGATTCGTATTCTCGTCGCCAGTTATTGTGTTCCTAACACAGATGAGGCTGCACACAGGGAGATTAAAGTAACAGTGACCTCAGTCTTTAATTAGACACTCCAGAGTGAGGAACAGGCCTTCGGGGCCGGCTTATATGCAGTGCTCCCAAGGGATGCTAGGATCCCTTGGGACTTCAGGGGATGAGCGGAACTTGAGAGTGCATGCTTTACAGATAAACAACAGTTAGAATGCAGGTACAACAAGTGATCAGGAAGGCTAATTGAATCTTGGCCTTTATTGCAAAGGGGATGGAGTATAAAAACAGGGAATTATTGCTACAGTTGTACAGGGTATTGATGAGGTTACACCTAGAATACTGCGTGCAGTTTGCTTTCCATATTTACGAAAGGATATACTTGCTTTGGAGGCAGTTCAGAGAAGGTTCACAAGGATGACTCCAGAGATGAGGGGGTTGACTTATGAGGAAAGGTTGAGTAAGTTGGGCCTCTACTCATTGGAATTCAGAAGAATGTGAGGTGGTCTTATCGAAACGTATAAGATTATGAGGGGGCTTGACAAGGTGGATGCAGAGAGGATGTTTCCACTAATAGGGGAGACTAGAACTAGGGGTCATCAGCTTAGAATAAGGGGTCGCCCATTTAAAACTGAGATGAGGAGAAATTTCTTCTCTCAGAGGGTTGTGGATCTGTGGAATTCGCTGCCTCTGAGAGCTGTGGAAGCTGGGACATTGAATAAATTTAAGATAGAAATAGACAGTTTCTTAAAACGATAAGGGGATAAGGGATTATGGGGAGCGGGCAGGGAAGTGGAGCTGAATCCATGATCAGATCAGCCATGATCGTATTGAATGGCGGAGCAAGTTCGAGGGGCCGTATGGCTTACTCCTGCTCCTATTTCTTATGTTATTGACCACTCGCCAGAGGGAATCGTTTTTCTCTACTCTTATCAAAATTTCTCACTATGATGAAAACCTCTATTAGGTCACCTCTTAGCCTTTCTTGTTCCAAGGAAAACAGTCCTACCTTTTTCAACCTCTCCTCATAACTGAAGTCCTTCATCCCTGGTAATATTCAGGTAAATCTCCTCTGAACCCTTTCTAATGACTTTACAATCTTCATGACATGTGGTGCCCAGAAATGTCCACAATACTCCAGCTCCATATTGATTGGACAAATCCAATTGGTCAGGGTAGCCTTGAGGAAGAGTTCCTACAGTGCATAAGGGATGGGTTCCTTGAGCAGTATGTAACGGAACCAACCAGGGGGCAGGCTTTCTTAGATCTGGTCCTGTGTAATGAGACAGGATTAATAAACAACCTCCAAGTAAAGGGTCCCCTCGGAATCAGTGACCATAGCATGATTGAATTTCAAATTCAGATGGAGGGTGAGAAAGTTGGATCTCTAACCAGCGTACTAAGCTTAAATAAAGGAGACTATGAAGGTATGAGGGCAGAGTTGGCTAAAGTGGACTGGGAAAATAGATTAAAGTGTTGGACGGTTGATGAACAGTGGTGTACATTTAAGGAGATATTTCACAACTCTCAAGAAAAATATATTCCAGTGAGAAGGAAAGGGTGTAAGAGAAAAGATAGCCATCTGTGGCTAACTAAAGAAATAAAGGACGGTATCCAATTAAAAACAAGGGCATACAAAGTGGCCAAAATTAGTAGGAGGATAGAAGATTGGGAAGCTTTTAAAAGCCAGTAAAGAACGACTAAAAAAATGATTAAGAAAGGGAAGATAGACTATGAAACCAAACTAGCACAAAATATAAAAACAGATAGCAAGAGTTTCTATAGGTATATAAAAAGGAAAAGAGTGGCTAAAGTAAATGTTGGTCCCTTAGAGGACAAGAACGGGGAATTAGTAATGGGGAACATGGAGATGGCAGAAACTCTGAACAAATATTTTGTATTAGTCTTTACGGTAGAGGACACTAACAATATTCCGACAATGGATAGTCTAGGGGTTATAGCGGGGGAGGAACTTAACACAATCACAATCACTGAGGAGGTGGTACTCAGTAAGACAATGGAACTAAAGGCAGATAAATCCCCTGGACCAATGGCTTGCATCCTAGGGTCTTAAGAGAAGTAGCGGCAGGGATTGTGGATGCATTAGTTGTAATTTACCAAAACTCCCTGGATTCTGGGGAGGTCCCAGCAGATTGGAAAACTGCAAATGTAATGCCCCTCTTTAATAAAAGAGGCAGACAAAAAGCAGGAAACTATAGACCAGTTAGCCTAACATCTGTGGTTGGGAAAATGTTGGAGTCCATTATTAAAGAAGCAGTAGCAGGACATTTGGAAAAACAAAATTTAGTCAGGCAAAGTCAGCATGGATTTATGAAGGGGAAGTCAGGTTTGACAAATTTGCTGGAGTTCTTTGAAGATGTAATGAACTGGGTGGATAAAAGGGAACCAGTGGATGTGGTGTATTTGGACTTCCAGAAGGCATTTGACAAGGTCCACATAAAAGGTTACTGCACAAGATAAAAGTTCACGGGGTTGGGGGTAATATATTAGCATTGATGGAGGATTGGCTAACTAATCGAAAACAGAGAGTCAGGATAAATGGTTCATTCTCTGGTTGGCAACCAGTAACTAGTGGGGTGCCGCAGGGATCAGTGCTGGGACCCCAACTATTTATAATTTATATAAACGACTTGGAAGAAAGGACTAAGTGTAACATAGCCAAGTTTGCTGACGATACAAAGATGGGAGGAAAAGCAATGTGTGAGGAGGACACAAAAAATCTGCAAAAGGTCATAGACAGGCTAAGTGAGTGGGCAAAAATTTGGCAGATGGAGTATAATGTTGGAAAGTGTGAGGTCATGCACTTTGGCAGAAAAAAATCAAAAAGCAAGTTATTATTTAAATGAAGAAAGATTGCAAAGTGCCGCAGTACAGCGGGACCTGAGGGTACTTGTGCATGAAACACAAAAGGATAGTGTTATGTATTGATGTGTGTATCGTCCTGGTACCTTAAATGTAATATAAGCACAATGGTACACCACAGAGGGCGCTGTGGTGGTAAACCTGGAAGTACCTGCAACAGGCACTATAAAAGGCTGATCACCACACCTGAGAGGCACTCTGGAGCTGAACAATAAAGGACGAAGGTCACAGCAGTTAGATTAACACCAGACCGTGTGGAGTCAGTGATTTGTGTGCTACATACACCACATTGGCGACAATGAAGCGGACAAACTCCACGCAGCCATGGCTACTCTGGGCTCGCTAAAGGATTTTACTGTGGGCAATGATTGGGAGGCCTTTACGGAAATGCTCGAGTACTACTTCACGGCAAACGACCTGACGGAGGACACGGACGCAATGATAAGCGTAAGGCGATATTGCTCTCCAGTTGTGGAGGTGAGGTTTACTGTTTCATCAGGGATTTGCTGGCACCCGGGAGCGCCAGGAACAAGTCATACGAGAAGCTGACTGAACTCATTCGTGACCAGTTGAAACCGAAGGAGAGCATCCTCACGGCCAGACACAAATTTTACCATCACTGCAGACCTGAGGGCCAGGATGTCACCAAATATGCTGCGAACCTCAGGAGACTCGCGGCGCCATGTGATTTTGGCGCACACCTTGACGAGACGTTACGGGACGTTTTCATTATGGGGATTGGCCACGAGGGTCTCCTTCACAAGCTGTTAGCCACGGAACCCACAGTCATTCTGACAAAGGCCATCACCATCAGCAGGGCACATATGATCTCGACTTGCAGCACCAAGCAAATAATCCACACAGTCTCGAACCCGGCTGGCACTGTCCACAGGATAGCGCCCACCACGGACAAAACTGCAGAACGTGGCTCTGCCCGGGGCAGAGAGCACGGACCTTGGGGTCCTGGAACTCAGAGTCCGCTGAGGGGGGCCAATCAAGCAGCACCATGCTGGCGTTGTGGAGGAAGCCATGGGGCTCACCAGTGCAGATTTGCGGAGTACACGTGCAATACCTGCCACACGAAAGGCCACCTTCAGCGTATGTGTAAAAGAAATCGGACTCACCATGTAGCTGAGGAGATGGGGGATTATCCACCATCCAGCGAAGAACAGGCAGAAGATGATGAGGTGTTGGGACTGTACACGTGTACTGACGATTCGCCCCCAGTGATAAGGGAAGTAAAAATCAACGGAGTCCCTGTGAGTATGGAAGTGGATACGGGCTCGGGTCGATCGTTGATGAATCGGAGAACTTTTGATAAACTGTGGATTAACCCAGCTGCACGACCCAAGCTGGTCCCGGTCACGGCGAAGCTGCGTACCTACACCAGGGAACTAATACCTGTTCTTGGCAGAGCGATGGTGCAGGTATCCCATGGGGACGAGACGCACGGTTTACCATTGCAGGCGATGGGCCAACACTCCTCGGCCGGAGGTGGATGGGGACAGTCCGTGGGAGCTGGGAAGACTTTACCACTCCACAGGCTGCTGCTCCCTGGGGTGCTGCCGTGCCCTGGGTTCCCAGAGAGCAGCACCGACCGAGCTGGAGCTGCAGCCTCAATCCACCCACAGGCAAGCCCCAGGCCCGGACCTTAAGCCACAGAGATCCTGCAGCCTCAGCCCCCACAGGCAAGCAGCCCTGCAGAGAGGGGCCTAGTGTGGGGGGGGTGGTGAGCCGGCGGGGCGCTGCGGGCAGGGTGCGAGGGATCCAGGATGGCCGGCGGATCGGAGGGGCCCACGCAGAGGGAGAGTCGGGCGGCGGCAGCAGCTGGAGGTCGGCGGCCACGGCGGCCGCAGGGGAGGCCGCTACGGAGACCGCGGGGGAGGCGGCAAGTGCGGCCGCTGGAGAGGCCACGACAGCCGCAGGGGAGGCAGCTACAGTGGCCGCCGGAGAAGCGGCTACGGTGGCCACCGGAGAAGCGACGACGACGGCCGCAGGAGAGGCAGCAAGTCAGGTGGCAGCGGAGGGGAGCAAAGGCTGTGGTGGCGGAGGGCATCCGGAGTGGCGGAGAGAGAGATGGCGGCGGCCTCGTGTCCAGAGCAGCAGAGTATCAAAGATGGCGGCGCCCAAGGAGAAGCCTCGTAGAATCCTCCTGCATCAAAGATGGCGCCTTAAAAAGGAAATACACCTGGGAGTCTTAAAAGGGCCTTACCATATGGTGGTCCCCACAAAGGACTTCTGTAAGGCAGAGCGAGTCTAAAATGAGTTATGTTAATGTGAGATGGCGGATTTATAATAATTAATATTTTAATACTGAATGACCACTGTATTTTTGTAAAATAATGAATATGAAGTACAATTAATGATAAGAGCTAACAAGGAAATCAGGGATCTGTTACCAGTCAATAACTCGTTAATGTACCAGCTAACATGTACCATACTAACACACTGTCTATGCCTACCTGCCTTTTGTTGGACAAACAAGGTCGAGATCCCCGGCAACGGCTTCGGGACTGCGGGGGGGAAGTGAGATGTTATGTATTGATGTGTGTATCGTCGTCCTGCGTCCTGGTGGGGGGGGGTGGGAAAGTGTGATGTTATGTATTGATGTGTGTATCATCCTGGTACCTTAAATGTAATATAAGCACAATGGTACACCACAGAGGGCGCTGTGGTGGGAAACCTGAAAGTACCTGCAACAGGCAATATAAAAGGCTGACCACCGCACCTGAGAGGCACTCTAAGGCTGTTCAATAAAGGACGAAGGTCACAGCAGTTAGATTAACACCAGACCGTGTGGAGTCAGTGATTTGTGTGCTACATACACCACAGGTCATAAATCAGGTGTTAAAAGTTATTTTTGCACAAGGCCTCTAGGGATTCAGCACAATTGATAATCTTAAATGTAATATCCAACATCAATGGCTGAAAATTACTGTTTACACCATTTCTCCAGGAATATTGCTAATCTCCCTCCGAAATTATAACAGGAGATCTGGACAACCACTGTGGAAATTCAGGACCAATATCTTTAATGATTTGCCACATTCAATAGCACTAGGTGTGCTTTGAATGACCATCTCTGACCTGAAATGGTTACTGTGTTTGTATTGAACTTTGGGACTGATCACATGGTGCACAGTGGTCTTTTCTGGGCCTGCGCATTCCTATTTCCTTTGACTCCTTGGGGCATATATTTTCTTCTGTTTAGTGTCAGCAAAAGTTAATGGACACCTACTTTCTACTCAAACCAATTCTTTGCAAACATGAGAGAACAGAGAAGAATATATCTATTTATAGTCTTACCTATTTGTATTGGATCTGATGAGGAAAATAGGCTGTAAGCCCCTTGTAATCGATGGTGCCCATATGAATGATTATGTACCAACTAAAGATCACACTCACGCATGCTGTCCTATCCAGTGTAACAAGACCTGAGCTGGAGGCTTCATTTTACACGATCTCATTTTGTCTCAATCGATAATGAGATTTAAATCTGTTCATTCTATAACACAGAGGACAGACTTCCATATCAGTGATATCTTGAGATGTGAAGAGAGACAGATTCAACCACCTCGAAAAAATTGATACAAATGGCAAACCAATGTCAGAAGAACAGCTAAATGAAAATGTACAAGGCATAAAAATCATATTGTTTTCGGAGAGAAATGTAGTTTCCAGCCACAAAGTCAATGTGTGAGATTAGACAATCGAATATTATTGACCCTTATTAAAATAAGCAAATGATTTAGGATAGAAAATTGTGACAGACGAAAATCTGTTAATCAATCATTTCAGTTCCTTAGCTTTTGCACTTTTCTTTTTGTTTTGTCAGACAGCATAATAGGGTGCAGCCAGATACACCTGTAACAAGTTCATACTACTGAAAGGATAAAAGAACCCAGCAACAGAGCTATGGCGGTCAATACAGCAAGAGTGCTCCACCGGATCCTCAAGGAAGCATTCGGCCTCCCCCCCCACCCCACCCGCCCCGATCAGCAGCCTCCCTGTCCCACCATGCCCAGCCTCGATTGCTGACCTTCCCCCAGCCCTCCCGATCGTGGGCCTCTTTCCCCAATCTCCCGATCGCAGGGGACCATCCCCAAGCATCCCCAGCTGCGGCCTCCTGCTGTTGGTGTTCACTCCCGCCTAGCCATTTGGCCGGCTGCCGGGTGGGAAACTGAGCTAAAAAATGATAATGAGATCCTGCCGTTAAGTTCGGCAGGACCTACGTATCCCCAGCCTTGCTGGGTTCTTCGGCCTCACTCACACCCTTCCCGTAAATAGCGGGGCCACTGTATGTGAAGCATCTCACTGGTATTCTGACTTAACTTTTTGGATCCGTACCAAAATCTGCATCAACTTTTAACATAAATATGGGACTTTGAGCTTACAAACTAGTGGCTACTTTGGTGCTGCAACAGTTCCAATCCCTTGCACAGAGAGGATTGAACCATATGTGCCAGTAAACCAGCAAAGACTGACCAACTGCTTAAAACAAAATCTGACACTTTATGAACACCCTGACCTGTGAGAACAAACAGCGACATGGGCTTCATTTCTTCCCTTGTATGGGAGGCAGGGGTAGGAAACATAAGTGTTTGAAAGGCCGAAGGGGTAATACAAATGTTGAAAGCACAAAATTGATGCTGCAATTGTGAGAAGGGAGGAGGGGCTTGCTCCCCCAGAAAAAAATAACTTTTACACTAAAAATGATGAATTCCGGTTAATTTTAAATGCTTTTATACTTTAGAAACATAGAAAATAGGTGCAGGAGTAGGCCATTCGGCCCTTCAAGCCTGCACCACCATTCCATAAGATCATTGCTAATAATGGGAAAAAAAATTCACTAAAAAAAATTAAAAACAGACCTCACGTAATTAAAATTAATAGAAATTGAAGTTAATAAATGCCTGAGAAAAAAACATTTTTCTGATTTTTAAAAAAGTTTTGTAATTCGGGTTAAAAATAAACTTACCTTAGTGGGCAGAGTTTTTAACAATAAAATGTGTTTATTTAATTTAATTTTATTATATTTGTGAACATAAGAACATAAGAATTAGGAATAGGAGTAGACCATCTAGCCTCTCGAGCCTGCTCCACCATTCAACAAGATCATGGCTGATCTGGCCGTGGACTCAGCTCCACTTACCCGCCCGCTCCCCGTAACCCTTAATTCCCTTATTGGTTAAAAATCTATCTATCTGTGACTTGAATACATTCAATGAGCTAGCCTCAACTGCTTCCTTGGGCAGAGAATTCCACAGATTCACAACCCTCTGGAAGAAGAAATTCCTTCTCAACTTGGTTTTAAATTGGCTCCCTGGTATTTTGAGGCTGTGCCCCCTAGTTCTAGTCTCCCCGACCAGTGGAAACAACCTCTCTGTCTCTATCTTGTCTATCCCTTTCATTATTTTAAATGTTTCGATAAGATCACCCCTCATCCTTCTGAACTCCAACGAGTAAAGACCCAGTCTACTCAATCTATCATCATAAGGTAATCCACTCATCTCCGGAATCAGCCTAGTGAATCGTCTCTGTAAGCTAGTATATCCTACCTAAAGTAAGGTGATCAAAACTGCACGCAGTACTCCAGGTGCGGCCTCACCAATACCCTATACAGTTGCAGCAGGACCTCCCTGCTTTTGTACTGCATCCCTCTCGCAATGAAGGCCAACATTCCATTCGCCTTCCTGATTACCAATGTTCTAGGGGGAGTGTTTGCTAGTGCTGTTGGGGAGGATTTAAACTAATATGGCAGGGGGATGGGAACCAATGCAGGGAGACAGAGGGAAACAAAAAGGAGGCAAAAGCAAAAGACAGAAAGGAGATGAGGAAAAGTGGAGGGCGGAGAAACCCAAGGCAAAGAACAAAAAGGGCCATTGTACAGCAAAATTCTAAAAGGACAAAGGGTGTTAAAAAAACAAGCCTGAAGGCTTTGTGTCTTAATACAAGGAGTATCCGCAATAGGTGGATGAATTAACTGTGCAAATAGATGTTAACAAATATGATGTGATTGGGATTACGGAGATGTGGCTGCAGGATGATCTGGGCTGGGAACGCAACATCCAGGGGTATTCAACATTCAGGAAAGATAGAATAAAAGGAAAAGGAGGTGGGGTAGCATTGCTGGTTAAGGAGGAGATTAAGGCAATAATTAGGAAGGACATTAGCTTGGATGTGGAATCTATATGGGTAGAGCTGCAGAACACCAAAGGGCAAAAAACGTTAGTGGGAGTTGTGTACAGACCTCCAAACAGTAGTAGTGATGTTGGGGAGGGCATCAAACAGGAAATTAGGGGTGCATGCAATAAAGGTGCAGCAGTTATAATGGGTGACTTTAATATGCACATAGATTGGGTTAACCAAACTGGAAGCAATACGGTGGAGGAGGATTTCCTGGAGTGCATAAGGGATGGTTTTTTAGACCAATATGTCGAGGAACCAACTAGGGGGGAGCCCTTTAGACTGGGTGTTGTGTAATGAGAGAGGATTAATTAGCAATCTCGTTGTGCGAGGCCCCTTGGGGAAGAGTGACCATAATATGGTGGAATTCTGCATTAGGATGGAGAATGAAACAGTTAATTCAGAGACCATGGTCCAGAACTTAAAGAAGGCAAACTTTGAAGGTATGAGGCATGAATTTGTTAGGATAGATTGGCGAATGATACTTAAGGGGTTGACTGTGGATGGGCAATGGCAGACATTTAGAGACCGCATGGATGAACTACAACAATTGTACATTCCTGTCTGGCGTAAAAATAAAAAAGGGAAGGTGGCTCAACCGTGGCTATCAAGGGAAATCAGGGATAGTATTAAAGCCAAGGAAGTGGCATACAAATTGGCCAGAAATAGCAGCGAACCCGGGGACTGGGAGAAATTTAGAACTCAGCAGAGGAGGACAAAGGGTTTGATTAGAGCAGGGAAAATGGAGTATGAGAAGAAGCTTGCAGGGAACATTAAGACGGATTACAAAAGTTTCTATAGATATGTAAAGAGAAAAAGGTTAGTAAAGACAAATGTAGGTCCCCTGCAGTCAGAATCAGGGGAAGTCATAACGGGGAACAAAGAAATGGCGGACCAATTGAACAAGTACTTTGGTTCGGTATTCACTAAGGAGGACACAAACAACCTTCCGGATATAAAAGGGGTCGGAGGGTCTAGTAAGGAGGAGGAACTGAGGGTAATCCTTATTAGTCGGGAAATTGTGTTGGGGAAATTGGTGGGATTGAAGGCCGATAAATCCCCAGGGCCTGATGGACTGCATCCCAGAGTATTTAAGGAGGTGGCCTTGGAAATAGTGAATGCATTGACAGTCATTTTCCAACATTCCATTGACTCTGGATCAGTTCCTATGGAGTGGAGGGTAGCCAATGTAACCCCACTTTTTAAAAATGAGGGAGAGAGATAACAGGGAATTATAGACCGGTCAGCCTGACATCGGTAGTGGGTAAAATGATGAAATCAATTATTAAGGATGTCATAGCAGTGCATTTGGAAAGAGGTGACATGATAGGTCCAAGTCAGCATGGATTTGTGAAAGGGAAATCATGCTTGACAAATCTTCTGGAATTTTTGAGGATGTTTCCATTAGAGTGGACAAGGGAGAACCAGTTGATGTGGTATATTTTGACTTTCAGAAGGCTTTCGACAAGGTCCCACACAAGAGCTTAATGTGCAAAGTTAAAACACATGGGATTGGGGGTAGTGTGCTGACGTGGATTGAGAACTGGTTGTCAGACAGGAAGCAAAGAGTAGGAGTAAATGGGTCCTTTTCAGAATGGCAGGCAGTGACTAGTGGGGTAGCGCAAGGTTCTGTGCTGGGGCCCCAGCTGTTTACATTGTACATTAATGATTTAGATGAGGGGATTAAATGTAGTATCTCCAAATTTGTGGATGACACTAAGTTGGGTGGCAGTGTGAGCTGCGAGGAGGATGCTATGAGGCTGCAGAGCGACTTGGATAGTTCGGGTGAGTGGGCAAATGCATGGCAGATGAAGTATAATGTGGATAAATGTGAGGTTATCCACTTTGGTGGTAAAAACAGAGAGACAGACTATTATCTGAATGGTGACAGATTAGGAAAAGGGGAGGTGCAAAGAGACCTGGGTGTCATGGTACATCTGTCATTGAAGGTTGGCATGCAGGTACAGCAGGCGGTTAAGAAAGCAAATGGCATGTTGGCCTTCATAGCGAGGGGATTTGAGTACAGGGGCAGGGAGGTGTTGCTACAGTTGTACAGGGCCTTGGTGAGGCCACACCTGGAGTATTGTGTACAGTTTTGATCTCCTAACCTCAGGAAGGACATTCTTGCTATTGAGGGAGTGCAGCGAAGGTTCACCAGACTGATTCCCGGAATGGCGGGACTGACCTATCAAGAAAGACTGGATCAACTGGGCTTGTATTCACTGGAGTTCAGAAGAATGAGAGGGGACCTCATAGAAACGTTTAAAATTCTGACGGGGTTAGATAGGTTAGATGCAGGAAGAATGTTCCCAATGTTGGGGAAGTCCAGAACCAGGGGACACAGTCTAAGGATAAGGGGTAAGCCATTTAGGACCGAGATGAGGAGGAACTTCTTCACCCAGAGAGTGGTGAATCTGTGGAATTCTCTACCACAGAAAGTTGTTGAGGCCAATTCACTAAATATATTCAAAAAGGAGTTAGATGAAGTCCTTACTACTAGGGGGATCAAGGGGTATGGCGAGAAAACAGGAATGGGGTCCTGAAGTTGCATGTTCAGCCATGAACTCATTGAATGGCGGTGCAGGCTAGAAGGGCCAAATGGCCTACTCCTGCACCTATTTTCTATGTTTCTATGTTTCTATTACCTGCTGCACCTGCAAACTAACTTTTTGCGATTCATGCACAAGGACCCCTCGGTCCCTCTGCACCGCAGCATGTTGTAATTTCTCCCCATTCAAATAATATTCCCTTTTACTGTTTTTTTTCCCAAGGTGGATGACCTCACACTTTCCGACATTGTATTCCATCTGCCAAACCTTAGCCCATTCGCTTAACCTATCTCAATCTCTTTGCAGCCTCTCTGTGTTCTCTACACAACCCGTTTTCCCACTAATCTTTGTGTCATCTGCAAATTTTGTTACACTACACTCTGTCCCCTCTTCCAGGTCATCTATGTATGTTGTAAACAGTTGTAGTCCCAGCACCGATCCCTGTGGCACACCACTAACCACCGATTTCCAACCCGAAAAGGACCCATTTATCCTGACTCTCTGCTTTCTGTTAGTCAGCCAATTCTCGATCCATGCTAATACATTTCCTCTGACTCATGATTTCCCCTTCATGAATCCATGCTGCGTCTGCTTGATTGCACTATTCCTATCTAGATGTCCCGCTATTTCTTCCTTAATGATAGTTTCAAGCATTTTCCCCACTACAGATGTTAAACTAACCGGCCTATAGTTACCTGCCTTTTGTCTGCCCCCTTTTTTAAACAGAGGCGTTACATTAGCTGCTTTCCAATCCGCTGGTACCACCCCAGAGCCCAGAGAATGTTGGTAGATTATAACGAATGCATCTGCTATAACTTCCGCCATCTCTTTTAATACCCTGGGATGCATTTCATCAGGACCAGGGGACTTGTCTGCCTTGAGTTCCATTAGTCTGTCCAGCACTACCCCCCAAGTGATAGTGATTGTCTCAAGGTCCTCCCTTCCCACATTCCTGTGACCAGCAATTTTTGGCATGGTTTTTGTGTCTTCCACTGTGAAGACCGAAGCAAAATAATTGTTTAAGGTCTCAGCCATTTCCACATTTCCCATTATTAAATACCCCTTCTCATCTTCTAAGGGACCAACATTTACTTTCGTCACTCTTTTCCGTTTTATATATCTGTAAAAGCTTTTACTATCTGTTTTTATGTTTTGCGCAAGTTTACCTTCGTAATCTATCTTTCCTTTCTTTATTGCTTTCTTAGTCATTCTTTGCTGTTGTTTAAAATTTTCCCAATCTTCTATTTTCCCACTAACCTTGGCCACCTTATACGCATTGGTTTTTAATTTGATACTCTCCTTTACTTCCTTGGTTATCCACGGCTGGTTATCCCTTCTCTTTCCGCCCTTCTTTTTCACTGGAATATATTTTTGTTGAGCACGATGAAAGAGCTGCTTAAAAGTCCTCCACTGTTCCTCAATTGTGCCACCATTAGTCTGTGTTTCCAGTCTACTTTAGCCAACTCTGCCCTCATCCCACTGTAGTCCCCTTTGTTTAAGCATAGTACGCTCATTTGAGACACTACTTCCTCACCCTCAATCTGTTTTCCAAATTCAACCATACTGTGATCACTCATTCCGAGAGGATCTTTTACTCGGAGATCGTTTATTATTCCTGTCTCATTACAGAGGACCAGATCTAAGATCGCTTGCTCCCTTGTAGGTTCTGTAACATACTGTTCTAAGAAACAATCCCGTATGCATTCTATGAATGCCTCATCAAGGCTACCCCGTGCGATTTGATTTGACCAATCGATATGTAGGTTAAAATCCCCCATGATTACTGCCGTTCCTTTTTCACATGCCTCCATTATTCCCTTGATTATTGCCCGCCCCACCGTGAAGTTATTATTTGGGGGTCTATAAACTACGCCCACCAGTGACTTTTTCCCCTTACTATCTCTAATCTCCACCCACAACGATTCAACATTTTGTTCATTTTGTTTTTAAAAGTAGGCTATGTGCCTGCTTTTTCATGCGCAAGAATTTCAAGCATATTTGCTGGGCAAGGTATGGGTAAATACCACAATCTTGCCCAAGTAAATGTGTTCGCTCCCGAGATGCAGAACATGACAGATCGGAAAAAACGGTTTTCAGCGCATGCGCATTGTGTGCTGAAAACCGGCTTTTCCGATGTCTTCCCGGGTCCATAGAAACTTCGTACGGACCGAGGGAGGCCGGGATTTCCAAGCCATAATGTTGTAAAGGTTATTGTGCTTTTTATTATATGTCTTGGCCACTATTAAGACTGGCTTTAAGATGTTTCCATTAAATAATCAGGATTAAGACAAAATAGCGAGGTACCATAATAACATTCGGATGATCTGTAATTGAGCAAGTAATTGGCTCTCATGCTGGGTAGGGCAGATTGCAGTTGGCACAGTTTCAGAAATAATAAAAATAACTGGCACCAGAAACGCAACTGTAAATACTATCGTGCCAACAAAATATGAGTTTAAGGCCAAGTGTCATGGTAAATCATAAGATTGATGAGATATGAAAATTCTTGCATGAAATATTTAATCAGGTTTGTCCACTTTTGTGCTGAACAGACTGTCCAATAGACTTTAGAAAAAAACATTTTAATAGATGCCATCTGGCAGAATAAAGTTTAAAATGTCTAGAATTTCAAGATGGTAATAAAATACAGGCGCATGGATGTTAGTAGGTTTTGGGCAAGGCTTTGTTTCTATCTGTTTCCTTTTCTGACAGCTGAGGGTCCTCGGACGGTCTCATGATTACTACTGGGAAGGATGATATAAATGCCCTATATTCAGACTTTTGGTAATTTTACTGGCTTGGTCACTACGATCATCATGCTGCATATATGGATATAAATTTAGCATCATAGTTTACTGCAACTATACTAAATTGCTTGATACAGGCAAATATTAAGAGGAATAATCTATTAACTCTAGTTCCCCCATTGCAAAAACAGATTGATCTTCAGCAGACGTTTGGAAGTTCCAACTGGGATCCTCTGTTTTTTTCAAAACGAGTCAGTTCTATGAGGTAAATTTTCTGCATGCTATTCTCTTGTCATTTATTGTGAGGGGAACAAACCTGTTGGCCCAGAAATTCCACTTTTTCCTTCCCGCGAGCGTTTGACTCGATTTTACAGAAAAATACACACCTACCTGAAGCTGCTCACCCGCTCGAGATCCAGGTCCACAGGCCTCCTCTCCCTGCGCGTCGCAGCGCGTACTCGTAGAGATGTCCGCAGGAGTCACGTGGGCTGGACACCCAATCACAGGTAATGTCATGTATCTTACATTATTACATATAATTGTATCCTAACATGCTATACATGACTGTAATAAGATATGATCTGTAACCACCAGCATACCTTACCACCAGGGGTGCACTTGCAAGAGACAGGTATATAAGGACAGGTCTCAGGCAAGTGCAGCATTCCAGAGCTGTGAAATAAAGGTGCAGGTCCAGAGTGACCTTGACTTCACTACATGCCTCGTGTGAATCTGTACTGAGGGGATAGGACTTTACAGTGGCGACGGGTTACGGGATTACAGAATCCACAGAATGGCGAACAACGGATCAGATGAAAAGTACAATGCGGGAGACAATTGGGAGGACTTTATAGAAAGGCTCCAGCAAAACTTTGTAACCAAAGACTGGTTAGGCGACGATAAGGCAGACAAGAGAAGAGCCCATCTCTTGACCAGCTGTGGCTCGAAAACATACGCTTTAATGAAGGATCTGTTGGCACCCGGGAAACCAGCAAGCAAGTTGTTTGAAGAATTGAGCACACTGGTAAGAGACCACCTGAAGCCAGCGAGCAGCCTACACATGGCCAGACACAGGTTCTACAACTACAGACGCTGTGTGGGCCAGAGAATACCCGACTTCGTGGCTAGTTTATGTGAGTTCTCCGATGAACTGAGGAGAGAAATGCTGAGAGACTTTTTCATTGAAGGAGTAGGCCACGCAGGGACATTGGGAAAGCTCATAGAGACCAAGAACCTGACCTTAGAGGCAGCAGCACTGGTTGCACAGACATTCTTGGTAGGGGAAGAAGAAACGAGGTTGATTTACAATGCAGGTACGACAACTAACGAAATGTCGGAAGAAGAAGTTCACGGCACTAAACAAGCTGCTACCCCCACACACAGACAAAACCAGGAGAACAGGCTCTCGACAGCAGGCAGAAGCCATCAAGGGCCACAGGAACGGCCGTTCACACCTCATCAATGCACAATGCGAGCAATCAACTACAAACTGAGAGAAGCTCAAGAGAGATCAGCCAGACACAACTCATTCTTTGGAAACTCTTTGAACAATGGAACAGGTCTGTGCTGGAGGTATGGGGGTGGGCACTCGTCAAGGAGATGTCGATTTCAGCAAGGAGGCTGTTTGTAGAAATTGTGAATATACAGGGCAGTTGGCCCGCATGTGCAAATAAACGGCAGCTCGGCTGGTATACGAATCAGATGGGTCGGAAAGCGGACCAGAAGATTGTGGAACAGTACCCGGGACACCGGTGTACAGCGGGTCAACACGATCAATGGCCGCTGCTCCTACAACAGGACGCCTTCTATAATGATAAGAGTCCTACTCAACAGGATATTTGTCAACATGGAGCTGGATACGGGAGTGAGTCAATCTCTCATGGGCGCTCAACAATTTGAACAACTGTCGCCGCGTAAAAGAGACAGACCAAAACTCACAAGAATCGACACCACACTAAGGACCTATACCAAAGAAATCGTACCAGTCCTCGGCAGCGCCATGCTCTCTGTCACACAAAAAGGGACAGTGAACCGAATTCCCCGGTGGATTGTCCCCGGAGACCCCCCAGCACTGCTGGGGAGAAGCTGGCTGGCAAAACTAAACTGGAAATGGGATGATGTCCATGCCATGTCATTAGAGGAATGGACCTCCTGCTCAACAGTTATAAAGCGATTTGAACATCTCTTTCAGCCAGGTGTGGGCACTTTCAAAGGGGCCAATGTCAAAATCTACATCACAGAGGATGCTAGACCAGTCCATCACAAGGCCAGATGTGTACCTTATGTGATGAGGGAAAAGATTGAACACGAACTAGACAGGCTTCTGCGGGAAGGCATTATATCACCTGTGGAATTTAGCGACTGGGCAAGTCCCATCGTCCCAGTCATGAAGCCTGATGGATCCGTACGAATCTGTGGGGACTACAAATCTACCATAAACAGAGTCTCCCTACAGGACCAGTACCCGCTGCCCAGAGCGGAGGACTTATTTGCCACATTGGCTGGAGGTAAACTTTTCTCAAAATTAGATCTCACATCTGCGTATATGACGCAAGAATTGACCGAGGAATCCAAGCTACTCACCACCATCAACACACATCGAGGCCTTTTCATGTACAATCGATGCCCATTCGGCATCAGGTCGGCAGCTGCCATATTCCAGCGCAACATGGAGAGTCTGCTCAAGTCCATCCCGGGGACGGTTGTATTTCAAGACGACATACTTATCACGGGCAGGGACACTGACTCCCATCTCCGTAATTTGGAGGAAGTACTAAAGCGGTTGGATTGGGTAGGCCTACGAGTCAAGAAATCCAAGTGCCTGTTTCTCGCACCCAAGGTTGCATTTTTGGGCAGAAGGATTGCCACTGATGGAATCCGCCCAACAGAATCAAAAACAGAAGCAATTCGCCTGGCACCCAGGCCCCGGAATGTCTCAGAACTGCGCGCCTTTCTCGGGCTACTCAATTACTTTGGAAACTTTATGCGGAACTTAAGCATGCAGCTGGAGCCTCTCCACGCGCTACTCAGGAAGGGGTGCGATTGGTTTTGGGGGGACGCCCAGGAACGCGCCTTCAAGAAGGCACGCAACCTTCTGTGTTCCAACAGTGTTTTGACTTTCTTTAACCCAGGTAAAAAGCTAGTTCTCACATGCGATGCGTCAGCGTATGGGGTCGGGTGCGTTTTGCAACATGTCAACAGTGCGGGCAAATTACAACCCATAGCTTATGCCTCCAGGTCACTTTTGCGGGCGGAGCGCGGGTACGGAATGGTAGAGAAGGAGGCGCTCGCGTGTGTGTACAGTGTCAAAGAGATGCACCAATATCTTTTCGGGGCCAAGTTTGAGTTAGAAACCGACCACAAGTCCCTCACATCCCTTCTATCCGAGAGCAAGGCAATAAATGCCAACGCCTCGGCGCGAATTCAACGGTGGGCACTCATGCTGGCATCCTACGACTATACCATAAGGCACAGACCAGGCACAGACAACTGTGCCGACGCGCTCAGCAGGCTACCCCTGGCGACCACAGAAAGGTCTGATGAACAGGACTGTGAGATAGTCATGGCAATCAATGCCTTTGAGTCCACAGGTTCGCCCATGACGGCTCGCCAAATCAGAGCCTGGACGGCCAGCGACCCCACGTTATCCTTAGTAAAAAAATGTGTCCTAACCGGTGACTGGGCAGAGGCTCGCGATGCCTGCCCCGAGGAATGAAAACCCTTTCAAAGGCGCATGCATGAGCTATCACTACAAGCAGACTGCTTTATGTGGGGCAGCCGAGTAGTCATGCCTCTGCGAGGCAGAGAGGCATTTGTCCGGGAGCTCCACCGCGAGCACCCGGGGATCGTTCTCATGAAGGCCATAGCCAGATCCCACATCTGGTGGCCTGGTATTGACGCGGACTTGGAGCTCTGCGTCCGAAGGTGCACCATTTGTCCCCAACTCAGCAATGCCCCCAGGGAGGCTCCACTGAGCCCCTGGCCCTGGCCTACCAAACCGTGGTCGCGAATGCACGTAGACTATGCAGGCCCATTCATGGGCAAAATGTTCCTCGTAGTTGTAGATGCATTTTCAAAGTGGATCGAATGCACCATTTTAAACTCGAGCACAACCTCCACCACTGTGGAGAGCCTCGCAACCATGTTTGCAACGCACGGAATCCCTGATATATTGGTCAGTGACAATGGTCCGTGCTTCACCAGCGCAGAATTCCAAGACTTTATAATTGACCACGGCATAAATCACGTCAAGACGGCACTGTTCAAGCCGGCCTCCAACGGCCAGGCAGAGAGAGCAGTGCAAATCATTAAACAAGGCATTCTTAAAATCCAAGGTCCCATGCTGCAGGGTCGCCTGTCGCGACTGCTGCTGGCATACAGATCTCGTCTGCACTCACTGACTGGGATCCCCCCACGCAACTGTTGATGAAAAGGACTTTAAAAACAAGGCTCTCATTAATCCTCCCAGACATACACGAAATCGTTGAGGCAAAGCGCCGTAAGCTGACTGAGTACCATGACAGAAATTCGAGGGGGAGATGGAATGAGATAGGGGACAAAGTGTTTGTACTAAACTATGGCAGGAGTCCCAAATGGCTTGCAGGGCCAGTAACAGGCAAGGAAGGAAACAGGCTACTGGTAGTACAAATGGACAATGGCAAAACCTGCCGGAGGCATGTCGACCAAGTCAAAAGCAGATTTACCAACAACACTGCAGAACCAGAGGCAGACTACAATGTGGAACTCGCACCACACCTGGTGGACAGACAGAGGGAACAACCTGAGGAAAGGGCAACCCCAACAGACAGCCCAGGCGAGTCAACAACAATCACACCAATCGAAACAGACAGCCCAGGCGAGATACCAGCAACCACACCCGAAGAAAAACAGACACTAAGGCAAACAACTGAACCACAACTCAGACGCTTCACGCGAGAGCGTAGACCACCTGAGAGACTGAACCTATAAAGACAATAAGACCTTGGGGGAGGGTGATGTCATGTATCTTAACTTATTAAATATAACTGTATCTTAACATGCTATACATGACTGTAATAAGATATGACCTGTAACCACCAGCATACCTTACCACCAGGGGTGCACTTGCAAGAGACATGTATATAAGGACAGTCTCAGGCAAGTGCAGCATTCCAGAGCTGTGAAATAAAGGTACAGGTCCAGAGTGACCTTGACTTCACTACATGCCTCGTGTGAATCTGTACTGAGGGGACAGGGCTTTACAGGTTAGTATTTTCTCAACAGGAGATTCATAAGTTATGAATTTCCTATTACTATGAATGAGAAAACCCCCAAAATGCACAAACACTACATAAACCATTTAAAAAAAATCTCACACAATACACTGATAGAAATTAAAGTTGTTATACACGTTTTTTTAAAGAAAAAAAATTGGCGATTTTTAAAAAAGTTAGGGTTAGGGTTTAAAATAACATTACCTGAGTGGGCAGGGTTTTAACATAAATATGTTTTTTAAAACTTTATTTTAATCATGTTTTTTATAGGTTTTTAAACTCTTACGCCTGTAAAAGTAGGCTATGCACCTGCTTTTTCAGGCACAAGTTTTTGAGGACATTTGCCGGTCAAGATATGCTGCAATCTTGCCCGTACAAATGTTCTCGCTCCCGAGATATCTACGATCTGTCAAGCTCCAGCTTGACAGATCGGGAAAGCCGATTTTCAGCGCTTGCACATTGCGCGTTGAAAGCCGGCTTTTCTGATGCCTTCACGGGTCCGTAGAAACTTCGTGCGGGCCCGGGACATCGGAATTTCTACCCCATTAACTTTGCAGGGCACTATTCAGGAAGTACATGATTACATTGGATTAGATAGGATATACGGCGCAGAAACAGCCCATTCGGCTCAACCAATCCATGCCGGCGTTTATGCTCCACTCGAGCTTCCTCCCGTCTTTCCTCATCTAACTCTTATCAGCATATTCCCTTGTTCTTAATCTGCTTATCTAGCCTTCCTTTAAATGCATCAATACTATTTGCTTGAACCACTCTCTGTGGTAGTGAGTTCCACATTCTCACCACTCTCTGGGTAAAGAAGTTTCTTCTGAATTCCCTATTTAAGAACATAAGAAATAGGAGCAGGAGTAGGCCCTACGGCACCTCGAGCCTGCTCCACTATTCAATAAGATCATGGCTGATTATCGACCTCAACTCCACTTTCCCACTTGATCTCCATATTGCTTGATTCCCCTAGACTCCAAAAAATGATCTATCTCAGCCTTGAATATACTCAACGACTCAGCATCCACAGTCCTCTGGGGCAGAGAATTCCAAAGATTCACAATCCTTTGAGTGAAGAAATTGATCCTTATCTCTGTCTTAAATAGCCTACCCCTTATCCTGAGACTGTGCCCCCTAGTTCTAGACAGGGGAAACAACCTCTCAGCATCTACCCTGTCAATCCCCTTCAGAATCTTAAATGTTTCAATATCTTCTCCCATTCTTCTAAACTCCAGAGAGTATAGCCCATTTTACACAATCTCTCATCATAAGACAGCCCTCTTATCCCAAGAATTAACCTAGTGAACCATGTTGTACCAGCTCCAAGGCAAGTATATCTTTCCTTAGATAAGGAGACCAAAACTGTGCACAGTACTCCAGGTGTGCTCTCACTAAGGCCCTGTACAATTGTAGCAAGATTTTCTTCCTCTTATACTCCAACTCCCTTGCAATAAAAGACAACATGCCATTTGCCTTCCTTATTGCTTGCTGTACTTGCATGCTAGTTTTCTGTGTTTCTTGCACAAGGACACTCAAATCTCTCTGAACATCAACTTTTAAAAGTTTTTCATCATTTAAAAAATATTCTGTTTTTCTGTTTTTCCTTACAAAGTGAATAACCTCACATTTCAATACATTATACTCCATCTGCCACCTTACTGCCCACTCACTTAGGGGCCCAATTTAGTCGCCACTCATTTCTCAGCGGCCCCCGGGTGGCACCTACCTTTTTGCCATCCGCTGCCACCGGGTCCCGTTGGGAGCCACTTTTGGCTCCGTTGTGTGGGCGGCAGCGTCAGGCAGCGGCAGTCACCGGGCGGGAGCGGGAGTGAGCGGCCAGCATCATCAGTGTGCAGCAGTTGGAGGCTTCTCCACTCAGGTATCTTCAGAGGGCCTCCAATGCACATGCGGGAGACTTCGCGATTTTTTTTGTAGTTTTTGTCTTCCGACATGTCATCATTTCGGGGCTGTTTGAGGCTGATTGCTGTACTGCGCATGCACATAAAGGCAAACCACTTTATTCCACCCATGAGTGTGAGAGGGAAGAGGAGAGAGTAGGCATTGGAGAGGAGAGAGTTGGAGGTTGGAGAGGAGAAAGTTGGAAGTTGGAGAGGAAAGAATTGGAAGTAGACATAGACATAGAGACTAGGAGCAGTAGTAGGCCATTCGGCACTTCAAGCCTGCACCGCCATTCAATATGATCATGGCTGATCCTCTATCTCAACACCATATTCCCATTTTCTCCCCATACCCCTTGATGTCTTTTATGTCTAGAAATCTGTCTATCTCCTTCTTAAATATATTCAGTGACTTGGCCTCTACAGCCTTCTGTGGTACAGAATTCCACAGGTTCACCACCCTCTGAGTGAAGAAATTTCTCTTCATCTCAGTCCTAAATTTCTTGCTCCGTATCCTGAGACCGTGACCCCTTGTTCTAGACTTCCCAGCCAGGGGAAACATCCAGTCTGTCCAACCCCGTCAGAATTTTATACGTTTCAATGAGATCCCCTCTCATTCTTCTAAACTCAAGTGAATACAGGCTGAGTCGACCCAATCTCTCCTCAAACGACAGGCCTGCCATCCCAGGAATCAGTCTGGTGAACCTTCGCTGCACTCTCTCTATGGCAAGTATATCCTTTCTTAGGTAAGGAGACCAAAACTGCACACAATACTCCAGGTGTGGTCTCACCAAGCCCCTGTATAACTGTAGTAATACATCCTTGCTCCTGTACTCAAATCTTCTTGCAATGAAGGCCAACATACCATTTGCCTTCCTAATTGCTTGCTGCATCTGCATGTTTGCTTTCAATGACTGGTGTACAAGGACACCTAGGTCCCTCTGTACCTTGACACTTCCAAAGCTATCACCATTTAAATAATATTTTGTCTTTACGTTTTTCCTACCAAAGTGGATAACTTCACATTTATCCACGTTGCACGTTGGAGAGGAGAGAGCTGGAGGTTGGAGAGGACAGAGTTGGAGGTTGGAGAGGACAGAGTTGGAAGTTGCAGAGAGGGCAGTCGGAGAAATTGAAACACACAAACTGTTGAGCAGCCATTCGTTTCATCATTGACGATGCCAGCAATGAAGACCGGCAAAACCAGGCCCAGAGCTCCCTGGATTAATGAGGAGGAATTGGAGGAGCTAGTAACGGAGGTGGAGTGCAGGTACAAAGACCTCACTCGGGATGGTCCTGGCAAGCCTCCACCACCCCAATACTGATGCATTTGGAGGGAGATCGGTGAGATTGTGAGCACAATGGACAACGTTGAGCGGCATGGGAACCAATACCGGAAACGTTGGAACGATTTGCTGGTGGTAGCAAGAGTGAGTAAACATTTATTCATCTCCTCCTCTCCAACACTAAAAAGGTCATGCGCCAGATGTGTGTGGGGGGCATCAGCAAAGGGTCTAAAGGCTGCAACATTTCTTTGTGCAGAAGAAAAAGGCTTCGCAGGCCGCAAGCCTGCATGGGATAGGAGGGGGAACCAACAGAGGTGGTCAAATTGAGCAGGCTGGAGGAGCGTGCATTGGCATTGGCGAATGCCCGTCGCCAAACAACCACAAATGTTGATGCAGATCCGATGCCACAGCATGGTAAGATTATTCTAATCTCTGATGTGAGTGACGCTAATGGCATGAAAGGTCATGCAATGTTAAGACACTCGCGGTTTACCGCACACTATGTTGGCCATTAATGTTGTGCCCATGTAGAGATCGAACTCCTTGCCGGCAGAATGTGAGATGGCATGCTGACATCTCAGCTTGACCAGCAACGCACCCCCTCCCCCACCCCAATTCCCACCCTCCCCGCCACAAACTGAAATGTCGTCCTCTACTTGCAGATGATGACTTAGACAGCATGGATCGGCACACCATCGACCTCTGGCCTTCAGAGAAGCCATCAGATTCCAACATTTCCCACGCCAAAGTCGCCCCCAGCCTTAGACAGTGGATCCCTTTTCCAGCCTCCCTCCCCAGATCACCCATTCCCACTGCTCTCACCTCCGCCACCCTGAGCCACGAAGAAGAGGAGAGAGAGGAGGGAGAAGGGCCCGTCTTTGAGCCCTTGAGCTCCAGGAGCAGGAACAGGATGACAGCAGCCTCCTGCCATGTGTCAGCAGAACCTCGGCGTCAGCATCCGAGTTCCTGGGGTTTGGAATGGACTCCACACGGGCAAGCTCAACCAAGCGCAGAGGCTGTTGCACGAAGGCAAGCAAGGCGCCAGAACGCACCAGCAGCGATCGTGCACCTGAGGATCCACCACGGCGCTCTGCAATTCTGGAGATGGTACAGCTATCATGGACAAGCATGCAGGTAGGTCATGATATGTTCCAGACCATGACTGGGATAGCTGCCAGCATGGCCACCTTCACCCAGCAGCATGATAACAAGATGGACCGGCTCATCACTGTGTTGGAGCACACAACCGAGAGCGTTGAGGCGATGAGGCAAGAGATGGCTTCTGGACGCGAAGTGCAAGCCCCCGAGCCCACACCCTCAAGTCAGACAGATCCGGAGGAGCAAGAGATCTTGCCGCCTTTGGTCTTGCCCCCTGCCTTCTCACCAAGATGCACATGTCTGCAGACATCCTGCTGCCCTCCTGCACAAGCTCGTCAACCAGAGGCAGTGAGGGGCAGGGGAGCAGGACGCTGTGGTGTAGGCGGGGCGAGGAAGAGGAGCTTGGGTTTCAAGGAGGGGAAGAGAGGTGGTGGTGCCTGATGGAGGGGTGGGTGCTGGTGGTGTAAATGTTTGTAAATGTAATAATTTTATGTAATCCTTGTTATTGTGCACTTGTAATTACACTCACATTGTTGATCCTCTCTTGTTGAGTGTCTGATTTTAATGTTATGTGTGGTGCCTTGTGAGAAACACACATCTGTCCCTCAGGTCATCTGCTTTATCAGAAATATCTTCCCATTCACTGTATAATGGGCAAGGTCATCAGGCCATCGCAACACGCTTTATGTGCTGTGAGGGTTATTCGATGTGTCAGATTAATTATATCTCTCAGAATAGACTTATGTCCGTCACCACAACAAGGCATGCTGGGTACAGGTATTTGTGATGAATCAGAACAGATTTTATGAAGTAGTTCCTTGCAGTACAAAGAAAGATACATTAACAAAGTGATAGTGACAGTCTAATCGTTGAAACCTCAACGGTAGGCCACTGATTCACCACGGCGCTTGTCTCTTGCTGTGTTCTATTGATAGTAGTCCTTCCTCAGTTTGGTCTGTAATCGTGCTGCCCCTAAAGTCAAATAGCTTTAAATTTATACCCTTTTCCTCCCATACAAATGTTGTCAGAGTCTGCAGCTGTCTCAGGCTTACAATAGATCATTCTAACCCTAAGCCTCTCACCCTCTATGTTTATATGTAGTTCCCTGAGAACTTCTTGAAGGACTATGTCACAGAATTAATTAATCAGCCTAGCTGGACAAAATGTGACTTTTCACTTATTCATAATTATTTTGCCTTTGCCTTTGAGCTTCTCAATGAAAGTCTTTCAGCAAGATCAAAGAAAAAAGTTTCCATCAGCCTAGACACATTTCAGTCGCTTTTATCACATCCAAATTAAACATGACCACAGCAATAAAGTAAAGCAACATCCACCTAACTTTTTTCCCTCAGTCCCACTGATGATGGTCCAGCACCTGCACCATAGCCGCGATGTGCAGCACTGCAGCACTCGGAGCCCTTCTCCCTGCCGCCCGACTCACTGCCAGCTCAGACCTGCTTTTTGCCAGCGGTCCTTCTGGCAGGCAGCAGGTCGATCTGAGGCCAGCATCCCTCACCAAAATGGCCGATTTGGAGCATCCGGCATGGGCGGGCAACATGACATCATGACGGCGGATCCCGCACGACCAATCTCACATCGGGCGGAACCTGGACGGCAGATGGTCAGTTACAGAGGAATCGCCCAGAAAACATACATTTGCAGCGGATCCTCGGTAGCTGCGGAAGCAACCTGCACCAAATTCGATCGCTTAGAATTTCTATATCCCTTTGCAGACTCTTTGTGTTCTCCTCACAGTTTACTGTCCCACCTAACTTTGTATCTTCAGCAAACTTGGATCCATTACACTCAGTCTCTTCACCTAGGTCATACATAAGAACATAAGAACATAAGAATTAGGAACAGGAGTAGGCCATCTAGCCCCTCGAGCCTGCTCCGCCATTCAAAAAGATCATGGCTGATCTGGCCGTGGACTCAGCTCCACTTACTGGCCCGCTCCCCATAACCCTTAATTCCCTTATTGGTTAACAATCTATCTATCTGTGATTTGAATACATTCAATGAGCTAGCCTCAACTGCTTCCTTGCGCAGAAAATTCCACAGATTCACAACCCTCTGGGAGAAGAAATTCCTTCTCAACTCTGTTTTAAATTGGCTCCCCCGTATTTTGAGGCTGTGCCCCCTAGTTCTAGTCTCCCCAACCAGTGGAAACAACCTCTCTGCCTCTATCTTGTCTATCCCTTTCATTATTTTAAATGTTTCTATAAGATCACCCCTCATCCTTCTGAACTCCAACGAATAAAGACCCAGTCTACTCAATCTATCATCATAAGGTAACCCCCTCATCTCCGGAATCAGCCTAGTGAATCGTCTCTGTACCCCCTCCAAGGCTAGTATATCCTTCCTTAAGTAAGGTGACCAAAACTGCACGTAGTACTCCAGGTGCGGCCTTACCAATACCCTGTACAGTTGCAGCAGGACCTCCCTGCTTTTGTACTCCATCCCTCTTGCAATGAAGGTCAACATTCCATTCGCCTTCCTGATTACCTGCTGCACCTGCAAACTAACTTTTTGGGATTCATGCATAAGGACCCCCAGGTCCCTCTGCACCACAGCATGTTGTAATTTCTCCCCATTCAAATAATATTCCCTTTCACTATTTTTTCCCAAAGTTGATGACCTCACATTTTCCGACATTGTATTCCATTTGTCAAACCTTAGCCCATTCGCTTAACCTATCTAAATCTCTTTGCAGCCTCTCTGTGTCCTCCACACAACCCGCTTTCCCACTAATCTTTGTGTCATCTGCAAATTTTGTTACACTACACTCTGTCCCCTCTTCCAGGTCATCTATGTATATTGTAAACAGTTGTGGTCCCAGCACCGATCCCTGTGGCACACCACTAACCACCGATTTCCAACCCGAAAATGACCCGTTTATCCCGACTCTCTGCTTTCTGTTAGCCAGCCAATTCTCGATCCATGCTAATACATTTCCTCTGACTCTGCGTACCTTTATCTTCTGCAGTAATCTTTTGTGTGGCACCATATCAAATGCGTTTTGGAAATCTAAATACACCACATCCATCGGTACACCTCTATCCACCATGCTCGCTATATCCTCAAAAAATTCCAGTAAATTAGTTCAACATGATTTCCCCTTCATGAATCCATGTTGGGTCTGATTGATTGCACTATTCCTATCTAGATGTCCCGCTATTTCTTCCTTAATGATAGCTTCAAGCAATTTCCCCACTACAGATGTTAAACTAACCGGCCTATAGTTACCTGCCTTTTGTCTGCCCCCTTTTTTAAACAGAGGCGTTACATTAGCTGCTTTCCAATCCATTAATATAGATTATTAATAGCTGAGGCCCCAGCACTGATCCTTATGCCACCCCACTAATTATAGTCTGCCAAACTGAAAAGGACCCGTTTATCCCTATAAAAGAGATTGGGTACACACCCGAGGCAGTTTATAATCACAGGACTCTTGTGTTATTACATTGGCGACAAAGTAAGCTACGAACTTTCCTATTTACAATGGGCACTATTGGAATTCTGCACGAATTCATGGATGGCAAGGATTAGGCTGATTTTGTCGACTGCCTGGATCAATATTTTGTTGCCAACAAAATGCAGGGGGAGGCTGCTGCTGTCCGTCGCAGGGCAGTTCTCCTCACCGTCTGTGGTCAGAAGGTTTACGGCATCATGAAGAATCTTCTCTTGCCTTTACGTCCAATTGCCAAGTCTTATGAGGATTTGTGTGTTTTGGTGTGTGACCATCTAAAGCCAAAGGAAGGGATCATCACCTCACCCTATCGCTCTTACACGCATGTCCATGCTGAGGGCCAGGACGTGTCGGGATTCACCGCCGACCTACGACATCTTGCTGAGCAGTGTAAGTTCTGGAACATGCTGGAAGACATGTTGAGAGACTTATTCGTGATAGGCATCAACCATGATGTGATTCTTCGGAAGTTATTGGCCGAAGAAAAACTTAACTTGAAAAAGGCCATTGCAATTGCCCAGGCATGCATGTTGACTGATGAGAACTTGAGGCAGATATCATCCAGAGGTCGGAGCTCCACGGCAGACTTGTCAGTACTGTAAAGAAGATTGTGTCGTATTTTGTCAAAACTGCTCATGGTAGGGCCAAGTCAACAGTTTACATGAAACCTGTAGCTGCTCAGAGTCTGACAACTGGTACGAAGTTGAGTTCACCCTGTTGGCGTTGTGGGGGCAATCATCAGCCTCATCAGTGTCAGTTTAAACAATACTCTTGTAATGGCTGTTCGAAAGTGGGACATCTCCAGAAAATGTGCCCACAACTGAGCAAGCGTGCTGCTGCTGCTCAACATATTGTTGTTGATGACCAGTCCAGTGCTGACTTTGATACACAACCTGAGGAGGAAGTTTGTATTCGTTCTTGTCAAAGAGCCAGCCGATAATTGTTAATGTGAAGCTGAATGGTGTGCCTGTATCAATGGAGGTGGACACGGGTGCAAGTCAGTCAATCATGAGCCAAGTGACATTTGACAAGCTGTGGGACACTGAGACTGTGAAGCCTAAGCGGAGTCCAGTCAAGGCCAAGTTACATACTTATACGAAGGAACTCATACCTGTGATTGGCAATGCAGTAGTCAAGGTGTCGTATGATGGCGTGATCCAAGATCTACCATTATGGATCGTCCCAGGTAATGGTCCAACGCTGTTCGGTTGGAATTGGCTCGAGAACATCAAGCTATCAAGCTGAATTGGAGTGATGTCAAAGCGTTATCCATGGTGGACGACACTTCATGTGCTCAAGTGTGAAGAAGTTTCCTTCTTTGTTTGAGCCTGGCATTGGTAATTTTACTGGAGCCAAGGTGCAGATTCACCCGGATTCTGATGCAAGGCCTGACTATCACAAAGCTCGGTCTGTCCCTTATATGATGATGGAGAAGATTGAGATTGAGCTTGACAAACTCCAACGTGAAGGGGTCACATCACCTGTTGAGTTCAATGAGTGGGCCAGCCCTATTGTTCCTGTGTTGAAGAGTGATGGCGCTGTCAGGATTTGCGGAGACTACAAGGTTACGATTAACCGATTCTCGAAACAGGTTCAGTACCCGTTACCGAAGGCTGATAACTTATTTGGCATGCTACTGGTGGAAAGTTGTTCACTCGGCTAGATCTGACGCCGGCCTACCTGACACAGGAGCTCGTCGATAATTTAAAGAAACTGACCTGCATCAACACCCATAAAGGACTGTTTGTCTACAACCGGTGTCCTTTCGGAATTCGTTCGGCTGCAGCCATATTGCAGAGGAATAGGGAGAGTCTACTGAAGTCCATTCCTAGAACTGTCGTGTTCCAAGATGACATTCTGGTCACAGGTCGCGACACTGCTGAACATCTGAACAATCTTGAGGCAATTCTACATCGTCTGGACAAAGTGGGACTCAGGCTGAAACGTTCCAAAGTGTGCCTTCATAGCACCTGAAGTTGAATTCCTTGGTAGGAAAGTTTCTGCTGATGGAATCAGGCCCACTGATTCAAAAACCAAGGCCATCAAAAATGCACCCAAGCCTCAGAATGTGACAGAGCTGCGTTTGTTACTCAACTATTTTGGTAATTTCTTACCCAGCTTGAGCACTTTATTAGAGCCTTTGCTACTCAGAAAAGGTAACAATTGGGTCTGGAGTATGTCTCAAGATGGAGCATTTGAGAAAGCTAAGAGTCTGCTCTGTTCAAACAAGTTGCTTGTTTATTATGATCCGTGTAAGCGTCTTTTATTAGCCTGTGATGCTTCATCATATGCTGTTGGCTGTATACTCCAACAAGCCAATGAGTCAGGTAAGCTACAACCTGTTGCGTATGCTTTGAGAAGTTTATCAAAAATGGAAAGAGCTTACAGCATGGTAGACAAAGAAGCTTTGGCCTGTGTGCATGGTGTAACAATGATGCATCAGTACCTGTTTGGTCTCCGTTTTGAACTCGAAGCGGATCACAAGCCACTCATTTCATTGTTTTCTGAAAACAAAGGTATTAATACCAATGTATCGTCCCATATTCAGAGGTGGGCATTGATATTGTCAGGCTATAATTACATTATTCGTCATAGACCCGGTACTGAGAATTGTGCCGATGCACTGAGTCATTTGCCTTTGCCTACATCTGATGTGAAAACACCTCAACCCGCAGATCTAATGTTGATAATGGATGCTTTTGAGGGTGATGAAACTCCTATCACTGCTCAACAAGTTAGGATCTGGACCAGCCATGACCCTATTTTGTCGGTTGTGAAACGTTGTGTCCTCAGTGGTGATTGGTCTGAAATACCTACGGAGATGTGTGAAGATACCAAACCTTACACCTGTTGCAAAGATGAGCTGTCCATTCAGTCAGATTGTTTACTGTGGGGTAATCGTGTCATCATGCCTAAGAAAGGTAGAGAAAGATTTGTACGTGAGCTACATAGCACTCATCCTGGTATTGTTGTGATGAAAGCCATTGCTAGGTCTCATGTATGGTGGCCTGGAATTGAGTCTGATCTGGAATCATGTGTGCATCAGTGTAATACTTGCATGCAGCTAAGTAAAGTACCAGCGGAATCTCCGTTGAGTCTTTGGTCGTGGCCATCGAAACCATGGTCAAGGATCCACATCGATTTTGAGGGTCCATTCCTTGGAATTATGTTTTTTGTTGTGGTGGATGCATATTCAAAGTGGATAGAGTATATTATGTCATCCAGAGAGCTTATGTGTCATGTTTGCAACTCATGGTTTACCTAACATTGTTGTGACAATGGATCTTGTTTCACAAGGCTTGAGTTTCAGGAGTTCATGAAACTCAATGGTATTAGACATGTGAGGTCAGCTCTGTTATGTATTTAACCCCTTGAAACCTGTATTATACTACTATCAGAGAGCCTACCTGTTGGAGTCCCAAGGGATCCTCGCATCCCTTGGGAGCACAATATATAAGCAGGCCACCCACAAGGTACCTGCACTCTGGAGTCTTATTAAAGGAGCTAAGTCACACTTGCTCATTGTACACAGTACACAGTTTCATCCTTTATTGTGAGCTTATCAATTGGCGATGAGGTAACGAACAACCGCGCGAAAATGCAAAGAACAGTTGGTATCCGAGAGAAGTTCTCAGAAGGGAACGATTGGGAGGCCTTCGTGGAGAGACTCGACCAATATTTTGTGGCCAACGAACTGGAAGGGGACGAGAACGCTGCCAAACATAGGGCGATTCTCCTAACTGTCTGTGGGGCAACAACCTATGGCCTCATGAAGAATCTCCTAACTCCAGCAAAACCAACAGAGAAATCCTACGAAGAATTGTGTACGCCGGTCTGGGAGCACCTAACTATTTAGGAAAGTGTTTTCATGGCGAGATATCGGTTCTACATGTGTCAACGATCGGAGGGCCAGGAAGTAGCGAGCTATGTCGCCGAACTAAGATGCCTCGCAGGACATTGTGAATTTGAGGGAATCTTAGAACAAATGCTTCGAGACTTTTTTGTACAGGGCATTGGCCATGAGACAATCCTTTGTAAACTGCTAACTATAGAAACTCCGAATCTAAGTAAAGCCATAACGATAGCCCAGGAATTTATGTCCACCAGCGACAACACCAAACAGATTTTGCAGAGTAAAGATATTTCAGCCAGTACATAGAAACATAGAAACATAGAAAATAGGTGCAGGAGTAGGCCATTCAGCCCTTCGAGCCTGCAACACCATTCAATAAGATCATGCTTATCATTCACCTCAGTACCCATTTCCTGCTTTCTCTCCACACCCCTTGATTCCTTTAGCCGTAAGGGCCATATCTAACTCTCTTTTGAATATATCCAATGAACTGGCATCAACAACTCTCTGCGGTAGGAAATTCCATAAGTTAACAACTCTCTGAGTGAAGAAGTTTCTCCTCATCTCAGTCCTAATTGGCTTACCCTTTATCCTTAGACTGTGACCCCTGGTTCTTGACTTCCCCAACATCAGGAACATTCTTCCTGCATCTAACCTGTCTAGTCCCATCAGAATTTTATATGTTTCTAAGAGAGCCCCTCTCATCCTTCTAAATTCCAGTGAATACAGGCCCAGTCGATCCAGTCTCTACTCATATGTCAGTCCTGCCATCCCGGAAATCAGTCTGGTGAACCTTCGCTGCACTCCCTCAATAGCAAGAACGTCCTTCCTCAGACTAGGAGACCAAAACTGAACACAATATTCCAGGTGAGGCCTCACCAAGGCCCTGTACAACTGCAGTAAGGCCTCCCTGCTCCTATACTCAAATCCCCTAGCTATGAATGCCAGCATACCATTTGCCTTCTTCACCGCCTGCTGTACCTGCATGCCAACTTTCAACGACTGATGTACCATGACACCCAGGTCTCGTTGCACCTCCCCTTTTCCTAATCTGCCACCATTCAGATAATATTCTGCCTTCGTGTTTTTGCCCCCAAAGAGGATAACCTCACATTTATCCACATTATACTGCATCTGCCATGCATTTGCCCACTCACCTAACCTGTCCAAGTCACCCTGCAGCCTCTTAGCGTCCTCCTCACAGCTCACACTGCCACCCAGCTTAGTGTCATCTGCAAACTTGGAGATATTACACTCAATTCTTTCATCTAAATCATTAATATATATTATAAATAGCTGGGGACCAGCACTGAGCCCTGTGGCACCCCACTAGTCACTGCCTGCCATTCTCTGCTTCCTGTCTGCCAACCAGTTCTCTATCCGCGTCAGTACATTACCCCCAATACCATGTGCTTTAATTTTGCACATCAATCTCTTGTGTGGGACCTTGTCAAAAACCTTTTGAAAGTCCAAATACACCACATCCACTGGTTCTCCCTTGTCCACTCTACTAGTTACATCCTCAAAAATTTCCAGAAGATTTGTCAAGCATGATTTCCCTTTCATAAATCCATGCTGACTTGTGCATAAACTAACGTCGGTTTCAAGCAGAAATATACATGGCAGAACGTACACGCCAGCTGCTGCTGCCCAACCTCAGATGCCCCAGAGTCTGCCATCAATCGTTAATGCGAGGCAGTTAACACCTTGTGGGCGCTGTGGATCATCGGCACCATCAATGCCGCTTCAAGCACTATGCGTGCAATGGTTGCAGAACAATGGGACACCTCCAGCGAATATGCAGGTGAGCTGCAAACCCTGCAAACCACCATGTTGCAGAGGAAAATTGATCCACTGTGGATCAGGCTGAATTGGAGACTCGTACCAAGGAGGCAGAAGTGTACAGGGTACACACATTCACTACGAAATTTCCAGCAATAATGTTGAAAGTTGAACTGAACGGAATTCCAGTATCTGTGGAACTGGACAAGGGTGTGAGTCAGTCCATAATGAGTAAAAAGGCCTTCGACAGGCTGTGGGGCAAAAAGGAACACAGGCCCAAGCTCAGCCCCATTCATACCAAACTAAGGACTTACACCAAGGAACTAATCCCTGTAATTGGCAGTGCAGAAGTCAAAGTCTCCTATGACGGAGCAGTACACGAACTCCCACTGTGGATTGTGCCAGGGGATGGCCCCACATTGTTTGGCAGAAGCTGGCTGGAAAAAATCCGCTGGAACTGGGACAACATCCGAGCGCTTTCGTCCATCGACGACATCTCATGTGCACAGGTTCTGAGCAAGTTCCCATCGTTGTTCGAGCCAGGCAGTGGAAGCTTCCCGGGGTGAAAGTGCAGATCGATTTGGTTCCCGGTACACGACCCATCCACCACAAGGCACGGGCGGTACCGTACATGATGCGTGAAAAAGTGGCAATTGAGCTGGACAGGCTGCAGCGAAAAGGCATCATCGCGCCGGTGGAATTCAACGAGTGGCTAGGCCAATTGTCCCGGTACTTAAAGAGGACGGCACGGTTAGAATTTGTGGGGATTATAAAATAGCGATTAACCGTTTTTCGCTACAGGACCAGTACCCGCTACCCAAGGCAGATGACCTATTTTGATCCTGGCTGGAGGGAAGACATTCACCAAGCTGGACCTGACCTCGGCCTACATGACGCAAGAGCTGGAGGAGTCTTCGAAAGACCTCACCTGCATCAACACGCACAAAGGTCTGTTCATCTATAACAGATGCCCGTTCGGGATTCGGTCGGCCATGGCAATCTTCCAACGGAACATGGAGAGCCTGTTAAAGTTGGTTCCTCGCACCGTGGTTTTCCAGGATGACATACTGGTTACAGGTCGGGACACCATTGAGCACTTGTAGAATCTGGAAGAGTTTCTTACTTGGCTGGATTGCGTGGGACTCAGGTTGAAACGCTCGAAGTGCTTGGGAAGAAGAATCGCGGCAGACGGCATCAGACCCACCGACGCCAGGATGGAGGCCATCAAGAACGCGCCAAGACCACAGAACATGATGGAGCTGTGGTCGTTCCTGGGACTCCTTAACTATTTTGGTAATTTCCTACCTGGGTTAAGCACCCTGCTAGAACCCCTACATGTGCTACTGCGCAAGGGAGACGATTGGGTACGGGGGAATTCACAAGAGGTTGCCTTTAAGAAAGCCAGAAATCTGTTGTGTTCAAGCAAACTGCTTGTCCTGTATAACCCTTGTAAAAGATTAGTGCTAGCTTGTGATGCGTCGTCATACGGGGTTGGGTATGTGTTACAACAGGCTAACGAATCGGGGATTTTGCAACCGGTCGCTTATGCGTCCAGGAGTTTGTCCAATGACCGAAAGGGCCTACAGCATGATTGAAAAAGAGGCTCTGGTGTGCATTTACAGGGTAAAAAAAAATGCACCAGTACTTATTTGGCCTCAAGTTTGAGCTTGAAACTGACCACAAGCCGCTCATATCGCTTTTCTCTGAGAGCAAAGGGATTAACACCAATGCCTCTGCCCGCATCCAAAGATGGGCGATCACGCTGTTGGCATACAACTATGTAATCCGCCACAGACCGGGCACAGAGAACTGCGCAGATGCTCTCAGTCGGCTGCCATTGCCCACCACCGGGGTGGAAATGGAACAGCCAGCGGACTTGCTCATGGTCATGGAGGCATTCTAAAACGAAAAGTCCTCCGTTACAGCCCGCCAGATCAGGACCTGGACCGGCCAGGAACCTTTACTGTCCTTGGTAAAAAAACTGTGTCCTCCTTTGGAGCTGGTCCAGTGTCCCAGCGGAGATGCAGGAGGCGATTAAGCCGTTCCACAGACGCAAAGACGAAATGTCCCTGCAGGCGGACTATCTGTTGTGGGGCGATCGCATGGTCTTGCCCAAGAAAGGCAGAGAAATGTTCATACACAGCATCCACCCAGGCATTATAATGATGAAAGCCATAGCCAGATCCCATGTGTGGTGGCCCGGCATCGACTCAGATTTAGAGTCATGCGTGCGCCCATGCAACACTTGCTCTCAGCTGAGTAATGCACCCAGAGAGGCACCGCTAAGTTTGTGGTCGTGGCCCTCCAAACCGTGGTCAAGGATCCACATGAACATGAACCATTCCTAGGCAAAATGTTTTTGGTTTTCGTGGATGCTTACTCAAAGTGGATTGAATGTGCAATAATGTCTGTAAGCACGTCCACGGCCACTATTGAAAGCCTACGAGTCATGTTTGCCACGTACGGCTTGCCTTATGTCCTAGTCAGCGATAATGGGCCGTGTTTCACCAGTGCTGAATTCAGGAATTCATGACCTGCAATGGGATCAAACACGTCACACCTGCCCCATTCAAGCCCACATCCAACAGCCAGGCAGAACGGGCAGTTCAGACCATCAAGCAAAGCTTGAAACATGTGTCGGAAGGCTCCCTGCAGACCCGGCTGTCCCGAGTGCTGCTCAGCTACCGCTCCAGACCCCACTCACTCACCAGGATTCCCCCAGCTGAGCTGCTCATGAAAAGGGTACTTAAAACAAGGCTCTCTCTGGTCCACCCTGATCTCCATGATCACGTGGAGGGCAAGCGGCATCAACAAAGTGTGTACCATGACCGCGCAAATTTGTCACGCGATATTGAGATCAATGATCCTGTGTTTGTGCTCAATTATGAACATGGTCCCAAATGGCTCGCTGGTACGGTCACAGCCAAAGAGGGGAGTAGGGTGTTTCAGATCAAATTGGCCAATGGATAAACGTACAGAAAACATTTGGACCAAATCAAATTGCGGTTCACCAACAGTTATGAACAACCCGAAGAAGACACCACCAACTTTGACCCTCCAACACACACACAAGTGGCAACTGACATCATGGTTGATCACGAAGCCGAACTCAACATCCCCAGCAGCCCGGCAAGGCCAGCTGCCCAGCACCCCAGTGAAGAACCAACCAACTCACCCACACCCGCATTTGTACCGAGATGATCGACAAGGGAGCGAAAAGCCCGATCGTCTCACCTTGTAAATAAGTGTACTGTTGACTTCACTGGGGAGTGATGTTATGTATTTAACCCTTTGTAACCTGTATTACACTACCACCAGAGGGCCTACCTGTTGGAGTCCCAAGGGATCCCAGCATCCCTTGAGAGCACGGTTTATAAGCAGCCCACCTACGAGGTACCTCCACTCTGGAGTCGCATTAAAGGAGCCAAGGTCACATTTGCTCATTGTACACAGTACTCAGTTTCATCCTTTATTGTGAGCTGATCAAGCTCCATTCAAACCTGCTTCTAATGGTCAAGCAGAGCGTGCTGTTCAAACTATCAAACAAAGTATGAAATGTGTAACTCCGGGTTCACTTCAAACTCGTTTGTCATGTATATTGCTCAGTTATAGGACAAGACCTCATATTGTCACTGGTATTTCCCCTGCTGAACTACTGATGAAGAGAAATCTCAAGACCAAACTTTCACTTGTTGATCCTGATTTGAATGATCGTGTTGAAAACAGACGTCAAAGTCAGCAATTGTATCATGATCGTACTGCTGTGTCCCGAGATATCTCTGTCAATGATCCAGTGTTTGTACTGAACTATGGTCGAGGTCCAAAATGGATCGCTGGTAATGTTACAGCTAAGGAGGGTAACAGAGTGTTCATTGTCATGCTCAAGAATGGCCAAACATGTGGAAAACATGTTGACCAGGTAAAACTGTGGCACACAGATGAATTGGAACCATTGGATCTTCCTCAAATCTGTGACCCACCAACTATCGTTCATTCACCAGAGGCCTCTGTTGTCATTCCTGAACCTGGACCTTCAGTCCCGGATGTTGTTATTACCACTCCCACCAGAACTGTTGCTCAACCTCCAGTCACAACTGACTTAGAACGTTCACCAAGAACTAATGTTGAACTGAGACGATCAATTTGTGAGTGGAAAGCCCCAGATCATCTTGTATTGTAAAGTGACTGATACTAAGATCTTGAAAGGGGGATGTTGTAATATATTTATGCTTGGGGTTACCTGACACCAGAGGGCGCCACTGTCGGATATCATGCAGGTAATACAGGAAGCCAACTCTTGTACTTATCCAAAGTGGGAATAAAAGAGATCGGGTATGCACCTGAGGCAGTTTATAATAACAGGATTCTTGTGTTATTACATAAATATATTACACCCTACTCTCTGTTTTCTGTCCATTAACCAATCCTCTATCCATGCGAATGAATTACCTCTAATCCCATGAGCCCTTATCTTGTGTAATAACTTTTTATGTGGCACCTTATCAAATGTCTTTTGGAAATCCAAATAGAATACATCCACTGGTTCCCCTTTATCTACCCTGCTAGTTACATCCTCAATAAACTGTAATAAATTTGTGAAACACGTATTCGCCTTTCATAAAACCATGTTGACTCTGCCTAATCATGTCATGATTATCTAAGTGCCCTGATACCACTTCCTTAACAATGGATTCTAGCATTTTCCTGATGACTGATGTCCGGCTAACTGGCTGTTCCCTGTTTTCTCTCTCCCTCCTTTCTTGAATAGTGGTGTTACATTTGCTACCTTCCAATCCGCTGAGACCATTCTAGAATCTAGGGAATTTTGAAAGATCAAAACCAATGCATCCACTATCTCTGTAGCCACCTCTTTTAGAACTCTGGGATGTAGGCCGTCAGGTCCAGGGAATTTGTTGGCTTTTCGTCCCGTTAGTTTCTCTAGTACTTTTTCTCTACCTATATTAATTACGTTAAGTTCCTTATCCTCATTAGACCCTTCTTTCTCCACCATTTTAGGTATGCTTTTTACTTCTTCTACTGTGAAGACAGATACAAAATATTTGTTTAACATTTCTGCCATTTCCTTATTCCCCATAATAATTTCTCCTGCCTCAGTCTCTAAGGGACCAATGTTTATTTTTGCATACTCTCTTCCTTTTTACATGCTTGTAGAAGTTCTTATGATCTGTTTTTATATTTCTTGCTCGTTTTCTGTCATAGTCTAATTTTTCCCTTTTTATCAGTTTTTTGGTTATCCTTTGCTGGTTTCTGAAACTCTCCCAATCCTCAGGCTTACTACTATTCTTCGCAACTTTATAAGCTTCTTCTTTCAATCTAATATTACCCGTAACTTCTTTAGTTAGCCACGGATAGATCGCTTTTCTTGTGGAGTTTTTGTTTCTCAATGGAATGTATTTTTGTTGAGAATTATGAAATATTTATTTCAATGCTAGCCAGTGCTTATCTATTACCATACCTTTTCATCTATTTTTTCAATCTACCACAGCCAACTCGCCCTTCATACCTATGTAATTGGCTTTATCTAAGTTTAAGACTCCAGTTTCGGACTTAGGCAAGTGACTCTCAAACGTAATGTGAAATTCTATTGTATTATGATGACACTGCCCCAGAGGATTCTTTACTATGAGATTGCTAATTAACCCGGTCACATTTCACAATACAAGATCTAAAATAGCCTGTTCCCTGGTTGGTTCCATGATGTATTGTTCTAGGAAACTGTCTCGAATGCATTCCATGAACTCGTCCTCGAAACAACCATTACCAATTTGATTTGTCCAGTCTATATGAAGATTTGGGGACCGAAATTGCCCTCCGCCCGAAATGGGGTGCCCTACCGATTTTTAAGTGTTCCGTCCGCCCCAATGCATGGGTCAAACAATCCACCAATTTTCAGCACTTTGTTTCTTCTTTCCGGTCGGAGCGGTGTTGGTGTCGGGAGAGGGGCGGAAGTGCAGGCGGGTCGGAACGGCCATCGCTGTAAGTCATCAGCACTTTACTGATGATGTCAGCGCGATGCAGACGTGCGATGTCGCGCTGACGCATTACAACGTCCCTTCCCTTCAGTTAAAGGGGAGGGCCGCTGCGAACATTGCAGCCACATTAGTGGCAAACACTAGGCCACCAAGGAGGTTTTCGGCCGAGGCAGCGGCCTAGCACCCAAGAGGGCGTGCCAGGCTGCCTGTTGGCAGCCCAGTCGAACTGGTGGGCATAATTGTCAGCCTGACCTGGAAGTCGGCCGACAATAAAAAATAAGAGGCAGTCGCCAGCAGCGCGACTTCCCCTTTATAGGTGGACACGACGCCCAGCCACTGACAGCTCCCCGCTGGGGAAAGCTGTCGGTGGCACTGACCGGTGGTGGCGCCGCTCCCGTGGGTCAATTCCACGCGGGAGTGGGAAAGGGGGTCGCTGGCAATCGGTAAGTAGTCAGTGCGTGCCCGACGCGGCGGGAACACAGGCGGAATGGAATCCAGTTCCCACTGCTCCTGACCCAGGGGCAATTTTGGATGGGTCAGCCCAACAGTCCGCCCCTGGTTGGTAAGGCCGCTCCACTCCATTCCTGTCTCTTAGAGGCGATAATGGAGCTTATGGTTGGGGGGGGGGCAATTTCGGCCCCTTGATATTGATGGCTGTAGCTCTCCCCCACAAGTGGAAACACTCTCTCTGTATCTATTCTATCAAAACCTTTTATAATTTTAAAGACCTCTATTAGGTCACTCAGCCTTCTCTTTTCAAGAGAAAAGAGCTGCAGCCTGTTCATCCTTTCCTGATAGCTATACCCTCATATCCTTGTAAATCCTTTTTGCACCCTCTCCCGTGCCACTATATCATTTTTATGATGATCAGAATTGAATGCTGTACTTCAAATGTGGTCTAACCAAGGTTCGATACAAGTTTAGCGTAATTTCTACTTTTCAATTCTATCACTCTAGAAATAAACTCTAGTTCTTGGTTTGCTTTTTTATGTCCTCGTTAACATGTGTCGCTACTTTTAGTGATTTGTGTATTTGTATGAATTCCCTTTGCTCTTCCAACCCTTTTAGATTCGTATTTTCCAAATAATATCTGATCTCCCTATTTTTCTTACCAAAATATATTAGGGCACATTTAACTGTGTTGAAATTCATTTGCCAATTATATGTTTATTAATGTTTATTAATGCCTTCTTGTAATTTGTTACAGTCCTTCTCAGTATTGACTATCCTCCCCCAATTTGGTGTCATCCACAAATTTAGAAATTGTGTTGTTGATTCCAAAGTGTAAATTGTTAATATAACAGGGTTATCTTGAATCATGGAGAAAGTTGAACCAAGATGGGAAAGGACAATGAGCAGCAGCTTTAAGAGGCTAGGAGATGTAAGATTCGGTGGAAACATTGACAGCAAAAACTTAAAGTTTTGGACATTGCTTGGACACATTTTCTGTTACTGCAGAGAGCAGACAGCACGACTTGGGGCAGGTCCAAACATGCCCCACAGGAATTACACATCAGGTGGACAAAGAATCAATGGCAGGAATGGTTGATGGACAGGCCTTTTGTCTTGCAATCAGTAAGATATTAAGTAAAGTGGCCGGGGTTTCAGGCCAGCGATAGACAAAGGAAAGCTATTCAACCACAGACTCGATGGAGCCACACATCGAGGTACAGCCCAGTTGACAAAGGGACAGGCCAAAGACTTGATTTTGCTTTTGAGTTGCACAGCCTCAGGGGAAGGACAGTTGGACCTTTGGCATGAGGAGAAGCATTTTTGCAAGTATAAGAGAGGCAGTTTTGGCTGCCATCTCTCTCTCTCTGTCCCCTCTTCTATGCCTGCTTGCTTCGTTCATCACACAAGGACTGAGCACGCCATCTGGGATGAAGAGAAGAAACACCAGAGAGCCTTGCTAGTTCGACTGGGAAGCTGACCTTGAGACTGGACTTGAACACCCAGAAGATAGTCTCATCGGGAGAAGCAGCGAGTAAGCCAGAGGGGTAATTGGTGAGCATTTATCTCAGCCCACACATCTTTAAGACCACTGCATAGTGTGAAAGGGTGTTGTGTGTCCCAACCAAGCCTTAGGGGTTTTAGTGGGGAGGTTTTTGCAAGGATCATAAGCGTACGCACAATTCTATTGGACAGATTTCAGTGGTGCAATTTTGCATCCGAGCAGGGGTGTTTTCGACGTGGGTACTTTGCATTAGGGGCCTGTTTAGACGGCTCGGCTGTGTGTTGTATTGTGTTTGTTTGTATTACACTACCAGGGTGTGTTTGACTGGGTGCAGGTGTGTGCTTTAACTTGAATAAAAGCATTGTGACGGTTGGGACCGAAAAGATCTATCTGTAACTGTATATTACTGTTCACAACTATAATTCCGGTGTCCAGAACTGTTGTAAGAGGTGTGATTCGAAACCACCACGGGCAAAACCACTTACAGAATCTGGTGACCGCGGCAAGACTCCGGTATGAGTAAACAGACAGTTATGGATGATCTCAAGGTCAAGAGATCGGCAATGGGGGATAGGATTTCCTCGTACGTATTCGGTAAAATTAATGTAACACAGCAGTGTGTGTTAGACCTGTTGCGGGCTGAGAGTCCAGAGAACAAAGCCGCTGAGTGGACAGGGGGTAAGGACCACAAAAATGCAAAAGAAAAGTCCCTTTGGCTCCTGTGTCTGCAGAAGGGAGCAGGTTAGTAAGCTTAAGGCAGAGCTTTAAAAGTCAGAGCAGCAGTCAGCTGCAAGGGCCACAGTGGGGAACAGATTAGTGGAGGAGTTACGTGAGGAGAGGCAGGAAAGGCGTACTCAGGAGAAAACCTCCCATAACACAGGAGAGTACCTGCAATGCCAAGTCACCGAGGCCAAGCTTAATGAGCAGGCTGTTTGGGAGGAGAACGCGAGCTTAACGGGTAAAGCTGACGGGCTGGAGGGGCAAAACTGAGAGATATTAAGACAGCTTACAGGGTAGCTAGCAGTAGGGGGTTTGAGAGTGGGAATCACGGGCCCTGTCGAGAAAAAATCCAAAGCTTGACTCAAGCTCTTGCCAAAGCCAAAGGGATGGTTTGCTTGATGGCCCCGGGGGAAGCTCGGGTGGACTGGGAAGAGGAAGAAGATAGCGAGGATTGGGGGCAGGGTAGGGATGTCCGATCACCACTTGAAGTGCCAAAGGGACCAATGTGTCCCATACGGCAGCAGAAGTTTGGACCGCCCATAGACGGTGCGGATCAGGGCGCGCTGCAAAGTGATTTTGTGGTTTCATTCATCACCCCATAGCTGCAGAATATAATCTCGGGGGTGCTCAAGTTAAAGAAAGAAGGGGACCTCTCAGTTCACTTCACCAAGGTGGACCAGGTTGGGGGGATTAACGGGTGTAGTGAGGCCGAGGCTCACAAGCTGTTGTTGTTTTCCCTGGAGGGGAAACTGTATCAGGCCCTGTCCGCCGAGACGAATCGGGGACAGGGGACCATGACCGGCTTAAAGGAGGAAATCCTGAGAGCCATGGGTCACACCTAGGGTAGTCCATTCTCTAGAGTATAGAGGATACTGCAACTTGCTGTAAGGACTGGAAACATCGAACCCCCAAAGCTTTATTGGACATTGTCTGGACATTGCGTTTAATATTTTTCTCACCGCAGAAAGAAACCTGGAAGGAACACCGGGTGCAGCTCCATGTTGGACTTAGAATGATGGGCAGGAGTCTGGAATGACAATGGCCAAAATAAGGCAGGAGCTGGGCTAATGGAGTCCATTGTTAGGCAAGGTGACCTCGTCAATCAGTGATTACCTGGATGAGTTACCAGAGCAATAGAGAGTCATTAAGTCCAGACTGCCTGGAAGCGAAAACCCATCACTGGACTCAAACACAGGAAGCCTCGAAAACACGGAACTTTATTGGGTAAAAGCAGAAGACACACCAACAGGAAGCCTCGAAACAAACTTTATTCAGCCTGAAAAGACAAACGAACTTGGGCTATAAAAGGTGGTCGTGTGGCCATCTCTCTCTCTGACCTCGCTGCTTCGCCCCTACAAGAATCCAACCCTCCATATTGTGACAGAGAAAAGAAACCAGAAGAGACACCATTTCATTGGAAGAAGCAGCGAGTAAGCCAGTGAAATCGGTGAGCATTTCTGCACACACATCATTTAAGATCACAGCCACAGTGTGAGGGGGTAACGTGCGTTCTCCCAACCAACTTCTTAGGGGTTTACAGGGGAAGTGTTTTACACATTGGGGTACTTCGCGTTAGGGACCTGTTAGACAGGCCACACTGTATATTGTACTGCATTTGTTTGTTTTACACAACCAAGGTGTGTGGTGGTTTTACTGGGTGCAGGTGTGTGTTTAGCTTTAATAAAGTATTGTCAGTTGAGACCGAGGTATTTGTCCGTGACTCATTCATCTATTCAGTACAGTAATCACTCCCAGGTCTAGAACTAGTATAATGTGGGGGTGCGTCGAAAACACCTAAGGGAAACCACTTACAGAATTGGCGACCGCGGCAGGACTTGGGTGTGCTGAACAGAGAGTTATGGAGGATATTAAGGCCAAGAGATCGGCAATGTGGGATAGGATTTCCTCATATATCTTTGGGAAAGTTAACGTAACACAGCAGTGGGTACTAGACCTTTTGTGGGCTGAAAGTCTGGAGGACAAGGTCATTGAGTGGAAGGGGCATAGAAAGGCAAAAGTAAAGGCCATCTGGCTCCTGTGTCTGCAGAAGCAAGTCCAACTGCTTAGGGAGCAGGTTGGCAGACATGAGGCAGAGCTCAAAGAGTCCAAGGAGCAGTCAACCGCAAGGGCCATGGTAGGAACGAGGCTTTTAGATGAGTTGAGCAAAGAAAAGCATGAGAGGCACACTCAGGAGGAAACCTCCCATAACAAAAAGGAGTACCTGCATTGTCAGGTAACAGAGGCCAAGCTCAATGAGCAGGTCACACGGAAGGAGACCGCTCGTCTTGCGGGTAAAGTAAACGGGCTGGAGGGGCAACTGAAGGATATTAAAACAGCTTACAGGGTAGCTAGCAGTAGGGGGTTTAAGAGTGGGAATCACGGGCCCTGCCAAGAAAAAAATCCAAAGTTAGACTCAAAGTCTTGCCAAAGCCAAAGACATGGTTTGCTTGATGGCCCCGGGGGAAGCTCAGGTGGACTGGGGAGAGGAAGGAGAAGATAGCGAGGATTGGGGGCAGGGTAGGGATGTCCGACCACCGCATGAAGCGCCAAAGGGACCCATGCATCTCACACGGCAGCAGAAATACAATGCGCCCATAGACAGCCAAGGTCAGGTGGTCCCATTCACAACCCCACAGCTACAAAATATGTTTTCAGGGATGTCCAAGCTTACCAACGAAGGAGACCCATCGGTCCACTTCACGGAGGTGGAACAGGTGGGAGGGATTAATGGGTGCAATGAAGTGGAGGTTCACAAGCTGCTATTATTTTCCCTGGAGTGGAAGATGTATCAGGCCCTATCTGCCGAAAGCAAGAGGGGGCAGGGAACCATAGAGGGCTTAAAGGAGGAAATCCTAAGAGTCATAGGTCATGCCCAGGGTATTCCAGTCTACAGGGTAGAGAGGATGCTGCAACTGACTGGGGAAGCACCTCAGGCTTTTGCGGACCAGCTCTGGCCAGTCTATAATAAAGCCTGTAATGGAGTGCTAGACTGAGCACAATTGCAGGGGGAGCCAAGGAATCATTGGCTCAGGACCCTAGTGTCAAAGAGTTTGCCCTGGATTAGGGTAAAGTCCGAGGACTAGTTTGACCCTCAGAATCTCCAGAACACGGAGGCCGATGTGCTTCGTCACATGAGTCTGGCATTTTAGGCCGGCGTGGAGGAGGAGGTCAAACCAATTAAAGGGAAGATTCACGAGTTAAAGGCCAGTGAGAGTAGTAAAAGGGAATGGCGCCAGGAAGGAGGTAACTCAGAGAGGGCTAGGATGTGTTTCAGGTGTGGGAAGCCGGACCACTGGAAGAGGGACTGCCCGGCCCCGAGGAAGGAGCAAGGCAAAGGGGATCCTCCAGTGCCTAAGACAAAACTTGTCGAGGCGAAGGGACCGACCCCGAAACAATTTGATGTTCTGGTGGCCGCCCTTCGGACTGCTTTTGTGCCAGAGCAGGGAAGGGTAGATGCTGCCGTGAGCAGGGAAATCCCGACCGCTCCGGTAATCCCACCACCTTGACTAGCGTGCACCCAGCCTGAGTACATGTGTTCGCTCACGTACGATGAGTAGAGTAGACCATGCGTGAGAATAGGGGTGGAGAAGGTTGTGGGGAAGTATTTGTTGGACACCGGGGTTTCCAGCATGGTGATTCACGCAAATGATCCGACTACCTCACCTTTGTCGAACAAGGTTCCACACAGTCTGGTGGGGTTCACAGGGAACGAGCAGGCGGGGTCGATCTCCAGGCCGCTCGCCATCGATTTAAGATCACTCCACGCAAAATGGAAGTGCGTCCTGCTGAAATGGGAGCAGCCGGGGTCAGGAGTCCTCGGGGCAGACTTTATGTTAGCCCACAGAATCAGAGTGGATTTAAGGAATCACTGCCTTTTGGGGAGCAGTGGGTTCTGATAAGGAGGATGAAGTTGTAGTGATCTCAAGGAAGGGGGAGGGTAAAGGTACAGTGTGTACGATGAAGCCAAAGGGTAGTTACGACTTGGAGCAATTGGTCAATACTACCCTGACCGAGTACCAGACTTGCGTGCGGGACAATCTCACCTTGTTCGTCACACACAAACACGACTGCGGTAAGGTGACGGAGGTAGAAGTCAGGGTACAAGGGGACCCTATGTCCCGGCCGCAGAAACAGTATAATTTCCCCAGGGAGGCAGAGGCCGACTTAGAGACGGCACTGGGATCCCTGGTAGCCCAGGAGATGTTGAGGCCCATAGCCACACATGTGAATTCTCCACTTTGGCCAGTTCGGAAACTGGACCAGTCGTGGAGGGCCACCGTAAACTATCGGGTGCTCAACAAGAACAACCCAGCTTGCGCGCCCACTGTTGCAGCCGTAGCCAACCTGATAGGGAGCATTCCCCCATCTGCGACCACATTCACGGTGCTGGACATATCGAACGGTTCTGGTCAATTCCCCTCAAAAGAGAGGACCAGTACAAGTTCACACTCACATTTAAAGGGCAACAGTATACTGCATGTGCCTTCCCCATGGTTTCCACAGCAGCCCCTCCATTTTTCACCAGTGTATGGCCAACAGTTTAAAGCATTTCAGCAGGCCCCAGCAGCTGCTGCAGTATGTGAACGATTTGCTTTTGTTCCCTGACAAGGGGGAGGAGCATGGTCCGCTGCTGGGCGAGCAGCTGGAGCTGTTGAAGGACTCCGGGTTCAAGGTCAATCCCAAGAAAGCTCAGATCGGTCAGAGGGAAGTCAAATTTCTCGGGCTGACCATAAGGATTGGGGAAAGGGCTATAGACGAGGCGGTACAGGAGTTACCACGACCGTGACGGGGGTGAGATCCTTCCTGGGGCTCACGGGGTACTGCAGGGATTTTATTGAAGATTACGCTGCCACGGCAGCCCCTCTGCTTCGGCTCCTCTGCAAGGAAGTGGGATGGGAGTGGGATGAGGATGCACGACCACGTTCAATCGTCTCAAGGGAGACCTGCAGACAGCACCCGCACGAGGGGTGATTAATGGTAAGGAGGGCTTCTTTTTAGAAGTAGCAGCCAACGGGGACAGTTTGAGCGCAGTGCTGCTCCAGGAGCGGCACGGCAAGCTGAGACCTGTGGCTTACTTCTCAAGAGTGCTCACAGATGTAGAACGGAGATACTTCAATTGCAAGAGGCATCTCCTTGCCACACATTGGTCCGTGAAGCGTTCACAGCTCTTCATGGGGTCATCCCAGATCATTCTACTAATCCACCATACACCCACTCAGATGTTATTAGATGGGAGGATAAAGGACGGCACAGTGAGCAGTGCTCGCATTGCTCGCTGGACTTTATTGTTCTCACAGATGAATCTGAGAGTGCAAGGCCTGTGTGAGCCCAAGCTGGCAGCTAACATGATCTATGCAGGGACGGCCCATAAGTGTTCAGTAGAGGGAGTATGGGACGTACACATAGGATTTTGGGCCATGTTACCCACCACGGGTCGCAAAATATATATCGACAGTTCCAGTTCGGTGGTAGCAGGGGAGCATTTCACTGGATGTGGAATTTATGACCCGATGGCAGGCATTGCAAGGGCAGCCCAATAGCAGCAATCTGGGACAAAATGGGGGGACACAAGGGAGTGTAGGGGTAGCATTGGCCCCGGACTTGAGGAAAGTCCAGGCACAGGATCCCATCCTCAAGGTTGTCCTGGAGCAGCTGGCTAGGGGAGAAAAGGTAGAAGGCCCGTTCGGGGTAGCAGGCATTACTTTAAAGGAGGGAATGCTTTTCAGGGGGGAATCAGTGGGTGGTCCCAGAACAGCACCAAAGGGAATTCCTCCAGATAGCCCACGGGGACCCAGGAGCGGGACACCCAGGGCCGGAGACTACCTGGCAGAGGGTAGAACAGGCAGTTTGGTGGCCGCAACTGAGAGAGGATGTCCGCGATTTTTGCGCAGATTGTCTGGTGTGCGCAGCGAACAACCCTGATCCCCAGAAAAGAAAGGTTCCCATGTGACACAAGAAGGGTAGAGGGACCATGGCAGTCGGTACAGGTCGATTACATCGGGCCATTGCCTACCGCAAAATGGGGTTGCAAGTACTGTTTGGTCTTCGTGGACATTTTCTCGAAGTGGGTTGAAGCCTTCTTTTGCCGATCAGCCATGGCATTGGTGACGGCAAGGATCTTGGTGAGGGAAGTGTTCTCTAGGTGGGGACTGTCAAAGATCATGGAGTCCGATCAGGAGAGCCACTTCACAGAGCAGGTCATGCAGGCTACCTTGAAAGTGCTAGGGATAGAAGGGAAATGGCATGTGGCTCACAAACCACAATCATCAGTGGTTAGGGAGCGGCTTAATTGGACCATCAAAGAAAGGCTGGGGAAGGAAACAGATTCATTGGCAAGCTGCCAGCAACATGGGGAAGCAGCACTGGAGCAATCGGTTGCTGCTCGAGCCCCGGAGAACCCACGAGTGGAAGGTAGGGGATCAGGTCATGGTCCGCAATTACGCTCGGGTGGGCATGTTTGAGCCTTTGTACATGGGACCCTACAGCATCGTAGATAAGGCCAGTCCCATAGTGTACACGGTTAAGCTTCCGAAGCGCACAAAGTGATTCCATGTGAACCAGTGCAAGTTGTTTAACCCGGGGGAAAGGGTGAGAAACAGAAAGAAGCACCAAGGCGCTGTAAACAGCATGGTGGACGCGGGTCTTCCTCCCATAGTTTGGGACAGTGAGGAGCCCGTGGTGGTGATGGTTAGGAGGAACAGCAGGACCCCACGGCCGAGAATGCCGTGGTCACCTCCTTACACGCTGCCGAGGAGCCGTAAAAGGCCCAGATTCGTACAGACTTAGCGGGGCCACCCAGAGACAGGTGGAGGTGTGTATAGTTTCATTCTCAGTTTCATGTTTTTAGAAGATGTGTTTTGATGAAGCCAGACCTGTGGAGGTTTACCCTTTCACAGAAAGGTTGTTGTTTCTTTGTATCTTCACAGGAAGCCGAGAGAAGGATGGAGACAAGCCTGGTAATCGTTCTTTGGAGCGTGGCCAGAACAGGGTACAGCAGGAGGGGGGATGTCGAGTTGTCCTTCCTCTATGGATGTACCGGGGGGAACGGACCCACCATGACACGGGGGGGTAGTACAGGGGACACGGACGGGACGGCAGCCTACTTCCACGAGGGAAGGTGGCCAGGGTGGCTGGGGTCGAATTTGATGAAATACTCCGGCCACACTGGGTTCACATACGGGGAGGCTTCCACACCGTGTTCCAGAATGAAGGTCACAGCCATAAGGGTTGGGGTGACCGAGGGCAAGCGCGTATGCTTGAAGTGCAAGGGACACATTCCCCTGGGACGGTGGTGGTGGCTCATGAAATTGAGTCAGGACACGGGGAACCAGACAGCGGACTGGGAACGACTGGGGAATGACTGGGGAACGACAGATCACGAGGTCAAAGGGGGGAGTGGAAGTGTGCTGGGACAAGTGGTGGAAGGAGGAACAGGGAATTTATGTCTGTATGTTGAGGTCAGAGCGGATCTGCCCAGCGGGTGTGTCGATTGCCTTTTTGAGGCAATGGCAGGGCGCTGGGGCTGGGATCAGATGGGATCGGATTATGGACTCCTGCGTGATCCCAGACCCTCCCAACACAACAAATGCCACTGAACTTGTCGCACCCAAGAGGAAGTCCCTGTCCACAGCCCCACCGGTACAGGCGATAGAAGTTAGGTGTCCCGCTACCACACCAGGCCCAGGGAATGGTTTAGTTTTAGTCCCGACCAGGAAGGTTTTATTCCAGGGGGTGCATTACGCAGTCGAGTCGGTCATTTTAAACCTTCCACCAGCTGTATGAGATGCTCATTAAAGAAATGTTCCGCCAGTTCTTTGAACTCAGTTACCGGGATGTGAGTCGGCAAAAATTGTACAATATGGGAGTGTACAATAACGTTAGTACGGGGAGGCAGAGGCGAGGGGTGCTCAATGATGTCGCTGCGGCGTTTAGCGTGGGTACATTTCTCATCAACAGCATGGACAACGTGCAGCTGCAGATGCAGATCAGTGATGTAAAGGACCAGCTGCGGAAAATCCTGGGGGAAGGGAACGCTGTGGTCTGATCGGAGTTAGAGGAGGATCAGGCAATGACTGTCCATTTAAAGGAGGTTATCGCAGAGCTGGAGACACACGCAAAGACTGTAAATGCATTAATACGGGAGGACAGGAATGCCTCGGCGCAGACAGCACGAAATGAAGTGTGCATGTTGTACGGTGCCTAGAAACATAGAAACATAGAAAATAGGTGCAGGAGTAAGCCATTCAGCACTTCGGGCCTGCAACACCATTCAATAAGATCATGGCTGATCATTCACCTCAGTACTCCTTTGCTACTTTCTCTCCATAACCCCTTGATCCCTTTAGCCGTAAGGGCCATATGTAACTCCCTCTTGAATATATCTAGCATCAACAACTCTCTGCGGTAGAGAATTCCACAGGTTAACAACTCTATGAATGAAGAAGTTTCTCCTCATCTCGGTCCTAAATGGCTTATCCCTTATCCTTATCCCTGGTTCTGGACTCCCCCAACATCGGGAACATTCTTCCTGCATCTAACCTGTCCAGTCCCGTCAGAATTTTATATGTTTCTATGAGATCCCCTCTCATCCTTCTAAACTCCAGTGAATACAGGCCCAGTCGATCCAGTCTCTCATCATATGTCAGTCCTGCTATCCCGGGAATCAGTCTGGTGAACCTTCGCTGCACTCCCTCAATAGCAAGAACGTCCTTCCTCAGATTAGGAAACCAAAACTGAACATAATATTCCAGGTGAGGTCTCACCAAGGCCCTGTACAGCTGCAGTAAGACCTCCCTGCTTCTATACTCCAATCCCCTAGTTATGAAAGCCAACATGCCATTTGTCTGCTGTACCTGCATGCCAACCTTCAATGACTGATGTACCATGACACCCAGGTCTCATTGCAGCTCCCCTTTTCCTAATCTGCCGCCATTCAGATAATATTCTGCCTTCATGTTTTTGCCAACAAAGTGGATAACCTCACATTTATCCACATTATACTGCATCTGCCATGTGTTTGCCCACTCACCTAACCTGTCCAAGTCACCCTGCAGCCTCTTAGCATCCTCCTCACAGCTCACACCACCACCCAGCTTAGTGTCATCTGCAAACTTGGAGATATTACACTCAATTCCTTCATCAAAATCGTTAATGTATATTGTAAATAGCTGGGGTCCCAGCACTGAGCCCTGCGGCACCCCACTAGTGACTGCCTGCCATTCTGAAAAGGACCCGTTTATCCCGACTCTCTGCTTCCTGTCTGCCAACCAGTTCTCTATCCACGTCAGTACATTACCCCCAATACCATGTGCCTTAATAGGATAGGATTGGTTGGAACCACGATGCTTGCTCACCAAAGGCCGTTGATATGTTCTGGAAGACTCTTGAAATATCATAGTGGGGAATGTAAAGACTGGAAGCATCGAACCCCCAAGGATTTATTGGACATTGTCTGGACATTGCGTTTAATATATTTCTCACCGCAGAAAGAAAACTGGAAGCTGTATGTGGGAGGGACCCAGGTGTGGCTCCATGTTGGACTTAGAATGATGGGCAGGGAGTCTGGAATGACAATGGCCAACATAAGGCAGGAGCTGGGCTAATGGAGTCCATTGTTAGGCAAGGTGACCTCGTCAATCAGTGATTACCTGGATGAGTTACCAGAACAATAGAGAGCCATTAAGTCCAGACTGCCTGGAAGCGAAAACCCATCATTGGATTCAAACACAGGAAGCCTCGAAAACAAGGAACTTTATTGGGTAAAAGCAGAAGACACACCCACAGGAAACCTTGAAACAAGCTTTATTCAGCCTGAAAAGGCAAGCAGACTTGGATATAAAAGGTGGTCGTGTGGCCATCTCTCTCTCTCTCTGACCTCGCTGCTTTGCCCCTACAAGAATCCAACCCTCCATATTGTGACAAAGAAAAGAAACCAGAAGAGACACCTTTTCATTGGAAGAAGCAGCGAGTAAGCCAGTGAAATCAGTGAGTATTTCTGCACACACATCTTTTAAGATCACAACCATGGTGTGAGGGGCTATCGTGCATTCTCCCAACCAACTTCTTAGGGGTTTACAGGGGAGGTGTTTTAGACGTTGGGGTACTTCGCGTTAGGGGCCTGTTAGACAAGCCACACTGTGTATTGTATGGCATTTGTTTGTTTTACACACCAGGGTGTGTGTGGTTTTACTGGGTGTAGGTGTACGTTTAGCTTTAATAAAGCATTGTCAGTTGAGACCGAGATATTTGTCCGTGACTCATTCATCTGTTCAGTACAGTAATCACTCCCAGGTTTAGACTAGTATAATGTGGGGGTGCGTCAAAAATACCTAAGGGAAACCACTTACAGGCGGGGGAAGCAGCTCAGGCATTCGCTTGATTTCGTGTTATTTATGGCAGAGACACATAGGAATCCTTCGCCTGTCCTCATGTACTGAACTCTCATAGCACTGCACTTCTCTTGCAGGTTTGTCGAGAATATCTAAAAGGCACATTTCTCTATCGATTACTACTTGGCCCATCTACGAAATGGCCATGGGTGGGGAGCTCGATGCAGGGGGGGGCCGAGAAAACATTGGTCAGGACCCTCATGGCAAACAGTTTGCCACGAATAAGGGCAAAAGCGAAGGCCTGGTTTGACTCCGAGAACCTCGCGAATACGGAGGCTGGAGTGCTCCGTCACATGAGCCTGGCCTTTAAAACTGGTTCAGAGGAGGAGTTCAAACCGAGTAAGGGCAAGATACATGAAATGAAGGCCAATGAGGCTAGTAAAAAGGAATGGCGTCAGGAAGGGATTAGCGCAGGGAAGGCTATGACATGTTTCGGGTGTGAGAAGACGGGACAATGGAGAAGAGACTGCCCAGCCCCGAGGTGGGGGCAAGGCAAAGAGGACCCTCCAGTGCCTTAGACAAAACTTGTCGAGGTGAAGGGACCGACCACGGAACAATTTGATGTTCTGGTGGCCGCCCTTCGGACAGTTTTTGTGCCAGAGCAGGGAAGGATAGACGCTGCCGTGAGCAGGGAAATCCCGACCACTCCGGTAATCCCACCACCCTGACTAGCATGCACCCAGACTGAGTACCTGTGTTCGCTCACGTACAATGAGTGGAATAGACCATGCGTGAAGATAGGGGTGGAGAAGGTAGAGGAGAAGTACTTGGTGGACACCGGGGCTTTGAGCACGGTGATCCATGCGAATAACCCGACCGATTCACCCTGATCCAGCAAGGTTCCATTCAGTCTCGTGGGGTTCACCGGGAATGAGCAGGCGGGGGCGATGTCCAGGCCGTTAGCCATAGATTTAGGATCCTTCCACACCCGGTGGGAATGTGTCCTAACAAAGTGGGAATGATGAGGATCAGAAATTTATGTTAGCCCACAGGATTATAGCGGATTTGAAGAATCAGTGCCTTTGGAGAGCAGTGGGTTACGGTAAGGAGAAAGATCCCAAGGAAAGGGGAAGGAAAAGGTAACATGCACCATGAAGCCGAAGGGGAGTTACGGCCTAGAACAATTGGTCAATACTACCCCGGCTGAGTACCAGGCATACGTGCAGGACAACCTCGCATCGTCCACCACAGACAAGCACAACTGTGGTAGGGTGACTGGGTGGAAGTCCGAGTACAGGGGGATCCCATGTCACGGCCACAGAAACAGTACAGTTTCCCCAGAGAGGCAGAGGCCGACTTGGAGACGGCACTGGGATCCCTGGTAGCACAGGAAGTGTTGAGACCCATAGCCACACACGTGAACTCGCCACTTTAGCCGGTTAGGAAACCGGACCAGTCGTGGAGAGCCACTGTGGACTATCGGGTGCTCAACAAAAACATCCCAGCCTGCATGCCCACAATTGCGGCCATAGCTGATCTGATAGGGAATATTCTAGCAACCGCAACCACATTTACGGTGCTGGACATTTCAAGCTGGTTTTGGTCGATTCCCCTGAAGCGGGAAGACCATTACAAGTTTGCCTTCACTTTTAAAGGACAGCAGTACACATGGACATGTCTTCCCCAAGGATTTCATAACAGCCCCTCCATATTCCATCAATGTATGGCAGACGCCTTAAAGGGTTTCAGAAGACCCCAGCAGTAGGTGCAGTAAGCGGACTTTTATGTATGTAAACATTGTAACTGTGTAAGACTTGCCACCAGAGGGCACAACTGTTGGAGTCCCAAGGGTCACCTGCACACCTCGTGCAAGGGAGTATAAAAGGTTTTCTGCCATGCTGCTTCAGCACTCTGGAGTTGTATTAAAGAAACTCAGGTCACATCGGATTATAGCTCACAGTACTCAGTCTTGTGGAGTTCTTACATACTTAACAATTGGCGACGAGTAACAGATTACGAACTTTCACGCAGGCATGGCTGCTATTGGTATTTTAGAGAGATTTGTAGAGGGTGATGATTGGGAAGCCTTCGTTGAGCGTCTCGACCAGTACTTCGTAGCCAACGAGCTGGATGGGGACGATAAAGCGATCAAGCGCAGGGCGATTCTCCTCACCGTGTGTGGGTCCACAATATACGGCTTCATCAAGAACATGCTAGCACTGGGGAAACCAGCGGAGAAGACATATACAGAGTTGTGTATGCTGGTTCGGGAACACCTCAAGCCGAAGGAGAGTGTCTTAATGGCCAGGTATCGCTTCTCCACACAGCACCGCTCCGAGGGCCAGGACGTGGCGAGTTATGTCGCCGACCTGAGATGCCTTGTGGGAACGTGTGAATTGGCTAGATTTTTGGGGGAAATGCTGCTGGACATTTTTGTGCTTGGCATCGGCCACGAGGTCATTCTTCGCAAGCTGCTGTCCGCCGAATCCCTAGAACTGAGCAAGGCCATCACGATAGCCCAGGCATTCACATCCACGAGCGATAATACCAGACAGATATCTTCCCAGCATCAAAGCTCACCAGCAAGTACTGTGCATAAAATAACGTCGCTAGCAGGCAGAACTGCATATGGCAAGGCCTACACGTCTGCAGCTGCAAGACATAGGATGACTCAGAGTCCGCCATTGGGCGTGAATGCAAATCCATTAGCACCATGTTGGTGCTGCGGGGGTATTCATCGAGACCATCAATGTCGATTCAAGCACTACGTGTGCAAAGGCTGCAAAACAATGGGGCACCTCCGGCAAATGTGCAAGAGTGCTGCGACTCACCACGTGGCAGAGTCGGCAGAGGATGATCAATCTGGCACGGATCACGCAGAACAAACAAAAGAGGCAACTCAACCCAAGGAAGAAGTGTATGGGGTACACACCTTCACCACCAAGAGCCCTCCTATTATGCTGAATGTCAAGTTGAATGGTATTCCGGTATCAATGGAGTTGGACACGGGGGCGAGTCAGTCAATTGTGAGCCAGAAGGCTTTTGAGAAACTGTGGGGCAACAAGGCACAAAGGCCCAAGCTGAGTCCGATTCAGACAAAGCTGCGCACCTACACCAAAGAGCTCATAGCAGTCATTGGCAGTGCGGCAGTTCAGGTATCATACGATGGAGCTGTGCATGATTTATCACTGTGGATTGTACCAGGCGATGGCCCAACGCTATTCGGCAGAAGCTGGCTGGGAAAGATTCGATGGAACTGGGACAACATCAAAGCACTATCTTCAGTGGATGATGCCTCGTGCGCCCAAGTGCTGAGCAAGTTTCCGTCGCTATTTGAACCAGGCATCGGCAATTTCACAGGCGCCAAGGTGCAGATCCATCTAGTCCCCGATGCAAGGCCTGTTCATCACAAGGCCCGAGCAGTTCCATATATGATGAGAGAGAAAGTTGAGATTAAACTGGACAGACTTCAACGAGAGGGAATCATATTGCCAGTCGAGTTCAATGGGTGGGCCAGTCCGATTGTTCCGGTGTTGAAAAGGGATGGCATGGTCAGAGTCTGCGGAGACTACAAGGTAATGATCAACAGAGTCTTGTTACGGGACCAGTACCCGCTACCCAAGGCGGATGACCTGTTCGCAATGTTAGCAGGGGGGAAGTCATTCACCAAGTTGGACCTAACCTCCACCTATATGACACAGGAGCTGGCTGAATCTTCAAAAAGATTGACGTGCATCAACCCGCACAAAGGACTGATTATATACCACAGGTGCCCTTTTGGGATTCGCTTGGTTGCTGCCATCTTCCAGAGGAACATGGAGAGTCTGCTGAAATCCGTTCCGCACATCGTTGTGTTTCAAGACGACATCCTGATCACCGGTCATGACACCACCGAACACCTGCACAACCTGGAAGAGATTCTAAGTCGACTAGACAGAGTGGGACTCAGTCTAAAACGCTTTCCTGGCACCAGAGGTCGAATTTTTGGGGAGAAAGATTGCAGCAGACGGCATCAGACCTACTGACTCAAAGACAGAGGCCATCAAGAATACACCCAGACCACAGAATGTGACGGAGCTGTGTTCGTTCCCTGGACTCCTCAACTATTTTGGTAACTTTCTACCCAGGTTGAGCATTTTGCTGGAACCGTTGCACATGTTGCTACGTAAGGGCTTGCAGTAAATCTCAAGAGACAGCCTTTGAGAAGGCCAGAAACCTACTTTGTTCTAATAAGTTACTTGTACTGTATGACCCGTGTAAATAATTAGTGCTAGCTTATGATGCATCTTCGTATGGGGTTGGCTGTGTGTTACAGCAAACCAATGTATCGGGCAAACTTCAATTGGTTGACTACGCATCTAGAGGTCTGTCTAAGGCTGAAAGAGCCTACAGTATGGTCGAGAAAGAGGTGTTAGCATGTGTATATTGGGTTAAGAAAATGCACCAATACCTATTTGGACTTTGGTTTGAGCTTGAAATCGACCACAAACCGCTCATTTCACTGTTTTCTGAAAGCAAAGGTATAAACACCAATGCTTCGTCTCGCATCCAAAGATGGGCACTAACATTGTTCACTTATGACTATGCTATCCGCCACAGACCAGGCACGGAGAACTGTGCTGATGCCCTCAGTCGGCTACCATTGCCCACTACCGGGGTGGAAATGGCACAGCCCACAGACTTGCTTCTGGTCATGGATGCTTTTGAGAGCGAGGGGTCACCCGTCACTGCTCGCCAGATCAGGACCTGGATCAGCCAGGATCCTGTGCTATCACTTGTAAAAAGTTGCGTCCTCAACGGGAGCTGGTCAGCCATTCCCGGGGAAATGCAAGATGAAATTAAGCCGACACAAAGATGAAATGTCCATCCAGTCGGATTGTCTCTTATGGGGTAATTGCGTGGTTTTGCCAAAACAAGGCAGGGAAACGTTCATACACTACCTACATGGTACCCACCCAGGCATAGTCATGATGAAGGCTATAGCCAAGTCGCATGTTTGGTGGCTCGGCATTGACTCGGACTTAGAGTCATGCGTACACCAGTGCAACACGTGCTCACAACTGAGCAATGCATCAAGGGAGGCTCCATTGAGTCTGTGGTCATGACCCTCCAAACCGTGGTCCAGGATCCATGTAGATTTTGCTGGCTCCTTTCTCGGAAAGATGTTTTTAGTTGTAGTAGATGCTTACTCTAAATGGATTGAATGTGTAATCCTGTCATCCAGCACATCCACTGCCATCATTGAAAGCCTCCGGGCTATGTTCTCCACCCATGGCTTGTCCAACGTCCTTGTCAGTGACAATGGACCGTGTTTCACCAGCTCGGAATTCAACGAGTTTATGACCCACAATGTCATCAAGCATGTCAGGTCTGCCCCGTTTAAGCCCGCATCCAACAGTCAAGCGGAATGGGCAGTCCAAACTATCAAGCAGAGCTTGAAACGCGTGATGGAAGGCTCCTTGCAGACCCGCTTATCTCGGGTTCTGCTCAGCTACCGGACACGACACCACTTGCTCACTGGGGTTCCCCCCGCAGAATTGTTAATGAAGAGAGCATTCAAAACCAGGCTCTCCCTAGTCCACCTGGATCTAAATGATCACGTGGAAAACCGGCAAAACATGTACCACGATCGTGCGGCTGTATCGGGTGACATTGATGTTACTGACCCTGTGTTTGTCCTGAATTATGGTCATAGTCCTAAATGGGTTGCTGGCACTGTCTTGGCCAAGGAGAGGAATAGAGTGCTTATCGTCAAACTATTGAATGGACCAACGTGCAGAAAGTATTTGGATCAGACCAAACTGCGGTTCACCGACAACCAGGAACAACCTGAAGAGGACATCACCATCATCGATCCGCCAACACACACCCAACCAGCAATTGACCTCACTGTCAATCAAGAGGATGAACCCACCATTCCCAACAGTCCTGTCAGACCAGCCTCGCTGCAGTGCAGCAATGGTCCAACCAACTCACCCATGCCAGAGTTTGAACTCAGACGATCAACCAGGGAGCGTAGGGCCCCGGATCATCTCAACTTGTTAATAATTTGTATCAAAGACTTGGGGGAGGGGGGGGGTGTGATGTTATGTATGTAAACACTGTAACTGTGTAAGACTTGCCACGAGAGGGCGCAACTGTTGGAGGCCCAAGGATCACCTGCACACCTCATGCAAGGGAGAATAAAAGGCTTGACAAATCTGGAAATTATGCTTGACAAATCTTCTAGAGTTTTTTGAGGATGTTACTAGTTGAGTGGGCAAGGGAGAACCAGTGGATGTGGTGTATTTGGACTTTCAAAAGGCTTTTGACAAGGTCCACACAAGAGATTAGTGTAAAAAATTAAGGCACATGGTATTGGGGGTAATGTATTGATGTGCATAGAGAACTGGTTGGCAGACAGGAAGCAAAGAGTGGGAATAAATGGGTCCTTTTCAGAATGGCAGGCAGTGACTAGTGGGGTGCCGCAAGGTTCAGTGCTGGGAGCCCAGCTATTTACAATATACATTAATGATTTAGATGAAGGAATTGAATGTAATATCTCCAAGTTTGCAGATGACACTAAGCTGGGTGACATTGTGAGTTGTGAGGAGGATGCTAAGAGCCTGCAGGGTGACTTGGACAGGTTTGGTGAATGGGCAAATGCATGGCAGATGCAGTATAATGTGGATAAATGTGAGGTTATCCACTTTGTTGGCAAAAACAGGACGGCTGATTATTATCTGAATGGTGACAGATTAGGAAAAGGGGAGGTGCAACGAGACCTGGGTGTCATGGTACATCAGTCACTGAAGGTAGGCATGCAGGTGCAGCAGGCAATAAAGAAAGCAAATGGCATGCTGGCCTTCATAGCGAGAGGATTTGAGTAGAGGAGCATGGAGGTTTTACTGCAGTTGTACAAGGCCTTGGTGAGACCACACCTTGAGTATTGTGTATAGCTTTGGTCTCCTAATCTGTGGAACGATGTGCTTGCTATTGAGGGAGTGCAGCGAAGGTTCACCAGACTAATTCCCAGGGCTGACATATGAAGAAAGACTGGGTCGACTAGGCTTATACTCACTGGAATTTAGAAGAATGAGAGGGGATCTCATAGAAACATATAAAATTCTGACAGGACTGGACAGGTTAGATGCAGGAAGAATGTTCCCGATGTTGGGGAAGTCCAGAACCAGGGGTCACAGTCTAAAGATAAGGGGTAAGCCATATAGGACCGGGATGAGGAGAAACTTTTTCACCCAGAGAGTGGTGAACCTATGGAATTCTCTACCACAGAAAGTTGTTGAGTCCAATTCGTTGGATATATTCAAGAGGGAGTTCGATGTGACACTTACGGCTAAGGGAATCAGGGGGTATGGAGAGAAGGCAGGAGTGGGGTACTAAAGTTGCATGATCAGCCATGATCATATTGAATGGCTGTGCAGGCTCGAAGGCCCGAATGGCCTACTCCTGCACCTATTTTCTATGTTTCTATGTTGACTGCCATGCTGCTTAGGCACTCTGGAGTTGTATTAAAGAGACTAAGATCACATCGGTTTTTAGCTCACAGTACTCAGTCTTGTGGAGTTCTTCCATACTTAACACGGACGATTTGCTTTTGTTCTCTGATGAGGGGGAGGAGCATGGTCCGCTGCTTGCTGAGCTGCTGGTGCTGCTGAGAGAGACAGGGTTCAAGGTCAATCCTAAGAAAGCTCAGATCGGTCAGAGGAAAGTAAAATTCCTCAGGCTGACCGTGAGGGCTGGGGAAAGGGCTATAGACGAGGCCAAACGGAAGGCAATACAGGAGTTAACAGCCCCCACGACCATGACGGGGGTGAGATCCTTCCTGGGGCTCACGGCATACTGCAGGGATTTTATTGAGGATGACGCCATCACGGCAGCCCTTCTGCTTTGGCTCCTCCGCAAGGGAGTGGGATGGGAGTGAGATGGGGACTGCACGGCAGTGTTTAATCGCCTCAAGGGAGACCTGCAGATGGCACCCGCATTAGGGGTGATTAATGGTGGGGAGGACTTCTTTTTGGAAGTCCAGAGGGGACAGTTTGAGTGCGGTGCTGCTCCAGGAGCAGCACAGCAAACTGAGTCCCATGGTGTACTCATCAAGAGTCCTCACGGATGTAGAACGGGATATTTCAATTGTGATAGGCACCTCCTAGCCACGCATTGGGCCGTAAAGTGTTCACAGCTCTTTATGGGATCGTCCCTGATCGTTCTACTAACCCACCATATCCCCACTCAGATGTTATTAGATGGGAGGATAAAGGACGGCATGGGTAAGCAGTGCCCGCATTGCCCACTGGACTTTATTGCTCTCTCAAATGCATCTGAGAGTCTAAGGCCTGAGTGAGCCCAAGTTGGCCGCTGACATGATCTACCCAGGGACGGCCCACAAGTGTACGGCGGGAGAGGTGTGGGATGTGGATGTAGGATTCCGTGCTGGGTTACACCCAAGGTCTACGTCGACGGGTCTAGTTCGGTAGTGAACTCAGAGCATTTCACCGGGTGCGAGAGTTATGACTCTACGGCTGGGATAACAAGGGCCATTAAACTCCCGAGCACCCTGAGCGCCCAGCATGCTCCATACACCATCTGCTCCGATTCCATGTTTACGTGCAACTTGTATACCGAATACTTAGCCATCTGGGCTTGTCGCGGTTCCACACCCACAGACGGGAAACCCTTAGCAACAGCATCGTTGCTGAGAAAGGTCTTCGAGGCTACGGGGACCCCGGGATGTCATTACTTCCACAAAGTAAAGGCTCATTCTAAGATAGAGCCCAGAGGGGAAGGCAACCAAAGGGCAGACGAGTTAGCAAACGAGGGAGCCAGGGAAGGAGTTTTTGGGATCCATACGGGTCCAGCCCAGTAGCAGCGATCCGGGACAAAGAGGGGACACCAGGGAGTGCAGGGGTAGCCTTGGCCACAGACTTGAGGCAAGTCCAGGCACAGGATTCCGTCCTCAAGGTCGTCCTGGAGCAGCTGGCTAAGGGCAAGAAGGTAGAAGATCTGTTCGGGGTAGCGAACATCACCGTAAAGGAGGGGATGCTTTTTAAAGGAGATCGGTGGATAGTTCTCGAGATGCACCAGAGCGAATTCCTCCAGTTGGCCCACGGGGGCCCAGGAGTGGGACACCCAGGGCCAGAGACTACCTGGCAAAGGGTAGAACAGGCAGGGTGGTGGCCACAACTGGGGGAATATGTCTGCGATTTTTGCGCGGAATCTCTGGTGTGCGCAGCGAACAACCCCGATCCGCAATGTAGGAAGGTTCCCATGGAGCACATAAGAAGGGTAGAGGGACCGTGGCAGTCGGTGCAGGTCGATTACATCGATTGCAAAGCGGGGTTACAAACACTGTCTGGTCCTAGTAGACGTGTTCTCCAAGTGGGTGGAAGCCTTCCCTTGCCGATCAGCCACAACGTTGGCGATAGCAAGGATTTTGGTAAGGGAAGTGTTCTCCAGGTAGGGACTGCCTCAGATTGTGGAGCCTGACCAAGGGAACCACTTCACGGGGCAAGTCATGCAGGCCACCTTGAAGATTCTGGGGATAGAGGGTAAATGTTTCTATAGATATGTAAAGAGAAAAAGGTTAGTAAAGACAAACATAGGTCCCCTGCAGTCAGAATCAGGGGAAGTCATAACGGGGAACAAAGAAATGGCAGACCAATTGAACAAGTACTTTGGTTCGGTATTCACTAAGGACGACACAAACAACCTTCCGGATATAAAAGGGGTCAGAGGGTCTAGTAAGGAGGAGGAACTGAGGGAAATCTTTATTCGTCAGGAAATTGTGTTGGGGAAATTGATGGGATTGAAGGCCGATAAATCCCCAGGGCCTGATGGACTGCATCCCAGAGTACTTAAGGAGGTGGCCTTGGAAATAGCGGATGCATTGACAGTCATTTTCCAACATTCCATTGACTCTGGATCAGTTCCTATGGAGTGGAGGGTAGCCAATGTAACCCCACTTTTTAAAAAAGGAGGGAGAGAGAAAACAGGGAATTATAGACCAGTCAGCCTGACCTCAGTAGTGGGTAAGATGATGGAATCAATTATTAAGGATGTCATAGCAGCGCATTTGGAAAGAGGTGACATGATAGGTCCAAGTCAGCATGGATTTGTGAAAGGGAAATCATGCTTGACAAATCTTCTGGAATTTTTTGAGGATGTTTCCAGTAGAGTGGACAAGGGAGAACCAGTTGATGTGGTGTATTTAGACTTTCAGAAGGCTTTCGACAAGGTCCCACACAAGAGATTAATGTGCAAAGTTAAAGCACATGGGATTGGGGGTAGTGTGCTGACATGGATTGAGACCTGGTTGTCAGACAGGAAGCAAAGAGTAGGAGTAAATGGGTACTTTTCAGAATGGCAGGCAATGACTAGTGGGGTAGCGCAAGGTTTTGTGCTGGGGCCCCAGCTGTTTACACTGTACATTAATGATTTAGACGAGGGGATTAAATGTAGTATCTCCAAATTTACGGATGAAACTAAGTTGGGTGGCAGTGTGAGCTGCAAGGAGGATGTTATGAGGCTGCAGAGTGACTTGGATAGGTTAGGTGAGTGGGCAAATGCATGGCAGATGAAGTTTAATGTGGATAAATGTGAGGTTATCCACTTTGGTGGTAAAAACAGAGAGACAGACTATTATCTGAATGGTGACAGATGAGGAAAAGGGGAGGTGCAACGAGACCTGGGTGTCATAGTACATCAGTCATTGAAGGTTGGCATGCAGGTACAGCAGGCGGTTAAGAAAGCAAATGGCATGTTGGCCTTCATAGCGAGGGGATTTGAGTACAGGGGTAGGGAGGTGTTGCTACAGTTGTACAGAGCCTTGGTGAGGCCACACCTGGAGTATTGTGTACAGTTCTGGTCTCCTAACTTGAGGAAGGACATTCTTGCTATTGAGGGAGTGCAGCGAAGGTTCACTAGACTGATTCCCGGGATGGTGGGACTGACCTATCAAGAAAGACTGGATCAACTGGGCTTGTATTCACTGGAGTTCAGAAGAATGAGAGGGGACTTCATAGAAACGTTTAAAATTCTGACGGGTTTAGACAGGTTAGATGCAGGAAGAATGTTCCCAATGTTGGGGAAGTCCAGAACCAGGGGTCACAGTCTAAGGATAAGGGGTAAGCCATTTAGGACCGAGATGAGGAGAAACTTCTTCACCCAGAGAGTGGTGAACCTGTGGAATTCTCTACCACAGAAAGTTGTTGAGGCCAATTCACTAAATATATTCAAAAGGGAGTTTGATGAAGTCCTTACTACTAGGGGGATCAAGGATTATGGCGAGAAAGCAGGAATGGGGTACTGAAGTTGCATGTTCAGCCATGAACTCATTGAATGACGGTGCAGGCTAGAAGGGCCGAACGGCCTACTCCTGCACCTATTTTCTATGTTTCTATGTTTCTAAATGGCATGTGGCTCACAACCCACAGTCGTCGGCAGTTGTGGAGCAAGTTAATGACTTAATCGGACCATCAAAGAAAAGCTGCGGAAGGAAACAGGACAGTCCCCGAAAAGGTGGGATGAGGTCTTGATAGTTTTGATGGAAGTCTGAGTCAGCCTCTCCAGGAGCACAGGGTACTCTCCGCATGAGCTCATGACCGGGAGGATCATGCGCTCGCCCACCAATGTTCTGGCACCGCTTCTCACCGAAGGTCAAGTGAGAGAAGTAAACTAGGATGAGGTTGTCAAGAATCTGTACGAGAGGTTGAAACAGATTCATTGGCAGGCAGCCAGTAACATGAGGAAGCAGCACCGGAGTAATCGGTTGCTGCTCGAAACCCAGAGAACGCACGAGTGAAAGGTAGGAGGGATGTGATCGGGGCCTAGGAGAGGCGAAAGTTTGGGGCCCAGAAGAGGCGAGGGCCCAGGGGAAGCATGGGCCAGTCCACACTGCGATATGGGCAGCGGAGCAGGTCTCCAGTCATCTTGGTTAATCCTTGCCACTGGACCAAGACCTAGCTCAGCTCTGTCAAGCCCGAGTGGTGGCTGGGGTGCAATGGCCACCACACGTTAAAAAAATCCATGCAGAGGCATCTTCCATCCTTCAGGATGTAGTTCGGGATCGTTTCGAGGGACCGCCTATGTTGATGATGGGGAAGGTAGGAGACCAGGTGATGGTCCGAAACTACGCTCGCGTTGGGACGTTTGAGCCTCTGTATATGGGAACTTACAGTACAGTGGATAATGCAAGCCCCATGGTTTACACGGTTAAACTTCCAAGGTGCACAAAGTAGTTCCACGTGAATCAGTGTAAGTTGTTTAACCCAGGGAAAGGGTAAGGAAAGGGAAGAAACACCATGGTGTTGTAAATAGCATGGTGGACGTGGGTCTTCCTCCCATAGTTTGGGACAGCGAGGATCCCATGGTGGGGCTGTAAGAAGGAGCAGCAGGATCCCATGGCAACGGGCACAGTGGGCGCCTCCTTACATGCCGACCAGGACCAGTAAAAGGCCCAGGCAAGAGGTGCCCTAGAGGGGCCACCCAGCAGCATGAGTGGTGTTGTACATAGTTTCCTTTTGAAGTGTTTTGGTTAGTTGTAATGAAGCCAAACCTATGGAGGTAGATCCTCTCACAGCAAGGGTTGGTTTTGTTTTGCAGGAAGCCGAGGACGGAATGGAGACAGTCCTGAGACTGAGCCTGATTTGGATGTTGGCCGGAACGGTGCACAGCAGCAGAGGAGACATCGAGTTGTCCTTCCTCTATGGATGTACTGGGGGGGGGGGGTCGGACCCACCATGACACAGGGGGGCAGGACAGGGGACACGGACGGGATAGCAGCCTACTTCCACAAGAGAAGGTGGCCAGGGTGACTGGGGTCAAATCCGACGAAATACTCTGGCCACGCCAGGTTCACATACGGGGAGGCTTCCATACCGTGTCCCTACTGAGGGTCACAGCCACACGGGTTGGGGTGACCGAGGGCAAGCGCATATGCTTGAAGTGCAAGGGACACATTCCCCTGGGATGCTGGTGGTGGCTCAGGAAATTGAGCCAGGACTGGGGGAACCAGACAGCGGACTGGGAATGACTGGGGAATGATACGTACCGACAGATTACAGGGACACGGGGGTAGTGGAAGTGAGCTGGGACAAGTGGTGGAAGGAGGATCAGGGAATTTATGTCTGTATGTGGGGGTCAGAACGGATCTGCCCAGCGGATGTGTCGATTGCCTTCTTGAGGCAATGGCAGGATGCCGTTGCTGGGATCAGATGGGATCGGAGTCTGCACTCATGCGTGATCCCAGACTCTCCCAACACAATAAATTCCACGGAGCTTGTCGCACACGAGAGGAGGCCCCTGCCCACAGTCCCACCAGTACAGGCGACAGAAGTTAGGTGTCCCACCACGACACCAGTCCCAGGGAATGGTTTCGTTTTAGTCCCGACTGGGAAGGTTTTATTCCAGGGGGTGCATTACACGGTAGCGTCAGTCATTTTAAGCTTAACCGGGGTACATCTGCCTGAGTGGTGTCAAAAAGAAACTGAGCGGCTGTCAAATGTTCCATCAGTTCTTTGAACTCAGTTACGGGGATGTGAGTCGGGAAAAGTTGTATGACATGGGAGTGTACGATAACGTTAGTCCGGGGAGGCCGAGGCGAGGGATGCTCAATGATGTCGCTACGGCGTTTAGCGCGGGTACATTTATCGTCAATAGTATGGATGATGTGCAGCTGCAGATCCAGGTTAGCGGTTTAAAGGACCAGCTGCGGAAGATCCTGGGGGGAGGGAACGAAGTGGTAGGGTCAGAGCTAAAGGAGGACCAGGCGATGGCTATTCATTTAAAATAGGTCATCGCGGAGCTGGAGACACATGCTAAAACGGTTAATGAATTAATACGGGAGGATAGGAATGTTCGGCACAGGCAGCCATGAATGAAGTGTGAATGTTGTACGGTGCCTGGTTACTCGGCGAGGGATGCAGTAATTTGGAGGATCTCCGGCAGAGTCGCGTCCCATCGTGACCGGCACCTCGCAGCGTTCAGCCCATATCATAATTCGATGAGTCCATGTCAACTCCGTTTAGCTTCCGAAGCCTACCCAGTCCCAGTGGATTGCAGTCAGTCCAACCACTTGGTTATGGGGATTGTGTTGTGTATGTTGGTGATGGGCGGGACACCACAGCCAACGACAGTATACAGAGTGGAGAACATTGACGTCATACGGGATGGGGTGCACGTGCCGAACCATGGGGCCCCACCGTTTGTAATAAAGTGGGAGCACGCTATGACCGGCACTGACCTCAAGGGGTGCCAGAGCAGGGGCGCACATGTCATATTGTGTCCCCACCAGTTGAACACGTTCTGGGCCTTTATACATTGAAGTTTAGAAGGATGAGAGGGGATCTCATAGAAACATATGATTCTGACGGGACGGGACAGGTTCGATGCAGGTAGAATGTTCCCGATGTTGGGGAAGTCCAGAACCAGGGGACATAGTCTTAGGATAAGGGGTAGGCCATTTAGGACTGAGATGAGGAGAAACTTCTTCACTCAGAGAGTTGTTAACTTGTGGAATTCCCTGCCACAGAGAGTTGTTGATGCCAGTTCATTGGATATATTCAAGAGGGAGTTAGATATGGCCCTTACGGCTGAGGGGATCAAGGGGTATGGAGAGAAAGCAGGAAAGGGGTACTGAAGGAATGATCAGCCATGATCCTATTGAATGGTGGTGCAGGCTCGAAGGGCCGAATGGCCTACTCCTGCACCTATTTTCTATGTTTCTATGTTTGATCGGCAGGGTTTGAATCAGAGAGTGCAGAATTTATTAATTGCATCATTTAGGTGATAGCCCAGAGCCATGTTCCACCTCAGGTAGCATATGCGGGCAATGGGACGTACTGCGTCACGACGAACGTGGATCAGTACCGGGTGCACCGCGACACTTGGTGTCCGGTCATCGACACGACTTTCTGCTTCACACCCCACACCGAAGTTCAAGTGGCCCAAGAGCGCATCCTTCCAATCCCAGAGCCATCCACGGTACACATCATGGTGAACGACACAATCCATAATCTGCAGCAGTACATCACACAGTTCGGATATCAGATTCCTTTTCTGCCCGAACATCTCAAAACGTTGAGCTCTCGCAGAAACATTATTTTAAATTGGAACAGACAAACCGGAACGCAGGGGAGGAAATTAAAGGGATAAATTCCCCACCCTGGTGGGACCTTGGTTTGAATGTAGAAGTTCCTCTGTGGTTGCGGATTTGCTCGCACACTCTTGTAATTGTACACTTTCTCATGTATTTGTTGCGGCTGTCTTGCAAAAGGCGAAGCAAGGTGCTCCGAGTCGGTGGGAGGCCTTGGTTAAAGGTTGAAACTGAATGTTTTTCTCTGTAAATATGTTGTACGGATGTATTTCGTGTTGTATTTTAAGGGATGTATTCGGGGTGTTAAAAGTAAAGTATATAGGGTTGGTTGGACCATAACATGTTTTCATCAGCGGATTTTTGAAATATCATAAGGGCGACTGTCAGATTCGGCGAAAACATCGACAGCAAAAACTTAAAGGACATTGCTTGGATATATTTTCTGTTACTGCAGAGAGCAGACAGCACTGACATGGGGCAGATCCAAACATGCCCCACAGGAATCAGGTGGACAAGGAATCAATGGCAGGAATGGTTGATGGACAGGCCTTTTGTCTTGCAATCAGAAAGATATTAAGTAAAGTGGCTGGGGTTTCAGGCCAGCGAAAGACAAAGGAAAGCTATTCAACCACAGACTCGATGGAGCCACACATCGAGGTACAGCCCAGTTGACAAAGGGACAGGCCAAAGACTTGATTTTGCTTTTGAGTTGCACAGCCTCAGGGGAAGGACAGTTGGACTTTTGGCGCAAGAAGAACCATTTTGGCAAGTATAAGAGAGGCAGTTTTGGCTGCCATCTCTCGCTCTCTCCCCTCTTCTACGCCTGCTTGCTTCGTTCAACACACAAGGACTGAGCACTCCGTCTGGGATGGAGAGAAGAAACAGCAGAGAGCCTTGCTACTTCTACTGGGGAGCAGACCTTGAGATTGGACTTGAAGACCCAGAAGATACGACTCATCGGCAGAAGCAGCGAGTAAGCCAGAGGGGTAATTGCTGAGCATTTATCTCAGCTAACACATCTTTAAGACCACCGCATAGTGAGACAGGGTGTTGTGTGTCCCAACCAAGCCTTAGGAGTTTTAGTGGCGAGGTTTTTGCAAGGATCATAAGTGTACGCACATTCTATTGGACAGCTTTCAGTGGTGCAATTTTGAATCGGAGCAGGGGTGTTTTAGACGTGGGTACTTTGCATTAGGGGCCTGTTTAGATGGCCTGGCTGTGTGTTGTATTGTGTTTGTTTGTATTATACTACCAGGGTGTGTTTTACTGGGTGCAGGTGTGTGCTTTAACTTGAATAAAAGCATTGTGACGGTTGAGACCGAAAAGATCTGTCTGTGACTGTATATTACTGTTCACAACTATAATTACGGTGTCCAGAACTGTTGTAAGAGGTGTGATTCGAAACCACTAGGAGCAAAACCACTTACAGAGAAGGGAATGTTATTTTAAAACTGGATTTTCCTTCTCTGTATGCAGGCCACCCTTTGCATATCAACTGTGAATAGATTATGGGCTAGAACCCCCAGTTTTGTGCTTATCGCCCAAAAATGGGCATTATTTCCAATATGGGCGGTAAAAAAGGGTTTTCAGATTGCCGGCTTCTCACCCATTCTCAAAACACCTAGTTTACATTTTTGAAAATGGGTGTAACTGCGAGCGATATCAAATGGGCAGTATCGTTAAATTTTTCTGACCTTCTGCCGTAAAGTGTGACCGTTCTTAGCAATGGCATGGCAATGCTCGATTCTCGTGATTCTGGAGGTCGAGGGTCATCATGACATGCGCAGAAGAGGAGACAGAGAGAGAGGGAGCTCAGAGGCACTGAAAGCGTGTATGGCTGTGGTGTGTGCTTGTTTGGCTGTTGTGGGAGGCACAATGGAGATTCACTAAAAGCCCACTAAGCACCAAGAACATAGTTGGCGCCGAGTTTTTGTCCAACAAATAACTTATAAAATGGAAGGGATGGAGGAGACCCTGGAGCTGGTAGCCAGGAACACTGGTGGTAGATGGCTCCTAGATGTCCCGGATCACCGCAATGCACCCCAAGGTGACGCACCCCCATTGCCAACCACACATGAGAGCCAGCAGCAGCATCTTGCTTATGGCTCGGAGCACGTTCCCACCTTGGGACCATCCTCTCCCGTATCCGTCCAAATAGCGCTTTGGCCGTCACTGTGACCCCCACCCCCACCCCCCACATGAAGCATCGCCTGAGGAGCACCTCAGCCAGGCGGCTTGGAGTCAGGAGGGGAAGGGGAAGGAAAAGGGGTAGAGGTGGGAAGGAGAAGGGCGGGGTGGGGGGTTGGTTTGTATAGAAATACTGATGATTTCAGACTAATATTTGGTTTCAATGTTTTTTATTTAACAATACCTTGCAGCACATTGGCTCAGATAGATGCACCATTACACGCTGATGATTCCTTAACATCAAAAGGTATAACGCACTTAACTTCAATCAACGTAAACTTTAACTGTCACCAAGGTGATGCACACCATTGATGTATGATCTGCACAGTCAGCAGTGTGTCAGCCTTGGAAATCACACAATGTTCTTTCAGGCAAAGTGATCATTGATGAGCTCCTCACGTAAGGCTCTTGCAGCTATCATGCCACCATGGGCCTTTTCATGCGGTCTACAGGGGGGCGGGGGCATGGCTTCAGCATCAGCCTGATTGTCTGGGCTGATGTCAGCATTCGCTTCCTCGTTCTCCTCTTCCTCTCTCTGCTGAGGTGAACTGTCAGACTCATCAGGCAATTCTTGTCCCCTTCTGATAACCAAGTTGTGTAGCATGGAGCACACTACCATGAATTGAGCTATCTGCTCAGGGGGGTATTGGAGCTTGCCTCCTGAGTGATCCAGGCATCTGAAATGCTGCTTCAGCACTCTAATGGTTTTCTCCATGATATTGCAAGTTGCTCTGTGGCTCTCGTTATATCGCCTCTTGGCCTCGGTGTGGGTGTCACACAGGGGGGTCATTCGCCAGGTGGCAAGGCCATAGCCTTTGTCCCCAAGCATCCAGCATTGAACTTGTGGCTCATTGTTAAACACGTCAGATACAGTGCTCTCACGCAGGATGTGCGTATCATGGATGCTGCCCGGAAATTGAGCATTCACTGTCAGTATAATTTGCTGGTGGTTGACAACTAGCTGGACATTCAGGGAGTGGAATCCCTTGCGCTTCCTGAAAACCTCAGCATCCTGAAAAGGTGCCCACATCACAATGTGCGTACAGTCTATTACTCCCTGCAGCTTGGGGAAGTTTGCAATTCTGGAGAAACCTAGAGCCCTCTCACTCTGTGCCTCCCTGGTCATAGGGAAGCTGATCAAGTCCCTCCTGCGTGCGTACAGGGCTTCAGTGACCTGTCTAATGCAGCGATATGTGGCATGCTGAGAAAGTTCGCAAATGTCGCCAGCTGTGGCCTGAAAAGAACCGGAGGCATAGAATGACAGTGTCGCGGTGACTTTGACCTCGACGGACAGTGCAGTTCTGATGGTGCTGGCAGGCTGAAGATCTGCCCTTATCAGCTGGTATACCTCAGTGATAACCTCTTTGTGGAAGCGCAGTCTCCGAAGGCAGGTGGTGTCGGGCAAGTCAAGGTAAGAATGCTTCTCCTTGTACTTGCGGGGGATATAACGTCTGGTCCTCTTCATCTGTCTGCCACTTCGTATACTGGGCACATAATGCAGTGCAGCATTCCTTCGGCGATGTCGACTCTGCTGCATGTATTTGGTAACCAAGAGAGGGTGAGAAAGGACAGGCTCCATTGCAGCAGCTCTCTGTTTGCCACCGATTGCACACAAACAAGAAATGTCCCGATGAGCACATTTCTTCAATTCCATTCGGTCACAGTGTGGTCAAGATGTTTTCAGAGATGTTCACATCAACTCCAACGACCTGCAGGGTACATCCGAACTCCACCAAGATTGAAGCACAGCAGCCTTTTAAAGGATGCGACATGTGATCTACAACATGGTGTCCATAACACTGTGATTAGTTCTGGTTAGTTCCACTTTTTGTGGGCGGTTTTTTGAGCGAGCGATATTGTGGGCGATATGTGTGCGAGGTGGTGAAATTGACAATGGGCGACCTCCATGGCCGCTAGTTTGGGTAAAAATGCTCTTTACGACAAAAAACAGTTGCCGGGCGCTAATATTGAATCTTGGCGTTATTTCTGTACGGAAAGTAACGCTGGGCGATATTATGGGCATTGAATTCGCCCATCCTGCTGATTCTGCCCAAAAAAAGTTGGCGGATGGTAATATTTTTTCTCGGCGTTAAGCCCATTATGAAAATAATGCTCAGCAATAAGTCTACTAAAAAAGCCCGTCAGTTTCCATTTTGTGCCAAAATGGGCGATATCTGAGCATTATACATTTCACCAGAAAAATGGGCATTAAGTGGCCATTAAACAGGCAAAAAAAGTGGAGGTTGTTGTAAAGTATGCACTTCCATGTTCCACCACCAGGGAGCGCATCCCCTGAAGTCCCAAGGGATCCCAGCATCCCTTGGGAGCACTGTATATAAGCCGGCCCCTAAGGCCTGTTACTCACTCTGGAGTGTCTTAATAAAGACTGAGGTCACTGTTACTTTAACCTCCCTGTGTTCAGTCTCACCTGTGCTAGGAACACAACAACAAGTGACGAGAATACGAATCCAACGCAAAGATGCAGCAAACTGTGGGCATCCTGGAGAAGTTCTCGGAGGGTGAGGACTGGGAAGCCTATGTCGAACGGCTAGATCAGTACTTTGTAGTCAACGAGCTGGACAGAGAAGGAAGCACTGCAAAAAGGAGAGCGGTCCTCCTCACAGTCTGCGGGGCACCGACCAACAGCCTCATGAAGAATCTTCTGGCTCCGGTGAAACCCACAGATAAGTCGTATGAGGAACTGTGTACACTGGTTCGGGAGCATCTTGACCCGAGGGAGAGCGTGCTGATGGCGAGGTATCGGTTCTACACGTAGCCAGCGATCTGAAGGTCAGGAAGTGGCGAGCTACGTCGCTGAACTACTGAACTAAGGCGACTTGCAGGGCAATGTGACTTTGATGACTACCTGGAGCAGATAAAGCCTTTTGTACTGGGCATTGGCCACGAGACCAACCTACGAAAACTTTTGACTGTAGAGACACCGACCCTCAGTAAGGCCATTGAGATAGCATAGGCGTTTATGTCCACCAGTGATAATACCAAACAAATCTCTCAGCAGACAAGTGCTAGCAATGTTCATAAATTAACTGGAACTGTGTGTGCGAGCAGAAATGTACAGGGCAGAAACCACGAGTCTGCAACTGCCAGCAGGCCTCAGGTGATCCAGATGACTCAGAGTCCCCAATAAAGGATGAATGCAAGGCAATTCACACCTTGTTGGCGTTGTGGAGGCTTCCATTCAGCCTATTCATGGTGCTTCAAAGGATATTTTTGCAAGAGCTGTGGAACAATGGGGCACCTCCAACGAGCTTGCAGACAAGCTGCAAGCTCTGCAAAAACTGCTAACCACCACGTGGCAGAGGAAGATCGATCCATGGTGGATCAAAGCAATTTCGAGCATCAGAGAGAGGAGGCAGATGCTGAAGTACACGGGGTGCACACATTTTTGATGAAATGTCGACCTATAATGCTAAATGTAAAACTAAATGGCTTATCCGTAGCCATGAAACTGGACACTGGCGCTAGCCAATCCACCATGAGTAAAAAGATGTTTGAGAGACTGTGGTGCAACAAGGCATTCAGACCAGCCCTGAGCCCCATCCACACGAAACTGAGAACGTACACCAAAGAGCTCATCACTGTCCTGGGCAGCACCATGGTCAAGGTCACCTACGAGGGCACAGTGCACGAACTGCCACTCTGGATTGTCCCGGGCGATGGCCCCGCACTGCTTGGAAGGAGCTGGCTGTGAAAAATCCGCTAAAACTGGGATGACATCCGAGCGCTATCACATGTCGATGAGGACTCATGTACCCAGGTTCTTAACACATTTCCTTCCCTTTTTGAGCCAGGCATTGGAAACTTTTCCGGGGCTAAGGTGTGGATCCACTTGGTCTCACACGCACGACCCATTCACCACAAGGCATGAGCGGTACCTCACTTGATGAAGGAGAGAGTGGAAATCGAGAGCTGGACAGGCTGCAACGCGAGGGCATCATCTCCCCAGTGGAATTCAGCGAGTGGGCCAGCCCGATTGTTCCAGGACTCAAAAGTGATGGCACGGTCAGGATTTGCGGCGATTATAAAGTAACTATTAATCGTTTCTCACTACAGGACCAATACCTGCTATCTGAGGCAGACAACCTATTTGCGACACTGGCAGGAGGCAAGACGTTCACCAAGCTTGACCTGACTTCGGCCTACATGACGCAGGAGCTGGAGGAGTCTTCGAAGGGCCTCACCTGCATCAACATGCACAAGGGACTGTTCATCTACAACAGATGCCCATTTGGAATTCGGTCGGCTGCAGCTATCTTCCAGAGAAACATGGAGAGCCTACTCAAGTCGGTCCCACGCATGGTGGTTTTTCAGGACGACATATTGTCACGGGTCATGACACTGAAGAGCACCTACAAAACCTGGAGGAGGTCCTCCAGCGACTGGATCGCGTAGGGCTGTGGCTGAAGAGGTTGAAATGCGTCTTCATGGTAACAGAAGTGGAGTTTTTGGGGAGAAAGATCACGGCGGGCAGCATTCGGCCCACAAATGCCAAGACAGAGACTATCAGGAATGCATCCAGGCCACAGAACGTCACAGAGCTGCGGTTGTTCCTGGGACTCCTCATCTATTTTGGTAACTTCCTACCGGGGTTAAGCACCCTCTTAGAGCCCCTACGTGTGTTATTACGTAAAGGTGAGAATTGGGTATGGGGAAAAAAACAAGTAATTGCTTTTGAGAAAGCCAGAAACATTTTATGCTCCAACAAGCTGCTTGTATTGTATAACCCGTGTAAAAGACTTGTGCTAGCATGTGAAGCGTCGTCGTACGGAGTCGGGTGTGTATTACATCAAGCTAACTTTGTGGGGAAGTTGAAACCTGTCGACTATTCCTCCAGGAGCTTGTCGAAGGCCGAGAAGGCCTACAGCATGATTGAGAAAGAGGCATTAGCGTGTGTGTTCAGGGTAAAGAAAATGCATCAGTACCTGTTTGGCCTCAAATTTGAGCTGGAAACCGATCATAAGCCCCTCACATCCCTGTTCGCTGAAAAACAAGGGCATAAATACTAATGCCTCAGCCCACATACAAAGGTGGGCGCTCGTGCTATCAGCGTATAACTATACCATCTGCCACATCCATGCCCTCAGTCAGCTACCATTGCCCACCACGGGGGTGGAAATGGCGCAGCCTGCAAACTTGTTGATGGTGGCGCAGCACGCAGACTTGTTGATGGTCATGGAAGCGTTTGAAAATGATAAATCACCTGTCACGGCCCGCCAGAATAGGACTTGGACCAGCCAAGATCCTCTGCAGTCCCTAGTAAAAAACTGTGTACTGCATGGGAGCTGGGCCAGCATCCCCGTTGAAATGCAAGAGCTAATCCAGCCGTTCCAGCAGCAAAAGGACGAGCTGTCCATTCAGGCAGACTGCCTGTTGTGGGGTAACCGCGTAGTGCTACCCAAAAAGGGCAGGGAGACGTTCATCTCGGATCTCCACAGCACACACCCGGGTATAGTAATGATGAAAGCGATAGCCAGATCCCATGTGTGGTGGCCCGGTATCGACTCTGACTTAGAGTCCTGTGTGCTGCAATGCAGCATGTGTGCTCAGTTGAGCAACACACCCAGAGAGGCACCACTAAGTTTGTGGTCCTGGCCCTGCAGACCATGGTTGAGGATCCATGTCGACTATGAGGGCCAGCTTCTTGGTAAAATGTTCCTGGTGGTGGTGGATGCTTTTTTAAAATGGATTGAATGTAAATAATGTCGGGAAGCACTGCCACCGCCACCATTGAAAGCTTGAGGGCCATGTTTGCCACACACGGCCTGCCTGACATACTGGTCAGTGACAATGGGCCATGTTTCACCAGTGCCGAATTTAAAGAATTCATGACCCGCAATGGGATCAAACATATCACCTCGGCCCCGTTTAAACTAGCCTCCAATGGGCAGGCAGAGCGGGCAGTCCAAACAATCAAACAGAGCCTTAAACGAGTCACAGAAGGCTCATTCCAAACCCGCCTGTCCTGAGTACTGCTCAGCTACCGCACGAGACCCCACTCGCTCACAGGGATGCCCCCGGCTGACCTGCTCAGGAAAAGGACATTTAAAACCAGACTCTCGCTGGTTCACCCCAGCCTGCATGATCAGGTAGAGAACAGGCGGCAGCAACAAAATGTAAACGATGATCGCGCCACTGTGTCACGGGAAATTGATCTGAATGACCCTGTGTATGTGCTAAACTATGGACATGGTCCCATGTGGATCGCGGGCACGGTAATAGCTAAAGCAGGGAGTAGGGTGTTTGTAGTCAAACTAGACAATGGACAAATTTGCAGAAAGCACCTGGGCCAAACGAGGCTGCAGTTCACAGACTGCCCTGAACAACCTACAGCAGACACCATCTTTTTCGAGCCCACAACACACACCCAAAGGATCAACGACACCACCCCGGACCAGGAAATCGAACGCATCACGCCCAACAGCCCAGTAAGGCCAGGCTCACCCAGTAGCTCTACAGGGCCAACAACATGCCAGCCCAACGAGGGCACAGCCAACACACCAGAACAGACGGTCCACCAGGGAAAGAAAGGTTCCCGACCGCCTCACCTTGTAAATAGTTTTCACTTTGACTTTGGTGGTGAGTGATGTTGTGTATCTGTAAAGCATGCACTCCCATGTTCCACCACCAGGGAGCGCATCCCCTGAAGTCCCAAGGGATCCCAGCTTCCCTTGGGAGCACTGTATATAAGCCGGCCCCTAAGGCCTGTTCCTCACTCTGGCGTGTCTTAATAAAGACTGAGGTCACTGTTACTTTAACCTCCCTGTGTGCAACCTCATCTGTGTTAGGAACACAATAGAGGTTCTAGCCCAGTGATTCACTTTCAAGCATTCCGAAAGGCCACACTTGAGCTAAGGTGTGGAAGGGGGTGGCCTAGTACTAAAAACAATATAACTTCTGTGGAACAGTAGAAAAGAGACATGATCTTCCCCTTTCTCCTTCAAAGACTAATTTATCCTTTTTCACTGAAACCAATTTTCAATTTCTAAGCTTTGGTACTTAATCATAAGGCCAGAAGTGGAAATGTTCACTGATGAATGCACAGTGTTTAGTTCCATTCACAACTCCTCAGATAATGAAGCAGTTTATGCCCGAATGCAGCAAGACCTGGACAACATTCAGGCTTGGGCTGATAAGTGGCAAGTGACATTTGTGTCACACAAGGGCCAGGCAATGACTATCTCCAACAAGTGTGAGTCTAGCCACCTCCCTTTGACATTCAATGACATTACAATTGCCGAATCCCCCACCATCAATATCCTGGGGGCAATGATTCCTCTCATTTCTTTTTGCACTGAGCGGGCCACGAGCTCCTTCGAGTGCGAACTTTTCATGCGTGGACAAATGTTATAACAACAACAACTTTACACCAACAACTTTTACATCAAGAACGGCAGCAACAGTAACCACTTAAAAGCATATATACTGTAATGCCATATTGCTACCCCACCGTCTCAAATCATGAGACAATCAGACAACGTTCTATACAAGTTTAACATAATTTCTCTGCTTTTGAAATCTATTCCTCTAGAAATGAACCCCACTGCTTTATTTGCACTTTTATGGCTTTTTTATCCTGAGTTGCTACTTTTAATGATTTGTGAATCTACACCCCTAGATCCCTTTGCACCTCGACTCCGGTTAGTCTCTTATTTTCCAAGGAGTATGTGACCTCCTTATTCCTCCTACCAAAATGCACCACCTCACACTTTTCTATATGTAAATTCACTTAACATTTACAATGCCCATTCTAAAAGTTTGTTTACGGTAAAATCACTTTCCTATATTTTTTTCTGGCTTTAAACAATTTTCCTAATTTAAAAAGAAATTCTTATGTTTTTGTTTCTGACAAAGGCAACCTTTGTTGCTGTCAGGTGGTTTGAATTTTTCACCAGACAGATGTACTAATTTGATTGGCCTGTAGAAAGTGCCGCTTTGAAATGACCCCGCTCTGGAAATGCCCCGCTTAAGACTAGCCTTGCTCCGATTTGCCTGGCGGGGACCACGGAGTTTGTGTAACAGGCCCCTGGAACTGTGGCGCCAAAGGAGAAGGAGGGAGACGCTGCCCTCATCACCATGGTAACCAGCTAAGCTCGGCTCCTCTACAGCTTCTGTCTACAGTACGTCAAACTTCCTAGAGGCCGACACAACCAACCCCTGATCCACTCATTTATCATGTGGCTGCTGCCCCAACTTTTTTGTTGCTTTCCAATTGGGATCGGCTCTGAGGTCACAAGACTCACAAATAACTCTGTCTGCATTCCGGGCCATTGTGCATTGGGCCCTTTCCCTGCTCCAGCTGCTGTCCAGTTCACTGCGTGGCATTTCATTTGAAGTGTGCGCGAGCTTTGGGATGTGGGCATGGCCACGCGGCCATGCAGCGTAAAAGGAACTGTGCCTATGGGGGGGGGGGGGGAATCTCCATTGACCAGAAAGTTAACTGGACTAACTACATAAATAAAGTGGCTACAAGAGCAGGTCTGAGGCTTGGTATTCTGCGATGAGTGTCTCACCTCCTGACTCCCCAAAACCTTTCCACCATCTACAGAGCACAAGTCAGGAGTGTGATGGAATACTCATCACTTGCCTGGATGTTCAGCTGCCTCTCTTCCTTCTCCTAGCCCACCGGGCCAAACTTTCTCTAAAGTTGCCCCCTGCCCTAGCCCTGACCACACATCTTTCTCCAGTTTCTCTCCGATCTCCCGTCATGACCTCTCCAAGCTCATCTTGTCCATGAGGCCCACTTCCTGCTCCCTCGACCCTATTCCCACTAATTGCTGACCACCCAACTTCCATTTCTTGCTCCCATGTTAGCTGACATTGTTAATGGTTCTCGCTCCTCAGGTACTGTCCCCCTCTCCCTCAAATCCACCATCATCACCCTTATCCTAAAAAAAAACCTTGACCCCTCACTCCTTGCACCATCTCCAACCACCCTTTCTTCTCCAAAATCCTTAAACAGGTTGTCACCTCCCAAATCTGTGCCCATCTTTCCTGCAACTCCATGTTATAATCCCTCCAATCAGGTTTCCCCCCTACCACAGTACCGAAAGGACTCTCATCAAAGAAATAAATGACATCCTTTGTGACAGTGATAAAGGTAAACTATTCCTCCTCGTCCTTCTTGACTTGTCTGCAGCCTTTGACACAGTTGACCACTCAATCCTTCTCCACCGTCTCTCCACCATTGTCCAGCTGGGTGGGACTGCACTCATCTGGTTCCATTCTTATCTATCTAATCGTAGAGAATCACCTGAAACGACTTCTCTTCCCACCCTCGCATCGTTACCTAGGTGTCCCCCAAGGATCTGTCCTTAGCCCCCCTCCTATTTCTCATCTACATGCTGCCCATTGGCGACATCATCTGAAAACACAGCGTCAGTTTCTACATGTACGCTGATGACACCCAGCTCTACCTCACCTCTCCCCACCACAAACTCCGTTCCCTAGCCACTGATTCCATTCCTCTATCTAATATCTATTTGAGGCTGAACCACACTGTTCGCAACCTTGGTGTCATATTTGACCCTGAAATGAGCTTCCGATCACATATCTGCAACATAACTAAGATCGCCTATTTCCACCTCCATAACATCACGCGTCTCCGCCCCTGCCTCAGCTCATCCACTGCTGAAACCCTCATCCATGGCTTTGTATCTCTAGATGTGACTATTCCACACACTCCTGGTTGGCCTCCCACATTCAACCCCATGTAAACTTGAAGTCATCCAAAATTTGGCTGCCCGTGTCATAACTCGCACTAAGTCCCTCTCACCCATCACCAATATGCTCGCGGTTCCTGGTTAAGCAATGCCTCGATTTCAAAATTCTCATCCTTGTTTTCAAATCCCTCCATGGCCCCACCCCTCCCTATCTCAGTAATCTCCTTTGCCCCACAATCCCCGAGATATCAGCGCTCCTCTAATTCTGCCCTCTTGAGCATCCCCGATTATAATCACTCAACCATCGGTGGCCGTGCCTTCTGCTACCTAGGCCCTAAGCTCTGGAATTGCCTGCCTAAATCTGTTCGCCTCTCTACCTCTCTCTCCTCCTTTATGACGCTCCTTAAAACCCACCTCAGTGACCAAGCTTTTGGTCACCTGCCCAAATGCTTATGTGGCTCAGTGTCAAATATTTTTCTTTTAATACCCTATGAAGCGCCTTGGGATGTTTTACTATGTTAATGGCGCTATATAAATACAAGTTGTTATTGTTGGATGAGTGCAGTTTCTGAGCAAGCTGCTCCTATTGCTATCATCTCTACCTGTTTCTGCATTAGTTTCTCATCCGCAGTTTCCTTTACCTCATTCATGAACAACACCTCAGACAGTTCTTCCTATTTTAATAGATCACCCACTTTGGCCTCACTCCTCTGCACACAAAAATTAGCCACCTATTCGAATAACCAACTTGCTGGAGTCTTTTTAATTCCAGGGCCACTGTCTTTTTGATTTTGTTTCTGTTATTATTGGCACACTTTATCCATTGACTTTTATATCTGCAGTCTGTCCACCTCAACTTCAAAGCTTTATCTTCTAACTCCTCCCCCTCATCATGCATTCGCTCCATAGCATTGTCATTTGCCAGGAAAGAATTGGAACTTGTACAGCGTGGACCCTGAATGAATTGCTCTTCTCCTTAAATTTCTCTATTTCTATCTTCAAGACTCTTGGCAGAAAAATTTGGTTGCATAGCGCCCATTGTTTGGGTGCTACAGGTGCCGTTGTGGTTCGAAAATGGCATCCAAGCAGCATGTGCACAGTTCTGGTGCAGGCTGCACCAGACGTCATTCTGGTGAGGACATTAGCATCTGTGCAATGAGCGAATGGGCTAAGGTTTGGCAGATGGAATACAATGTCGGAAAGTGTGAGGTCATCCACCTTGGAAAAAAAAACAGTAAAAGGGAATATTATTTGAATGGGGAGAAATTACAACATGCTGTGGTGCAGAGGGACCTGGGGGTCCTTGTGCATGAATCCCAAAAGGTTAGTTTGCAGGTGCAGCAGGTAATCAGGAAGGTGAATGGAATGTTGGCCTTCACTGCGAGAGGGATGGAGTACAAAAGCAGGGAGGTCCTGTTGCAACTGTACAGGGTATTGATGAGGCAGCACCTGGAGTACTGCATGCAGTTTTGGTCACCTTACTTCAGGAAGGATATACTGGCTTTGGAGGGGGTACAAAGACGATTTACTAGGCTGATTCTGGAGATGAGGTGGTTACCTTATGATGATAGATTGAGTAGACTGGGTCTTTACTCGTTGGAGTTCAGATGGATGAGGGGTGATCTTATAGAAACATTTAAAATCATGAAAGGGATAGACAAGATAGAGGCAGAGAGGTTGTTTCCACTGGTCGGGGAGACTAGAACTAGAGGGCACAGCCTCAAAATACGGGGGAGCCAATTTAAAACCGAGTTGAGAAGAAATTTTTTCTCCCAGAGTGTTGTGAATCTGTGAAATTCTCTGCCCAAGGAAGCAGTTATTGCTAGCTCATTGAATGTATTCAAATCACAGATGGATAGATTTTTAACCAATAAGGGAATTAAGGGTTGCGGGGAGCGGGCGGGTAAGTGGAGCTGAGTCCACGGCCAGATCAGCCATGATCTTGTTGAATGGCGGAGCAGGCTCGAGGGGCTAGATGGCCTACTCCTGTTCCTAATTCTTATGTTCTTATGTTCTTATGCGACATAAGTATTCAGAGTGCACAGATCATGACATCAATCAGCATGTAACACCATTTTGACCCCAGCGCTGTCATTTCCATCCTCTCTTAACCTCGCACAGCTGAACATACATTCAGCAGCAGGAAAGATCCCCACTAGCACTATTTAAAGAGATCATCACCTGTAGACATATGAGTTGCTGATTGATGCTGCTGCATTTGTAGAAATGTTTGGTGATTTCCAGACTTTAAAAAAGTTGTGTAAAGACTACAAGGAGTGGTGTGGCACATGCTCAAGGACTTGCTACTGACTTGCAAGGGGTCTGCTCTGAGCAGTTGCCCCCAAACATGGATGCAGTAGTTTGCATCCCCCTTGGCCTGTACAATGAGAGGAGAATGAGCACAGGCGCTGAGAGCAGGAAAAGCTGCTAGAAGAGGCAGGGGGAGGAGGAGTGGGGAGGGGCTCTCAGCAGGAGGCCATATCCACCCATGGTCTTCGGGGAGCAATTCTCTGAGATCAACCTCAGCAACGAGCAGTCCATTTTACTAAGGAGTTGCTCATGGAAATCTGCCACCTGCTGCAGGCAGACATGCAGCCTCAGTCCAGGGCGAAGACAGCATTGCCAATGGCTGTAAAGGTGACCGTGACCTTCAGCTTTGTGCTTCTGGCTCTTGCCAGGCTGGAGCGGGCGACACCTGTAACATCTCCCAGTTCGCCGTCCACTCCTGTATAAGAGAGGTGAGGAAGGCTGCATCTCCAACCGCCCTTTCCTCTCCAAAGTCCTTGAAAGTATGTTGTTGCCTCTGAGAGAGGAGATATTAAGGGGTTTAGCAGCTTTGAAAGTGGATAAGTCCCCAGGCCCAGATGAAATGTATCCTAGGCTGTTAAGCAAAGCAAAAGAGGAAATAGCAGAGGCTTTGACCATCATTTTCCAATCCTCTCTGGCTTCAGGTGTGGTGCCAGAGGACTGGAGGACTGCTAATGTGGTACCTTTGTTTAAGAAGGGAGAAAGGGATAGACCGGGTAATTACAGGCCAATCAGCCTAACCTCAGTGATGGGAAAATTATTGGAAAAATGCCTGAAGGACAGGATAAATCTTCATTTGGAAAGACATGGATTAATCAAGGACAGTCAGCGTGGATTTGTCAAGGGAACGTCGTGTCTGACTAACTTGATTGAATTTTTCGGTAACCAGGAGGGTTGATGAGAGCAAAGCATATGATGTAGTCTATATGGACTTTAGCAAAGCTTTTGATAAGGTCCCACATGGCAGACTGGTCATGAGGTAAAAGCCCATGGGATCCAGGGCAAAGTGGCAAGCTGGATCCAAAATTATCTCAGCGGCAGGAAGCAAAGGGTAATGGTTGATGGTGTTTTTGTGACTGGAAGGATGTTTCCTGTGGGGTTCTGCAGGGATCAGTACTAGGTCCCTTGCTTTTTGTGATATACATGAATGATCTAGACTTGAATATAGGGGGTATGATTAAGAAGTTTGCAGATGATACTAAAATCAGCTGTGTGGTTAATAATGAAGAAGAAAGCTGTGGACTGCAGGAAGATATCAATCAACTGGTCAGCTGGGCAGAACAGTGGCAAATGAAATTTAATTCAGAGAAGTGTGAGGTAATGCATTTGGGGAGGGCTAACAAGGAAAGGGATTACACATTAAATGGTAGGACACTCAGAAGTGTAGAGGAACAAAGGGACCTTGGAGTTCATGTCCACAGATCCCTGAAAGTAACAGGCCAGGTAGATAAGGTGGCATATGGAATACTTGCCTTTATTAACTGAGGCTTAGAATACAAGAGCAGGGAGGTTATGCTTGAACTGTATAAAACACTAGTTAGGCCACAGTTGGAGGACTGCTTGCAGTTCTGGTCACCGCATTACAGGAAGGACGTGATTGCACTGGAGAGGGTACAGAGGAGATTTACCAGGATGTTGCCAGGAGTGGAGAATCTTAGCTATGGGGACAGATTGGATAGGTTGGATTTGTTTTCATTGGAACAGAGGAGGCTGAGGGGAGACCTCATTGAGGTGTATAAAATTATGAGGGGCCTACATATAGTGGATAGAAAGGACCTATTTCCCTTAGCAGAGGAGTCAACAACCAGGGGGCATACATTCAAACTAGTTGGCAGAAGGTTTAGAGGGGATTTGAGGGGACATTTCTTCACGCAGAGGGTTGTGGGGGTCTGGAACTCGCTGCCTGACAGGGTGTTAGAGACAGAAACCCTCACCACATTTAAAAAGTACTTGGATGAGCACTTGAAGTATCGTAACCTGCAGGGTTACAGACCTAGGGCTGGAAAGTGGTTTTAGGCTGGATAGCCTCTTGTTGGCCGGCACGGACACGATGGGATAAAATGGCCTCCTTCTGTGCTGTAAACTTCTATGATTCCACGAAATGCGTGCTCATCTTTTCCAGAACTCCATGTTTGAATCCCTCCAATCTGTTTCCTGCATCTGCCACAGTACCGAAACGGCTCTTATCAAAGTCACAAATGACATCCAATGTGACTGTGACAAAGGTAAACTATCCCTCCTCGTCCTTCTCGACCTGTCTGCAGCCTTTGACATGGTTAAATACACCATCCTCCTCCATCGCCTCTCCACTTTTGTCCAGCTGGGTGCGACTGCACTCACCTGGTTCCATTCTTATCTATCTAATTGTAGCCAGAGAATCACCTGCAACAGCTTCTCTTCCTGCTCCCGCAGCATTACCTCTGGAGTCCCCCAAGAATCTATCCTTGGCCCTCTCCTATTTCTCAACTACTAGCTGCCCCTCGGTGACATCATCCAAAAACACAGCATCAGTTTCCACATGTACACCCAAAACACCCAGCTCTACCTCACCACCACTTCTCACAACCCCTCCACTGTCTCTAAATTGTCAGACTGCTTGTCCAACATCCAGTACTGAAAGAGCAGAACTTTCCTCCAACTAGATATTGGGAAGTCCGAAACCATTTACTTCGGTCCCCACCACAACCTCCATTTCCTAGCCACCGACTCCATCCCTCTCCCTGACAAATGTCTGAGGCTGAGCCAGACGGTTCACAACCTTGGTGTCATATTTGATCCCGAAATGAGCATCCGACCACATATCTGCTCCATCACTAAGACGGCCTATTTCCACCTCCAGAACATTGCCCAACACCACCCCTGCTTCAGCTTGTCTGCTGCTGAAACCATCATCCATGCCTTTGTTACCTCTAGGCTAGACTATTCCAATGCATTCCTAGCCGGCATCCCACATTATACCCTCCATAAACTTGAGGTCATCCAAAACTCTGCTGCCCGTGTCCTAACTCGCACCAAGTCCCGTTAGCCCATCTCCCCTGTGCTCACTGACCGACATTGGCTCTCACTTAAGCAATGCCTCGATTTAACCATTTTTATCCTTGCTTTCAAATCCCTCCAAGGCCTCGCCCTTCCCTATCTCTGTAATCTCCAGCAGCACAACCCCTCAAGATATCTGCGCTGCTCTAATTCTGGCCTCTTCAGCATCCCCAATTTTAATCCCTCCACCATTGGTGGCCGTGCCTTCAGCTGCCTAGGCCCTAAACTCTGGAAGACCCTCCCTAACCATCTCGTCCTCTCTACCACTCTTTCCTCATTGAAAACGTTCCTTAAAATTTATCACTTTGATCAAGCTTTTGGTCATCTGCTCTAATATCCCCTATGTGGCTCAATGTCAAATTTTTTTTTATGTAGCACTCCTGTGAAGTGCCTTTGGGCATTGTAGTATATTAAAGATGCTATATAAATACAAGTTGTTGTTGTCGTATATAAAAGAGAACTGAATACATTGCATTCTCTCTTGCCAGAGAGAAGCAGGCATAGTGAGCATGCAGCTTTGCCAGGATAGCAGGACTCCCCATGGTGCAGCGTGCCATTGACTGCACACATGTCGCTTTGCGGGCATCGCATCTCAATTCGGAGATGTACGCAACCCGAAGAGATTCCACTCCCTCAATGTTCAGCTGGTGTGCAACCATACTCACCACATAATGCAGGTCAATGCTCGGTATCCTGGCAGCAGTCATGATGCCTTCACTCTGCGGCTGTTCCATCATTATTTGAGGCATCACGACAAACCAAAGGGTGGCTATTTGGCGACAAGGGCTATCCGCTAACAGCCTGACTCATGACTCCTCTATGCAACCCATGCACACGTATGCAGCATGCATATAGCGAGAGCAATGCTGCAACATGTAATCTCATAGAGCAGATCAATGAGTGCTTAAACAATGCTTCTGCTGCCTGGACTGCTCTGGAGGAGCCCTGCTGAGCTCACCAGAGTGCTTCTTATGAATCGTCATGCCATAATGAGGGCACAGCCCTTCCCTCAAGGCACATGTCGACCATAAGAACATAATAAGAACATAAGAAATAAGAGCAGGAGTAGGCATACGGCCCCTCGAGCCTGCTCTGCCATTTAATACGGTCATGGCTGATCTGATCGTGGATTCAGGTCCACTTCCCTGCCCCCTCCCGATAACCCGTTAATCCCTTATCAGTTAAGAAACTGTCTTTCTCTGTCTGAAATTTATTCAATATCCTGGCTTCCACAGCTCCCTGAGGCAGTGAATTCCACAGATTTACAGCCCTCTAAGAGAAGAAATTCCTCCTCAACTCAATTTTAAATGGGCAGCCCTTTATTCTAAGAAAATTCCCCCTAGTTCTCGTCTCCCCCATCAGTGGAAACATCCTCTCTGCATCCACCTTGTTAAGTCCCCTCATAATTTTATATATTTCAAAAAGATCACCTCTCATTCTTCTGAATTCCAATGAATAGAGGCCCAATCTCCTCAACCTTTCCTCAAAGGCAACCCCCTCATCTTTGGAATCAACCGAGTGAACCTTCTCTGTATATCCTTTTGTAAATATGGAAACCAAAACTGCATGCAGTATTCCAGGTGTGGCCTCACCAATACCCTGTATAACTGTAGCAAGACTTCCTGCTTTTATACTCCTTCCCCTTTGCAATAAAGGCCAAGATACCATTTGCCTTCCTGATCACTTGCTATACCTGCATACTAACCTTTTGTGTTTCATGCACAAGTACCCCCAGATCCCGCTGTACTGCAGCACTTTGCAATTTTTCTCCATTTAAATAATAACTTGCTCTTTGATTTTTTTCTGCCAAAGTGCATGACCTCACACTTTCCAACATTATATTCCATCTGTTAAATTTTTGCCCATTCACTTAGCCTGTCTATGTCCTTTTGCAGATTTTTTGTGTCCTTCTCACACATTGCTTTTCCTCCCATCTTTGTATCATCAGCAAATTTGGCTGCGTTACACTCAGTCCTTTCTTCCAAGTCGTTTATATATATTGTAAATAGTTGGGGTCCCAGCACTGATCCCTGCGGCACCCCACTAGTTACTGATTGCCAACCCGAGAATGAACCATTTATCCTGACTCTCTGTTTTCTGTTAGTTAGCCAATCCCCTATCCATGCTAATATATCACCCCCAACCCCTTTTATCTTGTGCAGTAACCTTTTATGTGGCATCTTGTCAAATGCCTTCTGGAAGTCTAAATGCACCACATCCACTGTTCCCCTTTATTCACCCTGTTTGTTACATCCTCAAAGAATTTCAGCAAATTTGTCAAACATGACTTCCCCTTCATAAATCCATGCTGACTCTGCCTGACCGAATTATGCTTTTCCAAATGTCTTGCTACTGCTTCTTTAATAATGGACTCCAACATTTTCCCAACGACAGATGTCAGGCTAACTGGTCTATAGTTTCCTGCTTTTTGTCTGCCTCCTTTTTTAAATAGGGGCATTACATTTGTAGTTTTCCAATCTGCTGGGACCTCCCCAGAATCCAGGGAATTTTGGTAAATTTCAACCAATGCATCCACTATCCCTGCCGCTACTTCTCTTAAGACCCTCGGATGCAAGCCATCAGGTCCAGGGGAATTATCTGCCTTTAGTCCCATTATCTTACTGAGTACCACCTGCTTAGTGATTGTGATTGTGGTAAGTTCCTCCCCCCCTATAGCCTCTTGTCTATCCACTGTTGGAATATTATTTATGTCATCTACCGTAAGGACTGATACAAAATATTAGTTCAGAGTTTCTGTCATCTCCATGTTCCCTTTTATTAATTCCCCGGTCTCGTCCTCTAAGGGACCAACATTTACTTTAGCCACTCTTTTCCTTTTTATATACCTATAGAACCTCTTGCTATCTGTTTTTATATTTTGTGCTAGTTTACTTTCATTGTCTATCTTCCCTTCCATAATAATTTTTTTGTCATTCTTTGCTGGCTTTTAAAAGCTTCCCAATCTTCTATCCTCCCACTAGTTTTGGCCACTTTGTATGCCCTTGTTTTTAATTGGATACTGTTCTTTATTTCTTTAGTTAGCCACAGATGGCTATCTTTTCTTTTACACCCTTTTCTCCGCATTGGAATATACTTTTCTTGAGAGTTATGAAATATCTCCTTAAATGTACACCACTGTTCATCAACTGTCCTGCCATCTGAGGAGGAGGAAGTGGAAGGAAGGAGGCAACCCAGACAGCCCCTTCCTTCCCGTGCTGTCTGTGATCGACTCATCCGAACACAACTCCAATTCCACATTCACCAATAGTCCCACAATTTACCTTTCCTCTGTTACTGATTATCACAGCGACCTCAAGGCCACAATGCTACAATAAAAGTCACCACAAAACAAACATTCAAAACTAATTTTATGAATCAAACCTCCACCATAATTCATTCAAAAGTCAACTAATCACCTTGTGCCTTCCCTTAGTGCCTGCCTTCCATGTAGCTTTGCCTGTCCTAGCACTCCTATGCAATGCTACTCTTGTGGCTGCAGCATGGATGATGGAAGGCTGCTGACTTTCAGTGGGTGAGACTGCAGATGGCCTTGCAGGATGACCTCGAACAACTCTGGGCCTAGTACCACCTCTGCATGGGTGGCAGCAATCTGGCTGGCTGGCTGGTTGACAGGCAACAGCAAGGACACTGGCAGAGTGGCAGTGGTGGGAGGACGAATGCTGTCATCCTGAGAGAGGACAGCAGGTTCGTCCTCCACAGAGCCAATGCCACTATCTCGGGGTGGCGCCTCAGCAATCCTAATAATCTGTTGGAGTACAGAATGCTGGGCTGCTGCGACACCCTGCAAGCCCTTTCCAACACTGGTACACCATCAGCAGCTTGTAAATCAGAAGAGTTTGTGGGATGAGGAGTAAGAACATAAGAACATAAGAAATAGGAGCAGGAGTAGGCCATATAGCCCCTCGAGCCTGCTCCGCCATTCAATAAGATCATGGCTGATCTGATCATGGGCTCAGCTCCACTTCCCTGCCTGTTCCCCATAACTCTTTACTCCCATATCACTCAAAAATCTGTCTATCTCTGCCTTAAATATATTCAATGACTCAGCCTCCATAGCTCTCTGGGGCAGAGAATTCCACAGATTTCCAACCCTCTGCGTGAAGAAATTCCTCCTCATCTCAGCTTTAATTGGGTGACCCCTTATTCTAAAACTATGCCCCCTTGTTCTAGATTCCCCCATGAGTAGAAACATCGTCTCTGCATCTACCTTATCAAGCCCCTTCAATACCATCACCTCTCATTCTTCTGAACTCCAATGAGTACAGGCCCAACCTACTCAACCTTTCTTCATAAGTCATCTCAGGAATCAACTGAGTGAACCTTCTCTTAACTGCCTCCAGTGCAAACATATCTCTCCTTAAATAAGAAGACTAAAACTGCATGCAGTACTCTAGGTGTGGCCTCAACAATACTCTGTACAGTTGTAGCAGGACTTCTCTGCTTTTATATTCCATCCCTCTTGTAATAAAGACTAACGTTCCATTTGCCTTCCTGATTATTGGTTGTATCTGCATACTAACTTTTTGTGTTTCATGCACAAGGACCCCCAGGCCCCTCTGTGCTGCAGCATTTTGTAATTTTTCTCTATTTAAATAATAATTTGCTTTTTTATTTTTTCTGCCAAAGTGGATAACCTCACACTTTCCTACATTATATTCCACCTGCCAAATTTTTGCCCACTCACTTAGCCTGTCTATGTCCTTTTGCAGATTTTTTGTGTCCTCCTCACACATTGCTTTTCCTCCCATCTTTGTATCATCAGCAAACTTGGCTACGTTACACTCAGTCCTTTCTTCCAAGTCGTTAATATAGATTGTAAATAGTTGGGGTCCCAGCACTGATCCCTAGTTACTGATTGCCAACCCAAGAATGAACCATTTATCCCGACTCTCTGTTTTCTGTTAGTTAGCCAATCCTCTATCCATGCTAATATATTACCCCCACCCTAGAAACATAGAAACATGGAAAATAGGTGCAGGAGTAGGCCATTCGGCCCTTCGAGCCTGTACCGCCATTCAATGAGTTCATGGTTGAACATGCAACTTCAGTACTGTATTCCTGCTTTCTCACCATACCCCTTGATCTCCCTAGTAGTAAGGACTACATCTAACTCCCTTTTGAATATAGTTAGTGAATTGGCCTCAACAACTTTCTGTGGTAGAGAATTCCACAGGTTCACCACTCTCTGGGTGAAGAGGTTTCTCTTCATCTCGGTCCTAAATGGCTTACCCCTTATCCTTAGACTGTGACCCCTGGTTCTGGACTTCCCCAACATTGGGAACATTCTTCCTGCATCTAACCTGTCTAAACCCGTCAGAAATTTAAACGTTTCTATGAGATCCCCTCTCATTCTTCTGAACTCCAGTGAATACAAGCCCAGTTGATCCAGTCTTTCTTGGTATGTCAGTCCCACCATCCCAGTAATCAGTCTGGTGAACCTTTACTGCACTCCCTCAATAGCAAGAATGTCCTTCCTCAAGTTAGGAGACCAAAACTGTAAACAATACTCCAGGTGTGGCCTCACCAAGGCCCTGTACAACTGTAGTAACACCTCCCTGCCCCTGTACTCAAATCCCCTCGCTATGAAGGCCAACATGCCATTTGCTTTCTTAACCGCCTGCTGTACCTGCATGCCAACCTTCAATGACTGATGTACGATGACACCCAGGTCTCGTTGCACCTCCCCTTTTCCTAATCTGTCACCATTCAGATAATAGTCTGTCTCTCTGTTTTTACCACCAAAGTGGATAACCTCACATTATACTTCATCTGCCATGCATTTGCCCACTCACCTAACCTATCCAAGTCACTCTGCAGCCTCATAGCATCCTCCTCGCAGCTCACACTGCCACCCAACTTAGTGTCATCCGCAAATTTGGAGATACTACATTTAATCCCCTCGTCTAAATCATTAATGTACAACGTAAACAGCTGGGGCCCCAGCACAGAACCTTGCGGTACCCCACTAGTCACTGCCTGCCATTCTGAAAAGTACTCACTTACTCCTACTCTTTGCTTCCTGTCTGCCAACCAGTTCTCAATCCACATCAGCACACTACCCCCAATCCCATGTGCTTTAACTTTGCACATTAATCTCTTGTGTGGGACCTTGTCGAAAGCCTTCTGAAAGTCCAAATACACCACATCAACTGGTTTCCCCTTGTCCACTCTACTGGAAACATCCTCAAAAAATTCCAGAAGATTTGTCAAGCATGATTTCCCTTTCACAAATTCATGCTGACTTTGACCTATAATGTCACCTCTTTCCAAATGCGCTGACCCCGTGAACATTTGTCTTGTGCAGCAACCTTTTATGTGGCATCTTGTCAAATGCCTTCTGGAAGTCCAAATGCACCACATCCACTGGTTCCCCTTTAACCACCCTGTTCATTACATCCTCAAAGAATTTCAGCAAATTTGTCAAACATGACTTCCCTTCATAAATCCATGCTGACTCTGCCTGACCAAATTAGTTTTTCCAAATGTCTTGCTACTACTTCTTTAATAATGGACTCCAACATTTTCCTAGCCACAGATGTCAGGCTAACTGGTTTCCTGCTTTTTGTCTGCCTCCTTTTTTAAATAGGGTCATTACATTTGTAGTTTTCCAATCTGCTGGGACCTCCCCAGAATCCAGGGAATGTTGGTAAATTACAACCAATGCATCCACTATCCCTGCCGCTACTTCTCTTAAGACCCTCGGATGCAAGCCATCAGGTCCAGGAGATTTAACTGCCTTTAGTCCCATTATCTTACTGAGTAGCACTGCCTTAGTGATTGTGATTGTGGTAAGTTCCTCCCCCCCTATAGCCTCTTGTCTATCCACTGTCGGGATATTGTTTATGTCATCTACCATAAGGACTGATACAAAATATTAGTTCAGAGTTTCTGTCATCTCCATGTTCCCCTTTATTAATTCCTCGGTCTCGTCCTCTAAGGAACCAACATTTACTTTAGCCACTCTTTTCCTTTTTATATACCTATAGAAACTTTTGCTCTCTGTTTTTATATTTTGTGCTAGTTTATTTTCATTGTCTATCTTCCCTTCCTTAATAATTTTTTTGTCATTCTTTGCTGGCTTTTAAAAACTTCCCAATCTTCTATCCTCCCACTAATTTTGGCCACTTTGTATGTCCTTGTTTTTTATTGGATACCGTTCTTTATTTCTTTAGTTAGCCACAGATGGCTATCTTTTCTTTTACACCCTTTTCTCCGCATTGGAATATACTTTTCTTGAGAGTTATGAAATATCTCCTTAAATGTACACCACTGTTCATCAACTGTCCTGCCAGCTGAGGAGGAGGAAGTGGAAGGAAGGAGGCAACCCAGACAGCCCCTTCCTTCCCGTGCTGTCTGTGATCGACTCATCCGAACACAACCCCAATTCCACATTCACCAATAGTCCCACAATTTACCTTTCCTCTGTTATTGACTATCACAGCATCCTCAAGGCCACAATGCTACAATAAAAGTCACCACAAAACAAACATTCAAAACTAATTTTATGAATCAAACCTTTACCATAATTCATTCAAAAGTCAACTAATCACCTTGTGCCTTCCCTTAGTGCCTGCCTTCCATGTAGCTTTGCCTGTCCTAGCACTCCTATGCAATGCTACTCTTGTGGCTGCAGCATGGCTGATGGAAGGCTGCTGACTTTCAGTGGGTGAGACTGCAGATGGCCTTGCAGGATGACCTCGGGCAACTCTGGGCCTAGTAGGCCCAGCTTCAGACAGCACCACCTCTGCATGGGTGGCAGCAATCTGGCTGGCTGTTGCAAGGGCACTGGCAGAGTGGCAGTTGTGGGAGGACGAATGCTGTCATCCTGAGAGAGGACAGCAGGTTCGTCCTCCACAGACCCAATGCCACTATCTCGGGGTGGCGCCTCAGCAATCCTAATAATCTGTTGGAGCACAGAATGCTGGGCTGCTGCGACACCCTGCAAGCCCTTTCCAACACTGGTACACCATCAGCAGCTTGTAAATCAGAAGAGTTTGTGGGATGAGGGGTAAGAACATAAGAACATAAGAAATAGAAACAGGAGTAGGCCATATAGCCCCTCGAGCCTGCTCCGCCATTCAATAAGATCATGGCTGATCTGATCATGGGCTCAGCTCCACTTCCCTGCCTGTTCCCCATAACTCTTTACCCCCGTATCGCTCAAAAATCTGTCTATCTCTGCCTTAAATATATTCAATGACGTAACCTCCATAGCTCTCTGGGGCAGAGAATTCCACAGATTTACAACCCTCTGAGAAAGAAATTCCTCCTCATCTCAGTTTTAACTGGGCTACCCCTTATTCTAAAACTATGCTCCCTTGTTCTAGATTCCCCCATGAGTGGAAACATCGTCTCTGTATCTACCTTGTCAAGCCCCCTCATTATCTTATATGTCTCAATAAGATCACCTCTCATTCTTCTGAACTCCAATGAGTATAGGTCCAACCTGCTCAACCTTTGTTCATAATTAATCTCAGGAATCAACCAAGTGAACCTTCTCTGAACTGTCTCTAATGCAAATATATCGCTCCTTAAATCAGGAGACTAAAACTGCATGCAGTACTCAAGGTGTGGTGTCACCAATACACTGTACAGTTGTAGCAGGACTTCTCTGCTTTTATACTCAAGCCTCCTTGCAATAAACGGCAACATTCCATTTGCCTTCCTGATTACTTGTTGTACCTGCATACTAACTTTTTGTGTTTCATGCACAAGGATCCCAGGTCCCTCTGTACTGCAGCATTTTGTAATTTTTCTATATTTAAATAATAATTTGCTTTTTTATTTTTTCTGCCAAAGTGGGTAACCTCAACTTTCCTACATTATACTCCACCTGCCCAATTTTTGCCTACTCACTTTGCCTGTCTATATCCCTTTGCAGATTTTTTGTGTCCTCCTCACAACTTGTTTTCCCACTCATCTTTGTATCACCAGCAAACTTGCCTACATTGCACTTGGTCCCTTGATCCAAATCACTAATATAGATTGGAAATATTTGAGGTCCCAGCACCGGGAAGTGGGATGTGAGAAGGTGGATTAGGTATGAGGATACCGTCAGTTGATTCAGCCCCGCCGCTGACCACCATCTCAGCAATGTCTTTGCAAGAATGGCCAGCACCGTCTCCTCCAATGGGGTAAGGTTATGCAGGCACGCCTGAGCTCTCTCGGTAGCTCCTGCTGCCTCCTGTTATGTGCCACCTTCTCCTGCAAGAAAGAGGGAAGTGTGTCAGTGAATATTGCACCTGGCGTGATTGAATAGCTGGCAGTGTGTGCAAGCTGTGAGATGTGGGTGTGTGGCTTGCAGCAGTGTTAAGTGTGTGAGGGTGAGGTGAAGCTCTGAATGTTAGATATTAGTCGTGATTGATTAAGATTGTTGGTAGGTGTGTAGGTGGTGAATTGAGCAGCCTGTGAGCCTAGTGGTTTAGTTGGAAGGATATTGCATTTGAAGATGAATTCACTGACTTTGACCACTCATGTGAGATCATTAAACTTCTTGCAGCATTGCATCCAAGTCCTCGGGGCTACACTGCTGGCATTGAACACAAAAGCTATCTGCTCCCATTGCCTTTTCCGATTTTGTCTGGAAGGCCCCCTGGCCCCTGAGGATACAGGACCTCTCTCCTAGCCAACTCCTGCACCAAGGCTTCTAGCGCTACATCTGAGAACCTTGAAGCATGCTTTTTCCCCTGTTGTGGCATCAGTACTTCTCCTTTCTGTTCGCACTCTGATCCCCAGCCAATCGAATCACCTGCTACCGCCAGAATGCAATTCCCCTTTAAGTGGTGCAGGCTGCCTTTAAGAAGTGCAAGCTAGGTTTAATTGGTTGTAGCCTCACACAAACTTGGGCCCCCTGCTGACCGTGCAGCTACTCTGCAGTGCATTCAGTGCTGGGCTGCATGCCACAATCATCCTAATTAGCGGGCAGCACAAAGATGGCGTACTGCCTGCATCACTTTGAACGATCCCTGCGCCCGTTTTAGGGAGCAGTCTAATTTTTAGCCCCCTATTTTTAACCTTTGTCTAATGCTGCCTCCAAAGAGAGCCTATTCCCAAACATAGTCATTGCAACAGGTATGTTTCTGTCTTCTATCTTTTTGTTTCGACTGACATACGTTCTCCAGTGCCTGCTCTATATCCTTGCAGCTCTTGCTTAAACTGTCTTTGAAAAAGCTAAAGGGCTGGATTTTAGGCTTTTCTGTTTTTGGGATGAAAACAGAGGCGGGGCGGGAAAGTTACCAGCCGGAATAGTTTGCGTCTTGGTACTTAAGTTTGGCATCTGGGCATTGCACCAGGGGACGCAGTGCTAAGGGAGGCACTATACACCTTTCTTGGTGCAAGGATGGGAAACTCATGAACTAAAGTGCTGGCTTGGGATTGCTCCGTGAGAGGGGTCGGTGTTGGGGGGCGGGGGGGGGTAGGGGGGTGGACAACGTAAAAAAAACCCACAAAAACATTCCCAAAGCATTGCCCATGCCACCACAACACAAATCGCAAAAAAATTAAAAGAACAAACACTCGCATCTACTTTTGCAGTCCATTACCTTCCTCTCCATTGCTGGCATGGCTGGAATGCTTTGATTTCTCAGGCGATTATTGCGGGTGCACTTCCGGGCGGATGGGTCGGGCAGGAATTCAAACTTGTGCAGTGTCGCAACTAGGGGCATTGTACACCCGGCGGATCTAGGCAGGGTGCTGGAGACCTCACTGCCGCCTTTTACTCCAGGGTGAAAAACGGAGCAAAGAGGACCGGAAAATCCCGGCCATAGGTCTTCCTTCACTTCTAATCCAGTCAGAAATTTTCAAAGGGAGCATGTTTGTTTCATTCCATCCTATTCCCTAGATCAGTTTTTGGTTGAAGGACCTCTTCTCAAATGGATTAGTAATCACAGACCCCCCATCTAAATTCTAATACTATATAATAATCATAATATGAAAATGCTGCATATAAAGAGTGTTTTAAAAATGCTTTTAAGAAAACAGGTATTTACTTACAGGCATTAGTGAGATGGGTGTGCCTGCTTCTCACTGCAGAGTCTGTCTATCCCTGGTGTGATGTTTTTCCCCAGGTGAGGGAGGGAAAGTGTTCCTTGTTCCCCAGCTTAAACTCTAGCACGATGTTTCCTGAAAATGCTGGTATAGCAATGTGCAGGAAGCCCAGTACTAACTGTATTTAGAAGATGGCATGATTTTGGCCGCACATTACTTTGTGCCATTGCACAGTCTGTGATCTGTTGTAAAGAGGTTTCTTCTAATGAATTAGCTGAGTCAGTCCGTTTTCCTTCCTTGTAAAATAGCACAGCATTTTATCCAGGGAAGAGACATGCGAATTGATTACATTTTTAGCCATACTCCTCAGATTTAAGGCATGGATAGTAAATTGCAACCTGAAGCTAAGAATTCGATTGCTTTTTTTTAAACCTGGCAACTAAGAAAGATATTTTGTGGGTAAACAACAATTTGGGAATTGATTCTGAATGGGTTTATAACTTTCAGGCATCTCGCCTCCTAGGTGAGATAGCAAGCTAACTCTGTGCTGCACATGTGGCAGCTGCAATCCGCTCCTGCCTCCTGGCTCGCACGTAGTCCATTTCCAGGCGTACTTTCATATTATTTCGCTGAGCCCTGGAAGTCTCTACGGATCCTAGTTTGAGAACCACTGCCATAGATCATTATTCCCAGGAACTAGTTATGTATTTCACCATCTTGCAATGACAATAGTTATGTAACTGTAACTCATGCACACTGTACCTGTACCCTTGAAATGCACACCTTGACCACAGGGGGTGAGATTGTGGGAGACACTCCTCACCTGGGTTTCCAGGTATAAAAGGGGAGGTATCACCCAGGGTCAGCACTCCTTGGTCCTGGGAATAAAGTGAAGGTCACAGAGTGACCGTGTCTGATATGTACATGCCTCGTATGAGTTTGTAACAAGGTGCAGAGACACTACATACGGTGATGAGAAATGGGAATCACCGAACCACGAGGATGGCCACCGGTGGCACAGAGGAATGCTACTGTGTGGGTGAGGACTGGGACAACTTTGTGGAAAGACTCCAGCAGAGCTTTGTCACAAAGGACTGGCTGAAAGAGACAGCGGCTGACAAGCGGAGGGCATATCTACTGACCAGCTGTGCTCCACAAACGTATACGCTGATGAAAGAGCTGCTCGCACCCCAAAAGCCAGCGGACAAGTCCTTCGAAGAGCTCAGCCAGCTGATCAGTGAGCATCTCAAGTCGGCAAGTAGCGTACACATGGCCCAGCACCGGTTCTACTCTCACCGGCGTCGGGAGGGTCAAAACATCTCGGACTTTGTGGCGGAACTGCGGCGTTTGGCCAGTCTCTGTAAGTTCTCCGATGCCTGCAGGGGAGATGTTAAGGGACTTTTTCATCGAGGGCATTGATCATGCCAGCATTTTCAGGAAGCTCATAAAGACCAAGGACCTGACTTTAAAAGGGGCAGCGTTGATAGCTCAGACCTTTATGGCAGGGGAAGAGGAGACCAAGCTAATTTACGCACGCAGCCCTGGTTTTATCGTTGCGATGAACCAGGGAGTTAAGGTTGTAAAAGTGATACAGAACCCCGCAGGCAGGCAAGGGCAATTTGACACCGCCCAGGCAGGCAGGCAAGGGCAATTCGACACCGCCCAGGCAGCAACAAGCTCCAGGGTGGGTCCACAACAGGGACAATGGAAAGGGGATCGGCAATTCACGCCATCACAAGGAACAATGCATCCTGTGATGGGACCATTAACACCCCCCATCAGAGTGCTTAGAAACAGCCAAACGGGCCATTAGAGAGGAATGCCTGGGAATAATCCTTTTGTTAACAGCAATCTCAGCTCATGTTGGAGGTGTGGGGGTAGACACACTGCCAAAAGCTGCAGGTTCCAGCTTTATACCTGTAGGATTTGTAATGTCAGTGGATACTTGGCCAGGATGTGCAAAAAGGCAGTAGCGAGGCTAGTCTGTGAGACAGAGGAACCAGACGAGGGGTCTGAAATGCAGGATGAGGCCTGGGGAACAACCATGGATGCTGAAGTTCAGAGAGTTCATGTGGCTGACGTCCACAGCTCATACACTAAAACGCCACCCATAATGATGAAAGTCTTATTGAATGGCATCCTGGTGCACATGGAGCTGGATACGGGAGCTAGCCAGTCACTCATGAGCGCCCAACAATTTGAGAGACGATGGCCACACAGAGCTAGCAGGCCCAAACTGGAACGCATTGAGACGCAGCTACGTACGTACACCAAAGAGATCATCCCAGTGCTGGGCAGTGCAAACTTGGTGGTAACGCATAATGGATTACAGAACCGGCTGCCACTCTGGATTGTTCCGGGAAATGGCCCCGCGCTTTTGGGGAGGAGTTGGCTAGCTGAGATGAATTGGAAATGGGGGGATGTGCATGCCATTTCATCCGTGGAGAGAAGTTCATGCTCGCAGTTATTGCAAAAATTTGATTCACTCTTTCAACCCAGTATCGGAACGTTCAAGGGCACTAAAGTAGTGATACGCATCACTCCGGACGCCAGACCAGTGCATCACAAAGCCAGAGCGGTGCTGTATGTGATGCGTGAGAAAATTGAAAGTGAACTGGACAGGCTGCTCAGAGAGGGCATAATTTCGGCCGTTGAATTCAGCGACTGGGCAAGTCCCATTGTTCCTGTCCTCAAAGCAGATGGCTCGGTTAAGATTTGTGACGACTACAAAGCCACCATCAACCGAGTGTCGCTGCAAGACCAATACCCGCTTCCGAGAGCGGAGGACCTCTTTGCCACGCTGGCAGGTGGCAAGCGGTTCACGAAGCTGGACCTCACTTCGGCCTACATGACTCAGGAACTGGCTGAAGAATCCAAGCTTCTGACCATCATCACGACGCACAAGGAATTATTTGTCTACAACAGGTGCCCGTTTGGCATTCGTTCGGCAGCGGCTATCTTTCAGCGAAACATGGAAAGCTTGCTCAATTCCATCCCTGGAACGGTCGTATTCCAAGACGACATCCTTATAACGGGTTGAGACACCGAGGAACACCTCCTCAACCTGGAGGAGGTGCTACGCCGATTGGATCGGGTAGGCTTGCGGCTGAAAAAGGCCAAGTGCGTGTTTTTGTTGGCCCCAGAGGTCGAGTTCCTGGGCAGGAGGGTTGCCGCGGATGGGATCTGGTCCACTGAATCAAAAACTGAGGCGATTCACCGGGCGCCCAGGCCTGGCAACATGGCGGAGTTGCGATCATTCCTGGGACTTTTGAACTACTTTGGGAACTTTCTTCTGAACTTAAGCACATTGTTGGAGCTGTTACACATGCTCCTCCGTAAAGAGTGTGAATTGTTTTGGGGGGATTGTCAAGAACGGGCTTTCAATAAGGCGAGGAACCTGCTGTGTTCCAACAACTGTTGACTTTGTATGACCCCTGTAAAAAACTGGTTTTAACATGCGATGCGTCATCCTACGCGGTTAGGTGTGTGTTGCAGCAGGGTAACGATGACGGCCGACTCCAACCGATGGCTTACGCCTCCAGGTCGCTCTCCCAGGCAGAGCGTGGATACGGCATGGTCGAGAAGGAGGCACTCGCGTGTGTGTACGGTGTGAAAAAGATGCACCAGTACCTTTGCGGTAGACAGTTCGAGCTAGAGACGGACCACAAGCCATTAACATCCCTGTTGTCCGACAGCAAGGCTGTCAACGCTGACGCGTCAGCTCGCATACAGCGATGGGCCCTCACACTGGCTGCATATGACTACACCATACAGCACCGGCCAGGCACCAAAAATTGGACTGACGCACTCAGCAAGCTCCCACTGGCCACCACCGAGGAGGCGTCGGAGCAGAGCGCCGAGATGGTCATGGCCGTTGAGGCTTTTGACACTGCGGGCTCCCCATCACAGCCCAACAGATCAAACTCTGGACCAACAGGGACCCCCTCCTATCCATGATAAAGAAATGTGTCCTGACTGGGGATTGGGCGCCCGCACACAGGGTGTGCCCCGAGGAAGTCAGGCCGTTTCCGAAACGGATGGATGAACTCTCCATCCAAGCCGACTGCCTGTTATGGGGCAGCCGGGTATTCATGCCCCAGAAAGGAAGGGAAGCGTTCATCAGGGAACTCCACAGCGAGCACCCAGGCATCGTGTTAATGAAGGCCATTGCCCGGTCACATGTGTGGTGGCCGGGGATTGACTCAGACCTGGAACACTGGGTTCGTAGATGCACGAAGTGTGCCCAGCTGGGCAATGCCCCCAGGGAGGCCCCACTCAGCCCATGGCCCTGGCCCACCAGGCCATGGTCACGTATTCACGTAGACTATGCGGGCCTGTTCATGGGGAAAATGTTCCTGATCGTTGTCGATGCATACTCGAAGTGGATCGAGTGCATCATATTGAAGTCGTGCACGACATCCATCACTGTGGAGAGTCTGCGTATGGTTTTTGCGACCCACGGCTTGCCGGACATCCTGGTCAGCGACAATGGCCCGTGTTTTACCAGCCATGAATTCCAGGAGTTTATGTCGGGCGATGGGATCAAGCACATCCGGACAGCGCTGTTCTAGCCGGCTTCCAATGGCCAGGCGGAACAGGCGGTCCAAGTCATAAAGCAGGGCATGCTACGCATCCAAGGACCCTCCTTTCAGTACCGCCTATCGCGCCTCCTGCTGGCTTACAGGTCCCGGCCGCACTCGCTCACGGGAGTCCCGCCAGCGGAACTCCCCATGAAACGCACGCTCAAGACACAGCTGTCCCTCATTCACCCAGACCTGGCAGACATTGTTGAGGGCAAGCGCCAGTCCCAAACCTCCATGATCGAGGCTCAAGGGGGATGTGTATAGAAATAGATGACCCGGTATTTGTTCTTAACCATGCTTTGGGACCCAAATGGCTTGAGGGCACCATAATTGGCAAAGAAGGAAACAGGGTCATGGTGGTCAGACTAAACAATGGGCAGATATGCTGCAAACACTTGGACCAAGTAAAGACAAGGTTCAGCATAGACACGGAGGAACCGGAAGAAGAACATGATGAGATAGCACCCATACCACTGCCAGCGTACGAGCAACAAAGACAGCCCTCAGCATGCACAGTCTCTGTGGCCAGCCTAGACAGGCCAGAATCACCTCAAGTGACAGAGACGCGTGCTGACGCTCAGCCACCTGAGCCACAACTGCAGCGCTCCACGAGAGAGCGTCGACGACCCGATAGACTTAACCTCTGAAACTCAAAGACTTAAGGGGGGAGGTGATGTCATGTATTTCACCATCTTGCAATGACAATTGTTATGTCACTATAACTCATGCACACTGTACCTGTATCCTTGAAATGCACACCCTGACCACAGCGGGTGAGCTTGCGGGAGACACTCCTCACCTGGGTTTCCAGGTATAAAAGGGGAGGTCCCACCCAGGGTCAGCACTCCTTGGTCCTGGGAATAAAGTGAAGGTCACAGAGTGACTGTGTCTGATAGATACATGCCTCGTGTGAGTTTGTAACAAGTGCAGAGACACTACACTATTGATATTAAATCACACGCACCATTCGCTTATTTGTTGGATGAGTTATGGCACCAATTATTAGGATCAACTGTCATTCAACCTCCTTTCTTCTGTGGTTCACAATGACACACTTCGAGTAAGCATGAGACACTTGATGGTGGAGTGTAAGGAACAGACTTTATTTAAATACAGGTGATCACCCTAACTGTATACAGAGATTAGCATTTCAATTTCTGTATCCATCATTCGAGCTCGCCAAATAACTGTTGAAAACCATGCTCCTTTATACTCCTCAGTTTGCCTACATCAAAAGTAGATGTCAGAGATAACACCTCATGATGTATCTGATCCTGAGTCCTTTGAAAAGAATTTATTTACATAAAGTCATAGTTGTTTACTTCAAAGATACGTTTCTCAAACAAGACTTCCGGACCGAACTGTTCTCGAATCTTTTGTGGAGTTTTATTAACAGTCACTTATTTCCTTACTCAAACATTAAAAGCAGAAGATCAGCCATGCTTTCTTCTGTGGCACCCCGCTGCTGTCTTGTTTATCTTAGAGAGCCTTTTGCTCGAAGATACAAGGAAGTTTGATTATTAACCCTTAACTCTTCAAGATGTCCAACAGGGGTACCTACCAATCACACAGTGGTAGTGGGGCCCACTGGAGCTCCAGACAAAGATCATGTCTTGGACCTCCTAAGAACAATTATTGCAATGCAGCTCCATTACAAAAGGAAGAAACTGGGGACACATTGTTTCTTTCTGGTTTCTCTAGATCTACCCATTTTGGTGATATGACGGATGGCCCAGATGCGCTTGTAGTGGTGCAGGTGCCTGGCATGGGTAGCCAAAGTAGGTTTCCAGTGGGTGCATATCGGCACTTATAGCGAGATGCACACCACTATTAATTTTTGGAGCCCGTATTCTTTCACAGAATTCGCTGAAATTGGAGACAGCATTATCTGGCCCTCTGTTCTAAATCTCTTACATTTAATCTTTTAGAAACATAGAAAATAGAAACATAGAAAATAGGTGCAGGAGCAGGCCATTCAGCCCTTCTAGCCTGCACCGCCATTCAATGAGTTCATGGCTGAACATGAAACTTCAGTACCCCCTTCCTGCTTTCTCGCCATAACCCTTGATCCCCCGAGTAGTAAGGACTTCATCTAACTCCCTTTTGAATATATTTAGTGAATTGGCCTCAACTACTTTCTGTGGTAGAGAATTCCACAGGTTCACCACTCTCTGGGTGAAGAAGTTTCTCCTCATCTCGGTCCTAAATGGCTTACCCCTTATCCTCAGACTGTGACCCCTGGTTCTGGACTTCCCCAACATTGGGAACATTCTTCCTGCATCTAACCTGTCTAAACCCGTCAGAATTTTAAACGTTTCTATGAGGTCCCCTCTCATTCTTCTGAACTCCAGTGAATACAAGCCCAGTTGATCCAGTCTTTCTTGATAGGTCAGTCCCGCCATCCCGGGAATCAGTCTGGTGAATCTTCGCTGCACTCCCTCAATAGCAAGAATGTCCTTCCTCAAGTTAGGAGACCAAAACTGTACACAATACTCCAGGTGTGGCCTCACCAAGGCCCTGTACAACTGTAGTAACACCTCCCTGCCCCTGTACTCAAATCCCCTTGCTATGAAGGCCAACATGCCATTTGCTTTCTTAACCGCCTGCTGTACCTGCATGCTAACCTTCAATGACTGATGTACCATGACACCCAGGTCTCGTTGCACTTTCCCTTTTCCTAATCTGTCACCATTCAGATAATAGTCTGTCTCTCTGTTTTTACCACCAAAGTGGATAACCTCACATTTATCCACATTATACTTCATCTGCCATGCATTTGCCCACTCACCTAACCTATCCAAGTCACTCTGCAGCCTAATAGCATCCTTCTCGCAGCTCACACTGCCACCCAACTTAGTGTCATCTGCAAATTTGGAGATACTGCATTTAATCCCCTCGTCTAAATCATTAATGTACAATGTAAACAGCTGGGGCCCCAGCACAGAACCTTGCGGCACCCCACTAGTCACTGCCTGCCATTCTGAAAAGTACCCATTTACTCCTACTCTTTGCTTCCTGTCTGACAACCAGTTCTCAATCCACGTCAGCACACCACCCCCAATCCCATGTGCTTTAACTTTTCACATTAATCTCTTGTGTGGGACTTTGCCGAAAGCCTTCTGAAAGTCCAAATATACCACATCAACTGGTTCTCCTTTGTCCACTTTACTGGAAACATCCTCAAAAAATTCCAGAAGATTTGTCAAGCATGATTTCCCTTTCACAAATCCATGCTGACTTGGACCTATCATGTCACCATTTTCCAGATGCACTGCTATGACATCCTTAATAATTGATTCCATCATTTTACCCACTACTGAGGTCAGACTGACCGGTCTATAATTCCCTGTTTTCTCTCTCCCTCCTTTTTTAAAAAGTGGGGTTACATTGGCTACCCTCCACTCCATAGGAACTGATCCAGAGTCAATGGAATGTTGGAAAATGACTGTCAATGCATCCGCTATTTCCAAGGCCACCTCCTTAAGTACTCTGGGATGCAGTCCATCAGGCCCTGGGGATTTATCGGCCTTCAATCCCATCAATTTCCCCAACACAATTTCCCGACTAATAAAGATTTCCCTCAGTTCCCCCTCCTTACTAGACCCTCTGACCCCTTTTATATCCGGAAGGTTGTTTGTATCCTCCTTAGTGAATACCGAACCAAAGTACTTGTTCAATTGGTCTGCCATTTCTTTGTTCCCCGTTATGACTTCCCCTGATTCTGACTGCAGGGGACCTACGTTTGTCTTTACTAACCTTTTTCTCTTTACATACCTATAGAAACTTTTGCAATCCACCTTAATGTTCCCTGCAAGCTTCTTCTCGTACTCCATTTTCCCTGCCCTAATCAAACCCTTTGTCCTCCTCTGCTGAGTTCTAAATTTCTCCCAGTCCCCAGGTTCGCTGCTATTTCTCGCCAATTTGTATGCCACTTCCTTGGCTTTAATACTATCCCTGATTTCCCTAGATAGCCACGGTTGAGCCACCTTCCCTTTTTTATTTTTACGCCAGACAGGAATGTACAATTGTTGTAATTCATCCATGCGGTCTCTAAATGTCTGCCATTGCCCATCCACAGTCAACCCCTTAAGTATCATTCGCCAATCTATCCTAGCCAATTCACGCCTCATACCTTCAAAGTTACCCTTCTTTAAGTTCTGGACCATGGTCTCTGAATTTACTGTTTCATTCTCCATCCTAATGCAGAAATCCACCATATTATGGTCACTCTTCCCCAAGGGGCCTCGCACAATGAGATTGCTAATTAATCCTCTATCATTACACAACACCCAGTCTAAGATGGCCTCCCCCCTAGTTGGTTCCTCAACATATTGGTCTAGAAAACCATCCCTTATGCACTCCAGGAAATCCTCCTCCACCGTATTGCTTCCAGTTTGGTTAGCCCAATCTATGTGCATATTAAAGTCACCCATTATAACTGCTACACCTTTATTGTATGCACCCCTAATTTCCTGTTTGATGCCCTCCCCAACATCCCTATTACTGTTTGGAGGTCTGTACACAACTCCTACTAACGTTTTTTGTCCTTTGGTGTTCTGCAGCTCTACCCATATAGATTCCACATCATCCAAGCTAATGTCTTTCCTAACTATTGCATTAATCTCCTCTTTAACCAACAATGCTACCCCACCTCCTTTTCCTTTTATTCTATCCTTCCTGAATGTTGAATACCCCTGAATGTTGAGTTCCCAGCCCTGATCATCCTGGAGCCACGTCTCCGTAATCCCAATCACATCATATTTATTAACATCTATTTGCACAATTAATTCATCCACCTTATTGCGGATACTCCTTGCATTAAGACACAAAGCCTTCAGGCTTGTTTTTTTAACACCCTTTGTCCTTTTAGAATTTTGCTGTACAGTGGCCCTTTTTGTTCTTTGCCTTGGGTTTCTCCGCCCTCCACTTTTCCTCATCTCCTTTCTGTCTTTTGCTTTTGCCTCCTTTTTGTTTCCCTCTGTCTCCCTGCATTGGTTCCCATCCCCCTGCCATATTAGTTTAAATCCTCCCCAACAGCACTAGCAAACACTCCCCCTAGGACATTGGTTCCGGTCCTGCCCAGGTGCAGACCGTCCGGTTTGTACTTGTCCCACCTCTCCCCAGAACCGGTCCCAATGCCCCAGGAATTTGAATCCCTCCCTGCTGCACCACTGCTCAAGCCACGTATTCATCTGCGCTATCCTGCGATTCCTACTCTGACTATCACGTGGCACTGGTAGCAATCCCGAGATTACTACTTTTGAGGTCCTACTTTTTAATTTAGCTCCTAGCTCCTTAAATTCGTTTCGTAGGACCTCATCCCTTTTTTTACCTATGTCGTTGGTACCAATGTGCACCACGACAACTGGCTGTTCTCCCTCCCATTTCAGAATGTCCTGCACCCGCTCCGAGACATCCTTGACCCTTGCACCAGGGAGGCAACATACCATCCTGGAGTCTCGGTCGCGGCCGCAGAAACGCCTATCTATTCCCCTCACCATTGAATCCCCTATCACTATTGCTGTCCCACTCTTTTTCTTGCCCTCCTGTGCAGCAGAGCCAGCCACGGTGCCATGAACTTGGCTGCTGCTGCCCTCCCCTGATGAGTCATCCCCCTCAACAGTACTCAAAACAGTGTATCTGTTTTGCAGGGGGATGACCGCAGGGGACCCCTGCACTACCTTCCTTGCACTACTCTTCCTGCTGGTCTTCCATTCACTAGCTGGCTGTGGACCCTTTCCCTGCGGTAAGACCAACTCACTACACGTGATACTCACGTCATTCTCAGCATCGTGGATGCTCCAGAGTGAATCCACCCTCAGCTCCAACTCCGCAACGCGGACCGTCAGGAGCTTGAGGTGGACACACTTCCCGCACACGTAGTCGTCAGGGACACCGGAAGTGTCCCTGAGTTCCCACATGGTACAGGAGGAGCATAACACCCGACCGAGCTCTCCTGCCATGACTTAACCCTTAGATACACTTAAACTGTAATAACAATGTTAAAAGTTACTGACTAATATAAGAAGAAAAAGAAAAACTACTCACCAATCACCAGCTATCTATGACCCCTCTCCATAGCTCTTCAACTGCTGAAAATATTTAGCTTGTCCCATCCTTTCATAATTCTAAACACTTCTGTCACATTGCTCCTTAAACTGTGTTGTTCCACTGAAATAAGACCCAATTTTTCAAGACTTTCTTGGTATTTGTATTTCTCCATAGCACGCACCATCCTAGTGAATCCGAGTTGCACCCTTTCTAAAGCTTCAATATCCTTCATATTGTGTAGAGCCCACAATACTTTAACTGAGGTCTTAATTAAGGCTTTATATAGGCTCAGCACTACCTCTTCGGAGTCGAATTTTGCAGCCACTATCTTTGAACCCTCAAGTACATCATCGCATTCTAGTGCTGTAACAGTACCTTTGATCAATACCGCCACTGTCTCCTCCTTTTTTACCTTCCCTATCTTTCTTGAATACTTTGTAGCCAGGAATATTAAGTGCCCATTCCTCACATTCTTTGAGTCAGGTCTCCGTTATTGTCACAATATCATATTCCTATGTGACTATTTATGCCTGCAGCTCACCAATCTTATTTACCATTTACGCATATGCACTCCAAATCCATTTTAATCTGTCTTGCATTTACCCCCATCTGATCCCTCCTTTTTCTGAACAACTCTATTCTAATGCTGCTTGTCTTATAAGAGTTTCTAATACCTAGTCCCCCATTACACAGTTCTTTGACTTCAGGATTTAAAAGAACAAAATACACACGGCACAGGGTTTTGGCTCAATCAAAATTCGTTTGTTTATTGAACATACACACACAATTATCTCCCTAGTATAAATCACTATGATTTATATTGGACTAACAAACCCCAGAATAGAAACCCCGATGAAAGGGTCATTTTGCATCGCACAACTTGGCAAAATTAAACCCGTCTGCGATTTGACTGTTACATATAAAGTTACCCAGACTAAATCACAAAACCCTTCTATGATTTGACTGGAAACAACATACAATCACCAATTCCCCGGCTGGCTTCTGAGGTTGACTGTAGGCCCAGACCTTAGTTGCAGCTTGTGTCTCGAAGACACACCACTGTTTTCTGTTGCTGTTTCGATTCTGTTCCTGTACTGCTCTGTGCCTTCGAAAATGGGTCTTCTTTATACCAAAAAAACAACCTGCATATCAGCTCTCCTACTGTGCAATACAATGCTGAACCTTCCTTGGTATCGATGGTTGGAATGTGTGAATGTCCCTCTTCCTTCTTGACAGTGACCATTGAAGGTATGAATGTCCCTCTGTTGGTGCTGTTGTCTGTGTTGATTGTCTCTGACTTTCACTCCCTGGTCCGGACCGAGGCATGGTCAGCGCTTCTGCTGTGTAGGGAGAGATGTGGGAAGAGATTCACTCAGTCATCCGACCTGCTGTCACACCAGCAAGTTCACACCGGGGAGACGCTATTCACCTGCTCCAAGTGTGGAACGGGATTCACTTAGTATTGTTCCTTGCTTAAACACCAGCGAATTCACACTGGGGAGAGGCCGTTCACCTGCTCTGTGTGTGGGAAGGGATTCACTCAGTCATCCAACCTGCTGAAACACCAACGAGTTCACACTGGGGAGAGACCGTTCACCTGCTCTGAGTGTGGGAAGGGATTCACTCAGTACTGTTCTTGCTTAAACACCAGCGAGTTCACACTGGGGAGAGACCATTCAGCTGCTCAGTGTGTGGGAAAGGATTCACTCAGTCACCCACCCTGCTGAGACACCAGCGCGTTCACAAATGATTGCAGGGTTTGGATTCTGCTATTATTGCTGCTGTTATTCACATCCTTCTGAACTGTTTGTTTCTGCTAATGTTAATAACCCTTAAACTAGGCTGGAGTTTAATATTTTGATATTTCAAATGACAGTGTCGATATTTGATGTCTCCAAGATAAGAGGAGACTAATTGATGTCCTGTTTCTGACTGCTCCATTTTTGATCGGAGCGGAGGAGCAGTGAGAGATCAGGGCCGAGGAGCATCGTGATCGGGGCCCAGGAGCGAGGGTTCGGGGCCCAGGAGAGGCGAGGGCCCAGGGGCAGCACGGGCCAATCCACACTGCAATCTATGGATAGTAGGAGCATGTGTGCGCACTAGGTCTGTGCAGCAGAGCTTGGTCTCCAGTCGTCTTGGTTAACCCTTGCCACTGGATCAAGACCTAGCTCTATCAAGCCCGTGTGGTGGCTGGTGTGCAACGGCCACCCCACATTAAAAGAATCCATACACAGGCATCTGCCAACCTTCAATATGTAGTTCGGGACCTAGGATGTCAGGTCTCTCACTGAAACACCCGTGAACTCATCCCTCTTGGGTGTGGAAGCGGGTCATCCTTGATACGAAGGACTGCCTAATACTAATACTATACTGTGTAGCACAAAGAAGAACCTTCCTTGGTCTCCACTCTTGAGGAATGTGTGGATGTCCCTCTTCCTTCTTGACAGTGATCAATGACGGTGTGACTGGCCATTGTCTGGTGATTAGATCGATGGCAGGTATCCTGTATCATTGTCTCTCAATGAATCAGTTTCGTTATACTGTTTGAAGTAACCTTTTGCTGCCCAGCTCTTTTTGCGGGCTGGAATGCAGTTCTGGCTTTTTTTTAATAGTCCAATTATTACCGTTGCGGGGGGGAGGTGGGGGGGGGGAAGGAATGGATCCTACATCACCCCCCCTTTAATATATCTTACTTTAGAGATATTACTCCCATACATTCTTCTGCCGTGGTGAGTGCATTGTCGGTCCCAGTCAAATCTCACGTGAATTGGCTAGAATAGACTGGCGAGTGATACTTAAAGGGTTGATGGTGGATATGTAATGGCAAACATTTAAAGATCACATGGATGAACTTTAACAATTGTACATCCCTGTCTGGAGTAAAAATAAAACGGGGAAGGTGGCTCAACCGTGACTAACAAGTGAAATTAAGGATAGTGTTAAATCCAAGGAAGAGGCATATAAATTGGCCAGAAAAAGCAACAAACCTGAGGACTGGGAGAATTTTGTAATACAGCAGAGGAGGACAAAGGGTTTAATTAGGAGGGGGAAAATAGAGTATGAGAGGAAGCTTGCTGGAAACATAAAAACCGACTGTAAAAGATTCTATAGATATGTGAAGAAAAAAAGATTAGTGAAAACAAACGTAGGTCTCTTGCAGTCAGATTCAGGTGAATTTATAATGGGGAACAAAGAAATGGCGGGGCAGTTAAACAAATACTTTGGTTCTGTCTTCACGAAGACAGAACCAACCTTCCGGAAGACAAAAATAACCTTCCGGAAATACTAGGGGACCGAGGGTCTAGTGAGAAGGAGAAACTGAAGGAAATCCTTATTAGGCGGGAAATTGTGTTTGGGAAATTGATTGGATTGAAGGCCGATAAATCCCCGGGGCCTGATAGTCTGCATCCCAGAGTACTTAAGGAATTAGCCCTAGAAATAGTGGTTGCATTGGTGATCATTTTCCAACAGTCTATCAACTCTGGATCGGTTCCTATGGACTGGAGGGTAGCTAATGTAACACCACTTTTTAAGAAAGAAGGGAGAGAGAAAACGGGTAATTATAGACCTGTTAGCCTGACATCAGTAGTGGGGAAAATGTTGGAATCAATTATTAGAGATGAAATAGCAGCACATTTGGAAAGCCGTGACGGAATCGGTCCAAGTCAGCATGGATTTATGAAAGGGAAATCCTGCGTGACAAATATTCTAGAATTTTTTGAGGATGTAACTAGTAGAGTGGACAAGGGAGAACCAGTGGATGTGATGTATTTGGACTTTCAAAAGGCTTTTGACAAGGTCCCACACAAGAGATTGGTGTGCAAAATTAAAGCACATGGTATTGGGGGTAATATACTGACGTGGATAGAGAATTGGTTGGCAGAAGCAAGCAGAGAGTCGGGATAAATGGGTCCTTTTCAGAATGGCAGGCAGTGACTAGTGGGGTGCCACAGGGCTCAGTGCTGGGACCCCAGCTATTTACAATATACATTAATGATTTGGATGAGGGAATTGAATGTAATATCTCCAAGTTTGCAGATGACACTAAGCTGGGTGGCAGTGTGAGCTGTGAGGAGGATGCTAAAAGGCTGCAGGGTGACTTGGACAGGTTAGGTGAGTAGGCAAACACATGGCAGATGCAGTATAATGTGGATAAATGTGAGGTTATCCACTTTGGTGGCAAAAACACGAAGGCAGAATATTATCTAAGTGGTGGCAAATTGGGAAAAGGGGAAGTGCAACGAGACCTGGGTGTCATGGTTCATCAGTCATTGAAAGTTGGCATGCAGGTACAGCAGGCGGTGAAGAAGGCAAATGGTATGTTGGCCTTCATAGCTAGGGGACTTGATTATAGGAGCAGGCAGGTCTTACTGCAGTTGTACAGGGCCTTAGTGAGTCCTCACCTGGAATATTGTATTCAGTTTTGGTCTCCTAATCTGAGGAAAGACGTTCTTGCTTTTGAGAGAGTGCAGCGAAGGTTCACCAGACTGATTCCCGGGATGGCAGGACTGACATATGAGGAGAGACTGGATCAACTGAGCCGATATTCACTGGAGTTTAGAAGGATGAGAGGAGATCTCATAGAAACATATAAAATTCTGACGGGACTGGACAGGTTAGATGCAGGAAGAATGTTCCTGATGTTGGGAAAGTCCAGAACCAGGGGACATAGTCTAAGGATAAGGGGTAAGCCATTTAGGACTGAGATGAGGAGAAACTTCTTTACTCAGAGAGTTGTTAACCCATGGAATTCCCGACCGCAGAGAGTTGTTGATACCAGTTCATTGGATATATTCAAGAGGGAGTTAGATATGGCCCTTACGGTTAAAGGGATCGAGGGGTATGGAGAGAAAGCAGGAAAGGAGTACTGAGGTGAATGATCAGCCATGATCTTATTGAATGGTGGTGCAGGCTTGAAGGGTCGAATGGCCTACTCCTGCACCTATTTTCTATGTTTCCATGTTTACACAGTCTATACATTTGATTTTATAGTCCCAAATCCCCTTTTTTTCCTTTTTACCCAACGTTTTGTTTTACATGACAACTCGAACAGATACACCATAGTTAATTGCACAATTATCAATACATGTGAGGCAATTCGGATCCAGGGAGGAATTACAATATTAAATCCAATGTTTAATAACCAAGCACCGTACATAACACATGCATCATTCTTTTAGGTAAATGGTCATGACTTGATTTTTCCATAATTCACATCCCTCAATCTCATTACCCTCCCCCAGTATTTTCTTCAGCTGATCCCGTAAGGTATTGACCTGTGTTTGCAGCTGGGCATCATCTATACTATTGACCAATGACGTCCCAGTATTAAACACCGTGGCCACGTCATTGATCAATCCCTTCTTCCGTCTCCCCAAACCGGTGGGACTATTGTCAGTTCGTTTATATAAATCCTTCCGACTTTCATCCCCATAGTTCAGTTCGTAGAATTGTCGGTACATTTCTTTTAACAGTTTCTCGTAAAATTTTTCCGTTTCAACCTGGCACCACCGGGATAGCAGTACCTTTGTTAAATTAAGGATGACAAATGCTACCTCGTAATGCATGTCATGGTACAACACCTTCCCGGTTGGAATCAGCACTAACCCATTCCTAGTTCCGGGTGTCATTATGGGGCACTTAACCTCTTTATACCGTGAGTTTGAGGCTGATAGTAGGGGCTTCCTTTTATGTGTTACTAGCTTGGTAGCATTGACTGTATTTGGAGGATCTGGGACCACACAGCAGCTGGGACTCAAACCCACATAGACGATGGGACTCAAATCCACTTACACATCGATACTTGAACCCACACAGACATTGGGACTCGAACAAACACAGACGATGGGACTCAAACAAACCCACACAGACATTGGGACTCGAACACACTCAGACATTGGGACTTTAACCCACTCAAACATTGGGACTCAAACACACTCAGACATTGGTACTCGAACCCACCCAGACATTGGTACTCGAACCCACCCAGACATTGGGACTTGAACCCACTCAGACATTGAGACTCGAACCAACTCAGACATTGGGACTCGAACCCACTCAGACATTGGGACTTGAACCCACTCAGACATTGGGACTCAAACCCACTCAGACATTGGGACTCGAACCCACTCAGACATTGGGACTCGAACCCACTCAGACATTGGGACTCAAACCCACTCAGACATTGGGACTCGAACCCACTCAGACATTGGGACTCGAACCTACTCAGACATTGGGACTCGAACCCACTCAGACATTGGGACTTGAACCCACTCAGACATTGGGACTCGAACCCACTCAGACATTGGGACTCGAACCCACTCAGACATTGAGACTCAAACCCACTCAGACGTTGAGACTCGAACCCACCCAGACATTGGGACTCGAACCCACTCAGACATTGGGACTCGAACCCACTCAGACATTGGGACTCAAACCCACTCAGACATTGGGACTCGAACCCACTCAGACATTGGGACTCAAACCCACTCAGACATTGGGACTCAAACCCACTCAGACATTGGGACTGGAACCCACTCAGACATTGGGACTCAAACCCACTCAGACATTGGGACTCAAACCCACTCAGACATTGGGACTCGAACCCACTCAGACATTGGGACTCAAACACACTCAGACATTGGGACTTGAACCCACTCAGACATTGGGACTCAAACCCACTCAGACATTGGGACTCAAACCCACTCAGACATTGGGACTCGAACCCACTCAGACATTGGGACTCAAACCCACTCAGACATTGGGACTCAAACCCACTCAGACATTGGGACTCAAACCCACTCAGACATTGGGACTCAAACACACTCAGACATTGGGACTAAAACCCACTCAGACAGTGGGACTCGAACCCACTCAGACATTTGGACTCAAACCCACTCAGACATTGGGACTCGAACCCACTCAGACTTTGGGACTTGAACCCACTCAGATATTGGGACTCGAACCCACTCAGACTTTGGGACTTGAACCCACTCAGATATTGGGACTCGAACCCACTCAGACTTTGGGACTTGAACCCACTCAGATATTGGGACTCGAACCCACTCAGACATTGGGACTCGAACCCACACAGACACTGGCCCCTTGTCCCTCCTTCTACCACTTGTCCCAACATAATTTCACTCCCCCTTTGTCCCCACAGTCCATCTCTACGAGTCTTGCCCCAATCTTTCCCAATCCGTGGATTCATTATCTTTTGCCTGGTCTGTGTTCCGTAGCCACCACCACCATCCCACGGAGATACTTCCCTAGCATTCTAGGTACACTCGCCTTCCCTCATTCACCAGTACCTTTTTGGTGGTGATATTTAATTTGGGGCAGGGCACTGATGCTTCGCCGAATTTAACCAGTGTGGTTGGAATGTTTAGTGGAATTTGACCCCAACCAACCCGGCCATCTTCCCTGCTGGACATATGTCGCTATCCCGTCAGTATCCTGTGTTCTACCTCCCTGTGTTATGGTGGGCCCGGCTCCTCCCATACGCCCGTAAGTAAACAACATCTCGATATCGCCTCGTTCCATCTGTCCTGATCTGATCAGGATCACCAACAGGCTCAGCCACAGAGCGCATTCATCCTGCATCCTCCGTTCAACTCACCTCTGCAAATAAAAGAAAAGAAAAATGCACTGCTCTGTGAGAGGTCTTCCCTCCACAGGTCAAACTTAGATTACATACACTTTCTGCTCGTTGTAATTACTGCAATCACCGCGTCCCTTTTTCCTTTCTATCCTTAAATTTCTGATAAATTTCCCTTCCCAAGTGCTTGAGCAGCAACTTGTATCAATTTAGCGAAGTCAATTTTAAACTCACAAAACCCTATGTCCAGCCTTTGTGATTTAACCTTATTCGAGTTCACACAGCACTGTCCCATCAAAGTTCAAGTTCGGAGGTCATTTCCATATTAATGAACCCCTCTTGGTGTCTTCCACCCATCAGCACTTCTGCTTAAATGAAAAGAAACAAAATCCATTGTGGCTTTCCTGCCATCCCAATGGGTTAATCCATCAATTTTATTCCCTTTCTGTTGCTGAGGGAAACATCCACTCAACTTCAAAAACTTTATATTTTTATTTAAGAATGCCCAACATATTTACCATGCAAAAGATGTTGCATACCAAATTAAAAAGAACTCACAGCTGCTTGTGCAGAGAGTTAACTTTCTTTTACATTCTGTACGCCATGCATAACAATAACTTACACATTACAATGATTCTATACTCCATGCACAATAGCACTCCCTCCCCTTTTCTCCCCTGGTCACACATTCTTGAAATTGGTCAGAAATGTTTATTTTTAAAATACCAAATGTTATGTGATTTTGCCTCATATCCAGAACTAAAGGCTACTCACACAATTTACACCAACCAGACTTCCACCATGGCCATACTAAAAGTCTGGTTTTAATATAAGAGGTTAATCAACCACAATAACTCCAATTAATTCAAACCAACCTCAAACTAACCAGTGCCAGTTGAAAAAAACTACAGACACACTTAAGACAAATAAACATTCACATGCCTTTAAAAAAAAATGTAAACATTCTCCCTGAAAACATCAAAGGTTTTTACACAGACAGGCTTTCACACACAACACATTTCATGACTTCTCAAACATCCATAGTAGAAAATGTTGCTTTATTTCTCTCGGCACGAAAGTTAGAAGCTTAAGTGTCGGTTTCACCTTCTTAGACTCATAGAAATGCTTTTCTATTTTTTCATCTTTTAAACAAATGGCTTACTGCCGTAAACACAATGCTTCTCTGAATCAATAACTTATTCCTCTTGGATCCCACAGGGTCCTTCTGCCCACCTTGTTTCACCATTTTCTGCACCACCTTACTGTCAGCTTTCAAATTTCTAAAACTGCTTTTGCAGCTACTGAAGAGGATTTGCTTCAAGTACACATCCCACAACTCTGGGTTACCCCTCCAAAAATCCATACAGCATCTAAGTTGGATGACACTAAGTTGGGTGGCAGTGTGAGCTGCGAGGAGGATGCTATGAGGCTGCAGAGTGACTTGGATAGGTTAGGTGAGTGGGCAAATGCATGGCCGATGAAGTATAATGTGGATAAATGTGAGGTTATCCACTTTGGTGGTAAAAACAGAGAGACAGACTATTATCTGAATGGTGACAGATTAGGTAAAGGGGAGGTGCAACGAGACCTGGGTGTCATGGTACATCAGTCATTGAAGGTTGGCATGCAGGTACAGCAGGCGGTTAAGAAAGCAAATGGCATGTTGGCCTTCATAGCGAGGGAATTTGAGTACAAGGGCAGGGAGGTGTTGCTACAGTTGTACAGGGCCTTGGTGAGGCCACACCTGGAGTATTGTGTACAGTTTTGGTCTCCTAATTTGAGGAAGGACATTCTTGCTATTGAGGGAGTGCAGCGAAGATTCACCAGACTGATTCCCGGGATGGTGGGACTGACCTATCAAGAAAGACTGGATCAACTGGGCTTGTATTCACTGGAGTTCAGAAGAATGAGAGGGGACCTCATAGAAACGTTTAAAATTCTGACGGGTTTAGACAGGTTAGATGCAGGAAGAATGTTCCCAATGTTGGGGAAGTCCAGAACCAGGGGTCACAGTCTAAGGATAAGGGGTAAGCCATTTAGGACCGAGATGAAGAGAAACTTCTTCACCCAGAGAGTGGTGAACCTGTGGAATTCTCTACCACAGAAAGTAGTTGAGGCCAATTCACTAAATATATTCAAAAGGGAGTTAGATGAAGTCCTTACTACTCGGGGGATCAAGGGGTATGGCGAGAAAGCAGGAAGGGGGTACTGAAGTTGCATGTTCAGCCATGAACTCATTGAATGGCGGTGCAGGCTCGAAGGGCTGAATGGCCTACTCCTGCACCTATTTTCTATGTCTATGTATTATCATCCAACTGACCATCCGTGAAGTTAATGGGGCCTATAACCCGGCTTAATGCTGCCATTTGTCTTCGTCACAGTTATTGATCGGTCTCTGTGGTCCCGGTGCTTCAGGAGCCAGATGATCCTCACTATACTGGGTCCCATCATTGGGCTGCTTTCTCTTCTCATCCCAGTCTAACCCAACTTCCCCCAGTGTCATAAGACAAGCTATACCTCTGGCTCCGGATAATGCAAGGGTCAGCTTGCGAATTTTCTCATTGCAGGGTTCGTGATCGGCCTCTTCATGTACTCGATTTTGAGCTACCTTGTATGCCACCTTGATCTCCTTCAACTGACCCTCAGCCTTGTTAACTCTCTTTGAGTTCCTATTTCCTTTCTCACGCTGAGCTTGACACTGCCTCCTACTTTTGGTGGCCTGACATTGCAGATACACTATCATGTTTCTAGCCGTTTCTTCCTGCGCTTTTCTCTCCTGCCTTTCACAGTTCAAAACTTCTGTCAGCCAGTTCACTACGGCCTCTGTCTCTCAATCAAGCAGAGTCAAAATGGGTTTGTGAAAGGGAAATTATGTATTACAAATTTGCTGGAGTTCTTTGAGGATGTAACAGCAGGATGGATAAGGGGGAACAAGTGGATGTGGTGTATTTAGATTTCCAGAAGGCATTCGATAAGGTGCCACATAAAAGGTTACTGCACAAGATAAAATTTCACAGGGTTGGGGGTAATATATTAGAATGGATAGAGGATTGGCTAACTAACAGAAAACAGAGAGTAGGGATAAATTGGTCATTTTCCGGTTGGCAAACAGGGACTAGTGGGGTGCCGCAGGTTTCGGTGCTGGGTCCTCAACTATTTCCAATCTATATTAATGACTTGGATGAGGGGACTGAATGTAATGTAGCCAATTTTGCTTATGATACAAAGATGGGTGGGAAAGCAAGTTGTGAGGAGGACACAAAAAATCTGCAAAGGGATATAAACAGGCTAAGTGAGTGGGCAAGAAATTGGCAGATGGAGTATAATATGGGAAAATGTGAAGTTATCCACTTTGGCAGAAAAAATAGAAAAGCAAATTAAAATTTAAATGCAGAAAAATTACAAAGTGCTGCAGTCCAGAGGGACTTGCAAGTCCTTGTGCAGGAAACACAACAAGTAATCAGGAAGGCAAATGGAATGTTGGTCTTTATTGCAAGGGGGATAGAGTATAAAAGCAGAGAAGTCCTGCTACAACTGTACAGAGTATTGGTGAGGCCATACCTAGAGTACTGTGTACAGTTTTGGTCTCCGTATTTAAGCAAGGATATACTTGCATTGGAGGCTGTTCAGAGAAGGTTCACTAGGTTGATTCCGGCGATGAGGGGGTTGACTTATGAAGATAGGTTGAGTAGGTTGGGCCTATACACATTGGAGTTCAGAAGAATGAGAGGTGATCTTATTGAAACATATAAGATAATGAGGCTCAACAAGGTGGATGCAGAGAGAATATTTCCACTCAAAGGGAAACTAAAACTAGGGGACATAGTCTCAGAATAAGGGGCCGCCCATTTAAAACTGAGATGAGGAGAAATTTCTTCTCTCAGAGGGTTGTAAATCTGTGGAATTCTCTGCCCCAGAGAGCTGTGGAGGCTGGGTCATTGAATATATTTAAGGTGGAGATAGACAGATTTTTGAGCAATAAGGGAATAAAGGGTTATGGGGAGTGGGCAGAGAACTGGAGCTGCGTTCATGATCAGATCAACCATGATCTTATTAAATGGCAGAGCAGGCCCGAGGGGCCAGGTGGCCTACTCCTGGTCCTATTTCTTATGTTCTTATGTTCTTGTGTTCTCCTGCCCTACTTTCTGATTCCTGTTTCTCTTTTTCTAAATGCTCAACTTGCATACATATTAACCAAATAGCCTTTTCCTTCGATTTCTTATGTACGCTACTCCCTGTCCACTCTACCCCTTTCTCATACTGACTGTCAGAGTGTAACATTACTAGCACGCACTGCTCAGAAATGTTTGTTTTTCCAAATACATACGAGAATATCCTATCCTCCATCGTGGGTTTCTTACCCTCAACCCTGTCCATAATTATTGTTCTAAACCTGGAAGAACTGCCGAGGTCACCATTTCTGTAAGGGTTTCTAATACCTAGTTCCCCGTTTACATTGTTCTTTGACTTCAGGATTGAAAAGAACAAAATACACACGGCACAGGGTTTGGCTCAACCAAGATTCATTTGTTTATTGAACATACACTCAATTACCTCCCTAGTATAAATCACTACGATTTATATTGGACTAACAAACCCCAGAATAGAAACCCCTACGAAAGGGTCATTTGCATCGCACAACTTGACAAAATTAAACCCATCCACGATTTGACTGTTACATATAAAGTTACCCAGACTAAATCACAAAACCCTTCTATGATTTGACTGGAAACAACATACAATCACCAATTCCCCAGCTGGCTTCTGAGGTTGACTGTAGGCCCAGGCCTTAGTTGCAGCTTGTGTCTCGAAGACACACCACTGTTTTCTGTTGCTGTTTCGATTCTGTTCCTGTACTGCTCTGTGCCTTCGAAAATGGGACTTCTTTATACCAAAAAAACAACCTGCATATCAGCTCTCCTACTGTGCAGTACAATGCAGAACCTTTCTTGGTATCGATGGTTGAGGAATGTGTGAATGTTCCTCTTCCTTCTTGATGGTGCCCATTGAAGTTGTGAATGGCCATCATCTGGTGATTAGATCGATGGCAAGTATCCTGTGTCATTGTCTCTTGATGAGTCAGTTTCACTGTACCGTTTGAATTAACCTTTTGCTGGCCAGCTCTTTTTGTAGGCTGTAATGCAGTTCTGGATTTTTTTAATAGGCCAATTTTCACTGTTGGGGGAGCGGGGGGCTGGAGGAACAGATCCCACAGTCTCTTCCAGTCCTCTGTGCACCTTGTATCTCCTCTCTAATGCATCATCCTGGTGCCCCTCAACCTGCCAAATTGGTTTAAACTTTCCACCACAGCACTAGTTAATCACTCTGCGAGGATATTTGTCCCAGCCCTGTTGAGTTGCAAACCGTCTATCTCGTCCAGGTCCCTCCTGCCCCAAAAGTGGTCCCAATGCTCCAGAAATCTGATGCCATTCCTCCTGCACAATTTCTTCAGCCACATATTAACCTGTGTTATCTTACTCCTCCTATACTCACTAGCACGTGGTACTGGGAGATTACTACCTTTGAGGTCCTGCTGTTTAATTTCCTCCCTAGCTCCTGAAACGCTGTCTGTAGGACCACTACCCTTTTCCTACCTATGTCATTGATTCCGACATGGACCACGAATTCTGGCTGTTCCCCTTCCCCCTGCAAAATGTTCTGTACCCACTCAGTAATGTCCTTTACCCTGGCACTATGGAGGCAACACATCATATGGGACTCACATCCGCAGTTGCAGAAATGCCTGTCTATAACCCTCACTATCAAATCTGCTGTGACAATTGCATTTCTACACCGCTTCCCCTGCCCAGTACCATGTGCTAGTGAGTATAGGAGCAGTAATTTGTACATGATGCACATGTGCTCTAGACTGCAATTCCATGAGGTATTGTCACCCTGACCAGTATTGAGAACTGAAAACCGGTTTGAGAGTGCCACTCTCCCAGAGAATTCCTGCACTGTCTGCCTCTTCCTACCCTGCGATTACCCCCCACTTACTATCCTCCTGAACTCTCTGTGGCTGCGGGGTGACTACCTCCTGGAACCTGCCTCCCATATGCTCTGCCTTGACTCCAGCTGCTCCTTAAGCCCCATCTCTTTTGCTCACTCATCCTAATATATTCTTCTTTGGCTCCATGTCCGTTTCTTGATTTGTGAAGTGTGTTATGGCACTTTTCTACAATAAATGCGCTATATAAATACAAGTTGTTGTTGTCTTTGTTTTCCCTGCTCTTGCCTGTTCCCATCCACCAATAGCTGCCTTGGAGGTGTTATTAAAAGCTATGTTGCTGATTAACTGTGATGTGCATTGTTGAAATATGCTTATTTGTACGTTAGAGACTAAGGCACACATTTTGCCACCAAAGGTGAACCAGGAAATTCAGAGAAGAAAATCAAGCGCTAGGAATCTTAATTATTGTACAATAAGAAATGTTGAGTGAAGGCTATTCAGTATGAGAAACATCTGTTCTACCCTCTCACGCAAGTATGGTGATGCCCGCATTTTTGGATATTGCTCAATTTTCAGGATTGTTTCCGACAAATACTAATGTTACCATATCTAATTGTGAAATATTCATTTTAGTTCACCATTTCAATATGTTGAAATCAGTATACATTCTTATTCTGAACAGAGAAAACATAGGTTAACATTTCAAGTAGGTACATTAAGCCTGTCATTTCCCCTTACGATTATGAAAGGAGCTACTTTGTTATTTCCAGCATTTTCTGTTACTGGTTATTTCAGACATTCAGCTTTTTGGCATTTACAATGTTTCTTTTAATCCTATTCCCTTGCTCCATTGTATAGTATGGAACTGAAGACCTTTATACTTCTGCACATAGAATAACTTGATGCCAAGAGGAGAAACTAGGTTGAACAGTACAATTCATATTTTTATGAAATAATACATTTTCATTAAAAAGCTAATATAAGTATGATTTTTGAACTAAAGATTAAAAGTAATTGACATAAACTTTACTAATTTTATAAAAAGGGTGCTAGCAGTACAAAATGGAAATAGGGCCAAAGAATTTCTAACGTGGATAAAATGTGGCAGAATCACATCCTCAGGACTCAGATAATGTCAAAATATGAGACTGAGTGATTGAAGTTTCAGCTGCAGATAGTGGGTGGCTGATGCAAAGATACTAGTGCTGTATATAATGGCCCCTATTATAAAGCGCAAACTTGTTTGAACTAATGGTGTTGTATTTTGGGAAAATTGGGATTGCTCTCTGAAAAAGGAATTGGCTTATTGGGCCAAATGGTCTCTTCCTATTCCGAACAATTCTTGTGTCCTTAAAGCAGAGCTCTGCACAGGTCAAACCTGCTGGGAGCTGGATCCTGGACCAGAAGAGGTCCAGAAGGTAAGTTTAAAATGGACTTTTCAGGTTTCCTTTTGGGCCAGTAGGGGCAGGAGTGGTTCTGCAGGCTTCATAAGGAGGTCTTGGGCCTCCCTTGTGCTGGACTCACCCCCTCCCACTTCCCCCAAATCACAGCCAGATCCTCCACTAACTGCCAGGGACCATTTCTATGGGTCCCCGACTGTGGCCTCCTGCTACAAAGATCTGCTCCCGCCCACCAGCCAGGCTGTCAATTTGGCCTCCACGTCACCGGCCTTTCAGGGTTTCCCCATGTTACCATGCTCCCCACATCCTCCCTGCTTCCCTATTAATATCGCAGCCAATATTTCAATGAGCTGGTAGTCAATCTATGGAACAAACTCCCTCAGGAGACGGTGGAAGCAGATAGTATTGATTAATTCAAATGCAAATTAGATACATTTCTTTCAGAAAACAACATTTCGGGATACAGTATATGAGTCATTTCAGACATGACATGTGGTTAGTGTAGTATGTTTGGGAGGAGAAAGGTGTCTTTGGCTCCCAAAGCTCTACACCACTGGGGTTTTCCTCGTGTCATTTCTGGGTCTGTTGTAGATTGATTGGTCAAGATTTATTGCTAATCATCCTTTTCTTTACCTCCTTAATCCCAGGGGTTGGGGGGGGGGGTCATTCTCACCCATTCTGAGATTTTAGCCTCCTTTCCTGTAGACTAACTACAGCAATGGGAGGGAAAAGGAGGAGGAAGATGATAAGGAAGAGAAGAAGGAGGAGCTGGAGAGATATTTCTACCTCATCACAATGATGATGATGCAGAAGAGGAGTAGGAAAAAACGGACACCTTCTGCGGCTAGCTGCTTCATCCAGGTATGTCTTTATCTTCCCCAACCCACAGCAACTCACCAGCTGTAGCACTCGCTTCCTTTCTCCCAGCCATCAGCTCGGATACTTTCAGCCAGAAGGATTTCATAGTGGTGGTGAGGATGTGACACCAGGTGATTCATAAGCACCAAAGACCCAGAGGAGTGGATGAGGAAGTGCCACCTTCCCAAAGGAGGCTGAGAAGAAGACTGTCAAGGGCTTTAATGTCATGGGACCCATAAGGCATGTGTACCTCAGCTGAAAAAAAGGGTGTTTGAAGAATATCATCCCTACATGCAGGCTCTTAGGTCAATCACTGAAAATTTGTGGCAATTATCAAGTGTGACTCAGGTACAGCTGTCCTTGGTGGCAAGATCACAAAAGCTTTATCCTCCTTGCAGACACCAATGGATCATGTGACAGCTTAATTGGAATCTATAGAAGATACCCAGCTAAGAAGCGGCCAAGGACTAGTCAGTGCCTTCTCCTCCATGGAACCACAAACTGCAGCTCTGGAGACTATAGGGGAAATAAATCAGCACACAGCATGCATTGCAGCTTCCAAACCACAGAGATTGTTGTGTCTCAGGGCTTTCAGGATCTGCAAAATAGGAGGTGAAAGATCACTGTGCAGTTGGGGCTATCCCAGCATTCATTATAACAATAAAAGGCCTCTACTAAAACCATAGAGCCTAAGAGAGAAAATCTGATCAGTAAAACTACCTACTCACACCTTTGTAACACTGCCTGTCTTCACCCCTGCCTCAGCTCATCTGCTGCTAAAGTTATGTGGATAGACTGGAGAAGCTGGGGTTGTTCTCCTTAGAGCAGAGAAGATTGAGAGGAGATTTGACAGCTGTTCAAAATCATGAGGGGTCTAGACAGAGTAGATAGAGAGAAATTGGTCCCATTGGCAGAAGAGTCGAGAACCAGAGGGCACACACTTAAGGTGATTAACAGAAGAACCAAAGGTGACATGAGGAAAAACTTTTTTATGCAGCGAGTGGTTAGGATCTGGAATGTTAGGATCTGGAATGCACTGCCTGAAAGGGTGGCGGAGGCAGATTCAATCATGGCTTTCAATAGGGAACTGTATAAGTACTTGAACGAAAATAATTTGCAGGGCTTCAGAGAAAGGGTGGGGGAGTGAGACTAGCTGAGGTGCTCTTGCAGAGAGTCAGCTCGGGCTTGACGGGCCGAATGGTCTCCTTTTGTGCTGTAACCATTCTATGATTCTATGGCCGCAATTTCCCCTACCTCGGCAGGTCCGTGGCGGGCAAGGTTGGTGGTGGGTCCCAAGCCTGCTGCTGGCTCCAGCCCACTGTGTAGAATGATTTTACGTTGATTGGGCTTGGTAAGTCCGCACGGCACGTTTCCCGGCCAATTGAAGGAAGCGGGTCTGATGACATCATTTGATGACGCGTCATCAGCCGGTTTCCTTAAATGGACCACACGCAAATTTAGTTTGACAGTTGTGCTGTCAGTGTTCTGCAGCATTGAGGTGCTGCAAACACTGACAAGCATTGCACAAAGGTGTATGGCTGCACCCAGGCTCTCCCATGACTCCTTTCACAGAATGCAGGGTTTTCTCTTTCCTTCTAATGGGCGGAAAAGACCTCCCCAGTAGACTAATGGTTGCACATTGCACAAGGGGACACAAGCAGGGATGTCGTCAGGAGGACCAGGCTTCAGTGGCGTAAACCTTCCCAATTAGCTCAGTAGATCACGAAACGTTAGTACAAAGCCACACTCAAATCATCCTGCTGTGCCTCTCATCACACCCCCATCACTCTGCCTTCCCTACCCTACTCCTGCACATCCTTACACCAACTTACCTTGTTGTCCTTTCACCCATCCTTCTCTATCACTATCAATATCACTTACCCATCTCTCTAGCTACCACTCATACTCAGTCTCATCCTAGTCCAATCATACCAACTAACAACAATGGGTAGGCACTTGGGTGTTTTATGCAATGTTCATTTAAAGTTTCTGTTAATGTGGTGTCAAACATAGAAACCTTTATTTTCATAGAATCATAGAAGTTTACAGCACGGAAGGAGGCCATTTCATGTCCATACCGGCCAACAAGAGGCTATCCAGCCTAATCCTACTTTCCAACCCTAGGTCCATAACCCTGCAGGTTATGGCACTTCAAGTGCACATCCAAGTATTTTTTAAATGTGGTGAGGGTTTCTGCCTCTCCCACCCTTTCAGGCATTGAGTTCCAGACCCCCACAACCGTCTGCATGAAGAAATTTCTCCTCAAAGCCCCTCTGAACCTTCTACCAATGACTTTAAATTTATGCCCCCTAACCCTAACTCTAACCCTGGTTGTTGACCCCTCTGCTAAGGGAAATAGGCCCTTCCTATCCATTATATCTAGGCTCCTCATAATTATATATGCTTCAATGAGGTCTCCCCTTGGCCTCCTCTGTTCCAAGGAAAACAAATCCAGCCTATTCAATCTGTCCTCATAGCTAAGATTCTCCATTCCCGGCAACATCCTGGTAAATCTCCTCTGTACACCCTCCAGTGCAATCACGTCCTTCCTGTAATGCGGTGACCAGAGCTGTCGCAGTACTCCAGCTGTGGCCTTACCAGTGTTTTATACAGTTCAAGCATAACCCCCTTGCTCTTGTTTTGAACAATTTGCATTCTTGGATAGATCTTGGTGCACCTTTGGAAATGGCTTAGTGAGTTGCAGTGAATGGTGAGGCTTAATGGTATGCCCCACAATGGTGATGAATGTGAAAGGAATGGCTTGGACATTGTAGGGATGCTTTATGGTGTTGGTGTGGGGTAGTGCCAATCTGGCACATCATGTGTCAGCCAAGGTGTACAGCATCAAGTGAAGTAAATCTGGCATCCCGAGGCCCTGTGTACTGTGCAGCAGCAGGTGATTGTGGAGAAGATTGGTGTTGCTGGTGTGGCTGGTCATGGTGGGATTCTGAGGACTAAGGTGAGATAGTTTCAAGGGCACCGATGCTGATGTAATAGATGGCAGGTGGACTTGAGATGACAGAAGCGATCTGTCAATTGGGTGACACTGGATAGAGAGATTACTTGCAATCTGCATAAAGCTGAATCTGTCTTCCAAATGCAGTAACAGCTTCTGAACTTGGAAAGTGAACCGCTGTGAGATGGGAGCTTTTATAGCACATTTGCAGCTGTCAAGTTATGAAATGATTCCATGGCCATTCAGCTCCAGACCTGCTTACCTGAAGTGATCCCCAAATAGTGTGGATCCCGTGGGCGACCTCCTAAAATGTTAAGAGCTCAAAATACTTTTTCAGGTCAAAATGACCTGAATTGCCTCCCCAGCTGCTGTGTGCCAGGGCTGTTCAGCATTGACAGATCCGACTTCTGGGAAAGGTGCGTGGCGGCTAGTTGAAACCTCTTGACCCGCCCACCGAATGCGCCCACTCCCCGAAAAGAATGATTCTACACTGTAGGCGTAGCGACTACTTACTAATCAGATAGACTCGCGATCACTGTTGTTTTTTAATCCCTTGCAAAACCGGTTTTCATCTATTACTGGCATGCAGTCATTGTTCTCCCCGATATGTTGTGAACCGTTTGAGGAATTTTGGAAGTTGTGCAACCACGCACCTGTTGCAGGTGAGGAGGTTCTTGCCCCTGACAAGGTTAAGCAAACTTATCCCTCAATCGCTGCTGCACCGGCAGGGACTTCGGCTGCCAGAGTGCCAGAGTGCCCAGACACTCTCCTCACCCCTGGCCATTGACCTCGGGGAAACGCAAGTCTCTGCTAGTTTCTCACCAGCAACAAATATACTGAGCGTTCACCTTCAAGACAGAAGAACTTGCCATCATGGCCAGGTTTATTCGCCAGTTTTGTGTGCTATTTTGGAAAAACTGGCTTTGCCGTTTAAGAAAGCCGGTAAGGTTTCTGTCACTTCTAACTGCGCAAATTGTGGACATTTCGTTCAACTCACAGTTTATTTAATTTATTGGAAGCTTTGGCGATTTCTATCAATGTTTCTTGTGTGTGTTTCAGGTGCTGTCCCTGTCTGAGATCCTCTGGCCATGTCTCTTGTTTCTGATCCTGGTTGGAGTGAGAGCTCAACACGCTCCGCGTCGACGTGAAAATTGTAAGTGTAGGAATGTAGATGGAAACGATTGAAATAAGAAATCAGTGTTTTTGGTGTGGACTACTTAACTGAGTAGGAACAAGTGACAATTCGTTGCCCTAACTTCCATTCTCTGACTAATGAAGAGTTGATTTTAGACACATTTTTATCTTTACCATTGTTCCTGCGATGTTTTCGGTCTACGATTAGTTATATCGTAAATGTAGCAGCGAGATTTCTTATCTTGACAATTTCTAGTGATACCGTAAACCTTCGTATAGTCACAGTTTGATGATTTTGTTAGAAATAGCGATCAGAGGAAATTTGCTTTGTGTCAAATTGAATGAATCAGATTCAAGTGCTGTACTTCACTTGGGTGGATTAGACCCGCAGATCGTGTTCAGAAATTCCACAACCCCAAACCAAATGAATAAAATTGGTATCTTTGCAAGTACATACAGAGAAGGTTAGAGAGTCTGGTATCGGGAGATCGGGTAATTGAGGTATTATAATCGATATGAATGAATAATATTTCAGCAGTCCCTGGGTTACATTATTCGCCTTTGGCAAAAGTTTGCCAAAGAGATGAAACACCTCAAGGTGATCACAATTTCCATAGTTTGGAATTGGAAGCTACTGTTGACTTAAACATTTTCAAGTGAATGGAAAAGAACTTGTAAGGGGAGAGAGAAGAACCAGTTGAAGTGCATGTGGGAATGGAGCAAATATGAGAGAACCGGGAGGAGGCTGCCATGGGATGCACCTGATCCGGGCTGGGACCAAGGTCTGAGCAAAAAGGATAAATAGGGCGGCAGTAAGGATTTTAAACTAATGAAAAGGTTCGAAATAATAGCAACCCAAAGATAAGAAAAAGAGTGAATGCGATCAAGCCAGAGTACAAAAAAAGATAAAGATATCCTAAATACTCAGATGTAAAAGGAATAACGGAAGCATGGCTGCAGACAGGACAGGTGGCAATTACATGCTGCAAGCTATAATGTAGAAAGGATAGGGAAGGAAGGAGATATGGGTAGCTGTGTTAATCAGAAGTAACACAATGGCAGTATAAAGAAAAGACGTAATTAATAAAGAAATAGAAACAGAATCCATACGGGTTGAGATAAAGGATAGAAAGGGATCAGCCGCACTCTTCGGGGTATAATACGGACCACCAATTAGTAGAAAGGAAGTGGAGAGAGAAATATGTAGGGAAATATCTGAAATGAGCAAAAAACACAGAATCAAGACTCATGGGTGATTTCATCGACACTCGAGTAAACTGGTGGAAGTGAATGTAAAAAGGAGATGAAGGACAGTGTGTACCTTTCTGATCCAACATGTAAGAAGTTGCTGAAAGTGCAAGCTGATAATGGCACAGTGAGGGAAAGAGGGGCTTCTGGAACTTGAGTGAGCAGGACAAGCAACTGTGTATCTCCTTAATCAATCAGATTAAAGGATTGTGACAATACCAGAACAAGGACTGAGAAGGAAGTGTAAATTAGAGTGGGTGAATTCAATGCCAAATCAAGTGAATTAATGATAGAAAAAGAAACATTAAATTATGAGAGCAAAGAAAAAAAATTAATTAACAAGTTTACATTTTTAACATTTCCAATAACAATTAAAACTTGAGGGCACTTATTCCTTGGAAGGCATACAACTAAATGGGATAGAGGAGCAAAGAGATCCAAGGATACAGATGCATAAACCATTTAAAATAGCAATGCAAGTTGATAAGGTCATTAAAAGTACAACGTTCTGGGGTCCATTTCTAGAGGAACAAAATACAAAAACAGGGAGCTATATTAAGTTTATATAGAACCTTGGTTATGCCACTATGGTTACAGTTCTGTTCTCCATACTACAAAAATAATATTGAACAACTGAAGAAATTGCAGGAAGATTTACAAAGATGTTACTAGAATTGAAAGGATGCAATATCAGAAAAGTTTGAGCAGGTTGGATCTCTTTTAGAAGACAGAGATGAGACCTGTAGGGTGCTTTAAAATTATGAAGGGGTTCGATAAGGTAATGTGGAAAAACTATTTCCACTTGTAGGTGTGTACAGAACAAAGGAGCATAAATATAAGATTGCTACCAGCAGATCAAATAAAAACATTCAGAGGAATTTCTTTATACAGAAAATGGTGAGAATGTGAAACTCACTGCTTTGAACTAATAATCTAGAGAACATGAGTTAAAATCCCACCATGGCAGTTTGAGAATTTGAATTCAGTAAAAAAAATAGGAATACAATGTTGGTATCTGTAAAAGTGACCATGAAGTTGTTGGATTGTAGTTAAAACCCAATTAATTCATGCATGTCATCTAGGAAAGGAAACCTGTTGTCTTTATCCGGTCTGCTCTATATGTGACTCCATCAGTATGGTTGACGCTCAATTGTAACAAATAAATCAGTGGTTCAAGAAGAAGGCCCACCACCACCTTCTCAGAGCAACTAGGGAAGGGCAATAAATGTTGACCATTTCTGAGAATGAATAATGAAGAAAAAGATTGGTTGAAGCACATAGCATTGGCACATTTAACAGGGGGCTCACTGTCTGCATGCCAGACACAAGACTCCCAAAGCAAGCGCTCTACTCGGAACACCTTCACGGCAAACGAGCAAGTCTTCCTCGATTCTGAGGGACTGCCTATGATGATGATGGGCTTACATGAAGGAGAAAGGAATAGAGAGACATGGGGGCAAGGTTGGAAGAGATAATTAGAGTAGAAGGCAGCTTGTATGGAGTTTAAACACCAGCATAATCAGTTGGGATAAATGGCTTGTTTCTGTATGTAATTTTATGAGATCTTCACCATTTTGGGAAGACGAATTGCCCAGCAGAACCAGAGATCAGTTTACATTTACACATGTGGCGTAATAAGCTTTTTGAAGTATATTTATGTTTATTAGATCTGAGTCAGTCATTGTATTGTGTGTTTTCAAAACATCAATACAATTTTTCCATACTGGTTAACACCAGTGAAAATGTCCCTTCAACAAATTGCATTAGCAGTGTGTGTGTGAGAATGATCTAATTTCCTCTCTGGCCAATTTCTTCCTCTCCTGAGGGTCACGATTCCTGGCAGGTTGCAGCTCCATTTTGTCCAATTGGCCATTATTCATGTGTAAACCTTGATATGGAGTTATTTTCTCCAGCGTACATCACAGTTGAGCCTGATCTTGCCCTGGCCTGACTTCCACAAACATTGACACTTCCAGCAATGATCATAGGAACATAGGGGGAGAAATTCAGGAGCATCCTATTTAGGGCGTTAACTTTTTAAAAGTTGAAGAAAATAGCGGCAGGTGCTAATGCTTTTCAACTTTAAAAAAATTCAGAATTTTCGCTCCAGGAAAGAAATGGAGTGCTTAATCAAGCGCTCCACTTCCTCCTTGGAGCACAACAGGATGCAGGCGGGGCGGTAGGTGTGCAGCGCTGCACAATGGGCCATATAGCGCTGCCGTGTTGGAAGGCTCCTTCCCTCCCTTAAAGAGAAGGGCTATCACTGCAGGCTCTGCACGGGAAAAACTCACCTGGTCCCCTATGGCAGCTGCGATCCAGCCCGATCAGCCCAATGCACTGCAGCAGAGTGCTGGGTTGATCAATCACAGGCGAAAAGGATCTAAAATAATTGACAGAGCATTTTTGAAATTTGTTCACTTAACTTGGCCATCTCGCCTTTAAGTATTGTCTCCGAAGCACCTGTTCTGCCAATGAACATCTCCTGCAGCTGCCGTGTTTTCGCAAAGGGCAGAACTGAAGTTTGGGTCCAGAGCGCTACCAAGGTGATGCGCACAGCGATGATGTCACGATCTTCGGGCGAAGGAGATCGGAGAGCAACATCCTACCACGGCCGCAAACCTCCCGCCAAATTTAGCAGAAGTCGATTGATACGCTCATAATAAAAGATGAATCTGAGTACTGTATACAATGAGCAAGTGTGACCGTAGGTCCTTTAATAAGACTCCAGAGTGCAGGTACCTCGTGGGTGGCCTGCTTATATACCATGCTCCCAAGGGATGCTGGGATCCCTTGGGACTCCAACAGGCAGGCCCTCTGGTGGTAGTGTAATACAGGTTACAAAGGGTTAAATACATAACATCACTCACCCGTGAAGTCAATAGTACACTTATTTAAAAGGTGAGATGATCTGGGGCTTTTCGCTCCCTTGTTGATCGTCTCGGTACAAATGCGAGTGTGGGTGAGTTGGTTGGTTCTTCATTGGGCTGCTGGGCAGTCGGCCTTGCTGGGCTGCTGGGGATGGTGAGTTCGGCTTCGTGGTCAACCATGATGTCAGTTGCCACTTGTGTGTTTGTTGGAGGGTCAAAGTTGGTGGTGTCTTCTTCAGGTTGTTCATAACTGTTGGTAAACCGCAATTTGATTTGGTCCAAATGTTTTCTGTACATTTGTCCATTGGCCAATTTGACCTGAAGCACCCTACTCCCCTCTTTGGCTGTGACTGTGACAGCAAGCCATTTTGGACCATGTCCATAACTGAGTACAAACACAGGATCATTGATCTCAATATCATGTGATAAATTTGTGCGGTCATGGTACACACTTTGTTGATGCCACCTGCTCTCCACGTGATCATGGAGATCAGGGTGGACAAGAGAGAGCCGTGTTTTTAGTGTCCTTTTCATGAGCAGCTCGGCTGGGGGAACTCCGGTGAGTAAGTGGGGTCTGGTGCGGTAGCTGAGCAGCACTCGGGAAAGCCGGGTCTGCAGGGAGCCTTCCGACATATGTTTCAAGCTTTGCTTGATGGTCTGAACTGCCCGTTCTGCCTGGCCATTGGATGTGGGCTTGAATGGGGCAGATGTGATGTGTTTGATCCCATTGAGGGTCATGAATTCCATGAATTCAGCACTGGTGAAGCACAGCCCATTGTCGCTGACTAGGACATCAGGCAGGCCGTGCGTGGCAAACATGGCTTTCAATAGTGGCCATGGACGTGCTTACAGACATTATCACACATTTAATCCATTTTGAGTAAGTGTCCACGACAACCAAAAACATTATGCCTAGAAATGTTCCCGCATAGTCCACGTGGATCCTTGACCACGGTTTGGAGGGTCATGACCACAAACATAGCGGTGCTTCTCTGGGTGCATTGCTCAGCTGAGAGCAAGTGTTGCACTGGTGCACGCATGACTCTAAATCTGAGTCGATGCCGGGTCACCACACATGGGATCTGGCTATGGCTTTCATCATTACAATGCCTGGGTGGGTGCTGTGCAGTTCACAAATTAACGTATCTCTCCCTTTCTGGGCAAGACCACGCGATTGCCCCACAACAGACAGTCCGCCTGCAGGGACATTTTGTCTTTGCGCCTGTGGAACGGCTTAATCGTCTCCTGCATCTCCGTTGGGATGCTGGACCAGCTCCCATGAAGGACACAATTTTTACCAAGGAGAGTAAAGGATCCTGGCTGGTTCAGGTCCTGATCTGGCAGGCCGTAACGGGGGACTTTTCGTTTTAGAATGCCTCCATTACCATGAGCAAGTCCGCCGGCTGTTCCATTTCCACCCCGGTGGTGGGCAATGGCAGCCGACTGAGAGCATCTGCGCAGTTCTCTGTGCCTGGTCTGTGGCGGATTACATAGTTGTATGCCAACAGCGTGAGTGCCCATCTTTGGATGCGGGCAGAGGCATTAGTGTTAATCCCTTTACTCTCAGAGAACAGCGATATGAGCGGCTTGTGGTCAGTTTCAAGCTCAAACTTGAGGCCAAATAAGTACTGATGCATTTTTTTTACTCCGTAAATGCACGCCAGAGCCTATTTTTCAATCATGCTGTAGGCCCTTTCGACCTTCGACAAACTCCTGGACGCATAAGCGACCGGTTACAAAATCCCCGATTCGTTACCCTGTTGTAACACACACCCGACCCCGTATGATGACGCATCGCAAGCTAGCACTAATCTTTTATAAGGGTTATATAGGACAAGCAGTTTGTTTGAACACAACAGATTTCTGGCTTTCTTAAAGGCAGCCTCTTGTGAATTCCCCCATACCCAGTCGTCTCCCTTGCGCAGTAGCGCATGTATGGGTCCAAGCAGGATGCTTAACCCAGGCAGGAAATGACCAAAGTAGATAAGGAGTCCCAGGAACGACCACAGCTCCATCACATTCTGTGGTCTCGGCGCGTTCTTGATGGCCTCCATCTTAGCGTCGGTGGGTCTGATGCTGTCTGCTGCGATTCTTCTTCCCAAGAACTCGACCTCCTGCACCAGGAAAACACACTTCGAGCGTTTCAACCTCAGCCCCATGCGATCCAACCGACTAAGAACCTCTTCCAGATTCTTCAAGTGCTCAATGGTGTCCTGACCTGTAACCAGTATGTCGTCCTGGAAAACCACAGTGCAAGGAACCGACTTTAGCAGGCTCTCCATGTTCAGCTGGAAGATTGTCGCGGCCGACCGAATCCCGAACGGGCATCTCTTATAGATGAACAGACCTTTGTGCGTGTTGATGCAGGTGAGGCCTTTCGAAGACTCCTCCAACTCCTGCGTCATGTAGGCTGAGGTCAGGTCCAGCCAGGGTCGCAAATAGGTCGTCTGCGTTGGGTAGCGGGTACTGGTCCTGTAGCGAAAAACAGTTAATCGTTACTTTATAAATTCTAACCGTGCCGTCCTCTTTAAGTACCAGGACAATTGGACTAGCCCACTCATTGAATTCCACTGGTACGATGATGCCTTCTTGCTGCAGCCTGTCCAGCTCAATTTCAACTTTCTCACGCATCATGTACCGCCTGTGCCTTGTGGTGGATGGGTCGTATACCGCGAACCAAATGGATCTGCACTTTCACCCCCGAGAAGCTTCCGATGCCTGGCTCGAACAATGATGGGAACTTGCTTAGAACCTGGGCACATGAGACATTGTCGATGGACGAAAGTGCTCAGATGTCGTCCCAGTTCCAGCGGATTTTTCCCAGCCAGCTTCTGCCAAACAATCTGGGGCCATCCCCTGGTACAATCCACAGTGGGAGTTCGTGTACTGCTCCGTCATCGGAGACTTTGACTTCTGCACTGCCAATTACAGGGATTAGTTCCTTGGTGTAAGTCCTTAGTTTGGTGTGAATGGGGCTGAGCTTGGGCCTATGTACCTTTTTGCCCCAAAGCCTGTCGAAGGCCTTTTTACTCATTATGGACTGACTCGCACCCGTGTCCAGTTCCATAGATACTGGAATTCCATTTAGTTCAACTTTCAACATTATTGGTGGACATTTCGTAGTGAATGTGTGTACCCCGTACACTTCTGCCTCCTCGGTTCGAGTCTCCAATTCAGCCTGATCCACAGTGGATCGATTTTCCTCTGCAACGTGGTGGTTTGCACGTTTTGCAGGGTTTGCAGCTCGCCTGCACATTCGCTGGAGGTGTCCCATTGTTCTGCAACCGTTGCATGCATAGTGTTTGAAGCAGAATTGATGGGGCCGATGATCAGTGCCAACAAGGTGTTAACTGACTCGTATTTATGATTAATGGCGGACTCTGGGTCATCTGAAGTCGGGCAGCAGCAGCCGGTGTGTATGTTTTGCCTGGAAAACGATGTTACTTTATGCACAGTACTGGCCGAAACTTCTTTACTCTGCGAAATCTGTTTGGTGTTGTCGCTGATGGACATAAATGCCTGGGCTATCGTTATGGCTTTACTTAGATTCGGAGTTTCAGCAGTCAACAGTTTGCGAAGGATTGCCTCATGGCCAATGCCCAGTACAAAAAGTCTCTAAGCATTTGTTCTAGGAATCCCTCAAATTCGCAATGATCTGTGAGGCGCCTTAGTTCGGCGACATAGCTCGCCAGTTCCTGGACTTCCGATCGTTGACACGTGTAGAACCGATATCTCGCCATCAAAACGCTTTCCCTAGGATTTAGGTGCTCCCGGACCAGCGTACACAATTCTTCATAGGATTTCTCTGTTGGTTTTGCTGGAGCCAGGAGATTCTTCATGAGGCCATAGATTGTTGCCCCACAGACAGTAAGGAGGATCGCCCTTCATTTGGCAGCATTCTCTTCCCCTTCCAGCTCGTTGGCCACAAAGTATTGGTCGAGTCTCTCCACAAAGGCCTCCCAATCGTCCCCTTCTGAGAACTTCTCCAGGATACCAACTGTTCTTTGCATTTTCGAGTGGTTGTTCGTTACCTCGTTGCCAATTGATACGCTCATATTAAAGGATGAATCTGAGTACTGTGTACAATGAGCAAGTGTGACCTTAGCTCCTTTAATAATACTCCAGAGTGAAGGTACCTCGTGGGTGGCCTGCTTATATACCGTGCTCCCAAGGAATGCTGGGATCCCTTGGGACTCCAACAGGTAGGCCCTCTAGTGGTAGTGTAATACAGGTTACAAGGGGTTAGATACATAACATCGATCATCTCGCTTGGTCGGTAAGTGCTTTCCATCCCATTATCGCCCCCCCCCCAGAGGTGATGACGGGAGGCGCTAAGGAGGCCAATTTCTACACCATAGAAACAAGAGTAGGCCATTCAACCCCTCGAGCCTTTTCTGCCATTCAATTGGATCATGGCTGATCTGTATCTTAACTCCATCTATCTACAAAATCACTTTATAGAGATCAAATGTGGGAACCCTGGCTGACTTTTTCTTCTCTGACCCACAGGCACTGAAGCCAATTATAGTTCTCCTACTGCCACCCCAACTGGGATCAGCTAAGTCAGCACAAACCAGGGTACAACCCTGGGACATTCCTGAACTGAAAGGCTCTGTTACTTACATAGAAACATAGAAACATAGAAAGTAGGTGCAGGAGTAGGCCATTCGGCCCTTCAAGCCTGCACATCATTCAATTTGATTATGGCTGATCATACAACTTCAGTATCCCATTCCTGCTTTCTCTCCATACCCCTTGATCCCTTTAGCCGTAAGGGCCACATCTAACTCCCTTTTGAATATATCTAATGAACTGGCCTCAACAATCTTCAGTGGTAGAGAATACCACAGCTTCACAATTCTCTGAGTGAAGAAGTTTCTCCTCATCTCGGTCCTGAAAGGCTTACCCCTTATCCTTAGACTGTGACCCCTGGTTCTGGACTTCCCCAACATCGGGAACATTCTTCCTGCATCTAACCTGTCCAATCCTATCAGAATTTTATATGTTTCTATGAGATCCCCTCTCATCCTTCTTAAACTCCAGTGAATAAAGGCCCAGTCGATCCAGTCTCTCCTCATATGTCAGTCCAGCCATCCCGGGAATCAGTCTGGTGAACCTTCACTGCACTCCCTCAATAGCAAGAATTCTTTCCTCAGATTAGGAGACCAAAACTGCACACAATACTCAAGGTGTGGTCTCACCAAGGCCCTGTACAACTGCAGTAAGGCCTCCCTGCTCCTATACTCAAATCCCCTCGCTATGAAGGCCAGCATGCCATTTGCCTTCTTTACTGCCTGCTGTACCTGCATGACTATCTTTAATAACTGATGTACCATGACACCCATGTCTTGTTGCACCTCCCCTTTTCCTAATCTGCCGCAATTCAGATAATAATCTGCCTTCCTGTTTTTTCCACCAAAGTGGATAACCTCACATTTATCCACATTATACTGCATCTGCCATGCATTTGCCCATTCACCTAACCTGTCCAAGTCCCCCTGCAACCTCCTAGCATCCTCCTCGCAGCTCGCACTGCCACCCAGCTTAGTGTCATTTGCAAACTTAGAGATGTTACATTCAATTCCTTCGTCTAAATCATTAATGTATATTGTAAATAGCTGGGGTCCCAGCACTGAACCCTGCAGCACCCCACTAGTCATTGCCTGTCATTATGAAAAGGACCCGTTTATTCCCACTCTTTGCTTCCTGTCTGCCAACCAGTTCTCTATCCACGTCAATACATTACCCCCAATACCATGTGCCTTAATTTTGCACACTAATCTCTTGTGTGGGACCTTGTCAAAAGCCTTTTGAAAGTCCAAATACACCACATCCACTGGTTCTCCCTTACTGAATATACTTGCTGATCTTTAAGGGAGCCAGAATGATCAGTTTTAAATAGAACCGACATACATGGACACTGTTGTCTGATAAAGCAATAGATTTCATTAAGTTTGTAAATGGAGTAATGCACAGCGATATCATTGCCAGCAATCGTAACTTTATAGAAAGCTAAGTTTCAACTTGGGATAAAAAGTGCCAAAAAATTGCAATTCAAAAATTACATGCAATTTTTTAGGGCTTGACAGTGTAGCTGCAGGGAGGATGTTTCCCCTGGCTGGGGAGTCTAGAACCAGGTAGAACCAGGGATCACAATCTCAGAATTAGGGGTCGGTCATTTAGGACTGAGACGAGGAGAAATTTCTTCACTCAGAAAGTGGTGAATCTTTGGAATTCTCTACCCCAGAGGGCTGTGGCTGCTCAGTTATTGAGTATATTAAAGACAGAGATTGATGTATTTTTGGATATTAAGGGAATCAAGGGATATGGGGACAGTGCAGAAAAGTGGACTTGAGGTAAACGTTCAGCCATGATCTTATTGAATGGCGGAGCAAGCTTGAGAGGCCAAATGGCCTACTCCTGTTCCTAATTCTTATGTTTTTACGTTCTTATAATACGTAGAATTACTTAGAAATTACAACACAGAAACAGGCCATTCAGTCCAATCAGTCTGTGTTCGGTATTTATTCGCCACATGGACAGCAGTCCTAATTCCATGTACCCACTCTGATCTCTCTATTCCCTTTCTTTGAACCACATATCTAACCTATTCTTAAATGGCATGGTCTCTGCTTCAATCACTAGGTCTGGTAGTAAATTCCACAGCATCACAGCATGTGCAGTGCATGCCTGAACCCAGAACTTGCGAGAATCCTACAGGCATGTGTGCATCTCGTATGCACCATTCGGGGCCGCAAATTCAGCACCAATATCCATTCTCGTGCAAACTTTTCCAGTGCTAACATTATATAGATTGATCATTGTACCAGAGAAGGGTGACTATATGTTTCAGAACAGAGATTGCCTGTAAGCTTCTTTCTGTGATGATATGTATGGTGCATTATAAAAACACCCAAATGTAGCTGTTCAACTTTTAATTTCTCTTTGATGGAAGAATGTTCATGCATTATTAACTCTTCAAGCAATGTGGACCAGTTTACTTGACCAAATGTTAGGAACCTGTGGGGACTGCAAATGAAAATGCTCTTTGCAGTTCTTTTTTGCGTTTTGAAGGTGAACAATGTGCCAAAGATTGATTGAATCACACTGTTATTTGCCATTTGATTAGCTAAATAACTGACCTTAGTCTGGCTTTTGAATAATAATTGTGGAAAATCTGCGCTGATTCAAGATTAATGAAAACATTTCAAGTTACTTTTTCCCTGTGATTTATGAGTGATTTACATTGGATGAAAATATGAATGTCTTTCCATATCTGTAAAAACAGCAACCAATGACTCAAAGAGATACCAATACTGGCCAAGAGTTGCCTCTTTGGGCGCAATCGGTGCAAATTGTGCTCAAAATTGTGCTAGTTTTACAAAGTGGTTTCAGCTCAAACTCATTTGCATATCGCTGAACATAAAATCTTCCATGAACTAGCACAAACGGGCAGCGTTATAGAACATAATAAAAAAAAATACTTGCATTAAAAAATATTCTTTGATATATTTAACACTGGTACCTGGTGTAATTTTATTAATACAGCTGAAAATGGATTTATCAGTAAAAATAAGCATTTTTAATCAGAGTGTCAGTTCACCTCCTGTGAGTAACCAGTTTTTAAATAACTGAAAATTACTTAACAAAACCATACAGAAACATTTACTAATTATATTGGTGTGTTTAGTAGTCAGTTTTTAAATAAGTTAAAAAAATATATAATTAAAGCTTTTAAAATGAGTATCCTTATACCGTAAAAAAAATCAGCTTAATTTTTACAGCCTCTTTGAAAGCCTACAGATGAGCATTATTAGTGGAAACTTGCTGTGGCCAGTTTTGTGCACAGGCCCAGTTTCCCATGTCATGTTTTTTAATATTAAAACAGAAAAAACTGTTCTGACAAAAGGTCATTGACCTGAAACGTTAACTCGGTTTCTCTCTCCACAGATGCTGCCTGACCTGCTGAGTATTTCCAGCATTTTCTGATTTTATTTCAGATTTCCAGAATCCGCAGTATTTTGCTTTTGTGATATTTTTTAAAATAGTGGAAAAGATCATGTAAACTCGATTTGTGCTGGATGTAATTTGCGCTTGCAATTCCTCGATCTTTTGCGCTGGTTTAGCCAATTTTGGGCGAATTGCGCTGGAAGAAACTAACGCAATTATTAGTGGAAACTCTAGGCCATTAGCTCGGCTCCAAATATTAAACCTCACTCTCAATATTTAAAACTTCATGAAACAATCTACATCATCAGAGTTTTTTTAATGTTAGGATAAAATTCATTAAAAGTAAAGTAAAATTTGTAAATATGAGAAAGGCCTGGATTTGATTTTATAGCGCAGTCCAGTGTCAGCTGTGGCTCAGCAGCAGCATTCTCACCTCGGAGCCAGAAGGTTGTGGGTTTAAGTCCCACTCCAGGGACTTGAGCACAAAAACCTAGGCTGACACTCCAGTGCAGTGTTGAGTGAGCCCTGCACTGTCGGAGGTGCTATCTTTCGGACGAGATGTTAAACCGAGACGTTAAATCAAGGCCCTGTCTGCTCTCTCAAGTGGACATAAAAAATCCCATGGCATTATTTCGAAGAAGAGCAGGGGAGTTATCCCTGATGTCCTGGCCACTATTTAGCCTTCATCAACATAACAGAAAATAGATTACCTGGTCATTATCACATTGCTGTTTGTGGGAACTTGCTTGTGCGCAAATTGGCTGCCACGTTTCCTACATTATAACAGCAACTACATTTCAAAAGTACTTCATTGGCTGTAAAGTGCTTTGAGACTTCCGGTGGTCGTGAAAGGCGCTATATAAATCCAAGTCTACTTTCTTTCCTTCCATGTTTAGTTTGCTCAGACTATTAGTAAGATTAACAGTGTTTGCTTTGTGCTCTTGCCAAATACGGCTCCAAAATCAGCACAATTATGACTGACTAAATAGTTACTTATGACATTTGATCCTTCTGTAGACACCAGTTTGATTGTTTAAAACCATACACTAATAAGGATTCAACAGTATGAGGTTTCTTTTGCCAAATAATCAGCAGCTGAGATTGCATAACAGTTTTGAGAGTAGATTGGCAAAATATTCCTGAAAAGGTTGCAAAGTGAACAATTATTTCTGGTGCTGGATTCAGTTGTGACAAAATTCAAGATCTTTCCCATTTTATTAAAAATGTTGTGACCACTATGAGTCTTTACAATGAAGCCATTTTCCTCCTTTCCTGTAACAAAGATTAACAATGTCAGTCTTTGAAGTCAGAGTTTTTGATAAATAAATAAATGTATTAATCTAAAGTGGTAAGAGAAAGATTATTAGTAAAAATGAGAATGTATGGAAATGGAGGTAATCTTATGACACGGGTTAGAAATTGGTTGGAAGGCAGTGATAAAGGGAATGTATTCTCTGATTGGTAGGATGTGACAAGTGGTGTTCTCCAGGGATCTGTACCAGGGCCTCAGCTTTTCACCCTATATATCATTGACTTGGATGAAGGATTAGATAGTTGTATATCAAAGTTTGCAGATGACACTACATTAGGAAGCACAGTAAGTTGTGTGGTTTGGAGCAGGAAGTTACAAAGGGGCAGATTCTCATTGGAACAGAGGAGGTTAAGAGGAAACCTCATTGAGGTATACAAAATATTGAGGGGATATAGTGGATAGCAAGGGCCTATTTCCATTGGTGAAGGGGTCCATTACAAGGGAGCATAGTTTTAAGCTGGTTGGTGGAAGGTTTTGATGGGGGGGGCTTCTTTACGCAGAGGGTTGTGGGGATCTGGAACTCACTGTCTGGAAGAGTGGTGGATGCAGAAATCCTCACCTCATTTAAAAGATGGTTCGAAGGGCACTTAAAGTGCCGTAACCTGCAGGGTTACGGACCTAGAGCTGGTAAGTGGGATTAGACTGGATAACCTCTTGTTGGCCGGTGCAGATATAATGGTAAGTACTGCAGGGAATCGAATACGGCCAGGGTGACTAGTTTTGATCGCCTGGATGGGTCGAAGAGGAATTTTCCCAGATTTTTTCCCCCAAATTGGCCTGGGGTTTTTATCTGTTTTTTCCTCTCCCAGGAGATCACATGGCTCTGGTTGGGGTGGAGTGTAGAATGTTTCGGTGTAAGGGGTGTCGTTGTTGTGTGGGGCGAACTGGTTGGGCTGGGTGCTCTTTACCTTTCCGCCATTGTTCATTATTCATAGGCTTATATGTAACCTTCAGGGCTGCTGACCGAGTATCATGCGATTCTTTGTCAGCTGGCACGGACATGATGGGCTGAAATGGCCTCCTTCTGCGCTGTAAGTTTCTGTGTTTCTATTAAGTGGGCAAAATTGTGGCAGATGGAGCTCAATGTGTGGAAACATATATATTTTTTATTCGTTCTGGGATATGGGCTTTGCTGGCAAGGCCAGCATTTATTGTCCATCCCTTATTGCCTTTGAGAAGGTGATGTTGAACTGCCTTTTTGAACCGCTGCTGTCCATGTGGTGAAGGTACTCCCACAGTGCTGTTAGAAAGGGTATTCCAGGAATTTGACCCAGCGATGATGAAGGAACAGCGATATACTCCAAGTCAGGATGGTGTGTGACTTGGAGGGGAACTTGCAGGTGATGGTGCTCCCATGAGCCTGCTGCCCTTGTCTTTCTAGGTAGTAGAGGTCGCAGGTTTTGGGAGGTGCTGCCGAAGAAGCCGTAGCAAGTTGCTGCAATGCATCTTATACATGGTACACACTGCAGCCATGGTGTGCCGTGGTGGAAGGAGTGAATATTGAAGGGGGTGGATGGGGTGTCAATCAAGCGGGCTGTTTTGTCCTGGATGGTGTTGAGCTTCTTGAGTGTTGTTGGAGCTGCACTCATCCAGGCAAGTGGAGAGTATTCCAACACACTTCTGACTTGTAGATGGTGGAAAGGCTTTGGGGAGTCAGGAGGTGATACACTCGCTGCAGAATATGTGAATATGAGGTCATCCACTTTGGATCTGAGAGACTATGAGCAGTGCACACAACTTTCATGCCCAAGTGGGAGCCCTGAGGCCAGCTCAAAATTGGGCCTTGGGCCTTGTTAACATTAGTTGATTCAGTCGCCAGCATCTGCCATGACTCCACAGACGGCGCACCCATTTTAAAAGATGAATTTTAGGCTACTTGCCTTGTCCGAAGGCATGTCCTGGGGTTGGGATGTAGAGCGGCAACAGAAGGAGGCTGATACCGAGTACTGTGGAGTTGGGGCATCCATCCTTTAACTACTAGCTCCACAGGAACTTTTAAAGAAATTATCATTAAAAAAAATGGAACCTTTTGGTGGCAGCCGCTGCTTCGGCTACAGTGGCCAGTGAAGGTTTACAGGCTGGTTCCTGCCCCCTGCTCCGCTCTGCTACATGTGTGGATTTGTGAAGGGTAGTCATGTCTGACTAATCTAGTTTCTCCATTGTCAGAATCAAGTATTCCTAGGTAAGCAAAGCATGCTATGTCAAAATGAAGATCACTCTGCTATGCCCTCATATAGGGCCCAAATTTCCCCAACCTCTATTTCCGGCGCACTAACCCGAGATGCGCCGACTTTGAGCGCTCAAAACGCCGCCAAAAATGTACTCATGATTCTGGCTGCTCTGCTGTGTGACCCGGGTCCTGGCGCGGTGTATATAGTGCAATGGGGGGGGCGGAGCTACAGCCCTGCGCCGAAAACAGTGCCGGCAGCTGTCCACATGCGTGGTGGAGTCTGCGCGCATGCGCAGTAGCTCCTCGCTCTCCCAGCGCGTCCTGCAGGCTGTGAGCGGGACCCAATGCTCGCCGCCCCTATCCCTGGCTGAAGGGATGACCCGATGTTCGCAGCCCCTATCCCTGGCCGAATGCTCTCCCGCACCGGCCCACGAGCTATTGAACAGATGGAAACCTGTTGTGCTAACTTATTTCTGGCAAAAATATGGGGAAGTTGTTTCTATTTTACATATCTTTTTGGGAGTATCTTGGCATACAGCCTTTGGAGCCAATTGGAGAATGGAAACATCGCTCGGTTTAATTTGTTTTAGGGAGATCCCTGTACAGTTAAAAAATGATTGTGAAGGAGACCTGTAAAAATGTGCAAAGTAATGAGTGACATGAAAAAGCCCTGTACATGTAAATAGCTGCTTGTGTTGTTTAAACTACTGTGATTGTGTGTTTGCAGAGTTCCTTTATTTTCTTTTCATTCCCATAAAACTTTGTAAGTCTTGATGCTTTAGGTGGATGTCTTCTCCGCTTCCTTCTATTTTTTATTTGTTATTGAATGCTTTTTGTGCTTTATTTAGTGCTTTGTAAGTCTTGGTGCTTTAGAATGTACTAACTTATGCTGATTTCTTAACTCTCCGCAAGGGTTTTCTATGCGGCCACAAGTGGCCACATACGCTGGCCTAAGTTAGTTTGGAGCAACTATTAGCTGTCCAAACTGGCTTAAATGGCCAAAACGGTTGGTAACGCCTCCTTTTGAAAAAAAAATAAAACTAAAAAAAATCCTAACTAACTCAATTACACTGGCACAAATTAAATGTGCAGAATGGGGATTTTTAAGATACTCCAGAGAAATAAAGCTGCTCCAAAAAAATACAGAGCAACTCCTGGGCAAATTTGGGCCCAATGTATCTTTAGCTGTAAATCAGTTGAGTGCTCTCTATTGTGCCAGCATAACATTTTCATTTGGCTCATCAGCTATGTATTTGTCTTCAGTTTTGTGCCATGGGTCCATGCCCACTGAGAAATAGATTGAGACTGCCCAAAGTAATTTCATGCGTGATCATTATTTCCCAGATATTAAAGCAGTGTGATAACCCATTGCACCAACTAGACACTTTTCTCTCAATTTCGAAGAAAAAGAACAAGGCCATACAAGTCCAAATATTAAATAAAATACTAGATTTCTATTTTATTTCCTAAACCTGAGTTAGCAATGATTCAGTGAATTTGTTTAGCTTAAAAATTATGGTAACATACTCACTGACAAACTGGTCATTAAAGTGGTTAAAAACACAAACAGAATTACATTAAATGCACAAATAAGTTTCACTTGGACTTAATCTGATGTGTTTTTCTCTTGTCCTGTTAGGTTATTTGGAGCCACGTACTTTACCCAGCGGAGGTCTTTTCCCTTTCATTCAGAGTCTTTTTTGTGACGTTGGTTCCAAATGTCAGAGTAAGGAGTACACAGGAGCAGAGACTGACTCTCGCAAATCCAGGTACTAGACTCCAAATGCTGTCTTTGTTGCATACCCAGAAGGAAAAAACTTGAAAAAACACTTATTATAAATAAATACTTTGGTTATGATGTAATTTTCATAAATATACATTGGGCTGGATATTAACTTGGAGGCGAAGTGGGGTCGGGGGGGCTCCTTTGAGGTTGGGAAACCCAGAAGAACGGGTTTCCCTCAGATCCTGCTAATTTTAATGGCAGAATCTGATTAGCATTTTTTATCTCTGTTTCCCGGCCGCAGCCAGCCAGATTGAGAGGCTGCCTAGCTGTCGGGCGGGAAGGCCTTCAGTTCCAAATGTCAGAGTAAGGAGTACACAGGAGCAGAGAATGACTCTCCCAAATCCAACCGGGGAGAGAGGGATCGGAAAGGTTGGATGGGGTGTGACGAAGATCGGAGGCTAGAGGAAAGATTGGGGTCTCGAACAGGAGAGACATCAGAAGAGTCGGGGGGAATCAGAGACCTTGTGGAGGAGATTGGAAGGGTCGGGGGTGTCCAATTGCGGGGATTTGGTGAAGCAGGTAAACTGGATCCTGTAGGTAAGTGGAACGGCACTTAGCCCCTAGATCCAGCAGCCTTTGCTTCCCTTTCGACACCGAGTGTCTCAGGTCCAGAAAAATCAGCCGGCCAGGGTTAAATTTAAAATGGTTAAATATGAGACTATTAAACTTGCCAAACCACCTCCTGGGAGTGGGTTGGTTGCCTGCCCCTCATCTCCGTTAAAACCAGTGGGTTGGAAATGGGGTTGAGATTCAGTTTTTTAACATTTTATCATCCCACCTGATTGCCATTTAAACATTCTTTTGTTTGAGGGAATGTATACCTCCTATGAGCTGCAGTTTGCATTGTTGGGTCCAAACATACTGAGAGCTATTTCGATTAACGATCAAATTTCAAGAGTACTGGACCCCACAGTGACTTCAATTTCTATCACCCTGATTTAGTTTATACCCCATTTATATTGGGAATTTGGTATGAGAGATACTGCTTTAGTTAGTAGGTTTCAGCCAGTTATAAATGTCGGGTGCAGCCAATTTGGTGGGGTGTGCTCCTCTGACAGCAGCACTGCTGCAGTTGCTAAATTAGAAATTTACATTGGAAGCAGAGAAACATAGGAACATGAGTATTTTATTCAGCACCTCGAGCCTGTTCTGCCATTCAGTTAGATCATGGCTGATCTGTACCTCAACCGCATTTACCCACTTTTGCTCCATATCCCTTGATGCCCTTACCTAACAAAAATCTATCCATCTCTGTACCTTTAACATAACTTAAAAAAACTTCACAGCTTTTTGGAGGAGAGAGTTCCAGATTTCCACTACCCTTTGTGTGAAGAAATCCTTCCTGATTTCACTCCTAAATGGCCTTGCTCTAATTTTAAGATTATGGCCTCTTGCTGTGGATTCCCCACCAGAGGAAATAGTTCTCTGTATCCACTGTAATCCCTAATTATTTTAAATACCTCAATTTAATCACCCCTCAACCTTCTCAATTCATGGGAATGCAAACCAAGTTTAGGCAACCTGTCCTCATAACATAACCACTTAAGTCCTGTTATCATTCTGGTGAATCTGGAGTAAATGTCGGGTGCAGCCAATTTGGTGGAGTGTGTTCCTCTGACAGCAGCACTGCTGTGGTTGCTAAATTAGCATTTTTCATTGGAGGCAGAGAAACATAGGAACAGGAGTATTTTGGGACACCTTTCCTGAAGTTCTGTGCCTTAAACCAAATGCAGTACTCCAGATGGAGTCTAACAAAGCTCTGTAAACTGAATCTTCACTTCCTCACTTTTGAATTGAGATAAAGGTCAATATTCCGATAGCCATTTTAATTACTTTTTGTACCTGTGTAATAGTGATCTGTGCACATGTCCACCTAAATTGGTTTGCTTTGAAGAAGGTACCAGTGACCTCTGTTCCTGACCCTACCGGAGCAGTACTTGTGCTAGCTTACAAATGTAAAATCTTCTCACCCACTGACTAAACTATATGACTGACCCAATGGATTTTTGTACTAAAGGTTAAAGGTTATATTATTTTAAAGCCAAAGCTACAGTAATCTTGAAGTTCTTACCAATGTTAACAAGCCTGGGAACTTTTTAACCCACACTGTACAGTCTATTATTCACTTTCAGCTGATACGCACAATTATGAATGGGATTCTGGAGGTTTTAGTGTAGCTTTTCTGTCAGACAGCAGTGATTGCTCAGATTTATAGTTCCTTGTTATATTTTCAGTTGTCCGTCCATCAAACAGAAATGTTGAATTGCAGCTGTGCACCCAGCAGCTCCCAGTGGAAGTCAGCATTTTTGTCACAGACTGTTACCTGTCCATATTGGACGTGGACAAGAATGACACCTGAATATATATATTTTTTATATACGTGGAAAATTGATACAACAGTAGATTGGGGAGTAGCCATTGATTTATAAATACGCGCTAAAATCAAATATCTTTCTATGATGCACAAGACAGTAATGGAGAACAAGCACACAGAATCCCTATGATGTACAACTTACAGATCCAATCAGTGCCATTTTTCATTGTGTTCTGCCATCTAATAGAATACAGGTTTTTACATGTTGGAACACTTGTAAGATTGAATATTAGTCACATATACTAGGACTCATGCTGTTTACAAAATTAACATCTCAGTAACATTTACTTTGTCACAGGTTGGGGTTCAGAGAGCAGAGTGGGAACAGCCTCCTGACACAAATACAAGATCTTGGAACAGAGGTCAAAAAAACCATGGAACAAGCATCCAGCTTACAAACCGAATTGAATGATTTGTTTGGACAGTCAGGTAACATTGCGACACCAGTGTAAAATGTTCCATTTCAGTTGACATTTTCACAAATGCTAGCCAGAATAATGTCAGCAACATTAGTGCTGTGGAATTGCTCTAACCAGCTGCTCTAGTGTTTGCCTTGTGAGGATCTCACACAAAGGTTTTGACTTGGGCCCCTTACATTTTACTCGGCAATGATACTGATAGGTGAGGGGAAACCAGGCTGCTCTGCTGTAAGGAGCCACTTTGCAGGTAAGAAAAGCTGATAGACCCGGGGACACTTTGTAGCCTGACTCATACTCAACAGAACTGACCGAGTGGAAGCTGGGCCTGATCGAACCAGGTTGCGCCATGTACGGTGGGGGGGGGGGTGGGGGGATCCGCCAGACCCTGGTACATCACTTGAAAGGATCAGGTATCTTGGAGAATCTCAGGGACTCCACTTGGAGGACCAGTCCCAGAGGGAGAGACACTTTGTCCCAGGAAATCCCTAAGTTCCCCAGGGCCTAGCAAACATTTTAAGACCACAATTCTGCCCAGGTGCCCTTCAGTATAAAATCATTTAGGTTCCAATTGGTGCCACTTTGTTGCAGGTCTGAGCTGGTCTAAACCAAGGAGACATTGTCAGTGATATCTGTCAAGAACCAACGGGAAAAATATCTTTACAGCATGGAGAGGGTGCAAGTGAGGGAAAGTCAAAGTTCATTAAATGGTCAAAGATCAAAGTAAAAGCAGAATGGCAATGGGAATAAAATCATGGGGAATTTCAGTAGAACCTCCCCTATTTGACCATTTCCTACTAACTACATCTCATTGTGAATCAATCAATTAACCCTTTAAAGTTCTGACTGAAGGAGAAATTACAACATCACGATTTTTACTAGTTTATTCGGAGATCCCCCTCACTTGGGGCCCAAATTTGCCCAGGAGTTGCTCCATTTTTTTTGGAGCAACTTGATTTTTCTGGAGTATCTTAAAAATCCCCATTCTGCACATTTAATTTGCATCAGTGTCCTGGAGTTCAGCCTCTGCATGTATGCAGACGCAGGCGTCGTCCACTGGAGAAATACCACCAACGATGTCTCCACAAGATCCTACAAATCCCCTGGGAAGACAGACGCACAAACATTTGCGTCCTTGACCAGGCCAACATCCCCGGCTTTGAACTACTAAACACAGTTTATCAGCTCCGTTGGGCAGGCCACATCATTCGCATGACAGACACGAGACTCCCAAAGCAAGCGCTCTACTTGGAACCCCTTCACGGCAAACGAGCCAAAGGTGGGCATAGGAAACGTTACAGGGACACCCTCAAAGTCTGAAAAAGTGCAACATCCCCACTGACACCTGGGAGTCCCTGGCCAAAGATTGCCCTAAGTGGAGGAAGTGCATCTGGGAGGGCGCTGAGCACCAAATCTCATCGCCGAGAGCATGCAGTAATCAAGCGCAGGCAGTGGAAAGAGCATGCGGCAAACCAGTCCCATCCACCCTTTCCCTCAACAACTATTGTCCCACTTGTGACAGGGACTATGGCTCTCGTATTGGATTGTACAGCCACCTAAGGACTCATTTTAAGAGTGGAAGCAAGTCTTCCTCGATTCCGAGGGACTGCCTATGATGACCTAGATATTAGGGGCAATTATGACTTTCTTGAAGCTGCAGAGAGCTAAGACATGTCCAGATGAGTAGTCTAGAACATAGAAACTCAAATATCTGCAATAAGATGGGCAGAAAAGATGCACAAGCATAACATGGAGTTCCATCCTTGGTCCAAATTATATTCAGATTTCATGGAGTCAATCACATTTTCTCAGTCTTTCTCTGAATGTTGTTTTGTATCATGTGAAGGTGCATCAGTCCTATTTGATCTGATACAGATTGCAAAACTCTGTCTGACTTGTCATGTTTTCTTCTTCAGGTATCAACGGACAGCTTGGATTAGGCATGGTAAGTGATTAATCAATATATCAAATTAAAAAGAACTTTAGGAGAAGGTACACATTAACCTGCCCATTACAGCCATTATTGAAGACGGATTAAATATGATAAATAGAATCTTATTGTTAAGCCAAAGTATCTACTTAAATATTTTCCATAGTTGGTAATTTAACTGAAAAAGTTAAAAACATCAACAGGTCTCCTGATTGGTTCAGTGAGCAGCTGAGGATTGATTGGTTAATGTGGCGTTAGCTGATTTCACTTTGGACCCCCGCAGGGAGATTATAATTGGCTTTAGCATTGCTGGGTTAGGGAGGGAAAAACTGGCCAGGGTTCATGCTTGCTCAGTGACTCCTGTTAGAAGTGTGTGTGCATGCGCACATCAGGTTCCCTTTGCTCGTGGAACCACACTAAAACAAGAGATCAACAGTTTCTGGAGAGAGGGGAGGAGTGAAAATGTGGAAGAATAAATTTTAAAAATTGATAAAGTGAAAAGCAGTATTATTCCAAGATTTATGTGAAGTGATTTCTTGAGAATTTTGTGCCAACTAATAAAACAATAAGAGCATGAACAGCTTTAGAAAATAGAATACGAGTGACTGTGACTATTTGCCAAATATACATACAGTATAATGGAGAAATGCACTGCAAATAGAACAAGTATCAACCAATAACAGTATAATTTGTCTTAATCTTTACCATTATAACAATCTTTGGCTAAATAAAGCATCACGAGGTTTTGTTAAACAAATATTGCAGCAATGGAGCTAATTAATTATATTTAACGATAAGCACAACAGTAATACTCCTAAAAGGCAAATGCTTAGTATTTGGTGAGTGAAGTTCTTAACTTAATTAAGCCAAATGCAATGTGTATGCTTCTTGGCCGGTGGGGTCGGTCGGACTGCCGGAGGCCGGGGAAGTTTGGCCAGAGGTCGGGGGAAGGTCAGGCCGGGAGAAGTTGGGTGGCCACAGGCCGGGGGAGGTCAGGCCGAGGCCGGGGAAGTCGGCCGGAGGCCGAGGGAGGTTAGGCCGGAGGCAGGGGAAGTTGGGCTGAGGCCGGGTGGGGGAAGTTGGGCGGCCGGAGACCAGGGGAGGTCAGTCCGGAGGCCGGGGAAGTCGGCCGGCCGAGGCGGGGGGAGTCTGAATTCCGAAACAGTCCCGATTCCGAAACACCGGACTTTGGACGTCGCACCTGTATATTGGATTGTCTTTGGTTCATACACTGAATGTTTGAATTTGATCCCAGTTCAGATGCTTCACGTTCAGCATACTGTCTATGTTTAAAACTATTTACCAATAGCAGAAACAGAAATATGGAAACATGAAATCCTTGGTGCATCACTACTACTTTGGCAATGGACATGTCAAATGGCATTTTCTTAAAGCGGACAGCCACACTTGAACCCTATTTTTAAAGCGGGAGTAGTTGGGAACAGATCTGAAATGAATCAATTTGAAGCACAATAAATTACAAATTCACATTCACAATTATCTCTACTTTTATCTTTTCTTGCTTGTACAAGTAAATTCTTCAAAGAAAGTTTCTGAATTTAAGGCAAACTCAATTTGTTTACATTATATTTTTAGTTGGATCTGAATCAAGTGGAGGAATTCATTTATAAAGCAGAAAGAATTCATAATGAAACATATACCTGGGACATTCTTTTTAATCTACCTAAGCTACTGGAAACACTGATGAATGAAGACTTTTTAAGCAGAGGGACTCGTGTGATGGCCGACACAGTGATGGATCTAAAAAGGTAGAAATTCACCGATTAATAAATAACTAATTATTTGATGGTTCATCAAAATCTTTTGTGGTTCAATAATTATTGATTCCATGTATTTTAATAGCAATTTCATTCACCTATAATTTTTGATTGCCCATATGTTTGGAGAGTGAGAAAGAGACAGAGACATATAGAATGTGGAAACAGGTCTGGGAAACTGATCAGAATCAGGGAAATGCAAGCTGGGACTAATGATGTACAGTAGCCTTAAACCCAAATTGTCTGTATTACATTAAAAGTTTTATGCCGTGCTTACAGGAAGGTCAAGTCACACTATTTCTCTCATGCCTGGTTGTCACACCTGGATATTAGGTTTAGGTTGGAGGAGTTTACATTTTACATATACTTAATTTTTTACGTACTTAATTAGCATAAGACCATCCTGCTCATAGCGGAAACCAACTTTTAACAGCAGAGGTGGAAGGTGTGGAGACCCAGATAAGGGTTCAGCCAAGGACGATGTAGGTATCATGGCTGATGAAAGTCTGAGTGGCATGTGTCTAGCTTGGAGAGTGGGTGACAGCAGAAGGAATTAAGTACCTAGTGGGTGCTCAGGCTTGGGGGGGGGTAGGCTTGGGGTGAGACTTCGGGTGAGAGGGTGCAGTAGTTAGTGCAACTGGGGTCTTAGTGGGGTGAAATGGAGCTGTGTGTCCTGTCAGTGGGGTACAGAGGCTATTGGACCTTTAGCATCCTGATGGGTGTAAAGGGGTTGCAGTTGTCAGTGAGGCTTAGGGTCCTAAAGAGGATAGACAATGGCTGCTTGGTGTCCTTGTGAGGGCAGGGACGTTGTGTTTGGTGGTGTTTCAGGATCCTAATGTGGGGGAGGGGGTTGCATCAGCCAGTAACAGTTCAATGCCCTATCTGGTAATAGGCTGCAGCAGTCAATAGATTTTCTGCAGAACTTTCCTGTTTTTAAAGTCCCATATTATAAATTGGCAGGATTTGATGTTAAATGCAGCTGGACATTTAGGGGCGAAATTGCCCCTTTTTATAGCAGGTCTTCCGGGCGGGCGATAATAATCCCGGCCCCGGAAGGTTACCACCCCCGATCGAGGCACGGGGCAATTTTGCCCCCTTATACTTTAAGTATTTATGCTATACCTAAAAGCCACTCAAGACCCGTGGCCTGTGAATCTGAGTAAGATTGCTGTCCTGTCCAGTGGACTGATAATGTGGCCTGCCATCCTTGGCAGCTCCCTTACTCATCCCAACAACCAACCACTACCCAGCCAAAGGAACAGAAGCAAGAAGCAAGAAGCAGAGAGACGCAGAAATGCAGAAAATTCAACATGATGCTTAATGGAAGGTCGAGGAACATCCCCTCATCTTTTGTTTAGGCACTTCACAACCTTCTGGACTCACATTAATTTCAATAAGTCAGATCATAACCACTGCTCCTATTTGTTCAACCTCAGGTAAAAAGAAAAAAAGGCTTGCATTTCTATAGTGCCTTTCACGACCACCGGATATCCTAAAGTGCTTTACAGCCATTTTTTGACGCGTAGTCACTGTTGTAATGAAGGAAACGCAGCAGCCAATTTGTACATAGCATGTTCCGACAAACAGCAATGTGATAATGACCAGATAATCTGTTTATGATGATGTTTGAGGGATAAATGCTGGGCAAGACACTGGGAATAACTCCGTTGCTCTTCTTCGAAATAGTGCCAAAGGATCTTTTACGTCCACCTGAGAGCAATTGGGTTTAACGTCTCATCCGAAAGACAGCACCTCTAATAGCACAGCACTCCCTCAGTACTGGAGTGTCAGCCTAGATTTTTATGCTCAAGTCTCTGGAGTGGGATTTAAACCCACAACCTTCTGACTCAGAGGCGGGAGTGCTACCAACTGAGCCATGGCTGACACACTGCTGGTAATGCATTAACCACGCTCGACCAGCTCCATTGGGCAAGCCACATCGTACGCATGCCCGACACGAGACTCCCAAAGCAAGCGCTCGACGCAGAGCTTCGACACAGCAGGCGAGGCCCAGGTGGGCAGAGGAAACTCTTCAAGGACACTCTCAAAGCCTCCTTGAAAAAGTGCAGCATTCCCACTGACTCCTGGGAATCCCTGGCCCACGACTGCCCAAAGTGGAAGAAGAGCATCCGGGAGGGTGCTGAACACCTCGAGGCCCATTGCCGAGAACAAGCAGAAACCAAACGTAGACAGCAGAAGGAATGTACGTCAACCCAGGCTCTCCAACTACCCTTTCCTTCAACCACTGTCTTCCCCACCTGCGACAGACTGTAGGTCCTGCATTGGACTCCTCGGTCACCTGAGAACTCACTTTTAGAGTGGAAGCAAGTCATCCTCGACTCCAAAGGACTGCCTACGATGATGATGAATGGTTCTGCAATTGCCATTTACACCACCTCTAGACTCATCTTTTGTTTCTTTACTTGTCCCACCCCGTTTGTCATTTAATCACCCCTGCATTCCACTCTATCACGATCCTTTCCCATTGTTCTTTCATCCACTTCCTCACCCTTTCCCTGCCTCTGTACTTGCTTAAAACCTGTTACATTTTGCATTGCTTGTTCCAGTTCTGCCGAAAGGCCATTGACATGAAACATTAACCATGTTTCTGTCCAAACAGATGCTGTCTGATCTGAACTGAATATTTCCAGCATCTTCTGTTTTTAGTTCAGATTTCCAGCACTCGCAGTATTTTTCTTTTGTGATAAATTCAACATTGTTACGCCCAATTTAAAGCCTAAAATGAGCGCAACAATGATGAATTTACCAAAGCTAAAATCGTCAGCACCTTTCCTTGGATCGCTCTGGCAACCATCTGAAATGAGTCCGCTACTTTACCGTGTACTCCCTCACCCCACCTGAATTTACCTGCAGGTTTGAGCTGACCCCATATTCGAATGGCCTGGATCAGCAAAGCATGCCAGATTTATTCTAATGAGGCCCGAGAACAAATTTAGGATGGTCCTCGGGCCTCTCTCTTTTGATGTGCAAGTACACTGTGCCGATCATTTTGCCCCCGCTACTGAATTTAGGTCCTTGGGACAGCGAAGCAGAAGAGGAGAGAGAGGGCAGTAGCAACACTGACAATAAGGTATGTGAGTATCTTATGACTTACTGTGAACTATGACATGGGAGATCTATGGTAACATATAAACCCTGAAGCTGTATTGAATCAATAGAAGTAATAAAGCTTGCAAGCACTGTAGCTTTGTTACATCCTTAGCTGTAATGCTGCTTCACCAATGTCACGGAGTTATGGAATCCTGGTGAAATGCATATTTTGAATTATCAGTAAACAAAAAGGACCACATCTTTATTCTGTAAAAAAACAGACAGAATTCAAGAATACTGACTTTTTCTGAGACCCTGCATCACTGGCAGGGCTTCTCATGTAGCGCCAACTCATTGGAATATTGTGGGCGCATTGCCCATGATTTTTCCATCCACTAATGTCAATGGATGCAAAAATGTGTTGAATGCACTCTTAATATTCTTATAAGCCTCTTGCTTTGTGCACTTTTGGTTAGAAGATGATCTGAACCCCCAGTTGCGTTATAGGCTTCGTTATTTATAATTTCCCCCACTTTCCCATCCCCCGGTATTGCTGGATCACTAAATCCAGGAATGACTAGACCAATAGTACGTGAGAAAGCACAAAATCAGTAATGTTGGGTGTGAGAAGCTTAGTAGGTTTTGGGATCAAATGATGTCAGTCACTCATGATTTGTCAGTTATCTGAACTCCAGAGTGAATTGCTGCCTGTTAATTGTCAGCCACCTACTTTAAGTACCTTTTTTATAATCTATGCTACAGTTTAACCTTTGTTGGTGCTTTTGACATTTTTTTGCCAGTGCCATTGGATGATAAGGTAAAATGATGAAAGATCTCACAAAATATTAGGTTGGGTACATTAAATTATGTTGGACCTCACAGGAAATTATTTTGTTTTGGGCAAAGATTACAAAAGCATAATGTCATCCTCCAAGTAATACAATATGTGAACCCTGTTTTTTTCGTGCCTGACCTTTTTGAAAATGCCTGGTATTGCACCAGGTATGGAGGAGGATGTTCACTGGCACTGAAAGGTAATGGGTGTGGAACATATATGAATTTATACAATTAATTTAACATGAGAACTTGCAGGGAGCTGAACATCAGATGCATTTATTGGGCCCAAGTTTCCACACGATAAAAAACGGATGCCCCTCCGAGCTGGGCGCCCGTTTTTCGCGCCGAAAACGGTGCCAGAAAAAAAACGCACAATTCTGGAGCGTCCTGCAGCTCCATGTCTGCTTGGCGTGGCGCCCAGGGGGGCGGAGCCTACCACCCGTGCTGATTTTGTAAGTGGGAGGGGGCGGGTACCATTTAAATTAGTTTTTTTCCTGTCGGCAACCAACGCGCAGTGTGAAGTAAACATTGGCACTCGGCCATTTTTGTAGTTCTTTGTAGCTGTTTAATTTTTGAACATTTTTTAATAAAAGCACATTGCCATCAGCACATCAGCACAGAGGCTTCTTGCAGCAGTGAGAAGGCTGCAGGAAGCCTCAGAAAGTTGAGGCAGCCGTTTCCCTCCCACCTCCCGCCCGCCGTCGGGAACGGCTTCCTCCTCCCCCCCCCCCCCCCCCGCGGGAACGAACGGCTTCCTCCCTCCCCCCCCCCCCGCGGGAACGAAAGGCTGCCTCAATTCTCCCTGGCTGAAGCACTTTCACACAGGTAGGAAGATGGTTTATTTAATCTTTTCTTTGCTTATAAATGTTTATTCAGGTTGGATTTATTTGTATAATATTTGTATAAGTATAAATAAGGATTTATTGTAGAATTTAATGACTTCCCCCCCCCCTCCCCCCCTCCCCCCCCACCTCGTTCTGGACGCCTAATTTGTAACCTGCGCCTGATTTTTTAATGTGTAGAACAGGTTTTTTCAGTTCTACAAAAATCTTCACTTGCTCCATTCTAAGTTAGTTTGGAGTACGTTTTCACTGTGGAAACTTTGAAATCAAGCGTCAGTGGCCGGACACGCCCCCTTTTGAAGAAAAAATTCTGTTCCAAAGTGGAACTGTTCTACCTGACTAGAACTGCAGAAAAAAAATGTGGAGAATTGCGATTTCTAAGATAATCCGTTCTCCACCAGTTGCTCCTAAAAATCAGGCGCAAATCATGTGGAAACTTGGGCCCATTATTTCTGGTAATCATAATACATTGTTGAGTCATGTAACAAAAAGGTCAAGTGATTGAAACTTTTTTGTTTGGGTTACATTCATTCTAGTGTGTCAGAAAAGCCAATAGTCAAGTGATACCTTGTGAGCTGGAATTTGTGCAGGACAACAGGACAAATATGCTAAGCACTGTACTAATGAGAGGAAGCAGTCTATTTTTCTCAAAGGCTTAATGTTGTCAGTAATTTTTAAAGTTCAATTATTATTTCTCCCCCCACCCCCCCCACCTCAAAAATTTTTTCCCCTTTCACTCCTGAAGGTGATCTACTCATTTGGATAGAGTTCCATGGGTTCTGACAAAGCTCCAGTACCTCATCCAAATGGACTTAAATTTTGCGTGTGAGCCTAAACAGTGATTACTGCCAGATAATTCAATTGTGTTGGCAATGGACCTGAGCCCACGCTGATAACCATAAAAATGCACACTCCAGCATGAGTTACTAAATAGTGATTTGAAATGTAAACTGTAGCACAGATTCGAGATTTTACGAGGGAACTTCTCTAGTTTGTATTGCTTGGCACTGTAGGAACACTGGAATTGATTCCCTGCTCAGAATATCCCTCAGGGGCAGCAGATGGTGGAGTTGAGGTCAATGGTCAGCCATGATCTTATTGAATGGCGAAGCAGGCATGAGGGGCCATATGGCCTACTCCTGTTCCTATTTCTTAGGGTTCTTATGAGTCAATACCACCTATACCTTAACTCTTCATCAAGGAACTGTCTGGTGTTTCACATCCAGTCTATACCTAGGAGTTTTTTAAATTTCAAAAATATATTTTATTCATAGAATTTTGGCAAAATACATTACATTACATTACTTTTCAAGGTACATTACAATACAATCCACAAATCACATTACATGTAGCACAGTACAGATGAAAGCCATAGTACTTTGGCACTCTATTTACAAGAAGTGATTGCAAGTACATTGTCACTAAAATCATTTTCTACATAATACAATTCAAGGTTTTTTTTTATACTGGTTCCAGCCCCACGGTGCACAGTGGCAGGAGGGCTTTAAACTGTGGTCCTTCCCCATCATGCCTTTGTAGTGGCTGCACCAAGCTTTATTACATCCATCAGCACGTAGTCCTGGACCTTGGCATGTGCCATGCCGCAACACTTGGTCCTGCACAACTCCTTACACTGGAAGCAGGTTTCGGGCAGATCAAAGGGCATCTTTCACCGAGTTGATGGTCCTCCAGCAGCAGTTGAATCTGTCTCAGTATGCATTCCTGGGAACAGTCCGTAGCACACAGGGTCCTGTGTTATGGAGCTGCTCGGGATGAACCTTGATAAAAACCACTGCATCTCTTTTCAGACCTTCTTTGCAAAGGCACTTTCCAGAAGGAGATGGATGACGATCTCGTCCCCTACGCAGCTGACTCGAGGACAGCGTGCAGTGGTGCTGAGATGCTGGCTGTGTATGAAGGATCTGAAGGGGAGAGCCCTTCTCACCACCAACCAAGCTACGTCTTGGTGCTTGTTTGAAAGCTCTGGTGATGAGGCATTCTTTCAAAGGACTTCGACAGTCTGCTTGGGCAACCATCCATCATCTCCTTTTTCTGTAGGGTCTTGAGGACATTACGTGCAGACCACTGCTTTATGGCTTTGTGGTCAAAGATGTTTTTTTGAACATACTTTTGTATGAAGGACAGGTGGTCCTCTGGCATGGTCCAATTGATTGCAGCTTTCCGTGGCAGCATGGACCGACCCATCCTTCGCAACACCGGGGACAGATAGAACCTCAGCACGTAGTGACACTTGGTGTTCGCGTACCGAGGGTCTATGCACAGATTAATGCAGCCACACACAAAGGTGCCCATCAGGATGAGGGTGATGTTGGGTACGTCCTTTACCCCTTTATCTGGATATTTGTACATTGTGTCCCTGTGGACATGGTCCATTTTCGATCACCAGATAAAGTGGAAGACGGCTCTGGTGACTGTGGCGGCGCAGGTGTGGGGTATGGTCCAGACCTGCACCACATAAAGCAACACAGGGAGCACCTCGCACTTGATGACCAGGTTCTTGCCTTCAATCGATAGGGAGCACTTCTCCCACAGTCCCAGTTTCTGCTTCACCTTTGCGATACGCTCCTTCCAGTTTTTTGTACACGCCCTGGCCTCTCCGAACCATTTTCCAAACACCTGCAGGTGATCTGAACTGACGGTGAAGGGGACAAAGGATCGGTCGGCCCAAAGAACATGGCCTCACTTTTGTTGCAATTGACTTTTGCTCCTGTTCGTTCAAACTGGTCGCAAATGCTCAGCAATCTGCGGACCGACAGCAGATCCGAGCAAAAGACGATGACGTCGTCCATGTACAGGGAGGTTTTGACTGGGGGGGTTACCGATGCCTAAATTTGGCTCACCAAACTATCTTACATAAGCCAATTCAGATTTTATCAACACTTATGTTGCCAAACTCTCACCACCATCCACACATCATCATCATAGGCAGTCCCTCGGAATGGAGGAAGACTTGCTTCCACTCTTAAAATGAGTCCTTAGGTGGCTGAACAGTCCAATTCGAGAACCACAGTCCCTGTCACAGGTGGGACAGATAGTCGTTGAGGGAAAGGGTAGGGGGACTGGTTTGCCACATGCTCTTTCCACAGCCTATGCTTGATTTCTGCATGCTCTTGCCGATGAGACTCGAGCTGCTCAGCGCCCTCCCGGATGCAGGAAACTATAGACCAGTTAGCCTAACATCTGTGGTTGGGAAAATGTTGGAGTCCATTATTAAAGAAGCAGTAGCAGGACATTTGGATAAGCAAAATTCATTCAGGCAGAGTCAGCATGGATTTGTGAAGCGGAAGTCATGTTTGACAAATTTGCTGGAATTCTTTGAGGATGTAACGAGCAGGGTAGATAAAGGGGAACCAGTGGATGTGGTGTATTTGGACTTCCAGAAGGCATTTGACAAGGTGCCACATAAAAGGTTACTGCACAAGATAAAAGTTCACAAATTGGGGGTGATATATTAGCATGGATAGAGGATTGGCTAACTAACAGAAAACAGAGAGTCAGGATAAATGGTTCATTCTCTGGTTGGCAATCAGTAACTAGTGGGGTGCTGCAGGGATCAGTGCTGGGACACCAACTATTTACAATATATATTAACGACTTGGAAGAAGAGACTGAGTGTAACGTAGCCAAGTTTGCTGACGATACAAAGATGGGAGGAAAAGCAATGTGTGAGGAGGACACAAAAAATCTGCAAAAGGACATAGACAGGCTAAGTGAGTGGGCAAAAATTTGGCAGATGGAGTATAATGTTGAAAAGTGTGAGGTCATGCACTTTGGCAGAAAAAAAATCAAAGAGCAAGTTATTATTTAAATGGAGAAAGATTGCAAAGTGCTGCAGTACAGCGGGACCTAGGGGTACTTGTGCATGAAAAGGATAGTTTGCAGGTACAGTAAGTGATCAGGAAGGCCAATGGTATCTTGGCCTTTATTGCAAAGGGGATGGAGTATAAAAGTAAGGAAGTCTTGCTACAGCTATACAAGGTATTGGTGAGGCCACACCTGGAATACTGCATGCAGTTTTGGTTTCCATATTTACGAAAGGATATGCTTGCTTTGGAGGCAGTTCAGAGAAGGTTCACTAGGTTGATTCCGGGGATGAGGGGGTTGACATGAGGAAAGGTTGAGTAGGTTGGGCCTCTACTCATTGGAGTTCAGAAGAATGAGAGGTGATCTTATCGAAATGTATAAGATTATAAGGGCTTGACAAAGTGGATGCAGAGAGGATGTTTCCACTGATGGAGGAGACTAGAACTAGAGGGCATGATCTTAGAATAAGGGGCCGCCCATTTAAAACAGAGATGAGGAGGAATTTCTTCTCTCAGAGGGTTGTAAATCTGTGGAATTTGCTGCCTCGGAGAACTGTGGAAGCTGGGACATTAAATAAATTTAAGACAGAAATAGACAGTTTCTTGAGCAACAAGGGGATAAATGGTTATGGGGAGCGGGCGGGGAAGTGGAACTGAATCCATGATCAGATCAGCCATGATCTTATTGAATGGCGGAGCAGGCTCGAGGGGCCGTATGGCCTACTCCTGCTCCTATTTCTTATGTTCTTATGCACTTCCTCCACTTAGGGTGGTCTTTAGCCAGGGACTCCCAAGCGTCAGTGGCGATGTTGCACTTTATCAAGGAGGCTTTGAGGGTGTCCTGTAAAGTTTCCTCTGCCCACGTTTGACTCGTTTGTCGTGAAGGACTTCCGAGTAAAGCGATTGCTTTGGGAGTCTCGTGTCTGGCATGCAAACGATTTGGCCTGCCCAGCGGAGCTGATCAAATGTGGTCAGTGCTTCAATGCTGGGGATGTTGGCCTGGTCGAGGTCGTTAACGTTGGTGCGTCTGTCCTCCCAAGGGATTTGTAGGATCTTGCAGAGACATCGTTGGTGGTATTTTTCCAGCAACTTGAGGTGTCTACAGTACATGGTCCATGTTTCTGAGCCATACAGGAGGGCGGTGTTACTCCAGCCCTATAGACCATGAGCTTGGTGGCAGTGTTGAGGGCCTGGTCTTCAAACAGTCTTTTCCTCAGGTGGCCGAAGGCTGCACTGGCGCACTGGAGACAGTGTTGAATCTCGTCATCAATGTCTGCTCTTGTTGATAAGAGGCTCCTGAGGTATGGGAAATGCTCCACATTGTTCAGGGCCATGCCATGGATCTTGATGATTGTGGGGCAGTGCTGTGCGGTGAGGACAGGCTGGTGGAGGACGTTTGTCTTACGGATGTTTAGCATAAGGCCTATGCTTTCGTATGCCTCAGTAAATACGTCCACTATGTCCTGGAGTTCAGGCTCTGTATGTGCGCAGACGCAGGCGTCGTCCGCGTACTGTAGCTCGACGACAGAGGTTGGGGTGGTCTTGGACCTGGCCTGGAGACGGCGAAGGTTGAACAGGTTCCCACTGGTTCTGTAGTTTAGTTCCACTCCAGTGGGGAGCTTGTCAACTATGAGGTGGATCATGGCAGCGAGGAAGATTGAGAAGAGGGTTGGAACGATGACGGAGCCCTGTTTGACCCCGGTCCGGACGTGGATTGGGTCTGTAATGGATCTGTTAGTAAGGATCACGGCCTGCATGTCACCGTGGAGCAGGTGGAGGATGGTGACGAACTTTTGGGGGCATCTGAAACAGAGGAGGACGCTCCATAGACCCTCGCGTTGACAGTGTCAAAGGCCTTTGTAAGGTCGAAGAAGGCCATGTATAAGGGCTGGCGCTGTTCCCTGCATTTTCCTGCAGGTGTCACGCTGCAAAAATCATGTCCGTTGTGTCCCGTAGGGGACGAAATCCGCACTGTGACTCCGGGAGGAGCTCCTCGGCCACAGGGAGAAGATGGTTGAGGAGCGACGACTTTCCCGGGGAGATTCCTCTGTAGTTGCCGCAGTCGGACTTGTCCCCTTTTTTAAAGGTGGTCACGATCACTGCATCTCTGAGATCTCCTAGCATGCTCTCCTCCCTCCAGATGAGAGAGATGAGGTCATGTATTCGCGCCAGCAGTGCCTCTCCACTATACTTCAGTGCCTCAGCAAGGATCCCATCCGCTCCCATAGCCTTGTTGTTCTTCAGCTGTTTTATGACTTTTTCTACCTTGTGCACACAAGCTACTGAGTGAATGAATTGTTCTTTCTTGCCAACTGTCAAAGAAGTCAGACAACAAAGTCATGAACTAACAATTGTTTATTAACCTTAAAATCATAGTTAGTAGCACTTTAACATTGAATATGCAAATAATTAGTAGCTCGGGTTATTGACAAAATAAATAACAAAGTTTACAGTAGCAGTTCAGTGATGTCACAGTAATTCAGCTTTAACTGCTTACTAATTACTGGTTACCCCTGATGACCTACAAATCAATTAATCACCAGTACCTAGACATGCCCTGCCGCTTGCTTACTCCTGAGCTTCACAGATCTTTGCTTACAAAGGGCAAAACCTTCAACTTTGGTGGGGATGTAAAACGGGCGGTAGTGGATCAGTCGCCTGTTATACACCCTGTGTGATTTTCCTTTCCATTGACTTTAATTCTAGGAAAGGAAAAGGACATGGGAGAGAAACTAGAGAGAGACAAGGGGAGCCTGAGGGTGGGGAGGGTTTGTGAGTAAGGAAGCAGCAAAGGCTGCTGAATGGATCGTTGTAATCTTAGTGACAAAGAAGTCCATGAGCTCCTGCACTTGTTGTTGGACTTGAGTTTAGAGAGTCAGGGGAGAGGGGTATAAGGAGACAGTTGGTAGTGCAGAAAAGATGCCAAGGGGTATCTTTGCTCTCCAGGCTGATCCAGCAGTCGTGAGCATTTTTGGTAGAGGAGACTTTGCTTGATAATGCTTACGGTCCAGCCTGATCTGGTAATGGATGGCTAAACCAGTTGTGCACCAGAGACTCTTAAGATTGTGTCCCTTGGACTTGAGGGAGTGAAGATGGAGGCCAGGATGGCAGAGAGTAAAGATTTTGCTGACAACAAGGTTATCAAAGGTGATGGTGGCAGATCGATGACTGCAGAAGTATTGTGGCGAATGGAGGGCTGTTGGGTTTTGAAAGTGCAAGTGTAAGTGTTTTGGTGGAGAGTTACAGAAGGAAGCAGGATTGTAAAATGGTAGGAGGATGCAATCCACGATGGATACAAGGAAATGGTTGGAGATGGATTGCCAGTGATTGAGCCCATGGAAAGTAGAGAGACCACAGGAGTTGGGAAGATGAGGCGATGGCTATGAATATGGGTAGGAAAGTTTGTATAGAGGGAGAGGTTTAGGGAGGACAGGAGTGTAGTGAATATTAACAGTAAAAGGGTTGTCAGAGGAGCGGTGGGGCCGATTATGGACCAAAATGGAGATCTATAGGTGCAGGCAGAAGGCATGGCTGAGGTACTAAATAAATATTTTTGTATCGGTGTTTACCAGCCATGAGCCAAGTTTCAGTCAAAGCCAAGATGCCAACACAACAACAATAAGGTCACTGCTTTTGAGAGTGAGAGAAAAGCCTACTTTTCTTGTTCTGCAGTACATTCTTCATAATTAGTTGTGTGCTATATACCACTTCCTTAGAATGAGTTTTAGGCGGTTCTCTTGCTTGCACTGGAATGCCAGGATACAAAAGAGGGAAACCAGATGAATGCAGATCACCTTCACTTCACAGTATTAGCACAGCTCTCGAGTCTAAGTGAAACACTGATATGTGTGGATTCAATATAAAGTTTTACTGTGTCTCACTGTAAAATAAATGCACAGTTCTACTTATCTGTATCAGTTTTGCAATTTGTTCTTTTTTGTAAATCTTACTGTTGGTCTGATGTAATCAAGTGGACATAGATAATTTAAGCCCCACAACCAGACTGCAGAACGATGAGATAATTGCAGGAGTAAATAACTGTTGCAATGAATTAAAAATCAAAATGCCCCAGAGAAATTAAGAAATTATCCTGATTTCAAAAGAACAAAAGTACTAAAAACCGAAAATACCGAGTCAAAAACCTAAGGAGAAATTCTGGAAATAAAGGCAAATAAAACATGCACCAAACTTAGAAATGTACAGGGCTGCTTAATTCTCACTGACAAGAAGTTTGAAGCCTGCTCTTAATATCACTAGCAATTAGTCTGGTGAGATAGTGTTGTGCCTCAAGTCTTTATTTAGAGATAGATCTTCTCCTGTAAGATTTTGCAATAGAAATGGGACTTGCTGTAGAGCTGTAAACATTGAGTGTTACATACAAATGCTTAAAATAAATGAGTTAGTGCCACTGAAATTAGGACCTTTAAAAATTGAAATAAATGGGATAGTGTTTCTTTTAAAATAGCGGGCAAAGGAATTTAATACCAATATGGTTGATTTCAGTCCTGGCCAGGCTTTGGACAGGTGGGGACGCAAGGCGAGTGCAAGATGCGCTTGCTGATCTAAGTTTCAGCCCAGGGTATTTTAACTAGGCCTCATCTATATCCTGAAATGAGCAGAAAGCAGTAGCTGGCCAGCGGGTGGGAGAGGGTGTTCAGGTATCCTGAGGTAGCCGGCTGTCACTAAAGGAAGACTCGCTGGAAAGCAGGTAAGTCGGGGGTGTTTTCTGGAGGGAAGTGGGTGAGTCCAGATCAGGGAAAGCCATGACTTTACTTATGGGGCAAGAGAAGCACCCCGATTCCTCCTGATCCCATAAAATAAAGTTTTAGACCTATATTGCAGGAGATTTTGTGTCTGCAAACCAGCTACATTTCTGCTTCAGCCTTACGGGAAAGACACAGAGGCTTCTCTGCTCAAGCTCCGCTTAAAATGCAATTGGCATGGATGTAAGAATATCTTGGTTCGTTTCAATTTATGAGGACCCACTCTGCTTTTGGCGTGCTCTTCATCTGGCTGAAGAACCCTGCAGGTTAAAATCCAAAATGGTCAAGTTGCGAGTGGGAAAGTTAACTGCTCTTTTTAACCGACCACCTGCACAGAATCTGGTGTGGTAGAAGTTAAAATCGTCCCAGCATGTTAAGCATGTTTTTGCTGGTGGGGACACTTTCCTGTTGGCCGTCTCATGATTTTTCAGTGTGTGCTGGCAAATGCTCCAGGTTCCTTGGTGCTGACAAATAATCAGAGGATTACATACCAAGGGCGTTTCTTTAAGCAAAGCAAACAAAGAAGTTGTGCAATGTTTCTTTCACAATAAATCCATTCAAATCAAAAAATATTTTACTTCAAGTCAACCCTGACATTGGTGTCTTTAACGAATGTGAAGATTTTTTCATATCACAATGCCAGTGACGCAAGTAAATAGCATTACCAGTATAAGGAAGTCTGGGTAGTTTGAACAAGCCTCTGTTTTAAATGTTAAATCTTGTGGGGATATGGAGAGAGGGTGATTGTTACCACTTTCATTTCTCTTTCGGTTAGTGTCATATGCAGCTTAGAACAGCTCTAAACTGTTAGTTTGTTTGTGTGCATGCAATCCCAGCAGCAACAGCAGCATGCATTCTGTGATAATTTACATCATTAAATGTCTGATTAAATGAGACAGCAGTGTAAGAGGAACTTTATTATTGCTGTCTCGTGGCTTGCTAATTTTCTTTTATTCCCTCTATCAAATTCAGGTTTTATGAAATTAACTGGAGGGAAATCACAACCAGCTGCCGTTTACTGATTGACAACTGGTAAAATCCACAAAAAAGAAAAACAAAAAGATCTATTAATAAAAACAAAAGCATAGAAAGTTAGAACACAATCAGCCTCGGTGGGGCAAAAAACAGACAGGTTAAAGGAGTCAAAGTTGGACCAATTGAAGGTGTGGAATGGATGGTAATTAGAAGCATAGTTAGTAATATTCTTTTCAGAATGAGAGCAGGAAACATCAGTCACACATTCATCAATATAGTGGAGGATCAGACGTAGAAGGGGCCTGAATGGGACTGGAACAAAGCAGGGGTGATTTTAACCCACCCTGCCCGGAAGCACCTGGATGGACAGCTTGATAAAATCATTGTAGATTACCACTCTGTTCCTGCTGTGTTTCCTCCGACGGAACTGTGAAGTTTTTTTAATTGACTGAGATGCCCACCAGAAACAGGCTAGGTGACAGATTACTAAAAGGGGAGGTGCAACGAGACCTGGGTGTCATGGTACATCAGTCATTGAAAGTAGGCATGAAGGTACAACAGGCAGTTAAGAAAGCAAATGGCATGTTGGCCTTCATAGCGAGAGGATTTGAGTATAGGAGCTGGGAGGTCTTGCTGCAGTTGTACAGGGCCTTGGTGAGACCACACCTTGAGTATTGTGTGCAGTTTTGGTCTCCTAATCTGAGGAAGGACATTCTTGCCAATTTGATTGGATGGAGGAAGATGTGTAGTAAGAGGCAACAACTTCAGCAACCGGCGTGAGCTGCAGCTGGGCATTCTAGAAGAGAGTGAATGAAGGGGGCTGCTTGGTAGGAGCCCAGCACATAGGGCGTAAAGGCCAAGATTGAGTTTCTTGGATTTGTCTGAAGGACACTGCGTCAGGAGACTGCACTTCTCCAGGCAGGCAGTTGCAGGCCAGGTACGATAGTATAGTGAATATAGTGACATTTTCGGGTTCCCCACTGCTTATGTTAAAAAGGACTCTGTCAGCGTAGGCTGGGTGTCCTTGACTTCTACTCCGTTGAGCAGCTTAACATTGTGATCGGTCAAATCTTGGGGGCTTCAGGGCACATAAGTAACTTGGGTGATTTTAGCTGGCCGCCCACTTTGTGTCTGCTGGTATTGACCCCCATGGAGTTCCTTTTGAGATCAGAGGAGATAATGAGGATAAGAGTTATCTAGTTCTGTTTTCGTACTGAAACCGGTTTCTCTTTTAACCGATGGTAACCTCAGCGAGGTTGTTGACGCATTTTCCACTGAAGGCTGCATTTTTAACATTTGCTAGTGGCTGTAATATGAGCCCTTCTATAAGTGAAAGAGTTTCAATGGCTTTAAAGTTGGGTGTGTCTGAACTGGGTTAGGGTTGGTTACTATTATATCCAGAGCCATTTGGAAGCCATTTTTTGCTTCCATGCCTTATTTGTGAGTTGCAACATTTGGTATTTGTATTTTGTATATTTTTTGAGTGAATATTTGTTCAGTATAATGTTAAATGACCATAGTAAAATCTATAAAATTAACAATCTTGTGTCTGTGTGAATGTAATATGTGCCTTATAATGTGTATTTATTGCACATTCCCTTCCACCAATAGCTGCCCTGAACTTTAACCAATCAGATCCCTACTACCACTGTCCAGGAACCATTGTCTGTTTAACCAATCAGATCATACAACCAAAGAGCAATGGACCCCACAGCCTTCTCTGCAATGTAATTTATGATCAGTTCAGTCACAAACATACCCACTGGGATTCTCCTGATCGTGAGCTATAACTTTAGTGCAAGAGCCATGGAAATCCTGGAAAACTCTGTTTATGCCATTTTGGGAGGCTTTCTGTGGCTCTATGTTATAGCAGATGATTAGGAGAACCTCAGTGGACAATGATACGCCCAATCTATTGAACAAGTTTCTGTGTGGTAACAGTTGCATAACAGTTCCTCATGAACACCATGGAAAGCACACAAAAATAAAATTGACATTAAAATAAGTCACTAATTCACATAAAATTCACAAATTTGCCTGTAACTTTTCCATTGTCTTTTTAAGAAGTCTGATATCTTCTGCCTTCCCCCCTTACGCATACAAAGTCGACAGCCTTGATTCAGTGTACATTCTTCCTTGTTACCAATTCTATACATGTCCAGATCTTTGTACTGCAGGGCTTGCCTCAACTCAGGTCTGTCACCTTACAACCTGATATAAAGGATGTAATCATATGCGAATGACTCTGTTCCTGTCTACCATCTGGTGCTGGCTCCAGGTCACTCTGCGTTCCTGAACTGCAGAGCTTTGATCCAATCCCAGTCTGGAAGCTATGTCCTTCAGGACTCAGCCAGTTCGGTCAGTAGTAGTGCTACTGAGCTACTCTTGTTGATGGACATTGAAGTCCCTACCCATTCTGTGCTCTTGCTATTCTCAGTCTGTCTTCCAAGTGGTGTTCAATATGGAACAATACTGAGGAAAGGCGGTAGGTGGTGATCAGCAGGAGGCTTTGCCCATGATTGACCAGTCACCAAGAGACTTCATGGGATCTGGAATCAATGTTGAAGACGTCCAGGGTCACTCCCTCTCTACTGTATATGCCTCCTGGGATGGGTCCGTCCTGCCAGTAGGACAGAACATACCCAGGGATGTTGGCTGAAAGGTACGATTCTGTGAGTCTGACTGTCAGGCTGTTGTTCACAAATCTGTGGGACAGCTCTCCCAATTTTGGCACAAGCATAGGTGCCTTGGTCCGATGGGTTTTATTCTTAGTATACTTCTTTGTAAGGTTTGCTAAAACTGAGTGGCTTGCTTGTCCATTTTAGAGGGCAGTTAAGAGTCAACCACATTGCTGTAGGTCTGGAGTCACATATAGGCCAGAACAGGTAAGGATGGCAGATTTCCTTTCCTAAAGGACATTAATGAAGGGTTTTTATGACAATCCGGTAGTTTCATGGTCAACATCACTGATACTAGCTTTTCAATCAATAATTATTTGATTAACTGAATTTAAATTTCCCAGCAGCTGTGGTTTTGAACTCATGTCTCTGGATCCTTAATCCATGCCTCTGGATTACAAGTTCAGTAGTATAGTTGTTATGTTACTGGACTAGTAATCCGGAGGCCTGGACTAGTCCAGTAACATAACCACTATGCTGCTGTATCCATAGTACCATTGTTGCCAGGGTCCCAACCCAGCCAGCCCATCCCAACCTCTCCTCATATTTTCTTCATGCAACTTGGCTCAATTGATCCTCGCCCCCACCCTCCCCCCAATCGCAGACTCGGACTCACTCAACTCCACACACTGCTAAGCACTACAGTGCTAAAGGACATTGCCTCTCAGATACCTAACACAAAAGAAAAATACTGCGGATGCTGGAATCTGAAATAAAAACAGAAAATGCTCGAACTCTCAGCAGATCATGCAGCATCTGTGGAGAAAAAAACAGAGTTAATGTTTCAGGTCAATGACAAAGGGTCATCAACCTGAAACGTTAACTCTGTTTTTCTCTCCACAGATGCTGCCTGGACTGCTGGGATTTCCAGCATTTTTTGTTTTTATCTCAAATACCTAACATTTAATCGTGTTCTAATTTTCAATAACTATATAAAATGTGCTACTGAAATAAACGTTATGAAACACAACATAATTAGACTCAAATGTCAACAAATTTAGTGGCGCCTAAGATTGGTGAGTTGCCTCTTGGTCTGTGGCTGGTGCTTGCAGTTTGTAGTACTAAACAGATAAGGCCAATGGACACATTTTCCGTGGTCCTGCCGCCGGCCTCTGTAGATAGGTGCAGCATACATGAAAATGGGAATGTGCATCAATCCGGGCATGATCCAATTTTCAGGCTGGCACATCTGAGAGCAGGGAAAGAGAATGGAAGTCAAATAGAATACAGGGAGAAAGAAAGAAACTTCAGTGGGGAAAAAATATATATATTTACCGGAAGGGCATGTGATTTTATATTTGCTATGAGCATCGTCACAAAGATCAGCAGGTACAGCTAATTATTGCTGAATATTAACATACCTCTTACTGAAAAGCATGGAAATCTATATGGATCATTGCTGTTACTCTTGATATTACCATGTGATTGATTACAGATTTTTAATTTTCTACTTCAAATTTTCAATTTGTTTTAATCTGACAGGATTAGTTGGTTGAAGGACTAATTATAGTGAATTTCAGTTCAATGAAGTTTGAAAATTCTACCTATATCCTACCTCTCTCAATAGTGTTATGTGCAAAGTAAGTTTCTTTACTCTTTATCCATGCCCACCCTTAACTGGAGCACTGGCAGCTTCTAATGCAGCATGTTAACTTCTCTGTGGTGACTTTTCATTAGGAACTCAAAAATGAGTTTTGAGGAACAGTCACCCAATTTTCCATATTCAATGGTTTGTTGATACAAGGATTCATTTTTTTAATCAAAGCTCTGAGTTGTGGTTCACAAATGAGAACCAATTTACACAGCTACTCCTATGATCTCACATTTACAGTGAACCTCACTGTAGCATATTTTTTGGCTGTCTTAAGCTTTTGTAGCTTTTCCTTGCATATCCTAACCTGACTAATGGTCACAGTGCTAATGTAAAGGAGCCTTTTACTCAGTCACAATTTATTTGCCATGTTTTCTAATGGCAGAATAAGTAAGTTTCTGTGGAGGCTGGATCATTGAATGTATTTAAGGCGGAGATAGATAGATTTTTGAACGATAAGGGAATCAAGGGTTATGGGGAGCGGGCGGGAAAGTGGAGTTGAGGCCAGAATCAGATCAGCCATGATCTTATTGAATGGCGGAGCAAAAGATTTGGGAGTCTTTTTAAGTAGCATTGCTGCTTAATAACAATTGACCTATTACAAGGACAGTAACAAAAGAACCTAAAACAATGAGGGAATGAGAGACCCCATCAGAGTCAAATATTTTAAACTATATCAATAGCTGGAATTTATTTGCTATAATTAACTGATAATTGCCACATTTTAGTAATTGCTACATTTTAGTGGAAACTCTGAAGTAGATTGTGCAACCTCCAGTACGTGCGATGGGAATTGAAACTTTCACAACTTGTTTCAGACACTTTGGTGGGAATAGTTCTCCCCTCAAAACTGCTTTTATATTGGTTACATTCAAGCTGGATCTAAAAATAGATAAAGATAATTACAATTATCGTCTTTGTTAACTTAGCATTGACACTTATATTACGTCTCTTGTCTCCTATGTAAGTCACTTATATTAAGAGTATTGATTTGTTTTTTTTTTCATAATATTTATCATCACGTTGTGTTAAGTTAGATGTTTGGGCCAGATTTTGAGCCTGACATTCAACCTGGCCAAACCCTGGGATGTTTCAGGAAACAGAATGTCTTTACCACAGGAAAAAAGCTGCATGCTCTATCATATGAGAAGCCAAGCACAAGATTAGAAAGTCTCCTGTAAGTAACATGAGGAGATGTGCAATAAAGGTTTTATTGTTTATCTTTGTCAACTTATAATGGAAGTTTTTGAAGAGTTACAGTTAGTCATTCCCTTTGGACATCGTTCACACATCATCACTTCTAACTCGGATTTCAACAAGGAAAAGCGATACTTCAGTATTCTAGGGAGAGTGTTAAGAAACAAAACAACACTGTGTGATCATGTGCACATGAAGGAGGAGGGCCCATATCCTGTTAGCCTCAACAGTTCACATCAAGTTGATGGCTATTTTGAGCAAGATAAAGAGACTTTCAATGTCTTTTATGCATTTCGGTTCACTTGATACCAGTGCTTGTTGGAAATAATATTTAAACTCTGCTGCAAGCAAAGAGCTTTACTGACTATATGGGCCAACACTGTGCTTGTGGGCAAATTTTAAACTGTTTTATTAATTAGTTAAGATTTCTGACTGGCCCAGTGAATATATGATTTATTAAAAATCATAAACTATTCTTTCTCAGCTAAATCTGTCCAGCATCTCTTGTAAGACCTGGAACTGTTTTAAAGCATGATTCATGATTACTCCATGGGGAGTAAATCATGCTCAAAAGCAGGTCATTGTTGTAACTTCAACCATTTCCCCTTGGCAGTGGCTTTTACACATCACAGCTAATATTCTGCTTTTTACAGGCTGGCAAAGTATAAACTTTTTTGAAAACTGCATGCCCACGACTTTCTGAGATATGGACCCAGACTATTTTGGGCACTAAACGGCCACCTGAGCCTCCAGTATGGTGGGCCGGAAATACATGGTCATTACGCGTCAGCAGTGTACCACCTGCCACATTGTTAAAGGCCAAACATTCGGCATGCAGTGCCCACAACATTACTGCCCTCAACAAATGCTCACTGCTACCTCCCGATCACCCACTGCCACCTGACCCCTGGCCACCGCTACCTCCCACTCATCCACTTCTACCTCCCGACCCACTCACCTCCCTTCCTGGTCACCCCTCTGCCCGGTCCTCTGCCCGGTCCTCAATGAATTCCATTGAGTATAATTTATTGAATTGAGTGTCCGGAGTGGAAAACATCCAGTATTGTAATTAAATTGTAAACACAAATATAGTGAATATGATTAGAGTTTCATCAAAAATATCAAAAGTGGAAATCTCTTCGCCTCCACCATAAGAAGTCTGCAGATTTAGTCATGCACTTTTCATATTTATTCAAAGACAACACAGACTCAATCCCCTGTCAAGCAAGAGCCATTGAGCCATCAAAACAATACATTTGTTTTCATCATAGCACAGCATGAATAATCAGCCGTTCCTATAGTTCAGGTATCATAAGGTTTTCTAGAAGGGGTAAAGCAAAAAACTACAATAACCCCAACAATAAAACTTCATGGGGAATTTTCCAGTGAACATGTAGTAGGCCTTACCAATAGCTGTCCTTTCACCTCTAAGACTTTATTTTCAATTCAACTGATGAGATGAAAGCCTTCTCAAGCAGCTCTAAGGATCCCACTTGAAATGCATTAGACAGTAGCAACCCAGGTGTCAGTGGCTATAGATCCACAGCACAAAAGGGCTCTAAATGGGCAATCTCATTCAAAGAGGCCACAAGTGTTGTTGGTGTGGGAAATGGAAAATACTGGAGCAGTGGAAAATGCTTTAGTGAGGTTAGGGCTAAGAAATGTGGTTGTGCCAGAGTACAGATAACTTTGATGTGTATCTAAGGGTGCTATTTGTGACCTGAGTGTACTTGAAGCTGATACTGGAAATGTGTTACATTCACCAGTGTGAATATTCCTCATCTTGATACACATTAAAAATCATCAACAAAAAGTATGGTTTCTGGTATAGCTTTTTCTGGTCTCCGATACAATGGATATAGAAAATAGTTGAGTTGACTGCTAACTATTCAGCTGATGCAGTACCTGAAATGTGTTAGATCATTAGCAGATGAGTGAAACCAAGAATTACAGGCTAGGTTCAGTTTGTTTAGTGTTAGTAAATTGTAAATTTGGAGTGGGCAGTAAGTGCCACCAACCATTCTCAATTAATATAATATGCACACTGCAATGGTAAGTCATTGCCACTTGTGTTGGTGGGCAGAGGTCTGGTGTTGCCAAAGATGCATCTGAATCCACAAACCAGCAGGGTTATGTGAAATGGCAGCAAATCTGTACAGAAAACACCACCACTGCAGACACAACAGAATCAATCAAGACCCATGTCTTTACCAAATATGGAGGGGGGTTGGGGGGCGGGAGGAACAATCAGAATTAAAGAAAGAGAATTAAATTACAGTGACTGGCACAGGAACAAGGAATGGAAAAACCCAAGTAAAAGACAGGGTAACAAAACATAACTGCAGTCACAAAAGTGAAACACACCCTTATAATAGCCAGTAACAAACAAAGGAATGAGAATGGCACGATGCCAAATAAGTAACACTGTACACCACTGTAACCTGGTCCTGCCGTGACTGAGATTATAGCCGGATAAACAGTTTCTGTGCACTGTTGCTGTTGTAAATCTAAACCTGAAATTGATTATTCTACTGCAAAATGGTAAACCTTTAAGAGCACTAATGAGATATAAATTGTCTAAACGTGAGGATTATTTATTTATTGGAAATATTTCACAATGCCATTAACATATTGTTCTTTGTATAGGATTCATACTTATCTTTGTTTACTCTGGCAACCTACATTAAGAGAAGAACAAAATAAAATAAATCTAACCCTAACCTTAACTCTAACCAATAGATTTACATGACGTATAGAGAACCAGAATATCGCAAGCTCATAGTGCAATCTTATCTGCTCTTCCTCATCCCTGCATTCCCATTATGTTAACATTGAAACTCAATGACACAACTCAAACTTATTTTTCCCCAAACTGTGGAATTCTTTACTTCCCTCAGTTTTCCTTTCCTCCTACAATTTATACGCTTATAAAATTGAAGATGGTGTTGTCTTTGTTTCTACCCAAGTTATATCTTGTTTTCTATGCTACTCTTGATGGTGTTCAGGATATCAGTGCTGAACTGATGAGACTTCTGAAGCAATGTTGACTGTAAATTCATCATCAAGGAAATCAGGTATTTCTCCATATAAAGAAGTGTCAGCTCAAAAATCCAAATAGGCAAGAATATGCGGACAAAATTGCCCCCTGCTGGAAACTAGGTGCACACACCCCGTTTCAAGTGTTTTTACTGCCACAGTGCATGAGGTGGCCTCTAGAGTGAAATTCCACTCTTTGGCTGTTTTTGTCCGGTGTTCCAGAAAATGGGGGCAGATGTGCTTGGTGAGCACACTAGAAGGGCAGGCGTTGGGGTGGGGTGTAGTGTCCGCCACTGTCAGTCATCAGCCTGGCGCTGATGACATCATCACTGTGCCACATCACCATGGCTCTTCCCTTCACTTAAATGGGAGAGCCTTTGCTATTTTTAAAGTTCAGTCCAGTGGGCCACCAGGGAGGATTTCAGCTGGACCAGCCACCTGGCACCCAAGAGGGGGTGCCAGGCTGCCTATTGATAGCCTGACCGAACCCGGGGGCATAATTGTCGGCCCAACATGCCAGTCAATCGACAAAAAAAAACATGGCAGTGGCAGTGTGTCCTCCCCTTTAATGGGAGCTGCACCCCCATTTTAGAAGGCCACAGCCTCACTGGACCGCCTGAAAAAAGCAGCTTTTGGCACTGCCCGGCGGGAGGAAGATATTCTCGGCGGAATTTCACCATCGGGGGGGAACATCGACGGTGCGCACTCTGATGACTCACATAGGACGGTTCGGCAGCAGCAGCATGGTGGTGGGAGGGGTGGGGGGGGCGGGGGGGGCGGTGGGAGCAGGTCACTGCCGGGATACCGCAGGAGTGGAACTTTTATAACGCGGCCATTTCACGAAAAATCGGCGGCCATTGCACTCCACAGAGTGGCTGCCGATTTGCAGTGGTAACAGGCTTTAAGGAAAGGGGCAATTTCAGTCCCCATCTGTCTATATCTGTTTATCTATAATCCATTAAAACTTTACACATGCATGCACTCCCTTTCTGTGCCACCTGACTTCCTGCTGCTACAGTTTTGTCACATTTTTATAAATTTTATTATAAATTTCTATATCCACATATATAATTAAAAATTAAAAATTATGCAAGCTGTCCATCAGCTTATGGAATCTGGCCACTGTGTAATCATAGTTCTTGCAAAATGCTTTTTACAATATGTTTTTATCTGAAATTTTGCTCAGTAAATTTCTAATGTTCAAAAAATGTTCAAAAACAACATTTAACCAATACTTTTTTAAAATCAAAAAATATATATTTCATGATAGTGTATGTATTCATTGAGTTGTCTTTATTGTCTTTTAATGCATTCATTAAAGTTTTTATCGAAAGGCCTCAACCTCTCCCTAAAGCCTGTTGATATTTTTGTCCAGAGCTGTGACACTGTGTGTTGAACCTGGATTGTGCCATCGAAGCATGTGCAGTGTACCTAACTACCCAGGATGCATCAGTGCCATTCAGTCAGCTATACTGAATATTTTTTTTTATTAGTTTCTATTAATTTCTGTTCAGAAGTTTTTCATAAATTATTTGAATAAAAACTAGAGGGAAAATTTTTGAAGCTTTACTGAGGGAATATGTATCTATAGTTTTGTTTAGAGAACATTATGTCTGTGTGAAAGAAACATGCTGCCGATTTGATTACACAGTTGTAGCCTAGAAACTTTAGAAGGTGACAGAGAGAGAGAAGAGGTGAGAGAGAAAATGATGAGGGTGAGAAAGAATGGTGCAGATTTTCAGGCCACCTGCTTGGCGGAAGTGGGTTGGTAGTGCCCTGAAAATGGTGGGTATGGCCTATCCAAGGGCCGACAGCCGGGTGGTCAGGCGGCAGGCCATTCTAATATGCAAATCAGAGTCCTATGGCAAACATAAGACCCCGACTGCCACTTTAGGATTCAACTGGGCAGAGTATGTGCCGTGCATCTTGTGTCCAGTTTCAGTTGGCGGTCCAGCTGAAAAGTAGTTTTAAATTAAAACTCTGCTGCCCATATCCTAACTCGCATCAAGTCCCATTCATCCATTACCCCTGTGCTTGCTGACCTACATCGGCTCCTGGTCTGGCAACACTTCAATTTAAAATTCTCATCCTTATTTTCAAATTGCTCCATGGTCTTGCCCCTCCCTTTCTTTGTAATCTCCCCGCCTCTCTACCTCTCCTCCTTTAAGATGCTCCTTAAAATCTACCTCTTTGACCAAGCTTTTGGTCACCTGTCCTAATGACCAGAATTTTGTGTTAATAATAATGGTGAGGGTGTCAGCGCTCACCGTTATTATCGAGTAAATCGGACAACAACTTCTGGAGTACACAGATGCTCAGTTAAACACAGAAATCTGATAGTTGTGTTCCAAGTTACCCAGCTCCTCCGCAGACTGAGCTATAACAGAACCTCGCCGATAGACTTGGCATTGCAGGCAATGGTGTGAAGTTAGGGTACTTACATACTAGTTATCCACAAAACACCCCAGAAAAAGTTAGGGCTGGTGTATTCAGGAGTAAGTGAAATTTTAAAAGCGTGATAAGTGATAAATACTGCCAAATTATCTCTCTAGTCCATAAAATATAATTTTACAAGTGTAGAGTCTCATTCCTTCAGAAGTTAATTAGTGTTGGAAATCTAAAAAAAATTATAACTTTTTCTGCCGGTATCTTTTATTTCTCTCTCTCTCTTAATTCATCTTTCTTTCCAGTGTTTATTTTGCTTTCTGTACATTATTTAAATCTAATTTACACTTCCTGCTTTATACTTCCTGATTTATACGCTGCTCATCTCAGTGAGGATTCTTCAATCTGATTTGTTGAAGAGCCTTGCTGTTTCTCAACCAGCTCGCAGACACCACAGATTCCCTGTTGAGGGCAGTGCGCTGGATAAGACACCAGTTTAGAGCAAGTCTCCGCTCAAATTCGCACGAAAACTTTGTGGGCAGCTGTCAGCTGGCAACCACCAGTCCTTCCCTACTGACTGCAAAATTCGGGCCAATATCTCCTCTTGGGTCAAATTTTGTTTGCTAACGCTTTTATCAAGTGGCTTGGGAAATGTTACTATGTTATAAGGTGGTATATAACCGCAAGTTGATTTTGTTGTAAATTACCTTATTTTTGTGGAGCCAGGAGAAGCACTTCTGCTGCTGGCAGATTTGACTGACAAGGTGGCCGCGGCTGATGTACCATGCAGTCAGCGATTAAAATATTATCGGGTCCGAATGATGTATTAACAAGGCTTCTGCCTGGGTGAGGAGGGTGCCCAAACCACCCAAAAAAAGGGCCAGTTAAAGCAGCAGCGGGCGGAATGGAGCAGAACAAGATGGTAAGTTTACGGATGCGATTTTAACCGGCCCATTCCTGCCGGGCGGGGTGGGTTAAAATGGCCCCCAGTGATCCCCAGACTAACACCTAATTAGCTGTGTATCGACTGTAGTGCTACCTTTTGTGGAGAAAATGCAAGTACAGTTTGCTAATTTCAATAGGAAGGATTCTTTTTGTATAAATGCCAACAATGAATGAATTGTTCTTTATATGTGAATTTCTGTTTTCTCAGATTAACTGAATCACTGAAAGACCTGTCCAATCCCAGCAATCAGAGTTTATATTTGGTTTTAGACACCAGCTTTAATCTGACTATCAGTGCATTGAACATCTTGCACGATGTGAGCACGCGGGGTATGTACGAGTTTTCAATTTTACACTCAAGGTCTATAGATAGTAGTTTATCATATCACTCAAATGGCAACATCATTTATTCTTTAGCATTTTTTCCCCCCAAGAATCTTTTTTCTTTGCCTTTCTTATCCTCACATCCTCATGTTGGAGTTCTATGAATGCTCACAGCCTCAGTAACGGTCAATTTCTGTGTGTGAGTGTCAACTGATACAGTAGTCAGGCTTGGGGCATGCAAGCATAATTTGACCCTGTCCTCACTTGGCAGGAACCCTGACTGATTTCCCCCCCCAGCCCTACCTTCACTTTATCCCAGTAATGTGGACATTTGAAGTTCTACTTCTTAATCCCAACGGAGATTAACTAACTCAATGCAGACAGGCATTGAAAGTTGGGCTTTCCTGTTTTACATGGTTCATTTCCATAATGCAGTACACCTGCCCATTTAGCTACTTGGGAGCTGTATTCTATGTCCTGTTGGTGGTATATTCTAAAAAGAAGAATCATTCGGCAACATATAGTAAAATTGTTTAAAGTTACATGATGATATTTGGGCCAGTCACATTCAAGACTATAGTCTAAAGGTACCAAAACTGTAAAGTTCATTATGGATTTGTTACATTGGCCCTCAAATTCCGGTCGCGCTCTTCCCGCGGGCAAACAGCAGAAAAAGAGAAAAAATATGAGCACTTACCTGTTGCTGCTGTGCCCGTGGGAGCTTCTGAGCCTGAGGCCTCTTGTGACTGTGCGTTGCAGTGCCTGCACGTGGGGACGTGCGCAGGCTGGGAGCTGGAGACAGCAGCCAATCAGGTGTAGTATAGATTCTCATTCATAGTAATAGGAGTTCCGTAAGTCCAGAACTCCTATTACTATAAATGAGAATCCCCCCCCAAACACCCAAAACACAATAAAAAATAGAAAATAAACTACATATTTAACATTCATTTAAATTAAAGTTGTTACAAAAAAAATATTTTCTGACTTTTTAAAAAGTTTTTTAAATTAAGCCTTAAAATAAATTTACCATAGTGGGGAGGTTTTTTAACAATAAAATGTGTTTTTATAACTTTATTTTAAAATGTTTTTGTGTATTTTTAAACACTTGCATCTGTAAAAGTAGGCTATATGCCTGCTTTTTCAGGCGCAAGATTTTAAAGGACATTTGCAGGGCAAGATATTCGTAAATATCAGAAATCTTGCCCTGCAAGTGTCCTCGCTCCCAAGATACGGAGGATCTGTCAAGCCAGAAATTTGACAGATCGGAAAAGCCGGTTTTCAGTGCATGCGCATTGCGCGCTAAAAATTGGCTTTTCCAAAGCCTTCTTGGGTCCGTAGAAACTTCATACGGCCCAGGACATCGGAATTTAAGGGCCATTCTCTCTAATAGCACGGTTTCACACAAGTGAGGTCCTGTTATAAACTGCATGCCCCTATTGAACATTCTAATCTATACTGAGCAATCTTTTAAAAAATACAAAAGTTACAGAATTTGCCTTATAATTTTTATCACAAAACTGCAATTTATAAGCACTTACAATGTAAAGCAGCTAGTGATAGTATTGAATGAAAGGTTATGAGTATGACCGGTGGCTGGTTAGCATTCTTCACCAGGCAGGACAGATCTTCTGTTTCAGATACCATTTCTTCTGAGGGAGGGAGGAATAAGAAGATAACCCAATTGTAGGGATGCAGTGCACAACAGGATGCCTGAGGTGGGAGCATATTTAAGGTTCATGTGTGGAGATAGGCAGGAACAATGTACTCAATGTAACTAGGGCTGTAGAGAGGGCTTTAAACTAATTAGTGGTGAGGAGGGTTCAGGTGAGCGGAAATTTTAGAAAGTCAAAGAATAAAGAGAAGGCAATAGAGCTGGATAGCACTGGGGAAATGAAAACCAGAGCGTGACAGGAAGGGACAGAATATATAAATATTAAAGTGTATCAGAAGGGGAGTCAAAGCAAGAAAAAAATGGTAAAAGAACAAATTTAAAAGCTCTTTATCTGAAGGCATGCAACATTCGTAGCACAATAGATGAGTTGACAGCTACAATAGATACAAATGGGTATGATCTGATAGCCATTACAGAGACGTGGTTGCAAGGTTGGGAACTAAATATTCGGGTATTTGACAATTCGGAAGGACAGACAGAAAGGAAAAGGAGGTGGGGTAGCACTGTTAATAAAGGATCAGATCAGTGCGTTAGTGAGAAACGATATTGGCTCAGAAGATCAAGATGTTGAATCAATTTGGGTGGAGATAAGGAATAATAAGGGGAAAAAGTCGCTGGTGGGCATAGTCTAGAGGCCCCCTAACAGTAGCTACACTGTTGGACGGAGTATAAATGAAGCAATAATGGAGACATGTAAAAAAGGAACAGTAATAATCATGGGCAGTTTTAACCTTCATATTGATTGGATAAAGCAAATTGGCCAGTGTAGCCTTGAGGAAGAGTTCATAGAGTGTATCCGGGATAGCTTCCTTGAACAGTACATTGCAGAACCAACCAGGGAGCAGGCTATCTTCGATCTGGTACTGTGTAATGAGACAGGATTAATAAACGATCTCCTACTGAAGGATCCTTTAAGAACGAGTGACCATAGCATGGTTGAATTTCACATTCAGTTGCAGGGTGAGAAAGTTGAACCTCAAACCAGTGTCCGAAGCTTAAACAAAGGAGACTACAAAGGTATGAAGGCAGAGTTGGCTAAAGTGGACTGGGAAAATAGATTAAAGTGTGGGTCAGTGGCAGACATTTAAGGAGATATTTCATAACTCTCAACAAAAATATATTCCAATGAGAAGGAAAGACTGTAAGAGAATGGATAACCATACGTAGCTAACTAAAGAAATAAGGGATGGTATCAAATTGAAAACAAGGACATACAAAGTGACCAAGACTAGTGGGAGGCCAGAGGATTGGGAAACTTTTAAAAGCCAGCAAAGGACAACTAAAAAAATAATAGAGGGAAGATAGATTATGAAAGCAAACTAGCATGAAATATAAAAACAGATAGTAAGAGTTTCTACAGGTTCATAAAAAGGAAGAGATTGGCTAAAGTAAATGTTGGTCCCTTAGAGGATGAAGCTGGGGAATTAATAATGGGAAATAGCAGAGATGTTGAACAAATATTTAGTATCGGTCTTCATGGTAGAAGATGCTAAAAACATCCCAATAGTGGATAATCAAGGGGCTATAGGGAGGGAGGAACTTAATACAATCATTGGGCCCAAGTTTACACACGTGCCTAGAACGGCGCAGTCCCGACCTGGACGCCCGTTTTTCGTGCCACAAAGTGCGCCTAAAAAAATCCTCCGTATTCTCCACCTCCCTGCAGGTCCTCTGGCCCTCGGCGCAGCGCAGCACGAGCTGTGGGGGGGCGGAGCCAGGTCCCTGCGCTGAAAACAGTGCCGGGACCTCTGCACATGCGCGCTACAGTGGGCACGCAAGTGCAGTAGCTCCAGGCGCCGAACTGTGCGGGAGGGGCCCGAAGCACGCAGCCCCTAGCCCTGGCCGAATGGCCTCACTGGGGCTGTGTGAATAAGGCTCCTCCCACGCCCAGCTCCTGCTTCCCCCCCCCACCCCCGACCGGACCCGACACCCGCTCCCCCCACCCCGGACTGGACCCGACCCGATTCCCGCTCCCGCTCCCCCCCCCCCGGACCGGACCCGACCCGACTCCCGCTCCCGCTGCGCTCCCCCCCGACTGGACCCGACCCGACCCGCACTCCTGCTCCCGCTACCCCTCCCCCCCCGACTGGACCCGACCCGACCCGACTCTCGCTCCCCCCCCCCCCCGCCCCCGGACTGGATCCGACCTGACCTCCTCCTCCCAGACCTGACCTCCCCCTCCCCGACCTGACCTCCCCCTCCCTCCCTCTCTCTCACTCCCTCCCCCCCTCTCTCCCTCCCTCCCCCCTCTCTCCCTCCCTCCCTTCCCCTCTCTCTCCCTCCCCCCTCTCTCTCCCCCCCCTCTCCCCCCTCTCTCTTCCCCCCTCTCCCTCCCTACCCCCTCTCTTTCCCTCCCTACCCCCCCCTCTCTCTCCCTCCCTCCCCCCCCCTCTCTCTCCCTCCCTCCCCCCGACCTGAACTGAACCGAGCCTCCCCGACCCGACCCGACCCAACGCCACCTACCTGTAAATCTGGTGCTGGGGACGGGCCCCGCCCGAAGTCTCGGGCCGGCCCGTTCATCCTTCGGTCCCGAAAGGCCTGCCTGAATCACTTTCACACAGGTAGGAAGATGGTTTATTTAATCTTTTCTTTGCTTATAAATGTTTATTCAGGTTGGATTTATTTGTATAATATTTGTATAAGTATAAATAAGGATTTATTATAGAATTTAATGATTTCCCTTCCCCCCCTGCCCCCCCCCACCTCGTTCTGGACGCCTAATTTGTAACCTGCACCTAATTTTTTAATGTGTAGAACAGGTTTTTTCAGTTCTACAAAATTCTTCACTTGCTCCATTCTAAGTTAGTTTGGAGTACGTTTTCACTGTGGAAACTTTGAAATCAGGCGTCAGTGGCCGGACACGCCCCCTTTTGAAGAAAAAATTCTGTTCCAAAGTGGAACTGTTCTACTTGACTGGAACTGCAGAAAAAAAAATGTGGAGAATTGCGATTTCTAAGATAGTCCGTTCTCCACCAGTTGCTCCTAAAAATCAGGCGCAAATCATGTGGAAACTTGGGCCCATAATCACTAAAGAAGTAGTACTCGGTAAAATAATGTGACTAAAGGCGGACAAGTCCCCTGGATCTGATGGCTTGCATCCTAGGGTCTGAAAATAAGTGGCTATAGAGATATTGGATGCATTGGTTGTAATCTACCAAAATTCCCTGGATTCTGGAGAGGTCCCAGCAGATTGCAAAATCGCAAATGTAATGCCCCTATTTAAAAAAGGTGGCAGACAGAAAGCAGGAAACTATAGACCAGTTCGCCTAACATCTGTTGTTGGGAAAATGCTGGAGTCCATTATTAAGGAAACAGTAGCAGGACATTTGGAAAAGCATGGTTCAATCAAGCAGAGTCAACATGGTTTTATGAAAGGGAAATCATGTTTGACAAATTTGCTGGAGTTCTTTGAGGATGTAATGAGCAGGGTGGACAAGGGGGAACCAGTAGATGTGGTGTATTTGGATTTCCAGAAGGCATTCGATAAGGTGCCACATAAGAGGTTACTGCACAAGGTAAAAGTTCACAGGGTTGGGGGTAATATATTAGCATAGATTGAGGATTGGCTAACTAACAGAAAACAGAGAGTTGGGATAAACGGATCATTTTCCGGTTGGCAACAGTAACTAGTGGGGTGCTGCAGGGATCGGTGCTGGGTCCTCAACTATTTACAATCTATATTAATGACTTGGATGAAGGGACTGAGTGTAATGTAACCAAGTTTGCTGATGTTACAAAAATGGGTGGGAAAGCAAATGGTGAGGAGGACACAAAAAATCTGCAAAGGGATATAGACAGGCCAAGTGAGTGGGCAAAAATTTGACAGATGGAGTATAATAAGAAATAGGAGCAGGAGAAAGCCATATGACCCCTTGAGCCAGGTAATGTGAGGTTATCCACTTTGGCAGAAAAAATAGAAAAGCAAATGATAATTTAAATGGAGAAAAATTGCTAAGTGCTGCAGTACAGAGGGACCTGGGGGTCCTTGTGCATGATACACAAAAAGTTAGTATGCAGGTACAGCAAGTAATCAAGAAGGCAAATGGAATGTTGGCCTTTATTGCAAGAGGGATAGAGTATAAAAGCAGAAAAGCCCTGCTATAACTTTACAGGGTATTGGTGAGGACACACCTAGAGTACTGCGTACAGTTTTGGTCTCCATAATTAAGGAAGGATATACTTGCATTGGAAGATGTTCAGAGAAGGTTCACTAGGTTGATTCTGGAGATGAAGGAGTTGACTTATGAAGATAGGTTGCGTAGGTTTGGCCTATACTCATTGAAGTTCAGAAGAATGAAAGGTGATCTTATCAAAATATATAATATAATGAGGGGGCTCGACAAGGTGGATGCAGAGAGGATATTTCCACTCATAAGGGAAGCTAAGACTAGGGGACATAGTCTCAGAATAAGGGGACCCATTTAAAACTGAGATGAGGAATTTCTTCTCTGAGGGTTGTAAATCTGTGGAATTCTCTGCACCAGAGATCTGTGGAGACTGGGTCATTGAATATATTTAAGGTGCAGATAGACAGATTTTTGAGTGATAAGGGAATAAGGGGAGCTGCGCTGAGTCCATTATCAGATCAGCCATGATCTTATTAAATGGCAGAGCAGGCTCGAGGGGCCAAATGGCCTACTCCTGCTCCTACTTCTTATGTTCTTATGTTCAATGGCAGCACCCAGTGGCCACTGACTGCTACTGCAGCATCACATGAATGGGACAATATTTAAACTTGTGACAGGGCAGACACAATTAAAACAAAAAAGGTCATAGATACTGCTGACAAGAGCCTTTGAATAGAAGGATAGCCGGACATAACAATATTAATAATATATTAATAGATGTGTCGTGGTGTTGCCCACTGTGAGTCAGTATTTTATGTAAAGTAGTATTACTAGGGACATTGGTTTATCGATGTTGGGGCTGGCCCTGAGATCTTGTTTTACCGGGATGGGGTCTCAGGGTTTGGTTGTACTTTCGGGTATGCTCCTGGGTCTTGGCACACCTAGGGGGGATCCCAGGTTAGCAGGAACACTGGAAAAAGAAATGATACAAACATTGGGAGCATGTCTCATATCTGAGATCATTGGGAGAGGATTGTAAATCTTAGGGGCTATGGGGAGGGTGTTTTCCAGGTCTGGGCGCATTGATAGTGAGTTTGCCAACCTAAACAGTGTTTAATAAATTAAAAAAATCCATAAACACAGTTATCTCACATTAAAGAATCATTGGGATAAAATTCAATCTTGGCAGGACCACCAACCGGGCGGTAGCGGATTGGACTCCCATTATACAACCTGTCCTATTTTTCTTTTCATTTTCTTCAAGGTCTCCCTACAGAGTCGTAGGCTGTCACATCAGTGGGAAATTCCTACCAAAAATGTGACAGGCCTGACATCACCAGATAGGGCCACATCGATACTGAATGTTGAAAAACCCATAGGCACTGTTAACATAGGATTTTTGAATGGATAAATGACAGAACAGACCAATATACATTTTACCTAGAAATATATGTAACTCATTTTAATTAATAGATATGAAACAGCACCTGACACTGGTGGATTTTCTGAGGTATCCTGAAAGGATTCAGATGGTATTAAAGTTCTGGTTTAAACTGGATCCTGTGATGACCGAACAGCTGTTGAATACATCCATTCCTTTACTCAAGGTAAGGTCTGATGGATATGATTGTCTTCTCAAAATTTTTTTGAGCTTATGCATTTGATTCTGGGCTGAATTTGAAGCCAGATTTTCGAGGATGCTTACTCAATAGGACACCCATTTTCTTCAAAGACACGGAATATTACCCCTATATAAAAAAAGAGACATAATTTTGGAAATTTTACATCAGTAAGCCTTATCCATACAGTTGAGAGTATCTTACAGAGTATGATATATGGCACTAACAGAGAGCATTCCTCTAATATTACATATTTATCGATATCAACAATCTAAGTGGCCAGTTTTGTAATGAAGTGCTTGATAGTGTTCAAAAAGGTCCTAACAAATTATGTAGCAATCTCAACATGAAACAGTTCTAAGTTGAAGATTCATTCCAAGCTTTTCCAAGCAGAGAGTAGTGGTGAACGGTTGTTTTTCAGATTGGAAGGATGTGTACAGTGGTGTTCCCCAGGGGTCCGGTATTAGGACCTCTTCTTTTTTTGATATATATTAATTAGCTGGACTTGGGTATACAGGGCAACATTTCAAAGTTTGCAGATGACATGAAACTCAGAAATGTAATAAACAATGAGGAAGATATTAACCTTGTTAAGCACTCCATGATCCAATGTCCTCCCTGCCTGCGATCTCCTTCCTGACTCCACCCCCCCTCACCATGTTCTCCATGGCCCCCCGCGATCTTCTCTCAGGCCCCTCCATCAATGTCCCCTTTGACCCCTGATCTCTTTCTCCCTCCTCTACACTTCCTGGTTGTGGCTTGGTACGGCAGGTCTACCTGATTCAAACATGTTAATCAGATCCTGCCATTAACTTTAGCAGGACCTGATGGAAACCTGTTCTTTGGCAGGATCTGATGGAAACCTGTTCTTTCTGGTTTTCCGACTGCTGTACTGTTCCCCCTCCCGCCCGCCGACCCCCACTCCCTCCCCGCCTTTTGGTAAATATCGGGGCCATAAGAGCACAAAAGCAAGGAAATTATGCTAAACCTTTACAAATTACTGGTTAGGCCATATTGGAATATTGGGGGTAATTTTAACCCCCAAAAACGGGTGAATTGCAGTCGGGTGAGTTGTAAAAATTGTTTAAATCTCAAACCCGCCCCCAATCTGCCCATTTCCAATTTAACCCAAACAGAATGGATAGGCAGGCGACCAACCCACTCCCAGGAACCATGTTGCTCCATTAAAATATAATGAGGCTATGTGCCTCACACACAACTTGTCTTCCAGCTTTAACTCTGGCCTCGGGAAATCCAGCAGATAAAGGGAGGCAAGAACTGCTTGGTGAAAAATGTAAGTGACTGCTTGTGTGCCAGGAGGAGCAGGAGTGCTTCATCCCAGGCCTTCTAAGCTTACCTCCTTCCCTGCCATGGGATCTTCCACCCCACCGCCATCAGACCCCCTCCCCATATCCAAAGACCCCTCCCTAGGATCGGGTAGCAGATGACTCCTCATCCCCCGCATTGAGGATCAGGGATCCAGCCCTCACTCTGGATCTGATCCCACCCCCACCCTCCCACCAATGCAGCAGCAGGCTCTCTATCTACTCCTGCAGCTGCGGCATCAGGCTGCCTTCCAGACGGGAATCCTGTTTATAAAATAAAGGATGCACGCTGTGGAGTTAAAACTTCTGGGTTTCCGAACCAAAACTCCTCTCCCCAGGTTACGCAACCCGCCCCAGTCAATATCGGAGCCATTGAGTCCAATTCTGGTCACCACACTATAGAAAGGGTGTCAAGACCGTAGAGATGGTGCAGAGGAGATTTACTAGAATGATACAAGTTACATGGAGAGACTAGAGAAGCTCGGGTTGTTCTGCCATGATCATATTAAATGGTGGAGCAGGCTCGAGGGGCCATATGGCCTACTCCTGCTCCTATTTCTTATGTTCTCCTTAGAACAGAGAAGGTTCAGGGAAGATTTAATAGAGGAGAGATTGTTTCCAGCGGCAGAAGGGTCGGTAACCAGAGGGCACAGATTTAAGGTAATTGGCAAAGAACGAGAGGGGCGATGAAGAGAATTTTGGCCTCCTTCTGTGCGGTACCATTCTATGAATCTATGATGTTCTTGTATGGTTTATATTTTATAAATCCACAGATTTATATTTTATCCTAACATTTAAAAATGAGGAGAAGCAAACTGAACTGAACTCAGTGATTTGGGAAAAGGCATGATTTGATTATGTCAATGTCAACACGTATATCTGCCGAACTTCCAGCTATCTTATGGCAATTAATCAGGGGAATGTCGAGGACATTCCTGACAATAATTAAACAGCCGCAGTTAGAAAAAATATTCTGTGGAATTCACATTGGAATGCAATTTAAATATTTATTATTACAGTGCATGTTTAATATGATGTGTATATATATATGTTTCATATCTGGATCATTAACATGGTAAAAACTTTGATGCAGCACTGAATTATATAAAACAAATTCTGTGTATTCAATCTGTACACATTGCTGGAAATGAAGTCCAAAAAAAATGTAAGTTGTGGACAGAAACATTCAGAAGAAACACAGCAAGTGTGATCAGGGAGTGGCTTTATGCTTTATTTTATTTGATTTTGTATAAATATGGATTTCTTAAACATTTACCAATACAAAATAAACAAATTAAGCAGTGGTTTGTTTTGTACCCATGAAGATGATGGATGGAGAATAGAATTCTTCCCCACAGTCCAGCACTTTCAGGCCGGGTCCAGCACTTTCAGGTTAGGTCCAGCACTTTCAGGTTAGGTCCAGCACTTTCAGGTTAGGTCCAGCACTTTCAGGCCGGGTCCAGCACTTTCAGGTTAGGTCCAGCACTTTCAGGCCGGGTCCAGCACTTTCAGGCCAGGTCCAACACTTTCAGGTTAGGTCCAGCACTTTCAGGCCAGGTCCAACACTTTCAGGCCAGGTCCAGCACTTTCAGGTTAGGTCCAGCACTTTCAGGTTAGGTCCAGCACTTTCAGGCCAGGTCCAGCAGTTTCAGGCCGGGTCCAGCACTTTCACGTTAGGTCCAGCACTTTCAGGCCGGGTCCAGCACTTTCAGGTTAGGTCCAGCACTTTCAGGTTAGGTCCAGCACTTTCAGGGCCTTCCAGGTGCAGAGTAATGCTCTGTGTGCTTTCCCCCAATCCCAACTTCAGAAGAGCAGCCCTTACTCCATTAGCACAATATTTATTTTCCTACACCTGTCATACAATGGTCTTTCCTGTCTGATGTCTGCTGAATTGTGGGTATTCTTCACCATGAAGATCTAGATCAAATCTGTCCGAACATTTTACAAGCTTCTTACAGGCATTAGGGAGAGGAAATAATCTGGACTGAATTTGAACTGAGGTCCCAGAGGTAAAAGAGCAGTGAGTGTGGCAGTCTGTCTAATGTTATAGTACTTAAAATAGACACATTTTAACCCTGTGAAAAATGAGACATTTTCAGCTTTTATTATATAGAATTTTTTCTTTAATATTTAATGTAATAACTTCCTGTAAATGTCTGATGAAAGTACAGTAAGATACAACAGAAAGCGGTTGATTGACAAGAAGCAGTTTTAATAAGCTTGAGGCAGTATGTGTGTTTTGTGAGATGTCCCAACATAGTGAGCCAATGCTGAGGACTGCTGCTTCTCCAGAGGAAATGAAGAAAGAAGAGGAGAGTGAGACACCTCACCTTACAGGCATATGCAGCCCAAGAAGACCTAAAGAAAGAGTATAGGCAAAATGCAAAATATCACGTAAAATATACTGCATGTAAGATAAAATCAGATATAACAAGAACTGACAGATTGGCAGGAAGACTGGATTTACCCTAGTAGCTCACTTTCAGAATTGTTGGATTGCCTAAAAAGACATATTTTGAAATTCCAGTCGGAGGCTTCCTGCGGGCAATTGCCTCCGACTGGAGAATTTTTACAAATTTACCTTGTGGTCTAGGAGGCGCCCTGGATTCCGTTGGGGAAGGCCTTCTCTTCCCGCGCTGCGAAGCACGCTCCCGGCCGGGGTGTTCCCATGCAGAAGATGCAGTCACGTGTGACTGCTCAGCCAATCAGGTACTGTATTCCACAGCTTTCCCATTAATAGCAATGAGAACTCTGTATCTACGAGTTCTCATTGCTATTAACGGGGAAAAAAAACAAACACACACTAATAAAAAGTAAAAAATAGACCTCACATAATTAAAATTAATTGAAATTAAAGATAATAAATGCCTTAGAAAAAAACAATATTTTTCCAATTTTTAAAAAAGTTTTGTAATTCGAATTAAAAATAAACTTATCTTGTGGGCAGAGTTTTTAACAATAAAATGTGTTTATTTAATTTAATTTAATTATATTTATGTGTGTTTTAAAATACTTGCACGCTTTTATCAGGCGCAAGAATTTTGAGGACATTTGCTGGGCAAGATATGGGTAAATCCCGTAATCTTGCCCAAGCAAATGTCCTTGCTCCTGATATATGGATGATCTGTCAAGCTCCAGCTTGACAGATGGGAAAAGCCGGTTTTCAGCGCACAATGCGCATGCTGAAGACACTCTGTACGGACCTGGGAGGCAGGAATTTCTGGGCCATTGATTGTTGAATAAACTGAAAGCAGCACCCTCTAGAGGAAATGGCATCAACACATCAGTATCATGTAATCCCAATCTATGGTTCTTCCTGCTGATGTGGTTTAATATTTGCAAACTCTCCCCCTAATCCTCATAATATTTAAATTTTGCAAAAAACTGAGATGCACTTTACAAATCCCTCAACAATTGTGTCTAACTAAAGCACTGAGCCATGTTAGCCAGATTTCCAAAAATAGTACCATTTTTTTCTCAGATAAAAGCTGTTTGTGTTATGGATTTGTGGCCACTTGAAACTTCCAAATGTCTGAACACATTTGAGACTTTCCAAACAAGATCCTTGTGGTAAAAGGACAATGTTTCGTACACTGTAGAGGTCATGGGCCACAAAATCCGCCCGTTGTTTGGGTTCTGTGGATGCTGTTTTGGTTCCAAAATGGTATCCATGGTGTACGCACACACTTTTGGTGAAGGCCGTGCCGGATGCCTTCTTGGATATAGCTTTAGCACGGATGCAGGGAGCATGTACCAGAAGTAGGCAGATCATGACATCAATCAACATGCAACCCTGATTTGATGCCAGCATTGCCATTTTGGAGCCCAGCTAAAGCCCACTCTGAAGCTCGCACAGCTGAACACGCGTTCAGTAGCAGGAAGGACCCACATCAGCGCTGTTTAAAGAGACCATCAACTACTTGCAGGTTAGTTGCTGATTGATTTCTACTGGCTGTTGGAAGAGTTTGCTGAAGTGTTTGGTGGTTTCGAGAGTTTTTAAAATTGCTAAAGTCTGCAGGGAGTGGTGCCGTAGGTGCTGAAGGACTAATTTCAAAGATTCTGCGCAGACCACTTGCTCCAAGACATGGGTGCACATGCAAGCATTCCACTTGACCTATAGCATGACAGGAGAATGTTCAGAGTTGACGCAGAGCAGTACAAGCTGCGGGAAGAGGGAGGAGGAGGAGGAGGAAGGGGAGAGGAGCTCTCAGCAGGAGACCGTGTCCGCCCAGGGTGTTCAGGGAGCAATACCCTGAACCGCAGCGAGGAATAATGTGTGAAACTTCTGCTCTTCAGTAAGGACATCCTCACTGAAATCTGCCACCTGCTGCAGCCACAACTGCAACCTCAGAGCAGGGCAAGAACTGCATTGCCAGTGGCTGTGAAGGTGACCACGGCGTTGAACTTTTATATATTGGGCTTCTTCCATGCTGGAGCTGGACATATTAGCAACATCTTATAGTTTGCCGCCCACTGTTGCGTAAGGCAGGACACTGAGGCTCTCTATTCAAAGAGAGCTGACTACCTTTTATTCTCTCCTACCAGAAAGCAGCAGGCAGAGCGGGCACGTGACTTGGTGAGAATTGCAGGCTTCCCAATGGTGCCATTGACTGTATGCACGTCGCTTTGCGGGCGCTGCATGTAAACTCAGAAATGTACCGCAACCAAAAGGGATTCCACTACCTCAATGTCCAGCTGGTGTGTGACCATACTCAGTGAATAATGCAGGTGCATTCCCGGTATCCTGGCAGCAGTTATGATGCCTTCATTCTGCGCCAGTCCGCTGTGGCGTCTGCACTTGAGCCATCATGACAAACCAAATGATGGCTACTGGGCGATAAGGGCTACCTGTTAACAACATGGCTCATGACTCCAGTGTGCAACCCATGCACATGTGGCCAGCATGCATACAATGAAAACCATGCTGTCATCTGAAATATAATTGAGCAGACCATTAGCGTGCTGAAGCAATGCTTCCACTGTCTGGACTACTTGGGAGAGTGGGTGTCGAGATTTGTGGTAGTCTGCTGCATGCTGCACAATCTCGTCATCATGAGGGCACAGCCCTTGCCACTGACCATATAATGACCAGCTGAGGAGCAGGAGGATCATGAGCAGGAAGAGGAGGAACATAAGAAATAGGAGCAGGAGTAGGTTATTAAGCCCTTCGAACTTTCCCCAGCATTCAATAAGATCATGGCTGATCTTCTAGCTCAACTCCATCTTCCCGCACTATCCCCATATCACTTGGTTCCCTTAGTATCCAAAAATTATCGATTTCTGTCTTGAATATACTAAAAGACTGAGCCTCTACAGCTCTCTGGAGTATAGACTTCCAAAGATTCACAACCATTTGAATGATGAAATTTCTCCTTGTCTCAGTTCTAAAAAAAGAGGAAGAGAGAAAACAGGGAATTATAGACCAGTTTAGCCTGACATCGGTAGTGGGTAAAATGTTGGAATCAGTTATTAAAGATGTAGTAGCAGCGCAGGTTGACCACAAAGCAGAACCCATCATCCACAGCAGTCCTGCAGCGCCCAACACACCAGGCAGCCCAGCAAGGTTAGCTGCACAGCAGCCCAGCAAAGGCCCAACAAATGATTCAACAACACCAGCCTTCACATTGAGAAGATCAACCAGGGCATGAAGGGCCCCAGGTAGACTCACATTGTAAATAGTTACACTATTGACTTTGGGGTGGGGGGTGGGGGGAGTGTTGTTATATATGTGGACTTGTATTTACTCTGTACAGCCACCAGAGGGCTCATCCCTGGATCACAAGGGATCCCATAATCCCTTGGGAGCACAGGTATTTAAAGAGGCTTCACAGGTTGGAGAGGCATTCTGGAGATCTGCAATAAAAGACTAAGGTCATATTTTACTTTGAGCTCACAGTGTTCAGTCTAACTCTTTCTCCATACACAACACATACCATCGAAGTTACCTTTCCTTAAGTTCAGGATCATAGTCTCTGAATTAACTGTGTCACTTTCCATCTTAATAAAGAATTCTACCATATTATGGTCACTCTTCCCCAAGGGACCTCACACAACAAGATTGCTAATTAGTCCTTTCTCATTACACATCACCCAGTCTAGGATGGCCAGCCCTCTAGTTGGTTCCTCGACATATTGGTCTAGAAAACCATTCCTTATACACTCCAGGAAATCCTCCTCCACCGTATTGCTACCAGTTTGGTTAGCCCAATCTATCTGTGATAACTGCTGTACCTTTATTGCACGCATTCCTAATTTCTTGTTTGATGCTGTCCCCAATCTCACTGCCACTGTTTGGTGGTCTATACGCAACTCCCACTAGGGTTTTCTGCCCTTTGGTATTCCGCAGCTCCACCCATACAGATTCCACATCATCCAAGCTAATGTCCTTCCTTACTATTGCGTTAATTTCCTCTTTATCCCACCTCCTGTTCCTTTCTGAATGTTGAATACCCCTGGATGTTGAGTTCCCAGCCTGCACGAAGGGAAAGAAGAGAAGTGTGAGTGAGTGTGATGGAATGAGTGCAAGAAATGGATGGGTTATTGTAGATGGTGACTGAGAGATTGGGGTGCTAATGTCAAATGGCCTCCTTCAGTGGTGTTACTTGCTATGATTGCATTAGGATGAGGGTAAGTGTGAGGGGTGGTTAGTCAGATGGGTATGTGAGTATGTACATAGAACGAGAAGGATAACATAGGGTTACATAGGATATACGGCACAGAAACAGGCCATTCGACCCAATCAGAGCATGCCGGTGTTTATGCTCCACTTAAGCCTCCTCCCGTCTTTCCTCATCTAACTCCATCAGCGTAACCCTCTACTCCCTTCTCCCTCACATGCTTGTTTAGCCTCCTCTTAAAAGCATCTTTACTGTTTGCCTCAACTACTCCCTGTGGTAGCGAGTTCCACATTCTCACCACTCTCTGGGTAAATAAGTTTCTTCTGAATTCCCAATTTGATTTATTGGTGACTATCTTATATTGATAGCCTCTACTTATGCTTTTCGTCACAATTGGAAACACTCTCTGTACCTACTCTATCAAAACCTTTCATAATTTTAAAGACTTCAATTAGGTCACCCCTCAGCCTTCTTTTTTCAAGCAAAAAGAGACCCAGCTTGCTCATCCTTTCCTGATAGGTATACACTCACATTTCTGGTATCATCCTTGTAAATCTTTTCTGCACCCTCTCCAGTGCCTCTATATCCTTATTATAATATGGCGACCAGAATTGTACACAGTACTCCAAGTGTGGTTCGATACAAGTTTAGCAAGGATGGGTGGATGTGCAAGAAATGTTGGTGTAAGGAATGATGTGTAGGAGCAGGCTTGGGAAGGCAGAGTGATGGGAATGTATTGACAGGCACTTCAGGATGAGGGTGAGTGTGGCATTGCACTCACCTTTCCTGACCTCATGAGATCATTACAGTGCTTCCTGTACTGTATCCAGGTCCTCCTCACCTCATCCCTGCTGCTGACCTCCTCAGCAATATCCAGCCAGGCTCCCTTTGTTGCTTGTGGAGGTCTACTTTTCCTGTCAGCAGGGAAGAGGACCTCCCTGCATGCTCTGACAGCCCCCACAAGAGTAGGCAACAAAGAATCTGAGAACTGGGGTGCAGCCCTCTGTCTTTGGGTATCCATGTTTCAAAAGTTTTATGGCTGGGTCCTTTCTTTGACAACTTCCACCCTCCTTTGAAAACCTTCAAGTGAGTTCAGTACAAGGCTGCTTTAAATATGGGCACTGGAAATGAATCATCGATGGTGTCATCAGATCCACACCATTTAATAGGGCTGGGAAACGCACATGACTCTTTCAATTGGGGCCATTACGTGAAAGTTGCTCTGAGCAGTGCGTTGCTGAAATCATCGCGTTTCGGACTCACTTCGTCACCTGCACGCACCTAACCTGATGCAAAGGTGAACATTCCAGCCTTTGTATGTAAAGTTAAAGAAAAATTAATTTACTCAAATGTTATAAACCATAGAGGTTTCTAGAAGGTTACAGTACAGAAGGAAGCCATTTGACCCATTATGTTTGTGCCAGCTCTCAAGAGCATACAAAACTAATCTCACTGTGCACTGTCTTCCCATAGTCCTGGATCAAACTTTGCTTCAAATTTGTACCTGTTCTTTGCTTAAAAGATGCAATAGTCTCTGTTCCATATACTCTCTGTGACAAAATGTTCCATGCCTCAACGACCCTCTCCATAAATAAATGTATTTTAACTTATCCCCTCATTTTCTTAGGGGAATTTTTATCCCAACCAGAAGAGATAGTCTTTCCCTCTTCACCCTACTAGAACTGTTCATAATTTGAAAAACCTCTTTAAATTGTTTCTTGGTCTTTTCAGCGCCAGTGAAAATATTCCCAGTATCTCGTCCATAACAATGGATTAGTAAAATATTTTTTTAAATTGTGAAAATATATACATATTTTGTGCTCATGATGTTCTGTTATATAGATTTTCTTTCAGTAAAATGTGTTAGAAATACATTCTGGCGATGCCGGAAAATCCTTTTTGTCTCCAACAATCAGGCAAAACAGTAAACAATCATCTCAAAAATCATGATTAAACTGTGTTTAAAGTTAACAGCAGCAGTGGGTTTTGCATTTGCTGAATCACCAAGGTTTGACATTGTGCAATGTAATTGTTTTAAAGAATTCCTTTCAAGTTTGACAGTCAAATACCAGATGGCAGCAACTGTCTTATACATGTAGATGCCTTCAAGAAACTTCCAAATTATTGCACAATTCTGACTTCATTTTGAGGACACATTAAAGTTCTTCGGGCATTTATCCTGCCGCTCCCAGTGAATGTTGGTATTTTTGAGCACTACGTTTGGTTACCAAGTGAAAAGTATTATTGAAACCAGGCCAGGCACACAACAATAGGTTTTATTTCTAAAGAGTGAATATTTGTTGAACAAACATAGATGCAGTTTCTAGTTGAGTGCTGTAACTGGGACCTAGTTACAGCCTGAAGACAGTACTGTATATGCTATTACCTGTGGGAACATGGTGCACATGAAACTGTAACTCCCTTTCTCACACAAAATCTGCTCATTGTTTTTCATTTCAGTATACCATCCTACTGAATAAGCAAGAATTCCAGAAGTACCTGTGCACAGAGATGCGTCAGTTTGTAAACAAATCTTGTAGTGAGTTGGACAACATGTCTCGTTATCTGTTCTACAATATTGACAAGTTAAGGATAGTGAAACAGGTAAGAAAAATATACAACCGATATTTTCCTAAAATGTCTTATTTACTTCAGGAATATTTAAGTTTTACTGTGCTGTTATCTCATCCTTTCCTCAAATATAAATTAACCATCTCTGCAAACCAACCCTCTAAACTAGTTTATCATGTATGAGACAGACAATTTCATTTCTGTGACCTTGACACAAAAAAGGTCCAACTAAGCAAGTGCAGGGTTCAGTTCATTAGCTCCAAGTACACCATTTTTAACATTTTTATACCAGACAATGATTGTCTGCGTGTATTTAGGTATGACAAGCTGCAAAGAGGTGTGAGCATTTTCAGTAACTTTAACAATTCCTTTTCCCTCCCCCATAATTTTTATTTTCTGTGGAATACTCATATGTTATAGATGATCACATTTATATGAAGAGTGTACATATTTGTCATTTTTGACAGTGTTGAGGTAACAAGGACAAAATATGCTGCACTTGGTGTGACCTCAAACCAATACAAAATAGTTTCCGAGAGTTGGTTCAATAGCATATCACTGAATATCTTCTACACTTAAATGATTGTAAGAAGGGTATAAGATCAGCTTCATCTTATGAAGTAGGATTTTTTTGTTGCATTTTTGGTGTGTGTGTGTGGGAGGGGGGGGGGGCGGGGGGCAGTGGGGGGAGGCAGTGAGGTGGAGGATGTGTTGATAGTCCATAACCTGCAAGGCCCTCAGTTGTATATTTTCAAATAATCTGTGTTACAGACGAAAATCCAGTTTAAACCAATCCAAACACCTTGATGTTGCTCTGAATGTTAACAACCTTGGATTATATCTTCATCTTTAAAAGCTGTCACTTTGTTAAAAGTTAAGCCCTACATAATTGTTTTCTGTAATGAGTAAATCAAAATCAGCCATAATGATATGACTGCTAAAGTATGCAATTAGTAGGAGCTCCTGAGGGTCACTGAAAAGTGTTTAATATTTAACAACCATTAATTGCCATGTTCAAGCTGTGTGCACTGTATCTTTGAAAGCGGATTCTCCATCGGCTAGTAATGGTATTTTTCAGCTTCCATCAGGGTTCAGTAATATTAGACACAGTGTTGATAGTTAATGCCTCTCATTTGAAAGTTGTTCCTATCTAGGAAGTTAATGTAAAAGTTGTTGGTCTGTGTTTCTGATTGTGTCCTTTTTCAAAGCAGGAGGCATGTTTTCAGGGTGCATTTATAATGCACATAACAATGAGACAGTGGATTGTCTTTGAATGTCACTTCTTAGGAAAAAAAGAAATACTTGCATTTATATAGCACCTCAGGACACCCCAAAGGGCTTTACAACCAATGAAGTACTTCTTGAAATGTAGAAAAGGGGCAAAAGCTACGAATGTGCATTTCTATACTCTAAATTGACTGTGAATGAGCCCAGCAGCAGAAAAGCTAGCATTGTATGGTTAGGAGAAGGAAAGGTGGGCAGACCACCTTTCTTCCATTAAAATATACCTCCTGCCTCCCATTGCCACAGTCCCCCTTCCTTCTTTCCCATCTTCTCTTCCACCAGCGTTAAAAAGGCAAGAGAAGAGGAAAATCAGCAAGGGTTCCAAGCTCCATCCCATCACCAATATTTATTTGCAGCAGGGCAAATCATCATCATATCATCATAGGCGGTCCCTCGAACGAGGATGACATGCTTCCACACCAAAAGGGATGAGTTCACAGATGTTTCAATGGAGGACCCGAAATTCTAGTCCTGAACTCCAGGAGTGGAAGATGCCTGTGCATGGATTTTTTTTAACATGTGGTGACCGTTGCACATCAGCCACTACATGGGCCTGACAGAGCTAAGCCTTTATCGAGTGGCAAGGGTAAACCAGGACGACTGGAGACCAGCTCTGCTGCACGGACATATCGCAGAGTGGGCTGGCCTGTGCTGCCCCTGGGCCCTCGGCTCTTCTGGGCCCCGCATCCTCATTTGCTGTACCTCCAGGGCAAATAGTGGGTAGACAATTGCTGTTGAGGTAAAGGAAAATAATTCTGACCCACAGGGATGCATTGATTACATTCTTTGCCCCATTTTCCTCTGAACATCGTTCTGTGATCACCTAAAAACCGACAGATTCCGAGAGAAAAATCTAGTCCCTTGACTCCTAATGATCACACCAGTACCATCTTGCACTCAAAGAAACTCTGTCACCCAGTGAAAGTTGCTACGGAGAAGGATGGAGTCGGTGGCTGGGGAACAGAGTTTGTGGAGGGGACCAAAGAGAATGGGATCGGTCTTTCGAATATTTAGCTTTAAGAAATTTCTGCTCATCCAGTACTGAATGTTGGACAAGCAGTGTGACAAATAAGAGGCAGTGGAGGGATCAAGAGAGGTGGTGGTAAGGTAGTGCTGGTTGCCGTCAGCGTACATGTGGAACCTGACGTATTTTCGGATGATGTCGTCGAAAGGCAGCATGTAAATAAGAAATAGGAGAAGGCCAAGGATAGATGCTTGGGGGACTTCAGAGGGAACAATGTGGGGGTGGGAAGAGAAGCCGTTGCAGGTGATTCTCTAGCTATGACTTGATAGTAAGAATGGAACCTGGCAAGAGCAGTCCCACTTAGCTCGATGACAGAAGAAAGGCGTTGGAGAAGGATGGTTTGGTAACTGTGTCAAGGGCTGCAGACAGGTCAAAAAGAATGAGGAGGGATCGTTTACCATGGTCACAGTCACATAGGATGTAATTTGTAATTTTGATAAGGGCCATTTCAGTACTGTGGCATGGGCAAAATCCGATTGGAGGGATTCAAACATAAAGTTGCAGAAAAGATGGGCACGGATTTGGGAGGCTCATTAATTCAAGGACTTTGGAGAAGAAAAGGAGGCTGGTGATGGAGCAATAGTTTACAAGGATGGAGGGGTCAAGGGTAGGTTTTTTGGGGTGAGGGGTGAAGACGACAGATTTGAAGGGGAGGCGGACATTACCTGAGGAGAAGTAACTGTTCATAATATCAACTAACATGGGAGCCAGGAAGGAAAGTTGGGTGGTCAGCAGTTTAGTGGAAATATGCTCGTGGTAGCTGTGCCATTGCGAACAATTAATCCGTTTTGATGCTGTCACCACAACTTCTCCTTAAACCCTTTAAATGATGAACGGTAGCTCTTTAAAAGCTGCTTCTTCGTGAATTGTTGCACTTTCCAGCCAATTGTGCTGCAGGTTAAGTTGTTTGGGCAAACTTCTCCTGTGCAAATGTCCTATTTAGAGATCAAGGAGGAACCCAATTACAAAATTTGTGTTGACCCCTGAGTTAGCGGTGCAGGAGCATAGACCAGCACAATCTTAATTTTGCTATTCTTACAAAATTGGGGCATAAATGTTCATCCATGAACATTGCCATAATACATTCTAACATAGTATCAAACAACCTACTAGTTCTGCTAAAATAGAGTCTATTTAATGAGGAAGTCTAAAAGCTATTGTTTTTAAATTACTGTGGTCATAATTAACCACTCTGTGGTTATAACAATTTTGTTACAGCTGTACAATAATTACTTTTAAACAAACATGAATAACTTAAGCACATTTCACTGTGATTGTTTAAAACATAGACTTCCTCTGGCAGATGGGAGTGCAATGAATATATAACTTATTACAGTCATACCACTGCAAACATCCATGTTGAAATATAAATTATGAAATCATGAAAATCCTTTCGGGTGTTACTGAGCATGTGCCAGAGGGATTTGGGGAATATTAAAATTATTATTTTTTTACATTTCACTAAGTACTGAGGCCAAGTGGATGCTAGTTACATTCCCTTTGTACATTAAGTCTTGTCAACTCCTTTGAATGGTTTGATTTCCAACAGAACGCCAAGAAATTGTTTTATTTTGATTTTCTGGATCAAATCAGATGCATTTTACTGGAATGTGATATTATGTTAAATAGGCGAGAACGTTAGCCACAGTTGAAACACGTTAATCCCAATATTCTTAACATAAGTTAAAAATGAGAAAGTTAGAATATAAGAAAGGTTAAGGATGAGAACAGCATTAGGCCCACTGAAAGCTCTTCCCTCTAGTGTCCCAACTCTTCCATCTTGATGTACCAGTGAATTAGGTTCAATGGGTTAATTGTTTTTTTATTCTTCAAAAGGGGTAGTAGAGTTGTGGAATAAGTTAGAGGAAGCCATAAAATTAGACAGTATAAATGAGTTCAGTGGGCAGTTCATTGAGTGTCTAGAGAAGGCAGGATTGAGGGAGAAGGTGAGTTCATCAGTGAAAAGAAATGGACTTATTGGGTCTAATAATCATTCCCAGTTCTTAAACATTCCCTTGTTACTCTCATTACAAAATCTAGAAGGTGGGATGAAAAGTGGAGAGAAAAGATTTTATTTGCAACTATAGAAAGAACAGTCTGTGTTTATATGAAGAATTATTATAAATGGTTGAATCAATGGATTCAGAGAGAGTCACAAAGCAAAAGAGCACAGTCTATAGAGCCAATTTCAACTCATGATGAGAATGGAAGGCAATCCCACGTGGGAGTACTGGCCCGAGAACCGCCAGATTTTAAATGCCGGGCCTCATTTCAATCTCGCCCATTTCACCTAGTTGATTCCAGCGGAAAGCACCAGCTGACTGGTGAGTTTTGATAGTGAGTAGGGAAAGACTATTCTGGTTGGGGGGTCAGTCACAAGGGATCATCAATTTAAAATTATAATTGAGAGTGAGGAGAGAGGTTAGGATAGAGGATTGTTGCAGCATGAAATGCTTTGTCATAGGGAATAGTTGAGGCACAGACTATTTCTTCTTTTAAGGGAAAATTGGATAAATATTTGAAGCAGAGAAAGATACAAGGCTATTGACAGAAAGCTGAGCTTAGTTGCTTTTGCTCCAACAGAAAGTTTGGCACAGCCACAATGGATCCAAAGGCCTCCTGCTGTGCTGCAAATGTATATGGGTCGAAGAGAACCATAATGCATTGCATAGGATGAAATCAAGTAAACATCATGGGCTCGAATTTGATCAAAGGCAAGTTCTGCCCATTTACCGTCCAAAAAAACACTAAGATCCTGACGGTATTTTGGGCGGAAGTTTGGTGAAAAAAAGAAGGAAAAAAGCACCCGGCAGAAAAAATGGGCGTTACACGGCGATTCTGGGTGGTAGGTGGGATTCTGGGCGGCAAATACAATCCTGGAGAAAATTACACCGAGGCTGGAGTCGGGCCCAGGGAGGGGGGAACATGCACACAAAAAAATGTTCAAAAAATAAAAAACAAAACATCACAAAACCTTCAGAGGACCCTTTCAAACAAAATCACTGCCAAGAAATTAAAGAAAAAAATCTCACTAACCTTTTCTTGCAGGTCTTCATACCTACCGTCCAGGTAAGACTTGCTTCCATGTGGCGGTCTTCTCGCCTGCAAGAGCGGAGGACCGCGCGGATGAATCTCGGGCGGGAGCGGGCGGGAGGACTTTTTCGGTGTTGCACGCCGGCGGCGCACGCCAGCAGACACTCCCCATGCGGTCCTTTCAAACCGCCGGCGTGAGGGCCTCACCAATCTCATACGGAGGGGAGAGCACTGAGAAAACACGGTGGCAGCCGGCGGTAGGGTCATCAATTTCGAGCCCTATGTCTTCAAACTACATAACTCTACATCAGTTCAACGAATGCTGGGCCAAACAATACAGTATTTGCTTTCACAAACCATTTGTTCTTGAAGTTTGTTATTGTCTGTGGGAACAACATTTGGAAGCAAAAGCACTTCTTTTCCAAATTAATGTTCTGTCCTCCATCCATGTTGCGAAAGGGGACATGTGAATTATCTCCATGGGAACCAAACCGATAAAATATAATACAAAAAATAATACATTTGTTGGGGTAGGAATTGGTTAAAAATTTGAGTAGCACATTGACGTTCACTAACAACTGTATTTTGAGGGTGCACTTTAAAGGATATGCTTTGCAAAGCTGGAATTTTCTGAGGTCAGGTAAGAGGATAATTAGAGGAGAAATGGTGGATGAAAGCACAAGGTTGAATGTTTGATAATGAAACTAATGAGCAGATTAATGAAAACACAGACACAATTTGGCATCACAGGTGATTGATGTAGTTAGATCATTTGAAACTGAAGGCATTATATACTTGCCAATTACACTGCTAAATGATCTAAATGATGGCACACTTATGACTCAGAAGCACTGTTCCACACAATAATTGACCAGGACATTGTCTTATTCTGTGTGAAATGCAGATTAAGTTTAACAGAAGGCAGACTCTGCTGATGAGACTGATGTTATACCTGAAGCTCTTCAATTGTACACAAATGCTACTTTAGACAGTGAGCAAGCATTTATTTTAAGAAGATCAAGGCAATGAAATGTGAAATCAATTAAAACTGCTGCAACTAAATGACTTAATAATTAGTGTGGTGAAATTATGAAGGTAAAGCTAAGTCTGAAAAATCTCTTTGATTATTTCACAAATGACAGTCAATGAAAATGGACCATAATTCAAACAAAATATAACAATGCAAACCGTGAACCATACGAGCTATACGTCTGATTGACCCTGTTGCCCAAGCATATTACACTAAAGTTGAAATATAATGTGTAAGACAGCATTTTACAGCTACATTCATTGTGAAGCACAGTAGAACATTCAGTAGTGGATTTTGTACATTAAATTAATATATATTTGAATGGCCTTGTAGTATTTCCTATTGGCTGAAAGTGATGCGTTTTAGTATTCTATCGTTTATATTGCATGCTATCTTTTAAGTTTATGAGCCAAAATTAACTGCTTTTCATTATCAGTTTGCTGTGGTTTATATTCATATAATATAGTTGCAACTGGTAAATTAATTAATGTATGGGGTACTGAATGCTGTGAACTATAGCATGGGTACTATTCCCCATAACTTACTGGGACTGGCACATATACATTCATGACAGTGCTGGAAATACTCACTATTCAGCATATTAACAATGAACACGTTAATTTCCATTGAAGCATTCTTTCTCGGTTTGCTGTTGTTTTTACACCAGTGTCTGTGTTAGTGTTACAGTGTAACCTTGTAAATTGTCTTGATGTAAAACCTTCAGAAGAGTTGTTAAACTGAGATTTGTTCAATCTATGACAGTGATGATAAAGAATCCACAGCACTAATCATACTAAAAAAAACACAATTTTATAGTCAATATTCGAAAAGAAGAACCTTCTCCGTACTCAGCTTCACCTAGGAACTCTATGTAAATAAGATGCAGAATCTTCTTGGGCTTCAAGTTAAATATATCTTGATAACTAAATATTAATAATAATCCTCAAGTTGATATGATAATAAGGGTGTATTCTTGAGGGTTAGTAAAACCGCTCACTGTTTTCTTTGACTCACTCTGTTATTTTGTCTTTTTCATGTAACACTTTAAGGTCTTTAATCAATGGCACAGCAGTGGATTGTTTGACTATCTATTGACGACGTTTGACCAAATGTCAGCAGCTCTAATGAGACTTTCAACAAACAACCAGGACACAGCTTCTTCAGCACAACAGATTCTTTATCTGCTCAGGGATTTGATTTACCTCACTGTGCAGCCTATAAGCAATACATCGTCCGAGGAGTGAGTCACATGGTTTATTACTTTTGTACAACATGCGGGTCTGTTGGCAAGAATGTGATTATTTTCCCTTGTGGTGTAGAAGGGTTGATTGATCTAGGAGGTTGGAGCAGGGTAAAGGAGTCGGTATCTGATCCCTTTTCGTATTGAGGTGATAATGTATCTGTTTTTCCAAGAGTAGAGTTGGAGAATGTATGTGGCCTGTTGGTGTTAGGGAATTCATGCATCAAACACTGGAATTGGACTTTGAAGTTGAATCCTGAAGATTAGAATTTTGCATCTTCACTATCAACATGTTACTCTGTGGAGTGGTCAGATTTGGATTCTCATCTATCTTTTGCTTAAACCAAAGTTGGAAGTGAAGTCTAACCAGGATACTTTTGACCAACTGGAAGCATCTAGTTACAGAGCAGCACTTTCTAAGGGCTGGAAACAGGATGCCAGGGAATGGTTCATTGTGTAGGAAGGCTGGATTGTCCGGTCCTTTGCACTCCATGTTTCGCCCCAGAGCGGCGTGAAAGACGATGGTGAGGTCTCCTGTGCTCCGTCGCAATCCTCTGGTCGGGTTTTGCGGCGACGCTGAGCAGGACTGCCGGGTGTGCCATGCCCCTGGTTGCAACACTGGCAAAAGTTTTGACTCTTGCACGATCCATCCGCCCAGAAGTGCGCCCGCAATGACTGCCTGGGAAATCAGAGTGGTCCAGATGGTGCAGAGGAAGGTAATGGACTGCAAAATAAAGTGCGAGTGTTTTTTGTTTTAAATTTTTGTCTGATTTGTGTTGTGGTGGCGTGGGCAATGTTTTAGGAATGTTTTGCTGTTTTTTTTTTTTTAAAAAGAGAGAAGCACCACAATTGGTCTCAGTGACCATTGGCTAGGTTTTCCTTGATTGCTAACCAGGGTTGCATGCTGGAGGTTGGCTTGAATGAACATAGGAAAAAGATGGGTTGAGGACTTGGTTTTGATGTTTCCACAGGTGAAAATCCTACCAGCACACACTTATTCAGTCTCGCACATTAAGAATAGCCAAGTTACTGGAGAGCAGGTGCTGTCCTTGGAACTGTATATTAGCATGATTTCAGGAGCAGAGGAAGAGGAGAAAATCAGAGGGGAGATTTGGGGAAGAATGGGCCCTGAGGCTGGGATTTGTAGCAGAGAGGGGGGAGCAAAGAGGAGGCACGGGAAGTGTGGCAGTGGCACCTAGAAGGAAATGGGGAGACTGCGAGGCCTGAGGCTGACAGCGTGGGTGGGGGAAGGCAGTGTGCCTGGGAAAGAGAGTGTGTGGAGAGTGAAGCTGAGTGGGACAGCAGCAAAAGTGGAGCTGTTAGCATGAGGGCTGAACAGGGAAGCGCTGATGTCTCAGCAGGGAGGTAACAAGACTTTAGTGCAAACATTCGAGGGAGACTCTACTGTCAAAGTGGTAACATGCCCTGGTGAATGAAATATAGGATCAAGGATGGAGCAGTTGGAAGATTTGAGAGTTGGAGCAGGTTTCTTGTCAATTGAAGCAGACAAATTCTAATTGGGCGAATCCAGAAGCAGCAATATTGTGTGGTAGAATTGTTATGGGGCTGAAGCCAGAACTTTCATGGAGTCCAGACTTTTATAGCAGTTATAAATTTCCTTTTGTAGCTACAATTATAATTGGTAGCACCTGCCCCCTTCCCATTGTGTGGGGCTTTCTGACATTTCTTAGCTGATTAATGGTTAGGACTGATAATTAAACACTTAGTACCAATTATTCACTGCACACATTCACTACACTGCGCACTCCTCAGACATTACATTGACAAGGATTATTTATTTTTAAATAAATGGATACTTTATGTTCTCCTCTCAACACTCGCTGAATCCATATTTAATTTGTGCAATAGACAGTGTAAAATATGTTTTCACTAAAGGTATTGGTGAGGCCACACCTGGAATACTGCATGCAGTTTTGGTTTCCATATTTATAAAAGGATATACTTGCTTTGGAGGCAGTTCAGAGAAGGTTCACTCGGTTGATTCTGGGGATGAGGGGGGTTGACTTATGAGGAAAGGTTGAGTAGGTTGGGCCTCTACTCATTGGAATTCAGAAGAATGAGAGGTGATCTTATCGAAACGTATAAGATTATGAGGAGTCCTGACAAGGTGGATGCAGAGAGGATGTTTCCACTGATAGGGGAGACTAGAACTAGAGGCATGATCTTAGAATAAGGGGCCGCCCATTTAAAACAGAGATGAGGAGGAATTTCTTCTCTCAGAGGGTTGTAAATCTGTGAAATTTGCTGCCTGTAGAGAGCTGTGGAAGCTGGGACATTGAATAAATTTAAGATAGAAATAGACAGTTTCTTGAGCGATAAGGGGTTATGGGAAGCGGGTGGGGAAGTGGAGCTGAGTCCATGATCAGATCAGCCATGATCTCATTAAATGGCGGAGCAGGCTTGAGGGGCCGTATGGCCTACTCCTGTTCCTATTTCTTATGTTCTTATGTTCTTCACCAATGTAAAATGTAGCACATAAATTGTACAGCTGCACCCACGGTTGATGATGTGTGTCCCATGTGAGAAGAGTTTAATACTATGTTTATATTTGCAGAACACAAAAGTACCTGGAAAAGATTCAGGGAAATCTGCAGTCTTTGCCACAGTGGCCTCAGATCGAGAAAACACTCGCGACATGCAAGTCACTCAGGAACGTCATTTATCAGACAATGGATTCTGTGAGAGGTAGGAGGATTTATGTCATTCTGAGACATGAAACAGGTGGCTTTCATGAATACTTCTGGAATTGCAATTGGCTGCTGACAAAACGAATCAGACATCACATCATTATATAGAATACAATGGGAAGCAGTGAGCACTTATAAAACCAGCAATTTAATGGACAGGTTCAAATGATGTCACAACCAGCGAGATTGTTTTACAACTAGCATCAGAATCCTGAGATTAGATTATAACTTTGAATTATACTCTTCTGTTTGCTATTAGTACTTGTGTACACGTCATAGTTAAGTTCATGCAACAGACTCTCAAATTGATGGAATTCTATGCCTGAACTGCCTATCTTTGAGATATTAGCTCGCAGACAATGACACTAAATCTCCTTCCCATGTTACAGTTGCTGAGATATCAGGAGTAGTTTTATTATTGTGGTAATCTAATACTACTACTGAAATGTCTATTTAATAAAACTAAATCAAAACCTGCTAATGCAGCAGGATGGAACGTCTGCCTGTCACTTTGATTCTGCAATGACCCGATTCTAAATCCAGGGGATGGGGGTCAATATGGGCGGGTGGTTGCACCAGTAGTGGTACAACATGGAGCCCCCCATGTAGGGGAGTGGGCAGCATTTCAGAGCTGCTCTGAGAGGGACATCTGCAAGCTGGTTGACATGAAGGGGAAAGGATCATATTGGAGGCTCCGTTGCTGGTAGTCTTCGAGGACAAAATTGCCCACCGCTGGAAATGAGGAGCACCTACCGTTTTTGATATCTTCTGGCCGCTCCATGCATTGGGGCAGCATCACCGTCGAAATTCAACACTTCGGGGATTTCTTTTGAGCTGGGCAGAAGTGGCCTCATCATGGGGGAAGAGATGGAAGGGGGACGGAGTGGGCGTTAATGGTGGGGTGGAAGTGGGGGCGGGGCAGAGTAGCTGAGGATTTCAGTCATCAGCGCTGCGCTGATGATGTAATCGCGCTGGCGCGTTACAACGTCCCTCCCCTTCAGTTAAAGGGAGAGCCATTGGAAACTCTGCAGCCACTTTAGTGGCAAACACTGGGCCACTAGGGAGAGTTTCGACCGGGCCAGTGGCAATAATTGTCAGACCGACCTGGCAATCAGCCGACAAAAAAAAATCTGGCGGCTGCAGCAGTACACCCTCTCCTTTAAGGCCGCCATGCCACAGAGACTGTACCAACAGCAAATGCTCCCGCGGGGCAATACTGGGAAAGGGGAAATGACCCGAGGGGCAATTTCGCGAGGGGGTCCCTGCCAGTTGGCAAGGGGTCGATGTGTGCATGCCGTAGTGGAAAAATGGGTGGAGTGGTCCTGGGCATCGCTCCAAATCTCATGAAGGGCAATTTCCAAAATGGCGGCCCCTCTGCGGAGAGTCTACGGCCATTCCACGCCGCCCCGTTGGCCACCACTTTCAGGCGGCCAGAGGGCCTTATTGGAAGGGGCAGTTTTGGCCCCTTAGAATCCAATTGCAATCAATATCTCTGGGATTGATTGACGTTCGATTTCTTTCTAATGCCACTCATTTGCATCCCAGAATAGCATCTGCTTTCTGTAGGTATATATACCACTGGGCCTTACAATGGCAAATCTGGCAGAATTACCAGGGGACCATGGAACATAACAAAATCCCCTCCGCCCCACCTCCCCTCTGCCCAGCAAATACCTTTGAAATTGAAGTTGGGACCTGCTGAGAGGATGGGCAGAAGAAGCCAGCAGTCTCCTTTCCATCAGAATCTCTTTTTTTTTTATTCGTTCCTGGGATGTGGGCATCGCCAGCAAGTCCAACATTTACTGGCCGTCCCTAATTGCCCGCGAGAAGCTGATGGTGAGCTACCTTCTTGAACAGCTGCAGTCTGCGGGGTGAATGTACCCCCATAGTGTTTTTAGGGAGCGAGTTCCAGCATTTTGACCCAGTGACAATGAAGGAACGGTGATATATTTCCAAGTAAGGATGGTGTGTGGCTTGGAGGTGAACTTGTTGGTGATGGTGTTCCCATGCGCCTGCTACCCTTATTTTTCTAGGTGATAGAGGTCGCAGATTTGAGAGGTGCTGTCGAAGAAGCCTTGGCAAGTTGTAGCAGTGCATTTTGTAGATGGTACACACTGCAGCAACTTGCTTTACTTTTTTAAAAATAGCTCACAGAAGGAAGACCTGAATCCCTCACAAACAATACAATTCTAGTTAGCGAAAAGCTGCATTCCAGTCTTTATCGGGCTTCATTTTCATGGTTTATGACATCATCTGAGATTGTTTTGTCCCATGCTGTCCCAGTTAACCAATATTGGCGATGTAACTTATTCCAAGGTATTTAGTATAATATGAGATTGTTTTAAATGTGTTAGGTAGCAAGTTAGTTTAAATATATTTCAGTTTATTCTTAATGAACAAGATATATGATTAGCATGTTAGTATCCAGTAATGATTCTAATGTAAATTCATTGATTCTAGGCAGATTCTGCAATTTATCTTTATGACTAAATAGATTCTGTTTTGCTCAGAATCTTTGTGCCTTTGGAAATCCAGAAGATGGCAGTATGTCAGTGATGGTTCAGATGGTGTACAGCATAAAAATTCATGGTTAATCATATGGCTACTTTTTTATTTTAATGATATTTTGTGGAACACAGCTCCATGATTTTTATAGCTTAGCATCATAAATTGAAACTCAGTTCTTACTTAGCTTCCAGAAATGAATTCAAGATGTGATAATATTATTAGATTTGACATCTTATTAGCACATCCTAATAAAAAGAACCTAAAGGAATTGGATGGTGCCGTGGGCTAGACATTGACCTTTCACCTCTGGGACCTGTTTAAGTATCTGCTGGCTGTGAGGGTCCTAAGTTAAATGAGTTTGGGGATAATCAATCCAGTGCACAAAGCTACTCTGAATTCAGCACCAATTAGTACTGTCACTCAGAAGGATGGTTGGTGTGAGAAATATGAAAAGATACCACACTGGTTCAGTCGGGGTGGCCTTGTGAGGTTACGGATGAGGTGCATTGTTGGAACAGAGTAGGAGGGAGCTTTACCCTACAGCTAGTGTGCGATACCTGACCTGAGTCTGCTTGATGCTGATGCTGGGCACCATTCCCCGGTCTAGTATTCTTTACTTTGACGAGCACACAAAAAAGAAAGAAAAAATGTCGCATTGACCTCTGTCTTTTGTATTCCAGCTGACCTCCTTGTGCATATTCACACAACATGTTTGCAGATGCAGAGTTATTTTTTGTTGATAATTTTAGAGTTAAACTGCTTTATGATCCACAGCGGCTTTGTATATTCAGGGTGTTAGCAGCCATGATTTTTGGTTACTGCTTTTACCCAGCTCCTTTCTCCTGGTAAAAATGGCCTTTGCAGTTTCATTAGCGAGACAGCAAAAATCATGAAAGTGCAGAGCTGCTTTTGAAAGAGGACCTGTATTAGAGATGACATGCAATCCTTTTCTATGAAATTAGCAATCTCAACAATAATATCGTCGGCTTTTGTATAATGAATCCAATGTGCTACTGAACTTGACAAATATAAAAGGTAATAAGGGATTGTAAATATTTTAGTTGAATATAAAATCAACTCAGCAGCCTTCTATAAAATAAATCTTTCTCTGGACTTTGCTCATAAAACACGAAGGGTAACTTAACAACTTGACAAAAGCTAAAAGCAATTTTCCCTTTAAGACAAGAAATATTTAAGATAATATTTTTTAGAATGTAACAGCTCACTGCAAATGAATTATAAATTTGTAATTTGAAAGATTGCTAAGATAAGAGATTTTAGCATACAAGTAAAGGTTAATTTGATGCAGATTAACTATATTAGGCCTCATATAACGAATGGTTAAACTATCATATTGTTTGGTTCAGAGTCAAAAAAGCTTATAATAGAGTAGTTGGGAATTAGCCTTCCTAGATAATAAAATACTTTATATCTTTACATGCTCAGTTTTATTTCTAACCTTGGCATCTTTACACAAACAGGGGAATGTTAACCCCCAAATATGGGTGGGTTGGGGGCGGTGGGGTGGTAAAAGTTTAACAATTCTCAAACATGACTCCAACCTACCTTCAACCCATCCACTTTTGGTTTACCCCCACCTCCACTCGTGCCCATCCCTCACCGCAATGTCTATTCGCCCCAACCCCCTCACCTCCCCCGTGATGTCCAACCCACTCCCACCTCCCCGGGTGGGCGACCAATCCGCTCTCCATTTTAACTGGGTTTTTATTTTTAACACATGGAGGCCGGGATTCCTGGACCGCGGGAATCCTGGCAGGTAAAATGAGATGAGAAGGGCTGAATCTATGAGGTAAGTGCCTTGATTGCACTGCTTGTGGGCCAGGAGATGCAGGAGTGTTTTACCTAGGCCGAATAGACTTTCCTCCACGCAATCGACCCCCGCTATCAGCCAATCCCCAACTCCTCGCGATGGCCGATTTCCCCCCCCCCCATGTTGTCCAATCCCTCCTCACCCGCGCAATCTCCGACCCCACGTCATGTCTGATTCGCTCCCTACTCCCCGCAATGTCCGATTTTCCCCCCAACTCCACTCGCGCCCATCCCTCCCGCAATGTCCTATTCGCTCCACTTCCCTCACCTCCCCTATGGTGTCCAACCCACTCCTACCTCCCCACAATGTCTGATTTCTCCCCATCCCACGACAACCTGGCTGGCTGGCGGGCAGGAACGCCCCAACTCTCTTCCTGGTCCCAAGTAAATATTGGGGCCAAAGTGATGGAAGTTGGGATGGTTCAGGCAATGATCTTCTCTGCAATGTTTGCGCTATTCAGTGCTTTTGATTTTTCTCTGTGGTCAAAGGCTCGATATTGGAAGGCACTTTATCAACTAACCAGGGCAGGAACTGATCTAAAACGTACTGGGCCAGATTTTGCTATAGCAGGGCATCTAACAGTGTCCTTCACCTCAAAAAAATGTTGCCCACAAAGTTGCTGAATGTGCGAGCTGGTAACGGTGCAACGAGGGGAGCAGGGCATCTGGGTTCTGAGTGAACAGGGCAAGCAACAGGGTATCTCCTTAACAAATGAGATGTAAGGATTGGGAAATAAACAGCAGAAGGACTGAGAAGGGGGATGAATTAAAGAGGGTGAATTCAATGTCAAATCAGGTAAAGAGAGGGAACAAAAGATTGGATTAAGAGAGTGAGAAAAAAGTGACAGAAAGGAAAATATGAATTTTTAAAAAATCTCCCTGAAAAATTCATAACCTGATGAAACGAGACTCCACACTTGCGATAGTTAATTTTTAGTGTCAGAGAGGCCCAGAGAGGCAGTTATTAACACTTATCATTTTGTTAAAAGGGTACTTGCGTTTGTAATTACTAGCCGTAAATATCTACCATGCAAATACAGTAACTTTATGACATTCAATGCATGCCAATGTGAGACAGAGGGATGACGCAACTCGGACAGCAGCCTTTGGATATTCTCATTTAACTGCGCATCTGCCCTTCGCCTGATGTTGCTGTACCATTAGTGCATAAGTAACGATGATGCCATTAGCCTCACCATTGTTCTGACAGCAAAATCTGGCCCACTAAAATCATGACTGGCAAATGCATGAGTTGTCTGGATCCTGTATTGGAGTGTTTAAATCTGACACTGGTTCACAGGTTAAAATGATGGTAGTTCTTATCAGTAAGAGATCTATCTCTTTAGTGACTGGAAATCAGTCAATATTAATGGCAGCCAATCATACAACTGAGCATGTGACTGGTTGTAAAGCATGTCTTCTTAGTATGCTGCCGTACTGTTCCTTGGTAATGCTTTTCCATTAGAACATAGAGAGAGGATCAATTACATTGAGTGGAGATTTACCAGAAGTAGGATACGGTAGCAGAGGTTATGTTGCTGACCAGTAATCCAGAGGCCTGGACTAATAATCCGGAGAGGTGATTTCAAATCCCACCATGGTAGTTTGTGAATTTGAATTCAATTAATTAAATATATCTGGAATTAAAACGCTAGTATCAGTAATGGTGACCATGAAGCTATCAGATTGTCGTAAAAACCCAACCGGTTTACTAATGTCCTTTTAGAGAAGGAAACCTGCCTTCCTTCGACCGTCTGGTTCCAGACCCACACCAATGTGGTTGAGTCTTAAATGCCCTCTGAAATGGCCTAGTTGTATTAAACTGCTACAAGAAGGTATAAGAAGAATAAAGCCAGACAGATCACCCGACATCAACCTAGACATTGGATTCACATACAACAAAGACAGTCAACCCTGAAAAGTCCTCCTCACTAACATTTGGGGACTTGTGCCAAAATTGGGAGAGCTGTCACACAGACTAGTCAAGCAACAGCCTGACATAGTCATACTCACAGAATCATATATTTCAGCCAATGTCCCAGACTCCTCCATCACCAACCCTGGTTATGTTGTGACCCACTAGCAGGTGGCGACAGAGTGGTATGCAGTTGGGAGGGAGTGGTCCTGGAAGTCCTCAACGTTGACTCCAGACCCCATGAAGTCCCATGGCATCAGGTCACACATGGGCAATGAAACCTCCTGCTGATTACCACCTACTGCCCTCCCTCAGCTGATGACTCAGTGGAAGAAGCACTGAGAGTAGCAAGGGCACAGAACGTATTCTGGTTGGGAGACTTCAATGTCCATCATCAAGAGTGGCTCAGTAGCACCACTACTGACAAGCTGGTTGAGTCCTGTAGGACTGTAATGTCTGTGAGCTTGTAATGTTTGGAGCTCCACACTGTGGATGCGGATGTATTGTGTACTGCAGCTACAGAGTTAATAATTAAACAGAAGCACCAGGTTCCGGAGACTTCTGAGAGCTGCCTGCCATGTTAGAAAGCTGTGTGTGCTTGTGCTCTATGAATATATCACAGACATAGCTGGCAGACTGGGCCTGCGGCAGGTGGTGAGAGAACCAACATGGGGGAAATACCTATTTGGTCGGAGTGACCACAACACAGTCCTTGTGGAGATGAAGTCCTATCTTCACACTGGGGACACTCTCCATCGTGTTGTGTGGCACTATCACCGTGCTAAATAGGATAGATTCAGAACAGGTCTAGCAGCTCAAAACTGGGCATCCATGAGGTGCTGTGAGGCATCAGCAGCAGAAGAATTGTATTCCACCCCAATCTATAACCTCATGGCATGGCATATCCCTCACTCTACCATGACCATCAAGCCAAGGGACCAAGCCTGGTTCAATGAAGAGAACAGAAGAGCATGCCAGGAGCAGCACCAGGCAAACCTAAAAATGAGGTGTCAACCTGCTGAAGCTACAACACAGGACTACAACCTCTTCTTAGGCAGTCCTTCGGAGTCGAGGATGACTTGCTTCCACACTAAAAAAGAGTTCTTAGGTGACTGAAGAATTCAGTGGGGGACCTACAGTCTCTGTCACAGGTGGGGCAGACGGTGGTTGGAGGAACGGGTGGGTGGGGGGCCTGGGTTGCCATGTGCTCCTTCCGCTGTCGACGCTTGGCTTTAGCTTGTTCTCGGTGAAGAGGCTCGAAGTGTTCAATGTCTTCCTGGATGCTTTTGCTCCACTTTGGGCGGTCTTGGGCCAGGGATTCCCAGGTATCGATGGGGATGTTGCACTTTTTCAAGGCGGCTTTGAGGGTGTCTTTGAAGCGTTTCCTCTGCCCACCTGGGGCTCTCTTGCCATGTTGGAGCTCCGAGTAGAGCACTTGTTTTGGGAGTCTCGTGTCAGGCATGCAGACGATGTGGCCTGTCTAGTGGAGCTGATCGAGTGTGGTCAGTGCTTCGATGCTGGGGATGTTGGCCTGAGTGAAAACACTTACGTTGGTGCACCTATCCTGCCAATGGATTTGCAGGATCTTGTGGAGGCAAAGTACTTCTCCAGTGTTTTGAGCTGCCTGTTGTATATAGTCCATGTTTCTGAGCCATATAGGAGTGCGGGTTTCACTACTGCTCCATCAAGCATGAGCTTGGTACTGGGTTTGAGGTCCTGGTTTTCAAACACTCTCTTCCTCATGCAGCTGAAGGCACACTGAAGGCAGTGTTGGACTTCGTCGTTGATGTCTGCCCTTGTTGACAGTAGGCTCCGGAGATGTGGAAAATGGTCCACGTTGTCCAAGGCATCATCGTGCATTTTGATAACCAGGGGGCAGTGCTGTGTAGCGGGGGCAGGTTGGTAGAGGACCTGTGTCTTACGGATGTATAGTGTAAGGCCCATTCTCTCGCATGCCTCGGTGAAGGTGTTGACAATGGCTTGGAGTTCGGTCTCCGAGTGTGCGCAAACGCAAGCGTCGTCTGTGTACTGTAATTCGATGACAGAGAATGGGACAACCTTGGATCTGGACTGGAGGCGGCACAGGTTGAACAGATTCCCATTTGTCCTGTAATTTAGCACCACTCCAGTGGGGAGCTCGCTGAGGGTGAGATGGAGCATTGCAGCAAAGAAGATCGAGAAGAGTGTTGGTGCGATGACAAACATAGAAACATAGAAAATAGGTGCAGGAGTAGACCATTCGGTCCTTCGAGCTTGCACCACCATTCAATATGATCATGGGTGATCATTCACCTCAATACCCCTTTCCTGCTTTCTCTCCATACCCCTTGATCCCTTTAGCCATAAGGGCATATCTAACTCCCTCTTGAATATATCCAATGAACTGGCATCAACAACTCTCTGTGGTAGGGAATTCCACAGGTTAACAACTCTCTGAGTGAAGAAGTTTCTCCTCATCTCAGTCCTAAATGGCTTACCCCTTATCCTTAGACTGTGTCCCCTGGTTCTGGACTTCCCCAACATTCTTCCTGCATCTAACCTGTCCAGTCCCATCTGAATTTTATATGTTTCTATGAGATCCCCTCTCATCCTTCTAAACTCCAGTGAATACAGGCCCAGTCGATCCAGTCTCTCCTCATATGTCAGTCCTGCCATCCCGGGAATCAGTCTGGTGAACCTTCGCTGCACTCCCTCAATAGCAAGAACGTCCTTCCTCAGATTAGGAGACCAAAACTCAACACAATGTTCCAGGTGAGGCCTCACTAAGGCCCTGTACAACTACAGTAAGATCTCCCTGCTCCTATACTCAAATCCCCTAGCTATGAAGGCCAACATACTATTTGCCTTCTTCACCACCTGTTGCAGCTGCATGCCAACTTTCAATGACTGATGAACCATGACACCCAGGCCTTGTTGCACCTCTCCTTTTCCTAATCTGCTGCCATTCAGATAATATTCTGCCTTTGTGTTTTTGCCCCAAAAATGGATATCCTCACATTTATCCACATTATACTGCATCTGCCATGTATTTGCCCACTCACCTAATCTGTCCAAGTCACCCTGCAGCCTCTTAGCGTCCTCCTCACAGCACACACCGCCAACCAGCTGAGTGTCATCCGCAAACTTGGAGATATTACACTCTATTCCTTCATCCAACTCGTTAATGTATATTGTAAAGAGCTGGGGTCCCAGCACTGAGCCCTGCGGCACCCCACTAGTAACTGCCTGCCATTCTGAAAAGGACCCGTTTATCCCGACTCTCTGCTTCCTGTCTGCCAACAGTTCTCTATCCACATCAGTACATTACCCCCAATACCATGCGCTTTGATTTTGTACACCAATCTCTTGTGCGGGACCTTGTCAAAAGCCTTTTGAAAGTCCAAATACATCACATCCACTGGTTCTCCCTTGTCCACTCGACTAGTTACATCCTCAAAAAATTCCAGAAGATTCGTCAAGCATGATTTCCCTTTCATAAATCCATGCTGAATCGGTCCGATCCTGTCACTGCTTTCCAAATGGGCTGCTATTTCATCCTTAATGATTGATTCCAACATTTTCTCCACTACTGATGTCAGGCTAACGGTCGATAATTACCCACTTTCTCTCTCGTTCCTTTTTTAAAAAGTGCCATTACATTAGCTACCCTCCAGTCCATAGGAACTGATCCAGAGTCGATAGATTGTTGGAAAATGATCACCAATGCATCCACTATTTCGAGGGCCACTTCCTTAAGTACTCTGGGATGCAGACTATCAGGACCCGGGGATTTATCGGCCTTGAATCCCATCAATTTCCCGAACACAATTTCCCACCTAATAAGGATATCTTTCAGTTCCTCATTCTCACGAGACCCACTGTCCCCTAGTACATTTGGAAGGTTATTTGTATCTGCCTTTGTGAAGACAGAACCGAAGTATTGGTTCAATTGGTCTGCAATTTCTTTGCCCATTATAATTTCACCTGAATCCGACTGCAAGGGACCTATGTTTGTTTTCACTAATCTTTTTCTCTTCACATATCTATAGAAGCTTTTGCTGTCAGTTTTTATGTTCCCTGCAAGTTTCCTCTCGTACTCTATTTTCCCCTGTTAATTAAACCCTTAGTCCTCCTCTGTTGAATTTGAAATTTCTCCCAGTCGTCCTCAGGTTTGTTGCTTTTTCTGGCCAATTTATATGCCTCTTCCTTGGTTTTAACACTATCCTTAATTTCCCTTGTTAGCCATGGTTGAGCCACCTTCCCAGTTTTATTTTTACTCCAGACAGGATGTACAATTGCTGAAATTCATCCATGTGATCTTTAAATGTTTGCCATTGCCTATCCACCGTCAACCCTTTAAGTATCCTCTGCCAGTCTATTCTAGCGAATTCACACCTCATACCATCAAAGTTACCTTTCCTTAAGTTCAGGACCCTAGTTTCCGAATTAACTTTGTAACTCTCCATCTTAATAAAGAATTCTACCATATTATGGTCACTTTTCCCCAAAGGGCTTCGCACAACAAGATTGCTAATTAGTCCCTTCTCATTACACATCACCCAGTCTAGGATCGCCAGCTACCTGGTTGGTTCCTCGACATATTGGTCTAGAAAACCATCCCTAATACACTCCAGGAAATCCTCCTCCACCGCATTGCCAGCAGTTTGGTTAGCCCAATCTATATGTAGATTAAAGTCGTCCATGATTACTGCTGTACCTTTATTGCACACATCGCTTATTTCTTGTTTGATGCTGTCTCCAACCTCACTACTACTATTTGGTGGTCTATACACAATTCCCACTAGCGTTTTCTGCCCTTTGCAATTCCGCAGCTCCACCCATACTGATTCCACATCATCCAGGCTAATGTCCTTCCTTACAGTTGTGTTGATTTCCTCTTTAGCCGGCAACGCCACCCCGCCTCCTTTTCCTTTCTGTTTATCCTTTCAAAATGCTGAATAATCTTGGATGTTGAGTTCCCAGCCTTGGTCATCTTGGGGCCATGTCTCCGTGATGCCAATCACATCGTATCCGTTAACTGCTATCTGCGCAGTTAATTCATCCACCTTATTCCAAATACTCCTCGCATTGAGGCACAGAGCATTCAGGCTTGTCTTTTTAACACACTTTGCCCCTTTTGAATCTTGCTGTAATGTGGCCCTTTTTGCTTTTTGCCTTAGGTTTCTCTGCCCTCCACTTACTATTCTCCTTTCTATCTTTTGCTTCTGTCCCCCTTCTATTTCGCTGTGTCTCCCTGCATAGGTTCCCATCCCCCTGCCATATTAGTTTAACTCCTCCCCAACAGTACTAGCAAACATTCCCCCAAGGACATTGGTTCTGATCCTGCCCAGGTGCAGACCGTCCGGTTTGTACTGGTCACACCTTCCCCAGAACCGGTTCCAATGTCCAGGAATTTGAATCCCTCCCTTCTGCACCACTGTTCAAACCACGTATTCATCTGAGCTATCCTGCGATTCCTACTCTGTCTAGCACGTGGCACTGGTAGCAATCCTGAGATAACTACTTTTGAGGTCCTACTTTTTAATTTAACTTCTAGCTCCCTAAATTCGTCTCGTAAGACCTCATCCTGTTTTTTACCTATATCGTTGGTATCTATATGCATCACGACAATTGGCTGTTCACCCTCCCTTTTCAGAATGTCCTGCACCCGCTCCGAGGCATCCTTGACCCTTGCCCCAGGGAGGAAACATAGCATCCTGGAGTCTCGGTTGCGGCCGCAGAAACGCCTACCTATTCCCCTTACAATTGAATCCCCTATCACTATCGCTCTCCCACTCTTTTTCCTGCCAGCCACGGTGCCATGAACTTGGCTGCTGCTGCTCTCCCCTGATGAGTCATCCCCCTCAACAGTACCCAAAGCGGTGTATCTGTTTTGCAGAGGGATGACCGCAGGGGACCCCTGCACTACCCTCCCTGCACTGCTCTTCCTGCTGGTCTTCCATCCCCTATTAGTGGGAAAGCGGGTTGTGTAGAGGACACAGAGAGGCTGCAAAGAGATTTAGATAGGTTAAGCGAATGGGCTAAGGTTTAGCAGATGGAATACAATGTCGGAAAGTGTGAGGTCATCCACCTTGGAAAAAAAACAGTAAAAGGGAATATTATTTGAATGGGGAGAAATTACAACATGCTGTGGTGCAGAGGAACCTGGGGGTCCTTTTGCATGAAACTCTTTTTGGAGTTCACCTGCAAAAACATAAAACATTAAACGGTGCCACCCAACCTGGGTGACACTCCAGACATTTACAAGGCCCTTTTTTTCCCCCCCTTTTTTTGTTTTTTTTTGTGTTTTTCTTTTTTTGTTTTTTTTTTGGGCACTAAAATCACAATTTTCCCCAGTGTCCCCTATAAAAGGGAAGGGGGACACTAAAAGCACCGGCAATTAAAACAAATTAAACTTAAAAACGTAAAATCAAATTAAAATTTGGTTGCCGGGCGTGATGATGCACTCCAGTCCCTCCGGTGCCCACCTCTCGCGGAAGGCCGCGAGCGTACCGGTGGACACCGCGTGCTCCATCTCCAAGGACACCCTGGACCGGATGTAAGAGCGGAAGAGAGGCAGGCAGTCAGGTTGAATGACCCCCTCAACCGCCCGCTGCCTGGACCGGCTGATGGGACCCTTGGCCGTGCCCAGGAGCAGTCCTACGAGGAGGCCTTCGGACCTACCCGCTCCCCTCCGCACAGGGTGCCCAAAGATCAGGAGAGTGGGACTGAAGTGCAGCCAGAATTTCAGGAGCAGCCCCTTCAAATAATGGAACAGGGGCTGCAACCTTGTGCACTCAATAAAAACATGGAACACGGACTCCTCCAGACCGCAGAAATTGCAGGCGGCCTGGGAGTCCGTGAACCGGCTTAAAAATTTGTTGCACGGCACTGCTCCGTGCACCACCCTCCAGGCCAAGTCCCCGATGAATAATGGGAGGACCCCTGCGTAGAGTGCCCTCCATCAGGGACCCCCGCCTCCTCCGGACGGCAAGATGGTATGCCATGGCGTGTCCGGACGGCCGGCGAGGATGGCAAAGTTGAGGGTGTGCAGGAGCAGCCCGTACAGGAAATCCCTCCGCGCGGAACTGAAAGGCACGGAGGGGATTTCCCCGAGGCGGCTCAAGTTGTGAGGCGCCGGCCCCCGAGGGAGGTTCCGGGGTTTGGCGCCGATGAGGAATTCCGTCCGGACGGGGGTCAGTTCGGACGGGATTCCTTTTGCATGAATCCCAAAAAGTTAGTTTGCAGGTGCAGCAGGTAATCAGGAAGGCGAATGGAATGTTGGCCTTCATTGTGAGAGGGATGGAGTACAAAAGCAGGGAGGTCCTGCTGCAACTGTATAGGGTATTGGTGAGGTCGCACCTGGAGTACTGCATGCAGTTTTGGTCACCTTACTTAAGGAAGGATATACTAGCTTTGGAGGGGGTACAGAGACGATTCACTAGGCTGATTCTGGAGATGAGAGGGTTACCTTATGATGATAGATTGAGTAGACTGGGTCTTTACTCGTTGGAGTTCAGAAGGATGAGGGGTGATCTTATAGAAACATTTAAAATAATGAAAGGGATAGACAAAATAGAGGCGGAGAGGTTGTTTCCACTGGTCGGGGAGACTAGAACTCGGGGGCACAACCTCAAAATACGGGGGAGCCAATTTAAAACCGAGTTGAGAAGGAATTTCTTCTCCCAGAGGGTTGTGAATCTGTGGAATTCTCTGCCCAAGGAAGCAGTTGAGGCTAGCTCATTGAATGTATTCAAATCACAGATAGATAGATTTTTAACCAATAAGGGAATTAAGGGTTACAGGGAGCGGGCGGGTAAGTGGAACTGAGTCCACGGCCAGATCAGCCATGATCTTGTTGAATGGCGGAGCAGGCTGGAGGGGCTAGATGGCCTACTCCTGTTCCTAATTCTTATGTTATTATGTTCTATCTGGCTGTGGACCCTTTACCTGTGGTAAGACCAACTCACTAAACGTGCTATTCACGTCATTCTCAGCACCATGCATGCTCCAGAGTGAATCCACCCACAGCTCCAGCTCCGCAACGCGGTCCGTCAGGAGCTGGAGGCGGACACACTTCCCGCATACGTAGTCGTCAGAGACACCGGAAGTGTTCCTGACTTCCCACATAGTACAGGAGGAGCATAACACGTGTCCGAGCTCTCCTGCCATGACTTAACCCTTAGATACACTTAAATTGGCAACAATAATGCTAAAAGTTAATTACTGATATATATAAGGAGGGGAGAGTGGAGAGCACCAGTTCCAACTGTCGCAGGAGAGAGAGTGGAGAGCACCAGTTCCAACTGTCGCAGGAGAGAGAGTGGAGAGCACCAGTTCCAACTGCCGCAGGAGAGAGAGTGGAGAGCACCAGTTCCAACTGTCGCAGGAGAGAGAGTGGAGAGCACCAGTTCCAACTGCCGCAGGAGAGAGAGTGGAGAGCACCAGTTCCAACTCTCGCAGGAGAGAAAGTGGAGAGCACCTGTTCCAACTGTCGCAGGATAGAGAGTGGAGAGCATCTGTTCCAACTGTCACAGGATAGAGAGTGGAGAGCACCAGTTCAAACTGTCACAGGAGAGAGAGTGGAGAGCACAAGTTCCAACTGTCGCAGGAGAGAGAGATTACACATTCATTCCCTCCACCACTGGTGCATCGTGGCTGCAGTGTGGACCAAGGCTTCTTCGACAGCACCTCCCAAACCCACGACCTCTACCATCTAGAAAGACAAGGGCAGCAGGTGCATGGGAACACCATCACCTCCAAGTCACACACCATCCTGACTTGGAAATATATCACCATTCCTTTATCGTCAGTGGGTCAAAATCCTGGAACTCCCTCCCTTCACCACACAGACTGCAGCGGCTCGCCACCATCTTCTCAAGGGCAATTAGGAATGGGCAATGAATGTTGGCCTTGCCAGTGCCTCCCGCATCCCGTGAATGAATAAAGGAAAAAAATAAAATAGAATTAGTGTTTCATTGTAACCCTTGGTGCTTGTCTGACACCTTGTGAGTGAATTCATACACATTTATTTTCTTTGAAATGATGTAAAGTTATTAACAGCATGCATTAGGTTAATTTTCAAATTAGAGATTAATACAATTAATAAAGTGATGCTGATGCTTGTTATTTCAATCCTTGCCCCAAGTTAACCAAGATCAGATGACATGAAAGAAATCAATTCTGGGTGTAAAATTAAAATTAAATAGGTTTTAAATTATATTGCAGGCCAGTTACTACACACTAATTGGGCAATGAGCAATTGTGCAGTGATATAAATCAGCTGACACATTTTAGACCATAACACAGTTAACGGGGTTCAAATTGAGTTATGTGACTATTTTAAAGGTTCTATTAAATGGACACTGTTTTCATGAAAAATATTTTGGCAATTTGTTTTGGATGGGAGGTGAGAGAGCCAGAAGAATCACATGCCATTTTTGTTAGTGATATCACATCCCAGTGACCGGATAATTTATATTTAATGTCACTTACTCACTGAGTCGGGCAATGATTCACTTCGTCTGGAGAGTCTTAAAACGTAGGTCAAAAAATAAAATATGGAAAATGTCCCACCAGAAATGTTTGACAATTTTAATCACTGCTCCCATGAACCAATCAATAGTGTATTTCTTTCACCATAATTTCTGCATGGTTGAATAGGTCAATCAATTTAACGCAGTAACATGTGCAGTAAAGCAAGAAATTGGCATGTGGTTGTGTCCATAATGTACTCCGCCAGTTACTGCCAGATTTATGTCATGTCACTGCGCAACAGCTTTGACAGAAGCCAAATATTTTCTGATAGACTGGATGGGGAGGTACCCTGAGCCACTCTGACCATCATTTTGGAGCCAGTTTTAGATGGGAGCAGCTCACTGCCTTATTGCCTGTGTGTGGTATGTTGCAGAAGACCATCCAGTCGGGGGAAAAGTGAGGAAACAACTTACTTGGCAAGACTTCAGATATGCCTGTTTCTAGTACAGGTACAGCGTCGGAAATCCGGAAGCCTCGGGTCTGAGGCCGTTCTGAATTCTGCGTATTTCCGGACTTCGGAACGTCTTTCCGACATCCTGATTCCAGAAACGCCTGGGCCAAGGGAGAGGAGGGTGGGGAGGGGCGGTCCGGCGGCCCGAGGTATTTCTGAGAGTGTAGTATTAGATGTATGGAAACTTCCACTTCCATTCATTCATATTCTTACTAAAAACTAGCCCAAAACAGGTTAACTTTATTACATTCCCAAACATGTAGCTCATTATTTCAGACTCTTTTATCAAATGTCCTTTTCCGATAATCCCCATTCTGGCAAAGTGACAGTTGAGTAAGTTTTTTCTTTTTTAAAATGGAGCAGATGCCGATTTTTGTTTGTATTTTTTTCTGAACATAGCTTGTGCTGTGAGGTAAGGTGGGGAGGGGGCGGAGAAGGGGTGTCAGGCGGCCAGAGGGCAAGCGGCCAAGGTGGGAGACCGAGCTAGGGGCAGCTGAGGCGGGGGGAGGTCGGGCGGCCGAGGTGGGGGCTAAGGTGAGGGGCCGAGGCGGGGGGAGGTCGGGCGGCTGAGGTGGGGGTCTAAGGTGAGGGGCCGAGGCGGGGGGAGGTCGGGCGGCTGAGGTGGGGGTCTAAGGTGAGGGGCCGAGGTGGGGGAGGTCGGGCGGCTGAGGTGGGGGCTAAGGTGAGGGGCCGAGGTGGGGGAGGTCGGGCGGCCGAGGTGGGGGCTAAGGTGAGGGGCCGAGGTGGGGGAGGTCGGGCGGCCGAGGTGGGGGTCTAAGGTGGGGGGCCGAGGTGGGGGTCTAAGGTGGGGGGCCGAGGCGGGGGGAGGTCGGGCGGCCGAGGTGGGGGCTAAGGTGAGGGGCCGAGGCGGGGGAGGTCGGGCGGCTGAGGTGGGGTCTAAGGTGAGGGGCCGAGGCGGGGGAGGTCGGGCGGCTGAGGCGGGTTCTGAGGCGGGGGAGTCCGGATTTCAGAACATTTTCCGGTTTCTGGATGACCCCGCCACGGATCGACCCGGAGTCCAGATTCCGGAACATTCCGAATTTCGGAAGTTGGATTTTCGATGCTGTACCTGTATTCTGTATGTTCCTTTCAGTCCTTTTTCTAAATATAGTGAGGGCCTTTACTCATCCAATAATGGTACTTTTTTGTAATTCATTCCCTCATCTTAACTTTATTGCTAATATATTTATAATTAATTTCATTATATTCATATGATTCTCTTAATAAAAAGTGGTTTAACACTGTCACATAAAATAAATACATCAAGCTGTGACATGCAGATCATTTGCAGCTGAACTCTTTATTAATCACTTTGTGACGGTGTTGCCCCAAAGGGACCTCCTGTTGATTCATGTTCTGTGCCAGAACAATTTGCTACTATTATCCATTTTAAATGACACAAGAGATTTTGAAGTAATCTAGTTATCAGATGGACGTAAATGATCCCATGGCACTATTTCGAAGAAGAGCATGGGAGTTATCGCTGGCCAATATTTGTCCCTCAATCAATGTCACTAAAAACAGATTATCTGGTCATTATCACATTGCTGTTTGTGAGAGCTGCTGTGTACAAATTGGCTGCTGCATTTCCCACATTACAATCGTGACTACACTTCAAAAAGTACTTAATTGGCTGTAAAGCGCTTTGGGATGTCCCATGGTTGTGAAAGGCGCTATATAAATGCAAGTCTTTCTTTTCTTTAGTTCAATGCTGGCAGCCATCAAAAAAGCATCACTTGCAGAATTTTGTGTGGTCAAAAAAATACATACTAATCTTTTGCATATGCACTTTTTTTCGGCATCATGTAGTTGGGATGATAGGCTGAAGGGTCACTACAGAACTATTAAGTAATGTGTGTGTACCTAATTGCACCAGGCCAACTCAGGGCCTTCAGTAAGTTGCTCTGAAATTCCCAATCTGCATTACTATTTTCAAAATTTCCAACACCTCAAATAGTGACAGCTTTCAAGTCACCCCAATCCTAAGTTCCAAAAGATATTGCAGTAGATTTTCAACTTGCCACCCGAGCGTAAAAGTGGTGTTGAGATCGTACACCCGTTATAGAAACTACCCAAATCTCAATTCCCATTGATTTGAACTATCCAAAGGAAAACCGTGCTATCATTGCACAAAATGTTTTTCATTAGTAAGCAGCAACAGGAGTATAGAATCATAGAAATTTATGGCATAGAAGGAGGCCATTCAGCCCATCATCTCTGTGCCGCCTGATAAAGAGCTATCTAGCCTAATCCCACTTTCCATTCTTGATCCGTAGCCCTGTAGGTTATGGCATTTCAAGTGCATAGCCAAGTACTTTTTAAATATGATGCAGTTTCTGACAGTGCGTTCTAGACCCCCACCACCCTCTGGGTGAAAAATTATTTCCTCAACTCCCCTCCAATTCTTAAACCAATTACTTTAAATATATGCCCCCTGGTTATTGACCTTTCTGCTAAGGGAAATGGGGCCTTCCTATCCACTCTATCAAGCCCCTCATAATTTTATCATCATTATCATAGGCAGTCTCTCAGGGTCAAGGATGACTTGCTTCCACACTAAAAATGGGTGCTCAGGTGACTGATGAACTTATTTTAAATAGTGGAAGATGCCTGTGCATGAATTCTTTTAATGTGGGGGGCCGTTGCACACCAGCCACCACACGGGCTTGACGGGGCAAGGTCTTGGTCCAGTGGCAAGGGGATCCAAGACGACTGGAGACCCAGGCTCTGCCGCATGTGCCAATACATACACACAAACTCAAACATACTCCTACTGTCCTCCTTCCTCTATGTGAAATTCATTGTGCGCAGTGTGAGCCTCACGACCTCACAGCCTCGTGCTGCGTCTTCCCTTGGGCTTGTCCACACAGCTCCAACTCTGTGCTCCGACCACTCTGCTTCTCCGTGCCCCATCCGTCCTCTCCTCTCCCCTTCTGACCTCTGGACCGCGCCCATCCCGACCTCCGCCCCTCGCCGCTTCCGACCTCCGCCCCTCGCCGCTTCCGACCTCCGCCCCTCGCCGCTTCCGACCTCCGCCCCTCGCCGCTTCCGACCTCCGCCCCTCGCCGCTTCCGACCTCTGCCCCTCACACATTCCGACCTCTGCCCCTCACACATTCCGACCTCCGCCCCTCGCCGCTTCCGACCTCCGCCCCTCGCCGCTTCCGACCTCCGCCCCTCACCGCTTCCGACCTCCGCCCCTCGCCGCTTCCGACCTCCGCCCCTCATAGCTTCCGACCTCCGCCCCTCGCCGCTTCCGACCTCTGCCCCTCACACATTCCGACCTCCGCCCCTCGCCGCTTCCGACCTCTGCCCCTCGCCGCTTCCGAACTCCGCCCCTCACCGCTTCCGACCTCCGCCCCTCGCCGCTTCCGACCTCCGCCCCTCACAGCTTCCGACCTCTGCCCCTCGCCGCTTCCGACCTCCGCCCCTCACCGCTTCCGACCTCCGCCCCTCGCCGCTTCCGACCTCCGCCCCTCACAGCTTCCGACCTCCGCCCCTCGCCGCTTCCGACCTCCGCCCCTCGCCGCTTCCGACCTCCGCCCCTCACACATTCCGACCTCAGCCCCTCGCCGCTTCCGACCTCCGCCCCTCACACATTCCGACCTCAGCCCCTCGCCGCTTCCGACCTCCGCCCCTCACACATTCCGACCTCCGCCCCTCGCCGCTTCCGACCTCCGCCCCTCACACATTCCGACCTCAGCCCCTCGCCGCTTCCGACCTCCGCCCCTCGCACATTCCGACCTCAGCCCCTCGCCGCTTCCGACCTCTGCCCCTCCCACATTCCGACCTCAGCCCCTCGCCGCTTCCGACCTCCTCCCCTCGCCGCTTCCGACCTCTGCCCCTCACACATTCCGACCTCCGCCCCTCGCCGCTTCCGACCTCTGCCCCTCGCCGCTTCCGACCTCCGCCCCTCGCAAATTCCGACCTCAGCCCCTCACACATTCCGACCTCCGCCCCTCGCCGCTTCCGACCTCCGCCCCTCACACATTCCGACCTCCGCCCCTCGCAGCTTCCGACCTCCGCCCCTCACAAATTCCGACCTCCGCCCCTCACACATTCTGACCTCCGCCCCTCGCCGCTTCCGACCTCCGCCCCTCACACATTCCGACCTCCGCCCCTCGCCGCTTCCGACCTCCGCCGCTTCCGACCTCCGCCCCTCGCCGCTTCCGACCTCCGCCCCTCGCCGCTTCCGACCTCCGCCCCTCGCAGCTTCCGACCTCCGCCCCTCGCCGCTTCCGACCTCCGCCCCTCACACATTCCGACCTCCGCCCCTCACACATTCCGACCTCTGCCCCTCGCAGCTTCCGACCTCCGCCCCTCACAAATTCCGACCTCCGCCCCTCACAAATTCCGACCTCCGCCCCTCGCCGCTTCCGACCTCCGCCCCTCGCCGCTTCCGACCTCCGCCCCTCGCCGCTTCCGACCTCCGCCCCTCACACATTCCGTCCTCCGCCCCTCGCAGCTTCCGACCTCCGCCCCTCACAAATTCCGACCTCCGCCCCTCACAAATTCCGACCTCCGCCCCTCGCCGCTTCCGACCTCCGCCCCTCGCCGCTTCCGACCTCCGCCCCTCGCCGCTTCCGACCTCCGCCCCTCGCAGCTTCCGACCTCCGCCCCTCGCCGCTTCCGACCTCCGCCCCTCGCCGCTTCCGACCTCCGCCCCTCGCCGCTTCCGACCTCCGCCCCTCGCAGCTTCCGACCTCCGCCCCTCGCCGCTTCCGACCTCCGCCCCTCGCCGCTTCCGACCTCCGCCCCTCGCCGCTTCCGACCTCCGCCCCTCGCCGCTTCCGACCTCCGCCCCTCGCCGCTTCCGACCTCCGCCCCTCACACATTCCGACCTCTGCCCCTCGCCGCTTCCGACCTCTGCCCCTCACACATTCCAACCTTCGCCCCTCGCAGCTTCTGACTGCCGCGTTGTTGATTCTGCTGCTGCGGTGGCTGGCTTTTTTTGATTTGCCCACAGCTCCAGCTTCATGCTCCAAACTCCAAACTGCTCCTCTGACTGTCCCATAATTTTATACACCTCAATTAAGTCTCCCCTCAGCTTCTTGCACCAAAGAAAACAATCCCAGCCTATCCAAACTTTCCTCAAAGCTAAAATTCTCCAGTACTGGCAGCATCGTTGTAAATCTCCCCTGTACCCTCTCTTGTGCAATCGCATCTTTCCCATAATGTGGTGACCAGAACTGTATGCAGTACTCTAGCTGCAGCCTAACTATTGTTTTATACAGTTCAAACATAACCTCCCTGCTCTTGTATTCTATATCTCGGCTAATAAAGGAAAGTATCCCATAAGGTCTTAACCACCTTATCTACCTGTCCTGCTATGTTCAGGGATCTGTGGACATGCACTTTATTGTTCCTCTGCACTTCTCAGTGTCCTACCATTTATTATGCATTTCTTTGCCTTGTTAGCCCTTGCCAAATGTATTACTTCACACTTCTCAGGATTGAATTCCATTTGCCACTTTTTTGCCCACCTGATATCTTTCTGCAGTCTACAGCTTTCTTCCTCACTTTCAACCACACGACCAATTTGCGTATCATCTGAAAACTTCTTAAACCTGCCCCTACTTTGAAGTCTCAATCATTGATATATACTACAAAAAGCAAGGGACTTAGTACTGAGCCCTGTGGAATCCCACTGTAAACAGCCTCCCAGTCACAACTGCATCTGTAGACCATTACCCTTTGCTTCCTGCCACTGAGCCAATTTTGGATCCAACTTGCCACTTTCCCTTGGATCCCATGGGCTTTTACTTTCCTGACCAGCCTGCCATGTGGGACCTAATTAAAAGCCTTGCTAAAATCCATGTAGATTATGCTAAACACATTACCCTCATTGATCTGTTTTTACTGATTTTCAGCAATAAATTCCTGCAAAATGCTGCATTCTTCTTGGTCTTAGTGGATCCCATGTGCATGGGTTCCTTTAGTCATGTCTTCACGCACATTGCCAGATGATTTATGTATGGAATATGTACGTATGTACATCACTAGTGTGATGCACATGCATCCTGAGGCTTGAAATTCAGTGCCAAATTCTACAACGGCAGTAACTTGAGGTATGTTCTTTAAGCACTTAGAGAAGTTTGATCAAAAATTTAAAAGCAATCTTATGCCTATCACATCTGACCTGTGGTGCTAAAAGGAAAATGAAAGTGACAAAGTGATATTGTGGCAAAATTTAATAGGCTCACACACATAATAAGCAATATTCTATCAAGCATCAGCCTTTGATCGTTATCCAAGAGATTCAATTAAGGAGAGTAAAAGCATTTATGGTTTATATTGGAGCTGGAACAAGAAAGGAATGTGTATCAAGATGTATGTCCATTTAAGAGCTTTTCTACTGTAGAACATTGATAGGCTCCGGAAGAAAAATGTACAAAAGGAAATATATCTGAAGAGACTTGATAATGATTACAGCCATTTACTAATAAAATGGATACACTGCATACGATGATTGTATGATGTAAGAGCTCCATTCAGAGCACAGACTACAAAATTTAAATTTAGCATCAATTATTTCATGTTTGTCAGATTTTTAAAATATTTGTGACTCATGATAAGGTGACGATATGCTACTTTAAGCATAGACTTCAGGGGTCAAAACTTTGCAGTGCACTGTCCATTTGTAAATGTATTTTATCTTTAACATAGCTTGATAATATTTTGTGGTCATGGAAACTTACATTAGATTGGAGCTGCTACAAACTGCATTTTAGTGATAGTCAAAATAAAAATTTTTTTTTTTTCCTGTTTTTAATGCTAACAGTAAAAACTGAAAAGCACCCGCAGCCAGGTTTTAAAATCATCAATAAAAACTGACTTTAAAGATTCTTATAAATATATCATAATATGAAAATCGTTGATCAGCCATTACATAATAGATCCTAAATATCAACCAGGCTACGGCATGCATTCCAGTTAAAATAATTCCTCAATCAGAGTTCGCATTCCATTAGGTTTATAGTTTACTTACAATTAGATTTGGTTCAGTACTGTTATGAAATGTAGAAAGTTATGAATACTATTACAATTCTGCAAAAATAAAAATAAAGTCCGTGGCAATACTTCCATTTGTTGATCTGCTGATTCCCCATGCTACTGTAAGGCTATGATATTTGAATCCATTGTTATTTATATCATTTTGTTCATCTTTCAGCTGCTCTAAATTTTCTGAAGAAAGTGTCTTCCACCCTGGGAGTGAACATTGTGGACCGGATGATGTTGGATGTCGATATCCTGATGACAGAAATAAAAACGGTAAATCAATGAAACCAGCATTAAAACACAAAAAAAAACTGACTTAGGGCCGGAAATTTGCCACCATAACCATTGTGTATCTGTAAAGCATTCACTCCCATGTTCCTCCACCAGGGAGCTCATCCCCTGAAGTCCCAAGGGATCCCAGCATCCCTTGGGAGCATTGTATATAAGCCGACCCCTAAGGCCTGTTCCTCACTCTAGAGTATCTTATTAAAGACTGAGGTCACTGTTACTTTAACCTTCCTGTGTGCAGCCTCATCTGTGTTAGGAACACAATAACTGGCGACGAGAATATGAATCCAACACAAAGATGCAGCAAACTGTGGGCATCCTGGAGAAGTTCTCGGAGAGTGAGGACTGGGAAGCCTATGTCGAACGGCTAGACCAGTACTTTGTAGCCAACGAGCTGGACGGAGAAGGAAGCACTGCAAAAAGGAGACCTACAGCCTCATGAAGAATCTTCTGGCTCCGGTGAAACCCACAGATAAGTCGTATGAGGAGCTGTGTACACTGGTTCGGGAGCATCTTAACCCGAAGGAGAGTGTGCTGATAGCGAGGTGTCGGTTCTACACGTGCCAGCGATCTGAAGGTCAGGAAGTGGCGAGCTACGTCGCCGAGCTAAGGCGACTTGCAGGACAATGTGAGTTTGATGGCTACCTGGAGCAAATGCTCAGAGACTTTTTTTATACTGGGCATTGGCCAGGAGACCATCCTACGAAAACTTTTGACTGTAGAGACACCGACCCTCAGTAAGGCCATTGCGATAGCACAAGCGTTTATGTCCAATAGTGATAACACCAAACAAATCTCTCAGCAAACAAGTGCTAGCAATGTTCATAAATTAACTGGAACTGTTTTTGCGAGCAGAAATGTACAGGGCAGAACCCACGAGTCTGCAACTGCCAGCAGGCCTCAGGTGAGCCAGATGACTCAGAGTCCGCAGCAAAGGATGAATGCAAGGCAATTCACACTTTGTTGGCGTTATGGAGGCTTCCATTCAGCCTATTCATGCCGCTTCAAAGGGTATGTTTGCAACAGCTGTGGAACAATGAGGCACCTCCAACAAGATTGCAAACGAGCTGCAAACTCTGCAAAACCTGCTAACAACCACGTGGCAGAGGAAGATCGGTCCATGGTGGATCAAAGCAATTTCGAGCCTCAGAGAGGAGGCAGATGCTGAAGTACACGGGATGCATACATTTTCGATGAAATGTCCACCTATAATGCGAAACATAAAATTGAATGGCTTACCTGTAGCCATGGAACTGGACACTGACGCGAGCCAATCCATCATGAGTAAAAAGATATTTGAGGGACTGTGGTGCAACAAGGCATTCAGACCGGCCCTGAGCCCCATCCACACGAAACTGAGAACGTACACCAAAGAGCTTATCACTGTCCTGGGCAGTGCCATGGTCAAGGTCACTTACGAGGGCACTGTGCATGAACTGCCACACTGGATTGTCCCGGGCGATGGCCCCACACTGCTTGGAAGAAGCTGGTTTGTCAAAATCTGCTGGAACTGGGATGACATCCGAGCGCTATCACATGTCTATGAGGCCTCATGTACCCAGGTTCTTAACAAATTTCCTTCCTTTTTTGAGCCAGGCATTGGAAACTTTTCCAGGGCGAAGTTGCAGATCCACTTGGTCCCAGAGGCACGACCCATTCACCATAAGACGCAAGCGGTACCTCACATGATGAGGGAGAGAGTGGAAATCGAGCTGGACAGGCTTCAACGTGAGGGCATCATCTCCCCAGTGGAACTCAGCAAGTGGGCCAGCCTAATTGTTCCAGCACTCAAAAGTGATGGCACGGTCAGCATTTGCAGCAATTATAAAGTAACTATTAATCGTTTCTCGCGACAGGACCAATACTCGCTGCCTAAGGCAGACGACCTATTTGTGACGCTGGCAGGAGGCAAGATGTTCACCAAGCTTGACCTAACTTCGGCCTACCTGTCGCAGGAGCTGGAGGAGTCTTCGAAGGGCCTCACCTGCATCAACACACACAAGGGACTGTTTATCTACAACAGATGCCCGTTTGGAATTTGGTCGGCTGCAGCGATCTTCCAGAGAAACATGGAGAGCCTACTCAAGTCGGTACCACACACGGTGGTCTTTCAGGAAGACATATTGGTCACGGGTCGGGACACCGCAGAGCACTTACAAAACCTGGAGGAGGTCCTCCAGTGACTGGATCACGTAGAGCTGCAGCTGAAGAGGTCGAAATGCGTCTTCATGGCAACAGAAGTGGAGTTTTTGGGGAGAAAGATCGTGGCGGACGGCATTCGGCCCACAGACGGCAAGACAGAGGCTATCAGGAACGTGCCCACGCCACAGTACGTCACAGAGCTGCGGTCGTTCCTGGGACTCCTCAACTATTTTGGTAACTTCCTACCGGGGTTAAGCACCCTTTAAGGCCCCTACATGTGTTATTGCGCAAAGGTGAGAACTGGGTATGGGGAAAAAAACCAAGTAATTGCTTTTGAGAAAGCCAGAAACATTTTATGCTCCAACAAGCTGCTTATATTGTATAACCTGTGTAAAAGACTTGTGCTAGCATGTGACACGTCGTTGTAAAGAGTCGGATGTGTATTACATCAAGCTAACGTTGCGGGGAAGTTGCAACCTGTCACCTATGCTTCCAGGAGCTTGTCTAAGGGTGAGAGGGTCTACAGCATGATTGAGAAAGAGGCATTAGCGTGTGTGTTCAGGGTAAAGAAAATGCATCAGTACCTGTTTGGCCTCAAATTTGAACTGGAAACCGATCACAAGCCCCTCACATCCCTGTTCGCTGAAAACAAGGGGATAAATACTAATGCCTCAGCCCGCATACAAAGGTGGGCACTCGCGCTATCAGCATATAACTATACCATCCGCCACAGGCCAGGCACCGAGAACTGTGCGGATGCTCTCAGTCGGCTACCATTGCCCACCACGGGGGTGGAAATGGCGCAGCCTGCAAACTTGTTGATGGTGGCGCAGCCCGCAGACTTGTTGATGGTCATGGAAGCGTTTGAAAATGATAAATCACCTGTCATGGCCCGCCAGATTAGGACTTGGATCAGCCAAGATCCTCTGCTGTCCCTAGTAAAAAACTGTGTACTGCATGGGAGCTGGGCCAGCATCCCCGTTGAAATGCAAGAGCCAATCAAGCCATTCCAGCGGCGAAAGGACGAGCTGTCTATTCAGGCAGACTGCCTGTTGTGGGGTAACCGCGTAGTGCTACCAAAAAGGGCAGGGAGACGTTCATCTCGGATCTCCACAGCACACACCTGGGTATAGTAATGATGAAAGCGATAGCCAGATCCCACATGTGGTGGCCCAGTATCGACTCTGACTTAGAGTCCTGTGTACGGCAATGCAGCGTATGTGCTCAGTTGAGCAATGCGCCCAGAGAGGCACCACAAAGTTTGTTGTCCTGGCCCTCCAGACCATGGTCGAGGATCTGTGTCGACTATGCAGGCCCGTTTCTCGGTAAAATGTTCCTGGTGGTGGTGGATGCTTTTTCAAAATGGATTGAATGTGAAATAATGTCGGGAAGCACCGCCACCGCCACCATTGAAAACCTAAGGGCCATGTTTGCCACCCACGGCCTGCCTGACATACTGGTCAGTGACAACGGGCCATGTTTCACCAGTGCCGAATTTAAAGAATTCATGACCCGCAATGGGATCAAACATGTCACCTCGGCCCCATTTAAACCAGCCTCCAATGGGCAGGCAGAGCGGGCAGTACAAACCATCAAACAGAGCCTTAAACGAGTCACAGAAGGCTCACTCCAAACCCGCCTGTCCCGAGTACTGCTCAGCTACCGCACGAGACCCCACTCGCTCACAGGGGTGCCCCCGGCTGAGCTATTCATGAAAAGGACACTTAAAACCAGACTCTCGCTGGTTCACCCCAACCTGCATGATCAGGTAGAGAGCAGGCGGCAGCAACAAAATGTAAACGATGGTCGCGCCACTGTGTCATGGGAAATTGATCTGAATGACCCTGTGTATGTGCTAAACTATGGACATGGTCCCAAGTGGATCGCGGGCACGGTGATAGCTGAAGAAGGGAATAGGGTGTTTGTAGTCAAACTAGACAATGGACAAATTTGCAGAAAGCACCTGGACCAAACGAGGCTGCGGTTCACAGACTGCCCTGAACAACCCACAGCAGACACCACTTTTTTTGAGCCCACAACACACACCCAAAAGATCAACGACACCACGCCGGACCAGGAAATCAAACCCAGCACGCCCAACAGCCCAGCAAGGCCAGGCTCACCCAGTAGCCCTGCAGGGCCAACAACACGCCAGCCCAACGAGGGCACAGCCAACATACCAGAACAGACATTTGTACCAAGGCGGTCCACCAGGGAAAGAACGGCTCCCGACCGCCTCACCTTGTAAATAGTTTTCACTTTGACTTTGGTGGGGGAGTGATGTTGTGTATCTGTAAAGCATGCACTCCCATGTTCCGCCACCAGGGAGCTCATACCCTGAAGTCCCAAGGGATCCCGGCATCCCTTGGGAGTACTGTATATAAGCCGGCCCCTAAGGCCTGTTCCTCACTCAGGAGTGTCTTATTAAAGACTGAGGTCACTGTTACTTTAACCTCCCTGTGCAGCATCATCTGTGTTAGGAACACAATAGTAACGATCGATAATAAATTTAAGGCGATTTTGCTAGTTTCGCCAATGGTATAACGCCGTCATTAAAAAATAAGGGCCTTTTTTTTTTAAGAACCGTTTTTGTGACGTCACTCGGGGTCAAACCCAATGATAACGCCATTTTTGCGAGTTTCCCCAATGAGGATATTTTTAATGACAGTGTTTAATACTATTTTTAAAAAGCTTGTCTTACCTGGTCGAGTCCGATTGAAATCGACAATAACGGGGCCATCTTGGGAAACCGAGCTAAAAGTTAAAGCTTTTGGAGGGAACAAAACCTATATTTTGTATAAACTACTTAAAAATGTTTACAGCATTTCCTCCAGCATTCTAGATAGTTGCTGCTCTTTATAGAGAGGGAGTAAATGGTATAACTCGGAGCTAGAGAGACACATGCTTGTAGATTCTAGTATTTAAATGCTATTATTGTGTTTATGAACGCTAGATTATGCTTGAGTCATTATGGAGGGCCACAAAGGGCGATTTTTGGAAAATTAATGTTTAGCGGATTGCAAGTTGATCAATCAAGACCAGCAACAGGAGAAAATTGCAGCTTTGAACTAAAACAGACACTGGAGCTTAGCTCTTGAGACCGAAAGCATAGTTGTCAAACATTTAAATGCAACTCTTTTTGAAAACTAGTGATCCCACGACGTAGGTGGAAAGGATCTTAACTTCACTTGAAATCCAACATTTTGTACCAGTCTGTGGTTTAGAAAAAAAAGTAGATTTGATACACTGAAAAAACATAAGAAAATCAGAAATCTTTAAGCATGCCGGGGATTGTCACTTGTGTTTATGCAAAGACTGAACTATTCTGCATCCAATGAAATCTTCAAGGTTCAGCTTATATTCCCCAGATGCTATGTGTTGACATTTAGAGATGTGATGATTAATGAATAGTGCAGTAGTTTAATCATGACCTGTATCTGATTATTAATTGGTCAACCATTAGAACTACGGGAGCAAATTAATTCAAAAGTTATAACCAACATACAAAGGTTATTTAGAAATAGTAAAACACAATTGAAAGTTTCAGGGACAGCAACGTGAACAGTTCAGTGGTGGCCAAAATCTCTGCCATTCATAATTGGGTCCGTGGGAATCCTTCCAACTCAGGGTTTTGTGAACAAATCCCTCCTGTTTAATTCAGGCTACTATCGTCATTTTTAGGTTAAGGAGCTGGGGCGAAATGCAAACAGAAAGTGCAATTTAAGGATATGTTAAGATTGCCGAGAGCCCCGTCTTTTTGTGAACAAACTCGCCGAGTTGCAATTGTGCCTCACATTTCATTGAACATTACCCTGGAAACCTAAATGCTTCGAGTGTTGGGCATGCGCAGAATGGGCATTATTTTTAAGGCGAAAAAATTTAGCTCCGTTCTTAAAAACTGAGGTATTTTAAGACTACGGCAAAATTTTTAAAACTTTTGGCAAAACTTATGTCTTTTTTTTTGGTGTTATTTCGGCCTAAAGAAATGGCTGTTAATCGGAAATAACACCAAAAAACTGAGTTATTTTTTAATGTGGAAAGTCTGGCTCTTAGTGAGCTGCAGTTGTGATGTAATTCTAGCTGTATTGCTTTGGACAGACAATCACAGGAAGATTTTTATTTTTTAATTCTCTTGTCTATTGCTTAAGTGAAGGACAATACATTTTACATAGGGTTACATAGGATATATGACACAGAAACAGGCCAGTTGGCCCAACCAGTCAATGTCGGCATTTATGCTCCACTCGAGCCTCCTCCCGTCTTTCCACATCTAAATCTGTCAGTATAACCCTCTTTTCCCTTCTCCCTCATATGCTTGTCTAGCCTCCCCTTAAACGCATCTATACTATTCACTTCAACTGTTCCTATGTATTTAGTTACAGTTCTAGGCATTCCTATTGTAGACAGAGAATAATAGAATCTGCTAAATATCTGACAGGACTTTTTAAAGATAGAGCTGTCACAGCAGGTTAGTTATCCAGTCAGCAGAATGTGTAACTTGTCCCTTTGCTCAGTATCCCATTGAAGTCCTCTCCAGTGCAGAACAAAATCTTGATTAATTTTTCCTACAATTACTCATCTTGTCTCTTGCTTCCATTTCTCTCACCTTTTCTGCATACTGCATAGTTGAACTGCTTCCAGTCTTTCAGTCTGTGTCCACCTATTTACATCTGATCTATCTTTTAGTTGTCAGTTGTCCCTGCTTGTCTCCAGTCTTTCTTTTCCTTCCTCAATTTTCTCCTGTGTTTTTCCTGGAGTCAATGACTCACTGTGGGGTGTGATTCTTTGGCCGCTGACTGTCCTCTGGTACTTTACCCAGTTGACCATTCCCCAGCTGTGAGCCCAGACAATGAGGGTGCAATTTTAACCTAACTCACTTGTAGGGAAACTGCCAGGATCAGGTGCAATGCAGGTTTTACACTGTTGAAGTCAATGGAGAATAATATTGGGCAGGATGTAAAACCAATGCTCCTCCTGATCCCATGGGTTCCCTGCCTGGTGACTTAGGTTAAAGTTATCTTCTGAGTGTCAGCAGGTAAATAATAAGCAGGTGAACAAGATCTTTTCGCCAGCTCACGTCCAAAAAGTTGCACCTTCTAGCACTGGAAAACAATGAGTGGGAACACAAGGATTTTCTCCCCCTTCTCAAGCCTAGGCCACTGATGCCTAGAGCCACTTTGGCTGAGACTAATTCCCTTGAATCAGAGCTTTATTAATTCTTTGTAGTCTCCTACATAGATGATGCAACTTGCTATATCTTAAAATAACACATTATAATACTACTAGCTGCAGTGATAATTTACTTAGTATCAGACTTCCCTTTTGTCAGGAGAACTAATGATCTCATTTGAGCTTGATGTGTCTTAGACTATAAATGTTGTATGAAAGGGTAAAACGATGAATTAACCAGAGCTCCATCTAGTCCCCCGCCACCCCCACCCAACCAAAGGGACAAGTTAGCTCCTAATTTAGCACATTTCAGCACTTATGCCTTAAAGATTTTCCAGATTTATTCAGCATTTAAATTATAAATGATTGGAGCAAGTAGGAAAAAAACTGTTAATGCAACATTTTAAAAGCATCTTTCTCAATTGGTGTGTCAGAGATAGCAAGAGAAACACTTAACATGTGCAGAGGTTGTAAGAAATATATTTGTTCAGCGTAAACATAAACATTTGTTTTTTCAAAATGTCAACAGTTCTGTCTTGTACTATTTTCAGATCTTGACCCAAAATATAACTGTTACATGCAATGATATGGTCTTAAAGATGAAGGGTGTTCTCAATCTACCAGAGGAGCCATTTTTAACTCAAGTCCTAACAGTTATTACTTGTGGTCATCAACTGTCCAGTGATCCCTGGAATGTGACTGAACATTTTCCATCTTTGAAGAGATGGGTTGAATCTGTGAGTTGTAATTTATTTGAAGAATATTGAAAATAGGCAGTATCCATTAGCTGAAATCATTCAGCAGCCTGCCAGGAGTGGTTTGTAATTACATTAACATGTGTATAACCCCAGTTTGTACAGCAAACATCCACAGATACTAACTATGCCTAATAGAGGTTTTAGAATAAAGAACTGCTTTAAAAAGTAATTTTGGAAATTAACATTTTCCCCTTCCTGCAGTTCAAACAGTGCCATTGATAGTGAAGGACGGTTTAGCAGTAGCAATGCTCACTTGATAAGTTAGAATTGACTTACCATTGTCGATGTGTTTCAGATTATGTGTTGGTAGAGCTTTATTATTCTGTAATTGTATAGGCTGATGCTGCTATTGGTGCATGTGTTAAGCTCACAAAAACATATCAATCTTCACTCTGTTAATGGCCCTAGTAATATATATGGGACTTCAAACAACCAATGGGGAGATGACAATTCCACAGAAGAATGATGACCATTTTGTTGTCCAGTAATAAAAGCAGTAAAAATCTTCCTTTTACTAAATCATATTGAACGGAGATTATAATTTTGATGTAATAAAAAATTCTGATAGGTTATTACAGTAATAAGGTTGAAAAACTTAAACATAAACAAATGCCAGTATGATAATTTCAAAAAGCCCACAATAGCAGTGACTCAAAATTTCTCTTGTAATTTTTTTGGTGTAATTTTTTTGGTGCTGTGTTTAATCAGTAGGGATCAATATCTGAGAGTTGATATTTACCTTTATTTATTTACCTGATATTTATTTATCTTTTAAAAGACAAGCACATTTGAATTTGAAGTACTTAATAGGCCAGAGCTCAGAATTTTCTCAATTAAGCTGAACTGATTTGGACTGTGACATCAGTGTTAATCCTATAGTTCAATGGATCAATGAACTGATCTGTTGTCTTTCTTAGTACACAGGATTTGTGAGTATTTGTCCATGTGAGATAATGTGATGGGTCAGAAGTATAACCGTGGTAATAATCATTTCTGCTTCTTTACATTACAGCTTCATCTTTTACAGTCAGTGGCTGCTGGGCAGCAGGATATTCAAGTCACAATTCCAGATCTGTTCAGAGAGTGGCAGGAACTAATCGCAGCATTTGACACCAACAACAATTTCTACAATGAGTTTTTCAGGAATCTCACAGATAACATGACTGTTACTTCTGAGCTTTGGAAAGAATTTCAATTTAACACTTTTCAGGAGCATCTCCTGTGGAACCTGTAAGTGCAATTCACATGTTTTTTGCTGTAGATCTGGCGGGAGATGGTTTTGCCGACCTCCAACCAGAGTTGGACTGAGCTGAGGAAAAACTTCTTCACTCAGAGAGTTGTTAACCTGTGGAATTCTCTGTTGCAGAGAGTTGTTGATGTCAGTTCGTTGGATATATTCAAGAGGGAGTTAGATATGGCCCTTACGGCTAAAGGGATCAAGGGGTATGGAGAGAAAGCAGGAAAGGGGTACTGAGGAGAATGATCAGCCATGATCTTATTGAATGGTGGTGCAGGTTCAAAGGGCCGAATGGCCTACTCCTGCACCTATTTTCTATGTTTCTATGTTATTGTGGGAGATTGGTAGAACTCCTCTGAAATTTCACGACCAACATTCTTTTTGGTGCTGATCACCATGAGATTCATCCATATTAATTAGAGGATGCTTAGTAATTTCCCTTTTTTCCATCAATTATTCCCCTTCCCTTTCCTCTCTCCTGGTGGTATTGACTCTCTGAGTTACAATTTGCTCTGTCAATTTTGGATGACTGGTACTCATGGAGCAACCAATCACCTCCAGTTTCCTTGCTTAAGTAGCTATCCTTCATGTTTGAGCCTAGATTGTAAGTGCCGATGGATACAGAGGAGTCCAATTCTGTTTTCACAACATGTCTACACATATGCACTTACAACAGAGATGGCTGAATAGTATTTAGGTAATTAGGATTTTCTTTACCTTAATGTGGGGACTCTGAGGGCATACCATGTATTGGCTGGGATCAGCCAACTCACCAAAGCCTAGAATTGAACTGCTCACTGGATAAATTAACTGACCTAACTAACACGGTTAACCTATCTGTTTCTGATGAGTAAAAATGGTGTTCATTTATTCCTTAATTATTCTGTAATTTAAGAGGGAATATTGAGCATGAGGCAAGTGTCCCACATCTCCTCAGACCAAGAAGCATGTGAGATCAACCCAATAAAGACATCCCTCCACAGGGGAAATCGGGGTGGTGGAGTGGAGGGTGGGGGAGATGTCTATATTCGGCCACTCAGATATGCTTCCCAGAAACCAGCCAAGCTTAGCATCAAAAAAGGACTGCTTGGCCATCCTTCTGATTGCAGGAGGTATATGACCGATGAGTGCCTGTATGTAGAAAACTGCAATAAATGAAGAAATGTGTCTCGTTAAAGTGTCATTAATTCAATACTTATTCTGCTTTTGACATGATGAGAGATTTTGCATTAAAAATGCAACATTTATAGTAAATAATGTAGTTGATATTATAAATAAAAGAGCGCATATATGTCAATTCTTTCCTGTCAATCTAGTAGTGAGTTTTTGTCCATTTCTCCTATGGTTTAGTATGTTCACTTTTTCCTGCCAATCCTGTAGTCAGTTCATATCAGCCTTTTCCTAGGATCCATAAGTGAGTACACACCTATTTTTTCTTGCCAATCCAGTACTGAGTCTATGTCTATCTTTCCCTGTGGTCCAGAAGGGTATAAAATCAGTATTGGTCTTGCGGATTTGTGTCAATTAGCTCTGTCAATTTTGGATGACTAGTTGCTCCAATGGAGTGGTTAACATTAAATACCTAGTGCATAACATTAGGGGTTGAATTTTTGCCACCATTCTGGGCCCTTTTTTTGGAGAACGCTTTTTTTTTGAAGCAAACTAAAATCTGCAAGTTTTGCCAAAGTTTCTGCGCCATTCTAAAATAGTTCCGATTTCTTTCGTTCACGATTTTTTGACGTCACTAGGGGCGGAACCTGCCGGGTGCGCCATTTCTGGCCATTTAAGCGAGTTTGGCCAAGTACGATTTTTCTAAAACAGTGCACTGCATCCTTCTGAAAAACCTTCCCTACACTTAAGGAAATCGGTGCAGAGAAGAGAAGATCGGCAGAGAGAAGACGCCATTGTTTCAGCGAAGCTGAAGACAAGGCACCGAGGGTGAGGGGGGGGCTTTTCAGCCCATGATGGCACCGGCGGCGGGGGGGGTGGGGTGGGGGCGGCATTCAGCCCGGATGGCAGCGGCACCAAGGGTGGGGCAGGGGCCTTTCGGCCTGGGATGGCACCGGCATCTCAGCCGGGGGGCCTTTCGGCCTGGGATGGCACCGGCATCTCAGCCGGGGGGCCTTTCGGCCCGGGATAGGAGCGGCGTTAGTTTCGATTTTCAGCCTCAGCCCTTCAGAGCATCCCTTGTTGCCCTGGCAACATCATTTTTTGGCGCAGGCCTTAAGCTCCACCCACAGAGCTTAAGGCCAATGTGCGCCCCTCTAAATTCAAACTTTATGGCGGCGAAACTTGGAACTTTTTTTGGGGCGCAGTCGGGCCACTAAAAAATCGGATGTACCTCTTCAACTGCGCCAAAAATCGCCCATGAGGAAAATTGAGCCCTAAATACCTAGTGTAGAGGGTCAGTAGATTTATGTTTTTTCTCTAATCATTCACTTGTGTGTTTTGGCTGTAGAAGAACATTTATGCGCTGGCCAGTAGTGGAATAGAACTCCTCAATCAAAGGCTTTCACACCTGCAGCGGTTGACTCTGACAGCTAACTGCTCACTGCTTTAGTAGCTAATGCCTCACACAGTTAACCTATCTGTTTCTGACTGGAATTAAAATGGCCTTTATTTCTTCCTTTATTATTCTGTTAGTAAAGACAACAGCAGCAATTGTAGTTTTTTATTTATCCTTTATTAACCACTTTATTTATCCCAGGGCCTTTGATATATTCGATGCACTTGGGTCTGCAGTGGAGAGCAGTGATTTCTGGCCATGGATAGAAAAGTACATTAGAGGAATGTGCTGGCTGATGGAAAACTCAAACCACCCTCTCACAGGATACGGTGAGTAAATAGAAAACAGGCTCAGTGATGCAGGGTCACTTTTAGTGTGCAAGCGTGGGTAAGGTTCTGGACTTATGTTGGAGTGGGGAGGGTAGAGAATGACACATTAAATTAATTTTTGTAGTTATTCCTCTCGATTACAGTTAAACATTTTTGCTTCATTTGAGGATTAGATTTTATTTAACAAGGTGTGGACACTTATAATCAATCCCTATCTGAGTTAAAATAAGAAAGAGGTGCTATATTTAGTATTTCAAGAGATTAAATGCCAAACTTTAGGATTCCATGCTTTAGGACTCAGTGATATTCCCAATTAGGAAAGAGTGCTTATGTATTATGCAGATCATTACGAGCAAAACAGAGATTAAATGTTGCAGGCAGTTAAGCAATGATACATGATGAGGCAATTATGCTGCAAGGATATAAAAGTACTTGAGGTAATTGATTCACACAGTATATTATTACTGTCTGATTATTTTGTATTTGTCAGCAGTTCATATGTGTTTTTGCAAAATAAATAATGGGCCAAATGTTGCTGGAGTGGAGCCATTAGTTAAACATTTTCTGCACCCTTCAGCTTGAATAGAATTTGCCCTGTAAGTTGCTGGAGTGTGAGCCAATAAAGGCATGACCAGGTAAAAGGACATCTGGGACCTTTGTGAATGACAGAACAAACAGTATGGGGGTGAAATTTGGCAGCGCCCTATTTGGGGCGCTATCTTTTAACTTTTAACTTTTTGGAAGGATAGTACCTGGCGAGGTGGTCTGCAAAATTGTGAAAACTTGGGCATTTTTGCCTCAGAAATGAAGGGAGGCGGTATCTGAGGTGCTAATGACCTCAGTGGGGCACTGCTGCAGTGCTATTACCAGAGCTGCCCTCAATTTTAAGTGACTTTCATTCAGCAAACATCAGCCTCCTGCTCATTCCAGTTCTTAAAGAGGATGTCGATTCAGGCAGCACCTGGTCATTTTCATCATTGCTGGACTTCACTGGGAGCTGGAAGGAAGTTCTGAGATGGCTGCTGCAAATCCTCTTAGAAGGGCCACTCGGATCAATGACCAGGCATTGAAGACATTGGTGGGGATGGTGGAGAGAAGGAGGGATGCACTATTCCTTCCATCTGGGAGAAGGCCAACGCCGCAGGTTTTTAAGGCCATGTGGGCAGAGGTGGCCATGGAGATATCAGCCAGATCCATAGTCGACGGAAGCCCAACACAGTGCCAGAAGAAATTCACCGACCTCAGTCAGGTGGTCAAGGTGAGTACATGTTTGCCCAACTCATACATCTGAGCCTCTGTCTGTGCACACTCTAAAACCAGCACTTAACACAATATGCAACCACCAAGCAGCTGCACCTACCCACAGTCACAGCCTCATTTCATGCCTTGCCTACATTCACAGCTATTCAACCATGGCAGGCATATCTCCCACATACATAGCTGGACTCTTACTCACACTGGTTCCTTTCTTTTGCAGGCCAAGATGGCACATACTAGGGAGCAGCAGTGGAGGGGGGGAAGCTGAGCACCAGCTGACTGATTCAGAGGACTGAGTGCTGCGGCTCATTGGCCCGCAGGTGGTGGGTGCCATGGCCGGTGGAGCCATCAAGCCTGCTGGGGGCAACAAAGGTATCTTTATCCCCTCTTCTCATCCCACTTCCCCGATAAACCAGAAGGCCTTATCACTTTCCAACTCCTCATACTGTCTGCCTTCCTTGCTCCATTCCTGCCCCCTTGCCCTCACCTTAACACGACTCTTACGCCATTTATGCTTTCAGATAACCATGCAGCAGATGACCAGCCTGTCCCTGAGCCCCCACAACTGAGTCATGAGGGAGAAGAAGGGGACAAGGATGAGGTGGGGGAGGAGGAGGAGGAGCCAAGCACTGCTTCACTGCTTCTCTCACCCGCAGGCACCAGCTCAGATACTGGCACTACTTGGTCCTTAGAGGTTAGCTTAGTAGAGGGGTCTGCACTGGGTGATGTACCGGGGCCTAGCGAGCTGCAGCATGGTTAAAGGGAAAGGGAACCTCGAGAGCCATCTCCCCGGAGGGCAAGTTCTTACGTAAGTTCTGCTGCATAGAACTTAAATGTGGACCTCGATAGGGAGGCGTTCACACAAAGGATAATGGCCATCCACTCTGACATGATAGCTGCAATGCCAAGAGTGCCAAGAGCCTGTCAGAAGTGGTAAGGAGCATGGAGGAGTCCACCTCCCGCATTGTATAGAGCTCTGCGCACACCATGGAGCCCATCATTATCAGTGTGCAGATGATGGTGGACTCCCAGAGAGACCGTGCAGATGCAGACATCTTGACATGTGTCATGGGCAATGTGGCAGCTTCCATTGCAGCACAGGCAAAAGCACCGCAATGTCTTAGTGCTGTAATGGAGTAAGCTCAGACTGCTCTCATGCAGTCTCTGCTGCACGCCATGAAAGCTCTGACTGCTGCCATCGCCGGTGGGTCCACCACAGTCAATCGGGGATCTCACGGTGTCACAGCAGCCCAGCAATCTGTTCTGTAGCAGATTGGTAGGGAAGCTGAGGTGCTGCCCTGGGGGAGTGGCAGTGGGTCAGTGGAGCAGTCCTCTCTCAGGATGACAGCATTCCGGATCCCACCACTGCCACTCCACCATTGCACTTGTCGCTGCCTGTCATCCAGTCAGCCCAGACTGCAACCGCCCAGCCTGAGGTGGTGCAGTCAACAGCCGGGCCTTCTAGGCCCAGAGCTGGTCGAGGGCGTCCTGCACGGCCATCTGTAGTCTCTGGCCCTGACACTCAGCAGTCTTCCACCAGCCCTGAGGCAGCCACAGGGGACACACAGCAGAGGAGTATTAGAATAGGTCAACAAAAGAGGGAATATAAGGAAATGCACAAGCGTGATGAATAAATACATTTACACATTTTATTGTTGTTTTATAAATGTTGATTAGAATGTTTAATGTTGTCTCTCATTTCAGTTTTGGGGCTGTGGTATGGAAAGGTAAGTTGAAGTGGTAATGGGGATGTCCAGAGGAACCGGGAAGTTGGATGGAAATCAGTGGAAATGAGCTCTGATGAGATGGTCGCCGACCTCCCTTACAGCATCGCAATGGAGTCGCTGCCTCCTCCGTCGCGGGTGGTGCTCCTCCTCCTACTCCTGAGGTTGTGCGGCTATGCCGGGTGGCAATGGCTGTGCCCTCATGATGGCCAGGTTGTGCAGCATGCAGCAGATGATGACGAATAGGGACACCCGCTCTGGCGAGTACTGGAGGACTCCTCCCAAACGGTCAAGGCAATGGAACCTTTGCTTGGTCTGCTCAATGACGCTCCTGGTGGCAGCATGGCTCTCATGGCTGGGCAGGAGTGGTTGGGTTAAGGCGGGGAATCATGAGCCAGGTGAAGAATGGATATCCCTTGTCTCTGAGCAGCCAGCTTGCTGTGGTGGCTGGAAGAGAGCTGGTACCAGTCTGGTGTAGGATGAAGGCTTCGTGGCTGCTTCCGGGATAGCGGGCATTGACAGTGAGGATTAGGCATGTGTGGTAACACACTAACTGCGCTTTCAGTGAGTGGTAGCCTTTGCGGTTATGGAAGATCTCAGGATTGTGATGCGGTGCCCTCAAAGTGACATGGGTACAGTTAATGGTGCCTTGCACCATGGGGAAGCCTGCAATCCTGATGAAGCCACATGCATGCACCAGCTGCTTCTCTCTGGTCATGGGGAAGGAAATGTACTCCCTTCTCCTTCTGTAGAGAGCATCTGTGACCTCACGGATGGAGCAATGGATGGCAAACCGGAAGATGTTGGAGATGTCTTCTGTTGCACACTGGAAGGATCCATTGGTGTAGAAATTGAGTGCGTTGATGACTTTGAATGCGAATGAGAGAGCCGTCCTCACCTTGGTCTGAGGCTCGAGGTCTGGTTGCAGGAGATAGCAGAGCTCTGTGACCACGTCCTTGCTCAAGTACAGTCTTTGGACACACTGTTCCTCAGTAAAATTGATGTAGGAGAACTGCTGCCGGAATACCCTGGGAGGCTAAGGTCTTCTGTTGCCAGCCCTGTTGCAACTTCTCCCTCTGGCCACATTTTGCTGTCCTTGTACCTGTCTTTCTCCCTCTCTGTTTTCCTTTCTCTTTGTCTTTCTCCCATTCTCTCTCTCTCTCTCTGTCTTTCTCTTTGTATTGTTGCCTCTCTTTCTCTCTGCCTTTCTCTCTGCCTTTGTCTCTGCCTGTTATATATGCATGCTTGTTTATTGTGTGATGTCTGTAACACTGAATGTACCCTTACACTGTACACACCTTACCTGTACACCAGAGGGTGCTGCTGCTGGAGACCTAAGGGTTACCTGCACACTATAGGTAATCCAGTACAAAAGGGAGCTCACAGCTTGGTGTCCTCACTCGAGTAGCTGCAAATAAAGGACTACAGTCTACACAGTTTAAGTATCATACCCTGCTTCGTGGAGTCATTGCTAAAGGTGTCTACCTACACTATAACTGGCAACGAGGATATGAGGTCATGAACTACATGCACAGCATGTCGAATCTTGGCAACTTTCAGCAATTTACTGATGGGGAATATTGGGACGCTTTTTTAGAAAGACTGGAACATTTCTTCATAGCTAACGACCTGGATGAGGACACACCGGCTACACGACCGAACAAGCACAGGGCCATCCTGCTTAGCAATTGTGGGTCCACCATCTATTGTCTCATCAGGGACTTGCTAGTGATATGTCCTTACTATACAGTACAAATGCAAACGAGGCCCATGCTTGAGAGAAGGTCACTCTGTGACCAGTAACTTTTATTCTAGCACTGAAGTGATGAAGGTGGGTGGAGCTTTTCCATTTATACCTGAAAGACCAGGTTAGGAGTGACTCCCAAAAGTTCACCACCTAGTGGTCAATGTTCTCACAGTGTACAACTAGTCAGTTGAAACATGGGTTCAATGACAGTTAAATACATGACATCATCTCCCCCCCCAAAGTCTTATTGGGATCACAGGTTTAAGTCTCTCTGGTAGTTTCCGCCCCCTTGTAGAGCGCCTGAGTTGGGGCTCCGGTTGTTGGGCGCTGGCCTGAGTGTCTGCGCACAGTGCCTCAGGCCTGTCTGGACTGCCCACAGTGACTGGGCTCTCCTTCACTTGGTTCCGGTGTTCGGTCACCTGTAGAGGAGTGAACTCTACATTGTGTTCTTCCTCGGCTTCTTCTATGGGGTTGCCGAACCTCCTTTTAGTTTGATCCATGTGTTTGCGGCAGATTTGTCCACTGGTAAGATAAACTATCAGAATCTTATTCCCCTCTTTGGCAATCACAGTGCCTGCGAGCCATTTAGGCCCTGCAGCGTAGTTGAGAACAAAGACAGGGTCATTGACATCAATACATTGCTCCCTCGCATTCCCGTCGTGATAGTCACATTGTGACTGGCGCCTGCTCTCAACAATTTCTTTCATGGTAGGGTGTATAAGGGATAACCTGGTTTTGAGCGTCCTTTTCATTAGCAGCTCTGCGGGTGGAACCCCTGTGAGCGAGTGTGGTCGGGATCTATTGGCCAACAGGAGGCGTGATAAGCAGCTTTATAGGGAACCCCCTTGGATTCTGAGCATCCCCTGTTTGATTATCTGCACTGCTCGTTCCGCCTGGTGCCGTTCTGACATGGTTGATTCCATTTCCTGCCATGAGGTCCTGGACAAAGACGTCACGTAGACCATGGGCGATGAACATTGCCCATAGACTTTCTACCGTGGCAGAGGGTGTGCTTGAATTGAGAATGTTACACTCGATCCATTTGGAGTAGGCATCTACTACAACCAAAAACATTTTTCCCATGAAAGGACCTGCATAGTCCACATGGTTTGGCAGGCCAGGACCAGGGGCTAAGGGAAGCTTCGCTGGGCGCATTGCCCAGCTGGGCACACGTGTTGCACCTGCGAACACAAAGTTCCAGGTCTGCATCTCTGGCCTGGCCATATCCCTGGCCACCAAACGTGTGACCTGGCAATTGCCTTCATCATGACAATGCCCGGGTGCTCATTGTGGAGTTCTCTGATGAACACCTCTCTGCCCATCTGGGGCATGACTACTCGGTTTCCCCACAGTAGGCAATCGGTCTGAATCGAAAGTTCATCCTTGCGCCTGTGAAATGGTTTGAATTCCTCAGGGCATGCCCCGTATGTGACTGCCCAGTCCCCATTAAGGACACATTTCTTAACTAAGGACAGTACATAAGAACATAAGAATTAGGAACAGGAGGAGGCCATCTAGCCCCTCGAGCCTGCTCCGCCATTCAAAAAGATCATGGCTGATCTGGCCGTGGACTCAGCTCCACTTACCTGCCCGCGCCCCATAACCCTTTATTCCCTTATTGGTTAAAAATCTATCTATCTGTGATTTGAATACATTCAATGAGCTAGCCTCAACTGCTTCCTTGGGCAGAGAATTCCACAGATTCACAACCCTCTGGGAGAAGAAATTCCTTCTCAACTCGGTTTTAAATTGGCTCCCCCGTATTTTGAGGCTGTGCCCCCTAGTTCTAGTCTCCCCGACCAGTGGAAACAACCTCTCTGCCTCTACCTTGTCTATCCCTTTCATTATTTTAAATGTTTCTATAAGATCCCCCCTCATCCTTCTGAACTCCAACGAGTAAAGACCCAGTCTACTCAATATATCATCATAAGGTAACCCTCTCATCTCCGGAATCAGCCTAGTGAATCGTCTCTGTACCCCCTCCAAAGCTAGTATATCCTTCCTTAAGTAAGGTGACCAAAACTGCATGCAGTACTCCAGGTGCGGCCTCACCAATACCCTGTACAGTTGCAGCAGGACCTCCCTGCTTTTGTACTCCATCCTTCTCGCAATGAAGACCAACATTCCATTCGCCTTCCTGATTACCTGCTGCACCTGCAAACTAACTTTTTGGGATTCATGCACAAGGACCCCCAGGTCCCTCTGCACCGCAGCATGTTGTAATTTCTCCCCATTCAAATAATATTCCCTTTTACTGTTTTTTTTTCCAAGGTGGATGACCTCACATTTTCTGACATCGTATTCCATCTGCCAAACCTTAGCCCATTCACTTAACCTATCTAAATCTCTTTGCAGCCTCTCTGTGTCCTCTACACAACCCGCTTTCCCACTAATCTTTGTGTCATCTGCAAATTTTGTTACACTTCCAGGTCATCTATGTATATTGTAAACTGTTGTGGTCCCAGCACCGATCCCTGTGGCACACCACTAACCACTGATTTCCAACCCAAAAAGGACCCATTTATCCCGACTCTCTGCTTTCTGTTAGCCAGCCAATTCTCGATCCATGCTAATGCATTTCCTCTGACTCCGCATACCTTTATCTTCTGCAGTAACCTTTTGTGTGGCACCTTATCGAATGTCTTTTGGAAATCTAAATACACCACATCCATCGGTACACCTCTATCCACCATGCTCGTTATGTCCTCAAAGAATTCCAGTAAATTAGTTAAACATGATTTTCCCTTCATGAATCCATGTTGCGTCTGCTTGATTGCTATCTTAATGTCCCACTATTTCTTCCATAATGATAGCTTCAAGCATTTACCCCACTACAGATGTTAAACTAACCGGCCTATAGTTACCTGCCTTTTGTCTGCCCCCTTTTTTAAACAGAGGCGTTACATTAGCTGCTTTCCAATCCGCTGGTAGCTCCCTAGAGTCCAGAGAATTTTGGTCGATTATAACAAATGCATCTGCTATAACTTCCACCATCTCTTTTAATACCCTGGGATGCATTTCATCAGGATCAGGGGACTTGTCTACCTTGAGTCCCATTAGCCTGTCCAGCACTATCCCCCTAGTGATAGTGATTATCTCAAGGTCCTCCCTTCCCACATTCCCGTGACCAGCAATTTTTGGCATGGTTTTTGTGTCTTCAACTGTGAAGACCGAAGCAAAATAATTGTTTAAGGTCTCAGCCATTTCCACATTTCCCATTATTAAATCCCTCTTCTCATCTTCTAAGGGACCAACATTTACTTTAGTCACTCTTTACCATTTTATATATCGGTAAAAGCTTTTACTATCTGTTTTTATGTTTTGCGCAAGTTTACCTTCGTAATCTATCTTTCCTTTCTTTATTGGTTTCTTAGTCATTCTTTGCTGTCGTTTAAAATGTTCCCAATCTTCTAGTTTCCCACTAACCTTGGCCACCTTATACGCATTGGTTTTTAATTTGATACTCTCCTTTATTTCCTTGGTTATCCACGGCTGGTTATCCCTTCTCTTACCGCTCTTCTTTTTCACTGGAATATATTTTTGTTGAGCACTATGAAAGAGCTCTTTAAAAGTCCTCCACTGTTCCTCAATTGTGCCATCGTTTAGTCTGTGTTTCCAGTCTACTTTAGTCAACTCTGCCCTCATCCCACTGTAGTCCCCTTTGTTTAAGCATAGTACGCTCGTTTGAGACACTACTTCCTCACCCTCAATCTGTATTACAATTTCAACCATACTGTGATCACTCATTCCGAGAGGATCTTTTATGAGGAGATCGTTTATTATTCCTGTCTCATTACACAGGACCAGATCTAAGATAGCTTGCTCCCTTGTAGGTTCTGTAACAGACTGTTCTAAGAAACAATCCCGTATGCATTCTATGAATTCCTCCTCCATGCTACCCTGTGCGATTTGATTTGACCAATCGATATGTTGGTTAAAATCCCCCATGACCACTGCCGTTCCTTTTTCACATGCCTCCATTATTCCCTTGATTATTGTCCGCCCCACCATGAAGTTATTATTTGGGGGCCTATAAACTACGCCCACCAGTGACTTTTTCCCCTTACTATCTCTAATCTCCACCCACAATGATTCAACATTTTGTTCATTAGAGCCAATATCATCTCTGATATTGTCCTTTATTAACAGAGCTACCCCACCTCCTTTCCCTTCTTCTCTATCTTTCCGAATTGTCAGATACCCCTGTATGTTTAATTCCGAGTCTTGGCCACCCTGCAACCACGTTTCTGTAATGGCCACCAAATCATACCCATTTGTAATGATTTGTGCCGTCAACTCATTTACTTTATTTCGAATGCTGTGTGCGTTTCGGTAGAGTGTTTTAATACTAGTTTTTAAACCATGATTTTTAGTTTTGACCCCTCCTGCAGCCCCTTTATATTCATACATATTATCCCTTCCTATCATCTTGTGGTTTATACTTACCCCAGTGCTACTCTGCTCTGTTGCCTCCTGCCTTTTGCATTCTTTCTTGGGGTCCTGTTCATCTGAGCTCTCACCCACTCTAACCAGCTCAGAGCCCTCTCCTGGGTTCCGAATACTCCTCGCATTGAGGCACCGAGCTTTCATGCTTGCCTTTTTATTACACAGTAGCGGGTATCTGTTTGTCCAGACTTTGATCTGACGGGCTGTCACGGGTGAGCCTTCGCTTTCAAAAGCTCCCACAGTCATGACCATCTTAGCAGCATGCTCGGTTGCTCCCTCGGTGGTGGCTAGTGGTAGCCTGCTGAGTGCATCGGCGCAGTTTTAAGTGCCCAGTCTGTGCCGAATTGTTTAGTCATATGCGGCTAACTTGAGTGCCCCCCTCTGTATGTGGGCTGATGCATTTGCATTTATGGCCTTGTTGTCGGCCAAAAGGGACGTAAGGGGTTTGTGATCTGTCTCCAGCTCAAACTTCCTGCCGAACAGGTACTGGTGCATTTTTTTTACAGTATAGACACACGGAAGCGCTTCCTTTTCTACCATCCCGTAGCCCCGTTCTGCCTGGGACAGACTTCTGGAGGCATAAGCTACCGGCTGTAACTGGTCCTTGGCATTAACATGCTGCAACACACACCCAACCCCACAGGACGACGCGTCGTACATTAAAACAAGTTTCTTACATGGGTCATACAGCGTTAACAGATTGTTGGAGCATAACAAATTTCGTGCTCTCTCAAAAGCCCTTTCCTGGCTGTCTCCTCAGACCCATTTGCGACCTTTGCGTAGGAGCACGTGTAGCGGCTCTAACAGCGTGCTCAATTTGGGAAGAAAGTTACCAAAATAGTTCAGGAGCCCGAGGAACGAACGCAGCTCCATCGTGTTACGGGGTCTGGGTGCTCTCTGAATCGCTTCCGTTTTGGATGCAGTAGGGCTGATCCCGTCTGCTGCTTCCCTCATCCCCAGGAATTCTACCTCTGGAGCTAGGAAGATGCACTTCACCTTTTTCAGTCGCAGACCTACCCGGTCCAGTCTGCGTAGCACCTCCTCCAGGTTGCGGAGGTGTTCCTCAGTATCACAACCCGTGATGAGGATGTCGTCTTGAAAAACCACTGTCCTTGGAATCGACTTGAGGAGGCTTTCCATATTTCGCTGAAAGATCGCGGCGGCCGAGCGAATCCCGAACGGACATCTGTTGTACTCAAACAACCCCTTGTGTGTCGTGATGATGGTCGGCTTCTTCGACTCACTCACCAGCTCCTGGGTCATGTAAGCTGAGGTTAGGTTTAATTTTGAAATAAGTTTGCCACCGGATAGCGTCGCGAAGAGGTCCTCCACTCTCGGTAGCGGGTACTGGTCTTGGAGTGGCACCCGATTGATGGTGGCCTTGTAATCACCGCATATCCTGACCGACCCATCCGCCTTGAGCACCGGCACAATCGGGCTCGCCCAGTCACTGAATTCAACTGGTGAAATGATGCCTTCCCTCAGCAGGCGGTCCAATTTGCCTTCTATCTTTTCCTGCATCACATATGGCACCACTCTGGCCTTGTGGTGTACAGGCCTGGTGTCCGGGTTTATGTGAATCATGACCTTGGTCCCCGTGAAAGTGCCAATGCCGGGCTGAAATAGTGAGTCAAATTTGTCCAGGACCTGTGAGCATGATATTCGTTCCACAGAAGAAATTACATTGACATCTCCCCATTTCCAGTTCATGACAGCAAGCCAACTCCTCCCCAGCAGTGCGGGACCGTCCCTCGGAACAATCCAGAGTGGCAACCTTTTCTCCGAATCTTTGTGGGTCACGACTACCGTGGCGCTGCCTAGCACCGGAATGATCTCCTTTGTGTATGTTCGTAGTTGCGCATCAATTGGCAATAATTTTGGCCTCCTGGCCCAACTTGTCGAACTGTTTGATACTCATCAGGGACTGGCTGGCCCCTGTGTCTAGCTCCATTGATACTGGGATGCCATTGAGGACCACTTTCATCATTATCGGTGACGTCCTGGTGTATGAACTGTATATGTGCTCCACATGATCGCGCTGAACTTCAGCTTCCAGCGATTTCCCCCAGTGTCCATTTGACCCTGTAGGGCTTACATCGTCCCCGTCCTCCTCGTACATCAACTTGGCTACAGGCTTTCTGCACATATGCGCCAAGTGACCGCTGACGTTGCAATTTCTGCAGGTATATTGCTGATACCTGCAAGCTCTGGCTGTGTGTTTGCCTCCACACCTCCAACATGAGCAATTGTTGGAAACAAAAGGCCCATTACTAGTCGATCGTCTCTGACTGTCTGTGTAACTGTTTTTAAGCACACCATTAACAGGTGTTGATGGCCCCATTACTGGCCGCATTGTCCCTTGCGATGGCATGAATCGCCGTTCAGCTAGCCATTGTCTCTGTTAAATTCCCCCTTTGGATTCGACTACATGCTCGGGCATGTTCGATTGCCCCTGTCTGCCTGGAGAACTGTGTGCCGTGTTAACAATGTTGACTAACCTGTCCATTTGCTGCATTTAAACCAAGATTTTTGTCAAACATTATTCTGGTCTCTTCCTCCCCTGAGATAAATGTCTGGGCCATCAAAGCCACAGTTTCCAGGGTCAAGTCTTTGGTCTCGATCAGTTTCCTGAAAACCCCAGCGTGCCCGATGCCTGCAATAAAAAAGTCTCACAGCAGCTCCGCTCTGCATGCATCTGGGAACTTACATAGGCTTGCCAGTCGCCGGAGGTCTACCACGAAGTCTGGAACGCTTTGCCCTTCTCGCCGCCGGTGCGTAAAAAAAACGGTGTCTCGCCATGTGCATGCTGCTCGCCGGTTTAAAGTGTTCCCCGATCAACTTGCTGAGCTCTTCAAAAGTCTTGTCCGCCGGCTTCTCTGGCGCTAGAAGGTCCTTCATCAGGGAGTCTGTCCTGGACCCACAAACCATCAGGAGATGAGCCCTGCATTTGTCGGCCGAATCCTGTCCCAGTCATTCCTTAGTGATGAAACTTTGCTGTAGTCTCTCATTAAAGTCGCCCCAATCATCACCAACACAGTACCTCTCATCTGTGCTGCTAGTGGCCATGCTCACGTGGTTTAAATCCCAGTTTCTCGTCGCCAATGATATGTCCTTACTATACAGTACAAATACACACGAGGCCCATACTTGAGAGAAGGTCACTCTGTGACCAGTAACTTTTATTCCAGCACTGAAGTGATGAAGGTGGGTGGAGCTTCCCCTTTTATACCTGAAAGACCAGGTTAGGAGTGTCTCCCACAAGTTCACCACCTAGTAGTCAATGTTCTAACAGTGTACAACTAGTCAGTTTATACATGCGTTCAATGACAGTTAAATACATGACAGCTAGCCCCAGCAAAGACAACCACCAAAAGCCATGAGGAACTTGTAACACTTATACAGAAGCAATTAAAACCAAAAGAAAGCATCCTCATAGCCAGCACTGGTTCTACACTTACCGGCGACCCGAAGGTCAAGAAATTACTAAGTATGCTGCACATTTAAGAAGACTGGCTGCACTATGTGATTTTGGAGATCACCTAAATGAAGCACTAAGGGACATATTTGTCATTGAAATCGGCCACGAGGGCCTCCTGCACAAATTGCTCTCTGCCGACATCACAGTCACCCTGCAGAAATCAATTCAAATGAGCCAGGCCGACATGGTTTCGGCCAGCGACTCCAGGCGAATACTGACCCAGGACTCTAAACCGGCGAATGCAGTGCACCGCATGGATACTTCTAAAGGCAGAAATGCTGCCCCGAGTCCAGCAACCCTGAGTCCGCCACATGGGGCAAACCGGATGGCCCCGTGCTGGCACTGTGGGGGAAACCACAGGGCCCACCAGTGCCGTTACAAAGACTATGCATGCAAAGGCTGAAAAGAGAAAGGACACCTTTAAAGAATGTGCAGAAAAAGCTGTACTCACCGCGTCTCTGATGAGTTGGCTGATCACCGGGGCTCCGACACAGATGAAGGTGAAGTTGCTCAACCCCTGGAAGAAGAGTATGGAGTTTATACCTGCTCCACCGAAAGTTCTCCGTGGACGATGGAAGTTGACATCGACAGGGTCCGAGTTTCTATGGAGATCGACACAGGGGCGAGCCAGTCTGTGATGAGCCAAACGACCTTTGAAAAAATGTGGATAAATCCCACCAATCGATCAAAACTGCATCCTGTACAAGTGAAGCTGCTCACCTACACCAAAGGTAAAATCCCGGTCATCGGCAGTATGGACATCCAGGTGTGTTGAACAAACTCCCCCTGTGGATCATTGCCGCCGATGGTGCCACACTGCTGGGAAGGAATTGGATGAACCCGGTCAAAGTCGGTAGAAGTGGCGACGGCCTCTGGGCTCCAGCAATTGACATCAAACATGGATCCATCGCTACATCCAGAGATCCCACCGTCCAGCTTGACTACGCGGTGACAACTCCACAACATCGCGGCAAAATCTCCACGACCGAAAAATTCACCTTCTGGGCCAGGGCAGGACTCCAAGAGGTGAACATTGTCGAAGGAAGTGGATTCCCAACGTCCAGGGCCAAACCTGAGGAAGAAAAGACCAACATCACCAACCTGGAGGAGAGCCAGAAGATGGCGGCCGCACCACGAGGAGAAGAACCTGCAAACAAAATGGCCGCAGCCAGACTACAAGGGGCAGCATTGGAGGAGCGACACATGGCACCAAGCGGCCAATCGGATTGGAATGCTCCCTTAAAGGAGACCGGTAACCCAAAACATTTAAAGGGACAATTTCAACGAAATGAGGACAAGGACTTTAAAGCTAAAGATGCAATAAAAGGGTGCAAGCATGATAATGTAAACATGAATTGCGATACTGGTGTAACTAATGTGATTAATGAGATGAATGCTTGTGTAAGTAAGACACATAGAAACATAGAAAATACATGCCGGAGTAGGCCATTCGGCCCTTTGAGCCTGCACCACCATTCAATAAGATCATGGCTGATCATGCAACTTCAGTACCTCATTCCTGCTTTCTCTCCATACCCCTTGATCCCTTTAGCTGTAAGGGATATATCTAACGAACTGGCATCAACAACTCTCTGCGGTAGAAAATTCCACAGGTTAACAACTCTGAGTGAAGAAGTTTCTCCTCATCTCAGTTCTAAATGGCTTACCCCTTATCCTTAGACTGTGACCCCTGGTTCTGGACTTCCCCAACATCGGGAACATTCTTCCTGCATCTAACCTCTCCAGTCCCATCAGAATTTTATATGTTTCTATGAGATCCCCTCTCATTCTTCTAAACTCCAGTGAATACAGGCCCAGTCGATCCAATTTCTCCTCATATGTCAGTCCTGCCATCCCGGGAATCAGTCTGGTGAACCTTCACTGCACTCCCTCAATAGCAAGAATGTCCTTCCTCAGATTAGGAGACTAAAACTGAACACAATATTCCAGGTGAGGCCTCACCAAGGCCCTGTACAACTGCAGTAAGACCTCCCTGCTCCTATACTCAAATCCTCTAGATATGAAGGCCAACATACCATTTGCCTTCTTCACCGCCTGCTGTAGCTGCATACCAGCCTTCAATGACTGATGTACCATGACACCCAGGTCTCATTGCACCTCCCCTTTTCCTAATCTGCCGCCATTCAGATAATATTCTGCCTTCATGTTTTTGCCATCAAAGTGGATAACCTCACATTTATCCACATTATACTGCATCTGCCATATATTTGCCCACTCACCTAACTCCAAGTCACCTTGCAGCCTCTTAGCATCCTCCTCACAGCACACACCACCAACCAGCTTAGTGTCATCTGCAAACTTAGAGATATTACACTCAATTCCTTCATCCAAATCATGAATGTATATTGTAAATAGTTGGGGTCCCAGCACTGAGCTCTGTGGCACCCCACTAGTTACTGCCTGCCATTCTGAAAAGGACCCGTTTATCCCGACTCTCTGCTTCCTGTCTGCCAGTTCTCTATCCACGTCAATACATTACCCCCAATACCATGTGCTTTAATTTTGCGCACCAATCTCTTGGGCGGAACCTTGTCAAAAGTCTTTTGAAAGTCCAAATACACCACATTCACTGGTTCTCCCTTGTCCACTCTACTAGTTACATCCTCAAAAATTTCCAGCAGATTTGTCAAGCAGGATTTCCCTTTCATAAATCCATGCTGACTTGGACCGATCCTGTCACTGCTTTCCAAATGCGCTGCTATTTCATCTTTAATAATTGATTCCAACATTTTCCCCACTACTGATGTCGGGCTAACCAGTTTATAATTCCCTGTTTTCTCTCTCCCTCCTTTTTTAAAAAGTGGTGTACCATTAACTACCCTCCAATCCATAGAAATTGATCTAGAGTCGATAGACTGTTTGAAAATGCTTACCAATGTATCCACTATTTCTAGGGCCACTTCCTTAATACTCTGGGATACAGACTATCAGGCCCTAGGGATTTATCGGCCTTGAATCCCATCAATTTCCCTAACACAATTTCCTGACTAATAATGATTTCCTTCAGTTCCTCTTTCTCGCTCGACCCTCGGTCCCCTAATATTTCCGGAAGGTTATTTGTGTCTTCCGTCGTGAAGACAGAACCAAAGTATTTGTTCAATTGGTCTGCCATTTCTTTGTTCCCCATTATAAATTCACCTGATTCTGACTGCAAGGTACCTACGTTTGTCTTCACTAATCTTTTTCTCTTCACATATCTATAGAGGCTTATCTAAAGTAAGGTTAAGAACAAGCTTGTTATGTTTGATGATTATGAAAGAGAGTTCGAAATGCCTAATGTAACCATGTCCAGTGAGACCACGATAGCCAAGAGTGATGCAAATGCTGTAACTTATAATGTAGGCTCAACTATGTGTGATCAGAGGCAAGGTGTCATGTATACAGGTAGGACACTGCTAAAGGATATTGGGTTCTACAGGGACCATGCAAATGCTAGAGGAATCCCCCTGTGGGAGACCCCCAGATCCAGCTGGCTACCAGACCATGTAGCCTGGACCTTTGGAACAAATGAGATGCCCCTGGAAGGGCAAACACACACTCAGTGGGAGCAGACCCACTAGAGGGACAGTGGTCAATGGGCAGCACAGCCACCATCACTGGCAACCTGCACCAGACGAGCCCTACCCCCCCGCCCCCCCCGGCCACCAGGGCCAACACCAGGAGTGAGAGGCCAATACCCTCCAGCTTCCCTGGCAAGCCCTGGGATGAGCTGACCTTCATCCCAATTGGAGGACAAGGAGCCCACCCAGTCCTGTGGCCCTTCCAACCATCACACTATTACCCACATCACAGAGTATGCACCCTACCCACTGCTGCTTTGGCTACCCCCCTCAGGGATCCCACAACAGTGGCACCCACATGGTCTGTGTGTGTGGGGGGGGAGGGTGGGGAATGTATGAGGCCAGCCTCAAGTACAAGGATCACACCTGGCACCCACACAACTGTCATCACAACCTCCCATAGCCCACTACTGATCACCTCCCCAGGTCATGACAATAAGGATATTAAAAATGCTTAGGGGGCAGTGTTGTTATATATGCATGCTTATTTGTTGTGTGATGTCTGCAACACTGAATATTAGGGCTGGTTTTCTGGACCAATATTTTGAGGAACCAACTAGAGCGCTGGCCATCCTAGACTGGCTGATGTGTAATGAGAAAGGACTAATTAGCAATCTTGTGTGAGGCCCCTTGGGGAAGAGTGACCATAATATGGTAGAATTCTTTATTAAGATGGAGAGTGACACAGTTAATTCAGAGACTAGGATCCTGAACTTAAGGAAAGGTAACTTCGATGGTATGAGGCGTGAATTGGCTAACATAGATTGGCAAATGATACTTAAAGGGTTGACAGTGGATAGGCAATGACAAACATTTAAAGATCACATGGATGAACTTCAACAATTATACATCCCTGTCTGGAGTAAAAATAAAATGGGGAAGGTGGCTCAACCGTGGCTAACAAGGGAAATTAAGGATAGAGGCATATAAATTGGCCAGAAAAAGCACCAAACCTGAGGACTGGGAAAAATTTAAAATTCAGCAGAGGAGGACAAAGGATTTAATTAGGAGGGGGGAAATAGAGTATGAGAGGAAGCTTGCAGGGAACATAAAAACTGACTGCAAAAGCTTCTATAGATATGTGAAGAGAAAAAGATTAGTGAAGACAAACATAGGTCCCTTGCAGTCAGATTCAGGTGAATTTATAATGGGGAACAAAGAAATGGCGTTGAACAAATACTTTGATTCACAAAGGAAGACACAAATAACCTTCCAGAAGTACCAGAGGACCGAGGGTCTAGTGAGAAGGAGGAACTGAAGGATATCCTTATAGGTGGGAAATTGTGTTCGGGAAATTGATGGGATTGAAGGCCGATAAATCACCGGGGCCTGATAGTCTGCATCCCAGAGTACTTAAGGAAGTGGCCATAAAATAGTAGATGCATTGGTGATCATTTTCCAACAGTCTATCAACTCTGGATCAGTTCCTATCGACTGGAGGGTAGCTAATGTAACACCACTTTTTAAAAAAGGAGGGAGAGAGAAAACGGGTAATTATAGACTGGTCAGCCTGACATCAGTAGTGGGGAAAATGTTGGAATCAATTATTAAAGATGATTTGGAAAGCAGTGACAGGATCGGTCCAAGTCAACATTGATTTATGAAAGGGAAATCATGCTTGACAAATTTTCTGGAATTTTTTGAGGATGTAACTAGTAGAGTGGACAAGGGAGAACCAGTCGGTGTGGTGTATTTGGACTTTCAAAGGCTTTTGACAAGGTCCCACACGAGATTGGTGTGCAAAATTAAAGCACATGGTATTGGGGGTAATGTATTGATGTGGATAGAAAACTGGTTGGCAGACAGGAAGCAGAGAATCGGGATAAACGGGTCCTTTTCAGAATGGCAGGCAGTGACAAGTGGGGTGCCGCAGGGCTCAGTGCTGGGACCCCAGATATTTACAATATAATTAATGATTTGGATGAAGGAATTGAGTATAATATCTCCAAGTTTGCAGATGACACTAAACTGGCTGGCGGTGTGAGCTGTGAGGAGGACACTAAGAGGCTGCAGGGTGACTTGACAGGTTAGGTGAGTGGGCAAATGCATGGCAGATGCAGTATAATGTGGATAAATGTGAGGTTGTCCACTTCGGTGGCAAAAACACGAAGGCAGAATATTATCTAAATGGCGGCAGATTAGGAAAAGGGAATGTGCGACGAGACCTGGGTGTTATGGTACATCAGTCGTTGAAAGTTGGCATGCAGGTACAGCAGGCGGTGAAGAAGGCAAATGGCATGTTGGCCTTCATAGCGAGGGGATTTGAGTACAGGGGCAGGGAGGTGTTGCTACAGTTGTACAGGGCCTTGGTGAGGCCACACCTGGAGTATTGTGTACAGTTTTGGTCTCCTAACTTGAGGAAGGACATTCTTGCTATTGAGTGAGTGCAGTGAAGGTTCACCAGACTGATTCCCGGGATGATGGGACTGACCTATCAAGAAAGACTGTATCAACTGGGCTTGTATTCACTGGAGTTCAGAAGAATGAGAGGGCACCTCATAGAAACGTTTAAAATTCTGACGGATTTAGACAGGTTAGATGCAGGAAGAATGTTCCCAATGTTGGGGAAGTCCAGAACCAGGGGTCACAGTCTAAGGATAAGGGGTAAGCCATTTAGGACCGAGATGAGGAGAAACTTCTTCACCCAGAGAGTGGTGAACCTGTGGAATTCTCTACCACAGAAAGTTGTTGAGGCCAATTCACTAAATATATTCAAAAAGGAGTTGGATGAAGTCCTTACTACTAGGGGGATCAAGGGGTATGGAGAGAAAGCAGGAATGGGGTACTGAAGTTGCATGTTCAGCCATGAACTCATTGAATGGCGGTGCAGGCTCGAAGGGCCGAATGGCCTACTCCTGCACCTATTTTCTATGTTTCTATGTTTCTACACTGTACACACCTTACCTGTACACCAGAGGGTGCTGCTGCTGGAGACCTAAGGGTTACCTGCACACTTGTGGTAACCCAGTATAAACGGAAGCTTACAGCTTGGTGTCCTCACTCGAGGAGCTGCAAATAAACAACTACAGCCTACACAGTTTAAGTATCATACCCTGCCTTGTGGTGTTATTGCTAAAGGTGCCTACATACACTACAGTGCCTTTGTCTCTGCCTGAGTAACCTCCGACGGTATTGTCACACCAGGAGGTCGAGTGCCAACACAGCCCCCATGAAGCCAGATAAATGTTGTAGAGTCAAATCTGCCCTGAATTAAACAAAACAATGTTTAAGAGCCAGCACAGTCCTTGAGGTGAAAACCACTGCAATCCTTGCAACAGGCATTCTGCCTATCTGTCAGCAAACTGGAAATAATAATAGCAGACAGAAAAGTTTTTGACAAGATGGCGCCTTTAAATAGCGCTTCTGCAGCCACCTCCCGCCTGCAACTTGACAGCTGAAGCTGTCATTGTCAGCAGCAGGCGGTACCCGAGGGGAACAGGCTGAATTTATGCGGGAGGTGGGGGGGTGGTCGGTAACGAGGCGGTGCGCACGGCGATTACATCACTGCCAGGCGCACCTGAGCGGGGTGCTACCAGCAGGGGCAGGGCGGTACCTGGTAGTGCCTTGAAAAAAACCCAGGCCAATTTTACTGGGAGCGATCGCCTGGCAAAAACTGATTTGCACCCTGTTAGCACCCCCTTGATGCACAGATGAGGCCAATTTTGCCACTAACCAATGAAATTGAAGGATTGAGAAAGAAATAGAGGAACTACAGAGATCAAACATGAATTAGAATGGGTGAATTAGAGTCAAATCTGCTTTGGAAAGAGAAATAAAGAGAGGGAAAGAAAGATTGGATTAAGAGAGAAAAAAGAGATAGAAAGGAAAAGTAAGAAAAATGGTTTAAAATCTCTAATAAGAAATTACTATCTGCATGATTGAGACTCAGCAGTTTAAATTGATCCCTTTCTGGGCTGAAGAAGTTGATTGGCATTGCATGAACCATTATTACGTTGATGAAAGGGTACTTATGCTGTTATGTAGGAGCTTTCTGTGTGGCAAATTTAATGTGCAATTGATGTGAAAATTCAACAAGTTCTTAAAAATAACAGGGAGCTTAAGGGTGGGCAGCACGAGTCTGCGGTGCGTGGTGAGGCCTATAAAGGCCCAACGTCGGAGGAGGAGCAGCAGTTCGAGCAAGGGAATATTATTTGAATGGGGAGAAATTACAACATGCTGCGGTGCAGAGGGACCTGGGGGTCCTTGTGCATAAACCCCAAAAAGTTAGTTTGCAGGTGCAGCAGGTAATCAGGAAGGCGAATGGAATGTTGGCCTTCATTGCGAGAGGGATGGAGTACAAAAGCAGGGAGGTCCTGCTGCAACTGTACAGGGTATTGGTGAGGCCGCACCTGGAGTACTGTGTGCAGTTTTGGTCACCTTACTTAAGGAAGGATATACTAGCTTTGGAAGGGGTACAGAGACGATTCACTAGGCTGTTTCCGGAGATGAGGGGGTTACCTTATGATGATAGATTGAGTAGACTGGGTCTTTACTCGTTGGAGTTCAGAAGAATGAGGGGTGATCTTATAGAAACATTTAAAATAATGAAAGGGATAGACAAGATAGAGGCAGAGAGGTTGTTTCCACTGGTCGGGGAGACTAGAACTAGGGGGCACAGCCTCAAAATACAGGGGAGACAATTTAAAACCGAGTTGAGAAGGAATTTCTTCTCCCAGAGGGTTGTGAATCTGTGGAATTCTCTGCCCAAGGAAGCAGTTGAGGCTAGCTCATTGAATGTATTCAAATCACAGATAGATAGATTTTTAACCAATAAGGGAATTAAGGGTTACGGGGAGCGGGTGGGTAAGTGGAGCTGAGTCCACGGCCAGATCAGCCATGATCTTGTTGAATGGCGGAGCAGGCTCGAGGGGCTAGATGGCCTACTCCTCTTCCTAATTCTTATGTTCTTATGTTATGTTCTTATGAGTTGTGGGTTGCGTGAGGCAAACGATGGAATGCATAAATGGACCAGCAAGTTATGGAGATTCGCAACTCACAGTGTATCTCTTCTTCGCCTGAACTTGCTGGCCGATTTATGCATCAATAATGAACTTGCCGTTATTTTTCCAGGAAGATTTAGCCCATTGTGGCCTGTTGACTTGTCGATCCAGTTAAAAATGGCCAGATTTTCACATCTAGTTTCTTTTTATCCCCCTCCTCATTATTTCACTTCAAATTATCACCAATCTTTCTCCTACCAACTTAGTGTAGGGCAGCTGGTTGTTCAGCCTTTCTCAATACAGTTCTGTGACTGGTCAATAGGAAGTGCAGGCTGCAAAAAATAAAAACAGAACATTCTGGAAATAAATGGTATGACAACATCTGAGAAAGGATCAATGGATTATTGTTTTGTGTGCAACCCTTTATTGGAACCTTTTTGTGCCTGTCTTTCCATCCTTAGAAGTTAAACCCCTTACTACCATGTCATCCAATGTCCAATGTAATAGAAGAATATGGTCAATATAGAATACTGTGTCCAGTTTTGGTCCCCTCACATGGTGGGTGATATTGAGGCTTTGGAAAGGATGCAGAAGAGGACCACTTGACTCATTCCAAGTCTAAAGCATCTTAGTTATCAAGATAAGTTAAAAGAGTTTGGACTCTTAGAACAGCATCGATTTAGTGGGATATGATTGAGGTTTATAAGGTAATGAAGGGAATAGACAGTCTTCCAGCTGACAGTTTATTTCAATTAAATAGGTTAGGCAGGACCAGGGGGCACAAATTTAAGTTGTATGAGGCTAGATCTAGGTTAGACGTCAGGAAGTGTTTTTTTCCCCAGAGAATAGTAGACCTCTGGAACAAGCTGTCGTTTCATGTGGTGGATGCAGACTCACTGAATTCCTTCAAACGAAAGCTGGATTTGTTTCTGGCTGCAGCGGACATCACCTCTTACAGAAAGTAGGTACTGCAGGGAATTTAATGGCCAGAGTGACCTGCTGGACTAGTTTCGATCGCCTAGATAGGTCGAAGAGAAATTTCCCAGTTTTTTTCCGCCAATTTGGCCTGTTATTTTTAATCTGTTTTTTTTGCCTCTCCCAGGAGATCACATGGTTTGGGGTGGGGTGGAGTGTATATGTTGTGATACACAAGGTATCGCAATTGTGTGTGACAGACTCAGTGGACCAGATGGTCTTTACCTGTCGGTCATTGTTTGTATGTTCGTAAGCTAAACCAGCAGGGGCAGCTAACTACAAGTTTCAGGCAGTCCTGAGAGCTGAGCTCACAATCTTCTGATGAGGAATTAGTTCAATCAATTTAGATGGCAGAGATCTGAACATCATAAAATACATAGCAAAAATTATAACTTTCGGTCAGTCGCCTGCTCATTCCTGCCGGCAGAAGGCTCACGCTATTTTGAAACTGAGGCCTCATTTCTTGAAAATTGCAATTGGGGGCCTAACTATGTCATAGGACACCAATTTGCATAATAAAGAGGAATGTGGCTGCCTATGGGAATGCCCCTTTACAAATGCCAGTGGCCAGAGCCTTGGCATAAACTGGACAGTAAGTCCACTACCCTATTTTGAGGGCATAATGTCCCTTTAATGTTAATTTCATCCAGTTAACAGTGGCTCCCTATTATCAGATAACACATGGGAGCATCTGAATGCATTGATTATGTAGAAGGTAACAAAATGACTGCTTTTGTCAAACTTCAAATTTTAAATACTGAGAAATGTTCCTGTGTCCAATAGAAGTGGGATTTACTCTTCTATCCTGCCTGGTGCTCACCAATGAAAACTGAATGGGTCACATTCACAAATAAATTAGCACTTGCCAACATGTAGACCTATGGTAAATGACTGGTGTTGATGTGACAGTTTGGTTTGTTACAAAGTTAATGAGAGAAATTGAAACTTTTTTGAATGTGACTTTTTTTATTAAAAAAATTAAATGAGTTATTTTCTTATTCTTTACAGGTAATTTTTCAGGATCTAATTGTGTCAAAGGGGAGATCAACTGGAGAAATCTGTTTAATGAGACTCTGATATTTGTGCAGAATGCTGGCAGTGATTCTGATACATTGAGGAAGCGGTAAGTTAATCTACCAAGATTGATACCACAAATAACTTCTGAAATGGTAGCTATATAATTGGAATATAATCTATTTCAGTAAATGTATATTTTTGTGCTTTCATTGTCATTGGAACGTAGGAACAGGAGTCGGCCATTTAGCCCCTTAAAACTGTTCTGCCATTAAATTAGATCATGGGTGATCTATATCTTAACTCCATTTACCCGCCTTGGTTCCATATCCTTTTATACCCTTGCCGAACAAAAATCTATAAATCTCAGCCTCAACAGCTTTTTGAGGGAGAGACTTCCAGATTTCCACTACACTTTGTGTGAATAAGTGCTTCCTGTCATCACTTCCAAAAGGCCAAGCTCTAATTTTAAGGTTATGCCCCCTTGTTCTGGACCTCCCACCAAAGGAAATAGTTTCTCTCTAACCACCCTATCAAATCATTTAATCGTCTTAAACACCTCAATTATAATCATCTGTTAATGTCTATACTCCAGGGAATATTATCCTAGTCTGCAACCTTTACTCATAATTTAACTCTTTCAGGCCCGGTATTATTCTGCACTCGCTCCAAGGTCAACAGACCCTTCCTGAGATGCAGTGCTCAGAACTAAACATCGTACTCCAGTCTAATCAGAGCTTTATACATTTGTAGCATAACTTTCACCCCTTTGTATTCCAGCCCCCTTGAGATGAAGGGTAACACTCCATTAGCCTTTTAAATTATTTTTAGTAGCTGTCCACTAGCTTTTAGTGATCTCTGTACGTGGACACCTAAATCTTTCTGCTACTCTGCAGTTTCTAGCTTCTCGCTATTTAGAAAATACTCTGATCTATCTTCCTTAGGACAAAGTGGACGACTTTGCATTTCCCCATGTTGAACTCCATCTGACACAATTTTGCCCACCAATATCCCTTTGCTGATCTTCACTGGCTCCCAGTCCAACAACACCTCAATTTTAAAATCCCTCTATAAGAACTTAAGAAATAGGAGCAGGAGTAAGTCATTTAGCCTCTCGAGCCTGCTCCGCCATTTAATAAGATCATGGCTGATCTGATCTTGGGCTCAGCTCCACTTCCCTGCCCACTCCCCATAACCCTTGACTCCCATATTGCTCAAAAAGCTGTCTATCTCCACCTTAAATATATTCAATGACCCAACCTTCACAGCTCTCGGGCAGAGAATTCCACAGATTTCCGGCCCTCAGAGAAGAAATTCCTCCTCATCTCAGTTCTAAATGGGTGTCCCCTTATTCTGAAACTATACCCCCTAGTTCTAGACTTCCCCACGAGGGGAAACATCCTCTCTGCATCGACCTTGTTGAGCCCCCTCAGAATCTTAGACATTTCAACAAGGTCACCTCTCATTCTTCTAAACTTTAATGAGTATAGGCCCAACCTGCTCAACCTTTCTTCATAAGTCAACCCCTTCATCTCAGGAATCAACCTCGTGAACCTTCTCTGAACTTCCTCCAATGCGAGTACATCCCTCCTTAAATAAGGAGACCAAAACTGTACACTGTACTCCAGGTAAGGCCTCACCATACCCTGTACAGTTTAGCAGGACTTCTCTGTTTTTATACTCTATCCCCTTTGCAATAAAGGTCAATGTTCAATTTGCCTTCCTGATTACTTGCTGCACCTACATACTTACTTTTTGTGTTTTGTGCACAAGGTCTCTCTGTACTGCAGCAATTTGCAATTTCTCTCCATTTAAATAATAATTTGTTTTTTTATTTTTCCTGCCAAAGTGGATAACCTCACATTTTTCCACATTATACTCCATCTGCCAAATGTTTGCCCACTCACTTAGCCTGTCTATATCCCTTTGCAGATTTTTTGTGTCCTCCTCACAACTTGCTTTCCCAGCCATCTTTGAATCATCAGCAAACTATGGCTGCACACCTCCCTTTCTCTCCCTATCTCTCCCTATCTCTCTAGCCTCTTCCAGAACTATGAGATCTCTGCTCTTTCAGTTCTGGCCTCTTGCATATACCCGATTGAAATTGTTCCATCATTGGCAGCCGTGCTTTCAGCTGCCTGGGCCCTAAGCTCTGGAATTCCCTCCCTGAACCTCTCCGCCTCTCTACCTCTCTCTCCTCATTTAAGATACTCCTCAAAACCTACCTCTTTGACTAAGCTTTTAGTCGTCTGTCCTGCTATCTCATTCTGTCAATAATGTCAAAAGTGTTTTTATTGTATTGCTCTTGTTAACTGCCTTGGGACATTCTGCTCTGTTAAATATGCTATATAAATGTAAGTTGTTGTTTGCAACTTTTTGTTCCCATCTGCACTATTTACTGTGCCACCTAACTTAGTGCCATTAGAAAACTTGGATATACAGCTCTTTATTCCTTCATCTAATCATAAATATAGTGAACAGCTGAGGCTCCAGTACAGATCCCTGGGGGACACCACTAGTCACATCCTGCCATTATCCCTATTTTCTGTCTCCTACCTCCCAATCAATTACCTACCTTAAAATCAAGACCTTGAAATTACACTATGATATAATAGGATATAAAATAAGTTTCTGTCACTACTTACTGAAACATATAAGATTCTGAGGGAACCCGACAGGGTGAAGAATTTCAGTTGAATGCATTAAATATTTGGATGTAATTGTTCCACAACATAATTTCAAGACCAAAGGGGACAAAATTCATCTCGCCTCGTTTGGGAACAGTAACTTTTAAAAGCTGGGAAGGTCCTGAGACTATGACCCTTAGTTCTAGACTCTCCAGCTGTGGAATTAAAATTTTAATAAAAAGCTAGAATCAGACCACGGGCTAGAGTTTCCTTGTTTTTTGCATGCTTAACGCCCAATTAATGTCCATTTTATCGCTGAAATGACGTATAACTCCCAAATATCGCCCATTTAGCGACAAAATGGAAACTGACAGGCATTTTTCAGAGACTTATTGCCGAGCATTACTTTCCCCATGTGCGTACCGCCGGGAAAAAATAATACCGCCCGCCCACTTTTTTGGGGCGGAATCATTAGAATGGGTGAAATCAACACCCATAATATTGCCCAGCGTTACTTTCCGCACGGAATTAACGCCGAGATTCAATAATACCGCCCGCCCACTTTTTTTTGTCGTAAAGATCACATTAGGTGAAACTAACATCCAGGAGATCGCCCAGCGTCACTTTCACCACCTCGCACACATATCGCCCACAATATCGCTCGCCCAGAAAAACGCCCAGAAAAAGTGGAACTGTTCTGAACTAAAGTCAGCGGTGTGGCTGCCATTTTTTAAATCGCAGGTCACTTCATTCAAAAGGCTGCTTCAACTTCGGGGGTGATTGCATTGATTCTGGAGTTCTTCTCAGGTGAAATGACCATCTCAACAGACATATTTTCAGACTCTGGACTATTAGGGGTTTACTCTAGGTGCATTTTAGTAAGGAAATTATTGTTTCTGATCAATCGCTATTATACTTTCATTGCAATGGGACCAGCCATTTCTCAGCCTGCATCGATTAATACGCAGATGTTGCAGAGTGCAGATGGCTCCATGTGTGATGCACATCATTATGTCTACAATTTAAAACGTGCCAAAAAGAGGAGGAGGGCCAGACCATACACATCCCGCACTTACAGGGAGAAGAGGTCTTACCTCTCGTGTCCGACCACACCTGCCTTCGGAGACTGTGCTTCCACAAGGTGATGATCAATGAAATATACAAGCTCATCAGGCCACATATGCAGCCTGCCATCAGGACATCAATGTCGGTCCAGGGCAAGGTCACCGCGGCACTATCTTTCTACGCGTCCGGTTCCTTTCGGGCCTCCGTGGTCGAGATTTGCCCTCTGTCTCAGCATGCCACACAGCCCTGCATTAGACAGGTCATGGAGGCCCTGTACGCGAGAAAGATGGACTTTATCAGCTTCCGGATGACCACAAAGGCTCGGACTGATAGGGCTGGAGCATTCTATTGCATTGCTATGTTCCCCAGGGCGCAGGGAGCTATACAGTGCACTTACATCACCATGCGGCCAACTTCTCAGGACCCGGAGTGTTTTCGTAACAGAAAAGGATTTCACTCCCTGACAGTCCAACTAGTTGTCGATCACAACCAGGTCATAATGGCAGTGAATGCCAAATGTCCGGGCACCTTCGATGAGGCTCACATTCTGCGTGTGAGTGCTGTCTCTTGTAAAGTCCTGTCCCCTCAGTACAGATTCACATGAGGCATGTAGTGAAGTCAAAGTCACTCTGGACCTGCACCTTTATTTCACAGCTCTGGAATGCTACACTTGCCTGAGACCTGTCCTTATATACCTGTCTCTTGCAAGTGCACCCCTGGTGGTAAGGTATGCTGGTGGTTACAGGTCATATCTTATTACAGTCATGTATAGCATGTTTGGATACAGTTATATATAATAATGTAAGATACATGACATCTCTGACATCGTTAAGAGTCAGCCACAGGGACAATGCTGGATGCTTGGTGATAACTGATATGACCTAGCTACCTGGCTGATGACCCCCCCTGCATGACACCCATACCGAGGCCGAGAAGCGATACAACCAGAGCCACAGAAACACATGCAGTGTGGTCCAGAAAACAATAACTGTGCTGAAGCAGCACTTCAGATGTCTGGACCACTCAGGAGGGGTGCTACAATACAACCCTGAGCAAGTAGGTAAATTCATGGATGTGTGCTCTATGCTGCACAATCTGGGTATCAGGAGGGGCCAAGAATTGTCAGAAGGGACTGATGCTCCACCTCAGGAGAAAGAGGAAGAGGACGACGAGGGGCTGAATGCTGACCTAGGGCCAGACAATCAGGCTGGCTGTGCAACCATGCTCATGACCCCCTCCAGACCACAGGAAAGGGCCCGTGGTGCCTACATGGCTGCAAGTCTCTTGCATGAGGAGCTGATAGCTGAACGATTTGCTGAAAGACTGTTGCTGTGAGGGACAACACTGACACACTGCTGTGTGTGTGCAGCTCAGATATCAATGGTGCCCATCAACTTGTTGCCAGTTAAAGTGTACATTGAATGAAGTTAAGTTTTATTTAATCCTTTCATGTTAAGAAACCACCAGTGTGTAACGGTCCAGCTATCTGAGACAATGCGCAACAAGGTTATGTTCAAAAAAATGTTTTTTATACCAACATTGGTCTGAAATCATAAGTATCACGGGCAAAAACACTCGACCCCTGCCCACACCCCACTTTTTCCACCATTGACATCAATCAAATGTTCAACATGTCCAGTAACACAGAATACAAAGGCAAAGCAGGAGGGTGGTCCCCTTCCCCCATACACTACAACAAATTACACACACCCAGATGGAGATATAATACAGCCATGACCTGTGGACATGCATCTCATTTCCTTCCCCCCTCCCCTTCTTCTCCCCACCTCTACCCCTTCCCCTCCTCGCTCCATGGCGCCTGGCCGAGGAGCTCCTCAGGCGGTGCCTCATTGGGGGGATGAAGGCAGATGCGGTCGTTGCATGGGTACGGGAGTGGGGGGTGCCGAGGGGGCAACATTCTCTGATGCAGAAGCAGGATCTTGGTCATTGCTCTCATCTGTCATTCGCAGTGGTGGTACGGAACCTAGGGGTGGAGTGCCGCTCTCTGGGACCACTGGGAGACCTGTACCAGCAGTGTTTCTGGCTATCGCATCCAGGGCCTCTGCCATCCATGGAACGTACTCAGTCATGGTGGCCAGCTGTTAGGATATGCCCCACAGTGCTTCAATAAGCTGGTCACCAATGTCTACAGCCCTCCTGGACAACTGTACCATCTCTCCGCTCTCATGTGGCGCTCATGGAGCAGTCCTGCCGCGTCCACAAGGCCTCTGCGGGGTCGGCGCCGTCCTGGGGACAAATGGAGTGCCCTGTGGTGAGGTGCTATAGGCCGGTACCTCCAGAGTGGAGGCAGAAATGACCAGACGACCACTAGATGGCCTTGGGTGGAATGGTTTCTGGAGCGTGGCGATGCAGGTTCCTCGAAGTCCACACTCTCATCCATAGAGAACAGACCCAGCCGATTGACGGATGAGAATTGGGGCTCCGCAGCACCAGATGTAGGATCGTCCATGTTATGTCTCAGATAAAGCAATGTGACTGAGTACTGTACACTTGAGCAAGTGTGACCTTAGTCTCTTTATTCTGACTCCAGAGTGCTGGCACAGCATGGGAGGCCTGCTTATATGCAGTGCTCCCAAGGAATGCTGGGATAACATCACATCATAACATCACTCCCCACCCGCCCCCCCCACCCCCCCAAAGTCAAAAATACACTTATTTACAGGGTGAGACGATCTGGGGCTTTCTGCTCCCTAGTTGATCGTTTTGGTACAAACACAGGTGCAGGTGAGTTGGTTGGGCCTTCGCTGGGCTGCTGGGCAGCTGGCCTTGCTGGACTGCTGGGGATGATGAGTTCAGCTTCGTGGTCAACCGTGATGTTGGTTGCTACTTGTGTGTGTGTTGGAGGGTCGAAGTTGGTGGTGTCCTCTTCAGGTTGCTCGTGGCTGTCTATGAATCGCAGTTTGGTTTGGTCCAAATGCTTTCTGTAAGTTAGTCCATTTGCAAGTTTGACCTCAAACACGCTACTCCCTTCTTTGGCTAGGACAGTGCCAGCAAGCCATTTGGGACCATGTTCATAAGTGAGTACAAATACAAGGTCATTGACTTCAATATCGCGTGACAAATTTGCGCGATCATGGTACATGCTTTATTGATGCCACCTGTCCTCGACAGGATCATAGATATCAGGGTGGACTCGAGAGAGCCTTGTTTTGAGTGCCATTTTTCTGAGCAGTTTGGCAGGGGGAACCTCGGTGAGCGAGTGGGGTCTTGTGCGATAGCTGAGTAGGACTCGGGACAGGCGGATCTGCAGGGAGCCTTCCGACACCTGTTTCAAGCTTTGCTTGATGGTTTGGACTGCCCGTTCTGCCTGGCCATTAGATGCAGGCTTGAATGGGGCAGATGTGACGAGCTTGATTCCATTGCAGGTCATGAATTCCTTGAATTCAGCGCTTGTGAAGCACGGCTCATTATCGCTGACAAGGACATCCGGCAGGCCGTGCATGGCTCATATGCTTTCGATGGTGGCAGTGGATGTGCTTACAGACATTATTACACACTCAATCCATTTTGAATAAGCATCCACAACAACCAAAAACATTTTGCCTAGAAACGGGCCAGCGAAGTCAACATGGATCCTAGACCACGGTTTGGAGGGCCATGACCACAAACTTAACGGTGCCTCCCTGGGTGCATTGCTCAGTTGAGAGCAAGTGTTGCATTGGCACACGCAAGACTTCAAATCTGAGTCGATGCCGGGCCACCACACATGGGATCTGGCTATAGCTTTCAACATTACTATGCCTGGTTGGTACAGTGTAGGTCGCGTATGAACGTTTCCCTGCCTTTCTTCGGCAAAACTATGCGATTACCCCACAAAAGACAGTCTGCCTGTATGGACATTTTGTCTTTACGCCGCTGGAATGGCTTGATCTCTTCATGCATCTCTGCTGTGATGCTGGACCAGCTCCCATGGAGGACACAGTTTTTTATAAGGGACAGTAAAAGATCCTGGCTGGTCCAGGTCCTGATCTAGCGGGCCATAACAGGTGACTTTTCATTTTCAAATGCATCCATCACAAAGAGCAAGTCTGCAGACTGTGCCATTTCCACCCCGGTGGTGGGCAATGGTAGCCGACTGAGGGCATCAGCGCAGTTCTCTGTGTCTGGCCTGTGGCGAATTACATAGTTATATGCAGACAGCGTGAGCGCCCATTACTGGTTACAAGGTGTTGCATGCATAACAGTCTGGAGAGTCGGGCCCCGCGCCCCCACCTTCTGGCCTCTGTGGTCTTGCCTGGGGCTATGTTGCTGGCTGAGCTGCAAAATACAAATTAGAGGAGAAGTGGGTCACAAGGTGAGTCCAGCGCTACACACCGCAAATGCACGACAAAAGCAGCACCGCTCTCAAAATCATCACAGACATCACATTTCATGACCATCAACACATTAGCATTGCAATGATTTTCATTAGGCCAGCATTATTTTTGTGACAATTTTAGAAATCATCTATCATATATGGTTGTTCAGATATGAGTGGGTGTGACATCCATTGATTTTACATCACGCAATAATGTAAGCTTTACTCACGTGGCATGACTTCAGGGTCTGCAGATGCTTCCATGGCTGTCCCGGGGTGCTTCCCCACGAGTGTGAGCACCCGCTCCTCCATCTCAGTGATGTCACTGGGGACTGGTGACCCCCCACCCGTTCGCCTCTGCACAGACCTCATTGTCGATAGCTTCTTCTGTAACGACATGGCATGAGATCATTGCGTGATATCATTGCTAGGTACTGTCACAGAGACTGGTACAACACATAACTGACAGATCTAATCATGATTATTATGATAATTATCATTCTTTACCTAAAGACGTGCGCTGTGACCGTAGGCTTTGAGTAAAACATTCCCGGTAAAAGTGAAAGACCTCACATCTGCTGATAGTCACTCATGACTCTTAGAAATCAAATTATATAAATACATAAGTACATGTAGATCAATGTAATACTTACTCTTGCGGATCCCACAAGGTCGTTTCATCGTTTGCGGCATTGGTTGCCCTCACGCACCTCGCAGGTCACCGATGAGACCACCTCTGCTATCTCGGTGCATATCTTCTGGTATGCCTTTGGGCTGGGCTTCTAACGCTCTCCCTAGGTCAAATCACCCCAGCGTAACTCGACCTCCTGCAGGAGGGAGGCATTTGCCTCGTCTGAGAACTTCCTCACTATTTTGCACCCTCCAATGTGCTCCTCTCCCAATTCACTGCTCTCGCCAGCGTCAGCCTCCTCCGCTCCCTCCATTATAGGCCCAATTCGGCAACAGCTAATTTTTGTTTCCCTATTTGCTGTAAAGCTCTAAACTCTCCCTCCTTCCTCCCAAAGCAATCACACCACACCCACACACGTCTTCAGTCCCTCTCAGCTCCCTCTCTCTCTGTCTCCTCTTCTGCGCATGTCATGATAACCCTTGACCTCCTGAATCGCGGGAATCGAGTGTTGCCATGCCATTGTTAAGGACGGCGACACTTTACGGCAGAAGGTCAGAGAGATTTAATGCTACCGCCCATTTCCCATTTCATATCGCTCACGGTAATGCCGAATTTCAAAAATGGAGACTAGGTGCTTTGGAATGGGCGAGAAGCCGGCAATCTGAAAACCATTTTTATCGCTCACGCTGGAAATAATGCCCATTTTTGGGCGATAAGCACAAAAGTGTAAAATCTAGTCCTATGAAATTACCGGATTGTCAAAAAAAAAACATCTGGTTCACTAATATCCTTTAGGGAAAAATCTGCCATTCTTATCCGGTCTGGCCTACATGTGACTCCAGACCCACAGCAATGTGGTTGACTCTTAACTGTCCTCTAAGTTGTTCAAGAGCAATTAGGGATGGGCAATAAATGCTGGCTTTGCCAGCGATGCCCACACTCGTGAATGAATAAAAAAATCTATCCTGTCAACCGCCCCTCAGAATCTTATATGTATAACGTATATCATTCGTCGCCAATATCGTCATTGCAGCTGCATCTGAACTGGTAATTGAGTAATTAGGTTTTGCTCTTCCAAACAGATAAGAGAATAAAAACAGATAATGCTGGAAATACTCAGCGGGTCAGGCAGCATCTGTGGAGAAACAGAGTTAATGTTTCAGGTTGATGACCTTTTGTAAGAGAATAACCCTGTTTCACTTTTGTTTTTTGTCTCTTTTATTTCTCTCTCCTACTCCAATTATTTTTACCCTCTCTCTATTTCACTTTCTGTACATGATTTGACATTGAATTAAATATTCTAACTGACACTTCCTGATTCAGGTTCTGCATTGCTCATCAGCATGGCAATTGGCTTGTGCACCTGGGGGTTATACAGGAGATAATCAGCTTTGGTTCCTGTTCTGGGTCACTTTCCTGTTGGAAAGATGTGGAGTGAGGAGAGAACCAGGCTTGGTTATAATGCTGCCCTTGGTTGCATAATCTTGGGCCACAATATTTATGGGGTGGCAGGGAGAGTGTGGGAGAGGCTGAAAATGGCTGAAAAACTCGGCAAGGCCGGCGACGTGAAGCCCCTGCTTGAACTGAGGGGCAATCGGGAGGGGGAAATGTCGCCGATCGTGCCAGTGGGGGCGGTCAGCCATCGGGCTTTGGGGGAGGGGAAGATTGGCCATCATAGCTTGGTGAGGGTGAGAAGGTCAGCCATTGAGGCATGGGGGGAAAGAGAGGCTGCAATTGGCAGGGAGGAGGCTAGAGGCTTCCTTGAGAAACCGAGGGAGCACTTCTACTCCTCCTGGCCCACAAGGATTACTTGTGAAGCATGCAGCTCCCAATTCCTTTTCACTGCCGGGTTACCTGACCTTTGGAAACCTGGACTGCAACCGTGAATTTTAAATTGAGCTCCCAATTGCAACGTGAGAGCCAGATTTAAATATGTTAATTAAGTGTCCTGCTGCTCCATGACAGAACATGCAGGTGCCTCGATATCCGTAAAAAAGGTGGCTGACGGAGCATGGCATGTTGGGGACGTGTGCCCCACATTTAAGTCTTTGACGCCCCCCCCACCCTTCACCCCTCCCCAATCCTCTCTAGACCATTGTGGCAGTTAATATCGAGGCCATAGTGTCCAAGCTCATAGTGTTCAGTTAGGTGGAGAGACTAGAGAAGCCAGCGTTGTTCTCCTTGGGGCAGAGAAATTTAAGGGGAGATTTAATAGAGGTGTTCAAAGTTATTAAGAGTTTTGAAAAAGTAAGCAAGGATAAACTGTTTCTACAGGCAGGGTGCTTGGTAACCAAAGGGCACATATTTAAGGTAATTGCCAAAAAAAGGAGATGAAGAGAATTTTTTTTACACAGCGAGTTGTTATGATCTAGAATGCATTGCCTGAAAGGGTGATGGAAGCAGATTCAATAGTAATTTGCAAAAGAGAGCTGAAAAGGACAAATTTTCAGGGTTGTGAAGGAAAGAGCAGGGGACTGGGACTAATTGGATAGCACTTTCAAAGAGACGGCACAGGCACGATGAGCTGTATGGCCTGCTTCTGTGCTGTATGATGGTTGCTTGGATAAGATATTGCAGGATACCACATTCATGAAACTGTACCCCAGAAACAGTTACTGGGGTGAAATTTCACCTGCTAGCATCTTCTATGTTATGCTGTAAATCCAACATCACCATAATGTAATGGAGAATTTACCTTCCTCTTTTTTGCTCTGGCTGAGAGGAGAGCCCAGTTGCCTATTTGGAAACTGATGTACCTCTTTCAGATATGGAGGATCAGTTTAATTATCAAGGAGTTCCATGATTAGATTGGCCACTTCAAAAGAAGATGTTAATTTCACATTAAATGATTGTCCTTTTTGTTAATAATTACGTAAAAATCTCACTGATTAAGATCTTATTCATTTTTTTCTTTTAGGTTTCTGAATGCAACGCTGAAGTTTTTGAACCTCAATAATATAATAAAGCTGAATGCTGATGATGTACAGATCATCAGTCAGAGTTTTGGAAATTTTGGTGAGGGAGATTACGTCTTTGACAATGTCCAAGGATTACAGATTGTTGTAAAAGTTATTCTGGAGAATATACCTCTGTGGATGAACAAGTACATCGGTCCAACAGATGAAACATCTTCGATCATGCAGGCATTACTTGAACTTTCTCAAGTAAATAGTGTTGATTTATTTATTTACAGAATGAAGTTTTTCATGAACCAGTGGTCAAAGGGACAGTCACCACAATTTAGGGAAATGGTGAACATTTTACTTCGTGTGTTACAAAAGGAATTACCAAATCTAATGATCACCAGCCCCTTTCAAAATACAATTGACAGGTTTAATGCCATGTGGTCCAGTTTGCAGCAGCTTCTCATTCACAATTCTACAGAGACTCTAACAAGAAGTCTAAATTTCTTCTGGAATTTCACTTCTACAGTATGGATAGGATCAACCAAAACCAACATAGATTATCTTGATGTTGCTAAAATGTTTCTGCATTATTTGAATAATCTCAGGTTACTGTCTCAAGAACAACTTGCAGCTGTAGTGGATGCCATCAATGGCTTAAAAAATGCATCAATAATTGCTTCTTCTACCCAAAATCTATTGCAGCTGCAAGGTGTGGAGCTGCAGTTGTTCAGGCTTCTTCGAACGATTGCTGTAGAAAATAAAACAGAACAGCTCGAGACATTTTATAATATAATTCATGCAGTCTCACAATTGTCAAATGTAACTGAGCTCTCATCCATGGTAGCTGCTGCCAATAACATTTCTGAAGACATTTCCACTTTTTTTGAACAGTTTAGCTCTGATGACATTGGCAAGGCTCTTGAAACAATTGCAAACATTGCTGTTGTTTTTCACAGCATGTCAAATGAAGACCTTACAAAAAGTTTATTGGATCTATATCTCTATGTTCAGTCACAAATACAAGGGCAGACAGAAATTACAGGGCCAGCCCTACAACAGATAAATGAGACAATTGGAAAACTGACAGAAGCTTTCCAGAATAATACAAACAATATTAGTTGTTTGATGTTACAAGCATTGCAGTCTTCATCTGTCCCTATTTCTGACATTTGGTTGAGAAAATATTGTTCCATACATAACACTGGAAGAAAAATCCGTTCACTACAGATTGGCCTTAATTCACAATCAATCCAGAACCTATACAAATCCTTGGTGGAACAAATGATCAACAGCTTAACATATACAAATAGAGAAACAGCTTTCTCCTCTCTGTCATGTACAGCAGATTTGTTTCTCTCATGGACTCAAATCGTAAAAGGGGTAGCAGTACGGTTGGACTTGGATCTTCAAGTAGTTAACTTCCTTCATATTGCCTTGATAGAAGTGTCGCAAGAACTGAATCAAACATCAGTATGTACCAAACATCTGCTCATAAATAACAGCACAGCTGCACTGAAATTCTTCCTGGAGAACATTACTTCAACAAATGGCTTTAACCTTCAGAACTTGTACCAAATGCCCATTAATCGCTTTATCATCTTACAACATGCAATGAGTACAGCATTTCCTATTCTAATGGATAACAAGGAGCTTCACCGACTTGTTGAGATTATGGAGAACGTCTTTAGTTTATTTCAGAGTTCCAATCTTAATGCCTTGAACAGCATTTCCAAATTCATAGATGCCCTTCGCCCAATATGGTCATTGTATGACCCCCAGCAGGAAAAACTCTATTCAGTCCTACATACATTTGCAAATTTAAACCCCAGTGCTGATCTGGAAAGTATCAAAGTGGCCTTCAGAGAAATTCTTTTATTCTCCAACAACAGCTTTAACATAGGTTATCTTGATCACTCTGTCCAATATTTGAAAGAGTTTTTGAATTTAATTGCAAAATATGAGAACACTGGAGGTCAGTTTCCATACAAAGACTCGGTGGTGTTAATAAAACAGCTAATCCATTCTAAAAACCCCAATACAGGAGAGAAAGAATGGGGAAAATTGCTGCAGTGGCTAAATGTGCTGACACACACCAATCTTTCTGTTCCATCACTCTCGTTTCTGTCAGATATAACTATAGTTCCAATCTTCAGATTGAACATATCTGAAATAGATGAAGTGATGTGGAAAACTGAGGAAGCAATTTTCAAAGTGCTAAATCTGACAGAGCGGTTCCATGGTCTAAATGCATCTGATGTTTATTACTATGATGTTATTGCATTGTTGGAAATGATTTTTCCCAATTCTTATCCCTACAAAAACAGTAGCGTTCAGGTTCTGAAGATGTCCATTGAATTAGCTTACAGTGTCTTTAATGATGAAAACATGTCATATGACTTAACAGAACAATTGATAAAACAAGTTCAAAGCATGGTCAATGGTAGTGCAACAGCAGAAGAGCTCTTTGGTTATCTCAGCAAATTGATCAGTGGGAATGTTCTCTTAAGCCGATGGTATTCTGTAGACTCTGAGAAACTCCTATCTCAACAGCTTCAAACACTATCAACCATTTTATCATCAGACCAGAACATTCAGCAATTCTCACTGCTTCTTCACAAATTAATTCTTATGATGAATCAAAGCGCTTACTTAACTTCGAGGCCGGAGAAAATTTCTAATATGTTATTTGGCACCTTGAACTCAATTCTCTATTTCAATAAAAGAATTGCGCACAATCTGTCTTTGACTGAGGCCATCAATGTGTTACTCTCTAAAACTGCAGTTGTCAGTTATCTGAGTTCGAACAAATCTTCAGAACAAGACCTAAACACCCAGGATATCAAGTTGACACAATTGATTCATCAAACAGTACAGTTCACAGAGGAATTGGATGAAGTGCTTAAACCAAAATGTCAGCGGAATTTAACGATGATACAGGCAATTGAATCATTTTATCTGCTAATTGATTATATAAACAACTCAACCTTCAACAATAGTCTAGTTGTAGACAAACAGGTGATTGCATTTATAAATGGTTTGGAGAGATTTCCACTATCACAGATTAGATGTGCTGTCGATGTTATGAACTCTACTGGTGCTTTTCTGATGACAATACAGCAGATTGTAGACAATCGCAGAATCCCTGACACTGAACAATTTTTACAGTTTTCACAGTCAGCCGCTCGTATGCTTCATAGTGTTTCAGAAACACTGAATGCGCATAATGACACAACAGCAGCTGTGCAGGCTTTCATTTTATTGAGAAACGAAAGTTCATATTTAGCAACAATCTTGAACAGTACAAATTACATTGCTGTCAAAACAGTCCTCAGAATGACTGACAACTTAATTGGACACCTCAAAGTGGTGACAAATCCTTCACCAGGTAGTTTCTTTCAGCAGTTGTTGTTGTGCTTAGATTCATTTTCTAAGCTACTTGAGCTGGTTGAGATACCTCGGGAAATAACAGAAGAGCTTAAAGGTTTCAGTAAATTATTACAATTCTTTCATCCTTATGTAAACAAAAGCCTTACCCTAGAAGTTGACTCTGTATTCAACATTGCAGTCTTTGTTTTACAACATTTAAACTCAATAAATGAAGTTCACAGTCAACTGCAACTATTGAAAACAGATCTTCAAAAGTTGCTTAATACCACTGACCACAGTGGCTCAAGTAACACAGCAGCTGTGTACAGTCTAAATGAACTGATAACCTTTGTAGGAAATGTCACATTAGCACATAATTCAGGATATAATGACACCTTACAGGGCCCACTCAGGCTTGACTTAATAATGCAAACTTTACAATTCGTCAGAGAGTATGTGGTATTCTTGAATAAGGTATCATTACCGACTGGGTCCACCATTGATAGTACTGAAATGTTCATTCAACTACTTCACAACAGCCTTACAAGAATCAATTACACTGGATCTGATAAATTGTTTGCTGCCCCGTGGACTTCTCTTTTCAATGATAAACTTGTACACAGGATGCTTTCGCTATTACTGGATGGTTTTGTTCAGCATTTCTCAAGTGTTGACCAGATCACCTTGACAGATAATATAACCTATATAATTTACAATCTCACAACGACCTTGCTATCGACCAGAGATATATATGCCATAAATGACCACCTGGAGGAAATGAACAGTGAGCTTACAAGATTATTTAAAAATGTGAGTGCCACTGGCGATAGAGATGCCATTTTGAATCTTTTAACAAATGCGGCAAGAGTTTTGAGCAATGTGCCAGACATTCAAAGCATGACTAAGATTGTACATGCCATCAGAGTAATTTTATTAGAGCTTGGAAATGAGGATTTTTCACAAGCTCTTGCTATTATTCCAGATGGAATGACCCTAATACAGAATCTTTCCACCATGAATGTGAATGAAGCATTGCAAGCAGTTTACTTGTTTGGACTTGCGCATCAGGCAAAGGGGTTAGAGTTCAGCCAAGGAAATCAGACTGAACTTAATGAGAAGATTATCAGACTGATGCAGGTAGTTTCTATTATGGCGAATAATTCCTCACAGATATCACAGTGCTTGCCTGTAGTTGTTTGCAAGCTGCTGTCAGAAGAATCACCCGATGATGATAATGGTCTCTTTTTAAAGGCTTGTAACTTTGAGGTGAAACAACATTTCAGTACAGCTTTTAATCTGGCAGTTGATATCAAACAGCTTCTTGCAGGAGCTGTCCAAGGGACTGTCAAAGTGGAATGTTCAGGAAGCACTGTTTTTAGAGAAATCATCCAGCAAACAGGTTGTTTTCTCCAACAGTATGAAGAATGGAATTCAATTTTGCTCAGGATGTCACAGATATATGGCTTGGAGTGCCCAGCTCTAATAAAACTGCAAGAAATTTGGAATAACTTGTCATACGTCATAGTTTCCACCAATGAGGATAACCTAAATTGTCCCATTGTCCCATTGAGACAAGCAATTGATCAGCTGATGGGCCTGATTGGTAATATGACTTTAACAAACACTACTTCTGCTGAACAAGTCATTAATTTCCTCTCTGATGTAAGTGACACCATGCTTTTGATGAGTGGCAACAATTCACAAGCTATACAGAGCATTCTTAAAATTATAACTAGTTATTTAAAAAATACAACCAAAAATGTACCGACACACTCAGATTCTAAAAACCATATCTCAACATTAATTTCTGCTGTACAGTCATTAATTTCAATATCAGGTTACAAAAGCGACCCCTTGTATTCAGTGCTAAATGACGTATTGCATGTACTTAACGCAAATATCAGTGTGATTGACCTTTTGGAGACTCTGTCGACAGATATTAACAAAATATTAAGCGACAAAATGAAGAATCCTGAAATGAAAGACCTATTGCCCGCTGTAGAGAAAGTGATTAGTTTCTTGAGAAATATAACAAAAGGCGATTTGATTGAGGTTGATGTGTTGCAATTTAATGCAGTGTTGAATGATGTGGAGAAAGTTCTGGAAATAGTGCAGCATATATCGAATTTCACAAATGGAAACGATCACAAACTACTCAACATCATCAGCTATTTTCTAAAGAATCGAAACGGCTCAGATTTAGCTGTTGTGATGCTTGTAAGAATTGTAGAATCTGCCAGACTGATGAGCAATATTTCACAGTTGCTATTGAAGCAAATGGGCTCTGCTGCATCTGTCCTTGAGGCCTATCAAAATGTGCTCCCCTACATCACAGCTGTAATGTCCAATGAGAACTTCAACCAAAGCTCTTATGCAATGCAACTTTTAAGTGATTTTGTTTTGGAAGTTTGCTCACAGTGGAATCTTTCACCTGAATTTCAGCGAGCACTAATGAACAGGGTCATTCAGATAGCTACAATCTTAAATGAACTGCTGCCAGTAAACAATGGGACAGCTATAAATTACGTGCATGTCATCAGTAATGTTTTCTTGGAGTTCCTTGAGACTGACATTAATGGAACGGTTAACCTCACTGAAATCAGAAACGTGACACTGAACTTGATGAAAGTGCTTGAAGAATTTCTTGGTGTAATGCAAGTGTCTGAACCTATTAGCAAGTTTGCAGCTGATATTTCTAAAATTGCCAAACTGCTTTTTACCCAAGCCGAAGAGTTCAATTACACAAGGTAAGTGCAGTTATATCTGTTTAGTGTCCTTTTTCAGTGAAGTATAATTAAAGTGGTATCATTTTGGATATGATTTTCAGTGGTAAATGCTATAAAGGATTGGAATATCTGTAGTAAAAATTACAGTTGTAGAACTATCTTCCAATTATCAAAAATAAGTATTTGCATAAGACAGATTATTTGGGAGCTGAAAATGTTAGTAGATTTGTTAACATTTTTGAAGTAACTGTATATTTACAGTTGCATAAAAACATTTTTATATCTTATTAACTTCATCTGTCAGTTATTGACTGGAAAATACAAACTCAAATGTTGGGTGTCAATTATCTAACTATGAATAATAAAAGACAAATGATATCTGGTTAATGTGATTAATCATTAACTCCACAATGCTCAGTTGCATTTATATTTCTTTAAAGGAACTCCCAAAGAAACTATTCTCCTTTCTGCTATTTCTGTATAGCTATAGTGTCGGTTCACTGAGCAGTCTTCCATTGTGACAAAGTCCATCTGCAGGACTGCAAACTGCATTTGCACCAAGGCAAAAGCATAGCCCTTTATCAATTGTGAGACTGACTCATAAAAAGTGGAGATAGAGCAAATTTTCAAGTTGGGCTTGGCCTTGTCAGTAACCACTGACCGTGCAAAGGCTATTCAATGCAAACCTTCTTTCGCAGCTGTACCAGATAACATTTCTATTTTCTTTGTATTCTGAGTAAGCCTATTAAAGCTAAATCCTCAGGACATCTTTGTGTTCGAGACTTTTTTCCACCCTGGACTTAGTAGATTGTTAGAAATCATTTTGAAACCATCAGTGAAAATTATCCATCATTCCTACTTCTCTTAGAGCTTTGTCTCCAGAGGTAAATGGAAATAGCAGAGCATTAGCTACTCTCTTCATTTTGTTCACAATATTTACATATATAGACATGATCACCAAGTAGTAATAATCTGGATAATAATCTAGAATTCAACATATGGACATTCTTGCTATTGAGGGAGTGTAGCGAAGGTTCACCAGACTGGTTCCCGGGTTGGCAGGACTGACATATGAAGAAAGACTGGATCGACTAGGCTTATATTCACAGGAATTTAGAAGAATGAGAGGGAATCTCATAGAAACATATAAAATTCTGATGGGTCTGGACAGGTTAGATGCAGGAAGAATGTTCCTGATGTTGGGGAAGTCCAGAACCAGGGGTCACAGTCTAAGGGTAAGGTGTAAGAGATGAGGAGAAACTTCTTCACTCAGAGAATTGTGAACCTGTGGAATTCTCTACCACAGAGAGTTGATGAGGCCAGTTCGTTAGATATATTCAAAAGGGAGTTAAATGTGGCCCTTACGTCTAAAGGTATCAAGGGGTATGGAGAGAAAGCAGGAATGGGGTACTAAAGTTGCAAAAATGATCAGCCATAATCATATTGAATGGTGGTGCAGGCTCGAAGGGCCGAATGGCCTACTCTTGCACCTATTTTCTATGTTTCTATATTTTTATTAGTAGGGTAGTTTTTTTTAATTGAGTGAAGCTTTTACTAAGTATTCAAGCTAGGCCTATTGGAGATTCTGTTGGTATTGCAAATGATTATTTTATGCTCTGATACTGATCATTTGATTTTACCGTTCCCCTCCCAGTACGCAGTATGGTAGGATGACATTTCTTGTTGATTCCTTTGTGTGTTATTCCTTTTTCTTTCAGTTTGGCAGAGATGTGTCAGTTCAATTGGTTCAGTGAGCTCATGAAGGAATCACAGAAATATAATCTCTTTCAGTTAAAGATGTGGAATCTCTTTTCAGGTAAAACTGAATAATACACATGAATTGTTGTATGCATCATGAGATTCAGCATGTATACAGTTAACATTTTGTGTAAGCTCAAATTTTAACAGTGCTTTCTAGTTTATGTGTTGCAATGTTAAAGTATTGGAATGAGATACTGGATTTTGAAGAACTAGACCAGTTTCTTTCTTATTGCCTATCAAATTGTGGGGCAGGCTTGATGGACTAAATGGCTTTTTCTTGTCTGTCATTTTTGTATGTTCATATGTTCATAAGTTATCTTTAAGAAAAAAAAATCAGCATTTGTTTAAAATGAAAAAGATCAATTTGTTTATAAAATATATTGACCTAGTTCATTCCAGTACATTCCATTGAATTGTTTATGGCAAACACGACATATCTGGCATTAGTATAGTACCATCAAAAGTAAACCTGATGTTGATGGGAAAAATCTCTATATCTGAACAATAATTACTTTAAAGGTCATCTGTAATTTCCAGCTTTTTGGTATTGATCCAATGTGAGCACCTGCTAGTAGGTCCAGCAGTATATGCCTGGAATTGGTATTGTTAAGGAAATGTAAATACAACCAATCTTCAGCCAGATAAACTCCACTTTGTTTTACAGAAAAAATATACTTCATTAATGATATCATGTGTGCACAGACGAAATGTAGACAGAATATTGCAGGACACGTAATCCATGTTCTGACTGAACTGTGTAATTTGACTACTGATACCAAACAGGTTAGTCACTACTCCATAGTTCAAACATGCATTTTGCCTTAATTATTTAGACAGTTGACTTCTCGACCCTGCCACCAATGGGAAGACTTTCTCTCTATCTTCCCTGTCTAGATCCCTCTATCAAATCTCCTCTCAATCTTCTCTGCTCTAAGGAGAACAAATACCCCGATTCTCCAGTCTATCCACGTAACTAAAGTCCCTCATCCCTGGAACTATTCTTGTAAATCCTTTCTAAAGTTCGGTGCCCAGAATTGGACCCAATAATCCAGTTGTGGCCGAATTAGTGTTTTATAAAGGTTAATCATAACCTCCTTGCTTTTGTGCTCAATGTCTCTATTTATGAAGCCCAGGATCCCAAATGTTTTTTTAACCGCTTTCTCAACCTGCCCTGCCACCTTCAACAATTTTTGCACGTATACCCTCAGATCTCTCTGTTAATGCATCCCCTTTAGAATTGTACCCTTTATATTGCCTCTCCTCATTCTTCCAAATAAAATGTGCCATTAGCAGTTTTCTGTGTTAAATTTCATCTGCCACGCATCCGCCCATTCCATCAGCCTGTCTATGTCTTCCTGAAGTCTATCACTATCCTCCTCACTGTTCACTATACTTCCAAGTTTTGTGTCATCTGCAAATGTTGAAATTGTGTCCTGTACACCCAAGTCCAAGTCATTAATGTATATCAAGAAAAGCAGTGGTCCTAGTATCGAACCCTAGGGAACACTACTGTATATCTTCTTCCAGTCCGAAAAACAAATGTTCATCACTACTCTCTGTTTCCTGTCACTTAGCCAATTTTGTATCCTTGCTGCCACTGTCCCTTTTATTCCATGGGCTTCAACTTTGCTGGCAAGCCTATTATCAAACACCTTTTGGAAATCACTGCACACCACATCAATTGCATTTCCCTTATCAACCCTCTCTGCTACCTCATCAAAAAGCTCAATCAAGTTAGTTAAACATGATTTGCCTTTAATAAATCCGTGCTGGCTTTTCTTAATTAATCCACACTTGTCCAAGTGATGGTTAGTTTTGTCTCGGATTATCGTTTCTAAAAGATTTCCACTACCGAGGTTAAACCGAGTCTATAGTTGCTGGGTTTATCCTTACGCCCTTTTTTGAACAACGGATATGACATTTGCAATTCTCTAATCCTCTGGCATCAGCTTCCCTCATCATCCTAGGATGTATCCCATCCGGTCCTGGTGACTTATCTACTTTAAGTACAACCAGCTTTTCTAGTACCTCCTCCTGATTAATTTTTATCCCATCCAGTATCTCAACTACCTCCTCTTTCACTATGACTATGGCAGCATCTTCCTTGGTAAAGACACATGCAAAGTACTCATTTCGTATCTCAGCCATGCCCTCTGCCTCCATGCGTAGGTCCCCATTTTGATCCCTAATTGGCCCCACCCCTCCTCTTACTGCCCATTTACTATGTATATGCTTATAGAAAACTTTTGGAATCCCTTTGCCCCTCTTATTTCCTTTTTCACTTCACCTCTCAACTTTCTATATTCAGCCTGGTTCTCACTTGTATTTTCAACCTGACATCTGCTTCATCTTACTCTCTATCTCTTTCGTCATCCAGGTGAGCTCTGGCTTTGGATGCCCTACCTTTACCCTTCGTGGGAATGTACCATCTCCTATTTAAAGGCAGTCCATTGTTCCACTATAGTTTTGCCTGTCAATCTTTGATTCCAATTTACCTGAGCCAGATCCATTCTCAACCCACTGAAATTGGCTTTCCTCCAATTAAGTATTTTTATTCTAGATTGCTCCCTCTGCTTTTCCAGAGTTAGTTTAAACATTATGATACTGTGATTGCTATTCCTTAATTGTTCCCCTATGGACACTTGACCCACCTCATTCCCCAGAACCAGATCCAGCAATGCCTCCTTCCTCATTGGGTCGGAAACGCTCTCCTGAACACACTTAAGAAATTGTTCCCCCTCTCTGCCCTTCACACCATTCCTATCCCAGTCTATATTAGGATAGTTAAAATCCTCCATTATGACTACTTTATAGTTCTTGCCCCTCTCTGTAATTTCCCTGCTAATTTGCTCCTCTATATCTTTCCCATTCGTTGGCAACCTATAGAATACACCGAGTAGTATAATGGCACCTCTATTGTTTCTCAACTCTAACCAAATAAATTCTGTCCTTGACCCTTCCAGCACATTCTTTATCTCCAGCACTGTAATATTCTCTTTCATCAATACTGCCACTCCACCTCCATTCTTTCCTTCCCTTTCTTCCCTGAACACCTTATATCCAGGAATATTTAGTACCCAATCCTGACCTTTTTTGAGCCAGGTCTCCATTATCACCACATCATCATATTCCCATGTGGCTACTTGTGCCTGCAGCTCACCAACTTTATTTATCACGTTTCGTGCATTTACATACATGCACTGTAAACCTATCTTAGACTTTCTTGTATTTTCTCTTAGTCTGACCCCATCTAATACCATATTATTTATTGCTCTCGTGCTATCTGTCTCCCAATCCTTTGTGCATTGTGTTTCTCCTTTCTAATGCAACCTCCTGGTGCCCATTCCCCTGCCAAATTAGTTTAAACCCTCCCCAACAGCACTAGATTAATTATTTTAATTACCTTTTGTGATATCTTAACATGAAATATTCTTCTTCGTCTCTGAAAAAGAAATGTAAATATTCGCTCTGTATAACTATAAGGATTATTTTAACCAAAATACTAATTTGGAGTCACAGCAATTAATAGTGGAGTTAAACATGTTATAGTTTAAGATACTTGTATAAAATGTGTTTCAAGTATCACAGAAAATCAGAAAGATTTGTTTAATGCAGTGATGCTCAATTTTTATTTACAAACTGTTTTTGTGAAACATATTTAAATTTAAAGTAAAGAGGAAGATATAAATATTTCATGTAAAGATATCACATTTTTGACCATCATCCCTTTTGTCTCTCTAATCTCTCCTGCCTTCCACCCTATCACAGAGCTTCCCTTTAGTTCATTCCTCCCCTCCCCCCTTTCCCTGCCCCTACACTTGCTTAAAAACCTGTTACATCTCTAACTTTTTCCAATTCTGATGAAGAGTCATCAACCTGAAATGTTAACTCAGTTTCTCTCTCCACAGATGCTGCCTGATCTGCTGAGTATTTCCAGCATTTTCTGTTTTTATTTTAAAATAATGAATCTTGGCTAATATTAAACATTGGGGATGAAATTGCCCTGCGCCCCGATTGGCGATGGTAACCCTGCGGGGCCAGGACTTTTAACACCCAGTGCAGTAGTCCTGCCCCCGCCGCAGAATTGCCCTTACCGCCCTGAAAGGAAGTGGAGCGCAATCTCCTGGGCTCCACTTCCTTTGTGGGCGGTAACCGGGGCGCTACTGGGACGGGGAATCAAGTGCTACGCCGATTAAAGGGGGGCGGGGGGGAGCTGTGGACTCTGCAGGGCTTCTGATGGCTTCCACTGGGCCACCAGGGCAACGTGTGACCGGCCAGCAGCCTGGCACCCAAGACAAAGTGTACAATGGTGACCCGGACCATGCTAGGGCCACTATCATCGAGCCGACCTGAGAGTCAGTTGACAAAAAAAGATGGCGGCCCGGGGTGTTGGTGCCCCCTCTCCTTTAATCACCGCCCTGAGAGCGGATGTCGGTCACTTCGTGACCCGCGAAGCTTGTGTTGATATCCCCTCGAGCTAGCCTCATGGCAATTTCCCCCGCGGGAGTTAAGGGATCGGTGTGAAGTGGTGAGGGGTCGCTGGTTGTGCGATGGCCCGGGGCGCTAACCATGGGGCAGCACCTCCGCAAACTCCCGGGAGGCACTAACGGGGCTATAAAAAGGGGCAAATTTCGCCCCCTGAATGCCTGTTTTGACTATTCCCAAAGATATTTATCCTTGCCCTCTCCTCTTACATATTGCCCTTTGGGAACATCCACTGAGATCATGGGCCCTGATATTTACAGGGAGGTGGTGAGGGTGCGGGGGAGTAGAGGGGAAAACCCAGCAAGGCTTGGGATGCGGAGGTTTTGCCAAATTTAACAGTAGGTCCTCATTATAATTTTTTCTTTTGTTTCTAAATTGACAGGCTGGCTGGCTGTTGAATAGGAAAATCAGTGTCAGGAGGATACAGCAGGGGATCTTTGGGGTAATTCCCCGACAATCAGGAGGAGATAGGGAGCGAGACAATGGGGCATGGGGTAGAGGGAAATCGACCTTTGTAGGAGGAAGGGAGTAGAGATCTGTGCTTAGGAGAGGAGCGAGGCCAATGCAAGCTGGAGGAAGGCCAGAGATTGGGTAGGAGGGTGAGGGGATGTCTGCATTTGTGGTGGGAGGAGAGAGAAGCCACGATTAGGAGATGGGAGGCCAAAGACTTTCTTAAGGAGCAGGAGGCAACACTACTGCTTCTCCTGGCCCACAAGGAGTGTTGTAAAAGGCATTTACATTCTTGATCCAACAGCTCCCGCCTCCCTTTCACTGACAGGATTCCTGAGCCCTGGAAAACTCATGTGGCAAATGTTAAATTTAAATCAAGCTCCCAATTGCACTGTGGGAGCTTGATTTAAATGTTAATAAAGTGTCCCGCTTCTCCACACCGGGACACTCGCCTAACACGAAATCTGCCACCGTAAAAATGGCAGCGGGTGCTTTCACGTTAGGCTGGGGACATTCCATGTTTGTTCATTTTTGCCCCATTCCCCCAACGCGTTCCTGCCAGTTGTAGGGGTTGTTAATATAAAGCCATGGTGTCAGATTTCACATGTACGTTGACTATAGCCAGCTCTGTCTCTCCACCACTTCTCCCAACCCTTCCACTGCCATTGTCTTGTCAGCCTACTATTCTGACATCTAGTCCTGATTGAGCTGCAATTACCTCCAGTTAAATATTGAGAAGACCAAATCCATAGGCTTCAGCCCCCACCACCAATTTCATCCTCATCCATGGCTACTGTCCCAGGTTGAAGCCGGCTGCTAACAATCTTGGTGTCCTATTTAACCCCGAGTTGAGCTTCCCATCCAGTAACCTCCATTACAAAGACCACCTACGTAACATCATCCGGCTCTGCCCTGCCTCAGTCTATCATCAACTCAAATCCTCGTTCATGCCTTTATCACCTCCAGACCCGATTGTGCCTGGTCGGGCTCCCGTGCTCCACTCACCATAAATTTCAGCTCATCCAAAATTCTGCTGTATCCTAACTTGCACCAAGACCTGCTTGCCCAGTACACCTGGGCTCCTGGTTCATCCAACGCCCTCAATTTAAAATTCTCATCCACGTATTCAAATCCCTTCATAGCCCTTCCTCTCATTATCTCTATAACCTTTTCCGTCCCTACAACCCTCTGAGAACTCAGCATTTCTCCAACTCTGGCCTCTTGTGAATACCTCACTCCTTTCACCCCACCATTGACAGCTGTACCTTCAGCCACCTCAGTCCTAAGTTCTGGAATTCATCCCTAAATCTCTTCGCCTCTCCACCACTCTCTTGTCCTTTATGACCCTTCTTAAAATGCTACATCTTTGAACAAGCTTTTAGTCACCGTGACTAATATTTCCTTTTTTGGTTTGGTGTCAATTTTTTGTCTGATTACTCTTCTATGAAGTATGGTGGCACATTTTTCTGCATTAAAGGTGCTCTATAAATGCACATTGTTGTTATATTAGCAACATGGTAGAATCTTGCTGGATTTTATTGCTTTGAGGAGTTGGTGGTCCTGTGCCTCTACGAAAATAAGATGAATGAAATGAAGGTGTCCTTTCATGAGTACTGGACATTTTTGATGTTTTATTATGGCAGACTAGAATGCAGTATGATATTTTGCCCAGACTGATTCTTAACAAACGTTTCATGATTGTTTTGTCACAGTGTTCAGCTTCTCAAAGTGTCTTCCTTTGTTTTCTAGATCAAACGAACCTTATCTTCTGACACTGATTAAAGATCCACTTTTTCCCTCCGTGCCTTTAGATCTCGGACTCTTGATTCTGAGATTATTCTGGGCTATGACTTAATCCTAACAACTAAATTGACCCTTTCATGATTGTGGTAACGTTCTATCACCAAAATCCAAAATAAAACAAGCTTTTCTCTTTAAAAAATGTTTACAAGAAAACTCAAGAAAAAATATTGTCGGGTTAAATTTGTTAAATTTTTAATTAAAAATGTTATCACTCCTTATAGCTGCTCCCTGTTGGATGGGTTAGAACTGTGGTTCTCTTTTGGTTGAAGGACCCCTTTTCAAATTGATTAGTAATCACAGAGCCCCCATCTAAATTATAATACTATATAATACTCATAATATAAAGGTGCTGCATGGAAAGAGTGTTTTAATAATGTTTTTCAGAAAACAGGCATTTATTTACAGATATCAGTGAGATGGGTGTGCCTGCTTCTCATTACAGAGTCTGTCTATCCCTGGTGTGATGTTTGACAATTTATGTAAAGCTAATCCTGTTGTTCACTTTCCTACTTGTTACATTAATTTTAAATATCCTCCTAAAAACTACTGCTCATCTACCAATTTTAATTACAAACCTTTTAAAAAATATATAATGTGATATTTGCAAAAGCCTCAATTTTGATTCCATATTAAAGAGCTAAAGAAGGGGAATTTAAAAGAAGTCGAGATGAAAAAAGAACCTCCCAAAAAATAAAGCTGCTTGAGTGATTGGGATTGTCTGCTTCGAACCCATCTGCCGACATCCACATCAAACAAACTTGTTCTTTTTGCAGTCAGGTCATTCCCAGCAGATCAGGCCCTTGCATTTCCAGCTCTCAGCAAGCCCACATCCTGCCATCTGCAGCCAGTGACACACAAACCCGAACCCTCCTCTCCCCTCCCCCTAAAAAACAACAGTCAGGCAACCTGACGGGCTCTGGGTCTCCAACTGGCCTGCTCTCAGCTCGATTATCCCACGCAACTGGTTCGGGAAAAGTTTGTGCAATGGTTATTAGCACAATGGCCCAGAAATTGCGGTTGGAGGCTTCCCGCGGGCGGATGCCTCGACCGCAGAAATTTCTGCGAAAGTACCTGGTGGCCTGGGAGGTTCGGGGACTTAGGAGCGTATGGGCTTCGTACGCATCACTGGGATCACGTGGGCTAGCCCAACCTATCAAGTGGGGGTATTCCCATTCATACTTATGGTGATTTGAATCATCACATAAGTATGAATGGGAATACCCAAAAAAACAAAAACATTGAAAATAACAAAAATAAAAAACCATCACATATTTGAAATTAATAAAAATGCAATTTAATTAATTATTTAAAACAAAACATTTTTTGAAAAATAAATGTACATATTTTAAAGGGTCCAGAAATAAACTTACCTTATTGAACAGGATTTTAAATGTTTTAATTATTTAAAAAAATGTTTTTTCTGTACTTTAAAAGTCAAATTTGAAGGGCATTCAGTGAACTTTCCACCTGCGGAGGCCCTTTACAGATCTCAAATTCCAGGTTTAGACGCATGCGCTTTGTATGCTTAAACTCGGAACTTGCGGGGCTCCTATGGGCATGTATCGCACCTCATATGCATCCATTCAGTCCCATTATTTCACAAACTCCCTGGAAAGTTTCTACGAACCCCCAGGGGTTCTGTTTGAGAACCAGTAGGATGGATAGTAGCGAAAAAGTCTAGCCTTTATCCCTTTGTTTCCTGAACCTTTCTCCATCTAATTATGAGAATCTTCATCAAGCATGAGAAGGGACAGATTTGTTTTCTTCTGTGTCAGGTTAATACTGATTGGTTCACCCTCAAAGAATGTAGCCTGTCAAAAGCAGTGAGGATATCCAGGAAGTAGGAAGGGCTATCAGGAAATGAAAATGTGTTTCCATTTTTACAGTATTTTTTTCCCAGAATATACCATTTTTTTAATACTGCTACTTTCAAGGTTTATTTGTTACTGTAGCAGGGCTTGTGACAATATCAGGGTCAATATTCTGTGAAAACTAATGGTACTAATTTTGCTGGAGTATGTTGATTTATTTTTTCTGTCTAGATTTATGAAGAAATATTCTTTACCCGAGTCCAGGGAGACTGTATGAGCAATCTTAATATCAGCATGCAAATACGAATTGCTTTGGTCCAGTCACAACAGGCAGTTATGAATGCAATTAAAAACTATAGCTGCAATTGTGAGTTGATTCCAGTGCTGAATGAGCAACTATATGAAAGGTAACTTTCACATCTAATGGTCATCTGTAGATTACTATAGTTCTGTTCAACCTGCATCATCACTTCACTCAGATGGACAGATGGTCATGCTCTGATTCCTTACTTATATCAAGCTAGCTTGCTGCTGTAATCAGGCTCAGTGTAAGGAATCCTTGTGGGTGGTTTAATGGAGCTGCCTCAGTTGTAGTAGATGGTGTTGGCATAGCAACTGCATAGTAATTTTCATGTCTTTTTTACATGTTGCTTAACTTGGACCAGATGGATTTTATTTTACATTGTATTAAATTAACAAAAAAAGATGGGAACTCGCTAGAGGCTATTGGAAAATAGAGTACAACTGCAAAATATAAAACATTTGAACCCCTTGCTTAAGCACTATTCACAGCCAAGTAAATGGGTAGGTGATCTGCTGCTCCCAGGGTCCCACCAATGCTAGCCTGAAATAAGCTGCTTGGAGATGCAGGGGAATAGCTCAGAGTAACTCCATCTGCTGTTTGCTCTCTCGTGCAGTATTGCCTAATCTTTTATTTGTGTTCTTTCATGTTTACAACACTAATACTCACTATCTTCTTGTATATTAGAAAGGTGGGATGAAAACTCCCACAGTGGTTGGACCCTGAGGTTGTAAACAGATACAGTTTAAATTGGGAGCAATGTAATATTACACTTGTGGAACTTATTCATGTTACTTATTATGGTAGCCTGAAGGCAAATGCTAATAAACAGAAACTTTTGTCCAAAAGCTTATGGAGACTCACAGTTAATCAACACTGTACAATAATTGATTGCCAATGGAACCTTGCAGATGCCTTAAAAATCCACGGTAACAAAGAGAATTCTTACAGTACGGCTTTAAAAACTATGTTTGATGTAGGTGACATGTTTCTGGTTCTGTCGGTTAATTTCATAAGATTAGGCCTATATAGGCTTTTTAATGCAAACTTACAGTATTTGACCTCAAAGCCAGTTCATGGATGTAATGTAACATGGAACAATTTTCCATGCCAGCTGCCATTTAATATTATTAATCTTCATGTTTTCCAGGTTTAAATTTGCTGCAGAAAAGTTTTCTCCAAACAGTTCCTTTGTGACTATACTTGAGAACATTGGATCCTTTGAAGGTAATATTTCCGTAACCTGTGTGGAACCGATACTGCCTGTTTGAGAGGACAGGTTCAGCAACTTCACTGGATTTTGCACAGATAATAACAGTGAGGCTAACGGCGCTCACCGTTATAATGGAGTATTTGATTGGTTGAATACCCTCGCTGTTTCTTTCCCTGCTCATAGGTGCCCTGTAGAGGGCACCGCATTGGATCAGACTCCGGGTTAGAGCAACTCTCCGCTCAGAAGCTTGCAAAAGCTTTGTGTGCAGTGGCCAGCGAGGTGAATGGCGAGCGTCGTTCCTTCGCGCTGACTGCAGAATCCGGGCCAATATGATTTGGCTATCATTGTGAAAAGGTGGCAACAGTCTTTAGGAAGAGTGCAGTAACTGCGATGAAAAGTATAGATATAGCTGACAGGTGAATGAGTTCAAAAAGTGCTGAAAACAAACAGAAATGAACTAAAGAAGGTTTAAGAGAATTATCTGGATGATTAAAGAAAATGTGCTGCTAATGAGTGGAAAATCCTACTCAAAATTACGCAAAATTAGACATTTCTGCCCCTTTGACTATCTCACTGTTGTGATTCCAACTTTTGACACCTCACTTCCACTAGACTTCAGCAACATTAATCCTCTTGTTTCCTTTTCAGGCTTTTATGCAGATTTGATTATATTTACACATTTAAAACATTTTTACTTTCTATATATTAGTAGTTTCATGGATTGGATCACAAGTATAATCCTTCGATATTCATGGTCAAACCATGGCTAATGCTTTCTTAAAAATAAAAGAAATCTTGAAATAGTTAATAGTATTAGAAGATCACAGTTCTTACTGCTTAAGAATGTTAAATCCTGGTTAACCAGTGAAAGTCTATAAAGCACAGAATGAGTATTGTTGAAATGGATAGCCCTTTGGTCCAGTAGTATGTGAACTCTATTGGGCTTGTATGTTCTTATTTGGCTTTCGGACCTTTTTCTTAGCACCATTTTATATATGTCTATTTTTACATGCTTTATCTTATTTTTAATCTCATATAAATTCACTTTGAATTTGATTGTTTTGAATAGGTTTATCAATAGACAGCTGTGTGAAAAACATCACTACTTTGAAAATGCAGTTGCAGCAGGAAACCAGCCTCTCAGCTGAAGCCATTAATGTGTTACTGAAGGCAAACATCACTACCTCAAAGGTAACTTCAAGAATTGGATTCAGCTACTGTTTTTTAACTGGAAATAATTGGTTAAGTATAAGAAAGTTTGGCAATCAATTCCTATAAAATAAGAAGGCAATCTTTTCATCTTTGTAGACAATAGGCTGTCATTTTACTAACTCACATTAACATCTACATATACACAATAGAACCTGAAACCACTCCATGAGATACTAGTGTACAAATGCTTTGATCTCAAATTCTTCTCTCCACAATTCTCGTGGAAACATTGACACTTTTATTTTAAACAGGGTAATGCCTCTGTTAAAGTTGGGTGAAGCAGAATTCCAAACATGTTTTAAGTTACCATCTCAATGACTAATTTCTGGGCGCTAGCCTTTCTACATTTTAACAAATTACAAAAGTAATATGAGAGCTAGAATTATGTACAAATACTCATTATGGTTTATATTAAAACATATGCAGGATCAGAAAGTCTGAATGAAACGGTTGAAGGTAGAAACTCAGCATTGTAAGGTTGTATTGTAGCCAGGATTAATATTTGGCAGAATATCATTCTGATAATATGATCAGTCTGTGGTGGTCATTAACAGTACTGTGAAAATCTCTGTTGATTACATGTTCTGAAATTGTAAATGTGTTCTTTATCGAAATTGTTTGAACAGATGGTCTGCCCATTTTCCGGCGGTCCACAGGCAGGGGGTCGTTTTTTACTGCCCGGTACCACTGGGTGGAATGTGCAGGATTTTGATCCATTTTTTTTCGGTGGTAAGCTGAGCGGTGTGCAACGGGCGGGAGCGGAGTGCAGCCGGCAGTGTGTGGCGGTGAAGCCTTTTCACTCAGGAATCTTCGGCTCCCGAGTTGTGCGCATGCACACGTAGCTCTCAAGCTCCGTCCCCGAGTGGCACTGACGAGTGTCCACAGAGACTGCTGGCCTGAGCGCGCTGTGGAAGTACCACAATTTGTAAATATTACATTGTGTATTTGTAGAGTAGAGCAACTGTATATAATGAAGACAATGTGCATATTCAAATGTATTTATTCATTCTCATGACTAAAATGTACAGTATTCCCTTGTACAAAATAGCACCTATTTATTTTGATAGTAAACGGTATCTTGGAGGCTTTATTTACTTACAATGAGCATGTTTGCATGTGCTGTACTTTTAAATGAGGTTTAGTTTTATTTCTTGAGATGTTTTTGGAATATATATATAGTGTGGAACTTAATGGTCTTTAAAACTGTTCACTTTTTAAACAAAGCTGTTGTGAGGTGTACAGAGGTTGAAGTTAAATTACATGGTGAATGCCAGTGTTCCTGTAATTACAGATGTATCTCTTTGTGCTGTAACATTAACAGCTGGATCATATGTACAGCTTCTGATCGCTGTGGGTTGGCCTGAGATCACTGAGTGGTTTGGGGGGGCAGTGGGGGGGGGGTGGAATCGTTGTGGGGTGGGGGGAGAGAAGAGATTGCTGTGAGCCAGCCTAAGATCACTGTGTGCGGGGGTGGAGGGGAAGGGAAGAGATCACTGTGTGGGGGGGGAAGAGATTGGTGTGGGGGGGGGGGGGGTAAGACGAGATTGCTGTGGGTCGGCCTAAGATCACTGTGTGCGGGGCGGGGGGGTGGGGGAAGAGATCACTGTGGGGGGGGGGGGAAGAGATTGGTGTGGGGGGGTAAGAAGAGATTGCTGTGGGTCGGCCTGAGATCGCTGAGTGGTGTGGGGTGGGGGGGGGGGGGGTGCAGGGGAATCGTTGTGGGGGGAAGAGAAGAGAGAGAAGAGATCGCTGTGGGCCAGCCTGAAATCGCTGTGTCGGGGGGGTTGGGGGTGGCGGGCGAAGAGGTCGGTGGGGGGGGGGGGAAGAGATTGCTATTGCGGGGGGAAGAGACTGGGGGGGTGGGAGAGACTGTGGGGTGAGAGACAACATTTTTATTATAATTAAAGATGTATACCGCCGACTGAAGATCGACTTAAAACCATCTTTTCCAGGGCGGTCTTCTGCTCCGGCGGTATGTCGGTGGTAAGTGATGAATTTTGTAATTTTGGCCGGTGTGTCGGCGGTCTGCATGGGCGGGCGCTATGCATACTACCCGGCAGTATGTTACCGATGAATTTTCCGCTGGGTGGTATGTCGGTGTTTTTAGATCAATTTTGTAATTTTGGTCAGTATGCGACGGTGTTTCGACCAATTTCGGGCTCATTATGATTTCACTATAAATAGTGGGCAGTGGAAAACCTTTCCTGTGTGAAAGTAATTGACTCTTTGAGTGCAGCCAATGGGACAAGCTACTATGGTGGGGGGCACAGGTTGGGGGGCGGTGGGGGAATTCAACTTCAGTAGGGGCACAAAATGGGCAGTAGTGATTCGGCTACCTATGGTATACCCTGTACGATTTTCCATTCTATTGACTTCAATATATAAAAACATTGGGCGGGGTGTATAATGCATAATTAAATGTAATTGCCATCTGAAAAGGAGTTGTCAAACAAAATCCAGAACTGATCTATAACCTATGTGTAACACAAAAAGAGATGGTCCTCATAATCAGATAACTTCAGGGATTAGTGCCAGAGACATCACATTAGTATGATTAATCGGCCATTTGAGGAAAAGAGTGTTCGAAGATCAGGCCTTCAAAACTGCCACCAAGCTCATGGTCTACAGGATTGTAGTGATACCTGTCCACCTGTATGGCTCAGAGACGTGGACCTTATACAGTAGACATCTCAAATTGCGGGAGAAATACCACAAACGATGTCTCCTCAGGATCCTGCAAATCCCCTGGGAGGACAGATGCATCAACGTTAGCGTTGTCGATCAGGCCAACATCCCCAGCATCGAAGCACTGACCACACTTGACCACCCCCCCGCCCCGCACACAGTGATCTTAGGCTCCATGCCTGACACAAGACTCCTAAAGCAAGTGCTCTACTCGGAACTCCTACACGGCAAGCGAGCCAAGGTGGGCAGAGGAAATGTGTCAATGACACCCTCAAAGCCTCCTTGATAAAATGCAACATCTCCACCGACACCTGGGAGTCCCTGGCCAAAGACTGCCCTTGGTGGAGGAGGTGCATCTGGGAGGATGCTGAGCACCTCGAGTCTCGTCGCCGAGAGCATGCAAAAAACAGGCACAGACAGTGGAAGGAGTGCGGCAAACCAGTCCCACCCACCCTTTCCCTCAATGATTGTCAGTCCCACCTGTGACAGAGACTGTAATTCCTGTATTGGACTATTCAGTCACCGAATAACTCACTTTTAGAGTGGAAGCAAGTCTTCCTCGATTTTGAGGGACAGCCTATGATGATGAAGATGAGTGCAAGACAGAACCAATGTTGCAAAGCTGTTAAAATGACAGATGATAATGATAAAGATTTGGTGGACTGATGTAGTTATCTTGGATATTAAGAGTATATGGGTTTGTCTTCTTTGAAATAAACATCTGCACTTCGACAAGACAATTTTATTTTGATTTCAGTTGGAACATTTTGAGAATTTTGTTTTTAGAGTTAAGAAGTGCTTGGAGCTACTTTTCAGGTTAGAAACATAGAAACATAGAAAATAGGTGCAGGAGTAGGCCATCCGGGCCTTTGAACCTGCACCACCATTCAATAAGATCATGGCTGATCATTCCTTCAGTACCCCTTTCCTGCTTTCTCTCCATACCCCTTGATCCCTTTAGCCGTAAGGGCCATATCAAACTCCCTCTTGAATATATCCAATGAACTGGCATCACCAACTCTCTGCGGCAGGGAATTCCACAGGCTAACAACTCTCTGAGTGAAGAAGTTTCTCCTCATCTCAGTCCTAAATAGCCTGCCCCTTATCCTGAGACTGTGTCCCCTGGTTCTGGACTTCCCCAACTTCGGAAACATTCTTCACGCATCTAACCTGTCCAGTCCAGTCAGAATCTTATATATTTCTATGAGTGCCTCTCTCATCCTTCTAAACTCCAATGTATAAAGGCCCAGTTGATCCAGTCTCTCCTCATATGTCAGTCCAGCCATCCCGGGAATCAGTCTGGTGAACCTTCGCTGCACTCCCTCAATAGCAAAACGTCCTTCCTCAGATTAGGAGACCAAAACTGAACACAATATTCCAGGTGGGCCTCACCAAGGCCCTGTACAACTGCAGTAAGACTTCCCTGCTCCTATACTCAAATCCCCTTGCTATGAAGGCCAACATACCATTTGCCTTCTTCAAACAGGAAATTAGGGGTGCATGCAATAAAGGTGCAGCAGTTATAATGGGTGACTTTAATATGCACATAGATTGGGCTAACCAAACTGGAAGCAATACGGTGGAGGAGGATTTCCTGGAGTGCATAAGGGATGGTTTTTTAGACCAATATGTCGAGGAACCAACTAGGGGGGGAGGCCATCTTAGACTGGGTGTTATGTAATGAGAGAGGATTAATTAGCAATCTCGTTGTGCGAAGCCCCTTGGGGAAGAGTGACCATAATATGGTGGAATTCTGCATTAGGATGGAGAATGAAACAGTTAATTCAGAGACCATGGTCCAGAACTTAAAGAAGGCTAACTTTGAAGGTATGAGGCGTGAATTGGCTGGGATGGATTGGCGAATGATTCTTAAGGGGTTGACTGTGGATGGGCAATGGCAGACATTTAGAGACCGCATGGATGAACTACAACAATTGTACATTCCTGTCTGGCATAAAAATAAAAAAGGGAAGGTGGCTCAACCGTGGCTATCAAGGGAAATCAGGGATAGTATTAAAGCCAAGGAAGTGGCATACAAATTGGCCAGAAATAGCAGTGAACCTGGGGACTGGGAGAAATTTAGAACTCAGCAGAGGAGGACAAAGGGTTTGATTAGGGCAGGGAAAATGGAGTATGAGAAGAAGCTTGCAGGGAACATTAAGACGGATTGCAAAACTTTCTATAGATATGTAAAGAGAAAAAGGTTAGTAAAGACAAACGTAGGTCCCCTGCAGTCAGAATCAGGGGAAGTCATAACGGGGAACAAAGAAATGGCGGACCAATTGAACAAGTACTTTGGTTCGGTATTCACTAAGGACGACACAAACAACCTTCCGGTTATAAAAGGGGTCGGGGGGTCGAGTAAGGAGGAGGAACTGAGGGAAATCCTTATTAGCCGGGAAATTGTGTTGGGGAAATTGATGGGATTGAAGGCCGATAAATCCCCAGGGCCTGATGGACTGCATCCCAGAGTACTTAAGGAGGTGGTCTTGGAAATAGTGGATGCATTGACAGTCATTTTCCAACATTCCATTGACTCTGGATCAGTTCCCATGGAGTGGAGGGTAGCCAATGTAACCCCACTTTTTATAAAAGGAGGGAGAGAGAAAACAGGGAATTATAGACCGGTCAGCCTGACATCGGTAGTGGGTAAAATGATGGAATCAATTATTAAGGATGTCATAGCAGTGCATTTGGAAAGAGGTGTCATGATAGGTCCAAGTCAGCATGGATTTGTGAAAGGGAAATCATGCTTGACAAATCTTCTGGAATTTTTTGAGGATGTTTCCAGTAGAGTGGACAAGGGAGAACCAGTTGATGTGGTATATTTGGACTTTCAGAAGGCGTTCGACAAGGTCCCACACAAGAGATTGATGTGCAAAGTTAGAGCACATGGGATTGGGGGTAGTGTGCTAACATAGATTGAGAACTGGTTGTCAGACAGGAAGCAAAGAGTAGGAGTAAATGGGTACTTTTCAGAATGGCAGACAGTGATTAGTGGGGTACCGCAAGGTTCTGTGCTGGGGCCCCAGCTGTTTACACTGTACATTAATGATTTAGATGAGGGGATTAAATGTAGTATCTCCAAATTTGCGGATGACACTAAGTTGGGTGGCAGTGTGAGCTGCGAGGAGGATGCTGTGAGGCTGCAGAGCGACTTGGATAGGTTAGGTGAGTGGGCAAATGCATGGCAGATGAAGTATAATGTGGATAAATGTGAGGTTATCCACTTTGGTGGTAAAAACAGAGAGACAGACTATTATCTGAATGGTGACAGATTAGGAAAAGGGGAGGTGCAAAGAGACCTGGGTGTCGTGGTACATCAGTCATTGAAGGTTGGCATGCAGGTGCAGCATGCGGTTAAGAAAGCAAATGGCATGTTGGCCTTCATAGCAAAGGGATTTGAGTACAGGGGCAGGGAGGTGTTGCTACAGTTGTACAGGGCCTTGGTGAGGCCACATCTGGAGTATTGTGTACAGTTTTGGTCTCCTAACCTGAGGAAGGACATTCTTGCTATTGAGGGAGTGCAACGAAGGTTCACCAGACTGATTCCTGGGATGGCGGGACTGACCTATCAAGAAAGACTGGATCAACTGGGCTTGTATTCACTGGAGTTCAGAAGAATGAGAGGGGACCTCATAGAAACATTTAAAATTCTGACGGGGTTAGACAGGTTAGATGCAGGAAGAATGTTCCCAATGTTGGGGAAGTCCAGAACCAGAGGTCACAGTCTAAGGATAAGGGGTAAGCCATTTAGGACCGAGATGCGGAGGAACTTCTTCACCCAGAGAGTGGTGAACCTGTGGAATTCTTTACCACAGAAAGTTGTTGAGGCCAATTCACTAAATATATTCAAAAAGGAGTTAGATGAGGTCCTTACTACTAGGGGGATCAAGGGGTATGGCGATAAAGCAGGAATGGGGTACTGTGGCCTACTCCTGCACCTATTTTCTATGTTTCTATGTTTCACCGCCTGCTGTACCTGCATGCCAGCCTTCAATGACTGATGAACCATGACACCCAGGTCTAGCTGCACCTCCCCTTTTCCTAATCTGCCGCCATTCAGATAATATTCTGCCTTCATGTTTTTGCCCCCAAAGTGGATAACCTCACATTTATCCACATTATACTGCATCTGCCACGTATTTTCCCACTTGCCTAACCTGTCCAAATCACCCTGCTGCCTCTTAGCGTCCTCCTCACAGCTCACACCGCCACCCAGTTTAGTGTCATCTGCAAACTTGGAGATATTACACTCAATTCCATCATCTAAATCATTAATATATATTGTAATGAGCTGGGGTCCCAGCACTGAGCCCCCTGCCATTCTAAAAAGGAGCCGTTAATCCCGAATCTGTGCTTCCTGTCTGCCAACAAGTTCTCTATATACGTCAGTACATTACCCCCAATACCATGTGCTTTGATTTTGCTCACCAATCTCTTGTGTGGGACCTTGTCAAAAGCCTTTTGAAAGTCCAAATACACCACATCCACTGGTTCTCCCCTGTCCACTCTACTTGTTACATCCTCAAAAAATTCCAGAAGATTTGTCAAGCATGATTTCCCTTTCATAAATCCATGCTGACTTGGACCAATCCTATCACTGCTTTCCAAAGGAGATGTGTTTTGCTGTGATGTACAGTCACTTTTATAGTCTTCAGTTCAAACATCAGCATTATGAACAGAGATTCTCTTAGACTAATAATTAAGCTTAAGACAAAATATTTCCATTTATAACTCTGAGAAGGTCCTGATTCAAACTTCAAACTGAGAGCAACCTACAGGGAAGTGGAGCTGAGTCCATGATCAGATCAGCCATGATCTTATTAAATGACGGAGCAGGCTTGAGAGGCCAAATGGCCTACTCCTGCTCCTATTTCTTATGTTCTTATGTTCTTACAGCTGATGACTAGCTGGCCGAGAGCCTTCAAATAAAATGTAATGGAAATCCAAATTGTTATAAACTGACTTTGAATACAAACTCGTCGTGTCGGGAGGCGGAGCGGGAGATCGCTGAGGCCTACAAGAGGCCTGTCATTCCGGGGAGCAGCAATGTTGTGTCGGGAGGTGAAGCGGGAGATCGCTGAGGCCTATAAGAGGCCCGTCAGTCCGGGGAGCAGCAGCGTCGTGTCGGGAGGTGGAGCGGGAGATCGCTGAGGCCTACAAGAGGCCTGTCAGTCCGGGGAGCAGCAACGCCATGTCAGGAGGTGGAGCGGGAGATCGCTGAGGCCAGTGGGTGTAGCTGCAGCAGGGAGAGAAGGCCAAAAAGAAGTAGAAAGAAATCGAAAGGTGATGTCACAGCCAAGGGGGTAAGTGATTGCCTGGTGATTGGTGAGTAGTTGTTCTCTTTCTTTTCTATATCAGTAAGTAACATTTAGCATTGTTTTTGCCAATTTAAGTTTATCTAAGGGTTAAGTCATGGCAGAACAGCTCGGACACGTGTTATGCTCCTCCTGTACTATGTGGGAAATCAGGGCGCTTCTGGTGTCCCTGACGACTACGTGTGCAGGAAGTGTATCCGGCTGCAGCTCCTGACGGACCACATTGCCGCTGGAGCTGCGGGTGGATTCACTCTGGAGCATGCACGATGCTGAGAATGACGTGAATAGCACGTTTAGTGAGTTGGTCTTACTGCAGGAAAAGGGCACACAGCCAGATGAGGGATGGGAGACCAACAGGAAGAGCAGTGCAAGGAAGGTAGTGCAGGGGTCCCCTGCGATCATCCCCCTGCAAAACAGATACACTGCTTTGAGTACTGTTGAGGGGGATGACTCACCAGGGGAGGGCAGCAGCAGCCAAGTTCATGCCACCGTGGGTGGCTCTGCTGCACAGGAGGGCAGGAAAAAGAGTGGGAGAGCGACAGTGATAGGGGATTCAATTGTAAGGGGAATAGATAGATATTTATGCGGCCGCAACCGAGACTCCAGGATGGTATGTTGCCTCCCTGGTGCAAGGGTCAAGGATGTCTCGGAGCGGGTGCAGGGCATTCTGAAAAGGGAGGGTGAACAGCCAGTTGTCGAGGTGCATATAGGCACCAACGATATAGATAAAAAAAAGGGATGAGGTCCTACTAGCTAAATTAAAAAGTAGGACCTCAAAAGTAGTAATCTCAGGATTGCTACCACTGCCACGTGCTAGTCAGAGTAGGAATTGCAGGATAGCTCAGATGAATACGTGGCTTGAGGAGTGGTGCAGCAGGGAGGGATTCAAATTCCTGGGGCATTGGAACCAGTTCTGGGGGAGGTGGGATCAGTACAAACCGGACGGTCGGCACCTGGGCAGGACCGGAACCAATGTCCTGGGGGAAGTGTTTGCTAGTGCTGTTGGGGAGGAGTTAAATTAATATGGCAGGGGGATGGGAACCTATGCAGGGAGACAGAGGGAAGTAGAATGGGGGCAGAAGCAAAAGATAGAAAGAAGAAAAGTAAAAGTGGAGGGCAGAGAAACCTAAGGCAAAAAGCAAAAAGGGCCACATCACAGCAAAATTCTAAAGGGGCAATGTGTGTTAGAAAGACAAGCCTGAAGGCTCTGTGCCTCACTGCAAGGTGGACAAATTAACTGCGCAGATAGTAGTTAACAGGTATGATGTAATTGGCATCACGGAGACATGGCTCCAGGGTGACCAAGGCTGGGAACTCAACATCCAGGGTTATTCAACATTTAGGAAGAATAGACAGAAAGGAAAAGGAGGCGGGGTGGCATTGTTGGTTAAAGAGGAAATTAATGCAATAGTAAGAAAGGACATTAGGTTGGACGATGTGGAATCGGTATGGGTGGAACTGCGGAATACCAAGGGGCAGAAAACGCTAGTGGGAGTTGTGTACAGACCACCAAACAGTAGTAGTAAGGTTGGGGACAGCATCAAACAAGAAATTAGGGATGCATGCAATAAAGGTACAGCAGTTATCATGGGTGACTTTAATCTACATATTGATTGGGCTAACCAAACTGGTAGCAATGCGGTGGAGGAGGATTTCCTGGAGTGTATTGGGGATGGTTTTCGAGACCAATATGTCGAGGAACCAACCAGGGAGCTGGCCATCCTAGACTGGGTGATGTGTAATGAGAAAGGACTAAGTAGCGATCTTGTTGTGCGAGGCCCCTTGGGGAAGAGTGACCATAAAATGGTAGAATTCTTTATTAGGATGGAGAGTGACAGAGTTAATTCAGAAACTAGGGTCCTGAACGTAAGGAGAGGTAACTTCGATGATTTGAGGCATGAATTGGGTAGAATAGACTGGCAAATGATACTTAAAGGGTTGACGGTGGATAGGCAATGGCAAACATCCCTGTCTAGAGTAAAAATAAAACGGGGAAGGTGGCTCAACCATGGCGAAGAAGGGAAATTAAGGATAGTGTTAAATCCAAGGAAGAGGCTTTTAAATTGGCCAGAAAAAGTAGCAAACCTGAAGACTAGGAGAAATTAAGAATTCAGCAGAGGAGGACAAAGGGTTTAATTAAGAGGGGGAAATAGAGTACGAGAAGAAGCTTGCCGGGAACATAAAAACTGGCTGCAAAAGCTTCTATAGATATGTGAAGAGAAAAAGATTAGTGAAGACAAACGTAGGTCCCTTGCAGTCGGATTCAGGTGAATTTATAATGGAGAACAAAGAAATGGCGGACCAGTTAAACTAATACTTTGGTTCCGTTTTCATGAAGGAAGGCACAACTAACCTTCCGGAAGTACAAGGGGACCGAGGGTCTAGTGAGAAGGAGGAACTGAAGGATATCCTTATAAAGCGCAAAATTGTGTTAGGGAAATTGATGGGATTGAAGGCCAATAAATCCTCGGGGCCTGATAGTCTGCATCCCAGAGTACTTAAGGAAGTGGCCCTAGAAATAGTGGATGCATTGGTGCTCATTTTCCAACAGTCTGTCGATCAGTTCCTATGGACTGGAGGGTAGCTCATGTAACACCATTGTTTAAAAAAGGAGGGAGAGAGAAAACGAGTAATTATAGACCGGTTAGCCTGACATCAGTGGTGGGGAAAATGTTGGAATCAATTATTAAGGATGAAATAGCAACGCATTTGGAAAGCAGCGACTGGATCGGTCCAAGTCAGCATGGATTTATGAAGGGGAAATCATGCTTGACAAATCTTCTGGAATTTTTTGAGGATGTAACCAATAGAGTGGACAAGGGAGAACCAGTGATGTGGTGTATTTGGACTTTCAAAAGGCTTTTGACAAGGTCCCACACAAGAGATTGGTGTGCAAAATCAAAACACATGGTATTGGGGGTAATATACTGACGTGGATAGAGAACTGGTTGGCAGACATGAAGCAGAGAGTCGCGATAAACGGATCCTTTTCAGAATGGTAGGCAGTGACCAGTGGAGTGCCTCAGGTCTCAGTGCTGGGACCCCAGCTCTTTACAATATACATCAATGATTTGGATGAAGGAATTGAGTGTAATATCTCCAAGTTTGCAGATGACACTCAACTGGGTGGCAGTGTGAGCTGTAAGAGGGACGCTAAGAGGCTGCAGGATGACTTAGACAGATTAGGTGAGTGGGCAAATGCATTGGCAGATGCAGTATAATGTGGATAAATGTGAGGTTATCCACTTTAGGGGCAAAAACACGAAGACAGAATATTATCTGAATGGTGGCAGATTAGGAAAAGGGGAGATGGAATGAAACCTGGGGTGTCATGGTTCATCAGTCATTGAAAGTTGGCATACAGGTGCAGCAGGTGGTAAAGAAGGCAAATGGTATGTTGGCCTTCATAGCTAGGGGATTTGAGTATAGGAGCAGGTAGGTCTTACTGCAGTTGGTGAGGCCTCATCTGGAATATTGTGTTCAATTTTGGTCTCCTAATCTGAGGAAGGATGTTCTTGCTATTGAGGGAGTGCAGCGAAGGTTCACCAGACTGATTCCCGGGATGGCGGGACTGACATATGAGGAGAGACTGAATCAACTGGGCCTTTATATATTGGAGTTTAGAAGGATGAGAGGGGATCTCATAGAAACATACAAGATTCTGACGGGACTGGACAGGTTAAATGCAGGTAGATTATTCCTGATGTTGGGGAAGTCCAGAACCAGGGGACACAGTCTTAGGATAAGGAGTAGACAATTTAGGACTGAGATGAGGAGAAACTTCTTCACACAGAGAGTTGTTAACCTGTGGAATTCCCTACCGCAGAGAATTGTTGATGCCAGTTCATTAGATATATTCAAGAGGGAGTTAGATATGGCTCTTATGGCTAAAGGGATCAAGGGGTATGGAGAGAAAGCAGGAAAGGGGTACTGAGGGAATTATCAGCCATGGTCTTATCGAATGGTAGTGCAGGCTCGAAGAGCCGAATGGCCTACTCCTGCACCTATTTTCTATGTTTCTATGTTTCTATGTCTAACTTGGGCCAAATGTAGATTCCTCTGAGTCAACACTCGGGTTCATCCTTTATCCTAAAGTTAGATGCAAATAATACACAAGTAACTGAGAATGATGGAGTCAAAAGACGAAAACATTATTGCACAATTACTCAAGCAACGGTAGGTCTGCAAATAAATAATGTAAGACGATAGTGATATCTGTGACTCCAGGGCTTGCTGCACCTTTTGCCTATGGAGTTCATATTGAGCAACCCCATTGCTTTATCAGAAGCTTTTCAATTTCTCAGTACTAAAGTTTTTAAACAATCCTAATACTAATTCCATGAAACACTGAGTATGATAAAGGTATCCAGAGTTGTTAAAGTCATTTTATTTTTTAATACGCAGTTATCGTATTGAGCTGATGGATGTTTCCTTTTACAGTTAATTCTTGGCGCCCTTGCCACGGTCGACAGGTGTGATGAGGAAAGCCTGGCTCTAATGCTGTCATTTTCAGACAACATAAATATTTCATCTGTGGCTGCTGAACTGTGTTCCTTGTCTTTCCGTGGATGTGCAAATCTCATTTTAACAATGAGCCAGAACATGGATTTGAGATGCATCATTTATAAGGTAAGGCAAAAGACATTTCATGTAATTATTTGTTTCTGTTTTCTGTTCTTCCTATCATTCTCTCTCTCTTTTGCCATCTCTGTGCAGGAATTGTAAGTTACTTTGCACTTCCCTTCACTTCTGGTTTCTCTACACAGCAGAAAGTATATGCTGGTTACATGGTAGGGTAATTTTGCGAGGCCCTGGCATTTCTGACCGTGGAGCCTTGCATATAGCCAATGCCTATCAGAAAACCAAGGCAATCCTTGCATCTGCATTTTCTAGCACATTTTAAATATTGTTCTGTTTTAAAAATCTGTAAAGGGGAAATTAGGTGGCTCAGTAGGTTAGATAATCGTCTTTCGCTTCTGCATTCAAATCTAGCCCAAACCTTCTGTTGCCTATATAGGTCCTGTGTGAATTGAGTTTGGTCAATCTCAATCTAGATCCTAATGCGCATGGGCCTACAGCACAAATCTGTCCCAAATTTGGCGCTAATTGATAATCTCAGGCAGAGAGTGAAGAGCATGGATGGTATGGGTGAATAGAAAATGTGTCACAGGGTGCAGTATGGAGTGGTATTCTAAGATTGAGGCTGAGACATTTTGTTGGGGAAGAGTGGAAGGAGCTTGGCTCTGCATTAGGCTGATACCTGCTCAGGGTCTGTTTGATGTTGACACTGAGGGGCAAAATTTGACTCCTGGCGGAAAGCCGGGGGATGGGAAAATGACAGCTGGCTGGCAGGTAAGGACAAAAATTTGCAGAAGGCTGCTGGCAGCAAGGTAAGTCTGGGCGGTGGGGTTGGGTAGCAATGGCGGCTTGCACTTGTGCTTCTCCTGGTTCCACTAAAGAAAGCTACTATAATTGACCTAAGCAGGTTTCACAAGCTGCCTGGCTGGTTCACCAGAAGGGGTAGGTGCAGTGAGGGTCCCACTCAGGAGTGGGTTAAAATTGCATTGGAGTCCCATGTATGTTATAGGACCTCGATTTGCATTTAATAATGAGAGTCCCGCTGGAGTCTGGTGGGAGCCTCATGGGCCAGCGGCAATAAAATCGCAGAACAGCCAGACCACTTCTCCTCCGCTGTTTTTCCACTGTTAAAATCACACCGAGGGTGCCTGAAGTGGGAACAGTTTTGTTCTCCAACACTAACAAAGATGTGCAAAGCAATAAAATGATGTGATAATGATACTTGAAGGCCCTCAAAAATACAGGTTACATAGAATAGGGAAATAAAAGGGCATTTCATTGTTCTTAAAAAGTGGTGAAAACCACGAAATTAAACTGTTAAATAGCAGCAAATAGCAAGCCTGCTAAAACAACGGGAGTAATAGAACAAATGAAAAAATCCTTTGAATCATTATCTAACAATTTCCAGCAAGAAATGTTTGAGAATTATGATGTGAAATGACACCAGTTACACAGTGGTGTCTGTTTACTTGCTGCGTAAATTATCTTTGATTACCTCACAACACCAAAGAAGCCATCCCAAGGGACATAACGGGGGGAATTTCAATCCCCCCCATCCCTCCGGCTACAATGGGTGGGAGAGGGTCGGGGGGGGGTGAGGGTTAAATCGGCAAATGTGAAACCCGACCCCAACCAGGTGCGAAAGCGGCCACTTCCATTTTAACCGCGGAGGGTTTTGGGGTGTCTGAGTAACCTGCTTTGGAGAGGTGGGCCCGTGATTATAATATGTTAATGAGGCTCTGTTCCTCAGATTTTGGCAGCCACTTGAATTTAACGCTATCTAGCCAGGTTTCCCAGCTCTCGGGAAACCTGGCAGCTAAAGGTAGCAGCTGGATCCAGCAGTTAATTGTTTTTTAGAGCACAGCTTGTGGGCCAGGAGGAGCAGGTGTGCTTCCCCCAGACTATCAACATTTCCTGCTGCGGTCGGCTGATATCCCCCACTAACCCCGTGATCTTTGTCGGTCCCCCCTTCTTTCCGATTGCTAGTCCGTGCCCCCCACCAATCCCACGACCTCACCCGGATCTCCCTCCCTCCTGATTGCCAGTCCGACTCCCCTACTCCCGCCAACCCACAATGTTTCCCAGTTTCCGAGGACTATCCTCAAAGGTTTCGGCTGTGGCCTTCACAGCTGGCTTTCCCGTTTGGCAACCGGGCAGCCTGTCAATCTAGCCATCTGCCGGTTGGGAAACAGAGTAAAAAAAATGATAATTCGCTCCTGTAATTAAATTCAGCAGGACCTCCACGTTCCCAAGTTTCCTTACCCGCTGCAAACACGTGCCCCATCTCCCCCCCAGCCTCCCCGTTAATATCGAGACCAACATCGCAGTAATATTATTCAGTAGCTTCGTGCATCACACGATTTGTCGTTGTACAAGATATTGAATATCTGCCCTGAGATAAGAACATAAGAACATAAGAACATAAGAAATAGGAGTAGGAGAAGGCCTCGAGCCTGCTCCGCCATTTAATAAGATCATGGCTGATTTGATCTTGGCCTCAACTCCACTTCCCTGCCTGCTCCCCATAACCCTTCACTCCTTTATCACTCAAAAATCTGTCTATCTCTGCCTTAAATATATTCAATGATACAGCCTCCACAGCTCTCTAGGGCGGAGAATTCCACAGATTTACGACCTGCTGAGAGAAGAAATTCCTCCTCATCTCGGTTCTAAATGGGCAACCCCTTATTCTGAAACTATGCCCCAGTTCTAGATTCCCCCACGAGGGGAAACATCCTCTCTGCACTTTCCTTTTCGAGCACCCTCAGTATTTTATATGTTTCAATAAGATCACCTCCTTCTTCTAAACTCTAATGAGTATAGGCCCAACCTGTTCAACCTTTCTTCATAAGTCAACCCCTTCAAAGCAAAATTCAGTCAGGCAGAGTCAACATGGATTTATGAAGGGGAAGTCATGTTTAACAAATTTGCTGGAGCTCTTTGAAGATATAACGAGCAGGGTGGACAAGGGGGAACCAGTGGATGTGGTGTATTTGGACTTCCAGAAGGCATTTGACAAGGTGCCACATAAAAGGTTACTGCACAAGATAAAAGTTCACGGGGTTGGGGGTAATATATTAGCATGGATAGAGGATTGGCTAACTAACAGAAAACAGAGAGTCAGAATAAATGGTTTATTCTCTGGTTGGCAATCAGTAACTAGTGGGGTGCCGCAGGGATCAGTGCTGGGAACCCAACTATTTACAATCTATATTAACGACTTGGAAGAAGGGACTGAGTGTAACGTAGCCAAGTTTTCTGACGATACAAAGATGGGAGGAAAAGCAATGTGTGAGGAGGACAATAAAATTGACACCAAAAGGACATAGACAGGCTAAGTGAGGTGGGCAAAAATTTGGAAAGTGTGAGGTCATGCACTTTGGCAGAAAAAAATCAAAGAGCAAGTTATTATTTAAATGGAGAAAGATTGCAAAGTGCTGCAGTACAATGGGACCTGGGGGTACTTGTGCATGAAACACAAAAGGATAGTATGCAGGTACAGCAAGTGATCAGGAAGGCCAATGGTATCTTGGCCTTTATTGCAAAGGGGATGGAGTATACAAGCAGGGAAGTCTTGCTACAGCTATACAGGGTATTGGGGAGGTCACACCTGGAATACTGCTTGAAGTTTTGGTTTCCATATTTACAAAAGGATATACTTGCTTTGGAGGCAGTTCAGAGAAGGTTCACAAGGTTGATTCCAGAGATGAGGGGTTTGACTTATGAGGAAAGATTGAGTAGGTTGGGCCTCATTGGAATTCAGAAGAATGAGAGGTGATCTTATCGAGGGGGCTTTACAAGGTGGATGCAGAGAGGATGTTTCCACTGATGGGGAAGACTAGAACTAGAGGGCATGATCTTAGAATAAGGGACCGCCCATTTAAAATTGAGATGAGGAGAAATTTCTTCTCTCAGAGGGTTGTAAATCTGCGGAATTTGCTGCGGAAGCTGTGAAAGATGCGGCATTGAATAAATTTAAGACAGAAATAGACAGTTTCTTAAACGATAAGGGGTTATGGGGAACGGGCAGGGAAGTGGAGCTGAGTCCATGATCAGATCAGCCATGATCTTATTGAATGGCAGAGCAGGCTCGAGGGGCCATATGGCCTACTCCTGCTCCTATTTCTTATGTTCTTAAGTTCTTATTTTCATCTTAGGAATCAACCTAGTGAACCGTCTCTGAACTGCCTCCAACATAAGGATATCCCTCCTTAAGGAAACCAAAAACTATACCCAGTATTCTCGGTGTAGCCTCACCAATACCCTGTACAGTTGTAGCAGGACTTCTCTGCTTTTATGTTCCACCCCCCTTGCAATAAAGGCCAACATTCCATTTGCCTTTCTGATTACTTGCTGTACCTGCATACTAACTTTTTGTGTTTCATGCACAAGGACCCCCAGGTCCCTCTGTACTGCAGCACTTAGCAATTTTTCTCCGTTTAAATTATAATTTGCTTTTCTATTTTTTCTGCCAAAGTGGATAACCTCACATTATACTCCATCTGCCAAATTTTTGCCCACTCAATTAGCCTGTCTATATCCCTTTGCAGATTTCTTGTGTCCTCCTCACAAACTTGCTTTCCCACCCATCTTTGTAACATCACCAAACTTGGCTACATTACACTCAGTCCCTTCATCCAAGTCATTAATATAGATTGTAAGTAGTTGAGGCCCCAGCACCAATCCCTATTGCACCCCACTAATTGCCATTTGCCAACTGGAAAATTACCCATTTATCCCGAATCTCTGTTTTCTGTTAGTTAGCCAATCCACTATCCATGCTAATATATTACCCCAACCCCGTGAGCTTTTATTTTGTGCAGTAACCTTTTATGTGGCAGCTTATCGAATGCCTTCTGGAAATCCAAATACACCACATCCACTGGTTCTCCCTTATCCACCCTGCTCATTACATCCTCAAAAAACTCCAGCAAATTTGTCAAACATGATTTCCCTTTCATAAAACCATGCTGACTCTGCTTAACTGTACAGAATGAACTTCCCTTATCCGGAACCCTAGGGACCTGGACTGTTCTGGATAAGGGATTTTTCCGGACGAGGGGTGGTACAGGATCTGAGCAAAGGGATATTGGAGCTGGCTGGCTTGGGGCTGGGAGTGCGGCAGAGAGATCATGGGGGTGGGGGGGTGTGGTGGACCGCGGGGTCAGGCCAGCGATTGCGAGAGTCGGCAGCAAGGAAGGACTTCAATTTGTTCATGTTGGAGTTCTGCACATGCGCCACCCAGTAGCCAGGAATAGTTCTGGACAGGGGGTGGTTCCAGATAAGGGAGTTCTGAATAAGGGAAGTTAAACCTGTATTATGCTTTTCTAAATGTCCTGCTACTGCTTCTTTAATAATGGACTCCAACATTTTCCCAACCACAGATGTTAGGCTAACTGGTCGATAGTTTCCTGCTTTCTCTCTGCCTCCATTTTTAAATAGGGGCGTTACATTTGCGGTTTTCCAATCTGCTGGGACCTCTCCAGAATCCAGGGAATTTTAGTAGATTACAACCAATGCATCTCTGCAGCCACTTCTCTTAAGACCCTAGGATGCAAGCCATCAGGTCCAGGAGATTTATCCGCCTTTAATCCCATTATTTTACCAAGTACATTTTCTTTGGTGATAGTGATTGTTTTAAGTTCCTCCCTCCCTACAGCCCCTTGATTATCCATTATTGGGATGTTTTTAGTGTCTTCTACCATGAAGACCGATACTAAATATTTGTTCAACATAGAAACATAGAAATCTACAGCGCAGAAAGAGGCCATTTTGGCCCATCATATCCGCTCCGGCCAACAAAGAGCCACACGGCCCTCGGTCAGCAGCCCTGAAGGTTACATATAAACCTATGAACAATGAACAATGGCGGAAAGGTAAAGAGCACCCAACCCAACCAGTCCGCCCCACACAACTGCGACACCCCTTGCACTGAAAGTCTCTGCCATTTCCCTGTTCCCCATTATTAATTCCCCAGTCTCATCCTCTAAGGACCAATGTTTACTTTAGCTACTCTCTTCCTTTTGTATACCTGTAGAAACTCTTACTATTTCTTTTTATATTTCTTGCTAGTTTACTCTCATAATCTATCTTCCCTCTCTTTTTTATTTTTGTAGTCGTCCTTTGCTGTTTTTAAAAAAAATTCCAATCCTCTGGCCTCCCACTAATCTTGCCCACTTTGTATGCCATTGTTTTCAATTTGATACCATCCTTTACTTCCTTAGTTAGCCACAGGTGGCTCTCTTAAAGTCTTTCCTTCTCACTGGAATACATTTTTGTTGAGAGTTATGAAATATATCCTTAAATGTCAGCCACTACTTATCAACCGTCTTACACTTTAATCTATTCCCCCAGTCCACTTTAGCCAACTCTGCCTTCATACCTTTGTAATCTCCTTTATTTAAGATCAGGACACTGGTTAGAGATCCAACTTTCTCACCCTCCAACTGATTTTGAAATTCAACCATGCTATGATCATGCTTTCCTCGAGGATTCTTTATCATGAGATCACTTACTAATCCTGTCTCATTACACAATACCAGATCTAAGATAGCCTGCCTCCTGGTTGTTTCCGCAATGTACTGTTCAAGGAAACTGTACCGAATACACTTGTCCTCAAGGCTACCTTTGCCAATTTGATTTGTCCAATCAATATGAAGGTTAAAATCGGCCATGACTGATCTCATTTTTTGCTTCATAAAATTACTTTTTTGCAAAGTAATTCTTACAAGCCCCCACTATTTCCTGGTTTATGCTCCGTCCAACAGTGTAGCTACAGTTAGGGGGCCTATAGACTATGTCCACCAGTGAATTCTTCCCCTTATTATTCCTTATCTCCACCCAAACTGATCTCATTTTTTGCTTCATAAAATTACTTTTTTGCATGTTTTAAGACAGAGAACTATAGTTCTGGAAGTTCCTTTAGGTGATATTAGCAGATGAGAGTTTAAAGTGTGTATATGTGACATTCTGCTTATTCTATTTAGGTGTCTGACCAATTATTTTAAACACCACTGTAAAATAGGAATGTCATGTAAAGCTTATCAGCAAAGTAATCTCTGGACTTAGATCGACATTGCTCTAAATTTTTCCACCCTCCTCCCAAACCTGCCCTGGAATATCAACTTGGAAAGCAAAATTTGGGAGCTCAAACGGAGGGTAGCAGCTGTTTATGAAAACAGGATGTCAGGAATATCAGAAATAAAGTGAAATGCTAAAAAGGTTTAGTGGTAGAAAGGTGGATCCCTGCTCTGCAAATCACAGCTATGGGGGCAGAAGTCAAGAGCTGAAGCCACACATCCAGTCAATCAGAATGAAGAAGAGTAACCTAATAGGTGTGGCAATGTTCAACAATGGCAGCGGAATATATAAAGATAACCAGCAAAGCTCAGAAATAGAAAAATAAAGAAAATTGAACAGACTGTATTGTCACAATTAACACCGTGTGGTTTTACGGACAGAATCATAGGGGACGAAATTGCCCTGTGTCCCGATTGGGGGCGTTAATCTTCCGGGCTGACGTTCCACTTCCTTTAGCGGCGGGTCCCGGGGTGCTACTGGGTCGAAATGTTCAGCGCTATGCGATTAAAGACGAGGGCAGCTGCGCACTCCACACGGCACGCAGCATGCGACCGGGCCAGACAGAGTGTCGGGCTGCACGGTGGCGGTACGGACCACGCTAGGGCCATCATCGTTGAGCCGAGAGTTGGCCGACAAAAAAAGATGGTGGCCCGGGACACTGACGCTCTCCCCTTTAATCACCGCCCCGAGAGCAGATGTCGGCCAACTCCACGACCCGCGAAGCTGGCGTTGACATCCTGCCGTGCCAACCTCACGGCCCACGGGGCGCTAAGGGGTCGGCGGGAGGTGGTGAGGGGTCGCCATGCACCGCTCCAGATCTGATCACACTAGTCCAGCACCGCTCCAGATCTGATCACACTAGTCCAGCACTGCTCCAGATCTGATCACACTAGTCCAGCACCGCTCCAGATTTGATCACACTAGTCCAGCACTGCTCCAGGTATGATTACACTAGTCCAGCACTGCTCCAGGTATGATTACACTAGTCCAGCACTGCTCCAGATCTGATCACATTAGTCCAGCACCGCTCCAGATCTAATCACACTAGTCCAGCACTGCTCCAGGTATGATCACATTAGTCCAGCACTGCTCCAGGTATGATCACACTAGTCCAGCACCGTTCCAGATCTGATCACACTAGTCCAGCACCGCTCCAGGTATGATCACACTGGTCCAGCACCGCTCCAGATCTAATCACACTAGTCCAGCACTGCTCCAGATCTGATCACACTAGTCCAGCACTGCTCCAGATCTGATCACACTAGTCCAGCATCGCTCCAGATCTGATCACACTAGTCCAGCACCGCTCCAGATCTGACCAAACTAGTCCAGCACCGCTCGAGATCTGATCACACTAGTCCAGCACCGCTCCAGATTTGATCACACTAGTCCAGCACCACTCCAGATCTGATCACACTAGTCCAGCACCGCTCCAGATCTGATCACACTAGTCCAGCACCGCTCCAGATTTGATCACACTAGTCCAGCACTGCTCCAGATCTGATCACACTAGTCCAGCACCGCTCCAGATTTGATCACACTAGTCCAGCACCACTCCAGATTTGATCACACTAGTCCAGCACCGCTCCAGATTTGATCACACTAGTCCAGCACCACTCCAGATTTGATCACACTAGTCCAGCACTGCTCCAGGTATGATTACACTAGTCCAGCACTGCTCCAGATCTCATCACACTAGTCCAGCACCGCTCCAGATCTAATCACACTAGTCCAGCACTGCTCCAGGTATGATCACAATAGTCCAGCACTGCTCCAGATCTGATCACACTAGTCCAGCACCGCTCCAGATCTAATCACACTAGTCCAGCACTGCTCCAGGTATGATCACACTAGTCCAGCACTGCTCCAGATCTGATCACACTAGTCCAGCACTGCTCCAGATCTGATCACACTAGTCCAGCACTGCTCCAGATCTGATCAAACTAGTCCAGCACTGCTCCAGATCTAATCACATTAGTCCAGCACCGCACCAGATCTGATCACACTAGTCCAGCACCGCTCCAGATCTGATTACACTAGTCCAGCACCGCTCCAGATCTGATCACACTAGTCCAGCACCGCTCCAGATCTGATCAAACTAGTCCAGCACCACTCCAGATCTGATCACACTAGTCCAGCACCGCTCCAGATCTGATCACACTAGTCCAGCACCGCTCCAGATCTGATCACACTAGTCCAGCACCGCTCCAGATCTGATCACACTAGTCCAGCACCGCTCCAGATCTGATCACACTAGTCCAGCACCGCTCCAGATCTGATCACACTAGTCCAGCACCGCTCCAGATCTGATCACACTAGTCCAGCACTGCTCCAGATCTGATCACACTGGTCCAGCACCGCTCCAGATCTGATCACACTCGTCCAGCACTGCTCCAGATATGATCACACTAGTCCAGCACCGCTCCAGGTATGATCACACTAGTCCAACACCGCTCCAGGTATGATCACACTAGTCCAGCACCGCTCCAGATCTGATCACACTAGTCCAGCACTGCTCCAGATCTGATCACACTAGTCCAGCACTGCTCCAGGTATGATCACACTAGTCCAGCACTGCTCCAGGTATGATCACACTAGTCCAACACCGCTCCAGGTATGATCACTTAGCCAGAACTAACTAGGTTATTGTAAGAAACTCCAATTTCTGCTGGGTATAGAAAGGAATGTGTACGTCTCATAGAAACATAGAAAATATGTGCAGGAGTAGGCCATTCGGCCCTTCGAGCCTGCACCACCATTCAATAAGATCATGGCTGATCATTCACCTCAGTACCCAGTTCCTGCTTTCTCTCCATACCCCTTGATCCCTTTAGCCGTAAGAGCCATATCTAACTCCCTCTTGAATATATCTAACAAACTGGCATCAACAACTCTCTGCGGCAGAGAATTCCACAGGTTCATAATTCTCTGAGTGAAGAAGTTTCTCCTCATCTCGGTCCTAAATGGCTTACCCCTTATCCTTAGACTGTGACACCTGGTTCTGAACTTCACCAACATCGGGAACATTCTTCCTGCATCTAACCTGTCCAATCCCGTCAGAATTTTATATGTTTCTATGAGATCCCCTCTCATTCTTCTAAACTCGAGTGAATACAGACCCAGTCGATCCAGTCTCTCCTCACATGTCAGTCCTGCCATCCCGGGAATCAGTCTGGTGAACCTTCGCTGCACTCCCTCAATAGCAAGAACGTCCTTCCTCAGATTAGGAGACCAAAACTGAACACAATATTCCAGATGAGGCCTCACCAAGGCCCTGTACAACTGCAGTACGACCTCCCCGCTCCTATACTCAAATCCCCTAGCTATGAAGGCCAACATACCATTTGCCTTCTTCACCACCTGCTGCACCTGCATGCCAACTTTCAATGATTGATGTACCATGACACCCAGGTCTCATTGCACCTTCCCTTTTCCTAATCTGCCGCCATTCAAATAATATTCTGCCTTCATGTTTTTGCCCCCAAAGTGGATAACCTCACATTTATCCACATTATACTGCATCTGCCATGTGTTTGCCTACTCACCTAACCTGTCCAAGTCACCCTGCAGCCTCTTAGCATCCTCCTCTCAGCTCACTCCGCCACCCAGCTTAGTGTCATCTGCAAACTTGGAGATATTACACTCAATTCCTTCATCTAAATCATGAATGTATATTGTAAATAGCTGGGGTCTCAGCACTGAGCCCTGCGGCACCCCATTAGTCACTGCCTGCCATTCTGAAAAGGACCCGTTTATCCTGACTCTCTGCTTCCTGTCTGCCAACCAGTTCTCTATCCACGTCAATACATTACCCCCAATACCACGTGCTTTAATTTTGCACACCAATCTCTTGTGTGGGACCTTGTCAAAAGCCTTTTGAAAGTCCAAATACACCACATCCACCGGTTCTCCCTTGTCCACTCTACTTGTTACATCCTCAAAAAATTCTAGAAGATTTGTCAAGCATGATTTCCACTTCATAAATCCATGCTGACTTGGACCGATCCCATCACTGCTTTCCAAATGCGCTGCTATTTTATCCTTAATAATTGATTCCAACATTTTCCCCACTACCGATGTCAGGCTAACCGGTCTATAATTCCCCTTTTTCTCTCTCCCTCCTTTTTTAAGAAGTGGTGGTACATTAGCTACCCTCCAGTCCATAGGAACTGATCCAGAGTCGATAGAATGTTGGAAAATGATCACCAATGCATCCACTATTTCTAGGGCCACTTCCTTAAGTACTCTGGGATGCAGACTATCAGGCCCTGGGGATTTATTGCCCTTCAATCCCATCAATTTCCCTAACACAATTTCCTGACTAATAAGGATTTCCTTCAGTTCCTCCTTCTTGCTAGACCCTCGGTCCCCTGGTATTTTCGGAAGGTTATTTGTTTCCATTTATTTGCGCACCAAATATGACACGTGGCACACATATGACACACATGATATCAAATATGCCATTCTCTCATTAGCTGCAGTGCTGTGTCTAGCTTTAATTGCTGAATAATTGCAAAGTATACCTCAGTAAAATGTTTTCATTCTGTGCTGTTACTAGGCATTTCTACCAATGGTGATCCCTCCTCAAGCAAATCAGCTAATGCAGAATATCCTGGCGGTGTTCGCTGGCCTCACTTCTCTCACCACTAAATCACTGCAAATCGTGGAGCTCATTCCTCAGCTTTTGCAGACCGTCAAGAACATGGGTCTTTCGTCTATTTTTGAATTCAATGCGGTAATAAGAGTTTTACTTTTATCTTTTTCAAAAGATTATGTTCGATCTTCCAAAGTTTTAATTTCCAGCTGGTGTCATTTAATATCTTTGAATAATGAGAGACTACATTTCCTTTCTTATTCTAGTGGATGGTAAGTAGGCCAACTATCAGGTGATCTGTGTCCTTTCCATTCTTATATTTCAGTTTCCGTGTCACTAGTGTAAGTAATAATGTTGCATTTTGAGTGAAATTAATATACCCATTTGGGGTGATCAATAGAGTCAAATTTGTGCGAAATCTGCTGTCTTTGTTGCTATGCCAACAGACGTATAAAAATAATAAAACTGATGATTAATGAGCAGCTTGCTCTTATTAGAATAGATCTATTAACATTTAGACTGCCCACAGGTCCTGGGGAATTCCAGTCTCTTGTGCAATTGTGTTTGTTTTCAGCTCATGCACTGTGGAAATGTGAGGCAGGGGGGAAATGCAAGGCAGACTCAGATGGGTAAATGCCTGGACTGTGGTAAATCAGGTTGGTGAGCTTCAGGCACAAGGAGCCGCAAGGGATTATGATATAATGGCAATAACAGTGACCTGCTGCAAACAAGGTGAGGATTTCGGCTCGAAATATTCTGGCTGTAATCATCATCATCGAAACATAGAAACATAGTAAATAGGTGTAGGAGTAGGCCATTCGGCCCCTCGAGCCTGCACCATCATTCAATAAGATCATGACTGATCACTCCCTCAGTACCCCTTTCCTGTTTTCTCTCCATACCCCTTGATCCTTTTAGTTGTAAGGGCCATTCTAACTCCCTCCTGAATATATCCAATGAACTGGCATCAATGACTCTCTGCGGCAGGGAATTCCGCAGGTTAAGAACTCTCTGAATGAAGAAGTTTCTCCTCATGTCAGTCCTTAATGGCCTACCCCTTAACCTAAGACTGTGTCCCCTGGTTCTGGACTTCTCCATCATCGGGAACATTCTTCCCACATCTAACATGTCCAGTCCCGTCAGAATCTTATAAGTTTCTGTGAGATCCCCTCTCATCCTTCTGAACTCCAGTTGATCCAATCTCTCCTCATATGTCAGTCCGGCCATTCCGGGAATCAATCTGGTGAACCTTTGCTGCACTCCCTCAATTGCAAGAGCGTCCTTCCTCAGATTAGGAGACCAAAACTGCACACAATACTCAACGTGTGGTCTCACCAAGGCCCTGTACAACTGCAGCAAGACTTCCCTGCTCCTATACGCAAATCCCCATGCTATGAAGGCCAGCATGCCATTTGCTTTCTTTACTGCCTGTTGTACCTGCATGCCTACCTTCAATGACTGATGTACCATGACACCCAAGTCTCGTTGCACCTCCCCTTTTACTAATCTGTCACCATTCAGATAATATTCTGTCTTCCTGTTTTTGCCACCAAAGTGGATAACCTCACATTTATCCACATTATACTGCATCTGCCATGCATTTGCCCATTCACCTAACCTGTCCAAGTCCCCCTGCAGCCTCTCAGCATCCTCCTCGCAGCTCGCCCTGCCACCCAGCTTAGTGTCATCCGCAAACTTGGAAATATTACATTCAATTCCTTCATCTAAATCATTAATGTATATTGTAAATAGCTGGGGTCCCAGCACTGAACCCTGCGGCACCCCACTGGTCACTGCCTGCCATTCTGAAAAGGACCCATTTATCCAGACTCTCTGCTTCCTGTCTGCCAACCAGTTCTCTATCCATGTCAGTACATTACCCTCAATACCATGTGCCTTAATTTTGCACACTAATCTCTTCTGTGCGACCTTGTCAAAAGCCTTTTGAAAGTCCAAATACACCACATCTACTGGTTCTCCCTTATCCACTCTACTAGTTACATCCTCAAAAAACTCTCGAAGATTTGTCAAGCATGATTTCCCTTTCGTAAATCCATGCTGACTTGGACTGATCCTGCCACTGCTTTCCAAATGCGCTGCTATTACATCTTTAATAATTGACTACAGCATTTTCCCCACCACCGATGTCAGGCTAACTGGTCTATAATTCCGTGTTTTCTCTCTCCCTCCTTTTTTAAAAAGTGGGGTTACATTAACTACCCTCCAATCCATTGGAACTGATCCAGAGTCCATGGAATGTTGGAAAATGACCACCAGTGCATCTACTATTTCTAGGGCCACTTCCTTAAGTACTCTAGGATGCAGACTATCAGGCCCTGGGGATTTATCGGCCTTCAGTCCCTTCAATTTCCCTAACACCATTTCCTGACTAATAACGATTTCCCTCATTTCCCCTACTCGCTAGACCCTCGATCCCCTAGTATTTTCGTTAGTGAAGACAGAACCAAAATATTTCTTCAGTCGGTCTGCTATTTCCTTGTTCATCATTATAAATTCACCTGATTCTGACTGCACTCAACTTTTTCTCTTCACATATCTATAGAGGCTTTTGCAGTCAGTTTTTATTTTCCCTGCAAGCTTCCTCTCATACTCTATTTTCCCCCTCCAAATCAAACCCTTTGTCCTCTGCTGAATTCTAAATTTCTCCCAGTCCTCAAGTTTGCTGCTTTTTCTGGCCAATTTATATGCCTCTTCCTTGAATTTAACACTTTCCCTAATTTCCCTTGTTAGCCACGGTTGAGCCACCTTCCCTTTTTTGTTTTTACTCCACACAGGGATGTACAATTGTTGTAGTTCATCCATGTGATCTTTAAATGTCTGCCATTGCCTATCCATCGTCAACCCTTTAAGTATCATTCGCCAGTCTATCCTAGCCAATTCAATTCTCATACCATCGAAATTTCCTTTCTTTAAGTTCAGAATCCTAGTCTCTGAATTAACTGTGTCATTCTCCATCTTAATGAAGAATTCCACCATATTATGGTCACTCTTTCCCAAGGGGCCTCGCATGACCAGATTGCTAATTAATCCTCTCTCGTTACACAAGACCCAGTCTAGGATGGCCTGCTCTGTAGTTGGTTTCTCGACATATTGGTCGAGAAAACCATCCCTTATACACTCCAGGAACTCCTCCTCCACAGTATTGCTACCAGTTTTGTTAGCCCAATCTATATGTAGATTAAACTCACTCATGATAACTGCTGTACCCTCATTGCACGCATCCCTAATTTCTTGTTGAATGCCGTCCCCAACCTTCCTACTACTGTTTGGTGGTCTGTACACAACTCCCACTAACGTTTTCTGCCCTTTGGTCTTTCGCACTTTACCCATATAGATTCCACATCATCCACGCTAATGTCCTTCCTTACTATTGCATTAATCTCCTCTTTAACCAGTAACGCTACCCCTCCTCCTGTTCCTTCCTGTCTATCCTTCCTGAATATTGAATACTCCTGGATGTTGAGTTCCCAGCCTTGGTCACCCTGGAGTCATGTCTTCGTAATCCCAATTACATCAACTCTGTTAACAGCTATCTGCGCAGTTAATTCATCCACCTCATTACGAATGCTCCTCGCATTGAGACTCAGAGCCTTCAGGCTTGCTTTTTTAACACTCTTTGTCCTTTTAGATTTATATTGTAATGTGGCCCTTTTTGATTTTTGCCCTTGATTTCTCTGCTCTCCACTCTTGTTTTTCTCCTTCCTACCTTTTGCTTCTACCCCCTTTTTACTTCCCTCTGCCTCCCTGCGTAGATTCCCATCCCCATGCCATTTTAGTTCAAACCCTCCCCAACAGCACTAGCAAACACTCTGCCTAGGACATTGGTTCTGGTCCTGCCCAGGTGCAGACCGTCCGGTTTGTACTGGCCCCACCTCCCCTAGAACCGGTTCCAATGTCCCAGGAATTTGAATCCCTCCCCCTTGCACCATTCCTCAAGCCACGTATTCATCTGAGCTATCCTGCAATTCCTGCTCTGAGTAGCATGTGGCACTGGTAGCAATCCTGAGGTTACTACCTTTAAGGTCCTACTTTTTAATTTAATTCCTAGCTCCCTCAACTCAGTTTGTAGGACCTCATCCCATTTTTTACCTATATCGTTGGTAACTTTATGTACCACGACAGCTGGCTTGTTCACCCTCCTCCTCCAGAATACGCTGCAGCCGCTCCGAGACATCCTTGACCCTTGAACCAGGGAGGCAACATACCATCCTGGAGTCTCGTTTGCTGCCGCAGAAACATCTATCTATTCCCCTTACAATAGAATCCCCTATCACTATAGCTCTCCCACTCTTTTTCCTGCCCTCCTGTGCAGCAGAGCCACCCCTGGTGCCATGGACTTGGCTGCTGCTGCCTTCCCCTGATGAGCTACCACCCTCAGCAGTACCCAAAATGGTGTATCTGTTTTTGAGGGAGGTGACCGCAGGGGCCCCCTGCACTACCTGCCTTCCCTTGCTCTTCCTGTTGGTCACCCATTCCCTATCTGACTGTGCAACCTTTACCTGCGGTGTGACCAACTCACTAAACGTGCTATTCACGACATTCTCAGCATCACAGATGCTCCAAAGTGAATCCATCCGCAGCTCCAGTGCCACAATGAGGTCTGTCAGGAGCTGCAGCTGGATATACTTCCTGTACATGTTGTAGTCAGGGACACTGGTAGTGTCCCTGATTTCCCACATCGCACACGAGGAGCATGACACAGGTCTGGGCTCTCCTGCCATGACTTAACCCTTAGATTAACTTAATTTGTAACAATGCCAAAGGTTTCTTACTGCTAAGAAAAATAAAAGATCAAATACTCACCAACCAGCCAATCACTTACCTGCTTGGCTGTGACGTCCCACTTCTTACTTCTTTGTTTACCTTCTGCCCCTCCCCCTGCACCAGCTAGCCTCCTCCGACTCTCGGGCCTTTATAGGCCGCTCGACTGCCCGAACTCCCGCTCCTGTGGCTGCCTCCTCCGACTCTCGGAACTTTATTGGTCACTCGACTGCCCGAACTCCCGCTCCTGTGGCCACCTCCTCCGACTCTCGGGCCTTTATTGGGCACTCGACTGCCCGAACTCCCACTCCTGTGGCCACTTCCTCTGACTCTCGGGATTTTATAGGCCGTTATACAGTGGTATTCCACAGAGGTCGATAGTAGGGCCACTGTTCTTTTTGATACATATTAATGACCTGGACTTGGGGAGGCTAGGCATAATTTCAAAGTTTGCAGATTACATAAAATTTGGAAATGTAGTAAACCATAAAGAAGATAGTAACAGACTTCAGGAGGACATAGATCGACTGGTGAAATCGGCAAACACATGGCAGATGAAATTTAATGCAGAGCAGTGCAAAATGATTTGTTTTGGTCGGAAGAATGAGGCGAGACAATATGAACTAAATAATACAATTTTAATGGGGGTGCAGGAGTGGAGAGACCAGGAGGTATACCTATACACATCTTTGAATGTGGCAGGACAAGTTGAGAAGACTGTTAACAAAGCATATGGGATCCTTGGTGTTATTAAAAGGAGTAGAGTACAAAAACAAGGAAATTGTGCTAAACCTTTATAAATTACTGTTTAGGCCTCAGCTGCATTCAATTCTGGGCACCACATTTTAGGAAGGTAGTCAAAGCCTTAGAGATAATACACAGGAGATTTATCAAAAATGCACCAGTGATGATGGACCTCAGTTATAAGAACATAAGAGAAGCTGTTATAAGATTGTTCTCCTTATAGCAGAGAAGGTTGAGAGGAGATTTGATAGAGGTGTTCAAAATCATGAAGGGTTTTGATAGAGTAAATAAGGAAAAACTGTTTTCAGTGCAAGAACGGTCAATAACCCAGAGGACACAGATTTAATGTGATTGGCAAAAGAATCCTAGGTAACAGGAAGACATTTTTTATACACTGAGCTATTGTGCTTTGGAATGCACTGCCTGAAAGCGTGGCGGAAGTAGATTCAATAATAACGCTCAAAGGGGAATTGGATAAACACTTGAAGGGGAAAAAAATTACAGGGCTATGGGAAAGAGCAGGGAGTGGGACTAATTGGAAAGTTCTTTCAAGGAGCCGGCACAGGCATGATGGGCCGAATGGCCTCCTTCTGTGGTGTATCATTCTGTGATTGTATGGAGTTAAAATAAGATGAATACTACAGTAATAAAACAGCTCAAACATCAATAGCTTTATTACTATGGTAGTAGGTTTGACTAAAATGTTAAAAAAAGAAGTCCCTGCCAAGGTATTCATATTAAAACTTTTGTCTCCCTGAGGAATACCAGGCTGAATATAGAAAGTTCAGAGGGAAAGTAAGAAAAGAAATAAGGGGCAAAGAGAGAGTATGAGAATAGCAGCTAACATAAAAGGGAATCCAAAAGTCTTCTATTGGCACTTAAATAGTAAAAGAGCTGTATGAGGAGGTGCAGGACCAAGTAGGGACCATAATAGAGAGCTACACATGGAGGCAGAGGGTATGGCTTAGGATATGCATACTTTGCATCTGTCTTTACCAAGGAAAAAGATGCTGCCAAAGTCATGGTGTAAGAGGAGGTAGTTGAGATACTGGATGGGATTAAAAAAATTGATGAAGAGGAGGTACTAGAAAGGCTGGCTGTACTTAAAGTAGACATCACCAGGACCGGATGGGATGCATCCTAGGATGCTGAGGGAAGTAAAGGTGGAAATTACGGAAGAATCGGCTATAATAATCCAATTGTCCTGGGTTGGTGCCAGATGACTGAAGAATTGCACATGTTACACAAAAGAGCTGAATTCCAGTGGTGAGGTGAGAGTGACCATCCTTGACATCAAGGCAGCATTTGACTGTGTGGCCATCAAGGAGCCCTAGTAAAACTAAAGTCAATGGGAATCAGAAGAAATCTCTCCACTGGCTGGAGTCATACCTAGCAGAAAGGAAACATAGAAACATAGAAAATAGGTGCAGGAGTAGGCCATTCAGCCCTTCGAGCCTGCACCACCATTCAATAAGATCATGGCTGATCATTCACCTCAGTACTCCTTTCTTGCTTTCTCTCCATACCCCTTGATCCCTTTAGCCGTCAGGGCCATATCTAACTCCCTCTTGAAAAAATCTAACAAACTGGCATCAACAACTCTCGGCGGTAGAGAATTCCACAGGTTAACAACTCTCTGAGTGAAGAAGTTTCTCGTCATCTCTGTCCTAAATGGCTTACCCCTTATCCTTAAACTGTGACCCCTGGCTCTGGACTTCCCCAACATCGGGAACATTCTTCCTGCATCTAACCTGCCTAGTCCCGTCAGAATTTTATATGTTTCTATGAGATTCCCTCTCATTCTTCTAAACTCCAGTGAATACAGGTCCAGTCCATCCAATCTCTCCTCATATGTCAGTCCTGCCATCCCGGGAATCAGTCTGGTGAATCTTTGCTGCACTCCTTCAATAGCAAGAATGTCCTTCCTCGGATTAGGAGACCAAAATTGAACACAATATTCCAGGTGAGGCCTCACCAAGGCCCTGAACAACTCCCTGCTCCTATACTCAAATCCCCTAGCTATGAATGCCAACATGCCATTTGCCTTCTTCACCGCCTGCTGTACCTGCATGCCAACCTTCAATGACTGATGTACCATGACACCCAGGTCTCATTGCACCTCCGCTCTTCCTAATCTTCCGCCATTCAGATAATATTCTGCCTTCATGTTTTTGCCACCAAAGTGGATAACCTCACATTTATCCACATTATACTGCATCTGCCATGCATTTTCCCACTCACCTAACCCGTCCAAGTCACCCTGCAGCCTCTTAGCATCCTCCTCACAGCTCACACCACCTCCCAGCTTAGTGTCACCTGCAAACTTAGAGATATTACACTCACTTCCTTCATCTAAATCATTGATGTATATTGTAAATAGCTGTGGTTCCAACACTGAGCCCAGCGGCACCCCACTAGTCACTGCCTGCCATTCTGAGAAGGACCCGTTTATCCCTACTCTCTGCTTCCTGTCTGCCAACCAGTTCTCTGTCCACATCAATACATTACCCCCAATACCATGTGCTTTAATTTTGCACACCAATCTCTTGTGTAGATCTTGTCAAAGGCCTTTTGAAAGTCCAAATACACCACATCTACTGATTCTCCCTTGTCCACTCTACTAGTTACATCCTCAAAAAATTCTAGAAGATTTGTCAAGCATGATTTCCCTTTCATAAATCCATGCTGACTTGGACCGATCCTGTCACTGCTTTCCAAATGCGCTGCTATTTCATCTTTAATAATTGATTCTAACATTTTCCCCACTACTGATGTCGGGCTAACTGGTCTATAATTCCCCATTTTCTCTCTCCCTACTTTAAAAAAAAATGGTGTTACTTTAGCTACCCTCCAGTCCATAGGAACTGATCCAGAGTCGATAGACTGTTGGGAAATGATCACCAATGCGTCCACTATTTCTATGGCCACTTCCTTAAGTACTCTGGGGTGCAGACTATCAGGCCCCGGGGATTTATCGGCCTTCAATCCCATCAATTTCCCTAACACAATTTCCTGACTAATAAGGATTTCCTTCAGTTCCTCCTTCTCGCTAGACCCTCGGTCCCCTTGTATTTCCGGAAGGTTATTTGTGTCATCCTTCGTGAAGACAGAACCAAAGTATTTCTTCAATTGGTCTGCCATTTCTTTGGTTGTGGTGGTTGGAGGTCAATCATCACAGCCCCAGGACATCACTGCAGGAGTTCCTCAGGGCAGTGTCCTAGGCCCAACCATCTTCAGCTGCTTCATCAATGACCTTCCCTCCATCATAAGATCAGAAGTGAGGATGTTCGCTGATTATTGCACAGGGTTCAGTTCCATTCGCAACTCCTCAGATAATGGAGCAGTCCATGCCCACATGCAACAAGACTTGGACGATATTCAGGCTTGGGCTGCTAAGTGTGAAGTAACATTCATGCCACACAAGTGCCAGGCAATGACTATCCCCAACAAGCGAGGGTCTAACCACTCTTGACATTTAACAGCATTACCATTACCGAATCCCACACCATCAACATCCTGGGGTTCACCATTGATCTGAAACTTAACTGGACCAGCCACATAAATACTGTGGCAACCACAGCAGGTTAGAGGCTAGGTATTCGGCGGTGAGTGTCTCACCTCCTGACTCCCCAAAGCCTTTCCATCATCCACAAGGCACAAGTCAGGAGTGTGATGGAATACTCTTCACTTGCCTGGATGAGTGCAGCTGCAACAATACTCAAAAAGCCCGACACCATCCAGGACAAAGCAGATCACTTGATTGGCACCTCATCCACCACCTTAAATCTCCACCACTGGCGCACCGTGGCTGCAGTGTGTACCATCTACAAGATGCACTGCAGCAATTCAGCATCACCTCTCACACCTGCAGCCTCTACCACCTAGAAAGATAAGGGCAGTAGGCGCATGGGAACTCCATCACCTGCAAGTTCTCCTCAACAATTTTCACACCATCCTGATTTGGAAATATATTGCCGTTCCTTCATCGTCGTTTGGTCAAAATCCTGGAATTCCCTCCCTCAAAGCACTGTGGGAGTACCTTCACCACACGGACTGCAGCGGTTCAAAAAGGCAGCTCACTACCACCTTCTCAAGGGCAATTAGGGATGGGCAATAAATGTTGACCTTACCAGCAATGCCTAGATCCCATGAACAAATAAAGACAAATCGTGTTTAACTAACTTGATTGAGTTTTTTGATGAGGTAACAGAGGGTTGGTGAAGGCAGTGCGGTTGATATGGTGTACATAGGCTTCCAAAAAGTGGTTGGTAAAGTCTCACGTAATAAGCTTGCCTGCAAAGTTGAAGCCCATGGAATAAAAGGGATAGTGGCAGCATGGATATGAAATTGGCTAAGTGACAGGAAACAGAGAGTAGTGGTGAATGGTTGTTTATCGAACTGGACGAAAGTATACAGTGGTGTTCCCCATGGTCGGTACCAGGACCATTGCTTTTCTTGATATATATTAACGACTTACATTTGGTGTACAAGGCACAATTTCAAAATTTGCAGATGACTCAAAACTTGGAAGTATAGTGAACAGTGAGGAGAATAGTTATAGACTTCAAGAGGATATAGACACGCTGGTGGAATGGGTGGACACGTAGCAGATGAAATTTAAGGCAGAAAAGTGTGATGTGATTCATTTTGATAGGAAGAACAAGGAGCAATAAACTAAAGGGTACAATCCTAAAGGGAGTGCATGGGGGTATGTGTGCACAAATCATCAAAGGTGGCAGAGCAGGTTGAGAAGAGTTAAAAAAGCTTACGGGATCCTGGACTGCATAAATAAGAGGCATAAAACATGGAAGTTATGATGAACCTTTATAAAACACTGGTTCGGCCTCAACTGGAGTATTGTGTCCAATTCTGGGCACCGCATTTTCGGAAGGATGTAAAGACCTTAGAGAGGGTGCAGAAAAGATTTATGAGAATTATTCCAGGGATGAGGGACTGCAGTGACATGGATAGACTAGTGAAGCTGGGCTTGTTCTCCTTAGAGCAGTGATGGTTGAGAGGAGATTTGATAGAGGTGTTCAAAACCATGAAGTGTCTGGACAGAGGAGATTGAGAGAAACAGTTCCCATTGATGGAAGGGTTGAGAACCAGATGACACAGATTTAAGGTGATTGGCAGAAGAACCAAAGGTGACATGAGGAAAAACTTTTTTTTGCAGCGAGTGGTCAGGATCTGGAATATACTGCCTGAAAGAATGGTGGAGGCAGATTCAATTGTGGCTTTCAAAAGGGAATTGGATAAGTACCTGAAGGCAAAATATTGCAGTGCTGTGGGGAAAGGGTGGGTGAGTCAGACTAGGTGAAGTGCTCTTGCAGAGAGCTGGCATGGGCTCAATGGGCCGAGTGGCCTCCTTCTGTGCTGTAACAATTCTTTGATTCTATGATTATAGTTTAGTCATCTGGCTCTAATCAGGCTTTGGGTCCAAAAACTTAGTCTAATTGTTCATTGGCAAATCTCCCAGTTTGACACATTTTGCGGATCAACGATTGACCTGGGTATGTCTGTGATGTGACCATGTCAATCTTCAAACTTTAGGATTTCCATTCATTGAAGTAAATTACCATAGGAGCTGATTTTTACCGAACAAAAGTCTGATTTTTAAATAGTCCTTCCAACTCCACATTAATGGTAGGAGCAAGAAGAGAACCAAGCAAGAGTAAAGTTAGTTATTGGTAAAATGGAGAAAAAAAGAAGGATTTAGTTATATTAGTGAGAGAGAATGAAGGGGGAAAAGTTGAACAGAAGCAAAGACCCCCAAATTCTTTATCATTTTCAGCAGTTCTGGGGCTTACAATTGGTGCAGTTGTATCTTTTGGCCTAGGAATTGGTGTGGAAGGTATTTCTGCCCGTGTTCTGCCCCCGAAATTGAAACACCTAAGTTTGTGATTGCGATTTGACCCTTCTTGTGATAATCAGAGCTCATATAAATTAATTAGAATGAGGGTCAGTGGCGTTGGCACACCGAAAGTCTGGAAGTTATGTTTGCAATGCATATCTAGATTTTCACAAGGCATTTAATAAATTGCCACACAGAAGATTGTTAAATACCATTGCATCTTGTGGGATCTTCATTTGAGTAAAAAATTGGCTGTATTTGCACATTAATTGTATATTAATAGGGTCTATTAATGGTAGCAGCTCTGCTCAGGGAAGGTCACTACTCAAGTCCCACTGGGATCATGTTACGTTCTTTGGTCTTCATCATCTTTCTTAATGATCTGGATATAGACATCAGGGGACTAGTTCACAATTTTGTGGAAGACACTGTACAGGAGTTAGAACCTTTGTTAAAAAGTGTAGTTTGGAGGCAGATCTAGATGTAATTGGGGAATTGGCCCTTGTGTACCAGTCATATCATGGGACCCTCAACGTTCTCTTCCAAGTCTCACACTATCCTGACTGGAACATATATTATAGTTCCTTCATTGTTGCTGGAATTTCCTACTTAATACCATTGTGGTGTGCTATCACCAAAAGGACTGCAGTGGTTCAAGGAGGAGGCCCATCAACATCTCTTCAGGGCAACTAGTGATGGGCTATAAATGTGACCCTGCCAGTAACATCAACATCTCGAGAACAAATTTTTTAAAAAGCACAAAATAAGCATGAGTAGTGAAATCAGGTCGCTGGATCAATCTAGTGGAGCAGAACTACTCCTTGCTACAGGCAAGCGAAACCCCACATTATATTGAAAAATGAATAAAAATGAGGTGCTTAGTTGGGAAATGAACCTTTACATATTTTAAAGCTAGCTTCCATTTGGATGTTGATTAATGATTGCGAGACATTGTACATTTTTAATCGTTTTGAATTTCATCGTCAGTCTGTTACCTGCAGTGGTGGCCATTGCTGCTGCAGGGAAAGCAAGGTGAGAGGATGGCAAACCATTTGAGATTCCACATATTGCATGTCCTAGATGAAGAGAATTAATTTATGAGGGGGGCAATATCATCTTTAGGCTCTTCGGGGGCTACATGTACTCTCAGTGATAGATCAGGGCCTGAATTTACAGAACATCCCTGGAGATGTTCGAGGAGACCGTCTCTGATATCTATGCTTTATCAGCGAGGCATTGACTCAGCTGTGCAATCTACTGTGGGCTGATCAAACCATATCCATGACTAATATGACACTCCTATAGCTGTGAAAGTGTCAATGGCATTAACTCTTTACGCAACATGATCTTTCTAAGCCACTGCAAGGGATATCAGCTAAACGAGCGTATTTGCTGTGTAAATCACAGATGCTATGTTGTCATGTGAAATACCTTCACAACTTCCCAAGTGGAAAGGACCCAGCAACTGGAGAAGACACGGGACCTTTTCAAGTGGCCAGACTGCAGGGCATCATCGATAGGATCCATGTGGCCAGCAGGGCTCCACAGTTGAACCCCAATGTTTATGTGAAGAGGGAGGGGTTTCACTCAATAAATTTTTACTGATCAAAGAAACAGCATTTTGCACATCAATACTCGTTTTCCTGGGGGCACCCTTCTACAGTAGCCCCGCCACATTGTGAGGTACTGCAGCCCTGTTGAAATGGTTGGTGGTCTAGAAACTTTAGATCTAGGTTATTGAGAGATGCCTGCAACAGCTGGAGCCATATCTAATGATGGAGTCTTTCCTATAGTCATCATTCGAAAGATCTCCAAACTGTCTGCATCACTACCCCCATTCTCAATCCTGCCCTGAGTCCCATCCCTAGTCCTGCCTCCACTCTATCCCAATGTCTATCCACATCCCCATTCCTGCACTCCCCCCAACTCCTGTCCCCATCTGCACACCTATCCCCACCCTATCCCAACTGCTATCTATATCCCCCATTCCCACTCCTATCCGGCTGCAGCATTCCTCTACTACCCTTTAAGGGTTTGCAGCAGCATTCCTTTAAGAGCAGTTTGTTATCCTGTAAGAGAAATTTGGCATTAGGGGTACCAGCGGGACAAGGGTTAAAGTGCTGGTTCCTGCAATGGCCCAGAAGGAGGTAAAAGGCCTCTCTTCGGCCTTGTACCAAGGCTCCAGAAGTTATCAATTCAATAATATTCCGACAGGATACGATGTGAGAACCTAAACAGACATTGATAAGACCTTGCGAAGAGGCTCGAGGCGACTCACAGGCACCAAGGAAATGTATAACAAATTCCGACCTAATGAAGTCATTCTAGTCATGGCCTAAAGCGGTCACGAGGGTCTTGGCCTGTCAATCCAAAGTAGCACTAATAAGGTAGTCCAATTAGAGAAGTAGCACTGATAAGGTAGTTCAATTAGAAATCTAGGGAGGTCTTGTCCGGGAACAGAGGGGTTTTGAAATGTATAAAAGTTGTATGATTGTGCTGTTCGGGGAGCATCTCCACTCACAGGCGGCTGTGATAAGAGGTGTTCCCGGACGTTCGTAATAAAGATCGTTATACTTTGCCATCCGTCTCTGTCTGCTAACTTCGAGAATTGCTACGTGGGCTGGGGCGAGCATCGACCCTCTATATCAGTGGACCCGCTCGTGGGAGAGGAAGCCTTCCCATCTCCCCCTTACATATCCCAACATTCTGGTTTACAGCCAACAATGCTCCAGCTTGACTCCTTGTGCACATTTTCCATGTGCAGGGAGCTCATTAGAATTGAGGGAAGGGATTTAAATTAGAAAATTGGCCCTCCCATCTGTTAACATGGGCACGCTAACATCCAGTTTTACCAGAATCATAGAATCAGAGCTATTGCTTCATTATGGAATGTTTTTTCTCATGTTTACTCATGTTTTTAACTTGTTTTTATGTTTAGAAAATAAAAATCTTTGTGGCTGACGTGGATGATCATGTTTTCATCAAAATATAACTTTAATACAGGTGCAGCACCTAAAATCCGGAACCCTCGGGACCGAGGCTATTCCGGACTTCATGTTTTTCCGGACTTTCAAACGTGTTTCTGATGTACGAAGTCCAGAAACGCCCAAGCCCAGGTTTGGGTATTTCTGTATTTCGGAACGCCAGAGGCGCGTCCTGAGTCTGGAAATGCCTGGGCCCAGGTTCCAATATTTCCGGTTTTTAGATGTCATTTTGTAGTTCTTCTCTTCGCAGGCCTGTAGTTCTCGCTTCTTCACAACACATCATAAGTCTCCCTCTCTTGTTTTTGTACCTGTATGTTTTGGAAGGTAGTCTGATACCCTGTACACCTGTACCTGTACAAGCTGAAGGGGACTTGCGTGTGGAATTTGGTTGGTTCTGGTCGAAGGGACTTGTGTGCTGTGTAGAGTTTGATTTTGACCAGGGACTTGCGCGCAGAGTTTGGTTGGTTCTGGCCAAAGGGACTTGTGTGCGGACCCAGGAGCAATGGTGTGGTAACTGTGAAGACCTGGCCTGGAACAAAAAGGATTGGAGTTTTTATTCTTGCAATTTTTGTTAGTTGGATTTCATTTTTTGACTTTTCCCTGGGCCCAGCTGGCGATGGTAACGGTTTGGCAGGGTGTCCAGATTCTGGAACATCTTGCGTTATTCTGGATGATCCTGTCATGGATTGTCCTGGATTCCGGAACATTCCAGATTATGGAACTCCGGATTTTCGACGTTGCACCTGTATAAAAGGGTGAAAGATCTAATTTTGCAGGGTCTAACCTGCATAACACACTTAGATAACAAATACCAGTGAAAAACCGCTGAAATGCTTGTATTGATAAAGTAAAGAACCATCATCCCATGCAATATTTTCCTTTTTATTCTGAAGTTGTGAAAAATGACTAACATTGTCTTTTATCTATGTCTAGATTGGTCAAGAAAGATCTGCGAAAATTTCCGCAAGTAGTTCTTTCCAAACCATCTCCCAAGCAATTTGTAAAACAAAATCGTCCAGCATATTCGATGGTGGCATGATGTTCTCAGAATTAACCCAAATCGACGAACTCTCTGAGGAAGATTTAATCAAGTACAACATTCCTACAAATGCCAGTAAGAAAATCTTGATAACAGAGGGGACAGTATTAGTGTCGTAGTTTTATAGCTGCAGCATCTTTCTCATCAAATTTAAATGTCTTTACTTCATAGAGATAAAAAGAACATGTGAACCGGGAATTAGACACACAATGTAGATTCACCAGGATGATGCCAGGGATGGGAGACAATAATTCTGAGGAGAGACTCGAGAAACTGGCATTACTTGCAATGAAGCAGAGAAAGCTGAGGAGTTTTAATGGGGATCTTTTAAATTATGAAGGATTTTTATGGACTGAATAGGCAAAGACTATTTCTTCTGTTTGGGGAGTCAGTGACAAGGGCTGGAATTTTAATTGGTAGGTGGGTTGTGAGCGGGGAGCTAGGAAGCGGTCGTGAAACCTGGGAGAATGGGTTTAACGGCAGGGCCTGATTTGCATTTCCAAAGTCTGTTTCCCACCCCCGCAGCCAGCCAGATGGAGAGGGTGAGTAGGCCTGCGGAACTAGGCTGTGGAGAGGAGGAAGGGATCGAAGGCCTTGTGAGGTGGATCAGACGGCTGCAGGGGAGGGGGGGGTGGACGACATCGGAGGCCTCGAGGGGGGTCTCTCTAAAGGCACTTACCTCCTGGATCTGCTAGTCCTTGCCTTACTTTAGCTGGGGGTTCCCCGAGGCCTGTGAAATTTGATCAGCCACAGTTAAATTTGGAATCCTGGCTAAATCTGAGGCACGCCAGCCTCATTATAATATTGAAATGGACGGCACACCTCCTGGGAGGGGTTTGGCTCCCCGCCTCCATCAAGCCTCAGTTAAAATTGGAAGTGGGTGGTTTGATGTTAGGATTCAATTTTGTAACCTCGCACCCGACCCCAACCCACCCATTTTTGTGGGTCAAAATTCCCCCCCTCCAAGGGGTCATCAATGTTCAATTATCACTGAGAATGAGAAGATACATTAAGACAATTTTCTTCACACTGAACACTGTTGGAGCATGGAATGCTGTCACAGGGACTGGCCGAGGCAGAGATATTTGCATCTTTTAAGGGAAAATTGGATAACTATTGAAGCAGAGGAAAAACAGGGCTGTGAGATGACAGCAGAGCAGTGGGATTAGTTTTGGCTGGCTCCAGCAAAGAGTCAGCATAGACATAATTGGCTGAATGGACTTCTGTGCCATGAACCTCTATGGTACTAATTTCAGTGCCAAAATTCACAACGTGCATTGATGTTGCATGAAATTCTGTGCCAGGAATGCTAAATCATAACATTTACCACAATACTTTCCAAAATTAATTTTGCATTCTGAATATTTTTACACTTTATCAAGTAAAAGTCTTTTAATGGGAGCACCATCTGTTGACCACAACATTCTTTGTATTTAATGATTTTCAGTCGGAAAGTTTCATTAAAGGTAAAGTGCACAAATACTCCAAAACTTCAGCTATTTGTGTCAGTGAATAGGTGAGCTGTACAGACTAGAAGAGTACAGGTTGGATTCTCAGTCTGTGCAGTTGACTGATCTCAGCTGAGGCAATGTTAGAGACCCTAGAGTGCCTGGATGAGGAATGGAGGATTGGCCAGGGGTTCCTTTCCAGATTGTTGTCCACTGATCCCCCCGGGAATGTGCATTTGTTGGTTGTGGGTGTATTGATTGAGCTTGGCTGTGATGGTCTCAGTGGTTGAATAGCCTGCTGACAATTTCTGTCTTTGCTTATACATAAAGAATGGTCAATTGGTTGAAGTCCCAGGTGGCACATGGTGCCTGTGGAACTGTATTTCAGCAAGTAAGTGGGAGAAGGGATAACAGTGATAGAAGAAAGATGTGATGCAAGTGCACTGACTCTGATTACTATTAATGTGTTCAATAAGCATACAAAAATGAAGGTCGTGCGAAACCATCTCAAACAGCAAGTTGGTATTTTGTGATAAAAGGGTATAAGATTGGTACACTGAGCTCCTTAAGACTGGCTGTTTTCTATGGAAAACCAGGACTGTGCATAAGCCACAAGGGAGCATCTGATAGTACTCAGAACCTTTTCAACTCTGTGGAGTTTCAATTTATATTTTTGTTGCCATTAGTATTTCAACGAGATATTAGATTTGCATCTAATTTGCTGAATTGGATGTGCTTCTGGAATACAAAATGACACAATACAAGGCACTCTGGAGTTGTATTAAAGAGACTAAGGTCACATCAGTTTTAGCTCACAGTACTCAGTCTTGTGGAGTTCTTCCATACTTAACAGAGTCAAAGAGGATGGGCTTCGGTTTTATAGACATCGTAAGCTGGAGGAAATTACAAAACGTACTAAATTACAACACCCGGGGGATGTTGACTGGGATTTCGAGAGGGCCTGTTAAGAGAATGCATTTTCCAACATGCTTTACAAGTTTCCCAAAATAAACAATAAAAACTGTAAAAAGCAAAATACTGCAGATGTTGGAAATCTAAAACAAAAGCAGAAAATACTGGAAACACTGCATCTGTGGAGAGAACGGACAAGTTAATGGTTTGGATACAGATACTGCTTCAACGCTAATTGCTTCTGAAATACCGATAAAGCTAGACTAGCATCATCATTCTTCATTGTCCACTTGGTTACTGTGAAATATCAACATTTCAAATTTGACCAAAAACAAAAAAGAATCATGTCCTAGTATATTAGAAAACAGTAAAGTTGAATGAAAATAAATCACCACATGTCTGCAATCAATTCATCTTGCCGATTCTTTAGTACATTCTTCAGTAATATATTTCATCTGTCTAAGTAGAGAATCCTTCAAATTTTTGATTTTGTATTTCTAGACTTCACATAGTATATTAAGGAAAAGGAACCATAACTATTTCATTGGTAGAAGGATGAATGATATGAAGTGGAGACAGAGCAATCTGTTTAATCTTTGAGGTAGGGCTGCTTGGTTGTACAGAAAAATATACAAGCACAGAGATGACAGGTATCAGATGCGTAAAGGTTTTAGCCATTTAGCCAGCATTAGCCATTCCTTACTATGGTTTCAATCAATATGCCTTGACAATGTGAGCTGGCTTCACAATCAATTGCCACTGCAGATGAATATTCTTATTTGATGTGTGATGTGAAAAAGCTAGTTAATACCTCTTTTTGTTTTGCTGCACCAGCTCCCTACTGTATGAACTTTTATCAGGATATTTTGAAAGCTCCTAATGGGCCTTTACTGTGGACTTTCCTGAAGCCGCTGCTACTTGGTGAAATACTGTATGCTCCAAACACGATAGAGATCCTGGGATTGATGGAGAAGGTGAGAGGGTTCAATATGCTGGAAAACTGGCAGGTTTTATACAGTTACAATCTGCATTTGATATTTAGGGATAGATTTTGGCATTGTGCAATATGTAAAATGGGTGATAGTGAATCAAAGATGGGTTCAATGAAATAAAATCAGGAGAGATGTAAAACAGTTTTCCGATTCACTATCACCTGATGCACACTATCGCACAAAGTGAAAATTCACCCCTTGGAGTTTGCATGTGTGTAGTGCACTTCACTAATTGCAAGTACCAACTGCTAGCCTGTTTCTTTTTCTCTGCCTGTTTTGCTTATGGATATCGGTAATAAGCTTAAGCATGTATGTAATATAACAAGGTGACCATGTTGATATATTTAATTTAAATTTCACAGCTGAGAGAAAGCATAGATAATACACACTTGAACTGACTCTATACATTAGCAGAAAGACTATTTAAAACAATATAAACAGAAACAATAAAAGAGACTGTAATATATGTGGGTAGAACAAATGAAGCACAGAGACATGATGAATTGCTCATCCATGTGCTTGCTTCGAGGCCCGAGCGAACCGGGTATGCTCATACTAAACCATGTGATAATACATTGCACTGTTTTCCCCTTAAAAGCAACAAAACTATGGTCTCACCTTTCCTAGCATTATATGTACCTCATAACAAAATCTCCGTTTTTTTTCCCTCTTTTAAATGAACTATAAATCCAGTTTAATAACAGGTTTGCAGACCCTTCCTGATCTCCTTAAAGAAGGTTTTGATGTTGAACTAATTTTCAGGCTGTTTTGTTTTGGTTCCGAACTCAAAGATAATCCTGTTTCTATCACAGAATTGTTTGAACCTGGTACTTCAGTTACTGAAGTCTGAACTGAGTCAAACTCATGTATGAGTTCATGATCAAGTGGATCATTTGATCTACATGAACACTTCGGATGTTGTCACCCATTTCAACCAAATATCTCTTGCTTCCACCAACCTCGACTATGGTTCCTATATCCCACTTTTGAGAACTCGATTTTCCAGGAGGACTGAGAACACGAAACACTCATTTTGTTTGAAACTGCGTTCTTTCTGATTGCTGTCATAATAATCTTGCTGACTCAACTGTTTCTGTTCAACTCTTGAGACCAAATTTTGTTGAACAAGATTCAGTCACTTCCTCAATCTCCTCTTTATCAAGAGTTCTGCTGGGGTAATCCAGGTGTATTTTGCGGAGAAGTTCAGTACATAAGCAAAACATTTGCCAAACATTACTTCATGCTGAGTCCCGATTAACCCTGCAGCACTTGCTTTTTGAGAACTGCTTTCACTATTCTGACTGACCTTTTGATTGCTCCATTTGAAGCTGGATGATATGGTGGAATAAGAGTGTGTTTGATACTGTTCCGTTTCATGAATTGTTGGAACAAAACAGAACTGAGGGCCATTTTCAGAAACAAGCTCTTCAGGTAAGCCGTGACATGCAAAGAGAGACCTCAACTTATCTATGGTACATTCAGCTGTAATATTTGAACCCATGTGTTTCACTTCAAGCCACTTTGAGTGACTATCTACAAGTACCAGGAAATAATCATTTGCTTTTTCACAGAAGTCTACATGTACTCTCAGTAAAGATCTACTTGGCCATGACCAGGGTTGTAGTGGAGTTTTGGGTGGTTTGTTTCTGCAATTTTGGGAAATGCTGCATATGCTGACAAGTGATTCAAGATCACTGTCAAATCTAGGCCAATAAACAAAGCTTCTTGCAATTGATTTCATACTGATGATCCCTGGATGTTCAGTATAAAGTTTGGCCAGAATTCTATCTCTCAAGGAAGTAGGTAGAATCACTCTGTTTCCCCACTTGATACAACCTTGCTCACAGGACTATTATAGAATGGTTTCAATTCTGTGTCCAGACACTGATCAGTCCAGCCAGTCCAGCCATTACACTCTTTCCAGTACTGAGTCCTTTTGAGTCTCATCTGTAATCTCAGTTGCATTCACGGGAAAATCTTTGTCAACTGCACCCAGCATGAAAATCTCACCTTCACTCCCAACATATGAGTCTTCATGTGGCAACCTGGACAAGGCATCTGCGATTGCATTTTGCTTTGAAGTGCGCTATTCAATCGTGCAGTCATATTGTGACAACACTGCCCAACGTTGTACTCTTAATATGGCCATTGCAGGGATGGCAGATTTGGGCCACAATATTGCTAGGAGCAGTTTGTGATCGATTATCAGGGTAAACTTTCTGCCAATCAGGAACTGTTGGAATTTCCTGATTTCAAACACTATAGTGAGTGCTTCTTTTTCAATTTGCGCGTAGTTTCTGTCATGTATGTACATGCTGCTTGTAGTCACCAGATGGTGTCATTGTTGCAGGCCACTGAGCAGCACACTTTGGGCCCAAATAAAGCAGAAGCAAGGTTGTACCTTGCTTAGTTAAGCAATACTCAGTTTGAACCTTTATTGCAAACATAACAGTTTCTTTCATTCTTTGTGAGGGTTTGCAATGCCAATGCAATTGTTTTTTCTTGGCCATCAATCATTATGCGCCTTATGACAGCTCCCACTCCGTTGCTGGAAGCATCACACTCTAACTTAAGCTGACGCTCTGTATCATAGTGCACAAATTGAGTATCACTCGAGACTTCTCTTACAAGCGTCATAAACTTCCTGTTGCACTTTTGTCCACTTCAACTGGACATCCTTTTTGAGGAGCTCATGCAATAGAGCGAACTCAGGTAAGAAACGTATGTAGTACTGAACCATTCCAAGGAAAGATCTTCACTCATACACGTTCTGTGGCTTTGGAGCATTGATGACAGCATCAATGTTTTCCTTCACTGGTTGCAATCCATTTGGATCAACTTTCAGACCAAGGTACACAACCTCAGGCTGCACAAAAGCACATTTGCTCCTTTTCAATTTGACATTGTGGGCATTCAACCCTTGAAACACTAAAGCTAACACTTCTAGATTTAATTCCTTGCTGCTTGTTGCAATCAGCACATCATCTTGATTGCATAAGCAATTTGGAACTCCTTGCAAAATCTTATCCATCGTAGCCTGGAAGATTTTGGGGGAGGACTTTACACCTTACGGTAGCTTGGTGTAGGAGTACAGTCCCTTGTGTGTGTTGATGGTGAGATACAGAGGAAACGTTTCAATGACACCCTCAAAGCCTCCTTGATAAAGTGCAACATCCTCAACAGCACCTGGGAATCCCTGGCCCAAGACCGCCCAAAGTGGAGGAAGAGCATCCAGGAGGGCACTGAGCACCTCGAGTCTTGTTGCCAAGAGCATGCAGAAATTAAGCACAGACAACGGAAGGAGCATGTGGCAAACCAAGCTCACCACCAACCCTTTCCTTCAACCACTGTCTGGAGACTGTACAGTATTGGACTGTACAGTCACCTGAGAACTCACTTTTAGAGTAGAAGCAAGTTTTCCTCGATTTTGAGGGACTGCCTATGATATGATGACTTGACGCTCTTTGTCAACCTTCAGCTGAGCATAAGCATGTGACAGGCCAAGCTTGCAGAAAACCTTTGACCCAGAGAGTGCTGTACACAAATCTTGTGATGTAGATAATGGGTACTACTCATCGTCAAGTGCTTGGTTGATAGTAATTTTGTCGTCACTGCAGATGTGTACAATTTTGTCTGCTTTGCACTATGACAGTTGGGGTAGCCCATTCACTTTTATCAGATTTTACTAGCACTCCATTCTCTCTGAGCTTCACCAGCTCTTCCTCCACCTGACTTTTCAATGCATAGGGGACCGGCCTAGCCTTACAATATGCTTCGCATTGGACTTGATGCAGATATGCGCATCATATCCAGTGATGTCCTCACATCTATCTGTGAACATGCTTTCTTACTTGTTCAGCATTGCGTCGAGTCGCTTCTTTGCAGCATCTGCACTGAATAGCTCACTACAATAATAGGCAGCTTTACCGACTGGCCATTGTTTTGAACTGTACATTCCATTTGTCCACATGTCTGTATGATTTCTCCAGAGTAGGTCCTTAATTCTATGGCACTCTTTGTAAATGGTATTGGATTAAACTTACACTCATGTGTGTCCTTATTCATGATAGAGCAGTCCGGCGCCGTGTTGATACACATATCAATATATTGGTCGTTGATCAAAAGTTTTGTACGGAAGTCTTTCTCATGACTGTTAGCGTTGCTGCTAGTGGTATAGATACTGTAGATGCTTAATTCTTCAACATCAGGTGTGTTCACTTCAATATTGTGAACTCCCCTTTTGTTGTTGCTGCTTTGCATTGCCACTAGAATGGTTCTTACTTCCTGTTTTAGATCTAGCTCTGCAAGCTGTTGAAATATGGCCTTGCTTCTGGCCGTGAAAACAACGCATTTCTGTACTGGCAAGACGATGGTGAATGATTTGCATTGCAACGATAACATTTCACTGAACTGCTCTCACCGACATGCTTTTGACCAAGTCTCACAGCTTTAGGTTCGGCAGTGGCTTTGTGACTGTAGGCCTCAACTGCACTAGTCACTTGTGTTGGACGGAGCTCCCTAGCATTCTTAGATGCCATCTCCATAGGGCAATTTTATATGCTATGTCAAATGTTAAGGTTTGGAGTGTTCAGTAACTTGGACAGTCCACCAGTCCACACACACTTATCTCGCAACACACAATCCAAAAATGTGCCAAAGTTACAATGCAGACTGGTTCTTAAGAGCTACAATGTACTCACTGATGGTTTCACTTTGTTTGTGGTTTCTGTAACCAAACTTATAGCTCTCTGCTATTTCAAACGGCTTTGTGTCAAAATGGTCCACGAGTTTCTCGACAATGTCTTCAAAGAACGCAACCTTCGCTTTCCCTGGCGCGAGTAGATTTGTCAGTGTTCCATAGACATCTGGCCCGATTGCTTTCTTCTGTTCACGAATTACTATAATTTGAGCTTGAATATTCTCTCGTACACCTTCGGTCTCAGTAATGCTATTGGCCCTAAAAGACATCTCCCTCCACTCAATGTAGAACTGAATGGTTCGCGTGCTCGGTCTTACATACCGAGGCTTCTGATGAATCCCACAGGCACGACCATTATTGTCCCAATCCCGTCAAACAGTGACTCTGCATGCTGCCTTTGTACCTGTGAGAATCAATGCCGCTGTTGCTGTGTATACATACACACGAAGGTGAAGCACAGACGATTCTGCATCAACATTAAAGGTAAAACATCGCAAAAATTCAGTTTAGCTTTCACACATTCACGTAAACTTGTCCACTCGAAGATTGAACACTGTGTCTGATATGTCCTCATATACAGTATAAATGCACACGAGGCCCATACTTGAGAGAAGGTCACTTTGTGACCAGTTACCTTTATTACCAAGACCTCAAGTGATGAAGGTGGGTGGAGCTTCCCCTTTTATACCTGAAAGTCCAGGTTAGGAGTGTCTTCCACTAGTTCACCCCTTGTGGTCAATGCTCTCAAGGTGTACAACTTAGGTCAGCTTATACATAGGTTACAATGATAGTTGAATACATGACATCACCTCCCCCCGCAAAGTCTTAGCGGGATCACAGGTTAAGTCTCTCTGGTGGTTTACGCTCCCTTGTAGAGCACCTGAGTTGGGGCTCCAGTTGTTGGGCACTGGCCTGAGTGTCTGCTGTTTGCAGTGCCTCAGGCTTGTCCGGACTGCTCACAGTGACTGGGCTCTCCTCCACTTGGTTCCGATGTTCGGTAATCTGTGGTGGAGTAAACTCTATGTCGTGTTCTTCCTCTGCTTCTTCTATGGGGTTGCTGAACCTCCTTTTAGTTTGATCCACGTGTTTGCGGAAGATTTGTCCATTGGTAAGTTTAACTACCAAAACCCTATTCGCCTCTTTGGCAATCACAGTGCCTGCAAGCCATTTGGGCCCTGCAGCGTAATTAAGGACAAAAACAGGGTCATTGACATCAATACATCACACCCTCGCATTCCTGTCATAGTAGTCACATTGTGACTGAAGCCTGATCTCAACAATTTCTTTCATAGTAGGGTGTATAAGGGATAACCTGGTTTTGAGTGTCCTTTTCATTAGCAGCTCTGCGGGTGGAACCCCTGTGAGTGAGTGTGGTCGGGATCTATTGGCCAACAGGAGGCGTGATAAGCGGCTTTATAGGGAACCCCCTTGGATTCTGAGCTTCCCCTGTTTGATTATCTGCACTGCTCGTTCCGCCTGGCCGTTTGAGGCCGGCTTGAACGGTGCCGTTCTGACATGGTTGATTCCATTGCCTGCCATGAAGTCCTGGAATTCAGTGTTTGTGAAGCATGGGCCATTGCCGCTGACCAAGACATCCGGTAGACCATGGGCGGTGAACATTGCCCGTAGTCTTTCTACCGTGGCAGAGGATGTGCTTGAATTTAAAATGGCACACTCAATCCATTTGGAGTAGGCATCTACTACAACCAAAAACATTTTTCCCATGAAAGGACCTGCGTAGTCCACATGGATGCGTGACCATGGCTTGGCGAGCCAGGGCCAGGGGCTAAGGGGGGCTTCCCTGGGTGCGTTGCCCAGCTGAGCACACGTGTTGCACCTGCGAACACAAAGTTCCAGGTCTGCATCTATCCCTGGCCACAAAACATGTGACCTGGCAATTGCCTTCATCATGACAATGCCCAGGTGTTCATTGTGAAGTTCTCTGATAAACACCTCTCTGCCCATCTGGGGCATGACTACTCGGTTTCCCCACAGTAGGCAATCGGCCTGAATCGAGAGTTCATCCTTGCGCCTATGAAATGGTTTAAATTCCTCAGGGCATGCCCAGTCCCCATTCGGGACACATTTCTTAACTAAAGACAGTAGCGGGTCTTTATTTGTCCAGACTTTAATCTGACGAGCTGTCACAGGTGAGCCTTCACTTTCAAAAGCTTCAACAGCCATGACCATCTCAGCATCATGCTCAGTTGCTCCCTCAGTGGTGCCTAGTGGGAGCCTGCTGAATGCGTCGGCGCACTTTTCAGTGCCCGGTCTGTGCCGAATTGTGTTGTCATAGGCGGCTAACATAAGTGCCCACCTCTGTATGTGGGCCGATGCATTCGCATTTATGGCCTTGTTGTCGGCCAAAAGGGACGTTAGGGGTTTGTGATCTGTCTCCAGCTCAAATTTCCTGCTAAACAGGTACTGGTGCATTTTTTTTACTGCATATACACATGCTAGCGCTTCCTTTTCTACCATCCCATAGGCCCTTTCTGCCTGGGACAGACTTCTGGAGACATAAGCTACCGGCTGTAACTGACCATTGGCATTCACATGCTGCAACACACACCCGATTCCATAGGATGACGCATCGCACGTTAAAACAAGTTACTTACATTGGTCATATAACGTTAACAGTTTGTTAGAGCACGCAATTTGTTATGCTCCATCAAAAGCCCTTTTCCTGTCTGTCCCCCCAGACCCAATCACGACCTTTGCGTAGGAGCACATGTAGCGGCTCTAACAGCGTGCTCATATTGGGAAGAAAGTTCCCAAAATAGTTCAGGAGCCCTAGGAATGAATGCAGCTCCGTCGTGTTACGGGGTCTGCGTGCTCTCTGGATTGCTTCTGTTTTGGATGCAGTAGTTCTGATCCCGTCTGCTGCTACCCTCCTCCCCAGGAATTCTACCTCTGGAGCTAAGAAGACGCACTTCGCCTTTTACTGCCTTCCATGCTAAAGAAATTTCGCACATATCTGAGCTTACTGAGACTAATGGACTACAGTATATCTGATGAAGTGACCACGATGAAGTAGTCGCAGCCCTACCCGGTCCAGTCTGCATAGCACCTCCTCCAGGTTGTGGAGGTGTTCTTCAGTATCGCGACCCGTGATGAGGATGTTGTCTTGAAAAACCACCGTTCTTGGAATCGACTTGAGGAGGCTTTTCATATTTCGCTGAAAGATCGCGGCGGCCGAGCGAATCCCGAACGGACATCTGTTGTACTCAAACAACCGCTTGTGTGTCGTGATGGTGGTCAGCTTCTTTGACTCACTCGCCAGCTCCTGGGTCATGAAAGCTGAGGTCAGGTCCAATTTTGAAAAAAGTGTGCCACCGGATAGCGTCGCAAAGAGGTCCTCCGCTCTCGGTAGCGGGTACTGGTCTTGGAGTGACACCCGATTGATGGTGGCCTTGTATTCGCCACATATCCTGACTGACCCAACTGCCTTGAGCACTGGCACGATCGGGCTTGCCCAGTCACTGAATTCGACTGGCGAGACGATGCCTTCCCTCAGCAGGTGGTCTAATTCGCCTTCTATCTTTTCCCGCATCACGTACGGCACCGCTCTGGCCTTGTGGTGTACTGGCCTGGCGTCCGGGTTTATATGAATCACGACCTTGGCCTCCATGAAAGTGGCGATGCCAGGTTGAAATAATGAGTCAAATTTGTCCAGGACCTGTGAGCATGATACTCGCTCCATAGAAGAAATTGCATTGACATCGCCCCATTTCCAGTTCATGACAGCAAGCCAACTCCTCCCCAGTAGTGCGGGACCATCCCCTGGGACAATCCAGAGTGGCAACCTGTTCTCCGAATCTTTGTGGGTCATGACTGCCCTGGCGCTGCCTAGCACCGGAATGATCTCCTTTGTATATGTCCGTAGCTGTACGTCAGTCGGCAATAATTTTGACCTCCTGGCCTTGGACACCCACAACCTTTCGAACTGTTTGATACTCAACAGAGACTGGCTGGCCCCCGTGTCTAGCTCCTTTAATACTGGGATGCCATTGAGGAGCACTCTCATCATTATCGGTGGCGTCCTGATATATGAACTGTATATGTGCTCCACATGAACTCGCTGAACTTCAGCTTGCAGCGATTTCCCCCAGTATTCATTTGGCTTCGTAGGGCTTACATCGGGCCCGTCCTCCTCGTACATCAACCTGGCTGCAGGCTTCCTGCACATATGCGCCAAGTGACCGCTGATGTTGCAGTTTCTGCAGGTATATTGCCTCCACACCTCCAACATAAGCTGGAGGCCCCATTGTTGGACACAAAAGGTCCATTACCAGTCGATCGTCTCTGACTGTCTCTGTAACTATCCTTAAGCGCACCATTAACAGGTGTTGATGGCCTCATTACTGGCCGCATTGTCCATTGCGATGGCATGAATCGTCGTTCAGCTAACCACTGTCTCTGTTGAATTCCCTCTTTGGGTTCGACTACATGCTGGGGCATGTCCGATTGCCCTTGTCTACCTAGAGAACTGTGTGCTGCGTTAACAATGTTGACTCCCTGATCGTTTGCCGCATTTGAGCCAAGATTTTTGTCATACATCACTCTGGTCTCTTCCTCCCCTGAGATAAATGTCTGGGCTATCAGAGCCGCTGCTTCCAAGGTCAAGTCTTTGGTCTCAATCAGTTTCCTGAAAACCCCAGCATGCCTGATGCCCTCAATAAAAAAGTCTCGCAGCATCTCCACTCTGCATGCATCTGGGAACTTACATAGGCTCACCAGTCGTCGGAGATCTGCCACGAAGTCTGGAACGCTTTGCCCTTCTCACCGCTGGTGCATGTAAAACTGGTGTCTCACCATGTGCATGCTGCTCACCAGTTTAAGATGTTCCCCGATCAACGTCTTATCCGCCAGCTTCTCTGGCGCTAGAAGGTCCTTCATCATGGAATACGTTCTGGATCCACAAACCGTCAGGAGATGAGCCCTGCATTTGTCAGCCGAATCCTGTCCCAACCATTCCTTAGTGACAAAACTTTGCTGTAGTCTCTCAATAAAGTCGTCCCAATCATCACCAACACAGTACCTCTCTTCTGTGCTGCTAGTGGCCATGCTCGTGTGGTTTAAATCCCAGTTTCTCATCGCCAATGATATGTCCTTACTATACAGTATAAATGCACACGAGGCCCATACTTGAGAGAAGGTTACTCTGTGACCAGTTACCTTTATTACCAAGACCTCAAGTGATGAAGGTGGGTGGAGCTTCCCCTTTTATACCTGAAAGTCCATGTTAGGAGTGTCTTACTTAAGGAAGGATATACTGGCTTTGGAGGGGGTACAGAGACGATTCACTCGGCTGATTCCAGAGATGAGGGGGTTACCTTATGATGATAGATTGAGTAGACTGGGTCTTTACTCTTTGGAGTTCAGAAGGATGAGGGCTGATCTTATAGAAACATTTAAAATAATGAAAGGGATAGGCAAGATAGAGGTGGAGAGATTGTTTCCACTGGTCGGGGAGACTAGAACTAGAGGGCACAGCCTCAAAATACGGGGGAGCCAATTTAAAATCGAGTTGAGAAGGAATTTCTTCTCCCAGAGGGTTGTGAATCTGTGGAATTCTCTGCCCAAGGAAGCAGTTGAGGCTAGCTCATTGAATATATTCAAGTCACAGATAGATAGATTTTTAACCAATAAGGGAATTAAGGGTTACGGGGAGCGGGCAGGTAAGTGGAGCTGAGTTCACGGCCAGATCAGCCATGATCTTATTGAATGGCGGAGCAGGCTCGAGGGGCTAGATGGCCTACTCCTGTTCCTAATTCTTATGTTCTTATGTTCTTATGTCTCCCACAAGTTCACCCCTTGTGGTCAATGTTCTCAATGTGTACAACTTAGGTCAGCTTATACATAGGTTACAATGATAGTTGAATACATGACGATGTCCTTCCATTATCCCTAAAAATGGCTTTGGAATATGTAATCTATGTAGGTAGAACAAATGAAGGACAGACATGATGGTTGCTAGTCCGTATGTTTGTTTATTAGGCCAGAGCAAACTGAGCATGTTCACACTAAACCATGTGACAAATCATGTGGTAATACATAACAGAGACTGACTTTTATCTCATAAAAAACGATGTTGATACTGGATTCAGACATCTGTTACTCCTGTTTACAAAGACAAGAGTATCACAGATACTGGTATTTTGTCTGTCTGGTTACAAGTAAACCCATATTTAAATATGTCCAAACAGTGCAGTAGCTGCAAAAAATTGATATTCTGAATAATTATAAAGGAACCAATTTGAAGATAATTGTCACCACGGATCTGCATGGCCTTTGATTCTGTTTTGCCATATTTGACTGCACATTATGTACTTAGCATTAATTTATGTTATGTTTTCTCGATCATTTCTCAAACATTTTACAACATCATATCAAAAAATTCAAACCACATGCACTAAAAAGTTGTTATAATGTTGAAAAATACAAAGGGTAAGTAAAGATTAATAATTTGAATTTGGTTTTATTTGATTGTTGGTAATGACAACAACAATAAGACAATGAACTGCCTAATTATTTTAAAATGTGGATTGTATTGCTCAAAATGTAGTATGCTGCAGCGTAGCTGTTGAGGGGTTATGGTGAAATAAAAATACACATTTCTGTCATTGATGGGAATATCTCACCCATGACTGACTTGTGACAGTTCTTTCTGCAGTATTATTTCGGATCACTTTTTGGATTTCACATATATGAAATTATGGGGAAAGTGACTATTGCTACCCAATGATTAACAGGGGTTTTCACAGACAAATGAACAAACTATGGCTCTCAAGAATTAGCTAGTTGAAAGAGTAAGTGCATGTAATGTTATATTTGATCATTTTAGGCGGATCTTTCAACTTTGGTAGGGGGCGTAAAATGGTCAGTAGCAGATCTGCTGCCTGTTATGAGTTGCTCGATTTTCCTTTTCGTTGAAATAGTTCGTCACCCACCGCCACCATCTCCTGCCTTCACCCTGCCCAGGTTAGGGAAATTGTGGCCCGGGGTGTGTAGGGGAATATCCTGGGTTGCGTAGTTGAATATTCCAGCTTTTATTTTGCTTTTCTTAAAGTACGCAATTTAACCTATTTATAAACTAGGGGAAGGTTTCCTATGGTTACTATTGCCAATTATATTATAAATGTGTTCTTTATACTTACGTTTACAGTTTCATTACAAATAGTGAAGGCAGGAGATCTTTTCTTGTTTGCTTCCAATGCTTTTCGATAACCCAGCTGTGGAGACTTTCGAGTTGGGTGCCCAACGGGCACAATTTCGGCGATATGTCCCATTTTCTGTGGGCCTGGAGAAGTACTCTTGTTCCTTCTAGTCCCACATAACTCTTAAATAAAACCCACAAAACGTACCTTTAGGGAGAAGCCTTAAGTGGCCCCTTTAAGGAAACCAGTTTGGTCTCTCAACAGAGAGATAGGTGTACCCATTTTTCCGTGAAAGTTGGAATTGGGGTGTGCTACAGCAGGCATAGGACTCTGATTTGGATATCCAAACAGACTCCTGCATGTTTTGGGTGGGGGTGCTGGGCACACATTTAAAGGCCTGCCTGAAAGTTGGGCAAATGGTTACACAAGGTCCCATTAGATTTTCAGGTAAGATATAGCCAGCTGGCAGTTAAAAGGCTCCCCTCTCTCCCGCCTCCCACCCCTCCCGCCGCCACCCCCTCCCTGGGCTCCCAATACTGTAACAACAGGCACATCTTGATCCCTTAATTATTTCATATTACAAGCTGCTAAACTAATTAGATGCAATGCTTATTAATGCTTTCTGTATTTTATTCAGGCCAACAGGACATTCAGTACAGTTGGCGATCTGAAGACCTATTCAGAAGTATGGCTGAAAGCCCAGAGCTTTTTTCAAATTCAGCAAAATCATGTGCTAAATGAGCTTCAGGTATCTGAAAAAGTAACATCACTCTGTTTATTTGATTGACAGCGGAGGGGAAATATTTTCATTTTGCTGATTGGATGAACAAAACTATACTGGGTTATATGTTATACTTATAATTGATGACAACCTCGTAACTTACTATGATGGTTGAAGTATTCTGTTTATCCTATAGTTTTGAATAGCAATTTAGTCCTCAACATAGTCACAAAACATAATCCTGATATTTTGTATATAAGAATAATATTTATATAGTGCTTTACTGCATCAAATGTCACACAGTGCATTGTTTTTGTTGTTCAGTCACTGTTATATAGACAAATGCAGCAGTTATTTTGCACCAACAAAATCCTATAATCAACAACAAGATGAATGACCAGTTAATCTGTTTTTTGGTGGTACTGGTTGAGAAAGAAGTGTTGGAAAAGACACTGGGAGAACATTGCTCTTATTTTAATGTGTTTTGGGATCTTTAACTGCCAGAACAACTGGAACAGCCAGGCAGGACCTCAGCTAACATCTGCTCTGAAGGATGACATAGAAACATAGAAACATAGAAAATAGGTGCAGGAGTAGGCCATTCGACCCTTCGAGTCTGCACCACCATTGAATAAGATCATGGCTGATTCTTCACCTCAGTATCCCTTTCCTGCTTTCTCTCCATACCCCTTGATCCCTTTAGCCATAAGGGCCATATCTAACTCCCTCTTTAATATATCCAATGAACTGGCATCAACAACTCTCTGCGGCAGGGATTTCCACAGGCTAACAACTCTCTGAGTGAAGAAGTTTCTCCTCATCTCAGTCCTAAATGGCCTACCGCTTATCCTAAGACTGTGTCCCCTGATTCTGGACTTCCCCAACATCGGGAACATTCTTCCTGCATCTAACCTGTCCCGTCCCGTCAGAATCTTATACATTTCTATGAGATCCCCTCTCATCCTTCTAAACTCCAGTGTATAAAGGCCCAGTTGATCCAGTCTCTCCTCATGTGTCAGTCCAGCCATCCCTAGAATCAGTCTGGTGAACCTTCGCTGCACTCCCTCAATAGCAAGAACATCCTTCCTCAGATTAGGAGACCAAAACTGAACACAATATTCCAGGTGAGGCCTCACCAAGGCCTTGTACAATTGCATATCTCAGACAATTTTATCATGCCTGGCCTATGTTGCCTATTTTGTCAGAAATCCTAACATGTATTTGATGGGTTCCAAGTTGTACTTTGCCTGTGTCGTTGAGCCTGCCTTGATGGAGTGGAGTATAATTTCGGGCTTGGCATCAGTAGCAGATGAATATGCTTCTGTGGCAGCTAAAGGAGTACGTCTAAATTTTTGAAAATTTTAAAATTGGTGTCCTAACTGATTTAAAATTTTAAATACTCCTTCCCCATAGCAACTCTAGATGCCAGGAACACATCCAGTTTAACTATGCCATTAATGATAGAAAATGCAACATATGAAGTCATAGTGTAATTAATGCATAATTTGCAAATATTTGCCCACCTATATTTGGGGAGATGTATTGGATATCTGCCAAATTTCAGACAGAAAATCCAAGAATTGTTAAAGGCCATGGAACAACTTCTGAATTCCTGCTTCCACCCAGTGTTCTCGTGCCTGAAATTGGGCCTTGGAACATCAGCAAATGTACTCCCTCCTATGTACTGCACTAGAGAGACAGACTAGATAATGAGCTTGGGGCTTAAAGGTAAATGTGCTACCAACCGAGCCAGTCTGACACTAATTCTGGTTGGTGCTGCACTGTCTGCTTGAGATTAAGGGACAGTGATGCTGGTTTCTTTTTCATGATGCAATAAATTTACGGCGTCTGTAATTTATTGCTGCAAACACATTCTCTGTTGATGCTGGTTGAGAAAAGATACAGAGGAATAATGCATTTAACAGAATCACCACATCTGACAAGGATGGCTACCTTCCCTTCAACTAAAAGTTGAAGAACTGCTTTTGTGAAACATTGACCGAATAGAGATCTTTAAAATCATGAAAGGTTTTGAGTGGATACAGAGAGAATGTTTCCACTTGTAGGGAAGAGCATAATTAGAGGCCATCAATATAAGATAGTCACCAAGAAATCCAATAGGGAAGTCAGAAGAAAATTATTTAATAAGACCATAAGAACATAAGAAATAGGAACAGGAGTAGACCATACGGCCCCTCGAGCCTGCTCCGCCATTCAATAAGATCATGGCTGATATGATCATAGACTCAGCTCCACCTCCCTGCCCGCTGCCCATAACCCCTTATCCCTTTATTGTTTAAGAAACTGTCTATTTCTGTCTTAAATTTATTCAATGACCCAGCTTCCACAGCTCTCTGAGGCAGTGAATTCCACAGATTTACAACCCTCTGAGAGAAGAAATTTCTCTTCATCTCTGTTTTAAATGGGTGCAGCAAGACTTCCCTGCTTTTATACTCCATCCCCTTTGCAATAAAGGCCAAGATTCCATTGGCCTTCCTGATCACTTGCTGTACCTGCATACCATCCTTCTGTGTTTCATGCACAAGTACCCCCAGGTCTTGCTGTACTACAGCACTTTGCAATCTTGCTCCATTTAAATAATAACTTGCTCTTTGATTTTTTTCTGCCAAAGTGCATGACCTCGCACTTTCCAACATTATACTCCATCTGCCAAATTTTTGCCCACCTCACTTAGCCTGTCTATGTTCTTTTGCAGGTTTTTTGTGTCCTCCTCACACATTGCTTTTCGTCCCATCTTTGTATCGTCAGCAAACTTGGCTACGTTACACTCAGTCCCTTCTTCCAAGTCGTTAATATAGGTTGTAAATAGTTGGGGTCCCAGCACTGATCACTGCGGCACCCCACTAGTTACTGGTTGCCAACCAGAGAATGAACCAGTTATCTCTGTTTACCCAAAAGAGTGGTGAGAATGTGAAACTCGCTACCACAGGGAGTGGTTAAAGCGAATAGTATAAATGCATTTAAGAGGAGGCTAGACAAGCCTATGAAGGAGAAGGGAATCGAGGGTTATGCAGATAGATTTAGATGAGGAAAGATGGGAGGAGGCTCGAATGGAGCATAAACGCCAGCATGGACTGGTTGGGCCGAATGGCCTGATCCTGTGTCGTACATCCTATGTATGTAATCCTATGTGTGCATTTTTTCTTCATTTGTTTAAAAACTCATATTTTGCTGTAATTTTTGTGTCACATGCATGTAACATCATTGTGGTGAAATGGCCATAGCACTTCTGATTATTCTTTCTCCCCATACAAAATATAATTTCCTTAACATTTTTGAACACTAATAATGGCTTTTCAAAGAAAACTTACAACTCACTGGTACAATCCTCATTATAACTATTCAATTCTCCATGCAAGAAAACATTTGCTTGACAATGTAAAAGACCAGGCCAAAATACTAAATTATCTGTTGTATGATTCTTGATTGGTATTACTGCAGTTGTTTGGTATGGCTCAGAACAGTATATTCATAGTTTTAATACAATAATGTGTTAATTTTAGTATCGATTTGCGACAACTATAAGAAACTAGATTAGCATAAATGGAACTCTTTTTTTTTGTTGCAGGGGGCTTTACAGAATAATTTTGTACGCAGTTTCATTCAGAGTCAACTGGATATTAATACTGATGAACTTTTGAGAAATATACAGCATTACGGTACAGTTTGAATTTTGTGGATGTTTCTGTTTTGTTCTTGGTATCTTAGCCTGATTGTGATTGTAATAATGTATTTAACTGTCACCTATATACATACACACAGGAGTAGATTTTCTTCTTTGGATGTTACACCTGTAAGGAGAGGGGAGCACTCTGTTGGGACATTTGGGCACCTGTTTGCTGGATCTATCTTTTGGCTGTTCTGTGAACCCTGCAGACCCTCCAGTCTCTGCTGCACCGCCCAAAGATCCGTAAGGAGCAAAGTGAGACAGGAAGCTGGGAATGCTGCCACTTGTCTTATTTGAACGGTTATGCTCGGCCTGCATTTACTCCGTGCACAGCCCCAATATTACACAGTATCTGGGGTCGTTCAGAAAATCCATGTGGGGTTAGAGACCTGATACACTAACTGGGCAGTAATCTGATAGAACGGATTACCTGCCTACTGTAGATCCACCCAACTTCCATCCTATTGAGATCAATAAAAATCATTAAAAGCATGAAGGCCATTCGGGAAATTGGGAGAGGTGTGAAATAAGAGAGACGATAAAGAGGTCATTTGAGACAGAAGTCTAATGATGGAGAGGATTAGAGGCGTAGCATGGGCAGGAAGGCAGGAAGAGTCAGTTGTTGCTAATTAATTTTCCCCAAATCCCAGGAGTCACATATTACAATGCCACCCTAGATAATAAACCACAGTTCCACAAGGTCTCCTAAATCTGAGATTTTATTAACAGAGAAAAATTGGACTAGAATGACCACTGGTTATTAATCTGAGAGATATGATAGATATCTGAGCTTGTAAAACTTGGTATGCCAAAGACTTTCCCAAAGGTCTATATCAGATAAGTTAACTTTGAGTTCAGTTAATGCAAGGAGAATACAAGATATTTATTATAGAAAAGTGATTTCTTTAAATTGATGAATAGGTGTTCATTTCATATATTTCTAAAGTATTGGCCAAAATCTGCTGCTCCTAGGGGTGCATACAAGGTGCATAAGCGTCCGTAAGGGCAGCGCAAGGTCTGGGTTTCACGCACGGGAAAGGGGCACAAACCTGGGGAAAGGGTGAATGCCCGTGAAATTCTTATGCCTGGTAAAAGTGTACGGTCTGCTTTTACCAGCATAAGAGTTTAAAAAAACATTAAAATAATTTTTTTTCAATCATTCATAGAATCATAGAATGGTTACAGCACGGAAGAAGGCCGTTCAACCCGTCGAGCTCATGCCGGCTCTCTGCAAGAGCACCTCAGCTAGTCCCACTCCCCGCCCTTTCCCTGTAGCCCTGCAAATTTTTTTCTTTCAGGTACTTATCCAACTCCCTTTAGAAAGCTGTGATTGAGTCTGTCTCCACCATCCTTTCAGGCAATGCATTCCAGATCCTAACCACTCGCTGCATAGAAATGTTTTTTCTTATGTCGCCTTTGGTTCTTCTGCCAATCTCCTTAAATCTATGTCCATTGGTTCTTGACCCTTCTGCTAAAGGGATATGTTTCTCTCTATCTACTCTGCCTAGACCAAGAATAATCTCTAGCTTATGTCAAATAGCCAATTTCATATCCATGCTACCACTGTCACTTTAATTCCATGGGCTTCAACTTTGCTGGCAAGCCTACTATGTGGCACTTTGTCAAACGCCTTTTGGAAATCCATGTACACCATGTTAACCACATTGACCTCATCAACCCTTTCTTTTACCTCAACAAAAAACTCAATCAAGCTGGTTAAACACGATTTGCCTTTAACAAATCCATGCTGGCTTTTTGTAATTAATCCACACTTATTCAAGTGACTTTTAATTTTGTCCCTGATTATTGTTTCTAAAAGCTTTCCCACTACCGAGGTTAAACTGACTGGCCTTTTTTGAACATAGGTCTAATATTTACAATTCTCCAGTCCTCTGGCACCACCCTTGTTTCTAAGGAGGATTGGAAAATTATGGCCAGTACTTCCGCAATTTTTCCCGTCACTTCCCTCAATGTCCTAAGATGCATCCCATCCGGTCCTGATGACTTATCTACTTTAAGTCCAGCCAGCCTTTCTAGTACCTCGTCTTTATTAATTTTTATCCCATTCAGTATCTCCTCTACCTCCTCCTTTACTATGTCTATGGCAGCATCTTCTTCCTTGGTGAAGACAGCTGCAAAGTACTAATTTAGTAACTCCGCCATACCCTCTGCCTCCATGCATAGGTCTCCTTTTTGGTCCCTTATCGGCCCCACCTCTTCTCTTACTACCCGTTTACTATTTATATGCCTATAGAAGACTTTTGGATTTCCTTTTATGTTAGCTGCCATTCAATTCCCATACCCACTCTTTGCCCTCTTATTTTCTTTTTTACTTTTATACATTAAAATACGTGTGCAATAAGGTAAGTTTATTTTTAGCCCTTTTAAAACATGTGAATTTATTTCTCAAAAAATGTAATTTTTGTTTTAAATATTTAATTAAATATCATTTTAATTATTTTTTAATATGTAATGTTTTTTTTAATTTATTTGATGTGTAGATGTATTTTTGGAATGCAGAATCCCCATAAGCATGAATGGGGATTCCCTTTTATTGGTTGGGCTGGCCCATGTGACCCCAGGGGCGTTAGCGAACTGCATGCACCCCTGGGATATGTGGGCCTCTACCTGCAGGTACCCAGAGAGGCCCAGGACCGAATCTTTGTACCTCCCAGACCATCAGGTACGTGGGCATTTTATTTGCGGATTGGAGGCATTTTCCCGTGGGAAACCTCCGTCCGCAAATTCAGGGCCATTATGTGTATTATTTGTCACAGATTTAGGTTTTGCTTTATATGTGTCTTATGGGGAAAGATTATAATGTAACTTGTAATGTTTATTATAATAAAAGGAAGAATATTCTTCTTTGTTATAAATGATAAGGGATAGTGGTCCTGCTGCATAAGTTACTAGTTGCAGTCAAACTATAGACTTTGTGGATATTTTTTTCTGGACATAAATATTTAAGTAAGTATGCGGTGAGTAATGATGGCGAACAACCAGCGTTCACCATCATTACCCCTCTGAAATTGACCGCAACTTCAGGATTTAGCGCAGGTGCATCTAAACAAGGAAATCCTGAGGTTGTGGTCAGTCATTCACTGCCCTAACACTGGCTGCACTGCGGCCCACCCCGCCCCAGATCTGGCAATCTGTGGCATCAGTGAAACTGACAAAAACTTGGGCTTTCCTCATTAATATCACTGTTCAATACCCTAGTAAATATTAAGTCTTCTTGGAATAGGTATAACGGGGGTTTTAACAGTGTAACCACATGTTTTGGCCCTGGAAAATTAATTTTTATAATTGTGGAGTGTCAAATTTCTCCAATATGATCAAAATTAAAAAAAATTTTAAAGTAAAAAAAAAAGTTTCTTTTAAATGTTTGTTCATGATATTTCAGCTTCTACCATTTCCAAATCTTTATTTCACGCTCTCCAACATTTTAAAAAGTCCAGATAAAAGCAACTTTTCATTTCTTGGTTTCCTATCTGTGAGAATTCTGCAAAGTGATTGGCTGCTTAGACAGTTTGCTGATGTCACTGCAGCATCATACTGGGAATTCCAATTACAGAGCGCTGAATTCAATTTGAACGTTGCCAAAGGCAAACTTTCCACCACAGAGATCACAAGTTCGCTGTGGGCAGCTTTCTTCGGGGCTAGCCGCGTGCGCCTTTGTTTTGTGGCTGACCACAAATTACGGGCCATCATTTCTTACAGCGTAACTCAAAACCTGCAAGCCTTTCCTCAGGACACTTGAGGATATATCCATTGTGCTTTATGGATACTAAATTAGTAAATTATATTTTTAGACAACCGAAGCTACCTAAACTGGATTCCCTTTTCTTCTCTCTTTTGTTAGTATCTCGTGCTCTGCATGTTGAGAGGTTTAGCTTGAATAATCCCTGTGGTCAGGAATTCTGAGAATGCACATTCTGAGACCAGAATGTCTGAGGCTTGATCCCCAATATGGGCTAAGTTGACTGATCTAAGTTGGGGAAACAGTTCAAGCACTACAGTTAGCCTTTGTGTCTTTCTGCTAGGATGAGGAAAATCAGCCAGAATCCCAGTGCAGATCAATATTCAATAGACTCTTGCTGAAAAGTATATGTACTGATATCAGCTGAAACCAGATTGGGTTCAACTATAGTATCGTATCCTCCACAGCTGAATATCCTGTATATAAACACTCGCCAGATTCACACATTTAGAATGGGCAATTTGGCGCTGTTCTGAAGGGCCACCTCATAATAAGAATGAATGATTTCAGGGAAGGAGGAAAAAAAGTCAGATGAAGAGGGAAAACATACTAATAATCTACTTAAATTACAGGTTGAAACATAAGAACTTAAGAAATAAGAGCAGGAGTAGGCCGTTCGGCCCCGTAAGCCTGCTCTGCCTTTCAATAAGATCATGGCTGATCTGATCAGGGACTCAGGTCCACTTTCCTGCTGTTCCCCATAACCCTTGACTCCCCTGTAGTTCAAATATCTGTCTATCACCACCTTGAATATATTCAATGACTCAGCCTCCACAGTTCTCTGGGGTTGAGAATTCAAAAGATTCACGACCCTCTGAGAGAAGAAATTCCTCCTCATCTCCGTATTAAATGGGCGACCCCTTATTTTGAAACTAGTTCCAGATTCCCCCACGAGAAGAACATCCTCTCAAGCCTCTCAAGCCCCTCAGAATTTTATATGTTTCAATAAGATCATCTCTCATTCTTTTAAACTCAAATGAGTAGAGGCGTAACCTGCTCAACCTTCATATGACAACCCCTTCATCTCAGGAATCAACCTCGTGAACCTTCTCTGAACTGCCTCCAATACAAGTATTATACAAATATAAAAACGTTATATTTTTCAGATATGATAATAAACCGTACAATGAACGACCCAGTTGCACAACAGATCACTGTTCTCTCACAGATGATGATTAATATCTCATCTTGCTTTTTACTGGACCGCTTCAAACAACTGGAATCCAAGGAAGAGCTAGAGCGGAAAGTACAAGAGCTAATGAACAAAAATACATTCCTAGCGAGTAAGTAAATTGCCAACTATGGTATCTTTCATCCAAGTAAAGTCTGGGAACTAGGGCTGAAAGTTGTAACATTGTTCTGATTCTATTAATTTTATCTTAAGATGATGTTATTAAGAGAAAGATTAGTTTCCAATGTATAGCATTCATCCTCTATTATAATTATCTTTTATGATTTTAATTGAATTGATTATTATAGGTAAAAGCTAAAGGCCTTGAACTTACACTGAGATTGTAACATATGAATGCTTAACACATTCCTGTGAAACTCCACTTTGCTATTTTAGTAGAGACAGTAACTCAATTACAGTAAACAGGTTAGCACCTCCATTTAAATAGAAGAGGAAGGAATTTAAGATATGTTCAGTTTTTGTACATTATCTTACAGTGAAATTTCAATGCCAAAAAGAATATTGATGTCGCACAAAATTGAAATTGACTTCAAGAATCACTACAAATTGAAATTCTGAATTGGAGCAACACTCCACTATTTAAAAAAATGATTTTTGAGCTTGATTTGGAATTTTGAATTTGCTCATTATTGTCCCTTAACAAAAATGTGTTCTATTTGTGTAGATGGCCATCTGGGCATACAGATTCCTCTGCTCACTATTTGTAGCAAAATTAGAAGCAAGTTTATGATTTCACTACAAATAGAGCAGAAAGGGTGTAAAACTCCTTAGCTTTTGAATGCTCCTTTGAATTCATGTCATTTTTAAAGCCATATCTTGATATACTGATATTCTGGTGGAGGAAATAGCATCAGTGTAGACATGGGCTGGATTGTCTCCCTCTGTACTGAAATTTCAATGTTTGTTGAATGATTAACAACTTCCCATAATTATTTAATTTTATTTCAATGTTCCCATTGATTTTCTAGTAACTGATGGTAAATTGGTAATCTGGTATGTGGTCACCAATTTGACTTCAAAGCAAATTAATAAACATGTGATGAATTCAAATCTTATGATACACAAATAGAGTCATGCTGCTGATGTCTGAAATCACACGTCAGAGGAGTCGTTTTACATACTCAATGTAAAGCACTTTCAGATATTTTCCTATATGTGAGAAGCACTATGTAAGTTGTAGCTCACAACATTCTGAGTCTTCAGTAGATTAAAGGCTCTCAGCTTCAATGAGAAGTTGACCTTTCATGGTAAACCTGATGAACTGTTCAACTAGATATGTAATGTCGTTAGAGGCGGCAATGTAAAAACCTAAGAAGGAAAATAAGAATGTGAGAAGGCATGGAATAATAAAATACATTTGGTTCAGTCAGCCTGCTTCTTCCTCAGATTACATATAATCTACTCTATTTTCTATTGTACCCACCCATTTAATCTCATCAGGATAGATTCTTCAACCATCAGTTTATATTGTTGCAGATGTTCTGGTGTCCCTTGAGTGTTTTGCATCACACTCTTTATTCTTAAGGACCAGTGATGGCATTAAACTGTTACATACTTTGCTGATTACAGCACCCGCGGCAGAGTGGTCTGTACTCTATCTGAAAGACGGAAGGCAAATAAATCAATGGTCGTACAAGCAGACAGAATAGATAAAGGGGTGTAGGGCTAGATTTTCCACTTTTGTGCTTATCGCCCAAAAATGGGTGTTATTTCCGGCGTGGACGGTAAAAATGGGTTTTCAGATCGCCAGCTTCTCGCCCATCCTCAAAGCACCTAGTCTCCATTTTTTAAAATGGGCGTTACCGCGAGCGATATGAAATGGGTGGTAGCGTTAAATCTCGCTGACCTTCTGCCGTAAAGTATCACCGTCCTTAGCAATGGCATGGCAACAGTCGATTCCCACGATTCAAGAGGTTAAGGGTCATCATGACATGCGCAGAAGAGGAGACAGAGAGAGAGGGAGCTCAGAGGGACTGAGGGCGTGTCTGGGTGTGGTGTGGCTGCTTTGGGAGGAAGGAGGGAGACTTTAGAGCTTCACAGCAAGTAGGAAAAGAAAAATTAGCTGTTACCAGCCACATACTTGCCTGAATGTGTCCTATAATGGAGGGAGAGGAGGAGGCATCACAGCACACTGTGGAGATTGACGCTGCAGAGAGCAGTGAGGTGGGAGAGGAGCACACTGGAGGCCGCAAAAGAGCCAGGAGGTTCTCGGATGAAGTAAGTGCCTCCCTCCTGCAGGAGGTCGAGTTATGCTGGGGTGATTTGATGCAGGGAGGGCGTGGAAAGCCCACCCCAAAGGCCTGCCAGAAGATATGGACCAAGATAGCAGAGGTGATCTCGTCAGCGACCAATGAGGTGTGTGAGGGCAACCAATGTCACAAAGGATGGAAAGACCTTGTGGGATCCGCAAGAGTAAGTATTACATTTATTTACATGTACTTATGTATTTATATAATTTGATTTGTAAGAGTCATGAGTGACTATCAGCAGATGTGAGGTCTTTCACTTTTACCGGGAATGTTTTACTCAAAGCCTGCAGTCACGGTGCACGTTTTTAGGTAAAGAATGATAATTTTCATAATAATCATGATTACATCTGTCGGTTATGTGTTGTATCAGTGTCTGTGACAGTACCTAGCAATGATATCATGCAATGATCTCATGCCATGTCGTCCTGTTACCTTTTACAGAAGAAGCTTTCGATGATGAGGTCCGTGCAGAGGCGAACGGGTGGGGGGCCACCAGTCCCCAGTGACATTACAGAGATGGAGGAGCGGGTGCTCACACTCGTGGGGAAGCACATCTGGACAGCCACAGAAACATCTGCAGACCCTGAAGTGATGCCACGTGAGTAAAACTTTGAGTAATGTAAAGTCAATAGATGCCACACCCACTCATATCCGAACAATCATATATGATAGATGATTTCTAAAATTGTCATAGAAATAATGCTGCCATAATGAAATTCATTGCAATGCTAATGTGTTGCTGGTCATGAAATGTGATGTCTGTGATGATTTTGAGAGTGGTGGTGCTTTTGTCGTGCATATGCTGTGTGTAGCGCTGGACTCAACTTGTGACCCTAGCACCCCCTTCTCCTCTAATAACCTCATTTGTATTTTGCAGCTCAGCCAGCAACATTGCCCCAGGCAAGACCACAGAGGCCAGAAGGTGGGGGCGCGGGGCTCGACTCTCCGGACGATCCTACATCTGGTGCTGAGGAGCTCCGATTCTTGTCCGTCAATCCGCTGGGTCTGTTCTCCACAGATGAGAGCACGGACTTCGAGGAACCTGCATCCCCACGCTCCAGAAGCCATTCCACCCCAAGGTCATCTAGTGGTCTTCAGGTCATTCCTTCCTCCACTCTGGAGGTACCGGCCCCAAGCACATCACCACAGGGCACCCTATTTGTCTCCAGGACGGCGCCGACCCCGGGGAGGACTCGTGGATGCGACAGGTCTGTTCCACGAGCACCACATGAGAGCGGAGAGATGGTACAGTTGTCCAGGAAGACTGTAGACATTGATGACCAGCTCATCGAAGCATTGGGGGGCATATCCCGACAGTTGTCTACCATGACGGAGTACATTCCGTGGATGGCGGAGGACCTGGATGCGATAGCCAGGAACACTGCTGGCACAGGCCTCCCATTGGTCCCAGAATGCGGCACTCCATCCCTAGGTTCCGTACCACCACTGCAAACGACAGATGAGAGCAAGGACAAAGATCCTACTTCTGCATCAGAGAATGTTGCCCCCTTGGCACCCATCGCTCCCGTACCCATGCAACCACCGCCTCTGCCTTCATTCCCCCCCCAATGAGGCACTGTCTGAAGAGCTCCTCGGCCAGGCGCCATGGAGCGAGGAGGGGAAGGAATAAAGGTGGGGAGAAGAAGGGAAGGGGGGAAGGAAAGTGAGGTGCATGTCCGCAGGTAATGGCTGTGTTATATCTCCATCTGGGTGTATGCAATTTGTTGCAATGTAAGGGGGCTGGGGACCATCCTCCTGCTTTGCCTTTGTATTCTGTGTTGCTGGACATGTTGAATGGTGGAAAAAGTGGGATGTGGGCGGGGGTTGGGTGTTTTTGCCCATGATACTTATGATTTCAGACCAATGTTGGTATAACATTTTTTTTATTGAACATAACCTTGTTGCGCATTGTCTCAGATAGCTGGACCATTACACTCTGGTGATTCCTTAACATGAAAGTGTTAAATACAACTTAACTTCAATCAATGTAAACTTTAACTGGCACCAAGATGATGGGCACCATTGATGTCTGAGCCGCACACACACAGCAGTGTGTCAGTGTTGTCACTCACATCAATGTTCTTTCAGGCCAATCGGTCAGACATCAGCTCCTCACGTAAGAGTCTTGCAGCTATGTAGCCACCACGGGCCCTTTCCTGTGGTCTGGAGGGGGTCGTGGTCATGATTGCACAGCCAGCCTGATTATCTGGCCCTAGGTCAGCGTCCAGCCCCTCATCCTCCTTTTCCTCTCTCTCCTGAGGTGGAGCATCAGTGCCTTCTGGCAATTCTTACCTCTCCTGATAGCCAGGTTGTGCAGCATCGAGCACACAACCACGAATTTACCTACTTGCTCAGGGTTGTATTGTAACATCCCTCCTGAGTGGTCCAGACATCTGAAGTGCTGCTTAAGCACAGTTATTGTTTTCTGGACCATGTTGCGTGTGGCTCTGTGGCTCTGGTTCTATCGCTTCTCGGCCTCGGCGTGGGTGTCATGCAGGGGCCAGGTGGCTAGGCCATATCAGTTATCACCAAGCATCCAGCATTGTCCTTGTGGCTGACTCTTAAAGGTGCCAGAGACAGCATTCACACGCAGGATGTGAGCCTCATCGAAGGTGCCTGGACATTTGGCATTCACTGCCATTATGATCTGGTTGTGGTCGACAACTAATTGGACCTTCAGGGAGTGAAATCCTTTTCTGTTCCTAAAACGCTCCGGCTTCTGAGAAGGTGGCCGCATGGCGATATGAGTGCACTGTATAGCTCCCTGCGCCCTGGGGAACTTAGCAATGTGGTAGAATGCTCCAGCCCTGTCAGGCTGAGCCTCCGTGGTCATCCGGAAGCTGATAAAGTCCATCATTCTCGCGTACAGGGCTTCCGTGACCTGTCTAATACAGCGATGGGTTGCATGGTGAGACAGAGGCGAAATCTCGACCGCGGAGGCCCGAAAGGAACCGGACACGTAGAAAGACAGTGCTGCGGTGACCTTGACCTGGACCGACACTGATGTCCTGAAGGCAGATTGCATATGTGGCCTGATGAGCTCACATATTTCATTGAGCACCACCTTATGGAAGCGCAGTCTCTGAAGGCAGGTGTAGTCGGAGACACCGAGATAAGATCTCTTTTCCTTGTACATGCGGGGTGTGTATGGTCTGGCCCTCCTCCTCATTCTTGCATGTCTTAAATTGGGGACATAATGATGTGCATCACACATGGAGCCATCTGTACTCTGCAGCATCTGCGTATTAATCGATGCAGGCTGAGAAATGGCTGGCCTCATTGCAATGAAAGTATAATAGAGATTGATCAGAAGCAATGATTTCCTCACTAAAATACACCTAGAGTAAACATCCAATAGTCCAGATTCTGAAAATATGTCTGTTGAGATGGTCACTTCACCCGAGAAGAACTCCAGAGTCAGTGCAAACTCCCCCGAAGTTGAAGCAGTCTTTTGAATGAAGCGACCAGCGATTTAAAAAATGGCAGCCACACTGCTGCCGTTCGTTCAGAACAGTTCTATTTTTTCTGGGTGAGCGATATTGTGGACGATATGTGTGCGAGGTGGTGAAAGTGACGGTGGCTGATCTGGATGTTAGTTTCGCCAAATGTGCTCTTTACGACAAAAAAAAATGGGCGGGCGGTATTATTGAATCTCGGCATTAATTCCGTGTGGAAAGTAACACTGGGCGATATTATGGCCGTTGATTTCACCCATTCTGATGATTCCGCCCCAAAAAAGTGGGCGGGCGGTAAAAGTTTTTCCCAGCGTTAAGCACATGGGGAAAGTATCACTCGCCGATAAGTTTCGTAAAAATGCCTGTCAGTTTCCATTCTGTGCCAAAATGGGCGATATATGGGCGTTATACGTCATTTCAGTGGTAAAATGGGCATTAAGTTGCCGTTAAGCATGCAATAGAAGTGGAGGTTCTAGCCCATACTTTTTTAAGCACAGAGAAGATCAAGTCAATAACCCTGCTGAGAAAGATTGTTTATGTTGTTGCACAACCATCTCTGTCTTATCAAAATATTTGCAGCCAAAAACATTCAGGCCCTTGGCTTGGTAATAACAGTTAAATTATTCTGAGAGCAACAAGTTGAAAGATGGCTGGAAAAGAGAGTAGAAGAATGGGAATTCCAAAAAGCTTGGTCCTTTCTGTCCCTCTCAGATACTTCAGAGCTCCAGAAAGAAAATTCTATCTCATGTAAAGTCAGTTACATGTAAAGTCATCCAGACCGTTAATTTAATGAGGATGAGTTATCCCAGGCTTCATTCTGTACAACACTGGAGAGATAGGGTAAGCCTATCCAGCCTCAATGAGTTCAGGTCACTACCCTCTTATAGAGTGACACAGCAAGCATTTAAATCAATCCTACATTTTTATGCGAGGAACACAAAAGCTGCCACAGCTTTATCTGCATATTTCATATCAGTTCAAAAGTCTACATGAAATACGTTTAGAACATCAGATGGCTGGCAAATCATAAGCTGTTCATTGTAGTTCTTTCCACCACTCAGAAGGTAGGTATACATCATGTAGTTGATGATAAAATCTGAAGCTTAGAGTGATGAGTGTTGGAAAGACTTGTATGGTGGCCAGGAAGCAGATATGCGATCATATATCTCCAATTGGTGAAATCGCTGTTCAATGTGCTATGTGCACCCACTGTGATCAACAGGATGGTGACAATGCATTCATACATTTTATGTTGAGTTATGCTGCTCAGAAGCAGTTCCTGGGACCTGCTCTTTGCCAAGCGATGGCTCAAAAACCATGCTTATCAGTTATCTAATGACCATCAGTGAGTATTCTTCCCACAAAGAAGGTAAGTGGGGTCTCATAGAATTATAGAATCATAGAAAAATTACATAGAAACATAGATAGAAACATAGAAAATAGGTACAGAAGTAGGCCATTTGGCCCTTCTAGCCTGCACCGCCATTCAATGAGTTCATGGCTGAACATGCAACTTCAGTACCCCATTCCTGCTTTCTCGCCATACCCCTTGATCCCCCTAGGAGTAAGGACTACATCTAACTCCTTTTTGAATATATTTAGTGAATTGGCCTCAACAACTTCCTGTGGTAGAGAATTCCACAGGTTCACCACTCTCTGGGTGAAGAAGTTTCTCCTCATCTCGGTCCTAAATGGCTTACCCCTTATTCTTAGACTGTGACCCCTGGTTCTGGACTTGCCCAACATTGAGAACATTCTTCCTGCATCTAACCTGTCTAAACCCGTCAGAATTTTAAACGTTTCTATGAGATCCCCTCTCATTCTTCTGAACTCCAGTGAATACAAGCCCAGTTGATCCAGTCTTTCTTGATAGATCAGTCCCGCCATCCCGGGAATCAGTCTGGTGAACCTTCGCTGCACTCCCTCAATAGCAAGAATGTCCTTCCTCAGGTTAGGAGACCAAAACTGTACACAATACTCCAGGTGTGGCCTCACCAAGGCCCTGTACAACTGTAGCAACACCTCCCTGCCCCTGTACTCAAATCCCCTCGCTATGAAGGCCAACATGCCATTTGCTTTCTTAACCGCCTGTTGTACCTGCATGCCAACCTTCAATGACTGATGTACCATGACACCCAGGTCTCTTTGCACCTCCTCTTTTCCTAATCTGTCACCATTCAGATAATAGTCTGTCTCTCTGTTTTTACCACCAAAGTAGATAACCTCACTTTTATCCACATTATACTTCATCTGCCATGCATTTGCCCACTCACCTAACCTATCCAAGTCGCTCTGCAGCCTCATAGCATCCTCCTCGCAGCTCGCACTGCCACCCAACTTAGTGTCATCCGCAAATTTGGAGATACTACATTTAATCCCCTCGTCTAAATCATTAATGTACAGTGTAAACAGCTGGGGCCCCAGCACAGAACCTTGCGGTACCCCACTAGTCACCGCCTGCCATTCTGAAAAGTATCCATTTACTCCTACTCTTTGCTTCCTGTCTGACAACCATTACGATACAGAAGGAGGCCATTCAGCCTGTCTTGTCCATGCCAGTGTCTCGTTGGGGTTGAATTGGTCACAAAATGATAGCCTTTTAATGGGAGATCGGAACTGTCAGTTCTCTGTGGCAGACTTGATAAATCCGATACCTGAGCCTGATAGTCCAGCAGTAGCCCAGGGCATACAGTAATTTATGTTGGAAGGCTCTAAAACACAGTGAAAAGTTTTTGTGTGCATCAGTTACCCAGCTGATCATACAAAAATTATGATCTAGTGGTATATATGCATGGGTTCACTGGGGATTTGTAGTAGTTCTCTTTACCTACCTTCGAGCTTTGGTTTCTTTCAAGAGTTTGGATTGAGATAATTGAAATGTTGGGAGATCTATATCCATAATCTGAATTTCAGTCTTCATCTGTGGTGACAATTTAAATGACAAAATCAGACAGAATAGCCCTAATATTATGAGACTGGTAAAATCTGTGGTGGGAATAGCTGGCTGACCTAGGCAATTGGACAGAAATGATTCTGCCCAAATTTTCATTTGAATGCTGAACATATTTGCACCATGTGTAGCCACTTTAAGCGCAAATATCTCTTTAGATTTAGATGGCAAGATCCGCCTCCCCCCATTAGACTAGCAAGAACAAAACACAGACCGGCCTTTTTCCTTACCTTGGCCGGTCCGATGTGGCCGGTGTCCCTGACGGGAAGTTATCGGTGCTTTAGTCACACATCAATAGACTTTTGTATCAGTAACCGGTACAAATAAAAGATGTATGTGTGTGTATAGGTAAGGCATAAAAGTAAGCAGATTTTAAATGTATTTATAAAAGGGGTGGATTTGCAATCTTATGCAAGTTCAGCGTGAAAATCCCTGACAAATAGTGGAAGTGTTGCTTACAATGTGTTTCTGGGATTTCTGCAGCTCTTCTGTTGAAGTTAACAATGGACAAATGAGAGAACCTCTGCAGAAATTCACCTTAAAGTCTCAGACTGAAAAATTACATCTTCAGGGACTGAAAGCAAATTGAACCATTGGAATGAGTGATGAGAATGAAATTGTTATAGTTGATGACTTGATTTAATGTATAACTGGATAACTGAGAAAAACCTGACTAGAAACAAAGAAACATTTATTTCAATGGTATATGTCATTTTTTTTGTAGTGCAGATAAATTCACTGCAATTACTGTTGAGATGGAAGGCAACAGCTGAGAATGGCCAGTGAAAAATGTATTCCTCTCACCATTTACATCCTTCAGGAATTGCTGAATTAACAGTTACCAGTAGCTTTTCAAGCAGAACAAATGTCCATCAATCTGTTAGCTGATGTAATCAACATGGTTTTATTTTGGTTTGTTTTCCATGCTGCCAAGTAATCAGCTGGAGCAATGACCATGGAACTCACGCGTCAGGTTGACAGAAGTAGTTCCCGAGCTGTGTGAATCCCATGGCCATGGAGGAAAATTTAAAAAGTAGGGGTGGGGGCGGGGAAAGGCTCTTAAGTGCCTGACAATGATTTCAATTGCATTCCCTGCCGATGCAGGTCGGGTTGGCTCCGGGAATGACAGACGCACCTGTGGGAAAGGTGTGTGGGAGCGAGTTGACAGCGGGTTCCTGACCCCTTGTCAAAAAACCAACTTCCCCACCCAACCCTCCACCGATCGAGCCTGCTACCGCCAGGAAAAATTCAGCCCAGTGTCAGCTGTAACTCAGTTGGTAGTGCCCTCATCTCTGAGTTTGAGCACAAAAATCTAGGCTGACACTCCAGTGCAGTGCTGAGGGAGTTCTGCACTGTCGGAGGTGCCGTCTTTCAGATGAGACATTAAACCGAAGCCCCGTCTGCCGTCTCAGGTGGACGTAAATGATCCCATGGCACTAGTCAAAGAAGAGCAGGAAAGTTATCCCCAGTGTCCTGGCCCATATTTATCCCTCAATCAACATCACTAAAACAGATTATCTGGTCATTATCGCATTGCTGTTTGTGGGAGCTTGCTGGACACAAATTGGCTGCTGCGTTTCTTACATTACAACAGTGCCAGCACTACAGCCAATTAAGTACTTTTGAAAAGTGCTTTAGGAAATCTGGTGGTCATGAAAAGCGCTATGTACATGCAAGTATTTCTTTCTATCAGCACAGTTTTGTTCTTGCTAGCCTAATGGTGGAGGCGGATCTTGCCATCAGCTTAAATCTAAAGAGATATGTGCACTTAAAGTGGTTACATATGGTGCAAATATAATTTCAGCATTATTAAACTTCAAAATAAATGTTATATATTTGTCAGTCCCGACTAAGATTGTGGAGAAGGTGCCTGGCAACATTGAAGGCAAACCCATTGTGGAGTGACGAAACAGAGTTTGTGAGTGAGCGATAGAGTGCTGCAACACCTCACCCCTGTTTAATGGCTGGCACATTGAAGATGCAGCTAGATGAGGTGGATGTGAGAAGGCACACAGCAGTTCACCTTGCTTGTCAAGAGGTAGCAACCAGGCTCTGCAATTTGTGCAGTACAAGGTGAATATCTACTGCACTGTTGGGAATCCTGGCACCTGGGAAATGGTCTGTGTCTTTTGAGCAAATGCCTCATTAGCACAGGAAAAGTGATGAACTTGTTGCTTCTTCCAATCAAGGTCTGTGCATCCAATTGGCTGACTTTTCAGATGTGCCTCTTGGCTGAGAAGAATTAGATGGTGCAAAGTTCAAGGAATATCCACTTGAAGAGTTATCCTTGTGAAGCAGGGTTGTCTGCAGGTTGACTTTGACGAGATGGCAGCCACACTTTTAAGCTGAAGCAGGAGTTGGATCTGCTGTGATAAGTGGAGCAATGTGGCCGGGTGCTGATGCCCTGTGTACTGTGCAGCATCAGGTGATTGCGGAGAAGGTTGGTGCTGTTGCTGGTGATGCTGGTGTGATGTTGGTGTTGGGGCTGATCATGGTGGGATTCTAAGGACTATGGTGAGATTTTTTCAGGGGCACCAATGCTGCTGGAATAGATGGCAGGTGAGGTTGAGATGACTGAAGCGCCCTGTCAATTGTGAGAGAGGTTGCTCGAAGGAGGTGACAGTGAATAGAGAGTTCATTGCAAACACTTCCAAAGTGCATACAGTTCAAAAGTCGCTTCCAAAACCTGAAGACTTCAGCTTCTGACATTGGAAAGTGAACAGCTGTGAAATGGTAGCTTTTATACCATTTCTGCAGCTGTCAAGTAGCCAAAGCAATGGACAGTCACTGAGAACCCGACTCCACTTACCTGGCATGAAAGCTGAGGGACAGCAAACCTGTCAAAAGGTTGATAAATTGTAAATGCTTGCTTTTAAGCCTCTTAATTAGCACTTAAGTACCTTTTAATGATGATAATTGTCTATTCCACTGCTTGCTGTCGGGTCTGTTATCTGAATGCAGATCTGACAGCTGAGAAACTCACACGGAGTTGGGTTTATAGAAACATAGAAAATAGGTGCAGGAATAAGCCATTCGGCCCTTCGAGCCTGCACCGCCATTCAATGAGCTCATGGCTGAACATGCAACTTCAGTACCCCATTCCTGCTTTCTCGCCATACCCCTTGATCCCCCTAGTAGTAAGGACTACATCTAACTCCTTTTTGAATATATTTAGTGAATTGGCCTCAACAACTTCCTGTGGTAGAGAATTCCACAGGTTCACCACTCTCTGGGTGAAGAAGTTTCTCCTCATCTCGGTCCTAAATGGCTTACCCCTTATCCTTAGACTGTGACCCCTGGTTCTGGACTTGCCCAACATTGGGAACATTCTTCCTGCATCTAACCTGTCTAAACCCGTCAGAATTTTAAACGTTTCTATGAGATCCTCTCTCATTCTTCTGAACTCCAGTGAATACAAGCCCAGTTGATCCAGTCTTTCTTGATATGTCAATCCCACCATCCCGGGAATCAGTCTGGTGAACCTTCGCTGCACTCCCTCAATAGCAAGAATGTCCTTCCTCAAGTTAGGAGACCAAAACTGTACACGATACTCCAGGTATGGCCTCACCAAGGCCCTGTACAACTGTAGTAACACCTCCCTGCCCCTGTACTCAAATCCCCTTGCTATGAAGGCCAACATGCCATTTGCTTTCTTAACTGCCTGCTGTACCTGCTTGCCAACCTTCAATGACTGATGTACCATGACACCCAGGTCTCGTTGCACCTCCCCTTTTCCTAATCTGTCACCATTCAGATAATAGTCTGTCTCTCTGTTTTTACCACCAGGATCCCAACCCGCTGACAGCAGGCCCGCCTCCAAACCTGCACACAGCGCTGGGAAGATTCCGGCCAAGGTGTCTACAACATAGAAACAGGCCATTCAGCCCAAATGGTCTATGCCGATATTTATGCTCCACACTAGCTTCCTCCCACCACTCTTCATCTAACCCGAAAAGCGTTTCCTTTTATTCCTTTCTTCATCATGTGCTTATCAACTTCCCCTTAAATGCAACTGTGCTTCTCACCTTAACTACTTCATGTGGTAGCGCATTCCACATTCTAGCCACTCTTTGGGTAAATAAGTTTCTCCTGAATTCCCTATTGGATTTATTAGTGACTATCATATATTTATGACCTCTAGTTTCGGACAATCTATCAAACCTTTTCATAGACGTAAAGATCTCTATCAGGTCACTACTCAGCTTACTCTTTTCTAAAGAAAACCGCCTCAGCCTTTTCGGATAAGTATATCCTCTCAGTTCTAATATCATCCTCGTGAATCTTTATTGCATCTTCTCCAGTGCCTCTATATGCTCTATAATATGGAGACCAGAACTGTGCACAATACTCCAAGTCATTGTTCCTTTTAATTTTTTTTGGATGCACAGCCCCTTTAATGGGCTGCGCAGGCCATTCAGATTGCGGTACATGCACGATTTTTCCATTTAAAAGCCACTGAGCCGGCTACATGGGATGTCCAGTCAGCTTAACGGGAACATTCCTCCAAGTGAGGTCTAACGAAGGTTCTATACAAGTTTAACATAACTTCTCTGATTTTCAATTCTATCCCTCTAAAGATGAACCCCAGCGCTTGATTTTCTTACTTTATGGCCTTATTAACTTGCGTCACTACTTTTAGTGATTTGTGTATCTGTACCCTTAGATCCCTTTGCTCCTTTACCCCATTTAGACTTATTATTCAGCAATATGTGGCCTCCTTATTCTTCCACCAAAATGCACCACTCACACTTACATAATCCAGACTGACACTTTAGTGCAGTACTCAGAAAGTGCTTCTTTTTCTGAGGTGCAGTCATTAAGGTGATAAATTGACTTGAGACTCTGTCTGCTCTTTTTATAGTTCCCTTGGATAGAAAAGATCTCATGGTACTTGTCATGTATGTAACCACAATGTAACACCACTGTATTACTGTATACACTCAACCCAGATGCACACCTTGACCACAAGGGGTGAACTTATGGGAGACACTCCTTACCTGATCACACAGGTATAAAAAGGGAGGTCCCACGCAGGGCCATCGCTTTTGGAGTCCTGTGAATAAAGAGTTAAGATCACAGAGTGACCTTGTCCCTAGAATGTGCCTCGTGTGGTTTCATACTGTAGAGTAAGGACTTTACATTGGCGACGAGAAACGGGAATTCACGACCCACGAGAATGGCCACCGGTAGCACAGAGGAATGGTACTGTGTTGGGGAAGACTGGGACGATTTTGTCGAGAGGCTTCAGCAAAGCTTCGTTACAAAAGAATGGCTGGGGGATGCAGCGGCCGACAAACGAAGGGCTCATCTTTTGACCAGCTGCGGACCAAAGACTTACGCGCTCATGAAGGACTTACTAGCACCCGAAAAGCCGGTAGACAAAACCTTTAAAGAACTGAGCAAATGGATCGGGGAGCACCTCAAACCGGCGAGTAGCATACATCTGGCCTGACACAGTTTCTACACCCACTGACATCGTGAAGGACAGAGCATACCGGACTTCATAGCGGACCTCCGGCGTTTGGCCAGCCTCTGTAAGTTCACAGACTCCTGCAGGGGCGGAGATGCTAAGGGATTTCTTTATCGAGGGCATTGGTCATGCGGGAATTTTCCGCAAATTAATTGAGACCAAGAATTTGAACTTGAAAGCGGCGGCATTGATAGCTCACGCTCATGGCGGGGGAGGAAGAGACGAAAATAATATACGTGCGCAATTCTGCCTCTAACGCGGCGATGGATCAGGGAGTCAACATCATCAATGCGACTCAGAGTCCCGCAGGCAGGCAGGGTCAGTCCGACACTCCCCAGGCAGCAATAGACCCCAGAGTAGGACTTCAACAGAGACAATGGCAGGCTGAACGGACATTCACACTATCACACTGGACAATGCGGCCCGGGATGAGGCCATTGACACCCACTAATAGGGTACTTAAGAGCAGTCAAAGGGACAGTCAGCGCGGAATGCCTGGCCATAGTCCCTTTGTTCCCAAAAATGGAAACTTTAACTCATGCTGGAGGTGCGGGGGAAAACACTCAGCGAGATCTTGCAGATTTCAACAGTTTGTCTGCAGGAACTGCAATCTCAGTGGCCACCTAGGTCGAATGTGCAGGAAGTCTGCAACCAGACTAATATATGATGCGGATGGCCAGAAGGGGGTTCGTTGAGGCAGGATGACTTTTGGGGCAAATCGATGGACGTCGAGGTTCAGCGGGTCCATATGGCGAATATTCACAGTTCATACACCAAAACGCCACCAATGATGATGAGGGGTTTATTAAACAGTATCCAAGTACGCATGGAGCTGGACACTGGGGCCAGCCAGTCACTCATGGGCGTTCAGCAATTTGAGAAGCTATGGCCACTCAAAGCCAGTAGACCCAAATTATTGAGACACAATTACGAAATTACACGAAAGAAATCATTCCAGTGCTCGGCAGTGCAATGTTGGCTGTCACACACAATGGGTTAGTGAATCGGCTGCCACTCTGGATTGTCCCGGGCAATGGTCCCGCATTGTTGGTGAGGAGCTGGTTAGCTGAGGTGAACTGGAAATGGGGGGATGTTCACGCAATGTCATCTGTGGAGCAAAGTTCGTGCTCACAAGTCCTACAACAATTCGATTCACTATTCCAACCTGGCGTTGGGACTTTCAAAAGCACTAAAGTGCGGGAAAATATCGAGAGCGAATTGGACCGGCTGTTGAGAGACGACATCATCTCGCCTGTTGAATTCAGCGACTGGGCGAGCCCCATCATTCCCATCCTAAAAGCGGATGGCTCTGTCAGGATCTGTGGTGACTACAAGGCCACCATCAATCAGGTGTCCCGACAAGATCAATACCCGCTCCAGAGAGCGGAGGACCTCTTCGCCAGGCTGGCAGGCGGCAAGCTGTTCACCAAGTTGGACCTCACTTCAGCCTATCTGACCCAGGAACTGGCCGATGAATCTAAACTACTGACCACCATCACCACACACAAGGGACTGTTCGTTTATAACAGGTGCCCGTTTGACATTCGATCAGCGGCTGCGATTTTTCAACGAAACATGGTAAGCCTGCTTAAATCCATTCCTGGAACGATCGTATTCCAGGACGACATCCTCATCACGGGTCGAGACACCGAGGAACATCTCCACAACCTGGAGGAGGTGCTACGCCGACTGGACCGGGTAGGTCTATGACTCAAGAAGTCTAAATGTGTGTTTTTAGCTCCTGAAGTTGAGTTTCTGGGCAGGAGGGTTGCTGCAGATGGGATTCGGCCCACTGAATCCAAAACAGAGGCAATTCGATGAGCACCCAGGTCCTGCAACACATTGGAGTTGCGTTCATTCCTGGGATTGTTGAACTATTTCGGGAACTTTCTGCCGAACTTGAGCACGTTGTTGGAGCCGCTACACGCGCTCCTGCGTAAGGGTTGCGATTGGTTTTGGGGAGACTGTCAGGAACGGGCTTTTGATCGGGCGCGAAACCTACTTTGTTCAAACAAGTTGTTGACCCTGTACGACCCCTGTAAAAAATTGGTTCTGACATGTGATGCATCGTCCTATGGGGTTGGGTGCGTGTTGCAGCAGGGCAATGCTGAGGGTCAACTACAACCTGTGGCTTATGCCTCCAGGTCGCTCCTCAAGCAGAACGGGGATATGGGATGGTCGAGAAGGAAGTGCTTGCATGTGTCTATGGTGTAAAAAAAATGCATCAGTACCTCTTTGGTAGGAAGTTTGAATTAGAGACGGACCACAAGCCATTAACATCCCTGTTGTCAGACAGCAAGGCTATTAATGCCAACACATCAGCTCGCATACAGCGATGGGCTCTCACGCTGGCTGCTTATGACTACTCCATCTGGCACCGGCCCGGCACTGAAAATTGCGCTGACGCGCTCAGCAGGCTTCCACTGGCCACCACTGAGGGGGCAGCGGAGCAAAGCGCCGAGATGGTCATGGCTGTCGATGCCTTTGACAGTGCAGGCTCCCCCATCACAGCCGGCCAGATCAAAATCTGGACAAACAGAGATCCCCTCCTATCCCTGATTAAGAAATGTGTCCTGACTGGGGATTGGGCGCCCGCACACGGAGCATGCCCTGAGGAGGTCAGACCATTCCACAGACGGATGGATGAGCTCTCCATCCAAGCCGACTGCCTACTATGGGGCAGCTGGGTAGTTATGCCCCAGAAGGGCAGGGAGGCATTCATCAGGGAACTCCACAGCAAGCACCCAGGCATTGTGCTGATGAAGGCCATTGTCCGGTCACACGTTTGGTGGCCTGAAATTGATTCAGACCTGGAACACTGTGTTTGCAGGTGCACGACATGTGCCCAGCTGGGTAATGCCCCCAGCGAGGCCCTGCTCAGCCCGTTGCCCTGGCCCACTAGGCCATAGTCACGCATTCATGTTGACTACATGGGCCCGTTCATGGGAAAGATGTTCCTTATTGTGGTAGATGCGTACTCAAAATGGATCGAGTGCATCATTCTGGATTCATGCACGTCATCCACCACCGTGGAAAGCCTACGTGCGATCTTTGCAACCCATGGCTTGCCGGACATCCTAGTTAGTTAGTTTCACAAGCTACGAATTCCGAGAGTTTATGTCAGGTAATGGCATCAACCACGTCAGGACTGCACCGTTAACGCCGGCCTCCAATCAGAAGAATGCACAGTCCCTGCGGTCAGCCCAGACAGGCCGGGATCACCTCAGGTGACAGACACTCACGTCAGTGTCCAACAACCAGAGCCCCAACTGCGGCGCTCCACGAGGGAGCGTAGACCACCTGAAAGACTAAACCTATGATCCCAATAAGACTTTGGTGGGGGTGGGGGGAGGTGGTGTCATGTATGTAACCACAATGTAACACCACTGTATTACTGTATACACTCAACCGAGATGCACACCTTGACCACAAGGGGTGAACTTGTGGGAGACACTCCTTACCTGATCACACAGCTATAAAAACGGAGGTCTCACGCAGGGTCATCGCTTTTGGAGTCCTGTGAATAAAGAGCTAAGGTCACAGAGTGACCTTGTCCCTAGAATGTGCCTCGTGTGGTTTCATGCTGTAGAGTAAGAACATTACAGTACTGCTTGAAGAAAGCCAGGGAGTTCTCCTTGTGACCTGGACAACTTTAATCACTCAACAAACATCAACAAAAACAGTTTAACTTGGCATTCATCTCATTTCTATTCATGAGACCTTGTGCACAAAATGGGTGCCACATTTGCCTAAATAACAACATTGACTGCATGTCAAAAATGTAATCCATCAGATGTGAAGTGCTTTGGGACAGCCAGCGTGATGTGATAAGGTGCTATATATTTGCAAGTTCTTTCTTTGATTGATCCTTTTTTATCAAGTGTGTTCATATAAATATAGGAACTTCATTTGTATAAGACTTCCTCTTTATTTAGTTGATTATCCCTAGCCTTGGAAGTACCTGTACAAGGAATAATTTACCATAAATGCAGTGGATAAAATACATTAGAAACTAGATCAAGCCTGTTCAAATGAACTTAATGTCGGACTTTTACAGTTGTCTCAATAAGGCCAGAATCTGATTAAAGCAAAATCAACACATTAGCAAGTACCTGTTTATTCGATATAGTTAAACACCAGGGCTTATAATTAGTAGCATCTTATGAGATTAGTCTGTGTGAAAAAGATGTATTGTTGGGGAATTTTTTAAAAATTCATCTAATACGCACCCCTCTTCTAAAGGCTGGGGTAGGATTTCATGTTGATGGCCACTCTCCATTATATTGCCAAAATGTCCACTCTATGTGACGCTAAATAGTGAGTATCCTTACACTAGTCAACTGTCTCAACATCTCAGCCAAGCCAGAGCAAAATGCACTCCACATAGGCAACACGTCAATTAGGAAGTGGGAAATCGGGCGCTGCTGCAAGTTCTTAAGAGCCTACAACAGCATAAAAGGGAGGGTTCTTTTTAGGCAAAACAGCGAAGCAACACCGTGGAGCTGTAGGAAGATTTTTCGGGGCAAGAAGGGTTCAAGCAGGGCCCAAAGATTTTTAGATATAGCCATGCAGGTGCTGGTGGAGCAAGTTCACAATATAAAGAGGATCATCCTTCCTTGCAGATGGTAAGTCGGTAGAAAGACAAAATGGTGAATGGGCACGATGAGTGATGGCACAACATATGATTAGGATCCGCGTTTACTCCAGGATCTGGCTGCAATGTCGAAAGAATGTTAATGCTCTCACAGGGAATTCCAAGATAACACTCCCCTTCCCATCTCTCAACATCTCTCATAGCTCTTTGCCTCAACATTATCAATCCTTTCCTTTCCCACTTGCCATGACTGTCCATCATCATCATAGGCAGTCCCTCGAAGTGAGGATGACTTGCTTCCACGCCAATAAAGGATGAGTTCACAGGTGTTTCAATTAAGGACCTAATATTCCAGATCCCGAACTACATCCTGAAGGGTGGAAGATGCCTGTGCATGGATCTTTTTAACGTGTGGTGGCCATTGCACCCCAGCCACCACACGGGCTTGACAGTGCTAGGTCTTGGTCCAGTGGCAAGGGTTATCCAAGACGGCTGGAAACCAGCTCTGCTTCACGGACCTAGTTTGCACACATATTGCAATGTGGGCTGGCCCGTGCTGCCCCTGGACCCCTGGCCATAAGCCAGCAGGGAAACTTAATTGTGCTTCTTTTCTGCTTGCACTCTTACTGCCCTCACAGCCGCTTCTACCTTTTGACACATTTGCTATTTCTTCCTATCATCAGCCACACTATGGTAAGCTGGCTCATGCATTTTAAAAAGCATTTCCCAGGGCACCTATTAGCCTACTTCCACTATTCTTGCAGGAGAAGCTGGCACGCAACAGTAGAAAGAGAACTAAGACAGGAGATGGTCCCACTACACTGCAAACACTCACCCTATGGAAGAGGCTACCATTGATATGATAGGAAGTCACATAGCAGTCAGTCTGTGCCCCTGGGAGTCCTCAACATTAATTTGGGATTTCATGAAGTCTCATGACATCAAGTCAAACATGGGCAAGGACATCTTCTGCTGATTACCACTTACCGCCCACTCTCAGCTGATGAATCAGTACTCCTCCATTTTGAATACTACTTGGAAGAAGCACTGAGGGCAGCAAGGGCATAGAATGTACTCTGGGTGGGGGACTTCAATATCTATCACCAAGAGTGGCTTGGTACCACCACTACTGACCGAGATGGCTGAGTCCTGAAGGACACAACGGACAGACTGGCTTGCGGCAAGTGGTGAGAGGACCAACACAAGAGGAAAAACCTACTTAACCTCGTCCTTACCAATCTACCTGTTACAGATGTCCATGACAGCATTGGTAGGAGTGACGACCACATAGTCCTTGTGGAGACAAGGTCCTATTTTCATACTGAGGACATTCTCCATTGTGTTGTGTGGCACTACCACTGTTCCAAATTGGATTGAATCAGATCAAATCTAGCAGCTCTAAACCGGGCATGCATAAGGCACTATGAGTCTTCAGCAGCAGAAGAATTGTATTCCACCACAATCTGTAACCTCATGGCCTAGCATATCCCTTACTCTACCATTACTATCAAGCCAATGGATCAACCCTGGTTCAATGAGGAGTGCAGAAGAGTATGCCAGGAGCAGCAACTGGCAAACGTAAAAATGAGGTGCCAACCTGGTGAGGCTACAACACAGGACTATATGCATGCTAAACAGCAGAGGCAGCACGCTATAGACAGAGCTAAGCGATCCCACAACCAACGGATCAGGCTGCAGTCCTGGAACATCAATGGGAGCAGAAGACTCCTTGACTATCTCCATCCTCAATGATGACAGAGCCCAGCACATGAGTGCAAAGACAAGGCTGAAGCGTTTGCAACCACCTTCAGCCAGAATTGCCGAGTGGATGATCCATCTCCTGAGGTCCCCATCATCACAGAAGCCAATCTTCAGCCAATTTGATTCATTCTGTGTGATTTCACAAAATGGCTCGATGCACTGGATACAGCAAAGGATATGGTCCTGACACCATCCCAGTTGTAGAGCTGAAGACATGTACACCAGAACTAGCTGCATCTTAGCCAAGCCAGCAACAACACTGCATCTACCTGACAATGTGAAAAATTGCCCAGATATATTGTGTCCACATAAAGCCGGACAAATCCAATCTGGTCAATTACTGCCCCATCAATCTACTCTTAATTATCAGCAAAGTGATGGAAGGGGTCGTTAACAGTGCTATTAAATAGCACTTAGTCACCAATAACCTGTTCACCAATGCTCAATTTGGATTCTGCCAGAACCACTCAACTCCAGACGTCATTACAGCTTTAGTTCAAAATGGACAATGGAGCTGAATTCCAGAGGTAAGGTGAGAATGACTGCCCTTGACATCAAGGCAACATTTGACCTAGTGGCATCAAGGAGCCTGAGTAAAATTGAAGTTAATGGGTATCAGGGGGAAAACTCTCTCCACTGGCTAGAGTCATACCTAGCACAAAGAAAGATGGTTGTGGTTGTTGGAGGTCAATCATCTCAGTCCTAGGACATCACTGCAGGAGTTCCTCAGGGCAGTGTCCTAGGCCCAACCATCTTGAGCTGCTTCATCAATGACCTTCCCTCCATCATAAGGTCAGAAGTGAGGATGTTCGCTGATGATTGCACAGTGTTCAGTTCTATTCGCAACTCCTCAGAAAATGAAACAATCCATGCATGCATGCAGCAAGACCTGGATGACGTTCAGACTTGGGCTGATAAGTGGCAAGTAACATTCACGCCACAAAAGTGCCAGGCAGTGACCATCTCCAACAAGCGAGAGTCTAACCATCTCCCCTTGATATTCAATGGCATTACCATTGCTGAATCCCCCACCATCAACATCCTGGGGGTCACCATTGACTAGAAACTTAACTGGACCAGCCACATAAATACTGTGGCAACAGGAGCAGGTCAGAGGCTAGATTTTCTGTGGCGAGTGTCTCACCTCCTGACTCCCAAAAGCCTTTCCACCATCGGCAAGGCACAAGTCAGGAGTATGATGGAATACTCTCCACTTGTCTGGATGAGTGCAGCTCCAACAACACTAAAGAAACTCAACACCATCCAGGAAAAATCAACCAGCTTGATTGGCATCCCATCCATTACCTTTAACATTCACTCTCTCCATCACCAATGCACTGTGGCTGCAGTTTGTACCATCACGAATGTGATGGAATATTCTCAACTTGCCTCCAACAACACTCAAGAAGCTGGACACCATCCAGGACAAAGTAGCCCACTTGATTGTCACCCCATCCACCACTTAAGCATTCACTCTCTCCACCACCGGTGCACCATGGCTGCAGTGTATACCATCTATAAGATCCACTGCAGAAACTCGCCAAGGCTTCTTCGACAGCACCTCCAAAACCCGCGACCTCTACCATCTAGAAGGACATGGGCAGCAGGTTCTTGGGAGCACCACCACCTGCAAGTTCCCCTCCAAGTCACACACCATCTTGACTTGGAAATATATATTGTCTTTCTTTTATCATCGCTGGGTCTAAATCCTGGAACTCCCTTCTTAACAGCACTTTGGGAGTACCTTCACCACACGGACTGTAGCGGTTCAAGAAGGCAGTTCATCTCCACCTTCTCAAGGGTAATTGGGGATGGGCAATAAATGCTGGCCTTGCTGGTGATGCCCACATCCCATGAATGAATTAACAAAAAAAAAGGAGGTTTTAGTAGTTATTGCCTGATATTTGTTTTATATTCCTTCATCTTGAGAAAGTTAGGTAGCAAGTCATGGGGATTAAATATATTTACAATATAGTCAATATTTTTGACAACTATGACTTTCATTACAGCTGTGATAACTGGTTTCATTACTAATTGTGACAATAAGCTTATTCTTTGATCACCATATCTTAGCTGCTAATCTGAATTCACAGCGTTAAATTAGTTGGGCTGACATCTAAATCAATCAAAACTTAGTTACCTTGCTGAGCTGTAGTTATGTTCTCATTTTCTCAGCAATACACTGCTGCTATTAGATTGCAATAGAGCTGACTGGTTTACTATAATATACCTATTTTCATAATATATTAGAACACTGCAGACTCCAATAACTTGAAAATGTTCAAAAGAATTGAAATTTCCATCTTCAAAGAAACACAATCTATCAAATGCTGACATTTCTGCAGGAAAAAAATTTTAAATTAATATTACATTATCATAAAGAACTTCACAGTTGAACATTATGACAGTTTTATTTTTCATTCAGAATAGAAATGTTTTTGCCATTGATTTGGAAAGTTTGTGTAAAATTACAAAAATGTAATAGTTTTACATTGTGCAACCTATCTGCACCTTGATCAGATAAACTGTCAATCAAATTTATTGTATAGAGCACAGCACATCTGTTGAACGTGAATAGTCAAAATGATTTCTAAAATTCCTACTATTTTCGTACTGATTTTCTTGCAGTGGAGGAGGAGGGGATACAAGAAAAAAAGCAGGAAAAACCAAAAGTCAAAATTTTTGTAATTTGAGTGTGCCACATGATTTATTTTGGCATTCATTTGCAATAATAATTTGTTATTAGATCGATCTGTACCAACATTGGTGAATTCCAACCAAAGTAGCACTTGTGAATTCACCAGCAGTAAGTGGGAATGCCAGAGATGAAGCATTGCATTTCCTAGTTTCTTGGCATCCAATAATGCATTTAAAAAAATTGATATACCACCAAGGCTGAAAAGAATTAATCAGGATAGTGTAGCAGAGTGTGACCTCCAGACTAAACAAATTGTCCCCACCTAATATCTCCTTCTTTGGCTCAATGTCAAATTTTCTGTGAAGTGCCATAGACGTCTTTTCTACATTAAAGGTGCTATGTCATTACAAGTTGTTGTTGTTAAATGTATTAAGATAAGCCTTTAAAACCTGACTTGATATAGTCTGTTGCCATTGTACACACCCTTCTGTCATTTTTCATACTCTAATGCCACACAATTGAATACCCTATAGATTTAATATACTCGTGTTGCTGTATGAAAAGTAATTTTCATCGATTAGTGTTGTAAGTACATAAGAACTTAAGAAATAGGAGCAGGAGTGAAGGCCCACCGAGCCTGCTCCGCCATTCAATATGACCATGGCTGTACAGTATTTATGTGCCTTTTAATTGTGAGTGCGAGAAATAAGGCCTCACTATTGTGAATGTTTTATCTTTATGTATCAGTGAGCTGAAAATAATTTACTAATTATTTCCACTATTCCTGTGAATGTGAGAGAATTGGAAGAATCATTAGTCCAATGCCTGTATCCCAGTGACCTTGAAATTACACTGTGCGAACATTCACACACTGAGCCAGCCAGCACGTTTGGTCTGGGAGGGGTGGGTGGGGAGCGGTGGGTGTGGGGGTGGGAGGGGATCTGGGGTCAGCCTCAAATGGGTAAGCAACTGGCCAGAGGATTTTGTGAGTTCAGGAAGAGCAACCTCCTACTCCTAGCCCCACCAAAAAATTTTTTTCCTGGGCTGTGTTCTGAGTGGACCTCCAGCAATCGATCTCCACCTGGTATAAATAAGCTGCTCCCTTTTGTACATGAAAATTGCATTCAGTGTCCTACAACTGGCGTGGAATTCTATGTGTGCATTTCAGCAGGCTTATGCCTATTTTAGGGCAGGCTACTTGCTCATTTCGAGGCTCGCCTGAAAATTGCTTCAGGTAAACGAAGGCATTAAAGGGGATGGCCGAAATGTCCCTCGGTTTTCAGCTGCTGGCTGCCCACTTTTCAGGTGAGAACCAGATGGCCAGCAGTTGAAAATCATCCCCAATGCTTCTATTTCTGTGTAGCATTGAAAGGATTTACTACTGTAATGTCCCAATTCTGCAAGTGTATGTAACTGTGACTAATGATTGTCAATACAAGTTTTCGAATTCGATAAAAAGTGTATAAAGTGTTGCAATGATTGATATGAAAAATCTTAGCATCCCGTTAATAACGATGAGTTGGTTTACTATCTTTCTAGGTGTGGTGTTCGACATCGATGCCAGCAACACCTCGCAAAAGACACGATCATTGCCTTCCTCACTTCCACCTCAAGTGAGCTACACTATTAGAACGGATATTCTCCACAGTATGCCGACTGATGTACTGCAAAATCCCAAGTGGAAATCTCAGCCCCACAGTTTGCCGATGAGCAGTTTCCACTACAATCGTATCTTTGTTCCATTGCAAGATATGATTGACCGAGCGATCATTGAATTACAAACTGGTCAAGACGTCCCCAACCCTGCAGTACAGGTGCAAGCCATGCCATATCCCTGCCACATCAATGATCAGTAAGTCAGTTGGACATAGTCCTAATACCTAGGTTTTGTTACTGGATGCCATAAACAAGGGTGCTGCCTGACTGATTAAATAATTCAAAACTTATCCGTTGGAAAACCATTAGTGTGAGAACTCTTATACTGTATAATTAATGTCTTTCTGGCACAATGAAAATATTGTGGTATATTTTTTAACGTGGAAAAAGAAAAGATTTAAAACACACTGAGGAAATATTAAGAGAAACAAGAAGAGAAAGGAGTAATTGGTGCTTAGGAGCATGTAAAAAATTATTTTAATAATTAAAAAAGGTACATTTTTAACATGTAGAAAAGAAAATACATTGAGGAAAGATTGCAAAAATCAAGAAAAAAAAGTATTAGCTCAGGAGCCTGAGAGGGATTAATCTACAGGAATCAAAGATTGGGGCAAAACTGTAGTGGAACAATGGGCTGCCTTTAAAGAGGAAATAATTTGGGTACAGTCGAGGTACGTTCCCACGAGGGGGAAAGGCAGGGCAACTAAAGTCAGAGCTCCCCGAATGACAAAGCAGATAGAGAATATGATGAAGCAGAAAAAGAGCACGTATGACAGATGTCAGGTTGTAAATACATCTGAGAATCAGGCTAAATATAGAAAGATCAGATCAGAAGTGAAAAGAAAAAATAGAGGGGCAAAGAGAGGGTATGGAAACAGAATGGCAGCCAACATAAAAGGAAATCCAAAAGTCTTCGATAGGCATATAAATAATAAATGGGTAGTAAGAGGAGGGGTGGGGCTGATTAGGGACCAAAAAGGAGACCTACGCATGGAGGCAGAGGGTATGGCTGAGGTACTAAATGAGTACTTTGCATCTGTCTTCACCAAGGAAGAAGATGCTGCCATAGGCATAGTGAAGGAAGAGTTAGTAGAGACACTAAAGGATAAAAATTGATAAAGAAGAGGTATTAAAAAGGCTGGCTGTACTTAAAGTAGATAAATCACCAGGAGCGGATGGGCTGCATCCTAGGATGCTGAGGAAATTGAGGGCGGGTATCGCGGAAGTGCTGGCCATAATATTCCAATCCTTCATAGATACGGGGGCGGTGCCAGAACTGGAGAATTGGAAATGTTACACCATTGTTCAAAAAAGGGTGTATAGATAAACCCAGCAACTACAGCCCAGTCAGTTTAACCTCTGTAGGGGGGAAGCTTTTAAAAACAGTAATCAGGGACAAAATTAACAGTCACTTGGACAAGTGTGGATTTATTAAGGAAAGTCAGCACAGATTTGTTAAAGGCAAGTCGTATTTAACCAACTTGATCGAGGTTTTTGATGAGGTAACCGAGAGGGTACATGGATTTCCAAAAGGTGTTCGACAAAGTGCCACATAATGGGCTTGCCAACAAAATTGAAGCCCATGGACAGTGGCAGCCTGGATACAGAATGGGCTAAGTGACAGGAAACAGAGAGTAGTGGTTGAATGGTTATTTTTCAGACTGAAGGAAGGTTTACACTGGTGTTCCCCAGGGGTCGGTACTAAGACCACTGCTTTTCTTGGTATATATTAATGACTTGGACATGGGTGTACAACGCACAATTTCAAAATTTGCAGATGACACAAAAACTTGGAAGTATAGTGAACAGTGTGAACAGGAAGCATGATAGACTTCAGTAAGACATAGCCAGGCTGGTGAAATGGGCAGAGACGTGGCAGATGAAATTTGACGTAGAAAAGTGTGAATTGATGCATTTTGGTAGAAAGAATGAGGAGAGGACATGTAAACTAAATGGTACAATCCTAAAGGGGGTGCACGAACAGAGAACCTGGGCTATGTTGCAAAAATCATTGAAGGTGGCAAGGCAGGTTGAGAAAGCAGTTAAAAAGGCTTACCTAAATAAAGGTATAGAGTACAAAAGTATGGAAATTATAATGAACCTGTATAAAACACTGATTGGGCCCCAACTGGAGTACTGTGTCCAATTCTGGGCACCACACTTTAGGAAGGAAGTGAAGGCCTTAGAGAAGGTACAGAAAAAATTTCCGAGAATGATTCCATGGATAGACTGGAGAAGCCGTGGTTGTTCGCCTTGGAGCAGTGGACATTGAGAGGAGATTTGATAGAGGTGTTCAAAATCATATGGGGTCTGGACAGAGGGAATAGAGATAAACTGTTCCCATTGGCAGAAGGGTCGAGAGCCAGAGGACACAGATTTAAAGTGATTGGCAGAAGAACCAAAGGCAACATGAGAAAAAACTTTTTTTATGCAGCGAGTGGTTAGGACCGGTAATGCACTGCCTGAAAAGGTGGTAGAGGCAGATTCAATTTTAACTTTCAAAAGGGAGTTGAATAGGTATCGGAAGGAAAAAAATTACAGGGCTACGGGGAAAGGGCAGGGGAGTGGGACTAGCACGGGCTTGACATGCTCCAGCCACCTTTAGTAACATGTATTTGGTGGGGCTGATATTATGAAGGTGGACTGCCATTGAGAGAATCTCACCCCAGGTGCTCATGTCAGGAACTACAGGCATGCTCTCTACAGTTGAAAATCATGGGAAGCATGTCTGAGTTTTTCTGATATGTGCCTTGGTGGTTATGGATCGCCACTGAGAATGCAATTTCATAAAATCAACCCTTGTATATTCTTTCAAAAAGGTGGAAGTTTCTTTTAGAGTCTAGAACCTGATTTGAACTGTGACTGTTTGTGTAACACAGTGAACTCACTGAGCTCTCAAATCCAGCCCAGACTTATGTGATGAAGGGTATGATTTGGTGGCCATTACAGAAACGTGGTTGCAAGGGGGCCAAGACTGGGAATTAAACATACAGGGGTATCTGACAATTCGGAAAGATAGACAAGAAGGGAAAGGAGGTGGGGTAGCTTTGTTAATAAAAGATGATATCAGGGCATTTGTGAGAGACGATATTGGCTCTAATGAACAAAATGTTGAATCATTGTGGGTGGAGATTAGAGATAGTAAGGGGAAAAAGTCACTGGTAATTTATAGGCCCCAAAATAATAACTTCACAGTGGGGCGGGCAATAATCAAGAGAATAATGGAGGCATGTGAAAAAGGAACGGCAGTAATCATGGAGGATTTTAACCTACATATCGATTGGTCAAATCAAATCGCACGGGGTAGCATGGAGGAGGAATTCATAGAATGCATATGAGATTGTTTCTTAGAACAGTATGTTACAGAATCTACAAGGGAGCAAGCTATCTTAAATCTGGTCCTGTGTAATGAGACAGGAATAATAAACGATCTCCTAGTAAAAGATCCTCTCGGAATGATTGATCACAGTATGGTTGAATTTGTAACACAGATTGAGGGTGAGGAAGTAGTGTCTCAAACGAGCGTACTATGCTTAAACAAAGGGGACTACAGTGGGATGAGGGCAGAGTTGCCGAAAGTAGACTGGAAACACAGACTAAATGGTGGCACAGTTGAGGAACAGTGGAGGACTTTTAAGGAGCTCTTTCATGGTGCTCAACAAAAATATATTCCAGTGAAAAAGAAGGGTGGTAAGAGAAGGGATAACCAGCCGTGGATAACCAAGGAAATAAAGGAGAGTATCAAGTTAAAAACCAATGCTTTTAAGGTGGCCAAGGTTAGTGGGAAACTAGAAGATTGGTAAAATTTTAAATGACAGCAAAGAATGACTAAGAAAGCAATAAAGAAAGGAAAGATAGATTACGAAAGTAAACTTGCGCAAAACATAAAAACAGATAGCAAAAGCTTTTACGATATATAAAACGGAAAAGAGTGACAAAAGTAAATGTTGGTCCCTTAGAAGATGAAAAGAGGAATTTAATAATGGGAAATGTGGAAATGGCTGAGACCTTAAACAATTATTTTGCTTCGGTCTTCACAGTGGAAGACACAAAAACCATGCCAAAAATTGCTGGTCACGGGAATGTGGGAAGGGAGGACCTTGAGATAATCACTATCACTAAGGGGGTAGTGCTGGACAGGCTAATGGGACTCAAGGTAGACAAGTCCCCTGGTCCTGATGAAATGCATCCCAGGGTATTAAAAAAGATGGCGGAAGTTATATCAGATACATTCGTTATAATCTACCAAAATTCTCTGGACTCTGGGGAGGTACCAGCGGATTGGAAAGCAGTTAATGTAATACCTCTGTTTAAAAAAGGGGGCAGACAAAAGGCAGGTAACTATAGGCCGGTTAGTTTAGCATCTGTAGTGGGGAAAAGGCTTGACGCTATCATTAAGGAAGAAATAGCGGGACATCTAGATAGGAATAGTGCAATCAAGCAGACGCAACATGGATTCATGAAGGGGAAATCATGTTTAACTAATTTACTGGAATTCTTTGAGGATATAACGAGCATGGTGGATAGAAATGTACCTATGGATGTGGTGTATTTAGATTTCCAAAAGGCATTCGATAAGGTGCCACACAAAAGGTTACTGCAGAAGATAAAGGTACGCGGAGTCAGAGGAAATGTATTAGCATGGATAGAGAATTAGCTGGCTAACAGAAAGCAGAGAGTCAGGATAAATGGGTCCTTTTCGGGTTGGAAATCGATGGTGAGTGGTGTGCCACAGGGATCGGTGCTGGGACCACAACTGTTTACAATATACATAGATGACCTGGAAGAGGGGACGGAGTGTAGTGTAACAAAATTTGCAGATGACACAAAGATTAGTGGGAAAGCGGTTTGTGTAGAGGACACAGAGAGGCTGCAAAGAGATTTAGATAGGTTAAGCGAATGGGCTAAGGTTTGGCAGATGGAATACAATGTCGGAAAATGTGAGGTCATCCACCTTGGGAAAAAAACACAGTAAAAGGGAATATTATTTGAATTGGGAGAAATTCCAACATCCTGCGGTGCAGAGGGACCTGGGGGTCCTTGTGCATGAGTCCCAAAACGTTAGTTTGCAGGTGCAGCAGGTAATCAGGAAGGCAAATGGAATGTTGGCCTTCATTGCGAGAGGGATGGAGTACAAAAGCAGGGAGGTCCTGCTGCAACTGTATAAGGTATTGGTGAGGCCGCACCTGGAGTACTGCGTGCAGTTTTGGTCACCTTACTTAAGGAAGGATATACTGGCTTTGGAGGGGGTACAGAGACGATTCACTAGGCTGATTCCGGAGATGAGAGGGTTACCTTATGATGATAGATTGAGTAGATTGGGTCTTTATTCGTTGGAGTTCAGAAGGATGAGGGGTGATCTTATAGAAACATTTAAAATAATGAAAGGGATAGACAAGATAGAGGCAGACAAGTTGTTTCCACAGGTCGGGGAGACTAGAACTAGGGGCACAGCCTCAAAATACGGGGGAGCCAATTTAAAACAGAGTTGAGAAGGAATTTTTCTTCCAGAGGGTTGTGAATCTGTGGAATTCTCTGCCCAAGGAAGCAGTTGAGGCTAGCTCATTGAATGTATTCAAATCACGGATAGATAGATTTTTCACCGAAAAGGGAATTAAGGGTTACGGGGAGCGGGCGGGTAAGTGGAGCTGAGTCCACGGCCAGATCAGCCATGATCTTGTTGAATGGCGGAGCAGGCTCGAGGGACCTACTCCTGTTCCTAATTCTTATGTTCTTATGTTCGTATGACTCCTCTGTCTGCTGGGTGTAAGGATTCAATATAAAATTAATTGGGGCAGTTTCAACCCAATCCCTCGTGGGCATAGAGTTAGCAACTGAATTGAGATTGCCCAACAGACTGACAGTCAGAGAGACCACAGAATAACTAGTTTCAAAATGGAAAATATTGGGCTGCAAGCGGTGTTTCTCTCAGTTTGGGTTGGAGCAGTGTAGAAGAAACTTCACTTTGCATCTAAATGAACTGTAACTCATTTGGGAGCGCTTCATTCTCACACTGGCTACATGAAATGGGGAAGTTTCAGACTTCCTTACCTTAATGATCACAAAGTTCACAGACAAAAAAAAATAATAGTTTCAATTTTTAAGCAATCAAAATACTCCAATTTATTTGTCTGTAGTAGAGGGAGTTTTACCCTGCAATTAGTTGTGATACATATGACCAGGAGTGTTTGATGCTTCTATCTTAAGGCTGAAGTGTTGTACTTACACCACGAGTATCCATCACTTTGATGAGCACAAAATTCACAAAAATCAAAAGTAACCACAGTTTACTATGAGGTTCAAATTTGTAAGTCTGTTGATTTGTTTGTAACTTGTTAGTTGCTGTGTACATGTGAAACATCTCAGAATAGTATGTTTCAGATTTATAGAAATAGAAGTGCTCCTTGATTATTTTTATTCAAGCAATGGAATGTAAAATTTGAAATGTTTCCACGGAGTTCATATCGGGACTAATCATGGCATTCTTGTATAACTCATTGAATAATTTAATTCTACTAACAAAACCCCTTCCTGACAGGTTTCTCAACAACATTGGCTTCTTTTTTCCATTGTTAATGATGCTGGCGTGGTTGATTTCCGTGGCCTCCATGGTGCGCAATCTTGTATTTGAAAAAGAACTTCGACTGGAAGAGGTAATTAAAGTCACGAGAAGCTCCTGATTCTAGTTTTTGTCTACAATACAATGAGCTCACCTGAGGTTTCAGTGCAACGTGCATAAGTCAATGTGCTGATATGATTAAAGAGAACCTAGAACACGAATGGAGATAATTTGAGGGAAATCTTGGGGAGTAGGTGGAAAATGGTTACTCTTGCACCTGTTTTTATGGGCACGAAATGCCCTTATAGACAGATTAACCAAGGGTGACCCATAGCCACCTCCAGTTCGGAGCTGGTTGATGCCCCATCCTGACCTCGATATAAATCTTTAGCGCCTGGTATATGGGAACATTGACCTAGAAATTCGATTAAGCCTGAAAACAGGTGGCGCCCCCATGGGCTAAGGTTAGCTGCCGCCCACAAAAAGACCACAGGCAGCACTGGTATTTTAATGCCATCTGCTGATTTAAATGAGCGCAGTGCAGAAGCTCTTGTGCAATGCGCTCTTTCCGGCAACTGAAATCAGTTATTTGGGTGTAACTTATTTAAAAGTAGCACAGTAAATTGAAATAAACATTTTTTTAAGCAAAACGTGAACCTCTTGGTCACTGGTGTAAATCGTGTAGAAGAGAGTTCAATTAAATTATTAACAACAACAGACTTTTGAAGAACTCTTGGTAAAAATATAATTTTAACTTTTCCTTAATTTTTGGCCTTTTAAAAACAGACTTCTAAACTTTGTATATTATTTTGTCAGTTCCTAAACTAGAAAACCTAATTTATAAAATTTAAGGAAATGTAGTTTTGATTTTTTTCCTGAGATTCTTACAACTGTTTTTAAAGTATTTACCACCTGTAATGTTTGACTGACTGGGGGGAGATTTGATGCACCATATTGGAAGCCAGTTTTCACTCCAATTACATAGTCTGACCTCTCCATACTTACCCAGTTATCTCAGCACCATAGGGTTTATAGCTCACCGTCGCTTTCTCCCGGATCTACGTGCTTTGGAGAGGGTGGTGAGAGGAGCAGCGGCATCCAAAATCGCTGAGAGTGCGTCAATTCAGCTGCATGCTGATTGACGTCATGCTCCTGGTAATTAAAATACTTGCGGCGAGCGCAGGCAATGGCAGTTCTGCCGACCTGCCCAATATAGCAGCTGCCATGTTCCATGCTGGAAGTGGGTGGAAGCGAGGCGGCTGCCATTATTTCTGCAAAACCGGCCTAAACGGCCGGCGCTAAAGGTTTGAAATTATAGGTCTTTGTCTCCTAGAAAGATGATGTGATGGTTTTTCACGAGTCTCGCTTCAGTTGTTCCATTTAGAAATAACTTAGCATTGTTGTTTGGAGGTCTCTAATAGTGCATTTTCTATTCTACAGTACACGAAGATGCTGGGAGTGAAACCAATCGTTCATTTTCTGGTCTGGTTTCTGGACACCTTCATGGTCCTGATTCTAAGCAGTGCTTTCATCACCATTATTTTTAAAGCCAGCCAGATTCTTCCCAACAGTAATGGATTCATTGTTTTTCTCTATCTTTTGGATTTTGGAGTATCTGTTATTGCGATGAGCTACCTGATTGCTACCTTTTTCAGCCATGCTAATACAGCAGCTCTCAGTGCCTGCCTGATCTACATCATTACCTTCTTTCCCTATATGGTACTTGTGGTCGTACAGAACCAGCTCAGCTTCTCCAGCCAGATTCTAATTGTAAGTAGCACGAGCCAATTCTACAATCTTAGTTTCTTTGGTACATCTATCGCTCATGTGATTGAAATAAAATTAATATCCTGAGGGAAAATATTTCTGTGTGCTATGTCTAATACGAAGAAAAACTTGAAAAAGTGGGGCTTTTTCCATTAGAACAAGTGGGGCTTTTTCCATTAGAACAACGCAGATCATGGGGCGTTGTGATAGAAGTTGTCAAAGGGTGGGACAGGATAGATAGAAATAATCCATTTCCAGTAGTTGAGTCTAGAATGAAGGGCAATATCATAGATTTAAGAGCAAAAGTGTTTTTTTTTTGCATTGTCTTGCTGATGGGCAGGAGGGAGCTCAGAGCAGCAGCAGTACTCCTGCCCCTCCTGACCCCGGAAAGATGTGTTTAAAATATACTGTGGTGGGGCACCACCTTGTCAGGTCGCACTGAGTGGGCTGGCCTCGGCAGACGCCCCACTCAGATGACATCTAAAATGTCATTGGGGTCCTAATGATATTACAGGACCCCACTGTACATGTATTAATGAGGCTCGCGATTAAGTCATATGGGCACCTCAGCCTCCTAAATAAAAAAGGGCTTAATTAAGGCAGTGATGGATAGGAATGGAGTAGGAAATGGGACGGTCAGTTTTTGGAGGCAGGGTAGGGAGCAGGCAAAATATTTTTGCACAGGGTTTTGAGGCTGTGGACTGTAGTACCAGAGTTGGTGATTGAATAGGAAACAATGTCTACATTTAGAATAGGTTGGATAGATTGTTGATGGAATAGGGAATGAAGGGATGTGGAAACAGAGCAGATACATGGGACAAGAGTAAACACCAACATCGACTGGTTAGGCCAAATGGCATGTTTCCATGTTGTCATTTCTATATAATTCTACGTAAGTAATCTGCCTACATCTACATTATCCATTCAACATGTTGGCAACCTGGGTTATGTTATCTTTAGTAACGCAAGGTTATTCGGTCTCTAATGTTTAAGTGAGTTTTATTATTTTAACTCTCTAAACTCTTACTAATAGTTTAAAAAATTTAAATTCTATCTAGTGTCTCCTCTGTCCGACTGCATTCAGCCAGGGAGCATATATTATCACTCTTTTTGAGGGGGAAGGAACAGGTAAGAAACTCTTAAAACGTGGAATCAACTTATTTGAAATTCTGCCGATAAAAATGATGTAGAGAATATAGAATAATACACTGAGTTTTACAGTGATTGTGATATTGTCATTTGAAAATGGCTGATGCTGAACTGAATGCCCTGCTAAATATTTAATGCAAATGAAGACCTTCTTAAAGACTAATGTTTATTAGCCAAATCAATTTGAAGAAATCTAACTTTCCAGGAGCATAAATCTTTAAACCTGGCTAGTCACTTGGCATCACCAAACAACAACATTTTCCCCATTTTCCCGACTGATATTCATTGTCACTAGATTGCAACTCTTCCTCCATTCCTTCCACTCCACTATCAGAAGGCGATCTATTAGGCACTATTCCCATGCCTTCTGCAATTCTCTCTCCAAACAATTATGCCTTGTTACCTCTCTCCCTGCCTTGAAAAGCTTGCAAAAAAACCTTCCCTTTGAATGTGGCTTCAATCGTTCCCTAAACTTTCCTCTGTTCGCAGCTCTGTGTTCACTAGATTAAACAGATATTTTCTTCTGCATGGGGAGTTCTACATGAATGCAAATAGTTGCTAATAAAGGCAAAAGAAGTTTTGAATGATCAGCATAAATTTATTAAAGCAGGAGGAGGAGATGGACTGCTTGCTAACACTTTGACATACACTTCATTATACTTTGAGATGTTTAGCATCGGTATTCTGAATATTAAAGGGATATTAAGGTAAATGTTACAAGCCTGTGCTCCCAGAGCACAGCTCCTCACAACAAAAGTGCATGTCAGCAATTCCAGCCAATTTCAACTCATAGTTTTCAATCTATAATGAATGGAAAAATTCCACGCCTTTGTGAATTGGGCATGCTGATTCAATTTTTTTTCAACAAGTTTCAATAGATTTCAGTATTACAGTAATAAACAAAATTGTGCGGTAAACTTGCATATCTAAGAATTAATTGAGAAAAATAACATTTTATACATGTTTCAAAACATGTGAACTGAAGAAAAAAGTTGAAATATCCTGAAATATATTTTTTTCAATTTGATGTGTATTTATTTTATATAAATAACATGATAGAAACCAACAGTGGTGGTTTATCAATTATAATCAACACTACTAATAAATTTGTTTTTAGCACTAACTGTTGTGAGTAGTTGTTAGTAGCAGTGTAAATCAGTCAATTAAGCACTGTCAAACGATATACTAATTTTCAGCTCGCGCTCAGCTTTCCTCCGATGTCTGCAACGTGGACTGAAAATGTAAAAAAAAATGTTGATACAAAGCTATGTTAATCATCTGAGGCCTTGTTAAGGTTCAATTAATCCAGCACACACTGATTTCCTCTGTGAATGAAGCAATAGCAGTGGAAGTTATGCACCAGCTGGTATCTGTTGCTTCTGTTAACATTTAAGGATGAATGTTAGTTGTTTTAGCAGTGCAGTGTCACTAATATATATAGGAATAGTCAATGGCCTTTGGATAACCCCCTAAACTTATTAAGGATACGTGATGACAGTCGGAGGAACAAGCCTCAGCAATCCTCTTTCATTCACCAATGAAAAGATCAGATTTACAGAGGTGCAGCCAGTTCCATATCTTCCACTTCACACATGTAAAGTAGAAAAAAGTCAAGACTATTGCGCATTGTGAATGTGCTGGTTATAAATGGAATTACATTATTGGGAGACCTATTATAGCAAGGTTCCACTCTAATAATAATTAGAAACATTCCACAATTCTTGCACTATTTATTACTGTATGTCTGAGGGAAAATGTTGTTAGCTCTTTTGGCCAGCAAATTTTCCTTGATATTTAAACCATAAATGACGATACTAACAATTGAAAATAAACAAAACAATTTAACTTGTAAAACTAGTAATGTTGCATCCAGTTACTTGGTTGTTAGAAGAAATATATGAATTGTGTTGTGCAAAATATCTTGAATTTCTTTTTTGATTATGATTTTTCTCAATACCATGCAAAAATAGCAAGGCTCTTAAAGAGTCAGATTAATGAGCATGAGAGTGCAAATGTGGGTCAGTAAAAGAGATTTGAAAGAAATGAATCTGATTTACACTGACTAGTTTAAGAACATAAGAACATAAGAAATAGGAACTCGAGCCTGCTCCGCCATTCAATAAGATCATGGCTGATCTGATCATGGACTCAGCTCCACTTCCCCACCCGCTCCCCATAACCCCTTATCCCCTTATCATTTAAGAAACTGTCTAATTCTGTCTTAAATCTATTCAATGTCCCAGCTTCCACAGCTCTCTGAGGCAGCGAATTCCACAGATCTACAACCCTCTGAGAGAAGAAATTTCTCCTCGTCTCAGTTTTAAATGGGCGGCCCCTTATTCGAATATCATGCCCTCTAGTTCTAGTCTCCCCCATCATTGGGGGAGACTAGAACGAGAGGAAACATCCTCTCTGCATCCACCTTGTCAAGCCCCCTCATAATCTTATATGCTTCAATAAGGTCACCTCTCATTCTTCTGAATTCCAATGAGTAGAGGCCCAACCTACTCAACCTTTCCTCATAAGTCAACCCCCTTATCCCCGGAATCAACCAAATGAACTTTCTCTGAACTGCCTCAAAAGCAAGAATATCCTTTCATAAATATGGAAGCCAAAACTGCATGCAGTATTCCAGGTGTGACCTCATCAATACCTTGTATAGCTGTAGCAAGACTTCCCTGCTTTTATACTCCATCCCCTTTGCAATAAAGTACCTGCATACTATCCTTTTGTGTTTCATGCACAAGTACCCCCAGGTCCTGCTGTGCTGCAGCACTTTGCAATCTTTCCCCATTTAAATAATAACTTGCTCTTTGATTTTTTCTGCCCAAGTGCATGACCTCACACTTTCCAACATTATACTCCATCTGCCAAATTTTTGCCCACTCACTTAGCCTGTCTATGTCCTTTTGCAGATTTTTTGTGTCCTCCTCACACATTGCTTTTCCTCCCATCTTTGTATCATCAGCAAACTTGGCTACGTTAAACTCAGTCCCTTCTTCCAAGGTGTTAATGTTGATTGTAAATAGTTGGAGTCCCAGCACTGATCCCTGCGGCACCCCACTAGTTACTGGTTGCCAGCCAGAGAATGAACCATTTATCCCGATTCTCTGTTTTCTGTTAGTTAGCCAATCCTCTCTCCATGCTAATATACTACACCAACCCCCTGAACTTTTATCTTGTGCAGTAACCTTTTATGTGGCACCTTGTCAAATGCCTTCTGGAAGTCTAAATACACCACATCCACTGGTTCCCCTTTATCCACCCTGTTTGTTACATCCTCAAAGAACTCCAGCAAATTTTTTAAACATGATTTCCCCTCATAAATCTATGCTGACTCTGCCTGACCGAATTTTGGTTTTCCAAATGTCCTGCTGCTGCTTCTTTAAATAATGGACTCCAACATTTTCCCAACCACAGATGTTAGGCTAACTAGTCTACAGTTTGCTGCTTTTTGTCTGCCTCCTTTTTTAAATAGGGGCGTTACATTTGCAGTTTTCCAATTTGCTGGGAAATCCCCAGAATCCAGGGACTTTTGGTAAATTACCACCAATGCATCCACAATCCCTGCTGCTACTTCTCTTAAGCCCCTAGGATGCAAGCCATCAGGTCCATGGGATTTATCTGCCTTTAGTCCCATTATCTTACTGAGTACCACCTCCTTAGTGATTGTGATTGTGTTAAGTTCCTCCTCCCCTATAACCCCTTGACTATCCACTGTTGGAATATTGTTAGTGTCCTCTAATGTAAAGACTGATTTGCAGGATCTTGCGGAGACATCTTGCGTTGGTGATATATATCCAGCAACCTGAGGTGTCTTCTGTGTTGTGTATGGAGAAAGAGTCAGACTGAACAATGTGAGCTCAAAGTGAAGTGTGACCTTAGTCTTTTATTGCAGGTCTCCAGAGTGCCTCTCCAACCTGTGAAGCCTTCTTAAATACCTGTGCTCCCAAGGGATTATGGGATCCCTTGGGATTCCAGGGAATTAGCCCTCTGGTGGCTGTACAGTGTAAATACAAGTCCACATATATAACAACATTCCCCCGCAAAGTCAATAATGTAACTATTTACAATGTGAGTCGATCTGGGGCCCTTCTTGTCTTGGTTGATCGTCTCAGTGTGAAAGCTGGTGTTGTTGAATCATTTATTGGGCCCGCGCTGGGCTGCTGTGCAGCTGGCCTTGCTGGGCTGCCTGATGTGTTGGGCCCTGCAGAGCTGCTGTGGATGATGGGTTTTGCTTCGTGGTCAACCGTGGTGCCGATTGTTACTGGTGTGTATGTTGGGGGATCAAAAAAGATAGGGTCCAAGGTGGGTTGCTCAGTGAATCCATGAATCTGAGTTTGATTTGGTCCAAGTGTTTCCGGTGAATGAATCCATTTCAAAGTTTGACCCGAAACACCCTGCTCCCTCTTTGGCCATGACAGTGCCAGGAAGCCACTTGGGACCTTGTCCATAATTTAATACAAATACAGGATCATTGACTTCAATCTCGCGTGATACATTTGCGCTATCATGGTATGCACTTTGCTGAAGCCGCCTGCTCTCTATCGGTTCATGTAGATCAGGGTGAACTAATGAGAGCCTTGTCTTAAGTGCTCTTTTCATGAGCAGTTCAGCAGGTGGGATCCCAGTGAGTGAGTGCGGTCTCGGGCAGTAGCTAAGCAGGACTCGGGATAGGCGAGTCTGCAGCGAGCCTTCAGTTACCCTCTTCAAGCCTTGCTTGATGGTTTGCACTGCTCTCTCTGCCTGACCATTGGATGCTGATTTCAACGGGGCAGATGTGACATGTTTGATCCCATTACGGGTCATGAATTCTTTGAACTCAGCACTGGTAAAACATGGCCTGTTGTTGCTCACCAGGACATCGGGTAGGCCGTGTGTGGCAAACATGGCCCGCAGGCTTTCAGTAGTGGCAGCGGACGTGCTAGCCGACATTATCTCACATTCAATCCACTTGGAGTACGCGTCTACAACCACAAGGAACATTTTACCCAGGAACTGGCCTGCATAGTCGACGTGTACCCTAGACCACGGTTTGGAGGGCCAAGACTATAAACTGAGCGGTGCCTCCCTGGGTACATTGCTTAACTGCGAGCATGTATTACATCTGTGAATGCAGGACTCTAAGTCTGCATCGATACCGGGCCACCACACGTGGGATCTGGCTATCGCTTTCATCATTATGATGCCTGGATGGGTACTGTGGAGGTCATTGATGAAGGTGTCTCTGCCCTACTTGGGGACCTCTACTCGATTGCCCCACAGAAGGCAGTCTGCCTGTATAAACATTTCACCTTTGTGCTGCTGGAATGGCTTTATCTCTTCCTGCATTTCCACTGGGACACGGGACCAGCTCCCGTGAAGTACACAGCTTTTGACTAGAGATAATAAGGGGTTCTGGCTTGTCCAGGTTTTGATCTGCCGGGCAGTGACGGGTGATTGCTCACTCTCAAATGCTTCCATAACCATGGCTAGATCTGCGGGCTGCATCATTTCCAACCCCGTGGTGGACAATGGCAGCCTACTGAGAGCATCGGCGCAGTTTTCTATGCCTGGCCTGTGACGGATGGCATGGTTGTATGCGGACAACGTGAGCGCCCATCTCTGGATGCGGCTGATACATTGGTATTTATCCCTTTACTCTCGGAAAAAAGGGATATAAGTGGCTTATGGTCAGTTTCCAATTTGAATTTTTGCCCAAACAGAATGTATTTTCTTTACCCCATAGACACATGCTAACACTTCTTTTTCAATCATACTGTAGGCTCTCTCGGACTTAGACAGAATCGTGGATGCATAAGCAACCAGTTGCAGTTTTCCAAAATCATTAGCTTGTTGCAATACACACCCGACGCCATATGACGACGCATCACATGCTCGTACCAAACGCTTACATGGATCATAAAACACAAGCAATTTGTTTGAGCAGAACAATTTTCTCGCTTTTACAAAGGCATTTTCTTGGCTTTTGCCCCAAACCCAGTCACCCCCTTTTCGTGGTAAGACATGTGGTGGTTCTAGCAGGGTGCTGAGACCCAGTAAGAAGTTACCAAAGTAGTTCAAGAGTCCCAGAAACGACCGCAGCTCCGTCACGTTCTGTGACCTCGGTGCGTTCTCGATTGCCTCCGTCTTTGCGTTGGTGGGCCTAATGCCATCCGCCGCAATCCTCCTTCCCAGGGACTCCACTTCATACTGTTTTAACCTGAGCCCTACGCGGTTGAGTCGACTAAGAACCGCTTCCAGGTTCTGCAGATGCTCGACTGTGTTCCGACCTGTGACCAAGATGTCGTCCTGGAAGACCATGTTTCTCTGGAATATCGCCGCCCCTGATCGGATTCTAATCGGGCATCTGTTATAATCAAAAAGACCTTTGTGCATGTTGATGCTGGTGAGGGCCTTCGATGATTCCTCCAGTTCCTACATCATGTCGGCTGAAGTCAGATCCAGCTTCGTGAACGTCTTTCCTCCCGCCAGCGTTGCAATGAGGTCGTCCGCTTTTGGTAGAGGGTATTGGTCCTGCAGGGAGAAACGATTGATAGTTACTTTGTAATCGCCACAGATTCTGACAGTGCCGTCTCCCTTGACGGCTGAGACAATAGGACTGCCCCATTCTCTGAATTCGATCGGTGAAATGGTGTCCTCTCGTTGCAGCTGGTCTAGCTCGATCTTTACCCATATCATGTACGGTACTGCTCTCGCCTTGTGGTGGATGGGTCGCGCCCCCGGAATTCGGTGGATCTGCACTTTTGCTCCTTGGAATTTCCCGATGCCTGGTTCGAACAGCGAAGGAAATATGTTTACGACCTGGGCACATGAAGTGTCGTCAGCGGGCGATAGCGCTTGGACGCCGTCCCAGTTCCAGCGTATCTTTCCCAGCCAGCTCCTGCCGAGCAGCGTGGGACCATCGCCCGGTACCACCCAGAGTGGTAGCTTGTGCACTGTTCCATCGTAGGAGACCTTTACGGTAGCACTGCTGATTACAGGAATCAGTTCTTTAGTGTAAGTGCTTTGGGTCGTGCAAACTGGAGTTAAGACTGGCCTTGAGGCCTTGTTGCACCACAACCTTTCGAAAGTCTTTTTACCCATATGTGGACTGGCTCGCACATGTGTCCAGCTCCATTGACACCGAGAGTCCATTTAATTCAACATTCAGCATTATCGGGGGACAATTCGTGGTGAATGTGTGCACGCCATGTACCTCTGCCTCCTCTATCTGAAGCCCTGGTTCGTCGTGATCCTCCGTGGATCTGTCCTCCTCTGCAACGTGGTGGTTTGCAGGTTTAACGGGCTTAGCAGCTCGCCTGCACACTCGTTGGAGGTGTCCTATTGTTCCACAGCCCTTGCAAACGTACTCGTTGAATCAGCATGAATGGAAACGGTGATCACCCTCGCAGCGCCAACAAGGTGTTAATGGTCTTGCATTCATCACCCTTGATGGTGGACTCTGAGACATCTGCGGACGTGTAGCTGCAGGTATGTGTGACCTGCCCTGTACGTTATGATTCGAAAACAACATCACTTTGTTCACAATGCATGTAACAGCGCTTGTGTGCTGAGAGATTTGCTTAGTGTTGTCACTGGTGGCAATGAACGTCTGGGCTAACGCTATGGCCTTACTCAAGGTTGGGGTCTCTACAGTCAAAAGCTTATGAAATATGATTTTGTGGCCAATGCCAAGTACGAAAAAGTCTCTGAGCATGTGCTCCAAATGTCCTTCAAATTTGCAATGTCCTGCAAGGCGTCTCAGCTCGGCGACATAACTCGCCACTTCCTGGCCTTCAGACCTTTTTTAGGTGTAGAACCGGTAACTCGCCATCAGAATGCATTCCTCCGGGTTCAAATGCCCTCGGACCAGTGTGCACAAATCGTCGTACGATTTCTCTGTGGGTTTCGCTGGAGTGAGCAGATTCTTCATGAGGCCATATGTTGGTGCCCCACAGACAGTGAGGAGGATCGCTCTGCATTTGGTATCGCTCTCTTCCCCATCTAGCTCATTGGCCACGAAGTATTGGTCGAGTTGCTCCACAAAAGTTTCCCAATCATCTCTCTCCGAAAATTTCTCCAGGATGTCCATTGTTCTCTGCATCTTTGGGTTCGCTATCTGTATCTCATCGCCAGTTGTTATGTATGGAGAAAGAGTCAGACTGAACACTGTGAGCTCAAAGTGAAGTGTGACCTTAGTATTTTATTGCAGGTATCCAGAGTGCCTCTCCAACCTGTGAAGCCTTCTTAAATACCTGTGCTCCCAAGGGATTATGGGATCCCTTGGAACTCCGGGGAATGAGCCCTCTGGTGGCTGTACAGAGTAAATACAAGTCCACATATATAACATTCTGTACATTGTCCATGCTTCTGATCCATACAGGAGGGCGGGTATTACTAGAGCCCTATAGACCATGAGCTTGATGGTAGATTTGAGGGCCTGGTCTTCGAACACTCTTGTCCTCAGGCAGCCGAAGGCTGCACTGGCTCACTGGAGGCGGTGTTGAATCTCCACCTCAATGTCTGCTTTTGCTGACAAGAGGCTCCCAAGGTATGGAAAATTGTCCACGTTGTCGAGGGCCGTGCCGTGAATCTTGATGACTGGGAGGACAGGCGTACCTACATCAGTGTCCTCATCCAGGCTAACATCCCCAGCATTGAAGCACTGACCACACTCGATCAGCTTCGCTGGGCAGGCCACATAGTTTGCATGCCAGACAGAAGACTCCTCAAGCAAATGCTCTATGCGGTGCTCCTTCACGGTAAACGAGCCAAAGGTGGGCAGCGGAAATGTCACAAGGACACCGTTAAAACCTCCCTGGTAAAGTGCGACATCACCACTGACACCTGGGTGTGCTTGGCCGAAGACTGCCCTAGCTGGAGAAAGTGCATCCGGGAGGGCGTTGAGCTCTCCGAATCTCAACGGCGAGAGCTTGAAGAGGTCAAGCGCAGGCAGCGGAAAGAGCATGCGGCAAATCAGTCCCACCCACCTCTTCCCTCGGTGAATATCTGTCCCACCTGTGACAGAGTCTGTGGCTCTCGTATTGAACTGTTCAGCCACCAAAGAACTCACTTCAGGAGTAGAAGCAAGTCTTCCTTGATTCCGAGGGACTGCCTATGATGATGATGAAAGACTGATACAAAATATTTTTTCAGAGTTTCTGCCATCTCCATGTTCCCCATTACTAATTCCCATGTCTTGTCCTCTAAGGGACCAACATTTACTTTAGCCACTCTTTTCCTTTTTATATACCTATAGAAACTCTTGCTATCTGTTTTTATATTTTGTGCTAGTTTACTTTCATAGTCTATCTTCCCTTTCTTAATCATTTTTTTAGTCATTCTTTGCTGGATTTTAAAAGCTTCCCTGTCTTCTGTCCTCCCACTAGTTTTAGCCACTTTGTATGCCCTTGTTTTTAATTGGATACCGTCCTTTATTTCTTTAGTTAGCCACGGATGGCTATCTTTTCTCTTACACCCTTCCTCCTCACTGGAATATATTTTTCTTGAGAGTTGTGAAATATCTCCTTAAATATACACCACTGTTCATCAACTGTTCTACACTTTAATCTATTTTCCCAGTCCACTTTAGCCAACTCTGTCCTCATACCTTCATAGTCTCCTTTATTTAAGCTTAGAACGCTGGTTACAGATCCAACTTTCTCACCCTCCATCTGAATTTGAAATTCAATTATGCTATGGTCACTCATTCCAAGGGGATCCTTTATTAATCCTGTCTCATTACACATCCAAGATAGCCTGCCCCCTGGTTGGTTCCGTTACATATTGCTCAAGGCTCCCCTGACCAATTTGATTTGTCCAATCAATATGGAGGTTAAAATCACCCATGATTATTGCTGTTCGCTTTTTACAAGCCCCCACTATTTCCTGGTTTATGCTTCGACCAAAACTGTTTGGGGCCTATAGACTACGCCCACCAGTGACTTTTTCCCCTTATTGTTCCTTATCTCCACCCAAACTGTTTCAACATCATTATCATTTGAGCCAATATCGTTTCTTACTTTTGCACTGATTCCATCCTTTATCAATAGAGCTACTCCACCTCCTTTTCCTTTCTGTCTGTCCTTCCGGATTATCAAGTACCCCATAATATTTAATTCCCAGTCCTGTCATCTTGCAACCACGTCTCTGTAATGGCTATCAAATCATACCCATTTGTCTAAATTTGTGCCATCAACTCATCTATTTTGTTACAAATGCTACATGCATTTAGACAAAGTGCCTTTAAGTTTGTTTTTTTACCCTTTTTTCCTGCTTGTTTCCTCTCTCCTTCAAACTCACTTTCTTTATTTTTGCTTTCTAATTCCAGCTTTACTCCCTTCCCTACTGAATCTATTTCCAGGTTCCCATCCCCCTGCCAAGCTAGTTTAAATTCTCCCCAACACCCCCCCCCCCACCGTGAGGATACTGGTCCCGACTCTGTTGAGTTGCAACCCGTCTGGCTTGTACAGGTCCCATCTCCCCCAGAAGCGGTCCCAATGCCTCAGGAAACTAAAGCCCTCCTGCCTGCACCATCTCTCCAGCCACATATTCATCTGCTCTATCCACCTATTTCTGTACTCACTAGCTCGTGGCACTAGGAGTAATTCGGAGATTACTACCTTTGAGGTCCTGCTTTTTAATCTCTCTCCTAGCTCCCGAAACTCTGCCTGCAGGACCTCATCCTTCTTTCTACCTATGTCATTGGTACTGATGTGAACCATGACCTCTGGCTGTTCACCCTCTTCCCCCAGAATGCCCTGCAGCTGCTCAGTGACATCCTTGACCCTGGCACCAGGGAGGCAACATACCATCCTGGAGTCATGTCTGTGGTCGCAGAAACGTCTGTCTGATCCCCTAACTATTGAATCCCCCACCACTATTGCTCTTCCATTCTTTTTCCTCCCCCCCATGCAGCTGAGCCACCCGTGGTGCCATGAACTTAGTTCTGGCTGCACTCCCCAGAGTCACCATCGCCCTCACTGGTACTCTGAATAGTTTCAAATTTGATTTGAACTGATGTGTATTAATGAACACATTATGGGCTCAATTTTTCTCTTTGCCGATTTTTGGGGCCCAGGAGGATTAACATCCGTTTTTTTTTGTGCCGGATTGCGCTGGAAAAAAAGTTGGAACTTTCGCCAAAGTAAAATTTAATTTTGGCGCTGTGGTACCCGAAGTTAAATCTGGGGGTGGAGCTTCAAGTCTGTGCCAAAAGTTGAGGTTGCCAGGGTAACGAGAGACACACTGAGGGAGGTTGCCAGGGTAATGAGAGACACACTGAGGGGGGTTGCCAGGATAACGAGAGGCACATTGAGGGCTGAAGCTCCACCTACCTGCAAGTTGAAGTTCCACGGCCAGGGCTTGCAATAGCGGGGGAGGGGGGTTTGCCCAGATTTCAGCAGGGCCGGTGGGGGGGGGGGGAGGGGGTGCATTCGGCCCGGGATTGCAGCGGGGGGCCGGGAGCAGGGGCCATACACCAGAACAAGTAAGTAATCTTTAATGTAAAGAGATGCAAGGAACGTACTTTAATCATTTTAAACTATCTTTATGAACAAGACTAAACTGGAAAGAAACAGCTCTGATACAGACCTGAGCGCCAATTTCCTTAACTTAACGTAGGGTTTTTCTGATCGGTATTTAAGGCCACTCTGCACCATCCTTTAAAAAATTGGTGTTGGGGAAAATTGCTTAAACGGACGAAAAATGGCGCAGAAATCAGTTTTCACCCAGACCTGTGCCAAAAAGTCTGGCATACCAAAAATCCGGCGCTGACAGTTGCCGTCGGCGTACAAACTTTGAGAAAAGTTGCAAAATCAAGATTACCCCAAAAAGATCAGCGGACACAAAAAAAACGGTGCCCATTGGTGGTGAAAATTAAGCCCATAATATGAATGATTCTCATGTCTCTCTATGAGCCCAAGTTTCCACACGATAAAAAACGGGCGCCCCTCCGAGCTGGGCGCCCGTTTTTCACGCCACAAAGTGCGCCTAAAAAAACCCTCCATATTCTCCACCTCCCTGCAGGTCCTCTGGCCCTCGGCGCGGTGCAGCAGGAGCTGCAGGGGGCAGAGCTAGGGCCCTGCGCCGAAAACAGTGCCGGGAGCTCTGCACATGCGCGCTACAGTGGGCACGCAAGTGCAGTAGCTCCAGGCGCCCGAAACTGTGTGGGAGGGGCCCGAAGCACGCATCCCCTAGCCCTGGCCGAATGGCCTCACTGGGGCTGCGTGAATAAGGCTCCTCCCACGCCCAGCTCCTGCTTCCTGCCGACTCCCGCTCCTGCTTTCCCCGCCCCCCCCCCCCCCCCGACCGGACCGGACCGGACTCGACTCGACCCGCCTGTCGCTGCCGCTCCTGCTTCCGCCCCCCCCCACACCCCGGCCCCGACCGGACCCGACTCGACCCGCCTGTCGCTGCCGTTCCTGCTTCCGCCCCGCCCCCCCCCCACCCACCCCCGACCGGACCGGACCCGACTCGACCCGCCTGTCGCTGCCGTTCCTGCTTCCGCCCCCCCCCACACCCCGGCCCCGACCGGACCCGACTCGACCCGCCTGTCGCTGCCGTTCCTGCTTCCGCCCCCCCCCACACCCCGGCCCCGACCGGACCCGACTCGACCCGCCTGTCGCTGCCGCTCCTGCTTCCCCACCGCTCCTGCTTCCGCCCCGCCCCCCCCCCCACCCACCCACGACCGGACCGGACCCGACTCGACCCGCCTGTCGCTGCCGCTCCTGCTTCCCCGCCGCTCCTGCTTCCGCCCCCCACCCCCCGACCGGACCCGACTCGACCCGACTCTACTCTCGCCCCCGGACTGGATCTGCCCTGACCTCCCCCTCCCCGACCTGACCTCCCTCTCCCCGACCTGACCTCCCTCCCCAACCTGACCTCCCTCCCTCCCTCTCTCCCTCTCTCCCTCCCCCTCCCTCTCTCCCTCCCTCCCTCCCTCTCTCCCTCTCTCCCTCCCTCCCTCCCCCGCCGACCCGAACCGAACCTCTCTCCCCGGCCCGAACCAACGCCACCTACCTCTGGTGCTGGGGACGGGCCCTGCCCAAAATCTCGGGCCCGGCCCGTTAAGCCTTCGGTCCCGATGGCAAACCGCTCCCTAAAGGCCTGCCTGAAGAACTTTCACACAGGTAGGAACATGGTTTATTTAATCTTTTCTTTGCTTATAAATTTTTATTCAGGTTGGATTTATTTGTATAATATTTGTATAAGTATAACTAAGGATTTATTGTAGAATTTAATGACTTCCCTTCCCCCCCTCTCCCCCCCTCGTTCCCTACGCCTAATTTGTAACCTGCGCCTGATTTTTTAATGTGTAGAACAGGTTTTTTCAGTTCTGCAAAAATCTTCACTTGCTCCATTCTAAGTTAGTTTGGAGTACGTTTTCACTGTGGAAACTTTGAAATCAGGCGTCAGTGGCCGGACACGCCCCCTTTTGAAGAAAAAATTCTGTTCCAAAGTAGAACTGTTCTACCTGACTAGAACTGCAGAAAAAAAAATGTGGAGAATTGCGATTTCTAAGATAGTCCGTTCTCCACCAGTTGCTCCTAAAAATCAGGCGCAAATCATGTGGAAACTTGGGCCCTATAATTGGACATATCCAAGGAGCTGCTGTATTTGCATCTTGTTTTATTTCACATGGACTGTTTTTTTTTCAGGAATCCAGTGGAATAACATGTATGAAGCCCTTGGGGATGAGGACAATGTATCTTTTGCCTGGATTTGCTGGATGATGATCATTGATTCAGTGATATACCTCATGCTCGGCTGGTACCTACACACTGTCTTCCCTGGTATGAAAATCAATTCTTTTGTCCATAATAATTGTCCTTCACTGTAATTATCTATCATTTCAAATTTGTAATGATTTCTACTGTACAATTAGAGGAACAAATTTACAGAAGACGCCAATGGTTCCTGTGTTATCTATTAAAGTGATCTGGACTCTACTTACTGAATTTTATACCTGCAACTGCAGGTTGTTTTCTTTTAGTAAACTACCTGCAATACGGATTATCTGTAAAACTGTGTGAGAGACAGTTATTAAAGGATATTGCAGTGTGTACAATAAGTATTTGTCAAACCTTTTTTGAGTTACAAACAACATAAAGCAAAGTGCATTACAGAATCATAGAAATTATAGCACAGATGAAGGCTATGTATGTACCATTGTTAATTCTTCAACTGGAGCTGTCTATAGTAATCCCATTCCCTGTCTTTTTCCCATACACATTTATATTTGTTGTCAAATACTTATGCGGTTCCCTTTAAAATGGTTTTCTAAGGGTAAATGCTATGAATTCACACATCTGGCGTGGAGCGCATATGAAGAATTTGGATGTGGAGAACAGTGAACTCTGTTGAATTCTCTCTTCATTAAAATTGATGGATAGTAAATCCTGCAGGGCTCACTGACTTCCGTGCCCAAATTCTTGGTGTGTGCTCCCAATCAGTGACATTTCCAGTTCATAAAAACCACTCCCAGAGTCTCTGCCTCAATAGCCACTTGTAGTAAAGCATTCCGTAATCGAATAAAAATTCTTGTAACTTCCCCCATCATACTTCTAGAAATAATTCTGAATCTATGCTTCCTTGGTACAGATTTAACAACTAGTTACCCTCTCAAAATCTTTCATAATTCGCAATCCTCTATTAGATCCCCTCTATCCTTCTCTGTTCCAGTGAAAAAATGCTCTCATTTTCAAGCCTTTCTTCATAACTGTATATAGCCTCTGGATCTTCATAGCATTCTAATGAATCAGTTCTACCCTTTCCATGAGACTAATACCTTCCTATAATGCCATGCCCAGAACTGCATGCAGTACTCCAACTATGGCCTAACCAATGTCTCCTACAAATTTAACATCATTTCCTTATTATACTTAATTCCAATATATATATATATATGTAAAACTTAGAATCCATTTGCCTTCTTCATGGCCATGTATATTAGCAATTCTCACTTTTAAGCACCATTGGGCTAGAATTTCTTAACAACCCACCAGCGTCCGATTGCCGCCCAAAAGACTGCTGAGCTTCCGAAGAATATCGGCGGCGAAAACATCCCCAAAATAAAGAAAAAAATCCGGCCAGTGAAAAAAAATGGGCGTTGCACCCCAATTCTCGGTGAAAAAAATGGCACTTAGGGTCGCTTGGTGGGTTCTTAAAGAAAATGGGCGATAATTTAAAAATTCACTAAAAATTTAACCCAAGGCTACGGGTTGGACCGAGGAGGAGAAAAACACTACAAATATTTTTTTAAAAAACAGAACATAAAAAAATCATAAAAACAGTCTCAGGACCCTTTTAAATTAAATCACTACATCAGAATTTAAAAATAATGAGTAAAAAACCAATTACTTACCTTTTTCTTGCAGGGCTACCTACCTACCGCCCAGCTCCGCTGATTCTTGAGGGCGTTTATTTTTTATGCTTACCTACCGGGCACTGCTGAGCCAAATATCGCGCCATGGCAATCTATGGACGGTGCATGCCGGTGGTCCGCTCCCCAGCGGTACCTCAAAACCGCCGGCGTAACTTAGCTGGGCAATTTCTCACTGACCCGGTTATCGCCCAAAACGGCCAATACTGCCCAGAAGCCGGGCAGTGAGCCAATGCAATTTCTAGCCCTTTGTATCTACAATCTTAGATCACTCCACCCTGTTACGAATTAGAGTATTCACTATTTTCCCCAAAATGTACTGTTTCACCTTTCTCTGCATTGAACTGTATCTGCTACCTGTCTGCTAACTCTTGCATTCCTCCTCATAGTTGACATGACCTCAAATTTAATAAATGATTTCTATGGAAATGATTGAATGGAAAATAGAATAGATTCCAGCACATATCCCTGGGTAGACCACTATACACATCTCTATAATTTGAAAATAGTTTTTGCCTCGATTCTGTAGCTATCACTCGATCTATAATATCATGTGCCTCAATTTTTGTAACACGTTTCTGTGACGATGACTTTCTGACAATCCATTTATATGCTATGCACCCTTTATCCGTGCATTCTGTGATATTCTCATAAAATTCAATTCAGTTAGTTTTAATTCGGCATTAAAACAAATATTCACATCAGTCGTATATAATGAAAATAATGGTGACCCTCCCCAAGCTATAAAAGGTATGTCAAACACTTTTTTTATGAGTATGATGCCATTTAAAAGATTTTCTGTGAATGTATTTATGGATTTTTATCTGTGCACAAATGTGAACTATGAATTATTTGGGGCATGACTTTTAACTTTAACAATCATATTTTAGGTAAATATGGAACTCGCATGCCTTGGTATTTCCCATTTACAGGTCTGTATTGGCAAAATCTGTGTGATTGTGCCAAACAGCTTGACAGAAAGACAGGAGACAGCTACTGGGCCCAAAACCTGAACCACTACAACCAGCAAATGAATGTGAAAGGTAAGACTTAATGTTGTGAGTCCATTTAAAGGGCTGATTTTCCTCTACAACCTCCTCTAACTCTACAACCCTCTAAATCTGGCCTCTTGCACATCTCCCACTCCCTTTGCCCCATCATTGGCAGACATGCTTTCAGCCGTTTAGGCCCTATGCTCTGGGATTCCCTCTTTGATCTCTGCACCACTCTACCTCTCTCTCCTCCTTTAAGATCCTCTTTAAAATCTAAGTGTTTAACTAAACTTTTAGTCCCTGTCCTAATATCCTATTTGGCTCGGTATAAATTTTTGTCTGATTACGCTCCTTTGAAGTGTCTTTTTCCTACCTTAAAGGTGCTATATAAATGCAAGTTATTATTGTTGTTGCTCCACATGCTCCTACTCCTGGGAAAAAGTGCCGGATCCCCTTTGCAACTAGTCTCTGCCCCCAGTGAATTTGGTGCACATTCGTGGTTGTGGTTTGGGGTGGAGCAGAGTCATTGCTCTTAATACAGGTGCTTAGATGCAAATGAAATGTTAAAGACTTGGAAGTAATGTCATTCTCGCCTCAACATCCATTTCCATCCCTTATGCCGGTTGCAGATCAGGTACTAATAGAATCCACATAAACTGAGAATTCTCAGCTGCTATACAGCATCTGAAATGCTCAGCTACTTCAAGAGACAAACACCAACGCAGAAAGTGAGCGCCAATTGTTCTTTGGCAGTTATTTTGAAAGTTTGTTATTGCAGTATCTGTGTCCTGGAGCTTTCAAGGAAAGCTGTGAGTTACACATAAATTTTAACCTCCCACCATCTCCCTTAGCATTGTGGGTGTCCCATTTATAATCCCATTATACATGAGATTACTTGGAGGAAAAGGGAAAAAAAGAAAGACTTGCATTTATATAGTGCCTTTCAAAATGCTCAAAATCTCAAAATGCTTCCAGCCAATGAAGTACTTTTTGAAGTGTAGTCACTGTTGTAAAGTGGGAAACGCGGCAGCCAATTTGCGCACAGCAAGCTCCCACAAACAGTAATGTGATAATTACCAGATAAACTGTTTTTGTTGTGTTTATTGAGGGTTAAATATTGGCCAGGATACCAGGGATAACTCTCTTGCTCTTCTTCGAAATAGTGTCATGGGATCTTTTACGTCCACTTGAGAGACGGGGCCTCAGTTTAATGTCTCATCTGAAAGATGGCACTTTGAGTAGTGCAGCACTCCCTCAGCACTGCACTGGAGTGTCAGCCTAGATTTATGTGCTCAAGTCCCTGGAATGTGTCTTGAATCCACTCAGAGGCAACTGTGCTACTCACTGAGCCACAGCTGACACTTAGGAGTAGCAGAAGGAACTTTTAGATGCCATGTAGATACAGCATAATTGCAGGAGAGGGGCTCCTACTTGCTATTACCCTTCCAACCAAATATATTGTACACAAAGGCATTATCTCAACCTTACAATAGAGCAATGCTTTCAAAAGTTCTGATTAACCACGGAGATGTTGACAAAATTGGGCAAAATGCTGTCAGTAACTTTGAGGGAGACAGCTGCCTTTAGTTATTTTGCCTCCGGATCTTTCCAGTTTGTCAATGAAGACGTCAGAATCAGCAATCAGTCAGCAGTACAGGGTTGCATTATATGCAGGCACATCACTTTCCCATGGACAACAGGGTGGGCCTGAAGTTCAGGTCGGAGGCTTCCTGCGGACGAATGCCTCCGACCCGAGAATTTTTTACGAATTTACCTGGTGGTCCCAGAGGCGTCTGCAATTGCAGTGAGGAGGCCTTCTCTTCCTGATCTTCAGAGCGTACCAACGTCCTCGAGGTTCGGATGCAGAAGGTGCAGGCACGTGTGACTGCACAACCAATCAGGTAGAGTATTCTCATTAATAGCAATGAGAACTCCGTATAGAAATATAGAAAATAGGTGCAGGAGTAGGCCATTCAGCCCTTCAAGCCTGCACCGCCATTCAATAAGATCATGGCTGATCATTCCCTTAGTACCCCTTTCCTGCTTTCTCTCCATACCCCTTGATCCCTTTAGCCGTAAGGGCCATATCTAACTCACTCTTGAATATATCCAATGAACTGGCATCAACAACTCTCTGCGGTAGGGAATTCCACAGGTTAACAACTCTGAGTGAAGAAGTTTCTCCTCATAGAACATAAGAACATAAGAATTAGGAACAGGAGTAGGCCATCTATTCCCTCGAGCCTGCTCCACCATTCAACAAGATCATAGCTGATCTGGCCGTGGACTCAGCTCCACTTACTGGCCCGCTCCCCATAACCCTTAATTCCCTTATTGGTTAAAAATCTATCTATCTGTTATTTGAATACATTCAATGAGCTAGCCTCAACTGCTTCTTTGGGAAGGGAATTCCATAGATTCACAACCCTCTGGGAGAAGAAATTCCTTCTCAACTCGGTTTTAAATTGGCTCCCCCGTATTTTGAGGCTGTGCCCCCTAGTTCTAGTCTCCCCGGCCAGTGGAAACAATCTCTCTGCCTCTATCTCGTCTATCCCTTTCATTATTTTAAATGTTTCTATAAGATCACCCCTCATCCTTCTGAACTCCAACGAGTAAAGACCCAATCTACTCAATCTATCATCATAAGGTAACCCTCTCATCTCCGGAATCAGCCTAGTGAATTGTCTCTGTACCCCCTCCAAAGCTAGTATATCCTTCCTTAAGTAAGGTGACCAAAACTGCATGCAGTACTCCAGGTGCGGCCTCACCAATACCCTGTACAGTTGCAGCAGGACCTCCCTGCTTTTGTACTCCATTCCTCTCGCAATGAAGGCCAACATTCCATTTGCCTTCCTGATAACCTGCTGCACCTGTAAACTAACTTTTTGGGATTCATGCTCAAGGACCCCCAGGTCCCTCTGCACCGCAGCATGTTGTAATTTCTCCCCATTCAAATAATAATTCCTTTTACTTTTTTTTCCCAAGATGGATGACCTCACATTTTCCGACATTGTATTCCATCTGTCAAACCTTAGCCCATTCGCTTAACCTATCTAAATCTCTTTGCAGCCTCTCGGTGTCCTCCACACAACCCGCTTTCTCACTAATCTTTGTGTCATCTGCAAATTTTATTACACGACACTCTGTCCCCTCATCCAGGTCATCTATGTATATTGTAAACAGTTGTGGTCCCAGCACCGATCCCTGTGGCACACCACTAACCACCGATTTCCAACCCGAAAACGACCCATTTATCCCGACTCTCTGCTTTCTGTTAGCCAGCCAATTCTCTATCCATGCGAATACATTTCCTCTGACTCCGCATACCTTTATCTTCTGCAGTAACCTTCTGTGTGGCATCTTATCGAATGCCTTTTGGAAATCTAAATACACCACATCCATCGCTACACCTCTATCCACCATGCTCGTTATATCCTCAAAGAATTCCAGTAAATTAGTTAAACATGATTTCCCCTTCATGAATCCATGTTGCGTCTGCTTGATTGCACTATTCCTATCTAGATGTCCCGCTATTTCTTCCTTAATGATAGCTTCAAGCATTTTCCCCACTACAGATGTTAAACTAACCGGCCTATAGTTACCTGACTTTTGCCTGCCCTCTTTTTTAAACAGAGGCGTTACATTAGCTGCTTTCCAATCTGCTGGTACCTCCCCAGAGTCCAGAGAATTTTGGTAGATTATAACGAATGCATCTGCTATAACTTCTGCCGTATCTTTTTATTAATACCCTGGGATGCATTTCATCAGGACCAGGGGACTTGTCTACCTTGAGTCCCATTAGCCTGTCCAGCTCTACCTCTCTAGTGATAGTGATTATCTCAAAGTCCTCCCTTCCCACATTCCCGTGACCAGCAATTTTTGGCATGGTTTTTGTGTCTTCCACTGTGAAGACCGAAGCAAAATAATTGTTTAAGGTCTCAGCCATTTCCACATTTCCCATTATTAAATCCCCCTTCTCATCTTCTACGGGACCAACATTTACTTTAGTCACTCTTATCCGTTTTATATATCTGTAAAAGCTTTTACTATCTGGTTTTTTGTTTTGCGCAAGTTTGCTTTCGTAATCTATCTTTCCTTTCTTTCTTGCTTTCTTAGTCATTCTTTGCTGTCATTTAAAATTTTCACAATCTTCTAGTTTCCCACTAACCTTGGCCACCTTATACGCATTGGTTTTTAACTTGATACGCTCCTTTATTTCCTTGGTTATCCACGGCTGGTTATCCCTTCTCTTAACCGCCCTTCTTTTTCACTGGAATATATTTTTGTTGAGCACGATGAAAGAGCTCCTTAAAAGTCCTCCACTGTTCCTCAGTTGTGCCACCGTTTAGTCTGTGTTTCCAGTCTACTTTAGCCAACTCTGCCCTCATCCCACTGTAGTCCCCTTTGTTTAAGCATAGTACGCTCGTTTGAGACACTACTTCCTCACCCTTAATCTGTATTATAAATTCAACCATACTGTGATCAATCATTCCGAGAGGATCTTTTATGAGGAGATCGTTTATTATTCCTGTCTCATTACACAGGACCAGATCTAAGGTAGCTTGCTCCCTTGTAGGTTCTGTAACATACTGTTCTAAGAAACAATCCCGTATGCATTCTATGAATTCCTCCTCCAGGCTACCCCGTGCGATTTGATTTGACCAATCGATATGTAGGTTAAAATCCCCCATGATTACTGCCGTTCCTTTTTCACATGCCTCCATTATTCCCTTGATTATTGTCCGCCCCACCATGAAGTTATTATTTGGGGGCCTATAAACTACGCCCACCAGTGACTTTTTCCCCTTACTATCTCTAATCTCCTCGCACAATGATTCAACATTTTGTTCATTAGAGCCAATATCATCTCTCACAACTGCCCTGATATCCTTTATTAACAGAACTACCCCACCTCCTTTCCCTTCTTGTCTGTCTTTCCGAATTGTAAGATTCCCCTGTATGTTTAATTCTCAGTCTTGACCACCCTGCAACCACGTTTCTGTAATGGCCACCAAATCATACCCATTTGTAATGATTTGTGCCGTCAACTCATTTACTTTATTTCGAATGCTGCGTGCGTTTAGGTTGAGTGTTTTAATACTCGTTTTTAAACCATGATTTTTAGTTTTGACCCCTCCTGCAGCCCCTTTATATTCATACATATTGTCCCTTCCTATCACTTTGTGGTTTTCACTTACCCCAGTGCTACTCTGCTCTGTTGCCTCCTGCCTTTTGCATTCTTTCTTGGGGTCCTGTTCATCTGAGCTCTCATCCACTCTAATTAGCTCAGAGCCGTCTCCTGGGTTCCGAATACTCCTTGCATTGAGGCACCGAGCTTTCATGCTTGCCTTTTATTTCATCTCAGTCCTAAATGGCCTATCCCTTATCCTTAGACTGTGTACCCTGGTTCTGGACTTCCCCAACATCGGGAACGTTCTTCCCGCATCTAACCTGTCCAGTCCCGCCTGAATCTTATACGTTTCCATGAGATCCCTCTCATCCTTCTAAACTCCAATGAATAAAGGCCCAGTTGATCAAGTCTCTCCTCATATGACAGTCCAGCCATCCCTGGAATCAGTCTGGTGAACCTTCGCTGCACTCCCTCAACAGCAAGAACGTCCTTCCTCAGATTAGGAGACCAAAACTGAACACAATATTCCAGGTGAGGCCTCACTAAGGCCCTGTAAAACTGCAGTAAGACCTCCCTGCTCCTATGCTCAAATCCCCTAGCTATGAAGGCCAACATACCATTTGCCGCCTTCACTGCCTGCTGTACCTGCATGCCCACTTTCAGTGACTGATGAACCATGACACCCAGGTCTCATTGCACCTCCCCTTTTCCTAATCTGCCACCATCCAGATAATATTCTGCCTTCGTGTTTTTGCCCCCAAAATGGATAATCTCACATTTATCCACATTATACTGCATCTGCCATGCATTTGCCCACTCACCTAACCTGTCCAAGTCACCCTGCATCCTCTTAGCGTCCTCCTCACAGCTCACAACGCCACCCAGTTTAGTGTCATCCGCAAACTTGGAGATATTACACTCAATTCCTTCATCTAAATTGTTAATGTATATTGTAAACAGCTGGGGTCCCAGCATTGAGCCCTGCGGCACTCCACTGGTCACTGCCTGCCATTCTAAAAAGGACCCGTTTATCCTGACTCTCTGCTTCCTGTCTGCCAACCAGTTCTCTACCCACGTCAGTACATTACCCCCAATACCATGCGCTTTGATTTTGCACACCTCGTGCGGGACCTTGTCAAAAGCCTTTTGAAAGTCCACTGGTTCTCCCTTGTCCACTCTGCTAGTTACATCCTCAAAAAATTCCAGAAGATTCGTCAAGCATGATTTCCCTTTCATAAATCCATGCTGACTTGATCTGATCCTGTCACTGCTTTCCAAATGCGCTGCTATTTCATCCTCAATGATTGATTCCAACATTTTCCCCACTACTGATGTCAGGCTGACCGGTCTATCATTATCCGTTTTCTCTCTCCCTCCTTTTTTTTAAAAAGTGGTGTTACATTAGCTCCAGTCCATAGGAATTGATCCAGAGTTGATAGACTGTTGGCAAATGATTACCAATGCATCCATTATTTCTAGGGCCACTTCCTTAAGTACTCTGGAATGCACACTATCAGGCCCCGGGGATTTATTGGCCTTCAATCCCATGAATTTCCCTTACACACTTTCCCGCCTAATAAGGATATCCTTCAGTTCCTTCTTCTCAATCGACCCACTGTCCCCTAGTACATTCGGAAGGTTATTTGTTTCTTCCTTCGTGAAGACAGAACCGAAGTATTTGTTTAATTGGTCTGCCATTTCTTTGTTCCCCATCACAAATTCACCTGATTCCGACTGCAAGGGACCTACATTTGTCTTCACTAATCTTTTTCTCTTCACATATTTAGAGAAGCTTTTGCCGTCAGTTTTTATGTTCCCTGCAAGCTTCCTCTCGTACTCTATTTTCCCCCTCTTAATTAAACCCTTAGTCTTCCTCTGTTGAATTCTAAATTTCTCCCTGTCCTCAGGTTTGTTGCTTTTCCTAGCCAAATTATATGCCTCTTCCTTGGCTTTAACACTATCCTTAATTTCTCTTGTTAGCCATGGTTGAGCCACCTTCCCCATTTTATTTTTACTCCAGACAGGGATGTACAATTGCTGAAGTTCATCCATGTGATCTTTAAATGTTTGCCATTGCTTATCCACCGTGAACTCTAAGTATCCTTTGCCAGTCTATTCTCGCCAATTCACGCCTCATACCGTCGAAGTTACCGTTCCTTAAGTTCAGGACCCTAGTCTCTGAATTAACTGTGTCACTCTCCATCTTAATAAAGAATTCTACCATATTATGGTCACTCTTCCCCAAGGGGCCTCGCACAACAAGATTGCTAATTAATCGTCTCTCATTACACATCACCCAGTCTAGGATGGCCAGCTCTCTCGTTGGTTCCTCGACATATTGGTCTAGAAAACCATCCCTAATTCACTCCAGGAAATCATCCTCCACCGCATTGCTACCAGTTTGGTTAGCCCAATCAATATGTAGATTAAAGTCGCCCATGATAACTGCTGTACCTTTATTGCACACATCCCTAATTTCTTGTTTGATGCTGTATCTAACCTCACTACTACTGTTTGGTGGTCTGTACCCAACTCCCACTAGCGTTTTCTGCCCTTTAGAATTCCACAGCTCCACCCATACCGATTCCACATCATCCAGACTAATGTCCCTCCTTACTATTGCATTAATTTCCTCTTTAACCAGCAACGCCACCCCGCCTCCTTTTCCTCTCTGCCTATCCTTCCTAAATGTTGACTACCCCTGGATGTTGAGTTCCCAGCCTTGGTCACCCTGGAGCCATGTCTCCGTGATGCCAATTACATCATGTCTATTAACTGCTATCTGCGCAGTTAATTCATCCACCTTATTCCGAATGCTCCTCGCAATGAGGCACAGAGCCTTCAGGCTTGTCTTTTTAACACACTTTGGTCCTTTAGAATTTTTCTGTAATGTGGCCCGTTTTGTTTTTTGCCATGGGTTTCTCTGCCCTCCACTTTTACTATTCTCCTTTCTATCTTTTGCTTCTGCCTCCATTTTATTTCCCTCTGTCTCCCTGCATAGGTTCCCATCCCCCTGCCATGTTGGTTTAACCCCTCCCGAATAGCACTAGCAAACACTCCCCCGAGGACATTGGTTCCGGTCCTGCCCAGGTGCAGACCATCTGGTTTGTACTGGTCCCACCTCCCCCGGAACCGGTTCCAATGTCCCAGGAATTTAAATCCCTCCCTTTTGCACCACTGTTCAAGCCATGTATTCATCTGAGCTATCCTGCGATTCCTACTCTGACTAGCACGTGGCACTGGTAGCAATCCTGAGTTCTCATCGCTATTAATGAGAAAAAAAAACAAACACACTAAACACAACATAAAAAATAAAAAACACACCTCACATAATTGAAATTTATTGAAATTAAAGTGCATTTAATGTTTTAGAAAAAAAAATTGGGATTTTTATTTAAAGTGTATTAATAGGGTTTAAAATTAAATTACCTTAGTGGACAAGGTTTTTAACATAAAACTGTTTTTAATTTTTATTATTTATGTGTATTAAAACTCTTACGCTGGTAAAATTAGGCTATGCGCCTGCTTTGACCAGGCGCAAGAGTTTTAAGGACATTCGCTGGGCAAGAGATGGGCAAATAGCCCAATCTTGCCTGTGCGAATATCCTGGCTGTGGGGATGTGGAAGATCTGTCAGATCGGAAAAGACAGTTTTCGGCACATGCGCATTGCGCGCTGAAAACCGGATTTTGCAGGGCCTCACTGGGTCCGTATGTATTCTGTACAGACCCGGTGATGCTGGAATTTTAGCCCCATTAGGACAGAGCCCTAGGTTACTAACAAATAGCAGAATTTCCAAAAGTTCCGGGTGTCTTTGACAGCATGCATACAGCTCTATATGCTCGATCACACAGGATGCTGCATGCATTAACTGCAAAGGCTTTGTTTAATCAATACTCGGCCTATGTGAAACGTCCTAGGGCCAGGGAGCAGCTGGTTCCTTAGAAACACTTACCTGCATGCTGTATTTCTCCTTGGGAATTCCGTTGCAATTAAGACAGCCACACTGCTGAAAACTGCACTTGGAAGGGCTCCTTAACATTGGAACCCATTTTTCAACTTTTTGCCTAAATATGGACTGGGCCATATGGTGGTAATGACCCAAAAAGTCAGGAGGAGCGTCAGGTTTCCAGCGGTGCTGAATTTCGGCCCCCAAATCTTGTACGGCAGCATTCTGAGCATTTAGGAGCGATCCATAGACTGGCATAACAGACTCTGATATGTCCCTGGAGCCGCCACTTATTTCGAGGCTGACGACATGCTCTAGACCCTATGCATGAAAGGCTCGCACATATGGGCTGTGGAATCTTATACACTTGCTAGCATGTGTTGAAAATGCTGAGGCAACTCCCCAATAACACCAACAATGTATTTTGTTTAGAAAGCATCTTTCTTTTAAAAGCTGGATCCTGGGTTTCAGGATCCTTGTCCTTCTCTGGCCAGTTACTTCCTGTCCCTCCTGGAGGACTTAACCCTGCTCTTTCCCCCCCTCAAACTGATTGTTTCAACCCCCCAGGGTGGATGGATCTGCACTGCTATTTTACAAAGTGGAATTGAGTGCTGGTGTGCCAGATGAAGTGCGAGATAGATGTACTTCTGAAGATCCTGAGATAGCTTCTCTGGCCATATGTGCAGACACAGAAAGAGACAGATGTCTTCAGAACAGTTTGTTGCCAAGCAAGTTTTGCCAAGTGCTTTAATGTTAAATGCGTGGTACTGAATCCGTAGCCCATTTTACATCTCTTCCGATTTTTATTTCCATTGAAGTCAAGATCAGCAGGAGGTGAATTTGTTATGTGGGACTACAAGTACTGGCAGTTTTCCTTTCCAGGAATTGTACTGCATTACTCAGAGCAAACTGACTCAATTATTTCAAATTGCGATAGGTAGATTTGTGTGTTAAAGGATCTTGAACTGTGCTTCTCTACGCAACTAAATACAGGAGGGACAAAAATAGAGTCAGCACCAAAAGTCATGGATGGTTGCATCCAGGTACCTCCATGAAGTAAATGGGATTATTTAGAAAGTCAATTGTTCAAAAACAAATACATATATGAGACACATTCTTAGGTAAGTACTTACCATTCATTGCACTTTTCCTGAGAGTTAACCACTCCTTTAACTAGAGTATACAATTTCCCAATACTTTCTAAATTAATTGGCCCTGAACCTCTTTGGAGATTCTCCCAGTCTCCCACTGGAATTATGACAGGAAACTGGAATAACCTGTGCCTTATTGTAGGTTCATTCCTTCTAGACAGCCTGTAATATCATCACATGCTAATACTGCTTATCACTTGCTTGGGGAATAAGTTCAGTTTTCCACCAGGGGGAGCAGCATGCAAAAATGAGATGTTTCATTGTCTTGAAGCCCAGTGGGGAGCTGACATCATTCAGCTAGCCCCATTTGAACTGTGGGTATGTTCAGTCGATCGTGGAGACATGCTCACAGCACAGCAAGTCTGGTCTGCAGTACTGGCCTACGTGAAGAAGGATGTTCGGGCATCAGTGATCGGCAAACAAAGGAAAAATATATAACAGAAATTAGATTTGTGACAAGGTTAAGAGAATGCTGAGAAGCATTTCACGAGGGGGAATGTTTTACATTTTACACAGAAATTAAACTGATTAGAACTAATTGTTTGTACCCCAGGAACAGACAGCAGTAGCAAGGACAAAGCAATGGAGTCTGGGGATAAACATTTTAAAATTTTACACCAAGATGTGTATTTTCTGATATAAATACAGAAAATGCTGGAAATACTCAGTAGGTCAGGCAGTACATGTGGAGAAAGAAACAGAGTTAACATTTTGGGTCAATGACCTTTTTGAGTTATTTGAGGATATTAGAAAACATTCTCATTTATGTGCATTAGTGACTAGAAACAATGGGGTCAAGTTTTGGCCGCCCGCTAGAACGGCGCACATCGGAGAGGCCCGCCTAATTTATAGAACAAAAATTGCGCCGAATACTTACCTCGTGATTCTCAGATAGCTGTCGGCCCAATTCCACCTCAGCGCTGCGCAGTAGGAGCTGCTGGGGGCGGAGCTATAGCCCTGCACCGAAAACAGTGTTGGCAGCTGAGCGCTTGGGCAGTGGAGGCTGCGCGCGTGCGCAGTAGCTGCCGGCGTTCTGTCTCCGGGGCGACAACCCTATCCTCGGCCGAGTGGCCTGCGCATCTTACCTCGGCGGCGGGGCCTGCCCAACCGCATCTCGCTGGGGCGGGCCATGCCCAAAGAGACATCGGCAGCCCGGCATCGGCTGCATGCGGGCCCCGCCCAAAGTCCTCGGCAGGGCCCGGCTTCCTCGACATCGATGGGGCCGGCCCGCCCTGCATCTCACTGGGGTGGGCCCCGACCGAAGAGTCGGCGGCAGCAGCCCAGCATCGGCTGCGTGCGGGGCTTCTTCTTCGTCCTCTTCTCTCTTCCACCGCCTCCCCCACGCCATCTTCCTCTCTTCTCCCCCCCCGCCATCTTCCTCTCTTCTCCCCCCCCGCCATCTTCCTCTCTTCTCCCCCCCTGCCATCTTCCTCTCTTCTCCCCCCCCGCCATCTTCCTCTCTTCTCCCCCCCCGCCATCTTCCTCTCTTCTCCCCCCCCCGCCATCTTCCTCTCTTCTCCCCCCCCCGCCATCTTCCTCTCTTCTCCCCCCCCCGCCATCTTCCTCTCTTCTCCCCCCCCCGCCATCTTCCTCTCTTCTCCCCCCCCGCCATCTTCCTCTCTTCTCCCCCCCCCGCCATCTTCCTCTCTTCTCCCCCCCCCGCCATCTTCCTCTCTTCTCCCCCCCCCCGCCATCTTCCTCTCTTCTCCCCCTCCCGCCATCTTCCTCTCTTCTCCCCCCTGCCATCTTCCTCTCTTCCTCCCCATCTTCTTCTCTTCCCCCCATCTTCTTCTCTTTCCCCCCCCCATATTCTTCTCTTCCTGCGCACCCCCTCCTCTTCTCCCTGGTGCTGCAGTAGGTGAGTAGAAATAATTTTTTATTTATTGAGTAATTTTTAATTTTTTAATTTATTTGGATTGATTTATTGGTTTATTTATTGATTTATTTATCATTTATTATTGATGATGGCTCTTTATTTGTAAAAGTGAAGTGTTTAATGTTTGTAAACCCCCCTCCCCCCCCACCCCCCACAATTTCTCGTTCCCTACGCCTGATTTATAAGTGTTGGCAAGGTTTTTCTGAGCGTACAAAAATCTACACTGACTCCAGTCTAAGTTAGTTTGGAGTAAGTTTTTGCTGCCTAAACTTGCAAAACAGGCATAAGTGGCTGGACACGCCCCCTTTTGAAAAAAAAATCTGTTCTAAAATGAAACTGTTCTAACTCACTGGAGCAAACTAAAGGCCCAGAATTGCAATCTCTAACATACTCCATTCTAAACTAGTTGCTCCAAAAAAATAGGAGCAACTCAGGCCGAAACTTGACCCCATAAGGGGGAATCTTAACTCTCGAGTGGAGAGTCAGCTAAGGAATGGGGCTTGGGGGTGGCATCAGGAGGCTCGGCCAATTTTAACGGCCGAGGATCATTTAGGTCCCACCAGACAGCTGCCCACCCAAAAAAGGTAGAAAGAGGCAGCTGGCCAGCTGGTGGCGGTTGAAGAGACTACCCGCTGGCACTTAGGTAAGTAACGTGAGGGGGGTGTGGTGTTTCGGCATGGTCTTGCGGGTGAGAAGTGTGGAGCCCGGGGTAGCCTAGGCTCAGTCTTTCTTTGTGGGGCTTGGAGTAGCATTCCAGGTGGGACACTTCAGGAGGAGTTGTCTGACAACTTAGAGGCAGTAGAGGAGACGCGTGAGATGGTGATGTCATCATTATACATATGGAATCTGACACCATGTCATTGGATGATGTTGCCAAGTGGCAGCATGCAAATGCGAAAGAGCAAGGGGCCAATGATTCATCTTTGGGGGACAATGGAGGTAATGGTGTGAAGGAGGTAAAAGAGTTAATTGCTGGAGACTGCTCTGATGATGATTGGATAGATAACAGTGGAACGAAGCAAGGGCAGTCCATTGAGCTGGACAATGGAGCATAGACATTAGCAGAGGATGATGAAGTAAACCACATCAAAGGCTGCAAAGATGTGAAGAAAGATGAGAAGGGATAGGTCATCATGGTCGCAATCAAAGAGAATGTTATTTGTGATTTTCATTCGGACCATTTCAATGATGAGGCAGGGTGGAAACCTGATTCAAACATGGTGTTGAGACAGATGGGTCCGGATTTGGGAAGCAACAACATTTAAGGACTTTGGAAAGGAAAGGGAGGTGGGGCAATAGTTTGTAAGGACAGAGGGATCAAGGATGGGGTTTCTGAAGAGGAGGTAATGATAGTTTTTAAAGGAAGGGAGGCAGTATCTGAGGAGAGGAAATGATTTATGATGTTAGCTAGTAGGATCAAAGAAAGGAAGTTGGGTGGTCATCAGAATTTTCCACCCCATGTTTGCAGGCTATTTGCCTTAGCATTTGCTCATGCCAAAATACCAAAGATACAAGAGCTGACATTTACCGGCAGGGAACCTAGTTAGCTGACTGCGCATATCGGGCAATCACTGTGTGCGTTGGACTTAAATTTACGCCCGTAATTTCCCGATATGTGCAGCAGTCAGTCGCTAGTTGTTCACATTTATAAAATTGTCCCTTCAATTTCAGAAACATCTACTTCTACTCCATCAACCTGATATTTTCTTAATTATGTCATTACTCCCTGTATCTTTCAGTGTTGCCTGTACTGTAATAACCCGAGTTGCCATGGACATGTGAGGAATGATCTTTAAAAAGGGTGCATTTCTTTGTTGACATAGAGGTGTTTGTGGTGCTCACTCAACTTTCTCTACAACTTTGGTGATTGCATTAAGGAACACTTAAAATTTAACTAAGGTGTCGATTTTAACCTACCTCACACGGCGGGAATGGGGCAGCCGCACAGTTAAAATCATCTCCAATAACTTACTGCCCAGTTCCCCCTCCATTCTCACCCATCACCTTTTAACTAGGTCCCTTTCATTAGGCGGCCGAGGCGCCTGCCTGACTCAGGTTGGAGTCTTATTAAAACATACAAACCGGGATCCTATGATTTCATTAGAATCCCGATGGCATTGTAACTGCTGTCTAAATGGGGTGCCTGCTTAGTGAAACCTGCAGGGAGAAGAGGCCCTCTAGGGTAACGTTAAGCTCTCCTTAGATGAGCAAGAAGGAGCAGGGGTGCTGTCCTGGGCCCCACAAGGAAAGCTGAGTCTCTGCTGCCACGGGCTCACCACTTCTGACCCGCGAGACCCTGCTGAAACCTCTCCATGACTTATCTGAGTGCCAACAGGTAGCCCAGAGGTTGCTCGATCATAGACTTCAGGCAGCCGGCCAGTCACCTAATTTCCCTCCCATTTTGGGCAGACAGCAGTCGCTTGAGATGCAAGTGAGGCCTGGGAGTTAAAATAGTCCTGTCCCGTTCCCCCCGCCCCCTCCCCCCCCCCTCCCCACCTCCACTTATCCAAAACCTGCTCACGGTTAATATCCTCTCTAAGATTGCAAGTACTGTGAAACATATATATTGTCCTCTTGTGACTTTAAACTCAGCAACTAGATGATTAGAGTGGGCATGAGCTGTCTGATTGAAAATCCAGGGCTTGGTATAAAGGACAAATATTAGAATGTCAAATGGAAACATCATGTACCAGTTACTAGGCATATATTTCAACACTTTTTTTTCATTTGAATTATGTTCTGTTATTCTTTGAAACAGTGCATTTACACACACTCAGGAAAATTGTTTTATGAACCATATCAGATTCTGAACCTTGTGTTGCATTCCCAATTCTGTTTCATGGATTTCATTATATAGTTCAAGAATACAATGGATCACAGTTGCTGGAAGCTCAATTTTCATGACAGGAAATATGAAAGTATTAAAAATATTTTAAAAATTAAAAAACAGGACAAAATATCCTTTAAACTGTGATTAAGTGAAGTCAGCAATAATAAGATTGCTACCAACTGTTATTGCATATTTACCATGGTAGCAGGTTACTAGAGAAGGATTCTGGTATGGAATTATACTTCATCTGTTTATTCCTTTCAATAGGGGAACCCTTGAATTATGTGAATACATCTGGGAAAGAAGTGGCACCTTCTAATTTGAAGATTGGAGTTGCTCTAAGGTCTCTCACGAAAGAGTTTAAGCAGGGCAAAAAAGTAGCTGTTAAAGACTTGAACCTTGATTTCTACAAAGGAGAAGTTACAGCTTTATTAGGATCCAATGGAGCAGGCAAGACAACAACTATGTAAGTGATGTATTACAATCTGTTGATAAAACTTAGAACAAATGCAGATACAAGCAAAAGTCTGACCTGATTTGAGCTTTGAGTTTGGCAGTTACTTTTCATCAGTTGCCAAACGAGGTAAGTTATGTAATTCAGTAACTGTTCATTATCAGGACTATTCTATGGACAAAAGCTTGGTTAATAAGCCAGGGTCTCTTTTCATTTAATTGTATTGTGTTTCTCTTTGAAGCAGAGCATTACACACACTCAGGAAAATTACTTTATGAACTATATTAGATATTGAACATACTCTATTGGCAAAGGTTTGGTTAATAGGTTATTTGTTGCATCAACTGGGTATCATACTAAGTTTGATTTAACTCCTTGCAAAAGGCAAGTTTTTTGATCCTGTGTATTTTTGTACCAATTGGTAGGCCATCACACAATTACATGTTAAAGTTTTAAATGGAAATATATGTCACTTCTAATATACTCTCAACAAACTTTGACATGAGGGACAGCATCAACGTAATTTTTTTGTTATGATAATGACCCAGGCCTCAAAAACCCAAAGCAGACCAGTAGAATCCACCAGAAAACAGCAGGGATCCGGTTGACCGGAGTCTCTGCTATTTCCAGGGTTTTCTGGTGGGCCTCGTAAGGGGCAGCATAGAAACATAGAAAAATAGGTGCAGGAGTAGGCCATTTGGCCCTTCGAGCCTGCACCACCATTCAATAAGATCATGGCTGATCATTCACCTCAGTACCCCTTTCCTGCTTTCTCTCCATACCCTTTGATCCCTTTAGCCATAAGGGCCATATCTAACTCCCTCTTGAATATATCCAATGAACTGACATCAACGACTCTCTGCGATAGGGAATTCCACAGGTTAACAACTCTCTGAGTGAAGAAGTTTCTCCTCATCTCAGTCCTAAATGGAAATCATGCTTGACAAATCTTCTGGAATTTTTTGAGGATGTTTCCAGTAGAGTGGACAAGGGAGAATCAGTTGATGTGGTGTATTTGGACTTTCAGAAGGCATTCGACAAGGTCCCACACAAGAGATTAATGTGCAAAGTTAAAGCACATGGGATTGGGGGTAGTGTGCTGACGTGGATTGAGAACTGATTGTCAGTCAGGAAGCAAAGAGTAGGAGTAAATGGGTACTTTTCAGAGTGGCAGGCAGTGACTAGTGGGGTACCGCAAGGTTCTGTGCTGGGGCCCCAGCTGTTTACATTGTATATTAATGATTTAGACGAGGGGATTAAATGTAGTATCTCCAAATTTGCGGATGACACTAAGTTGGGTGGCAGTGTGAGCTGCGAGGTGGATGCTATGAGGCTGCAGAGTGACTTGAATAGGTTAGGTGAGTGGGCAAATGCATGGCAGATGAAGTATAATGTGGATAAATGTGAGGTTATCCACTTTGGTGGTTAAAAACAGAGAGACAGACTATTATCTGAATGCTGACAGATTAGGAAAAGGGGAGGTGCAACAAGACCTGGGTGTCATGGTACATCAGTCATTGAAGGTTGGCATGCAGGTGCAGCAGGCGGTTAAGAAAGCAAATGGCATGTTGGCCTTCATAGCAAGAGGGGATTTGAGTACAGGGGCAGGGAGGTGTTACTACAGTTGTACAGGGCCTTGGTGAGGCCACACCTGGAGTATTGTGTACAGTTTTGGTCTCCTAACTTGAGGAAGGACATTCTTGCTATTGAAGGAGTGCAGCAAAGGTTCACCAGACTGATTCCCGGGATGGCGGGACTGACATATCAAGAAAGACTGGATCAACTGGGCTTGTATTCACTGGAGTTCAGAAGAATGAGAGGGGATCTCATAAAAACGTTTAAAATTCTGACGGGTTTAGACAGGTTAGATGCAGGAAGAATGTTCCCAATGTTGGGGAAGTCCAGAACCAGGGGTCACAGTCTAAGGATAAGGGGTAAGCCATTTTGGACCGAGATGAGGAGAAACTTCTTCACCCAGAGAGTGGTGAACCTGTGGAATTCTCTACCACAGGAAGTTGTTGAGGCCAATTCACTAAATATATTCAAAAAGGAGTTAGATGTAGTCCTTACTACTAGGGGGGATCAAGGGGTATGGCGAGAAAGCAGGAATGGGGTACTGAAGTTGCATGTTCAGCCATGAACTCATTGAATGGTGGTGCAGGCTCGAAGGCCGAATGGCCTACTCCTGCACCTATTTTCTATGTTTCTAAATGGCTTAGCCCTTATCCTTAGACTGTGTCCTATGGTTCTGGACTTCCCCAACATCGGGAACATTCTTCCTGCATCTAACCTGTCCAGTCCCGTCAGAATTTTATATGTTTCTATGAGATCCCCTCTCATCCTTCTAAACTCCAGCGAATACAGGCCCAGTCGATCCAGTCTCTCCTCATCTGTCAGTCCTGCCATCCCAGTAATCAGTCTAGTAAACCTTCGCTGCTCTCCCTCAATAGCAAGAGCATCCTTCCTCAGATTAGGAGAGCAAAACTGAACACAATATTCCAGGTGAGGCCTCACCAAGGCCCTATACAACTGCAGTAAGACATCCTTGCTCCTATACTCAAATCCCCTAACTATGAAGGCCAATATACCATTGGCCTTCTTCACTGCCTGCTGTACCCGCATGCCAACTTTCAATGACTGATGAACCATGACACCCAGGTCACGTTGCACCTCCCCTTTTCCTAATCTGCCGCCACTGATAATATTCTGCCTTCGTGTTTTTGCCCCCAAAGTGGATAACCTCACATTTATCCACATTATACTGCATCTGCCATGCATTTGCCCACTCACCTAACCTGTCCAAGTCACCCTGCAGCTTCTTGGCTTCCCCCTCACTTCTCACACCGCCACCCAGCTTAGTGTCATCTGCAAACTTGGAGATATTACACGCAATTCCTTCATCGAAATCATTAATGTATATTGTAAATAGCTGGGGTCCCAGCACTGAGCCCTGCGGCACCCCACTAGTCACTGCCTGCCATTCTGAAAAGGACCCGTTTATCCCAACTCTCTGCTTCCTGTCTGCCAACCAGTTCTTTATCCATGTCAGTACATTACCCCCAATACCATGTGCTTTAATTTTGCACACCAATCTCTTGTGTGAGACATTGTCAAAAGCCTTTTGAAAGTTCAAATACACCACATCCGCTGGTTCTCCCTTGTCCATTCTACTGGTTACATCCTCAAAAAATTCTAGAAGATTTATCAAGCATGATTTCCCTTTCATAAATCCATGCTGATTTGGACCAATCCTGTCACCACTTTCCAAATGCGCTGCTATTTCATCTTTAATAATTGATTCCAACACTTTCCCCACTACTGATGTCAGACCAGCTGGTCTATAATTACCCGTTTTCTCTCTCCTTCCTTTTTTAAAAAGTGTTGTTATATTAGCTACCCTTCAGTCCATAGGAACTGATACAGAGTCGATAAACTGTTGGAAAATGATCACCAATGCATCCGATATTTCGAGGGCTACTTCCTTAAGTACTCTGGGATGCAGGCTATCAGGCCCCAGGGATTTATCGGCCTTCAATCCCATCAATTTCCCTAACACAATTTCCCGCTTTATAAGGATTTCCTTCAGTTCCTCCTTCTCACTCGACCCTCGGTCCCTTCGTATTTCCGGAAGGTTATTTGTGTCTTCCTTCGTGAAGACAGAACCAAAGTATTTGTTCAACTGGTGTGCCATTTCTTTGTTCCGCATTGCAAATTCACCTGAATCTGACTGCAAGGGATCTACGTTTGTCTTCACGAATCTTTTTCTCTTCACATCTCTATAGAAGTTTTTGTAGTCAGTTTTTATGTTCCCTGCAAGCTTCCTCTCATACTCTATTTCCCCCCTCCTAATTAAACCCTTTGTCCTCCTCTGCTGAGATCTAAATTTCTCCCAGTCCTCAGGTTTGCTGCTTTTTCTGTCTATCCTTCCTGAGCATCTCTGGGTTCTTTTATTAGGTGGTGGGTGGATCCAAGGATAGAAATGTCCTATGCCAGGAATTTTTGCTTTCTTGATTTATTCAGGGCCAGGCATATTGTTGGAATTTGGGATGCCAAGTGAGATGAGGAAAGCAGCCTAGATCCCAGAAGTTTGGCTCCATTTGGCAGGTCAGGCGGATGCTGGAGATGTACTCGGCAAATTAGGATTCCCCCAAATCTCCAGACTCCAGCGCTGGAGGGCATCAGGCAGCGCAATCCTGCTCGGATGGTTTCCTGCAGATTTTAGGGGCCATAGTTTCTGAACGTAATTTGAGAAATTTAATTCTGGCATTGATAAAACAACTCCCCTGTAGGTTATGTTGATAAATGCCAAATATATTTTTACAGTAGGTTAAAATTCCTCAAATTTCTTCCATCCCTTCAAAAAACACAGAACTCTTTGGGGTATAAACAGAACATACATACATTTGTGATGAAGAAGAATTGCACAAATGAAAATCTGTAAATTACTCAGCTATTGATAAATAGTTTATTGCTGCTTTATGGTCTATTAACCCTTCTATATGAAATGTACTCTAAAGTAATATATTGTGTTTTGTCTACTGCATAGGTCAATGTTAACTGGCTTGCACCAGCCCAGCTCTGGGGCTGTTTATGTTAATGGAAGGAATATGAATCGAGATACATCAATCATTAGGGAAGAGTTGGGAGTGTGTCTACAACATGATGTGCTGTTTGAGAGTTTAACAGTGAATGAACATCTTCTGTTATATGGCATAATAAAAGCACCACAATGGACAAAAAAGCAGCTGATTCAAGAGGTGAAAATGTAAGTCTGAATATGTTGTCATGCTATATGAACTAAATGGGAATGTTTAAAAAGGGATTTGGGCAGGAATGACCACTCGGTTGCACTGGTTCTTTCAGTGCATTTCCCTCAAAATTGGCAAACCAAACGCAAAAAATCAAGTGCAAATTATGTTAGATGCAAATCGAGTTTCCTCGAGTGTTTGTGCTAGTTTAAAAAAAATCATGCTAGAAGCTAGCCTTGCCCATAAAACTGGCCATGCCCCCAGATTTGAATTAATCAGCATGATGAGTTTCTGCTAATTGCATCCATTCGAGGAGGTTCTTAAAATTAAACTGTTTTTAGGCATGGAAACACTAATAGGCATGTTTTAAAAGCTTTTAAATATCATTTTTATTAAATTTACTAAGACAGTGACTACTGTACACAGATGTAACTAGTAAATGCTTCAGTATAGTTTTTTTTTCAAGTCCTTTTCAACTATTTACAATCGGGTTACTCACAGGTGATGGACTAGACATTATTAAAAATGCTTATTTTTTGTGATAAACCTATGTTCAGCAGTATTGATAAAACTGCACCAGGTTACCACTCATAAATTCGGATAAAAATAGATAAAGAGGAGGTACTTATAAGATTGGCAGTCAAAAAGCAACCTGTTCCGGATGGGATACATCCTAGATTACTGACCGAAGTAAGGGTAGAAATTGTGAAGGCTCTGGCCTCAATTTTCCAATCCTTCTTGGATATGTGGGTTGTCTCAAAGGGCTGGAGGATTGAAAATGTTACACCCCAGTTTAATAAAGGGAGAGGGATAAACCCGACAACTACAGGCCAGTCAGTCTCATGTCGGTGGAGGGAAAACCTTTCGAGACAATAATCCGGGACAAAATCGATTGGCATTTAGAAAAGTACGGGCTAATAAATGAAGTCAGCACAGATTTGTTAAAGGCAAATCATGTTTGACTAACTTGAACGAGTTCTTTGATGAAGTAATGGAGAGGGTTGATGAAGGTAGTGCGGTTAATATTGTGTATATGGACTTTAAAAAGGCGTTTGACGAAATATCACATAATAGACTGGGTTTCAAAATTAAAGCCCATGAGATTAAAGGGACAGTGGCAGCATGGATACAAAACTATCGAAGTGACAGAAAGCAGAGAGTAATGGTGAACAGTTATTTTTCAGACTGGAGTCGATATTAGGACCACTTCTCTTTTTGATATATATTAATGACCTGGACTTGAGTATACAGAGTATAATTTCAAAGTTTGAAGATGATATGAAACTTTGTAGTAAACAATAAGGGGGATAGTAATAGACTTCAGGAGGACATAGCCAGACTGGTGAAGTGGGCAAACACACAACAGATGACATTTAACGCAGAGAAGTGTGAAGTGGTATATTTTTGGAAGAAAAATGAGGAGAGGCAATATAAACTAAATGATATGATTTTAAAGGGGATGCAAGAACAGAGAGACCTGGGAGTGTATGTACACAAATCTTTGAAAGTGGCAGGACAAGTTGGGAAGACTATTAAAAAAGCATATGGGATCCTTGGCTTTATTAATAGAGGAATAGAGTACAACACCAAGGAAGTTATGCTAAACCTTTATACAGCACTGGTTAGGCCTCAGCTGGAGAATTGTGTTCAATTAGGGAGGATGTCAAGTATAAAAGTAGGGAAGTCCTGCTCCAACTGTACAGGGCGTTGGTGAGGCCACACCTGGAGTACTGCGTACAGTTTTGGTCACCTTATTTAAGGAAGGATATACTTGCATTGGAGACAGTTCAGAGAAGGTTCACTAGGTTGATTCCTGAGATGAACGGGTTGTCATATGAAGGCAGGTTGATGTTATATTCATTGGAGTTTACAAGAATGAGAGGTGATCTTATTGAAACATAAGATGCTGAGGGGGCTTGACAGGGTAGATGCAGAGAGGATGTTTCCCTTCGTGGAGAATTAGGGGGCATATTTTCAGAATAAGGCGTCGCTCATTTAAAACAGAAATGAGGAGAAATTTCTTCTCTGAGGATCGTGAATCTTTGGAATTCTCAACCCCAGAGAGCTGTGGAGGCTGGTCTTTGAATATATTTAAGGTGGAGAAAGACAGATGTTTGAATGATAAGGGAGTCTAGGGTTATGGGGAGTGGGCGGGGGAGTGGAGTTGAGGCCAGGATCAGATCAGCCATGATTTTGAATGGCAGAGCAGGCTCGAGGGGCCAAATGGCCTACTCCTGCTCCTATTTTTTATTTCTTATGTTCTTGTGGTTGTTGGAGGTCAATTATCCCAGCCCCACGACATTGCCGCAGGAGTTCCTCAGCGCAATGTCCTCGGCCCAACAATCTTCAGCTACTTCATCAATGACCTTCCCTCCATCATAAGGTCAGAAGTGGGGATGTTCACTGATGATTGCGGTGTTCACTTCCATTCATAACTCCTCAGAAAATGAAGCAGTCCATGCCTGCATGCAGCAAAGCCTGGATGACATTCAGGCTTGGGCTGATAATTGGCAAGTAACATTCGCACCACACAAGTGCCCGGCAATGATCATCTCCAACAAGCGAGAGTCTAACCACCTCCCCTAGATACTCAATGGTATTACCATCGCCGAATCCCCCACCATCAACATCCTGGGTGTCACCATTGACCAGAAACTTAACTGCGCCAGCCACATAAATACTGTGGCTACAAGAGCAGGTCAGAGGCTGTGTATTCTGCAGCAAGTGTCTCACCTTCTGACTCTCGAAAGCCTTTCCACGATCTACAAGGCACAAGTCAGGAGTGTGATGGAGTATTCTCCACTTGTCTGAATGAGGGCGGCTCCACCAACACTCACAAGCTCGACACCATCCAGGACAAAGCAGCCCGCTTGATTGGCACCCCATCCACCACCTTAAACATTCACTCCCTCCACCACCGTGGCTGCAGTGGCTCCATCTATAAGATGCATTGCAGCAACTCACCAAGGTTTCTTCGGCAGCACCTCCCAAACCTACGACATCTACCACCGAGAAGGACAAGGGCAGCAGACTCATGGGAGCACCATCACCTGCAAGTTCCCCTCCAAGTTACACAACATTCAGAATTGGAAGTATATCACAGTTCCTTCATCGTTGCTGGGTGAAAGTCCTGGAATTCCCTCCCAAACAGCACTGTGGGAGTACCTTCACTACAACGACTGCAGCGCTTCAAGAAGGCAGCTCACCACCACCTTCTCAAGGGCAATTAGGGATGGGCAATAAATGCTGGCCTTGCCAGCCATGCCCACATCTCAGAATGAATACAACATGAAAAAATTAAAACTAGTGTAATTTGGAACGAAATTTGCGCCCGGATCGCCGATTGCACCCAAAGCGGAAACTTAGGGCATTTGGCCAGTTTTGGTCAGCCTCAATTTCTGAAACAGCGAGGAATTTTCTGTCCTGATGAACTTGTTTTCTACCATGGTGAACTTATGTTTTTAAAACATTTTCTTTAACTTGATCTTCTCTTCCATGAAGATGCTAATATTTTTCTGGGAGCCAGCCACCTTTATGACTCGAATAGCTTGCTCAAATGAGCATTCTTCATACGTGAGCCTAAACAGTGATTATCAGCAGGTTATTCAACTACAGTGGCATCACAACTTAGCCAGGAGAGAGAGAGAGAATGAGAGTCAAACTAAGAGTAACTCAATGAATGAAAAATGTACAAAAGAAAAATAAAGAGGGAAGACTTACAGAAAGAGTGAGAGAAACAATTACAGGTGAACAGATGCAAAGATGAAAACAAGAGAAAATGTATGACAGCTATACAGAGAGGGGGAGATAAATCATTGCAAGCACCATGTAAATCTCTGGTTAAAATAATTATTTGCATGAGTGTCAAATAACTCCAACTTTTGTTTCCTTTTCAAAGTCCTTGAATCTGTTGTCACCTTTCAAATCCTTGCCTATTCTTCCCGCAACTCATGTTTGAATCTCTTCAACGAGGTTTCTGCCCCGGCCACAGCACTGAAACAACCCTGATCAAAGTCACAAGTGATATCCTCTGTGACTGTGATCCCTGTGCACCATCCCTCCTCAACCATGTCAACCTTTCTGCAGTCTTTGATGGTTGACCACAGCATCCTCCTCCAAAGCCTCTCCTCCATTGTCTAGCTCAGTGGGACTGGCCTCAATTGGTTCCATTCTTATCTCTCCAATTGTGGCCAGAGCACCTCCAGCAATGGTGTCCTAATCGACATGCTGCCCCTTGGTGACATCATCCAAAGACATGTGAGTGAAATTTAAACACCTAAAAATGATGGGTTGGGGTCAGGCCAGATGATAAATTTTAAAAATCTCAAACCCATCCCAAACCCGCATTCCACTCATCCACTTCCAAGTTTAACGGCGGCGGGACAAGGAGTGGGCAGGAAGCAGGTTAGCGATTTAAATTATTTAATCAGTCTTGGAGCCTCTGATTTAACTTGCTTTGCAGCTTCAGGGAGAAGGTAAGTGCCTTTACAGCATTGTTTGTGAGCCAGGAGGAGCAGGAATGTTTCCCCCCGGCTCCCCAAGCTCCTGCCCCATCGGACCTTCCATCCCCTGCCCCCATCGAAAGAGCCCCTAGGTTTGGGGATCCAAACCCCCTGGGATCAGGTTTTGGACCCCCAGGATCGGACCTACCCTGGAGTTCGGGATCGGAACCCCCTCATCCCCCTCCTCTCCGGTTTATGGATCAGACCTTCCTGCTGCTACGGCCTGCATCAGAGTTCTCCCTGCCCCACTGGAAGCCAAGCCTGTCAATCAGGTTGATCAGGCTAACATCCGGGGGTGAGGGGGGTGGACCTATCAATAACAAAAGGCGCATGCCATGCGGGGAAACCTGGAATGACTTTCCATCCAAATCTCAGCTGTCCACGCCTTCCCTGCCTATGCAATCCACCCCTATTAATATCCAGGCCATGGGGTCAACTACCACATGTATGCTGATGACATCCAGTTCTACCTCTCCACCACTTTCTCAACCCTTCTACTGTCTCTGTTTTGTCAGACTGTTCAACATCCAATCTTGGATGAGTTGCAATTTCCTCCAAATAAACAGTGGGAAGATTGAAGTCAACGTCTTCAGCACCCCTACAATCTCTAAAGCCCTTGTCACTATTTCCATCCCTCTTGGTTGAACCAGACTGATCGCAATCACAGTGCCCTATTTGACCCTGAGCTGAGCTTCTGGTCCCACATCCTGTGCATCACAAAGACCACCAACTTCCACCTCCATAGTGTGCCCACCTCCATCTCTGCCTCAGTTCATATGCTGCTGAAATCTTTATCCATGCCTTTGGCAGCCTCAGACTCGATTATTCCAATACTCTCCTGGCCAGGCCTCCATCCTCCACCCTCCATAAACTTCAGCTCATGCAAAACTCTTCTTCCCGTATCTTATCCTACACCAAGTTTCACTCACCCATTAAGCTTTTGTTTACTGACCTACATTGGCTCTTGGTGATTCTATACCTCAGCTGTGAAATTCTCACCATCACATTTAAATCCCTTCATGACCCCACTCCTCCCTACCTCTGTAACCACCTCCAGCCCTACAACCCTCCTCCAACTCGGCATTCCTCCAACTCTGACCTCTTTTAAATCCCCACTCTCTTTGCCCCACCATTGGTGGACATGCATTCAGCTCTTTAGGCTCCATGTTCAAGGGGATCAAGGGATATGGCGAGAAAGCAGGAATGGGGTACTGAAGTTGCATGTTCAGCCATGAACTCATTGAATGGCGGTGCAGGCTCGAAGGGCCAAATGGCCTACTCCTGCACCTATTTTCTATGTTTCTATGTTACAGAATTCCCTTGCTAAAACTCCAGGCTGGATTTTGCAGGGGCTCAGCGAGTGCAATCGGTGGTGCATCGGTGGGAAAGTGTTTTATCCCCAGCGGGTCAGGACCCAGCTGTGAACCTGCCACCACGCACCTATACCAAATGTCGGGTCTGTCAGAGCTGAGAAAAACCAACACGCAGTGGCAGGGGAGGCAATTAAAATCATTAATGGCTTGTTTAGAATCACTTACCAATGGTTTTTTCCTAGATTTTTGGATTTGATAGGTCGCCTACCATTTTCCCGCTGTGCCTAGAACCTCGTCTGTGAAGCTGAGGCAGGAGGTCAGTGGCCATTGAATCAGCTGTTGAGTTGACAGCTTCAAATGTCCAGTCAAAGCTCCCAGCTGATTGAGAAATGTTCCCTTAACCACCAACATCTCTGAACTGCATTCCCACTACAAATTCAGGATGCTGCAATTCTTTACACATCTCCATCCAGTCTGACCTCATTACCTTTCCCACCATTGACAGATCGCTTCTGTCATCTCTACTTCACCTGCCATCTCTTCCATCAGCAGGGTGCCCTTGAAACTTTCTCACCTTGGTCCTCAGATTCCCACCACGATTATCCCCAACACCAGCATCACCAGGCACACCAGCAGCACCAACAACAACACCGACCTTCTTCGCAGTCAACTGATACTGCACAGGACACAGGGCATCAGCACCTGACCACAGTGCTGCCCAAGTGGCCAGGGATGGCCTCACCATGGCCCAATTTACTTCACTTGATGCTGTACACCCTGGCTGTCACATGATGCACCAGATTGGCCCACCGTACACCAACACCATTAAGCATCCCTGCAATGCCCAAGCCATTCCTTTCACACTCATTACCATTGTGGGGATACCATTATGTCTCACTATTCACTGCAACTCACGTAGCCACACAAATCAGTCCAAGAACACAGAGTTGAAAATAAAGGTTTCAATGTTTGACACCACATTAACAGAAACTTTACATGAATATTGCATAAAAGACCCAAGTGCCTACTATTGTGTGTTGTTACTTGGTTTGAGTGGACTAGGTGAGTGTGAGGAATGGCTAGTGAGATGGGGATATGATAATGTAGATAGAGGAAGATGGGTGGAGGTGCAAGGTAAGTTGGTGTGAGTAAGGATGTGCAGGAGTAGGGTAGGGAAGGCAGAGTGATGGGGATATGATGAGAGGAACAGCAGGACAAGGTTGAGTGTGGCTTTGGACTAACATTTTGTGATCTACTGAGATCATTGAAACGTTTGTAGCACTGCACCCAGTCCTCCTGACCACATCCCTACTTGTGCCTTCCTCTGCATTGTGCAACCAGGCTATGTTGGGGATGTGATGATTGGAACAGCAGGACACTATGGAGCATATGGAGGGAGTCATGGGAGAGCTGGATGCAGCCCTGCACCTCTGTGCAGTGCTGGCCAGTGTTCGCAGCACCTCAGTGCTGTAGAACACTGACAGCACAATGTCAAAATCAATGTGGACATGGTCCTTTTAAGGAAATCAGCTGATGACGCATCATCAAATAACGTCACCAGGCCCGCTTTCTCTAATTGGCCGGGAAAGGGGCTGGGCAGGCTTAACAAGTCTAATCACAGTAAATTCATTTCAGAGGGCGGGATTGGAGACAGCAGCTGGGTCGGGACCTGCTGAGGTTTGTAAAATCCAACCCCCCCGTTTCTCCACTTTCCCATCTCTTTTAGGACTCTCCTTAAGACCCACCTCTTCGATCGAGCTTTTAACCACCATTCCTAATATCTCCTTCTTTGGCTCATCGTCTAGGTTATCTTATTACACTTCTGCAAAGTGTCTTGGGATGTTTTTCTATGTTAAAGATGCTATATAAATGCAAGCTGTTGTTGTTGACTGCTGTGCATATCAGGAATTCAGACATCGAGGTCAGCACGCCCCACATGATTTTCAGTTCATTTATTTTAATGTATTGTAAAGCGAAAGAGCTGCAGTGAACCGCTACGAATTTTCCAATATGCACTCATATCACATGAAGCTCTGCAGCAGGAGAGCTAATTCATAATTAATAACTATTTTGCTGTGATAAAACATCCATTTTTCCTGACCTACATTTATTCTAATGTTATTATTCCACACTTTATGTAGATAAAGATTTTACCCAGAGGCTTACATGATGCTTGCAATGTTTAGTCTCTCACACCAACAGTTTTAGCTAATAAAAAGCAGAATTCTATCAGTTAAGTGGAACTTGAATTAGGTGCTGTCTCACAATCTTGAGCAGACCTGATATTTCAGGTTGAGTAGAGGGTCTGAAACACTCAACTGAAATAGACTCAATATATTCAGCGCGTACCAGGTTAGGGATTGAATTGCAGTTCCAATCAGCATCCTACAATGATCAAGCTGTCAATTTCCGTTCTCCTATTGTAGGCAAGCTTGTGAATGATCTTAACTGAAACCCTAAATCATGGCCCTTGAATCAGCAGCACAATTATCTAAATTATATTGCCTCTTAAAAAGCAGCACAATTTTTACATATAAGACAGAAAAATGAAGTAATTTGCATTAAAAGTACCTCCCTTTTTTAACATCGAATTTGGAACCACTTTTTGAGGCGTCAATTTCTTTAAAAGAGTCACTCAAATCACAACTATAGGATCATTTTTGGAATTCTAAGGAGCATGTGAATTTAGCAGTACAATATAAAACCTCTTTTGGTCTTCTGCATATCATATGAGTCACAATTCCCTGGACCATACTTTAATAATTAATATAAATGTACATCGTGCTGACGTAATCCATATAAATCTTCTGTTTCTTTCAGGGCCCTGGAGAATGTAGGGATTTGTCAATACCAGCACAAACTAGTTGGAACTTTGTCTGGGGGAACAAAGAGAAAGCTCTCGTTGGTGATTGCATTTATTGGAGGCTCCTCTACTGTCATTTTGGATGAACCCACCAGTGGCATTGATCCTTGCTCTCGACGTAACATCTGGGATGTTATATTGAAATACAAAACAGGTAAGGAAGCAAAAAATGACAACAAACTACAGTCTGTGGAGCCTCCCTAGCTATCTGATGTAGTACTTCATCTTAATCCCATGGTACTGTTGCTGTTATATTCTGGACATTTTCAGAGAAAGAGAGCACCATTACTCAGACCGAAGGAAAATTCTTGTTTGTCCTGGATTTAACAAATTTAGCCACTATACGGGGCCACCAGAAGCTTCCATCTCTAGTTTTTTTTAAATTTGAGCAGGAATCCTATGGTAGGTCACAGAGCTACATTCTTCCAACCCAGAGCTCTACATAGTGATAAGTATTCTGTTTCTCCTTAAGTTCCCTTCCCATGAGGTGGCAGATGCTGCCTGTTGTAGTTGAGAGGTCAAGAGAAATAGGGATGGTAACACGAAGATCAAAGAATAGTTCCAGACATTTCTGTCCGTGGCTGTCATTTCTGAGTAGTGGGATGGGAACTTTGGTCCCTGATGATAGGAATGATCTACGTAGTGTTCAGTGGTCCGGAAATGGCCACTGATGTGTTTAATTTTGAAACTGCTGAAAGGCATATTGTAATTTGGTTACATTGTTGCAAGTTCATTGAAGCTTCCAATTGCATCTCTCTGGGACAAAAGTACTACAATAAATTTGCATGACATTACTCTTTAAATAGCAAGTGTGAGCTTGGTTCATTTGATAGCACACTCATTTCTAAATCAGAAGGTTGTGGGTTCAACCACCACCACTCCCTCTCTCCCAGGATTATACATGCAATCTGAACTGACATTTCACAGTAGTCAGATAGTGCTGCATTGTTAAAGGTGGTGTCTTTTGAGAGAGATGTTAAACCAAGGCCCCATCTTCCTATTCAAAGAAGTTCTCCTGCTGGTGTCCTAGTCGACATCCCTCACTCAGCCAATATTAAAAAAGATCAATTGATCAGTCACCTCATTTAATGTTTGCGAGATATTGCTGTGCATGTAACCACAGTCACTAAATTTCACATGTAATTCACTGAACGTGAATTGCTTTGAGATCTGATAAGGTGCTATATAAATACAAGTTCTTTAAGTAAAGCTTGTTGAGTTCAAATGGAAATAAACAGTAGTGATAGATTTAGTTACTATGGGCCCAAGTTTCCACACGCGCCTAGAATGGCGCATCCTGACCTGGACGCCCGTTTTTCGCGCCACAAAGTGCGCCTAAAAAAATCCTCCATATTCTCCACCTCCCTGCAGGTCCTCTGGCCCTCGGCGCAGCGCAGCACAAGCTGTGGGGGGGCGGAGCCAGGTCCCTGCGCTGAAAACAGTGCCGGGATCTCTGTACATACGCGCTACAGTGGGCACGCAAGTGCAGTAGCTCCAGGCGGCGAACTGTGTAGGAGAGGCCCGAAGCACGCAGCCCCTAGCCCTGGCCGAATGGCCTCACTGGGGCTGCGTGAATAAGACTCCTCCCACGGCCAGCTCCTGCTTTCACCCCCCCCCCCGACCAGACCCGACACCCGCTCCCCCCCACTGCCTCCGGACCCGACCCGACTCCCGCCCCCCGACCCGACCCCCCCCCCCCCCCGACTGGACCCGACCCGACCCGACTCCCACTCCGCCCCCCCCCCCCCCCCGGACTGGACCCGACCCGACCCGACCCGCGCTCCTGCTCCCCCGCCCCTGGACTGGATCCGACCCGACCCGACCCGCGCTCTCGCCCCCCCGACCCTCCCCCCCCCTCCCCCCCCACTGGACCCGACTCGACCTGACTCCCGCTCCCGCTCCGCCCCCCCCCCCAACTGGACCCGACCCGACCTGCGCTCCTGCTCCCGCTCCCCCGCCCCCGGACTGGATCTGACCTGACCTCCCCCTCCCCAACCTGACCTCCCCCTCCCCGACCTGACCTCCACTTCCCCAACCTGACCTTCCTCTCTCTCCCTCCCCCCCTCTCCCTCTCTCTCCCTCCCTCGCTCCCCCCTCTCTCTCCCTCCCTCCCTCCCCCCCTCTCTCTCCCTCCCTCCCTCCCCCCCTCTCTCTCCCTCCCTCCCTCCCCCCCTCTCTCTCTCTCCCTCCCTCCCCCCCTCTCTCTCCCTCCCTCCCCCCGACCCGAACCGAACCGAACCTCCCCGACCCAACCCAATGCCACCTACCTGTAAATCTGGTGCTGGGAATGGGCCCTGCCCGAAGTCTCGGGCCGGCCCGTTCAGCCTTCGGTCCCGAAAGGCCTGCCTGAAGCACTTTCACACAGGTAGGAACATGGTTTATTTAATCTTTTCTTTGCTTATAAATGTTTATTCAGGTTGGATTTATTTGTATAATATTTGTATAAGTATAAATAAGGATTCATTATAAAATTTAATGACTTCCCTTCCCCCCCCCCAACCTCGTTCTGGGCGCCTAATTTGTAACCTGCGCCTGATTTTTTAATGTGTAGAACAGGTTTTTTCAGTTCTACAAAAATCTTCACTTGCTGCATTCTAAGTTAGTTTGGAGTATGTTTTCACTGTGGAAACTTTGAAATCAGGCGTCAGTGGCCGGACACGCCCCCTTTTGAAGAAAAAATTCTGTTCCAAAGTAGAACTGTTCTACCTGACTAGAACTGCAGACAAAAAAATGTGGTGAATTGCGATTTCTAAGATAGTCCGTTCTCCACCAGTTGCTCCTAAAAATCAGGTGCAAATCATGTGGAAACTTGGGCCCTATAATACTATTTTGTAGTTCATATCTTTACCTGTATAGAAGCATCTGGCTGTCGATGACTGGACTGTGACAGTACTTACTATGCCTGAATGATCTACATTATCCAAAATAACATTTATACATCAGTCCACTGGTATATTCATTTTCATTGTAATCCTTTCACACGTAGGCAAACCACTAGCAACACAAATCTTTAATTCATGTGTGGCTACGACAGAATGTCAGTCACATAAAGTTCCTTTATGCTTTCACTGTTATTCTTCTTTATGAGATATATTTTTAATATTCCAGTGAAAGGAACGAGTTGAAGTATGGTAAAACGTGTGACTTTGCTTATTTATTGGCCCAGAAATTGCTGGAAAAATAATGGCGAGTTCACAGTGTTTGCCATTATTAGTTTGTAAAAAATCCTGCAATTTGTGGTGAAGAAGAGTGACACCATAAGTTCCAATTCTCCACAAATTACTACACCGTTCGCCTTGAAGTAATTACAACCACACCGTGAGCCTACCCATTGAAATAAATTGTCAGTCATGAAATTGCTGGATTTATGCCATTAATATGAATGAATCTTGTTGTAGCCATTTAGGTCTAGTACTTCATGTCATAAGGACCCTGTTATTGCCATGATTTATGGTCCTGACATACTACTCAACCTTGGAGGCCCAGAAAGGGAACAATGAAACTGTGGAGTGTCATCTCCGCAGGTAGTAAATTGTTCCTAGAGGTTTAAAAATAAATCTATCTTGGCAGTATTTTTGTGCCAATCTTGCCATCCAAACTCCTGTTAGTTGTATCATGCAACTACCAGGATGGTAGAAGGTGAACTAGATGGATCTTGATCTTTTTTCATCTAACAATTCCTATATTCCTGTGAAAGCAGTTCCACTATTCCTGATCATGGTGATCATGATGATCATGTTGATTCAACACTTCATCACTCAAGAATGTTTGTACATTTCAAAACTATCCAGCCATAACTTCAAGGACCAATGCAACAATTTCCAATCACAACTGAGTTACAAGGCCCTCTTCTTCTGCTTGTTCTTTTTAAGGTTTTTCTTATTTTTCCTTTGTTTCTTATCTCTCTCTTAATCTACTTTCTTTCTTTCCCTCTCTTTACTTCTCATTCTGTCTCTAATTCACCCTATTTCTTTCTCCGTCGTTCGCTCCATTTCTTTCTCTATCATTTTTTTTCATTGGTTAAGGAGATAGACCATTGGGCATAACATTCATGAGGTCCCAGATGCGACATTGGCATCGCTACGCCATTATCGATTGTATTTCCAGCAATTTGCAGCGCAACGATAATGTGATCAGAATGGGTGAGGAAGAAAGCCCAGTTCACATTGCTCACCTCAACATGTGCCATTCCAGCAATTTCTGGGCCATTGTTTTACTTTGAAGAGTGTAGGGATTCTAGCAGTATTTGGACTAATACAGAATGCTTTCAGTTTTGAGAATATGAAATGAATTCAGCAAAATGATGTGTGACTTTTTAAAATGAACTATTGCAAAGAAAGTACTATTCTATGCTCATCCTCATTGTCCACAATCTACAGTTAGGAGAGGTGAAGAGGTAAGAAGTGACATCAGTGTATTTATATACAAAATATTTATATACAAAACATTGTATCAAGCTCTGGTTCAAAGATTTGTGTATGTGAACCCCTAGATCTCTATGTTCCAGCACTCCCTTCAAAATTGCACCATTTAAAGATAGATAGATCAGCGTAGTTTCTAAATGGTAAGAAAAGAGTTAGATTTTCCACTTCACATCGCCCAGTTATGGCCCGTATATGGTCTAAAACGGACCTCTATCGCCCATTTTTAGCAAAAAGTGGAAACTAGGCCCAAAATATCACCCGAAAAACAGGTGCCTAAGTTTCCACTTTGATCGCCGAGAAGATCGCCGAAATTATAGCCCACATAAGGCCCATCCCAAGTTTCAGCACCTAGCATGCACTTCGCTGGGCCGATGTAAGGCCCAAAATAGTGCTGAGAAATTGTTGCTTTTTCTGGACCTAAGTGAAGGAAAATGGGCACTACGGACGCCATTTTGACTTCAATGGAAGGGTAGAGGATTAGTTGTGATTTAATTAGAGAGCTAGTTGTACTCAGAATATTGAGACAGGGAATATAAATAGGTATTATGTTATTTTTATTAAATAGGTTTTATATAGTATAATTTACTGAAAGCTTTAAGTTTTCATATGGTTATCATTACGTTTGGTTTTATATAATTAGGTTTTATATAATAGAATTTAATGAGGATGAGAGCTGTAATTTTTCATATAGGTATTATTACGTTGTTTTTAGTGAATAGGTTTTATATAGGTTTTAGTGAATAGGTTTTATATAATAGAATTTATTAGAAAGTGTTACTAAAGTACTCGTATATTACTAGAATGCTCAGATATGGAATAACATCTGTATAGTTGATAACTAAGAGAGAAGACACACACAATTTATTGAATTAAAGAAAAAAAATTTTTATTAACAAAAACGCAAATTAAAAATTGAAAAACTATCCCTCCAACCCCCCCGCCCCCCACACCAACCCACCCTTCCTTCAAATACAAAATCTTAACAATTAACAATTAACAATTAACCAATAACAACAAACAAAACTAACAAAACAGGAACAAGAACAATTGAACCTGCGCCCACGTTTCCCTCCAGGTCCAGCTCCACCCCATGTTCGCACCCCACCCGCCCGTTTTGGTCTACGCAGACCGACACCAAGACGTCGTGCAGAGTGGGACGGCAAGACTTCCTGCCATGGTGGAGGTGACGGAGCGGAAGCGGAAGCCTGAAGCTCCACTTCCAATTCCGGAGGAACTGTGCCCTCTGTACTCGCTTGCATGCTCGAGGTCTCGCTGTGAGCATTCATGACACCTTGGGGTGCAGCGCCGTGTCCAGCCAGCAACGCATGCCGTAGGGCATTGGTTGCAGCTGTCTGCTGCCGAATAGCCTCCAAGGTCTCCCTTGCAGTCTGTGACTGCTCAGAAGACCATTTCGAGAAGTTTGTGCAGAATTCACTCCAGGATGCTGGAAACTGGCTCCAGTTCGCAGAGAATCCCGCGAACCCCTGGATAAGGTCGCGACCAATTGCAACCGTCTCCCTGCACAGGGAAATCAAGCTCTCTGTCTGGCCTTCCATGGTAGGCGATTGCTCACCACGCTGACCGGACCTCCGTGGGGTCGGCGTTTGCAAAATGACGCGCCTTGGTGTCGCCACCTGCACACCGCTTGGTCCCGGTGCCTCTTCCATCTCAGCCGAGATGGCCGCAGGTTGTTTCCCCCCCTCCCCCACAAAAAAAATCATCCTCCTCCTGCTCCTCCTCCTCCTCCTGCTCGCCCTCCGCTGTCTCACCCTCCTGTGAGCTGTTAGAAGAGGGGTCTGTGAGTGGCACCGAGCAGTTCTCAACGGACACTTCACCTTAGAAAGATGAATGAAATTTCGAAACAACTCATAACAATACATATCAATATATTTCAATATTTCAATATCAATAATTTCAATATAATGCAAAACATTGCAATACTTTGCAAAACCACAAATGCACAAGGGTTCATCAGCGTTAACATGGCCTCGCTCGTAGATCAGACTACATCTGAACTAATGAATTATAATTGCATAACTACGATATTTTGCGTATGTTATTAGTAATATTTAATACTTTGCACATTCCGCATTACTCACCAGGCTCAAGGTGGGCTCGGCCATGCCACGAGTCTTGACCGCATGGCTTTCAGGACCCACCAAGGCCACCGCAAGCACCTTGTATAGATTGAGAATGTACACTGCCGCGGGGCCGCCACTTGTCCTCCTTTGCTCCGCGTGGTTTAAACTTATCTTTTTCTGTAAATGATAATTTAACATTGCATGGCATAAGCTACCTTTCCTGACAATAAACGTTAAAGACTGATTTAAATGTTCCATTATTACGTAACCTCGTATTGCATATGAATAATTTTTAATATTCTAATAGTACACAGTAAGTATACAATACATATGTACGTATGATTTTAAATATGACTTTTAAATATTACAATGCAACTTACAATGGTGGTTGCATATGAATAATTTTTAATACTATAACATGCAACTTAGTATTAGGGTGAATAAATATAATTGGTAATTAATTTTTTTCATTTAATGTAGTTTTTAAACTTCACATAAATAATTAAAATTGAGGAATTTGTTTGCAATTAATAAACATCAATAAATAATACATAATAATAATTTATAAACATGAGTTTTATATAGGTTTTAAATACATAGTAGAATCAAACTTACTCTGGCAGCTGCCAGGAGGCTGTTCCACCTGTTGCGGCACTGGTCAGACGTCCGCACCTCATGGGATGTCGATGTGACCACATCGGCAATCTCCTGCCAGATCCATCTGTAAACACGGGGTGGAGGTTTCCCAAGGCCACCCTGTGTCAAGTCCTCCCACCTTGTTGATACAACATGGACAAGTGCCTCATTAGCCTCTTCATTGAAGTCTTTGGCCATTCTTCTTTCAATTTCACTTTCATTTTGATTTTGAATGGACATGGCCATTGCTGAAATGTCTGTAATGATAACTGATAACAATCTACCGACGAACTCCTCTCTCCTCTCTCTTCCGCTCTCATCGACCCTCCCTTTCCTTCTGAGCATGTGCGATGATCCATGAACTCTCCAAACGCGGCAAAAAAAATCGATCCAAAAAAAAAAATCCCACAAATGCGCACAATATCATTGCCAGGGAAGATTTTTTTTTGGACTTCCGTTTCACTTTCTCTTTTTTTGGGCGATCGTGAGATCGCTGAGAAATCAGATCGCCCATTTGACGTCGCTGCGGTAAGGCCGAGTGGAAAATCGCAAAAAAAAATAGGCCTTATGCTGGTGATCAGCATGGGCGATACATCACAAATCGCTGGAATAAGGCCCATTTTTTGGGGCCTTAGCCACCTAGTGGGAAGTCTAGCCCTAGGAACTGTGGAGGAGCAGAGAGTGGAGGTCCATGTACAGAAATCACTAAAAGATGTGCACGGGTACAGAAAATAATTTATCGGATAATTTAGTACCTTGTGTAGAGAAGGTTAAAGGGATGATCTAATGGAAGTGTTTACGCTGATTAAAGGATATTATTGGGTAGATGGAGAGAAACTATTTCCTCTAGTGGGAGAATCCAGAACAAGGGAGCATAACCTTAAAGTTAGAGCTAGATCATTCAGAGATGATGTCAGGAAGCACTTCTTCACAAAAAGGGTAGTGGAAATCTGGAACTTTCTATCCCAAAAGGCTATGGATGCTGGGTCAATTGAAAATGTGAAAACTGAGATTGATAGATTTTTGTTAGGTAAGGGTATTAAGGGATATGGAGTTAAGATACAAATCAACCATGAATGACGGAACAGGCTGAAGGGGCTGAATAGCCTACTCCTTTTCCTAAATCAATGTCCCTGGAGTATATCAAGTGCTGCCAACTGGAACCGATATATTTTTTCCACCGTTGTATGGGAGCCAGTGTACCTGTGCTTGTGGTGATGCCATAATACTGCATAGCGTAGAATGGAGAAGCTTCAGTCTACTGCTCAGTTCCTCAGTTGAGCAAAGTTGAGTGACAGATGCTAAGTAAAGGTGGTATTTTATCATTGTCAGAAAAAGGAAGTATTTTGCCTGCTTTCCAGTAGCAATGGTGTGTATTCAGTCAGACTGAGGAAATGTGGCAGATTAAATAATGAGAAGTGCATACGGCTTATTTTAAATGGGCTAATGACTAATAAAATCACACAAAAAGGAATTTTATGCAAATGCATAACTAGTGAACTACTAGAGGAAACTAAACTCTTTGAACTTTTCAAACTTTGGCCTAGGCATTCCAGCTGCTTCTCACAAGTTCCCTGACCCCACTCTTGTAAAGACTGTTCTCCACAATCAATGCCAGGTAGTTTGACGAGGCCTGCAAATATGATGGGTGGCTGCTTGGTTGATGTGACCAGTCAGGTTTTGCTGACTGATGACCATCCTGACATCTTTTATGTAGTACTTTTATTGTGAAGCATGGCACACTGTGATTGAAGAGATTCTGAGGAATCATACATCGTTATGGTTAACCAGGCTGTAATGTATCTTAGTGGTGCCATCGGTTCTGCTGTCTGACCTTTCTTTGGGGATAGCAGCCAATGTATACACGAAACATGTACTGAAGCAAGGTCTAAGTCACCAAAGAGGTAATGTAGAGTTGTGCCATCTGATACAAGAACACCTACAGCTGCCATGTAGCATAGGGCTGGCATAGTCAGTGACCGTGCTGGCTAGCTGCGGACCCAAACTTCCCTCCAACTCCTTCCAGTAATGCTGCAATGCAGACTTATGGAGATTGCTTTGGACTGGCCCAGAGCACAACGCTCAATCTGCAGATGTGGAAATACGGGCACAAGCAGTTGGGCACAGAGCACCTTTTGCACAGTCTGACCTCCTATTAATTTCTCCATTGGTGGTCCTCTTGTTCCAATCATGTGAGATATGGGGATTCCTATTAAGAAACTTATTGATGTCAGTAATAATTACACAAATTAACACAAAGGCTCATGGAAACCTAAGCATCAGCAGTAAAAAAAAAGAGAAAAATGTGGAAAACAAATTGGTGCAAAAGTGCAAAAACTGTTGACTGAATCTTTTTGTTAGACCTTTTAAATTTAGTTGCATATACAGACCAACACCCAGAAGCTCTCGATGCCCATTATACACGGTTAGGATTTATACCCAGTATAAAGCTCACGAAGTTGACCTGGCACGATGGCTGGATAAGGTGTAGTTATGCTACTTCTGGATCATGATTCTGTTACCCACCCCGGACTGCTGGATAAGTGCGTCAAGTGGACGGCATAGACACAATGGGCCGAAATGGCCTTCTTCCATGCTGTAAACTTCTATGATTCTATGAAATATAAAAAGGATAAGTGACCTGCATTATAGATCTCCCACCCCCATACTTTTTTAATACTGTCACAGACCATGAACTGGCTTAGACATTAACAACACATAACTTAACCCCTTGCATGTATCTGAGATCAAGAAAATGTATTACCTTGTGTGTTATACAACACAATTTGCCAGCTATTAATATATTATGCACTCACCTAACTCTCTGTAATATTAAATCACAAAGTATCTGTATCTGTTTTCATCTTGCTAGGTCGAACTATTATTTTCACTACTCACCATTTGGATGAAGCTGACATCCTGAGTGATCGAATTGCCATCCTTGAAAATGGCCAGTTGAAATGCTGTGGTTCTCCTGCCTACTTGAAGGAACAGTATGGACAGGGTTATAGCCTCATTATTTCAAAAAAGGTCAGTGACTTTCAAGTTGTGACAAAACCAAATGCTGTTGCTACTACCAATAGTGATTATTGAAACCTGAACGTGGCTAGGGAAGTTCAGAATTCCGGACTATAAAGCCTGTATTTTAACATGAGGAGAATTAATGTGACAGGGCGAGCAGTAAGCCCAGGCCATTTCGACTCCGGGTCCTCGTCACTATAGACCAGGCCCGATTCCCACCTGAACCCGATGGGAATGACATGGAGGGTGGCTGGTGGGAACGGGAAATCATGCAGCAACAGACAGCCGGGGTCCCAAGGAAATGGTCCCCAGCATAAAGTTAACTCACCAGGAAACCTTCAAAAAATTTCAGACTTCACTTACCTTCGTCTCTTCAGGCCTTGGAGCCTTCTCATGCTAGTTTCCCCAAGTGTGATCGTCTCTGTGTGTGAGTCACATGGATGGGGTTAAATTAACGTTGGGGTTTGAATGACGTCATCAGACATCGACTTTTGCATTTCAATGGCATGATTGCCATCCAGGAGCAACACTCTCCAACAACAGGCCTCCCCTCAAGTGCCCATTCCAAATGAGTGCTCAACAACTGAAGGTTCAGGTGCTTCAGTTGTATTATGGATTGACTCCCTAATTTAAATAACTAATGGAGCCTTATTGAGGGTTGCTCACAGTTTGATTGAACATTCCTTTAAAATGCTGCATTTTGTTATATTGGGAAGCTGTTCCGTTGTGGCACATTACTTTGCAAAAAAAGGAACTGTTTGTATTGGATAGCCAACCTGTACCATCACTACATTTAACATGAGCACTTTCCTTTACCAGTAAAAGTGTAATAAAAACCTCCCTGATAAATGGTCCTTCAGCACTGTGGCTGATTGCAAACAGTTAAAACTTACCCTTCCATGAGATTCGTTGTGACTATAACATTCATTACATTATAGCATCTTCACAACATCAGAAGATCATAATTTTTCCAAATTTTATACATTGTTGAATTTGGGTGAAATAAAACTAGGAAAAGCAGTGCAGTAGCTGGATGAATCTTTTATATTTTCAATGTGTTAACATATCACAAAGATGATCTGATTTACATTACATTAAGCAATAAAAAGGAATTGTTTGTGGCAATAAAGAAAAAAGTTTAAATCCTAATTTAATTAACATGTATTTGTAAGGGCTTCAGTTGCAGACACAGCACCTGTAACAATTTTCCGATATGTGTTGGCAGTGGGTTAAACTCCCTGCTAATAAGGTGTGCTCAGATAGAGGCTTAAATTAAATTAGGACCAACCCAAACGGCCATCAGGCTTCAGCAGTAGGTTTAAGTCTTTTATGTAAGGCTGGCTACAAATCATTAATAACTTCTCATTGGGTTTCCTGAACAATCTTATAGTATAAGTTTCATATCTAACTCAATCCTTCGATGTACAAAAGGATTTTACCAGTGATTATTGAAATTAATATGGACAAGTTGGCTTACAAGTTGACAATACAATGTTTGGTTAAGTAACTTCTATTGCTCTTATTTTGCTAGCTCACTCTGGCAGAACCTGGTGAGTCATGTGATATTGGGCTTGTGACCTCCCTGGTGAAGCAACACATTCCTCTGGCCTTTCTGAAGGAAGATGCCTATGGAGAGCTGACGTATATCATTCCCACAATGGAAGACAAAACTGCTTATGAGAGGTTGTTTCAGGCTCTGGACAAAGATATGGAAAAGCTGTACCTAAACAGCTACAGCATCTCCGATACCACACTGGAGGAGGTAGAGATTCAATATAAGTCTTGTTGGGGTTAATAATGCGTTTAAAGCACCATTATTTCTTGACGCTGCAGACAAGATTGTGCTTGCACATACCAATTGATTTTAAACCGAGCTAAAGCCAAAATTATGTTATGCCACTACAATTTAGGAAGGGCTGTGGAACAGAAGAGGCAACTCAGAAACCACAAAATAAGTTGGTCAAGATATGTAAATGGACAAAACGATGATAGATGAAACTTACTGTAGACAAGTGCAAAGTGCGACACATAGGAAGGAAAAATGGAAAAGTGTACTCATTGAATGGTTTTGAAATAGTTCAGGGCAAAGTAGTGTTTATGCCATTTTTATCTGAGGTTTCTGAGGATGTTCAGCCGAATGTATGGCAGATGATTAGGAGAACCCCTATGGATATTCAACCAGGAGCAGAACTAGGGGACATATTATCGATCTAGTAAAAGTAATTTTAGGACTGGTATTAAGAAATGCTTCCCACTGAGAGGAATTAATGTGTGGAATAAATTTCCAGATACAATAGGAGAACTTAGGTTGTTTCTGGATGGATGATTTATGATGGGCTGAATGGCTTTCCTCATCCTTGTGAACACTGGCATTTTAGTCCATACCAGGACATTTTGGGTACATCAAACATGGGCATTTTTCAGGGACTTAATTTTTTTAAACTTTTTTCATTGTGCCATTGGAAGAAAATTCCCTGAATTTCTGTGGGGTTCTCCCGATGTTCTACTGTAACTTTGGTCAGAGATTGGCAAGAACATCAGGAGAAGCACGGTATGATTAAAAGGTTGTTCGCAACTTTGAGTTGTTCCAAAGCGCTTCACAGCCAATGAAGTACTTTTCAAGTATAGTCACTGTTGTAATGTACGGAAATGAGGCAGCCAATTTGTGCAAAGCAAGGTCCCACATCATCATCATCATAGGCAGTCCCTCGGAATCGAGGAAGACTTGCTTCCACTCCCGAAGTGAGTTCTTTGATGGCTGAACAGTCCGATACGAGAGCCACAGACCCTGTTACAGGTGGGACAGACATTCATCGAGGGAAGGGATCGGTGAGGCTGGTTTGCCGCGCGCTCCTTCCACTGCCTTCGCTTGGCCTCTTCATGCTCTTTGCGTTGGTGATATATCTCCAGCGACTTGAGGTGCCACAACAGGCAATGAAATAAAAACAGATAATCTGCTTTAGTGATTTTGGTTAAGGGATAAATGTTTGTAAAAACTGAGGGAGAACTGCCCTTCTTCCAACATTGCCATGAGATCTTTTATAAACACCTTAGAGATCAGATGGGGCCTTGCTTTAAGATCTTATCCAAAAGTCAGCATCTCTGACAGTGCAACACTTTCTCAGTACTACGCTGAAATGTCAGCCTAGATCATGTGCTTGTTGAAGTGAGGCTTGAACCTACAACCTTCCAGCTCAGAGGTGAGATGGCTACCATTGAGCCAAGGCTGAAACCAAAGCATATCCTTAAAGAAACATATTTTTTTATTTTGATCCTGATTAAGCAGCTTAAGTTTTTAAATGTTGCTTCACTATATTGTGTTGTGGATTGTTCCCTGGTGATACTTCCTTCACAGATCTGCTGCATTTCTTATGAACATCTTCCTTCACCCACTTTTCTTCTCCTGTAGAGCCAGATCATGCGCCTCCTCCCCCAAGACGATGGATTAGCACTTGCTACTAGTTCTCTGCTTGTGCCACTCTTTGCTGCCCACAGTAGCTGCATCGAAGTGACCCATCTCTGATATATCTGACTGCCTCTAAGGAAGCATTGGCCTCTGCTCAGTTCCTCTGCACACCAATATTGTTGAGATCAATAGCTAAGCAGAGTAACGATCCTTTATTCCATAATACCAGTATCAGTGCAGCAATGTACTGTGCCATTGCATTGCCAGCCAAGTGAGAGTTTGAAGAAGTCAGTTGAATAATCCCACATTAACCACATTGATTTTGTTTCATGTAAATTTAATAAATACAGATCCAAAGCTTTAGAGATGCAATTTAAAATTGAATTAAGTAATTTCAAATTAATCTGATTAAATTTAAAATCGACTTTCATGTCATCTTTTATGTTTCTTTTTCATCAGGTGTTTCTGAAGTTGCTTCAGAGTGAAGGAAGACCTGCATCTTATCAAGGCCAGGACACAGAGTCTCTAAAGTCTGAGAGCATTGAATCAACTTACAGCGACAGTGAGTTATTAAATCCAACTGATATTGTACAAATTTATTAACATTCGTGACACGTAAATCAGTTTAAAGGTATGGCATCACTTTAAAAAATGTAAAAAGCTTTCCAGTTTTCTAAATTTAAATTAGTCTGACATGTTTGCCGTCTGCTCCATGCTGCTGCGATAAAATAATGAGGTTGAGTTTCATGTGACTGCTTCCATCGGGCGGGAAGCGGGCAGAGTGAGCTTACCCAATGGAAGTGGTCTAAGGTGCCAAAACATTTTCACATGGGTTCTCATCAGCATTCCATTGGTGCGGTGCTCTCACTTTCATGCTCCTCCTGACCCCACAAAAACAATTTTAAAAGCTTTTTCTAACGTGTTTTGAGCAGCCTGCAGTGTACATCCAATTGCATAGATGACATAGGACCACAATTTGAATTGGCTATTGAGGTCCTTGCCTCTTTCCAGTGGTCAGCTGGGCTGCCTATTTCAAAGCCCGCACTAAAGTGGATGTTGGCAGGAATGGGGCTGTGCTGATATTTTTAATCGCACAATTGCCATATTCCCACCCAGCAGGGGCGCTGAAATTGACGCTCATGATTGGAGGTCTGGTCACGTTTGAGTGACTCCTGTGGACCTTCTAGCAGTTGGCTAATGAGCAGCATTAATACAGAAGCAAATCTCCATTTACTCCTTCAGGCAGGGGTAAGTATGCAGCATGAGAATAAAATAACAAATACATTTATATAAAAAAACAAGTCCAACAGTAATTTAAATAGAGGCTTGCTGCAAATATATCGACAGACTATTGATTCAATATGTGATTGTGCAGGTTACGCGACCATTACTACTGGGAAAACTAATCCAGTTTTGTTCCCAGTAATAGTCCATAAGACCACCCTTTTATCATATCCATTTTTTAGGTTGGAAGTCAAAACATGTTTTCGCTAGATATCCACCACTTTCTGCCTGCGTGGAAAATCCCAATTGTGAGGGTTTGCGTACCCCTTCCTCCCAACTCCCCGACCCCATTATCGCGTCACAGTAAAAGATGGAACTGGCAGTTTAATGGTCTCGACAGAAGTCCTGCCAGTTCTACTCAGAACACAACCAGCAGAAAGTACCCCTGCATGTCGTGGCCACACTTGCTGTATAAGAGCCTTAAGTGGGGTCCACAATTCCATTTTCTGCCTCCACCGCAGTCAATTTGGCAGATTGCTGTTAGGAAAGTGCCAACTTGCCCAGGAACCACATCAGAACCCAAAATTATTTCTTCAGCTACTTTGGCTAAACTTGTATCCTCCCTGCCCCTCCCCCCCCCCCCCCTCTATAACTCTCCATCCCACCCAGGGAAACAGTAAGGTACCACTCCAAATTCCCTGTCACCCAGGAGGATGCACACCCAGGAAGCACTGGACAAGTGGGAAGATGTTGTGCAGAACTTTTCTTTAAGAGATTAAAATAGTTGAGGAGACAATTTGGAAGAGCAAATTGTACAAGGAAAGTTCTTGTTGAACCATATAGCATTCTTTAATTCCATATTTAAATTATTTTAAATGTACGTTTGTCAGCAGAATGCCTTGATATATAAAGGGATTTAATGCCACTGAAATGACTGTGAAAAACAAGCACCTAAATCAAGCTGGTTTGTGTTGAATACAATGTTTTTCCTTGCACCAGGTGTGGCACTTGCTGGAGCCCAGCGAGTGACCGGAATACGACTGATTTTTAAACAGATGGCAGCTCTGATGATTAAACGCTTTCACCATACGCGGAGGGATTGGAAAGGGGCTATTGTCACCCTGCTGCTTCCTGTTCTCTTTGTCATTCTCGCGATGGCTCTATTCAGTGTGAAGCCTTTTGCTGCTGACTATCCTTCACTCCAGCTGTCTCCAAATATATATAAGGATTCAGATGTCACATTCTTCAGGTCAGATATCCTGATTATTCAAAGTTTACCTCCATCCCAGACATGAAGTGCTAAAAACAGCCTTGTCCTCAGTGAATGTAGAGTCAGCTCTGAGGAACAGCTGACTATGTGGAGGAAATGATTCATTGTGCTCTTAATAGACAGATGTTTTAATTTCAGTTTCATCTGTTGATAAACATGATGTGAATACACGTGAGTTTCTTGAAACTGTTGCGATCAGAAAATAATTTGCCTGATTAGTATTTAGGAGTTGAGTTGTAATTGTTTTTTTAAAGCACATTTTTGTTGCGTATGGTTGTAGTAGAATCATTAATCTGTTCCTGAATTGACACTGACATTTTACAGTTTAAAAAAAAAGTAGCACAATGGAGAATACTAATAAGAACATAACAAATAGGAGCAGGAGTAGGCCATACGGCCCTTCGTGGCTGCTTCGCCATTCAATAAGATCATGGCTGATCATCAACTCCACTTTCCCGCCCGATCTCCATATCCCTTGATTCCCATAGAATCCAAAAATCTAATATACTAAAGTAACGAATATGGACAGCATTTTTTAAATGATCTTTGAACTGAAAATCTGCAGTTCAGCATCACAGATTAAGTGGCGGGATGTGCCTGCCCAGGATCTCTGGTGCTGACCTCACCAAAGTTCGCACCTTCAGCGGCATGTCGCTTAAGTGCCTGCACCATGAGGCATACAACTTGGGCTCAAAGTCTCAGCACAAAAATCTCAAGAAATTAGAAGTTGAGGGAGCGCATTTAAATGACAGACATAAACACAATTTTAATCCCAAATAATGGATGGTTCCATGTTTGGTGGGAAGTTGATGTGCTAAAAATCTGAATCCCGACCAGAACCCGCCTCCAACCCGCCCACTTCCGGTTTTAATGGAAGCAGGACGGGGATTGGGCAACCAGCCCGCTCCCAGGAGGTAGGTTGTTCATTTAAATATTCTAAAGAGGCTGGCATACCACATGTTTAACCATGATGTTAAATTCAACAGTGGCCAGTTGGATTTTGCAGGCCTCGTGGAAAGCGAGGACTGCTGGATACAGGGGCTAAGTACCTTTACACTTATCTCCTTGGCCATCGTCCCTGCATAACCCACCCCCCCGCCATCTATAGATCCCCCCCCTATGAAGCCTCCAATCCCACCCGAGGCCTCTGATTGCCTTCCTGGCCTCCCCCACCCCCCACAATGCTCTTCCGGCTCCCCAATGCCATAAATTTGGCAGGACCTGTGGGGAACCCATTCTCCCGGGTTTCCCTATTGCTTCCGAGACAACAACCCCCCCCCCCCCCCACCCCCCCACCAGCCCTGGTCCCAACCCGCCAAAGTATTAAAATTGAGGTCACTGTAAACCAATCTGGGTGTCATCCTGCTGCAGTTAATCTAATATCATTTGAGGTGTTAGGACCTTTAAAGAGATGAGTGTAGCAAGGTTTGCAGTTTTGCATTGCATCTTGAAGGTGTGCCCTCCTGAGGTATTGATATGTATGAGATGCAGAGAATGAGCTGTAGGTTGTATGAGTGCTTGATGTGAGTGAGGATTACATGTGGAACAGAAAATATCTTGCGAGAAGCAACCTTTGGGTCAGCCACAAGGTACTTGATATAGTTGGGTGATGTTTCCTTGCCAAATTCCTTTAAAAGAGCTACATTCTTCTCCATCTTGTCCTAGATCTTACAGGTAGTGTATTGAGTCCATGGCCAAGAATGGTGTCCCAATTCCTATGAAGAGCCAAATTGGGCAACAATCCTCACACCCATCTCGTGCATATAGGGGTCAGATATACTAATCATTCACTGGCTAACAAAAGCAATTTTGTGCATTTATATTGGGATTCCTATCATTTCATTTATACCTGACACCTCTCACCCTTTTCACAGCCTTAGCCAAGACTCTCAACTATCTGAAATTGAGTTTTAAGCTTGATAAAGGAAGAAATGAATATTGCCCTCGTATACAGGCACGCCTTTGAATGTGAGAGTGAACCTTTAGCTTAGCGGCAGTATTCCCATCTGAGTCAGAAGGTGCAGGCTTTGAACCTTGCTTCAGACAGAGCTGGTGAGTGGAGACCAGGGGGCCAAAATTGCCCCTTTGCGCAAGGCCCGTTAGCGGAGTGGTAATCAGTTAGCACATGGGCGCAGTGGCCACAATTACCCATGTGGAATTGCCCATCTCTTAGTCAGTGGCGCAATGGCTTAGCGCCCCACTCCGGCATTGCTCGTGCCACTCCTCAGCGCACGGTGTCATGACTGCCCCGGAAGTTAAATTGCCCTGCGCCCCTCTACCTAATGCTTGAGAATGCCAACGACAGTTTTTTCTGTCGATTTCAAGTCGGGAAGCTGCAGCGCTGGTGATATTTACAGGCGCGCAATTGAAGATTTTTTTTTGGTCGGACAAATTATTTTCCAGCTTGTAGCTATTTTGTTTTTTTTCGATGTGCCACCCCCATCATTGATTGTTGGCCCTCAGTTTACTTTGCCTCCAATTGCTGCCCCTGGTTTAATCAGGTCCCTTTGAACACAACAACATTGTTTGTCAATCATGGGCTCAGTGTTGGCAGTGGACCGCCTCCTCCGCCATTACCATCGGAGGATGGTTTGCAGAAGACATCGGCACTGTGAATTAGTGAGGCAGAGGCATTGGGAGAGGGAAGGAGAAAGGCTCCCACTGGAAGAGGGAACTGCACTGGGAGAGGCCCATGGAGAGGCCCATGCACCGAGGATCAGAGATGAACAGGGGGAAGGAGAGGCACAAACTCAGGCAGAGGGAAAGGGACAGGGAGAGGCAAAGAGAACAAGAGCAGCGTGCGGATGCACACCAACAGGAGGATGTTGAGGGACAGGAAGAGCATGAGCAAGATGAAAAAGTCCATGAGGACGTGGGCAGAGGAAGACGCATACACAGATGTGGCAACAGAAGGCTGCACGCACCCAGGATCTTCCGCCAACAGTTTTTCTATGCTCACTTCACTGTGCAGCAGTGTGTCCGAAGGCTGCGATTTAGGAAAGATGTGGCGATGTGGAGCTGTGCCATCTGCTGCAGCCAGACCTTGAGCCTTAAACTTAAGTGAGAACAGCTCTCTCAGTGGCAGTGAAGGTCACCATCGCCCTCAATTTCTGTGACATTGGATCTTTCGAAGGAGCTACAGCAGACATATCTAACATCTCCCAGTTTGCCACTCCATTCATGACACCACAGAAGGAGGATGGAATATATCTAATTTCCCATGACCAGATGGAAGTAGCTGCAGCGGTCAACTGGATAGCGGGCTTCCCCATGGTGCAGGGCTCCACAGACTGCACACACGTTGCCTTGAGGGCTCCACACTGCAATCCTGAGATCTTTCCAAACCAAAAAGGATACCACTCACTCAACGTACAGTTGATGTGCAACTGCAGACGCACAATAAGGGCTGTTAATGCCCACTAACTTCAATGATTTAACTTCTATGATTCTATATTTAAAGTAATTGGTAAAAGGTTTTGAGGGGATTTGAGGGAAAATTCCTTCACGCAGAGGGTTGTGGGGGTCTGGAACTCGCTGCCTGAAAAGGTGGTAGAGGCAGAAACCCTCACCACATTGAAAAAGTACTTGGATACGGACCTAGAACTGGAAAGTGGGATTAGGCTGGATAGCCTCTTGTTGGCCGGTGCGGACATGCTGGGCCAAAATAGCCTCCTTCCGTGTTGTTCTATGATTCTATCCTGGCAGCAGCCACAATGCCTTCATCCTGCACCAGACTGGTGTGCCAGCTCTGTTCCAGCCACCTAATGCAGCTCGTGGCTGGCTCCTCGGAGACTAGGGCTACCCTCTATGCAGCTGGCTCATGATTCTCCTCCACAACCCCAGCACTCCTGCCCAGCACTCTTGCAATGACAGTCATGCTGCCACCAGGAGCATCATTGAGCGGACCATCGGAGTGCTGAAGCAATGGTTCCACTGCCTTGACCGCTAAGGAGGAGTCCTGCAGTGCTCGCCTGACCCGGTCTCCCTATTTGTCATCATCTGCTGCATGCTTCACAATCTGTCAATCATTAGGGCACAGCCATTGCACGAAGACATAGCGTTGCACCTCAGGAGGAGGAGTAGGAGGAGCAGCAGGACCAAGAGGAGGAGGAGCTGCAGGAGGAAGCACAGCCAGCAGGCAGAATGCGCCGATATCGTCCCGATCCTGCAAGGAAAGTCCGAGACCAATAAAGTCCTCACCACTTACCGCTTCCTTTCTGCCTCCCTATAAACACATCAATGAGCCCTTCCTTCCACATCACATGCCCAACAGTGAAATGAGAGACAAGACCAAACAGGAAAGATGAAAATCAACATTTATGTGCAAAAAGTGCAACATTAACATACCATATATCATTCACCTTTGTGCATCTCCTTATATCCCCTGTTACGTAAACCTACTCTCTTACTACGCCGTATGGCTGCTGGAAGGCTGCTGTGTTTCCGGGTCAGAGACTACAGATGGCCGTCTAGGACATCCTCGACCAGCTCTGGGCCTGGAAGGGCTGACTGCAGACTGAAGCACCTGAGGCTGGGCGGCGACAGTCTAGGCTGGCTGGGTGACAGCCGTGGATAGTTGCAATGATGGCGAGGCAGTGGTGGGATCAAAAATGCTGTCATCCTGAGAGGACAGCAGGTTCCTGCTCCACTGACCCAGTGCCACTCCTCGTGGCAGCACCTCAGCCTCTGCACCAATCTGATGGAGCACAGATTGCTGGGCTGCTGCGGCACCATGTGATCCCCAGTGGACCATGGCAGCAGTCAGAGCTTGCGTGGCATGCAGCTGAGACTGCATGACATCACTAAGATGTCGCATGGCATCAAGCCTAGACTGCATGAGAGCAGTCTGATCATCTATGTGAGCAACCATTGACTCTATTGCAACATCAAGACATTGCGTTGCTTCCGCCTGTGCCCCAATAAAAGCTGCCACATCGCCCATGAGGTCTGGATCTGCACGGTATGTCTGGTAGTCCACCATCGTCTGCATACTGGCAATGATGGGCTCCATGGTGTGCGCAGAGCGGTTTACAATGCGGAAGATGGACTCCTCCATGCTCCTTACCACTTGCGATAGGCTCTCAGGCACCCCGGCCATTGCCCCTTTCTTCAAACGCCTCTTAAACGAGGTCTTCATCTGAGTCTTGTGCAGCAGAACTGGCGCGCCAACCCGCTCTCCGGGGAGCTGGTTCCCGAGCTTGCCTTACCCCTTTACCCTGCTGCAGGCTGCTAAGCCCTGGTGCATCACCCAGTGTAGACCCTTCTCCTAAACTCAACTCCAATGACAGCCTCCTCCCAGTATCTGAGTTGGTGCGAATATGAGAAGCAGTGACACGGTGCTTGCATCGTCCTCTCTCCTCCCTGCAGACTAGATTGGGTTGGGGGTCTCAGGCACAGGCTGGGCTGCGGGCGCGGCATTGTCTGAAAACACAAATGGCACAAGAGTCGCATTCAGATGAGGGAAGGGTGACAGATATGCAGGAAAAAAGGTGGTCAGAATGTGGAGCGGCTAAATGGTAAGGCCTTCTGCTTTAAATGGAAGCTGGGATGAGAGGAAGGATTTAACTTACCAATGTTGACCCCAGTGGGCTCAGCGGTCCCCACTGCCATGGGGGTGGCCACCTGCGGGTCCATAAGGCAAAGTACTCACGCTTCCAGGTCTGTGAGTTGGTGCAGTTCCCCTTTCCGGTATGCTGCTACTGCTGCAACCTGTATGGCCTGCAAAAGAAAGGAAGCTTGGTGAGTCACAGTGCAGTTATGTATGTGGAAGAAATGCATGGCCATCTGAAGTAGCTGTGATTCTAAGCAAAGCATCAAATGAGGCAATAACTGTGGTAGGCACATCCTGAGTTAAATGCTCGTTTGGTGAATCTGCACAAAGGCTGCCTTGTAAGAGTTGTGGGAACAGACAGGTTCATAGGTAAGAGTTGGGAGAACATGTACTCACTTTGACCAGATGAGTGAGGTCGCAGAACTTCTTGTGACACTGTGTGGGTGTGCCGTCAAGGACAGAGGTGTCCGACACCTTGGCAGCCCCTCTGCCCAGATAGCTCTGAGAAGCTGTGCAGCGGACCACCCAACTGGAGGGAAAAGGATGCTCCTCCTGTCCTCCATTGCCCCCACCAGTGTCTCCAATTTGGCGTCTGAGAAACGGCTGGCCCTTGTACTGCCTCTCCCAGCTGTCATGACAGTCCTCACTAAACAGCTACTCAACTGTGAAGAACAAGAGAATCAGCAGAACAAACCTGCAAAGCATTCCCTTTAAGAAGCCCAATGACCAGGTGACTCATTATGAGTGAATGAAACTCACCTGAAATTGGCTGTACATTTCCACCATCGCCCCTGCAGCGCCTCACGGAGGCCATTTAGCGCTCCAACAATGCGGCACTCCGATTTGGGAAACAAAGTGCCGAATTTATAAACTTCCTCCCGACCATCTCGGCCGGTGCTAAGTTTTCACTTAATTCAAATAATGCGCCCCAAACCCAACGTGGGGAAATTTCGGCCTCCAGAGCTCTAGCTCTGAATTTCGGGTTGACATCCAGTGACAATGCTGGTGTCTGGTGCCCCACACCACCCCCCCAGCCCCCAACCACCTCATTGTATGGGTTGTGGAAGCCCATAAAACCCTCTCACTGTACAAGACTAACCACCCTAGCAGCTGGTATAAAGATGATTACCGCCATTGAAGAAGCATTCACATCACGGACCGTCGGACTGTTAATCAGCCTGCAAATCCTTTCACTACTCCACACCACTCTCCAAGGAGAGTGTGAAGATACGAAAACAGCAACAGTCTTAGAGTGTGCATATCCCTTTAATTTGAACTTGATAGCGAGACATTCTGCTTGCTTCATTGGGCTGGCTCCCTACACAAGGGCAAAGCTGCATTGGCAGCAAGAAATAATTAATGAACGATCTGCAGTGGAATTTCAGTGCCGAGCTCCACTGACCTGGTCTGGTTTGTGCCTACAGTGCCGCACAAAATCCTTAATTGTGTCGGGAGTGGATTTTCAGCCCCTAAATGATCAATATCCAGCTAAATTTTGTGGCTCCTTTGTTGTTTCTACATGAAAACCATCATTTAAATGCTTCTAATGCTAGCTTTATGAAGTTCCTTTTAAGTAATAGCTATTTAATGACTATTAATATACTTGATGGCTGTTTACTTGAACATAATTGTGCCTCTAAATGAATATCATCATTCAAATTGCATCTCTAAATGAATTATTGCTAATCTAGAAATACATTTCATCCATAAATGTACTTTGGCTGATTCATCTTATTACCATATTGTTTACTGGGCTTCTTCATATAGAGTTTGATAAAATAATTTATATTATCCTGACAGCTATTAGGCTCTGAAATATTTTGATTGGAATTAACTGGAATACTTGTTTCATATTGCCCACTGATGTTTAGGATTATTACTTTTAAGGGGCAGTGGCTTCTGGGGACAGTTTGCTAATTGAGACAGTTTTTCATTAAATTGTTTCATAATATTGTTTCACTCATGCTGCATTGCTGGGTTAGGACTTTTGGAAGTGGTGTCTTCAGTTTTGACAGTTCAACATAAACATATACAGGCCGATAGACAGACAGACATATATGCTAGAGAGTCAAAAATATGCATACAAAGAAAGACACACACATGAAGTGGTCACAGATGGACACATTTAAACAAAAAAGTAGGTATAAATGGGCACATATTGCTAGGGAAGCAATAACGAAACTATAATCGGCCACAGCGCTCCTGAGTTAAGGATGGGGAAATTAGCCAGGATTCCTGCTCATCACCACTATCCAGTAACCTATGCTGGAAATTATGTATGTGTGGACGTTGAGTGAGGACAGGTGTGGGCATGTCTATGATGTCCCACACAATTAAACAGCTACTCGATGTTCATTGTCCATGCTCACACATGAAGAATGTATACCTTCACCATGAAACTATACCCAGCACAAGTGAGTGTTTTCAGGAGGAGTGTTGGGTTTGGGGTGGGGGTGTGGGGTGGGAGGAGGTGGGGGAAATACTGTGTTAATCGTCAAATGTGATGAAGGCATGGAGGATATTTAAGAAAATCCAAGAGATACAGTGTAGTCTTCATAATGTATTATATTTGTATTGTACCTAAAAACATTGGCTCAGATTTTGTGGTAGGAATAAGGGTGAGGCTATTCTGCAGTAAATCGGATAGTGACTTGCGGCATCCACACTTGTGCAGTTAAACACAGAAATCAGAAAGTTGCGAGTTGCCCTGCACCTCCACAAGCTTCGTTACGCCGAGCCGAGAGATTTGGTATTACAAATAGGAAAGGCAGTTGCAGTACTTACCCACTAGTTACCCACTAAACATGCCAGATAAAGTTAGGGCTTATCCATTCATGTAAGTTAATTTTTAATGGCATGATAAATGTTTATTACTGCCAAACAACCTCTCTGGCCCTGAAAATTTAATTTCACAAACATGGAATCTCATTCCTTCAGATTTTAATTATTGTTGAAGATTTTTAAAAATTAAACTTTTTTTTTCTTTGTGTCTCTTATCTCTCTTAGGGCCCTATTTTCACCACAATTGTGCGCCATTTTTTGGCGTCCAAACATTTTTTGGTGTGAAAAACGTTTGGATGCTGGCGGCGACCATGTGCGCCAGTTTAAAAACTTTTGTCGCAGTCACGAGTCAAAGCGGGATTGGGCGCCGTTTTTCTGGACTTAATCGATTTTGGCCGTCCATGATTTTTTTCAAGGCATTCACTGCCCAAAAGCTCCGCAAAAAAAACCATACAGAATCGGCACGGGGCACAAGAGGACAGGAGCAAGGCAATAAGAATACACAATAAAATACCTTTTTTTTTAACAGGGAGCTCTTTTTGGAGCAAGGGAAGATGATTTCCGGGCTGAAAGGACTGCTCCCTACAGGCTGGACCTGCTGTAATCCCAGGCTGAATGCCCACCCCCCACACAGTCCCGCTCCCCCCCACGAGTTGCAGTTCAGGAGCGGAAGGGCCATTCGGCCAGGGATTCCAGCAGGTCCAGCGGGGGGGGGAAGCGGTGGCAGCAGAATCAGCTGGGGGGGTGCAGTGGCCACGGGTCCAGTGGGGGGCGGGGGGGCTAAGGGGAAGAGGTCCTTTCTGGCCCTTTCGACAGCGGTGGGGTATCAACTTTTCGGGGGGAACGGGCTTCAGCATCTCTGGTTGCCCCGGCAACTTCAACTTTTCGCACATGCCCAGAGAGTTTTTAACGCAGACTTGAAGCTCTGCCCCCCAGACTAACTTCAGTAAGCACTGCACCAAATTCAAATATTTCTTTGGCGAAAGTCCTGATTTTTTTTTCCTGCTGCAAACGTATACAAAAAAATCGTACGTTAACCTGCACGGGCGCCAAAAATCCAGCAAGTGGAAAATAGGGGCCTTAATCTCATCCTTCTTTCCCTCTCTTTATTTTGCTTTTTGTACATGATTTTACGTTAAATTCAATATTCTAACTTTCACTTCCTGGTTTAAACTCTGCAGGCCTCAGTAAGAATTCTTCAATCTGATTGAGGATACGTACTATTGCTTGCCCTGTTCACACAGGTCCCAGATCTCCTGTAGGGGGTACCGCACTTTTTCAGATGCCTAATGACCATAAGTTGCTGTGCAAAAGCTCATGAAAAGTCTGTGAGCAGTTGTAAGCGTAATGAACAGCAAGCGTCATTTGTTCACCGCAGACCGCAAAATCTGGGCCATTAATTATGGAAATAATTATATTCTAATTATTTTGTTAGATGAGTTTAATGTTGTAGCTGATGCTTTTAATATGTATATTATATTAAATATTACAGTTAGTAGTTGACAGTGGTAGGGACTGTGATAATTATTCATGTTCCCAATTTAATAATAAAGGTGAATCCTCTATTTTTGGAATCATTTGTACAAATCAGTATGTCAGAATATAGGATGGTCCTGTCTCCCTGGAATTGCCAGAATAGACTTCAGTTAATAATTCTACATTTATGCACTTTCCTGTGGATAACCCTGTTTTTCTTACCCTGTATAGTTCTGGCAAGAATGACTTTCAAAACCTGACCTCTGTGTTGCTGAAGTCTTTGAAAATAAATGAACCCTGTATTGGTCAAGCCTCCAATCTGTAAGTAAACTGTGTGCCTTTCATTTTTTTTCATTAATGTTATGCTCATTAAGGGATATTAGTGCTGGGGAATGGAACACCTTTTATTTGGGACACCCAGACATAGAGTAGGTAATTTTAACCCCCCAAAACAGGTGGGTTTGGGTCAGGTGGGATGTTAACATTTTAAAAAGCTCAAACCCAAACCTAACCCACCTCGGCCCCATGCACTTCCAGTTTTAACAGAGGCAGAATGAGGGACGGGCAACCAACCAGCTCCCAGGAGGTGGATTGCTCATTTAAATATTTTAATGAGGGTGCAGGCCTCAGATTTGATCTCTCTTCCAGCTTTAATGCTGGCCGGCTGGGTTTTCTAGGCCTTGGGAAACGTGACAGCTATAGGGAGGTGAGGACTGATATGTGCCTTTTCAGCACTGCTTGTGGACCTGGAGTAGCAGGAGTACTTTTCCCCGGCCCCAAAGCTAAACTGCTTCCCTCCCCTCAATCGGATCCCACCCCCGAGATCAAACCCTAGTTCCTCGCGATCAGCAACCCACAATTACTGCTCCCTAGCTACCTACGTGCACCTGGGCTTAGGCCTCTTCTGGAGCATTTCCTGCCCAGGGAGCTGTTGTGTATCTGTAAAGCATGCACTCCCATGTTCCCCCACCAGGGAGTGCATCCCCTGAAGTCCCAAGGGATCCCAGCATCCCTTGGGAACACTGTATATAAGCCGGCCCCTAAGGCCTGTTCCTCACTCTGGAGTGTCTTAATAAAATCTGAGGTCACTGTTACTTTAACCTCCCTGTTTGCAGTCTCATCTGTGTTAGGAACACAATAGGAACCAAGCTTGACAATCAGGTTGTCTTCAATCAGGGAACCTGCTGAAAAAAACACACATGCTGTGGAATTAAAACCGCGATCACGAGATCTCTGGGCAACTTTATTCGAGTTCAGTGGCAAACGTCTTCGCTTTGCCACTGACTGCAAATTATGGGCCAATGTACAATAAATAAATATGCAAACAAATCACAAATCTTACTTACATGGTATATATTCTTTATTATTTTTACTGATTGTTTCTTCTTAGGAATAATGCATCATGCTGGTGGAATGGACCTTCAGAACCACAGAATTTTGTGGGTCAGTGTAATTGTAATAATGGCTATCAGGTAGGAAAATTCAACTAATTTTCAATACTCACTAATATAGAACTGAGAATATTAATGAATAAATCAAGCTGTATTCATGCCAGTTATTAATGAGGCCCCTCTTGCTTAGAGCTGCCACTTTCCCCATGAGCTGTAATATTTGTTGCATTGTTAAACTGTAGAGATATTTTTAATATTTCAGACTTGAAATTACATCAATTCTGGAAATGAGAGTACATAATGAAAATCCATAGTAGAAAAAAGAAGCAAAGCAAATTCAACAGATTAAATAAACAGAATGAGAAAAGAATGAAGGAAATTAGTGACCGGCTTATACACTGGCAGACATTTAGAATAAATAGGAAGAGTCAGCGAAAAATATACACAGAGTCAAATGAATAATCAGCTTTAAAAAAAAAAGATTTGCATTTATATGACTTGCATTCATGACCTCAGGACGTCCCAAAGCGCTTTACAGCTAATGAAATACGCAAAACAGAATTGGAGATGTATAGAAGAGACAGATAAAAAGATAGACTTGTAGAAAGATAGAAGCAGCAATAGTGAGTAGGACTCAGACGGACAGACAGAGGCCATGATATTGGATGGAGATTGCTCCTCCAGTCTTAACACGATGGGGCAGAACCCCTGGCTGGTTGCTAGTGAGGCAGCAGACCCCACCAGAGGTGCCTGCTCCAATCATCTGGCAGATGTTGGGGATGAGGATCAGTCATTTAGATGGAACATCATGCTGGATAAACTTACCTGTGCATGCTTGCATCACATGAAGAACTGTGCCTGGGGCACAAATTCGTAAATTCTACTGATATATAAATGAAGCACAATATAAATCAGCACAATTCTAACTCTTGGCTCAATGTAGGTTTAAATTTGTAGCTTACAGAAGGACTGTTTAATGTTAACATTGTTTGAGTGTGAGTTATGATGGGACCAGCTTCTCATTATAATTGTGCCAAAAATATAATTTATTTGAGTAGTTAAAGATCAAATTTAAGTTCTAGCTTTCTGATGTTTTCTGGCTCAATACATTTTTAAAAAGGAAGTATGATTGTTTTATTCCAGTTTTGTTAGCGGCATTATTACTCCATGTTTATATCCCAGCTTGTGATGGCCATTGTTTCCATAAGAAAGGGCTCACATGTAAAGCAGCCTTCCCTGAGCTAGGATGTGCACTTGCAGCAAGGATTGTTACTGGCAGCATTGTAATTCTGCAAGAACTCGTTTTCAGCAAGAATGAGTCAGAGAATTGTAAAATTAACATAGTTAATTGTAGTCAGCTATTTTATGGTCCTCTAAATTTACAGTGCTTACTTTCTCATTAGCATTTCATAGGATTATATCCAGTAAATTCTTACTTAACCATGTCCCTAAATATGTCGATTAGATTTGGTCTATTTGCCTTGAAGGAAACAAGCCAGTGTTAGTGCAACTGTATTTATTCAGTCAATGTATTCACTGAGGCATATGAAAGCATGGGCCTTACGTTTAACATCCGTAAGACAAAGGTCCTCCACCAGCCTGTCATCGCCGCACAGCACTGCCCTCCAATCATCAAGATCCACGGCGCAGCCCTGGACAATGTGGACCATTTCCCATATCTCGGAAGCCTCTTATCAACAAAGGCAGACATTGACGCGGAGATTCAGCATTGCTTCCAGTGCACCAGTGCAACCTTCGGCCGTCTGAGGAAAAGAGTGCTTGAAGACCAGGCCCTCAAATCTACTACCAAACTCATGGTCTACAGGGCTGCAGTAATACCCGCCCTCCTGTATGGATCTGAGGCCTGGACGATGTATAGAAGGCACCTCAAGTCGCTGGAGATATATCACCAACGATGTCTCCGCAAGATCCTGCAAATCTCCTGGGAGGACAGGCGCACCAACATCAGTGTCCTCGACCAGGCTAACATCCCTAATATTGAAGCACTGACCACACTCGATCAGCTTCGCTGGGCAGGCCACATAGACCGCATGCCAGATACGAGACTCTCTAAGCAAATGCTTTATGCGGAGCTCCTTCATGGTAAACGAGCCAAAGGAGGACAGTGGAAACGTTATAAGGACACCCTCAAAGCCTCCCTGGTAAAGTGCAACATCACCACTGACACCTGGGAGACCCTGGCCGCAGACCGCCCGAGGTGGAGAAAGTCCCTCCGCTCTTCAAGTCTCAACGCAAAGAACATGAAGAGGCCAAGCGCAGGCAGTGGAAGGAGTGCGCGGCAAACCTGTCCCACCGACCCCTTCCCTCGACGAATGTCTGTCCCACCTGTAACAGGGTCTGTGGCTCTCGTATCGGACTGTTCAGCCATCAAAGAACTCACTTTAGGAGTGGAAGCAAGTCCTCCTCGATTCCGAGGGTCTGCCTGTGATGATGATGATGATTTATACTGATAACGTATAACGAAAGTTCAAATCTAGACAAGGTATAAAAGAACATTTACAAAATGGTTCCTTAAAGTTATTTATCAACTGTCTAAAATATCAGCTCCAGTGGGAGCTAATAATGTTTAAATTAAGGTAAGTGATCCTCCCAGGATCGATTACTTTATTACTATTAGGACCTGGGGCTTTTCATGGGGCCTCAGCAAGACTCGTGTCAACTCTCAGCTGTCATAAGTTCCATTGAGGCCATTTATGGATGGAATGAGTGGAATTCCCAAATAGCCTTTGAACTTCCTCTTCATGCAGGGGAGCACAGGTGGAAGATTATCCCATGATCCCTCCTCCCCACCCCCACCACTGGAAAATGGCAGAACCAAAAACTTGTGGTGGAATCCAGGCGCAACTTGATTCCGTCCCTTATTCCTGCCTCTGATCCAGAATTTTGAAAGCTTTCCCCCTTGGCTCATTCAGAATTTTGGGGCCTCAGTGTTGAAATCAAGACTCATTGCATTCATCGTCTACACCATTTCTTGGGTGCCAGGACCTCAAAACTGCAGAATTTATTATCTTCCGCAGACTTCTACGTCCTACAATCTATAGGCTTTTGAAACCCAAGAGTGGTTTCAGCTAAATTATTTCTTGACTTATCTTGCTGTCTATTTCCTCAACCTTCATGGTATTTTGCACTATGACCCACCATGTAGGTATCTCAGTAAAAGATATGTAACTGTTTGATTTTATTTGTCTTACAGCAATGTCCTGCACCAAATACCACATTGCCCTATTTCAGAAATAACGAGGAAAACTTCCTGTACAATCTCACAGGATACAATCTGGAAGACTATTTAATATCAACAACAAATACCTTTGGACAGAAAAGGTAAAGTACATTTGGCTCAAACAACCTTATGAACAAGAAGTAAAAGACTATAGTTCCATATAAACACACACATTTTCCATTCATTGCTTTGTACTTGTATCAGCTTTTTTACTTAAATTAACAACAAGTGGAAACTAAATCCTAACATTGGATACGACACTACCCATTGTTGACATAAGTTTCTTTTACTGTTATAATTTAGATTTAAATCCATCCCAGATTAGAAACAGCTATAATCCAGGACATAAGTAAATGACAAAGTTCTGTCTAAACACTATCAGCTTAAGTCAGAATGCGTTTCTCCCTCATGGATTTTGGGCCCCTGGATGCTGACTCACCCTGTCTGCTGAGCTGATGAGTCGAGAAGAATAAAGGTAGAAAGGAACACACAGGGGTGTAGGATAACCTTGTTTGAAGCTGGGATTGAGATTTACATTGGAAAAGAGGTGGTAACCTGCATCATCCTTTACCCGAGACCACATGGTGCTGTCACCAACTCTAAAGGCAGAAAAATGGTTAATTTTCCATTATAGTCAAGCCCATCCCTAACAACACAAATCTTAAAGGTGCTAAGCTGTGCTACTAACTTAAATGTGGAACAACCCAATGGCCTGGAAATTCCGGCCTCCCCGGGTCCGTACAGAATATATACGGACCCGAGAAGGCATCGCAAAAGCTGGTTTTCAATGCACAATGCACATGCGCTGAAAACCGGCTTTTCCGATCTGTCAAGCTCCAGCTTGACAGATCCTCCGTATCGCGTGAGCGAGGACATTTGTACGGGCAAAATTGCAGGATTTACCCATATCTTGCCTGGCAAATGTCCTCAAAACTCTTGCGCCTGATAAAAGCAGGCACATAGCCTACTTTTACAGGTGTAAGAGTTTTAAAATATACAAAAACAAAATTAAATTAAATTAAAAAAACACATTTGATTGCTTAAAACCCTGCCCACTACAGTAAGTTTATTTTAAACCATAATTCAAAAAACTTTTTAAAAATCCGAATTTTTTTTCTAAGACTTTAATTTCAATTAATTTTAATTATGTGAGGTGTGTTTTTTATTTTTTATTATGGTGTTTACTGTGTTTGTTTTTTTTTCTCATTAATACCAATGAGAACTCGTAGATCCGGAGTTCTCATTGGTATTAATGAGAATGCTGTGGAATACTGTACCTGATTGGCTGTGCAGTCACACGTGATTGCATTTTCTGCGTCCAAACTTCGAGGATGGGAGCGTGCTTCGCAGCACGGGAAGAGAAGGCCTTCCCACCGGGATCACAGGCTCCTCCCGGACCACCTGGTACTTTCGTAAAAGTTCTCCGGTCAGAGACATTTGTCCAAAAGGAGCCTCCGACCGGAATTTCAGGGTCAATATATAGTAATTGCTTGTTATATCATTAACAGATTAGGAGGATGGTCAATTGGAGAAGAGTTGCCTGATGATCTCAAGGAGAACAATTTCACTCGATTGGGAATTAACTCTTTAATAAAGGTAGGAACAGTCATACATCAACAATAAGCTTTTATTACAAGGTTATTATTTTTTATTCATTCACGGAATATGAACGTCGTTGGCAAGGCCAGCATTTATTGCCCATCGCTAATCGGGCTGCCTCATACCACTGAGAGACTGGCTAAGCCATTTCAGAGGGCAGTTAAGAGTCAACCACATTGGTGTGAGTCTGGAGTCACATATAGGCCAAACTGGGTAAGGATGGCAGATTTCCTTCCCTAAGGGGACATTAGTGAGCCAGATGGGTTTTTATGACAATCCGATTGTAGTTTTTTAATTAAATTAATTGATTTTAAATTCCCCAGCTGCCATGGTGGGATTTGAACTTGTGTCTCTGGATCATTAGTCCAGGTCTCTGCATTACTGGTCCAATAACATAACCACTATGCTACCATACCCTTAATTATTAAGAGCATGTTTGTATATTGTTGGAGGAACAGTACAATGGGATTTGGAGCACTTTTTAGAAGAAAATGGGGCAGGGAGGCCAAGCACTGAATTCACACCCCAAAAAAGTTATCCTCCTTTTCTCTTCGCCCTTGGTGGGAGCAAGCTGGTTGCCTGCCCTGCACATACAGGGCTTGGGATTCCAGGTGATTTTCCTCCATTTCCCCCTCTGCACCACTATTGGAAGTAAGGAAAGGAAAGAATGATAGGAAAAACAAAAAGAAAGAGAATTGAAGACTTGCATTTTTATAGTGTCTTTCACAGCCTCAGACAGTTGTTCTAATGTAGGAAATGTGGCAGTGTGTGCACAGCAATGAGAGAATGATTAGTTATTTGGTATTGGTTGAGGGATAAATATTAGCCAGGACACCGGGGAGAATGCCTCTGCTCTTCTTTGAATAGTGCCATGGGATCTTTTACACTCACTTGAGAAGGCAGACAGGGTCTCGGTTTAATATTACATCTGAAAGACAGCAACGCCAATAGTACAGCACTCCCTCAGTACTGAACTGTAGTGTTAGCCTAGATTTTGTGCTCAGTGTCTGGGAGTGGGACTTGAACACACGACCTTCTGACTCAGAGGTTAGAGTCCTATCACTGAACCACAGCTGACCCAAGGAAGGAAGTAGTATGGGGACTGCAGCAACGGAAGGCAGTTCAATAGAGTTTTATGTCTGAAAGAAAGGAGTAATCCCTTCCTCTCCAACCTCTCAAATGATCTATTCTTTTGTACTGGGCTCATTCAGAGCCAATTAAAATTCCAATCACCGTACATTTGCCCACTTTTAATTTGAGCCTGTCCATTTCAAAAATTGAAAACCTGGTTGGAGCACTATAAAATTTCCCCCTCTAGTAGTGGTGGGCTGCCTGTGCAGACTGGGAGCCTGTCCTGCATATGTAATTGAACCTAAGCCAGGAAAATATGTTGGGGCCACTCTGGGTCCGGACAGTCACATGGAAGCTCTCTCCTGATCCATTTCTGGCAGTAATTCTGCTTTTAAGGAAAGTGCCCTCTTTAGTGTTTGTTTGCAGGTTCAATTTGGCCAGAATAAAATATTACTGGGGCGTAATATGCGGCCCCTACGGGTGCATACAAAGTGCACACACACCCGTGGGGTCCCCGCAAGTTCCAGGTTTAGACATGTGATGGGCATTCGTGCAAACCCAGAACTTGTGATCGGTCAAGAATACTCTTGACAGATCATATGAATCCAAAAGAAATGGGTCTCCACAGGCAGAGAGTTAGGCTATTTGCACAACTTCTGATCAGTGAATGCCCTTGAAATTCTTGCACCTGTAAGAGTTTTTAAAAAAATAGAAAAATTAATTATCACTCATTTATACACTTAAAAACTCTGTCCAATAAGGTTACATTTATTTTTAGCCCTATTAAAACATATAGGGGGTGAAATTCAGGAGCGCCCTGTTTGGGGGCAGTAACATATGCGAGGCGGGACTGTGATGCAATGTCGGGCGCTCCAAATCCTGTCGGGGCCGGCATGGAGGCACTACCCAGGCGAAGGTCGGAGTGCTACAAGGTCTCTCCGCGTAGCGCTGACGAGTTCCAAGGGCTCTCCCCTTCCATTAAAGGGGGAGGGCACGTTGCGAGCTCTACAGGGCTTTTAGGGGTCCACACTAGGCCACTAGGAATGGGGGGTACCGTGGCCACAAGCCGGCACCGAAACAGAGTGCCAGGCTGCATGGTCGCGGCATGGACCCTGTGAGAAGTAACACGTAGGCCGGACCGATAAGTCGGAGGGCAGCACAAGATGGCACAGCACACCTCCTCTTTACATTTTGCCCTGCAATTGCTCCTAGCCTCTGCCCGTATCTCGATTTCAAGAAACAATGCCAAAAATTGTTATCTTAAATTAAATGAACTCTCTTAGGTATTTTGAAAATTGAAAATTGGTTTCTGTTTCAATCCTTTCTGGCTCCTTTGGGTTTCCTGCCTTGCTGTTTCGTCTTCTCTCGTGGGACTTTGGAGGTATCCAGCTTGATGTTGAATCTGTCTAACACTAGGCACTCAAACCTAACTACAATTACTATTTCATGCTTCACTGATCAGAACCCTTTATTCCCATATCCAGATGCAATTTTCGTGAACGTTAGTACCCAAGGGAAAGCTCATCTGTTACCTGCTATCACCTTATCGATTTTTAGATCTAATAGAATTATTTCAGCAATGCAATTAAATTGCTGATACAGTTTTGTGCATTTTATAATTTAACCCCAGCTCTTTTTACTTAACAACATCTATGTATTTATATAGTGCTTTTAACAAAGACAAATATCCTAGGGCTCGTCACAGAGGAACAAACGAATGAACATTGACTTTAATTCCCCGCTCCACTCCCACACCGATACCTCTGTCCTCGGCCTCCTACACTGTTCCAATGAAGCTCAACGCAAGCTCGAGGAACATCACCTCATCTTTCGTTTATGCACTTTACAGCCTTCTGGACTCAACATCGAGTTCAACAATTTCAGACCAGAATCTCTGCCCATATTTTGCTCCCTGTCCTTTTTTTAAACCCCCCGTTCCGATCTTATGTTTTTTTTTCTCTGTTTCCCATGGCAGCTGGTAATTATTCTGCCATTCACACCCTATCTAGACTAATCTTTTTCTAACTTCTACCATTACCATCTCAAGTCGGCTCATCATCCCTTTTGTCTCTCCAATCTCTCCTGTCTTCCACCCTATTACAGACCTTCCCTTTTGATCTTTTCTCCCCTCCACCTTTCAGTGCTCCTTAAGAACCTGGCCACACCAACATATTCAAGCTTCTGGTGGGTATGACAGAAAGATTCACTCGATCTGAATTTCTGTGAGAAAGTTAGATCCTAAGAAGGCTTGTCCACCAGTTCCCTGGAGATGGGCACATTCTTTGAAAGGCCACTGATCGACATAAATGCAGACCAAATAACTATTAGTCCACAATTTCCTATCAATGTTCCTTTCAATGCAGTGTCATCATCATAGGCAGTCCCTCAAAATCGAGGTAGATTTGCTTCCACTCTAAAAGTGAGTTCTCAGGTGGCTGTACAGTCCGATGCGGGAATTACAGTCTCCTTCACAGGTGGAGCAGACAGTGGTTGGAGGAAAGATTGGGTGGAGAGCCTGGTTTGCCGCCCACTCCTTCCGCTGCCTGCGCTTGATTTCTGCATGCCCCCAGCGACGAGACTCGAGGTGCTCAGTGCCCTCCCGGATGCTCTTCCTCCATTTTGGCAGTCTTGGGTCAGGGATTCCCAGGTGTCGGTGGGGATGTTGCACTTTATCAAGGAGGCTTTGAGGTTGTCCTTGAAACATTTCCTCTGCCCACCTGGGGCTCGCTTGCCGTGCAGAAGTTTCGAGTAGACCGCTTGCTTTGGGAGTCTCACGTCGGGCATGCGGACGATGTGGCCCGCCCAACAGAGCTGGTCGAGCGTGGTTAGTGCTTCGCTGCTGGGGATGTTGGCCTGAGCGAGAACACTGACGTTGGTGCGTCTATCCTCCCACTGGATTTGCAGGATCTTGCGGAGGCAGCGTTGGTGGTGGTACTTCAGCACTTTCGCATGAAAGCATGGGCCTGTAAGGGGTTCTCGGGGAATGTTGTTGTGCCTTGGGTGTCTCTCTCTGGGTTTCTGCCCTCACAGCTTATGCCTGGCCTGTGAGGTACCCTGAGTGCTGCAAGAGCACCCCTGGAGAGACTGTGTCCACAGCTTATGAAGGGGATTTTTGAGACTCGTGCGTCCCCATAGCTTATGCCTAGCCTGTGAGGCACCTGAGAGTGTCAAACACTCCTGACCCCTTCTTCCCTAGCCTGTGACACACAGTTGAGCGTTTTCGAGACACTCCGAGCTTCCCTTACACTGTTCTAACATAAGACTCACGATCAGGAGATGTAATACAATAGAACTGAGACAAAGTGATTCCAAGAGGAACTTAGGCTTCCAATTTATTTGACAAGGTGTATCTCAACAAACAGCAATACACCAACAAAACAATCCCCCTAAATCCCACTAAACGGACACAACGAAAATGTTTACACAAGTTTAGCAGTACAATGCCCAACCTCCCACCTTTCCTGGCCTAATTGAGTTGGGAGTTCCAGGGACCAGAGGTTATACTCACTACTGTGCCTTTCTGCAGTCTGGTGGTTTGTTTCTTCTATCTTCGGTGTCGTCGGACACTGGTTTTCCTTCAGTGTCGAGAGGCTTGCTGGTTGTGGTTGTTGGACCACGAGAGCAGGGAACCACACACAATGCGTCAGAAACCCCTTTTTATAGCCAGATTATCCAGTCCACCTCTCCTGCTGAAATCGATCCTTCCCATTGGTGGGCTTTGTGATTTTGAAAAATGCAGCAGTTTTAGATTATTGCAGGTTTTCTTCCACTGATGTTAACCTACTCAAAGTTTGAGTAGGTGTTGATTGGGTTGGCCTCCTGTAGCCATTGTGTAGGCCCTTGGGTTATTTTGGGTTCCCTAGTTTTCTGAAGATCTGCATAATTTCCTTCCATAGTGTAAACATGGGGAAGACAATAGCCCGATAATGGCGATGAGTCAGTCCCACAGTTTTCGAGCAAGTGCTCTCCCAATGGCTTGAAAGCCCCATGCTTCTGGCTGACTCTGTCCCACCATTGGCCCTCCGGTGTCCTCCCCCCGTCCAATCACTGCTCTGCCAAGGTCAAACCGTATCGGTTTCAATTTCACATTGTAGCACAGACAGATCCCACAGCCCTTTTCCTTCTGGGTAAAATGAGGGGGTTTTCGTACTCCCCTACATAATCCTCCATCTGACGCAGTCAGACATCACTCTAGTGTGTCAAAGTTCAAGGTGGTGAGCAAACCCTAGGTCTCCTAAATTGCCCAACTTTCCCCAGTTTAACTCTAAACTGATCCCGCCGATATATATCGTAATTCCTTTTAACACGGTACAAAACACAGAATCCAACAGGTTACAATATACAACAGCAATATACATATATGTACTTAAGGTTACAGCAGTAATTGTACATTGAGTCTCATTTAAGTCTAAACCGTAAAACAAAGAAACCTGCCCTGCAAACTCCCCAGGGGCCATGTATGAAAACGCAGTCATCCCTGGGAATAACAAAACCGCCTAAGTGTCGCGGTCAAGCTTTGTTTACACGCCTTGAGTGTTTAGCAATGGCTCTCCTATCTGTGTAGTAGCCTGAGGAACTGCTTTCTTTTTCTTTTTCTCCTGACCTTACAGTTTGTAACTAGCAGATAAGCTACAATCAGGAGTTGGCCGATTACTAAGGCATGCGATCCCATCCGGATCCATGCAGGTATGTCTGCCCTTTTTCCCAAATACCACCATGCTGGGGGTTTAATCTGGGCAATCTCCCCTGCTAGCGCAACAGAGCGCCCTCCCTGTTGTCTTTTGTCTTCTCGGTCTGGGGCGGGGAGCTAAGTAAACAGGGGATCACGGCGCCCTGGTCTGTGGCACACTGTTACTCCTCCTTACTGTCGGTGCAGAGTCCCACGTTATGGGCTGCAATGCTATCTCCTCCACCTCTTGGGCTAGCCCCAGCTGATCCACCATGGGAGGTTCAGCTTCCCCTTGGACCTTGCTAATGGTAGAGCCTTTCTCCCTACTTCTGTTAGTGGGCTGGAACCTCTACCCAGTGGTGGGATAGTCTTACAGGAGCAGTGAACCATCCCCGGCTGTAGAGCTTCGGGGCCCGCTGCCTCCTCCGGAGCCTCCAAATCCACCAGGGCCTGTTCTTCCCCCAGTGCCTGATTCCCTTCCCTTGCTCGTCCCCTCTGTTTTTTTACCTCTTTTGGGGTCAAACAATTTCTACTGATTAATGTGATACCACTTCACCCGGCGAGGCAATCGAACCGCATAGACCATAGGGCTAGCCTTGTCGACTATGCTGTATGGTCCCATATACAGTGGTTCAAATACCCCGACCCGGGCGAAGCTTCTCACCATCACCTGGTCACCCACCTCCCAATCATGGTGACTAAGGGGTTCCAGCAGCAGCCGACTGGCACGGTGCTGTTTACCCATGTTGTTGGCCGCCTGCCAGTGAATCTGTTGAAGCTGTTCAAACAGATTCCTGACGAAGCGGTCCCGGTTCACCTCTCGAAGCTGCCCTTCGGTGAGAACCAGCGCCAACACATGCACTGGGGTTCTCATGATCCGGCCAGTCATCAGCTCATGGGGTGAGTACCCTGTGCTCTTTGACTGACTGGCCCGGATTCCCATGAGGACCAACGGTAAGACCTCCACCCACTTGTTCGGTGGGTCTCCCGTCTCCTTGCGCAGCCTTTCCTTTAGGGTCCGGTTCAGGCGTTCTACAGGGCCTGAGGACTGAGAATTGTCGGCGACATGCCATTTGGCTCTTATCCCCAGCACCTTTAGGGTGGCCTGCATCACCTGGCCGGTGAAATGGCTTCCCCGGTCGGACTCCACGATTTGAGGTAGACCCCACCGAGAGAACACCTCCCTCACCAGGATTTTTGCAGTCCCCACCGCGGTAGCTGTTCGGCAAGGGAAGGCTTCCACCCACTTGGAAAACACATCCACCAGGACGAGGCAGTATTTATAACCTCCCTGGGCGGCCGGTAGGGGTCCGATGTAGTCGATCTGGATCGACTGCCATGGTCCCTCTACCCGCCTGACGTGTCCCATAGGCACCTTCCTTTTCTGAGGGTCTGGGTTGTTTGCAGCGCAAACCAGACAGCCCGCACAGAAGTTGCGGATGTCCTCCCGGATGCCTGGCCACCACTCTGCCTTTTCTACCTGTTGCCGGGTAGATTCCGGCCCAGGATGTCCCGCACCTGGACCCTCATGGGCCAGCTGAAGGAATTCCCTCTGGTGTTGTGGCGGCACTACCCATTTGTCCCCTTTAAACAACATGCCTTCCCGCACAGCAATATCTGCAGCACTGTATGGTCCCTCCGCCTTTTCCCCCTTTTTGATAGCAGCCAAGGCAGCCTTCAGGATCGGATCCTGCATCTGGACTACTTTAAGGTCCAGGGTCGCAGCCGCCCCTACACTCCCTTGTGTCCCTGGCTTGCTTCTTGCTGCTGCTATCCTGCCTGCCTCGTATGGGTCCCATGGGCGACCTGTACGAGCCCCTTCCCTTGCCAGCAGGTCTGCCTGCTGGTTACCTTCCCCTCGTGGCTCAGTTTTGGAGTGGACCTTTACCTTAAGGATATATACATTCCCAGTTTCTCCCACTGCAGCCACGATCTTTTCTAGCAGGGGTTTGGTCACAAGGGGCTTCCCATCCGCAGAGGTGTACCAAATCGGCAGATACTCTGTACACGAATTACAAGTGATCATGCTGTCCGAGCAAATCGTGTATGGGGTAGGGAATTCCTCGGGGTGTGTGACCACATACATCACTGCTGAGAGTTCCGCCTACTGGGCCCTCAGGGTGCATGGGAGTTTAAGAGCCAAGGCAATCCCTGCCTTGGGATCCCAAACTCCGCAGCCCGTGAGTCTTGTACCCACGGACACTGAACTGGAGCCATCAACGTAGATCTCGCGGCCTGTGGGGTGTATCCCTGCCCGAAATCCAAAGTTGATGTCCCATACCCCCTCCACAGAGCATCTATGCGGCTGCCCTGGATAGATTAAATTTGCTGCGAGCCTGGGCTCGCAGAGGCCCTTGACCTTTAAAGTCATTTGGGAGAGGAGGAGGGTCCAGCGAGTGATTCTCGCACTGCTCACTGTCCCATCCTTAATCCTCCCGTCCAACAGCATCTGCGTCGGGGTATGATGGGTGAGGAGTGTAATGGGGGATATTCCGGTCTGAGAAGATCTGAGCTCTCTTTACTGCCCTGTGGGTGGCAAGCAAGTGCCTCTCACAATTGGAGTATCCCTTCTCTGCCACCGTGAGGACCCTGGAGGAGTACACCACTGGTCTCAGCTGACCGTTTCGCCCCTGGAGCAACACTGCACTTAAGCTGTCGCCACTGGCTGCCACCTCCAGGAAGAATTCCTCCCCCCCATCAATTGCCCCGAGGGCTGGTGCTACCTGCAGGTCTATCTTAAGATGGACAAATGCTGCCTCACAGCCCTCGTCCCATTCCCACTCGACCCCCTTATGTAGGAGTCTGAGCAGAGGGGCGGCAGTGGCTGCATAGTCCTTGATGAAGTCCCTACAGTAGCCAGTGATTCCCAGCAAAGACCTTACCCCCGACACATCCCTCAGGACAGGGAATTCCTGCACTGCCTTTCTTCTAGCCTCATCAATGGCCCTTTCTCCTGCCCTTATCGTCAGGCCCAGGAATTTTACCTCTCCTAGACCTATCTGGACTTTCTTGGGGTTAACTTTAAAACCCCCTTCCTTCAGTAAGACCAGCAGTTCGGCCAGCAGTGGACCATGTTCCTCACTGCTGTCTGTGAATAACAACAGGTCGTCCACATACTGGACCAGCTGGTGTGGTTGGCTGAAGCTTTTTAAGCAGTTCACCATGCATTGGTGAAAGATGCTGGGACTATTATGAAAGCCCTGTGGGAGGCAGCTCCATGTATACTGCTGTTCCCGGAAGGTGAAGGCAAACTTGTACTGGTCTTCCCTCCGTACAGGGATAGACCAGAACCCGTTGGATATGTCCAACACTGTGAACGTGGTTGCGGATGCAGGGATTTCCCCTATCAGATCCGCAACCGCCGCTACTGTGGGAGCACAAGCTGGGATGTTTTTATTGAGCACCCTATAATCCACCGTGGCCCTCCAAGAATTGTCCGGTTTCCTAACCGGCCAAAGCGGGGAGCTGAAATGGGTGGCTATGGGTCTCAAAACACCCTGCTCGACAAGCGAGCTTAAAGCTGTCTCCAAGTCTGCTTCTGCCTCTCGGCGAAAGCCATACTGCTTTTGCGGGCGGGACATGGGATCCCCATCTATTCTAACCTCCACTACTGTGACTCTCCCACAATCGTGTTTATGGGTGGCAAATGCTGCAAGATTTGCTTGCACATAGGCCCGGTACTCGGCCGGGGTGTTACCGACCAGAACCTCCAGGTCGTAACCCCCTTTTGGCTTCATTGTACACAGAGTCCCTTTTCCCTGTTTCTTATCAATAACCATGACTTCTCCCTCTGCTCCCGTGCCCACTGTGCCCCATAGACAGTGATTCCTCAAGCCTACAAGGATCTGGCGAGCGATGATGAAATCAGCCCCCAAGATCCCTTTTCCCAACTGCTCCCAGTTTATCAGGACGCACTTCCATTGTGTTTGGAGTGCTCCTAAACGAACTGCGAGTGGGACTGAGAAAAACCCAGCCTTCTCATTTCCTGTGAACCCAACTAGTTGATACGGCACCCAGTTTGATAGAGGTGAGGTGGACTATCGTGCTGGAAGCACCAGTGTCCAAAAGGTAAGTACCCGATACATCCTCAACCTCCATCTTGACCCAGAGTCGTCCCCAGGGGTTGTATTCCAGTGGGCGCAGGTATGCAGGCTGGGTCTGGGCTAGGCCTCTGTACTGGTGGTGGTGCTTCCCTGCCTGTTGCCGTGGCTACCTTCCCAGTCCCCTCCAGCGCTGTCCTCACTGCAGCTACTATCTGGTCAAGGGATGGTGAGGAGCTCCCTCCACTTCCCCCACTCTGGGCGGCTCCTGAAGGACTTCTCCCCCCATATCTCTTTACTGGGCTCCTGCAATCCCTTTTAAAATGCCCAGCTTTCCCGCACCCGTAGCACACTCCCTCCTTATCAATTGAGCGGCCACCTTCCTGGTGCCATTCCCTTTTTGGGAATCGAGTTGGGTTTTACTTCATTTACCCGACCTTTGGAGGTTTTCTCCTCCTCCCCTCCTCCATTCCGTTGGACCAGTGCCAGTTGCCTGACCACTGCTTCCTCGGTGAGGTTGGGGTCCCAGGAATCGAACCACAGTTCTGCCCTGGCTTTGAGCCGGGGCAAGCAGTTTGCCACCAGCATCCTCAGCCAGCGGCCAGTCTATACCGCGGAAAGATTCACCCAGTCGAGGAGCTCCCCACAGGCTGCGTGGTATGCCACCCACAGTCTGTCTGCAAACGCCTGTGGGGTTTCCCCTGCGAGCTGCCTTGTCCTTTCGACCCGTTCGAAAGGACTGCCGTCATCGAAGCCCATAGCCTCAAGGACGGCCCTCTGGACCTCAGTAAATGTGCGCTGCCCCGTCCGGCATTCTGCCAGTAGGGCCTGGTAAAATTTGCTGTCCAGAGAGAAGAGCAGAGCTTGGCTGTCTCTTCCTCGTCGCACCCATTAATTTCCCCTGCCTGCATCACCTCCATGAATTGGATAGACAGGTCCCCGCTGCGAGTGAGTTTGGCCAAATGGGCCACCATGGTCCTGAGTGATTGAACTCCATGGGGAATAATAAAGTCACTCTCCAGCGCTCCCTGACCTTGGCCACCTCCCTGTGGAGGACCGTACTTGCGCTGCCTGACCGGGCACATCCGCCCTGGTTCAGGATCTTTCTGCGCTGGTCCCTCTACCTCCGGCTGTCCCACCATACCCGGTGCAGCAGACAGTGCCTGGTCACCTGATCCAGCCCTTAACTGACCCTCGGCAGGAGCCTCACATCCCTGCTGCCGAGCGGGACACATTGGTCCTGCCCCCAGCCTTGGGTATGCTACTACCTGCATGCCCCGCTCCTCCTGGTACCCCACAGGACAAACCACCAGTGCCTCAGGAGGTGGTCGGGTGTCTCTTGCCTTTGGATTCTCCTCTATCCCCCAATACTCTCCTTTGTCCCCTGTGGACCCTCCAGGTCCTATCAGGGCGACCATCCCCTTTGCCTGGGATAGAGCGTGGGTGAGAGTTTTAATCCTCTCCTGGCAGGGACCATGATCTGCAAACTCACTGCTACTGGCCACTTTATAGGCTGACTGTACGTCTTTTAACTTATTCTCTAGTTCCCAAATTTTCTGGGTGTACCGAGAGTTCTGTTCCCGGAGGGACCCCTCACTACCCTTGGCCTCAGTGACCTGACACTGAAGATAGTCCCGGCTATTTCGGAAGGCCTCCTCCAACTGCCGATCCCTTGCTGCTCCTCTGCTAATTCGGCCAGCAGGTTGTCCCCAACCGCAGCCCGGATAGCAGAGAGCTCCTCTGATTTCTGAAGACTCTGTTCCAAGTCCTTCACCCGCTGGTCGAGCTTTCAGACTTGGCGGGTGAAACAGATAAGCCAGATGGCCTTTTCCACCCTGCGGTTGTGGTCCTTCCCTGCTGTCCACTGGGCAGCAGCATCCACTGGGCGCTCTGCCCAAGTGAGGGCTTGCACCCAAGGTTTGGTGAGGTTCACCTTGCCAAAAATGTATGAGGAAATTTTCTCCTCCATTTTAGTTTCCTCTCTTATCACCTCATCTGTTATATTAACATCTCCTGTTTGCTTATGTCCTGCCACAGTCACCATGTTCTGTAAGGGGTTCTCGGGGAGTGTTGTTGTGCCTTGGGTGTCTCTCTCTGGGCTTCTGCCCTCACAGCTTATGCCTGGCCTGTGAGATACCCTGAGTGCTGCAACAGCACCCCTGGAGAGACTGTGTCCACAGCTTATAAAGGGGGTTTTGAGACTCGTGCGTCCCCATAGCTTATGCCTAGCCTGTGAGGCACCTGTGAGTGTCAAACACTCCTAACCCCTTCTTCCCTAGCCTGTGACACACAGTTGAGCGTTTTCGAGGCGCTCCTAGCTTCCCTTACACTGTTCTGACATAAGACTCAGAATCAGGAGATGTAATACAATAGAACTGAGACAAGGTGATTCCAAGAGGAACTTAGGCTTCCAATTTATTTGACAAGGTGTATCTCAACAAACAGCAATACACCAACAAAACAATCCCCCTAAATCCCACTAAATGGACACAACGAAAATGTTTACACAAGTTTAGCAGTACAATACCCAACCTCCCACCTTTCCTGGCCTAACTGAGTTGGGAGTTCCGGGGACCAGAGGTTATACTCACTACTGTGCCTTCTGCAGTCTGGTGGTTTGTTTCTTCTATCTTCGGTGTCTTCGGACACTGGTTTTCCTTCAGTGTCGAGAGGCTTGCTGGTTGTTGGATCACGAGAGCAGGGAACCACACACAATGCGTCAGAAACCCCTTTTTATAGCCAGATTATCCAGTCCGCCTCTCCTGCTGAAATCGATCCTTCCCATTGGTGGGCTTCGTGATTTTGAAAGATGCAGCAGTTTTAGATTATTGCAGGTTTTTTTCCACTGATGTTAACCTACTCAAGGTTTGAGTGGGTGTTGATTGGGTTGGCCTCCTGTAGCCATTGTGTAGGCCCTTGGGTTATTTTGGGTTCCCTAGTTTTCTGAAGGTCTGCGTAATTTCCTTCCATCGTGTAAACATGGGGAAGACAATAGCCCGATAATGGCGATGAGTCAGTCCCACAGTTTTCGAGCAAGTGCTCTCCCATTGGCTTGAAAGCCCCATGCTTCTGGCTGACTCTGTCCCACCATTGGCCCTCCGGTGTCCTCCCCCGTCCAATCACTGCTTTGCCAAGGTCAAACCGTCTCAGTTTCAATTTCACATTGTAGCACAGACAGATCCCACAGCCCTTTTCCTTCTGGGTAAAATGAGGGGGTTTTCGTCCTCCCCTACAGGCCTTACATTAAACATACGTAAGACAAAGGTCCTCCACCAACTTGATCCTGCCACACAGCACTGCCCCCCGGTCATCAATATCCACGGCGTGGCCTTGGACAACATGGACCATTTTCCATACCTCGGGAGCCTACGATCAGCAAGGGCAGACATCAGTGACGAGGTTCAAAACAACCTTCAGTGTGCCAGCGCAGCCTTCGGTCACCTGAGAGAGTGTTTGAAGACCAGGACCTCAAATCTGGCAATGCAGTGCATGGCTGATATGAGTAAGCTGATACTGTTTCAGAGACCTTTGCCATAGGGATGATCTCTGCAAGCCTTCCTGGAGTTGTTACATCTCTAAGGAATGCTGCAATGAGAAGAACCCATCCTTAATGGTGCTGCTCATGCTGGTAGCGGACACCTGAAATCGGGGTGTCAGATGCAGCACATTCTGAGAGACATTAAAAGACGTTAAAAGAATTCACGCACAGGCAACTTCCACCGCTTAAAATGAGTTCATCTGTCACTTGAGTACTCATTTTTAGTGTGGAAGCAAGTCATCCTCGACCCTGAGGGACTGTCTATGATGATGATTCTGAGAGACAATCCAGAATGCCTGTAAATGGGTGCAATGCTCCATTTGAAAGTAGGACCAGTGAGATCTATGTCCTGTAGCTCCTCAGCCAGGACCAGAAATTGTTAGATCCTTCAATGAAAGACATCATCTTCTTCATCAACTCTCCTTCCTCTCAACCACTTGTTGCTTGTATCTCACACCACTTTCTGATCACTATTCTGATGACCCTGCTTGCTTATCCTGCGTTAGTGTTGGAAGTAATGGAATTAATCATGGGATGGGTGGTGTGATTGGGCAGGCTGCAGATTAGCACCACCTCCTCTATTGCATCAGGCACATCTGACTGGGAATGGGTTGCATGATGACAGAGTATGAGATATTGGTATGTGACAATAGAACAGTGATCACCACTGAATCATCAGGTGTGGCATACAATGACAATAGGTTTGCTGAGGAGAAACTATGCCTTTTAAGACCTCAGAAGGAAGAAAGGCATCAACTAGCCACAATCATGTAGCTGCCACATTGTTGTTCAACTTCTCCATCTTCAAAGCCTTCTGCTAGTGGCTTATGCAAAATGGTCAGTGCCTCCTCCTCATAGGTGATCAAATCTTGAAAATTAACCAAGTCTGCTCCTGTGGACCATCTATCCCTGAATTTAGGCATCATTTTTTCCTGCAACATAACTGCAGACAAGGATAAAAGTCTGTCTCTTTGTGCTTATGAAGGAATTCATAGGATTACATAGGATATACAGCACAGAAACAAGCCATTCGGTCCAATCAGTCCATGCCAGCATTTATGCTCCACTCGAGCCTCCTTTCGGCTTTCCTCATCTAAATCTATCAGCATAACCTTCTATTCCCTTCTCCCTCATATTCCTGTGTAGCCTCCCCTTAAATGCATCTGTACTATTCGCTTCAACCACTCCCTGTGATAGAGAGTTCCACATTCTCACCACTCTCTGGGTAAAGAAGTTTCTTCTGAATTCCCTATTGGATTTCTTGGTGACTGTCTTATATTGATGGCCTCTAGTTATGCTCTTCCCCACAAGTGGAAACAGTCTTTCTTGTCTACTCTATCAAAACCTTTTATAATTTTAAAGGCCCCTATTAGGACACTTCTCAGCCATTTTTCATGAGAAAAGAGACCCAACCTGTTCATCCTTTTCTGATATGTATACCTTTGTATTTCTGGCATCGTCCTTGTAAATCATCTGTGAACTCTCTCCAGTGCCTCTATATTCTTTTTATAATATGGCAACCAGAAATGTACACAGTACTGTGGCCTAGCCATGGTTCGATACAGGTTTAACATAACTTCCCTACTTTTCAATTCTATTCCTCTTGAAATAAACCCTAGTGGGTTGGTTTGCTTTTCTTACGGCCTTGTTAACTTGTGTCACAACTTTTAGTGACTTGTGTATTTGTACTTCGAGATCCCTTTGTTCCTCTACCCCACCTAGACTCACATCCTCCAAATAATAAGTGATCTCCCTATTCTTCCGAACAAAAGGGAATCCTTCACATTTATCTGTGTTGAACTTCAATTGGCAATTATATGCCCATTCTGCAAGTTTATTAATGTCATCTGTAATTTGTTGTAGTCCTCCTCAGTATTGACTATCCCCCCCCCCCCCCAATTTGCTGTCAATTGCAAATTTAGAAATTGTGTTTTTGATTCCAAGGTCCAAATCATTAATATAAATTGTGAACAATAGTGGTCCCAGCACTGACCCTTGTGGAACACCACTACCTACTTTCTGCCAATGTGAATAGCTACCTTTTATTCCTACTCTGCTTTCTGTCTTGAAGCCAGCTAGCTATCCATTCTGCAACTTGTCCCCTGACTCTGCATTCTCTGACCTTGTTCATCAGTCTATTATGGGGTATCTTATCGAAAGTCTTTTTAACATCTATATAAATTACATATACTGCATTACCATTGTCTACTCTCTCTGTTACCTCTTCAAAACAATCAATGAGGTTGGTCAAGCAAAACTTTCCCTTTTGAAATCCATGCTGATTATTCAATACTACATTTTTAGTTTCTAGATGTTCTTCTATTTTCTCCTTTAGTAGGGATTTCATTATTTTCCTACCACCGATGATAAGCTGACTGGTCTATAATTCCTTAGACATGTTCTATCACCTTTCTTAAATATAGGTATTACGTTCGATATCCGTCATTCCTCTGTCACTACATCTTTTTCTATTAAATATGTGTGGTAATGCTTCTGTTATCTCTTCCCTAAATTCTTTTAAAATGCATGGATGCAATCCATCTGGACCAGTGGTTTTTCTTCTTTGAATTTGATTAGTTTATTTAATATAGCCCCTCTTTTTGTTTTAAATGCATTCATCTTATTACTAATCTCATCAACCAATGTCATGTCCACCTGAACTATCCCCCTGGTAAGTACTGAAGCAAAATAATTCTTTAATATTTCTGCCATCTCTCTATCGTTACCTGTGGTATTATCCCGTCTATCCCTTAATGGCCCTATTCCCATCCCAACCTTCCTTTTTTTATTGATGTGCCTGTAAAATATTTTACTATTTTGTTTTATGTTCCTTGATAATTTAATTTCAAAGTTCTTCTTTGCATTCCTAATAGTTTTTTAAACTTCTCTCCTAATCGCTTTGAATTCTCCCTTATCATGCACTCCCCTGCTGTCTATGTATTTAATGTATGCCTCTTTCCTTACCTTCAATTGTTCGCTTACGGCTTTATTCATCCATTGAGTCGCATTAGTGTTTAGTTTGTTCTTTCCTTTTAGCGGAATATATTGTTCCTGCACTCTGCTAAACACTATTTTAAATGTTTCCCATTGCTGGTCCACGAATTTTTTGCCAACATTGTTGCTCGTTTATTTTCCCACGTTCTATTCTGATTGATTAATGAAACTATTACAGCGGTGAGGAGGGATGGTATGTTGGAGGGATCATCAAATGAGGCCATATGGGTCGAATTGAAAAATAAAAAAGGGGCGATCACACTGCTGGGCGTGTATTACAGCCCCCATAAACAGTGGGAGGGAGATAGAGGAGCAAATATGTAGGCAATTTGCTGTGAAGTCCAAAACCATAGGGTAGTAATAGTAGGGGATTTTAACTATCCTAATGTTGATTGGGACAAATATAGTGTGAAGGGTATAGAGGGTACGGAATTCTTAAAATGCATTCAAGAGGACTTTTTTAGTCAGTATGTAACAAGCCCAACATGAGAGGGGGCAGTTTTGGATTTAGTTTTGAGGAATGAAGCTGGGCAGGTTGAAGGGGTATTCGTGGGAGAACACTTGGATGCTAGTGACCATAATTCAGTCAGATTCAAATTAGTTATGGATAAGGACAAGGATAGGCCTGAAATAAAAGTCCCAAATTGGGGAAAAACTAACATTTGCTAAATTTGAGGAGTAATTTGGCCACAGTGGACTGGAAACAACTACTTGTGGGTAAATCAGTGTCGGAACAATGGGAGGCATTCAAGGAGGAGATCCGGAAGGCTCAGGCCAAACATGTGCCCTTAAAGAAAAAGGGTGGGAATAACAATTCTAGAGTCCCCTAGATGTCTAGGGACTTACAGGGGAGGATAAAGAAAAAAAGGGAAGCTTATATCATATACCATTGGCTAAATACTATAGAATCTTTGGAGGAATATAGAAAGTCAAGAGGTAAAATTAAAAAGGATATTAGGAATGCTAAGAGAGAGCATGAAAAATTCTTGGTTAGTAAAATGAAGGAAAACCCAAAGATGTTCTACAAATATATTAAGAGCAAGGGGGTAACTAAAGAAAATGTAGGGTCTATTAGAGATCATGAGGGTAATCTTTGTGTGGAGGCGGAAGACGTTGGTATGGTTCTTAATGAATACTTTGCGTCTATTTTCACAAAGGAAAGGGGCAATGCATATACTGCTATTGAGGATGAGTGTGAAATTCTGGATGAAATAAATATAGTGAGAGGAGGTATTAAGGGGTTTAGCAGCATTAAAAGCAGATAAGTCCCCAGGCCCGGATGAAATGCATACTAAGCTTTTGAGCGAAGTAAAAGAGGAAATGGCAGAGGCCTTGACCATCATTTTCCAGTCCTCTTTGGATCTGGGCATGGTGCGGGAGGACTGGAGGACTGCTAATGTGGTACCCTTGTTTAAGAAGAGAGAAAGGGATAGGCCAAGTAATTAGAGGCCTGTCAGCCTAACCTCAGTGGTGGAAAAATTATTGGAAAAAATCTTGACAGGATAAATCTGCATTTGAAAAGGCAAGGATTAATTAGGGACAGTCAGCATGGATTTGTTAAGGGAAGATTGTGTTTGACTAACCTGATTGAATTTTTTGAGGAGGTAACCAAGAGGGTAGTGCTTACAATGTAGTGTATATGGACTTTAGCAAAGCTTTTGAGAAGGTCCCACGTGGTAGACTGGTCATAAAGGTTAAAGCCCATGGGATCCAGGGCAAAATGGCTAGTTGGATCCAAAATTGGCTTGGAGGTAGGAAGCAAAGGGTAATGGTTGATGGATGTTTTTGTGATTGGAAGGATGTTTCTAGTGGGGTTCCATAGGGCTCAGTACTGGGTCCCTTGCTTTTTGTGGTATATATCAATGATTTAGATTTAAATATAGAGAGTATGATTAAGAAGTTTGCAGATGACGCTAAAATTGGCTGTGTGGTTGACAATGAAGAGGAAAGCCATGGACTGCAGGAGGATATCAATCGACTGGTCAGGTGGGCAGAGCAATGGCAAATGGAATTTAATTCAGGGAAGTGTAAGGTAATGCACTTTGGGAGGGCTAATAAGGAAAGGGTATACACATTAAGCGGTAGGCCACAATAGTGTAGATGAACAAAGGGACCTTGGAGTGCTTGTCCACAAATCCCTGAAAGTAGCAGGCCAGGTGGATAAGGTGGTTAAGAAGGCATAAGGAATGCTTGCCTTTATTGGCCAAGGCATAGAATACAAGAGCAGGGAAGTTATGCTTAAATTGTATAATACTCTGGTTCGGCTACAGCTAGAGTACTGTGTGCAGTTCTGGTCACTATTATAGGAAGTACGTGATTGTACTACAGAGGGTGCAGAGGAGATTTACTAGGATGCTGCCCAGAATGGAGAATCTTAGCTATGAGGACAGATTGGATAGGTTGGGTTTGGTCTCATTGGAACAGAGGAGGTTGAGAGGAGACCTCATTGAGGTGTACAAAATTTTGAGGGATCTGGATATACTGGATAGCAGGGGCCTATTTCCATTGGTGGTGGGGTCAATTACGAGGGGGAATAGTTTTAAGGTGGTTGGTGGAAGGTTCCGAGGGGATTTGCAGGGGGGGCTTCTTCATGCAGAGGGTTGTGGGGGTCTGGAGCTCACTGCCTGGAAGGGTGGTGGATGCAGAAACCCTCATCACTTTTAAAAGGTGCTTGGATGGGCACTTAAAGTGTGGTAATCTGCAGGGTTACGGACCTAGAGCTGGTAATTGGGATTAGACCTCGTGTTGTTGGCGCAGATACTTTGGTGAGTACTGCAGAGAATTGAATATGGCCAGGGTGATCTCCTGGAATAGTTTTGATCGCCTGGATGAGTTGGAAAGGAATTTTCCCAGATGTTTTTTTTTCCAATTGGCCTGGGGTTTTTATCTGTTTTTTGCCTCTCCCAGGAGATCACATGGCTCTGGTTGGGATGGAATGTAAAATGTTTTAGTGTAAGAAATGTCGCAGTTGTGTGGGGCGGACTGGTTGGGCTGGGTGCTCTTTACCTTTCCGCCATTGTTCATTGTTCATAGGTTTATATGTAGCCTTCAGGGCTGCTGACCGAGGGCCGTGCAGCTCTTTGTTGGCTGGCGTGGACACGATGGGCTGAAATGGCCTCCTTCTACACTGTAAATTTCTATGTTTCTATGTTTCTATTCTTGGCCCCTCAAAATCAGCTTTTCTCCAATCTATTATCCTGCTTTTTTTTGTCATAATTATGTCCTTCTGAATTATCATCATGAAACTTATTGTATTATGATCACTATTGCCTAGATGTCCCCCTACTTTTACTTCTCTTATCTGCTCATTCCCCATTACTAGATACAATTGCCAATCATCCCTTGTTGGACTTTTTACACATTGGGCTTGAAAGGAGCTCTGTACACATTGTAGAATTATTCCCTTATCCCCTTTACCTATCTCTTCTGTCCAATAATATAGGGGTAGTTGAAATCCCCCATGATTATTATTCTATGTTTTTTTTACTCATTTCCCTAAATTGTCTGCATATTGCTTACTCCACCTCCCTTCCACTATTATATGGTCTGTAGACTACACCTATCAATGTGATTGATCCTTTATTGCATTTTATCTCCATCCATATGGATTCTATTTTTGTCTTGCTGATAGATGCACCACTTTTTTCTACTGCCATTATGTTATCTCAAATAAGTACAGCTAATTCACCTCCCCTTTTTCCCTCTCTAACTTTTCTAAATTTGTTATACCCTGTAATGTTTAAATCCTAGTCCTGATTTTTCTGTAGCCGTGTCTCAGTAATCCCTACTATGCCTGGTTCCTCACAACACATGATTGCCTCCAGTTCCCCTGTTTTATTACAGATCCTGTATGCATTGCTGTACAGACAATTTAACTTATTCAGAGGGGAACTGACTGGCAGCATTGTAAATTGGAAAACCCTTAACAGAGAGGATTAACCCTGAATTTTAAAGTTGATAGCATGCAGGTTATTGGTGATTAGGCAGTCTCTTATAGGTATATCGATGAACAGAAAATTGGGGGAAGTGTGCAAGGATACTTCACAATGTCTGAACTAGCAGTACAGGCACATAGTGACATTGTTTGTGCCAAAAGGACTAGAGACAAGGTGGTGCTGGTAAGTTAAGGAACAGCAGGAAATCTCAGCACATGAATTAAGCTCTTCATAGGACTACTACAGATCATATTGTGCCGATCTTTAGATTTTCTAATCACTTATTTAGACACACTATGCAACTGTGAGGTAAGGGAAATTCAAGGCCACGAGAAGCACCTTGTGGTGCATGACCAGGTGGCTGGGAATTTCTTCTCTATTCATGATAATTAACAATTTGTTTCTGTATTCTAAATAATTGAACCAGATCTGTGAAAAGTATAGTAATATTATTGCTACTTATGGTCTATTTATAGGTGTGGTACAATCAAAAAGGCTTTCATACAGAACCAGCCTACCTGAACCAGCTTAATAACCTCATCCTCTGGGCTAACCTACCACCAGGCACTGACTGGACACAATATGGTATGATAAATAAAAGCATGTCTGAAGAGATAATGTTGGAGAAACATATACATTCCCACTCAGGTGTTAGGTGGCACTATGGACTATTTCTATTGTTTAATAATTTAACTGCTGCAGTATGTTTTATTTATCACAACAACTTGCATTTATGTAGCACTTTTAACATAAAAATCTGCGAAGGTGCTTCACTGTCAAAAAAAGATTGGGGAGTGGGGGGCCACCAAATCACAGAATTATGCCTTATATACCATCTTTTTAGTTGATTAGTAAGTATTCTATCACTTTATTAATTTTTGTCTAGATAGGAAATGGCTAATTACCTAAAGAGCTTGACCTGTGATAAATGTTTATCATTTTGTAAATTGCACAATAGTGTATCTTAAACCTACCTCTTGACTCTTGAGGTAAATTTTCTTAAGAAAACCACCCATTTGCAGATGGTCTCGACCAGGCAATGTAGGGAAATGTAGTGGGGAAGCCTTCCCTAAATCCCTGCCCTTCCACAGCCCCTGATGGGACCGATAGGACAGACCTGCAAAGTTCACTGCTGGCCCACCCAGCTGCATGTACATGACGGCGGGAAGATGGGGCTTGCTGGACCATTCCATCTGTCTTAATGTCCATCCCAGTTCCACCTTCTTGAAAAACTGCCTGTATGCAGGAGGCATTCTTTGTTGGCAAAAGCAAATCAGTGTCAATGATGAGGCCAGCAGTGTACTACTCATGCCCACTTCTGCTGCTTCCTGCCCCTCCCTATAAGGATTAATTGAAGCAGGATTCCCCATCCCTTTTGTCGCTCTGTATTTCCAGTACTTTTCTCTATCAGGCAGTTGGTGGCCATTCTATTTAATTTGCTGCAGCAACACATTAATTGCCTATCCTTCAGTGGTGAGTTCTCTATGCAGAGCAGAGATATGGCTGGGAGCTCACTCTGTATATCTTATTGACCCTTACCCATGTTGAATATTATTTCACCTGGATACCAGTAAAGGCCACATAAATGGTCTCAACATCTCAATGCTAGCGTGTAGAAAATTAGCCTGAGTACCCACTCCAGATCACTCTCCAGCAATCCCTGCTGGAATTAAATAGCATTCACCATCATTGAATACTAACATTCTTAGTAGTCCTTTGGAGGAAGTACTGGAAGAGTGACGGGTGCCTTGGGATGGTATCCCAACAAGGAATTAATGCCTTTTGGAGAAGTAGGGTGAGGAGAAAATCAATAAAGAAATAATTTCCTTGTTTATGAGAATATGAAATATTTCTCATTTTATATATTTTTTGGTCTTGCTTTGCTCTATGATTAAGAGTCAAAGGTTGATCTGATTCTACTTCTCCACCATTCCTGCTGTGAAACAAACTCAGGACCATTTTCAAGCAGCCTACTGCTGTCTCTCCCTCAATGGAAATGCTTGGCTAAGGGTTGAATCTTCAAACATTGCTCTAATATTGACTCGAGTTTTGACCCTGTTATTTCAATTTATCAATTCATCTTCAGATCTGAATGTTTTAGTTGCTTAAATATCTGTATATGTGAATTTTATGTACAAATATTATTCTTTATTAGGAATTACACTGTACAGCCATCCTTATCGAGGATCTCTTCCGGATAGTGATAAAATGTAAGTTGTATTAAATACTCTGCAATGTAAGCTGTAGATAAATATCGTACATAAGAAAATTTGTTCAGTACATTCTAATGAATGCGTTAGTCACTAAGTGTTAATATTTATGAGCTGCAGGCATTGTGAACATATATCATAGAAGTGGCCCATGTGATACCTGTAAATAAGAGATTTTACTAATGCTGGTACTATTATCTAATTGGGTCTTTTCAAATCTCACTTTTGATTATTCTGGCTCTCATATTTTAGATAATTTTCCTGGGTAAATTAAAAATCCCCACATTTATTGAGAGTATTTGCCCTTGCCTTGAGAGCAGGGCAGTGGGACTAATTTTTTTTTTTGCTCCTGGGATGTGGGCATCGCTGGCAAGGCCAACATTTATTGCCCATCCCTAATTGCCCTCGAGAAGGTGGTGGTGACCTGCCTTCTTGAACCGCTGCAGTCTGCGTTGTGAGGTTCTCCCACAATACTGTGAGGGAGGGAGTTCCAGGATTTTGACCCCGCGACGATGAAGGAACGGCGATATATTTCCAAGTCAGGATAGTTTGTAACTTGAAGGTAATATTGTTCCCAGGCACCTGCTGCCCTTGTCCTTCTAGGTGGTAGAGGTCACGGGTTTGGGAGGTGATGCCGAAGAAACCTTAGCGTGTTGCTGATGTGCATTTTGTATATAGTACACACTGCAATCAAAGTGCGCGGTGGTGGAGGGAGTGAATGTTTAAGGTGGTGGATGGGGCTGTTTTGTCCTGGATGTTATCGAGCTTCTTGAGTATTGTTGGAGCTGCACTCATCCAGTGGAAAGTATTCCATCACACTCCTGACTTGTGCCTTGTAGATGGTGGAAAAGCTTTGGGGAGTCAGGAGGTGAGACACTCACCGCAGAATACACAGCCTCTGACCTGTTCTTGTAACCACTGTATTTATGTGGCTGGTCCAGTTAAGTTTCTGGTCAATGGTGGCCATCCAGGATGTTGTTGGTGGTGGATTTGGCGATGGTAATACTGTTGAATGTCAAGGGATGGCGGTTAGACTCTCTTGTTGGATATAATCATTGTCTGGCACTTGTGTGGTGTGAATATTACTTGCCATGTTAAGTGCCGCTTGATTAGTGACACCTTCCATCACTTTGCTGTTAATTGAGAGTAGACTGATAGGGCGGTAATTGGCAGGATTGGATTTGTCCTGCTTTTTGTGGACAGATCATACCTGGGTAGTTTTCTACATTGTCGGGTAAATGCCAGTGCTGTAGCTGTACTGAAACAGCTTGGCTAGAGGCGCAGCTAGTTCTGGAACACAAGTCTTCAGCACAACAACCGGGATGTTGTTGGGGCCCATAACCTTTACTGTATCCAGTGCGCTCAGCCGTGTCTTGATATCACATGGAGTGAATCAAATTGGCTGAAGCCTGGCTTCTGTGATGGCGGAGATGTCAGGAGAAGGCTGATATGGATCATCCACTTGGCACTTCTGGCTGAAGATGGTTGCAAACACTTCAGTCTTGTCTTTTGCACTGACATGCTGAGCTCCGCCATCATTGAGGATGGGGATATTCATGGAGCCTCCTCCTCCCGTTGGTTGTTCAATTGTCCACCACCATTCATGACTGGATGTGGTAAGATTGAAGAGCTTTGATCTGATTTGTTGATTGTGGGATTGCTTAGCTTTTTCTCTAGCATGCTGCTTCCACTGCTTAGCATGCATGTAGTCCTGTGTTGCAGCTTCCCCGGCATCTCATTTTTAGGTACGCCTGGTGCTGCTCCTGGCATACTCTTCTACACTCTTCATTGAACCAGGGTTGGTCTCCTGGCCTGAAGGTAATAGTAGAGTTAGGGATATGCCTGGCCATGAGGTTACAGATTATGGTGGAGTACAATTCTGCTGCTGATGATGGTCCACAGCGCCTCATGAATGCCCAGTTTTGAGCTGCTGGATCTGTTCTGAATCTATCCCATTTAGCACAGTATGAAGACAGGACTCCATCTCCACAATGACTGTGCGGTGGTCACAATTACCAATGCTGTCCTGAACAGGTGCATCTGTGACAGGTAGATTGGTGAGGATGAGGTCAAGTATGTTTTTCCTTCGTGTTGGTTCTCTCCACCTGCTGCAGGCTCAGTCTGGTAGCTATGTCCTTCAGGACTCGGCCAGCTCAGTCAGTAGTGGTGTTACCGAGCCACGCTTAGTGAAGTCTCCCACCCAGAGTACATTCTGTGCCCTTGCTTCCCTCAGTGCTTCTTCCAAATGGTCTTCAACATGAAGGGGGTACTGAGTCATCAGCTGAGGAAGGGAAGTAGGTGGTAAATAGCAGAAGGTTTCCTTGTCCATGCTTGACCTGAAGCCATGAGACTTCATTGGGTCCGGACTCAATGTTGAGGACTCCCATGGCCATCACCTCTGTCCTGCCGATGGTATAGGACATACCCAGGGATGGTGATGGCGGAATCTGGGATATTGGCTAAAAGGTCTGATTCTGTGAGTATGACATGATGGGATGGGATTTAAACTCGCATCTTTAGATTATTAATCCAGGCCTCTGGATTACTAGTCCAGTAACATAACCATTATCCTACCTATTGTGTACCCATGCCTGTTCACTGTGTGATGTCTGTAACACTGTTATGCCACATTGAATGTACCCTTGTACTGTACACACCTTACCGGTACACTAGAGGGTGCTGTTGCTGGAGACCTAAGGGTTGCCTGCACACGGCAGGTAACTCAGTTTAAAAGGGAACTCACAGCTTGTTGTCGTCACTCAGGAGCTGCTAATAAAGGACTGCAGGTCTTCACAGTTTAAGTACCATACCCTGCCTCGTGGAGTCATTACTAAAGGTGCCTACATATACTACAACTGGCGACGGGAATACGAGATCACGAACTACATGCTCAACATGTCTAACCTCAGCAACTTTCAGCAATTTACAGAGGTGGAAGATTGGGACATTTTTGTGGAAAGATTGGAACACTTCTTTATAGCCAACGACCTGGATGGGGACACATCGGCTACACGACCGAACAAACGCAGGATCATCCTGCTTAGCAGTTGTGGGCCCACCATCTACGGTCTCATCAGGGACTTACTAGCCCCGGAGAAGACAATCACCAAGAGCTATGAGGAACTTGTAACAATCATACAGGAACAACTAAAACCGAAAGAAAGCATTCTCACAGCCAGGCACCGATTCTACACTTACCGGCGACCTGAGGGCCAAGGAATTGCCAAGTATGCTGCACACTTAAGAGGACTAGCTGCACCATATGAGTTTGGCGACCACCTTAATGAAGCACTAAGGGACATATTTGTCATCGGAATCGGCCACGAAGGCGTCCTACACAAATTGCTCTCGGCTGATATCACTGTCACCCTGCAGAAAGCAATTCAAGTGAGCCAGGCCTACATGGTTTCGGCCAGCGACTCCAGGCGAATACTGACCCAGGACTCTAAACCGGTGAGCGCAGTGCACCGCCTGGACACTTCAAAAGGCAGAAATGCTGCCCCGAGTCCGCCACATGGGGAAAACCGGATGGCCACGTGCTGGCGCTGTGGAGGAAACCACAGGGCCCACCAGTGCCGCTACTAAGACTATGCATGCACAGGCTGCAAAGAAAAAGGGCACCTTCAGAGAATGTGCAGAAAAGGCTGTACTCTCTGTGTCTCTGATGAGTTGGCAAATCACCGGGGCTCCGATACAGATGAAGATGAAGCTGCTCAAACCCTGGAAGAAGAGTATGGAATCCTTACCCGCTCCACCGGAAGTTCTCCGTGGACTATGGAAGTGGACATCGATGGGGTCCCAGTCTCCATGGAGATCGACACAGGGACGAGCCAGTCTGTGATGAGCCAAAAGACCTTTGTAAAAATTTGGAGGAATCCTGCCACTCGACCAAAACTGTCTCCTGTCCAGGCAAAGCTGCTCACCTATACCAAAGGTAAAATCCTAATCGTTGGCAGTATAGACGTCCAGGTCTCCCAGGGTGGCGTGTTGCACAAACTCCCCCTGTGGATTGTAGGCAGCGACGGTCCCACGTTGCTGGGCAGGAATTGGATGAACCGGGTCCACATCAGGCGAAGTGGTGCTGTGGAAGAAAAGAGCACCACAGCCGACCTGCAGCAAGACCAGAAAATGGCTGCAGCACCACAAGTAGCAGAACTTGTAATCAAAATGGCCTCCCCCATGCCACGAGTCAACATGGAGGAGCATCATGTGACATCGAGCGGCCAATCGGATTTGAAGGCTCTCTTAAAGGAGATCGGTAACCAAAAAAATTTAAAGGAGAAGTTCCAACTATTTGAGTACACGGACTTTAAAGCTAAAGATGCAATTAAAGGGTGCAAGTATGAAAATGTATGCAATGTAACCATGAATTGTGATGCTGGTTTAACTAATGTGACTAATGAGATGGATGCAGGTGTCAGTAAGGTTAAGAACAAGATTATTATGCATAACAGTAATGATAGAGATTGTGAAATGCCTAATGTAATCATGTCTGTTGAAACCAGGACACTCAAAAGTGATGCAAGTGCTAGAATGTATAATGCAGGCGCGACTATGTGTGATCAGAGCCAAGGTGTCATGTATACCGGTAGGACACTGCCAAAGGACATTGGGTCCTACAGGGACCATGCTGATGCCAATGGAATCCCCCTGTGGGAGACCCCCAGGTCCAGCATGTACCTGACCATGTAGCCTGGACCTTTGGAACGGATGTGATGCCCCTTGCAGGACACACACACAGGCAGTGGGAGCAGACCCACTACAGGGACAGTGGTCAATGGGCAGCCCAGCCACCACCAATGGCAACCGGCACCAGACCAGCCCTACAGCCCCTGGCCACCAGGGCCAACACCAGGAGCATGAGGCCAATACCCTCCAGCTTCTCTGGCAAACCCTGGGATGACCTGACCCTCATCCCCATTGGTGGACAAGGAGTCCACCCAGTCATGTGGCCTTGCCCACCACCCCACAACTACCCACATCACAGTGTATACACACCACCCACTGCTGCCGTGGCTACCTCCCCGAGGGATCCCACAACAGTGACACCCACTTGGTTTGTGTGTGAGGGAGGGGAAACGTATGAGGCCAGCCTCAAGCACAGGGGTCACACCTGGCAACCACACAACCCTCACCACAACCTCCCATAGCCCACCACTGATCACCTCCCCTGGTCATGACAACAAGGATATGAAAAATGCTCAGTGATGTCTGTAACACTGTTATGCCACATTGAATGTACCCTTGTACTGTACACACCTTACCGGTACACCAGAGGGTGCTATTGCTGGAGACCTAAGGGTTGCCTGTACATGGCAGGTAACCCAGTTTAAAAGGGAACTCACAGCTTGTTGTCGTCACTCAGGAGCTGCTAATAAAGGACTGCAGGTCTTCACAGTTTAAGTACCATACCCTGCCACGTGGAGTCATTACTAAAGGTGTCTACATATACTATACTACCATTCCTGTAAGATCTAGGTAAGCATTTGGAAGCCTTGTACTCCTTGTCTCATCAGGCATACTGGTTCCCAAGTTAACGTGGATCCCTGTGAGGATGTAGGAACTCCCAGCATTGGGAGATTCCACCACAGACACCGTCGCCCCCGCCCCCCCCCCCCCACCCCCATTAATAGAAAATGAAATGGTACACGGGGTAAAACAGGCTGCCGATTCGCTATGAATCCATTTCATGCTGCTGGCGTAGTCATAATTCACCCTCTGAGTATCAGCCTTGTGGTTTGACTATTTTCCTCATGTCACAAGACACAAGGTAGGTTCTGAAAAAATCAACTTACAGTTTCAACATAACTTATACATGACTTTAACGTTAATGGTTTGATTAAATGCACCTGGGATTTCTGCAGGTTGTTTCATTCTCCTGCCCTAACTTCGGCAGAAGATCAGCAGAACCAACAAAAACTGCCTTAAATGGTTAAAGACGACCATTTACACCTTCCTGAGGGGATTCCACCATAGTTACTGCGGGAGATCAGAAGAACCCTGTGGAAATTCTCTCCCCTGGCTCAGTATTCTACATGCTTTTTTTGACTGCACAATGACTGGACATGTTAAATGCTGAGTCTACTAATACCATTGTCGTTGTAATTAGTTCAACATCACTCATCGAGTATACATGTCACCTATCTTTTCTTGCATTGTGCAGTACCTTACTTTTACCTGTATTAAATTTCAGCAGTAGTAAATTCATGTACGGTCTGAGGGAGGGTTAAAAGTCCATTAAATACTAAAACTTGGACTATGACGGTCTTCACTGAGGGTGTTGTGGCATACAAAACTATTACTAAAATAACCAAGTTAGCATGGAATTGGGTGAGAAAGGAAAATGGCATAGAAAGTTACAAGGACATGCAGTTGATATAATTTTCTCTGCTGCACTTTGTAGGGTTGATTCTGCTTTTGCGCATTCCTCGTGGGGAGTGGCAGTTGCAGGAAGATCATAGCAAGAAATTGCAGGTGCAGTGCCATGATTTTCCACCACATGCTTCCTGTGAGCATCATTCCCCACTAGAAGCTCAGAATCAGCCTTTTTATTTATTGTTTATTTATTAATCTGAAGTAAATTGAAATACATAAAGATAATATTGTGTCTTACTCTTGAATCAATTTCATACTTCTGTTTTTTTCTTTCTGAAGTATGGAGAATCTTCGACAGTGTGGAGTGGCATTCTGTATCCTTCTGGGGTTTTCTGTTCTAACAGCAAGTATTGGTGGATACATTGTACAAGACAGAGTTACCGGGCAGAAAAGATTACAACACATCTCTGGTCTGGGTTACAAAGTGTACTGGATCACAAACTTCCTGTATGATATGGTACGGATATATGAAGCTTTTGTTTATATCTATTAAACGGCATTTCTCCCATCATTGCTGTTTATTTTCAAATATCCTTCTTTAATCAGGAATCTGACGAATGCCTCTCGGACTCCTTTCCAATTAACAGTAGCAATGCTTTATGCTTACTTAGCAAGACGTTCACCCGTTGTAGGATGAAATTAATGCAGTTTTCTGAGATAAGATGCTCTATTTCCAGAGCATGAGTAGCTGACAGACGGGACACAGAGCCATGAAATCCCTGAGCGTGGCCTTGTGAAGCAGGTGCCTTGACTGTTAAAAGCTCTCGATACATACATGGAGTAGATAATAAACTGTGCACGCTGCACTCCTTGCAGTGCATTCACCTCTCCAAGTGGATGGACCTGGGAGGATAAAGCAGAATTTTGTGGCACTTTGGGTCTGTCTCTCACCAGGTGTCAGAAACATCAGGGCTATATTGTCAAGTGTCAGCAGTCAATGAAGTGCTGTTGGCTGCCTGTTGTGTTGTGTGCCATGCACTTTCCCAGAGTGAGGTGGGTGACAGGAGGGAAGAGGCATGAGGCAGAGGTGGGCAAGGAGCAGCAAGAACAGGGGGAATCCACAGGGCAAGGGGAGAAATGGTACCAGAAGAGGCAATGGGTAAGGTGGTAGAAGTCAGTAATCTTGGTTATGCGTACGTTAAAGCTCAGCTCAGGATTGAACAGGATAGTGAGACGAGAGACAGTCTGATTCAGCATGAAGGAGTGACCAGGGAGGGGGGTGTAATAGTGGAACCACTTAACAACTATATCCTAGACCTGTACAACTGCTGGACTGTTTTTATTTCTCTCTTTTCAGCAATTAATCTTTGTTTTTATCTCTTTGGCTAGGTCTACTATCTGGTCCCGGTAGTTTTGTGCATTTGTGTCTTTGCAGCTTTCCAGTTTTCAGCGTTCACTTACCACGAGAACCTTGGAGCTACATCCCTGCTGCTGATCTTATTTGGGTAAGAAATAAGAGAAGTGTTATCCCATCAAGCTGCGTCAAACTGTGAAAAAATAAACACTGACTTCATATGCATTGAGCCATATATACCAGGAGGATTCCAGATGTAATCCCTGATCTGAGCTGAGATAGTGGTGAGAGCATTACTACTGGCCTTAGAGTTTCTAGGCTAGAAGGGAAAAGCTCAACTCGATTACCATTGTTGATCGCTACACATTTCTTTGTGGATTGTACTGTTTGGCATTCGATGAAGAATGGGTGAAGTACTAGAGGGTGGTTGATGCCAAATATCCTAATATATCATGGAGCTAATGCACATCACACAATTATTGCAGTGGTCAGATGGGTATCTGCGTGCAGCCCCCGGCCTGCGAGCACCATCGGAGCAGGCCGGGGAGTGGAAGGAGCAGTGTGGCAGCATACCACTCCAGGGAGCAGCACGTGCTGGAGCAGGGGAGCAATGGCAGCGAAGAGTGACCAAGATCCAGGTCGGTGATTGGAGCATGGGCAGGTACAACAGGAGCGGCGAGGTCGGGGCGAAGGAGCGGCAAGAGATTGCAGAGTGATGTGATCGGGGCCCAGGAGAGGCGCGAGTTCGGGCCCAGAAAAGGCGAGGGCCCAGGGTCAGCACGGGCCAGCCCACACTGCGATATGTGTGTGCACTAGGTCCGTGCAGCAGAGCTAATCTCCAGTCGTCTTGGTTAATCCTTGCCACTGGACCAAGACCTGGCTCTGTCAAGCCCGTGTGGTGCTGGTGTTAAAAAAATCCACGCACAGGCATCTTCCACTCTTAAAGATTTAGTTTGGAATCCGGAATATTAGGTTCTTCATTGCAACACCTCTGAACTTTTTGACTTGAAAGCAAGTCATCCTCGATTCGAGGGACTGCCTATGATGATGATGATGATGATGATGATGATAAACAAGCAGTAGAACCTCCTTCACTACAGTTTCCTACCAGGTGATTAAAAACAAGGACAGGTATAACAAAATTGTTAGTAAACTATTAGCAGGAATGTAATAGCAGGTGTATTGGACTTTCAAAAGGCTTTTGACATGGTCCTACACAAGAGATTGGTGTGCAAAATTAAAGCACATGTTATTGGGGGTAATGTACTGATGTGGATAGAGAATTGGTTGGCAGACAGGAAGCAGAGAGTTGAGATAAACGGGTCCTTTTCAGAATGGCAGGCAGTGACTAGTGGGGTGCCGCAGGGCTCAGTGCTGGGACCCCAGCTATTTACAATATACATTAATGATTTAGATGAAGGAATTGAGTGTAATATCTCCAAGTTTGCAGATGCCACTAAACTGGGTGGCGGTGTGAGCTGTGAGAAGGATGCTAAGAGACTGCAGGGTGACTTGGACAGGTTAGGTGAGTGGGCAAATGCATGGCAGATACAGTATAATGTGAATAAATATGAGGTTATCCACTTTGGTGGCAAAAACACGAAGGCAGAATATTATCTGAATGGCGGCAGATTAGGAAAAGGGGAGATGCAATGAGACCTGAGTGTCATGGTGCATCAGTCATTGAAAGTTGGCATGCAGATACAGCAGGTGGTGAAGAAGGCAAATGGTATGTTGGCCTTCATAGCTAGAGGATTTGAGTATAGGAGCAGGGAGGTCTTACTGCAGTTGTACAGGGCCTTAGTGAGGCCTCACCTGGAATATTGTGTTCCATTTTGGTCTCCTAATCTGAGGAAGGACGTTCTTGCTATTGAGGGAGTGCAGCGAAGGTTCACTCGACTGATTCCTGGGATGACAGGACTGATATATGAGGAGAGATTGGGTCGATTGGGCCTGGATTCACTGGAGTTTAGAAGGATGAGACGGGCTCTCATAGAAACATATACAATTCTGACGGGACTGGACAGGTTAGATGCAGGAAGAATGTTCCTGATGTTGGGAAAGTCCAGAACCAGGGGACACAACTAAGGATAAGAGGTAATTCATTTAGAACTGAGATGAGAAGAAACTTCTTCACTCAAAGAGTTCTTAACCCGTGGAATTCTCTACCCCAGAGAGTTGTTGATGCCAGTTCATTGGATATATTCAAGAAGGAGTTAGATATGGCCTTTATGGTTAAAGGGATTAAGGGGTCTGGAGAGAAAGCAGGAAAGGGGTACTGAGGTGAATGATCAGTAATGATCTTATTGAATGGTGGTGCAGGCTCGAAGGGCCGAATGGCCTACTCCTGTACCTATGTTTCTATGTAATTATAAGGTTACAGATAAAGGAAGAAAAAGTTCTGAATGATCCAGCATGCAAGATATTTGTTTAGTTTGTAGTCATGGTTGCAGTATCCCAGAGAGATGATTTATTTCAGCTGAAGAAGAGAGGCCACCTCCTGTCTACCCGAATATCCTCCACTGATAGCAATATCACTGAAAGGTGTTCGTACTGGAAGTACCCTTGCTAACCAGTGTACCCTATTCCCCTGAAGTATGCCTAAATATAAATTAGCCTTGGCTCAGTGGTAGCACGCTACCCTCTGAGTCAGATGGTTCAATCCCCACTCCAGAGACTTGAGCGCATAATCTATACTGCACTTCGGTGCAGTACTGAGGGAATGCTGCACTGTCAGAGGTGCTGTCTTTTGGATTAGACGTTAAACTATCTACCGTCTCAGGTGGATGTAAAAGAACCCAGAGCACTTTTCAAAGAAGAACAGAGCAGTTCTTCCGGTGTCTTGGCCAATATTTATTCCTCAAACAACATTGCTAAAACAGTTTGGGTCCGAAATGGCCCACCACTGGAAACGGGTCACATGCACCCTGTTTCTGTTGTTTTCACCCCGCCACGGTGGATGAGGCGGCCTCTTGAGCGAAATTCCGCTCTTTGGCTTTTTTTTTTCGGAGGACCAGAGGTCACTCATAATGGGGACGGATAAAGCGGCAGTGACCACACTAGAGGGGTGGAATTGGGTCGGGTATGGGGTGGCTGCCGCTGTCAGTCATCAGCATAGCGCTGATGACGTAACCACGTTGCTGCGTCACCATGGCTCTCCCCTTCACTTAAAGGGGAGAACCTGTGCGATTTTTAAAGTTCAATCCACTGGGCCACCAGGGAGGGTTTCAGCGGCAGCAGCAGTGCGTCCTCCCCTTTAATGGGAGCCGCGCTGCCATTTTAGAAGGCCACAGCCTCACTGGACCGCCTGAGAAAAGTAGCTTTTGGCACCGCCCGGTGGGAGGAATATTTTTCTGGCGAAATTTTGCAGTCGTGGGAGAATATCGGCGGTATGCACTCTGATGATTCACTTAGGATGGATTAGAATGCAGCGGAGTGGTGGGGGGGTTGGAGAGCGGGTCACCACCGGGATACTGTAGGAGCGGAATTTTTATAATGGCGGCCATTGCACTCCGCAGCTCGGCTGCCAATTTCTGGTGGTAACAGGGCTTAAGGAAAGGGACAATTTCAGCCCTTTATCTATTCATTTAGCTCATGGCTGATTGTGGGATCTTGTTGTGAGCAAATTGTCTGCTGCATTTTCCTACATTATAACAGTGTCTATACTTCAAAAGTATTCAATTGGCTGTGAGGTGCTTTGGAATATCCCAAGGTCACGAGAGGCACTATATAAATGCATTCTTTCTTTAAATACTTGGAGATTGCACAATCTAAAGTCTGTTGCATTCTCCGATACTACTGTTGATTAGGCATAATCTTTAATTATTGTTCTCGTTCACCACCAATAGGAAATCCTGTGCTTTGCATTTTTATAGGCAGTCAAATGATACTGATAAAGACACTTTTACTACCAAAAAAATGTAAACAGTCCAGTGTTTTTTGTTAAAAAAAGAAAACTTCCGAAGTAATGGATGAATTCTTTAACATCACTTTGGCTAATTCATCTATGCCTCTGGCAATACCATGTTGCTAACTTGCAATTCTGTGAATGTATATAGGCTATAACCCTGAGGATAAATTCCCCTGATCAGGATGTGAACTTTAAATCAGAGGGCTTATTCTAAAGCTCTGCTTTAGGAATGGATCCTCGATAGACACGAGTGCAGATTGGATATAGGGCTTAACACTGTAGGATCAATTCTGTGACCCAGGACCACATCAAGACAGATTCTGTACTAGGAGCAGAGCCTTGTAATATCAGCCCTAGTTTGTGTTTTGAGAAGTGCTGTTATTACAACAGCCAATTGCACTCAAGGGGCTTCTCTCGCTTTTCCACCAGAACTTTGACAGAAGAGTGGTGGCAAACCCGGAAAAACAGCATAAATGGCACACTAGCCAACCAAGGGGCAGAAGTAGTGCCTACCTAGATCCCCAAAGATTTGGACAGCCGTTTTTTTTTTTAAGTTTTAAGTGCCTCCCTTTGAAAATTTCTTCTGGTGAGGAGACCTGGTGCCCGTCCTACCCCATCTCTGCTCAGGACTCTTCAGCTGAATTTTCCGATCTTTTCAGCAGGGTCAACATTGGAGGTATAGGGTGGACACATTTCAGCACATGTGGAGATGTGCCACCCTATGGATTTTCAGGGCCGCTGTTGTTCTCTGAACATCAGAGGTAATTTGGACAGAAAGAGAAAAGGAGGTAAAATAATGATTTCAAATAGAGCCAAAGTATAAGTGATCTGTGAATAGTAATTTTCATTAATATCTAGTTATGCAAGAACTGCACTTGTATTGTTTTTTCTGCCTGCTCATCTGTCTTGTTTTTCTATCTGTCTTTCAGATTTGCCACACTACCCTGGATGTATCTCCTGTCAAGATTCTTCTCCAGTCCAGACGTAGCTTTTATTACATTCGTTGCAATTAACTTAGTGCTGGGTCTCTGCACTATCCTTGCAGCCTATCTTCCTCGTTTTCTGGCACTACTAACCAACCAAGAGGTAAGTAAACAACCCCAATAATTATCCCTAAATTTCCAATAATTATTGGAAAAATTGTCAGACCAAATTGATTTCTGAAAATTCCTGCAAAGAACCACAAATGAGGAATTCTTTGGGTCTCAAATTAGTCGCTAACAATACTAGTTCACATCATAATGCCTTGAAGTTGCCACTTAATTTTGATACCTGTCTTTGAAAATTCTGGTACAGTGGGAATTAGTCCAGGAAACTGAAACTTAGGTCTGGTATGGGGCAAACCTAACACATACGGCAGCACAAAAACAAAACAAAGTTTTGAGCATAAGTGAGCATTATCAGTCTAATCAATGAAATGTCTTCCATTAAACTCACCAATAAGTAGGGAAACATTACACTATGGATATTAAGATGTAATTCGAATAACATGCAAGATAGATTAGGATGAAGAATGCCTTTCAGCTCTTTGAATCCATCCTTCGAACAGTTAATTCAGAAACTAGGGTCATGAACTTAAGGAAAGGTAACTTCGACGGTATGAGGGGTGAATTGGCTAGAATAGACTGGCGAATGATACTTAAAGGGTTGACGGTGGATAAGCAATGGCAAACATTTATAGATCACATGGATGAACTTCAGCAATTGTACATCCCTGTCTGGAGTAAAAATAAAATGGGGAAGGTGGCTCAAACGTGGCTAACAAGGGAAATTAAGGATAGTGTTAAATCCAAGAAGGGGCATTTAAATTGGCTAGAAAAAGCAGCAAACCTGAGAACTGGGAGAAATTTAGAATTCAACAGAGAAGGACTAAGGGTTTAATTAGGAGGGGGAAAATAGAATACGAGAGGAAGCTTGCAGGGAACATAAAAACTGACTGCAAAAGCTTCTATAAATATGTGAAGAGAAAAAGATTAGTGAAGACAAACGTAGGTCCCTTGCAGTCAGATTCAGGTGAATTTATAATGGGGAACAAAGAAATGGCAGACCAATTGAACAAATACTTTGGTTCTGTCGTCACGAAGGAAGACACAAATAAAGTTCCGAATGTACTAGGGGACAATGGGTCTAGTGAGAAGGAAGAACTGAAGGATATCCTTATTAGGCGGGAAATTATATTAGGGAAATTGATGGGATTGAAGGCCGATAGATCCCCGGGGCCTGATAGTCTGCATCCCAGAGTACTTAAGGAAGTGGCCCTAGAAATAGTGGATGCATTGGTAATCATTTTCCAACAGTCTATCGACTCTAGATCAGTTCCTATGGACTGGAGGGTAGCTAATGTAACACCACTTTTTAAAAAAGGAGGGAGAGAGAAAACGGGTAATTATAGACCCGTTAGCCTGACATCAGTAGTGGGGAAAATGTTGGAATCAATCATTAAGGATGAAATAGCAGCGCATTTGGAAAGCAGTGACAGGATCAGTCCAAGTCAGCATGGATTTTTGAAAGGGAAATCATGCTTGACAAATCTCCTGGAATTTTTTGAGGATGTAACTAGCAGAGTGGACAAGGGAGAACCAGTGGATGTAGTGTATTTGGACTTTCAAAAGGCTTTTAACAAGGACCCACACAAGAGATTGGTGTGCAAAATCAAAGGTATTGGGGGTAATGTACTGACGTGGATAGAGAACTGGTTGGCAGACAGGAAGCAGAGATCCGGGATAAACGGGTTCTTTTCAGAATGGCAGGCAGTGACTGGTGGGGTGCTGCAGGGCTCAGTGCTGGGACCCCAGCTCTTTACAATATACATTAACGAATTAGATGAAGGAATTGAGTGTAATATCTCCAAGTTTGCAGACGACACTAAACTGGGTGGCAGTGTGAGCTGTGAGGAGGATGCTAAGAGGCTGCAGGGTGACTTGGATAGGTTAGGTGAGTGGGCAAATGCATGGCAGATGCAGTATAATGTGGATAAATGTGAGGTTATCCATTTTGGGGGCAAAAACACGAAGGCAGAATATTATCTGATTGGCGACAGATTAGGAAAAGGGGAGTGCAATGAGACCTGGGTGTCATGGTTCATCAGTCATTGAAAGTTGGCATGCAGGTACAGCAGGCGGTGAAGAAGGCAAATGGTATGTTGGCCTTCATGGCTAGAGGACTTGAGTATAGAAGCAGGGAGGTCTTACTGCAGTTGTACAGGGCCTTAGTGAGGCCTCACCTGGAATATTGTGTTCAGTTTTGGTCTCCTAATCTGAGGAAGATTGTTCTTGCTATTGAGGGAGTGCAACGAAGGTTCACCAGACTGATTCGAGGGATGACTGGACTGTCATATGAGGAGAGACTGGATCAACTGGGCCTTTATTCATTGGAGTTTAGAAGGATGAGAGGGGATCTCATAGAAATATATAAGATTCTGACTTGACTGGACAGGTTAGATGCGAGAAGAATGTTCACGATGTTGGGGAAGTCCAGAACCAGGGGACATAGTCTTAGGATAAGGGGTAGGCCATTTAGGACTGAGATGAGGAGAAACTTCTTCACTCAGAGAGTTGTTAACCTGTGGAATTCCCTGCCACAGAGAGTTGTTGATGCCAGTTCATTGGATATATTCAAGAGGGAGTTAGATATGACCCTTACAGCTAAGGGGATCAAGGGGTGTGGAGAGAAAGCAGGAAAGGGGTACTGAGGGAATGATCAGCCATGATCTTATTGAATGGTGGTGCAGGCTCGAAGGGCCAAATGGCCTACTCCTGCGCCTATTTTCTATGTTTCTAGCTGTTCGTTAAATCAGCCAGCACAGAGTGCAGAATACAACTCTAAAAGAGATAGTATCAAGAGAAATTAAGTTTCAAGTGTATCCTCATATGCTGGGAAGGGCATAGAGATTTAATGAAAGTAAGGAATTGATATAAAGCGAATTGACATCGGGAGGTCGGTGGGTGGGTGACTACAATTCAGGTAAGTTTGGGAATAGACTAACTAATGAATGTGCTGTCATAACAAACATTTTAAATCTAGAGATAATGTCTATGTTTTATTTCCCTCTCCTACAGCAATTATTGAGGATTTACAGTGTACTTCGCTGGGCCTTCATCATTTTCCCACAGTTCTGCCTGTCCTTTGGGTTGATAGAACTATCCTACAATCAGTTGAAATTTGATCTCACCCAGAATTTTGGGGTAAACTCCTATGTGAGTCCGTTTGAGATGGAATTCCTTGGCTGGGTGTTTGTGGCGATAACCCTTGAGGGATGCTTCTTTTTGTCAATTCGACTCCTATTCCAAGGAAATCTACTGCACAAGCTCAGGTACGATGGCCCTTTTGATGCTTCCTTCATTTTAAAAAAGTTACTGTAAGGGGGAGATACAGATCTACTTAAAAATAAGAACCCTACAAGTCGAAAAACTTAGGGATAAGAAAGCACAGAATTAAATATACCATCTGACCCATCAAGCCTGCTCCTTCCCCAGTCCATCTATCCCATCATATTGAGTCTATGCTATTATGGACGTTATTCTATTTATTTAATCTTCTGATACCAAGTTATGTCTAAATTCACAAAAATAATCAGGTATATTCATCCATTCTTAATTCTCCACTGCTTTCTTCCATTCTTCACATACAATCATTCACCCTTCCCCAGCTCCAATAGCATATAAGTTATTGGGGTAGAAAATCAATGTTGTGCATAATCACATGGATGCAATCAGCAGACGAAATTGGTCAGGGGTCCTCATTATCATAAGATAAGCGGGCTGCCAGTGTTAGTCCTGCTACTGATTGGCAGCTCTCCTCATCAAGGGCTTGAATATTGGGCATTCCTGATGATATTTAAAGACAGCCTGCAACTCTTAAAGGGGAGGTGATAGTCAACCATGGAATAAGTAGTCAGTTCTATAAACACTGCAGCATGGCCCACAATAATGGAGCCTCTGATGACAGCACTGACAGCTTTGCTGGGAGCTCAGACTACTGCCATTGTGGCTCTGGGTTCAAGCATTTTCTCGGTCTTTCAATTCATGAAGTAAAGTATGCATCGGAGTGTGGCTAGCATGGATCAGGGCTTCCAGAACATCACTACACTCCTTCACTCTGTTCTCATGCAGAGCAGTGGGAGTGTAGAGACGCAGCCCCATGACAGTCGCATTGGCTCCATGGGAGAGACTCGTGCTGTCCTCTCTCAGCATGACTGCACATTTGCTCCCTACCAGCCTCTAAACCCAGTGCCTTTGATGGTTCCAAACAGCCAGCTGACTCCGACTGCCTTGGCCGATGCTGGGACACAACAGTCTACAGTGGGCATTCAGGCCCGGAGCTATTCGATGTCTCCCACAATGAGTATCTCAAGTACGCTCAGTGGATGATCAGCAGCCTTCCACCTCACAGGATCCTGCGACAGGAGAACCCCTTGTAGTAGCAAAAAAAACAGCACATAGGCCAGGCACTAAAGGATTGCACTCAGATGATTTCAGTTAAATATTAAGAGAAAGAAAAAAGTGTTCAATCCACAATGTTCCTGATGTGAAGTAAAGAGGGTTTTTTTGCAGTGATGTTGGTCTTTGTATTCTTGATTATGGAGGAGGAATAGTGTTGGAGGGTATTCAGAAGGTGGGTGAAAGGAAAGGGTCAAATGGTGGGATGAGAGGGAGGGCTTGGTTAGGAGAATCTCTCCTCAATAATGTATTGCCGTACATTTCTGGCAGTTGGCAATACTGCTCGTGCTTGGGCTTCATCCCCTTCTTAATTTAATAACACAAAAGCTAAATACTGCGGAATCTGGAATCTGGAATAAAAACAGAAAATGCTGGAAATTTCAGCAGGTCAGGCACATCTGTGGAGAGAAAGCAGAGTTAACGTTTCGGGTCGATGACCCTTCGTCAAAACTGGAGAATGTTCGAAAAGAACATATTCTTAAGCACTGAAAGGGGGAGGGGAAAAAAGAACAAAAGGGAAGGTCTGTGATAGGGTGGAAGACAGGAGAGATTAGAGAGACAAAAGGGACGATGGCCCAAATTCAAATGATAATGCCAAGAGTTAGAAAAACATTAGTCGAGATAGGGTGTGAATGGTGGGATAATGACCAACTGCCATTAGAGACAAGGAGAAAGAAAGAAACAGGTTCTGAGGGGGGAGGGTTGGGGGAAGGGAGCCAAAGATTGGCAGCGGTTACACTCTGACATTTTTGAACTTGATGTTGAGTCCAGAAGGCTGTAAAGTGCCTAAACAAAAAATTAGGTGCTGTTCCTCGAGCTTATGTTGAGCTTCGTTGGAACAGTGTAGGAAACTGATGTCAGAGTGGAGTGGAGAATTAAAGTTACAGGTGACCGGAAGCTCAGGGTCACACTTGCAGACTGAATGGAGGTACTTCGCAAAGCGGTCACCCAATCTACATTTGGTCTCCCCAATGTAGAGGAGACCACATTGTGAGCAGTGAATACAGTGTACTAAATTGAAAGAAGTACAAGTAAATCCCTTCTTTCTTCATCTTGCTCCTGCACATCTTTCTTCTGTGGTAGCTACAAGGCTTGATCCCTCTAAATGGCATAGTTGTATAGCATGCAACAAATTACTACAAACCTGGAGGCTCAGGGCTCAGCTGGATCAGTCAAGGCACTGGAATCTTTGCTTTAGGATGCCTATGGTTGCTCATTATACATGCAGATGTTGAACACTGTCCAAAATACCACCTTTATTGTTTGGACATTTGCATCTATGTAACAGTTTCACTTTATTTTTCAAACTTCAATGATGAGCTACTGTTTAAATGAGTGTGAATCTTTCATACTGTTATAAGTAAAGAAAAACTGAGCACATTTAGACTGAGTTTATCATATAAAATGTACTAGATGTTTTGACAGTTTTACTTAAATATCCAGATACAAGGATTCTCTGCACGATACAACAAGTGACAATGAGGATGAAGATGTGAGAAAGGAACGTGAACGGGTTCTGAATGGAGGAGCAAGCAATGACATTTTACAGATTCACAACTTAAAGAAATGTTACCAGCTGCTAAACAAGAAAGTTAAGGCTGTAAAAGGAGTCACCATGGGGGTGCCTACAGGAGAGGTACAGATAAAAGTTCATTATTTTTAGAATTATCTAGTTCTAGTAACATTGCTAAAAAGCCGTGAGTTAATTCAGTATTTTATTAACATCCTCTAACTCGCAACTAAATTCAATCTTTAAATGCTTTATTACAGATTTATTTTCCCCAGTGGAATTACTAAATTTCACGTACAGAGTTTTAAAATTCCCTATGTGTTCTGTTTTGAATAAAAAGTCAGACCAGATACTGTAAGCTCAAAGTAAGGTGTGACCATAGTCCTTTATTACAGATCTCAGAGTGCCTCTCCAGCCTGTGAGGCCTCCTTATATACAGGTGCTCCCAAGGGATTGTGGGATCCCCTGGGACTCCAAGGGATAAGCCCTCTGATGGTTAGACATGGTATTTACAGGTTTACATACATAACAACACTCCACGCCTGCCCCCTCCCCCCCTCCCCCCCCCCCCCCCCCCCAAAGTCAATAGTGTAACTATTTACAATGCGAGTCGATCTGGGGCCTTCCTTTCCCTGGTTGATCGTCTCGGTGCAAATGCTGATTTTGGTGAGTCATTTGTTGGGCCCTCGCTGGACTGCTGCGCAGCTGGCCTTGCTGGGCTGCTGGGGCTGGTGAGTCCTGCTGGGTGATGGATTCTGCTTCGTGGTCAACCGCTGGGTCGGTTGCCCCTTGTGTGTGTGTTGGAGGGTCGAGAAAGGTGAAGTCTATTGTGGGTTGTTCTGGATAGTCCGTAAATCTGAGTTTGGTTTGGTCTAAGTGTTTACTGCAGGTGAGTCCATTTGATCACTCTTTGGCCAAAACAGTGCCAGGAAGCCACTTGGGACCTTGTCCATAGTTCAACACAAATACAGGATCATTTATCTCAATTTTGCATGACACATTTACGCGATCATGATATGTACTTTGTTGAGGCCGCCTGCTCTCTACCTGTTCGTGTCGATCAGGGTGTACTAACGAGAGCCTTGTCTTAAGTGCCCTTTTCATGAGCAGTTCAGCAGTAGGGGCCCCAGTGAGCGAGTGGGATCTTGTGCGGTAATTAAGCAGGACTTGGGATAAAAGAGTCTGCAGTGAGCCTTCAGTTACCCTTTTCAAGCTCTGCTTGATTGTTTGAACTGCTCGTTCTGCCTGACCATTGGACACTGGTTTAAACGGGGCAGATGTGACATGTTTTATCCCATTGCGGGTCATGAACTCCTTGAACTCGGCACTGGTAAAGCACTGTCACTTACAAGGACATCAGGCAGGCCGTGCATGGCAAACATGGCCCGTAGGCTTTCAATGGTGGCAGCGGACGTGCTTGCCGACATTATCACACATTTAATTCATTTGGAGTACGCATCTAAAACCACTAAGAACATTTTTCCCAAGAATGGGCCTGCATAGTCGACATGGACCCTGGACGATGGTTTGGAGGGTCAGGACCATAAACTTAGTGGTGCTCCCTGGGTGCATTGCTTAACTGTGAACATATATTACATTTGTGCACGTAATCTGCATCGATACCGGGCCACCACACGTGGGATCTGGCTATCACTTTCATCATTACCATGCCTGGGTGGGTGCTGTGGAAATCACTGATGAAAGTGCCCCTGCCCTTTTTTGGCACCACGACCCGATTACCTCATAGGAGGCAGTCTGTCAGTATAGACATTTCACCTTTGCACCCCTGGTACGGCTTTATTTCCTCCTGCATCTCTAACGGGACACTAGACCAACTCCCGTGGAACACACAGTTTTTTACTAAGGACAGTAAGGGGCCCTGGCTCGTCCAGGTTCTAATCTGTCAGGCGGTAACAGGTAATTGCTCACGCTCGAATGCTTCCATTACCATAACTAAATCTGCAGGCTGTGCCATCTCCACCCCTGTGGTGGGCAATGGCAGCCGACTGAGAGCATCGGCACAGTTTTCTGTGCCTGGCCTGTGGCGGATGGCGTAGTTGTATGCGGACAACATGAGCGCCCACCTCTGGATGCGGGCCGATGCATTCCTATTTAGAAAAGAGGGATATAAGCGGATTATGGTCGGTTTCCAATTCAAATTTGAGCCCGAACATATATTGATGCATTTTCTTTACCCCGTAAACACACGCTAACGCTTCTTTTTCAATCATTCTGTAGGGCCTCTTGGCCTTAGACAGACTTCTGGATGCATGAGCAACCGGTTGCAATTTCATTAGCTTGTTGCAATACACACCCGACCCCGTACGACGACGCATCACATGCTAGTACCAAACATTTACATGGATCGTACAACACAAGCAATTTGTTTGAATATAGCAGCTTTCTCAAAGGCATTTTCTTGGCTTTTAACCCATACACATTCATCTCCTTTATGCAGTAAATATTGCAGGGGTTCTAACAATGTGCTAAGACCCGGTAAAAAATTACCGAAATAGTTCGGGAGTCCTAGAAATGACCGCAGCTCCGTCACGTTCTGTGGTCGGTGCATTCTTGATTGCCTCCGTCTTCGAATCGGTGGGCCTGATGTCGTCCGCCGCGATTCTTCTCCCCAGGAACTCCACTTCAGGCGCCAGGAAAACGCACTTTGAGCATTTTAGCCTGAGCCCCACATGATTAAGCCGACTAAGAACCTCCTCCAGGTTCTGCAGATGCTCGACGGTGTCCCGACCTGTAACCAAGATGTCGACCTTGTTATGTATTGTCCAGGTGCATTAAATGTATAAGTACAATGGTGCGCCACAGAGGGCGCTGTGGTGGGAGACCTGAAAGTACCTGCAAGACAGAGTATAAAAGGTTGCCCACCACACCTGAGAGGCACTCTGGAGTTACACAATAAAGGACTAAGGTCACAGCAGTTATATCAACACCAGACCGTGTGGAGTCAGTGATTTGTGTGCTACATACACCACGTTGGCAACGAGGACGCGGACGAACTCCATGCAACCATGGCCACTCTGGGCTCGCTAAAGGATTTTACCGTGGGCAATGATTGGGAGGCCTTTACGGAAAGGCTCGAGTACTACTTCACAGCAAACGACCTGACGGAGGACACGGATGCACTGAGAGATAAGCGTAAGGCGATATTGCTTTCTAGTTGTGTCGATGAGGGTTACTGTCTCGTCAGGGATTTGCTGGCACCTGGGAGCGCCAGGGACAAGTCATATGAGGAGCAGGTCGCACTCATTCGTGACCATTGAAACTGAAGGAGAGCATCCTCACGGCCAGATAAAAATTCTACCATCACTGCAGATCTGAGGGCCAGGATATCACCAAATATGCTGCGGACCTCAGGAGACTTGCGACGCCGTGTGATTTTGGCGCACACCTTGACGAGGCTTTGCGGGACGTTTTTGTTATGGGGATTGGCCAAGAGGGCCTCCTTCACAAGCTGCTAGCCACGGAACCCACAGTCACCCTGACAAAAGCCATCACCATCAGCCAGGCATATATGACCTCGACTTGCAGCACCAAGCAAATAATCCACACAGTCTTGAACCCGGCTGGCACTGTCCACAGGATAGCGCCCATCACGGACAAAACTGCAGGATGTGGCTCTGCCCGGGGCAGAGAGCACGGACATCAGGGTCCTGGAACTGAGACCGCTGAGGGGGGCCAGTCAAGCAGCACCATGCTGCCGCTGCGGAGGAAGCCATGGGGCTCACCGGTGCAGGTTTGCGGAGTATACGTGCAATACCTGCCACCTGAAAGGCCACCTTAAGCGTATGTGTAAAAGAAATCTGACTCACCGTGTGGCTGAGGAGATGGTAGATGATCCACTGTTCAGCGAGGAGCAGGCAGAAGAAGACGAGGTGTTGGGACTGTATATGTACACCGTCGATTCGCCCCAGTGATAATGGAAGTAAAAATTGACGGAAGTCCCAGTGAGTATGGCAGTGGATTTGGAATCGAGTCCGTCGTTGATGAGTCAGAGAACTTTTGATAAACTGTGGGTCAACCCAGCTACACAAGCTGGTCCCGGTCATGGCAAAGCTGCGTACCTATATCAAGGAACTGATATCTGTTCTTGGCAGAGCGGACGTGCAGGTATCTCACGGGGGCAAGACGCCTGGTTTACTTTTGTGGGTCATTGCAGGCGATGGGCCGACGCTTCTTGGCAGAAGATGGATGGGAAAGGACAGACCGCTGTCCCCCGGGTTCCCAAAGAGCAGTGCCGACCGAGCTGGAGCTGCAGCCTAAATCCACATACAGGTGACAGCAGCCCAGAACTCCTGACCTCAAGCAATTCTGCAGCCTCAGCCTCCACAGAGGAGCAGACCCTGGAAGAGCAAGTTTGCAGGTACGGGCCGATTGCTGGGGTGTGGGCCGGCGGAGCGCTGCAAGCGATGAGCGGGAGATCCATCGATGGCCGGCGGATCTGGGGGACCCACGCAGAGGAAAAGTCAGGTGGCAGTAGCAGCTGCGATGGTGGCGGCTATAGCGGCCGCAGGAGGGGCGGCAAGTGCGGAGACAACGGTGGGAGTGGAGGCTGCAGCGGCAGCTGCCGTGACTCGGGAGAACACGAGCCAGAGCGGCGGATGTGGCAGCAAGTACGGAGGGACTCTCAGGGACTATGACTGATCGAGTCCAGGGAGCCACTTCTGCCAAGCTGGGTTGCTCTGGGCCGTTTTTTCCCTTCTTTTCTTCCTTGTCCCTTCTGTTCGGTCTTCGCCGGTGAGCCTCGTGGTAATGGAACTCTGCAGACAAAGGCCAGCAGAGCACCTAAAATGGCGGCGCCCAAGGGAAGTCTCGTGGGAAACACAAGATGGCGTCTCAAAAGGGAAATGCACCCGGGAGTCTTAAAAGGGCCTTACACCATTGGTGGTCCCCACAAAAAAGACTTTCAATGGTCACTGTGTTTAAAATTATGGATATGAATTACGAAAAGAGTTAATACCACGAGGTTCAAGTAAAAGGGATATGGATCCGTGACTAACATTACCAATGGGCTAATGCGATTTTCGATTTAGGGGATTCATGCAATGGTTCAGCGGCTGCTAAGGTGACTACCTCATGAAAACAGAGGCAATGCACCAGTTGCGAACCTTGTCTCAGCGCAGCCCATTACCTCGGGCAAAAGGGGGCTGTGTACCACCACCGTACCTCACCCAGAGGAGCTGGGATTAAATAACTGTTCAGTGTACCTGCAACCTTTTGACATAACATCTGTACCACATTATATGTACCATACAAATGTACCGTCTATGTATACCTGCTTTCTTTTGGAGGTTATGCTCGTGTACCTTATCACCAAGTAAGGACTGCAAATATCACATGCTTACACCGGGTCCTCCACATGGGGGAGAAGAGGGAAGTGGATGGTCATGGACTCACACTCACAAATCAACCAGGACGAACAAGGCCGAGGTCATCGGCAATGGCTTTTGGAACTGTGGGGGGAGTGAGATGTTATATATTGTCCAGGCACATTAAATGTATAAGTACAATGGTGTGCCACAGAGGGCGCTGTGGTGGGAGACCTGAAAGTACCTGCAAGACAGAGTATAAAAGGCTGTCCACCACACCTGAGAGGCACTCTGGAGTTACACAATAAAGGACTAAGGTCACAGCAGTTATATCAACACCAGACCGTGTGGAGTCAGTGATTTGTGTGCTACATACACCACAGTCCTGGAGAACCATGGTGCGCGGGACCGACTTCAGCAAACTTTCCATGTTCCTCTGAAATATCACTGCGTACGATCGAATCCGAAACGGGCATCTGTTGTAAATGAAGAGACCTTTGTGCGTGTTGATGCAGGTGAGGCCTTTCGATGATTCCTCCAGCTCCTGCGTTATGTAGGCCGAGGTCAAGTCCAGCTTCGTGAACATTTTCCCTCCCGCCAGTGTCGCAAATAGGTCATCAGCCTTCGGTAGCGGGTATTGATCCTGCAGTGAGAAATGATTGACAGTTACTTTATAATCACCACAGATTCTGACGATGCCGTCTCCCTTGAGGACTGGAACAAGCGGACTGGCCCACTCATTGAATTCGATCGGCAAAATGATGCCTTCTCATTGCAGCCTGTCCAGTTCAATCTCCACCCTCTCTCTCATCATGTAAGGTACCGCTCTCGCCTTGTGATGGATGGGTCGCGCCCCCGGCATCAAATGGATCTGCACTTTTGCTCCTTAGAACCTCTCGATGCCCGGTTTGAACAGCGAGGGGAACTTGTTTAGGACCTTGGCACATGAGGTGTCGTCGACGGACGAAAGCGCTCGGACGTTGTCCCAGTTCCAGCATATCTTTCCCAGCCAACTCCTGCCGAACAGCGTGGGGCCATCGCCCGATACCACCCAGAGTGGTAACTCGTGCACCGCTCCATCGTAAGAGAGCTTTACGGTAGCACTGCCGATTACGGGAATCAGTTCCTTTGTGTACGTTCTCAGTTTAGTACGAATGGGAGTCAGGACTGGCCTTGAGGCCTTGCTGCACCACAATTTATCGAAAATCTTTTTGCACATTATGGACTGGCTTGCGTCCATGTTCAGCTCCATGGACATCGGGCGTCCATTTAATTCAACCTTCAGCATTATCAGGGGACACTTTGTGGTAAATGTGTGCACCCCATATACCTCTGCCTCCTCGGTCTGAGGCTTTGGTTCGTCTTGATTTACCGTGGATCTGTGCAACATGGTGGTTTGCAGGATTAGCAGGGTTTGCAGCTTGCCTGCACATACGTTGGAGGTGTCCCATTGTTCCACAGCCCTTGCAAACTTATCCTTTGAAGCGGCATGAATGGAAATGATGATCACCCCCGTAGCGCCAACAAGGTGTTAATGGCCTTGTATTCACCACCCTTGATGGTGGATTCTGAGTCATCTGCGGACATGCAGCTGCAGGCATGTGAGTGCTGTCCTGTACATTTCGATTCAAAAACAACGTTACTTTCTTCACAATACTTGCAGCAGCACTCATGTGCTGAGAAATTTGTTTGGTATTGTCACTGATGGCGATAAACGCCTGGGCTATTGCAATGGCTTTACTCAAGGTTGGGGTCTCTACAATCAACAGTTTGTGAAGTATTACTTCATGGCCAATGCCAAGTACAAAGAAGTCCCTGAACATGTGCTCCAAATTCGCAAAGTCCTGCAAGGCGCCTTAGCTCGGCGACGTAGCTCACCACTTCCTGGCCTTCAGACCTCTTGTACGTGTAGAACCGATACCTCGCCATCAGAACTCATTCCTTCGGGTTTAGTCTCCCGGACCAGTGTGCACAACTCATCATATGACTTGTCTGTGGGTTTCACTGGAGCGAGCAGATTTTTCATGAGGCCATACGTTGGTGCCATGCAAACGGTGAGGAGTATCGCCCTTCGTTGGCAGCATTCGCTTCTCCTTTCAGCTCGTTGGCCACAAAGTATTGATCGAGTCGCTCCATGAAGGTTTCCCAATCATCTCCCTCTGAAAATTTCTCCAGGATGCTCACGGTTCTCTGCATTGTTGCGGTGGGGTTTGTTATTTGTATCTCGTCGCCAGTTGTTATGTCTTAAATAAAGAGTCAGACCAGATACTGCAAGCTCAAAGTAAGGTGTGACCATAGTCCTTTATTACAGATCTCAGAATGCCTCTCCAGCCTGTGAGACCTCCTTATATACAGGTGCTCCCAAGGGATTGTGGGATCCCTTGGGACTCCAGGGGATAAGCCCTCTGGTGGTTAGACATGGTATTTACAGGTTTACATACTTAACACTATGTGTGCTAGAAATAGAAGGAATCTGTGTTGTGATAATGTTTTAGTTGAAGTTATACTGTACAATATTAGTAATGATGCATTAACATGCTGATAAATACTTAATTAGTCTGCTAATTTCATGAAAGCATTCAATGAATTAATGGGCTAGAACCTCCACTTTTGTGCTTATCGCCCAAAAATGGGCGTTATTTCTGGTGTGGGCATGAAAAAAGAGTTTTGAGATTGCCGGCTTCTCGTCCGTTCTCAAAATACCTAGTTTACATTTTTGAAAATGGGCGTTACCACGAGCAATATCAAATGGGCAGTAGCGTAACATTTTTTTGACCTTCTGCCGTAAAGTTTGGCCGTCCTTAGCAACGGCATGGCAATGCTCGATTCCCGCGATTCAGGAGGTCAAGGGTCATCATGACATGCGCAGAAGAGGAGACAAAGAGAGAGAGGGAGTTCAGAGGCACTGAAGGTATGTCTGGCTGTGGTGTGTGCTTGTCTGGCTGTTGTGAGAGGAACGGCGGAGATTCACCAGTAGCAAAAAGCCTACCAAGCACCAAGAACATAGTTGGCACCGAGTTTTTGTCCAACATATAAGATATAACATGGAGGGATGGAGGAGGCCCTGGAGCTGGTAGGCAGGAACACTGGTGGCAGAGGGCTCCCAGTGCTCCTGGAGCGCGGCACTGCATCCCAAGGTGCTGCCCCCCTCCCCCTGACCCCATTGCCAACCACACATGAGAGCTAACAACAACATCTTGTTTCTGGCTCGGAACATGTTCCCACCTTGGGGACCGTCTTCTCCCGTATCATTCCATGCAGTGACTCAGCCGTCACTGCCCGCCCCCCCGCCCCCCCCCGCTCAATGAAGCATCGTCTGAGGACTTCCTCGGCCAGGCGGCTTGGACTCAGGGGGGGAAGGGGAAAGGGTAGAGGTGGGACAGAGAAGCGGGGGTGGGGAGGGGAAAGGGTTGGTTTGTACAGAAATACTGATGATTTCAGACTAATGTTCGGTGTAAATGTTTTTTATTTAACAAAACCTTGTTGCGCATTGGCTCAGATAGCTGCACCATTACATGCTGGTGATTCCTTTACATCAAAGGGTATAATGACACTTAACTTCAATCAACTTAAACTTTAACTGTCACCAAGGTGATGCCCACCATTGATGTATGACCTGCACACCCAGCAGTGTGTCAGCCTCGTAAATAACACCAACATTCTTTCAGGCAAAGCGATCATTGATGAGCTCCTGAGGTAAGGCTCTTGCAGCTATCATGTCACCATGGGCCTTTTCATGTAGTCTACAGGGGGGCGGGGGCATGGCTTCAGTATCAGCCTGATTGTCTGGGCCGATGTCAGCGTCCGCCTCCTCGTCCTCCTCTTCCTCTCTCTGGTGAGGTGGACTGTCAGACTCAGGCAATTCTTGTCCCCTCCTGATAGCCAAGTTGTGCAGCATGGAAAACACCACCACAAATTGAGCTACCTGCTCAGGGTGGTATTGGAGCTCGCCTCCTGTGTGGTCCAGGCATCTAAAGCGCTGCTTCAGCACTCCAATAGTTTTCTCCACAATATTGCGAGTTGCTCTGTATCTCCTCTCAGCCTCGGTGTGGGTGTCACGAGTGGGGGTCATCAGCCAGGTGGCAAGGGCATATCCTTTCGTCACCAAACATCCAGCATTGACCTTGTGGCTCATTGTTAAACAAGTCAGATACAGTACTCTCACGCAGCATGTGAGCATCATGGATGCTGCCCGGAAATTGAGCGTTCCCTGCCAGCTTAATTTGCTAGTGGTTGACAACCAGTTGGACATTCAGGGAGTGGAATCCCTTGCAGTTCCTGAAAACCTCTGCATCCTGAAAAGGTGCCCACATCGCGATGTGCTTACAGTCTATTGCTCTCTGCACCTTGGGGAAGTTTGCAATTCTGGCGAATCCTAGAGCCCTCTTACTTTGTGCCTCTCTCGTCATGGGGAAACTAATCAAGTCCCTCCTGCATGTGTACAGGGCTTCAGTGACCTGTCTAATGCAGTGATGTGTGGCATGCTGAGAAAGTCTGCAAATGTCTCCAGCTGTGATCTGAAAAGAACCCGAGGCATAAAACGACAGTGCCATGGTGACTTTGACCTCGATGGACAGTGCCGTACTGATGGTGCTGGCAGGCTGCAGATCTGCCCTTGTCAGCTGGCATACCTCAGTGATAACCTCTTTGTGGAAGCGCAGTCTCCAAAGACAGGTCGTGTCAGGCAAGTCGAGATAAGAATTCTTCTCCTTGTACTTGCGGGGGGGTGTAACGTCTGGTCCTCCTCATCTGTCTTTCACATCTTACATTGGGCACATAATGCAGTGGAGCATTTCCTCGCCGATGTCGAGTCTGCTGCATGTATTTGGTCACCAAGAGAGAGTGAGAAAGGACACGCCCCATTGCAGTAGCTCTCTGTTTTCCATCGATTCGTGACAAACAAGGAATCGGTCACAGTATGGTCAAGATGTTTTTACAGATGTTCACATCAACGACCTGCAGAGTACATCCGAACTCCACCAAGGTTGAAGCACAGCAGCCTTTTAAAGGCTGCGACATGTGATCTGGAACATGGCGTCCATAACGCTGTGATTAGTTCCGGTTAGTTCCACTTTTTCTGGGCGTTTATTTGGGTGAGCGATATTGTGGGCGATATGTGTGCGAGGTGGTGAAATTGACGATGGGCGATCTCATGGCCGCTAGTTTCAGTAAATATGCTTTTTACAACAAAAAAAAGTGAGCGGGTGTTAATATTGAATCTCGGCGTTAAATCCGTGCGGAAAGTAACGCTGGGCGATATAATGAACGTTGAAATCGTCCATTCAGCTGATTCCACCAAAATAAAGTGGGCAGACGGTAATATATTTTATCGCCGTTAAGCACATGGGGAAAGTAATGCTCAACGATAAGTTTCCGGAAAGTGCCCGCCAGTTTCCATTCTGTGCCAAAATGGGCGATATATGGGCGTTATATGTCATTTCAGCGGTAAAGTGGACGTTAGGCATGCAAAAAAGACAAGCAAAGAGTAGGAGTAAATGGGTACTTTTCAGAATGGCAGGCAGTGACTAGAGGGGTACCGCAAGGTTCTGTGCTGGGGCCCCAGCTATTTACACTGTACATTAATGATTTAGACGAGGGGATTAAATGTAGTATCTCCAAATTTACGGATGACACTAAGTTGGGTGGCAGTGTGAGCTGCGAGGAGGATGCTATGAGGCTGCAGAGTGATTTGGATAGGTTAGGTGAGTGGGTAAATGCATGGCAGATGAAGTATAATGTGGATAAATGTGAGGTTATCCACTTTGGTGGTAAAAACAGAAAGACAGACTATTATCTGAATGGTGACAGATTAGGAAAAGGGAAGGTGCAACGAGACCTGGGTGTCATGGTACATCAGTCATTGAAGGTTGGCATGCAGGTACAGCAGGCGGTTAAGAAAGCAAATGGCATGTTGGCCTTCATAGCGAGAGGATTTGAGTACAGGGGCAGGGAGGTGTTGCTACAGTTGTACAGGGCCTTGGTGAGGCCACACCTGGAGTATTGTGTACAGTTTTGGTCTCCTAACTTGAGGAAGGACATTCTTGCTATTGAGGGAGTGCAGCGAAGATTCACCAGATTGATTCCCGGGATGGTGGGACTGACCTATCAAGAAAGACTGGATCAACTGGGCTTGTATTCACTGGAGTTCAGAAGAGTGAGAGGGGACCTCATAGAAACGTTTAAAATTCTGACGGGTTTGGACAGGTTGGATGCAGGAAGAATGTTCCCAATGTTGGGGAAGTCCAGAACCAGGGGTCACAGTCTAAGTATAAGGGGTAAGCCATTTAGGACCGAGATGAGGAGAAACTTCTTCACCCAGAGAGTGGTGAACCTGTGGAATTCTCTACCACAGAAAGTAGTTGAGGCCAATTCACTAAATATATTCAAAAGGGAGTTAGATGAAGTCCTTACTACTCCGGGGATCAAGGGGTATGGCGTGAAAGCAGGAAGGGGGTACTGAAGTTGCATGTTTAGCCATGAACTCATTGAATGGCGGTGCAGGCTAGAAGGACTGAATAGCCTGCTCCTGCACCTATTTTCTATGTTTCTAAGCTTCTAGCCCAATGTCTTCATTGAAATAGAGGTCAGAAGAATTTCAAAGGAACATGTTAACATGTTCTCCCTTATATTACACAGTTGGAATTCACCCGAGTTAATCTTTTTTTAAATAATCCTTTTGAAAGTGTCATGAGGTCACACTGGAGCAATGTGTGCCCACATGATCCCAATTCTAGTTCTGGGTGACTATATACAGACAAGCATCCCTCTCCCAAATGTTCTATTCTGTAAGTTGTCTTTATCACCTACCCTCCTGACTTCTTGTTTGATTTTTAATCACATTTGGAGAAACAGTTATTCAAGGTCTGTATATGTAGAGAAGATCTGTCAACATATAGTGAAAGACAGTGCCAAGAACTTCCATATCATGTAGGCCCTATCTCTGCTGTATACTCTTTGCATGGCCTAGAATTTTAAGATGGTAACAGAGATTGTTTCCTGGAGTCTTCCCCTGATAAATGAGATCTAGACACTTCAGCAGGTTGCCTGAAGGAAAAAACATAAGAGCTGGTAACCAGGACTTGTAGTCCTGCCTCATGAGGAAGACAGGGAAATGATCTGGAGCTTGGACATAACCACATACATCATAGATTCATGAGTAGAATGAAATGTGCATGTAGACCTTCACTATTTATATCTGAATTCTACGCACCAGTACTTCTCCATTTTAAATTCCAGTCATTTCTTTTTGTGTATAGTGTTTTGGACTCCTGGGCGTGAATGGGGCTGGGAAAACTACCACATTCAAGATGCTAACAGGAGACATAGGACCATCTTCAGGACATGCAATTATCAAGACCGCTGCAGGGTAATTATGTGGCCTGTCAGTTTTTCAGTCTCTGGGCCTGGGATGATCTTGCCTTAAACTAGATGACTATTGTTCATGTTGATTCACTGAACCTTTTCTGCTCCTAGATGACCTATCACTAATGATTAATTTTCTGATTAATCCATTGAAGACAAGAGAAGCAGTTTTGTTTACACTTTTCAAAAATAATTTTTTTCATATTATTCCTTTTTAATTAGCTTTGTATCCCCATTTCTGCAGCTTTCCATTCTTCCTCCATTTGCGTTCTTTTAGTCAGAATACAACGAGCAACTGAGTGGTGCAGTGTGTTAGCTCATTGTCCTTAAACCTGTGCAATGAGAGCGTCCTTTCTCCTAGCTTTAAAGGTCCTGAACGAAATAGAATTAGTTAAACTTGAATTAATTCTTAGTGAGCTCAAAGGGCACAAAAGAGTTTTGCAGTTAATTAGCTCTCTTACTCATAGATTGTAATTGTACATTCAGGAGTGCTCTTCTGAGTTTGGGGGTTAAGACACATTACTGGCACAGAATAGACAAGGTTTTACTCTGTATCTGGCTAACCTGTACCTTTGACTAGGCAGTGCTTTGTGCTGTGAGTGTTTTAGAGAAGTATTCCCTTTCATAGTGCTGATACCTGGCACTGGCATATGCATTTACTTCCCAAAAATAACATTTTTATGCATTGTGCCAGAGACAGCTCTAATGCAGCTGTCAACCTTGCCCCAAATCTAACCAACACAAGGCATGCTGTGAGACAGGATAGGTGTCTGTGGCTGAATTATTTTTTCCTTTCTAAAATGTACTAATTAATGTTTCCTAATTAAGTACGAGGAAAGCATACCTAATTCGGATAATTGCATTTGGAATTTAACATGCAACCTCTCGTTGTTACCAGATTACTACAGATTAGTTTCTTCTTTTCTTCATAGCATAACTCAAGTAGAGACTTATTCTGTGTAAGTTTTCCCTTGATTATGGTGCCTGCATTGCTTCCAAAACTTATGTTTTGGGTTTTGGCCAAATCCATGCTGTTAATCAGCTGCAAACGTGAGTGCATGATGCTTTTTTCTATGTACAGTGTAATCAGTATGAACATGTTCACTACTTTTATAACTAGGTCTGAACAAGACATCATGAATACCGATATTGATGGGACTCTGATTGGATACTGTCCCCAGTATGATGCCTTGGATGACTACTTGACTGGCTGGGAGCACCTGTACTACTACTCTAGAATCCGTGGAATGCCTGAGGAGATGATCAAGAAAGTGAGTCACAGTAAATGCCTCTATATTCATAGAAATTATGTCCATTTAGCTTATTGCACTTGTTTTCATACTAGCTCTTCACTGGAACTTTCCACTCTAATACCATTTCCCTGCTCTTTCCTGGTATGTGAATAGATGGTCTTAAGTATGTTTATTCCCTTCAATCTGAAACCACGAGGATGCTAGAAGTGAGCACGAACTAACTTACTTATGTGGCCAAAGTATATCAGTTGGATTGAGTCTGCAGAATTGAGCTTGATGATGTCATGAATAGCTGGGGAAGCTGAATGCTGAAGTAGCATTAAAACTATTCGCAGCAATGTCCATGTCCACTGACAACATTTACACATATTCATGCAAAAGAAAGTGGAGAATCTACAAAACATAATGTGAGATCCAGATGGGTTGGGAAGCATCCAAAGCTGAATTGTTGGAGGACTGACAAGACAGTTTCTAGGGAACTGAAAGGTTATTTTTGTGACATTACTTTCTTTGTTTTTAGCCCTGGATCATGCTCTTTCCTGGTCAATCCTCTATCTTCTCAGGTCAAAGAATCTCAGCAGATTGGAAAACTGCAAATGTAACGCCCCTATTTAAAAAAAGGAGGCAGACAAATAGGAAGGAAACTATAGACCAGTTAGCCTAACATCTGTGGTTGGGAAAATGTTGGAGTCCATTATTAAAGAAGCAGTAGCAGGACATTTGGAAAACCAAAATTTGGTCAGGCAGAGTCAGCATGGATTTATGAAGGGGAAGTCGTGTTTGACTAATTTGCTGGAATTCTTTGAGGATGTAACAAACAGGTGGATAAAGGGGAACCAGTGGAGGTGGTGTATTTGGACTTCCAGAAGTCATTTGACAACGTGCCACATAAACGTTAACTGCACAAGATAAAAGTTCACGGGGTTGGGGGTAATATATTAGCATGGCTAGAGGATTGGCTAACTAACAGAAACCAGAGAGTCGGGATAAATGGTTCATTCTCTGGTTGGCAATGGAGTGCCGCAGGGATCAGTGCAGGGACCTCAACTATTTACAATCTATATTAGCGACTTGGAAGAAGGGACTGAGTGTAATGTAGCCAAGTTTGCTGATGATACAAAGGTGGGAGGAAAAGCAATGTGTGAGGAGGACACAAAAAATCTGCAAAAGGACATAGACAGGTTAAGTGAGAGGGCAAAAATTTTGCAGATGGAGTATAATGTTGCAAAGTGCGAGGTCGTGCACTTTGGCAGAAAAAAAATCAAAGAGCAAGTTGTTCTTAAAATGGAGAAAGATTGCAAAGTGCTGCAGTACAGCAGGACCTGGGGGTACTTGTGCATGAAACACAAAAGGATAGTATGCAGGTACAGCAAGTGATCAGTAAGGCCAATGGAACCTTGGCCTTTATTGCAAAGGGGATGGAGTATAAAAGCAGGGAAGTCTTGCAACAGCTATACAGGGTATTGGTGAGGCCACACCTGGAATACTGCATGCAGTTTTGATTTCCATATTTACGAAAGGATATACTTGCTTTGGAGGCAGTTCAGAGAAGGTTCACTAGATTGATTCCGGAGATGAGGAGGTTGACTTATGAGGAAAGGTTGAGTGGGTTGGGCCTCTACTCATTGGAATTCAGAAGAATTAGAGGTGATCTTATCGAAACCTATAGGATTATGAGAGGGCTTGACAAGGTGGGTGCAGAGAGGATGTTTCCACTGATGGGGGAGACTTAAACTAGAGGCCATGATCTTAGAATAAGGGGCCAACCATTTAAAACTGAGATGAGGAGAAATTTCTTTTCTCAGAGGGTTGTAAATCTATGGAATTCACTGCCTCAGAGAGCTGTGGAAGCTGGGACATTGAATAAAAAGGATAAGGGGTTATGGGGAGCGGGCAGGGAAGTGGAGCTGAATCCATGATCAGATCAGCCATGATCAGATCAGCCATGATCTTATTGAATGGCGGAGCAGACTCGAGGGGCCGTATGGCCTACTCCTGTTCCTATTTCGTATGTTCTTATGTAATCACCTGGTGTATCTTGACATTGCATTCTTTACATTCAATTTTTAACTCCTGGTACATCATAGTCTACACTGGTGTTGTTTTCACTGCCCTTTAGCTTCCCAAACATTTACTGTTATGCCCAACACCAACCACATTATTAAATCAAAACAATGAAGTCAACTTCCATCAACTTTAATAATAGGGCCAAACTTGCTCTCCTTCTATACTACATATATTTAGTCATTAAGCTCCATTAGAGCTTTAATCTGATGCAAAAGTACAATTTAAAAAAAACTAATTATTGACCCACTTATGGATAGAGTTGCTATATGAAGCTCACTATCAGATTTGTCAATTGACTGGTGCCTGAGGGACCATTAAGATCCATTGGTCTGGTCCAGTTCAGGATCTATTGTGCTAACAAATTAGCTGATGTCATTAAATGACATTTTGCAAAGTGGCAGTTGATGAGTCGTTACATACTAATTTTAAAGGGTAACTAGTGTACTTATGTCTATTTTGTGCAATAAATGAAAGACTTGCATTTATATAGCACCTTTCACGACCACCAGATGTCTCAAAGCACTTTAGGGGTGTAGTAACTATTGTAATGTGGGAAACATTAATTCAAATTGTGAGGAATCATTTCCATTAAATTCCCAGTTTGGACAGTGATAGTGAAAGTGCAGAAACCTACCGACTTAATGCTGTGTCATTAATTCTTTGTATGAAGAGGTATGAGAGGATTATAGCTAATTAATCCTCAAATAGGTTGCTGTATGGTGTCATAATCTGTTTAAGTGGTTGTGTTTCATGGACCTGACATGCATGAAACTACTTAAGTGGATGTGTTTCATGTAGATGGTGTTTCTTAATAGCTTTGCACTGTCAAGAATTACCAGAGTGAATATACTTAAATGTAATGAAACCTAACTTGCATTTTACTGTACAGGCAAAATTAATATCCCAAAGCAATACAAGTAAATTAATTTAGTAACATTTTTACCTGCATAGAAATCAGAAAGGTCCCAGGTTGATCTGTTAGACATGCAGGCCTTGGTTTTAACTCCCGGGCAGAACGGGCCTCATTAGCATGCTGCTTGCCGACCAAAACGTCCGGGAAATTAGCAGGAAGCAGCTGTCCAGCCATTAAAATTATACAGCAGGAGGCTACTGCTAGAGACCCTGATGCAAGGTGACTGCTCTAGGAGGGGAATCCCAGTTGGGAGCTACGGGAGAAATCCCAGGGCAGGAGAGATCCTGCTTTCTTGGTCTATAAGGAAACTTTACAAAATGTAAAAAATGAACTTTGCTGGGCCTATTTTTGCTCCCGGCTGCTATTTCTGGCAGGTTTTGTCTGGCGATGAGCCATTACTAGTGTGGGTGTCCTTGCCGCCTGCAATTTAAAATTGCACGTGGTCAGATTGGGGTGGGAAAGGAATGGGTAAGTCTCCCACTCCTTTTTAACTGTCCCCCACCTGTTTTCTATGAGGGTAAGGGGCAGGGGTTGGAAGAGGACTGGTTGAAAACAATTTGCTTTGTTGAATCGTTCCTCCTGCTGAATGGCCATATGGAGAAGTCCTCAGTCCATTTTATATGACAAAGGCTTATTTTTGAACCAAATTGAGGTCACATATTTCCTAACCAATTCTCACAAAGACCCTTTTTTCCTATGTCCTCACAAGGAAGCATACACAGGCAGCCTGTTCTCTCTCCTGCTTTATGGATTGGTGCTGTCTCTGTCAGACTTTTGCACTAATCCTCAGAAGTCTTTGAGTAAATCACACGACTAAAAAATGTAAAGATTCATTCCCACTTGTTCACAGCTTTTCCAGCAATTAATAAGCCATTTTAGTCCACTCTATTAAATTTGTTCATTGTGTAGTAAGATTGATCCAATATTTTTTAATTGCATCTGTCTTATCATTGTGTGAATTGGATTGTGGTTCAAATCTCTAACAGAAAATGTATCTTGCTCTTTCCCTGCTAACCCAATACACATCCTTCGTTGTTCTTTGGGACATAAGCATCTTTATCTTTTATTGCCACTTAGGAAATATTATTAACAATTGTGTTCTTCCTGCAAAGCATTAGGGTTCTTCATGTAATTTCTGAAACCTTCAATATGAAAGGGGAATAAAGTTGAATCACTCTCATTACAGTATTGAGGCTCTAAAAGAGTGATTGTATTGTAATATATTATAGGTAGAAATGAGAGACCTAACTTGGCTGAAGCCTGAGGTGACCCCAACCCATTGAGCCTGTTGCCAGATCTGAACCAATTGTTGAAGCTGGTACTGCCAATAAAAGCTGGCACTTCTCTCTGTTTATTTTTTTGTTTGTTCCAGCTTGAATCACTGGTACAAGACAGAAAATTGCTGATTCATATAAAAGATATAACCTCGTTCAGCCTCGTCAAGCTAGTTGAGTTTGTGTGGGCCTTGTCTTTCAGTCCATTAACATATTTCATTTTTGACATATTAGAGACAATAGTATATGTTCCAGTTGTGACTATCATAAAGTTTTGTTCTTTGTTGGTCATTGTAGCATATTCATGATCTTGCTCATCGCCTGTACCTGACCTCACATGTCAATGAAGTAGTGAAAACATACAGCGGTGGCACAAAGAGAAAGCTCGCAACAGCACTGGCACTGATTGGCAGACCTCAAGTACTTTTACTGGTGAGATCTGTGGCCTAAAAATACCCGCTTCTCAATAAGCAATTCATTGATCTTGTTTGCAACTAGTCTTTTACAGTTTTTCAAATACATGTAGTGTAGAAGGTATTTGATTGGTGTCTACATTAATCCTTCAAAATCCTGCAACTTGTCTAAATTAATATGGATATATTATGATGATATGCACATGGCTATGAGGCAATCTGAGGACCATACAAAATTAGGGTGAATAATGTGGTGTTTCAGGTGCCATAGACCCATATTATGGAACAGAGGTTTGAAGACTGCATCAGCCCATTACACTGAGCACTGGAAATGTGTGCAGGAAGCAGTTAAGGTGCTGGGAGCTTGTTTATCAAGTGTGCACAAGGCTCATCAAGGATCTAAATATCATTCAAATTAGAGACCCTCCCCAAAATGCAGCCGGAGTGCCTGGGGAGCATGCAGTGATTCATGGAAGGTGTCACATAAAAATGTAAATATTTCCTGTAATGTCTAATAGTACCACCCTTAGTTCTTGATCATCATTTTTAGCCTCCAAAGACCAATGTACTGAAAGAGTTATTGTGTCTTGAAGCATTCTGTAATAGAAAATGATGGCAGTGTATGGGCAGACAGCAAGCCTTCCATAGCTGATATTCCCACCTTTCATCCTGTTATGCTCTCAACATTTCATATGCTAAGTCTGCCACTAGAATATTTAAATGAGCTGACTTTGCATTATTTGGTGAGGTCAGTTCATTGTGAATAGGTGCACAGGTAGCCTAAGGAACAATTGTCTAACTGAGAGCAGTGTGTTATTGGGCACAGGGAAGACCATGGATTCAAGGATTCCAGAATTTCTGTGGGCTACTGGAGGGGATTCAAAAGATTTATTACTTAGAGATTGCAGCATGAAATAAAAACAGAAAATGCTGGAAATACTCAGCAGGTGAGGCAGTATCTGTAGCGAGAGAAACAGAGTTAACGTTTCAGGTCAATGATCTTTTGTCAGAACTGAAAAAAGTTAGAGATATAACAGGTTGTAAACAAGTGCAGAGGCAGGAAAAGAGGGAAGGGGAGGAATGAACAAAAGAGAAGATCTATGATGGCGTGAAAGGCAGGACAGATTAAAAAACAAAAGGGATGATGGTGCAAAGCAAAAGGAGATGGTAATGGGGCAAGTTAAGGAACAAAAGATGAACCTAGATAGGGTGTAAATGGGAATAGCAGAATCAACAGCTGTCATGTGAAAAAATGGGGGCAGAGGTTATGGTCTGAAATTGTTGAACTTAATGTTGAGTCTGGAAGGCTGTAAAGTGCCTAATCTTAAGGTGAGGTGCTGTTTCTCGAGCTTACGTTGAGCTTCATTGGAACAGTGTAGGAGGCCGAGGACGGAGAGATCAGAGTGGGAATGGCCCAGAGAATTAAAATGACAGGTGACCAGAAGGCTTGAACGGAGATGTTCCGCAAAATGGTGAGCAGCGAACACAGTATATTAAATTGAAAGAAGTACAAGAAAATCGCTGTTTCACCTGGAAGGAGTGTTTGGGGACCTGGATGGTGGGAAAAAAGCAAGTTAAAGGGCAGGTGTTGCATCTCCTGTGCTTGCAGGGGAAGGTGCCACGGGAAGGGGCAGAGTGTTGAGGGTGATTGTGGCGTGGACCAGGGTGTTGTGGAGGGAACGGTCTTTTCAGAATGCTGAGAGGGGAGGAGAAGATGTGATTGGTGGTGGGAATACACTGGAGGTGGCGGAAATGGCGGAGGATGATCTGTAGAATGTGAAGGTTATTGGGGTGGAAAGTGAGGACAAGGGGAACCCTATTATAGTGCTGAGAGGGAGGGGAACATGAATCTGGGTGTAAAACGGCATGTGCAATGAGTGGATCACATTAATAGAGAGAAGATCTGTTCCTATGTTCCTATGAAAGATTGATAAAACTAATCTTGAAATTAAACAGATGACTGGATACAAAAGGATACTAAAGTTTAAATACATCAACTGTCATTGTATGATCAGTGCAAACTCAACTTCTGAGGCTGATGTTTTGGTGTGTGGTTCTTTATATTTAGGATGAGCCGAGTTCAGGAATGGATCCTGAATCTAAACGTTATCTCTGGAACACAATCATGAGTGAAGTGGAGGCTGGGTGTGCTGCAGTCCTAACATCACACAGGTACATCAACATGACTTTTGGCATATGAGGCAATTACTGCAACTGTGAAAACAACAGCAATATTGTATTTATTTCAGTGTCAAGAATCCAGAGAGATAATGTTGGGTTATTAGTAGTAGGATTGCAAAACAAATGCTTTTTGCTTGTGGCTTAGGTGACTTTTGGGGAAAAACTTGACTGACTATGGGGAATATCTGTGGAAACGTCTTCAAAACAACCTTCATTGCATCAGATTTCTTCCCTTATCTCTCTAGTCTCCCTGAGATATAGTTCATATATTCCAGGAGAATAATTTGTTAAAACCTTTGTCTCACTGATGTAAAAGTCTTGAAGCACATTTTGAGTGCTTGATGCCTAAAACACTACTGAATAAAATTTGTTTGTGTTGCTACATTAAATCATCAGGGCATTCTTGGTGAAGCCTGACAATAATTTTGGGTCATGAAGAATTTTCTATAAAGACTGAGAGCAGATAGCCTTCAGCTTCTCTTGCTGACCACTTTAAGTGTACAAAGAAGATTTTATTCAAATCATCTCATTAATAACCAGTAGTTGGAATGTTCCATCATTACCTACTGTGCGGAAATAGGAACATAGCAGTTTCCTCTCACCATAAGAGTTAATGTTATAGGGTAGATTTTCTGCACCCTCGCACACTGCAATTGTGCATTAAAAAAATTAAGGCAGTGGGCTTATGACTCTCCAATGCAGCTTGAGGTTATGCGTGAGGACTCAAAAAAAAATCTACCCTCATAGCTAGAACAAAAGTAATTATTCTAGTGCTCTTTTTTTCTGTTAATTTTATAATGATTTATAGTACTTAACAAGCTACGTATAAGTTTGTGCTCAAGACCTAAGACAATTTCCTGGTATCAGGGTAATTAGGATATGCCCCAGTGGCACTTCCAATGTAATCAGATGGGAGGGACATAAATTACTGTAACGTCTACTGCAGCATAGCACTTGCCTTGTCTAGAGCAATTAATCATTCTACAATGGAGCAGTTTAACTTTTCAATGGCCGGCAGAAACCCTGGAATCCTTGAATCCATGGTGTTCTTTGTGCCCAGTGACATGAATGATTGGAAATACATCAAGTGACACATTTGTATCTAATTACAACATGCCTGCCCATATTTGAGTGGATGTATTGTGTACTCCACATCGCTCCCAGCAGGAAATCCCATAAATGGCATTGGATGGCAAGGAGCTGATGGAATGGCTTCCCTCCCTATAGTCCTTCTCCATATGTCCAGGTTATACCTGTAGAGGAAATTTAAAAGTAATATTGGAGATGTAATACAATTCAGCATAATTTAGCACCAAATTGGCTGGTATGGGGAATGGAAAAATTACCAGTATAGTCGGAGTACTCTTCTGAAGTTGGAGGTTGAGAGAGTCCTTCTCTGTATCTAATCATCTGTATTTAGCCTGATCTGGTGGCATTTGAATCTGACACTTGGTGATAAAAGTGCCAAAAAGTGTCCTTTCCCCAACATTGATATCTGTAATGAGAATTAAAACGTAACAAAAAACGATTAGGCCACTCTCCCCTGGCAGATTGCATTGCAGTGCGTAGTGACTTGCTGTGTAGGTGTTTAACTTAGCATCCCTCTTTGCCCAGTACTATAATCTGCTTTGAGATTGCTAAACACTAGTTATACAATCAGAAGCTCCAGTATTCCTGCTGACAGTTTAAATGTGTGTAATAAAATTTTATGGACAGTCTGAAGGTTTCTACTAGTTTTGAAAAAATAAACAAGCTTTCCAAAGCCTCTTGGCTTTCATTTTCAGTTAACAGTGTGAATTGAATCACCATTGTGTCGCCTATAAAGAAGTTCTCTAAGGTTTCAGAAATATTACATTGCAGCTTAGTTTTGGACAAATTGGGACAGGGCCGGTCAAAGAAGCACTGAATCCTGAAGGAGATTTTGAACCAGTTCAGGTCCGAGAAGAATTTTAACAATTTTACTACCGTGCTGCACGACACCAGATGACCATTTTGACTATCTCACCAAATTTGTGCTGTACCAGACAATGTACCATGCAGCACCAACTTTTTCAAGCTCTTTTTATTTGTATCTTAATTTCCTTATTTAATTATAAATAAAGTAGTGGCTGATTCCATAATCAGTGCAAAAATGTCATCACACCTCCAATCACATCTTTGCTTCCTATTCCACTTTCCTTTCAAGATTAGTTTTTCTGTGGCAAAACAGTTGCTGTTTTTTTAGTTTGGCAGTAAAAACACACTCAGCTAACATATTTTCACATTTAATGCTAAGTAAATTAACTTAGAATATATTCACTGAATATTGTCATAGTTAACATAAATTCATTTTTTGTCAAGCTGTACTAAAAGCAATAGGATTAATGAACTGCAATAACATATTTGTTGTTGAGTTATAATGTACTGATTGTTTCAGTAGTGAACCATCACTGATCTGAGTTCCCCTCTGGGCTAATTACTGCAATAATATTGGCCTGTTAGGTACTTAATGGATATGTAATTTACTGATACTAAATCCCACTGTCTTCTTCGTACTGTGTTGTCACTATTGTTGTCACCATTTGCAGAATTTCTAAAATGCCTAGCTCAAATAAAGATGAACGCTCGTACGTAAGATATAGTCTAAGCACGAAGTAAAAGTCACCAGTAGTCTCCATTAGATTTGTTGCTTTGCTTTGACTTTTTTCATGCTAACCCTCTTCTTTTTATTCTGCTTCAGTATGGAGGAATGCGAGGCCTTGTGTACAAGACTAGCCATTATGGTAAATGGGAAATTCAGATGTATTGGTTCTCCCAAGCACATAAAAAACAGGTACATTTCACATCCAGTTAGGGATCCACCCTTGCTGAACTGCTTTCAAGTGCATCGCATCCTTTTAACATATGTTCACAACAATAAGGCATTAACTGTTTCTCTCTTTCATGGTAAGTGTAAACTGGAAGCAATTGTCTTACCAATTTAAATCTTCAGGATGTTTTGTGAAACTACAGTGGTCACATTCAGACAGAAGAATGTCATGCCTGTCCCTCTTTGAAGTTGCAGGCTGTCTTCCTCAACCACGAGGAGGGATCCTGCTCTTAACATATAACTTTTAAGACATTAATGGAAAAAAAAATTGGTCGACAGCTTTTAAAAAAAGTATTGGCTAATTTTAACCAATTCATCAACAGCAAATATAGATTTTTTTTTAAGTGGTGGCACCCAGCCCCCAGCTGATTTTGACCAATTCAACAATTAACTGAGTTAATTCAGAGAAGAAAGAGCATGCCACAGTTACCTTCTGCACCCACACCTCACTCTGAGGAATGACTTTTTTGCTGACTGTGTCCCATAGCTTGTCCCACTGAAGGAAATTCCAAAATCGAGATTCACGCTGATTTGCTCATCTGCCACGTGCAAAGGAGTTTACCGTCGGCGAAAATTGCCATTGCCGATATCGGCAAGGGGACATTTTTGCAGCGTGAAGTGCTGCTACCGACGATTCAGGAAACTGGGCCATATTTTAATGTTTGATTATGTTAAATTTTTAAGAAGACTTTTCTGATCATTTAATAATAATGAAGACTTTGAATTTATAGATTACTTTCAGTTTCGCATAACCCATCATTTTCTTTATCGATTAGGCTTGGTGCGGTTCATTCAGTTAAAGTAGGCCTCAACCGACATTCAGCTGACTCAGTACAGCTCACAGACCTGCTGCAGACACACTTCCCAGGCACAATCCTAAAGGTATTTTATATAAAATGACCATGTACCAATAGAAAGTGAATTTAAAAGGTTGTGTAAGATCAAATCATGGATTTAAAGAAGTAGGGGCCCAAGAAGAGGTGCCATGCGGTCTGTCGGCGGCCCGGCCAAATCCGGGGGCATAATTGTCAGCCCGACAAAAAAAAAACATGGCGGCCGCGACAGTGCACCCTCCCCTTGAATGAATGCCGCACACACACTGAAAACATAGTGCACCGACAGAAAAAGCTGTTGGGGGCACCACGCGGCTGGACAACATTTTTCGCAGGTGAATTTATATGGAGGTGCGGGAGATCGGCGGTGCACGCCTTGATTACACTTTTCGGAGGGGCTGGCAGCAGCGGATCGCAAGTGGGGACCGCTGGAAACTCCCCCTGAGGTGAATTTCGCTGGCGGTGGATGTTCGACCGCAAGTCAGCGGCCACTCGACTCCGCCGTTTGGCTGCCGTTTTCTGGCAGTGTGAAGCCTTTTCGGGAGTCTGAATTTCAGCCCCGTAGTGTCCAATGTTCCCTTCAAGCTACACTGCCACTCTAGGGACCTCCTGCGCAGACGGCTTTTCAATGAGAAAAACTGCGTTATTTAAAATGGGCCAGGGGGCCGTACACCCAAAAGAACATTAACATGTCCCAGTTTTGCTGACTGCAAACAGATTTGAAAAATACAACAACAAATTGATTACCAAAGTTGGCACCAGTTGCATAGATGAAGGGGTTCAGGTGAAACTGTAGTTCAACTTGTGTACTGTTGATCCTTAGTCATGTCGTGAGACTCGTATCATGGTCTTTGGCTTCTTTCTATTATTGGAAATAAATAAATTCAAGTTGTTGCTTGTTGTTATGAATTAATATATTACTGCTTAATGTATTAATGAGGAGTTGCTATACTCTTATTTATAATATTTTTAAAAGTTTTTTCTATTTTTCATCCATTCCTCATGAAGAATGTCACTGATGCTGAGATTACCTGTTTAGTAACAGTCTCATGGGAGTGTGCTGAAGTGTCCTATTTTCATGTGTAAGCTGAGTCAGTGCTTTCTTGCTAATCGATCAGTGGGTTATTACAGTCACATCCGATTGTTTCCTCAAAGAATATCACACTTCCACACATTCCAATAGGGATTACTGCAGAACAAACAGGCAGTGAAACTAGGATATAGCCTATCCTTAGGCTGGGGGCACTTAGACCTAATGTTCCCCAGCTAACGGATAGGAAATATCTTGGTTCCAGTACCTGATTACACTGCGGAGGCCAATTGCAGTGGACCAGATCTGCTAACCCAGAACAAGCTGGGATTAAACTTGGAACTTTCTTTATCTATCTTATTCAGTATCACACAAGAGTGTGCATTCACCAACTGAGCTATGTGGAGAATGTAGTTTATATATAAAAAATGTAAAATACTGGTGGCATTCCCATGCATTACTAATGACAAGTTGGATCAAGTGAGCAATGTTCTGAAAGTTTGATAAAAAATTAAATAAAAGCAGCAGCTATTTTACTGTTTTTTTTTCCCCGCCCTCAAATATGATAAATTAAGTGGTCGTGACAATTTAATTAAATAGATTTGATTAAAAAAGTATTAAGTGAAGTTGAGCATTTAATAGTTTGTGTGGGCATAAATGTATTAATTAAAGCAGCTGTGGATATTTAATCCAATAGCGTTCCAATAAATGTATGAATTAAATGTATTAATAGATTTAATTAAAGAGGATTGAGTTAAATTTTATTAATGAAGTAAAATAAATAAATTCAACATGGCTCTGCCACACCATATTAGTGAAATGAAAAGTAGAAGTGGGCTTGGATTTTTTAAATGAAGTTTCGAGTGGAGGTGACACAGGGAGTGGGTGGAAATGTTTCAAATTGCTCCATACAGCAGGTGGAAGTCTGACCCGATGAGTGGAGAGGAAAATACTTTTAAATTAGTTCTTTGTTCAGGTGGTAGTATGGCGTAAGGAGTACGCATGTGTTGGCAATATTTTACATATGGCAAAAGGGATTGAGGCGCAGGGCTGGGTTAGGAATGGCAAACAAGTGAAGTTAAAGATAGTAATACATCAAAGGAAGAAGCTTATAATGTTGCCAAAAAGAGCAGTAAGTCTGAGGATTGGGAGGATTTTAGAATTCAGCAAAGGAGGACCAAGAAATTGATAAAGAAATGGAAAATAAAAGATGAGAGTAAACTTGCGAGAGACATAAAAACAGATGATAAAAGCTTCTACAGGTATATAAAAAGGAAAAGATTAGCGAAAGTAAATGTGGGTCCCTTACAGGCTAAGACAGGTGAAATTATAATGGGGAATAAGGAAATGGCAAAGAAATTCACGGAAGAAGACGCAAAAAACCTCCCGGAAATAGTGGAGAACCAAGGGTCTCGCGAGAATGAGGAACTGAAAGAAATTAGCATTAGTAAAAAAATAGTACTGGAGAAAGCCGATACATTCCCTGGACCTGATGGCCTACATCCTTGGGTTTTCAAAGAGGTGGCTATAGAGATAGTGGATGCATTGGTTGTCATCTTTCAAAATTCCATCGATTTGGAAGGTAGCTAATGTAACCCTGTTATTCAAGAAAGGAGGGGGAGAGAAAACCGGGAACTACAGACTAGTTAGCCAAACATCAGTCATAGGAAAAATGCTATAATCTATTATTAAAGATGTAGTAACAGGGCACCTAGAAAATAACAGGATTGGGCGGAGCCAACACAAATTTATGAAAGGGAAATCATGTTTGACAAATCTGTTAGTTTTTTGAGGTTGTAACTAATAGAATAGATAAAGGGGAACCAGTAGATGTGGTGTATTTGGATTTTCAGAAGGCATTCGATAAGGTGCCACACAAGAGGTTATTAAACAAAATTAGGACTCATGGGATTGGGGATAATATACTAGCATGGATTAAGGATTGGTTAATGGACAGAAACCAGAGAGTAGGAATAAACGGGTCATTTTCAGGTTGGCAGGCTGTAACTAGTGCGGTGCCGCAAGGATCAGTGCTTGGGCCCCAGAAATTCACAATCTATATCAATCATTTGGATGAGGGGACCAAATGTAATATATCCAAATTTACTGATGATACAAAGCTAAGTGGGAGTGTAAATTTTGAGGAGGATGCAAAGAAGCTTCAAGGGAATAGACAGGCTAAGTGGGCAAAAATATGGCAAGTGGAATATAATGTGGAGAAATGTGAAGTTATCCACTTTGGTTGGAAAAATAGAAAAGCAGAGTATTTTTTAAATGGTGAGAGATTGAGAAATGTTGGTGTTCAGAGGGTCATGTGTGTCCTAGTACACAAAACACTGAAAGTTAACGTGCAGGTACAGCAAGCAATTGGGAAAGCAAATGGTATGTTGGCCTTTATTATAAGAAGATTTGAGTATAAGAGTAAAGACATCTTATTGCAATTATATAGGGCCCTGGTGAGACCACAACTGGAGTATTGTGTACAGTTTTGGGCTCCTTACCTAAGGAAGGATATACTTGCCATTGAGGGAGTGCAATGAAGGTTCACCAGACTGATTCCTGGGATGGGAGATTGTCCTATGAGGAGAGATTGAGTAGACTCGGCCTATATTCTCTAGAGTTTAGAAGAATGAGAGCTGATCTAATTTAAAGATACTAAATTCTTACAGGGTTTGACAGATTAGATACAGGGAGGATGTTTCCTCTGATGGGGAGTCTAGAACCAGGGGTCACAGTCTCAGAATAAGAGGTCAGCTATTGACGACTGAGATGAGGAGAAACTTCTTCACTCGGAGGGTGGCGAATCTTTGGATTTCTCTATCTCAGAGGGCTGTGGAGGCTCAGTCATTGAGTATATTCAAGCTGGAAATCAATAGATTTTTGAATATTGAAGGAATCAGCGGATAAGGGGACAATGCAGGAAAGTGGAATTGAGGTAGAAGATCAGCCACAATCTTATTGAATGGCAGAGCAGGCTCGAGGGGCCAAATGTCCGACTCCTGCTCCTAATTCTTGTGTTCTTATTTGTCATTGTTTTTTGTTGTGATCTAGGATGGGGACTAAGGAGCAAGGCATCCTGGGAAAAAAAATTTTCATTTGGACCATGCAAAATTTCTAGGCAGTTATTCTTTATTATTATAGGTACAGGAGTAGGCCATTCAGCCCCTTGAGCATGTTCTGCCATTGAATTAGATAATGGCTGATCTGTACCTCAATACCATTTACCTGTCTTTTTTCAACATCCTCTGATATTACATAACAAAAATCTATCAATTGACCCAGTAACCATCGCCATTTGGGGGCGAGAATTCTAGATTTCCATTGCCCTTTGTGTAAAAAAAAATGTTTCATTTCACTCCTGAGAGGATATAGTTTCTCCTTCTCTATCCTATCCAATGTCTTTGTCATTTTGAACACCACAATTAGATCATCCCTCAACCTACTAAACTTAAGCGAATACAAACCAAATTTATGCAATCTGTCCTCATCTTTAAGCCCAAGTATCATTCTGGTGAATCTGCACTGTATCTCCTCCAAAGCCAATATATCTTCCAAGTACTTCGGCTGGGGTCTGACCATGGCTCTGTACAGCTGACACATCAATTACTTACTTTTGTATTCCAATCCGCTTGAGATAAAGGCCATTATTCCATTAGGCTTCTTGATTACACTCAGTACCTGTGCACGAGCTTTTAACAATCTGTGTACATGGACACCTAAATCCCTTTGCTCTTTCACAGCTCCGAGTCTCTCATCCTTTGGACAAAATTAATTTGCCTTTCTCGGATCCCAAGTCGATGACCTCACACTATCCCACATTTAAATCCATCAGCCCCAGTTTTGCCCAGTCACTTAGTCTAAGTCCCATTGTTAATTCCTGCTCCCATCTACATAATGTACTGTGCCTCCTTACTTAGTGTTATCGGCACACATAAGAAAACATAAGAAATAGGAGCAGGAGTAGGCCATATGGCCACTCGAGCCTGCTCCGCCATTCAATAAGATCATGGCTGATCTGATCATGGACTCAGCTCCACTTCCCTGCCCGCTCCCCATAACCCCTTATCCCCTTATCGTTTAAGAAACTGTCTATTTCTATCTTAAATTTATTCAATGTCCCAGCTTCCACAGCTCTCTGAGGCAGCAAATTCCACAGATTTACAACCCTCTGAGAGAAGAAATTTCTCCTCATCTCTGTTTTAAATGGGCGACCCCTTATTCTAATATCGTGCCTTCTAGTTCTAGTCTCCCCCATTAGTGGAAACATTCTCTCTGCATCCACCTTGTCAAGCCCCCTCATAATTTTATACGTTTCGATAAGATCCCACATTTAAATCCATCTGCCTGGCTACACGTGGCTACACAACTCTCTATGTCTTCATCCAAATTGTTAATATACATGGGGAAAAGCTGAGGCCCAGTACAGATCCCTGGGTAACAGCCCATGTCACATCCCACCAGAGTATGTTCCCTTTTACTCTACTCTCTCCCCTGCTTCCCAATCAGTTACCAACCCATGTTATAAGGTTAACTCCAATTCTCTGTGCTTTAATTTTTGCTTATAATCTCTTGTATGGAACCTTATCAAATGCCTTCTGGAAGTCCATACAGACAACATCCATAGATGCTCCCTTATGCACCATGCTGGTGATCTCCTCAGAAAAATTCAACTAGCTTAGTTGACCTACCCTTCACAACTCCATCTTTGATAATCTGATACTTGTCCTTGCATTCTGTCTGTCTCTGATGGATTCCAGTAACTTCTCCATGATTGATGTTAAACTGACAGTTTTGTTGTTATCTGGTTTCTCCCTCTCTCCCTTCTTAAATAATGGAGTGACATTTGCAATTTCCCAACCAAAGGCACAATTCCCAAATCTGGAGAACTTTGGAAAGCTTTGAAAGATGCATCTGCAATTTCCTCACCTATTTCTTTTAATATCCTAGGGTGAAAACCATCAGGTCCTGGAGATGTGTCTATTTTAAAAACTAGCATACGAAGGAAAAAGGAGAGAAAAAAAAGAGATGAGTGTTTAAAAAGAATCCGGTGTGATTAATGGGGGGGGCCCAGATCCTTCATCTTACTGGAGAATAAAGGACTAGACTCGTAATCTGAAACGAAATACAAGAATATTGCAATGCAAGATTATAATCTGTGTAATTCACCTTTACTGCATTCCTTTACTCCAGGAACAACATCAATATGCTCTGGAGTATCAGGTGCCACAGAAAGAAGGGGATTTAGCAAAGATGTTCCAGTTTCTAGAGAACAACAAAGAGGAACTCAATATCAAACACTATTCCATATGCCAAGCCACTCTAGACCAGGTACGGTACAAACATTTGATATGTAGATGTCAGCAACTGATTAACTGGTCAAAAAAGATCATCTGCTAACAGTTCTAATATTGCTTCCTCAGAATTTACTAATACTTGTGCATTATTACTGTTAGCCACTAAAATCCCAGTTGTATTGTGTTCACAAAACAGGAAAAAACTGAGCAAGATGACATCTTTTCCCATTTTCTCTTGCATTCCTTTTCAATTATTTTATTCCATGCTCATTCGTTTTGATGTGCTCATGGACTGGTCAGTTCCCTTTGATGCCAGTCTAAGTCCAGTCAGTAGTTTGTACTTACATTGACATATAACAGTGGAAGGCATGGAATATCCAATCTTATTTTACAAGGGTTGGCTGGGGGATAGCAGAATTAATTACACATACAACTGACAGAATTCCAGGCTCATTTCCCGGTTATTATCTGCATCTGCTGTCGCAGCTTGCAATGTAGGGGTTGCAACAGTTACATACAGATATAATGTCATCTTGATGGCGCTGTCATCTTGATACTGTAAAAATCTATCTACATGATCCTGCTCTACATCTAGCTCATACACTTCAGGACTTGCTCTTTAACTGGGTAGTGGCAGTACTTAATGGAGAATCAGAGTAGCAGTACAAAGTGTTGAACCAATGAAGCCTTTAAAATCTAAGTTGGTTTAATTTCTGTATTTTTTAAAATTTTGACCTCACATCTGTCAGATCAGTGTGGTATTTAATAGGGACTGGTTAGATCAAGATACATTGTGATGACTGCGGATAAAAAGATATGAATCCATTTGAAGGCCAAAATGTAGATTGTATTTACAAATCTATTGAGTCTCTAAGGATACATTTTCTGATTGTACTCTCCCACATAGAGCCTTATCTGCTGGCAGCGCCTATTGGAAAATCGTGCACATGTGCAGGCCATGATTTTTCATCCATTAAAATTAAATGACTGCAGTAGGTTCAAGGATATTCTTGTTGCCTGGGCCAGCTGAGTTTCAGTTCATGGACTATGATGCTGCTGAAAATAATACTAATGTCACAGGAATAATGTAGTCATTTTCTCAATCCTGCTGATAAGAAATGTGGGATGGTTTCTCAAAGCTTCTCTTTCTCTCTCCTTTCTCTTCTTTACTCAGCTGTGCTTTGTTCTCCCTCACTGTTACTTTAAGGAAGGCTATAATCAGATCAACCATGATCTTATTAAATGGCAGAGCAGGCTCGAGGGGCCAAAAGGCCTACTCCTGCTCCTATTTCTTATGTTCTTATGTTCTATACATTTTTCAGGCAGAGTCCTTGAAGGAAACTTGCTAAATTTCATAGTATCATTTCATATAGATTTTAGGAAAATTCTATTAAATTCATCATGTATTTATAGACCTGCTCTTAGGTATTCTTTATTTATGTATTTTTTCCATTTACACTGTTGATTATATAGTAACAATAGTTCAATTCCTGCCTGACATATAATCAGATTTCTGTTTTACTCAATAGGTGTTTATTAATTTTGCTCGCCAGTTAGAGGAAACTTTGGACCAAACCGCTGTTGAACAAGGCAGAACAAACCTATCTGTATAGCTCACTGAAGAATTGTACAAGGAAGCACAACAAAAATTGGGCTAATAATGGAATACAGTCTTGACAGTAATAACATTTATCATGTGATGTTTTAGATCTCAGGTTTGGTGAGAGTTAAATACCTCAGACATTATTTTATTAGGTACACATTAGAAGGACTTTTGTAACATAGACTTGCCTTACACTAGAAATGGGTTAATGAATTTTCAAGGTACTCCTGTTTTTCTACATTTCTGCATTTGTTTTATATAACATTTACATTAAATCAAATTTGCAATAATTTAACTTTTTAAAATGAAAATACTAAATTTATTGAAATTGATTGTGCCTTTACATTTATTAATAAATTTCCCATCAGTATCTCTTAAAATAGTGTAAAGTTTTACATTCTGATTGAATATCATGATCAATACACAAGAAATCTATTATTCCAAAGATTGGGACAATCACAGAAAAGAAAAGGGAGATACTCAGAACAATGTAGTATCTGAAAAATAGATATTATGAGCATGAGACTTGGTGGTTTAATATTTCTTAAATTGTGGGCCTGAAAATTGACTTTGTATTTTTCTAAAAGAAAAGACCCATCATAATTATACTTAAAAGAATCACGTTTGGAATGCGACTAATTTTAGTGCAGTCAACCTAAAGAAAATGAAACAAAAATAGAAAATGCTGGAAACACTCAGCAGGCCAGGCAGCATCTGTGGAGAGAAACCAAGTTAATGTTTCAGATCTGTGACCCTTCGTCAGAACTGGAAAAGTTAGAGATGTAACAGATTTTAACCAGGTGCAGAGGCAGGGAGGGGAGGAAAGAACAAAAGGACTGTCTGATTTTGCTATTGTAAAGAAAATGTAATGTCATTGTGTACTGTTGCCAGTCACAATGAATTGTGGTTTTCAATATAACTGAGCATTTCCTCTGATAAAGCTTCTAATTCATGTAACTTATTTCTTTCTGACTATGTGTAACATATACTGGAAGTTAATGTAATCAAGATTTCAAAAAGGTAAATAAGATTCAAACCTTTTTATCTAATATAGTGTGTGTAAAATGATCTATTTTCCTTAAATTCGCAGCATTAAACTATCTAATTTTTGGGTGGTTTAAAGGTGAAATCAAATTATGGTATGGTGTTGTCAAAGTCATGCTTTTTGGGATGAAGTTGAGCATTTCCTGTTCTGAAGATATTACAAATTGAAATATTTGAAAGCTGCACTAAATAGGACCCTTGATATAACAGTTATATAACTGGGTGAAATTTTCTGATATTTTCAAAGGTTGGGAACTGTATTTTGGAAAAGCTGATTTGCAAGTCTGAGGTCTGACTGAGGGTGTTTGAATAATAGCTTTTTTGACAAATAGATAGTAACAGGTTGCTATGGGTTCCTGTATGTTAATTGTTCTATTAGCTGATAGACTTTCAAGCTCACCGTTGACTTAAAACAATTTTTGTGTAGCTATGTGGACACTGGACACAGAGGCATTGATCTGCTTACAATAATGTGAGACACAATGGTTCTTTCTCATGGTGAGTTTGAATACATTAAGAAGTGATAAGACATTGGCTGTTCTGGATAAAGTTTCATGTGGCATAGATACTTTGCAGTATAATTGTAATGAGCTCATTTAATTTAAAAATATTTTACCAATCAAATTGATCTAAATTAATATATTGAAAATGAACATTTTAAACTATATAATTGTATATGTATTTTCTTCCAGTTTCATAGATTCCCTGCCATACAATTTTTTGAAAATTATACAATAAAGGCCGATCATTTTGAAACTAATTTGAAATTAATCTCTTTGATCCTTAAATAATAAATCTTCAGCTATTACTGTCGATCCACCAAGTTAAATGTGATACTTTTTCAGTGAAATAAATAAGAGGTGAGCAAATTATCACTATAACTGAGGTCTAACCTGCTTGACAAGGGAGAGGAGATATTGCTGTGGCCAGAAGGAGTTACCTTCACAAGGCACCTTCTCATCGACAGTGGGGTAGGTACAGATGGATGAAGCACTCCCGCACACTTAAGATTCTTAACCCCAACCAACATATTAAATAGAAACAATTGTATTTTAGAATAACTTGTATTAATAAGTTTAAATAGTTTATCAGATTGTTTCTAATATATTATAAATATTGGTTTAAAAATAGATCAGTCTCTGAAGAAGACAAATTCGTCTTTAAATGTGTTATTTTCCTGAGTCTCAAGAATAATTGTTCTGAAGTTTAAAAAAATGTTTACAAATGTCTGATACTATTTGGCAAATGGCAAATACTCTATCAGATTCGGAGTCATTTTAAATTTTAAAAGTGCGGCAGATTGTCCAGGTTAAAAGGAAATCTGAATTAAAATGGAGTAGGAACAATAAAAATAGAGCCACAGAGTCTGAAATTCCGGGAATCCCACTCTGCCGGTGGAAATGCAGTGGAGTAAAATTCTTCTTCATCTTTGGATCCCTTTGCCCTTTGGAGGGCAATTTAAATACTTGAGGTAGATGGCCGACATGTGTAAGGGAACATCAGAGTTACCAACCTAACAGGAGCCAGGAAAACCATAGCGGATGGTGGATTGGAGACATAAGCAGGGCAAAAGACTAGGTCCAAATGTTTTAAATGCTCCTAAACACTAAACTCCACCGTATTGGATCGATTACCTTTGCTTGCAATGCTTATAGGGCCTTTACTGGGCCTTAAACAAATATTTCACTAGCTCTCAACTGTTGAGAGTTCTGTTGAGCCTAATGGATAGCTCAGGAACTCTGCCAGGCATATGCAAAGCAGGTGGAAGACCCCCCCCCCCAACTCCCCCAGACCAAAATTTCCACCATTGTGCCCTCTTTGAGCCCAGGAATTTCAGCTCCACAATCTTCAACCATTGAACACAAGAATTCAAAATACATACAAGGGTTGCTTCAGGTAGCTCCAAAAAGACACAGAACTGAAGCTGATCTAATTTTACAGAAATCTTTATACTTTATCATTTAGTATAGGATGTGACTGTTTGTACTGCACTTGTCTCTGATTGGCTCTCCAATTTCATTGCACCTATTGCTGATTGGTCCCCTTTGGAGGATAACCCCACCCTGAATTTTCTGTGGAGTGTGTACTTGGAATCGCCCAACCCGAGTTCAAACTCGACCCATTTTGACTTCAGAAGCCACAGAGGATAGATCTTCCCAAAAGCCACTAAGTGCCAGCCAAAGTCCATTACCCCAGCGCAGTGCTGCCTCCCCCAGCCAAAGTCCCTTACTCCAGCGCAAGTGACCTTACCCCCCGCCCTCCCCATAGATGGGGCATTGTGTGCGGATTGTTAACCGGTTTATTGGGTATGAAGTGAATAGTGACAGTGTCATGAGTTCTCGATTGGAAGAACCTCTCCCCTCCCATCCCCCTGTGTGTCTCTCTTTCCACCCCCCCCACCACCCCAAGGCGCTCTCTCTCTCTCTCTCTCCCCTCCCATCCCCCTGTGTGTCTCTCTTTCCACCCCACCCCCCACCACTCCCAGGCGCGCTCTCTCTCTCTCTCTCTCTCCCCTCCCATCCCCCGTGTGTCTCTCTTACCACCCCCAGGCGCTCGCGCTCTCTCTCTCTCTCTCCCCTCTCATCCCCCCGTGTGTCTCTCTTTCTACCCCCCCCCCCCCCCCACCACCCCCAGGCGCGCTCTCTCTCTCTCTCTCTCTCCCCTCCAGGCTCTCTCTCCCCCCTGCCGCTGCTCAGCGGGGGCTTGCGGCTCAGCTCTCTTTCTCTCCCCGCCCAGGCCGCCCCTCTCCCTGCCCAGGTCGCCCCTCTCCCTGCCCAGGCCCCCCCTCTCCCCGCCCAGGCCGCCCCACTCCCCGCCCCAGGCTCTCTCTCCCTCCCCCAGTCGCTCGGAGGCGGGCGGAGGATCAGAAGGCCCAGTCGGCGGTTGCTCAGAGGCTCGCAGAACATGGTCGGACTGATGCAGGTCCCACTTCTGGCCCGGGATCCCACTTCTGGTTACGGGTTCAGGTGGGAGACATCGGGGGTGGAGTCTCGAGGGGACACAGGCGCAGAAGGACCGATAAAGGACAGTACAGATAGTCACATTGTTTAGTATATAGATTGATAGTTATAGTTGCCTACATAACAACAGTGACTACACTTCTGAAACAATACATTGTTTATGACGTGCTATGGGATCTCCTGAGGACATGAGACACACTATATCAAGTCAATATCATTATTTCTTCTTCCATGTGTTTATCTGAATGCAACTAAACTTTATTTTAATCCAAATCTTAGACCTATTTGTTTCTTTTACTTTTGCTGATTTGTTGTTGAACTCATTTTAATCAAATAAATTACTTTTCTATTTTTGTAATCTATTCTTTGGCTGATGATTTGTACATGTGTGTAAAATTAGTAATATTTAATTTAATTGCTGGATATAATTGGAGTGAAACATACTGTAATACGCTGTTACAATGCTGAATCTGTTTGCTGCCCCAGATTGATTATCCTTGTAACACATGATACGGATTTTCTGTCTTGTGCTCATCAAAGTGATAGATGTTACAACTAGGGAATGAACTACTTTTCCACTTGAATCACCTATTGTCAGTAGTGAGTACTTCCAGTTCTGGCATAGCATGTCCAGATACAGAGTAAAGCTCCTTGGACTCTGCCTCAATAACACGCCTTATCCTCAACCTCAGAACATCAATTTGAATGATTCCATTTCTCATACTAGAAGTTTGAGAATTGGATTGCCAATTTGTACCAACTTGTGCCTGTTGCTGTGCACCTATTAAGGTCTGCTTGAGACTGCCCAGTCTCTTTAAAAAATCAGAAAAGGGGACCAAATTCCAATCCAGGGTCCAGAGGTGAAAAGACAACACAAAACCCCATCTCAAACTAAGGATCTTTGAAAGTTATGGAGGTGTTGATAAAGCTTTGGTTGATAGTTACTTTTTTGCTGACGATTTGCTCTATTAGTAAAATTTAAATGTCAGGAAGTTGATATCTGTTCATTTGAAATTAGTGTCATATCCGTCTCTCCAAAATTGAAGAATCTACTCTAGACTCACAATTCGTCTTACTCTGGTTGCTAGTTCTTTCTCAAAGGCACTTAATTTAACATCCCTTATGGTCTCATTAACTAATAAACTAATATGGCAGGGGGATGGGAACCTATGCAGGGAGACAGAGGGAAGTAAAATAGGGGCAGAAGCAAAAGATAGGAAGAAGAAAAGTAAAAGTGGAGGGCAGAGAAACCCAAGGCAAAAATCAAAAAGAGCCACATTACAGCAAAATTCTAAAGGGGCAAAGTGTGTTAAAAAGACAAGCCTGAAGCCTCTGTGCCTCAATGCGAGGAGTATCCGTAATAAGGTGGACAAATTAACTGCACAGGCAGCAATTAATGAATATGATATAATTGGCATCATGGAGACATGGCTCCGGGGTAACCAAGGCTGGGAACTCAACAACCAGGGGTATTCAACATTCAGGAAGGACAGACAAGAAACGAAAAGGAGGTGGGGTAGCGTTGCTGGTTAAAGAGGAAATTAACGTAATAGTAAGGAAGGACATTAGCTTGGATGATGTGGAATCTGTATGGGTGGAGCTGCGGAATACCAAAGGGCAGAAAACAGTAGTGGGAGTTGTGTACAAACCACCAAACAGTAGTAGTGAGGCTGGGGAGAGCATAAACAAGAAATTAGGGATGCGTGCAATAAAGGTACAGCAGTTATCATGGGCGACTTTAATCTACATATAGATTGGGCTAAACAAACTGGCAGCAATATGATGGAGGAGAATTTCCTGGAGTGTATTAGGGATGGTTTTCTGGACCATTATGTCGAGGAATCAACGAGAGAGCTGGCCATTCTATACTGGGTGATGTGTAATGAGAAAGGACTAATTAGCAATATTGTTTTGCGCGGCCCCTTGAGGAAGAGTGACCATAATATGGTAGAATTCTTTATTAAGATGGAGAGTGACGTGGTTAATTCAGAGATTAGGGTCCTGAACTTAAGGAAAGGTAACTTCGATGGTATAAGACGTGAATTGGCTAGAATAGACTGGCGAATGATACTTAAAGGATTGACGGTGGATAGGCAATGGCAAACATTTAAAGATCACATGGATGAACTTCAGCAATTGTACATCCCTGTCTGGAGTAAAAATAAAACAGGGAACGTGGCTCAACCGTGGCTAACAAGGGAAATTAAGGATAGTGTTAAATCCAAGGAAGAGGCATATAAATTGGCCAGAAAAAGCAGCAAACCTGAGGACTGGGAAAAATTTAGAATTCAGCAGAGGAGGACAAAGGGTTTAATTAGGAGGAGGAAAATAGAGTATGAAAGGAAGCTTGCTGGGAACATAAAAACTGACTGCAAAAGCTTCGATAGATATGTGAAGAGAAAAAAGATTAGTGAAGACAAACGCAGGTCCCTTGCATTCAGATTCAGGTGAATTTATAATGGGGACCAAAGAAATGTCAAACCAGTTGAACAAATACTTTGGTTCTGTCTTCACAAAGAAAGACACAAATAACCTTCCGGAAATATTTGGGGACTGAGGGGCTAGTGAGAAGGTGGAACTGAAGGATATCCTTATAAAGCGGGAAATTGATGGGATTGAAGGCCGATAAATCCCCGGGACAAAATAGTTGACATCCCAGAGTACTTAAGTAAGTGGCCCTAGAAATAGTGGATGCATTGGTGTTCATTTTCCAACAGTTTATCGCCTCTGGATAAGTTCCTATGGACTGGTGGGCAGCTAATGTAACACCACTTTTAAAAAAAATAGGGAGAGAAAACGGGGATTTATAGACCGGTTAGCCTGACATCGGTAGTGGGGAACATGTTGTAATCAATTATTAAAGATGAAATAGCAGCGCATTTGGAAAGCAGTGATAGGATTGGTCCAAGTCAGCATGGATTTATGAAAGGGAAATCATGCTTGACAAATCTTCTAGAATTTTTTGAGGGTGTAACTAGTAGAGTGGACAAGGGAGAACCAGTGGATGTGGTGTATTTGGACTTTCAAAAGGCTTTTGACAATGTCACACACGAGATTGGTGTGCAAAATTAAAGCACATAGTATTGGGGGTAATGTACTGATGTGGATAGGGAACTGGTTGGCAGACAGGAAGCAGAGAGTCGGGATAAACGGGTCCTTTTCAGAATGGCAGACAGTGACTAGTGGGGTGGCGCTAGGCTCAGTGCTGGGACCCCAGCTATTTACAATATACATTAATGATTTGGATGAAGGAATTGAGTATAATATCTCCAAGTTTGCAGATGACACGAAACTGGGTGGCGGTGTGAGCGGTGAGGAGGATGCTAAGAGGCTGCAGGATGACTTGGACAGGTTAGGTGAGTGGGCAAATGCATGGCAGATGCAGTATAATGTGGATAAATGTGAGGTTATCCACTTTGCTGGCAAAAACACAAAGGCAGAATATTATCTGGATGGCGGCAGATTAGGAAAAGGGGAGGTGCAATGAGACTTGGGTGTCATGGTACATCAGTCATTGAAAGTTGGCATGCAGGTGGTGAAGAAGGCAAATGGTATGTTGGCCTTCATAGCTCGGGGATTTGAGTATAGGAGCAGGGAGGTATTACTGCAGTTGTACAGAGCCTTGGTGAGACCCCACCTGGAATATTGTGTTCAGTTTTGGTCTCCTAATCTGAGGAAGGACGTTCTTGCTATTGAGGGAGTGCAGTGAAGGTTCACCAGACTGATTCCCGGGATGGAAGAACTGACATATGAGGAGAGACTGGATCAACTGGGCCTTTTTTCACTGGAGTTTAGAAGGATGCGAGGGTATCTCATAGAAACATATAAAATTCTGACGGGACTGAACAGGTTAGATGCAGGAAGAATGTTCCCGATGTTGGGGAAGTCCAGAACCAGGGGACACAGTCTAAGGTTAAGGGGTAAGCCATTTAGGACTGAGATGAGAAGAAACTTCTTCACTCAGAGAGTTGTTAACATGTGGAATTCCCTACTGCAGAGAGTTGTTGCTGCCAGTTCATTGGACATATTCAAGAGGGAGTTAGATATGGCCCTTATGGCTAAAGAGATCAAGGGGTATGGAGAGAAAGCAGGAAAGGGGTATTAAGTTGAATGATCAGCCATGATCTTATTGAATGGTGGTGCAGGCTCGAAGGGCCGAATGGCCTACTCCTGCACCTATTTTCTATGTTTCTATTAAGCTACATGAAGATTTATTTAGCATTTCATTACTATTTATTAAACCAACCACAGAGTGTTGTATATATTTGCTATAAATTGCTAAGTTAGTGATCCGAGACTTAGTGATTGAATGTATAAGTAACTGCACCAAAATTCCCATAAAATGACTATTTCAAATAGAACAGTCCTCTCGTAACAGCTCAGACAGTTTTTCAAACCACCCTCAAAAACAGCTAGAGATGTTACCATTGGTCTCTGCTAAGGTGCACTCCATTGCCAGCCACGAGAAGGTATGTAAGAATGGTCTGGGCTGAGTGGGTGCACAATTTTGTGTTCTTTCATTGTGTCCATTTAAAGATTCTTCTTGACAACATGATTGATAATTGGGAACTGCATTTATGAGCAATCATAGATAAGGATCCTTGTCCTAAAATCTATACTATAGTGCGCAGTTCTTTGAACTGCCTTTAATCCTTTAATTCTCATTTAAATTTTAATTTCTAATAATCTAGATATGCATATATCTGGCTTGACATTAAAATGCTTTAATTTTGACAAGCTACCTCACATTGCAAATAATTTAAAAAGACAAACCAAGGCAATCTTTGACTCACTGGACAACTTGTTTTGCATGCTCTCTGTCAGAATGTTGGGGTTACAAAGCCCCTCCAGGACTTGAGCAGATTATCTGAGTTGAGGGAGTGCCACATTGTCACACGTGCCATACTTTGGATGAGACATTATACTGAGGCCCCATTTGCCTGCTCCAGTGCTTCAGTTGGATATCAATGATACAATGTCACTATTTGAAGAAGATAGGGAGTCAATATTCCTCCTTCAACCAACCCCACCAAAAACAGACCAACTGCTCATCCATCTCATTCTAGTTTGTGGTTTCTTGTTACGTGGCTGTTGCTTTTGCCTACACAATGTTCACTATACTTCAAACAAATTCATTATATGTATAGTTCTTTAAGGCATTTCGGAGATGTGATAAGGTACAGTATACATTCAAGTTGTTACACTGGTGCAATTTTAGTGTAATTGGAGCAGAGGGCAGAAATTTGGGGTGAAGCACAACTCCACGGGTTTTCACCTTTTAAGTCTGGCAGAAATTCCACCAGAAGTGGAGTGGTTGGGTGGAGGTGGGGGGAGAGGGAGTGGGTGCAAGAAGTGCGCATCTTTCTCTATTGAGACAGAGGGAAGTAATGGAATAATGGTGTTATCCAAAATAAATTACGCCATTTTCGACATATCCACCTTCTCAGCTGCACTAGCCAAGTATACTTGTATGAAGCAGGTGTGTCTACAAGGACCAGCTGATCAAGGCTTATTCAGGGCAGCAGTGAAGCTTCCATCTACTTGGAAACTTTTTCTCATAACCTAGTAATTAATGATCCAATTAAAATTTTAATTTTTGTTGGAGATTTGAAGCTTTGGACTTCACTTTATGTTCATTTTGGAGTGGGTTTGCTAGCAGTGAACTTTGTAAAATAGCCGGAGAAGCAGCAATATGGGCTTCCCCATGGGAATAGATGATATATGTGATAGAGGAAAATGAGGAGGAGGAAGCACAAAAGGAAGCTATATAGCTACATTAAAATCGGTGTTGTTTCGGCTGCTGCTATTCCCACACAATTATTTAGGCTACAGTCTGTCCAGTAACATTTAAACCAGCTGACCCCAGAATTCCTGACTGGGTCAATATTAGGAGCAGTCAGAGGCCAAAAGCCCCTCCTTCTTCCTGCAGCCTCAGGAATATCAGAACCACAAAGTTTTGCATGAGAGATTCGCATTTGACAGCCAGATAGTGTTAATTGGCACACAGTAGAATCCTGTCACCTTTCATTCCACTGATCACTAAAAGAACTATTTGTTGTGTATTTGTAAAGCATGCACTCCAATGTTCTGCCACCAGGGAGCGCATCCCCTGAAGTCCCAAGGGATCCCAGCATCCCTTGGGAGCACTGTATATAAGCCGGCCCCCAAGACCTGCTCCTCACTCTGGAATGTCTTAATAAAGACTGAGGCCACTGTTACTTTAACCTCCTTGTGTGCAATCTCATCTGTGTTAAGAACACAATAACTGGCGACGAGTATACAAATCCAACTTAAAGATGCAGCAAACTGTGGGCATTCTGGAGAAGTTAGCGGAGGGTGAGGACTGGGAAGCCTATGTCGAACGACTAGACCAGTACTTTGTAGCCAACGAGCTGGACGGAGAAGGAAGCGATGCAAAAAGGAGAGTGGTCCTCCTCACGGTCTGCAGGGCACGGACCTACAGCCTCGAAGAATCTTCTGGCTCCAGTGAAACCCACAGATAAGTCGTATGAGGAGCTGTGTACACTAGTTCGGGAACATCTTAGCCCAAGGGAGAGCGTGCTGATGGCGAAGTATCGGTTCTACACGTGCCAGCGATCTGAAGGTCAGGAAGTGGCGAGCTATGTCGCCGAGCTAAGGCGACTTGCAGGACAATGTGAGTTTGATGGCCACCCGGAGCAGATGCTCAGAGACCTTTTTGTACTGGGCATTGGCCACGAGACCATCCTACGAAAACTTTTGACTGTAGAGACACCGACCCTCAGTAAGGCCATTGCGATAGCACAGGCGTTTATGTCCACCAATGATAACACCAAACAAATCTCTCAGCACACAAGTGCTAGCAATGTTCATAAATTAACTGGAACTGTGTTTGCGAGCAGAAATGTACAGGGTAGAAACCACGAGTCTGCAAACTGCCAGCAGGCCTCAGGTGACCCAGATGACTGAGTCCGCAACAAAGGATGAATGCAAGGCAATTCACACCTTTTTGGCATTGTGGAGGCTTCCATTCAGCCTATTCATGCCGCTTCAAAGGGTATGTTTGCAAGAGCTGTGGAACAATGGAGCACCTCCAACGTCTGCAAAACCTGCTAACCACCATGTGGCAAAGGAAGATCGGTCCATGGTGGATCAAAGCAATTTCGAGCCTCAGAGAGGAGGCAGATGCTGAAGTACACGGGGTGCACACATTTTTGACGAAATGTCCACCTATAATGCTAAATTGAATGGCTTACCCATAGCCATGGAACTGGACACTTAAGGCCTGCTCCTCATTCTTAATAAAGACTGAGGTCACTGTTACTTTAATCTCCCTGTGTGCAGTCTCATTTGTGTTAGGAACACAACACTATCCATCAAGTAATTTAGTACCATACAGCCCTGATATTGGCATCCTGAGACCTCAATTCTGGAAATAAAACCCACGTTTTAGAAACAAGGAGAAAACTGGATTTGAGCAGATGAAACTTTAAATTATTTGAGAGATGGATGGTTGGAATGGATTGTATATTGAATAAAGGGTGGAGTATGGGAAACAGAGCCTCTCTAGTCATTCAAAAGATAATTAGATGGGGCGGGGGGGAGGGTCCAGAGGCATCTATGGAAGAATGAACCAAATTGTTCAAATGTACTCTGTCATCTGCACTCATATTTTTAATAATTTGTGAAAATTGCCAGCAGAGGAAAATAAAAGGCTATAGAATGGCACAAGGCCTTGAATATTTTCCTATTAACCACAAGTTTCCACCCACCTCTCTGTCACCTTAATTCCAACGGACTTAAGCTCACTTAATCTTAGCTTGACTTTCCTGTCCTGCAAATCCATCACAGAAAAGGGGATGGGTGTAGCGGATGTGCGGGGGTGGAATGATGAGGAAGAGGAAGAAGATGTTGCTGATGAGGAGTACCAAGAGAGAAGGGAAATTTTCTGTCGACTGATGATGATGCCAAGGACGAGATTGATAATGAACGAGAAACTGTGAAGGTCAAGCCCACCCTTTAATATCTGGTCTTATATCATACCCGACGGGAACAATAGCATAGCGATTACGTCACTGGATTAGTCCAGAGGCCTGGACTAGTGATCCAGAGACATGAGTTCAAATACCACCATGGCAGCTGGAGAATTTAAATTCAATTGATTAAATAAATCTGGAATAAAAAGCTAGTATCAGCAATGATGACCATCAACCTATTGGATTGTCATAAATACCCATCTGGTTCACTAGTGTCCTTTAAGGAAGGAAATTTGCCATCCTTACCTGGTCTATATGTGACTCCAGGCCCACAGCAATGTGGTTGACTCTTAACAGCCCTTCTAGCAAGTCACTCATTTGTTCACAACCGCTACAAAAAACAATAATAAGAATAAACCCGAATCGACCTTAGCACTGACTACGGACACGACAATGGCACTCCCAGCCCAGTCGACCCAACAACGTCCTTTTCACCAACATCTGGGGACTTGTGCCAAAATTGGGAGAGCTGTCCCACAGACTAATCAAGCAATAGCCTGACATAGTCATACTCACAGAATCATACCTTTCAGCCAATACCCCAGACTCCTCCACCATCTAGGTATTTCCTGTCCCACTGGCAGGACAGACCCACCAGGAGTGGTGGCACAGTGGTATACAGAAGGGAGGGAGTGTCTTTAGGACTCCTCAACATTGACTCCAGACCTCATGCCTTCACATCAAGCAAGGAAACCTCCTGCTGATTACCACTTACCATCCTCCCTCAGCTGATGAATCACTACTCCTCCATGTTGAACACCACTTGGATGAAGCACTAAGAGTAGCAAAGACACAGAATGTACTCTGGGTGGGGGACTTCAATGTCCATCACTAAGAATGGCTCAGTAGCACCACTACTGACCAAGCTGGCCGAGTCCTGAAGGACATAGCTGCCAGACTGGGCCTACAGCAGGTGGTGAGAGAACCAACACAAGGGAAAAACCTACTTGACTTCGTCCTTACCAATCTACCTGTCACAGATGCATCTGTCCATGACAGCATTGTTAGCAGCGACCACCGCACAGTCACTGTGGAGACAAAGTCCCGTTTTCACACGGAGGACACCATCCATTGTGTTGGGTGGCACTACCACTGTGCTAAATGGGAATGGATCCAGAAAAGATCTAGCAGTTCTAAACTGGACATCCATGAGGTGCTGTGGGCCATCAGCAGCAGCAGAATTATATTCCACCACAATCTGTAACCTCATGGCCCAGCATATCACTCACTCTACTATTACCATCAAGCCAGGAGACCAACACTGGTTCAATGAAGAGTGTAGAAGAGCATGCCAGGGGCAGCACCAGGCGTACCTAAAAATGAGGGGCCAACCTGGGGAAGCTGCAACACAGGACTACATGCTGCTAAACAGTGGAAGCAGCATGCTATAGACAAGGCTAAGTGATCCCACAACCAACGACTCAGATTAAAGCTCTGCAGTCCTGCCACATCCAGTCGTGAATGGTAATGGACCATTAAACAACTAACAGGAGGAGGCTCCATGAATGTCCCCATCCTCAATGATGGTGGAGTCCAGCACATGAGTGCAAAAGACATGGCTGAAGCGTTTGCAACCATCTTCAGCCAGAAGTGCCGTGTTAATGATCCATATCGGCCTCCACCTGAGAACCCCACCATCACAGAAGCCAGGCTTTAGCCAATTCGATTCAGTTCACATGGTATCAAGAAATGGCTGAGTGCACTGGATACAGCAAAGGCTGTGGGCTATGACAACATCCCGGCTGTTGTGCTGAAGAATTGTGCTCCAGAACTAGCCATGCCTCCAGCCAAGCTGTTCCAGTACAGCTACAACACTGGCAACAATGTGGAAATCTGCCCCGATATGTCCTGTCCACAAAAAGGACAAATCCAATCCGGGCAATTACTGCCCCATCAGTCTACTCTCAATCATCGGCAAAGTGATTGAAGGTGTCTTCAATAGTGCTATAAAGCAGCATTTACCAATAACCTGCTCACCGATGCCCAGTTTGGGTTCCGCCAGGACCACACGGCTTCAGAACTCATTACAGCCTTGGTCCAAACATGGAGAAAAGAGATGAATTCCAGAGGTGAGGAGAGAGTGACTACTCTTGACATCAAGGCAGCATTTGACTGAGTGTGGCATCAAAGAGCTCTAGTTAAACAGAAGTCAATGGGAATCAGAGGGAAAACTCTCCACTGGCTGGAGTCATACCTAACTCAAAGGAAGATGGTTGTGGTGGTTGGAGGTCAATCATCCCAGCCCCAGGATATTGCTGCAGAAGTTCTTCAGGGCAGTGTCCTTGAGCTGCTTCATCAATGACCTTCCCTCTATCATAAAGTCAGAAGTGGGGATGTTCGTTGATGACCGCACAATGTTCAGTGCCATTCGCAACTCTTCAGATAATGAAGCAGTCCATGCCCACATGCAACAAGACCTGAACGACATTCAGACTTGAGCTGATAAATGGCAAATAACAATCGCGCCACACAAGTGCCAGGCAATGGTTATCTCCAACAAGCGAGAGTCTAACCACCGCCCCTTGACATTCAACAGCATTACCATCACCAAACCCCCATCATCAACATCCTGGGGGTCACCACTGAACAGAAACTTAACTGGGCCAGCCACATAAATACTGTGGCAACAAGAGCAGATCAGCGGCTGGGTATTCTGTGTGAGTGTCTCACCTCCTGATTTCCCAAAGCCTTTCTACTATCTACAAGGCACAAGTCAGGAGTGTGATGGAATACTCTTGAATTGCCTGGATGCGTGTAGCTCCAACAACACTCAAGAAGCTCGACAACATCCAGCACAAAGCAGCCCACTTGATTGGCACCCCATTCACCACCTTAAACATTCATTCCCTCCATCACCAACGTACCGTAGCTGCAGTGTGTATCATCTACAAGATGCACTGCAGCAACTCGCCAAGGCTTCTTCGGCAGCACCTCCCAAACCCGTGACCTGTAACACCTAGAAGGACAAGGGAAGCAGGTGCATGGGAACACCACCACCTCCACGTTTCCCTCAAAGTTACACACCATCCTGACTTGGAATTATATCAGCATTCAATGGGTCAAAATCCTGGAACTCTCTCCCTAACAGCACTGTGGGAGTACCTTCACCACGTGGACTGCAATGGTTCAAGAAGGCAGATCACCACCATCTTCTCAAGGGCAATTAGGGATGGGCAATAATTGCTGGCCTTGCCAGCGAAGCCCACATCCCATGCACAAATAAAAAATAATGTTTCTCTGCCACAGCTCACTTGATTACACCACGCGCATTAGATGCTTTTTTCACTCTCATGCACCAGCTCAGATACTTACACCTAGGGAAATTAGATAGTGCTAGCGAGGACGAGACACTAGGTGATTCACAGTACCCCAAGAATCTGGAAGGAGTGTGGAATGGGTGAGGATGTGTCACCTTCCTAGTGGAGGCCGACTATGGAGCGTCCTCCTCCGTTTCGGCTGCCCCCAAAAGTTTGTCACCATCGTCCACCTGCTCCACGATGACATGCAAGCCGTGATCCTGACCAACGGATCCACCACAGACCCAATCCACGTCTGTACTGGTGTCAACCAGGGGAGCGTCATCGCGCCAATGCACTTCTCAATCTTCCTTGCTGCAATGCTCCATCTCACTCTCAACAAGATCCCACTGGAGTGGAACTAAACTATAGAACCAATGGGAACCTGTTCAACCTTCGTCGCCTCCAGGCTAGAGCCAAGACCATCCCATCCTCTGTCATCGAACTACAGTACGTGGATGACGCTTGCGTCTGCGCACATTCTGAGGCCAAACTCTAAACCATCGGCAACATCTTCACCAAGGTGTACGAAAGCATGGGCCTTACATTAAATATCCGTAATACAAAGGTCCTCCACCAACCTGACCCCGCCTAACAGCACTGCTCCCCCGGTCATCAAAATCCACAGCGTGGCCTTGGACAACGTGGACCATTTTCCATGCCGCGGGAGCCTACTGTCAGCAAGGGCAGACATCGCCGATGAGGTCCAATACCACCTCCAATGTTCCAGCACAGCCTTCGGTCGCCTGAGGAAGAGAGTGTTTGAAGACCAGGACCTCAAATCTGGCTTATGGTCTAAAGGGCAGTAGTGATACCCGCCCTCCTATATGGCTCAGAGACGTGGACCATATACAGTCGACAACTCAAAGCGCTGGAGAAGTACCACCAGCGCTGCCTCCGCAAGATCCTGCAAATCCACTGGGAGGATCGACGCACCAACATCAGTGTTCTCGATCAGGCCAACATCTCCAGCATCAAAGCACTGACCACATTCGACCAGCTCCGTTGGGCGGGCCATATTGTCCGCATACCCGACACAAGACTTCCAAAGCAAGCGCTCTACTCATAGAAACATGGAAACATAGAAAATAGGTGCAGGAGTAGGCCATTCGGCCCTTCGAGCCTGCACCGCCATTCAATAAGATCATGGCTGATCATTCCCTCAGTACCCCTTTCCTGCTTTCTCTCCATACCCCTTGATCCCCTTAGCCGTAAGGGCCATATCTAACTCCCTCTTGAATATATCCAATGAACTGGCATCAACAGCTCTTTGCGGCAGGGAATTCCATAAGTTAATAACTCTCTGAGTGAAGAAGTTTCTTCTCATCTCAGTGCTAAATGGCCTACCCCTTATCATAAGCCTATGTCCCCTGGTTCTGGACTTCCCCAACATCGGGAACATTCTTCCCGCATCTAATCTGTCCAGTCCCGTCAGAATCTTATATGTTTCTATGAGATACCCTCTCATCCTTCTAAACTTCAGTGAATAAAGGCCCAGTTGATCCAGTCGCTCCTCATATGACAGTCCAGCCCTCCCTGGAATCAGTCTGGTGAACCTTCGCTGCACTCCCTCAATAGCAAGAACGTCCTTCCGCAGATTAGGAGACCAAAACTGAACACAATATTCCAGGTGAGACCTCACTAAGGCCCTGTACAACTGCAGTAAGACCTCCCTGCTCCTATACTCAAATCCCCTCGCTATGAAGGCCAACATACCATTTGCCTTCTTCACCGTCTGCTGTACCTGCATGCCCACTTTCAGTGACTGATGAATCATGACACCCAGGTGTCGTTGCATTTCCCCTTTTCCTAATCTACCGCTATTCAGATAATATTCTGCCTTCGTGTTTTTGCCAGCAAAATGGATAACCTCACATTTATCCACATTATACTGCATCTGCCATGCATTTGCCCACTCACCTAACCCGTCCAAGTCACCCTGCAGCCTCTTAGCATCCTCCTCACAGCTCACACCGCCACCCAGTTTAGTGTCATCTGCAAACTTGGAGATATTACACTCAATCCCTTCATCTAAATTGTTAATGTATATTGTAAAGAGCTGGGGGTCCCAGCACAGAGCCCAGCGGCACTCCACTAGTCACTGCCTGCCATTCTGAAAAGGACCCATTTATCCCGACTCTCTGCTTCCTGTTTGCCAACCAGTTCCCTATCCACGTCAGTACATTACCCCCAATACCATGCGCTTTAATTTTGCACACCAATCTCTTGTGCGGGACCTTGTCAAAAACCTTTTGAAAGTCCAAATACACCACATCCACTGGTTCTCCTTTGTCCACTCTGCTAGTTACATCCTCAAAAAATTCCAGAAGATTTATCAAGCATGATTTCCCTTTCATAAATCCATGCTGACTTGGCCCAATCCTGTCACTACTTTCCAAATGCGCTGCTATTTCATCCTTAATGATTGATTCCAACATTTTTCCCACTACTGATGTCAGGCTAAATGGTCTATAATTACCTGTTTTCTCTCTCCCTCCTTTTTTTTTAAAAAAGTGGTGCTACATTAGCTACCCTCCAGTTCATAGGAACTGATCCAGAGTCGATAGACTGTTGGAAAATGATCACCTATGCACCCACTATTTCTAGGGCCACTTCCTTAAGTACTCTGGGATGCAGACTATCAGGCCCGGGGGAATTTATCGGCCTTCAATCCCATCAATTTCCCTAATACAATTTCCCGCCTAATAAGGATATCCTTCAGTTCCTCCTTCTCATTAGACCCACTGTCCCCTAGTACATTCGGAAGGTTATTTGTGTCTTCCTTCGTGAAGACTGAACCGAAGTATTTGTTCAATTGGTCTGCCATTTCTTTGTTCCCCATTATAAATTCACCTGAATCTGACTGCAAGGGACCTACATTTGTCTTCACGAATCTTTTTCTCTTCACATATTTCTAGAAGCTTTTGCAGTAAGTTTTTATGTTGCCTGCAAGTTTCCTCTCGTACTCTATTTTCCCCCTCTTAATTAAACCATTAGTCCTCCTCTGTTGAATTCTAAATTTCTCCCAGTCCTCAGGTTTGTTGCTTTTTCTAGCCTCTCCTACATGGCAAGCGAGCCCCAGGTGGGCAGAGGAAACATTTCAAGGACACCCTCAAAGCTTCCTTGATTAAGTGCAACATCCCCACCGGCACCTGGGAATCCCTGGCCCAAGACCGCCCTAAGTGGAGGAAGAGCATCCGGGAGGGCATTGAGCATCTCGAGTCTTGTCGCCGAGAGCACGCAGAAACCAAAAGCAGACAGCGGAAGGAGCGTGCGGAGAACCAGACTCCCCACCCACACTTTCCTTCAATGACTGTCTGTCCCACCTGTGACAGAGACTGTAATTCCCATATTGGACTGTGCAGTCACCTGAGAACTCACTTTTAGAGTGGAAGCAAGTCTTCTTTGATTTCGAGGGACTGCCTATGATGATGATGATGGAGGCCAAGGAGAAGGATGCTCATTGTTTCAGAGTTGTAGGACCCAGATTTCCTGGATAGTGAAAAGAAGGATGTCTGAGGAATGTCGTCCAGGCTCACAGGACCTTTGGAATCTGATAGCTGCCATTAAACCAGCCAGCGCACTGATCAGTGCGGACACAGATCTAGATCCCAGTGAATTGGTGAGCACTAGTGTGCATGAAGCTGCCATCTCTCAGGACAGCAGAACTTGCCAGACATCCAGCCCCTCCCATCAGTGGCACATAGCTGGTGACACCATGTTGCCCAGGCATGGATTTGGGAGATGCAGATAGCAGTGTCTCCATGACTTCATCCTCATCAATTTCTCTGTTGCAAACACATCTGTCCGTGATAGCACTGTCAGAAGTAACTACTGCATAGTCTTTCGCTCCTTCATCACCATCAAGCTGGCAGACAAACCTTAGTTCAGAGGGAAGTTAGAAGAGTGTGCCAGAAGTAGAAGCAGGCATACCTTAGAACGTAGATCAGATACTAGCATAGAACTGATTATACAATCTTCACAATTGCTGATTCTCCAATGAATTCAATCATCTGTACCAATGTACCAATTCATGCACTTGCTATGAATGTTTAGCATTAGTGTGACAAGAAAAACTTCCATTCTATGAATATGCAAGTGGCATTTGATGCCAGGAATATTATTACAGATGTGTCAATTTCACTAGGAACACCCATGTTTCATTTATTATAGACTAGGCAGGAGGTTTACAAAAGAAGAATTGATAAATTGATGGCTGATAAGTATCGGCCTATATTTTGTATATATATATATATATATATATATATATATAAATATGTTTTTGTATTTAACACCATTCTACCTTTCACAGTGTCCATTGACTGAAGCTGTGGTTATTGATTTCAGTTCCAAATTTCAAAACTTGATACAAGATTCATAAAACCTGAAAAGTTTATAAAACAGATAGAGGCCATTTGCCCCATTGTGTCTGTGCTGGCTGTTTGCCGGAGCAATCCAAAAAGAATCCCACCTTCTTGCTCCCTATAATCCTGTATCTTCCTCTGCTTCAAATACTTATTCAATTTTCCATTAAAGGATACAATAGTGGGCTTGAAATCCCGGTTCTGGCATTCGCCGTGTCTCCCTGTTGCTCCTGCGCCCTCCAGCGACCCCGGTCTGAGGCCTCCTCTTCCTGTGCATCGGAGCACGTTCACGTCTTGGAGATGCGGAGGGAGAAGCTGGAGTCATGGGGTACAGTCAATGAAGGTACAGTATTCTCATTCATATTAATGGGAACTCCGTAAGTACAAGTTCTCATTATTATGAATGAGAAACACCTTCACCCCGCAAACACTCAAACACATTATAAAAAAAAACCATATTTGACATTAATTTAAATTAAAGTTAATGAAATGTGTTCGAAAAAAATATATGTTTTGGATCTTTTTTAATTAGGATTTAAAATAAACTTACACAGGGTTTTTAACATAAAAATGTGTTTTAAAATTTTATTTTTATATGTTTTTTTATATGTTTTAAAACTCTTAAGCTGGTAGAATTAGGCTATGCACCTGCTTTTACCAGGCACAAGAGTTTGAAGTACATTCGCAGGGCAAGAGATGGGCAAATAGCTCAATCTCACCCACGTGAATGTCCTTCTCCTGAAGATGTGGAGCTCTAGCTTGACAGATCGTAAAAGCCGTTTTTGGCGCATGCGCATTGCGCGCCGAAAACCGGCTTTTGCGATGCCTCCCCGGGTCTGCACACACTCTGTATGGACCCGGTGAGGCCGCAATTTCAGGGCCAGTATCTGTCTCAGCCGTTCCCTGCGGTAAAGTATTCCACGCCCCAACGGTGGTGAGTTATGCTCTACTTACTAATCCTGTACTCCTTCTCAGTGCTGTCCCTGTGGCAGGAGCAGCTGAAGTTGCTGTCAGCTGTGTACCGCTGAGAGGCTCCTCAGATCGAAGTAACTCTCGACTTGAGTCAGCACAGACCGCTGATGCACCTCTGCTTCTGCATTATAGAACAGTAGGCAGGACTTTTCTGACAGCAGCTGCAGTGGGCAGGATGGCAGACACTAGGCCCTTTAGTACAGCTGCAGGATTTTTATCTTGCAGCTGAACATGACTATCCTCCCCCTTCAATGGGCATGCACCCAATCGGAAGTGCACCTGTATTTGGCGCATGCACCCTGACATTCAAATGAGCAGTGACATAAATTACGGGCGCTGCTTAGTACTTCCCAGAAAAGTACATTTCCAGTGCGCTTTGCTGTTTCTTCGCACATGTGCAGCCAGCATAGAAATACTGGGGCCAAGGTGCATCAAGAGGATATCCTATTTGAAGAGGAGTGAAAATTCTCCCAGTCCTGGAGCACATTCCTCCCTCAACTAACACTACCAAAACAGATTATCTGGCCATTCATTCACTTGTTATTTCTGGGACCTTGCTATGCACAAATTGCTGCATTTGCCTGTATATTAACAGTGACTGCACTTCAAAAAGTAAAAGCATTTTGGGATGTCCTGAGGACATTGTAAGATGCGATATATTTTTTTTTTTTTTATTCATACCTGGGATGTGGGCAGTGCTGGCAAGGCCAGAATTGATTGCCTAATGCGAATTGCCCTTGAGAAGGTGGTGGTGAGCGCTTTCTTGAACCACTGCGGTCCGTGAGGTAAAGGTTCTCCCATAGTGCTGTTACACCATAGTGGTGTAATGTCTGTAAGCTTGTAATGTTTGCAGCTCCACACTGTGGATGTGGGACGTATTGTGTACTGCAAGTGCAGGGTTAATAATAAACAGAACCAGGCAGATTTCCGGAGACTTCCAAGACAGTTGCCTGCCACGTTAGGAAGCTGTGTGCGCTGTGCTCTGTGAATATATCACACTTGGCGACTGAGATGGGATTTTTCGGATGATTTAAAGCTTAAATTGTGTTGGTGAAAGATTCAGCCAGCCGACAGAGAGACTTTGGAAGTTGTAAGTCAGCTTGTGCCTGATGAGCCAAAGGACACAACGCTTAAAGAGATTTTAACGAAGCTGGAGCAGCACTATAACCCCAAACCGTTAGAAATTGCTGAAAGCTATCGTTTCAGGATTCGGAATCAAAAGGCTGATTAAAGTATCAGTGACTACATCGTAGCATTAAAGAAGCTATCGATGCACTGTCATTTTGGAAACTTTCAAAACCGAGCATTACGGGATCATTTTGTTTGTGGGGTGAAAAATTATGCGATCAGAAGGAAGTTATTGATGACGGATGTCTTGACTTTTGAGATTGCTTGTCAGACAGCGAGGTCGATGGGCATGGCCGAACAATATTCCCGAGAATTAAATAATGATTACGGTCATCAGTCAACCGAGGTAAATCACCTGCAGGTTCAAAGTAAAAGACGGTGGGGGCCGAAAGTCTCAGAAACTGGAAATTCTAACAGAGCGTTGAAGTCGTGCTATAGGTGCCTGGGACAACACATTGCTCAAAGCTGTCCATACGTGAAGGCAGAGTGTTTCTTCTGCAAGAAGACTGGTCATCTTGAGCAGGCATGCCGACTGAAGGGTAAACCAGTTTTCAAAGCTATGAATCCAGTGTTCAAAGCTATGAGTAGAAATCCCAAGAGATTACATAGCATGGAAGAACAACAACAGGACGAGGAGATGTTAGAGTTACACATCATCAGGAGCACGAGGTTAACGGACAGCGATTCGGAAAGCATCAAAATCCACAGAGATGTTGCGGGATTCAAGATACCAATGGAAATCAACACGGGTGCATCCGTGAGTGTAGTACCGGAGTCACTATACCTCGACAAATTGCGTGATTTTCAACTGGAGAAATCCAAGATAGAGCTGCGAGGCTACTCGGGAGAGAAAATTCCTGTGGTAGGTCGTATCACCGTACCGGTGAAATATAAAGATCAATTTCAGAATTTGACTCTAATAGTAGTGAAAGGAGACAAGTCTGCCTTACTCGGAAGAAACTGGTTGAGCTCACTGAAGCTGGATTGGAGTAAGATTTTCTGTGTGGAAGTGAGATTTTCATCAACGGATGAGGTTATCAAGCAGTATCCAAAGATGTTCTGCGAAACGGGCAGTCCAAGCCAAAGGCTTCAAGGCAAGTGTCAGGGTACAGAAGGACGCTAGATCAGTTTACTACAAGCCACGTTGCGTACCATATGCACTAAAGGAGAAAGTTGAGCAAGAACTAAAAAGCCTGGAGACTGAGACCATTATATGTAAGATAGATCGATGTAATTGGGCTACACCCATTGTTGTTGTACCCAAGTCCAATGGTAAGCTAAGATTGTGTGGTGATTATAAAGTAACCGTAAACCAGGTTCTAGAGGGTAATGTCCCCAATACATTGCCAAATATAGAAGATTTGTTCACAACACTGACAGGTGGTCAGATCTTCTCAAAACTGGATCTTATGAATGCCTACTTACATGTTTGACTATAAATACTCAACTAGGCCTATATTAATTTAATAGGCTATCGTTTGGAGTGTCATCCGCCCCTGCCATATTCCAAGGGGTGATGAACCAGATTTTGCAAGATATTGAAGAGGTAGTATGTTATTTGGATGACATACTAATTTCAGCACCAAATAGTCAAATTTATAATAACGTATTGAATGAAGTCCTCAAATGGCTAGAGAAGCACAGAGTACGAATGGATGGAATGCATTTGGCGAGCTAGACTATTAGGGAGAGGCATGATATTGCATAAGGATGAGGGTGCATGGCAGTGGTGGATGGATAGATGGGAATGTGATTAAGTGCCTAGAAATAGAAGGATGGTTGTGTTTGGAAGGTAAGTGGGTGTGAGGAGTGATGTGATGTAGTAGGATTGGCAAAGCAGTGGGATGGGGTGATGTGCACAGCAGGAAGTAAGTGAATGTGCAACAGTACTCACCTTTCCTAGTCTGGTTAGGTCATTAAAGCACTTCCTGCACTGAATCCAGGAGCGATGCTCCTGCTGCTAACTTCCTGGGCCACCTCCAGCCACACCTTCTTTCTGGTAGCAGTAGCTTTCTTGCTTCTGTTTCTAGGTAGGAGTATGGGTTGAATCTTATTTCCCCAAAACAGGTGGGTTGGGGTTTGTTGAGGTATTAAAACTTTAAAAATCTCAAATCCGATCCCAACCCGCCTCCAACCCGCCTACCTCCGGGTTTAATGGAGGCGAGACAAGGGGCGGACAGCCAATCGACTCCCAGGAGGCAGGGCGTCCAATTAAATTTTTTAATGAGGCTGGCATCTTCTGATTTAACCTGCTTTGCAGGATTAACCATGGTCGCCCAGGTTTTCCAGGCATCAAGAAACCCAACAGCTGAAGAGAGGTGATGACAGCTTTGGGGAGAAGGTAAGTGCTTCCCCCTGGCTTGCCAAGCTAACCCCCATCAGACCAACCCCCACATACAAACCCACCCTCCAGGTCAGGGGTGGGAATCCTCCCTTTGCGCTCCCACAAGCAGCTGCAGGCCCCCTAGCTGTGGCCTGCTCCTGAGTGCTCCTCACCCGACTGGAAGCCAAGCCTGTCAATCAGGCTGCCTTCTGGGTGGTGAACCTGTCTAAGTCAAAACTCCACAGCGGGGAAACCCGAACTTCCGGGTATCCCGACAGAGACTCCACCAGTCCGCCTACGCAGGCCACTCCTGTCACAATACAGCCCTATCTCTCCGCAGCTCTCACAGTCCCCAACTGCACATCAAGCGAGGCATCATTAAATCATTGCTTCCCACATGATACCTTTGACCATCCAGAATCCACTGTCAAAGTTATTCCTCTCTTGCTTCCAACTCTGAAATCCTCCAAATTCCAACTTTGGATTGCCCCTCTAAATACTGGAGTTGAGATACATCATGCGGGTCTGCACCACGCCTGCTGCCAGGCCATCGATGCCCAGAAGTAAAATTATAATGAGGTGGCAGCGATACAATGACATTGACAGACGCATTGAACTTACTTCTGGGTATCCAACGCGATATCGGAACCTCCACTCCAAACTCGCTTTTGACTTATCATTGAGGACACAACGTCAGGTTCCACATGTACACTGATGGCACCCAGCTTTGCCTCAGCACCACCTCTTTCGACTGCACCAGTGCCTCTGATTTGTCACTCTGCTTGTCCAACATCCAGTACTGGATTAGCATAAATTTACTTCAATTAAATATTGGGAAGAGCCATCGTCTTCGGTCTCCACCATAAACTCCATTCCCTAGCCGCCAGCTCCATCCCTCTCCTGGCTACCGTCTGAGGTTGATCCAGACTGTTTGCAAACTTGGTGTCCTATCTGACCCTGAACTCCGGCCCTATATCCTCTCCATCACCAAGATTGCCTACTTCCATCTCCATAACATCACCATCTCCGATCCTGCCTTAGCTCATCTGCTGCTGAAACCTTCATCCATGCCTTTGTTACCTCCAGATTCGACTATTCCAATGCTCTCCTGGCTAGTCTCCCATCTTCCACCCTCAGTAAACTTGAGCTCATCCAAAACTCTGTTGCCCATATGCAAACTCGTTTCGTTCACCCATCACCGCAGTGCTCACTGACCTAATTGGCACCTGTTCCGACACACCTCTATTTTAACATTCTCATCCTTGTATTCAAATCTTTGATCAAACTTTTGGTCACTTGTCTTAGATATGGTCATCACATCTCCTTATGTGGCTAAGTGTCAAATCTTGTTTGATAACGTTCCTGTGAAGCAACTTGGGATGTTTTACTACGTTAAAGGTGCTATATAAATGCTAGTTGTTGTTGTCGATATTTTACATTGATACAGAATCCTGAGGCTTAATTACAACGCTTGGCAAAAAATAGGGAGATCTGGCTTAAACAATAGTAACTCATTTATAATCTTATGAAGGATTAACACTCCTCAAATTGTTTCTTGGTTATAGTGGTAACATTTTCTGCAATCTTCTTCTTTAACATTACAGTCAACTGCTCTACTCTGTGTGCCAAACTTTGATACAGTGACATGTCCATGGATAGGACTTGTACATCAAATTGACACTGTGCACATGTACTGATCATACTTACCTATTTCGAGGCATAATGTGTAAGATTGCAACAGATATGTCAATGAACATTAAAAGAAATAACTATGGCCAGATTGTATGATATATAACCCTGGAGACATACATATTCTCTTCCTCAGCTTCCCTGTTACTGCTGTCATTTGACAGGTTGATGTTCATAAATAATTTGCATTTGATGATTGCACAGTGTTCAGTGCCATTTGCAATCCTCAGATAAAAAGCAGTCCATGCTGGCACATAGTAAGATCTGGATGACAGTCAGCTTTGGGCTGAAAAGTGGCAAGTAACATTCACACCACACACGTGTCAGACAATGACTTCATCAACTAAAAGAGTCTAGAAACATAGAAACATAGAAAATAGGTGCAGGAGTAGGCCATTCGGCCCTCCGAGCCTGCACTACCATTCAATAAGATCATGGATGATCATTTAGCTCAATACCCCTTTCCTGCTTTCTCTCCATACCCCTTGATCCCTTTAGTTGTAAGGGCCATATCTAACTCCCTCTTGAATAGATCTAATGAACTGGCATCAACAACTCTCTGCGGTAGAGAATTCCACAGGTTAACAACTCTCTGAGTGAAGAAGTTTCTCCTCATCTCAGGCCTAAATGGCTTACCCATTATCCTTAGACGGTGTCCCCTGGTTCTAGACTTCCCCAATATCAGGAACATTCTTCCTGCATCTAACCTGTCCAGTTCCGTCAGAATTTTATATGTTTCTATAAGATCCCCTCTCATCCTTCTAAACTCCAGTGAATACAGGCCCAGTCGATCCAGTCGCTCCTCATATGTCAGTCCTGCCATCCCAGGAATCAGTCGAGTGAACCTTCGCTGCACTCCCTCAATAGCAAGAATGCCCTTCCTCAGATTAGGAGACCAAAACGGAACACAATATTCCAGGTGAGGCCTCACCATGGCCCTGTACAACTGCAGTAAGACCTCCCTGCTCCTATACTCAAATCCCCTAGCTATGAAGGCCAACATACCATCTGCCTTCTTCATCGCATGTTGTACCTACATGCCAACTTTCATAGACTGATGTACCATGACACCCAGATCTCATTGCACCTCCCCTTTTCCTAATCTGCTGCCATTCAGATAATATTCTGCTTTCCTGTTTTTGCCCCCAAAGTGGATAACCTCACATTTATCTACATTATACTGCATCTGCCATGCATTTGCCCACTCACCTAACCTGTCCAAGTCACCCTGCAGCCTCTTAGCATCCTCCTCACAGCTCACACCGCCACTCAGCTTAGTGTCATCTACAAACTTGGAGATATCGCAGTCAATTCCTTCATCTAAATCATTAATGTATATTGTAAATAGCTGGGGTCCCAGCACTGAGCCCTGTGGCACCCCACTAGCCACTGTCTGCCATTCTGAAAAGGACCCGTTTATCCCGACTCACTGCTTCCTGTCTGTCAACTAGTTCTCTAACCAAGTCAGTACATTTTCCCCAATACCATGTGCTTTAATTTTGCACACCAATCTCTTGTGTGGGACATTGTCAAAAGCCTTTTGAAAGTACAAATACACCACATTTACTGGTTGTCCCTTGTCCACTCTACTAGGTATATCCTCAAAAAATTCTAGAAGATTTGTCCATCATGATTTCCCTTTCATAAATCCTTGCTGACTTGGACCAAATTATCACTGCTTTCGAAATGCGCTGCTATTTCATCTTTAATAATTGATTCAAACATTTTCCCCACTACTGATGTCAGGCCAACCGGTCTATAATTACCCATTTTCTTTCTCCCTCCTTTTTTTAAAAGTGGTGTTACATTAGCTACTCTCCAGTCCATAGGAACTGATCCAGAGTCGATAGACTGTTGGAAAATGATCACCAATACATCCACTATTTCCTTCAGTACTCTGGGATGCAGACTATCACGCCCTGGGGATTTATCGGCCTTCAATCCCATCAATTTCCCTAACACAATTTCCCGCCTAATAAGGATTTCCTTCAGTTCCTCCTTCTCACTAGACCCTCGGTCCCCTAGTATTTCCAGAAGGTTATTTGTGTCTTCCTTCGTGAAGACAGAACCAAAGTATTTGTTCAATTGGTCTGCCACTTCTTTGTTCCCCATTATAAATTCACCTGATTTTGATTGCAAGGGACCTACGTTTGTCTTCACTAATCTTTTTCTCTTCACATATCTATAGAAGCTTTTGCAGTCAGTTTTTATGTTCCCAGTAAACTTCCTCGCATACTCTATTTTCCCCCTCCTAATTAAACCCTTTGTCCTCCTCTGCTGAATTCTAAAGTTCTCCCACTCCTCAGGTTTGCTGCTTTTTCTGGCCAATTTGTATGCCTCTTCCTTGGATTTAACACTATCCTTAATTTCCCTTGTTAGCCACGGTTAAGCCACCTTCCCCGTTTTATTTTTACTCCAGACAGGGATGTTTGCCATTGCCTATCCACCGTCAACCCTTTAAGTATCATTTGCCAGTCTATTCTAGCCAATTCACGTCTCATTACATCGAAGTTACCTTTCCTTAAGTTCAGGACCCTATTCTCTGAATTAACTGTGTCGCTCTCCATCTTAATAAAGAATTTTACCTATTATGGTCACTCTTCCCCAAGGGGCCTCGCACAACAAGATTGCTAATTAGTCCTTTCTCATTACACATCACCCAGTCTAGGATCACCAGCCCTCTAGTTGGTTCCTCGACATATTGGTCTAGAAAACCATCCCTAATACACTCCAGGAAATCCTCCTCCATCGTATTGCGACCAGTTTGGTTAGCCCAATCTATATGTAGATTAAAGTCGGCCATGAAACTGCTGTGCCTTTATTGCATGCATCCCTAATTTCTTGTTTGATTCTGACCACAACCTCACTACTACTGTTTGGTGGTCTGTACACAACTCCCACTAGCGTTTTCTGCCCTTTGGTATTCTGCAGCTCCACCCATACAGATTCCACATCATCCAAGCTAATGTTCTTCCTTACTATTGCGTTAATTTCCTCTTTAACCAGTAACGCTACCCCACCTCCTTTTCCTTTCTGTCTATCCTTCCTGAATGTTGAATAACCCTGGATGTTGAGTTCCCAGCCTTGGTCACCCTGGAGCCATGTCTCCCTGATGTCAATTATATCATATTCGTTAATTGCTACCTGTGCAGTTAATTTGTCCACCTTATTATGAATACTCCTCGCATTGAGGCACAGAGCCTTCAGGCTTGTCTTTTTAACACACTTTGCCCTTTAGAATTTTGCTGTAATGTGGCTCTTTTTGATTTTTGCCTTGGTTTTCTCTGCCCTCCACTTTTACTTTTCTTCTTTCTATCTTTTGCTTCTGCCATCATTCTACTTCCCTCTGTCTCACTGCTTAGGTTCCCATCCCCCTGCCATATTAGTTTAACCCTTCCCCAACAGCACTAGCAAATACTCCCCCTAGGACATTGGTTCCAGTCCTGCCCAGGTGCAGACCGTCCAGTTTGTACTGATCCTAAGGTATGTCTGCTTCTACTTCTGGCACACCCTTCTAACCATTAAACCTTGACATTCAACAGCATTACCATTGCCAAATCCCCCTACATCAACCTCCTGTGAGTCACCATTGACCATAAACTTAAATGGACCAGCCACATAAATTCTGTGGCTACAAAAGCAGATCAGAGGCTGGGTATTCTGCAACGAGTGTCTCACCTCCTGATTCCCCAAAGCCTTTCTACCATCTACAAGGCACAAGTCAGGAGTGTGATGGAATACTCTCCACTTCCCTGGATGAGTGCAGAATTAACAACACTCAAGAAGCTCGACACCATCCAGGTCAAAGCAGCCCGCTTGATCGGCACCCCATCCACCACCTTAAACATGCACTCCCACCACCACTGGCATACCATGGTTGCAGTGTGTACCATCTACAAGATGCACTACAGCAACTCACCACGGCTTCTTCGATAGCACCTATCAAATCTACCACCTAGAATGACAAGGGCAGCAGGTGCATGGGAACACCATCACCTCCACGTTCCCCACCAAGTCGCACACCATCCTGACTTGGAAATATATTGGCGTTCCTTTATCGTCACTGGGTCAAATTCCTGGAACTCCCTCCTGTGATATATTCACAGTGCACAGCATACACAGCTTCCTAACATGGCAGGCTGCTCTCTTGGAAGTCTCCAGAAATTGGCCTGGTTCTGTTTATTATTAACCCTGCACTTGTAGTACACAATATGTCCACATCCACAGTGTGGAGCTACAAACATTACAAGCTTACAGACATTACACTTCTCCCTCCGTAATGAAGAAGCCATCATAACAAACATCAAAAATAACGTTCATATTTATAGATAACACAGGATATCAACTTTTTTTTTCCATATTTATAAATTTAATTTTACCACTTGTTTTCTGTTTCGAAGAGGATACCTTCACACTCGAACAGAACCTTCCAAACATGGTGTTGAATCTAAACTCATTCGAGGCTCATCCTGAGGAACGTTTTCCTCCACGGAATTTCCTTGATTTTCATTTGAACTCACTCTAGCTTCATGCTCTTTGTTTTCCTGGCTCGGACTCAGACTTTCATTCTGATTCTCTCCTGGATTTGTTTCCAGTATATTGGATTTAGGATTTGCTACTGGTATATCAAAACTATCTGATGAGTCAGAAATAATTGAATCATTCCCACCTTCAACTCCTTCCATGTCTGTAGGTAAAATATGATCAATATGAACAAACCTAACCTGTCCATTATCAAACATCTTTACCAAATATGTGCGAGGACCACATATCTTCACCACTCTTCCTGGTAATCACTTTAACCATTTATGGTGATGGTTCTTCACTCTCACCTTCTGATTTAATTTCACACTTCTCTCTTTTACTCTACCTCTATCATGATTCTCTTTCTGTCTTAATTGTGTCTCTTCTACAGACTGTGCCAAATTTGGCTTTAACAACGAGAATCTGGTTCGTGGCTGTCATTTGAGAAACAACTCTGCTGGTGTTCTACCAGTAGTTGTACGAGGAGTATTTCGATATGTAATCAAAAAATTAGCCAATTTATGATCCAATGACAACTGTCGTTTCCTTGGATTTAGATCTAACATTTTTTTTATGAGGGCACGTTTTACAATTTGTACAGTGCGCTCTGCTGCACCATTCGAAGAAGGATGGTATGTTGGAACCTTGGTATGTTTCACACCATTTTTGCTTGTGAATTGTGCAAATTCTTCTGAACGAAATTGTGGTCCATTATCCGAAACAATCTCTTCAGGGAGGCCAAATGAAGACAATAATTTTTGTAAAATGTCCAATGTTTTACTTGTTGTTATTTTCCACATTGGAAACACCTCAACCCACTTCGAATGGCTATCAATCACAATGAACAATTGTTGTCCTTCTAACTCAGCAAAATCAAAATGTAGCCTTTGCCACACCCTGGGAGGCCATTTCCGTGGCTGTAATGGTGGTGGTTGTTTGCTTACCGATTGACATGTTGTACACTGACTCACTATATCTTTATCAAGACCTGGCCACCATAAATAACCGCGTGCAAAACTCTTGATCAAGCACATTCCTAGGTGCTGGTCATGGAGGTCTCCTAATAATTTGGACCTGAATTTATTTGGTATAACCACTCTTGCACTCCACATGATATAATCTTTATCGACTGATAATTCATTCCCAAGAATGAATAATGGATGTGTATCTTTGTCTGTTACCTGGTTTGGTCATCCATTTGCAATATAATCATACACCTTTGACATCACTGGGTCATGCTTGGTTGCTCTACCAATCTCTTCAGCTGTGACTGGCAGTTCATCAATGTATGAAAAATAAAACACTTCTTCCCTATCGGGTGTAACTTGTGATGGGGAAGGCAATCTAGACATTGCATCAGCATTACTGTGATCAGCCGATTGTCTGTATTCAATATCATCGGTATATGCTGACAAAATCAAAGCCCATCTCTGCTTTCGGGCTGCAGCTAATGTTGGAACTGGGGACTTTGAATGGAGAATTGCTGTTCAGGGCTTATGGTCCGTAACGATAGTAAACTTACAACCATACAAGTATTTGTGAAACGTCTTGACCCCAAAAATTAATGTCAAAGCTTCCCTTTCAATTTGCGCATAATTACTCTCATTGGCACTGAGAATGCGTGAAGCAAAAGCAATTGGTCTGTCCTCCCACTACTTAATACATGAGAGATTACTGCCCCAACTCCATACAGAGAGGCATCACATGCTGGCTTGATCTCCTTAGATATGTCATAGTGAACTAACATGGTGCTCTCTACCAATTTGCTTTTACACTCCTTGAATGCTGTATCGCATTCTTTTGACCACTGCCATTACAGTCATTCATAGGTCTGCTCATTCCCCATTGCAGGAGAAAAGAGCACAGAACTGTAATATAGCTCCACCTAGTAGACTACTACTCCACCTAGTGGACTACTCTGGTAGCGCAACTGCTGCTGTAAATACAATAAAAGTCACATGATGTATTGGAGTCATCTTATAAAGTCTGTGTGTTTGTGATGTCGTAAAGAAAATATCACATTTGGTGAACGAGGATAGGATAATCGGATTCCCTAGCTGAAATTTTTGTTGGTGAGGATTCAGCCAACTGACAGAGATACTTTGAAAGGCTCTTGATTTGCAAAACAGCTAACACTCCAAGATAAATGTCAAGCACACTTGGCTGAACTGAAGCATCCAGATGGCATGCCTATGGGAATAATATGGCACTTGTGTGAGTTCCATCGCAACCGAGAGACTTTCGGAGTGCATGTGGAGCAGCTAGATACTATTTTTCACTGCAAATAGTATCATCAAACTCCCCGATGATGAAAACCGTAACTGGGTGGTGTTAGAAAAAAAACGAGCTATTTTCCTGACTGAAGCAGGCCTCGAGATGTATGAAACCCTGAAAAACGTTCTTGTTCCTGTCAAGCCGAAGGACACACCACTGAAAGAGAACAGCACTACAGTCCTGAGCCCCTGGAAATTGCTGAAAGTTATCGTTTTGGACCACGGGATCAGTTAAATGATGAGAGTATGTGAGAACATTGTAGCTTTAAAAAAGCTATCCATTCACTCTCATTTCAGAAAATTTCAGGACCGAGCATTGCGTGACCACTTTGTTTGTGGGATGAAAAATGAAGCAATCAGAAGAAAGTTGTTGACAACTCCTAACTTGACTTTAGCTTGTCAGACAGCTATGTCAATGGATATGGCCGACCAAGATTCCGAGAATTGCGTACCATTTCCAGTCATCAGACAACCGAGGTGAATTGCCTACAGGTTAAAAGAAAAAGACAGTTGGGCCCCAAGGCATCAGCAACTGGCCATGCTAACAGTAAATTGAAGTCATGCTATTGGTGCCTGGGACAACACATTGCTCAAAGCTCTCCATATGTGAAGGCAGAGTGTTTCTTCTGCAAGAAAACTGGGCATCTTGCAAAGGCATGCCGACTGAAGAGTAAACCAACATTCAAATGCATAAGTAGAAATCACCAGAGACTACATAGCATGGAAGAAAAGCAATAGGATGAGGAGGTTCTGGAGATGCACGTCATCAGAAGCACAAGGGTACCTAACAATTATGCGCAAAGTATTGTCATCCAAGTAGACATTGCAGGAACCAGGATACCCATGGAAACAGTGCCTGGTGCATCCATGAGCGTAGTACTGGAATCGCTATATTTCAACAAGTTGCGTGATTTTCTGATGGAAAAGTCGAAGATAGAGCTGTGAGGCTACTCTGGAGAGCAAATCCCTGTGGTAGGATGTATCACCGTACTGGTGAAATACAAGGATCAGTTTCAGAGCTTGCCTCTCTTCGTAGTGGCAGGAGGCAAGCCTGCCTTAATAGGTAGAAATTGGTTGGGATCAGTGAAGCAAGATTGGAATGAGATTTTTCATGTTGAAACAAGATTTGCATCAAAGGATGATGTCATCAAGCAGTACCGGAAGATGTTCCACAAAACAAGCAGTCCAATCCAAGGCTTGAAGGCGAGTGGCAGAGTACAGAAGGACGCTAGACCATGTTACTGCAAGCCACATCCTGTAACATATGCACTATCGGAAAACGTTGAGCAATAACTCAAAAGACTAGAGATTGACACCATTTTCTCTAGGAACATCTAAGTAATGTTGATTACGGTAATGCTGATGCTATCTCCAGGTTGCCATCCCCATCACAAGTTACACCCAATAGGGAAGAAGTGTTCATACAGTGATGAACTGCCAGTCACAGCTGAAGAGATTGGTAGAGCAACCAAATGTGACCCAATTATGTTAAAGATGTATGATTACATAACAAATGGCTGCCAAACCAAGTATCAAAGAAAGATATTGATCCATACTTCAGTCACAGGAATTATCAGTGGATAAAGATTGCATCATGTTGGGTGCAAGAGTAATTATTCCAAATAAGTTCAGGTCCAAATTGTTAGGAGATCTTCATGACCAGCACTTGGGAATGTGCTTGACCAACAGTTTTGCACACAGTTACTTATGGTGGCCAAGTCTGGATAAAGATTTAGGGCTAGATTTTCCATTATTTTTGCATGCATAATGCCCACTTAACATCCATTTTAACACTGAAATGAGGTGTAATGCCCAGATATCGCCCATTTAGCCACAAAATGGAAACTGATGCCCATTTTTCAGACATTTATCGATGTGCGTTACTTTCGACACGTAAGTAACGCCGGGAAAAAATAATACCGCCCGGCCACTTTTTTTGGGTGGAATCATCAGAATGGGCGAAACCAATGCCCATAATATCAGCCAGCGTTACTTTCGGCGCATCATTAATGCCAAGACTCAATAATACCGACCGCCCACTTTCTTTTGTCGTAAAGATCACATTTGCCGAAACTAGCGCCCAGTATATCGCCCAATGTCACTTTCAGCACCTCGCACAGATCTCACCCACAATATCGCTCGCCGAAAACACCACTCTGAAAAAGTTGAACTGTTCTGAACTAATCACAACGATGTGGACGCCATTTTGCAAATCGCAGGTCGCTTCATTGCAAAGGCTGCTTTAACTTCAGGGGAGTATGGATTGACTCTGGAGTTCTTCTCAGGTGAAGTGACCATCTGAACAGACATCTTTTCATACTGTGGACGATTGGTTTTACTGCAGGTGTCTTTTAGTATGGAAATTTATTGCTTGTGATCAATCGGTATTATACTTTTATTGGAATGGGGCCAGCCATTTCTCAGCCTGCATCAATTACTATGTAGATGCTGCAGAGTGTAAATGGCACAACGTTTTGTGCCCAATCTAAGATGTGCCAGACCGAGGAGAAGGTCCAGACCATACATACCCCGCACTTACAGGGAGAAACGGTCTTACCTCGACTTATCCGAAGCCATCTGCCTTTGGAGACTGCGCTTCCACAAAGTGGTCATCAGTGAAATATGCCACCTCATCAGGGCAGATCTGCAGCCTGCCAGCACCTTCAGGACGTCACTGTCCGTCAAGGTCAAGGTCACCATGGCACTGTTGTTCTACGTGTCCGATTCCTTTCAGGCCTCCGCGCTCAACATTTCTCCTCTGCCTCAGCATGCCACAAGTCGCTGCATTAGACAGGTCATGGAGGCCCTGTACGCGTGTAGGGTGGACATTATCAGCTTCCCTATGACCACGGAGGTTCAGATTGACAGGGCTGGAGCATTCTACCGCATTGCTAAGTTCCCCAAGGTGCAGGGAGCAATACAGTGTACTCACATCGCCATGCGGGCACCTTCTCAGGACCCAGAGGTTTTTCGCAACAGAAAAGGATTTCACTCCCCGAAGGTCCAACTAGTTGTCGACCACAACCAGATAATTATGGCAATGAATGCCAAATATCTAGGCAGCTTCAATGAGGATCACATCCTGCATGAGAGCGCTATCTCTGACATGTTTACCAGTCAGCCACAAGGACAATGCTGGATGCTTGGTGACAAAGGATATGGCCTAGCCACCTGGCTGATGACCCCCCTGCATAACATCCAGACAGAAGCTGAGAAGCGATCCAACGAGTGCCACAGAGCCATGCGCAATGTGGTCCAGAAAACAATTATTGTGCTTAAGCAATGCTTTAGATGCCTGGAGCACTCAGGAGGGGAGCTACAATACAACCCTGATCAGGTCGCTCAATTCATGGTCATCTGCTCCATGCTGCACAAACTGGCTATCAGGAGGTGACAAGAATTGCCAGAAGGGACTGATGGTCCACTTCAGGAGAGAGAGGAAGAGGAGGATGAGGGACTGGACGCTGACCTCGGGCCAGGCAATCAGACTGACTATGCAACCATATCCACTCCCTCCTCCAGACCGCAGAAAAGGGCCCGTGGTGGCAACATAGCTGCAAGACTCTTACGTCAGGAGCTCATAAATGAGCAATTTGCCTGAAAGAACGTTGCTGTAATTGACAAAGCTGACACATTGCTGTGTGTGTGCAGCTCAGGCATCAATGGTGGGCATCACCTTGGTGCCAGTTAAAATTTAAATTGATTGAAGTTAAGTGTAATTATACCCTTTCAAGTGTGTAATGGTCCAGCTGTCTGAGACAATGCACAACAAGGTTATGTTGAATAAAACACATTTAATAAGACCGTTGGTCTGAAATCATAAGTATCACGGGCAAAAACACCCCCCACTCCACTTTTTAGAACATTGACATCAATCAAATGGTCAACACGTCCAGGAACACAGAACCCAAATGCAAACCAACAGGGTGGCCCCCTCCCTCCATACATTATAACAAATTGCATACACCACGATGGAGATATAACACAGCCATTTCCTGTGGATATGCACCTCACTTTCCTTCTCCCCACCTCTATCCCTTCCCCTCCTCGCTCCACACCACCTGGCTGAGGAGCTCCTCAGGCGGTGCCTCATTGGGGGGATGAAGGTAGAGCCGGTGGTTGCATGGATACGGGAGCGGGGGGTACCAAGGTGGGAACATTCTCGGATCCAGAAACAGGATCTTGCTCCTGCCCCTCATGTGTCATTGGCACTGGGGGTGTGGAACCTAGGGGTGGAGTGCTGCACTCCGGGACCACTGGGAGGCCTGTGCCATGAGTGTTCCTGGCTATCGCCTCCAGGGCCTCCGCCATCAGCGGAACGTACTCTGTCATGGTGCCGGAGATGCGGGCCAGCTGTCGGGACATGCCCCCCCAATGCATTTAGGGTCTGGTCACCTGTATCTACAGTTCTCCTGGACAACTGTACCATCTCTCCGCTCTCATGTGGCACTCGTGGAACAGACCTGCCGCATCCACGAAACCTCCGCTGGGTCAGCCCCATCCTGGGAACACCTGGGGTGCTCTGTGGTGAGGTGCTTGGGCCCGGTACCTCCAGAATGGAGGTGGTAATGGCCGGAGGATCACTAGATGGCCTTGGGGTGGAATGCCTTCTGGAGTCTGGCGATGGAGACTCTTCAAAGTCCACGTTCTAAACCGTAGAGAACAGACCCAGCGGATTGACGGGCGAGAATCGGAGATCCTCAGCACTAGATGTAGGATCGTCCGGTGAGTCCGGCCCCGTGCCCCCACCTTCTGGCCTCTGTGGTCTTGCCTTGGGACGTGCTGCTGGCTGAGCTGCAAAACACAAATGAGGTTATTAGAGGAGAAGGGGGTGCTAGGGTCACAAGGTGAGTCCAGCGCTACACACAGCATATGCACGACAAAAGCACCACTGCTATCAAAATCATCACAGACATCACATTTCATGACCATCAACACATTCTGCATTGCAATGATTCTCATGAGGCCAGCATTATTTGTAGGACCATTTTAGAAATCATCTACCTTATATTATTATTCTGATATGACTAGGTGTGGCATCTATTGGCTTTACATCACGCAATGATGTATACTTTACTCACGTGGCATCACTTCTGGGTCTGCAGCTGCATGCGTGGCTGGCCGGGGGTCGCTCCCCACGAGTGCGAGCACCCGCTCCTCCATCTCATTGAGGTCGCTGGTGACTGGTGGCCCCCCACCTGTTCGCCTCTGCTCAGACCTATTCATTGAGAGCTTCTTCTGTAAAAAGTAACAGGACGACATGGCATGAGATCATTGCGTGGTATCATTGTTAGGTAATGTCACAGAGACTGATACAACACATAACCGACAGATGTAATCATGATTATTATGTTAATTATCATTCTTTACCTAAAGACGTGCACCGTGGCTGCAGGCTTTGAGTACAACATTCCCGGTAAAAGTGAAACACCTCACATCTGATGATAGTCACTCATGACTCTTATAAATCAAATTATATAAATACATAACTACATGTAAATAAATGTAATACTTACTCTTGCGGATCCGACAAGGTTGTTCCATCGCATTGGTTGCCCTCGCGCATCTCGTTGGTCGCCGACGAGACCACCTCTGCTATCTCGGCCTATTTCTTCTGGTAGACCTTTGGAGTGGGCTTCCCACACCCTCCCTGTATCAAATCACCTCAGCGTGACTGGACCTCCTGCATTAGCCTCGTCCGAGAACCTCCTCGCTCTTGTGCGTCCTCCAATGTGCTCCTCTCCCAGCTCACTGCTCTCGCCAGCATCAGTCTCCACAGCATGCTGTGATGCCTCCTCCACTCCCTCCATTATAGGCACCAAGTTCAGGAAAATAGCTGGCTGGTAACAGCTTAGTTTTTTTGGCAGAATTTGCTATAAAGCTCGAAACTCTCCCTCCTTCCTCCCAATGCAGAAACACACACACACGCCTTTACTCCCTCTCAGCTCCCTCTCTGTGTGTCTCCTCTTATGCGCATGTACTGATGATCCTTGACGTCCTGAATTGTGGGAATCGAGCATTGGCATGCTGTTGCTAAGGATGGCGACACTTTACGGCAGAAGGTCAGAGAGATTTAACGCTAACGCCCATTTCAGATCCCTCCCGGTAACTCCCAATTTTTAAATGGAGACTAGGGGCTTTTAAAATGGGAGACAAGCCGGCGATCTGAAAACCCCTTTTTACCACCCACACCGGAAATAATGCCCATTTTTGGGCGATAAGCACAAAAGTGTAAAATCTAGCTCATAGAGTACATCGCTAGTCAGTGTACAACATGTCAATTGGTAAGCAAGAAACCACCATCAGTACCATTACAGCCATAGAAATGGCCTCCCAGGGCATGGCAGAGGTTACATATAGAATTTTCTGAGCTAGAAGGACAACAATTGTTCATGGTGATTGATAGCCATTCGAAGTGGTAGAGGTGTTTCCGATGCGGAAATAACAACAAGTAAAACATTGGACAATTTGCGAAGATTGTTTTCTTCATATGGCTTCCCAGAGGAAATTGTGTTGATAATGGGCCACAATTTTGTTCAGAAGAATTTGCACAGTTCATGAGCAGAAACGGTGTGAAACATACCAAAGTTCCACCATACCACTCTGCTTCAAATGGTGCAGCAGTACAAATTCTAAAACATCTCTCATCAATTGCTCTCATCAAGCAAATGTTGGATCCAAATCCAAAAAAATAGCAGTTGTCATTGGACCACAAATTGGCAAATTTTCTAATTACTTAGCGTAATACTCCTCATACAACTACTGGTAGAACACCAGCAGAGTTGTTTCTCAAATGGCAGCCACAAACCATGTTCTTGTTGTTAAAGCCAAACTTGGCACAGTCAGTAGAAGAGAATCAATTAAGACAGAAAGAGAATCATTATAGAGGTAGAGTAAGAGAGAGTGTGAAATTGAATCAGAAAGTTAGAATGAAGAACTAAAGTGGTTACCAGGAAGAATAGTAAAGATATGTGGCCCTCACACATATTTGACCAAGGTCTTTGATCATGGAAAGGTTAGGTTTATTCACATAGATCATATTTTACCTTCAAATATGAAAGTAATTGAAAGTTGGAATGGTTTGATTATTTCAGATGAGTCAGATAGTCTTGTTATAAGTAGAGTACAAATAGAATATCCTACATCAGATGTATTAGGAAATAGTCCAAGAAAAAATCAGAATTTGTCTGAGTCCGAGTCAGGCAGACAAACAGTATGAAGTTGTAGAGAGTCAAAATGTAGATCAAGGGTTGCCCTTGGAGAAAAATTTTCCTCAGGATCAGCCTAGAATGAGTCTAAGTTCGACACCATGTTTGGAAGGTTTTGTTCGAGAGCCGAAAACAAATGGTTAAGTTTGATTTGTAAATATAGCAAAATAAGTCCATATCTTTTGTTATGTACAACCATGCACGCTATGTGTGATAATTATTTTGTTATGATTACTTGTTCAGTAAGAAGGGAGAAGTGTAATATAGCTCCATTTAGTGGACTACTGCTCCACCTAGTGGACAACTGTGGTAATGCAATTGCTGCTGTAAATACAATAAAAGTCACATGATATATTGGAACCATCTTATAAAGTCTGTGTGTTTATGATGTTATAAAGAAGATATCACAAGAACATGAGGGAGAGGGAGAAAATTGGGGGAGGCTTGCCACAGATCTTGAAGCTCTCATCTGCAGATGAATAGGCACTAGAGATCAGTGGCATTTCGGTATCCTGACCATGGAGATGTAGAGATTTGGACCTCCCAGCTATCTGATGACAGAATGAAATATAATACACACACATGCCATACAACACTCAGTCATGTTGAGTTGATTTTAGCAGTGAGTGAAATATGATCATCTTCATGATGATCAGTTGTAACTTTCTTACCTTGCCAGTACTAATTCATATGTTTCCTTTCTGACAGAGCCTTTACATATACAGCAGGGGTCCATGGACCTCGCTGCTGATGAATCCTGAGAGGAGCTAATTCCTTCTGAGGATGCACCATTGCAGGACTCCTACTTACCATGCACCAGCTCAGATATTCACATTTTGGTGGGTCCAATTAAAAAGATAGTTGGGTTTGTACCTGGTGACTCACACTTCACAAATGAGCAAGGGCAGATGGTAGAGACAGGCACAGCAGTGGAGAGTCGACATCAGAGCCTACAGCCCTCTCCAACTTCTGCTCAGCTAGACACAGATGCTGTACCCCGGGAGTCATCGATGAAAAGGATAAACATTGAGCAGAGTAGAGAATGTGTTATGCACTGACAGGCCTTCCAAGCACACTGACCACAATCGCAGAGAAAATGGAGGAGTCCGTCTCAAGCATTAGTGGGTTGATATCACAGGGCATTTTGGCGATATCTTCTTGCATGGATAGAGTGGCCAACTTGGTGGAACATCAAATGTGGAAATCAAATGAGTCCATGCACGCCTTGACTATGGCCATGCACGCTCTGGATGCCAACATGTCTGGCTCCTTAAATAGAATGACATATACCTCAGCCTTGGCCTTACAAGGCCACGCTGATCTGCATCAAAGTTCTCTCCAGCAGACGGGTAGCAGTGAAGTATAGCTGGCCCCTGAATGGGATGTTGGCGAAAGGGGTCATTAAGTGGGGACTCCACTCAGTGGGCTGGATTTTCAACTCGTTTTTGCTTCTGTTTGCGTCCTGGAGGGGTAGTAAATGGTGTTTCTAGGTGTAACGGCGGGTGTCCAGCTTTTACTGCCTGGCCGGCAAATTCGGCTCATGGTTTACAGCGGCGCAAAAGCTTACCGCCCCGCCCTCTAGTTCCACTAAGATCGTAACGTCAATCATTGTGCAATGTCCGCTAGCGCCCCCGATGCAAAATTCGGCCTTAATGCCTCATTTAATATCCGCCCCAGAAAACGTCTAAACAACCAGGCATTCCCAAGGTGCAGCAGGCAGTATTTGCAGCGTATTTAAATGGAGGGATGAGGATCCTACATCGCAGGTCATATTGACTGCAACGGTTGTGCGCATCACACTGCATGAAGCTCCGATTTGCAAATGGCACTTTTATCTGCCATTACAGTGCCCTTACAAGGTGAGTGATAAAATGTAATGGGGACGTTGCTAGTTCGCCAGCGTATCATGCTCCATGCTATTGCCAGGCGGCATCAAGCTAGAAGAAGGGCTCTTGGCCATGTCGGGCCATGGATGAGGAGAGGCCGAAGACGTCTGGGGAGGAGGGTTTACCCCCCCACAGGTTTACAGGCACCAACACTCATACCTCCACCTCTCTGGTGAGCAGCGTGTGAGAAGGCTGCGCTTCCGAAAGGAAGTACTGACAGATATGCCACTTCCTACAGCAGACCGATGCTCTGGAGGCAGCCCCAATAATCCCCTCAGGTCTCCAAATTCATTGTGGTGTGTTGCATGTTGCACAGTTTGGCCATCATGATGGGCCAGGATTGCCAGTGGGGATTGCAGGCTCATGTCAGGAGGAGGAAGACAACAAAGAGGAGCCTGGCGATGCCCCGATTGGAGAGCCACACCATCCATGGGGGAGGCATTGTGGAGATGCAACGGGACCAAGAGGTGCACGTCGCCAGCTCATAATGGACCGGTTCTCCTACATGGAGGAAACTGAGGGACACCAGTAGCAAATGATAAGTCATAAATTTTACTGCAACAAAGTCACAAAAACTCCCCCAAACAAAATAAAATCATACAATATACCACATTATGTTGCAGGGCACTGAACAGCAATGAAGTTCCTTAATTCAACAAAACATTTTTAACACCACGATTTTCGGCTGGGGCGCAAAAACTTCCTTGTGACATCTGATTTTGCGCTCCCGAACATGGAACTTCATTTTTTGTCGAGTTTTGCAGATCAGAGCGCAAACTTTTTAAAGGCGGCATCAGGACCGTCCTGCCACCAGTACCGTCCCAAAATCTCAATATCCGCAATCCAGCCCAGTGTGCTTCCCATTCACACCCATTGCCCCCCCACCAGTCAGTACCCCACATTTCCCCCCACCAGTCAGTACCCCACATTGCCCCCCCACCAGTCAGTACCCCACATTGCCCCCCATCAGTCAGTACCCCACATTGCCCCTCCGACCAGTCAGTACCCCACATTGCCCCCCCACCAGTCAGTACCCCACATTGCCCCCCACCAGTCAGTACCCCACATTGCCCCCCATCAGTCAGTACCCCACATTGCCCCCCCACCAGTCAGTACCCCACATTGTCCCCCATCAGTCAGTACCCCACATTGCCCCCCACCAGTCAGTACCCCACATTGCCCCCCACCAGTCAGTACCCCATATTGTCCCCCCACCAGTCAGTACCACACATTGCCCCCCACCAGTCAGTAACCCCATTGCCCCCCACCAATCAGTACCCCACATTGCCCCCCACCAGCCAGTAACCCCATTGCCTCCCACCAGTCAGTACCCCACATTGCCCCCCCACCAGTTTGTACCCCACATTGCCGACCATCAGTCAGTACCCCACATTGCCCCCCACCAGTCTGTACCCCACATTGCCTCCCACCAGTCAGTACCCCACATTGCCCCCCACCAGTCAGTACCCCACATTGCCCCCCACCAGTCAGTACCCCACATTGTCCCCCCACCAGTCAGTACCCCACATTGCCCCCCCAACCAGTCTGTACCCCACATTGCCCCCCACCAGTCAGTACCCCACATTGCCTCCCACCAGTCAGTACCCCACATTGCCCACCCACCAGTCTGTACCCCACATTGCCCCCCATCAGTCAGTACCCCACATTTCCCCCACCAGTCTGTACCCCACATTGCCCCCCACCAGTCAGTACCCCACATTGCCCACCCACCAGTCTGTACCCCACATTGCCCCCCACCAGTCTGTACCCCACATTGCCCCCCACCAGTCAGTACTCCACATTGCCCCCCCCACCAGTCAGTACCCCACATTGCCCCCCATCAGTCAGTACCCCACATTGCCCCCCACCAGTCAGTACCCCACATTTCCCCCCTTCAGTCAGTACCCCACATTACCACCCCATCAGTCAGTACCCCACATTGCCCCCCACCAGTCAGTACCCCACATTGCCCCCCATCAGTCAGTACCCCACATTGTCCCCCCATCAGTCAGTACCCCACATTGCCCCCCACCAGTCAGTACCCCACATTGCCCCCCCCACCAGTCAATACCCCACATTACCCCCCACCAGTCAGTACCCCACATTATCCCCCACCAGTCAGTACCCCACATTACCCCCCACCATTCTGTACGCCACATTGCCCCCCCACCAGTCAGTACCGCACATTGCCCCCTACCAGTCAGTACCCCACATTAACCCCCATCAGTCAATACCCCACATTACCCCCCATCAGTCAGTACCCCACATTACCCCCCATCAGTCAGTACCCCACATTACCCCTCATCAGTCAATACCCCACATTACCCCCCACCAGTCAGTACCCCACATTACCCCCCATCAGTCAATACCCCACATTGCCCCCCACCAGTCAGTACCCCACATTGCCCCCCCCCACCAGTCAGTACCCCACATTGCCCCCCACCAGTATGTACCCCACATTGCCCCCCACCAGTATGTACCCCACATTGCCCCCCACCAGTCAGTACCCCACATTGCCCCCCACCAGTATGTACCCCACATTGCCCCCCACCAGTATGTACCCCACATTGCCCCCCATCAGTCAGGATCCCACATTACCCCCCACTAGTCAGTACCCCACATTGCCCCCCATCAGTCAGGATCCCACATTACCCCCCACCAGTCAGTACCCCACATTGCCCCCCACCAGTCAGTACCCCACTTTACCTCCCATCAGTCAGTACCCCACATTACCTTTCATCAGTCAGGATCCCACATTACCCCCCATCAGTCAGTACCCCACATTACCCCCCATCAGTCAGTACCCCACATTGCCCCCCACCAGTATGTACCCCACATTGCCCCCCATCAGTCAGGATCCCACATTACCCCCCACCAGTCAGTACCCCACATTGCCCCCCACCAGTCAGTACCGCACATTACCCCCCATCAGTCAGGATCCCACATTACCCCCCACCAGTCAGTACCCCACATTGCCCCCCACCAGTCAGTACCGCACATTACCCCCCATCAGTCAGTATCCCACATTACCCCCCATCAGTCAGTACCCCACATTACCCCCCACCAGTCAGTACCCCACATTGCCCCCCATCAGTCAGGATCCCACATTACCCCCCACCAGTCAGTACCCCACATTGCCTCCCACCAGTCAGTACCCCACTTTACCCCCATCAGTCAGTACCCCACATTACCCCCATCAGTCAGTACCCCACATTACCCCGCACCAGTATGTACCCCACATTGCCCCCCAACCAGTCTGTACCCCACATTGCCCCCCCCCACCAGTCCGTACCCCACATTGCCCCCCACCAGTATGTACCCCACATTGCCCCCCATCAGTCAGTACCCCACATTACCCCCCCACCAGTCAATACCCCACATTGCCCCCCGCCAGTCAGTACCCCACATTACCCCCCCCCACCAGTCAGTACCCCACATTACCCCCCCACCAGTCAATACCCCACATTGCCCCCCACCAGTCAATACCCCACATTGCCCCCCACCAGTCAGTACCCCACATTACCCCCCCCACCAGTCAGTACCCCACATTGCCCCCCATCAGTCAGTACCCCACATTGCCCCCCACCAGTCAATATCCCACATTGCCCCCCATCAGTCAGTACCCCACATTACCTCCCCACCAGTCAATACCCCACATTGCCCCCCACCAGTCAGTACCCCACATTGCCCCCCCCCATCAGTCAGTACCCCACATTGCCCCCCACCAGTCAATACCCCACATTGCCCCCCACCAGTCAGTACCCCACATTACCCCCCCCACCAGTCAGTACCCCACATTGCCCCTCATCAGTCAGTACCCCACATTGCCCCCCACCAGTCAATATCCCACATTGCCCCCCATCAGTCAGTACCCCACATTACCTCCCCACCAGTCAATACCCCACATTGCCCCCCACCAGTCAGTACCCCACATTGCCCCCCCCATCAGTCAGTACCCCACATTGCCCCCCACCAGTCAGTACCCCACATTGCCCCCCCACCAGTCAGTACCCCACATTACCCCCCACCAGTCAGTACCCCACTTTGCCCCCCCACCAGTCAGTACCCCACATTACCCCCCCACCAGTCAGTACCCCACATTATCCCCCCACCAGTCAGTACCCCACATTACCCCCCCCACCAGTCAGTACCCCACATTGCCCCCCTACCAGTCAGTACCCCACATTACCCCCCCACCAGTCAGTACCCCACATTGCCCCCCTACCAGTCAGTACCCCACATTACCCCCCATCAGTCAATACCCCACATTACCCCCCATCAGTCAGTACCCCACGTTACCCCCCCACCAGTCAGTACCCCACATTGCCCCCCCATCAGTCAGTATCCCACATTGCCCCCCCCACCAGTCAGTACCCCACTCGCTGCCTCATGTCCCGATGGCAGAGTGTGCCCCTGCATTATCACAGGTGGAGCAGTCTTTGATGGGTTTCTCACAGGCTTCAAAACCCAGAGGACGTCATTTCAGTGCATCTGAGCAGTCAGAGCAGGGATTTGAGCAGGCTGCCTCTATCTCTGCTGAAGCAACAGGGGTTGCACCTCGTTGGAGCGGTAGGAAAACAAGAGTAAAGCTTCGAAGTTCACCATGGGTTTATGTTAATATGGGCCCTAAAACTGCGGCCTCTCTGGGTGCGTACAATGTGCGCACGCACCCGAAGATGCCTCGCAAATGCTGGTTCTCAGCTTTTGCGATCTGTCAAAATGTCATTTGACAGATCCAATACATCCCAGAGAAAAGGACATTCGCGGGCGGAGACTTGGGCTATTTGCCCAACTCTTGTCCAGCGAATGTCCTTCAAACTCTTACATCTGGTAAAAGCAGGCATATAGCCTATTTTTACCAGCGTTTTAAAACATAGAAAAATTAAATGTTATTATTTAGTTTTATATTAAAAACCCCAGGGTTGAAATTCGGTTGCTAATGCCTGCTCATAACGCCAATGTTAGGTGTTAACTGGGAGTTAGGCAGTTGTGAGTAGTGCTCAGTGCTGTTCACACCTGACGAGAAATGTGGTGGTAATTTTTTAAAGGCGTTAAAACGTAACATACTGCCGTCTAACGTCATGGAAATCATGACATCAGTACACGTGCAATGCCTCCTTGGCAGACTTCTCACCACATTCACTTTTGCCGGCTCACTTAACGGCTGCTGTCCATGACGCCTGAAAAAGTTGGACTGCACAAGGTGGAGAAACTAATCCGGGGCGATATTTAAAGGCAGCCGGGGCTCAGAGGTCTCGGTCAATGCTGCGTTTGATGCTCGCACAGACAGTAGGGTGTTGGCAGCGTACTGCAGTTGACTCATCAGATTGACTACTAGTACCTATTGGCTTCCATAGTGGATAAATTTGAAATCCCCATGTCTCTGTAACCTGTGCCAAGTGATGGGGGCAGTGATGGCACACTGCATCGTCCTGCTGCGCTGACTTGAAAGGCGCCAGCTGCAGAGACAGCTTAGGGCAAATGTGGATCCTCCCCAGAGGAGGCACCCCAGACGGCTGGGCAAGAGGCCGTACACATGCAGGGCTTACCGTGTGCATTACTCTTATCTTGAGATAAGAACATAAGAACATAAGAAATAGGAGTAGGTGGCTATTGGCTTACTCCTGTCCGAGGAGCAGTGCTCATGAAGGCTGAGTTGCGCAAGGAGGTGGTCACGGAGCTTTGCAGACATACCTGGCAGCTGACATCGCACTAGGACCTCGCTGTCAGGGGCTGTAACAGTGACTGTAGCACTGACCTTCTATACTATCGGCACCTTCCAATCTCCTGTCGGCGATATATGCAACATCTCGCAGTTTGCAGTACATTGCTGCATTTGCCAGGTGACCGACGCTCTCTACGGCGAATGATTGAACTACTATCAAGTCCAGCATCTCAAGGGAAGACCAAGATGAGTGCACCCATGACTTTGCCAGGCTAGCGGCCTTCCCCAGGGTTCAAGGAGCCATTGATTGTATGCACGTGGCATTGAGGGCCCCGCCACATAATGGAGATAGCTTTCGGAATCGCAATGGAATCCACTCCCTCAACGTACAGCTGGTCTGCGATCACAGGCAGATGATCCTCGCTATCAATGCCGATATCCTGGCAGCTGCCATGATGCCTTTATCCTGCGGGAGACTAGTGTGCCATGATTCTTCAAGCCACTGCACGAAGGCCGTGGCTGGCTCCTGGGCGACAAACGATATGGTATGGCACCTGCCCACAAAGCCCCTTCAAACATTCGCATAGACATCCCAGTTCGTTTTCTTATCAGTTCATTTTGTAACAAGTTAGCCATCTCTGGTGAGTACCCTACCAAACAAGTGTTGCATCGTTCATCCAATTTACATGAGCTCACATTGCAGCAGCCTAACCATCTCTGTTGACTATCAAGCAAGTGTTTGGTCCATCATATAAATGCAATTAGTTTTAAACGCTCATATCTTCACAAGGTCAGCACATGTGGCCACCTCCCCACAGGTCTTTACTTTGTTTTAACGAGGGCTTTACCACATCTTCCTGTTATATATGTAAATTTGTATTTGCTCTGTACAGCCACCAGAGGGCGCATCCCCTGGAGCCCTAAGGGATCCTTAAATCCCTTGGGAGCATAGGTATTTAAGGAGGCTTCACAGGTTGGAGAGGCACTCTGGAGACCTGCAATAAAAGACTAAGGTCACATTTTACTTTGAGCTTACAGTGTTCAATCTGACTCTTTCTCCATACACAACAACTGGCGACGATATACAGATAGTGAACCCAAAGATGCAGAGAATAGTGGGCATCTTGGAGAAATTTTCGGAGGGAGATGATTGGGAAACTTTTGTGGAGCGACTCGACCAATACTTCGTGGTCAACGAGCTAGATGGGGAAGAGAGCGCTACCAAACGAAGGGCGATCCTCATCACCAACTGTGGGGCACTATCGTATGGCCTCATGAAGAATCTGCTCACTCCAGCGAAACCCATGGAGAAATCATACGACGGTTTGTGCACACTGGTCCGAGAGCATTTGAACCCGAAGGAAAACATTCTGATGGCGAGGTACCGGTTCTACACCTACAAAAGATCTGAAGACCAGGAAGTGGCGAGCTATGTCGCCGAGCTAAGACGCCTTGCAGGACATTGCGAATTTAAAGGACATTTGCAGCACATGCTCAGAGACTTTTTCATACTTGGCATTGGCCACAAAACCATACTTCGCAAACTTTTGACTGTAGAAACCCCAACCTTGAGTAAGGCCATAGCGATAGACCAGGCGTTCATTGCCACCAGTGACAATATGAAACAAATCTCTCAGCACACAAGTGCTGCTACAAGTACTGCGAACAAAGTGATGTTGTTTTTGAATCGTAACGTACAGAGCAGGTCACATTTACCTGCAGCTACATGTCCGCAGATGTCTCAGAGTCCACCATCAAAGGTGATGAATGCAAGGCCATTAACACCTTGTTGGCGCTGCGGGGGTGATCATCGTTTCCATTCATGCCGATTCAAAGAGTACGTTTGCAAGGACTGTGGAACAATAGGACACCTCCAACGAGTGTGCAGGCCAGCTGCAAAGCGCGTTAAACCTGCAAACCACCAAGTTGCAGAGGAGGACAGATCCACGTAGGATCACGACGAACCCGAGCCTTAGACCGAGGAGGCAGAGGTACATGGGGTGCACACATTCACCACGAATTGTCCCCCGATAATGCTGAATGTTGAACTAAATGGACTCACGGTGTCAATGGAGCTGGACACGGGCGCGAGCCAGTCCATCATGGGCAAAAAGACTTTTGAAAGGTTGTGGTGCAACAAGGCCTCAAGGCCAGTCTTAACTCCAGTTTGTACGAAACTAAGAACTTACATGAAAGAGCTGATACCTGTAATCGGCAATGCTACCGTAAAGGTCTCCTACGATGGAGCAGTGCACAAGCTACCACTCTGGGTGGTACTGGGCGATGGTCCCATGCTGCTCGGCAGGAGCTGGCTGGGAAAGATACGTTGGAACTCGGACGATGTCTGAGCGCTATCGCCCGCTGATGACACTTCGTGTGCCCAGGCCTTAAACATATTTTCTTCGCTGTTTGAACCAGGCATTGGGAAATTCCAAGGAGCAAAAGTGCAGATCCACCTAATTCCGGGGGCGCGACCCATCCAACTCAAGGCGAGAGCATGATGAGACAAAGGGTAGAGATCGAGCTAGACCGGCTGCAAAGAGAGGGCATCATTTCCCTGATCGAATTCAACAAGTGGGCCAGTCCTATTGTCCCAGTCCTCAAGGGAGATAGCACCGTCAGAATCTGTGGCGCTTACAAAGTAACTATCAATCGTTTCTCCCCGCAGGACCAATACCCATTACCTAAGGCCGACGACCGCTTTGCAACGCTGGCGGGAGGAAAGACGTTCAGGAAGCTGGATCTGACTTCAGCCTACATGATGCAGGAACTGGAGGCATCATCGAAGGCCCTCACCTGCATCAACACGCACAAAGGTCTTTTTGTTTATAACAGATGTCCGTTTGGAATCCGATCGGCGGTGGCGATATTCCAGAGAAACATGAAAGCTTACTGAAGTCGGTCCCGCATACTGTGGTCTTCCAGGATGACACCTTGGTCACAGGTCGGAATACAGTCGATCCTCTGCAGAATCTGGAGGAGGTTCTTTGTCGACTCAACCGTGTGGTGCTCAGGTAAAATACTCGAAGTGCGTTTTCCTGGCGCCTGAAGTGGAGTTCCTGGGAAGGAGGATTTCGGCGGACAGCATCAGGCCCACCAACGCGAAGACGGAGGCAATCGAGAATGCACCGAGGCCACAGAACGTGACGGAGCTGCGGTCGTTTCTGGGACTCCTGAACTATTTTGTTAACTTTTTACCGGGTCTCAGCACACTGTTAGAACAACTGCATGTCTTACTACAAAAAGGGGATGAATGATTTGGGGCAAAAGCCAAGAAAATACCTTTGTAAAAGCGAGAAAATTGTTATGCTCAAACAAATTGCTTGTGTTGTATGATCCATGCAAGCGTTTGGTACTAGCATGTGATGCATCGTCATACAGCATCTGGTGTGTATTGCAACAAGCTAATGATTTCTGGAAACTGCAACTGGTTGCTTATGCATCCAGGAGTCTGTCTAAGGCTGAGAGAGCCCACAGCATGATTGAGAAAGAAGCGTTAGCGTTTGTTTATGGGGTAAAGAAAATGCATCAATACCTGTTTGGGCTAAAATTTGAATTGGAAACTGACCATAAGCCACTTATATCTCTGTTCTCCGAGAGTAAAGGGATAAATACCAACACATCCAGAGATGGGCGCTCACGTTGTCCGCATACAACTAAGCCATCTGCCATAGGCCAGGCACAGAAAACTGCGGCGATGCTCTCAGTAGGCTGCCATTGCCCACCACGGGGGTGGAAATGACGTAGCCCGCAGATCAAGCTATGGTTCTGGAAGCATTTGAGAGTGAGCAATCACCCATCACTGCCTTGCAGATCAAAACATGGACAAGCCAGGACCCCCTATTATCTCTAGTCAAAAGCTGTGTGCTTCACGGGAGCTGGTCCAGTGTCCCAGTGGAAATGCAAGAAGAGATAAAACCGTTCCAGCGGTGCAAAGATGAATTGTCTATACAGGCAGACTGCCTTCTGTGGGGCAATCAAGTAGTGGTCCCCAAGAAGCGCAGAGACACCTTCATCAATGACCTCCACAGTACCCATCCAGGCATCGTAATGATGATAGCGATAGCCAGATCCCACGTGTGGTGGCCCGGTATCGATGCGGACTTAGAATCCTGCATTCACAGATGTAATACATGCTCGCAGTTAAGCAATGTACCCAGTAAGGCGCCGCTAAGTTTATGGTCTTGGCCCTCCAAACCGTGGTCTAGGCATGCCCGTTCTTGGGTAAAATGTTCCTCGTGGTTGTAGATGCGTACTCCAAGTAGATTGAATGTGAGATAATGTCGGCTAGCACGTCCGCTGCTACTACTGAAAGCCTGCGGGCCATGTTTGCCACACATGGCCTACCCAATGTCCTGGTGAGTGACAACGGGCCGTCTTTTACTAGTGCTGAGTTCAAAGAATTCATGATCCATAACAGGATCAAACATGTCACATCTGCCCCGTTTCAACCAGCGTCCAATGCTCAGGCAGAGACAGCAGTATAAACCATCAAGCAAGGCTTGAAGAGGGTAACTGAAGGCTCACTGCAGACTCGCTTATCCCGAGTCCTGCTTAGCTACCGCACGAGACCACACTCGCTCACTAGGATCCCACCTGCTGAACTGCTCATGAAAAGAGCACTTAAGACAAGGCTCTCGTTAGTTCACCCTGATTTACATGAACAGGTAGAGAGCAGGCGGCTTGAACAAAGTGCATACCACGATAGCGCAAATGTGTCACGTGAGATTGAAATTAATGATCCTGTATTTGTATTAAATTATGGACAAGGTCCCAAGTGGCTTCCCAGCACTGTTGTGGCCAAAGAGGGGACCAGGGTGTTTTGGGTCTAACTTTCAAAGGGACTCATTCACCGGAAATACTTGGACCAAATCAAACTCAGATTCACGGATTATTCTGAGTAAACCCACCTTGGACCCTACCTTTTTTGATCCCCCAACACACACACCAGTGGCAACCGGCACCACAGTTGATCACGAAGCAGAACCCATCATCCACAGCAGCCCAGCAGGGTCCAACACACCAGGCAGCCCAGCAAGGCCAGCTGCACAGCAGCCCAGCGAGGGCCCAACAAGTGATTCAGCAACACCAGCTTTCACACCGAGACGATCAACAAGGGCAAGAAGGGCCCCAGATCGACTCACATTGTATATAGTTACACTATTGACTTTGTGGGGGAGTGTTGTTATATATGTGGACTTGTATTTACTCTGTACAGCCACTAGAGGGCTCATCCCCTGAAGCCCTTAATCCCTTGGGGGCACAGGTATTTAAGGAGGCTTCACAGGTTGGAGAAGCACTCTGGAGACCTGCAATAAAAGATTATGGTCACACTTTATTTTGAGCTCACAGTGTTCAGTCTGACTCTTTCTCCATACACAACACTTCTCTTCTGCCCCCTCCCACGCCTACTGCTCGTTCTCAATGGAGTTTCAGGGCCTTCAGCAAGGCTGGTAGTCGGTTGCTGACTTGGATTTGCAGCTACACATGATGGAAGACCCAGCTGTGGACTGCATTACCTCGGCAGGGCTGGAAGCACTCTGTTATGGATGGGGTACAGAGAGCGGCAGCTGCGAAGGTGGAATGATGTCATCCTGAGAAACGACATCAGGTTCCAATTGGTCCAACAGGCTGATACTGCCCCGGGGCAGAGCATCAGCATCTGCAGAAATCTGGGTGAGCTCAGATTCCTGCCCTGGATAGATCCCCGTTCAACTGATGGGGCCCCAGACCAGATGGCAGCGGTCATTGCGTCCGTTGAATCTATTTGGCTCTGCATCAAGAGGCTCTGCAGTACACCAGAGAGCTGACTCAGGACACCACGCACTGATGACATTTGAGTATGGAGGCCTACAATAGCACCGGCCTGGTGCTCAATGGCTACTGCAATGTCAGCCATAGCCCATCTGGGACCCCATGGTCACTGTTTGCATCCAGCATCCGTTGGTATCTACCAAGGATGGGCTCAGTGGGCTGCAGAGAGGCATGAGCAACAATTGAGGCGGACTGCTCCCTCCACAAAGCTAGTGCATCAAGATTCTGTGGCATCCTTGCTAGTGCACCGAGCAGATCTGCAACTGCAGGATTGTCTTGCGACAACCTCTAGGTCGGGCTCATCATCAGACTGCTGCTGAGCATCAGTCAGGCGTGTACTCACCCTCCAGGGAGTTGGCCCCTGGGCTTCCCCTCCCCCGTGGTGTTGCTGGATGCCACTGGGTCCTGGAGCATCACACACCTCCCCCACCACCCCTTGTTCAGCAACATTGCTGGCCCTGCTCTCAGCCTCCTGTGTCAGGTTAAAGGAGGTGCCATCCTCCTGCTCCTCCTCGTCCTCTTGGTCATTGCCAAACCTGCACCCGCCGGGGGAGTGGGAGGGAGTGGGGATGAGTGACTATTGCATGTGGCTCTGACATCGGTCCAGTGGTGGTAACTAACTGAATCTTGCATTAATAAGGGCATCCCTGGCATCCCAGGCAACAATGTGAGCAGCTGGTGCTGCATTGGCATCATCACCTTCCTTCTCCTCCTTCTCTTCCTTAGAATTATCCGCAGACGATCTGCACTCTGAGCCTTGTTTCTCCTGCAGGCCCAAACCTATGTGCTGCGCAATGTTGTACAGAACGCAGCATACTAAGACAATTCTGGACACCCTAGCTGGTGCGTACTAAAGGGCGTCCCCAGACCTGTCTAGACACCTGATGACGGCTTGCTCACTGACACGTCTGGTGGTCATCCGGTTTTCATTGTAGCGCTGTTGAGCTTCAATGGTCGGGTTTCTCAAGAATGTCATCAGCCAAGTTTGAAGGGTTATCGCTTATTTCCTAGCAGCCACCGCTTAAAGAAAGAAAGACTGTATTTATATACCGCCTTTCATGTCCACCAGACGCCTCAAAGTGCTTTACAGTCAATGAAGTACTTTTTGGAGTGGTCACTGTTGTAATATGGGAAATGCTGCAGCCAATTTGCGTGCAAGCAAACTTCGACAGACAGCAATGTAATAATGACCAGATAATCTGTTTTTTTGTTATGTTGATTGAGGGATAAATATAGGCCAGGACACCGGGGATAACACCTCTGCTCTTCTTCAAAATAGTGGCATGGGACCTTTTACGTCCACTTGAGAGAGCAGACGGGGCCTCGGTTTAACATCTCATCCAACAGTGCAGTGCTCCCTCAGCACTGTACTGGAGTGTCAGCCTAGATTTTTGTGCTCAAGACCCTGGAGTCTGACTTGAACCCGCAACCTTCTGACTCAGAGGTGAGCATGCTACCCACTTAGCCACAGCTGACACTAATGTCTGCCTTCATGTCTGAAGACATCAGGGAGTTTGGAATGCCACACGATGAAAGCATCATGGCAGCTCCCTGGGAATTTTGTGCACACCTGCATAAATATTGATAGAGTGGAAGCCCTTGCGATTGATGAATATTGCTGGTTGATCTGGGGGGTGAGAATTGCCATGTGTGTGTAGTGGAAAACCAGCCAGAGACACAAATCTTTGCTGGTGATGCCCACATTCCGTGAACAAATAAATTTAAAAATTTTTTTAAAAATCACCCGCCTTTAGCATTTGTGTGCCTCCAACTGGGAGATCCTGGATATGTCTCCGGCAGAGCGCCGGAAGGACTATAGGCAAAAAAGTTGAGGATGGTTCTCAATTTGACAGCCACTGGTAACATGTGACCACCAGGTCAAGCAGGGGTCTTCTTCTAGGAGGCTACAGATTTCTGCCATCACCCGATGAGACAAAATGATCTTTGGGAAGCACTGCTGTTCCGAGAGATCAAGGAAGCTCAGCCTCTGCCTGGACACCCTGTTTTGCGGTAGTGCCTCCTGTGAGCTGCGCCCCTCTGCTGTTCCACTTTCTGCTGCTCACTTCTCTGATATCCAGCTCCAGATCTGTCAACAGCAACCTGTTGCTGCTGGTGCTGATCATATTGCTCCACGTCTGAGGTCTAATCTAAGGCAGCACCCAATCTGATCTGTTTGTGAAAACCTTCATGGTACATAAGAACATAAAAACGTAAGAAATGTTAGCAGGAACAGACCACCTGGCCCCTCGAGCCTGCTCCACCATTCAATAAAATCATGGCTGATCTGATCCTGGCCTCAGTTCCACTTCCCTGCCCTCTCCCCATAACCCTTGACTCCCTTATCTTTCAAAAATCTGTCTATCTCCACCTTAAATATATTTCAATGATCTCAGCCTCCACAGCTCTCTGGGGTAGAGAATTCTAAAGATTAATGACCCTCTGAGAGCAGAAATTCCTCCTCATTTCCGATTTAAATGGGTGACCCCTTATTCTCAAACTATGCCCTCCAGTTCTAGATGCCACCACGAGGAGAAACATCCTCTCTGCATCTACCCTGTCAAGCCCCCTCAGAATCTTGTACGTTTCAATAAGATCACCTCTCATTCTTCTAAACTCCAATGAGTATAGGTCCAACCTGATCAACCTTTCTTCATATGACAACCCCTTCATCTCAGGAATCAACCGTGTGAACCTCCTCTGAACTGCCTCCAATGCAAGTATAGCCCTCCTTAAATAAGGGTACCAAAATTGTATGCAGTACTCCAGGTGTGGTCTCACCAACACCCGATACAGTTGTAGCAGGACTTCCCTATTTTTATACTCCATCCCTTTGCAATAAAGGCCAACATGTCATTTGCTTTCCTAATTACTTATTGTATCTGCATACTAACTTTTTGTGTTTCATGTACAAGGACCCCCAGTTCCCTCTGTACTGCAGCATTTTGTAATCTCTCCCCATTTAAATAATAATTTGCTTTTTTATTTTTACTATCAAAGTGGATAACTTCACATTTTCCTACATTATACTCCATTTGCTGATTTTTCGCCCACTCACTGAGCTTATCTATATCCCTTTGCAGATTCTTTGTGTCCCCCTCACAACTTGCTTTCCCACCTATCTTTTTTCATCTGCAAATTTGGCTCCATTACATTCGGTCCCTTCATCCAAGTTATTAATATAGATTCTAAATAGTTGAAGCCCCAGCACTGATTCCTGTGGCATCCCACTAGTTACAGTTTGCCAACCTGAAAATGACCCATTTATCCCAACTCTCTGTTTTCTGTTAGTTAGCCAATCCTCTATCCATGCTAATATATTACCCCCAACCCCATGAGCTCTTATCTTGTGCAGTAACCTTTTATGTGGCACCTTATCGAATGCCTTCTGGAAATCCAAATACACAACATCTACTGGTTCCCCTTTATACAGCCTACTTGTTACATCCTCCAGCAAATTTGTCAAACTTGATTTCCCTTTCATAAAACCATGCTGACTCTGATTGACTGTATTATAATTTTCCAAATGTCCTGCTACTACTTCCTTAATAATGGACTCCAGCATTTTCCCAATGACAGATGTTAGGCTAACTGATCTATAGTTTCCTGCTTTCTGTCTCCCTCCTTTTGTAAATAGGGGTTACATTTGCAGTTTTCCAATCGGCTGGGACCTCTCCAGAATCCAAGGAATTTTGGTAGATTACAACCAATACATCCACTATTGCTGCAGCCACTTCTTTTAACACGCTAGGATGCAAGCCATCAGGTCCAGGGGACCTGTCCACCTTTAGTTCCATTAGTTTGCCTAGTACTTTTTCTCTAATGACAGTGATTGTTTTAAGTCCTGCCCCCCGCAAATAGCCCCTTGATTATCAATGTTTGTGATTATTTTAGTGTCTTCTACCATGAAGACAGATACAAAATATTTGTTCAATAGGGGAGAAAGTAAGCTCCTTTCCCACTAATAGGTAAGAGAGCAGCTGTGAGTACTGAATCTTTATTGCAGTATTTTCATGAGTTTTAATCAGCTCCCTGAATTGTCATTGTGTTCTTACCTTGCTTTCAATGGTAAGTTTCAGGAAGCCCGGGAAACCTGTAGATGCGACATTAAATTTAAGTGTGTTGAAATAGCACTCCAATTGACCAATTAGCATATGTTAATAGGGCAACCTGCCTCTCTGAAGGGGGTTGTTTGCAACCAGCCTAACGCACCAGAGTTAAATGCGGAAGTCAGTGGGTTGGAGTCGGTTTCCTGACATGCTCATTATTTTTGTGCGCTTTAACCCTTCCATCCGCACCTCTATGTTAAAACTCCCCTCATGTTTCGAGATGATGTCACCAATGGGCAGCATGTAGATGAGAAATAGGAGGGGGATAGATTCTTGGGGCACCAGAGGTAACGATGCGGGGGCGGGAAGAGAATCCATTGCAGCTGATTCTCTGGCTATGACTAGGTAGCTAGGAATGGAAACAGGCAAGGGCAGTCCCACCTAGCTGGAACATGGTGGAGAGACGTTGGCGGAGGATTGTGTGGTCCACTGTGTAAAAGGCTACAAACAGGTTGAGAAGGATGAGGAGCAATAGTTTACCATGGTCACAGTCACATAGGATGTCAAATCGGATGATCTGCACCTGGGCAGGACCGGAACCAATGTCCTAGGGGGAGTGTTGCTAGTGCTGTTGGTGAGGAGTTAAACTTATATAGCAGGGGAATGGGAACCTATGCAGGGAGACAGAGGGAAGTAGAATGTGGGCAGAATCAAAAGATAGAAAGAGGAAAAGTAAAAGTGGAGGGCAGAGAAACCTAAGGCAAAAAGCATACAGGGCCACATTACAGCAAAATTCTAAAGGAGCAAAGTGTATTAGAAAGACAAGCCTGAAGGTTCTGTGCCTCAATGCGAGGAGTATTTGGAATAAGGTGGACGAATTAACTGCGCAGATAGCAGTTAACGGGTATGATGTAGTTGGCATCACGGAGACATGGCTCCAGGGTGACCAAGGCTGGGAACTCAACATCCAGGGCTATTCAACATTTAGGAAGGATAGACAGAAAGGAAAAGGAGGCGGGGTGACATTGCTGGTTGAAGAGGAAATTAATGCAATAGTAAGAAAGGACATAGCTTGGATGTTGTGGAATCGGTATGGGTGGAGCTACGGAATACCAAGGGACACTAAGAGGCTGCAGGGTGACTTGGACAGGTTAGGTGAGTGGGCAAATGCATGGCAGATGCAGTATAATGTGAATTGGCAAGAGTAGACTGGCAAATGATACTTAAAGGGTTGACGGTGGATAGGCAATGGCAAACATTTAAAGATCACATGGATGAACTTCAGCAATTGTACATCCCTGTCTGGAGTAAAAATAAAACGGGGTAGGTGGCTCAACGATGGCTAACAAGGGAAATTAAGGAGTGTTAAATCCAAGGAAGAGGCTTATAAATTGGCCAAAAAAAGCAACAAACCTGAGGACTGGGAGAAATTTAGAATTCAGCAGAGGAGGACAAAGGGTTTAATTAAGAGGGAGAAACATAGAAACATAGAAACATAGAAAATAGGTGCAGGAGTAGGCCATTCGGCCCTTCGAGCCTGCACCGCCTTTCAATGAATTCATGGCTGAACATGCAACTTCAGTACCCCATTCCTGCTTTCTCGCCGTACCCCTTGATCCCCCTAGTAGTAAGGACTACATCTAACTCCTTTTTGAATATATTTAGTGAATTGGCCTCAACAACTTTCTGTGGTAGAGAATTCAACAGGTTCATCACTCTTTGGGTGAAGAAGTTTCTCCTCATCTCGGTCCAAAATGGCTTACCCCTTATCCTTAAACTGTGACCCCTGGTTCTGGACTTCCCCAACATTGGGAACATTCTTCCTGCATCTAACCTGTCTAAACCCGTCAGAATTTTAAACGTTTCTATGAGATTCCCTCTAATTCCTCTGAACTTCAGTGAATACAAGCCCAGTTGAGCCAGTCTTTCTTGATATGTCAGTCCCGCCATCCCGGGAATCAGTCTGGTGAACCTTTGCTGCACTCCCTCAATAGCAAGAATGTCCTTCCTCAAGTTAGGAGACCAAAACTGAACACAATACTCCAGGTGTGGCCTCACCAAGGCCCTGTACAACTGTAGTAACACCTCTCTGCCCCTGTACTCAAATCCTCTCTTGCTATGAAGGCCAAATATGCCATTTGCTTTCTTAACCACCTGCTGTACCTGCATGCCAACCTTCAATGACTGATGTACCATGACACCCAGGTCTCATTGCACCTCCCCTTTTCCTAATCTGTCACCATTCAGATAATAGTCTGTCTCTCTGTTTTTACCACCAAAGTGGATAACCTCACATTTATCCACATTATACTTCATCTGCCATGCATTTGCCCACTCACCTAACCTATCCAAGTCACTCTGCAGCCTCATAGCATCGAGTACGAGAAGAAGCTTACCGGGAACATAAAAACTGACTGCAAAAGCTTCTATAGATATGTGAAGAGAAAAAGATTAGTGAAGGCAAACGTAGGTCCCTTGCAGTCAGATTCTAGTGAATTTATAATGGGGAACAAAGAAATGGCAGACCAATTGAACAAAATATTTTGGTTCTGTCTTCACGAAGGAAGACACAAATAACCTTCTGAAAGGACGAGGGGACCGAGGGTCTAGTGAAAAGGAGGAACTGAAGGATATCCTTATTAAACGGGAAATTGTGTTAGGGAAATTGATGGGATTGAAGGTCAATAAATCCCCAGGGCCTGACAGTCTGCATCCCAGAGTACTTAAGGAAGTGGCCCTAGAAATAGTGGATGCATTGGTGATCATTTCCAACAGTCTATCGTCTCGGGATCAGTTCCTATGGACTGGAGGGTAGCTAATGTAACACCACTTTTTAAAAAGGGAGGGAGAGAGCAAGTGGGTAATTATAGACCAGTTGGCCTGACATCAGTGGTGGGGAAAATGTTGGAATCAATTATTAAGGATGAAATAGCAGCGCGTTTGGAAAGCAGTGACAGGATCGGTCCAAGTCAGTATGGATTTATGAAGGGGAAATCATGCTTGACAAATCTTCTGGAATTTTTTGAGGATGTAACTAGTAGAGTGGACGAGGGCGAACCAGTAGATGTGGTGTATTTGGACTTTCAAAAGGCTTTTGACAAGGTCCCACGCAAGAGATTGTTGTGCAAAATCAAAGCACATGGTATTATGGGTAATATACTGACGTGGATAGAGAACTGGTTGGCAGACAGGAAACAGAGAGTCGGGATAAACGGGTCCTTTTCAGAATGGCAGGTAGTGACTCGTGGAGTGCCGCAGGGCTCAGTGCTGGGATCCCAGCTCTTTACAATATACATCAATGATTTGGATGAAGGAATTGAGTGTAATATCTCCTAGTTTTCAGATGGCATTAAACTGGGTGGCGGTGTGAGCTGTGAGGGGGACACTAAGAGGCTGCAGGGTGACTTGGACAGGTTAGGTGAGTGGGCAAATGCATGGCAGATGCAGTATAATGTGGATAAATGTGAGGTTATTAACTCTGTGGGCAAAAACGAGAAGACAGAATATTATCTGAATGGTGGCAGATTAGGAAAAGGGGAGGTGCAACGAGACCTGGGTGCCATGGTTCATCAGTCATTGAAAGTTGGCATGCAGGTACAGCAGGCGGTAAAGAAGGCAAATGATATGCTGGCCTTCATAGCTAGGGGATTTGAGTATAGGAGCTCCTTGGTGAGGCCTCACCTGGAATATTGTGTTCAATTTTGGTCTCCTAATCTGAGGAAGGACGTTCTTGCTATTGAGGGAGTGCAGCGAAGATTCAGCAGACTAATTCCCAAGATGGCCAGACTGACATATGAGGAGAGACTGGATCAACTGGGCCTTTATACATTTGAGTTTAGAAGGATGAGAGGGGATCTCATAGAAACATACAAGACTCTGAAGGGACGGGACAGTTTAGATGCGGGTAGATTGTTCCCGATGTTGGGGAAGTCCAGAACCAGAGGATACAGTCTTAGGATAAGGGGTAGGCCATTTCGGACTGAGATGAGGAGAAACTTCTTCACTCAGAGAGTTGTGAACCTGTTGATTTCCCTGCCGCAGAGAGTTGTTGATGCCAGTTCATTGGATATATTCAAGAGGGAGTTAGATATGGCCCTTACAGCTAAATGGATCAAGGGGTATGGAGAGAAAGCAGGAAAGGGGTACTGAGGTGAATGACCAGCTATGATCTTATCGAATGGTGGTGCAGGCTCAAAGGTTCGAATGGTCTACTCCTGTACCTATTTTCTATGTTTCTATGTTTCTAGATTTCTATGTTTCATTTGTAACTTTGATAAGGGCTGTTTCAGTACTATTATAGGGTGGGAACCTGGTTGGAGGGGTTCAAATAAGGAGTTTGAGAAAGATGAGCATAGATTTGAGAGGTGACAACACATGCATGGACTTTGGAGAGGAAAGGGAGGTTGGAGATGAATATCCTCAGGAATAGCAATGGTAAAGCTTTACACACTGTTTTGCTTGCCTATGAAGTTCTCTCCCAAGACAGCATCTCAGCCTAGATCTCTGCCTCTTGTATGCAAAGGTTCTAATGTAAAGCTAAGAGTCACCAAACAAGCCAGCACTTGTCAATCTGATTACCAGGCAGAAGTGAAATCTTACCTGTTGGTGCCCCCATACAATTTTCACTTGAGCAGGTGCTGGGGATGCCAGCACTAAAGAACAGCATGAATCATTGTCTACGCCCAAGTCATAACAATCACCCAAGTCAGGTATGTGAAACATCTGTCTTGCTACAGTTATTTCTAGCTGCACCCTGCCCTTATGTTGCTTAATATAACATTTCAATATTATGATTCCCTGGTTCTTTATTAATTACATTTTCCATTTCTAAGCATATACTCAACTGTAGTGCAACCGAGTGCAACGTATCCAAGTTTGCTGACAATACAAAACTAGGTGTAAAAATAAGCTGTGAGGGGGACTCAAAGAGCCTGCAAAGGGATATAGACAGGTTAAGTGAGTGGGCAATAAGGTGGCAGATGGAGTATAATGTGGGGAAGTGCAAGGTTGTTCACTTTGGTAGGAAAAATGGAAAAGCAGATTACTTTTGAAATGGTGAAAAACTATTAAATATTGGTGTTCAGAGTTAGCATGCAGGTACAGCAGGAAGGCAGATACACATAAGGAAGGCAAATAGCACATTGGTCTTTATTGCAAGGGGGCTGGAGTACAAGAGTAAGGAAGTCTTGCTACAATTGTACAGGGCCTTGATGAGACCACACCTGGAGTACTGTGCAAAGTTTTGGTCTCTTTATCTGAGGAAGGATATATGTGCCTTTGAGGCAGTGCAACGAAGGTTCACTCGATTGATTCCTGGGATGAAAGGGTTGTTCTATGAGAAGAGATTGAGATTGAGTTGATACCCTCTGGAGTTTCGAAGAATGAGAAATTGAAATTGAAATATCTAAGTTTCTGAGGGGGAATTAACATGATAGATGCTGAGATTGTTTCCTCTGGTTGTAGGATCTCGAATTAGGGGGCATGGTCTCAGGATAAGGGGTCGGCCATTTAAGTCTGAGATTAGAAGGAATTTCTTCACTCAAAGGGTGGTGAATCTTTAGCATTCTCTACCCCAAAGAGCTGTGGATACTCAATCGTTGAGTATAGTCAAGGCTGATATAGATAGATTTTTGGACTCTCGGGGAATCAAGAGATATGGGGATAGAATAGGAAAATAGAGTTGAAGTTGAAGATCAGCCATGATCTTATTAAATGGTGGAGCAGGCTCGAGGGGCCATATGGCCTACTCTTGCTCCTAATTCTTATGTTCTGTCAATTAAAATATAGATGGAGTTTTTTCAGTAATTCCAGAAACTTTTAAGCTTTGTATTCTAAAGCATGATTTCCCATCCGAGACATACTGCCATGGTTAACCAATATCTCCTGATACAATGCAATGAAAGTGAAAAGAAAAAGAGTAAACTTTTGTACTTTTTACTGAACCCTAACTGGAATAAAATTAAGATACTGCATTTCTATTGGAATTAATGCACAAAATATTAGGGGCCTATGCAAATTCTAGCAGAAGATAGGCTTGATTAAACATCTCTAAAAATGCAGAAGGCTTAGATTTGCATAGCGTCTGCAGCTGTGAATATTTTACCATTGAGAAGAGTCTTGGCTAATCAGGACAGATATTTCATTTTGCGGTAATACACTCATGAAAGTTCATACAATTAGCAACCTCCATTCACGAGGATTGATATTGCTTTATTTTTCAGAACCAGCATAGCAAGTGCTCTGCTCCCTTCACATTTGTAAGGGCAGCCATTCAATGAAAATACAATAAAAGTTGGATTCAAAAGTTATCACTGGTCAGTGTATACAAGAAAAGACCCACTTTTACCACTTCAGTTTTTCACGTTGGACTAGTAAGCAGGGAACCTATTTCCATAATGTCGCTGATAATAAATAAAAACATAAATTTAAATTTCATGCAAGCTTTGTGACTCAGGACTGAATAAAGTTGCATAGGCAGTGAGGGTGGAGGGAATTAAAAGGAAATGGGACACCTGATCTGTTTCTGTGATGGGTTTCCTTGATCAACATTTTTCTCTATTACATTTATAGATGCACAAAACTATTAGAACAAATGTCAGTATTTCTCCTGTACTCTGCACAGAATGTAACTTTTTACATTACTGCATGAATGTTTTATAACTTGGTTATGACTAGTTTAAAATATATTCACCTCTTTCTCCCAGGGGTTGAGTTCAATTTTACATTTAAATAAGGATTCAGGTTTATGATCCTGATTGGTATAGCAGCTAATGTGAGTACAGGAACATAAGCACATCAGGAAAAGGACATGGTCATTTGGTCCTTTGAAGTCCCTTCTTCTGACTGCATCCAGCTCAATTTTGAATGTCCCGAATGTCTATTCTCGCCACTCCCCCTTGTCGCCCTCTGCCCAACTATCGTAAAGATTATACCAACTATTTATCAATTTTTGATAGAAAGGAGCATGGGTGGTAAAATTGACTGTGTGATGTTCTTGCCCTAGTACCCCTCACAAAACTAGCCCCTGCCTCTACAAGAGTAATGCAAAGGTATTATAATGCATTAGTCAAGCCATATGTGTCCTATTCTGGTAATAACATTACAAAAAAAATCTGTTTCCAATTTTCTTTTCACTAATTTAAATCTATAGGAGTACATTTCTGCAGAGGTTTTCTGATTTACAGATCAGATCAGCCATGATCTTGTTGAATGGCGGAGCAGGCTCGAGGGGCTAGATGGCCTACTCCTGTTCCTAATTCTTATGTTCTTATGTTCTTATTTTGGCACACGATGTACAGAAACCCCCAAAAAGTGAATGCCAATTTATCGTCAAAGTTATGGCTGATGAACAGTCGAGCCCCAGCGACAATTCACCTCTGATGTCTCCAGCACTACTGGCTTAGTTTGCACTGAAATAATGGCCGGAATTTTCTCGGACTTTCTGCCACGACACCACAATAACTTTGTCGGAAGTGTGGCGGAAACCCGTCTGGAGTTTGGAGTTGGTGAAGAAATGACAGGAATGGCAAATCTGGGAGTGGCAGCAACTGTTTTTCTGAATGTGTCCAGATGCTTTTCAGAGTGGCTGGCTTCTTCCTTTAAGGCACACCTGATGAATTGAAAGACAGAGGAGCTTGTTTAGCCTGCTGCCTTAAGCTCCCCTTCAATGCTTTCAGATGACAGAGCTCCAGACATGGGCCCAGCACCCCTTACCAATGTAAGAGAAAGGCTGCCAGAAGTCGATTCCTCCAGCAGTTACATTGGGACGAGAGTCATCTCAGTTCTCTAAGCCTCCAGGGAAACATAGAAACATAGAAAATAGGTGCAAGAGTAGGCTATTTGGCCCCTTGAGCCATCATTCAATATGATCATGGCTGATCATGCAACTTCAGTACCCCATTCCTGCTTTCTCTCCATACCCTTTCATCCCTTTAGCCGTAAAGGCCACATCTAACTCCCTTTTGAATATAGCTAACGAACTGGCCTCAGCAACTTTCTGTGGTAGAGCATTCTACCGCAAACAATCTCTGCTCAACCTCATCTCAGTTAAGAAGCACCTTGTAGGAATAATAGATAATTTGGGTGTGTAATTGGCAAATGAACTTCGATGTCGATAATTGTGAGGGGTTACATTTTGGTAGGAAGAATAAGGAGGCCACATATTCTTTGGAAAATAAGGGGACGAAATTCGGGTACTTTGTGCCTCCCGTTAGCGCCCACATAAATGAGTTTTCCTCCGGGCGTGGCAAAAACAGCGCCTCCCTCTAAATTGGGGGGGGCAGATGTTTGCATCGGCGCTAACAGGTAGCGCACCACTCAGCTGCGCCCTATTACCGCCCGGAAGCTAAATTCGGTCACGTTCCCTGACTTAGTTTCAGCTGTCGAGTTTCCGTCGGGAGCCGGCTGCAGGAGCCATCTTTAGAAAAAAAAAATTCAGCCATTACTGTTTGTAGCTTACTAACACATACGCAGACAGGTTGTTTGACAGATTTCAGCAATTTTCATTTGAAGGAGTGTTCTGGCTCTTAAACATTCATGTCTTTCATTAAAGGCAGATTTGAAACAACAACATTTATATTGTTTCATGGAGGCTGTGTTGGCATCGACCTCCTGCTCTGACGTCACTCTCGGAGGCAACATAGGCAAAGAAAAAGGCAGCGAGAAAGGCAGGGAGAAAGGCAGGGAGAAGACAGCAAAATGTGGCCAGAGGGAGGAGGCCAATAGGTCTGTCAACAGGAGACCTTACCCTCCCTGTAGCAGTTCTCCCACATCAATTTCACTGAAGAACAGTGGGAGTCAAGGTGACAATCACGTTCAATTTCTACACCAATGGATCTGTCCAGTGTGCAACAGGAGACATCTCCAATATCTCCCAGTTTGCTGTCCATTGCTCCATCTGCTAGGTCACAGATGCTCTGTACAAAAGGAGAAGGGAATACAGTTCCTTCCCTATGATCAGAGAGAAGCAGCTGGAGCGTGCATGTGTCTTTGCCAGGATAACGGGTTTCCCCATAGTGCAGGGTGCAATTGACTGCACCCACGTCGCTTTGCGAGCACCACATCACAATACTGAGGTATTCTGTCACCATAAATGCGACTGAATGCGCATTTGGTGTGCGACCATGATGCAGCCATGATGCAGTCACCCTGCGCAAGACTGTTGTGCCAGCTCTCTTCCAGCCACCACATCAGGCTTGTGGCTCGTTGCTCGGAGACAAGGGCTATCCCGCTCTCCACCTGGCTCATAACTCCGCTCCACAACCCCAGCACTCCTGCCCAGCTCTCATATAATGGTCTGTGCAATTGCACAGACCATCAAAGTGCTGAAGCAACGGTTCCGCTGTCTTGACCGCTCTCGAGGAGTCCCCCAGTTCTTGGCTGAGTGGGTGTCCTTATTAATCATCATTTGCTGCATGCTGCATAACTTGGCCATCATGAGGGCATAGCCATTGCCACCAGGCATAGCTCCACCACCTCAGGAGGAGGAGGACAATGAGGAGGAGGAGGAGGAGGAGCAACAGGAGAAGGAGGAGGAGAAACAGGAGAAGGAGGAGGAGGAGGACAAGGAGGTACAGGAGCAGCAATAGTAGCGACGGAGGAAGCAGGCAAACAATCATGATTCTGCAAGGGCGGTCCACGATCGTCTCATCAGACTTCGATTCTACTGAATTCTATCCCAGTTTTTGGTTCCTCTTGATGTCCCCATCAGCACATCAATTTGCCCTTCCATACCACAGCCACAAAACTGAAATGAGAGACACCAGCAAGGATGAAACATTCCAATTTAAATTTATGTCATAACATTTAAGACTATCATAAAGAACAAATATATTTAACAAACACCCTTGTGCATTTCCTTATATCTCCTCTTATCACTCAGTTTAACTATTCTACAGCTCCTCTGCAGTGTGTCCCCTGTGTCTGCAGCACGACTGGTGGAAGGCTGCTATGTGTCAGGGCCAGAGACTACAGATGGCCTTGCAGGATGTCCTCGACTAGCTCTAGGCCTGGAAGGCCGACTATCGACTGCGCTACCTCAGGTTTAAAGAGCACAGATTGGTGGGCTACTGCGACATCGTGAGATCCCCGATGGACTGTGGTGGACCCAGTGGCAATGGCAGCAGTCAGAGCATGCTTGGCATCCAGCTGAGACTGCATGAGAGCAGTCTGGGATTCGATACTAGCAGTCATTGACTGCATTACAGCACCAAGACATTGCGTTGCTTCTGTTGCATATGCTGACTATGGATGTACTCTATGTGTAGTCACTGTGAGATTGTATAAGATGAAGACTTGTTTAACTGATGTATTATCAATAAGGTTCACACCATGTACATACATGTTGGCACCACTAGAGGGTGCAACTGGTGGAGACCAGGGGTTTCATGCCCCGGTGGCAGGGCCCTGTATAAAAGGCTGCACACCATGCTTGCACAGCACTCTGGAGTTTGGAATAAAGGACCAAAGTCACTACAGTTCAACTACAACACATTGCCTTGTGGAGTCATTCATAAGTACACTACAGACATAACAGCTTCCGCATGTGCTGCAATGGAAGCTGCCACATCACCCATGACATGCATTGTGAGGTCTGGATCCGCATGGTCTCTCTGGGAGTTCACCATGGTCTTCAGATTGGAAATGATGGGTTCCATGGTGTGTGCAGAGCTCTGTGCAATGCTAGAGGTGGACTCCATCATGCTCCTTACAATAGCCGAGAGGCTCTCGGGCACTCTTGCCATTGCACCTATATGTCGGACTGCATGCCATCACCCTTCTTGTGAAGAGAGTATTGAAGTAATTCGTGAGTGATTTTAAGGTGCTTTTAAAATCTCTTGACAACCATCTAATCACAATGTGGGGAATTTTGAGTTTCTATTGCATTTGTAGAGGACAGTTTAATAATTTTGAAGACATAATAGGGTATTTATAGTAATGGGGCCTGTAATTTCTCAGCCAGTATTGATGACTACTCACATGCTGCAGAACAGAGATGGGGGAAGGTATATTGATGAGCATTATGTGCCCAATCAAAGAGGTGGCAGACTGCTGAGGAGTAGGAGACCTTACACCCAACGCATTTACAGGGAGAAGCGATCATACCTGGACTTGTCAGATAACACATGCCTTGCAAGGCTGCACTTCCAAAAGGAGGTCATCAGTGAGATACGCCAGCTAATTAAGGGAGATCTGCAGCGCACCAGCATCAACAGGACCGCACTGCTTGATGAGGTCAACGTTACTGCGGCACTTTCCTTCTATGCATCGGGCTCCTTTCAGGCCTCAGCTGACGACATTTGCAGTATCTCTCACCACACATTGCTGCATTCGACAGGTGACTGAAACACTTTACGCTTGCACGATGGACTTTATAAACTTCCCTATGACCAGGGAGGCACAGAGTGAGAGGGCTTTGGGTTTCTCGAGAATAGCAAACTTCCCCAAGGTGCAGGGAGCAATAGATTGCATGCACATCGCCTTGCAAGCACCATTTCAGGATGCAGAGGTGTTTCAGACCTTGGGGTGCAGTGCCGTATCCCGAGAACACTGCCTGCCGTATGGCATCGATGGAATTGACAATTCTCTGCATTGCCGCAACCATGTACACCATGTCCTCCGAGATACGTGCAGTCCATGCGGCAATGTGATCGACAAACCCATCCATTGCCTGGAGGATCTCTCGACCAATGTCGATGCTCATCCTTGACAGTTCAACCATGTCCAGGTTGATGTCTGCCTGTCTATAAGCAATCCTACCTCGCTGAACCAACCTCCGTGGGGTTGACATAGGCATTAAACCACTCAAGGTGCCCTGCTGCAAGGGGCTTGGCCCCGTTGCTTCCTCAGTGGAAGAAGACGTGGTTGCAGGAACATTAGAACAGCCTGCTTGAGGCTCATCATCCGTCTCCTTGCTGGTGTCCTCGGTGGTCAACAAGGAATGGCGAATCTCTTGCCTCAACGCCTCCTGATTGCTCCTGGGGAGCCTGGGGAGCCTGGAGACCTAGAAAACATAAATTAGTTTAGTAGAAGAGAAAGGGAGGCCAGTGTGTCATGAGAATGCTTACGCTACACAGGCATATGTACGAGGAGCAACACTACTGCAATAAATATCACTGACAGATGTCACATATCATTAACATCATGATAATAGAGTCTGCATGGCATTACAATGATATTTCATGATTCCATTATTAATTACATGACATGACATCAATCATATAATATACTCAAATGGCATTAAATTACTTTAAATCACCAATGGTTTATGCATTACTCATGTGGCGCAACAACGGGTTCAACACCACTACGGGTGGCCGAATGATTATGCATACCCACTGGTGCCAAGGCCCGCTCCTCCAGGTCTGTCAGCTGGCACAGTTCTGCAGGTGCTCCTCCCATCCACCTCTGCTTGGCTCGGTTTTTGGAAATCTTCCTCTGCAAAGGTGACAAGAGCATGACACAAGCGAATTGCCTAGGTACTATTACAGATTTTACTAGATACTATTACTATTACACAACACACAGAACACACAGATAATCCACAATTAGTCATTGCCCATGCTATTCATCGTTAACATTATATGCTAATACGCTTTGTATGCAATTGAATGCATGGTTTTATCTACGGTCAAAGAATAAATTTAATAAGATCGTGGTTAGGAACTAACGCATGACACCAAGATTACCAGCTTAATTACAATCTAGCAGATTTACATTTTAATTAATGAGTCATTGCATCATTACAATTATAAATTTAATAATTTAATACTTACTCCTCCAGAACCAACCAGGTCGTTCCAGAGCTTGCGGCACTGGTTTGGCTCACGGACATTGTGTGCTGCCGATGAAACGACTTCAGCGATCTCCACCCATATCTTCTGACATACACGTGGGGGAGGAAGGTTTCCCCCTCAGGTTAATTGGGCCCAACGAGTTTCCACCTCATGGACCAGGGCAGCATTTGCTTCCTCCAAAAATCTCTTTGCTCTCCTTTTCCCATCTCCGCCACCTCACCAACATCACTCACTCCCGACTCCACGTAATCCATTTGATTTTCTTTGATCTGCTTCTCACACAACTTCTTTCTCTGCTTGTTGAAAGGAGAGTTTGAGTTTTGGTCACTGGTACCACAGGTGGATAATTCTATCCCGGATATCCCAGCCAGAAAGTGGCTGTCTCGGGATGCATCCTTTCTTCTGCTTCCTCCTCTTCTGCTTCTTTCTCTTCTGCATTTTCCTCTTTTGCGTCTTCCTCTTCCCTTTGCGAGCGAATGCAGTAAACAGAAATAAAAGCATAAAATGCTGGAAATACTCAGCAGTTCAGGCAGCATCTTGACCTCTCCACAGATGCTGCCTGACCTGTTGACTATTTTCAAAATTCATTGTCTTCTCAGTGGCCTTCCTTTACCATCCGAAGCCTTGCAAGCACCCAGAAGCACACCCTGCACACTACAACTTTTAACATCTATTGCATCAGGCTACTATATCAATAAAATATAAAACATCCAATCCAGAAGGAGGAAGGAGGCATTGCTGGATCTGCTTCTGGGGAATGAAGATAAACTGGAATCGTAGATTGGTAGGCAAAACTGTAGAGGAACTTTAAAGAGGAAATAGTTTGGGTACAGTCAAGGTACATTCCCACTAAGGGGAAAGGTAGGGCAACTAAAGTCAGAGCTCACTGGATGACAAACAAGATGGAGAGTAAGATAAAGCAGAAAAAGAGCATGTGTGGCAGATGTCAGGTCGAGAATACATCTGAGAATCAAGCTGAATATAGAAAGTTCAGAAGAGAAGTGAAAAAGAAAATAAGAGGGGCAAAGAGAGGTATGGGAATAGAATGGCAGCTAACATAAAAGGTAACCCGAAAGTTTTCTATAGGCATATAAATAATAAATGGGTAGTAAGAGGAGGGGTAGGGCCGATTAGGGACCAAAAAGGAGACCTACGCATGGAGGCAGAGGGTATGGTTGAGGTACTAAATGAGTACTTTACATCTGTCTTTACCGAGGAAGAAGATGCTGCCATAGGCATAATAAAGGATGAGATAGAGAAGATACTGGATGGGATAAGAATTGATAAAGATGAGGTATTAGAAAGGGTGGCTGCACTTAAAGTAGATAAGTCACCAGGAATGGATGGGATGCATTCTAGAATGCTGAGGGAAGTGAAGGAAGAAATCGTGGAGGTACTGGCCATAATCTTTCAATCCTCCTTAGAAATGGGGGTGGTGCCAGAAGACTGGAGAATTGCAAATGTTACACTCTTGTTCAAAAAAGGGTGTAAAGATAAACCCAGCAACTATAGACAGTCAGCTTTTAGAAACAGTAATCAGGGACAAAATTAATCGTCACTTGGACAAGTGTAGATTAATTAAGGAAAGCCAGTATCTGTTGTAGAGCCACCTAGTGAACTACTGATGTAATAACAATAAAGCCATGTGCTCTGCACAGTTCTACTTGAAAGCAATGTTGTGCATTTGTGTAGAAAACTACGTCTCAAGATATCATGGATTGGCGATGAGGATGGGATTTTCGGGTTCACTAGCTGAAATTTTTGTTGGAGGATAATCCTGCCAACTGACAGAGAGACTGTTAGAGGTTCTCCATTTTGCAGAAAAGCTTAAAAATCCGAGGTAAATTTTGAACACACGTGGCTGAATTGTTGAAGTTTCCAGAGTCCAAATGGCTGCACCTGATGGAATAATAGGGTGCTTCGGTGAGTTCCATCATGACCGAGAGATTTTTGGAGTATATGCTGAGCAGCCAGAAATGTTTTTCACCATGAATAGTATCGTCGATGTCCCCCAGGATGTAAACCGTAACCGGGCAGTTTTAGAAAGGAAACAAGCTATTTTCTTGACTGAAGCAGGCCCTGAGTTGTATGAAACCCTGAAAAATGTACTTGTTCCCACCAAGCTGCAGACATGCGAATGAAGGAGACAGCATTACAGTCCTGAGCCTCTGGAAATTGCTGACTGTTATCATTTTTGAACACGCGATCAATTAAATGATGAGGGTATCAGTGAGTACATTGTAGCTTTAAAAAAACTATCCATCCAGTATCATTTTGGAAACTTTCAGTACTGAGCTTTGTGTGGCCGGTTTGTTTGTGGGTTGAAAAATGAATGAATCAGAAATAAATTGTTGACAACCCCTAACTTGACTTTGATTTAGCTTGTCAGACAGCTATGTCGATGGATATGGCCGATCAATACTCCCGAGAATTTCACACCATTTCCAGTCATCAGATAAATGAGGTGAATCGGCTGCAAGCTCAAAGCAAAAGGCAGTTGGGCCTCAAGGCCTCAGCAACTGCCCAAAGTGCCTGGGACAACACATAACTCAAAGCTGACCATATGTGAAGGCAGAGTGTTTCTACTGTAAGAAAACTGAGCATCTTGCAAAGAAATGCCAACAAAAGAGTAAACCAACTGGCAATGCTAGAAGTAGAAATCACCAGACACTACATAGCATTGAAGAGAAGCAGCAGCACGAGGTATTTCTGGAGATTCACATCATAAGGAACATGAAGATATCTAACAGCGATTCGTGAAGTATCGTCATCGAAGTAGACGTCGCAGGAACCAGGATACCCATGAAAATCGACACTGGTACAGTGCCGGAATTGCTATATCACGACAAGTTGCGTGATTATCGACTAGAGATATCGAAGGTAGAACTACAAGGCTACTCAGGAGAGCCAATCCCTGTAGTAGGAAGTGTCGCCATACCAGTGAAACATACGGATCAGAATCAGAGCTAGCCTGTCATAGTACTGGCAGGAGACAAGCCTGCCTTGATAGCTGGAAATTGGTTGGGATCACTGAAGCTGGATTGGAATGAGATTTTTCGTGTGGAAGCAAAATTTGCATCGAAAGATGTCATCAAGCAGTATCAGAAGGCAGTTCGATCCAAGACTTCAAGGTCAGTGCAGAAGGTCGCAAGACCAGTTTACTGCAAGCCACGTCCCGTACCATGCGTATTCAAGCAGAAAGTTGAGCATGAACTCAAAAGACTAGAAACTGAGAATATTATTTCTAAGGTAGATCTGAGTAATTGGGCTACACCCATTGTTGTTGTATCAAAGTCAGATGGTAAGGTAAAGCTGTGTGGTGATTATAACGTAACCATAAACCAGGTTCTAGAGTGTAACCTACCCAATACGTTGCCAAATGTCGAAGATTTGTTCACAATGCTGACAGGTGGCCAGATCTTTTCAAAGTTAGACCTAACAAATGCCTACCTACAACTTGAGTTAGATGAAGGGTCCAAGTCATGCTTGACTATAAGTACTCACCTAGGACTATATCAGTTCAATAGGCTACCATTTGGAGTGTCTTCCGCCCCTGACATATTCCAGGGGTAATGAACCAAATTTTGCAAGGGATTGAAGATGTAGTGCGTTAATTAGATGACATACTCATTTCAGCACCAAATAGGCAAATTCATAATAATGTGTTAAATGAAGTGCTCAAATGGCTAGAGAAGCACAGAGTACAAGTGACTGCTCACAAGTGTGAGATGTTTCAAAAACTCAGTGGAGTACTTATGGCACAGAGTGGACAAAGATGGTTTACATCTATCCAAGGGAAAGCTGGATGCAATCAGAAATGCATCCACTCCCAAAAATGTCTCTGAATTTCGATCATTTTTGGGTCTTTTGAATTATTACGGAAAGTTCCTCCCAGATTTGGCTACAGTTTTACATCCACTGAATGAGCTGTTGAAAAAACAGGTCCCTTGGAAGTGGTCAAAAGTATGCGACACAACACTCAAAGAGTGTAAAAGCTAGTTAACAGAGAGTACCATGTTAGTTCACTATGATTGTATTGGTTGGAGCCAGTTTAATTGTGGACACAATAGGTGTCATGAAGTACTCCAGCCACAGGGTGGCGTTTTTCCAATTGGACATAAAAGAACAAAGAGAAAGCAAAACCAAAGAGGAAACCAGCAGCCACAGAGAGAAAAGAGCTTCCATTTCGGCTTAGACTGTCTGAATGTTTAGTGATTAGAAATGAACTTTCTGCTGTATAAATCTTCCCAGAAATACAGTGATGTAAGTAACTTCTTCTCATCCAATTATTCTGAAATTGTTGTATTTGTATGTGATGTACAGAAAGAGATAAGTAACTTCTCTTTATTTATGCTTTTATTCGATTGTTAATGTTGAGTTACAAGAATGTTAGATCAGTCTTTTATTCTTTATCAACTGTGTTCACACTACATTATTAAAGGATTTGGATTCTGAAGCTCTGACCTTCGGCTATATTTCTTGGTGTAGCGTTGAAGCTAGCTGGAGAACCAGAGCTACGCTCATGGTACGCTACGCTCTGACAGAAACCAGTACAAAGATGTATCTAAGGAGATCAAGCTAGCATGTGACACTTCTCCATATGAAGTTGGGGCGATGATCTCTCACATACTAGATAGTGGGAAGGAGAGACCAATTGCTTTTGCTTCACGCACTCTCAGTGCCAGTGAGCTTAATTATGTGCAGTTCACAAGGGGATATTTAACATTGATTTTTGGGGTCAAGAAGTTTCACAAATACTTGTTTGGTCATAAGTTTACCATAGTTTAAACTAATTTAGGTTTTAAACTAATTAATGGTGGGGAGGGTTCAGGTGAGCAAAAATTTTAAAAGTCAAAGAATAAGGAGAAGGCAATAGAACAGGGTAGCACTGGAGCAAATGAAAACTGGAGCATGACAGGAAGGAATAGAATGTATAAACATAAAAGTGAATCAGAAAGTAGGGTTAAAACAGGAAAAAATGGTAAAGAAACAAATTTAAAAGCTCTTTATCTGAATGCATGCAGTATTTGCAAGACAATAAATGAGTTGAAAGCACAAATAGATACAAATGATTATGATCTGATAGCCATTACAGATACATGGTTGCAAGGTGACCAAGGCTGGGAACTAAATATTCAGGGTATTTGACAATTTGGAATGACAGACAGAAAGGAAAAGGAGGTGGGGTAGCTCTGTTAATAAAGGGTGAGATCAGTGCATTGTGAGAAATGATATTGACTCAGAAGATGAAGATGTTGAATCGGTTTGGGTGGAGATAAGGAATAATAAGGGGGAAAAGTCACTGGTGGGCATAGTCTATAGGCCCCCTAACAGTAACTACACTGTTGGACGGAGTATAAATCAAGAAATAATGGAGACTTGTAAAGAAGGAACGACATTAATCATGGGCGATTTTAACCTTCATATTGATTGGACAAAGCAAATTGGCTAGGGTAGCCTTGAGGAAGTGTTCATGGAGTGTACCCGGGATAGTTTCCTTGAACAATACATTGCAGAACCAACCAGGGAGCAGGCTATCTTCGATCTGCTACTGTGTAATGAGACGGGATTAATAAATGATCTCGTAGTAAAGGATCCTCTAGGAATGAGTGACCATAACATGGTTGAATTTCAAATTCAGTTGGAGGGTGAGAAAGTTGGATCTCAAACCAGTGTCCTAAGCTTAAATAAATGAGACTACAAAGCTATGAGGGCAGAGTTGGCTAAAGTGGACTGGGAAAATAGATTAAAGTGTGGGATGGTTGATGAGCAATGACAGACATTTAAGGAGATATTTCATAACTCGCAACAAAAATATATCCCAATGAGAAGGGAAGACTAAGAGAAGGGATAACCATTTGTGGCTAACTAAAGAAATAAGGGATGCTATCAAATTGAAAACAAGGGCATACAATGTGGCCAAGACTAGTGGGAGGCCAAAGGATTGGGAAACTTTTAAAAGCCAGCAAAGCTACTAAAAAAATAATAGCGAGGGAAGATAGATGATGAAAGTAAACTAGCACGAAATATAAAAACAGATAGTAAGAGTTTCTACAGGTACATAAAAAGGAAAACAGTGGCTAAAATAAATGTTGGTTCCCTAGAGGATGAGACTGGGGAATTAATAATGGGGAACAGGGAATTAATAATGGGGAACAGGGAAATGGCAGAGACTTTGAACAAATATTTTGTATCAGTCTTCACGGTAGGTAGAAAACACTAAAAACATCCCAATGCTATAGGGAGGCAGGAACATACAATCACTATCACTAAAGAAGTAATACTCGGTAAAATAATGGGACTAAAGGCGGACAAGTCCCCTGGACCTGATGGCTTGTATCCTAGAGTCCTAAAAGAAGTGTCTGCAGAGATAGTGGATGCATTGGTTGTAGTCTACCAAAAATCCCTGGATTCTGGGGAGGTCCCAGTGTATTGGAAAACCGCAAATGTAACGTCTCTATTTTTAAAAAGTAGTCAGACAGAAAGCAGGAAACTATAGACTGGTTAGCCTGACATCTGTTGTTGGGAAAATGCTGGAGTCTATCATTAAGGAAGCCCTCCCCAAATGTATTACCTCACACTTTTCTGGATTGAATTCCATTTGCCACTTTTCTGCCCACCTGACCAGTCCATTGATATCTTTCTGCAGTCTGCAGCTTTCTTACTCACTGTCAACCACACAGCTCATATTTATTGAGGCCTGCTGGGTGGACCAGATGCCCACTGGAATTAGGCTGAAGCCTCATTATTGTATGGAACTCAGGATCTCATGACGAATATAGGACACCGATTCATTTCGATGGACAACTAGGTGAAGCACAGGGCATGCACTGTCCACCCTGTTGAATTGTGCAGTGAGAGAAAGAGGCCACAAAAACATAAGTAAATAAATATTTTTGGGGGGCCAGGAGAGGTAGGTGTGCTCCTCTGGGTTTCAGATGAATAATGGGAGTCCTTGCTGCCCTGGGCTCAACCTGCCCGCCCCACCCCACCTTCATGAGCACCATACTCCCTCCCTGGCCTGGCCAGGTCAGTCATAGGGGCCACCCAATAATTGTGCCATTTTGAAGTTGACAAGCCGCAATGGGAAATCTGTTCAAGTGGCATGATAATGCAGGCCACCCATCAAAATGGACTGGACCTTCCGTTCCACCCACTGCCTACCTGTTTTATGTCTGGAGTTAAAATCGATCCCATTATTTCAAGTGACAAACAAAGAGGAGGATTTTGTTAGCCTTTGGGGTTGGATTTTCGGCTTTCCTGATTTTGGGGCACTAACCGCTGATACCGCCTGAAAAAAGTTTTCGCCTTCGACTAGAAATTTCGGCCAAAAATGAGGATCCACGATCAGAGGTGTTAAATCAGGTGTTACACAGTGGACTTTGCGCGCCCAAGCCGAAAATCGCGGCGTTAAAAGAAGCGGCCATTTTGCGCATGCGTAGTTGCGTTTTTGTTTTCCTGGGCGCGGACATTATTTCAGGGTGCAGCAGCTTCCTCTGCGCATGTGCAGATAACCCGCCCAACTTCTGGCACTTCTGCAGAGAAGCAGCAGCAGGAGGCCAGGCGTTTCTCAAATGGAGGCTGCTGAGTCCTCAGTCCACGCAATGGAGAGGAAGTGGACATCACTCCATCTGGTTGGGGGAGGGAGACCACTGCCAATTATTTTCAAACAATTATGGCGTGAAAAGGAGTTGTCTGCAGCAGACACTGTTGCTAGAACTGGCACCCAATGCCGCACAAATTTCAACAACCTTACCAGAGTCATTGGGGTGAGTCACCTTCACATTTATTATGTCTGCTAGCCTTTCAATGTGAATGTCAGACACTATGTGAAGTCTTTCATGTATCTGCCCATTCTCAAAGTCTTGCAGCCTGTGGTGTGAGTTTCATAATGCATTTTAAGCTGAATTCTAACTTCTCCAGCCATTGCCTCTTAATTAAGGATGCACATACTCTCTTGTTCCCCAATCATTGAGAACCTTCCTTGAAATACATTCCCACTGCTGATATGGGTTTGATAAAGGTCACCTGCAGCCCCTATGCTACCTCCCTCTCACCTCCTACTAATCGCTCACAAAGCTCATGCAACATTCACACAGATTGAAGTGAAGACATTTGCATATCTATATTGAACTATTGTAGGCATATGTGGCCCAACAGGAGGTGTACCCTTGCTGAACCCTTCCTATTTTTCTCATTGCAGGCGAAGATCTCACGCATAGACCGAAACACTGCCAGACAGGTAGGAGCCCGCCTCAGATCCTGGACTTAACAGATGTCGAGGAACGGGTGTCTGCCCTCATTGGAGCACCAGCTCGGACAGTTGCCAGGGGTGATGCTGAGCCCCCTTCGGGTAGTGAGGGTATGTAAATGGATTGCGCGACTGATGTGACTTCATTGAGACATATTATGAAGTGGCATGGGTCCTTCACATGTACATGTGCAATGCCACTTTCCTGTTATCACCCTGCCCCCTACCCTGCTGCAAACCACACGTCTGTTGTTTTCTGCTTGCAGAAGAACAGCCACAATCGCAACAAGCGTCCAGGGAGCCATCGACATCTGGCCATGGCGGAGACGATGAGGCATGCGACGAGACTGCAATGCTTGAGCCACAGAGTCCACCAGTTGGCTCATTGCAACAAAGCACATCTGGAGATGAGCCCAATTTCCCTGGCTTTGGGTCGCCGGAGGCTCCACGGTCTCAGTCACTGACAGCAACGTGTATTGAGAGGGTAATCTCGGAGGCTGAGTCAACAATGTAGGTCTGCTCAATAACAGGCAGGCATGGAGCTGGACTTGGTGGAAATGTCCAGAGAAAACACAGGCATGCACCGTGAGCTCATGGCTGCATTGGGACGGATTCCAGAGAGCTTCGACAAGCTTTCTGCGACTGTTGCAGAGGCAGCATCACTAATTGTCAATGCAACTCAGGGCTCCAGTGAGGCCATCACTGCCCACTCACCGAGGCAGGTGGCCTCCAGCAGCGACAGTGGCGTTCCAGAGTGTGTGGCGCGTGCCCTTGATCACGTTGCAACATCGATCAAATCGCAGGACAAGCTACGCTGCAGCTTCAGTGATGTGATGCAGTCGATAACTGGTGCCACCCTCTCTGTGTTCCCCACTGTCCAATGGGGAAGGGACAGTGCCGAAGCAGGCCAGCAAGTTGTGGAGACGGGGTGCAATGAAGGTTCATGAGATTGATCCCTGGGATGAAAGGGCTACCCTATGAAGAGAGAGAGAGTAGAAAGGGCCTATATTTGGAGTTCAGAAGAACCGGAGGAGATCTCAATGAAACATGTATCATTCTTACAGGGTCTAATGGTCATAGTGTCAGGATAAAGAGTAGGAAATTTAGGGCTGAGATGAGGAGAAATTTCTTCACTCAGAGGGTTGTGAATCTTTTCAATTCTCTACCCCAAAGTGCTGTGGATGCACAGTTGATGCGTGTATTCATGACTGAGATCGATAGATTTTTAGGCATTAAGGGAATCAAGGGATATGGGCATCGGGCAGGAAAGTGGAGTTGATGTACAAGTTCAGCCACGATCTTATTGACTAGTGGAGCATGCTAGATGGGCCGTATGGCCTACTCCTGCTACTATTTCACATGTGGAGTTATTCCTGACAACAACAACAAACAGCACATGTGCAGAACACTTCCACGCCGTTGCTAGCAGCCGCGTCACACTGTGCAACCGGATTGAAAAAGAATTGCGCATGCATAAATCACAGTATAATATCGGTCATTTGCTCCGACACCAAAAAAAGACACAAAGCAACGCAACCCATCGAACGGGTTCACTGCCCGAGCGAGAATCAGCCCGGTTGTGGGGGAAGCGAGGATCAGCCTGGGTGGGAGAGGTGGGGAGAGTGCGAGCATCAGCCCAGATGTGGGGGGAGAGAGGTTCGGCCAGAGTGTGGGGAGGGAGCAAGGATCGGCCCGGGTGTGAGGGGAGGGGAGCGAGGATCGGACCGGGTGTGGGGGGAGGGGAGCGAGGATCGGACCGGGTGTGGGGGGAGGGGAGCGAGGATCAGACCGGGTGTGAGGGGAGGGGAGCGAGGATTGGACCAGGTGTGAGGGGAGGGGAGCGAGGATCGGACTGGGTGTGGGGGCAGGGGAGTGAGGATCGGACTGGGTGTGGGGGGAGGGGAGCGAGGATCGGTCTGGGTGTGGGAGGAGGGGAGTGAGGATCGGACTGGGTGTGGGGGGAGGGGAGCGAGGATCGGACTGGGTGTGGGGGGAGGGGAGCGAGGATTGGACCAGGTGTGAGGGGAGGGGAGCGAAGATCAGACTGGGTTTAGGGGGAGGGGAGCGAGGCTCGGTCTGGGTGTGGGGGGAGGGGAGCGAGGATCGGACTGGGTGTGGGGGGAGGGGAGCGAAGATCAGACTGGGTTTAGGGGGAGGGGAGCGAGGCTCGGTCTGGGTGTGGGGGAAGGGGAGCGAGGATCGGACTGGGTGTGGGGGGAGGGGAGCGAGGATTGGACCAGGTGTGAGGGGAGGGGAGCGAAGATCAGACTGGGTGTGGGGGGAGGGGAGCGAGGATCGGTCTGGGTGTGGGGGGAGGGGAGTGAGGATCGGACTGGGTGTGGGGGGAGGGGAGCGAGGATCGGTCTGGGTGTGGGGGGAGGGGAGTGAGGATCGGACTGGGTGTGGGGGGAGGGGAGCGAGGATCGGTCTGGGTGTGGGGGGAGGGGAGTGAGGATCGGACTGGGTGTGGGGGGAGGGGAGCGAGGATCGGTCTGGGTGTGAGGGGAGGGGAGTGAGGATCGGACTGGGTGTGGGGGGAGGGGAGCGAGGATCGGTCTAGGTGTGGGGGGAGGGGAGCGAGGATCAGACCGGTTGTGAGGGGAGGGGAGTGAGGATCGGTCTGGGTGTGGGGGGAGGGGAGCGAAGATCGGCCCGGGTGTGGGGGGAGGGGAGTGAGGATCGGTCTGGGTGTGGGGGGAGGGGAGCTAGACTCGGCCCGGGTGTGGGGGGAAGGGAGTGAGGATCGGTCTGGGTGTGGGGAGAGGGGAACGAGGGGAGCAAGGATCGGCCTGGGCCTGGGGGGAGGGGAGCGTGGCTCGGACTGGGTGTGGGGGGAGGGGAGCGAGGCTCGGACTGGGTGTGGGTGGAGGGGAGCGAGGCTCGGACCTGGTGTGGGGGGAGGGGAGCGAGGATCAGACCGGGTGTGAGGGGAGAGGAGTGAGGATCGGTCTGGGTGTGGGGGGAGGGGAGCGGGGATTGGTCTGGGTGTGGGGGGAGGGGAGTGAGGATCGGTCTGGGTGTGAGAGGAGGGGAGCGAGGATCGGACCGGGTGTGGGGGGAGGGGAGCGAGGCTCGGTCTGGGTGTTGGGGGAGGGGAGCGAGGATCGGTCTGGGTGTGGGGGGAGGGGACCGAGGAACGGTCTGGGTGTGGGGGGAGGGGAGCGAGAATCGGTCTGGGTGTGGGGGGAGGGGAGCGGGGATCTGTCCGGGTGTGGGGGGAGGGGAGCGAGGATCGGTCCGGGTGTGGGGCGAGGGGAGCGACGATCGGTCCGGGTATGGAGGGAGGGGAGCGAGGATTGGTCTGGGTGTGGGGGGAGGGGAGCGAGGATCGGTCTGGGTGTGGGGGGAGGGGAGCGAGGATCGGTCCGGGTGTGGGGGGAGGGGAGCGAGGATCGGTCTGGGTGTGGGGGGAGGGGAGCGAGGATCGGTCTGCGTGTGGGGGGAGGGGAGCGAGGATCGGTCTGGGTGTGAGGGGAGGGGAGCGAGGATCGGTCTGGGTGTGGGGGGAGGGGAGCGAGGATCGGTCTGGGTGTGGGGAGCGAGGATCGGTCTGGGTGTGGGGGGAGGGGAGCGAGGATCGGACTGGGTGTGGGGGGAGGGGAGCGAGGATTGGACCGGGTGTGGGGGGAGGGGAGCGAAGATCAGACTGGGTTTGGGGTGAGGGGAGCGAGGCTCGGTCTGGGTGTGAGGGGAGGGGAGCGAGGATCGGTCTGGGTGTGGGGGGAGGGGAGTGAGGATCGGACTGAGTGTGGGGGGAGGGGAGCGAGGATCGGTCTGGGTGTGGGGGGAGGGGAGCGAGGATCGGTCTGGGTGTGGGGGGAGGGGAGCGAGGATCAGACCGGGTGTGAGGGGAGTGGAGTGAGGATCGGTCTGGGTGTGGGGGGAGGGGAGCGAAGATCGGCCCGGGTGTGGGGGGAGGGGAGCGAGGCTCGGCCTGGGTGTGGGGGGAGGGGAGCGAGGCTCGGACTGGGTGTGTGGGGAAGGGAGTGAGGATCGGTCTGGGTGTGGGGAGAGGGGAGCGAGGGGAGCAAGGATCGGCCCGGGTGTGGGGGGAGGGGCGCGAGGATCGGTCCGGGTGTGGGGGGAGGGGAGCGAGGATCGATCCGGGTGTGGGGGGAGGGGAGCGAGGATCGGTCTGGGTGTGGGGGGAGGGGAGCGAGGATCGGTCTGCGTGTGGGGGGAGGGGAGCGAGGATCGGTCTGGGTATGGGGGAGGGGAGCGAGGATCGATCTGGGTGTGGAGGGAGGGGAGCGAGGATCGGTCTGGGTGTGGGGGGAGAGGTGCGAGGATCGGTCTGGGTGTGGGGGGAGGGGAGCGAGGATCGGTCTGGGTGTGGTGGGAGGGGAGCGAGGATCGGTCTGGTTGTGGGGGGAGGGGAGCGAGGATCGGTCTGGGTGTGGGGGGAGGGGAGCGAGGATCGGTCTGGGTGTGGGGGGAGGGGAGCGAGGATCGGTCTGCGTGTGGGGGGAGGGGAGCGAGGATCGGTCTGGGTGTGGGGGGAGGGGAGCGAGGATCGGTCTGCGTGTGGGGGGAGGGGAGCGAGGATCGGTCTGGGTGTGGGGGGAGGGGAGCGAGGATCGGTCTGGGTGTGGGGGGAGGGGAGCGAGGATCGGTCTGGGTGTGAGGGGAGGGGAGCGAGGATCGGTCTGGGTGTGAGGGGAGGGGAGCGAGGATCGGTCTGGGTGTGGGGGAGGGGAGCGAGGATCGGTCTGGGTGTGGGGGGAGGGGAGCGAGGATCAGTCCGGGTGTGCGGGGAGGGGAGCGAGGATCGGTCTGGGTGTGGGGGGAGGGGAGCGAGGATCGGCCTGGGTGTGGGGGGAGGGGAGCGAGGCTCGGACTGGGTGTGTGGGGAAGGGAGTGAGGATCGGTCTGGGTGTGGGGAGAGGGGAGCGAGGGGAGCAAGGATCGGCCCGGGTGTGGGGGGAGGGGCGCGAGGATCGGTCCGGGTGTGGGGGGAGGGGAGCGACGATCGATCCGGGTGTGGGGGGAGGGGAGCGAGGATCGGTCTGGGTGTGGGGGGAGGGGAGCGAGGATCGGTCTGCGTGTGGGGGGAGGGGAGCGAGGATCGGTCTGGGTATGGGGGAGGGGAGCGAGGATCGATCTGGGTGTGGAGGGAGGGGAGCGAGGATCGGTCTGGGTGTGGGGGGAGAGGTGCGAGGATCGGTCTGGGTGTGGGGGGAGGGGAGCGAGGATCGGTCTGGGTGTGGTGGGAGGGGAGCGAGGATCGGTCTGGTTGTGGGGGGAGGGGAGCGAGGATCGGTCTGGGTGTGGGGGGAGGGGAGCGAGGATCGGTCTGGGTGTGGGGGGAGGGGAGCGAGGATCGGTCTGCGTGTGGGGGGAGGGGAGCGAGGATCGGTCTGGGTGTGGGGGGAGGGGAGCGAGGATCGGTCTGGGTGTGGGGGGAGGGGAGCGAGGATCGGTCTGGGTGTGAGGGGAGGGGAGCGAGGATCAGTCCGGGTGTGCGGGGAGGGGAGCGAGGATCGGTCTGGGTGTGAGGGGAGGGGAGCGAGGATCGGTCTGGGTGTGAGGGGAGGGGAGCGAGGATCGGTCTGGGTGTGGGGGGAGGGGAGCGAGGATCGGTCTTGGTGTGGGGGGAGGGGAGCGAGGATCAGTCCGGGTGTGCGGGGAGGGGAGCGAGGATCGGTCTGGGTGTGGGGGGAGGGGAGCGAGGATCGGTCTGGGTGTGGGGGGAGGGGAGCGAGGATCGGTCTGGGTGTGGGGAGAGGGGAGCGAGGATCAGTCCGGGTGTGCGGGGAGGGGAGCGAGGATCGGTCTGGGTGTGGAGGGAGGGGAGCGAGGATCAGTCCGGGTGTGCGGGGAGGGGAGCGAGGATCGGTCTGGGTGTGGAGGGAGGGGAGCGAGGATCAGTCCGGGTGTGCGGGGAGGGGAGCGAGGATCGGTCTGGGTGTGGGGGGAGGGGAGCGAGGATCGGTCTGGGTGTGCGGGGAGGGGAGCGAGGATCGGTCTGGGTGTGGGGGGAGGGGAGCGAGGATCGGTCCGGGTGTGCGGGCTGTGTGATTTTCGCACATGCACAAATTGTGACATCATGCATAAATGACAAAAATACTGTTGCTCGTCATCAGCTCCCCTCCGATTGAAAAACAATCTACCCATTGTTTAATCGAACTTGAAGCAGGGATGATGTCACTGCCTCCTGTGATTGGCTGCTGGAGACACGTGTGCTGGATCGGGGGCCCACAAGTTGGCTTGTCCCATCGTCCTCATTTCCCATTTGTTTTCTGTCAATATTCTCACCCCTGCTCCCCTGTGTGATTGGAATAGTCTTAAATACTATTGTGCATGTGCAGCCGTCTCCATTCAGTGTAGAAAGAGGTTCAACGACATCACTCGAGTGGTGAAAGTAAGTCCGTGCTCCCCCTACTATTGACCTTCGGTCTCTGAGCCTCTCCTTCCACAACTCCTATTTACCTGCTTCTGTTTATAGTCAGCAAACCACCATTTCACTGATGAGTAAACCATATGTCATGTGTGCATACTCACAGTTGAAACCCCTTTCATTTGTTGCTTCGAGTTGCAGCTCATGAAGCTGTACATCCATTAGTTTTACATGCCTAACTGGACTGCTACTCACCAACCTTTCTTTGATTTGTGGGCCAAGGTGGCACATAACCGTCGGGAGCAACAGAGAACAGGAGGTGGAGAGGCGTAACAGCGGCAGGTCAGTGATGTGGAGGAAAGGGTACTACGACTAATGGGCCCGCAGGTTGCCTGCCCAGTGGCTGTCGACACCGTTGATCCCGCTGGGGCAGCATTGCTAAGTGAAGGTCATCCTATGATGCCATCTGGGTGGCATTTGACAAACACCTATCAGTAACATGGTCAACAATGTGTGCACCTTGGTGGCTGCATGGTGGACGCCCCTCCCTCACTCTCGCGCCACTTTTGTCACTTGTATGCTTGCAGATGATGCCCCGGAGGTGGACCAGCGAGTGGGTCAGGGTTAGTATATGCTTCAAGAGGTTCTACATACCAGCATCTGCACAAAGCACCACATCCCCACCACTCACCCACCAAGCATCTGCACCTAATCAAACTTACATCTATATCTCACGCCTTGCCTACAATTACAGCTGTTCAACTATGGCATGCATATCTCCCAAACACATAGCTGGACTCTCACTCACACACATTCATTTCTCCGGCAGGCCAAGATGGTCCACAATAGGAAGGAGCAGCAGATAATAAACGGGGGTGATGAGCAGCTCCAGCAGCTTACAGACCTTGAGAAGTGAGTGCTGCGACTCATTTCGCAGCAAATGGTGGGCGCCATGGCCGTCAGCGATGTCGACCCCATTGTTGGGAGCAACAGCGGTATGTTCATCCTTCTCTCATCCCACTTCCCCCTCACACCACAAGCCTTTCTCACTTTCCAGCTCCTGATAATGTCTGCATTCAATGCTCCGTTACAGCACCGTCCCCCCCCCCCCGCCTCCCCGCCCTCACCTTAACGCGAGTTTTGTGCTTTTCTGCTTTCAGATAATCAGCAACCAGACAAGCAGCCTTTCCCTGAGCTTCCCACTGAATGTGAGGAAGGAGGAGAGGAGGAGGAGCAAAGCAACACATCACTGCATGTCTCACCCACATCAGATACTGACACTACACGATCTTTCGAGGCAAGTTTAGTCGAGGGGTCTGCACTGGGTGATGCACCGAGGTTGAGTGGGCTGCAGCAAGGCCAGGGGGAAAGGGTAGCTCAATGGGGAGATGTTCACAAGAAGGGTGATGGACATGCACATGGCGATGATTGGTACAATGGCAAGGGTGCCTGAGAGCCTCTTGGCAGTGGTAAGGAGTGTGGAGGAGTCTACCTCCAACATTGCCCAGAGCTCTGCACACACCATGGAGCCCATCATTTGCACTCTGCAGAGGATGGTGGACTTCCAGAGAGACCGTGCAGATCCAGACCTCATGACGTGTGTAATGCAGACAATGGTTGGTGGCATCGAATCTCAGACTGTTCTCAGGGATCTCCCTTCTACAAAGCCAATTGAGTGGGTGCCCCCTCCATCGCTGCTGTGTTAGGGTTGCAGAGGGGAGTCATGAATTAGGTGGAGAGTGGATAACCCTTGTCTCTGAGCAGCTAGCTGCGAGCTTCACGTGGTGGCAGGAATAGAGCTGGATCCTCAACTATTTACAATCTATATTAATGACTTGGATGAAGAGACCGAGTGTAATGTAGCCAAGTTTGCTGATGATACAAAGATGGGTGGGAAAGCAAATTTTGAGGAGGACACAAAAAATCTGTAAAGGGATATAGACAGGCTAAGTGAGTGGGCAAAAATTCGGCAGATGGAGTATAATGTTGGAAAATGTGAGGTTATCCACTTTACCAGAAATCATCATTATCATCATAGACATTCCCTTGGCATCAGGAAGACTTGCTTCCACTCCTGAAGTGAGTTCTTTGGTGGGTGAACAGTCCAATACGAGAGCCACAGACTCTGTCACAGGTGGGACAGATAGTCGTTGAGGGAAGGGGTAGATGGAATTGCCGCATGCTCTTTCCGCTGCCTGCACTTGGTTTCTGCATGCTCTCAGTGTTGAGACACAATATGCTCAGCACCCTCTCGGATGCATTTCCTCCACTTAGGGCGATCTTGGGCCAGGGACTCCCAGTGTCAGTGGGGATGTCGCACTTTATCAGGGAGGCTTTGAGGGTGTCCTTGTAGCGTTTCCGCTGCCCATCTTTGACTCGTTTGCCGTGAAGGAGCTCCGAGTAGAGCACTTGCTTTGGGAGTCTTATGTCTGGCATGTGGACTATGTGGCCTGCCCAGCATAGCTGATCGAGTGTGGTCAGTGCTTCAATGCTGGGGATGTTAGCCTGAATGAGGACGCTGATGTTGGTGCACATGTCCTCCCAGGGGATTTGTAGGATTAAAATGGAGAAAAATTGCAAAGTGCTGCAGTACAGAGAGACCTGGGGGTCCTTGTACATGAAACACCCTCTGAGAGAAGAAATTTCTTGTGTGTAAAGGCCCAATCTACTTAACTTATCCTCATAAATCAGCCCCCTCATCTCCGGAATCAACCTAGTGAACCTTCTCTGAACTGCCTCCATAGAAAGTATATTCTTTCGTAAATATGGAAACCAAAACTGCACATGGTATTCCAGGTGTGGCCTCACCAATACTCTGTGTAGCAGTAGCAAGACTTCCCTGCTTTTATACTCCATCCCCTTTGCAATAAAGGCCAAGATTCCATTGGACTTCCTGATCACTTGCTGTACCTGCATACTATACTTTTGTGTTTCATGCACAAGTACCCCCAGGTCACTCTGTACTGCAGCAGTTTGCAATCTTTCTCCATTTAAGTAATGGAGGTATGAGAGCAGAGTTGGCTAAAATGGACTGGGAAAATAGATTAAAGTGTAGGACAGTTGATGAACAGTGTTGTACATTTAAGGAGATATAAAAGCAGAGAAGTCCTGCTGCAATTGTACAGGGTATTGTTGATGCCACACCTGGAGTGCTGCGTACACTTTTGGTCTCCATATTTAAGGAAGGATATACTTGCATTGGAGGCTGTTCAGAGAAGATTAACTAGGTTGATTCCGGAGATGAGGGGGCTGATTTATGAGGATAGGTTAAGTAGGTTGGGCCTTTACACATTGGAGTTCAGAAGAATGAAGGTGATCTTTTGGAACTTATAAGATAATGAGGGGGCTCGACAAGGTGGATGCAGCAAGGATATTTCCACTCATAGGGGGCATAGTCTCAGAATAAGGGGCCGCCGATTTAAAACTGAAATGAAGAGAAATTTCTTCTCTCAGAGGGTTGTAAACCTCTGCCTCAGAGCTGTGGAGGCTGGGTCATTGAATATATTTAAGGTGAAGCTAGACAGATTTTTGAGTGATAAGGGAGTAAAGGGTTATGGGGAGTGGGCAGGGAAGTGGAGCTGAGTCCATGATCAGATCAGCCATGAACTTATTGAATGGCGGAGCAGGCTCAAGGGGCCAAAATGCCTACTCCTGCTCCTATTTCTTATGTTCTTATGTTCTTATGACATTTGACGAGTATGGGAATTACGTGTTCAGCAGGAGATTTGCAATGTGTAACTTGATCCAGTGTCCGACATTGTCACGTGGGCTTCAGTTCAACGTTAGTTTACAGCAACATTATTGATTTCAAAGAACATGATACAGGCCTAACAGATGGGGAAGAATATGATCCGTCGCCCCCACCCCCCCACCCTGTTTAGACCTGCCCCATGGCACCACCACTCCCTCTGGGAGGCTACGCTATATGAGAACTTCCCCAAATCGATGGCTCCATATCTCATTGCAATTTATTTTCCAGATACCTCACCATGAACTGCAAGGCCATCATCGCCTTGAAGTTCAACATGACCAAGAACAGGCTGTGTGTCACCTCGCACCAGCTTGTGCATACCAACCACGTCCTGAGTCCAGAATATTTACCTTTATATGCTAGTAAACGGCAACTCAACCCAGATGAGATGCAGAAGGTGGAAGAATTGGTTAAGCTACAATCTGGGAACAAGCTGCTGCAGGTTTATATTGAGCAAGTATTTCACAAGCTAGTAACCCTGCGTGACATTCAAAATATAAAGACATGACTCAAAACAGGTGATGACAATATGAATGCACTCTGTGAAACATTGGAAAAGATTGAACGGAACAGAGCAACAGTGCATGTTGGCCTTCAAGCAAAGGACATTCAGTTCATTGCATTAATGATGCCAGCAATGAAGGCCCATATGGCAGCCATTCCCCGAGTTGCAGTTTATTGATGGGACGTACAAGATTAACAAGTACGGCTATCCTCTATCAGATTATGGTGCAGGACAAAATCAGCAGGGGCAGATGTGTATTTTACGTCATGGTGAGGAATGAGACAGCTGAGATGCTGGATGACATTGTGGGAGTGTCTGCTGAAATAATGGGATCCTGCGTGGATCGGGTCAAGACAGCGATTATGAATAAGGACATCAATGAGATGAATGTATTCAAAAAGCATCTCCCAGCTGTCATGGTGCTACTGTGCCAATTCCATGTTATAATGAACATGAGGAGGATGTTCTGCAGCTACACATTGGACAATCCTAGAAAGCAGCAATTATTTGACATCTGCAGGGAGATGGTTCATGCAGGCTGAGAGGAGAAACTGACATCATGTGTAGATAGGATTGGTTAGCTTCGCCCACTCCTGCAGGAGTATCTTGCAATGAACTGGGCTCTGCAGAAGGACATGTGGGTAATATATTCCCAAAGGACCATTCTAACTTTTGGGAATAACATCAATAATAGGATCGAGTCGGAGAATGGCAAGATAAAACACCTGCTCCACGTCTCCTCATCCATGAAGGAGTGCATTGAGTTACTGGCCCTCCACAATGAGATCCTGAATGGGGAGCATTCCTATAGCACATTTTTGCAGAAGACCTCATTCAAACAGGTTGTAGAGACAGCTGCAGATCTATAGTCCTTCCATGCAGAGTTCACCAATTACGTGGTGAAGCGGATGTGGAAAAATCATCAATACCTTTATACAGTGAGCGTCGCTTTACAGCTGAAGTGCATGACGGGTGGGCGAAAGGCCCCGGTTGTTACAGCCATCCAATGCCCAGGCCTGAGTCTCATTTGGACGCTGCCTGCATCAAACCAGCGCTCTACCTGTTGGTGGCAGATGAAAATCAGACGGTGCCAGTTGACTGTCAGAGGGCACTCACACCTCTAGGCAAAGGGAGAGAGCTTTTAATGTGGGCCCCAGGAAACACATTTTTGTTTATGAAGTTACCTTTGGACCTTTTGTTTCTTTTATAGCTTGGCCCTTTTAAAAACCGCTGGTTGAGCCGCTCAAAGAAGAGCAACAACTCTAACTTGTATTTATATAGACCCTTTAACAAAGTAAAACGTCCCAATGCACTTCACAGGAATGTTATCAAACCAAATTTAACACCAAAAGACGAGCGTTAATATTGCCACAAGCGTAAACCTTCAAGGTACTGAAATGAGAGCGAGGGAAAAAGAGAGGGTGAGAGAAAGAGACAAGGTCAGAGTAAATGAAGGACTGTGAATCAATGTGAGACTGGGAGGGAAAGGGTAACAAAAGACCTGATTTGAATCCCTGATGAGGGGTTTAAAATATGGGCAAATTGGCACTCATTGAAGCCATGCTGCACGTGTGCTCTGCGCCATTTTAACAAGCGCCTTTAACTTCCACCCCAAATTTCTGGTTGGGGGGAACTGGGCATCTTCTGCTACAAGGGGGCATGTCTTGGAGGAATTTCAATCCACCTGGGGAATTTTGCGCATTCGCCCTAGTTAGGCCTCATTGAAACCCTCATTAGATTTACATCATCTAGGGCCCGAAATTGGTGAAGGCTCTGCCCGCCCAAGTGCCGCCCAAAGGACCGTCAATGGCCGCCAAGGTACCTAACGGTATTTTCGGCGGGATTTTCATTGGAGAGGTCCCTCGAAGGTCGGCGAGCGGCAAATAAGCGACTTACGCCGCCAATCTGGGCAGCAACCGACGGGAGCTCCCATTCTCGGCGGCAAAGGCACTTGCCGCACAAGTGCCACCGAGGTTGGAGTCAGGCCCACAGAGGATCGAAGAGCTGAAAAGCAAAAGCATTAAAAAAAAATCTGTAGACCTTCAGGGGACCCCATCCAGGTAAGTCCCTGTAAAGAAAAAAATGACAAAATGTGTACTATCCTTTTTTTCACCACCTTCCGACCTACCGTCGGGGATAGACAAGCCTCCAGCCAGCGGTCCACCTCTGTTCTGCCGCCGACTCCCATCGACTCCCGCCCGCATCAATATCGCAGCTCGGTGGATGGGAGGTCAGTTGTGCGACTCGGCTGTCCGCTGACGTTGGCGGGCACTTCCCGGTGGCTCTCCTCGCACCTGCTCCAGCCCACGTCAAAAGTGGCACTGGGCGGTTCGACCAGCAGAATGTCGGCGGCAGTGGGTGGTAAGATCTTCAATTTTGGGCCCTCAGTCTCCTGTCTCACGGTATAATTTGCATATTTAAGCAGGATTCAAAAATTGTGGTCAGAGCCTCTGCTGTCTCCTCTTTGACTTATTTTAACAGCCTAAGGTACATGCTCTCAGGGCTCAGTAATGTTTACACCTTTAGTTCTGCTATTTTTTTCAGCATCTATTTGTTTTCTACGGTTATCTCTAACATTTGTTCCACATCCTCCTCTAGTAGACCAATGTTCTCAATCCACCATTACCATGGAAGTAATGAGAAAAGCTTTTTCAGTTATGTGAAGAGTCAAAGAAATGTCAAAACCTGTATTGAAGGAGCTGCGAGGACAGGATATGAAGGACTCACTGGGTATGGCGAAAATATTAACTGAGTACTTTAAACAATCATAGAAATTTACAGCACGGAAGGAGGCCACCTCGGTCCATCGTGTCCGCTCCGGCCAACAAAGAGTTATCCAGCCCAATCCCACTTTCGAGCTCTTAGTCCATAGCCCTGAAAGTTATGGCACTTCAAGTGCATATCCAAATACTTTTTAAATGTGGTTGCGGTTTCTGCCTCTATCAACCTTTCAGGCGGTGAGTTTATACACCTTAGTAAAGTCTCTCCTCAGCCTCCTCTGTTCCAAAGAAAACATCCCCAGCCTATCCAATCTTTCCTCATAGCTAAAATTTTCCAGTCCAGGCAACATCCTCATAAATCTCCTCTGCACCCTCTCTAGTGCAATCACATCTTTCCTGAAATGTGGTGAGCAGAACTGCACACAGTACTCTAGCTGTGGCCTAACTAGTGTTTTATACAGTTCAAGCATAACCTTCCTGCTCTTGAATTCTATGCCTCGGCTAATAAAGGCAAGTATTCTGTATGCCTTCTTAACCACCTTATCTACCTGTCTTACTACCTTCAGGGATATGTGGACATACACTCCAAGGACCCTTTGTCCCTCTACACTTCTCAGTGTCCTACCATTTAATGTGTATTCCCTTGCCTTGTTAGCCCTCCCCAAAAGCATTACCTCACACTTCTCAGCACTGTATTCCATTTACCATTGTTCTGCCCACCTAACCAGTTCACTGATACCTTCCTGCAGTCTACAGCTTTCTTCTTCATTATCAACCACACAGCCGATTTTAGTATTATCTGCAAACTTCTTAATCACACCCCCTAAATTCAAGTCTAAATCATTGATATATGCCACAAAATGCAAGGGACTATGGGCTAGAACCTTCGTGCTTATCGCCCAAAAATGGGTGTTATTTCTGGCGTAGCCGTTAAAAAAGAGTTTTCAGATCGCCAGCTTCTCGCCCATTCTCAAAACACTTTCTCAATTTTTGAAAATGGGCATTACCGCGAGCGATATCAAATGGGTGGTAGCATTAAATTTTTTTGACCTTCACAGATACACTGCTTTGGGTACTGTTGAGGAGGATGACTCATCAGGGGATGGCAGCAGCAGCCAAGTTCATGGCACCGTGGCTGGCTCTGCTGCACAGAAGGGTGGGAAAAAGAGTGGGAGAGCTATGATGATAGGGGACTCTATTGTAAGGGGAATAGATAGGAGTTTCTGCGGCCGCAACTGAGACTCCACGATGGTATGTTGCCTCCCTGGTGCAAGGGTCAAGGATGTCTCGGAGCGGCTGCAGAGCATTCTGGAGAGGGAGGGTGAACAGCCAGTTGTCGTGGTACATGTAGGTACCAACGATATAAGTAAGAAGCGGGAAGAGGGCCTACAAGCTGAATTTAGGGAGCTAGGAGTGAAACTAAAAAGTAGGACCTCAAAGGTAGTAATCTCTGGATTGCTACCAGTGCCACGTGCTAATCAGAGTAGAGGGAGCAGGATAGTTAGAATAAATACGTGGCTTGAGCAATGGTGCAAGAGGGAGGGATTCAAATGCCTGGGACATTGGAACCAGTTCTGGGGGAAGTGGGATCTGTATAAAAGGGACGGTCTGCACTTGGGCAGGACTGGAACTGATGTCCTGGGGGTAACATTTGCTAATGCAGTTCGGGAGTGTTTAAACTAATAAGGCAGGGGGATGGGAACCTATGCAGCGAGATAGGGTGTAGTAATATGGAGTCAGAAACAGAAGGTAGAAAGGTAAAAAGCAATAGTGGAAGGCCGAGTAAACAAAGGAAGAAACAAAAAGGGCCACACTACATCATAATTCTAAAAGGACAAAGGGTGTTAAAAAACAAGTCTGAAGGCTTTGTGTCTTAATGCAAGGAATATCCGTAATAAGGTGGATGAATTAACTGTGCAAATAGATGTTAACGGATATGATGTGATTGGGATTACGGAGACGTGGCTCCAGGATGATCAGGGCTGGGAACTCAACATCCATGGGTATTCAACATTCAGGAAGGATAGAATAAAAGGAAAAGGAGGTGGGGTAGCATTGCTGGTTAAAGAGGAGATTAATGCAATAGTTAGGAAGGACATTAGCTTGGATGATGTGGAATCTATATGGGTAGAGTTGCAGAACACCAAAGGGCAAAAAACGTTAGTGGGAGTTGTGTACAGACCTCCAAACAGTAGTAGTGATGTTGGGGAGGGCATCAAACAGGAAATTAGGGGTGCATGCAATAAAGGTGTAGCAGTTATCATGGGTGACTTTAATATGCATATAGATTGGGCTAACCAAACTGGAAGCAATATGGTGGAGGAGGATTTCCTGGAGTGCATAAGGGATGGTTTTCTATCGAGGAATCAACTAGGGGGGAGGGCATCTTAGACTGGGTGCTGTGTAATGAGAGAGGATTAATTAGTAATCTTGTTGTGCGAGGCCCCTTGGGGCAGAGTGACCGTAATATGGTGGAATTCTACATTAGGATGGAGAATGAAACAGTTAATTCAGAGACCATGGTCCAGAACTTAAAGAAGGGTAACTTTGAAGGTATGAGACGTGAATTGGTTAGGATAGATTGGCGAATGATACTTAAGGGGTTGATAGTGGATAGGCAATGGCAGACATTTAGAGACCGCATGGATGAACTACAACAATTGCACATCCCTTTCTGGCGTAAAAATAAAAAAGGGAAGGTGGCTCAACCGTGGCTAACAAGGGAAACCAGGGATAGTATTAAAGCCAAGGAAGTGGCATACAAATTGGCCAGAAATAGCAGTGAACCTGGGGACTGGGAGAAATTTAGAACTCAGCAGAGGAGGACAAAGGGTTTGATTAGGGCAGGGAAAATAGAGTACGAGAGGAAGCTTGCAGGGAACATTAAGACGGACTGCAAACGTTTCTATAGATATGTAAAGAGAAAAAGGTTAGTAAAGACAAATGTAGGTCCCCGCAGTCAGAATCAGGGGAAGTCATAATGGGGAACAAAGAAATGGCGGACCAATTGAACAAGTACTTTGGTTCGGTATTCACTAAGGAGGACACAAACAACCTTCCGGATATAAAAGGGGTCAGAGGGTCGAGTAAGAAGGAGGAACTGAGGGAAATCCTTATTAGTTGGGAAATTGTGTTGGGGAAATTGATGGGATTGAAGGCCGATAAATCCCCAGGGCCTGATGGACTGCATCCCAGAGTACTTAAGGAGGTGGCCTTGGAAATAGCGGATGCATTGACAGTCATTTTCCAACATTCCATAGACTCTGGATCAGTTCCTATTGAGTGGAGGGTAACCAATGTAATCCCACTTTTTAAAAAAGGAGGGAGAGAGAAAACAGGGAATTATAGACCGGTCAGCCTGACATCAGTAGTGGGTAAAATGATGGAATCAATTATTAAGGCTGTCACAGCAGCGCATTTGGAAAGAGGTGACATGATAGGTCCAAGTCAGCATAGATTTGTGAAAGGGAAATCATGCTTGACAAATCTTGTGGAATCTTTTGAGGATGTTTCCAGTAGAGTGGACAAGGGAGAACCAGTTGATGTGGAATATTTAGACTTTCAGAAAGCTTTCGACAAGGTCCCACACAAGAGATTAATGTGCAAAGTTAAAGCACATGGGATTGCGGGTAGTGTGCTGACATGGATTGAGAACTGATTGTCAGACAGGAAGCAAAGAGTAGGAGTAAATGGGTATTTTTCAGAATGGCAGGCAGTGACTAGTGGGGTACCGCAAGGTTCTGTGCTGGGGCCCCAGCTGTTTACATTGTACATTAATGATTTGGACGAGGGGATTAAATGTAGTATCTCCAAATTTGCGGATGACACTAAGTTGGGTGGCAGTGTGAGCTGCGAGGAGGATGCTATGAGGCTACAGAGTGACTTGGATAGGTTAGGTGAGTGGGCAAATGCATGGCAGATGAAGTATAATGTGGATAAATGTGAGGTTATCCACTTTGGTGGTAAAAACAGAGAGACAGACAATTATCTGAATGGTGACAAATTAGGAAAAGGGGAGGTGCAACGAGACCTGGGTGTCATGGTACATCAGTCATTGAAGGTTGGCATGCAGGTACAGCAGGCGGTTAAGAAAGCAAATGGCATGTTAGCCTTCATAGCGAGGGGATTTGAGTACAGGGGCAGGGAGGTGTTACTACAGTTGTACAGGGCCTTGGTGAGGCCACACCTGGAGTATTGTGTACAGTTTTGGTCTCCTAACTTGAGGAAGGACATTCTTGCTATTGAGAGAGTGCAGCGAAGGTTCACCAGACTGATTCCCGGGATGGCGGGACTGACATATCAAGAAAGACTGGATCAACTGGGCTTGTATTCACTGGAGTTCAGAAGAATGAGAGGGGATCTCATAGAAACGTTTAAAATTCTGATGGGTTTCGACAGGTTAGATGCAGGAAGAATGTTCCCAATGTTGGGGAAGTCCAGAACCAGGGGTCACAGTCTAAGGATAAGGGGTAAGCCATTTAGGACTGAGATGAGGAGAAACTTCTTCATCCAGAGAGTGGTGAACCTGTGGAATTCTCTACAGAAAGTTGTTGAGGCCAATTCACTAAATATATTCAAAAAGGAGTTAGATGAAGTCCTTACTACTAGGGGGATCAAGGGGTATTGCGAGAAAGCAGGAATGGGGTACTGAAGTTGCATGTTCAGCCATGAACTCATTGAATGGCGGTGCAGACTCGAAGGGCCAAATGGCTTGCTCCTGCACCTATTTTCTATGTTTCTATGTTTCAGCCGTAAGGTGTGGCCGTCCTTAGCAACGGAATGGCAACGCTCGATTCCCGCGATTCAGGAGGTCAAGGGTCATCTTGACCTGTGCAGAAGAGGAGACAGACAGAGAGGGAACTCAGAGACACTGAAAGCATGTGTGGCTGTGGTGTGTGCTTGCCTGGCTGTTGTAGGAGGAGCAACGGAGATTCACCAGCAGCAAAAAGCCTACTAAGCACCAAGAATATAGTTGGCACGAGTTTTTGTCCAACAAATAAGATATAACATGGAAGGGATGGAGGAGGCCCTGGAGCTGGTAGCCGGGAACACTGGTGGCAGAGGGCTCCCAGTGGTCCCAGAGTGCCGCACTGCACCCCAAGGTGCCGCACCCCCGTTGCCAACCACACATGAGAGCCAGCAGCAACATCTTGCTTCTGGCTCGGAGCACCTTTACCAACTCAGGACCGTCCTCTCCCGTATCCGTTCAAGCAGCGTTTCGGCCGTCACCCCCCTACCCTGACAATGAAACATCACCTGAGGACCTCCTCGGCCAGGCAACTTGGAGTCAGGAGGGGAAGCTGTAGAGGTGGGGAGCACAAGCGGTGGGGGGCGGGGTGGGGGAAGGGTTGGTTTGTACAGAAATACTGATGATTTCAGACTAATGTTCGGTTTAAATGTTTTTAATTTAACAAAACCTTGTAGCACATAGCTCAGATAGCTGCACCATTACAAGCTGGTGATTCCTTTACAGCAAAGGATATAATCACACTTAACTTCAATCAACTTAAACTTTAACTCTCACCAAGGTGATGCCCACCATTGATGTATGACCTGCACACCCAGCAGTGTGTCAGCCTTGTAAATAACACCAACATTCTTTCAGGCAAAGTAATCATTGATGAGCCCCTGAAGTAAGGCTCTTGCAGCTATTAAGCCACCATGGGCCCTTTCATGCAGTCTACAGGGGGTGGGGACATGGCTTCAGTGCCAACCCGATTGTCTGGGCCGATGTCAGCGTCCGCCTCCGCGTCCTCCTCTTCCTCTCTCTGATGAGATGGACTGGCAGACTGATCAGGTAATTCTTGTCTTCTCCTGATAGCCAAGTTGTGCAGCATGGAGCACACCACCATGAATGTAGCTACCTGCTCAGGGTGGTATTGGAGCTCGCCTCCTGAGTGATCCAGGCATCTAAATTGCTGCTTCAGCACTCCAATGGTTTTCTCCACGATATTGCGAGTTGCTCTGTGGCTCTTGTTGTATCGCCTCTTGGCTTCGGTGTGGGTGTCACACAGGGGTGTCATCAACCAGGTGGCGAGGCCATATCCTTTGTCACCAAGCATCCAGCATTGACCTTGTAGCTCATTGTTAAACAAGTACAGTGCTCTCACACAGGATGTGAGCATCATGGATGCTGCTTGGAAATTGAGCATTCACTGCCAGTATAATTTGCTGGTGGTCGACAGCCAGTTGGACATTCAGGGAGTGGAATCCCTTGTGGTTCCTGAAAACCTCAGCATCCTGAAAAGATGCCCGCATCGCGATGTGCGTACAGTCTATTGCTCCCTGCAACTTGGGGAAGTTTGCAATTCTGGAGAATCCTAGAGCCCTCTCACTCTGTGCCTCCTTGGTCATAGGGAAGCTGATCAAGTCCCTCCTGCGTGCAGGGCTTCAGTGACCTGTCTAATGCAGCGATGTGTGACATGCTGTGAAATTCTGCAAATGTCTCCAGCTATGGCCTGAAAAGAACCCGAGGCGTAGAACGACAATGCCGCGGTGCCTTTGACCTTTACGGACAGTGCAGTGCTGATGGTGCTGGCAGGCTGCAGATCTGCCCTTATCAGCTGGCATACCTCAGTGATAACCTCTTTGTGGAAGTGCAGTCTCCGAAGACAGGTGGTGTCAGGCAAGTCGAGGTAAGAATGCTTCTCCTTGTACTTGTGGGGGGGTGTAACATCTGGTCCTCCTCATCAGTCTGTCACGTCTTGCATTAAGCACATAATGCCGTGGAGCGTTCCTTCGGTGATGCCAAATCTGCTGCCTGTAATTGGTCATCAAGAGAGGGTGAGAAAGGACAGGCCCAATTGCAGTAGCTCTCTGTTTTCCACCGATTGGTCACAAACAAGGAAGGTCCCGACGAAGACTCCTATTCAATTCCAATCAGTCACAGTATGGTCAAGATGTTTTTACAGATGTTCACATCACCTCCAACGACCTGCAGAGTACATCCGAACTCCACCGAGGTTGAAGCACAGCAGCCTTTTAAAGGACGTGACATGTGATCGAGAAGATGACGTCCATAACGCTGTGATTCGTTCCGGTTAGTTCCATTTTTTCTGGGCGTTTTTTTGGACGAGCAGTATTGTGGCCGATATGTGTACGAGGTGGTGAAATTGACACAGGGCGATCTCATGGCCGCTAGTTTTGGTAAATCTGCTTTTTACGACAAAAAACAGTGGGCGGGTGTTAATATTGAATCTTGGCGTTAAATCCGTTCAGAAAGTAACACCGGGCGATATTATGGGTGTTGAATTCATCCATTCTGCTGATTCCGCCTCCAAAATGTTGGCGGGCGGTAATATTTTTTCCCTGCATTAAGCACATGAGGCGATAAGTTTCCGAAAAATGCCCACCAGTTTCCATTTTGTGCCAAAATGGGCAATATATGGGCGTTATACATCATTTCAACGGTAAAATGGGAGTTAAGTGGGCGTTAAGCATTCAAAAAAGGTGGAGGTTCTAGACCCTAGTACTGAGCCCTGCAGAGCCCCAGTGGAAACAGCCTTCCAGTCACAAAAACACTCATCAACCATTACCCTTTGCTTCCTGCCTGTGAGGCAATTTTGGATAAACTTGTCACTTTACCTTGGATCCCATGGGCTTTTATTTTCATGACCAGTCTGCCATGTGGGACCTTATCAAAAGCTTTGCTAAAATCCATATACACTACATCAAACACACTACCCTCATCGACGCTCCTTGTAACATACTCCAAAAATTTAATCAAGTTAGTCAGATACAACCTGCGCTTGACAAATCCATGCTAACTGCCCTTGATTAATCCATGTATTTCTAAATGAAAATTGATATTGTCCCTCAGAATTTTTTCCAATCATTTTCCTACCACTGACTGGCCTGTAATTACTCAGTCTATCCCTTTTTCCCTTTTTAAACAAACATACAACATTAGCAGGTTTCCAGCACCACACCTGCAGCCAGAGAGGATTGGAAAATGATGGTCAGAGCCTCTGCTATTTCCTCTTTTGCTTCACTTAGCTGCCTGGGATAAATTTCATCCGGACCTGTGGAATTATCCACTTTGAAAGCTGCTAAACCCCTTCATACTTCTTCTCTCATTATGTATATTTCATCTAATATTTCACATTTCTCCTCCCTAATTGCAATGTCTGTATCGCTCCTCTCTTTTGTGAAAATAGACGATAAGTATTCATTAAGAACCATATCCACGTCTTTCACCTCCACACACAGTTTACCTTTATGGTCTCTAGTAGGCCCAACTCTTTCCCTCGTTATCCTATTGCTCTTAATTTATAAAACATCTTTGGGTTTTCCTTGATTTTACTTGCCAAAATGTTGTCATGCCCTCTCTTTGCTTTCCTAATTTCCTTTTTAATTTCACCCCTGCACTTTCTATTCTCCTCTAGGGTTTCTGCAGTATTGAGCCCTCGGTATCTGTCATAAGCTTCCCTTTTTTCCTTTATCCTACCCTGTATGCCCCTTGACATCCAGGGGGCTCTAGATTTGTTAGTCCCACCCTTTTCCTGATACCCCTTCCACTTGCCCAGCTTCATTCCCTGAAACCCAGAAGCGACCCCCCTCCCTTGTTGGGCTTGCTACATACTGGCTAAAAAAAGTTCCACTGAATGGATTGTAGGAATTCCGTACCCTCTATATCTTTCACACTAATTTTATCCTAGTTAATATTAGGGTAGTTGAAATCCCCTACTATAATTGCCCTATAGTTTTTGTACTTCTTAGAAATTTGTCTACATATTTGCTCTTCTATCTCCCTCTGACTGTTGGGGATCTATAGTACACTCTCAACAGTGTGATCACCCCTTTTTTTCTTCATTTTGGCCTACATGACCTCATTTGATGATCCTTCTAACATATCTTCTCTCCTCACAGCTGTAATGGTTTTTTTATTCAATACTGCGACCCCCCATTTTTTTTTACCCCCTCTCTATCCCGTCTGAAAACCCTGTAACCAGGAATGTTGAGCTGCCATACCTGATCTTCTTTCAGTCATGTCTCAGTAATATCATTCTCTCAAGTGTCTATCTGTGCTCTCAGCTCATCTGCTTTATTCCCTATACTCCTTGCATTGAAGTATATACCATTTAGCACTGCCAAACTTCCTTGTTGTCTATTTTCTAGCCCTTGTTTCCTCTGTCTTCCAAATTCACTTGCTACTTTTTTGCTATCGAATTCCAGCTTTGCTTCTCTCCCTACTGAATCTATTCTCCAGTTCCCATCCCCCTGCCAAGCTAGTATAAACCCTGCCCAACAGCACTAGTGAACCCTCCCGCGAGGATACTCGTCCCGGCTCCGTTGAGGTGCAACCCGTCCGGCTTGTACAGGTTCCACCTGCCCCAGAAATTGTCCCAATGCCTCAGGATACTAAAACCCTCCTGCCTGCACCATCCTTCCAGCTACATATTCAGCCATTCTATCCTCTTATTTCTGTAATCATTAGCACATGGCCCCAGGAGTAATCTGGAAATTACTACCTTTGAGGTCCTGCTTTTTAATCTTTCTTCTAGCTCCCTAAAATCTGCCTGCAGGACCTCAACCCCCTTTCTACCTATGTCATTGGTACCGACATGGACCATAACCTCTGGCTGTTCACCCTCTCTCCCCAGAATGCCTTACAGCCACTCGGTGACATCCTTGACCCTGGCACCAGTGAGACAACATACCATTCTGGAGTCATGTCTGCAGCCGCAGAAACACTTGTCTGCTCCCTTAACTATCATATGCCATACCACGATAGCTCTTCCATTCTTCTTTCCACCCTATGCAGCCGAACCACCCATGGTCTTGGCTCTGGCTGCACTCCCCAGAGAAGCCATCGCCCCCACCGGTACTCAGAACAGAATACTGGTTGGCGAGCAAGATGCAATCAGGGTACTCCTGCACTACCTGTGTAATGTATGTACATAAGGTCTGTCCACCACCAGGGGGCACTACCGTCAGAGGTCCTAGGGTCACCGGTACACTCGTGCTGGGCCCGATATATAACCTGAGCTTCACCTTTATATCCTCACTTCTGGAAGCAATTAAAGACTGACCAGGTTACACCTAGTCACTGGCTCACAGTACGGAGTTCATGGTATCATTTCATACACCACAAATGGCGACGAGGAAAATACGAACCCACGCAAATGTATGGCGAGCACAGCACAATCGAGTGCTGTTGGAATTCTCAAGAGATTCAATGAGGGAGAGGATTGGGGAGATTTCACGGATCGTCTTGACCAGTACTTCGTGGCAAACGACTTATACAAAGACGAGGATGCAAAGAAGCGCAGGGCAGTTCTTCTCACCATCTGTGGCCCCACGATCGATGCAGTCATCAAGAATCTGCTCTCACCCACGCTTCCTACAGAAAAGGATTACAAAGAATTATGTGCTCTAGTTCGGGAACACCTTAAACCCACGGAAGGAATCCTCATATCCAGATATCGCTTCTATACGCACGTTCGTCCAGAAGGCCAGGACGTAGCAGCATTTGTTGCCGACCTGAGACATCTTGCAGAAGCTTTGCAAATTTGGGCCTGCGTTGGAGGACATGCTGTGAGACTTTTTCCTGATCGGGGTCAACTACGAGGCAATCTTAAGTAAGCTGCTGGCTGTGGTGATGCCGACCTCAGCAAGGCCAATACTATCGCCCAGGCTTGCATGTCTACGCAGAAAAGCACGAACCAGATATCACGGCAAAACAGGAACTCCATGGCAAGTACTGTGTACAAAATTGTATCGATGGCTGGCAGAGCTGCACATGGCAGGGCCTACATGACTGCGTATGCGAGAACGGGAGCCGCTCAAAGCTCACCATCGAGGGCCTATACGACTGCGTATGTGAGAACGGGAGCCGCTCAAAGTTCGCCATCGAGGGCCTACTCGACTGCGTATGTGAGAACGGGAGCCGCTCAAAGTTCGCCATCGGGCACAAATCCGAGCTCAACATGTTGGCGTTGCGGGGGCAATCACTGACCCCATCAGTGCCGCTTCAGGCAGTATGTATGCAGAGGGTGTGCGAAGATGGGGCAGCTTCAGCGGACGTCTCCGTAGCAGAGCAAGTGAGCTGCGACACCACGTGGATTATGATCAATTCAGCGTGGATCTGGCGATGCAGCCCGAGGCATTTAAGAGCTCCGAGAAGGAAATGTATAGCGTACGTGCGTTCCTAACAAAGAGCCAAAATATAATGATGGAGGTAAATTTAAACGGCGTGCCGGTATCCATGGAATTAGACACGGGTGCGAGTCAATCACTTATGAGCCAGAGGACTTTCGAAAAGCTGTGGGAGACCCAAGGCAGAGAGACCCAAGCTGAGTCCGATAAATGTGAAGTTGCGTACCTGCACCAAAGAGCTCATACCAGTGATCGGTAGTGCAGCAGTAAGAGTGTCGTATGAGGGAACGGTTCATGATCTAGAGTTATGAATTATTCCGGGCAACGGCCCATCGTTATTCGGCAGGAGTTGGCTCGAGAAAATAAAATGGAAATGGTACAATATCAAAGCTTTGTCATCAGCGGATGATGATTTGTGTGCTCAAGTGCTGAGCAAATTTCTCACTGTTTGAACCAGGAATTGGCAGCTTCAAGGGAGCCAAGGTGCAGATTCACCTAGGCCCAGACGCAAGGCCCATCCATCACAAAGCCAGGGCGGTCCCGCACATGATGAGAGAAAAGGTCGAGCTTGAATTGGACAGGCTACAACGCGAGGAGGTCATCTCACCGGTTGAATTTAATGAATGGGCCAGTCCCATTGTGCCGGTGTTAAAGAGCGACGGCACGGTCAGGATTTGTGGAGACTACAAGGTCACGATCAACTAAATTTCAAAACAAGATCAGTACCCGTTACCGAAAGCTGATGACCTGTTTGCAATGCTAGCCGGGGGAAAATCGTGCACAAAATTGGATCTAACGTTGGCCTACATGACACAGGAATTGGTTGAATCATCAAAGAAACTTACGTGCATCAACACGCCCAAAGGACTGTTTATTTACAACATGTGCCCTTTTGGCATTCGTTTGGCGGCAGCCATATTTCAGAGAAACATGGAGAGCCTATTGAAATCCGTCCCCAGGACCGTGGTATTCTAAGATGACATCCTAGTCACAGGTCCTGACACCGCCAAGCACCTGCACAATCTGGAAAACGTTCTGCATCGTCTGGACAAATTGGGACTCAGGCTGAATCGTTCGAAGTGCATTTTCATGGGACCAGAGATCGAATTCCTTGGACGAAAGATTGCTGCAGATGGAATCAGGCCTACAGATGAGAAAACAGAGGCCACCAAAAATGCGCCCAGGCCCCAGAATGTGACGGTCGTTCCTGGGTCTTCTCAATTACTTCGGTAATTTCTTACCCAAATTGAGCACAGTATTAGAGCCTTTGCACAAGCTGCTCAGGAAAGGAGACGACTGGGTGTGGGGTGAATTTGAAGACAGAGCCTTTGAGAAGGCTAGAAATCTGTTGTGTTCCCACAGGTATGACCCATGCAAGCGTCTAGTTTTGACCTGTAATGCGTCGACCTATGGGGTCGGCTGCGTACTTCAGCAAGCCAATGAGTCTGGCAAACTATAACCAGTTGCATATGCATCTCTAAGTCTATCCAAGGCGGAAATAGCCTACAGCATGGTAGAGAAAGAGGCTTTATCATGTGTTTATAGGGTAAAAAAAATGCACCAGTACCTGTTTGGGCTTCACTTCGAGCTGGAAACCGATCACAAGCCGCTTATATCGTTGTTATCGGAACATAAAGGTATCAATACCAATGCGTCGTCCTGCATCCAGAGGTGGGCGCTGACATTATCTGCCTATGATGATGTCATTCGCCATAGACAAGGCACCGACAACTGCGCTGATGCATTGAGCTGGTTACCATTGCCCACACCAGAGGTGGAAATGCCAATGCTCGCAGAGCTACTCATGGTCATGGATGCCTTTGAGAGTGATGGGTCACCTGTCACTGCTCAACAAGTTAAGACCTGGACCAGCCAGGATCCGATCCTATCGGTTGTAAAATGTTGTGTTCTTAATGGGGACTGGTCGACCGTCCCCAAGCAAATGGGTAATGAAACCAAACCGTACAGCCATTGCAAAGATGAACTTTCCATCCAGTCCGACTGTTTACTGTGAGGTAATCGTGTTGTAATGCCCAAGAAAGTCAGGACGAGATTTGTACGGGATTTACATAGTACACATCCTGGTATTGTCATGATGAAGGCCATCGCCAGGTCCCATGTTTGGTGGCCTGGCATTGACTTGGACTTAGAGTCATGCATACATCAGTACAGCACTTGCATGCAGTTAAGCTCTGCTCAGTCTGTGGTCATGGCCATCCAAACCGTGGTCTAGAATCCACATCGACTTTGCGGGCTCCTTCCGCGGTAAAATGTTTTTTGTGGTGGTGGATGCATACAGCAACTGGATAGTGTTATATATGTGGACTTGTATTTGCTCTGCACAGCCACCAGAGGGCTCTTCCCCTGGAGTCCCAAGGGACCCCATAATCCCTTGGGAGCGCAGGTATTTAAGGAGGCTTTGCAGGTTGGAGAGGCATTCTGGAGATCTGCAATAAAAGACGAAGGTCACACTTTACTTTGAGCTCACAGTGTTCAGTCTGACTCTTTCTCCATACACAACAACTGGCGACGAGATACAGATAGCAAACCGAAGATGCAGAGAACAGTAGGCATCCTGGAGAAATTTTCGGAGGGAGATGATTGGGAAACTTTTGTGGAGCGACTCGACCAATAGTTCGTGGCCAATGAGCTAGATGGGAAGAGAGTGCTGCCAAACAAAGGGTGATCCTCCTCACCGTCTGTGGGGCACCAACGTATGGCCTCATGAAGATTCTGCTCACTCCAGCGAAACCCACGGAGAAATCATACGACAATTTGTGCACACTGGTCCAAGAGCATTTGAACCCGAAGGAAAGTGTTCTGATAGCGAGGTACTAGTTCTACACCTACAAAAGTTCTGAAGGCCAGGAAGTGACGAGTTATGTCGCCGAGCTAAGACGCCTTGCAGGACATTGCAAATTTGAAGGACATTTGGGTCACATGCTTCGAGACTTTTTCGTACTTGGCATTGGCCATGAAACCATACTTCGCAAGCTTTTGACTGCAGAGACCCCAACCTTGAGTAAGGCCATAGCGATAGCTCAGGCCATTTCCACCAGTGACAATACGAAGCAAATCTTTCAGCACACAAGTGCTGCTACAAGTATTGTGAACAAAGTGATGTTGTTTTCGAATTATAATGTACAGGGCAGGTCACACATACCTGCAGCTGCACGTCCGCAGATGACTCAGAGTCCACCATTAAGGGTGATGAATGAAAGGCCATTAACACTTTGTTGGCGCTGTGGGGGTGATCATCATTTCCATTCATACCGATTCAAGGAGTACGTTTACAAGGGCTGTGAACAATGGGACACCTCCAACGAGCGTGCAGGCAAGCTGCAAAGCCTTTTAAACCTGCAAACCAACATGTTGCAGAGGAGGACAGATCCATGGAGGATCACGATGAACCAGAGCCTCGGATCGAGGAGGCAGAGGTACATGGGGTGCACACATTCACCACGAATTGTCCCCCGATAATGCTAAACTAAATGGATTCCCAGTGTCAATGGAGCTAGACGCGGGTGCGAGCCAGTCCATCATGGGCATAAAGACTTTCGAAAGGTTGTGGTGCAACAAGGCCTCACGCTGCTCGGCAGGAGCTGGCTGGGGAAAATACACTGGAACTGGGAGAACATCTGAGCACTATTGCCCGCTGACGGCACTTCATATGCCCAGGTCTCAAACAAATTTCCTTCGTTGTTCGAACCAGGCATCGGGAAATTCCAAGGAGCAAAAGTGCTGATCCATCTAATTTCGGGGGCGTGACCCATCCATCACAAGGCGAGAGCAGTACCATACATGATGAGAGAAAATGTAGAGATCGAGCGAGACTGGCTGCAAAGAGAGGGCATCATTTCACCGATCAAGTTCAGCGAGTGGACCAGTCCTATTGTCCCAGTCCTCAAGGGAGACGGCACCATCAGAATCTATGGCGATTACAAAGTAACTATCAATCATTTCTCCCTGCTGGACCAACACCCACTACCAAAGGCCAACGACCTCTTTGCAATGCTGGCAGGAGGAAAGACGTTCACGAAGCTGGATCTGACTTCAGCTAACATGACGCAGGAACTGGAGGAATCATCGAAGGCCCTCATCTGCGTCAACATGCACAAAGGTCTTTTTGTTATAACAGATACCCGTTTGGAATCCGATTAGCGGTGGCGATATTCCAGAGAGACATGGAAAGTTTACTCAAGTCGGTCCCGTACACTGTGGTCTTCCAGGACGACATCTTGGTCACAGGTCGGAATACAGTCGAGCACCTGCAGAACCTGGAGGAGGTTCTTAGTCAACTCAACCGCGTGGGGCTCAGATTAAAACGCTCGAAGTGTATTTTCCTGCTGCCTGAAGTGGAGTTCCTGGGAAGGAGGATTGCGGCGGATGGCATCAGGCCCACCAACGCGAAGACGGAGGCAATCGAGAATGCACCGTGGCCACAGAATGTGACAGAGTTGTGGTCGTTTCTGAGACTCCTGAACTACTTTGGAAACTTCTTACCGGGTCTCAGCACACTGTTAGAACGACTGCATGTCTTACTACGAAAAGGGAGTGAATGGGTTTGGGGCAAAAGCCAAGAAAATGTCTTTGTAAAAACGAGAAAATTGTTATGCTCAAACAAATTGCTTGTGTTGTATGATCCATGCAAGCGTTTGGTACTAGCATGTGCTGCGTCGTCATAAGGCGTTGGGTGTGTATTGCAACAAGCTAATGATTTCGGGAAACTGCAACTAGTTGCTTATGCATCCAGGAGCCTGTCTAAGGCTGAGAGGGCCTACAGCATGATTGAAAAAGAAGCGTTAGCGTGTGTCTATGGAGTAAAGAAAATGCATCAATACCTGTTTGGGCTAAAATTCGAATTGGAAACTGACCATACGCCACTTATATCCCTTTTTTGCGAGAGTAAAGGGATGAATACCAACGCATCGGCCCGCATCCAGAGATGGGCGCTCACATTGTCCATATACAAATACGCCATCCGCCACAGGGCAGGCACAGAAAACTGTGCCGATGCTCTCAGTAGGCTGACATTGCCCATCACGGGGGTGGAAATGGCGCAGCCCGCAGCTCTAACCATGGTATGGAAGCATTTGAGTGTGAGCAATCACCCGTCACTGCCCAGCAGATCAAAACCTGGACAAGCCAGGACCCCTTATTATCTCTAGTCAAAAGCTGTTTGCTTCATGGGAGCTGGTCCAGTGTCCCAGTGGAAATGCAGGAAGAGATAAAGTCGTTCCAGCGGTGCAAAGATGAAATGTCTATACAGGCAGACTGCCTTCTGTGTGGCAATCGACTAGTGGTCCACAAGAAGGGCAGAGACACCTTCATCAATGACCTCCACAGCACCCACCCAGGCATCGTAATGATTAAAGCACATGGGATTGGGGGTAGTGTGCTGACATGGATTGAGAACTGGTTGGCAGATAGGAAGCAAAGAGTAGGAGTAAATGGGTACTTTTCGGAATGGCAGGCAGTGACTAGTGGGGTGCCGCAAGGTTCTGTGCTGGAGCCCCAGCTCTTTACATTATACATTAATGATTTAGACGAGGGGATTAAATGTAGTATCTCCAAATTTGCAGATGACACTAAGTTGGGTGGCAGTGTGAGCTGCGAGGAGGATGCAATGAGGCTGCAGAGTGACTTGGATAGGTTAGGTGAGTAGGCAAATGCATGGCAGATGAAGTATAATGTGGATAATTGTGAGGTTATCCACTTTGGTTGTAAAAACAGAGAGACAGACTATTATCTGAATGGTGACAGATTAGGAAAAGGGGAGATGCAACGAGACCTGGGTGTCATGGTACATCAGTCATTGAAGGTTGGCATGCAGGTACAGCAGGCGGTTAAGAAAGCAAATGGCAAATGGCATGTTGGCCTTCATAACAAGGGGATTTGAGTACAGGGGCAGGGAGGTGTTACTACAGTTGCACAAGGCCTTGGTGAGGCCAAACCTGGAGTATTGTGGTCTCCTAACTTGAGGAAGGACATTCTTGCTATTGAGGGAGTGCAGCGAAGGTTCACCCGATTGATTCCCGGGATGGCAGGACTGACATATCAAGAAAAACTGGATCAACTGGGCTTGTATTCACTGGCGTTCAGAAGCATGAGAGGGGATCTCATAGAAACGTTTAAAATTCTGATGGGTTTAGACAGGAAGAATGTTCCCAATGTTGGGGAAGTCCAGAACCAGGGATCACAGTCTAAGGATAAGGGGTAAGCCATTTAGGACTGAGATGAGGAGAAACTTCTTCACCCAGAGAGTGGTGAACATGTGGAATTCTCTACCACAGATAGTTGTTGAGGCCAATTCACTAAATATATTCAAAAAGGAGTTAGATGTCATCCTTACTACTAGGGGGATCAAGGGGTATGGCGAGAAAGCAGGAATGGGGTACTGAAGTTGCATGTTCAGCCACAAACTCATTGAATGGTGGTGCAGGCCCGAAAGGCCGAGTGGCCTACTCCTGCACCTATTTTCTATGTTTCTATGTTTCTATGAAAGCTATAGCCAGATTCCACGTGTGGTGGCTCGGTATCGATGCGGAATTAGAGTCCTACGTTCACAGATGTAATACATGCTCGCAGTTAAGCAATGTACCCAGGGAGGCGCCGCTAAGTTTATAGTCATGGCCCTCCAAATCGTGGTCTCGGGTACACGTCAACTATGCAGGCCCGTTCTTGGGTAAAATGTTCCTTGCGGTTGGAGACGCGTTCTCCAAGTGGATTGAATGTGAGATAATGTCGGCTAGCACATCTGCTGCCACTACTGAAAGCCCGCGGGCCATGTTTGCCACTCACGGCTTACCCGATGTCCTGGTGAGTGCCAATGGGCCATGTTTTACCAGTGCTGAGTTCAAAGAATTCATGACCCGTAACGGGATCAAACATGTCACATCTGCCCCGTTTAAACCAGCGTCCAATGCTCAGGCAGAGAGAGCAGTGCAAACCATCAAGCAATGCTTGAAGAGAGTAACTGAAGGCTCACTGCAGACTCGCCTATCCCGAGTCCTGCTTAGCTACCGCAGGAGACCGCACTCACTCAGTGGGATCCCACCTGCTGAACTGCTCATGAAAAGAGCACTTAAGACAAGGCTCTCGTTGGTTCACCCTGATCTACATGAACAGGTAGAGAGCTGGCGGCTTGAACAAAGTGCATACCATGATAGCGCAAATGTGTCACGTGAGATTGAAATCAATGATCCTGTATTTGTATTAAATTATGGACAAGGTCCCAAGTGGCTTCCTGACACTGTCATGGCCAAAGAGGCGAGCAGGGTGTTTCGGGTCAAACTTTCAAATGGACTCATTCACCGGAAACACTTGGACCAAATCAAACTCAGATTCACGGACTATCCTGAGCAATCTATCTTGGACCCTACCTTTTTTGATCCCCCAACATACACACCAGTGGCAACCGGCACCACGGTTGACCATGAAGCAGAACCCATCATTCACAACATCCCAGCAGGGCCCAACACACCAGGCAGCCCAGCAAGGCCAGCTGCACAGCAGCCCAGCGAGGGCCCAATAAATGATTCTGCAACACCAGCTTTCACACCGAGACGATCAACCAGGCCAAGAAGGGCCCCAGATCGACTCACATTGTAAATAGTTACACTATTGACTTTGGGGGGGGGAGTGTTGTTATATATGTGGACTTGTATTTACTCTGCACAGCCACCAGAATCCCTTGGGAGCATAGGTATTTAAGGAGGCTTCACAGGTTGGAGAGGCACTCTAGAGACTTGCAATAAAAGACTACGGTCACATTTTACTTTGAGCTCACAGTATTCAGTCTGACTCTTTCTCCATACACAACAGATGGAATGTGCGATCATGTCATCCAGCACTTCTACTGCCACTATTGAGAACCTGAGAGCCATGTTTGCCACACATGGTCTGCCAGACATCGTTGTCAGCGGCAACGAACCGTGTTTCACGAGCCTGGAGTTTCAAGAGTTCATGAAACGCAATGGCATAAAACACGTGAGGTCAGCCCCGTTCAAACTTGCGTCCAATGGTCAAGTGGAGCAGGCAGTTCAAACCATCAAGCAGAGCCTGAAACGCTAACTCACAGTTCCTCGCAGACACGCTTGTCACACATACTGCTCAGTTACAGGACAAGGCCACACACGCTCACCGAGGTCCCGCCTGCGGAACTATTGATGAAGAGAGGCCTCAAAACCAGGCTCTCTCTAGTCCATCCTGACCTTAACGATCATGTCGAAACCCGACGTGAACGACAGCAGTGGTATCACGACCGCGCCGCAGTGTCACATGACATATCTGTAAATGACCCAGTGTATGTACTTAACCATGGTCAAGGGCCCAAGTGGCTCCCGGGCATTGTTACGGGTAAGGAGGGTAACCAGGTGTATATGGTTAAGCTCAAGAATGGGCACATGTGCAAGAAATACATTGATCAAATCAGGCTAAGACACACTGACAAAGCGAAACGTTGAAGGAGACATCGCGAGCTTAGACGACCAACCAACTCCCATCCAGCCATCAGAAGAACCCACTGTGGTCAACACACAGCCCCAAGTCGTGAGAGAATCGGAAAGCACTGGGATTGTACTGAGATGGTCAACCAGGGAGCAAAGATCTCCGGACCGTCTGAACTTGTAATATGGACTTGTGCCAAGAACTGGAGGGCGGGGGGGGAAATGATGTAATGTACGTACATAAGGTCTGCCCACCACCAGGGGGCATTACTGTCGGAGATCCCAGGGTCATAGATACACTCGTGCTGGACCTGGTATATAACCTGAACTTCACCTTTGTATCTTCACTTCTGGAAGCCATTAAAGACTGACCAGGTTATACCTAGTCACTGGCTCAGAGTATGGAGGTCATTGTATCATTTCATACACCACAACCTGTCTAGTCCTCCTCTTCTGTCTGCCGGTCACCTACTTTCTCTCTACCTGCACACTCTTAAGCTGCGGAGGTGGCCACCTCTAGATTGTGATATCCACAAAGTTCTCAGCCTCGCGGATGCAGTGCAGTAACTCCAGCCGCCGCTGAAGCTCTGAAACCCGGAGCTCAAGTTGTTGCAGCTGGTAGCACATTCTGCTCATGTGGTTGTTCAGGCTACGCAAAGCGTCCAGGACTTCCCACGTGGCACAGGATGTACACTCCACAGGACTGAACTGCCCTGCAATGCCTTTAGTTATTTGATTATGAACTAAACTATGAACTATCTGACTATGAAATAAACTTAAAACTGGAAGACAAATGCACTCACCGGCTACTCACCACAGAAACATAGAAACATAGAAAATAGGTGCAGGAGTAGGCCATTCGGCCCTTCGAGTCTGCACCGCCATTCAATGAGTTCATGGCTGAACATGCAACTTCAGTACCCCATTTCTGCTTTCTTGCCATACCCCTTGATCCCCCGATTAGTAAGGACTACATCTAACTCCTTTTTGAATATATTTAGTGAATTGGCCTCAACAACTTTCTGTGGTAGAGAATTCTACAGGTTCACCACTCTCTGGGTGAAGCAGTTTCTCCTCATCTCGGTTCTAAATGGCTTACCCCTTATCCTTAGACTGTAATCCCTGGTTCTGGACTTCTCCAACATTGGGAACATTCTTCTTGCATCTAACCTGTCTAAACCCATCAGAATTTTAAACGTTTCTATGAGATCCCCTCTCATGCTTCTGAACTCCAGTGAATACAAGCCCAGTTGATCCAGTCTTTCTTGATATGCCAGTCCCACCATCCCGGGAATCAGTCTGGTGAACCTTCGCTGCACTCCCTCAATAGCAAGAATGTCCTTCCTCAAGTTAGGAGACCAAAACTGTACACAATACTCCAGGTGTGGCCTCACCAAGGCCCTGTACAACTGTAGTAACACCTCCCTGCCCCTGTACTCAAATCCCCTTGCTATGAAGGCCAACATGCCATTTGCTTTCTTAACCGCCTGCTGTACCTGCATGCCAACCTTCAATGACTGATGTACCATGACACCCAGGTCTCGTTGCACCTCCCCTTTTCCTAATTTGTCACCATTCAGATAATAGTCTGTCTCTGTTTTTACCACCAAAGTGGATAACCTCACATTTATCCACATTATACTTCATCTGCCATGCATTTGCCCACTCACCTAACCTATCCAAGTCACTCTGCAGCCTCATAGCATCCTCCTCGCAGCTCACACTGCCACCCAACTTAGTGTCATTCGCAAATTTGGAGATACTACATTTAATCCCCTCATCTAAATCATTAATGTACAGTGTAAACAGCTGGGGCCCCAGCACAGAACCTTGCGGTACCCCACTAGTCACTGCCTGCCATTCTGAAAAGTCCCCATTTACTCCTACTCTTTGCTTCCTGTCTGACAACCAGTTCTCAATCCACGTCAGCACACTTCCCCCAATCCCTTGTGCTTTAACTTTGCACATTAATCTCTTGTGTGGGACCTTGTCGAAAGCCTTCTGAAAGTCCAAATGCACCACATCAACTGGTTCTCCCTTGTCCACTCTACTGGAAACATCCTCAAAAAATTCCAGAAGATTTGTCAAGCATGATTTTCCTTTCACAAATCCATGCTTACTTGGACCTATCATGTCACCTCTTTCCAAATGCACTGCTATGACATCCTTAATAATTGATTCCATCATTTTACCCACTACCGATGTCAGGCTGACCGGTCTATAATTACCTGTATTCTCTCTCCCTCCTTTTTTAAAAAGTGGGGTTACGTTGGCTACTCTCCACTCCATAGGAACAGCCAATCAGCTGTTCCCCTTGAGCCGATGTCACTCTGACATCACACTTTTGATTTTTGCCTCAGAAAATCCCACTCTTTCTAAATTCCCAAATAAACCACTCAGTTTAAGGCAATTCCCTTTAATTGGTCCACTTGGCGTTGATCTTCACTCTTGAAGACGATACTTGATGGTTAGAATTTAATGACGATATTAATAACAAATCTAATGATAGCATGAATGCCATTCCGCTGATTTTTTTACATAATAGACTAATGAATAAGGTCAGAGAATGTGGACAAGTAGCAGAATAGATAGCTAGCTGGCTGCAAGACAGAAAGCAGAGAGTAGGGGTAAAAGGTAGATATTCTGAGTGGCAGAATGGGGAAAGTTGTGTCGCATAAGGATCAGTGCCGGGACCATTGTTATTCACAATATTTCTTAATGATTTAAACTTTGAAATCAAAACCACTTGCCCGAGTTTTCTGAACCTGGGCAGGTTAAGGGTGCAGGTCGCTGTGATGGGTTACGACCCCGTTCCTGATTCCATTCTGCTCCTGAGAGCCACTTTCCCTTAATGAAGCATCGAAAGCAGCGTGGAGTGGAGGTCGGAATCAGGGAGGAGCAGAGGTCAGAAGTGGCGAGGAGCAGAGGTCGGAAGCGGTGAGGAACTGAGGTCGGAAGTGGCAAGGAGCGGAGGTCCGAATCGGGAAGGAGCGGAGGGAGGGACCGGCGAGGTCCGGAGTTCGGGACTGGTGAGGTCTGGAGGTTGGAACTGGTGAGGTCCGAAGATCGGAAGTGGAGAGGAAAGGACAGACGAGGCATGTAGAAATGGAGAAGTCGGAGCCCAGAGGTGGAGCAGCGTGGACAAGACCAAGGAAATGCGCAGCACGGGTCAATAGCGAGGCTGTGAGGTCGTGAGGCTCACATTGCATACAATGAATTTCACATAGAGAGAGGTCCTGTGGGAAGGAGGAAGGAAGGAGGGCAGTTGGAATATGTTTGAGTTTGTGTGTATGTATTGGCACATGTGGTGGAGCCTGGTCTCCAGTCGTCTTGGATCCCCTTGCTACTGGATCAAGATCTTGCCCTGTCAAGCCCATGTGGTAGCTGGTGTGCAACGGCCCCCTACGTTAAAAGAATTCACGCATAGACATCTTCCACTGTTTAAAATAAGTTCATCAGTCACCTGAGTACTAATTTTTAGTGTGGAAGCAAGTCATCCTTGACTCCGAAGGACTGCCTATGATGATGATGTTGATGTATGGAGCCTATTAAGGCAATCCTGCATGTTACCCAGCCCTATTAAATTGTGTGGGTCTGATGACGTTATTCATGATGCATTTTCAAGCAGGATATTTAAAGGAGCCATGGCCACATTGCATTTGAAGGTTCATCTCAGATTGTGCGGGCACTGTACTGCACCACTGGAGTGTTCAAAAGGCTTGCAAACATGACTACACAGAGGCAGAGGGCTGCAAAGAGGTTCGCAGATGACACCCTCCATATGCTTGTGGAGGGAGTGAGAACATGTAGGGAGGTCCTCTTCCCTTCCGATGGGCAGAAGAGACCTCCCCAGCAGACCAAAGGAGTTTGATTGGAGATTGCAGAGAAGGTCAACATCAGTGATTTTGTCAGGAGGACCTGGGTGCATGCTTCAATGATTTCATGAGACCAGGAAAGGTGACTGCAAAGCCACACTCAACTTCATCCTGTTGTGCCTCTCATCATATCCCCATCACTTTGCCCTCCCAAGCCTGCTCCTGCACATCATTACTCACACCAACATACCTTGCATGTCCACCCATCCCTCCCTCTCTATCTATATAATCGTATCCCCATCTGTCTAACCTCACACTCGTCCTCATCCTAAAACAATCATACCAACTAAAAATACACAAGGAGGCCATTTGGCATTGGCACCCCACTCCACCATAGTCACTCTCCAAATAAGTTACCCATCCATTCCTTACACTCGTTGCATCACTCTAACTCAAAAATCTCTTCTTTCCCTCTTTGCAGGAGAAGAGAGCCCACGATAAGAGGGACAGGGAGACACCATAGTTGACCTTCCATCATTGGCCACCTTAACTGCAGCTGAGGAAGTCACCCTGGAAGTCTCAGGCGTCGCAGGACAGCTGGAGGTGGGAGACGGAGAGATGAGGACATCTCAGCAACCCGGTGACAGAATTACATCTCATACTACCACATTGCATAGAACAGTCATATGGGGACTGATGTCAGCAGCCAGTGAATGTTCATCATGTGCATAATTCTTGATATGACATTTCTAAATCATCTCTTTACTCTCCCACAGATCCATCAAGATACCTGCCCACTACCACTGTCCAGAAAGTGGGTGAACCTAGAGCTGCAGCTAGAAGTGTTAGAGGCTTTGACAGATTTTGCAACAGTGATGTCTGCAAATGTGAAGAGAATGGAGGAGTCCTTCCCCAATATGAGCAATATCGTGTCGCAGGTGATGTAGGTTCTTCCATGGATAGGATGGCCACCTGCATGGAGCAGCTAATGCACCACTCTCATGAGCACATGGAGAATATGGAGAATAAATAGCAGAGGCTTATAAACCTCCTCTCTAGGAGATCCTCATGGCCTCACTGCTGTGCAGCAAGGTTCTCTCCACCTTCTTGCTAGCAGTGAAGTGAGGGTGGCCCACAAAAGGGATGACAGTGAGAGGGGACATGGAAGTGGGGGGGTTCCTCTCAAAGCACTCACACTTCTCCCCTGTTGCCTCCTCCTCAGTCAGAGCTCCACCTGCTTCCTGGGATCGCGATCACAGGAGGAGCAGAATTTGGCGGGGCCATCACAGGCTTCAAGACCCAGAGGACTTCTGCCAAAAGTATCTTTGCAGTCATAGCAGGGAAGCGAGCAGGCTGCCTCTGCCTCTGCTAAAGCCACAAGGGTAGCACCACGTAGAAGCATGTGTTAGAGAAAGATGACACACAAGTAGATGCACAAGGGTAATCACTTGGGTGTTTTAATAACAGTTTATGTAAAGTTTCCGTTAATGTGATGTCATGGATAAAATTCTTATTTTCATCACTTTCCACAAAGGCCAATTCTTTGGAAGTCACGGTGAGTTGGAGTGAATGGTGAGACATAATGTGACCTCCAGCAATGGTGGTGAGTGTGAAAGGAATGGCCTGGTCATTGTAGGGATGCTTTATGGTGTTGCTGTAGGGTGTTGGGAGACTGGCACAGCATGTGGCAGCCATATGGGTGTAATGCCTGAAGTTAAGTAAATCTGGCCATGACGAGGCCATCCCTGGCCTCCCGGATAGCAGTGTGCTCGGGTACTGGTGGGATGTGGAACACAGATTCCTCCTGCTCCTCCTCCTCTTCCTCTGAAGAGGCTGTGCTCTCAGAGCCTTGCTCCTCATACAGCACTAATCCTCGCTTCTGCATTACAGACCACGACGATTCAGGAGACTCTGGCTGGTATATACTGAAGGGGTTCTCCTAATCTGTCAAAGCATCTGAAGCACAATTGCAGCATGCCTATTGTCTGATCTTTGACACATCTATTGTCTGCTCTATGACACATAACGTAGTGTGGCTTTCATTATATCTCTCCTGGGCCTCAGTACTTGGCTTCCTCAAGGGTGTCATGTGGATAGCACTTGTCTCTAAGCAGCAAGCCGGAATGTCTGTTTGGAGAAGCAAAGAACTGATGGAGGGTGGACTGGTGCAACATGAAAGAGTCATGACAGTTGCCAGGGAATTTAGCACATACATGCATGATGATCTTCCTATGGTTGGACACGAGCTGTAGATTGAGGGAGTGGCCACATGTGTAGTCGAAGACACCCTGCACCCATGGGAAGCCAGCCAGAGAGGCAAAGCAGAACACCCGCTCAGTAACACTGGTTTCATCAGTGGCAAATTTGAAATAATTGCTGATTTGTCAAACAGGGCATTGGCGACTTGTGTGATGCATCTGTGGGCAGCCGACTGCGAGATGCTGCAAATGTCTGTTGCAGATCCTGGGAAGGAGCCTGAGGTGAAGACGTTGAGGGTGCTGGTGACTTTGACAGTCACTGGTAAGGCATGTCCACCTGCTCCTCTGGGCTACAGGTCTTGCTCCAGCAAGCTACAAATGTCTTCAGTGACCTGGTGTATTAGCCTGAGCCTCCTTTGGCACTGCTTCTTAGTCATGAGGAAGCTAATCCTCTGCCTGTATACGCTATGTTGGGGGGATTGCCTCCGGCGTGGTGCAACCCAGCGCTGATGCTCTCTATTCTGTGTAGCATCAAGTAGGTGAGGTGAAGGTTGATGCTGTTGTTGTTGGTATCTCTGGTATTACTGATGTTGGGGCTCGTCGTGGTCTGATTCTAATGACCAAGATGAGACAGTATAAATAGCACCCATGCTTATGTAATAGATGGCAGGTCAAGTAGAGTTGACAGAAACAATCTGTCAATGGTGTGATAGGTTGAACCAATGAGTTGACAGTGGATCTGGTCTTTCCTGAAAACACTTGCAACCTCTAGAAAGCTAAATCTGTGCTGACAATGTACTCAACAACAGCATCTGCCTTAAGAAAGTGACCAGCTGTTAGGTGGGAGTATTTATGAGCTGGATCAATGGCCACTGAACTTCCCCCTCAGGTTCCCTGACATGGTTGCCGAGCTTCGTGATTCCCGTGGTCATTCAGGGAAATTTGAAAAGACACTTAAGGGTCTGACAAGTACCTAATAATCATCTAAATGACCATTCGGGTCGCTGCTGTGCTGGCAAATGCGTTTGAGGGAAAGGCGTGTGGGGGCGGGGTGACGGTGGGTTCCCGACTTACTCCAAGTTATTTCAAATTTCCCTCCCGTCCCGCCTCCAATCCCGCCTGCACTGACGCCAGAAAATTCCAGCCACTATTTCTAAATTTGTGCACGACATCAAATTGAAGGGGTGGGGTGTGGGAGAGAGTCAGTACTGAGGAGGACTGCAACAAATTACAAGAAGACATTAATTAACTTTCAGAATGGGCATATAATTGACAAATTAATTTCAACATAACTAAATATGAGGTGTTATATATTGGTAAGAAAAATGAGGAGCTCACATATTACTTAGACAATAAGGGGAAAAATTCTGTACCTGGGTGCCTCCTGTTAGTGCCAGCAGATGGTGCTAATGGGGAGCTAGAGCAGTATTGCTGGGGCGGGGCGAATCCAATGGCGCATGCCAAATCCGGTCCCCCTCCCCCACCCTCCCATCCCTGCAGTGCCAGCGCTTATTGTTATCATCGGGAGCCTCAACGCCAGGTGGATTGTGAAGTCAGTGAGTGTACAACGCTCACTGGCCACCTGATCTGTGAAATTGATTGTCGCCACCGACCTTAGCATCTGGTGTAAACAGCGACAGGGAGAGCAGGCATGAAGCAACTGGAAGCCAGCCCCAGGGATGCTATGTGAAGGGATCATTAGTAATGACTTGCAGCGGTAAGTTAGTGAAGTTTCAATGCTTTCTTATCAGTTTCACATCGTGCAACAGTCTCATTCTGTTCGATCAATGTTATTTAGTATCAGGAGTGTTGTGGCAACTAAAAAGTAGTTACATTTCTTTTTTTTTAAATCAACCTGCTTCACTTGGTTACATTAATGGGGGCTGTACTGGCAGTTGATCTCGCCCTCCAGGATCTACGGCAGAGGGAGCGGAGGCAGCGAGAAAAACTGGTACATGTGCCCAGAGGGAGGAGGAGGGCCATCAGGGCTCTCAACAGGGCACTTCTCCTACCTCCAATTAAGCGAGGAGCAGTGTATTAAAAGTTTCCACTTCACCTAGGAGATGGTCACAGAACTCTGCCAGTTCTTGCATGATAGATCCTCAAGAGCGAGGTCGACTGCCAGTATAGCCCTTATTAATGTAAGCAAGTGCAGCAGTTTCTTTGAAGAATAAATGCAACTACTTTTTAGTTGCCACAACACTCCTGATACAAAAGAACCTTTAAATTACAGAATGAAACATAGAAACATAGAAACATAGAAAATAGGTGCAAGAGTAGGCCATTTGGCACTTTGAGACTGTACCGTCATTCAGTAAGATCATGGCTGATCATTCCTTCAGTACCCCTTTCCTGCTTTCTCTCCATACCCCTTGATCCCCTTAACCGTAAGAGCCATATCTAACTCCCTCTTGAATATATCCAGTGAACTGGCATCAACAACTCTCTGTGGCATGGAATTCCACAGGTTAACAACTCTCTGAGTGAAGAAGTTTCTCCTCATCTCAGTCCTAAATGGCCTACCCCTTATCCTAAGACTGTGTCCCCTGGTTCTGCACTTCCCCAACATCGGGAACATTCATCCCGCATCTAACCTGTTCAGTCCCGTCGGAATCTTATATGTTTCTATGAGATCCCTTCTCATCCTTCTAAATTCCAGTGAATAAAGGCCCAGTTGATCCAGTCTCTCCTCATATGACAGCCCAGCCATCCCGGGAATCAATCTGGTGAACCTTTGCTGCACTCCCTCAATAGCAAGAACGTCCTGCCTCAGACTAGGAGACCAAAGCTGAACACAATAGTTCAGGTGAGGCCTCACTAAGGCCCTGTACAACAGCATTAAAACCTCCTTGCTTCTATATTCAAATCCCCGAGCTATGAAGGCCAACATACCATTTGCCTTCTTCACCGCCTGCTGTACCTGAGTGCCCACTTTGAGTGACTGATGAACCATGACACCCAGGTCTCGTTGCACCACCCCTTTTCCTAGTCTGCCGCCATTCAGATAATATTCTGCCTTCGTGTTTTTGCCACCAAAGTGGATAACCTCACATTTATCCACATTATACTGCATCTGCCATGCATTTGCCCACTCACCTAACCTGTCCAAGTCACCCTGCAGCCTCTTAGCGTCCTCCTCACAGCTCACACCGCCACCTAGTTTAGTGTCATCTGCAAACTTGGAGATATTACACTCTATTCCTTCATCCAAATCGTTAATGTATATTGTAAAGAGCTGGGGTCCCAGCACTGAGCCCTGCGGTACTCCACTCGTCACTGCCTGCCATTCTGAAAAGGACCCGTTTATCCCGACTCTCTGCTTCATGTCTGCCAACCAGTTCCCTATCCACGTCAGTATATTATCCCCAATACCATGTGCTTCGATTTTGCACAACAATCTCTTGTGCGGGATCTTGTCAAAAACCTTTTGAAAGTCCAAATATACCACATCCACTGGTTCTCCCTTGTCTGCTAGTTACATCCTCAAAAAATTCCAGAAGATTCGTCAAACATGATTTCCCTTTCATAAATCCATGCTGACTTGGTCTGATCCTGTCAACACTTTCCAAATGCGCTGCTATTTCATCCTTCATGATCGATTCCAACATTTTTCTCACTACTGATGTCAAGCTAACCGGTCTATAATTACCCGTTTTCTCTCTCCCTCCTTTTTTAAAAAATGGTGTTACATTAGCTATCCTCCAGTCCATGGGAACTAATCCAGAGTCGAGAGACTGTTGGAAAATGATCACCAATGCATCCACTATTTCTAGGGCTGCTTCCTTGAGCACTCTGGGATGCAGACTATCAGGCCCCGGGGATTTATCGGCCTTCAATCCCATCAATTTCCCTCACACAATTTCCCGCCTAATAAAGATATCTTTCAGTTCCTCCTTCTCACTAGACCCTCGGTCTCCAATAACTTCTGAAGTTTATTTGTATCTTCCTTCGTGAAGACAGAACCGAAGTATTGGTTCAATTGGTCTGCCATTTCTTTGTTCCCCATTATAATTTCACCTCAATCCGACTGCAAGGGACCTACGTTTGTTTTTAATAATCTTTTTCTCTTCACATATTTATAGAAGCTTTTGCAGTCAGTTTTTATATTCCCTGCAAGCTTCCTCTATTTTCCCCCTCTTAATGAAACCCTTAGTCCTCCTCTGTTGAATTCTAAATTTCTCCCAGTCCTCAGGATTGTTGTTTTTTCTAGCCAATTTATATGCCTCTTCCTTGGCTTTAACACTATCCTTAATTTCCTTTGTTAGCCATGGTTGAGCCACCTTCCCAGTTTTATTTTTACTCCAGACAGGGATGTACATTTGCTGAAGTTCATCCATGTGATCTTTAAGTGTTTGCCATTGTTTATCCACTGTCAACTCTTTGAGTATTATTTGCCAGTCTATTCTAGCCAATTCATGCCTCATACCGTCGAAGTTACCTTTCCTAAGTTCAGGACCCTAGTTTTCGAATTAACTTTGTCACTCTCCATCTTAATAAGGAATTCTACCATATTATGGTCACTTTTCCCCAAGGGGCCTCGCACAACAAGATCACTAATTAGTCCCTTCTCATTACACATCACCCAGTCTGGGATGGCCAGCTCCCTGGTTGGTTCCTCGACATATTGGTCTCGAAAACCATCCCTAATACACTCCAGGAAATCCTCCTCCACCGCATTGCTACTAGTTTGGTTAGTCATAATCAATGTGTAGATTAAAGTCACCCATGATTACTGCCGTACCTTTATTGCACACATCCCTTATTTCTTGTTTGATGCTGTCCCCAACCTCACTACTACTATTTGGTGGTCTATACACAACTCCCACCAGCGTTTTCTGCCTTTTGGTATTCCGTAACTCCACCCATACCGATTCCACATCATCCAAGCTAACGTCCTTTCTTACTATTGCATTAATTTCCTCTTTAACCAGCAATGCCACCCCACCTCCTTTTCCTTTCTGTCTATCCTTCCTGAATGCTGAATACCCTTGGATGTTGAGTTCCCAGCCTTGGTCACCCTGGAGCCATGTCTCCGTGATGCCAATTACATCATACCCGTTAACTGCTATCTGCGCAGTTAATTCGTCCACCTGATTCCGAATACTCCTCGCATTGAGGCACAGAGCCTTCAGGCTTGTTTTTTTAACACACTTTGCCCCTTTTGAATTTTACTGTAAACTATAAGAATATGTGAAATTGATAAGGAACCACTGAAAATCTACTAACCTGACAGCTGCAACTCATTACTGATGATTCCTTTCAATAATGTCCCTGGAGCCAGTTTTCTGATGCTTCACGCCAGCTCTGATGATTTGCTGATGATTAGACCGATGGGGCGGTAATTGGCAGGATTGGATTTGTCCTGCTTTTTGTGGACAGGTCATACTTGGGCAGTTTTCCACAGTGTCGGGTAGATGCCTGTGTTGTAGCTGTACTGGAAGAGCTTGGCTGGAAGTATGGCTAGTTCTGGAGCACAAGTCTTCAGCACGACAACTGGGATGCTATTGGGGCCCATAGTCTTTGCTGTATCCAGTGCATTCAGCCGCTTTTTGATATCCCATGGAGTGAATCAAATTGGCTGTAGACTGGCTTCTGTGATGGTGGGGACCTCAGGAGGAGGCCGATATGGATCATCCACTCGGCACTTCTGGCTGAAGATGTTTGTAAACGCCTCCTCTTTTGCACTCACGTGCTGGGCTCTGCCATCACTGAGGATGGGAATATTCTTGGAGCCTCCTCCTCCTCCTGTTAGTTGCTTAATGGTCCACCACCATTAACGACTGGATGTGGCAGGACTGCAGAGCTTTAATCTGCTCCATTGATTGTCGAATAGCTTAGCTCTGTTTATAGCATGCTGCTTCCACTACTTAGCATGCATGTAGTCCTGTGTTGCAGCTTCCCCAGGTTGGTACCTCATTTTTAGGTATGCCTGGTGCTGCCCCTGGCATGCTCTTCTACGCTCCTTATTGAACCAAGGTTGGTCCCCTGTCTTGATGGTAATGAGTGAGGGATATGCTTGACAGGTTACAGATGGTGGTGGAATACAATTTTGCTGCTGCTGATGGCCCACAGCACCCCATGGATGCCCAGTTTTGAGCTGCTAGATCTGTTCTGAATCTACTCCATTTAGCACTGTGATAGTGCCACACAACATGATGGAGAGTGTCCTCTGTGTGAAGACAGGACTTCATCTCCACAATGACTATGCGGTGGTCACTCCTGCCAATACTGTCATGGACAGATGCATCTGCGACATGTAGATTGGTGAGGACGAGGTCAAGTAGGTTTTTCCCTCGTGCTGGTTCTCTCACCACCTGCTGCAGGCCCAGTCTGGCAGCTATGTCCTTCAGGACTCGGCCAGTAGTGGTGGTATCAAGCCAATCTTGATGATGGACACTGAAGTCTCCCCCCCCCACCCAGAGAACATTCTGCACCCTTGCTTCTGTGCTTCTTCCAAGTGGTGTTCAGCATGGAGACATACTGATTCATCAGCTGAGGGAGAGTGGTAGGTGGTAATCAGCAGGAGGTTTCCTTGCCCATGCTTGACCTGAAGCCATGAGACATCATGGGGTCTGGAGTTAATGTTGGGGACCCCCAAGGCCACTCCCTTTGCCACCTCCTGCCGGTGGGACAGGATATATCCAGGCATGATGATGACGGAGTCTGGGATATTGGCTGAAAGGTATGATTCTGTGAGTATGACTATGTCAGGCTGTTGCTTGAGTAGTCTTTGGGACAGTTCTCCCACTTTTGGCCCAAGTCCCTAGATGTTAGTGAGGAGGACTTTGCAGGGTCGACTGGGCTGGGTGTGACATTGCTATGGCTGAGGCCAGTGCCAAGGTCGATGTCAGGTGGTCCATCCGGTTTTATTCTTATTATTGTTTCTTGTAACGGCTTGTTACAACTGAGTGGCAGTTAAGAGTCTCATTGCTCACATATAGGCCAGACAAGGTAAGGATGGCAGATTTCCCTCCCGAAAGGACATTAGTGAACCAGATAGGTTTTTACAACAATCTGGTAGTGATGGTTACTGTTATTGACACTAGCTTTTTATTCCAGATTTATTTAATTAACTGAATTGAAATTCTACAGTTGCCATGAAGGGATTTGAGCTCACCAGATTATTCGTTCAGGCCTCTGGATTACTAGTCTTGTAACTTAACCGCTATGCTACCGTTCCCTACAAATGTTAAATGGCCTGTTTCTGTGCTGTATACTCTATGTAATTCTGTTTACAAAGGATACAAACACAGAGTTGTGGGAAAGATGGGCACAGATTCAGGAGGCGACAACACATTCAAGGATTTGAAGAAAAAAGGGAGGCTTTAGATGGATCGTAGTTTGCAAGGGCGGATGGATCAAGGGTTGTTTTTTTGAGCCGTGGGGTGATGACGTCAGATTTGAAGGAGATGTGGATAATTCCTGAGGAAAGAGAATCATTAACAATATCAGGTAACATGGGAGCCAGAATAGCATTACTTGGATACAGAGGGACACATTAGTGGCACCCAACAAGGCTTCAAAAAAAGGTCATGCATTACAAATTTGATTATACTTTTTGAAGAAATTAAGTTGATGGAAGCCCAGTAGACATTGTCTATTTAGACTTCCAAAAACTTTTGATAAGGTATAGCATAGAACAGCATTAGAGGCTTTCCTACAAGATTAGTATTGAGCTAGATTGAGAACTGGCTGGGAGTTCATAAGCAGAAAGTAGTTATAGGTGGATTTGGATTTGTTTTGTAGACCAGTCACCAGTGGGGTCCCATTGGGATCTGGGTTGGGATTGTTGTGCTTTACTATTTTTATTAATTACCTGGATATAAGTGCTGGTGTACAATCTGCAAATTGCAGATGAAAATAAATCTGTGCGAGTGTTAGGAATGTAGATGTGTTTGGGGTTTGGACTCATGACTGGCAAATAATGTTTAGTTTGGAAAAGTGCAGTGTTTTGCATGTGAACAGGGTGAATGCTTAACATACATACAATCTACAGGAAAAAGCATCAGTGAAGATGGAGAAAGAAAGAGATCTGGGCATTCTAGTGCATAGACCTCTATTGGTTCATGAGCAATGCCATGAAGCAATAGCTACAGCGAGTAGGGTGTTGGGGTGCATTCATAGGACAATTAAGCGTAAGACAAGGCCTACTAGTTTGTCCCTGTACAAGACCTTGGTCAGGTCTTAGTTGGAATACTGTTTTGGTCTCTGTCATGTATCCTACATGGTTACTGCTTGTATTATTACAAGGTGTGCCACCAGGGGGCACCTCAGTGGGAGACTTGTAGGTTACCTGTACAGGTGTGCCAGGCCTAGTATAAAAGGCAGGCCAGCGGGTGTGATGCTCACTCTGGAGTTATCAATAAAGGACTAAGGTCACTACAGTTCAAGTACAACACATTGCCTCATGGAGTCATTATCAGAGCATCTAAAGACATAACAATTGGCGACGAGATTACGGATCTTCATGCGAAAATGGCTACCCTTGGTACATTGCAGCAGTTCACTGACAGTGATTATTGGGACGCCTTTGTGGAGAGGCTCGACCATTTCTTCACAGCAAATGACCTGGCAGGCAACAATCCAGCCACACTGGCTGACAAGCGCAGAGCTATCCTGCTAACCAGTTGTGGGCCCACTGTCAGGGACTTGTCAGAGACTTGCTGGCACCAGCGAAGACAACGACCAAGACGTACGAGGAGCTTGTAACGCTGGTCCAAGAACAACTCAAGCCCAAAGAAAGCATCCTCTCAGCCAGACACTGGTTTTACACCCACCGACAGCTCAAAGGCCAGGAAATCGCGAAATATGCTGCAGACCTCAGGAGGCTGGCGGCACTGTGTGATTTCGGCAACCACCTCACCGAAGCACTGTGGGATATCTTTGTCATTGGAATTAGCCATGAGGGCTTTCTTCATAAGCTACTGTCTGCGGATACCACAGTCACACTGCAGAAGACCATCTCCGTGAGCCAGGCATTCATGACCTCGACCTGCCGCTCTAGGCATATGACTCATCCTCAGGACTCAAACCCGGCAAGTACTGTGCACAGAGTGGTGCCTTTTAGAGGCTGAACTGTAGAACATGAACCTTCTCAGGGAAGAGAAAACAGGCCCCCGCGTCCCTTAACTCAGAGTCCGTCGAGGGGGGCTAACTGAGTAGCTCCATGCTGGCATTGTGGAGGGAATCACAGGGCTCACCAGTGCTGCTTTAAAGACTATGTATGTAAAGGCTGCAGCACAAAGGACCACCTCCAGTGAATGTGTAAAAGAAAGATGATTCACTGTGTTGATGAAGAGTCTGCAGATGGCCAGGAATCCAGCGCAGATTATAAAACGGTCGTCAGAGAGGCAGCTCAGCCCCATGATGAGGTATATAGCATGTTTACCTGCACCACCGAATGTTCTCCGTTGAGGATGGAAGTCAAGATAAATGGCGTTCCAGTCTTCATGGAAGTGGACACGGGGGCGAGCCAGTCAGTAATGAATTAAGAAGCCTTTGAGAGGCTATGGGACAATCAAGCAGAATGACCCAAGTTGGTCCCGGTTCAGGCAAAGCTGCGCACCTACACCAATGAACTTATCCCAGTCGTTGGTAGTGCAGATGTAAAGGTACTCCATGATGGCTTGGTGCACAGGTTACCCCTGTGGATTGTTGCAGGTGATGGACCAACGCTACTCGGAAGAAGGTGGATGCAGAAGATCCATTGGAGTTGGGAAGATTTCATCCCTCCAGCGATCAACGTCCTCTGCGCTCAGAGGCAAAGCAAGCCCTCACCTGAGGGTGGACCCAGCACCAGAGAGCAGACCAGCACAGCACCCGAGGCACAGACCGCTCAGTGTGGAGACGATCCACCTGAGACAACCCAAACGCACCTTCCAGGCTCCAGTGGCAGGACTCTGGAGGAAGAAAATCGGATCCAAAGGTGACTTCCCAGCTTCAGAGGCAGAACCCGGAGAGAAGAGGATCACAGCAGTCGACATCATGGATGGAGGAAAGATGGCGCCCAAACCATGAGGTGATGCGCTGAAGAAAAAATGGCGGCCGCCAGACCACGAGGTGCAGCGCTGATGGAGCAACACGTGGCACCAAACGAAGAAAAGGATTGGGGTAAAGCAAACAAGGCTCTCTTAAAGGAGGCTTACAACCCACCACACTTAAAGGGACAGTTCCACACTCTCAATCAATGTAAGAGCAACTGTGAGTTAGATATAAAATGTACAATTGATGATCAGAGTTGTGTACATGCAATAAGCAAAGAAAAGTCTCAATGTAATAGAAACTGTGAGTTAGATGTAAAATGTGTAAGTGATGATCAGAGTTGTGTACATGCAATAAGCAAAGAAAAGTCGCGCGATCGCGATCGGAGCTACAGGTTATTTACTATGAGTAATGCAATGTTCTACGATGTAGGATTTCAACTGCATACAGTCAATGCAGCGGGCAGACACCCATCGGGAGCACACAGGTCCAGCGAGCTACCCATTGTAGTAGCCTGCATTGCTGGGACCAGAGTTATGCACAATGGAGTGTGGCCACAAGCAGCCAATATATACAAGCCGCAGAGCAAGTGCTCTCAGGAGGGCAACGGCACTGGTATTGATACCCTACCCCTGATCGGCTCCACCACTCAGGCACCCGATGGCACCAACTGCCACGAGCCTGAAAGAGCAAACCGCACTAAAGCGCAACCCCAAGACCCTATTGCCACCAAGGCTACACCCAGGAACGAAGGGTCACCCGCAACGGTTCTCCCAATTGGGACCGGGACCAGCCAGGATCCCAAACCAAATAACGCCCAGGTAAGCGAGGCAGCAGTTCCCTGCACACTGCCAGACGACTGCTCCTCAGGGAGCAGCAGCGACCCGGGGCACAAGGAAAGGACAGGGAGGTCACAGGCATCTGTGAACCTGCCCGACGCTAGGAGCAATGGCAAAGACCCCGAGAGCAGGCAACTTGAGCCAATCGGCTTCCCACTGCCAGACTGCGCACCGCGCCGCCACCAGACTACCTGGACACCATCCAACAGTTCTGGAACTAGTTTGTCCTCACGCACCGGTGCTGGCACCAGTACTGATTCCAAGTAGGTATCAAGTATGTACCTCACCAGTCAAATGTACTTGCCTCACAACTGTACCACAAATGCAATGATGTAAATGCAAATCTTTTTTTCTGGACTTGAATGTATATGAATGTAATGAGCCACTGGCATAATCTATATGTGGGGGGGAGAGAATGGAGAATGGAGTGGTCATGGACGCACAAACAGAAACCACCGGCACCTCTACTGCCAACGAAACACCACCTACTCACCCAAAATGGAAACGACCCTCCAAGGGTCAACCAGATAGAGCTAAGCCCAGAGCACAGTCAATGCATGAAGGCGATTTGCACTAAAGGCTTGGGGGAGAGTGATGTCATGTATCCTACATGGTTACTGCTTGTACTATTACAAGGTGTGCCACCAGGGGGCACCTCAGTGGGAGACTTGTAGGTTACCTGTACAGGTGTGCCAGGCCTAGTATAAAAGGCAGGCCACCAGGTGTGATCCTCACTCTGGAGTTATCAATAAAGGACTAAGGTCACCACAGTTCAAGTACAACACATTGCCTCGTGGAGTTATTATCAGAGCATCTAAGGACATAACAGTCTCCTCAAATGGTAGGTGATATTGAGGCTTTGGAAAGGTTGCAGTGGAGGACCAGTAAACTAATTCCCAGTTTAAAGCATCCTAGTTATCAAGATAGGCTAAAAGAGCTGGGACTCTACACTTTACAGAAGCGTAGACTTAGAGGTGATATGATCCAGGTTTATAAGATGAAGTGAATAGATTGTGTTCCAGTTGACAGTTTATTCCAATTAAGTAGGTTAGGGAGGATCAGGGGCCACAAATTTAAATTGTATAAGGCCAGATCTAGGTCAGCTGTCAGGAGGTGTTTTTTCCAGAGAACAGTGGACCTCTGGCAGAGGTTGCTGCCTCGTGCGGTGGACAACGATTCACTAAATCCCTTCAAGCAAGAGTGTGAACTGTTTCTGGCTGAGGTAGAGATCACCTTTTACAAAAGGTAGGTACTGCAGGGAATTCAGGGTCAGAATGATCTCCTGGACTAGTTTTGATCACCTAATGATGTTGGAGAGGAATCTCCCAGATTTCCCCCCCCCCCCAAATTAACCTGGGTTTTTAGCTGGTTTTTCGCCTCTCCCAGGAGATTACATGGGTTGTGAGTGGGGTGGAGAGTATATATATTGTGATACGCATGGGCCAGAGGGTCCTTTCCTGTCAGTCATTGTTCATATATAAATCAGTGCAAAAATCTACATTTAGGGATAGAATTTCTGCTTTGGGTGCAATCGGGACATTGTGCTTGAAATTGTGCTGGTCAGGTTAGGCTGCAATTTCCACTAAAATTCATTTGCATAATCACAAACGTAAAATCAGCTCGAAATCAGAAACCAGCACAATCAGCCAGCATAGTAGAAGGTAATCCTTTACCTTTTACTTTCTTTCATATAAAGGTATCCTTTAAGAGTGGAAACCTTGTGCAGTTTTATTAATATAGCTGAAAATGGGGTTATCAGCAAAAATAAGCATTTTTAGTAAGAATGTCCAGTCTTCCACCTGTGAGTAACCTGATTTAATAACACTGAAAATGAATTCTAAAAAACTACACTGATCCATTTAATGGTTTCATTGGTGTACTCCAGTCGGTTTGTGAGTCAATGAAATAATCTTTGATATGAAGACCGGAATTTTCACATTGCCGCGTACAGCTATGGGGGCGGTTCGTCAGTAACAATGCCAAATGGCGAGCGCGTCGGGAACCCGCCTTCACTCCGCCGCCTCGAGCATTTAACTCGGGCAACTCTGAAGGAGCGACACGGTCCTTATCTGTAGAGGCGGGCGACCTCATTGAAATCATTAAGTGCTTTACAGACACTTCAGAGTGATTTTAATGCCAGCTTCTGAGTTTTACTGCAAGAGATTCATGGAGGTCGGGTGCATTGCCAGTGATGGGGAGGTGGAAGCTCAGTGGTTATTGGCGGCTTCATTCATTGACAGCTGAGAAAAGTACACAAATACTGCAACATCACACCTCATTCCTTGCCCCATGGAAAGGCTCTTGATCACTTCATTTTGTCCACAGATTTGGGTGCCTCTAGCTTGCAGGTCATTTTTGAAACCTCGGATGCCACTCTCACCACATTGCTACACACTATCGTAACATTGAGGGAATGGGCCTCTATTTTACCTGCCATCTACTATATCAGCATGGGTGCCGCTTGTGCTGTCTCAGCTTGGACCTCAGAATCGGACCACGATGAGCCGCAGCATCAACACAAAGCCACACCAGCAGCAGCAACCACAACAGAAGTCTTCTCATTGACCTGATGCTCCACAGGAGAGAGGGGTCACCGCAGGCTGCTGTGTGCCGGAGGCGATACCCCCAACACAGGCAGAGGATGAGCTTCCTCAGCATGGGTGAACACCAGTGCTGCCCAGATGACTTGGTGGACACGCCTTACCAGTGGCTGTCAAAGTCACCATCTCCCTCAACTTCTTAGCCTCATGCTCCTTCCAGGCATCTGCAGCAGACATTTGCAGGATCTCGCAGTCAATCACCCACAGATGCATCACACAGAACACCAATGCCATGGTTCACTAGTCAGGCAATTATATCAATTTTGTCACTGATGAAGCCAGTGTTACTAAGCGGGCGCTCGGCTTTGCGGCTCGAGCTGACTTCCCACAGCGACTGCACGCAGGTGGCCATGAAGGCACTTGATCAACACCCAGGAGTGTTTGTGAATTGGAAGGGCTTCCAATCCCTCAATGTGCAGCACATCTGCAAACATAAAAAGATGATTATTGTAATATCGAGCTCTACCTAGTGGACTACTGCTCCACCTAGTGGATTACTGTGGTAATGCAACTATTGATGTATAATAATAAAAGGGTCATGTGACCAGGTCACATGACAGGTTTTCGGTAGAGCCACCTTGTAGTCTGTGTGTTTATGATGTCATAAAGGAGATATCACAATTACGCATGTGTGCGCCAGATTCCCTGGCAGCTATCAGACTCTCTTGTGCTGCGCTACCCTCCCTCAGCTCTTCGCACCTCCAACAGACTTACCGGCTTGGAGGGAAGGGCTATCCACTGAAGACATGGCTCATGAAACTCCTGAGGATGCCAAGTACTGAGGCGAGGAGTGCGACAATGAGAGCCACATCTCCACTAAATGTGTCATAGAACAAACAATAGTGATGCTGAAGATGCGCTTCAGATGCCTGGACAGATGAGGAAGAGCCCTTCAGTATGCACCAGCCAGGGTCTCCAGAATCATTGTCGTCTGCTACACGCTGCACAACATAGCACAGGAGCGAGGATTGGAGCTGCAAGAGGAGCATGGCACACAGCGCACAGCCTCTTCAGGGGAAAAAGAAAATGAGGAGCAGGAGGAGGAAACTGAGGTGCTGATGGCACCAGCAGTGGCACATATTGCAGCCCATGAAGCCTGGAATGGCCTCATCATGGACAGATTTACTTAACTCGCTCCAATGCAGCCACATTGGTGCTATATGCTGTACTAAGTTCCTACCCTCCCCCGCCAACAATACTATAATCCATCCCTACAATAATGAAGCCATTCCTCTCAACCAAAGCCTCAGTGCTCAAGGTAAAGGAATACCTCACCATTCACTCCTACTCACTAAGCCTCTTCCAAGGTTTGAGGCAAAAATGGACAAGCCAAAAGTGGTGCAAAGAAAAAACATTTATGTGTGACATTAAAACAACTGAAACTTAACATTAACATTTGACACACCCATGTGCATCCCCTTGTGCATCTACTTTGTGCCATTTTCCTTTTCTGAGTGCTTCTACGAGGTGCAACCCCTGAGGCTTCAGCAGAGTTAGCGGCAATTTTCTCACTTCACTGCTGTGACGCGTGAGGCACTTTCGGTGAATGTTTCTGGGTTTTGGAGCCTGTGATGGCCCGGCAAAGTCTGCTCCTCCTGCAACTGTGCAGGGGCTGACTCGGCCATCAGGATCCGAGGACGAATGTGGGACTCTGACTGAGAGGGTCCACAGCTAGCATGTGCTCATGTGACTGGTGCATGTGCTGCTCCATGCAGGTGGCCATCCTTTTCATGGAACAGCACATTGTTTCTGTTATGCAGCATTGTAACCTTGTAATACCTTGTAACCAGCATTCTACCACCACCAGAGGGCGCATTTGTTGGAGTCCCACGGGATCCCAGCATCCTTGGGAGCACTGCATATAAGCAGGCCTCCCATGCTGTGCCAGTACTCTGGAGTCAGAATAGAGAGACTAAGGTCACATTTACTCAAGTATACAATACTCAGTCACGTTGCCTTACTTAAGACATAACAACTGGCGACAAGCAATGGATAATGAACCATCACATGAAAATGCAGAGAACTGTTGGTATCCTGGAGAAATTCTCAGAAGGTGCTGATTGGGAAGCCTTCGTGGAGTGACTCGACCAATACTTTGTGGCCAATGAGCTGGAAGGGAATGAGAACGCTGCCAAACGAAGGGTGATCCTCCTTACCGTCTGCGGGGCAACAACCTATGGCCTCATGAAGAATCTTCTTGCTCCAGTGAAACCAACAACCAAATCGTATGAAGAACTGTGTACGCTGGTCTGGGAGCACCTAAATCCGAAGGAGAGCGTTCTGATGGCACGGTATCGATATTATACATGTCAACGGTCTGAAGGCCAGGAAGTGACGAGCTACATCGCCCAACTAAGGCGCCTTGCAGGTCATTGCGAATTCAGTGGATTCCTGGAGCAAATGCTAAGAGACTTTTTTTGTGCTTGGCATTGGCCATGAGGTTATCCTTTGCAAACTATTGACTGTTGAAACACCGAATCTGAGCAAAGCCATAACGATAGGCCAGGCATTTATGTCCACCAGCGATAACACCAAACAAATTTTGCAGCATAAAGATGCATCGGCAAGTACTGTACACAAAGTAACGTCGCTTTCAGGCAGGAATGCATATGGCAGAATGTACACGCCTGCAGCTGCACGACCTCAGATGACTCAGAGTCCACCATCAAGTGTGACTGCGAGGCAATCAACACCTTGTTAGCGCTGCGGAGGTGATCATCGAGCCCATCAATGCTGCTTCAAACACTATGCGTGCAAAGTCTGTGGAACAATGGGAGAACCCCAGCGAATATGCAGATGAGCTGCAAAACCTGAAAACCACCACTTTGCAGAAGAAGACCGATCCATGGCGGATCAAACTGAACTAGAGACTCGAACCGAGGAGGCAGAAGTGTACGAGGTACATACCTTCACCAAGAAATGTCCACCAATCATGTTAAAAGTTGAACTGACCGGAGTTCAAGTATCCATGGAATTGGATACTGGTGCGAGTCAGTCTATCATGAGCAAAAAGGCCTTTGAGAGCCTGTGGTGCAACAAGGCACAAAGGCCCAAGCTGAGCCCTATTCATACCAAGCTGAGAACTTACACTAAAGAGCTGATCCCTGTAATTGGAAGTGCAGCAGTAAAAGTTTCCTATGATGGAGTGGAGCACGAACTACCACTATGGATTGTACCAGGAGATAGCCCCACACTGTTCGGCAGAAGCTGGCTGGGAAAAATCCGCTGGAACTGGGATGACATCCGAGCACTTTCGTCCGTTGACGGCGCCTCATGTGCCCAGGTTTTGAGTAAGTTCCCGTCGTTGTTTGGGCTAGGCATCGGAAATTTCTCTGGGGCGAAGGTGCAGATCCACTTGGTTCCCAGTACACGACACATCCACCACAAGGCACGTGCGGTGTCATACATGATGCGAAAGAAAGTGGAGATCGAGCTGGACAGGCTGCAATGTGAGGACATCATCGCACCGGTTGAGTTCAACGAGTGTACCAGTCCGATTGTTCCAGTTCTCAAGGGCGATGGCACAGTCAGAATTTGTGGGGACTATAAAGTAACGATTAACCGTTTTTCGCTATAGGACCAGTACCCGCTACTCAAGGCAGACTACCTATTTGCGACGCTGGCAGGAGGGAAGACGTTCACCAAATTGGACCTGACCTTGGCCTACATGACGCAGGAGCTGGCAAAATCTTTGAAAGGCCTCACCTGCATCAACACGCACAAAGGTCTGTTCATCTACAATAGATGCCCGTTTGGGATTCGATCGGTCGCGGCTTTTTTTCAAAGGAACATGGAGAGTCTAATAAAGTCGGTTCTGCGCACCGTGGTTTTCCAGGACGACATATTGATCATAGGTCGGGACACCATGGAACACTTGCAGAACCTAGAAGAGGTTCTAAGTCGGCTAGATCATGTGGGACTCAGGTTGAAAGGCTCGAAGTGTGGTTTCCTGGCGCCAGAGGTCGAGTTCTTAGGGAGAAGAATCACGACAGACGGCATCAGACCCACCAATGCCAAGACGGAGGCCATCAAGAACGCGCCGAGACCACAGAACGTGATGGAGCTGTGGTCGTTCCTGGGATTCCTCAATTATTTTGATAATTTTCCACTCGGGTTAAGCACCTTGCTAGAGCCTCTACATGTGTCGCTACGCAAAGGAGATGACGGGTATGGGGAAATCACAAGAGACTGCTGTTGAGAAAGCCAGAAATCTGTTATGTTCCAACAAACTGCTTGTTCAGTATGATCCATGTAAACATTTAGTGCTAGCCTGCAATACGTCTTCGTACGGGGTCGTGTGTGTGTTTTCAACAAGCAAATGAATCGGGAACATTGCAACCAGTCGTTTATGCGTCCAGGAATTTGGTCAAGGCTGAAAGGGCCTGCAGCATGATTGAAAAAGAAGCTCTGGCATGTGTTTACGGGGTGAAAAAAATGCACCAGTATCTGTTTGGGCTTAAGTTCGAGTTAGAAACTGACCATAAGCCGCTCATGTCGCTATTCTCAGAGAGCAAAGGTATTAATACCAATGCGTCTGCTCGCATCCAACGATGGGTGCTCACGCTGTCTGCATATAACTATGTAATTCGCCACAGGCCAGGCACAGAGAACTGCGCTGATGCTCTCAGTTGGCTGCCATTGCCCACCACCGGGGTGGAAATGGCACAGCCTGCAGACTTGCTCTTGGTGATAGATGCGTTTGAAAACGAAAAGTCACCCGTTACGGTCCGCCAGATCAGGACCTGGACCAGACAGGATCCTTTACTATCCATTGTAAAAAACTGTGTTCTCCATGGGAGCTGGTCCAGCGTCCCAGCGGAGATGCATGAAGAGATCAAGCCATTATAGTGGTGCAAAGATGAAATGTCCATACAGGCGGACTGTCTTTTGTGGGGTAATCGAATGGTTTTGTCTAAGAAAGGCAGGGAAACATTCATACGCGACCTACACAGAACCCATCCAGGCATATTAATGATGATAGCCAGATCCCATGTGTGGTGGCCCAGCATCGACTCAGATTTAGAGTCTTGCGTGCGCCAATGCAACACTTGCTCTCAACTGAGCAATGCACCCAGGGAGGCACCGCTAAGTTTGTGGTCATAGCCCTCCGAACCGTGGTCTAGGATCCACGTTGACTTCCCTGGCCCATTTCTAGGCAAAATGTTTTTGGTTGTTGTGGATGCTTATTCAAAATGGATTGAGTGTGTAATAATGTCTAAGCATGTCCGCTGTCACCATCGAAAGCCTAAGAAACATGTTTGCCACCCATGGCCTGCCTGATGTCCTTGTCAGCGACAATGGGCCGTGTTTCACCAGTGTTGATTTCAAGGAATTCATGACCCGCAATGGGATCAAGCATGTCACATCTGCCCCATTCAGGCCCGCATCTAATGGCCAGGCAGAACGGGCAGTCCAAACCATCAAGCTTGAAACGCGCGTCGGAAGGCTCCCTGCAGACTCGGTTGTCCCGAGTCCTGTTCAGCTACCGCGCAAGACCCCATTCGCTCACTGGGCTTCCCCCTGCTGAACTGCTTATGAAAAGGGCACTCAAAACAAGGCTCTCTCTTGTCCACCCTGATCTCCATGATCATGTCGAGGGCAGGCGGCACCAACAAAGCATGTACCATGATCGCGCAAATTTGTCACGCAATATTGAAGTCAATGACCCTGTATTTTTACTCAACTATGGACATGGTCCTAAATGGCTTGCTGGCACTGTCCTAGCCAAAGAAGGGAGTAGAGTGTTTGAGGTCAAACTTGCAAATGGACTAATTTGCAGAAAACATTTGGACCAAACCAAACTGCGAATCACAGACAGCCACGAGCAACCTGAAGAGGACAGCACCAACTTCGACCCTCCAACACACACACAAGTGGCAACCGACATCACGGTTGACCACGAAGCTGAACTCATCTTCCCCAGCAGCCCAGCAAGGCCAGCTGTGCAGCAGCCCAGCGAAGGCCCAACCAACTCACCTGCACCTGTGTTTGTACCGAGATGATTGACTAGGGAGTGGAAAGCCCCAGATTGTCTCACCCTGTAAATAAGTGTACTATTGACTTTGGGGGGTGGGGGAGTGATGTTATGTATGCAACACCATGTAACCAGCATTCTACCACCACTAGAGGGCGCATCTGTTGGAGTCTCAAGGGATCCCAGCATCCCTGGAGCACTGCATATAAGCAGGCCTCCCATGCTTTGACAGCACTCTAGAGTCAGAATAAAGAGACTAAAGTCACACTTACTCAGGTCGACAGTATTCAGTCACATTGCCTTATTTGAGACATAACAGTTGCAATCACCTGCGACATGGCGGTGCTCATGTTGGAGATGGACTCCTTCATTCTCTGCACATTTCCAGGATCGCGGTTGCAAAACCTGTCAAGTCCTCCTGCACTTTTTGCTGCACCTCCGGGATTGCCCTCTTTTTCGATGGCCCTCGAGGCTCAGCGTCTGAATGCAGCTGAGCAGAGCTGGGAACGTCCTGTGCCATTCTGTGAGGACTCTACACTGCTGTCCCTGTCTACATCATCTCCTCTTGCTCATGTGTGACTTGTGAGACACTGGGTGACAACACTACTCTATCTTGAGCGGTGTGCGTATCTGTGCTGGTGCTGGGTATGCTTATGTCTGGTGACGGTGCACCCTCAGAGGCTGGATGCTCCTCTGAGGAGTTGTTTTCCCTTTTTTTCCTCCTGGACAGTGAAGTGGGGGGTGGGGGGAGCCAGGGGGTGGCTCTTGATGGACCTGTGGGAGAGTAAAAAGATGATATAGAAATGTCATATCAAGATGGGTAACAATACCATTATGCACATGATGAACATTCACTGGCTGCTGTCATCAGTCCTCATATGAGGTACTTCTCTATGCCATGTGGCTGTATGAGATGTGATTCCGTCACCAGGTTGCTGGGATGTCACCCTCTTTCCACTGCCAGCGTCTCTCTCAAGCTCCCAAAATCTCCAGCGCCCCCTCCCCTGCTGCTGTTAGATGTGCGAAGATTGGAGGGTCACCTCCGGTTCTCTCCCTCTCTTTGCCGCTGTGGGCTCTTTTCTCCTGACAGGAGGGAAAGAAGAGAATTTTGATTGAGAGTGATGGAATGAGTGTAAGGGATGGATGGGTTGCATCTGTAGAGGGTGACTATGAGAAAGTGGGATGCCAATGCTAAATGGCCTCCTTCTGTGCTGTTCTTTGCTTTGATTGCATTAGGATGAGGGTGAGTGTTAGGGGTGGTTAGTCAGATGGGGATGTGAGTATATACGTAGATAGAGAGGGATGGGTGTGTATGCAAGGTATGTGAGTAATGATGTGCAGGAGCAGGCTTGGGAAGGCAGATCGATGAAGGTGAGTGTGGCATTGCACTCACCTTTCCTGATCTCATCATATCATTGAATCTCTTCCTGCACTGGATCCAGGTCCTCCTCATGACCTCCCTGCTGCTGACCTCCCTGCTGCTAACCTCCTCTGCAATTTCCAGCCAGGCCCTTTTAGTCTCTTGAGCTGGTCTCCTGTGCCCATCTGCTGGAAAGAGGACCTCCCTGTGAGCTCTTACTGTCTCGACCAGAATATGCCGTGAGGCATCGGTAAAGCGGGGTGCGGCCCTACAACTTTGGGTATTCATAGTTTTCATTTTGCACAATAACTGCAACCTTTCCAATGCTCATTTCACACTTCTTTACCAAACTTCAAATGAGTTGTGTGCAAGGCTGCTTTAAATATGGGCGCTGGAAATGAGCCATCGATGATGTAATCAGACTTGCACACTTTAATAGGGCTAGGAAATGCACATGGCTGCTTTAATAGGGGTCATTATGCTAAAGTCGCTCTAAAGAGCGGGCTGATCAAGGTATTTTGCTACTGACCCACCACCTGGCCCGCACGTACCCGGCCCGACTCAGAAGTCTCAATTCCAGGTGAAGAAACTTTTAAAACTTGCCTGCTAGTGCCTGTGCACCTAAGAAAATGAACGTAATTAGCCTTCCAGAAGATCTAGTGCAATCAGCATAATCTCACAATTTTGACCTGGGGACGTGGCTTGTTTTGCAGGCAGGGCCTGTTTCGGGTGAATTGAATCTTGATCATGGGTCAAAGTTTGTGGACAACATGAATGTAAGTGGCTTTGGGTGTAACTCACCTTTAAAATTCCCTGATCTTTACCCTGGTTCAGCTGGTTCCGCTTGGATTGCGTTGATATAAGAAAGAAAGACTAGTGAAAAAAATCAGAAACTCGACCCCTTAATATCTTCACCATATCTTCATCCACCATAATTAGACTCCCTCCATCTACCCTTTCTTTAACTGTTCTTTACTTTTCATATGCTTACACAAGCCTCTTTCCTTTTATATTATCTGGTAGCCTTATTTCAAATTCTCTTTTCCCCCTTCTAATCTCCCCTTTCACTTCCCCACTACACTTTCTATATTCCTTATGATTTTCTTCATTATTGTTAGCTCTAACTTTACCACATGTCTCTCTTTTAAAATTCAATTTTGTTTTAATCTTCCGAGTCTGCATCAATGATGATCAGTTTTCAGATGCAGCTGGTGGTGACCAAGGTATCTCTATGCAGCGCAATAATGTTCTCCTTAGGTTCTTAATTACTTAATGTAAAATGGCAGGTAACTCATGAAAAAAACAGGCATTTACAATTTCTATCTGTGTAATATCTGCTACAATCCCTTTATGGAAACCGAATAATATATTTCAATCCTTATTGTTAACTTATAAAAACTATACTTCACCTAAAATTCCTAAAACTCTTCAGTGCTTGCAACATAGCTATTGTTAATGAATTCCATATGTAACAGATCTAAGACAAAGTAGTTGTGTTTCAGAGAGAATTACTCCCTGTTCAAATATAGCTTAATTAATAGATATGATTTAGTGCTCAAAAATGAAAGCAAAATCATCGATGGATTTATTCTAGACTGCTTTTTCCTTTAATAATTGAGTTAATTGTTGACTTTCAACTCAGATGGTCACGCTTAATGCCTACAATTAATTCAGATCGCAGAATGTGTCTTAGCGATAATGATGGTCAAAGCAAGATTAATAACCAGGATTGTGTTGAGTGCCAATAGTACAAAAACATCACATAAAACATTCTCTCTCTTTGATTCGTCACAAGAGACGATTTACGTGGTTACAGTTTTTAATGGGTGCTGCTAGGCTCCAGATCCAAAGTACTTTCTTTTGTTGATACAGTACTAGTAGGTTTGTTGGCACCTCATGTTTTTTCACTGTAGAAATAAATGTCACTTTCTCTATTTTGCTCGTAATTGTATTCTCAATCTACATCATTTGTTTTCCGGTACTTCACTTTGATCAAATCTTATAACTGCAGTTCCTGATACAACTTGCATTATTCTATTGACAGTTTATTGACACAGGTTGCATATCTCCCAAGGGGCAGGTTGGCCATTTAAATATTAGAATAAGGCTGGTTTAACCTTAACTGACCATGTTTTCTATGGAGGAAAGGACAGTGCCAAGGAAAAGATAAGTGCCCTTACTGCTACTTGTGGACCAGGAGGAGCAGGAGTTCTTCCCTTCTTCCCCCCCCGCCTCCCCCTTCCCAGCCCGCCAAACTAATCTGCTTCCCTGGGATTGGACTCCCCCCCACCCCCCCCTCCACTGCCCTGTCTGACATACCCATCAAAAGACCCCCCCCCCCCCAATCAATGATTGAACCCACAATACGAGGTCTGGGATTGTAACCCCCCCCCTGTAATTGAACCACGCCCCCACTAGCAGTTGCAGGCTCCTTACCTGCGGCTATGGCCTGTTCCGGAGTGCACCCCGTCTGACTGGAAGACAATTCTGTCATTCAATCCGCTAATTCTGTTTTTCTCGCTCCACAGATGTTGCCTGATCTGCTGAGTATTTACAGAATTTTCTGTTTTTATCCCATATTATATTGGCATTTTCATGTTAATTAACACTGCTTCAGATCGACCCAAGATTGGCAATGTAACTATATCCTTAGCTGAAAAGGTTCTTCTCTGTTACGCACATGCTGGTTATCAGAGCGTACAAGCTGATGTTGCTTAGCTTGTGTCATAGTGGGAGAGAAGACATGGAATCTTCTTGCTCTACTTCCATGATGGATGATGTGCGCTCTGATTTTATACTATAATGCCACCTAGTTTCAAAATAAACTTTATTATTCACATATTACACCAGTCCTTCAAACATTTATATATGACATAATTTATGTGAAATGTGAGCTTTCATTTTCTGAGTATGTGTTGGCATCTGCAGAGGTTCCCCACAAACACTGTAAACTCTGAAAATTACACACATAGAGTTGACTTTATATCCCCTTATAAGAACATAAGAACATAAGAAATAGGAGCAGGAGTAGGCCATTCGGCCCCTTGAGCATGCTGAGCCATTGAATAAGATCATGGCTGATCTGATCATGGACTCAGCTCCACTTCCCTGCCCATAACCCTTTACTCCCTTATCGCTCAAAAATCTCTCTATCTTCACCTTAAATATATTTAATGATCCAGCCTCCACAACTCTTTGGGCAGAGGATTCCATCGATTTACAACCCTCTGAGAAAATAAATTTCTCCTCATCTCAGTTTTAAGTGGGCGGCCCCTTATTCTAAAACTACATCCCCTAGTTTTAGTTTCCCCTATGAGTGGAAATATCCTCTCTGCATCCACCTTGTCGAGCCCCCTCATTATCTTATAAGTTTCAATAAGATCACCTCTCATTCTTCTGAACTCCAATGTGTATAGGCCCAACCCTACTCAACCTCTCCTCTTAAGTCAACCCCCTCATCTCTGGAATCAACCTAGTGAACCTTCTCTGAACAGCCTCCAATGCAAGTATATCCTTCCTTAAATACGGAGACCAAAACTGTACGCAGTACTCTAGGTGTGGCCTCACCAATACCCTGTACATTTGTAGCAGGGCTTCTCTGCTTTTATACTCCATCCCCCTTGCAATAAAGGCCAACATTCCATTTGCCTTCCTGATTACTTGCTGTATCTGCATGCTAACTTTTTGTGTTTCATGCTCAAGGACACCCCGGTCCCTCTGTACTGCAGTACTTTGGAATTTTTCTCCATTTAAATTATAATTTGCTTTCCTATTATTTCTGCCAAAGTAGATAACTTCACATCTTCCCACATTATACTCCATCTGCCAAATTTTTGCCCACTCACTTAGCATGTCTATATCCCTTTGCAGATTTTTTTGTGCCCTCCTCACAATTTGCTTTCCCACCCATCTTTGTATCATCAGCAAACTTGGCTACGTTACACTCAGTCCCTTCATCCAAGTCATTCATATAGATTGTAAATAGTTGAGGATCCAGCACCGATCCCTGCGGCACCCCCACTAGTCACTGTTTGTCAACCGTAGGCTTCTGTAGTTTTGCTTGTTTTGCTATTTGAGATGTGTTGCAGCAAATGTTTTGGCATTTTCTTTTACATGAATCCAAATTGATTTTTCACTTACTAAAAATTGCTTCTTAAATTTTAAGGAAATGAAATCAAATGCAAAATATAATAAAGTGGCTCTGGATGAATGGCTAATCAGTAGACGTAAAGATTATCAGGGAAATAGAATGGGTCAGAGAGAGACAGTTCAAAGCAATTAAGCCTGGTGAGCCTTCTATTACACCTCACTAAATCTGGAAAGAAGCTCATTTCACATGAGTTGATAAGAGCAATTATGCAGCCAGTTGTTTTTAACCACTTTTGTCCCCTGATCTCTTTATTTGGATATGGCCGCAAAGGTTTCTGTTGTCCTCTAGTACCTTGCCCGAATGGCTATGATTTATCGGTATGCCTTGTCAGTGAGTGTTATTAGGTTATTCAATCAAGAGGAAGAGCATTACAGTGGAGCCCAATCATGTCCTCACCCAACATCCACACACACATTTCAAACAGGAACCCTGTCTGATCTTTCCCTCCTTAATCCCGTGTACTGAGATCAATTGGAATGCTACCCTAAGATCAACTAACCTGAGATCTTGACCAGGAATTTCCTTAGAGCTGGTCACAATCTGCCATCATAACTTTGCCGGAAGTGAGGAGGAAACCATTTTTACTTGTTTAAATAGTAAATAAATACTCACTTCATTTTGAGTGAAATTCCAGTGGTGGAGCAAGAGCAGCTGTAGCTTACATTCCTGGCTGATCTGGTTTGTTTGGCTTGGATACCCTGTCGATAAACTTACTGAGCCTTTATTGAAGTGTGGTCACACTTCACTTGATAAACCCATTTTTGAAGAAATGTAAAATATAAAGAAACACTTTTCTACATATTCCTGTTTCTGTAAGGAGTTTTAAACTTACAGGGGGGTTAAATTGGACAACCCCTGTAGGGGAAAATGGTCAGATAGCAAATCGGCAGCCGGTTTACATTGTATCCAATTTTCTTTTCCATTGGCAATTGTGTTGACCAATTTCACCCCCACGATTTGTGTACAACAGATTAAGGAACATAATTGAATGGGAAGTTTGATAGAGAACCATTCCATTGGATTGTTTGCCAAATTTGTGCTTCTCTTGCATTCCTGGATCTAAAAAATATCGAGGTCAGGAACCTCGCGCCTAAAAATTAAGGCTAACATCACCAAAAACAAACACTTGCATTTTTACAGCACTTTTAATGTAGGTAAACATCTCGAGGTTCGTCACATAGTCTAATCAAATAAAGGATGGATGAAGAGACAAAGGAAGAAAAACCAGAATGGTGATGAGTCAATGAGGAGAGGGAGATGGAGAGGCAGAAGAATTTAGGGCGGGAATTACAGAGTATGAGGCCCAGTTGGCTGAAGGCATGGTTGCCAATGGTGGGGCGAAGAGCGTGGACAAGCACAAGAGGTCACAGTCATAGAAACAGGGAGTTCAGGAGGTGTTGTAAGTGGGGGAGATGAAGTTGCAGAGATAGGGAGGAGAGAGACCATGATGGAATGTAAACACCTTTTTAAATTTGAGGAATTTGGAAATTAGCCATATCCAATGCTGAGCAGGTCATCAGGGTGGGTCAGGTGGCATAGAAGCATCCTGGGGTGCCCTCCCATGGGCCAGTAATGGACCTGCTCCTCCTGGCCATTTTGTGAGCAGCCTTCGGTGGTGTCGAGTTCTCAACTCTAGAACATATTCACACGAGGCATATACTGCAGACAAGGTCACTCATGACCTGCACCTTTATTCCCCGGACCAAGGAGTGCTGAGCCTGCGTGGAACCTCCCTCTAAGTACCTGGCTGACCAGGTGAGGAGTGTCTCCCACAGGTTCACCCCCTGTGGTCAAGGTGTGTATTTCACAGTTGTATACAGTGTACAGTGTTGTTACATATTGGTTACAGTTATGTGAAGGTTACAAACATGACAGGTGGTGTCTTTAAGGACCACTGGTTAAGCCACTCACTATCTGGTACACTATACACATTTATACATGAGAATTGCAATCAGGGTCCTAGAACTGGTATGAGATCCTGATTTACAAATTTAAGCAGCCTCCAGCTGGAAGCCAGCTGGTGTGCTGCTCGCCCTCTTATAGACGAATCTGAAAATTGCATCAGGCCGACTTTGGGCATTAATGGGGTGCAAGGTTGCCAACTCTCCAGAATTGTCCTGGGGTCTCCAGAACTTGAATTTCAATCTCCAGGACAGTGCTACAAGTAAGTCATGAGAAACATCATAGGACCATTAAAACATGTATTTTTTTCATTTCTTTGAACGCTTTCATTTATAAGTTATAAAAATATTGGAGATATGGAAAAAAGGTGGGAGGTCATGTGATGAAATCTCCAGGAATACACTCAACCAGAATTGTCAACCTTAACGGGGCAACGCCCACCAACTCCCCACCCCACCCTCGCCTCCCACCACCCCCCCTCTCCCCGCCACACAATTTTCAGTTGATTTGTAAGGCTTTGGATGGTGATTAATCTTTGTTTCTAGTTTTTATCAAGTTTCAGAATTTGATATTTATCTTTTTGGTGACATTTACGGCCTGAAATTGATGAACTCACTGCCCACTGCCACCGACATTCCTCTGGAAGATCCGCCCAGCGCCACATTTGAAGTGGGCTGGAGCGGGCGGAAGGGGAGAGCCGCTGGGAAGCGCCCACTGACGTCAACAGACGGCTGAGTGGCGCAACTGAGCTCCCGCCCGCTGAGCTCCCATATTCATGTGACCGGGAATCGGCGCAAAAACGGGGGCGGACCGTTGTGAGGAGGCTGGTCTGTTCCCAACGGTAAGTATGAAGATCCTGAAAAAAAGGTTAGTAAACTTTTTTTTTGCACAGCGACCTCAATGGGGTCCCCTGAAACAGAAACATAGAAGGAGTAGGCCATTCGGCTCTTTGAGCCTGCACCACCATTCAATATGATCATGGCTGATCATGGAACTTCAGTACCCCTTTCCTGCTTTCTCTCCATACCCCTTGATCCCTTTAGCTGGAATGGCCACATCTAACTCCCTTTTGAATATATCTAATGAACCAGCCTCAACAACTTTCTGGGGTAGAGAATTCCACAGGTTCACAATTCTTTGAGTGAAATAGTTTCTCCTCATCTCGGTCCTAAATGGCTTATCCCTTATCCTCAGACTGTGACCCCTGGTTCTGGACTTCCCCAACATCGGGAACATTCTTCCTGCATCTAACATGTCCAATCCCGTCAGAATTTTATATGTTTCTATGAGATCCCCTCTCATTCTTTTAAATTCCAGTGAATATAAGCCTAGTCGATCCAGTCTTTCTTCATGTGTCAGTCCTGCCATCCCTGGAATCAGTCTGATGAATCTTCGCTGCACTCCCTCAATAGCAAGAATGTCTTTCCTCAGATTAGGAGACCAAAACGGTACACAATATTCAAGGTGTGGCCTCACCAAGGCCCTGTACAACTGCAGTAAGACTTCCCTGTTCCTATACTCAAATTTTCACACTATGAAGGCCAACATGCCATTTGCCTTCTGCACCGCGTGTTACAGCTGCATGCTAACTTTTAATGACTGATGTACCATGATATCCAGGTCTCGTTGCACCTTCCCTTTTCCTAATCTGTCACCACTCAGAAAATATTCTGTCTTCCTGTTTTTGCCCCCAAAGTGGATAATCTCACATTTATCTACATTATACTGCATCTGCCATGCATTTGCCTACTCACCTAACCTGTCCAAGTCACCCTGCAGCCTGTTAGCATTCTCCTCACAGCCCACACTGCCATCCAGCTTTGTGTCATCTGCAAACGTAGAGATATTACATTCAATTCCTTCATCTAAATCATTAATGTATATTGCAAATAGCTGGGGTCCCAGCACTGAACCTTGCGGTACCCCACTAGTCACTGCCTGCCATTCTGAAAAGGACCCGTTTATTCCCACTCTCTGCTTCCTGTCTGCCAACCAGTTCTCTATCCACATCAATACATTACCCCAATAATATGTGTTTTAATTTTGCACACCAATCTCTTGTGTGGTACCTTGTCAAAAGCCTTTTGAAAGTCCAAATACACCACAGCCACTGGTTCTCCCTTATCCACTCTACCAGTTACATCCTCAAAAAATTCTAGATGATTTGTCAAGCATGATTTCCCTTTCATAAATCCATGCTGACTTGGACCGATCCTGTCACTGCTTTCCAAATGCGCTGCTACTCCATCTTTAATAATTGATTCCAACATTTTCTCCAATACTGATGTCAGGCTAACCGATCTATAATTCCCTTTTTTCTTTCTCCCTCCTTTTTTAAAAAGTGGGATTACATTTGCTATGCTCCAATCCATAGGACCTGATCCAGAGTCTATAGAATGTTGGAAAATGACCACCAATGCATCCACTATTTCTAGTGCCACTTGCTTAAGTACTCTGGGATGCAGACTATCAGGCCCTGGGGATTTTTTGGCCTTCAATCCCACCAATTTCCCAAACACAATTTCCTGACTAATAAGGATTTCCTTCATTTCCTCCTTCTCGCTAGACCCTCGGTCGTGTCGTATTTCTGTAAGGTTATTTGTGTCTTCCTTGGTGAAGACAGAACCAAAGTATTTGTTCAATTGGTCTGACATTTCTTTGTTCCCCATTATAAATTCACCTGATTCTGACTGCAAGGGACCTACATTTGTCTTCACTAATCTTTTTCTTTTCACCTATCTATAGAAGCTTTTGCAGTCAGTTTTTATGTTCCCTGCAAGCTTACTCTCATACTCTATTTTCCCCATCATAATTAAACCCTTTGTCCTCCTCTGCTGAATTCTAAATTTCTCCCAGTCCGCAGGTTCGCTGCTTTTTTCTGGTCATTTTATATGCCTCTTCATTGGTTTTAACACTATCCTTAATTTCCTTTGTTAGCATGGTTGAGCCAACTTCAATTGTTGAAGTTCATCCATGTGATCTTTAAATGTCTGCCATTGACTATCCACCATCAACCCTTTAAGTATCATTCGCCAGTCTATCCACGCCAATTCACGTCTCATACCATCGAAGTTACTTTTCTTTAAGTTCAGGACCCTAGTCTCCGAATTAACTGTGTCACTCTCCATCTTAATGAAGAATTCTACCATATTATGGTGACTCTTCCCCAAGGGGCCTCGCACAACAAAATTGCTAATTAATCCTCTCTCATTACATAACACCCAGTCTAGGATGGCCAGTTCTCTAGTTGGTTCCTCGACATTTTGGTCTAGAAAACCATCCCTAATACACTCCAGGAAATCCTCCTCCACCGTATTGCTACTAGTTTGGTTAGCCCATCTATATATAGATTAAAGTCATCCATGATAACTGCTGTACCTTTATTGCATGCATCCCTAAATTCCTGTTTGATGCAATCCCCAACCTCACTACTACTGTTTGGTGGTCTGTACACAACTCCCACTAGTGTTTTCTGCCCTTTGGTGTTCTGCAGCTCTACCCATACAGATTAAAAACATAGAAACATAGAAAATAGGTGCAGGAGTAGGCCATTCGGCCCTTCTAGCCTGCGCCACCATTCAATAAGATCATGGCTGATCATTCACCTCAGTACCCCTTTCCTGCTTTCTCTCCATACCTCTTGATCCCTTTAGCCGTAAGGGTTATATCTAACTCCCTCTTGAATATATCCAATGAACTGGCATCAACAACTTTCTGCGGTAGGGAATTCCACAGGTTAACAACTCTCTGTGAAGAAGTTTCTCCTCATCTCAGTCCTAAATGGCTTACCCCTTTTCCTTAGACTATGTCCCCTGGTTCTGGACTTCCCCAACATCGGGAACATTCTTCCTGCATCAAACCTGTCCAGTCCCATCTGAATTTTATATGTTTCTATGAGATCCCCTCTCATCCTTCTGAACTTCAGTGACAGCCCTGTGGCCCTGAGATTACTACCTTTGAGGTCCTACTTTTTAATTTAACTTAACTCCTAGCTCCCAATGTCTTCCAATGTTTTTTTTTCCTGATGATTTTTCTTTTCAGATCTTTGACCCTCCATGGGCCCATCTCCATCCTTGGCGACACTTGGGCGCCAAGCCCCTTTGCCGCCGAGATTGGGGCTCCCGCTGGCTGCTGCCTAGATTGGTGGCATAAGTCCCTCATTTGCCACCTGCCGATCTTCGAGTGATCTTGTTGATGAATATCCCACCCAAAGAACCATCAGGTTCCTCGGCAGCCATTGGCGGTCCTTTGAGCGGACGGAGGCCTTTACCAATTTTGGGCCCTTCGTACCTACTTGTTCAGTTTCCTGCTTGCTTCCTGTACTTTTTCTTGCACTTTAAATTATGGTTCCTTTCTGCTTTTGTATCTTTCTTTAACCAGTTGACTTTCTCCATGTTCTATTTTCTGTAACTGTCTGGCATTGATTTTCCATTACCTGAAGATTTTCTTTGAAGTACTTGACATTAAGAAGCCTCTCTGTTCATCGTTTGCCTAGTTCCTTTTGAAACAAATTTTCATATCAGCTTCTCAGCATTCAATTCTCGTTGTTTGTATCCAGCTGCTTTCTCTTGTTCTTATTGGAAAGTACTTCTTGCCAAGACCCCTGTATATGGAGGTCACTGTTCCCTTGCAGGGATATATTGGTGGAGACCATGTGCTCCAGAGGTGATGCGGCTGATATGTTGAATGTTGCCTGGTATTAAGAATAATTCCCATTTCCAAAACTGTAGTTCCTTCCTATTCCATGTAATTAAATTGCAGTTGTGATTGTGCATCATTCCCAGCCACAGAGCATTGTCAAGTTCCTGATCAAAATATAAATCTTTTTAGGAAATGTAATTCTTTGGCATTCATGATTGAAAAACACAGTAAAATTAAACAAAATAATTATAAAAAGCCACTGCTTTAACAGGGTTTATATTTTATTTAAGGCAGTACCTCGTGTACAGTCTGCAGCAATATGGTACATTTTATCTGTCCCACTTATCAGCTACTGGCCTGAAAATAAGTTCCAGATGTTGGTTCTAGCAATTATTTTAAATGATGACAAGTTGTTCAAGGTAACCCATTAACCCATTAAGACTTAGAGTCTATCATTTATTATAAATGCCACAAAGCACATCATAAAGATACTGGCTGAAGGCCCACCATTAACAGTGCATTAAATTTCTTGGAGAACTCATTTTTAAAGTTACAACTATCGCTTCTTCAAACTCCTCAAAGCTGTCATGGTTTGACATGCCCTAGGTTTAAGATTTTTCAGTTATAAGACATATAGTTAAGTTGTCACCTTGTGCTAAAGGTAAAAATGACATGCATGCTACATTCATCAAAATGGATGCAAGGTGTAGCCAAGTGGCATGAATATATTCTTCCCTTTTTCTCTCCTTGCAGGTCTCAGCCCTGACTTTTGCCTCTGAGTCAGAAGATTGTGAGTTCAAGCCCCATTTCAGGGACTTGAGCTACATAATTTAGGCTGAATTGCTGCACTGTTAGAGGTGCTGTCTTTCAGATATGACATTGGCCCTATCTGCTCCTCAGATGGATGTAAAAGATCCTATGGCAGTGTTTGAAGAAGAGACGAGGAGTTGTCCTGGCCACTATTAATCCCTCAAGTAACATCACTAATATAGATCTGGCCATTAACCTTATTGCTGTCTGTGAGACCATGCCGTGTACAAATTGGCTGCTGTGTTTCCCTACATTATAACAGTGGCTACACTTCAAAAGTGCTTTACTGGCTATTAGAGTTTTGGGATGTCCTGAGTCGTGAAAGGCACTATATAAAATGTAAGTTCTTTCTTTCTTATCACTATCTTTCATTCTGTCCCCTTTTTCTGTATTGTTCCGTTAAAAAAATTATTTTCAGGAGGTGGGCAATGCTGGAAAAGCCAGTTTTATTGTCCTGAGAAAGTGCTGGTGGGCCTTCTTCTTGAACTTCTGCATTCCTTGTGCTCTCATGATGGTGTTAAGTAGGAAATTCCAGAATTTCGACCCAGGATGAAGGAACAGCAATATATGTTCATCAGGATGGTGTTAGCAAAGGGTTAATGAAATGGGATTGCAATTGATTTCTCTTTATGTCCATATAACTGTGTGCAGTAACTTTTCAATTGGAACTGATGTCATTTGCAGTTTGTTTAACCCTTTGATTATGGGCATATCCTGTAAGACCTTGGGTGGCTTGTAGATGTGAATTGAAGATGGCAGGCAACACCACCTTGTAGGTTTTTCATCTTCTAACTTCACAGGAACACAAGAGAGGTGTGGGAATCTTATGGTGGTTAGATGTCTTTAAAGTTGAAGGTAGTTGTATTGATACATAAATGGCTGTATGTGAAGGCCACCTTGGAAGGCAGCATCTGTTGAAAGGAATATAGCCTGGGGTACTGGATAAGTAACATGAGAACAGGAGTGTGAGAATGCCTTTGATGGTTCATTAATTTCTGTCACTGACTTCATCCTAAGGATTTGATTGACAGATCAAACAGGATCTGTAAAACTGAAGTCATTTACATGGGACATGAAAGGAACATTAGGTAATACTAAAACATAACAGGATTGTGAAAACACAATGTAAAAGAATAGTTGCTGAGAAAGAGACCTAAGAATTCAAGGAGGCCTGATCAGCCGATAACTTCACTGTTAATGTGTGTGGATTCATTGGTAAACTTGCAAGGTTTTCCAGTAAGTGCTACTGTTAAGTGAATGTTTAATCATTGTCAATAATAGTTACTATCATATTCTTAATACATCTGTGAATATCTAACTGTAATGCTGTGAACCCTATTATTTTGATGAATAACTTAGAAATAAGAACATAAATTCTCTTAAAATGGTGCGTAACTTGGAGAGGAACATGGAGGCGATGGTGTTCCAATAACATTGTAGTTCCTGCCTTTCTTGGTGGTAGAGATTGCAGAGAAAGAAGGTGCTATCAGAGTAAGCCTAGGGAGTTCCTGCAGTGCATTCTGTCTATTGTTCATACTGCGAGTCGGGATAAATGGGTCATTTTCAGGTTGGCAAACTGTAACTAGTGGGGTTCCACAGGGATCAGTGTTGGGACCTCAACTATTTACAATCTATATTAATGACTTGGATAAAGGGACCAAGTATAATGTAGCCAAGCTTGCTGATGATACAAAGATAGATGGGAAAGCAAGATGTGAGGAGGACACAAAGAATCTGCAAAGGGATATAGACAGGCTTATTGAGTGGGCAAAAATTTGGCAGATGGAATATAATGTGGGAAGATGTGAGGTTATCCACTTCGGTAGGAAAAATAAGAAAGCAAATGATTATTTAAATGGGGAGAGATTACAAAATGCTGAGGTACAAAGGGATCATGGGATCCTTGTACATGAAACACAAAAAGTTAACAATCAGGTACAGCAAGTAATTAGGAAGGCAAATGGAATATTGGCCTTTATTGCAAGTGGGATGGAGTATAAAAGTAGGGAAGTCCTGCTGCAACTGTACAGGGCATTGGTGAGACCACACCTGGAGTACTGCATACAATTTTGGTCTCTTTAGTTAAGGCAAGGTATACTTGCATTGCAGGCAGTTTAGAGAAGGTGCACGAGGTTGATTCCTGAGATGAAAGGATTGTTTTATGAAGAAAGGTTGAGCAGGTTGGGCCTATACTCATTGGAGTTTAGAAGAATGAGAGGTGATCTTATTGAAACGTATAAGGTTCTGAGGGGGCATGACAGGGTAGAGGCAGAGAGGATGTTTCCCCTCATGGGAGAATCTAGAACTAGGGGGTATAGTTTCAGAATAAGGGGTCACCCATTTAAAACGGAAATGAGGAGGAATTTCTTCTCTGAGGGTCGTGAATCTTTGGAATTCTCTACCCAGAGAGCGGTTGAGGCTGGGTCATTGAATTTATTTAAGGTGGAGATAGACAGATTTTTGAATGATAAGAGAGTCAAAAGTTATAGGGAGCAGGCAGGGAAGTGGAGTTGAGACCAAGATCTGATCAGCCATGATCTTATTAAATGGCGGAGCAGGCTCGAAGGTTCAAATAGCCTACTCCTGCTCCTATTTCTTATGTTCTTATGATCTTGTGATGAAGGGGATGGATTTGCATGTGCTAGACTTTCCACTCATGATTGTCCATCTATCGCCCATGTATTGCCCATCTATCGCCCATGTATTGCCCATCTATCGCCCATATAAGCAGGCTATCGCCCATTTTTGCTCAGAAGTGGAAAGTGCGGCCGGAACATTGCCCATTCATTGTCGGCTCAACTTTCGGCACACATGAATCTGCTGCATCGCCCGGCATAAGGCTATCGCCCACATGATTGCGAACCAAAACTTTCGCCATATTGCTCACACTTTGCCAAGCTGATCGCTGGCCGAAAAGATCGCTGGCCTTAAGTCGGCACTACTCGGCAGTACTCAGTACTATGGATGCTATTTTGAACCTCTGAGGATCTGTATTGTAAGGCTGCTTCAAGTGCTTATGAGGAGAATCAATTTGTGAATGATTTTAAGGGCCTTTTTGACTCTTGTCAATGATCTCATCACATTTATATCTGTTGAGGACAAATTTAGGGCATTTATAGCAATTTATAGTGATGTGGTCTGTATATCTCTGCCAGTATTGGTCATTAATCACATGCTGCAGAATGAAGATGGGAGAAGGTATATTGTAGAGCATTATATGCCCAATCAAAGAGGTGGCAGACTGCTGTGGAGGAGCAGATCTTACACCCAACGCATTTACAGGGAAAAGCGAGCATACCATAACTTGTTCGCTAACACGTGCCTGAGGAGGCTGCGTTTCCGAAAGGAGGTCATTAGTGAGATATGCCAGCTAATTAAGGGAGATCTGCAGCCTACCAGCACCATCAGGACCACACTGCCCATTGAGGTTAAGGTTACTGCGGCACTTTGCTTCTACGCATAGGGCTCCTTTCAGGCCTCAGCTAGTGACATTCGCGATATCTCTCAGCACGCCACACATTGCTCCATTTGACAGGTGACTGAAGCTCTTTACGCACGCAGGATGGATTTTATAAGCTTCCCTGTGACCAGGAAGGCACAGTCTGAGAGGGCTTTGGGTTTCTCGCGAATAGCAAACTTCCCCAAGGTGCAGGGAGCAATAGAATGTATGCACATCGCCCTGTGAGCACCTTTACAGGATGCAGAGTTTTTTTGGAACTGAAAGGGATTCCACTCCCTGAATGTGCAGCTCATTGTCGACTGCAAGCAAATAGTCATGGCAATAAATACAAATTTTCCAGGGAGCATCCATGCTGTGCACAGCTTGCGTGAGAGCACTGTGTCTGACCTGTTTAAGAGTCAGCCACAAGGTCACGGTTGGATGCTGGGGAATAAAGGATATGGCCTTGCCAGCTGGCTCATGATACCCCTGCGTAATCCCCAGACAGAAGCCGAGAAGCGCTACAATGAAAGCCATATAGCTACACGTATTGTCAAGGAAAAGACAATTGGAATTCTTAAGCAGTGCTTCAGAAGCCTGGACCACACAGGAGGTAATCTACAATATCACCCTGAGCAGGTCGCTGAGTTCATTGTGGTGTGCTGCATGTTGCATAACCTAGCTATGAGGAGAGGACAACAATTGCCAGATGGGACCGTCGGTCCATCTCAGGAGAGAGGAGAGGCGGAAGAGGAAGATGAGGAGGAAGATGACGACGATCTCAGGAAGGACAATCAGCCTGGCGATGAACACGTGCCCCCACGCACCCCCCAAACACTGGAAAAGCACCCGTGGTAGTTACGCAGCTGCAAAACTCTTGCATCAGCAGCTCATAAATGAACACTTTGCGTGAACTTACAATGGTGACAGTTACAGTTACATTATGTTTCATCATTGCCTCACCTGGCCTGGCCATGGCCATTGTTTCCAACCATTGCATTCATGTTTTAACTTACGTTATTAGAAGACACTTCAGGACAATTGTAAAGTTAAATAAAATAATTTAATAATGACAGAGAAATTTGAAACTTTTTAGAACAAACATATATAACACCCCTCCTGCCACCCCGAACATTCAACAATATTTTTAACACAACACAACACAATAATAACATGATTAACAACAAGTAACAACCCCCCACCCCCTCCCTATCTGTGGCGACGGTTCCCTCCTCATCCTTTACCCCTTCTTGTCGTAATCCCCCGTTTTAATCCCTGAGTAACGGGACCAGGGGCTAGACTTTCCACTTTTGCGCAGATCGCCCAAAAATGGGCATTATTTTCAGCATGGGCGGCAAAAATGGGTTTTGGGATCGCCGGATTATTGCCAATTTTCAAATCCCTAACTTTCCATTTTTGAAACGAGCGATCTGAAATGGGCGTTAGCGTAATTTTTTTTGACCTTCTGCCGTAAAGTGTCGCCGACCATAGCAATGGAATGTCAATGCTCGTTTCCCGCGTTTCAGGCGGTCAGGGGTCATCATTACATGCGCATAAGAGGAGACGGAGACAGAGAGAGAAGGAGCAGAGAGGGACTGAAACGTGTGTGGTGTGTGCTTCTTTGGCTGTTGTGGGAGTCACGAGGGAGATTCACCAGCAGCAAAAAGCCTACGAAGCACAAAGAAGGTAGATGGTACCAAGTTTTTGTGGAAAAAATAATATTTAACATGGAAGGGATGGAGGAGGTGACCCAGCATGCTGTAGACACTGAGGACGCTGATGCAAGCAGTGAGCTGGGAGAGGAACAATTGGGAGGACGCAAAAGAGCAAGGTGGTTCTCTGATGAGGCAAATGCCTCCATCATGCAGGAGGTCAAATCACGCTGAGGTCAATTGACCCAGGGAGGGCATTGGAAGCTCACCCCAAAGGCCTACCCCAGAAGATATGGGCCGAGATAGCCGAGGTGGTCTCGTCGGCGACCAACGAGGTGCGTGAGGACAACCAATGCCGCAAGCGATGGAACGACATTGTCGGATCCGCCAGAGTAAGTATTACATTTATTTACATGTACTTATATATTTAAATAATTGGAATTGTAAGTGTAATGAGTGATTAAAATTAGATGTGATGTCTTGCACTTATACCGGGGAAGGTTGTACTCAAAGCCTGCGGTCACGGTGTACATCTTTATGTAAAGAATGATCATTTTTATTATAATCATGATTACATCTGTCGGTTATGTGTTGTATCAGTCTCCGTGATGGTACTTAGCAATGATATCATGCAATGATCTCATACCATGTCGTGCTGTTGTTATCTTTTACAGAAGAAGCTTTCGAGGAATAGGGCCGAGCAGAGACAAACGGGTGGCGGGTGACCAGTCATCATTGACCTCACTGACATGAAGGAACGGGTGCTGGCACTAGTGGGGACCCACCCCTGGTTGGTCACGCAAGCAGCAGCAGAGCTTGATGTGATGCCACGTGAGTAAATTTTACACCATTGCGTGATGTAAAATCAATAGATAAAGGACATAGACAGGCTAAGCGAATGGGCAAAAATTTGGCAGATGGAGTATAATGTTGGAAAGTGTGAGGTCATGCACTTTGGCAGAAAAAAATCAAAGAGCGAGTTATTATTTAAATGGAGAAAGATTGCAAAGTGCCGCAGCGGGACCTGGGGGTACTTGTACATGAAACACAAAAGGATAGTTTGCAGGTACAGCAAATGATCAGGAAGGCCAATGGTATCTTGGCCTTTCTTGCAAAGGGGATGGAGTATGCAAGCAGGGAAGTCTTACTACAGCTATATAAGGTATTGGTGAGGCCACAGCTAGAACACTGCATGCAGTTTTGGTTTCCATATTTACGAAAGGATATACTTGCTTTGGAGGCAGTTCAGAGAAGGTTCACTAGGTTGATTCCGGGGATGAGGGGGTTGACTTATGAGGAAAGGTTGAGTAGGTTGGGCCTCTACTTATTGGAATTCAGAAGAATGAGAGGTGATCTTATTGAAACGTATAAGATTATGAGGGGGCTTGACAAGGTGGATGCAGAGAGGATCATTTCCACTGATGGGGGAGACTAGAACTCGAGGGCATGATCTTAGAATAAGGGGCCGCCCGTTTAAAACAGAGATGAGGAGAAATTTCTTCTCTGAGGGTTGTGAATCTGTGGAATTTTCTGCCTCAGAGAGCTGTGGAAGCTGGGACATTGGATAAATTTAAGACAGAAATAGACAGTTTCTTGAGTGATAAGGGGATAAGGGGTTATGGGGAGCAGGTAGGGAAGTGGAGCTGAGTCCATGATCAGATCAGCCATGATCTTATTGAATGGCGGAGCAGGTTCGAGGGGCTGTATGGTCTACTCCTGTTCCTATTTCTTATGTTCTTATGTTCTTATAGATGCCACACCCACTCATATCCGACCACTATTATATAATAGATGAATCATAAAATTCTTCTCTAAATAATGATGTCCTCATGAGAATCATTGCAATGCAGAATTTGGTGATGGTCATGAAATGTGATGTCTGTGATGATCTTGATAGCTGTGTTGCTTTGGTTGTGCATTTGCTGTGTGTAGCGCTGGACTCACCTTATGACCCTAGCATCCCCTTCTCCTCCAATAACCTCATTTATGTTTTGCAGCTCAGCCAGCAGCAGGGCCCCATGCAAGACCACCGAGCCCAGGAGTTCGGGGCACGGGGATGAACTCGCTGGACTCTCCTCCATCTGGTGCTGACGAGCACCGATTCTCGCACATGCAACGGATGACAGTGCTGATTTCAAAGAGTCTCTGCATCCCCAACCTCCATAATCCATTCAACACCGATGACATCTAGTGCTCCTGTGGCCATTCCCACATCCACCGTGGAGGTACCGGGCCCAAGCACCTTGCCACAGGGCACCCCAGGTGTCTGCAGGACGGCGCCGGGCAAGCGGAGGTTGGTTCGACACGGCAGGTCTGCTCCACAAGCAGCAGATCTGAGCGAAGACATGGTACACTTGTCCAGAAGGATTGTTGACAGAGGTCAGCAGATCCAACTGACAATAGGGGGAATATCCCTCCAGCTGGCCAGCATGTCCGCCACCATGACGGAGTATGTGCCGCGGATGGAGGAGGCCCTGGAGCTGATAGCCAGGAACACTGGTGGCAGAGGGCTTCCAGTGGTCCTGGAGCACAGCACTACACCCCAAGTTGCCGCACCCCCGTTGCCAATGATACACGGGAGCCAGGAGGAAGATCTTGCTTCTTGTCCGGAGGACATTCCCACCTCGGGACCATCCTCTCCCGTATCCGTCCAAGCAACGGTTCTGCTGTCATCCCCCCCAGTGAAGCAGCGCCTGAGGAGCTCCTTAGCCAGGTGGCTTGGAGTCAGGAGGGGAAGTGGAAGGGGTAGAGGTGGGGAGGAGAAGCGGGGGGAGGGGGGCAGAGGAAAGGGAGGTGCATGGCCGCAGGTGTTGTCTTGGGCATATTTGTATGATGTTGGTGCTATTTTGGTGGGAATGTCAGGGGAAAGGTCGAGGGGGCTACCTTGCTGGTTTGCATTTGTGTTCTGTGTTGCTGGAAATGGTGACCAATCGAATGATGTAAATGTGATAAATTTGTTGTGGGGTGGGGCGGGGATGGGGTGGGGTGTTTTTTCTAGTTATAATTATGATTTCACACAAATGGTTGGATTAAATGTCTTTTATTTAACATGACCTTGTTGCGCATTGGCTCAGGTAGCTGCACCGTTACACACTGATAGGATTCCTTAACATGAAAGGGTATAATTACATTTAACTTGAATCAACTTAAACTTTAACTGTCACCAAGGTGATGCACACCATTGATGTATGATCTGCACATCCAGCAGTGTTGCAGCTTTGTAAATAACAACAACGTTCTTTCAAGCAAAGCGCTCATTTATGAGCTGCTGACGTAAGAGTCTTGCAGCTATGTAGCCATCACGGGCCCTTTCCTGTGGTCTAGAGGGGGTTGGGGGCATGGTTTCAGTATCAACCTGATTGTCTGTCCCAAAGTCAGTGTCACCCTCCTCATCCTCCTCTTCCTTTCTCTCCTGAGGTGGAGAGAGAGGAAGAGGAAGATGAGGAGGTGGACTTCTTGTCCCCTCCTGATAGCCAAGTTGTGCAGCATTGAGCACACCACCAAGAATTGAGCTACCTGCTCAGGGTGGTATTGGAGCTCTCCTCCTGAGTGGTCCAGGTATCTAAAGCGCTGCTTAAGCACTCCAATGGTTTTTTCGATGATATTGCGAGTGGCTCTGTGGCTCTCCTTGTATCGCTTCTCGGCTTCGGTGTGGGTGTCACATAGTGGGTTCATCAGCCTGCATGACACCCACCCTGATGAGCTGGCATATCTCACTGATAACCTCCTTGTGGAAGCGCAGTCTCCTAAGGCAGTTGAGGTAAGACCTCTTCTCCCTGTAAGTGCGGGGGGTGTAAGGTCTGGTCCTCTATCAGTCTGGCATGTCTTAGATTGTGCACATAATGCTGTCGAATATACCTTCTGCCATCTCTAGTCTGCAGCATGTGTGTACTCATCAAGACAGTCTGAGAAATGACAGGCCCCATTCCAATAACTATTAGTATTACACCGATTGTAAACAATAAATGTCCCCTCTAAGACACCTAAAGTAAATTCCAATCGTCCACAGTATGATAAGATGTTTGGTCAGATGTTCACATCACCTTAAAAGAACTCCAGAGTACCATCCAAAATCCCCCGAAGCTGAAGCAGCCTTTTAAATGATGCGACCTGTGATTTAGACCATGGCGTCCATACCGCTGTGATTAGTTCAGGTGAGAGCATTTTTTTCACGGCGGTTTTTCGGCGAGCAATATTGTCAGAGAGATGTGTGCGAGATGCCGAAAGTAAAGCTGGTCGATTTTCTGGCCGTTAGTTTAGTCAAATGTGATCTTTACGACAAAAAAAAGTGGGCGGGCGGTATTATTAAATCTCGGCATTAATTACGTGCTGAAAGTAATGCTGGGCAATATTATGGGTGTTGGTTTCGCCCATTCTGATCTCTCTGCCCAAAAAAGGTGGACGGGCAGTATTATTTTTTATCGGTGTTACGTTCATGCTGAAAGTAATGCTCGCCGATAAGTGACCAAGAAATGGTTGTTAGTTTCCATTTTGTGGCTAAATGGGCGATATATGGGCGTTATACCTCATTTCAGCATTAAAATACAAAAATAATGGAAAGTCTAGCCCCAAAACTTCTTTGCAAAAAGAACCCCACATGCGCAGAACGGCCGTTGCTATGGATGCCAGTCTTCCACATCGCTAAGGTTCATTTCACATCGCTAAGGCCTATTCCACATCGCTAAGGCTGTCGCCCAAAATAAAAAGCCGAAAGTAGCGATCAAAAAAATGGGCGATCTTCCAGCGATCCTGAAAAATAAAAAATCACTAAGGCCAGAACATCGCCAATATTTTGGGTGATAGCGATCTAAGTGGAATGTCTAGCCCATGGAGTCCAGTGGCAAGGGTGCCGATCAAGCAGAGTGTTCTGTCTTGGAAGGTATTGAGCCTCTTAAGTGTTGTTGCAGCACATCTTTCCAGGCAAGTGGTGAGTATTTAATCACAGTCCTGACTTGAACCATGTAAATTGTGGAGAGGCCTTGAGTGGTCCGGCGTGAGCTACTCATCGGAGAGTATGAAACTTCTTCCCTACTCTTGTAGCCAATGTTGTATCAAAGGTCCAATTAAGTAAGTCAAGTGGGCTGCTTTGTCCTGGATGGCGTTGAGCTCCTTAAGTGTTGTTGGAACTGCACTCATCCAGGCAAGTGGAGAGTATTCCATCACACTCCTGACTTGTGCCTTGTAGATGGTGGAAAGGCTTTGGGAAGTCACCGCAGAATACCCAGCCTTTGACCAACTTGTGTAGCCACAATATTTATATTGCTGGTCCAGTTAAGTTTCTGGTCAATGGTAACCCCCAGGTTGTTGATGGTGAGGGATTGGCGATGGTTAGACTCTTGCTTGTTGGAGATAGTCATTGCCTGGCACTTGTGTGGTGCGAATGTTACTTTCCACTTATCAGCCCAGGCCTGAATGTCATCCAGGTCTTGCTGCATGTGAGCATAGACTGCTTCATTATCTGAGGAGTTGTGAATGACACTAAACACTGTGTAATCATCAGCGAACAACCCCACTTCTGACCTTATGATGGAGGGAAGGTCTTGATGAAGCAGCTCAAGTTGGTTGGGCCTAGGACACTGCCCTGAAGTGATGTCCTGGGCTGCGATGATTGACCTCCAACCACCACAACCATCTTCCTTTGTGCTAGGTATGACTCCAACCAGTGGAGAGTTTTCCCACTGAATTCCATCGACTTCAGTTTTACTTGGGCTCCTTGATGCCACACTTAGTCAAATGCTGCCTTGATGTCTAGGGCAGTCACTCTCAACTCCCTTCTGGAATTCAGCTCTTTTGGACATGTTTGACCAAGGCTGTAATGATGTCAGGAGTAGGGTGGTCCTGGCGGAACCCAAGCTGGGCATTGGTGAGTAGGTTATTGGTGAGTAAGTGCCACTTGATAGCACTGTTGACAACACCTTCCATCACTTTGCTGATGATTGAGAGTAGACTGATGGGGCAGCAATTGGACGGATTGGATTTGTTCTGCTTTTTGTGGACAGGACATACCTGAGCAGTTTTCCACATTGTCGGTTAGATGCCAATGTTGTAGTTGTACTGGAAGAGCTTGGCTAGAGCCATGGCTAGTTCTGGAGCACAATTCTTCAGCACAACAGCCAGGATGTTATCGAGGCCTATTGCCTTTGCTGTATCTAGTGGGCTCAGCCGTTTCTTGATATCACGTGGAGTGAATCGAATTGGCTGAAGAATGGTATAATATAGAGCTTCACATAGTGGACTACTGTGGTAATGCAACTAATGCTGTATATAATAAAAGGGTCATGTGACAGGTCACATGACAAGTTCCTCTGAAGAGCCATTTTATAGTCTGTGTGTTTGTGATGTCATAAAGAAGATATCACATTGGTGAACGAGGATAGAATAATCGGATTCCCTGCTGAAATTTTTGTTGGTGGATGATCCAGCCAACCAACAGAGCTACTTGGAGAGGTTCTTTGTTTTGTTGAATCCAAGGTAAATTTCAAGCACACTTGGCTGAACTTAGATTCCAGAAGGCCGCGTCTATGGGAGTAATAGGACACTTGTGTGAGTTCCATCGTGACCGAGACTTTCGGAGCATATGTGGATCGGCTAGACATGTTTTTCACCACAAATAGTATCATCGAAGTCCCCGATGATGTAACTGGGAGGCGTTAGAAAGAAAACGGGCTATTTTCCTGACTGATGCAGGCATCGAGGTGTATGAAACCCTAAAAAATGTGCTTGTTCCTGTCAAGCCAAAGGACATGGCACTGACCGAGATTCTAACCAGGCTGGGGCTGGAACAGCACTACAATCCTGAGCCCCTGGAAATTGCTGAAAGTTATTGTTTTGGAACACAAAATCAATTAATTAACGAAAGTATCAGTGAGTACATTGTAGCTTTAATGAAGTTATCCATTCACTGCCATTTTGGAAACTTTCAGGACTGAGCAATGCGTGACCGCTTTGTTTGTGGGATGAAAAATGAAGCAATCAGAAGAAAGTTGTTGACTTTTGATTTAGCTTTTCAGACGGCTATGTCGATGGATATGGCTGACCAATACTCTCGAGAATTTCATGCCATTTCCAGTCGTCAGACAACCGAGGTGAATTGGCTTCAGGTTAAAAGTAAAAGGCAGTTGGGCCTCAAGGCCTCAACAACTGGCCAAGGTCACAGCGCACTGAAGTCATGTTATCGGTGCCTAGGACAACACATTGCTCAAAGCTGTCCATATGTGGAGGCAGAGTGTTTCTTCTGAAAGAAAACAGGGCATCTTGCAAAGACATGCCAACTGAAGAGTAAACCGATGTTCAAGACAAAAGTAGAAATCATCAGAGTCTACATAGCATTGAAGTGAAGCAACAGGATGAGGAGGTTCTGGAGATACATGTCATCAGGTGCACAAGGGTAGCTAACAATGATTCATGAAGTATCATCATCCATGAACCAGAATACCCATGGAAATCGACACTGGTGCATCTGTGAGTGTAGTACCGGAATTGCTATATCTCGACAAGTTGAGTGATTTTCCACTGGAGAAATCAAAGATAGAGCTGTGAGGCTACTCAGGAGAGCAAAACCCTGTAGTAGGTGGTATCACAGTACCGGCGAAATACAAAGATCAGTTTCAGAGCTTGCCTCTCTTAGTAGTAGCAGGAGTATTGTGTACAGTTTTGGTCTCCTAACTTGAGGAAGGACATTCTTCCTATTGAGGGAGTGCAGCAAAGGTTCACCAGACTGACTCCCGGGATGGCGGAACTGACCTATCAAGAAAGACTGGATCAACTGGGCTTGTATTCACTGGAGTTCAGAAGAATGAGAGGGGACCTCATAGAAACATTTAAAATTCTGACGGGGTTAGACAGGTTAGATGCAGGAAGAATGTTCCCAATGTTGGGGAAGTCCAGAACCAGAGGTCACAGTCTAAGGATAAGGGGTAAGCCATTTAGGACCGAGATGCGGAGGAACTTCTTCACCCAGAGAGTGGTGAACCTGTGGAATTCTCTACCACAGAAAGTTGTTGAGGCCAATTCACTAAATATATTCAAAAAGGAGTTAGATGAGGTCCTTACTACTAGGGGGATCAAGGGGTATGGTGAGAAAGCAGGAATGGGGTACTGAAGTTGAATGTTCAGCCATGAACTCATTGAATGGCGGTGCAGGCTAGAAGGGCCGAATGGCCTACTCCTGCACCTATTTTCTATGTTTCTATGTTTCTATTACAGCAGGTTATGGGCAAGGGAGGAGGAAAGCTGGAAGCTGCAGTGGGTGAAAAGGGACCCAATGCATCGGCACCCCCACTTTGACGTTGCGCCCAGCCAGAGTACCTGTGTCCGCTCATCTACGATGAGTGGGGCAGGCTATGTGTGGATGTAAATGTGGAAGCTGTTAGGGGAAGGTATCTGGTAGATACCGGAGCCTCTAGCAAGGTTGTCCACTCATCGAATCCCATGGGCGAGCGGAGTCCCATTTACGCTGGCGGGCTTTACGGATAACGAACAGGCTAGGGCAGTGTCAAAACCCTTAACCATAGAATTAGGATCGAACACAACAAAGTGGGAATGCATTTTAATGAAGTGGGAGCAGCCCGGTTTGGGAGTTCTCGGGGCCGACTACAACTCTTTTTGTTGCAAAACAAAAAACAATTAAATCAAGTGCCCCCTTATTAAAGGGGGGAGGGGGAGACACTCCAAACAGTTTTCAAGTGCCCTTTTTTTTGTTTTAGTTTTTTTGGAGGGGTTTTTGTGGGTTTTTTTAGGGCACCGAGAGGCAAATTATACAAGTGCCCCCTGACTGGGGGGACACTAAAACCCGGCAATAAAACAAATTAAACTTTAAAACAAATAAATCAAATAAAAATTTGGTTGCCGGGGGTGATGATGCACTCCATTCCCTCCGGCGCCCACCTCTCGCGGAAGGCCGCGAGCATACCGGTGGACACCGTGTGCTCCATCTCCAGGGACACCCTGGCTTGGATGTAACCACAGAAGAGAGGCAGGCAGTTGGGCTGAACGACCCCCTCGACCACCCGCTGCCTGGACCGGCTGATGGCACCCTTGGCTGTGCCCAGGAGCAGTCCTACGAGGAGGCCCCCCGACCTACCCGCTCCCCTCCGCACAGGGTGTCCAAAGAGCAGGAGTGTGGGACTGAAGTGCAACCAAAATTTGAGCAGCAGCCCCTTTAAATAGTGGAATAGGGGCTGCAATCTCGCACATTCCATTAAAACATGGAACACGGACTCCTCCAGACCGCAGAAATTGCAGGCGGCCTGGGAGCCCATGAACCGGCTTAAAAATTTATTGCATGGGACTGCTCCCTGCACCACCCTCCAGGCCAAGTCCCCAATAAATAGTGGGAGGACTCCCGCATAGAGTGCACTCCGTCGGGGACCCCCGCCTCCTCCGGACGGCAAGATGGTGCGCCATGGTGTGTCCGGACGGCAGGCGAGGATGGCAAGGTGGAGAGTGTGCAGGAGCAGCCCGTACAGGAAACTCCTCTGCGCAGAACTGAAAGGCACGGAGGGGATTTCCCCGAGGCGGCTCAAGTTGTGAGGCATCGGCTCCCAAGGGAGCTTTCGGGGCTTGGCCCTGATGAGGAATTCCGTCCGGGGCCGACTACATGTTGGCACACCATGTCATAGTGGATATGATGAACAATTGTCCATGGCGGGCAGTTGATGCAGATAGGATAGGGGAGATTGTAGTGATTCCCAGGGATAGTACTGATAAAATATATATTATATATTTGATGGCTCCAAGATAAGAGGAGACTAATTGATGTCCTGTTTCTGACTGCTCCATTTTTGATCGGGGCGGAGGAGCGGTGAGAGATCGGGGCCCAGAAGCATCTAGATCGGGGCCCAGAAGAAGCGAGGGTTCGGGGCCCAGAAGAGGTGAGGGCCCAGGGGCAGCACGGGCCAGCCCACACTGCGATCTATGGATAGTAGGAGCATGTGTGCGCCCTAGGTCCGTGCAGCAGAGCTTGGTCTCCAGTCATCTTGGTTAACCCTTGTCACTGGATCAAGACCTAGCTCTGTCAAGCCCGTGTGGTGGCTGGTGTGCAACGGCCACCCCACGTTAAAAGAATCCATACACCGGCATCTTCCAACCTTCAATATGTAGTTCGGGTCCTAGAATGTCAGGTCCCTCACTGAAACACCTGTGAACTCATCCCTTTTTGTGTGGAAGCGGGTCATCCTCAACAGGACGGACTGCCTAACACTATACAGACAAATGCAGCACCTACATGATGAAGCCGAAAGGGAGTTATGACTTGGAAAGATTAGTCGATAATGTTCCAGCCAGGTATCAAGGGTATGTACAGGAGAATATGGATGCATTTGCAACGCACAAGCACAATTGTGGGTGAGTAGCTGGGGTAGAGGTGAAGATAGACGGGGACCCAATGACACGGCCCCAGAAACAATATAATTTTCCCCGGGAAGCAGAAAGGGATTTGGAAACTGCTATAAATTCCCTGGTGGAGCAAGGTGTGTTAAGAACCACAGCCACACATGTAAATTCACCCCTATGGCAAGTAAAGAAACCTGATAACTCATGGAGGGCCACGGTAGATTACCGAGTCCTGAATAAAAATATTCCAGCCTGTGCACCCACGGTGGTAGCGGATTTGACAGGGAGTATCCCTGCGGCCCACTACAACTTTCGCCATGCTGGACATTTCAAACGGGTTTTGATCCACTCCCCTGTGACGGATGGACCAGTAAAAATTTGCCTTTATCTTTAAGGGTCAGCAGTATACGTGGACATGTCTTCCACAAGGGTTTCACAACAGTCCCTCAATCTTTCACCAGTGTATAGCCGAGGCACTAAAAGGTTTTAGTCAGCCAGATCGGTTGGTCCAATATGTGGACGACCTGTTGTTATTCTCCGAATGTGCGGAGGACCACGGGCCGTTATTGAGTGAGTTACTGCATTTGTTAAAAGAAGCAGGTTTTAAGGTGAATCCAAAGAAAGCACAAGTTGGCCAAGAGGAGGTGCAGTTTCTAGGATTGACCATTAGAGCAGGAGAGAGAGCTATCGATGGAGCTAAGAGAAAGGCAGCCCAGGAGCTACCCGTTCGTAAGGACAAGTCTGGGGTAAGGTCTTTCCTGGGAATAACGGGTTACTGCAGGGAATTTATTGAAGGATATGCAGCAATAGCAGCTCCTTTGTTGAGGCTTCTTAGGAAAGGAATAGAGTGGGAATGGACTGAGAGTTGTCAGGAAACTTTCATTTGTTTAAAGGAGGTGTTAGAGATGGCATCAGCGTTGCGAGCAATACATGGGGACCAGAACTTTAGTCTGGAGGTCGCAGCGACTGGGGACAGTTTGAGTGCAGTGTTACTCCAGTGAGATCAGTGGCCTATGCCTCCCGAGTTCTCACAGAAGTAGAAAAGAGCTTTTCGAATTGCGAGTGACACCTGTTAGCAACTTTTTGGGCAGTAAAACATTTTCAGTCGCTCACAGGGTTAGCTACAGTGACTCTACTGACCTGTCACACCCTGACACAAATGTTACTGGACGGAAGGATGAAAGATGGGACAGTGAGCAGTAACAGGATTGCCTGCTGGACATTGTTGCTTACTCAGTTAGAACATAAGAACATAAGAACATAAGAAATAGGAGCAGGAGTAGGCCATACGGCCCCTCGAGCCTGCTCCGCCATTCAATAAGATCACGGCTGATCTGATCATGAACTCAGCTCCACTTCCCTGCCCGCTCCCCATAACCCCTCATCCCCCCATCGCTCACAAAACTGTCTATTTCGGTCTTAAATTTATTTAATGTCCCAGCTTCCACAACTCTCTGAGGCAGCGAATTCCACAGATTCACAACCCTCTAAGAGAAGCAATTTCTCTGATCTCAGTTCTAAATGGGCGGCCCCTTATTCCAAGATCATGCTCTCTAGTTCTAGTCTCCCCCACCAGTGGAACCATCCTCTCTGCATCTACCTTGTCAAGCCCCCTCATAATCTTTTATGTTTCTCTAAGATCACCTCTCATTCTTCTGATTTCCAATGAGTAGAGGCCCAACCTACTCAACCTTTCCTCATAAGTCAACGCCCTCATCCCCGGAATCAACCTAGTGAACCTTCTCGGAACTGCCTCCAAAGCAAGTATATCCTTTCGTAAATACGGAAACCAAAACTGCATGCAGTATTCCAGGTGTGGCCTCACCAATATCCTGTATAGTTGTAACAAGACTTCCCTGCTTTTATACTCCATCCCCTTTACAATAAAGTCCAAGATTCCATTGGCCTTCCCGATCACTTGCTGTACCTGCATACTATCCTTTTGTGTTTCATGCACAAGTACCCCCAGGTCCATCTGTACTGCAGCACTTTGCAATCTTTCTCCATTTTTAAATAATAACTTGCTCTTTGATTTTTTTCTGCCAAAATGTATGACCTCACACTTTCCAACATTATACTCCATCTTCAAAATTCTTGCCTACTCACTTAGCCTGTCTATGTCCTCCTGCAGCCTCTTTATGTGCTCCTCACACATTGCCCTTCCTCCCATCTTTGTATCATCAGCAAACTTGGCTACGTTACACTCAGTCCCCTCTACCAAATCGTTAATATAGATTGTAAATAGTTGAGGTCCGAGCACTGATCCCTGCGGCACCCCACTCGTTACTGATTACCAACCAGAGAATGAACCATTTATCCTGACTCTCTGTTTTCTGTTTGTTAGCCAATCTTCTATCCATGTTAATATATTACCCCCAACCCCGTGAACTTTTATCTTGTGCAGTAATCTTTTGTGTGGCACCTTCTCAAATGCCTTCTGGAAGTCCAAGTTCCCTTTTATCCACCCTGTTCATTACATCCTCAAAGAATTCCAGCAAATTTGTCAAACATGACTTCACCTTCATAAGTCCAAGCTGACTTTGCCTGACCAAATTTTGCTTTTCCAAATGTCCTGTTACTGCTTCTTTAATAATGGACTCCAACATTTTCCCAACCACAGGTATTAGGCTAACTGGGCTATAGTTTCCTGCTTTTTGTCTTCCTCCTTTTTTGAATAGGGGCTTTACATTTGCAGTTTTCCAATCTGCTGGGACCTCCCCAGAATCCAGGGAAGGTAGAAAGGCTTGGAGAACCAAAGCTAGCCCCGAACCTGGTTTATCCGAGGGCAGCTCTCGTGTGTTCAGTGGAAGGAGTGTGGGAAATAGATGTGGGATTCCGAGCAGGGGAACATCTGACAGGCAGAGACATTTATGTAGATGGGTCGAGTTCAGTGACGAATGGAGAGAGAAAAACAGGCTGTGTGAGATTTACGATCCAGAGGCGGGGATAGAAAAGGCCATAAAGCTCCCCAACACTTTAAGTGCACAGCAGGCTGACCTGGCAGCCGTAGCATATGTGGTCACACACCCTAATAAACCCCTAACTCCCTATACGATATGTTCAGACTCCATATTCATTTGTAACTCCTGTACAGAGTATTTAGCAATATAGGCTAGGCGAGTGTTTAAGTCCTCAGATGGGAAGCCGTTGGTGATGGCTCCTTTGTTAAAAGTCATTCTGGACGTCACAGGTAGGGACCAGAAGGATTATTACATCCAAAAGCACACTCTAAGGGGTCAAGTTTCGGCCTGAGTTGCTCCTATTTTTTTGGAGCAACTAGTTTAGAATGGATCATCTTAGAAATTGCAATTCTCGGCATTTAGTTTGCTCCAGTTCTAATCAGTTAGAATAGTTTCATTTTAGAACAGAATTTCTTTTTCAAAAGGGGTGTGTCCAGCCACTTACACCTGTCTTTCAAGTTTAGGCAGCGAAAACTTACTCCAAACTAACTTAGAATGGAGTAAGTGTAGATTTTTATACGCTCAGAAAAACCTTGCCTACACTTATAAATCAGGTGTAGGGAATGAAAGATAGGGGGCGGGGGGGAAGTTTACAAACATTAAACACTTCACTTTTACAAATAAAGAGTGATCATCAATAATAAGTGATAAATAAATCAATAAATCAACCAATAAATCAATCAAAAAAAATTAAAAAATTAAATACAAAAAAATAAAAAATCAATCAATAAATAAAAATTATTTTTACTCATCTACTGCAGCACTGGGAGCCCTCCAACAGCGTGCTGGGATGCCCCCCCCCAGTGTCTCTGTCTCTGCCAGTGTCTCTGACAGCGAGGGGTGGGGGGAGAGAGGGGGGAGGGGGGTGGGGGAAGGGGATGAGGGACGGAGGGGAGGGAGGGGAGGGAGGTGATGAGGGGGGTGAGTGGAGGGGAGGGAGGTGATGAGGGAGGGGAGGGAGGGAGGTGGGGAGGAGGGAGGGAAGGGATGGAGGTGGGGAGGAGGGAGGGAAGGGAGGTGGAGAGGGGAGGAGGGAGGGAGGTGGGGAGGAGGGAGGGAAGGGAGGTGGAGTGGAGAGGAGAGGGGGGGGAGGGACAGGAGGGGAGGGAGAGAGAGAGAGAGAGAGAGAGAGAGAGAGGAAAAGAGGGAGGGAGGGGGAGGGAGAGGTGGAGGGAGGAAGGGAGGGAGGGAGCGGGAGGGAGAGGAGGAGGGAGGGAGAGGCTGAATGGACCAGGCCGCCACCGCTGCCGACACTTCGGATGGAGCTCGTCCCCAGCGAGATGTCGGGCGGGCCCCACCGACGACGGGAGTGGGGGGAAGAGAAGGGGAGGGAAGAGAAGAGGGGGGGAGAGAAGAGGGTGGAGGGAGTTGGGGGGAAGGCTAAACGGGAGAGAGGGAGGGGAGGCAGCTGAACGGGAGGGAGGTCCGAGTCCCGATCTTCGCCCTGTGAGCCCATTCGGCCAGGGCTAGGGTCGGGCCCCTCCCACGCAGCCTCGGGGGCCTGAAACTATTGCACATGCGCACACACTCCAGCGCGCATGTGCAGAGGTCCCGGTACTGTTTTAAGCGCCGGGACCTAGCTCCGTTCCCAACCCCTTGTGCTGAGCCACGCTGAGCACGAAGATGTCCCAAGGAAACCGGAGAATCACAAGGTAAATTTTCGGCCCTATGACAGAGCCCAAGTGGGAAGGGAATGAGAAAGCTGACACTTTGGTCAAAACAGGGGCAGGACACCTTGGGACCCATATCACTGTGGACAGATTATGGCTGTAATAGGCAGAGTGGGGCCCAAAGAAGTAGCATTGCCGCCTGATTTAAAACAGGCTCAGCTACGAGATGCAGACCTTAGAATAGTGATTAGAGACAAGGTAGACGGGAAGCCTGTAGCAGGACCTTTAGGAGCTGCAGATGTAGCAGTAAGATAGGGAATGCTATTTAAAGGAGACAGTTGGATTGTGCCAGGGCGGTGCAGGGAAGAGTTCTTGCAACTAGCGCATGGGGGTCCAGAGGCTGGACATCCAGGGCCAGAAACAATGTGGAATAAAGTGGAGGCCGTGGGATGGTGGCCCGGGCTTAGAAATGATGTAAAGGATTATTGTCAGAGTTGTCTCGTATGTGCCGCAAACAATCCAGAGCCCCACAGGTGGAAGGCTCCGTTGGGACACACGAGGGGGGTAGAGGGGCCATGGCAGTCTATAGATAGATTTCATAGGGCCACTAAATATTGCCTGGTGTTAATATATCTTTTCGCAAAATGGGTAGAAGCATTTCCTTGTGGGGCGACCACCGTAGTAGTCACTGCAAAGATTCTGGTGCGAGATGTATTTTCTCGATGGGGACTGCCCCTCATAGTGGAATCAGATCAAGGGAGTCATTTCACCAGAGCAGTAATACAGGCCATCTAAAGCTGTTAAGGATACAGGGGAAATGGCATGTGGCGTATAACCCCCAGGTGTCAGGTCCAGTAGAAAGGACAAACCGGACCTTAAAATAGAGGCTTAGAAAGGAGATAGGGAATACCCCAAAGAAATGGGATGAGATCCTACCCCTAATACTGATGAACCACCGAGCCAGTCTCTCTAAAAGTACGGGGCACTTCCCGCATGCACTGATGACAGGGAGACTAAAGAGGACGTCGACCCATATCCTAGCACTAGTCCTGACCGAAATGCAGGTTAAAGAGGTCACATGGGACAGGTTTGTCAGAGATCTGTATGATACTTTGAAGGGGCTGCATTGGAAAGCAACTAACAATATGGGCAGGCAGCACCAGCAGAATAAACTGCTGCTGGAACCCCGGTTACACAGGAATGGGGGGTATGGGAACCGGTGATGGTCAGGAATTATGCCAGAGTAGGGCATTTGAACCATTGTACAAGGATCATATAACATAGTAGACAAGGCAAGCCTTATGGTCTATGCGATACAGCTGCCAAAACGAATAAAGTGGTTTCACATAAACCAATGTAAGCTTTATAATCCCGGAAGGAAAAGTAAAAAGCAGGCCAAGGTCCAAGGAACTGTGATGAGTTTGATTAATGTAAGCTTTCCACTCATGCTGTGGGATGATAATGATGGAGACGTAAGGGACGGAGCATTAAGACGCAGTGGTCGAGTGCCGTGACCTAGGGTGCCCTGGACGGCTCCTCCATCTCCACTCCTGGTCTCTGAAAGCCCAAGCAATGGGATAAAAGAAGAGGAAAGCAGTGATCTAAATCATGTAAATGTACATATGGGTATAACTGAAGGAGAACCTGTGAGGGGGAGACCCCTCACAGAGCAGGGTTATTTAGTTCATTTTGTCTTTATAGAAGCGAATCGAGCCAAGGATTCCAGATGAGGTGGACGTTGTAGATAGGTCCGTGGATGGCCCTAATTATAGCAGGATGGGGAGATCGGAGTGACACTGAGACATTCCTTACATATGGGTGTATGGGCGTATAAACCGATAAGCAACAGCCAGACGGGCTGGGGGAGATGAACAAGGGGATTGATGAATAATGTGGCAACGGCGTTTAATGCTGGGACATCACTGGTCAATAATGTGGACAACGTGCAGTTGCAAGTCCAAGTAAGTACCTTAAGGGACCAGTTAAAGAAAATACTGGAGGAGGGTAGTGACATCAAGCGTCACGAACTACAGGAAGACCAGGTAATGACAATCCATTTGAAGGAGATGGTAGCTGAGGTGGAGATACACGCTCAGATGCTTTAATAAAGGAGAATAGAAACGAATCAGATCAAGCTGCTCAGAATTACATGTGTGTCATGTACGGAGCTTGGTTGTTAAATGAAGGATGCAGAAATTTAGAGGATTTAAAACAAGGCCACGTACCATCGTGGGTCAGTAACAAGCACCTAATAGCTTTGAATGTCTACAATAACCTCCTGAATTCGTGCCAGCCACGATCAGCCTCCGAAGCGTACCCAGTGCTGGTCAACTGTGGTCAGAGTAAACAGTCTATAATGGGGATAGTGCTTAGAGTACCGGTGATGGACCAGTCACAACGACCCGTACCGGTACACCAGGTGGAAAACATTGGGAGACTCAATAACCAGTGCTAGTCTAGAGGGATGTCAGAGAGGAGGTACACATGTGGTATTGTGCCCCTATCATCTGAATCCTTTCGACCGGCCGGTGTGTGGGTTCAAGTACAGGGACAGGCAGCCTATAAGCTGTATCATGGAAGTGTCGGCTCACAACCATGTCCCACCACAGGTTGTGTACAAGGGAAACGGGACATACTGTGTCACCACCAGCGAAAGTCGGTATAGAATACACTAGGACACTTGGTGCCCAGTGAGGGATTCTACCTTTTGTTTCAAACTCCAGGTAGAGACACAAGTAGCACAAGAAAGGATCATTCCTATCTCAGACCAGAAACATATCAGTATTACAGTCAACAATACTTTACCGAACCTCCAGGTATACATATCATGTTTTGGATACGATATCCTGCTGTTATTCGAACATTTGACTGAACTATTAAAGAACATCGAGCTGTTCCTCAAACATTATTACACGTTATACCAAAAGAACAAAAAAGTAAGGGAGGAAATCGAGGAAATGATTGCCCCTCCACAATGGGATGTGGAACTCAGCATTGAGATCCCCGCTGGGTTCAAATCATATCACACTTGTTAGTAACTGTACAGTTGGTAATAGTGTTGTATCTATTCGTCTTGTCCTGTAAATTAAAGAAAAAGATGAGGGAAGGGAATCTTGAAGGGTTATTAAAATAAACCAGGGTCAAAGTGTTTGTAACAGTATAAACTGAGGTAAGATGGATTAAGGCCAAACATTGTTTTGTTGTAAAAAGTATGTAATATGGAGATTTGACTGAAGACTGCAACACACCCAAAAAGGCTCAGGGAAAAGAAGAAGAAGCCACCTAGAGTCATGTCTCTGAGTTTATAACAAGAGACATTAAAGGGGGAAGTGTATGGTTAAAAACATTTCATGATCGAGGCACAGCAAGAGGCCACGGACTAAAAAGGTTTAAAAGAAAATCTTTGGGACTGTTGGGTGGGAGAAAAGTGTACCAGCCTGGTGCAGGTGGTGACTCAAAACTGATTAATGCAATTTCTGTGGTCAGGAGCGAGACGCGATTAAACATCAAGACAAAGGGTTTTGATACAATCAAGCAGAGGATCCCATAGATTAATTGGCCAGAGAGGAAAACCAGTTCCCTATGGAAACTACAAATCTGCAAAAACCCAGGAAAACAAAGGATCCCACAAGGCGTGCATTTATGGATAACGGGGCACATTTGCCCTGTCAATTACGTGTGCAAATTGTGGCCATCCAAACAGATCCAGACCTATCATCACTGCTATCAAGACTCATCCAGAAGCATTAACTGTAAACAGCCCAGCAGGAGGTGTGTATAATCAAATGGATATATATGTAAGAGCTGAGAACAACAGCTCAGAACAAGAAGGGGAACATCGGAGAGGAACAGCAGGTCGAAGAAACACCTCAGTACAGCAGGTCAAAGGAACAACGACCACAAAGTGAACAGTGCGGACCCAACGCCTTCCCTTGCTCCACGAGCCTACAATCGACAACAGCAGCAATTGGCTGGATGGGTGATTGTATGTCTTCAATCAATCTCTAAGAAGTCTTATTCTGTAATTTTAGTTGGTTTTTGTGCAATAAACTAACAGTTGGATTTAAACCTAAACTTTGCATTACATGGAGTCCTTCCTGTAATTCCCAAGGTCTATGAATCAAAGTAGAGTGGAAAACAAACATCCGACAAAAAAGAAAAGGGTCATGTGACAGGTCTCAGGACAAATTCCTGTGTTAAGAGCCATCTTGTAGTCTGTGTCTTTATGATGTCGTAAAGAAGATATCACAACTGCCTTCTGTGATGGTGGGGACCTCAGGAGGAGGCCAATACGGATCATCCACTCGGCACTTCTGGCTGAAGATGGTTGCAAAATTGCCTGATTTTCATCCATCAGATTAGCATCAAAATGATGGAGGTGAAAAGTAGTCTCTTTATCTACTCAAAGTTCAAAAGTGTGCAGTGGTCACTCCTGCCAGAGCTATCATGGACCCATATATCTGCGACAGGCAGCTTGGTGAGGTCAAAGGAGTTACTCCTTTATCATCATCATAGGCAGTCCGTCGAAATCAAGGAAGACTTCCTTCCTCTCTAAAAGTGAGTTCTCAGGTGGCTGTACAGTCCAATACGGGAATTACGGTCTCTGTCACAGGTGGGGCAGACCATGGTTAAAAGACAGGGTAGGTGGGGAGCTTGGTTTGCTGCACGCCCCTTCCGCTCTCTGTGCTTGGTTTCTGCATGCTCTCGGCGATGAGACTCGAGGTGCTCAGCGTCCTCCCGAATGCTCTTCCTTAAGTTGGTTCCTTCACCAACTGATACAGACTCAGTCTGGCAGCTATGTCCTTCAGGACTCAACTAGCTTGGTCAATGATGGCAGTTCTCCAGCCAGAGTACATTCTGTGTCTTTGCTTCTCTCCAGCTGGTGTTCATGGGGGTGGTTGGTGGTAATCAGTATATTTATTTGGCTTTGTTTGACCTTAAGCCATGAGTTCTTATGTTCCAGAGTCAATGTTGAAGAATGTCAGAACCACCTCGATGTGACTGTATACCTCTATTTAGGCCCTTCATAATTTTATACACCTCAATAAGATCTCCCCTCAGCCTTCTCTGTTTCAAAGAAAACAACCCCTGCCTATCCAATTTTTCCTCATAGCTAAAAGTTTTCAGTCCAGGCAACATCCTCGCAAATCCCTTCTATACCCTCTCTAGTGTAATCACATCTTTCCTGTAATGTGGTGACCAGAACTGCACACAGTACTCTAGTTGTGGCCGAATTAGTGTTTTATACACCAAGCAAAACCTCCCGGCTATTGTATTCTATGCCTCGGCTAATAAAGGCAAGAATTCCGCATGCCTTCTTAACTACCTAATCTACCGGGCCTGCAACCTTCAGGGATCTGTGGACATGCACTCTAAGGTCCCTCTGTTCTGCTACACTTCTCAGAGTCTTACCATTTAATGTGTATCCGCTTGCCTTGTTATGTCTCCCCAAATGCATTACCTCACACTTCTCCAGATTTAATTCCATCTGCCACATTCTGCCCAACTGACCAGTTCATTGATATCTTGCTGCAGTCTACAGCTTTCTTCATTATCAACCACATAGCCAATTTTAGTTTCATCTGCAAACTTCTTAATCAGAATCAGGTGAATTTATAATGGAAAACAAAGAAATGGCAGACCAATTGAACAAATGCTTTGGTTCTGTCTTCACTAAGGAAGATACAAATAACCTTCTGGAAATACTAGGGGACCGAGGGTCTAGCGAGAAGGAGGAACTGAAGGAAATCCATATTAGTCAGGAAATTGTGTTAGGGAAATTGATGGGATTGAATGCCGATAAATCTCCAGGGCCCGATAGTCTGCATCCCAGAGTACATAAGGAAGTGGCCCTAGAAATAGTAGATGCATTGGTGGTCATTTTCCAACATTCTATCGACTCTGGATCAGTTCCTATGGATTGGAGGGTAGCTAATGTAACCCCACTTTTTAAAAAAGGAGGGAGAGAGAAAACAGGTAATTATCGATCGGTTAGCTTGACATCGATAGTGGGGAAAATGTTGGAATCAATTCTTAAAGACGTAATAGCAGCGCATTTGGAAAGCAGTGACAGGATCGGTCCAAGTCAGCATGGATTTATGAAAGGGAAATCATGCTTGACAAATCTAGAATTTTTTGAGAATGTAACTAATAGAGTGGACAAGGGAGAACCAGTGGATGTGGTGTATTTGGACTTTCAAAAGGCTTTTGACAAGGTCCCACACAAGAGATTAGTGTGCAAAATTAAAGCACATGGTATTGGGGGTAATGTATTCACGTGGATAGAGAACTGGTTGGCAGACAGGAATCAAAAAATAGGAATAAACAGGTCCTTTTCAGAATGTCAGGCAGTGATTAGTGAGGTTCAGTGCTGGGACCCCAGCTATTTACAATATACATTAATGATTTGGACGAAGGAATTGAAGGTAATGTCTCCAAGTTTTCAGATGACACTAAGCTGGGTGGCAGTGTTAGCTGTGAGGAGGATGCTAAGAGGCTGCAGGGTGACTTGGACAGGTTAGGTGAGTAGGAAAATGCATGGCACATGTAGTATAATGTAGATAAATGTGAGGTTATCCACTCTGGTGGCAAAAACAAGGAGGCAGAATATTATCTGAATGGTGACAGATTAGGAAAAGGGGAGGTGCAACGAGACCTGGGTGTCATGGTACATCAGTCACTGAAAGTTGGCATGCAGATACAGAAGGCGGTGAAGGCGGAAAATGGCATGTTGGCCTTCATAGCGAGAGGATTTGAGTATAGGAGCAGGTAGGTCTTACTGCAGTTGGTGAGGCCTCATCTGGAATATTGTGTTCAATTTTGGTCTCCTAATCTGAGGAAGGACATTCTTGTTATTGAGGGAGTGCAGTGAAGGTTCACCAGACTGATGCCCGGGATGGCAGGATTGACATATGAAGAAAGACTGGATTGACTCGGCTTATATTCACTGGAATTTAGAAGAATGAGAGGGGATCTCATAGAAACATATAAAATTCTGACGGGATTGGACAGGTTAGATGCAGGAAGAATGTTCCCGATGTTGGGGAAATCCAGAACTAGGGGTCACAGTCTAAGGATAAGGGGTACGCCATTTAGGACCGAGATGAGGAGAAACTTCTTCACTCAGAGAATTTTGAACCTGTGGAATTCTCTACCACAGAAAGTTGTTGAGGCCAGTTCGTTAGATATATTCAGTTAGATGTGGCCCTTATGGCTAAAGGGATCAAAGGGTATGGGGAGAAAGCAGGAATGAGATACTGAAGTTGCATGATCAGCCATGATCATATTGAATGGTGGTGCAGGCTCGAAGGGCTGAATGGCCTACTCCTGTACCTATTTTCTATGTTTCTATGTTTCCATACCCCTTACATTTAAGTCAAAATCATTGATACATACCACAAAAAGCAAGGGACCCAGCACTGAGCCCTGCGGAACCCCACTGGAAACAGCCTTCCAATCATAAAAAAAAACATCTACCATTACTCTTTGCTTCCTGCCTCTGAGCCAATTTTGGATTCAACTTGGCACTTTGCCCTGGATCCCATGGGCTTTTACTTTCATGACCTGTCTGCCATTTGGGACCTTATCAAAAGCCTTGCTTAAATCCATATACACTACATCAAACACACTACCCTCATCGACCCTCCTTGTTACCTCCTAAAAAAATTCATTCACGTTAGTCAGACACGATCTTCTCTGAACAAAACCATGCAGACTGTTCTTGATTAATTCGTGGCTTTCTAAATAAAGGTTTATTCTGTCCCTCAGAATTTTCTTCAATAATTTTCCCACCACCGAGGTTAGGCTGACTGGCCTGTAATTACTCAGTCTATCCCTTTCTCCCTTTTTAAAAAAAGGTATGTTAGCAGTCCTCCAGTCCTTCAGCACCACACCTGTAGCCAGAGAGGATTGGAAAATGATGGTCAGAGCATCTGCTATTTCCTCTTTTGCTTCTCTTAACAGCCTGGGATACATTTCATCCGGACCTGGGGATTTATCCATTTTCAAAACTGCTAAACCCCTTAATACTTCCTCTCTCACCATGTTTATTTCATCTGATATTTCACACTCCTCCTCCTTGATTGCAATGTCTGCATCACCCCTCTCTTTTGTGAAAATAGATGCAAAGAATTAATTAAGAACCAAACCCAGCTCTTCTGCCTCCACACACAGATTACCTTTATGCTCTCTAATTGGCCCTACTCTTTCTTTAGTTATCCTATTGCTCTTAATGAATTTATAAAACATCTTTGGGTTTTCCTTGATTTTACTTGCCAACATTTTTTCATGCTCCCTCTTTGCTTTCCTAATTTCCGGTTAATTTCACCCCTGCATTTTCTATACTCCTCTAGTGTTTCTGCAGTATTTTGGATCCAACTTTCTACTTTGCCCTGGATCCCATGGGTTTTTACTTTCGTGACCAGTCTGCCATGTGGGACCTTATCAAAAGCTTTGCTTAACAAATACACTACATCAAACGCACTACCCTCATCAATCCTCCTTGTGACCTCCTAAAAAAATTCAAACAAGTTAGTCAGACATGATCTTCTCTTAACAAAACTGTAATGTATGTACATAAGGTCTGCCCACCACCAGGAGGCACTACCGTTGGAGGTCATAGGTTCATAAGTACACTCGTGCTGGGCCCGGTATATAACCTGAACTTCACCTTTGTATCTTCACTTCTGGAAGCCATTAAAGACTAACCAGGCTACACCTGGCCACTGGCTCACAGTACGGAGTTCATTGTATAATTTCATACACCACAACTGGCGACGAGGCAAATGCAAAAGTATTGCGAGCACAGCACGATCGAGTACTGTTGGAATTCTCAAGAGATTCAATGAGGGAGAGGATTGGGGAGATTTCACAGATCGTCTTGACCAGTATTTCGTGGCAAATGACCGAAACAAAGACAAGGAGGCAGAGAACCACAGGGCAGTTCTTCTCACCATCTGTGGCCCCACAACCTATGCACTCATCAAGAATCTGCTCTCACCCACTCTTCCTACAGAAAAGGATTACAAAGAACTGTGTGCTCGAGTTCGGGAACACCTTAAACCAACGGAAGGAATCCTCATACCCAGATATCGCTTCTATATGCACATTCGTCCAGAAGGCCAGGAGATAACGGCATTTGTTGCCGAACTGAGACGTCTTGCAGGGCCTTGCAAATTTGGGCCTGTGTTGGAAGACATGCTGCGTGACTTTTCGTGATTGGGGTCAACCACGAGGCGATATTAAGTAAGCTGCTGGCTACGGAGGCGCCGGACCTCAGCAAGGTCACCAACATCGCCCAGGCTTGCATGTCCACGCAGAAAAGCACGAAGCAGATATTGCGACAAAACAGGAACTCCACGGCAAGTACTGTGTACAAAATTGCATCGACGGCTGACTGAGCTGCACATGGCAGGGCCTACTCGACTGCGTCTGCAAGGCCAGGAGCAGTTCAAAGTTTGCCATCGAGGGCCTACTCGACTGCATATGCGACAATGGGAACTGCTCAAAGTTCGCCATCGAGGGCCTACTCGACTGCATATGTGAGAACGGGAGCTGCTCAAAACCCGCCATCAGGCACAAATCCGAGCTCAATGTGTTAGGGTTGCAGGGGCAATTATAACCCCATCAGTGCCGCCTCAGGCAATATGTATGCAGAGGGTGTGCGAAGATGGGGCATCTTCAGCGGACGTGTCCACAGCAGAGCAAGTGATGGATGGTGATCAATCCAGCGTGGATCTGGCGATGCAGCCTGAGGCATTTGAGAGCTCCGAGGAGGAAGTGTATAGCATACGTGCATTCATAACAAAGAGCCAACCGATAATGATGGAGATAAAATTACTAACAAAGAGCCAACCAATAATGATGGAGGTAAAATTAAACGGCGTGCCTGTATCCATGGAATTAGACATGGATGTGAATCAATCGATAATGAGCCAGAGGTCTTTCGAAAAGCTGTGGGAGCCCAAGGCAGAGAGACCCAAGCTGAGTCCGATAAATGAGAAGTTGTGTTCCTACACCAAAGAGCTCATACCAGTGATTGGTAGTGCAGCAGTAAGAGTGTCGTATGAGGGAACGGTTCATAATCTACCTTTATGGATTATCCCGGGCAACGGCCCATCATTATTTGGCAGGAGTTGGCTCGAGAAAATAAAATGGAAATGGTACAATATCAAAGCTTTGTCATCAGCTGATGATGATTTGTGTGCTCAAGTGCTGAGCAAATTTCCCTCACTGTTTGAACCAGGAATTGGCAGCTTCAAGGGAGCCAAGGTGCAGATTCACCAAGGCCCAGACGCAAGGCCCATCCATCACAAAGCCTGGGCGATCCCGCACATGATGAGAGAAAAGGTCAAGCTCGAATTGGACAGGCTACAACACGAGGGGGTCATCTCACTGGTCGAATTTAATGAATGGGCCAGTCCCATTGTTCCGGTGTTAAAGAGCGACAGCACAGTCAGGATTTGTGGAGACTACAAGGTCACGATCAACTGAGTTTCGAAACAAGATCAGTACATACTACTGAAAGCTGATGACCTGTTTGCAATGCTCGACGGGGGAAAATCGTTCACCAAATTGGATCTAACGTCAACCTACATGACACAGGAACTGGTTGAATCATCAAAGAAACTTACGTGCATCAACAATCAAAAAGGACTGTTTATTTACAACAGGTGCCCTTTTGGTATTTGTTCGGCGACAGCCAGATTTCAAAGAAACATGAAGAGCCTATTAAAATCCGTGTATGTACTTAACCATGGTCAAGGGCCCAAGTGGCTCCTGGGCAATGTTACGGATAAGGAGGGTAACCGGGCGTATATCGTTAAGCTCAAGAATGGGCAGATGTGCAGGAAACACATTGATCAAATCAAGCTAAGACACACTGATGAACCGGAACAGTTGGAAGAAGACAGCGCGAGCTTAGGTCACCAACCAACTCACGTCCAGCCATCAGAAGAAGCCACTGTGGTCAATGCCCAGCCCCAAGTCATGAGAGACTTGGAAAGCACTGGGATTGTTCTGAGACGGTCAACCAGGGAGCGAAGGGCTCCGGACCGTCTGAACTTGTAATATTGACTTGTGCCAAGAACTGGGGGGGGGGAGCGGGGATGATGTAATGTAAATACATAAGGTCTACCCACCACCAGGGGGCACTACCGTCGGAGGTCCTAGGGTCATAGGTACATTCGTGCTGGGCCCGGTATATAACTTGAACTTCACCTTTGTATCTTCACTTCTGGAAGCCATTAAAGACTGACCAGGTTACACCTGGTTACTGGCTCACAGTACGGAGTTCATTGTATCATTTCATTAAAAAAACCATGCAGACTGTTCTTGATTAATCCGTGGCTTTCTAAATAAAGATTTATCCTGTCCCTCAGAATTTTCAAAATATAAAAACAGATATAAAAAGGAAAAGAGTGGCTAAAGTAAATGTTGGTCCCTTAGAGGACGATACCGGGGAATTAGTAATGGGGAACATGGAGATGGCAGAAACTCTGAACAAATATTTTGTATCAGTCTTTACGGTAGAGGATACTAACAATATTCCGACAGTGGATAGTTAAGGGGCTATGGGGGCGAGGAATTTCACACAATCACAATCACAATCACTAAGGAGGTGGTACTCAGTAAGATAATGGGACTAAAGGCAGATAAATCCTCTGGACCTGATGGCTTGCATCCTAAGGTCTTAAGAGAAGTAGCGGCAGGGATAGTGGATACAATTGGTTGTAATTTACCAACATTCCCTGGATTCTGGGGAGGTCGCAGCAGATTGGAAAACTGCAAATGTAACGCCCCTATTTAAAAAAGAAGGCAGACAAAAAGCAGGAAACTATAGACCAGTTAGCCTAACATCTGTGGTTGGAAAAATGTTGGAGTCCATTATTAAAGAAGCAGTAGCAGGACATTTGGAAAAGCATAATTTGGTCAGGCAGAGTCAGCATGGATTTATGAAGGGGAAGTCAGGTTTGACAAATTTGCTGGAATTCTTTGAGGATGTAATGAACAGGGTGGATAAAGGGGAACCAGTGGATGTGGTGTATTTGGACTTCCAGAAGGCATTTGACAAGGTGCCACATAAAAGGTTACTGCACAAGATAAAAGTTCACGGGGTTGGGGGTAATATATTAGCATGGCTAGAGGATTGGCTAACTAACAGAAAACAGAGAGTCGGGATAAATGGTTCATTCTCTGGTTGACAACCTGTTATTAGTGGGGTGCTGCAGGGATCAGTGATGGGACCCCAACTATTTCCAATCTATATTAACGACTTGGAAGAAGGGACTGAGTGTAACGTAGTCAAATTTGCGGATGATACAAAGATGGGAGGAAAAGCAATGTGTGAGGAGAATACAAAAAATCTGTAAAAGGACATAGATAGGCTAAGTGAGTGGACAAAACATTTGCAGATGGAGTATAATGTTGGAAAGTGTGAGGTCATGCACTTTGGCAGAAAAAAATCAAAGAGCAAGTTATTATTTAAATGGAGAAAGATTGCAAAGTGCTACAGTACAGCGGGACCTGGGGATACTTGTGCATGAAACACAAAAGGATAGTATGCAGATACAGCAAGTGATCAGGAAGGCCAATGGAATCTTGGCCTTTATTGCAAAGGGGATGGAGTATGCAAGCAGGGATGTCTTACTACAGCTATACAGGGTATTGGTGAGGCCACACCTGGAATACTGCGTGCAGTTTTGGTTTCCATATTTACGAAAGGATATACTTGCTTTGGAGGCAGTTCAGAGAAGGTTCACTAGGTTGATTCCAGAGATGAGGGGATTGACATGAGGAAAGTTTGAATAGGTTGGGCCTCTACTCATTAGAATTCAGAAGAATGAGAGATGATCTTATTAAAACGTATAAGATTATGAGGGGGCTTGACAAGGTGGATGCAGAGAAGATCGTTTCCACTGATGGGGGAGACTAGAACTAGGGGGCATAATCTTACAATAAGGGGCCACCCATTTAAAACTGAGATGAGAAGAAATTTATTTTCTCAGAGGGTTGTAAATCTGTGGAATTCGCTGCCTCAGAGAGCTGTGGAAGCTGGGTCATTGAATACATTTAAGACAGAGATAGACAGTGTCATGTATTCAACTATCATTGTAACCCATGTATAAGCTGACCAAAGTTGTACACCTTGAGAACATTGACCACAAGGGGCGAACTTGTGGGAGACACTCCTAACCTGGATTCTCAGGTGTAAAAGGGGAAGCTCCACCCACCTTCATCACTTGAGATCTTGGTAATAAAGGTAACTGGTCTCAGAGTGACCTTCCCTCAAGTATGGGCCTTGTGTGCATTTATACTGTAAAGGAAGGACAAATCAGACAGGCCATAAATGGGAATGTGTCGGCCCGCATACAGAGGTGGGCACTTACGTTAGCCGCCTATAACTACACAATTCGGCACAGACCGGGCACTGAAAACTGTGCTGATGCACTCAGCAGGCTCTCACTAGCCACCACTGAAGGGGCAACTTAGCATGATGCTGAGATGGTCATGGCTGTTGACGCTTTCGAAAGTGAAGGCTCACCTGTGACAGCCCATCAGATTAAAGTCTGGACAAATAAAGACCTGCTACTGTCTTTAGTTAAGAAATGTGTCCTGAATGGGGACTGGGCAGCCACGTATGGGGCATGCCCTGAGAAAATTAAACCGTTTCATAGGCGCAAGGATGAACTCTCGATTCAGGCCGACTGCCTACTGTGGGGAAACCGAGTAGTCATGTCCCAGATGGGCAGAGAGGTGTTTATCAGAGAACTTCACAATGAGCACCTGGGCATTGTCATGAAGAAGGCAATTGCCAGGTCACACGTTTGGTGGCCAGGGATAGATGCAGACCTGGAATTCTGTGTTCGCAGGTGCAACACATGTGCTCAGCTGGGCAACGCACCCAGGGAAGCCCCCCTTAGCCCCTGGTCCTGGCCCGCCAAGCCATGGTCACGCATCCATGTGGACTACGCAGGTTCTTTCATGGGAAAAATGTTTTTGGTTATAGTAGATGCCTACTCCAAATAGATTGAGTGTGCCATTTTAAATTCAAGCACATCCACTGCCACGGTAGAAAGTCTATGGGCAATGTTCGCCGCCCATGGTCTACCGGATGTCTTGGTCAGCGACAATGGCCCGTACTTCACAAGCACTGAATTCCAGGACTTCATGGCAGGCAATGGAATCAACCATGTCAGAACAGCACCGTTCAAGCCGGCCTCAAACGGCCAGGCGGAACAAGCAGTGCAGATAATCAAACAGGGGATGCTCAGAATCCAAGGGGGTTCCCTACAAAGCCGCTTATCACGTCTCCTGTTCGCCAATAGATCCCGACCACACTCACTCACAGGGGTTCCACCCGCAGAGCTGCTAATGAAAAGGATGCTCAAAACCAGGTTATCCCTTATACACCCTACTATGAAAGAAATTGTTAAGAGTAGGCGTCAGTCACAATTTGACTACCATTACAGGAATGCGAGGGCGCAATGTATTGATGTCAATCACTCTGTTTTTGTCCTTAATTACGCTGCAGGGCCCAAATGGCTTGCAGGCATTGTGATTGCCAAAGAGGGGAATAGGGTTTTGGTAGTTAAACTTACCAATGGACAAATCTGCTGCAAACACGTGGATCAAACTAAAAGGAGATTCAGCAACCCCATAAAAGAAGCAGAGGAAGAACATGTCGTAGAGTTTACTCCACCACAGATGACCGAACACCGGAACCAAGTGGAGGAGAGCCCAGTCACTGTGGGCAGTCCGGACAGGCCTGAGGCACTGCACACAGCAGACTCTCAGGCCAGTGCCCAACAACCGGAGCCCCAACTCAGGTGCTCCACAAGGGAGCGTAAACCACCAGAGAGACTTAACCTGTGATCACAATAAGATTTTGGCAGGGAGGTGATGTCATGTATTCAACTATCATTGTAACCCATGTATAAGCTGACCTAAGTTGTACACCTTGAGAACATTGACCACAAGGTGGTGAACTTGTCGGAGACATTCCTAACCTGGACTCTCAGGTATAAAAGGGGAAGCTCCACCCACCTTCATCATTTGAGGTCTTTGTAATAAAGGTAACTGGTCACAGAGTGACCTTCTCTCAAGTATGGGCCTCATGTGCATTTATACTGTATCGTAAGGACATATTAGACAGCTTCTTAAATGATAAGGGGATAAGGGGTTATGGGGAGCGGGGGGGGGGGGGAAGTAGAGCTGAGTCCATGATCAGATCAGCCATGATCTTATTTAATGGCGCAGCAGGCTTGAGGGGCCGTATGGCCTACTCCAGTTCCTATTTATTATGTTCTTATGTTCTTATGAGCCCTCGGTGTCTGTCATAAGCCTCCCTTTTTTCTTTATGCTTCCCTGTATGCCCCTTGACATCTAGGGGACTCTAGATTTGTTAGTCCCACCATTTTTCTTGAAAGGAACAAAATTGGAGCTCAATTTTCCACATGGGTGATTTTTGGAGTATTTTCTGTGCCAGAAAAAAAAGTTCCGAGTTTCGCCGGTTTTAACTTTGAATTTGGCACGGCGCACATTGGCCTTAAGCTCTGTGGGGGGAGCTTACGGCCTGCGCCAAAATCTCATGTTGCCAGGATAACAAGCGATTCTCTGAAGGACTGAGGCTGGAAACTGCTGATGAAGGGCAGAGGCTGGAAAATGATGGCCCTGCTATCCCGGGCCGAAAGGACCTCCATCTCTCGCTGAAGCCACTCCTATCCCAGGCCGAATGGCCCCCTGCCCCAGGTGCCGGCGCCGCTGCTGTCCTGGACCGAGAGGCACCCACCGAAAAAAAATTCCCATTTTCAGAGCTGGTTGTGAGTTGAAAAATCAGAGCTGCAATATGGATCATGGGACAAAGACCAGGAATTTTCAAGCAGATGAAACTGAGGCCCTGGTTTCTATCATTGAGAGCAAATGGCATGAGCTCCAGAACAAAGGTCCAGTTAAAGTAAAGCCCAGAGAAATGAGCAAATGTTGGGACAAAGTTGGAGATGATTTCTCTGCAATGGTGACCACCCTGAGGACCGGCAAGCAGTGCCAAAACAAATGGCAGGATCTTGGCCAAATAGTTTCTGTAAGTAATATTTTCATTTTGCACTGGAATTATAATTATAAATATGACCATCTGTGTGTGCCACCACAGCAGACCCCTTCTCTTAAAAAGTTCTATTTTCATCTTTGCAAAGGAAGGTGGCGCACATAAACAGAGAGCGAACAAAAACTGGAGGAGGCTCAGCAAATGTGCACCCACTGACACCCTGGAAGCGAGGATCGCTGGTATGATTGGTGCTGGCTCTAGAAGATCAACAACCAGTGCACAAGCTAGGCCCAGCTAACAGAGAGAAGGCAAGTCCTCATTCATCATGATCCTTCAATTGAGTCTGTGCTGTGTGAGCCCACTCATGCCACCCTGCCCCCTCCCCTGCTGCTAACCGACCGTCTGCTCTGTTATATTTTGCAGAAGTTGCGCCAATCCCTGAGAAATCACAAGCCCTGGCTGTTGTGTATGGAGAAAGAGTCAGACTGAACACTGTGAGCTCAATGCAAAGTGTGACCTTAGTCTTTTATTGCAAGTCTCCAGAGTGCCTCTCCAACCTGTGAAGCCTCCTTAAATACCTATGCTCCCAAGGGATTATGGGATCCCTTGGGACTCCATGGGATGAGCCCTCTATACAGTGTAAATACAAGTCCACATATATAACAACACTCCCCCCCAAAGTCAATTGTGTAGCTATTTACAATGTGAGTCGATCTGGGGCCCTTCTTGCCCTGGTTGATCGTCTCGGTGTGAAAGCTGGTGTTGTTGACTCATTTGTTGGGCCTTCGCTGGGCTGCTGTGCAGCTGGCCTTGCTGGGCTGCCTGGTGTGTTGGGTCCTGCTGTGGATGATGGGTTCTGCTTCGTGGTCAACCGTGGTGCCGATTGCCACTGGTGTGTATGTTGGGGGATCAAAAAAGGTAGGATCCAAGGTGGATTGCTCAGGATAGTCTGTAAATCTGAGTTTGATTTGGTCCAAGTGTTTCCGGTGAATGAGTCCATTTGAAAGTTTGACCCGAAACACCCTGCTCCCCTCTTTGGCCACGACAGTGCCGGGAAGCCACTTGGGACCTTGTCCATAACTTAATACAAATACAGGGTCATTGATTTCAATCTCGCATGACACATTTGCGCTATCATGGTATGCACTTTGTTGAAGACACCTCTCTCTACCTGTTCATGTAGATCAGGGTGAACCAACGAGAGTCTTTTCTTAAGTGCTCTTTTCATGAGCAGTTCAACAGGTGGGATCCCAGTGAGTGAGTGGGGTCTCATGCGGTAGCTAAGCAGAATGCGGGATAGGCGAGTCTGCAGTGAGCCTTCAGTTACCCTCTTCAAGCCTTGCTTGATGGTTTACACTGCTGTCTCTGCCTGACCATTGGACGCTGGTTTAAATGGGGCAGATGTGACATGTTTGATCCTGTTATGGATCATGAATTCTTTGAACTCAGCACTGGTAAAACATGGCCCGTTGTCGCTCACCAGGACATCGGGTAAGCCGTGAGTGGCAAACATGGCCCACAGGCTTTCAGTAGTGGCAGCGGACGTGCTAGCCGACATTATCTCACATTCAATCCACTTGGTGTACGCGTCTACAACCACGAGGAACATTTTACCCAAGAACGGGCCTGCATAGTCGACGTGTACCCTCGACCACAGGTTGGAGGGCCAAGACCAAAAACTTAGCAGCGCCTCCCTGGGTACATTGCTTAACTGCGAGCATGTATTACATCTGTGAACACAGGACTTTAAGTCCACATTGATGCCGGGCCACCACTCGTGGGATCTGGCTATTGCTTTCATCATTATGATGCCTGGGTGGGTACTGTGGAGGTCATTGATGAAGGCGTCTCTGCCCTTCTTGGGGACCACTACTCGATTGCCCCACAGAAGGCAGTCTGCCTGTATAGGCATTTCATCTTTGCACGGCTTTATCTCTTCCTGCATTTCCACTGGGACACTGGACCAGCTCCCGTAAAGCACACAGCTTTTGACTAGCGATAATAAGGGGTCCTGGCTTGTCCAGGTTTTGATCTGCTGGGCAGTGACGGGTGATTGCTCACTCTCAAATGCTTCCATAACCATGGCTAGATCTACAGGCTGCGCCATTTCCACCCCCGTGGTGAACAATGGCAGCCTACTGAGAGCATTGGCACAGTTTTCTGTGCCTGGCATGTGGCGGATGGCGTAGTTGTATGCGGACAACGTGAGTGTCCATCTCTGAATGCAGGCCGATGCGTTGGTAGTTATCCCTTTACTCTCGGAGAACAGGGATATAAGTGGCTTATGGTCAGTTTCCAATTCGAATTTTAACCCAAACAGGTATTGATGCATTTTCTTTACCCCATAGACACACGCCAACGCTTCTTTTTCAATCATGCTGTCGGCTCTCTCAGCCTTAGACAGTTCCTGGATACATAAGCAACCGGTTGCAGTTTCCCAAAATCATTAGCTTGTTGCAATACACACCCGACGCCATAGGACGATGCATCACATGCTAGTACCAAACGCTTACATGGATCATAAAACACAAGCAATTTGTTTAAGCATAACAATTTTCTTGCTTTTACAAAGACATTTTCTTGGCTTTTGCCCCAAACCCATTCACCCCCTTTTCGTAGTAAGACATGTAGTGGTTCTAACAGTGTGCTGAGACCCGGTAAGGAGTTACCAAAGTAGTTCAGGAATCTCAGAAACGACCGCAACTCCATCACGTTCTGTGGCCTCGGTGCGTTCTCGATTGCCTCCGTCTTCGCATTGGTGGGCCTGATGCCGTCCGCCGCAATCCTCCTTCCCAAGAACTCCACTTCAGGCACCAGGAAAATGCACTTCGAGCGTTTTAACCTGAGCCCAACGCGGTTGAATCGACTAACAGCCTCCTCCAGGTTCTGCAGATGCTCGACTGTGTTCCGACCTGTGACCAAGATGTCGTCCTGGAAGACCACGGTGTGCGGGACCGACTTCAATAAACTTTCTATGTTTCTCTGGAATATCACCGCCGCTGATCGGATTCCAAAAGGGCATCTGTTATAAACAAAAAGACCTTTGTGCGTGCTGATGCAGGTGAGGGCCTTCGATGATTCCTCCAGTTCCTGCATCATGTAGGCTGAAGTCAGATCCAGCTTCGTGAATGTCTTTCCTCCCGCCAGCATTGCAAAAAGGTTGTCGGCCTTTGGTAGTAGGTATTGGTCCTGCAGGGAGAAACGATTGATAGTTACCTTGTAATCACCACAGATTCTGACGGTGCCGTCTCCCTTGAGGACTAGGACAATAGGACTGGCCCACTCGCTGAACTCGATCAGTGAAATGATGCCCTCTCTTTGCAGCCGGTCTAGCTCGAACTCTATCCTTTCTCTCGTCATGTATGGTACTGCTCTCGCCTTGTGATGGATGGGTCGCGCCCCCGAAATTAGGTGGATCTGAACTTTTGCTCCTTGGAATTTCCCGATGCCTGGTTCAAACAGTGAAGAAAATTTGTTTAAGACCTGGGCACACGAAGTGTCGTCAGTGGGCGATAGCGCTCGGACGTTGTCCCAGTTCCATTGTATCTTTCCCAGCCAGCTCCTGCCGAGCAGCGTGGGACCATCGCCTGGTACCACCCAGAGTGCTAGCTTGTGCATCGTAGGAGACCTTTATGGTAGCACTGCCGATTACAGGAATCAGTTCTTTTGTGTAAGTTCTTAGTTTCATACGAACTGGAGTTAAGACTGGCCTTGAGGCCTTGTTGCACCACAACCTTTCGAAAGTCTTTTTGCCCATGATGGACTGGCTCACGCTCGTGTCCAGCTCCATTGACACCAGGAGTCCATTTAGTTCAACATTCAGCATTATCGGGGGACAATTCGTGGTGAATGTGTGCACCCCATGTACCTCTGTCTCGTCGATCCGGGGTTCTGGTTCATTGTGATCCTCTATGGATCTGTCCTCCTCTGCAACATGGTGGTTTGCAGGTTTAACAGGCTTTGCAACTCGCCTGCACACTCGTTGGAGGTGTCCCATTGTTCCACAGCCCTTGCAAACGTACTCTTTGAATCGGCATGAATGGAAACGATGATCACCCCCACAGCGCCAACAAGCTGTTAATGGTCTTACATTCATCACCCTTGATGGTGGACTCTGAGTCATCTGCGGGCGTGCAGCTGAAGGTATGCGTGACCTGCCCTGTACGTTATGATTCGAAAACAACATCACTTTGTTCACAGTATTTGTAGCAGCACTTGTGTGCTGAGAGATTTGCTTCGTATTGTCACTGGTGCCAATTAACACCTGGGCTATCGCTATGGCCTTACTCAAGGTTGGGGTCTCTACAGTCAAAAGTTTGCGAAGTATGGTTTGGTGGCCAATGCCAACTATGAAAAAGTCTCTGAGCATGTGCTCCAAATGTCCTTCAAATTCGCAATGTCCTGCAAGGCGTCTTAGCTCGACGATGTAACTCACCACTTCCTGGCCTTCAGACCTTTTGTAGGTGTAGAACCAGTTCCTCACCATCAGAACGCTTTCCTTCAGGTTCAAATGCTCTCGGATCAGTGAGCACAAATCGTCGTACAATTTCTCCTTGTATTTCGCTGGAGTGAGCAGATTCTTCATGAGACCATACGTTGGTGCCCCACAGACGGTGAGGAGGATCACCCTTCATTTGGCAGCGCTCTCTTCCCCATCTAGCTCATTGGCCACGAAGTATTGGTCAAGTCGCTCCTCAAATATTTCCCAATCAGCTCCCTCCAAAAATTTCTCCAGGATGCCCACTGCTCTCTGCATCTTTGGGTTCGCTATCTGTATCTCATCGCCAGTTGTTGTGTATGGAGAAAGAGACACACTGAACACTGTGAACTCAAAGAAAAGTGTGACTCTAGTATTTTATTGCGGGTCTCCAGAGTGCCTTGCCAACCTGTGAAGCCTCCTTAAATACCTGTGCTCCCAAGGGATTATGGGATCCCTTGGGTCTCCAGGGGATGGTGGCTGTACAGAGTAAATAAAAGTCCACATATATAACTCCGGCCACAGAAGGACAATCATTCGCAGAGGAGCCTGACCATGATGAAGTCTTTATGGCAGAACGTCCACAGGATGATCAGGATGAGGATGAGCAGGAGGATCAGGGGGAGCAGGAAGGCTCCAATGTTGAGACTGTGACACTGCATCTGGAAGAGGTGATGCCGCACATGGATGTGCCAACCCCTTTCAGGAATGCTACGAGCGAGGGGATATTTCATGGTGTCCACAATCCGAGGTTGTGGGTCCCAGTGGTTTGCAGCGAGCCACACCCAGGGTGAGGAGGGGAAGGAGAGCTTGAGAACACTCTCCTGAACTGCAGGATCCAACAGACGTGGTTCAGCTCATGGCAATGAGTGGGGAGAGCATTGTGCTTACCCAATCACTCCTGGACACCATGGGTTGGGTGGGTCATGTGATAGCGGGATTGTCGTCAGATGTAACGACACTCTTGGGAGAAATGGGAACACTGTCGCAACACACTATGGAGGGAATGTCGAAGGTAGCTGATACACTATCGGGGAAGATTAGGGAGCGAATGGCGGAGGCAGCTGATAGACTGTCGGGGCAGTCGCTGGATGGGGGAGTGATGTCCCGGTCACCTGGTCAGAGGCTCACCTGCTCGCCAAGCGTCATCGTGGAGGCTGAACTCCAGGACATAGTCGACGTATTTACTGAGGCGTACGAAAGCACGGGCCTTACGCTAAACATCCGTAAGACAAAGGTCCTCCACCAGCCGGTCCTCGCCACACAGCACTGCCCCCCAGTCATCAAGATCCACGGCACGGCCCTGGACAATGTGGACCATTTCCCATAACTCGGGAGTCTTTTATCAACAAAGGCAAACATTGATGAGGAGATTCAACACCACCTCCAGTGCGCCAGCGCAGCCTTCGACCACCGAAGGAAAAAAGTGTTCGAAGACCAGGTCGTCAAATCTACCACCAAACTCATGGTCTTCAGGGCTGTAGTAATACCCACCCTCCTGTATGGCTCAGAGACATGGACCATGTACAGTAGATGCCTAAAGTCGCTGGAGAAATACCACCAACAATGCCTCCGCAAGATCCTACAAATCCCCTGGGAGGACAGACGCACCAATATCAGTGTCCTCGTCCAGGCCAACATCCCCAGCATTGAAGCACTGACCACGCTTGATCAGCCCCGCTGGGCAGGCCACGTTGTCCGCATGTCAAACACGAGACTCCCAAAGCAAGCGCTCTACTCGGAACTCCTTTATGGCAAACGAGCCAAAGATGGACAGAGGAAACGTTACAAGGACACCCTCAAAGCTTCCCTAATAAAGTGCAACATCCCCACAGACATCTGACAATCCCTGGCCAAAGACCACCCTAAGTGGAGGAAGTGCATCCGGGAGGGCGCGGAGCACCTCGAGTCTCATCGCCGAGTGCATGCAGAAGACAAGCGCAGGCAGCGGAAAGAATGTGCAGCAAACTTGTCCCACCCTCCCTTCCCCTCAATGGCTGGCTGTCCCACCTGTGGCAGGGACTGTGGCTCTCGTATTGGACTGTTCAGCCACATAAGGACTCATTCTAAGAGTGGAAGCAAGTCTTCCTCGATTCCGAGGGACTGCCTATGATGAAAATGAGATTAGGGTGGGAATGTCGGAGGTAGGTGATACATTATCGGGGCAGATTAGGGAGCGAATGTCGGAGTTGGCTGCTGCAATAAGGGAACACGCCCAAGCTCTCATTAGCCAGTGGGGAATCAACTGGTAACACTCACACTCCAATCCCCAGACCAACCTCAGGTGGTGTGCCGGTGCATCCACAGTCCAAGGAAGAGGCTGCAGAGGCCCGAGCCAGGCCTTCCACAATGCTGTCTCTTAGGGCCCACTCCCGCCAACAAGAAAATCGCTGTCCACAAGATGCTCAAAAAAGGTAACTTGGTTCCAGCGGCAGAAGGCTGCGTCACCGGCCAAGGGTAGAGACAGCAAGGGCAAGCGTAGTGGCAGGCAGTCTTAGAATAATGGGGAGGAGAGATGGCTGCAGCTAAAGTTTGTTTGCTGCTGTTGCTGTTGTTATATATGCAAACTCTGGATATACTCTCTGTGTAGTCGCTGTATAATTGCATAAGATGGAGACTTGTTACCTGATGTATTATCAGTAAGGTTTATACTGTGTATATACTATACTGGCACCACGAGAAGGTTCAATTGGTGGAGACCGGAGTTTCCTGCCCCTGTGGCAGAGGATGTCCACCAGAGGGCACTGCAGTGGGAGACCTGAGGGTCACCTGCAGAGGTGTGCAGGGCCCAGTATAAAAGGCTGCCCACCATGCTTGTGCCTCACTCTGGAGCTACTAATAAAGGACCAAGGTCATTACAGTTTGAGTACAACACACTGCCTCGTGGAGTCACTCATAAGTACGTTACAAACTCAACAACTGGCGACAAGAATACAGACTTTCACGCGATTATGGCTACCTTTGGCACACTAAAAGACTTCGCAGAGGGTGATGATTGGGATGCCTTCACGGAAAGGCTCGAGCAATATTTTGTGGCAAACGACCTGGCAGGGGAGACGGACACATCGGCGGAGAAGCGCAAGGTTATACTGCTGACCAATTGTGGGTCTGAGATCTAACGCCTCGTCAGGGACTTATTGGCACCCATAAAAGCCAAGGATAAGACATACGATGAGCTGACTGAACTAATTTGTGACCAACTAAAACCAAAACAGAGCATCCTCACGGCCAGGCACATATTCTACACTCAGTGCAGACCTGAGGCCAGGAGATTGCAAAATACGCTGCCGACCTCAGGAGACTTGTGGCACCATGTGATTTCGGCACGCACCTCAACAAAGCATTGCGAGACATCTTCTTTATGGGAATTGGCCACGAGGGCCTCCTTCACAAGCTATTATCTGTCGACACCACAGTCAACCTGCAGAAGGCCATCAGCATCAGTCAGGCGTTCATGACCTCAACCTGCAGCACCAAGCAAATTATTCATCCTGTGGACTCAAACTCGGCAAGTACTGTACATAGAATGGTGCCTTTCACAGGCAAGGCTGTAGAACGTGGCTCTGCCCAGAGCAGAGAGCACAGACCTCAGGGTTCCAGAACTCGGAGTCCACCGATGGGTGCTAATCGAGTTGCACCATGCTGGCGTTGCGGAGGAAACCATAGGGCTCACCAGTGTCGGTTTGCTGAGTACGTATGCAAAGCCTGTAACACGAAGGGCCACCTCCAGCATATGTGTAAAAGAAATACGACTCACTGTCTAGCAGAGGAGTCGGTAGATGACTTTGAATCCAGCGGGGAGTATGATGATTTGGCCAGAGAGGCAGCTCAGCCCCAAGAAGAAGTGTATGGAATGTATACCTGCAGCACCGATGGTCCTCCAGTGAAGATGGAAGTCTTCATGGAAATGGACATGGGAACGAGCCAGTCAGTGATGAGCCAGGATGCCTTTGAGAGGCTATGGAACGAAAAATGACCCGAGCTGGTTCCAGTACAGGAAAAGTTGCGCACCTACACCAAGGAGCTGATCCCAGTCCTTGGTAGTGTAGATATAAGTGTAATCCATAATGGCGTGGTGCACGTTACCTCTGTGGATTGTTGCAGCTGATGGTCCAGCACTACTCGGAAGAAGGTGGATGGGGAAGATCCAGTGGAAATGGGAAGACCTCTTCACTCCAGCAATCGATGTCCCGCGTGCTCAGAGGCAGAGCAAAACCTCACCTTCGCTTGGGGCAGGCACCAGGGAACTGACCAGCGCAGCACCAGAGGCACAGACCATCCACCATGGCTGCATGGCAATGATCTGACCGGAACGACCTAAAAGTACTGTGGTGTATGTAAGCACCTTTGGTAATTACTCCACGAGGCAGGGTATGGTACTTAAACTGTGTAGACTGTAGTCCTTTATTTGCAGCTCCTCGAGTGAGGACAACAAGCTGTGAGCTCCTTTTATACTGGGTTACCTGCAGTGTGCAGGTAACCCTTAGGTCTCCAACAGCAGCACCCTCTGGTGTACAGGTAAGGTGTGTACAGTGTAATGTACATTCAGTGTTACAGACATCATACAACAAATACAAGCATGCATATATAACAACACGCCCCCACTAAGCATTTTTAAAATCCTTATTGTCATGACCTGGGGAGGTGATCAGTAGTGGGCTGTGGGAGGTTATGGTGAAGGTTGTGTGGGTGCCAGCTGTGATCCCTGTACTTGAGGCTGGCCTCATATGTTTCCACCCCCCTCACAAACAGACCATGTGGGTGTCACTGTTGTGGGATCCCTCAGGGGGGTAGCCATGGCAGCAGTGGGTAGGGTGCATACTCTGTGATGTGGGTAATTGTGTGGTGGTGGGCAGGGCCACAGGACTGGGTGGGCTCCTTGTCCTCCAATTGGGAAGAGAGTCTGGTCATCCCAGGGTTTGCCAGGGAAGCTGGAGGGTATTGGTCTCTCACTCCTGGTGTTGGCCCTGGTGGCCAGGGTGTGTAGGGCTGGTCTGGGGCAAGTTGCCTGGGGTGGTGGCTGTGTTGCCCATTGACCACTGTCCCTGTAGTGGGTCTGCTCCCACTGGGTGTGTGTGAGTCCTTCCTGGGGCATCACATTTGTTCCAAAGATCCAGGCTACATGGTCTGGTAGCCAGCTGGACCTCGGGGTCTCCCACAGGGGGATTCCTCTGGCATTAACATGTAGAACCCAGTGTCCTTTAACAGTGTTCTACCTGTATACATGACACTATGGCTCTGGTCATACATAGTCAAGTCTACATTATTGACTGCCTTTACATTATAAATTACAGCATTTGCATCACTTTTTGGTGTCATGGACTCACCAGACATGGTTACATTGGGCATTTCAAACTCTCTGTCATAATCATCAAACATAACAAGCTTATTCTTAGCCTTACTTACACAACCATTCATTTCATTTGTTACGTTAGTTACACCAGCATCACAATTCATCGTTACATTATCACACTTGCACCCTTTTGCTGCATTTTTAGCTTTAAAGTCATTGGCATCATTAAGTTGAAACTGTCCCTTTAAATTTTTTGGTTACCAGTCTCCTTTAAGAGAGCCTTCCAATCTGATTGGCCGCTCGGTGCCACGTGTCGCTCCTCCAACGCTGCCCCTCATGGTCTGGCTGCGGCCATTTTGATTTTAGGTTCTTCTCCTTGTGGTGCAGCCGCCATCTTCTGGCTCTCCTCCAGGTAGGTTGTGGTGGTCTTTTCTTCCTCAGGTTCGGCCATGGGCATCGGGAATCCACTTCTTTCGACGATGTTCACCTCTTGGAGTCCTGCCCCGGCCCGGAAGATGGAGTTTGGGATTTCGATCCTGGAGATTTCAAAGCGATGTTGTGGAGTCATCGCCGCACAGTCAAGCTGGATGTTGGGATCTCTGGATGCAGTGATGGATCCATGTTTGATGTCGCTTGCTGGAGCCCGGAGGCTGTCGCCACTTCGACCGACTTGAACCGGGTTCATCCAATTCCTTCCCAGCAGCGTGGGACCACCGTCGGCTACGATCCACAGGGGGAGTTTGTTCAGCACGTCGCTCTGGGAGACCTGGACATCCACGTTGCCAACGACCGAAATTTTACCTTTGGTGTAGGAGAACAGCTTCGCTTGGACAGGATGCAGTTTTGGTCGATTGGCAGAATTTATCCAAATTTTTTCAAAGGTTGTTTGGCTCATCAGAGACTGGCTCGCCCCTGTGTCGATCTCCATAGAAACTGGGACCCCGTCGATGTCGACTTCCATTGTCCACTTTCGGTGGAGCAGGTATAAATTCCTTACTCTTCTTCCAGGGGTTGAGCAGTTTCACCTTCATCTGTGTCGGAGCCCCGGTGATCAGCCAACTATTCGGTGACGCAGTGAGTAAAGCTTTTTCTGCACATTTTTTAAAGGTGCCCTTTCTTTTTCTAGCCTTTGCAAGTATAGTCTTTGTAGTGGCACTGGTGGGCCCTGCAGTTTCCTCCACAGCATCAGCATGGGGCCATCCGGTTTGCCCCATGCGGCGGACTCAGGGTTGCGGGACTCGGGGCAGTATTTCTGCCTTTAGAAGTATCCATGCGGTGCACTGCGTTCGTCGGTTTAGAGTCCTGGGTCAGTATTCGCCTGGAGTCGCCGGCCGAAACCATGTAGGCCTGGCTCACTTGAATTGCTTTCTGCAGGGTGACTGTGATGTCTGCAGAGAGCAATTTGTGTAGGAGGCCTTCGTGGCCGATTCCGAAGACAAATGTGTCCCTTAGTGCTTCATTTAGGTGGTCGCCAAAGTCACAATGTGCAGCTAGTCTCCTTAAGTGTGCAGCATACTTAGCAATTTCTTGGTCTTTGGGTCGCTGGTAAGTGTAGAACCAGTGCCTGGCTGTGTGTAAAGTCTTGTCCCCTCAGTACAGATTCACACAAGGCATGTAGTGAAGTCAAGGTCACTCTGGACCTGCACCTTTATTTCACAGCTCTGGAATGCTGCACTTGCCTGAGACCTGTCCTTATATACCTGTCTCTTGCAAGTGCACCCCTGGTGGTAAGGTATGCTGGTGGTTACAGGTCATATCTTATTACAGTCATGTATAGCATGTTCGGATACAGTTATATATAATAATGTAAGATACATGACATCACCCTCCCCCAAGGTCTTATTGTCTTTATAGGTTCAGTCTCTCAGGTGGTCTACGCTCTCTTGTGGAGTGTCTGAGTTGTGGTTCAGTTGTTTGCCTTGGTGTCTGTTTTTCTTTGGGTGTAGTTGTTGGTATCTCGCCTGGGCTGTCTGTTTCGATTGGTGTGATTGTTGTTGGCTCGCCTGGGTTGTCTGTTGGGATTGCCCTTTCCTCAGGTTGTTCCCTCTGTCTGTCGACCAGGTGTGGTGCGAGTTCCACATTGTAGTCTGCCTCTGGTTCCACAGTGTTGTTGGTAAATCTGCTTTTGACTTGGTCTACATGCCTCTGGCAGGTTTTGCCATTGTCCATTTGTACTACCAGTAGCCTGTTTCCTTCCTTGCCCGTTACTGTCCCTGCAAGCCATTTGGGACCCCTGCCACAGTTTAGTACAAACACTTTGTCCCCTATCTCATTCCATCTCCCCCTCGAATTTCTGTCATGGTACTCAGTCAGCTTATGGCGCTTTGCCTCAATGATTTCATGCATGACTGGGAGGATTAATGAGAGCCTTGTTTTTAAAGTCCTTTTCATCAACAGTTGCGCGGGGGGGGATCCCAGTCAATGAGTACGGACGAGATCTGTATGCCAGCAGCAGTCGCGACAGTCGACCCTGCAGCATGGGACCTTGGATTTTAAGCATGCCTTGTTTAATGATTTGCACTGCTCTCTCTGCCTGGCCCTTGGAGGCCGGCTTGAACAGTGCCATCTTGACGTGATTTATGCCGTGGTCAATTATAAAGTCTTGGGATTCTGCGCTGGTGAAGCACGGACCATTGTCATTGACCAATATGTCAGGGATTCCGTGTGTTGCAAACATGGTTGCGAGGCTCTACACAGTGGTGGAGGTTGTGCTCGAGTTTAAAATGGTGCATTTGATCCACTTTGAAAATGCATCTACAACTATGAGGAACATTTTGCCCATGAATGGGTCCGCATAGTCTACGTGCACCCGCGACCACGGTTTGGTAGGCCAGGGCCAGGGGCTCAGGGGAGCTTCCCTGGGGGCATTGCTGAGTTGGGCACAAATGGTGCACCTTCGGATGCAGAGCTCCAAGTACGCGTCAATACCAGGCCACCAAACGTGGGATCTGGCTATGGCCTTCATGAGAACGATCCCCGGGTGCTAGCGGTGGAGCTCCCGTACAAATGCCTCTCTGCCTCGCAGAGGCATGACTAGTCGGCTGCAGGCAGTCTGCTTGTAGTGATAGCTCATGCATGCGCCTGTGAAAGGGTTTTAATTCCTCGGGGCAGGCATCACGAGCCTCTGCCCAGTCACTGGTTAGGACACATCTTTTTACTAAGGATAACGTGGGGTCGCTGGCCGTCCAGGCTCTGATTTGGCGAGCCGTCATGGGCGAACCTGTGGACTCAAAGGCATTGATTGCCATGACTATCTCACAGTCCTGTTCGTCAGACCCTTCCGTGGTCGCCAGGGGTAGCTTACTGAGCGCGTCGGCACTGTTGTCTGTGCCTGGTCTGTGCCTTATGGTATAGTCGTAGGACGCCAGAATGAGTGCCCACTGTTGAATTCGCGCCGAGGCGTTGGCGTTTATTGCCTTGCTCTCGGATAGGAGGGACGTGAGGGGCTTGTGGTCGGTTTCTAACGCGAACTTGGCGCCGAAAAAGTATTGGTGGATCTTTTTGACACCGTACACGCACGTGAGCGCATCCTTCTCTACCATTCCGTACCCACGCTTCACCCGCGAAAGTGACCTGGAGGCATAAGCTATGGGTTGTAATTTGCCCGCACTATTGACATGTTGCAAAACGCACCCGACCCCATACGCTGATGCATCGCATGTGGGAACTAGGTTTTTACCTGGATCAAAGAAAGTCAAAACACTGTTGGAACACAGAAGGTTGCGTGCCTTATTGAAGGCACGTTCCTGGGTATCCCCCCAAAACCAATCGCACCCCTTCCTGAGTAGCACGTGGAGAGGCTCCAGCAGCGTGCTTAAGTTCTGCACAAAGTTCCCAAAATAATTGAGTAGCCCGAGAAAGGCGCGTAGTTCTGAGACATTCCGGGTGCCAGGCAAATTGCTTCTGTTTTGGACTCTGTTGGGCGGATTCCATCAGCGGCAATCCTTATGCCCAAAAATTCAACCACGGGTGCGAGAAACAGGCACATGGATTTCTTGACTCGTAGGCCTACCCAATCCAACCGCTTTAGTACTTCCTCCAAATTACGGAGATGGGAGTCAGTGTCCCTGCCCGTGATAAGTATGTCGTCTTGAAATACAACCGTCCCCGGGATGGACTTGAGCAGACTCTCCATGTTGCGCTGGAATATGGCAGCTGCCGACCTGATGCCGAATGGGCATCGATTGTACATGAAAAGGCCTCGATGTGTGTTGATGGTGGTGAGTAGCTTGGATTCCTCGGTCAATTCTTGCGTTATATACGCAGATGTGAGGTCTAGTTTTGAGAAAAGTTTACCTCCAGCCAATGTGGCAAATAAGTCCTCCGCTCTGGGCAGCAGGTACTGGTCCTGTAGGGAGACTCTGTTTATGGTAGATTTGTAGTCCCCACAGATTCGTACGGATCCATCAGCCTTCATGACTGGGACGATGGGACTTGCCCAGTCTCTAAATTCCACAGGTGATATAATGCCTTCCCGCAGAAGCCTGTCTAGTTCATGTTCAATCTTTTCCCTCATCAGATAGGGTACAGCTCTGGCCTTGTGATGGACCGGTCTAGCATCCTGTGTCATGTAGATTTTGACTTTGGCCCCTTTGAAAGTGCCCACACCTGGCTGAAAGAGATGTTCAAATCGCTTTATAACTGTTGAGCAGGAGGTCTGTTCCTCTAATGACATGGCATGGACATCATCCCATTTCCAGTTTAATTTTGCCAGCCAGCTTCTCCCCAGCAGTGCTGGGGGGTCTCCGGGGACAATCCACAGGGGAAGTCAGTTCACTGTCCCTTTGTGTGTGACAGAGAGCATGGCGCTGCCGAGGACTGGTACGATTTCTTTGGTATAGGTCCTTAGTTTGGTGTCAACCCTTGTGAGTTTTGGTCTGTCTCTTTTATGCGGCCACAGTTGTTCAAATTGTTGAGTGCCCATGAGAGATTGACTCGCTCCCGTATCCAGCTCCATGTTGACAGGTATTCCATTGAGCAGGACCCTCATCATTATAGGAGGCATCCTGTTGTAGGAGCAGCGGCCATTGATCGCGTTGACCCGCTGTACATCGGTGTCCTGGGTACTGTCCCCACCGTCTTCTGGTCCGCTTTCCGACCTATTCGATTCGTATACCAGCCGAGCTGCCGTTTTTTTGCACATGCAGGCCAAATGCCCTGTATATTCACAATTTCTGCAAACAGCCTGCTGAAATCGACATCCCCTTGACGAGTGCCCACCCCCACACCTCCAGCACAGACCGGTTCCATTGTTCAAAGTGTTCCCAAAGAATGAGCTGTGTCTGGCTGATCTCTCTTGAGCTTCTCTCAGTTTGTAGTTGATTGCTCGCATTGTACTTTTCATCTGATCCGTTGTTCGCCATTCTGTGGATTCTGTAATCCCGTAACTCGTCGCCACTGTAAAGTCCTGTCCCCTCAGTACAGATTCACATGAGGCATGTAGTGAAGTCAAGGTCACTATGGACCTGCACCTTTATTTCACAGCTCTGGAATGCTGCACTTGCCTGAGACCTGTCCTTATATACCTGTCTCTTGCAAGTGCACCCCTGGTGGTAAGGTATGCTGGTGGTTACAGGTCATATCTTATTACAGTCATGTATAGCATGTTAGGATACAGTTATATATAATAATGTAAGATACATGACACTGTGAGGATGCTTTCTTTTTGTTTTAGTTGCTCCTGTATAAATGTTACAAGTTCCTCATAGCTCTTGGTGGCTGTCTTCTCCGGGGCTAGCAAGTCCCTGACGAGATAATGGATGGTGGACCCACAACTGCTCAACAGCATGGCCCTGCGCTTTTTAGGTCGTGTACCCAGTGTGTCTCTATCCAGGTCGTTGGCTATGAAGAAATGTTCCAATCTTTCTACAAAAGCGTCCCAATATTCCCCATCAGTAACTTGCTGAAAGTTGCTGAGATTCGACATGCTGAGCGTGTAGTTCATGACCTCATCGCTAGTTGTGGTGTATGTACGTACCTTTGGTAATGACTCCACGAGGCAGGGTATGGTACTTAAACTGTGTCGACTGTAGTCCTTTATTTGCAGCTCCTTGAGTGAGGACACCAAGCTGTGAGCTTCCTTTTATACTGGGTTACCTGCAGTGTGCAGGTAACCCTTAGATCTCCAGCAGCAGCACCCTCTGGTGTACAGGTAAGGTGTGTATAGTGTAAAGGTACATTCAGTGTTACAGACATCATACAACAAATACAAGCATGCATATATAACAAGTACCTTCCCGGCACCAGTGGCAGGACTCGTGGGGAGGAAGATTGAATTCACAGACACTCTTTCAGCTTTTGCGGCAGAATCGCGGGAGAGAAGGATCAAGGCAGTCGACCACGAGGACAGAGGCAAGATGGCGTCCCTGCTGCAGCGAGGTGCAGCGTGGCTGAAAAAAAAGATGGCCACAGCCATATCACGAGGTGCAACGCTGAGGTACCAACACATGGTGTCTAACAAAGGATTTGATTGGGGTAAAGCCAGCAGGGTTCTCTTAAAGGAGACCTGCAACCAACTGAACTTAAAGAGACATTGTATGCATGGCAATCAATGTAATGAACCGATTAAGATTGTGAACAAAATGTTGTTGTGAGATGTCGGTACTATTCCGAATGTAAAGAACAAAATGTTGTTGCGAGATGTCAGGAATAGAGTGTCCCCAAAAGTAGCAAGTGAGTGAATTCGGGAGGGTAAAGATGCTGATCCTGTTGCCCTGCCCCAGGTGTCCCACAAGTTATAGACCAGCGACCTCAGGAGGGTGAAGACACTGGTCCTGATACCCTGCCCCAGGCCTATCCCACGCTGCAGGCACCCAATGGGACCATTTGCCACGGACCTGGAAACGAAACCGGCGCCAATACGCGCAGTCGGCCACCATTGCCCATCACCCGGGTGGAGACAGTGCAGCCCCCAGACCCAATCGCTACCTCGGCCATGTCCGGGAGCGAAAGGTCAGAACCGAGTTCCCCAAACGGGACCTGGAACAGCCAGATTCCCAACACCGCTAGAGTGCAGGCAGAAGATTCTGCAGCCCTCAAAGGAGGACAGGGAGGCCACACACATCTATGGCTCTGCCAACCACTAGGCAACAGCAAAGGCCCTGAGTCCTGGCTAGGCGAGCGAACCAAGCCCACCCCGCTAGCAGGGAGCGCAGTGCCACTTTTGGACGACTAGGATCCCGACCGGTTGCTCTGGAACCTGTGTCCTAGCACACCTGTACTGCTACCTCAGTACTTACCATGACTGAACCATGAATGCAATCTACCCAATGCTGGCGCGCGACCGCAAAATGTAATGAATGAAAGTCACTGAACCAAGATGTCACGATACAAACTGTAACTTCCTTTCCGTGTACTTGCACTGTATCTGATCCTGTATGTTAATGTAACGGGCCTGCTGCATGATCTCGCTGTGGGGGAAAGGATGTATGTAGCCATGGACACGCACATGGATCACATCCAGAATCCACTGGAACATCCACTGCATCATCGAACCATCCAAACTGGTAACCACTACCCAACGTTGTGGAAAAAGGACTTGGAGGTTAACAGGGAGAGAGCCATGCCAAAGCACAGCCAAGGTACAAGGGCTATTGGTACTTAAGTCTGGGGAAAGCTAAGCCAGAGCACATAGTGCAAAGGTAATCAGCACAAAGGACTTGGGGGAGAGTGATGCTATATATATAGACTATAGATATACTCTCTGTGTAGTCAGTGTATAGTTGCATAAGATGGAGATTTGTTACCTGATGTACTATCAGTAAGGTTTACACTGTGTATATACTATACTGGCACCACTAGAGGGTGCAACTGGTGGAGCCCGGGGTTTCCTACCCCTATGGCAGAGGCTGTCCACCAGAGGGCACTGCGGTGGGAGACCTGAGGGTCACCTGCATAGGTGTGCAGGGCCCAGTATAAAAGGCTGGCCACCATGCTTGTGCCTCACTCTGAAGTTATGAATAAAGGACCAAGGTCACAACAATTTGAGTACAACACATTGCCTCGTGGAGTCATTCATCAGTGCATTACAGACTCAACAGTTGTTGTTGTTACTGTTGTTCTTATGTTAGTATTAATTGAAAAGTTTAAAGTTTTTAAGTCGTGTAACTTGAAAAGCAAGTTTGTAAGTGATCTTGATGGAAAAGTTTAAAGTTTGTAACAAAAATATTTTTATTAAAGTTAAGTACAAGTGTACAAATGTTTAATAAACGTAATTCCTTTTCTCAATTAAACCAGAATCATGAACATTATTCTTTAAATTTACGCAACAGTCACAGAAACATAGAAACATAGGAAGTAAGTGCAGGAGTAGACCATTCGGCCCTTCGAGCCTGCACCACCATTCAATATGATCATGGCTGATCATGCAACTTCAGTACCCCATTTCTGCTTTCTCTCCATACCCCTTGATCCCTTTAGCCGTAAGGGCCACATCAACTCCCTTTTGAATATATCTAACGAACTGGTCTCAACAACTTTCAGTGGTAGAGAATTCCACAGGTTCACAATTCTCTGAGTGAAGAAGTTTCTCCTCATCTCGGTCCTGAATGGCTTACCCCTTATCGTTAGACTGTGACCCCTGGTTCTGGACTTCCCCAACATTGGGAACATTCTTCCTGCATCTAACCTGTCCAATCCCGTCAGAATTTTATGTGTTTCTATGAGATCCCCTCTCATCCTTCTAAATTCCAGTGAATATAAGCCTACTCGATCCAATCTTTCTTCATATGTCAGTCTTGCCATCCCAGGAATCAGTCTGGTGAACCTTCGCTGTACTCTCTCAATAGCAAGAATGTCCTTCCTCAGATTAGGAGATCAAAACTGCACACAATACTCAAGGTGTGGCCTCACCAAGGCCCTGTACAACTGCAGTAAGACCTCCCTGCTCCTGTACTCAAATCCCCTGGCTATGAAGGCCAGCATGCCATTTGCTTTCTTTACTGCCTGCTGTACCTGCATGCCTACCTTCAATGACTGATGTACCATGACACCAGGGTCTCGTTGCACCTTCCCTTTTACTAATCTGTCACAATTCAGATAATAATCTGCCTTTCTGTTTTTGCCACCAAAGTGGATAACCTCACAGTTGTCCACATTATACTGCATCTGCCATGCATTTGCCCACTCACCTAACCTGTCCAATTCCCCCTGCAGCCTCCTAGTATCCTCCTCGCAGCTCACACTGCCACCCAGCTTAGTGTCATCTGCAAACTTGGAGATATTACATTCAATTCCTTCGTCTATATCATTAATGTATATTGTAAATAGCTGGGGTCCCATCACTGAACCCTGCAGCACCCCACTAGTCACTGCCTGCCATTCTGAAAAGGACCGTTTATTCCCACTCTTTGCTTCCTGTCTGCCAACCAGTTCTCTATCCACATTACCCCCAATACCATGTGCCTTAATTTTGCACACTAATCTCTTGTGTGGGACCTTGTCAAAAGCCTTTTGAAAGTCCAAATACACTATATCCACTGGTTCTCCCTTATCCACTCTACTAGTTACATCCTCAAAAAACTCTAGAAGATTTGTCAAGCATGATTTCCCTTTCATAAATCCATGCTGACTTGGACCAATCCTGTCACTGCTTTCCAAATGCGCTGCTATTACATCTTTAATAACTGATTCCAGCATTTTCCCCACTACCGATATCAGGCTAACCGGTCTATAATTCCGTTTTCTCTCTTCCTCCTTTTGTAAAAAGTGGGGTTACATTAGCTACCCTGCAATCCATAGGAACTCAACTAGAGTCCATGGATTGTTGGAAAATGACCACCAATGCATCTACTATTTCTAGGGCCACTTCCTTAAGTACTCTGGGATGCAGACTATCAGGCTGTGGGGATTTATCGGCCTTCAGTCCCTTCAATTTCCCTCACACCATTTCCTGACCAATAAGGATTTCCCTCAGTTCCCCCTTCTCGCTAGGCCCTCGGTCACCAACATGGTGACATTATTCTTTAAAATAACGCAACAGTCAACCAACATTGTGAAAGATCAAATGTGCCGCTCAGCCTTCATGCAGCAAAGCATTCAAGGATTAGCCGCTGACGCAAGGCTCTTGCAATGGCTACAGATGCACGTGGGCTCCCCTCCTCCACCATCATCCTGTGGGTTGAGGTGGTGGCATGGTTTCCTCCTGCTGTTGCTGCTACTGCTGCTTCTCCTCCTCCTTCTCCTCCTCCTCCTCCTCGTCAGCCTGCTCGTCCTTCTCCTCATCCCCTGTCACCTGAGGTTGTTCTTTAACTTCCAGTGCCTGTGTCCTCATGATTGCTAAGTTGTGCAGCATGCAACACATGACACTGAAATGACCGACCATCTCAGGGACGTATTGCAGGTATCCTCCAGAATAGTCCAGGCATCGGAAATGCTGCTTTAGAATTCCAATTGTCCTTTCAATGATGCTGCATGTGATTATGTGGGACATGTTATATTGACGCTCGGCTTTTGTCCGGGTATTGCATAGTGGGGTCATGAGCCAGGTGGTGAGCCCGTAACCCTTGTCACCCAGCAGCCAGCTCTACCCTTCTGACTACTGCTGAAAAATGGCAGATATAGCGCTCTTGTGTAAGATGAACGCATCATGGGTGCTCCTCCCTGGGTATTTGGCATCAACTGCCATGATGCGATGCATGTCATCGCAGACCAGCTGCGTATTTAGTGAGTGGAACCCTTTCCTGTTCCTGTAAATTTCTGAATCGTTCAAAGGTGCTTGCAAGTGATGTGGGTACAGTCTATCGCACCTTGCACCTTGGGGAAGCCAGCAATCCTCGAGAAGCCCACAGCCCTGTCACCTATTTACTGGGCAGTAATGGAGAACTTATATAGTTGTCGCTGTGGGCATACAGTACAGTCATGACCTGTCGAATGCAGCTATGTGTTGCATGAGCCAGAGGCATAGATGGCAAGTGCTGCAGTTACCTTGACCTCCATGGGTAGTGCAGTCCTCCTCCCACTTCTAAGCTGCACGTTTGCCCTGATCAGTTGGCAGATCTCGGTGATCACCTCCTTCCAAAAGCGTAGCCTGCAGATGCAGTCTGCCTCACTCAGGTGCAGGTATGAGTGCCTCTCCCTGTACACCAGATGCAGGTAAAGCCTCCTCGCCATCTTTCTTCGAGCTCTCTGGTTCCTGAGATATTGTTGTCTTATTAATCTTCTCCTTAGTATAGCCATGATGCAAAATGCTCTGACTAAATTAGGCATTGTTAGGATCAACCCCATTGTTTTTTCATAGTTGCAAACAAAATGAAACTGCTCACACAAAGCACTCACACCTTTTCGCTCCCCCTGCAAAAGGTTGATGCCCTAATCCATGGACCACACCCTGGTCTGCGCATGCGCATCACTCAGCTCGGTTTCTTTGGTGACACGATGCTCAAGGCAGAGATTTGGGGCCCAGACGCACACAGCACAAAATACACAGCATAACATGAAGACTATTTATTGTTAGCTGTGCATCAAACCGGTTTTCTCCCCTCTCCGATGATCAACGAACTCGAGGCACGGGACGCCAGCCGGCAGGATCGCTTGCCGAAGCCCTCCCCCCCCCCCCACCCCTGGTGCCACTGTCATCCCGGGCTGAATGCCATCCCCCCTTGCCCCCCCCTCCCGCCCCGCCCCCTGTGCCACCGTCATCCCAGGCTGAATGCCCTCCACCCCACCTCCCTCCCCGCCTCCAGTGCCGCTGCAATCCCGAGCTGAAAGGCCTCCTGACCCCGGTGCCATGCCTTCAGCTCGACTAAAACAATGGCGTCTTCTCTCTGCCGATTTTCTCTTCTCTGCACCGATTTCCTTAAGTGTAGGGAAGGTTTTTCACAAGGGTGCAGTGCGCCGTTTCAGAAATAAATCGTACTTGGCCAAACTTGCTTAAATGGCCAGAAGTGGCGCACCCGGCAGCTTCCGACCCCAGTGACTTAAAAAAATCAGGAACTTAAAAAATTGGACGTACCTACTTTAAAACGGCGCAGAAATTTTGGTGAAACTTGCAGATTTTAGTCTACTCAAAAAAACAGCGTGGAATGGTGGCCAAAATTCAACCTTTGCTCTGAACCCTCCAGATCTCCTCCTTGAATGCCTCCCACTGGTTTGACACTGATTTACTTTCAAGTAGCTGTTTCCGGTCCACTTTGGCTAAATCACCTTTCGGCTTATCAAAATTGGCTTTTCCCCAATTGAGAACTTTTATTCCTGGTCTATCTTTGTTCTTTTCCATAACTTCCCTAAATCTAACTGAACTATGATCACTAGCACCAATACCCCTTCCTCCTGTCCAGCTTCATTCCCTAAAGCTAAGTCCAAAACTGTCTCTTCCCTTGTTGGGTTTGCTACATACTGGCTGAAAGAGTTCTCCTGAATGCATTTTAGGAATTCCGCACCCTCTATTTCTTTCAGATATGATTCTGTGAATGAGCTTACGTCAGACCTTTGAGATATGATTCTGTGAATGAACTTATGTCAGACTGTTTCTTGACTTGTCTGTGAAGCAGCTCTCTCATCTTAGCCACCAGTCCCCAAATGTTGGTGAGAAGGACTCTTCGGGGTCGACTGGGCTGAGAATGCTGAGCCTTGTCCGAATTTAATGCCTGGATTGATGTCTGTGTTTCTCTAGTGATTGTTACAACTCATTGGCTTGCTAGGCTACTTCAGATGGCATTATGAGTCAGCCACATGTTATGGCACTGGAGTCACATATAGGCCAGACCAGATAAAAATGGCAGGTTGCCTTCCCTGAAGGACGTTAGTGAACAATTGAGTTTTTTTCTTACTCATAAGTTAGTAAATTTATTGAATTATTGGTGGCATTTAAACTGATGACCCACCCCTAGGCTGGTAGTCCAGTACAGTAACCACTATGCTATCATTCCCTGTAGGATTCATAAATATTTTTTCTTGCTGTCTCTTGCTGCCCAGCCAGGGAAATATTACGAATTATTGGCTTATGCAGGTGTAAGATTCCAATCTCATATGTGAAAGTCCTTCAGAGTGTTATGTCCATACTCTATTTATTACAGCTCACTGGACGGACATGAGGACCCTGCGGGAACTATTCATAGTTGCTGTACTCATGCTGGTTCATGCCGGTTTGGGACACAATTTTGGATTGTATAAAAGCACAGTTAAGTTAAGTTACATTTCTCCTGGCTCAGTTTGTCAGTTATTTACACATAAACAACACAGAGTATGGCTCTATTGACCCACCTGCTAAGATTTTGACTAGCCTCCTGATTATACCTCAGAAATTTTAATGCCAGAATGATCCAATTTTTTTTTTTTACAAATGTAGTCAGTCTAATGATGAAAATAAAACAATCATGTGTTTCACAGTAAGAATGCTAAACTCTAGTTTCATATCTGGTTCCCCTGCTAAAATTGTAAAATTATATAGCAAAAGGAAACATTCAGCAAAATATCCTTTACTAGTTGGGGATCTCAGCTAAACTAATGCAGATGAAAACAAACATATCTAGAAAATTGATATACCATACTCTTCAGTCGTGAAGCCTCAATTAATATGATGACCCAACTAATATTATAAAAAGGGCAGGAGCTAATGATATTTGCCACACATCCAATGTCCTCAATTAACCCTAAGGCCACAGCATTAGCCTAGTGTGCCGGCTTTCTGACTGACAGAAGTGGCATCAGAAAACTCACAAACATATTGCAGCTTTACTCTGATTCATATCTAACAAGGATGCAATTACAATAATAATTGGATTCATAATAAATATGCTCTAAATCTATCTGCAGTAATATCAATAAATGTTAATACAGCAGAAAGAAAAACAGGTGACAGGCCTGATGTACGTCTGAACAAATAGCAAGCAGCCAACCATGTGGTTAGTTTTCCTTTCTGTAACTTCTTTCTTTAATTGCTGCAGCAGCTGTGTCATGCATCTGAACCTCTCTGCTGACAAGTATAATTGCACTTCCATCTAACAGAATTCTAATTAGTTCCACGTTAGAAGATTAGAATTCTGTTGAACAATCTATATCAATAACTCCACAGCAGTGTAAAGCTTTCTGACAAGCAGGTCTACTCGTCTGAGGATCGGTATGGTTCAACTATGAGGCAAATCTGTCTGCAAAAATGTTTCAGATGATATTGTACGCTGCTGTTTTTTGTTCCATTGTTCCGGTATGGATCCAACTCTGAATCACATTTATTGTCAACCTCCTCACACTGAAGTTATAATAGCAGCAATGAGCTGATCAAATATTTCACACTATTACACTGTAGTGCTGACAGATACTGAAATAAAAGAGATCCCACCTTTCATCTGCATGTCTTGCTTTTGCGCAATGAGATTCTTGACGTCACGCCATTTATATCTATATTAACAACGTATTTTGTGCACAGTGTATCTAAATCCTTATTTACACTTGCTGTGACTTGATTGCTTATTCCAGGTACTAAGGAGATCAGCTGCAATCTCCACAACATATATGCTATACTGCAGGCCACAGAATCCACCCATTCCTCCCTCTCTATCTACATTATCACTTCACCATCTCACGAGCCACCCCCCACACTCACCCTCATCCTTGTCCAATCATACCAACTAACAACACACAAGGGTAGGCACTTGAGTCCTTTAGCCAATGTTCATGTAAAGTTTATGTGATGTGTTGTCGTCAAACATTGAAATCTTTATTTTCAACACTTTTCGTTCTTGGACAGATTTGTGGGCACCTTTGGAAGTAGCTTAGTGAGCTGTAGTGAGACATAAGGGTAGCCCTCACAATGGTGATGAGTGTGAAAGGAATGGCTTAGGCATTGTAGGGATGCTTTATGAAGCTAGTGTGGAGTGGTGCCAACCTGGCACATCATGTGTCAGCCAGGGTGTACAGCATCAAGTGAAGTAAATGTGGCCATGGTGAGGCCATCCCTGGTTTCCCGGGTAGCAATATGGTCGGGTGCTGATGCCCTGTGTACCGTGCAGCATCAGTTGATTGTGGAGAAGGTTGGTGTTGTTATTGGTGATGCTGGTGTGTTTACAGTAGACAGTGCTTTAAAATAATGAAGGGAGTGGAAGGGAGTGGTGAGGATTCAGGAAGGAGTAAATTTAAAAACAGCAAGAGAAATGTCAAAGCTCTAAAGCAGAGCAGAGTTTTGAGTAAAAATAAGCAGAGTGGGTCAGGAAGGGACAGAGAGAGTAACAAAGGTTACAGGGCATCACTAACTAAGATGACATCAGGGAAAAATAGAAAAAAGCCAAAGCTAAAGGCACTATATCTGAATGCGCGAAGCTTTGGAAAAAAAATAGATTAATTAATAGCGGAGATAGAAATTAATGGGTTTGATCTAATGGCCCATGGAATGTATACACAATGGTTTTCTAGATCAGCTTGTTGAGGAACCAACTAGAGAACAGGCTAATTTAGATCTAGTATTGTGCAATGAGAAAAGGTTAATTAATAACCTTGTAGTAAAAGGGCCTTTAGGGAAGAGTGATCAAAATATGATAGAATTTTACATGACGTTTGAAACTGATTTATTTAAATCCAAATGTAGGGTCTTAAATCTAAACAAAGGAAACTACGTAGGTATGAGGGGGAGAGTTGGCTAAGGTAGCTTGGGAAACTACACTAAAAGTTATGATGGTAGACAAGCAATGGCTAACATTTAAAGAGTTAATGATTAATTTACTACAGACATGCATTCTTTAAGGCACAAAAAGCTCACAAGAAAAGTGATCCGATCGTTGTTAACAAGAGAAGTTAAAGATAGTGTTAGATCAAAGGCAGAGGCTTATAATGTTGCCAAAAGGAGCAGGGAGCCTGAGGATTGGGAGGATTTTAGAATTCCACAAAGGAGGACCAAAAATTGATAAAGAAAGGGAAAATAGAATACGAGAGTAAACTAACGAGAGACATAAAACAGACTGTAAAAGCTTCTATAGATATGCAAAAAGGAAAAGATTGGTGAAAGTAAATGTGGGACTCCCACAGGCTGAAACAGGAGAAATTATAATGGGGAATAAGGAAATGGCAGAGAAATTAAACAAATACTTTGGGACAGAAATTCAGGTGCGCCAGAAAGCTGGCACACCTATGAGTTTTTAGCTGATACTTACCGCTGGTCGCTCCATTTTCAGGACTTGGAATTTTTTCAAAGTTCTGCAGGAAATGGATCATAATGGGGGTGGGCCTTAGATGCAAAGCCAGGCTGACTGGCTGAAAATGGGTCAGAAGGCCCGCCTGCTACTGTCAATCAGCGTGGTGACATCACAGCGCATGTGCGTCACCAAGCTCTCTCCCCTCCATTAAAGAGTAGAGATTCTAGCTATTTTTTAACTTTGTCAACTGGGCCACTACCAAAAGGTTTCGGCCAGGCCAGCGGCCTGGCAACAAGAAGGGAGTGCCAGGGTGCCCATTGACAGCCCAGTCAAACCCGGGGCCAGTATTTCACTGGCCGATCAGCAAGTCGGCCAGCAGAAATCATTAAACTGTGGCTGAGGCATTGGCCCTCCCCTTTAAGGGCCACCATGCTGCTGGACCCGCAGTCACTCTGCAGAGGTGCACTGACAGGTAAACCTGTCAGGGGCACCGTGCGGCAGGCGATCCACGGAGTGAGGTGAAAATCGCTGGGTAAGCATTTTTATTATTTTATTCATTATACTGGCAGTGATACCACTTTGGCGGTATGGGGTCCAGGCCAAAAAAACCCCGCCTGAATTTAAGTCGGCCTGTTGACCCCAAAGCGGCGGCTATTCGATTTTTCAGAATGGCCGCCGCAAACGGGCACTAATGGTTTTCTTTGAGACCCTGAATTTTGGCCCCTTTGTGTCTGTCCTCATGGATAAAGACATGAAAAACCTTCCAGAAATAATGGAGTATCAGTGGTCTAGTGAAAATGAGGAACTGAAAGAAATTAGTATAGATTGAATATTTCTTATCCGGCACCCTTGGGACCTGGCCTCTGCTGGATAAGGGATTTTCCCAGATGAGGGAAGGTCACATTAAATTGGATGGGACAGGTACTGAGCAAGGGGATATTGGGGCAGGCTGACTTGGGGCTGGGAGTGCGGCAGAGAGATCATGGGTGGGGGCGGTGGTGGATCGAGGGGTCAGGCCAGCGATTGCGGGAGTCGACAACGAGGAAGGACTTCAATTTGTTCAATTTGTTCATGTCGGAGCGGCAGGGAATAGAAATAAAATAGATGCAGCAGTAGGCCATTCGAACCTGCACCACCATTCAATAAGATCATGGCTGAGCATTCACCTCACTACCCGGTTCCTGCTTTCTCTCCATACCCCTTGATCCCTTTATCCGCAAGGGCCATATCTAACTACCTCTTGAATATATCCAATGAACTGGCATCAACAACTCTCTGCGGTAGGGAAGTCCACAGGTTAACAACTCTGAGTGAAGAAGTTTCTCTTCATCTCAGTCCTAAATGGCTTACCCCTTATCCTTAGACTGTGTCCCCTGGTTCTGAACTTCCCCAACATCGGGAACATTCTTCCTGCGTCTAACCTGTCCAGTCCCGTCAGAATTTTATATGTTTCTATGAGATCCCCTCTCATCCTTCTAAACTCCAGTGAATACAGGCCCAGTCGATCCAGTCTCTCCTCATAGGTCAGTCCTGCCATCCCGGGAATCAGTCTGGTGAACTTTCGCTGCACTCCCTCAATAGCAAGAACATCCTTCCTCAGATTAGGAGACCAAAATTGAACACAATATTCCAGGTAAGGCCTCACTAAGGCCCTGTACAACTGCAGTAAGACCTCCCTGTTCCTATACTCAAATCCGCTAGCTATGAAGGCCAACATACCATTTGCCTTCTTCACCGCCTGCTGTACCTGCATGCCACCTTTCAATGACTGATGTACCATGACACCCAGGTCTCGTTGCACCTCCCCTTTTCCGAATCAGCAGCCATTCAGATCATATTCTGCCTTTGTGTTTTTGTCACCAAAGTGGATAACCTCACATTTATCTACATTATACTGCATCTACTATGCATTTGCCCACTCACCTAACCTGTCCAAGTCACCCTGCAGCCTCTTAGCATCCTCCTCACAGCTCACACCGCCACCCAGCTTAGTGTCATCTGCAAACTTGGAGATATTACACTCAATTCCTTCATCTAAATCATTAATGTATATTGTAACTAGCAGGGGTCCCAGCCCTGAGCCCTGCGGCATTCTACTAGTCACTGCCTGCCATTCTGAAAAGGACCCATTTATCCCAACTCTCTGCTTCCTGTCTGCCAACAAGTTCTCTATCCACGTCAGTACATTACTCCAATACCATATGCTTTAATTTTGCACAGCAATCTCTTGTGTGGGACCTTGTCAAAAGCCTTTTGAAAGTCCAAATACACCACATCCACAGGTTCTCCCTTGTCCACTCTACCAGTTACATTCTCAAAAAATTCTAGCAGATTTGTCAAGCATGATTTTCCCTTCATAAATCCATGCTGACTTGGACTGATCCTGTCACTGCTTTTCAAATGCGCTGCTATTTCATCTTTAATAATTGATTCCAACATTTTCCCCACTACTGATGTCAGGCTAACCGATCTATAATTACCTGTTTTCTCTCTCCCTCTTTTTAAAAAAAGTGGTGTTACATTAGCTACCTTCCAGTCCTTAGAAACTGATCCAGATTTGATAGACTGTTGGAAAATGATCACCAATGCAGCCACTATTTCTAGGGCCACTTCCTTAAGTACTCTGGGATGCAGACTATCAGGCCCCGGGGATTTATCGGCCTTCAATCCCAATGGTGCTGGACGAGGGGTGGTGCCGGATAAGGGAATGCCAGATAAGGGAGGTTCAATCTGTATTCGAAAAAAATAGTGCTGGAGAAATGAATGGAACTGAAAACTGTTAAATCCCCTACCTGATGGCCTACATCCTAGGGTTTTCAAAAAGGTGGCTGCAGAGACAGTGGATGCTTGGCTGTCATCTTCCAAAATTTCATAGATTCCAGAATGGTTCCCTCAGATTGGAACACTGCAATTTAAGAAAGAAAGGAAGGAGAGAGAAAATGGGGAACTAAAGACCAGTTAGCCTGACATCAGTAGTAGGAAAAATGCTAAAATATATTATTAAGGACATGGTAAGAGGGCACTTAAAAAATAATGACAGGATTGGGCAGAATCAACACAGATTTATGAAAGGGAAATCAAGTTTGACAAATCTGTTAGAGTTTTTTGAGGTTGTAACTAGCAGAATCGATAAGGGAGGGGAACCAGTGGATGTGGTATATTTGGATTTTCAGAGGGCATTCAATAAAGTGCCACACAAGATATTATTGAAAAAAATTATGACTTTTGGGATTGGGGGTAATAAACTAGCATGGATTGAGGTTTCATTAACGGACATAAAACAGAGAGTAGGAGTAAATGTGTCATTTACAGGTTGGCAAGCTGTAACTAGTGCTTAAACAAAGGGGACTACAGTCGGATGAGGGCAGAGTTGGCTAAAGTAGACTGGGAGCACAGACTAAACGGTGGCACAATTGAGGAACAGTGGAGGACTTTTAAGGAGCTCTTTCATAGTGCTCAACAAAAATATATTCCAGTGAAAAAGAAGGGCGGTAAGAGAAGGGATAACCAGCCATGGATAACCAAGGAAATAAAGGAGAGTATCAAATTAAAAACCAATGCGTATAAGATGGCCAAGGTTAGTGGGAAACTAGAAGATTGGGAAAATTTTAAACGACAGCAAAGAATGACTAAGAAAGCAATAAAGAAAGGAAAGATAGATTACAAAAGTAAACTTGCGCAAAACATAAAAACAGATCGTAAAAGCTTTTACCAATATATAAAATGGAAAAGGGTGGCTAAAGTAAATGTTGGTCCCTTAGAAGATGAGAAGGGGGATTTAATAATGGGAAATGTGGAAATGGCTGAGGCCTTAAACAATTATTTTGCTTCGGTCTTCACAGTGGAAGACACAAAAAACCATGCCAAAAATTGCTGGTCACGGGAATGTGGGAAGGGAGGACCTTGAGACAATCACTATCACTAAAGGGGTAGTGCTGGACAGGCTAATGGATCTCAAGGTAGACAAGTCCCCTGGTCCTGATGAAATGCATCCCAGGGTATTAAAAGAGATGGCGGAAGTTATAGCAGATGCATTCGTTATAATCTACCAAAATTCTCTGGACTCTGGGGAGGTACCAGTGGATTGGAAAGCAGCGAATGTAACGCCTCTGTTTAAAAAAGGGGGCAGACAAATAAGCAGGTAACTATAGGCCGGTTAGTTTAACATCTGTAGTGGAGAAAATGCTTGAAGCTATCATTAAGGAAGAAATAACGGGACATCTAGATAGGAATAGTGCAATCAAGCAGACGCAACATGGTTTCATGAAGGGGAAATCATGTTTAACTAATTTACTGGAATTCTTTGAGTATATAACGAGCATGGTGGATAGAGGTGTACCGATGGATGTGGTGTATTTAGATTTCCAAAAGGCATTTGATAAGGTGCCACACAAAAGGTTACTGCAGAAGATAAAGGTACGCGGAGTCAGAGGAAATATATTAGCATGGATCGAGAATTAGCTGGCTAACAGAAAGCAGAGAGTCAGGATAAATGGGTCCTTTTCGGGTTGGAAATCGGTGGTTAATGGTGTGCCACAGGGATCGGTGCTGGGACCACAACTGTTTTCAATATACATAGATGACCTGGAAGAGGATACAGAGTGTAGTGTAAATTTGCAGATGACACAAAGATTAGTGGGAAAGTGGGTTGTGTAGAGGACACAGAGAGGCTGCAAAAAGATTTAGATAGGTTAAGCGAATGGGCTAAGATTTGGCAGATAGAATACAATGTCGGAAAATGTGAGGTCATCCACCTTGGAAAAAAAAACAGTAAAAGGGAATATTATTTGAATGGGGAGAAATTACAACATGCTGCGGTGCAGAGGGACCTGGGGGTCCTTGTGCATGAAACTCTTTTAGAGTTTATCTGTAAAACAAAACATTAAACCGTGCCACCCGAACTGGGTGACACACCAGACATTTACAAGGCCCTTTTTTTCCTTTTTTTTTGTGTTTTTCTTTTTTTTTTTTTTTTTTTTGGGCACTAAAATCACAATTTTTCCCCAGTGCCCCCTATAAAGGGAAGGGGGACACTAAAAGCACCGGCAATTAAAACAAATTAAACTTTAAAATGTAAAATCAAATTAAAATTTGGTTGCCGGGCGTGATGATGCACTCCAGTCCCTCCGGTGCCCACCTCTCGCGGAAGGCCGCGAGCGTACCGGTGGACACCGCGTGCTCCATCTCCAAGGACACCCTGGACCGGATGTAAGAGCGGAAGAGAGGCAGGCAGTCAGGTTGAACGACCCCCTCGACCGCCCGCTGCCTGGACCGGCTGATGGCACCCTTGGCTCCTTGTGCATGAATCCCAAAAAGTTAGTTTGCAGGTGCAGCAGGTAATCAGGAAGGCGAATGGAATGTTGGCCTTCATTGCGAGAGGGATGGAGTACAAAAGCAGGGAGGTCCTGCTGCAACTGTATCGGGTATTGGTGAGGCCGCACCTGGAGTACTGCGTGCAGTTTTGGTCACCTTTCTTAAGGAAGGATATACTAGCTTTGGAGGGGGTACAGAGACTATTCACTCAGCTGATTCCGGAGATAAGGGGGTTACCTTATGAGATAGATTGAGTAAACTTGGTCTTTACTCGTTGGAGTTCAGAAGGATGAAGGGTGATCTTATAGAAACATTTAAAATAATGAAAGGGATAGACAAGATAGAGGCAGAGAGATTGTTTCCACTGGTCGGGGAGACTAGAACTCGGGGGCACAGCCTCAAAATACAGGGGAGCCAATTTAAAAACCGAGTTGAGAAGGAATTTCTTCTCCCAGAGGGTTGTGAATCTGTGGAATTATCTGCCCAGGGAAGCAGTTGAGGCTAGCTCATTGAAAGTATTCAAATCACAGATAGATAGATTTTAAACCAATAAGGGAATTAAGGGTTATGGGGAGCGGGCGGGTAAGTGGAGCTGAGTCCACGGCCAGATCAGCCATGATCTTGTTGAGTGGCGGAGCAGGCTCGAGGGGCTAGATGGCCTACTCCTGTTCCTAATTCTTATGTTCTTATGTTCTTATGTACCACAAGCATCGGTGCTTGGCCCCCAGCTATTCACAATCCATAATCAATGAATTGGATGAGGGGACCAAATGTAATATATCCAAGTTTGTTGATGATACAAAGCTTGGTGGGAATGTAAGTTGTGAGGAGGATGCAAAGAGATATCATGTGGATATAGATAGGCTATGTGAATGGGCAAGAACATGGCAAATGGAATATAATGTGGAAAAATGTGAATTTATCCACTTTGGTAGGAAAAATAGAAAAGCAGTGTATTTTTAAATGGTGAGAGATTGGGAAATGTTGGTGTTTAGAGGGTCCCTGGGTGTCCTTGTATACAAATCACTGAAAGTTAACATGCAGGCACAGCAAGCAATTAAGAAAGCAAATGGTATGTTGGCCTTTATCACAAAAGTATTTGAGTATAAGAGTAAAAACACCTTACTGCAATTATATTGGGCCCTGGTGAGACCGCACCTGGAGTATTGTGTACAGTTTTGGTCTCCGTACCAAAGGAAAGATATACTTGCCATTGAGGGAGTGCAATGAAGATTCACCAGCCTGATTCCTGGGATGGGGGAATTGTCCTATGAGGAGAAATTAGGCCTATATTCTCTGGAGTGTAGAAGAATGAGAGATGATCTCATTGAAACATACAAAATTCTTACAGGCTTGACAGGGTAGATGCAGGGAGGATGTTTCCTCTGGCTGAGGATTCTTGAACCAAGGGTCACAGTCTCAGAATAAGGGGCCAGTCATTTAGGACTGAGATGAGAAGAAATGTCTTCACTCAGAGGGTGGTGAATCTCTGGAATTCTCTACCCCGGAGGACTGTGGCGGCTCAGTCTTTGAGGATATTCAAGACAGAGATTGATAGATTTTGGGATATTAAGGGAATCAAGGGATATGAGGATAGTGCAGGAAAGTGGAGTTGAGGTAGAAGATCAGCCATAACCTCACTGAATGGCAGAGTCGGCTCAAAGGGCCAAATAGCCTACTCCTGCTCCTATTATATTATGTTTAGTGATGTTGGTGTTGGGGCTGATCATATTGGGATTCTGAGGACCAAGGTGAGATTTTTTCAAGGGCAAAAATGTTTACATTGTGGCCATGGCAGTGGGCCCTCCTCTTTAAGGGCCGCTGTGCTGCTGGGCCACACTCACTCTCCAGAAGGTGCACTGGCAGAAAAACTGTTGGGGGCACCAAACGGTGGGGGATCGACGAGTTCAGCTGAATATCGATCGCTAAGTTTTTCTTTTATTTAAAAATGGCGGTGCACTAACTGATGACTCCCTTTCAGTGGTCATCAGAATTGGGCGGTCTGGGGTCTCGGCCGAAAAATCCCCGACGTGAATTTCAGTTGGGGCGGCCAGTTAACTCCAAAGCGGCGGCCATTCGATTTTGACGAATGGCCGCTGCAAACGCGCAGTAACGGATCTCTCGGAAACCCTGAATTTTGGACCCCATATGTGCTGGCATCAATTTTAGCCTCAATGGGAGTCAATGAGGAGTAAAATAGTTTAAATAGGTTTTGATCAGTTCCAGCACTGTCTGGTTTTGCACTGGAGTTTGTGGCAGGCAGTTGGTGCTCCTGTCTGAATTTCAGTGGGGATTCTTCAGCTTGTCCATTTGCACCATTTTTCCATGCTGTTGATAGCTCTTCCATCAAGGTTATGATGGACCAGCAGGAGAACCCAATGGAAATTCAACCACATAATTACAAAGAAGTTACGCCATATTGACGATGACATGATTTCGCACAATTTACAATGTTTCCTCCTTGTTGCACATGACGCCCTTAAAGTTTGGATATTCATAGAAAGACAGGAGCTTGCAAATGTTGCAATTTAAAGAGACATATAGGTAGTTGTGCCCAATATTTTGTTGTTGCGATGACTAATTTTCAGAATGCATTTTGCATGTGAAGGGGGTTTGTTGAAGGGTTTTAAATGCTGGAGTGCCCATTTTTGTGACCCTTTCCAATATGGGTCTCCCTTTCAGCTTACTGTGGTGTCATGATTATGGTATGCGATTAGTAACCCAGTTCAGCACCCACCATGATAAGTTGTGAAACTGAATTCAATAATGAATAGGCTATTACCAGAACAAAATGTAGGCTAAAACCATGAAAAATAATAATAAATTGTCAGAAAAAACTCTACTAGCCATTCCCTCAAACAATTGTTTCAAGAAATGTATCACTACCTTCTCAGAGCAGATTGCAATAGACATTAAGTGTAGTCGAGCCAGAAACACACATCCTGAGAATCAATTAAAATACAAGCAAGGTAAACATCATGCAATGTGTCAGAAGAGGAGTGCATGAGTAGGATATGCTTTACTTGGGAAGCAATGATATGGTTGTGTTGCATGCTGCTGTAAGGTGACCTGCAGCCAATATCCAAGGCAAAAACTCCCAACCAAGCTTAGGGAATCAGTAATATCATAAGAACATAAGAACATAACAAATAGGAGCAGGAGTAGGCCATATGGCCTCTCGAGCCTGCTCCGCCATTTAAGATGATCATAGCTGATCCGATCATGGACTCAGGTCCACTTTCCTGCCCGCTCCCCATAATCCCTTAATCGCTTATCTGTTAAAAAAAACTGTCTATCTCTGTCTTAAATTTATTCAATGTCCCGGCTTCCACAGCTCTCTGAGGCAGCGAATTCCACAGATTTACAACCCTCTGAGAAAATAAATTCCTCCTCATCTCAGTTTTAAATGGGTGGCCCCTTATTCTAAGATTATGCCCCCTAGTTCTAGTCTCCTCCATCAGTGGAAACATCCTCTCTGCATCCACCTTGTCAAGCCCCCCCATAATCTTATACATTTCGATAAGATCACCTCTCATTCTTCTGAATTCCAATGAGTAGAGGCCCAACCTCCTCAAACTTTCCTCATAAGTCAACCTCCTCATCTCCGGAATCAACCTAGTGATTCTCTGAACTGCCTCCAAAGCAAGTATATCCTTTCGTAAATAAGGAAACCAAAACTGCACGCAGTATTCCAGGTGTGGTCTCACCAATACTCTGTATAACTGTAGCAAGACTTTCCTGCTTTTATACTCCATCCCCTTTGCAATAAAGGCCAAGATTCCATTGGCCTTCCTGATCACTTGCTGTACCTTTTGTGTTTCATGCATAAGGACCCCCAGGTCCCGCTGTACTGCAGCACTTTTCAATTTTTCTCCATTTGAAAAATAACTTGCTCTTTGATTTTTTCTGCCAAAGTGCATGACCTCACACTTTCCAACATTATACTCCAGCTGCCAAATGTTTGCACATTTAGCTGTCTATATCCATTTGCAATTTTTTTCTGTCCTCCTCACACATTGCTTTTCCTCCCATCTTTGTATCGGCAGCAAACTTGGCTACGTTACACTCGGTCCTTTTTTCCAAGCTGTTAATATAGATTGCAAATAGTTGGGGTCCCAGCACTGATCCCTGCGGCACCCTACCAGTTATTGATTGCCAACCCGAGAATGAACCATTTATCCCGACTCTCTGTTTTCTGTTAGTTAGCCAATCCTCTATCCATGCTAATATATTACCCCCAACCCCGTGAACTTTTATCTTGTGCAGTAACCTTTTATGTAGCACCTTGTCAAATGCCTTCTGGAAGTCCAAATACATCACATCCATTGGTTCCCCTTTATCTATCCTGTTCGTTACATCCTCAAAGAATTCCAGCAAATTTGTCAAAAATGACTTCCCCTTCATAAATCCATGCTGACTCTGCCTGACCAAATTTTGCTTTTCCAAATGTCCTGCTACTGCTTCTTTAATAATTGACTCCAACATTTTCCCAACCACAGATGTTAGGCTAATTAGTCTATAGTTTCCTGCTTTTTGTCTGCCTCCTTTGTTAAATAAGGCCGTTACATTTGCAGTTTTCCAATCTGCTGGGACCTCCCCAGAATCCAGGGAATTTTGGTCAATTACAACCAATGCATCCACTATCCCTGCCGCTACTTCTCTTAAGAACTTAGGATGCAAGCCATCAGGTTCAGGGGATTTATCCTGCTTTAGTCCAATTATCTTACTGACTACCACCTCCTTAGTGATTATGATTGTGATAAGTTCCTCCCCCGCTATAGCCCCTTAATTATCCACTGTTGGGATATTGTTTGTATCCTCTACCGTAAAGACTGATACAATATATTTGTTCAGAGTTTCTGCCATCTCCATGTTCCCCATTACTAATTCTCCGGTCTCATCCTCTAAGGGACCAACATTTACTTTAGCCACTCTTTTCCTTTTTATATACCTATAGAAACTCTTGCTATCTGTTTTTATATTTTGTGCTAGTTTACTTTCATTGACTATCTTCCCTTTCTTAATCATTTTTTTAGTCATTCTTTGCTGGCTTTTAAAAACTTCCCAATCTTCTGTCCTCCCACTAGTTTTGGCTACTTTGTAAGCCCTTGTTTTTAATTGGATACCGTCTTTTATTTCTTTAGTGAGCCACGGATGGCTATCTTTTCTTTTACATCCTTTCCTCCTCACTGGAATATATTTTTCTTGAGAATTGTGAAATATCTCCTTAAATGTACGCCACTGTTCATCAACCGTCCTACACTTTAATCTATTTTCCCAGTCTACTTTGGTCAGCCTGCAGTCCTTCTACATATAAAGCTGGTGGCTGATGTATCATTTGCCTAGCCATCAAATTCATCACCTCCCCAATGGACAACCAGAAACAGAAGAGGACCTTAGCTGTTTCCCAAAGTCCATAGTGCCATAGATTGCACACATGTGACCATGTGCCCCGGCCGACATTATTGAAGCATTGGCATGCCACATTGTCTGCATGCTAGACTCGAGACTTCCAAAGCAAGCGTTCTACTCAGAATTCCTTCACGGCAAACAAGCCAAAGGTGGGCAGAGGAAACGTTACAAAGACACCCTCAAAGCCTCCCTGATAAAGTGCAACATCCCCACCGACACCTCAGAGTCCCTGGCCAAAGACCGCCCTAAATGGAGAAAGTGCATCCAGGAGGTCGCTGAGCACTTCGAGTGTCATCGCCAAGAGCACGCAGAATTCAAGCGCAGGCAACGGAAAAAGTGTGCGGCAAATCTGTCCTACCCTTCCTTACCCTCAACGACTATCTGTCCCACCTGTGACAGAGACTGTGGCTCTTGTATTGGACTGTTCAGCATTTTAAGAATGGAAGCAAGTCTTCCTCGATTCTGAGGGACTACCTCCAATGATGATGAAGATGATGATGCACATATGTGACCGTGTGCCCCTGCCGACAATATTGAAGCTTTCATGAATCACAATCATTTCAACCCAATCTTTGTAGATTTTCTTAATGGTGAGAGTCTATAAATTTTGGAGGAGCAAAGAATTTTGGGAGTCATGTAAACTAGTTACTAAAAGCTAGTGGGTTGGTACAAATAACAATCAAGAAGGCTAATGGAATGTTGGACTTTATCTCAAGCGGACTAGATTACAATGGCGAGGAAGTTATGCTTCAGTTCTACAGAGCCTTGGTCAGACCCTATCTGGAATACTGCATTCAGTCTGGGCACTGCACACCAGGAAGGATATATTGTCCTTGGAGGGGTACAGCGCAGATTCACTAAAATGATACCAAGGCTTAAAAGATTAAATTATGAGGACAGGTTGCATAAACTTGAGTTTGTAAGTTTGAACAGTGATCTAATTGAGGTGTTTAAAATGATAAAAGAAATTGTAAGGGTATATACAGAGAAGTTATAGCCTCTGGTGGGAGAATCAAGAACATGAGGGCGCAAGCTTAAAATTAGAGCTAGGCCATTCAAGTGTGAAATCTGGAAGCACTTTTTCACACAAAGGGGAATGGAAATCTGAAACTCGCGCCCCCAAATGGCTGTGGATGTTGAGCCAATTGAAATTTTTAAGACTAAGAATGACAGGGGTTGAAATTTGGTTATGCCCCGTTTGGGGGCGGTAACCGAGGAGAGGCAGGACTTCCTGCACCCAATGTGGAAGTCCCGCTCCAGCCGTGAAACTCCGGTTACCGCCCTTCACAGGAAATGGAGCGCAATGTCGCGCGCTCCACTTTTGGGGTGGATTTGGGGGCTCTACGTGGGCGGATTCGGGAGCACTATGCAGCTTCTCCATATACTGCTGACGTGTTTCAATGCCCCTCCCTTCCGTTAAAGGGGAGGGATGCTGCGAACTCTTCAGGCCCTTTGAAATCCTCCACTGTGCCACTCGGGCTAAGGGATGCCATTGCCGCAGCCCGGCACTGAGACAGAGTGGCGAGTTGTACGATCACGGCCCGGATCCTGTGAAAGGAGCAGCGTATGGCCTGAACAATAAGGGGGGGGGGAATAAAAGATGGTGGCACGCGGCACAGCACACTTCCCCTTTAAGGTTCGCCCCGTGATGGGTGACCAGCCCGGTTTGTGACCTGTGAGGCTGGCGCGGGCATCGCCTGCGGTGGTCTCACGGGGCACTGGGCAATTTCTGCTACGCACGATGATGACATCATTGCTGGATGCGCAGCGGCCCAGGGTGCTACTGGCGGGGGTGCGGTGCTATCGTATTCACGCCTCCGCTAACTACCGCAGGAGCTGATAGTGTCCCCCCAGGCAAAAACAGTTTCACGCTCTGTTACCACCCCCCAGAGGCACTAACGGGAGGCGCAGAACAGGAACATTTCGGCCCCATAGATTTTTATTAGGTAAGGGTATCAAGAGATATGGATCAAATGCGTCTAAATGGGGTAGAGGTACAGATCATCCATGAATGTCGGAACAGGCTCGAGGGAACCATGAATGGCCAACTCCTGTTCCTATATTGTATCGAGTCACAAAACAGACATCGAATGCCTAGCGAGAAGTTGCACCTTCCAGCTGTAGATTAATTTGCATAATTCTCAAGCCCTTTAACAAGGTTTTCTTACATTCTATGCACAAACATGCTTCGGTCCCAAATATTACTGATCAGAAAATTGCACTGCTTTGAAACCCGATCGGAAAATCAGCCTTTCAAATGTTCACAATTCAATTTGACATAACTACAAAAAATTGAGAGATTTATTAAGTATTAGTGGTGTAACTATTAACCTTTAGAAGTCACTGATATTAATCTTCTGTTGTGAATACAGTCTAATTTTATGTAAATCACCGTGGCCCAAATTCTGCTGTAGTAGGGCATCTGTCATTGGTTAGATTTGTTCATTGATGCTGAGGTTTCAAATATTTTTGTGCCGCAAGTTGCTGGATGAGCGAGCTGTTAATGGGAAACAAGCAACCCCGAGTGAACAGGGAAAGCAACTCTGCATCTCCTTAACCACCCCGATTGAAGGATTGATAAATAAACAAAGGAAGGACAGAGAAGGAGGGTAAATTAGAGACAAATCAGGTACAGAAAGAGAAATAAAGAGAGGGATAGAACGATTGGATTAAGCGAGAGAGACAAGACAGAAAGCAAATTAATTATTTTTTAAATTTAATGTTTGACATTTTTTAAATCTCCAACGACATTTAATACCTAAGAATATGATACCACACTTTTAATTGTTTACTTTCTGGGCCAGATATGTTGATTGGCAGTAATTAACAGTTACCACATCGTTAATAGGGTACTTACTCTTATAATTATTAGCCCTAAATATCTGCGGCGCAAATACAGCAAATTCATGACATTCAATGCACGTCAATGGTGAGGCAGACGGCAAAACGCCATTTTTGCGAAGCTGATGGTGGGATGGCACAATGTGGACAGCAACCTTTGGATATGCTCATACTCTAAAGTTGCTGTCCCATTTATGCATAATAACGTTGTTGCCGTTTGATCAGAGCAATAGTGAGAAATGATATTGGCTCAGAAGATCAAGATGTAGAATCAGTTTGGGTGGAGCTAAGAAATAATAAGGGGAAGAAGTCACTGGTGGGCATAGTCTATAGGCCCCCTAACAGTAGCTACACTGTTGGTTGGAATATAAATCAAGAAATAATGGAGGCTTGTAAAAAAGGAATGGCAATAAGCATGGGTGATTTTAATCTTCATATAGATTGGACAAATCAAATTGGCCAAGGTAGCCTTGAGGAAGAATTTATACAGTGTATCCGGGATGGTTTCTTTGAACAGTACGTTGTGGAGCAGGCTATCTTAGATCTGGCACTGTGTAATGAGACAGGATTAATAAATGATCTCCTAGTAAAGGTTCCTCTAGGAAAGAGTGATCATGGCATGGTTGAATTTCAAATTCAGTTGGAGGGTGAGAAAGCTGGATCTCTAACCAGTGTCCTGAGCTTTAATAAAGGAGATTACGAAGCTATGAAGGCAGTGTTGGCTAAAGTGTAAGACGGTTGATAAGCAGTGGTGAATATTTAAGGAGATACTTCATAACTCTCAACAAAAATATATTCCAGTGAGAAGGAAAGACTTTGAGAGACGGGAGAACCATCTGTGGGTAACTAAGGAATCAAACTTGAAAACAAGGGCACACAAAGTGGCCAAGATTAGTGGGAGGACAGCGGATTGGGAAACTTTGAAAAACCAGCAAAGGACAACTAAAAAAATAATAAAGAGAGGGAAGATTGATTATGAGAGTAAACTGGCAAGAAATATAAAAACAGAGAGTAAGAGTTTCTACAGGTATATAAAAAGGAAGAGAATAGCTAAAGTAAACGTTGGTCACTTAGAGGATGAGACTGCGGAATTAATAATATGGAACAAGGAAATGGCAGAGACTTTGAACAAATATTTGAGATCAGTCTTCACGGTAGAAGACACAAAAAATATCCCAATAGTGGATAATCAACGGGCTATAGGGAGGGAAGAACTTAAAACAATCACTATCACTAAAGAAAAAGTACTCGGTAAATTACTGGGACTAAAGATGGATAAGTCCCCTGGACCTGATGGCTTGCATCCTCGGGTCTTAAAAGAAGTGGCTGCAGAGATAGTAAATGCATTGGTTGTAATATACCAAAATTTCCTGGATTCTGGGGCAGTCTCAGCGGATTGGAAAACTGTAAATGTAATGCCCCTATTTTAAAAGAGGAGGCAGACAGAAAGCAGGAAACTATAGACCAGTTAGCCTAACATCTGTCGCTAGGAAAATGCTGGAGTCCATTATTAAGGAAGCAGTAGCAGGACATTTGGAAAAGCATAATACAGTCAAGCAGAGTCAGCATGGTTTTCTGAAAGGGAAATCATGTTTGTCAAATTTACTGGAGTTCTTTGAGGATGTAACGAACAGGGTGGATAAGGGGGAACCAGTGGATGTGGTGTATTTGGATTTCCAGAAGGCATTTGATAAGGTGCCACATAAAAGGTTACTGCACAAGATAAAAGCTCTCGTGATTGGGAGTAATATATTAGCATGGATAGAGGATTGACTAACTAACAGGAAAATGAGAGTCGGGATAAATGGGTCATTTCTGGTTGGCAAACGGTAACTAGTGGGGTGCCATAGAGATCGGTGCTGGGGCTTCAACTATTTACAATCTATATAAATGACTTGGTTGAAGGGATCAAGTGTAATGTAGCCAAGTTTGCTGATGATACAAAGATGTGTGGGAAAGCAAGTTGTGAGGAGGGCACGAAAAATTTGCAAAGAGATATAGACAGGCTAAGTGAGTGGGCAAACATTTGGCAGAAAGAGTATAATGTGGGAAAGTGTGACATTATCCACTTTGGCAAGAGAAATAAAAAAATCAGATTATTATTTAAATGGAGAGAAATTGCAAAGTGCTGCAGTACAGAGAGACCTGGGGGTCCTTGTGCATGAAACACAAACAGTTAGTATGCAGGTACAGCAAGTAATCATGGAAATAAATGGAATGTTGGCCTTTATTGCAAAGGGGATGGAGTATAAAAGCAGAGAAATCCTGCTATCACGATACAGGGTATTGGTAAGGCCACACTTAGAGTACTGCATACAGTTTTGGTCTCCTTATTTAAGGAGGGATATACTTGCATTGGAGGCAGTTCAGAAAAGGCCCACGAGGTTGATTCCTGAGATGAAGGGGTTGACTTATGAAGAAAGATTGAGTAAGTTGGGCTTATACTCATTGGAGTTTAGAAGAATGAAAGGTGATCTTATTGATCTTATTGTTATAAGATAATGAGGGGGCTCAACAAGGTAGATGCAGAGAGGATGTTTCCCCTTGTGGGGAATCTAGAACTAGGGGGCATAGTTTCAGAATTAGGTGTCGCCCATTTAAAACTGAGATGAGGAGGAATTTCTTCTCTCAGAGGGTCATAAATCTGCCTCAAAGAGCTGTGGAGGCTGGGTCATTGAATATATTTAAGGTGGAGGTAGACAGATTTTTGAGTGATAAGGGAGTGAAGGGTTATGGGGAAGGGGCAAAGAAGTGGAGCTGAGCACAAGATCAGATAAGGCATAATATTGAATGGCAGAGCAGGCTCAAGGGGCCAAATGGCCTACTCCTGCTCCTATTTCTTATGTTCTTATGCTTCCCTCACCGTTATTTGACAAAAAATTCTGGCCCCTTGTTTTTGCTTTCTACCTCTATTGTAAAGAACAACAACTCAAAAGTGATTTGTTAATGTCTTTCATTTAACTCAGCCCATATATTGAAAAATGTTGTACAATAGTGAGAAAGATATTTGTTACAAGGCAATGTGTTTCTGCATTCTGTGCTTCACTGATCACCATGTATTGCGCAGCAGGAGCGTTTTGTATGTAATAACTTATTTATAACAGCCTTGCATTTTAAATATGCATCCACACAGCTGAACCTGTTGTGGGGTGATCATCAAAATGAAGAAATTGTGAGACCGATTTTCCTGGCCCCCTCTGCCCTGATATTGGGCAGGAGCAATGCGTCTGAAGTGTGCTGGATCTATTCCTTTCCAGGAGTGCCATTATTCCTGTCCTGTGTTATTGTCATGGCCAGGGGTACTCCCTGATAAAAACTTATCTCCAAGCCAGCCTGTCACAGGAAAGCAGAGCAGGAAACATGCAGCTGCAGGTCTCAGAGGCCTGCACTCTTGATGGTTGATGATAGCCAGAAGACACTGAGGTCCTAAGATCATCATGGCACTGGCAGCATGGGATGTCAAAAGAGGTTAAGGCAATTTACCTCTTTAATCTTCAGTCTGTTGGGATCCCAATGCAAGCCCTAATGCTTGGTGTCTTCAAGAACCTCTCAAATTGGGCTCGCAACAGGCTCATGTAAAGGAAGGTGAGGCTGGCTTCTGAGATCCCCACCATCCCTCATTTATATCTCTGTGATGGGCCTGGAGCTCCACCCCACCTCTCTGAGGAAGCTCTAGAAATCGCAGGACAATGTAAATTGAACACAGACGCAGAAAGAGGGGTTGCCAGCCACTTTGTTCCCTGGGAGAATGTCCATGAGAGCTTTATACAGCTTATTAATTCAGTATCTTTTTTATTATTATTAAGAAAAAAACCTCTATAGTCACAAACAATATAAAGAAATATTTCAATATCTGCTTTGTGGCATGGTCCAATAACTGAATTGTTGATTTGTTATTAATTTGACCATTAAGGAAGATCAAGTGAATACACAAAAAAAATAGTCTGTCTTGTCTTAAGTTAACAACTAGGAAGAACACAGAATTGTCACGGGCTCTGTTATATACCTTCTGGGCAGGATATAGATGATGATGTCATAATATATGACAAGATAAGAGGGGTACATAAAAACTATACTGAAAACTAGAGTATATCCCTTGGCGTTGCTCATGGTCAGTCACATTACATGCTGTTTTATAAAGACTGGCATGTTATTCCATGTATAACATACAACTTCAATAGAAAGAGAAAGCAAGCGGAGTGTGTCATGTATGTATGCTTGGGGTTGTCAGAGGTCATTGGGCTGTATGCACGTGTGTGCGGCCTAGGTATAAAAGGCATGTAATGTATTCACTTTGGGCCCGAATAAAGCAGAGCCAGGTTCATACTTGTGTTAATTTACAGTATTCAGTCTATCGAGTTATTATATACATAACATTTGGCGACGAGGTAACTTAAGAAACTTTGCATGCAAAAATGAGCAGAATTGGAATTCTGGAGAGATTCGTGGAGGGAGAGGACTGGACAGATTTTGTAGCTCGCCTGGATCAGTACTTCGGGGCCAACAAAATGGAGGAACCCACTGATGCAGTTAGGCGCAGGGCGGTTTTCCTCATGGTTTGCGTTTTGAAAATCTATAGACGCATAAAGAATCTTTTCTCACCTGCAAGTCCAATGGACAAGGACGATGAGGAATTGTGTGCTCTGGTACGTGACCATCTCAAACCAGAAGAAGGCATCATCATCTCACGATATCGATTCTACACGCATGTTCATTCTGTGAGCCAGGATGTGTCGGAATTCGTTGCCGACCTAAGACATTTAGCTGGACCATGTAAGTTCGAAAATGCGTTGGGAGACATGCTGCGGAACTTCTTTGTAATCGGCATCAACCATGAGGTGATCCTGCGTAAGTAACTGGCAGCGGAGACGCTGGATTTGAGCAAAGCCATCATGATTGACTAGCCATGCTTGACGACGGACAAAAACTTAAAGCAGATATCATCGAAAAATCGGAACTCGGCAAGTACTGTAAACAAGATTGTATCGTCGTTTGGCAGAGCTGCATATGGCAGGGCCTACTCGATTGCATATGTGAAACGTGTGGCTGTCCAAAGTCCGCCAACGGGAATGAATCTGATTTCACCGTGTTGGCGTTGTGGGGGCAATCATCAATGTCGGTTTAAACAGTACATTTGTAAAAGCTGTTCGAGACTGGGGCATCACCAGCGCATGTGTCTGCAACTGAGCAAGTGTGCTGCGGCACACCAGGATGATGACCAGTCTAGCGTGGATCCGGATATGCAATCCGAGATACTAGAGGCGGAAGTGTATGGACTGTAATCATTCCTAACAAAGAGCCAACTGATAATGATTAATGTGAAACTTAACGGTGTGCCGGTACCGATGGAATTGGACACAGGTGCGAGTCAATCAATAATGAGCCAGAGGACAATCGACAAGCTGTAGGACACTAAGGCTGTGCAGCCTAAGCTGAGTCCAGTCAATGCCAAGTTGCGTACGTACACTAAAGAACTCATAACGGTGATTGGCAGTGCAGTAGTCAAGGTGTCGTATGATGGTGTGGTTCATGATTTACCATTATGGATTGTTCCAGTCAATGCTCCAACGCTGTTCGGCAGGAATTGGCTAGAAAAAATCAAATGGAATTGGAATGATTTCAAAGTGTTGTCATCGGAGGATGATATTCCATGTGCTCAAGTGCTGAGCAAGTTCCCCTCGCTGTTTGAATGAGGCATCGGCAAATTCACGGGAGCCAAGGTCAGATCCACGGGGATCGGATGCAAGACCCGTCCATCATAAAGCTCGGGCGGTTCCGTACATGATGAGGGAGAAGGTCAAAATCGAACTGGACAGACTCCAGCATGAAGGGGTCATAGCACCGGTCGAATTTAATGAATGGGCCAGCCCCATTGTTCCTGTGTTGAAGAACGATGGCACTGTCAGGATTTGTGGAGACTGCAAGGTTACGATCAACTGAGTTTCGAAACAGGATCAATACCCATTACCGAAGGCTGATGACCTGTTTGCAATGCTAGCTGGGGGGAAGTCGTTCACTAAACTGGATCTGACGTCGGCTTACATGACACAGGAGCATGTCGAGATGTCGAAGAAACTTACGTGCATCAACACTCATAAAGGACTGTTTATCTACAGCAGGTGTCCTTTCGGAATTCGGCTGCAGCTATATTTCAGAGGAACATGGAGAGTCTGCTGAAGTCCGCCCCTAGAACCGTCGTGTTCCAAGATGACATCCTGTTCACAGGCCGTGACACCGCCGAACATCTGAACAACCTGGAACAGGTTCTACATCGTCTGAACAAAGTGGGACTCAGACGGAAAAGTTCGAAGTGCTTCTTCATGGCACTGGAAGTCGAATTTCTGGGGAGGAAAATTGCTGCAGACAGCATCAGGCCTACTGACTCAAAAACCAAGGCCATCAAAAATGCACCCAAGCCTCAGAATGTGACGGAGCTGTGTTCGTTCTTTGGTCTATTCAACTACTTCGGTAATTTCCTACCTAGATTGAGCACTTTATTAGAGCCACTGCACATGCTGCTAAGAAAAGGCGACAACTGGGTTTGGGGTGCATCTCAAGACAGAGCTTTTGAGAAAGCTACTAATCAGCTTTGCTCCAACAAGCTGCTGGTACATTATGATCCGTGTAAGCGTCTAGTATTGGCCTTGATGCTTCATCATATGGAGTTGGTTGCGTGCTCCAACAAGCTAATGAGTCGGGTAAACGACAACCTGTTGCGTATGCTTCTAAAAATTTGTCAAAGACGGAAAGAGCCTACAGCATGATAGAAAAAGAAGCATTAGCCTGTGTGTATGGGGTTAAAAAGATGCATCATTATTTGTTTGGTCTTCGGTTTGCCCACACCAGAGGTGGAGACGCCACAACGTGCATGCCTACTGTTAGTCATGGATGCTTTTGAAAGTGAAGGAACCCCTGTCACAGCTCAACAAGTTAAGACCTGGACCATCCAGGACCTGATGTTATCAGTTGTGAAACGTTGTGTCCTTAGTGGTGATTGGTCTGCCATACCCAAGCAAATGGGTGATGAGACCAAACCTTGCAACCGTTGCAAAGACGAACTATCCATTCAATCAGATTGTATACTGTGGGGTAATCGTGTTGTTATGCCGAAGAAAGGCAGAGAGAAATTAGTACATGATCTACATAGCACTCATCCCGGTATTGTCATGATGAAAGCCATTGCCAGGTCTCATGTATGGTGGCCTGGAATTGACTCTGATCTGGAATCATGTGTGCATCAGTGCAACACTTGCATGCAGCTAATTAAATCACCAGCGGACTCGCCGCTGAGTCTGTGGTCGTGGCCATCTAAACCATGGTCCAGGATCCACATCGACTTTGCAGGTTTCTTCCTGGGAAAGATATTTTTAGTTGTGATGGATGCATATTCAAAGTGGATAGAGTGTACAATCATGTCATTCAGTACATCCACAGCTACCATTGAGAGCCTTTGTGTCATGTTTGCCCTCATGGTCTGCCCGACATCGTTGCAAGAGACAATGGACCTTGCTTCACTAGCCTGGAGTTTCAAGAGTTCATGAAACTCAATGGTATCAAACATGTGAGGTCAGCACCATTCAAACCCGCATCTAATAGTCAAGCAGAGCATGCTGTCCAAACCATCAAGCAGAGTATGAACGTGTAACTCAAGGTTCATTGCAGACTCGCTTGTCATGCATATTGCTTAGTTACAGTACAACACCCCACACGCTTACTGGGGTCCCCCCTACTGAACAATTGATGAAGAGAGGTCGCAAGACCAGGCTCTCTCTTGTCCACCCTGACTTGAATGATCATGTTGAATACAGATGTCAAAGTCAGCAGTACTATCATGATCGCGCTGCCGTATCACCCGACATTTCTATTAACGATCCTGTGTATGTACTAAATTATGGTCAAGGTCCCAAGTGGATCGCCGGTATTGTTATGGGCAAGGAGGATAACAGAGTGTTTATCATCAAGCTCAAGAATGGGCAAACATGCAGGAAACATGTTGATCAGATAAATTTGCGGCGCACGGATGAACCGGAACAGTCTGAGGAAGACACAATCAGTGACCGACCAACCTACCCTCCAGGTGCATGGAGAGGCTTGGGAGGTGCGTCGCTGAGGCCTATAAAAAGGCCCAATGCGTTGGAGGAGGCGTGGCTTGTGCAGCTGCAGCAGGGTGGAGAAGGCAAAAAAGAAGTAGAAAGAAATCAAAAGGTGATGTCACAACCAAGGAGGTAAGTGATTGGCTGGTGATTGGTGAGTAGTTTTTCTTTTTCTTTCTTTATCAGTAACTAATCTTTTAACATTGTTGTTGCCCAATTAATTAATCTAAGGGTTAAGTCATGGCAGGAGAGCTCGGACACATGTTATGCTCTTCCTGTACTATGTGGGAAGTCAGGGACGCTTCCGGTGTCCCTGACGACTACGTGTGCAGGAATTGCATCCACCTGCAGATCCTGACAGATCGCATTGTGGCACTGGAGCTGCGGGTGGATTAACTCTGGAGCATCCACGATGCTGAGAATGATGTGAATAGCACGTTTGGTGAGTTGGTCACACCGCAGGTAAAGGGTACACAGCCAGATAGGGAACGGGTGACCAACAGGAAGAGCAGTGCAAGGAAGGTAGTGCAGGGTTCCCCTGCGGTCATCCCACTGCAAAACAGATACACCGCTTTGGGTACTGTTGAGGGAGTGACTCATCAGGGGAAGGCAACAGCAGCCAAGTTCATGGCACCGTGGCTGGCTCTTCTGCACAGGAGGGCAGGAAAAAGAGTGGGAGAGCGATAGTGATAGGGGATTCAATTGTAAGGGGAATAGATATGCGATTCTGCGGCCGCAACCGAGACTCCAGGATGGTATGTTGCCTCCCTGGTGCAAGGATCAAGGATGTCTCGGAGCGGGTGCAGGACATTCTGAAAAGGGAGGGTGAACAACCAGTTATCGTGGTGCATATAGGTAACAACGATATAGGTAAAAAACGGGATGAGGTCCTACGAGACGAATTTAGAGAGCTAGGAGCTAAATTAAAAAGTAGGACCTCAAAAGTAGTAATCTCAGGATTGCTACCAGTGCCACGTGCTAGTCAGAGTAGGAATCGCAGGATAGCTCAAATGAATACGTGGCTTGAGGAGTGGTGCAGAAGGGAGGGATTCAAATTTCTGGGACATTGAAACCGGTTCTGGGGGAGGTGGGACCAGTACAAATCGGAGGGTCTGCATGGGCAGGACCGGAACCAATGTCCCAGGGGGAGTGTTTGCTGGTGCTGTTGGGGAGGAGTTAAACTAATATGGCAGGGGGATGGGAACCTGTGCAGGGAGCCAGAGGGAAATAAAAGGGAGATAGAAGCAAAAGATAGAAAGGAGAAAAGTAAACGTGGAGGGCAGAGAAACCCAAGGCAAAAAGGAAAAAGGGCCACATTACAGCAAAATTCTAAAGGGTCAAGGTCTGTTAAAAAGACAAGCCTGAAGGCTCTGTGGCTCAATGCAAGGAGTATTCGGAATAAGGTGGACGAATTAACTGTGCAGATAGCAGTTAATGGATATGATGTAGTTGGCATCACGGAGACATGGCTCCAGGGTGACCAAGGCTGGGAACTCAACATTCAGGGGTATTCAACATTTAGGAAGGATAGACAGAAAGGAAAAGGAGGCGGGGTGGCGTTGCTGGTTAAAGAGGAAATTCATGCAATAATAAGGAAGGACATTGGTTTGGATGGTGTGGAATCGGCATGGGTGGAGCTACGGAATACCAAAGGGCAGAAAACGCTGGTGGGAGTTGTGTACTGGCCACCAAACAGTAGTAGTGAAGTTGGGGACAGCATCAAACAAGAAATAAGGAATGTGTGCAATAAAGGTACAGCAGTTATCATGGGTGACTTTAATTTACATGTAGATTGGGCTAACCAAACTGGTAGCAATGCGGTGGAGGAGGATTTACTGGAGTGTATTAGGGATGGTTTTCTTGACCAATATGTCGAGGAACCAACGAGAGAGCTGGCCATCCTAGACTGGGTGATGTGTAATGAGAAGGGACTAATTAGCAATCTTGTTGTGCGAGGCCCCTTGGGGAAGAGTGACCATAAAATGGTAGAATTCTTTATGAAGATGGAGAGTGACACAGTTAAATCAGAAACTAGGGTCCTGAACTTAAAGAAAGCTAACTTCGACGGCATGAGGCGTGAATTGACTAGAATAGACTGGCGAGTGATACTTAAAGGGTTGACGGTGGATAGGCAATGGCAAACATTTATAGATCACATGGATGAATTTCAACAATTGTACATCCCTGTCTGGAGTAAAAATAAAACAGGGAAGGTGGCTCAACTGTGGCTAACAAGGGAAATTAAGGATAATGTTAGATACAAGGAAGAGGCATATAAATTGTCCAGAAAAAGCAGCAAACCTGAGGACTGGGAGAAATTTAGAATTCAGCAGAGGAGGACAAAGAGTTTAGTTAGGAGGGGGAAAATAGAGTACGAGAGGAAGCTTGCTGGGAACATAAAAACTGACTGCAAAAGCTTCTATAGATATGTGAAGAGAAAAAATTAGTGAAGACAAACGTAGGTCCCTTGCAGTCGGACTCGGGTGAATTTGTAATGGGGAATAAAGAAATGGCAGACCAATTGAACAAATACTTTGGTTCTGTCTTCACGAAGGAAGACACAAATAACCTTCCGGGTGTACTAGGGGACCGAGGGTCTAGTGAGAAGGAGGAACTGAAGGATGTCCTAATTAGGCGGCAAATTGTTTTGGGGAAATTGATGGGATTGAAGGCCAATAATTCCCCGGGGCCTGATTGTCTGCATCCCAGAGTACTTAAGGAAGTGGCCCTAGAAATAGTGGATGCATTGGTGATCATTTTCCAACAGTCTATCAACTCTGGATCAGTTCCTATGGACTGGAGGGTAGCTAATGTAACACCACTTTTTAAAAAAGGAGGGAGAGAGAAAACGGATAATTATAGACCAGTTAGCCTGACATCAGTAGTGGGAAAAATGTTGGAATCAATTATTAAGGATGAAATAGCAACGCATTTGGAAAGCAGTGACAGGATTGGTCCAAGTCAGCATGGATTTATGAAGGGGAAATCATACTTGACAAATCTTCTGGAATTTTTTGAGGATGTAACTAGTAGAGTGGACAAGGGAGAACCAGTGGATGTGGTGTATTTGGGCTTTCAAAAGGCCTTTGACAAGGTCCCACATAAGAGATTGGTGTGCAAAATCAAAGCACATGGTATTGGGGGTAACGTACTGGCGAGGATAGAGAATTGGTTGGCAGACAGGAAGCAGAGAGTCGGGATAAACGGTTCCTTTTCAGAATGGGAGGCAGTGACTAGTGGAGTGCTGCTGGGCTCAGTGCTGGGACCCCAACTCTTTACAATATACATCAATGATTTGGATGAAGGAATTGAGTGTAATATCTCCAAGTTTGCAGATGACACTAAACTGGGTGGTGGTGTGAGCTGTGAGGAGGATGCGAAGAGGCTGTAGGGTGACTTGGACAGGTTAGGTGAGTGGGCAAATGCATGGCAGATGCAGTATAATGTGGATAAATATGAGGTTTTCTACTTTGGTGGCAAAAACACGAAGGCAGAATATTATCTGAACGGCAGCAGATTAGGAAAAGTGGAGGTGCAACGAGTCCTGGGTGTCATGGTTCATCAGTCATTGAAAGTTGGCATGCAGATATAGCAGGCGGTGAAGAAGGCAAATGGTATGTTGGCCTTCCTAGCTAGGGGATTTGAGTATAGGAACAAGGAAGTCTTCCTGCAATTGTACAGGGGCTTGGTGAGGCCTCACCTGGAATATTGTATTAGTTTTGGTCTCCTAATCTGAGGAAGGACGTTCTTGCTATTGAGGGAGTGCAGTGAAGGTTCACCAGACTGATTCCAGGAATGGCTGGACTGACATATGAAGAGAGACGGGATCAACTGGGCCTTTATACACTGGAGTTTAGAAGGATGAGAGAGGATCTCATAGAAACGTATAAGATTCTGACGGGACGGGACAGGTTAGATGCGTGAAGAATGTTCCCGATGTTGGAGAAGTCCAGAACCAGGGGACACAGTCTTAGGATAAGGGGTAGACCATTTAGGATTGAGATAAGGAGAAACTTCTTCACTCAGAGAGTTGTTAACCTGTGAAATTCCCTGCCGCAGAGAGTTGTTGAGGCCAGTTCATTGGATGTATTCAAGAAGGAGTTAGATATGGCCCTTACGGCTAAAGGGATCAAGGGGTATGGAGAGAAAGCAGGAAAGGGTACTGAGGTGAAGGATCAGCCATGATCTTATTGAATGATGGTGCAGGCTCGAATGGCTGAATGGCCTACTCCTGCACCTATTTTCTATGTTTCTATGTTTCTATGTTACCCTCAGTCATCAGAGGACTCCGCTGTCATCAATGAATCTGGACTTTCAATACATGACGTGGTCATTGCCACTCCCATCAGATCGGTTACCCAGCCCCCAGTCATAACAGACTCAGAATGCTCGCCAAGGCTAGCATTGAACTCTGACGATCAACTCGGGAGCGGAAAGCCGCAGACAATCTCAATTTGTAAAAAGACTGTTACTAATATCTTAAAGGGGGATATTGTCCTGTATGTTTGCTTGGGGTTACTAGCCACAGGTGGCGGGACTGTCGGAGGTCAGAGGACTGTACGCACGTGTGTGCGGCCCAGGTATAAAAGGCACGGCATCATGTAATGTATTCACTTTCGACCCGAATAAAGCAGAGCCAGGTTCGTAGCTGTGTTAGTTTACAGTATTCAGTCTATCGAGTTATTACATATATAACAGAGTGTAATACGGAAGGCCAATCCGATCCCGTCAGCTTCCCGCAACGCAGGTTTGGGTAAAATTACTCCTTGTTCGTTCACATACTGCATCCAGCATTCCAACTCCACGCATTGTAGAAAACATAGCATGTGCCTATCCCTATGGGGGTGGGCATGCTTTGTGTTATCGGGGCTGCCTTCCGGAAATGTAGGGCAAGGTCAGGATATAGTGCAGGAGGGGAGGAGTAGGATGAGGAGAAGCAGGAGGCAGAGAAGGAGGAGGACGAGGATGAGGACGAGGAGGAAGAGGAACAAGAGCAGGAACAGCAGCGATGGAGGAGGCAGGCCGCAATCGGCCTTCTGTAAGGGCGGTCCACGGCTGCCTCATCAGACTTCGGTTCCAATGAATTTCAGGCTACTTCCCAATTGCTCTTTACGTCCTCATCATTACATCAATTTCTCATTCCGTACCACAGCCCCAAAACTGAAATGAGAGAAGCCACCAAATATGTAACATTCTAATTCAAATTTTAAGCGAAAACATTATTCACATATATAAACAACAATTATATTTACTATTCAACCTTGTGCAAAACCTTATATTCCCTCTTAACACTGCCTTAACCTATTGTACTCCTCCCACATAGTGTCTCCCCAATGGCTTCAGTACGGCTGGTGGAAGGCTGCTGAGTGTCAGGGTTAGTGACCACAGATGCCCTGGGGACGCCCTCGACCAGTTCTGGGCCTGGAAGGCCTGGCTGTAGACTGCACCACCTCAGGCTGGTCAGTGGCAGTCTGGGCTGGCTGGATGACAGTGCAATAGCGAAATGGATGTGGTAGGATGAGAAATGCTGTCATCCTGAGCGAGGACAGCAGGTTCCTGCTCCAATGACCTACTACCACTCCCCCGGGGCAGCACCTCAGCAGTCGGAGAACACGTAGCGTCCAGCTAAGATTGCATGAGATGCATTACAGCACAAAGACGTCGCTTCCGCCTGTGCTGTAGAGAAGCTGCTACATCGCCCATGACGCGTGTCATGAGATCTGGGTCCCCACGGTCTCTCTGGGAGTCCACCATTGTCTGCAGACTGGAAATGATGGGCTCCATGGTGTGTGCAGAGCTCTGTGCAATGTGCGCTGTGCGCTGCCACGATCCGAGGCTCATTCCCTCGCTTAAAGGGAAGTTCATCGCTGCAGGCTCTGCATTGGGACCAGATAGCTGGTCCCCGATGGCAGCTGTGATCCGGTCCGATCAGCCCCATGTACTCCAGCAGACTGCCAGGCTGATCGAGCGTAGCCCAGGAGCAATCGAAAAAAAATCACTTGATGCGTTGTTAACACGTTTCTCCTACCGGTGCCAACATCTCCTGGCTGCCTGAACAATGCCTCCTGCAGCTGTCGGTGTTGTCACCCGGTGATGCTGCAGGGGGCAGAACCGAAGTTCGAGTCTTGAGCACCACCGGGGCAATGCAGACGGCAATCGCGTCACGATCTCCGGGCGCAGCAGACATGGTGCGAAGTCCTACTGCCGCCGCAAACCTCCTGCTGAATATTGCGGAAGTCGATCTTTTCGCAGTCAGTAAGTCGTTACCAACCCATTATCGCCCCCCCGGAGGTGATAATGGGAGGTGCTAAGGTGGGCTACTTTGCGTCTCCCGTTAGTGCGCCCATGGGTTTGTGTTTGCGACCGGGCGTGGCGAGAACAGCGCTTCCCACTAAATTCGTCGGGAGTTTTGCCGCAGCGGTAAGACATTGTGCCCCGTCTGCTGCGCCCGGGGATGCTGGTGTCATAACTGTGCGCAGTGCCCCCTCAAGTCAAAAGAGCGTAGACTTGTGGCAGATAATTGGTTTAGCCATTCACCGCCAGATCTGGCACGAACACATAAAACATTATCGGTTCTTACTCTTATCTACAAAACTGCTCATTATTCCAGGATCATTCTAGATTGCAAAATAACCCCAGGCTACTGTTCTCTACTGCTAACCATCTCCTTAAACCCCTCTCCCCTGTCTCCACCGCACTCACCTCCAACAACAAGTGCGAGGAGCTCATGGACTTCTTTGTCTCAAAGATCGAGACCATCTGATCAGCTGCCTCTGCGAGTTCCCTTCCTTACCCCAGCCCACTGGGCCAAATTTCCTCTGATGCTCTCACCTGCCCCAGCCCTAAACTTGTGTCTTTTTCTAGTTTCTCTTTGATCTCCGCTCTTAAACTAATCTTATCCATGAGACCCACTTCCTGCTCCCTTGACCCTATACCCACTAAACTGCTGATCACCCAACTTCCTTTTCTGGCTTCCCTGTTAGCTGACATTGTTAATGATTCTCTGTCCTCAGGTACTGTTCCCCTCTCCTTCAAATCTGCTGTCATCACCCCTCTTCTCAAAAAAACAACCCTTGACCCCACTTTGCTTGCTAGCTATCGCCCCATCTCCAACCTCCCTTTCCTGTCCAAAGTACTTGAACATGTTGTTGCCTCCCAAATCCGTGATCATCTTTCCATGAATTTAATGTTTGAATCCTGACAATCTGGCTTTCGTCCCTGCCACAATACCGAAACTGCTCTCATCAATGTCACAAATGACATTCTTTGTGACTGTGACAAAGGTAAATTATCCCTCCTCATCCTTCTGGACCTGTCTGCAGCCTTTGACACAGTTGACCACTCCATCTTCCTCCAACGCCCCTCTCCACCAATGTCCAGCTGGGTGGGACTGCACTCGCCTGGTTCCATTCTTATCCATCTAATCGTAGCCAGAAAATCTCCTGCAATGGCTTCTCTTTCCACTCCCGCATCGTTACCTCTGGTGTCCCTCAAGGATCTGTTCTTGTTCCCCCTTATTTCTCATCTATATGCTGCCCCTTGGCGTCATCATCCGAAAACACGGAGTCAGTTTCCACATGTACGCAGATGGCACCAAGCTCTACCTCTCCACCACTTCTGTCGACCCATGCTTGGTATTTAAAATGTCAGATTGCTTGTCCAACATCCAGTACTGGATGAGCAGAAATTTTCTAAAATATTGGGAAGACTGAAGCCATTATCTTTGGTACCCGCCACAAACTGCGTTCCCTAACCACTGACTCCATCTCTCTCTCAAGCATCAATCTCAGGGTGAACAAGACTGTTCGCAACCTAGGTGTCATATTTGATCCTGAGATGGGTTTCCAGCCACATAACAGCGGCATAACTAAAATCACCTTTTTTCACCTCCGTAACATTGCCCGCCTCCGCCCCTGCCTCAGCTCTTCTGCTGCTGAAACCCTCGTTCATGCCTTTGTTACCTCTAGGCTTGACTACTCCAACTCACTCCTGGCCGGCCTTCCACATTCCACACTATGTAAACTTGAAGTCATCCAAAACTCAGTAGCCCGTGCACTAACCCGCACCAAGTCAAGATCACCCATCACCCCTGTGCTTTCTGACCTACATTGGCTCCCAGTTAAACAATGCCTCGATTTCAAAAATCTCATCTTTGTTTACAAATCACTCCATGGACATGCCCCCCCCTATCTCTGTAATCTTTTTCAGCCTCATTGGGCTCTCCACCTGGCTTATGACTCCACTTCACAATCCAAACACTCTTGATCAGCACACATATAATGAGAGCCATGCTGCCACCAGGAACAGCATTGAGCAGACCATCAGAGTGCTCAAGCAACGGTTCCGCTGTCTTGACCACTCTGGAGGAGTCCTCCAGTACTTGGCTGAGTGGGTGTCCCTTTTTGTCATCGTCTATTGCATGCTGCACAACTTGGCCATCATAAGGGTGCAGCCTTTGCCACCAGGCATAGCCGTACTGCCTGAGGAGGAGGAGGAAAAGAGGAGGAGGAGGGGAGGAGCAGGATGAGGAGGAGAAGGAGGCAGAGGAGGAGGAGGAGGAGGAACAGGAACAGGAACAGCAGAGATGGAGGAGGCAGGCACGCAATCACAAGGGCGGTCCACGACCGCGTCATCAGACTTCATAAATGTTGGTCCCTTAGAGGATGAGACTGGGGAATTAATAATATTGAACAAGGAAATGGCAGAGACTTTGAACAAATATTTTGTATCAGTCTTCACGGTAGAAGAGATGAAAAACATCCCAATAATGGATAATCAAGGGGCTATAGGGAGGGAGGAACTTAAAACAATCACTATTACTGAAGAAAATGTACTCGGTAAATAAAGGTGGATAAGTTCCCGCGACCTGATGGATTGTATTCTAGGGTCTTAAAAGATGTGGCTGCAGAGATAGTGGATGAATTGGTTGTAATATTCCAAAATTTCTTGGATTCTGGAGAGCTTCCAGTGGATTGGAAAACCACAAATGTAACGCCCCTATTCACAAAAAGGTAGCATACAGAAAGCTGGAAACGATAGACCAGTTAGCCTAACATCTATCGTTGGGAAAATGCTGGAGTCCATTATTAAGGAAGCTGTTGTGTGTATAGAAGAACTCCATGAGGCTGAGTACTGTGAGCTAAACTTAGTGTGACCTTAGTCTTTATTACAACTCCAGAATGCTTAAACAACATGGCGGCCAACCTTTTATACTGGCCCTGCACGTGTGTGCAGGTGACCATTAGGACTTCAACAGTTGCGCCCTCTGGTGGCAAGTATTACATATTTACATACATAACATCACTCCCCCCCAAAGTCTTCGGTACAAATTATTTACAAGTTGAGACGATCCAGAGCCCTTCGCTCCCTGGTTGATCGTCTAAGTTCAAACCCTGGTGTGTTGTGAGTTGGCTGGACCATTGCTGTATTGCACCGTGGCTGGTCTGACCAGACTGTCAGGAATGGTGGGTTCATCCTCGTGATTGACAGCGAGGTCGATTGCTGGTTGGGTGCGTGTTGGTGGATCGTCAATGGTGATGTCCTCTTCAAGTCATTCCTGGTTGCCAGTAAATCGCAATTTGGTCTGATCTAAATACTTTCTGCACGTTTGGCCATTTAACAGTTTGATTATCAACACCCTGTTCCCTTCCTTGGCCAAAACAGCACCAGCAACCCACTTGGGACCATGACCGTAATTCAGAACAAACACAGGGTCATTAACATCAATGTAACATGAAACAGCCGCTCGATTGTGGAACATGTTCTGCCGGTGTCGCCGGGTTTCCACGTGATCATTAAGATCCGGGTGAACTAGCGAGAGCCTGGTTTTGAAGGCTCTCCTCTTTAACAATTCTGCTGGGGAAACCCCGGTGAGCGAGTGGGGTCGCGTCCGGTAACTGAGCAGAATGCAAGACAAGAGAGTCTGCAGGGAGCCGTCCGTCATGCATTTCAAACTCTGCTTGATTGTTTGGACTGCCCATCCTGCTTGACTGTTAGACGCGGGCTTAAACGGAGAAGACCTGACATGCTTGATGCCATTGCGGGTCATAAACTCGTTGAATTCCGAGCTGGTGAAACACAGTCCATTGTCGCTGACAAGGACGTTGGGCAAGCCATGGGTGGCGAACATGGCCCGAAGGCTTTCAATGGTGGCTGTGGATGTGCTGGATGACATGATTACGCATTCAGTGCATTTGGAGTAAGCGTCCACAACTACTAAAAACATCTTTCCTAGAAAGGGACTGGCAAAATCTACGTGGATCCTGGACCATAGTTTGGAGGGCCATGACCACAGATTCAGTGGACCCTCCCTTGGTGTACTGCTCAGTTGCGAGCAAGTGTTGCACTGATGCACGCATGACTCCAAGTCCGAGTCAATGCCGGGCCACCAAACATGCGACTTGGCAATTGCTTTATCATGACAATGCCTGGGTGGGTACTGTGTAGGTCACGTATAAACGTTTCCCTGCCTTTTTTTAGCAAAACTACACGATTACCCCATAAGAGACAATCCGACTGGATGGATATTTCATCTTTGTATCAGTGAAATGGCATAATTTCATCTTGCATTTCCCCGAGAACGGCCGACCAGTTCCCATTTACTAATGATAGCACAGGATCGTGGCTGGTCCAGGTCCTGATCTGGCGAGCTGTGACGGGTGACCCTTCGCTTTCAAAAGCATCCATGACCAGCAGCAAGTCTGTGGACTGCGCCATTTCAACCCCAGTGGTGGGTAATGGTAGCCGGCTGAGAGCATCGGCACAGTTTCAGTGCCTGGTGTGTGGCGGATAACATAGTCATAAGCAGATAATGTTAGTGCCCATCTTTGGATGCGGGACGAAGCATTGGTATTCATACCTTTGCTCTCTGAAAACAGCGAGGGAAACTTGCTCAGCACTTGAGCACACGAGGCGTCATCCACTGAAGATAGTACTTTGATGCCATTCCAATTCCATCTAATCCTTTCTAGCCAGCTTCTGCCGAACAGCGTTGGCCCATTGCCTGGAATAATCTTCAATGATAAGTCATGCACAGCTCCATCATACGATACCTTCACTGCCGCACTTCCAATGACTGGTTTGAGCTCTTTGGTGTAGGTATGTAGCTTTGCATTAATCGGGCTCAGTTTGGGCCTTTGTGCTTTATTGCCCCACAGTTTCTCAAAAGCCTTCTGGCTCATTATTGACTGACTCGCACCCATGTCCAACTCCATGGATACTGGAACTCCATTTCATTTGACTTTCAGCATTAAAAGAGGGCTCTTGGTGATGAAGGTATGTAGCCCATACACTTCTTCCTCGGGATGAGTTGCCTGTGCTGTGTGATCCGCGCCGGATCGATCATCCTCTGCCACGTGGTATGTTTGCACATTTGCTGCAGGTGCCCCATCGTTGTGCAGCCTTTGCACACGTAGTGCTTGAATTGACATTGATGGGCCCGATGATTACCCCCGCAGCACCAACACGGATTTACATTCACCCCCGATGGCGGACTCTGAGCCATCACAGGTCTTGCAGCCGCAGACGTATAGGTTCTGCCATATAAAGTTCGGCCTGCTAGCAACATCATTTTATGCACAGTACTTGCCGGTGAGCTTCGATGTTGAGAAGATATCTGTTTGGTGTTATCGTCCGTGGCAATGCATGCCTGGGCGATCGCGATGGCCCTGCTCAGGTCTAGGGTTTCAGCAGCCAGCAGCTTTTGAAGAATGACCTCGTGGCTGATGCCCAGCATGAAAAGGTCCCGCAACATTTGCACCAACGCAGCTCCAAAATTGCAAGGTCCTGCGAGGCATCTCAGGTCAGCGACATAACCCGCCACGTCCTGGCCCCCGGAGCGATGGTGCGTGTAAAAACGATATCTGGCCATGAGGACACTCTCCTTTGGCTTGAGGTGGTTCCGAACTAGTGTGCACAACTCTGTATATTCTTTCTCTTTGGTTTTGTCGGTGTGAGCAGATTCTTGATGAGGCCGTATATTTTAGGCCCACAGATGTGAGGAGAAGCGCCCTGCGCTTGGCCGTGTTAGTGTCTCCTTCCAGCTCATTGGCCTTGAAGTACTGGTCGAGACGCTCGACGAAGACTTCCCAATCATCACCCTCTACGAATCTCTCTAATATTCCAACAGCAATCATGTTGCGTGAAGGTTCGTATTCTGTTACTCGTCGGCAATTGTGTGTATAGAAGAACTCCACAAGGCTGAGTACTGTGAGCTAAACTTAGTGTGACCTTAGTCTTCTTTATTACAACTCCAGAATGCCTAAACAACATGGCAGCCAACCTTTAATACTGGCCCTGCATGTGTGTGCAGGTGACCATTGGGACTCCAACAGTCACGCCCTCTGGTAGCAAGTATTACATAGTTACATACATAACAGAAGCAGTAGCAGGACATTTGGAAAAGCATAATACAGTCAAGCAGAGTCAGCATGGTTTTATGAAAGGGAAATCATGTTTGACAAATTTGCTGGAGTTCTTTGGGAAGTAACAAGAAGAATGGATAAGGGGGAACCAATGAATGTGGTGTATTTAGATTTCTAGATAAGATGCCACATAAAAGGTTACTGCACAAGATAAAATTTCATGGGGTTGGGGGTAATATATTAGCATGGAAAACAGATTAGCTAACTAACAGGAAACAGAGTGTCGGGATAAATGGGTCATTTTCCGGTTGGCAAACAGTAACTAGTGGGGTGGCACAGGGATCGGTGCTGGGATCTCAACTATTTAAAATCTATATTAATGACTTGGATGAAGGGATCGAATGTAATGTAACCAACTTTGCTGATGATGCAAAGATGGGTGGGAAAGCAAGTTGTGAGGAGGACACAAAAATATGCAAAGGGATATAGATAAGCTAAATGAGTGGGCAGACATTTGGCAGATAGAGTATAATGTGGGAAAGTGTGAGGTTATCCACTTTGGCAAGAAAAATAAAAAAGCAGATTATTATTTAAATGGAGGGAAATTACAAAATACTGCAGTAGTTGGGGGTCCTTGTGCATGAAACACAAAAAGTTAGTATGCAGGTACAGCAAGTAATCAGGAAGGCAACTGTAATGTTGGCCTTTATTGCAAAGGGGATGGAGTATAAAAGCAGAGAATTCCTGCTACAACTGTACAGGGTATTGGTGAGGCCACACCTAGAGTACTGCATACAGTTTTGGTCTCAGTATTTAAGGAGGGACATACTTGCATTGGAGGCAGTTCAGAGAAGGTTAACTGATTCCTGATATGAGGGGGTTGACTTATGGTTAAGTAAGTTGGGCCTATACTCATTGGAGTTTAGAAGAATGAGAAGTGATCTTATTGAAACATATCATATAATGAGGGGGCTCGACAAGGTGGATGTAATATAGAACTAGGGGGCATAGTTTTAGAATAAGGGGTCGCCCATTTAAAACTGAGATGAGGAGGAATTTCTTCTCTCAAAGGATCATAAATCTGTGGAATTCTCATGAATTGTGCAGCAGGAGTGCTTTGTGTGTAATAACTTATTCATAACAGCATTGCATTTTAAATGTGCATCAGCACAGCTGAACCTGTTGTGGAGTGATCATCAAAATGAAGAAATTGTGAGGCCGATTTTCCTGGCCCCCTCTGCCCTGATGTTGGGCAGGAGCAATGCACCTGAAGTGTGCTGGCTCTGTTCCTTTCCAGGAGTGCCATTATTCCCTGTCCTGTATTATTGCCATGGCCAGGGGTACTCCCTGATGAAAGCCTATTTCCTAGCCAAGATGTCACAGGAAAGCAGAGCAGGAAACATGCAGCTGCAGGTCTCAGAGGCCTACACTCTTGTTTGCTGATGACACGCTTTCTGGCTAATCCTCACCCCGTCAATGCCTGCTATCCTGGCATCGGCCACAGTGCATTCATCCTGTGCCAAACCAGTGTGCCAGCTCTCTTCCAGCCACCACATGAAGCTCGCGGCTGGCTGGTCGGAGACAGGGCTATCCGCTCCCCATCGGGCTCATGACTCCACTCCACAACCCCAGCACTCGTGCCCAGCACTCATATAATGAGAGCCATGCCACCACCAGGAACAGTACTGAGCAGACCATCGGAGTGCTCAAGCAACGGTTCCACTGTCTTGACCGCTCAGGAGGAGTCCTTCAGTACTTGGCTGAGCGGGTGTCCCTTTTTGTCATCATCTGTTGCATGCTGCACAACTTGGCCATCATAAGGGAGCAGCCTTTGCCACCAGGCATAGCTCCACCACTTCAGGAGGAGGAGGAAAGGAGGAGGAGGAAGGGAGGAGTAGCATGAGGAGAAGCAGGAGGCAGAGGAGGAGGAGAAGGATGAGGACGAGGAGGAAGAGGAACAAGAGCAGGAACAGCAGCGACGGAGGAGGCAGGCCACAATCAGCCTTCTGTAAGGGCGGTCCATGGCCGCCTCATCAGACTTCAGTTCCAATGAATTTCAGGCTACTTCCCAATTGCTCTTTACGTCCCCATCATTACATCAATTTCTCATTTTATACCACAGCCCCAAAACTGAAATGAGAGAAGCCACCAAATATGCAACGTTCCAATTCAAATTTTAAACGAAAACATTATTCATATATATAAACAACAATTAAATTTACTATTCACCCTTGTGCAAAATCTGGTATTCCCTCTTAACACTGCCATCACCTATTGTACTGCTCCCACATAATCAAGGAAGATTTGCTTCCACTCCAAAAGTGAATTCTCAGGTGAATGTCTCCCCGGTGGTGGCAGCAGGACTGGTAGAAGGCTGCTGAGTGTCAGGGCCAGAGATTACAGATGACCTTGCAGCACGCCTTCGACCATCTCTTGGCTTGGTTTTCTACAATTTGTGGAAATGCAAGGGTAAAGTGGATGTGGTGGGATGTGAAATGCTGTCATCCTGAGAGAGGACAGCAGGTTCCTGTTCCATTGACATACTGCCACTCCCCTGGGGCAGCACCTCAGCATCCGTACCAATCTGCTGGAGCACAGTTTGGTGGCCTGCTGCGACACCGTGAGGTCCCCCGTCGACTGTGGTGGACCCAGCAGCGATGGCAGCAGTCAGAGCTTATATGGCATCCAGTTGAGACTGCATGAGAGCAGTTTGAGCTTCGATGCCACCAACCATTGTCTGCAATACAGCACTAAGATGTTGCTTCCGCCTGTGCTGTAATGGAAGCTGCCACATCGCACATGACATGCGTCATGAAGTCTGGGTCCGCACGGTCTCTCTGGGAATCCACCATCCTCTGCAGACTGGAAATGATGGGCTCCGTGGTGTGCACAGGGCTCTGTGCAATGTTGGATGCGGACTCCGACATGCTCCTTACCATTGCTGAGAGGCTCTCGGGCACCCTTGCCATTGCACCTATCATATTGGAATGCATGGCCATCACCCTTCTTGTGAACGCCTCCCCATCGACATTCTCATCGGAATCCTGTGCAGCAGAACTCACACGCAAGCTCTCCCTCCAGTGAACTGGCTCACAAGCTACCCTTTCCCCTTGGCCTTGCTGCAATCCGCTCGTCCCCAGTGCATCACCCAGTGCAGACCCCTCTATTAAGCTTGCCTCTAACGATTGCATAGTGCCAGTCTCTGAGGTGGTGCCTGCGGGTGAGAGATGCAGTAACGCGGTGCTTGGGTCCTCCTCCTCTTCTCTTTCGTCACTTTCACTGGGGGGGTTCAGGGACAGGCTGGTCATCTGATTGTTGATTATCTGAAAGCACAAAGGCACAAGACTCGCCTTAAGGTGAGGGCAGGGGGCAGGACTGGAGCATGGAATGCAGACAGTATCAGGAGCTGGAAAGTGATAAAGCCTTCTGGTGTGAGGGGAAATGGGATAAGAAAAGGAGAGGGGATAAAGATATCGCTGTTGCTCCCAATGGGATTGACATCGCCAACGGCCACATTGCCTGCCACCTGCTCCTCCAGGTCTGAGAGCTGCTGGAGCTGAGGTTCACCCCCGCCTGTCCTCTGCTGCTCCCTGCTATTATGTGCCATCTTGGCCTGCAAAAGAAACAAATGCGTGCGAGTTAGAGTCCAGCTATATACCTGGGAGATATGCCTGAAGTTGTTGAATAGCTATGAATGTAGGCAAGGCGTGAGATGAGGATGTGAGTCTGAGTAGGTGCAGATGCTTGGTGCTTTGTGCAGTGGGCACAGACAAAGGTTCATATGCTGGTATGTAGGCCTTGTTGAAGCATGAACTCACCTTGACCACCCAACTGAGGTCATTGAATTTTTTACGACACTGTGTCAGGCTGCGTTCCATGACACAACTAGCTGAGACCTCCTGTGCCACTTCCCTCCACATTTCCCTGAAGACCTGGGGCAATGACCTCCTTCTACTAGCTGGGAACAGCGCTTCCCTCCTTTGCTCCACTGCCACCACCAATGCCTTCAATGCGACATCAGTGAACCAACGAGCTCTCTCTCTTGGATTTGGATTGGGAGCAGCCATAGCCATGAGGTGTTTCACTTGCTCTCAGGTCAACCTCTGCTCCAGGAATTATGAAATTAAGCAGCTGCACAATGATACAACCTCCCCTTTAAGAGCTGGAATGAGCCGATGTGAAGGATGATTGCTGAATGCAAGTCACCTGAAATTTGGTAGCGCTCTGGTGGTAGTGCCCCACTGAGGTCATTAGCGCTTGATTTAGTGCTCCCCATCGTTCCTGGGGTGCTAAAGCCCAATTTAGAAGTTCAGAATCTTTAGCGCCTGCCGCTAAATTTTCCAAATTTAAGAAGTTAGCGCCGCAAACAATTCACTTCAGAATTTCTCCCCCCGAGAGTCTACTTTCCTGCAGACCAGTTGATGTTCTGATCTGGACAGCTGGGCTGTAAGAATGTGACATAAAGCCATCACTCACCATGACAATGCTTCTATAATCATAGTGGCTCCCTAAGCCAATGCCTGCCCTGGTGCCACAGAGCCAGTTGAGCCAGACTACCTAAGCAGATGCCAAGTTGTTACAGTCTCTAGTTGGGCCCTCTCAGGCCTGAGCTCATAGAGGTCACAGACCGTGAGCATCTCATAAACCGTTGAATGACCACAGTTGCCTCCCCATGTTCCAGCCACTTGGGGAGGGCAGCTCATAGATGCATTAATGTAGGTAAAAGAGCATGTCAGTCAGGCACTACATTTCAAATAGTATGTAAGCCACTAAAACCCACAATACTGTTTGAATGTTTTTGTTTGCAGAGTGTTCTGTGGTAGCTGATGATCCTGCCATGTTAGTTGACATGAAAATAAATCTCGGTATTCGGGCAGATGCTGTTGATTGTAGGGTGGAAGGACTGGGACAAATGTTGTACATGAATGTTGTGCTGACAAATCTAACACACAATATTGCTATGCCTTATTTTGGTTATGAAATATTATATTTTTTAGGACAGTTTGATTGTTATAATTTCATATGGAAACAAAGGGCTTTGTATGAGTCGTCCAGAAACTGCTCAGTTGTTTGGAAAATATAATAATAAAAGGTTGGACGTTTGACATTTTTCATGTAATTAAATATTTCAAAGAAATTAAAAACAATCCAATAAAACAAAGGCACTGCCATTGCATTTTAAATTAAATAATCGGTAAATAAATCTCTCTCTCGAGACTCCTGTGAAGAATGCAATACCTCCAGGCTGTCAGATGTGTATTAAATCCTCTGTATTTATTGGATTGGATTTCCTTGCAGTGGTATTGCTTCAGTAAGTCATATATTATTGAACTGGGAAAAAGCAGCTAGAAAAGATAAGCTAACAACACTCAAGATGCGCTTATGTCACAAAGAATGAAGATCTTACAGGAAAAATAAATTGGAACGAAAGTACAGAACTGCATCTGAGCTCCATAAAATAATAACAAAAAATAAATAAAAATGATCACAGACAAAGCATCAACCGTTCCCATGAATTTAGCACAATACAGGACTTCTGTCGGAAATACTATATCAGCAAATTTTTTGACTTTCAGAAACATTTCTGACGGTGGCCCAACACTCCAAGATAGCCGTGCTGCAAGATTTCCCATATCTGTCTATCTAACTGTTTCTGGCATCAGAAAGGAGTTTGCTAAAGGGGTTGGAAGCAGGTTTATCCAACTCTCAAAGGTTTAGATTGGTCAGAGGGGATTTTGGGGATCAAAAGTACTTACTAAAGGTAAAGTTTCAGGATAATTAGCACTTTAAGCCATCACTGGAAATGGCTATCTTACCTCGAGTGGGATAGCTTAGAATCATAAAATCCTGGGGCTAGAACCTCCACTTTTTTTACATGCTTAACGCCCACTTAACACCCATTTTACCGCTGAAATGACGTATAATGCCCATATATCGCCCATTTTGGCACAAAATGGAAACTGACGGGCGTTTTTAGGAAACTTATCGCCGAGCATTACTTTCCCCAATTGCTTAATGCCGGGAAAAAATATTACCGGCCGCCCACTTTTTTTGGGCGGAATTATCAGAATGGGCGAAATCAACACCCATAATATCGTCCGGCGTTACTTTCCACACGGATTTAACGCTGAGATTCAATATTAACGCCCGCCCACTTTCTTTTGTCATAAAGAACATTTTTACCAAAACTAGTGGCCATGAGATTGCCTTGCATCAATTCACCACCTCACACACATATCATCCACAATATCGCTCGCCCCAAAAAACACCCAGATAAAGTGGAACTAACCGGAACTAATCACAGCGTTATGGACGCCATGTTCTAGATCACATGTCGCATCCTTTAAAAGGCCGGTGGAGTTCGGATGTGCTCTGCAGGTCATTGGAGCTGATGTGAACATCTGTAAAAACATCTTGACCATGCAGTGACCGATTGGAATTGAATAGGTGTCTTCGTCGGGACCTTCCTTGTTTCTGACAATCGGTAGAAAACAGAGAGCTACTGCAATGGGGCCTATCCTTTCTCACCCTCTCTTGGTGACCAATTATATGCAGCAGACTCGACATCGCCGAAGGAACGCTCCACTGTATTAAGTGCCCAATGTAAGACGTGAAAGACTGATGAGGAGGACCAGACGTTACACCCCCCCCCGCAAGTAAAGGAGAAGCATTCTTACCTCGACTTGCCTGACACCACCTGCCTTCGGAGACTGCGCTTCCACAAAGAGGTTATCACTGAGGTATGCCAGCTGATAAGGGCAGATCTGCAGCCTGCCAGTACCATCAGTGCTGCACTGACCGTCGAGGTCAAAGTCACTGCGGCACTGACATTCTATGCCTCGGGTTCTTTACAGGCCACAGCTGGAGACATTTGCGGACTTTCTCAGCATGCCACACATCGCTGCATTAGACAGGTCACTAAAGCCCTGTACGTATGCAGGAGGGACTTGATCAGCTTCCCTATGATCAAGAAGGTGCAGAGTGAGAGGGCTATAGGATTCTCCACAATTGAAAACTTCCCCAAGGTGCAGGGAGCAATAGACTGCATGCACATCGCGATGCGGGCACCTTTTCAGGATGCAGAGGTTTTCAGGAACCGCAAGGGATTCCACTCCCTGAATGTCTAACTGGTTGTCGACCACCAGCAAATTATACTGGCAGTGAATGCTCAATTTCCGGGCAGCATCCATGATGCTCACATCCTGTATCTGATATGTTTAACAATCAGACACAAGGTCAATGCTGGATGCTTGGTGACAAAGGATATGGCCTCACCACCTGGCTGATAACCCTCCTGCGTGACACCCACACCGAGGCCGAGAGGCGATACGAGAGCCACAGAGCAACTTGTAATATCGTGTAGAAAACCATTGGAGTGCTGAAGCAGCGCTTTAGATGCCTGGACCACTCAGGAGGCGAGCTCCAATACCACCCTGAGCAGGTAGCTCAATTCATGGTGGCGTGCTCCATGCTGCACAACTTGGCTATCAGGAGGGGACAAGAATTGCCTGATGAGTCTGACAGTCCACCTCACCAGAGAGAGGAAGAGGAGGACAAAGAGGCGGATGCTGACATTGGCCCAGACAATCAGGCTGATGCTGAAGCCATGCCCCCGCCCCCCGTAGACCGCATGAAAGGGCCTGTGGTGGCATAATAGCTGCACGAGCCTAACGTCAGGAGTTCATCAATAATCGCTTTGCCTGAAAGAACGTTGGTGTTATTTACAAGGCTGACACATGCTGGGTGTGCAGGTCATACATCAATGGTGGGCCTCACCTTGGTGACAGTTAAAGTTTAAGTTGATTGAAGTTAAGTGTGATTATACCCTTTGATGTAAAGGAATCACCAGCATGTAATGGTGCAGCTAACTGAGCCAATGCACTACAAGGTTTTGTTAAGTAAAAAACATTTAAACCGAACATGAGTCTGAAATCATCAGTATTTCTGTACAAACCAACCCTTCCCCCCCCCCCCACTCTCCCGTGCCCCGCTTCTGCTCCCCACCTCGACCCCTTTCTCTTCCTCTCCTGACTCCAAGCTGCCTGAACTCCTCAGGCGATGCTTCATTGGGGTGGGGGGGGACAGTGACGGCCGAAACGCTGCGTAGATGGATGCGGGAGAGGACGGTCCTGAGGTGGGAATGTGCTCCGAGCTAGAAGCAAGATGTTGCTCCTGGCTCTCATGTGTGGTTGGCAATGGGGGTGTGGCACCTTGGGGTGCAGTGCGGCACTCTGGGACCACTGGGAGCCCTCTGCCACCAGTGTTCCCGGCTACCAGCTCCAGGGCCTCCTCCATCCCTTCCATGTTATATCTTATTTGTTGGACAAAAACTCGATGCCAACTATGTTCTTGGTGCTTAGTAGGTTTTTTGCTACTGGTGAATCTCCGTTGTGCCTCCCACAACAGCCAGACAAGCACACACCACAGCCACACACGCTTTCAGTCCCTCTGAGCTCCCTCTCTCTCTGTCTTCTCTTCTGCGCATGTCATGATGACCCTTGACCTCCTGAATTGCATTGCCATGCCATCGCTAAGGACGGCCACACTTTATGGCAGAAGATCAAAAACATTGAATGCTACCACCCATTTTATATCGCCCATTTTCAAAAGTGGAGACTACGTACTTTGAGAATGGGCGAGAAGCCGGCAATCTGAAAACCCTTTTTTAATGCTCACGCCGGAAATATCGCCCAGTTGGATGATAGCCACAAAAGTGGAGGTTCTAGCCCATAGAAACTTACAGCACAGAAGGTTGTCATCCAGAGAAGTGTGAGATAATGCATTTGGGGAGGGCCAACAAGGCAAGGGAATACACAATAAATGGTAGGATACTGAGAAGTGTAGAGGAACAGAGGGACCTTGGAGTGCATGTCTATAGATCCCTGAAGGTAGCAGAACAGGTAGAGAAGGTTGTTAAGAAGACATACGGGCGGGATACTTTCCTTTATTAACTGAGGCATAGAATATAAGAGCAGGGAGGTTACGCTTCAACTGTATAAAACACTGGTTAGGCCACAACGAGAGTGCTGCGTACAGTTCTGGTCACCACATTACAGGAAAGATGTGATTGCACTAGAGAGGGTGCAGAGGAAATTTATGAGGATGTTGCCAGTGCTGGAGAATTTTAGCTATGAGGAAAGATTGGATAGGCTTTGGAACAGACGAGAACGAAGGGTCTGGAACTCAATTCCTGAAAGGATGGTAGGGGCGGAAACGCTCATCACATTTAAAAAGTATTTGGGTATGCACTGGAAATGCTGTAACTCACAAGGCTACAGCCCAAGAGCTGGAAAGTGGGATTAGGCTGGATAGCTCTTTTTCGGCCGGGCACAGACACAATGGGTCGAACTTCTATGTTTCTATGATCACCTTGGGACCCAGAAAAAGAGCTTCAATGTCACCTGAATCGCAAAAGGCTCTCACTGACAGCCAACAGCCAGCCACCTCACTTACTTTTGCTATTGTCCAAGCACCTAAAAGGAGAACAAAATTAGCATATACTCATCATCATAGGCAGTCCCTCGGAATCGAGGAAAACTGGCTTCCACTCCTGAAGTGAGTTCCTTGGTGGCTAAACAGTTCAATACGAGAACTACAGACTCTGTCACAGGTGGGACAGATAGTCGTTGAGGGAAGGGGTGTGTGGGATTGGTTTGCCGTACGCTCTTTCCGCTGTCTGCGCTTGATTTCTGCATGCTCTCGGCGTTGAGACTCGAGGTGCTCAGCGCCCTCTCAGATGCACTTTCTCCACTTAGGGCAGTCTTTGGCCAGGGACTCCCAGGTGTCAGTGGGAATGTCGTACTTTATCAGGGAGGCTTTGAGGGTGTCCTTGTAGCGTTTCCGCTGCCCAACTTTGGCTCATTTGCCATGAAGTAGCTCCGAGTAGAGCACTTGCTTTGGGAGTCTCGTGTCTAGCATGCAGACTATGTGGCCCGCCCAGCGGTGCTGATCGAGTGTGGTCAGTGCTTCATTGCTGGGGATGTTAGCCTGAGTGAGGATGCTGATGTTGGTGCGTCTGTCCTCCCAGGGGAGTTGTAGGATCTTGCGGAGACATCATTGGTGATATTTTTCCAGCAACTTGAGGTGTCTACTGTACATGGTCCGTGTCTCTGAGCCATACAGGAGGACAGGTATTACTACAGTCCTGTAAGACCATGAGCTTGGTGGCAGTTTGGAGGGCCTGGTCTTCAAACATGTTTTTCCTCAGGTGACCAAAGGCCGCACTGGCGCACTGGAGGCGGTGTTGGATCTCATCGTCGATGCCTGCTCTTGTTGATAGGAGGCTCCCGAGAAATGGGAAGTGAACCACGGTGTCCAGGGCCGTGCCATGGATCTTGATGACTGGAGGGCAGTGCTGTGCGATGAGGACAGGCTGGTGGAGGACCTTTGTCTTATTGATGTTTAGCGTAAGGCCCATGTTTTCGTACGCCTCAGAAAATATGGCGACTATGTCCTGGAGTGCAGCCTCTGTATGGGTGCAGACGCAGGCGTCATCCGCGTACTGTAGCTCGACGACAGAGGTTGGAGTGGTCTTGGATCTGGCCTGGAGACGGCGCAGGTTGAACAGGTTCCCACTGGTTCTGTAGTTTAGTTCCACTGCAGCAGGGAGCTTGTTGAATGTGAGTTGGAGCATGGCGGCGAGAAAGATTGAGAAGAGGGTTGGAGCGATTACGCAGCCCTGTTTGACCCGGTCTGGACGTGGATTGGGTCTGTGGTGGATCCATTGGTAAGGATCACGCCCTGCATGTAGTCGTGGAGCAGGCGGAGGATGTTGACAAACTTTTGGGGGCATCCGAAACGGAGGAGGACGCTCGATAGACTCTCGCGGCTGACAGTGTCAAAGGCCTTTGTAAGGTCGAAGAAGGCCATGTATAAGGGCTGCCGCTGTTCCCTGCATTTTTCCTGTAGCTGTCGTGCTGCAAAAATCATGTCCATTGTACCCCGTAGGGGACAAAATCTGCACTGTGGCTCTGGGAGGAGCTCCTTGGCCACGGGAAGAAGATGGTTGAGGAGGATTCGAGCGACGACTTTCCCAGTGGCTGATAGCAGGGAAATTCCTCTGTAGTTGCCACTGTCAGACTTGTCCCCTTTTTTAAAGATGGTCATGGTTATACACACATGCAACATATACTGTCACCAACAGGAAGCACTAGGCCAAAACACTAGCCACATGCATTAACTGCTTCAAAGAAGTAAATTTGGTAACATTTCTTTTCAACTCCAGAGAGTTTTCTCCTGAATGTAGAGTAAGTTATTGGTGATGAAAGGATTCATATTGATTATAGTCAATAATATCCACAGAGCCACACTCAAGACAAGTGTCATATCCAATTAACATGGTTGGAGGTTTCTCATAGAAACATAGAAACATAGAAAATAGGTGCAGGAGTAGGCCCTTCGAACCTGCACCACAATTCAATATGATCATGGCTGATCATGCAACTTCAGTATCCCATTCCTGCTTTCTCTCCATACCTCTTGATCCCTTTAGCCGTAAGGGCCACATCTAACTCCCTTTTGAATATATCTAACAAACTCGCCTCAACAACTCTCTGCGGTAGGAATTTCACAGGTTAACAACTCTCTGAAAAAGATTCTCCTCATCTCGATCCTAAATGGCTTACCCCTTATCCTTCGACTGTGACACCTGGTTCTGGACTTCCCCAACATCGGGAACATTCATCCTGCATTTAACCTGTCCAATCCCGTCAGAATTTTATATATTTCTATGAGATCCCCTCTCATTCTTCCAAATTCCAGTGAATATAAGCCTAGTCGATCCAGTCTTTCTTCATATGTCAGTCCTGTCATCCCGGGAATCAGTCTGGTGAACCTTCGCTGCACTCCCTCAATAGCAAGAATATCCTTTCTCAGATTAGGAGACCAAAACTGCACACAATATTCCACGTGTGTCCGCACCAAGGCCCGGTACAACTGCAGTAAGACCTCCCTGCTCCTATATTCAAATCCTCTTGCTATGAAGGCCAACATGCCATTTGCCTTCTTCACCGCCTGCTGTACCTGCATGCCAACTTTCAATGACTGATGTACCATGACACCCAGGTCTCATTGCACCTCCCCATTTTCTAATCTGTCACCATTCAGATAATATTCTGCCTTCGTGTTTTTGCCACCAAAGTGGATAACCTCACATTTATCTACATTATACTGCATCTGCCATGCATTTGCCCACTCACCTAACCTGTCCAAGTCACCTTCAGACTCTTAGCGTCCTCTTCACAGCTCACACTGCCACCCAGCTTAGTGTCATCTGCAAACTTGGAGATATTACATTCAATTCCTTCGTCTAAATTATTAATGTATATTGTAAATAGCTGGGGTCCCAGCACTGAACCTTGCGGTACCGCACTCGTCACTGCCTGCCATTCTGAAAAGGACCCGTTTATTCCTACTCTCTGCTTCCTGTATGCCAACCAGTTCTCTATCCACATCAATACATTACCTCCAATACCATATGCTTTAATTTTGCACACTAATATCTTGTGTGGGACCTTGTCAAAAGCCTTTTTTTGAACCACATCCACTGGTTCTCCCTTGTCCACTCTACTAGTTACATCCTCAAAAAATTCTAGAAGATTTGTCGAGCATGATTTCCCTTTCATAAATCCATGCTGCTGTGGACCGATCCTGTCACTGCTTTCCAAATGCGCTGCTTTTACATCTTTAATAATTGATTCCAATATTTTCAGCACTACCGATGTCAGGCAAACCGGTCTATAATTCCATGTTTTCCCTCTCCCTCCTTTTTTAAAAAGTGGGGTTACATTAGCTACCCTCCAATCCATAGAAACTGATCCAGAATCTATGGAATGTTGGGAAATGTCATAATTATAGAATCATAGAATCTTAGAAACTTACAGCATGGAAGGAGACAATTTCGGCCCATTATGTCCGTGCGGGATGACCAAGAGTTATCTAGCCTAATCTCACTTTCCATCTCTTGGTCTGTAGCCCTGTAGGTTATGGCACTTTAAGTGCACATCCAGGTATTTTTTAAATGTGGTGAGAATTTTTGCCTCTAACCCCTTTCAGGCAGTGAGTTCCAGACTCCCACCACCCTCTGAGTGAAGAAATTTCCGCTCAAATCCACTCTAAACCTCCCCCCAATTACTTTAAATCTATGCTTCCTGGTTGGTGGCCCCTCTGTCAAGGGAAACAGGTCCTTCCTATCCCAGAAACATAGAAACATAGAAAGTAGGTGCAGGAGTAGGCCATTCGGCCCTTGTAGCCTGCACCGCCATTCAATGAGTTCATGGCTGAACATGCAACTTCAGTACCCCATTCCTGCTTTCTCGCCATAGCCCTTGAGCCTCCTAGTAGTAAGGACTACATCTAACTCCTTTTTGAATATATTTAGTGAATCGGCCTCAATAACTTTCTCTGGTAGAGAATTCCACAGGTTCACCACTCTCTGGGTGAAGAAGTTTCTCCTCATCTCGGTCCTAAATGGCTTACCCCTTATCCTTAGACTGTGACCCCTGGTTCTGGACTTCCCCAACATTGGGAACATTCTTCCTGCATCTAACCTGTCTAAACCCATCAGAATTTTAAACGTTTCTATGAGATCCCCTCTCATTCTTCTGAATTCCAGTGAATACAAGCCCAGTTGATCCAGTCTTTCTTGATATGTCAGGGAATCAGTCTGGTGAACCTTTGCTGCACTCCCTCAATAGCAAGAATGTCCTTCCTCAAGTTAGGAGACCAAAACTGTACACAATACTCCAGGTGTGGCCTCACCAAGGCCCTGTACAACTGTAGTAACACCTCTCTGCCCCTGTACTCAAATCCCCTCTTGCCATGAAGGCCAACATGCCATTTGCTTTCTTAACCGCCTGCTGTACCTGCATGCCAACCTTCAATGACTGATGTACCATGACACCTAGGTCTCGTTGCACCTCGCGAGGGGCCTTGCTCCTATTTCTTCTGTTCTTATGTTCTTATGTAAATCCAATCCGTCCAATTACTGCCCCATCAGTCTACTCTCAATCATCAGCAAAGCGATGGAAGGTGTCTCGACAGTGCTATCAAGTGTCACTTACTCACCAATAACCTGTTCACATTGCCCAGATGGGTTCTGCCAGGAGCAGACCTCATTACAGCCTTGGTAAAAACATGGACAGAAGAGCTGAATTCCAGAGGTGACGGCCTTGACATAAAAGCCACATTTGATCGAGTGTGGTATCAAGGAGCCTTAGTAATATTGACGTCAATGAGAGTCAAGGGGAAAACTCTCCACTGGCTGGAGTCATATCTAGCACAAAGGAAGATCATTGTGAGGCCAATCTTCTCAGCCCCAGTACATCGCTGCACGAGTTCCTCAGGGCAGTGTCCTCGGTCCAACCATCTTCAGCTGTTTCATCAATGACCTTCCCTCCATCATAAGGTCAGAAGTGGGGATGTTTGATGATGATTGCACAGTGTTCAGTTCCATTTGCAACTCCATCGGATATTAAAGAAGTCCGTGACCTCATGCAGCAAGACCTGGACAACATTCAGACTTGGGCTGTTAAATGGCAAGTAACATTCGCGCCACACAAGTGCCAGGCAATGATCAGCTCCACCAAGAGAGAGTCTAACCATTGCCGCTTGACATTCAACAGCATTACCATCGCTGAATCCCTCACCATCATCATCATCATCATAGGCAGTCCCTCGGAATCGAGGAAGACTTGCTTCCACTCCTGAAGTGAGTTCTTTGGTGGCTGAACAGTCCAATACGAGAGCCACAGACTCTGTCACAGGTGGGACAGATAGTCGTTGAGGGAAGGGGTGGGTGGGACGGGTTTGCCGCACGCTCCTTCCGCTGCCTGCGCTTGATTTCTGCACGCTTTTCCTCAGGCGACCGAAGGCTGCACTGACGCACTGGAGGCGGTGTTGGTTCTCATTGTCGATGCCTGCTCTTGTTGATAGGAGGCTCCCGAGATATGGGAAGTGGTCCACGGTGTCCAGGGCCGCGCCTTGGATCTTGATTACTGGGAGAGGGGGGGGGGTTGTTGGAGGGAGGTGTGGGGAGTGCTTTGCTGTGAGGACAGGCTGGTGGAGGACCTTTGTCTTATGGATGTTTTGCATAAGGCCCATGGTTTTGTGCGCCTCAGTAAATACGTTGACTATGTCCTGGAGTTCAGCCCACCATCAGTAACCTGGGGGTCACCATTGACCAGAAACTTAACTGAACCAGCCACATAAAAACTGTGGCTACAAGAGCAGACCAGAGACTGGGTATTTTGCGGCGAGTGTCTCACCTCCTGACTCCCCAAAATCTTTCCCCCATCCACAAGGCACAAGTCAGGAGTGTGATGGAATACTCTCCACTTGCCTGGATGAGTGCAGCTGCAGCAACACTTAAGAAGCTCGACACCATCCAGGACAAAACAGCCCACTTGATTGGCACCCCATCCACCAGCTTAAACATTCAATCCCTCCACCACTGGCACACCGTTTTTTGAACTTCTGCCGTAAAGTGTGGCCGTCCTTAGCAATGGCATGGCAATGCTTAATTCCTGTGATTTTGGAGGTCAAGGGTCATCATGACATGCGCAGGAGGAGACAGAGAGAGAGGGAACTCAGAGGGACTGAAGGCGTGTCTGGGTGTGGTGTGGCTGCTTTGGGAGGAAGGATGGAGACTTTAGAGCTTCACAGCAAGTAGGCAAACAAAAAGTAGCTGTTACCAGCCACATATTTGACCGAATTTGGCCTATAATGGAGAGAGAGGAGGACGCATCACATCACGCTGTGGAAACTGACACTGGAGAGAGCAGTGAGCTGGGAGAGGAGCACATTGGAGGGCACAAAAGAGCCAGGAGGTTCTCGGACGAGGCAAATGCCTCCCTCCTGCAGGAGGTTGAGTCACGCTGGGGCGATTTGACACAGGGAGGACGTGGGAAGCACACCACAAAGGCATACCAGAGGATATGGACCGAGATAGCAGAGGTGGTCTCGTCGGCGACCAATGAGGTGCGTGAGGGCAACCATTGCCGCAAACGATGGAACAACCTTGTGGGAAGTGCAAGAGTATTACATTGATTTAAATGTACTTATGTATTTCGATAATATGATTTGTAACAGTCATGAGTGATTATCGCAGATGTGAGGTCTTTCACTTTTTCCGGGAATGTTTTACTCAAAGCCTGCGGTCACGGTGCATGTCTTTAGGTAAAGAATGAAAATTATCATAATAATCATGATTACATCTGTCGGTTATGTGTTGTATCAGTCTCTGTGACAGTACCTTGCAATGATATCACACAATGATCTCATGCCATGTCGTCCTGTTACCTTTTACAGAAGAAGCTATCGACGATGAGGTCCATGCAGAGGTGAACGGGTGGGGGGCCACCAGTCCTCAGTGACATCACTGACATGGAGGAGCATGTGCTCGCACCCCCGAACAGCCAGGGACGCATCTGCAGACCCTGAAGTGATGCCATGTGAGTAAAGCTTACACCATTGCATGATGTAAAGTCAGTAGATGCCACACCAACTCATATCTGAACAATCATATGTGATAGATGATTTTTTAAATTGTCATAGAAATAATGATGGCTTAATGAAAATCAATGGAATGCAAATGTGTTGATGGTCATGAAATGTGATGTCTGTGATGATTTTGATAGCGGTGGTGCTTTTGTTGTGCAGATGCTTTCTGTTGCGCTGGACTCATCTTGTCACCGTAGCACGCCCTTCTCCTCTAATAACCTCATTTGTGTTTTGCAGCTCAGCCAGCAGCGCGTCCTAAGGCAAGACTACAGAGGTCAGAAGGTGGGGGCACAGGGCAGGAGTCGGCGGACGATCCTACATCTGGTGCTAAGGAGCTCCGATTCTCGCCCGTCAATCCGCTGGATCTGTTCTCCATGGATGAGAGCGCAGACTTCCAGGAAGCTGCATCGCCACACTCCAGAAGCCATTCCACCCTAAGGCCATCTAGTGGTCCTCCGATCATTCCCGCCTCCGCTCTGGAGGTACTGGCCCCAAGCACCTCACCACAGGGCACCCCATTTGTCCCCAGGACGGCGCCGATCCCGCAGAGGCCTCGCGGACGCAGCAGGTCTGTTCCACGAGCGCCACATGATAGCGGCGAGATGGTACGGTTGTCCAGGAGGAATGTAGACATTGGTGACCAGCTCACCGAAGCATTGAGGGGCATATCCCGACAGCTGGTCACCATGACTGAGTGCATTCTGCGCATGGCGGAGGTCCTGGATGCGATAGCCAGGAACACTGCTGCCACAGGCCTCCCAGTGGTCCCCGAGCACGGCACTCCACCCCTAGGTTCCACAGCACCACTGCGAACGACAGATGAGAGCAAGCGCCAAGATCCTGCTTCTGCATCAGAGAATGTTGCCCCCTCGGCACCCCCCCACTCCTGTACCCGTGCAACAACTGCATCTGCCTTCATCCTCCCCAATGAGGCACTGCCTGAGGAGCTCCTCGGCCAGGCGCCATGGAGCGAGGAGGGGAAAGGGTAGAGGTGGGGAGAAGAAGGGGAGGGGGGAAGGAAAGTGAGGTGCACGTCCACAGGTGATGGCTGTGTTTTTTTTCCATCTGGGTGTATGCAATTTGTTGCAATGTATGGGGGCTGCGGACCACGTTCCTACTTTGCCTTTGTATTCTGTGTTGCTGGACATGTTGAACATGTGATTTATGTCAATGGTAGAAAAAGTGGGGCTTGGGCGGGGATTGGGTGCTATTGGCTGTGATACTTATGATTTCAGACCAACGTTGGTATAAAATTTTTGTTATTGAACATAACCTTGTTGCACATTGTCTCAGATAGCTGGACCGTTACACACTGGTGATTCCTTAACATGAAAGGGTTAAATACAACTTAACATCAATCAACGTAAACTTTAGCTGGCACCAAGATGATGGGCACCATTGATGTCTGAGCTGCACACACACAGCAGTGTGTCAGCGTTGTCACTCACATCAATGCTATTTCAGGCAAATCATTCAAATATCAGCTCCTCACGTAAGAGTGAGATTTTACAAATGCCAGCCACACTGCTGGCGTTCGTTCAGAAGAGTTCTACTTTTTGTGGGCGTTTTTTGGGTGAGCGATATTGTGGGCGATATGTGTGCGAGGTGGTGAAATTGACGCAAGGCAATCTCATGGCTGCTAGTTCCAGTAAATATGCACTTTACGACAAAAAAAAATGTGCGGGTGTTAATATTGAATCTCGGCGTTAATTCCATGTGGAAAGTAACGCTGGGCGATATTATGGGCGTTGATTTCGCCCATTCTGCTGATTCCACCCCCAAAAAAATGGGCGGGCGGTAATATTTTTTCCCGGCATTAAGCACATGGGGAAAGGAACGCTCGGCGATAAGTTTCCGAAAAATGCCCGCCTGTTTCCATTTTGTGCCAAAATGGGCGATATATGGGCGTTATACGTCATTTCAGCGGTAAAATGGGCGTTAAGTGAGCGTTAAGCATGCAAAAAAAGTGAAGCCTTATGTCCTCTCATTCTTGATTGCCCCACCAAAGGAAATAGATTCTATGTATCTACCGTATGAAAACTTTTTAACATCTTAAACACTTCAATTAGATCGCCCCGTAATCATTTACAATCAAGGGAATACAAGCCAAGTTGATGCAACATGTCCTTATAATTTAGCCCTCGAAGCCCTTATCAGCATTTTGAACCTGCACTGCACTCCCTCCAAGGCCAATGTATCTTTCCCAAGATGCGGTGCTCAAACTGAACACAGTACTCCAGAAGGGGTCTGATGAAGGCTTTATACAACTGAAACATAAATTCCTCTTGTTGCAATTCCAGCCCCCTTGAGATAAAGGTCAACATGTCATTAGCCTTTTGGATTACTTTGTGTATCTGTTTAATATATTTTAATGATTTAGAAACAGAAACATAGAAAATAGGTGCAGGAGTAGACCATCCAGCCCTTCAAGCCTGCACCAACATTCAATAAGATCGTGGCTGATCATTCCCTCAGTACCCCTTTCCTGCTTTCTCTCCATACCCCTTGATCCCTTTAGCTGTAAGGGCCATATCTAACTCCCTCTTGAATATATCCAATGAACTGGCATCAACAACTCTCTGCGGTAGAGAATTCCACAGGTTAACAACTCTCTGAGCGAAGAAGTTCCTCCTCATCTCAGTCCTAAATGGCTTATCCCTTATCCTTAGATTGTGTCCCCTGGTTTTGGACTTCCCCAACATCGGGAACATTCTTCCAGCATCTAACCTGTCCAGTCCCATCAGAATTTTATATGTTTCTATGAGATCCCCTCTCATCCTTCAAAACTCCAGTGAATAAAGGCCCAGTCGATCTAGTCTCTCCTCATATGTCAGTCCAGCCATCCCAGGAATCAGTCTGGTGAACCTTCGCTGCACTCCCTCAATAGCAAGAGCGTCCTTCCTCAGATTAGGAGACCAAAACTGAACATAATATTCCAGGTGGGGCCTCACCAAGGCCCTATACAACTGTTGTAAGACTTCCCTGCTCCTATACTCAAATCCCTTGGCGATGAAGGGCATCATACCATTTGCCTTCTTCACCGCCTGCTGTACCTGCATGCCAACCTTCAATGACTGATGAACCATGACAACCAGGTCTCGCTGCACCTCCCCTTTTCCTAATCTGCCAAAATTCAGATAATATTCTGCCTTCGTGTTTTTGCCCCCAAAGTGGATAACCTCACATTTATCCACATTATACTGCATCTGCCATGTATTTGCCCACTCGCCTAACCTGTCCAAATCACCCTGCATCCTCTTAGCGTCCTCCTCACAGCTCACACCGCTACCCAGTTTAGTGTCATCTGCAAACTTCGAGATATTACACTCAATTCCATCATCTAAATCATTAATATGTATTGTAAATAGCTGGGGTCCCAGCACTGAGCCCTGCGGCACTCCACTAGTCACTGCCTGCCATTCTGAAAAGGACCCGTTAATCCCGACTCTCTGCTTCCTGTCTGCCAACCAGTTCTCTATCCACGTCAGTACATTACCCCCAATACCATGTGCTTTGATTTTGCACACCGATCTCTTGTGTGGGACCTTGTCAAAAGCCTTTTGAAAGTCCAAATACACCACATCCACTGGTTCTCCCCTGTCCACTCTACTGGTTACATCCTCAAAAAATTCCAGAAGATTTGTCAAGCATGATTTCCCTTTCATAAATCCATGTTGACTTGGACCAATCCTATCACTGCTTTGCAAATGTGCTGCTATTTCATCCTTAATGATTGATTCCAACATTTCCCCACTACTGATGTCAGGCTAACCGATCTATAATTACCCGTTTTCTTTCTCCCTCCTTTTTTAAAAAGTGGTGTTATATTAGCAACCCTCCAGTCCATAGGAACTGATCCTGAGTCAATAGACTGTTGGAAAATGATCACCAATGCATCCACTATTTCTAGGGCCACTTCCTTACATACTCTGGGATGTAGACTCTCAGGCCCTGGGGATTTATTGGCCTTCAATCCCATCAATTTCCCTAACACATTTCCCGCCGAATAAGGATATCCTTCAGTTCCTCCTTCTCACTATACCCTCAGTCCCCTAGTACATCCGGAAGGTTATTTGTGTCTTCCTTTGTGAAGACAGAACCAAAGTACTTGTTCAATTGATCTGCCATTTCTTTGTTCCCCATTATAAATTCACCTGAATCCGACTGCAAGGGACCTACGTTTATCTTCACTAATCTTTTTATCTTCACATTTCTATAGAAGCTTTTGCAGTCATTTTTTAATGTTTCCGGCAAGCTTCCTCACATACTCTATTTTCCCCCTCTTAATTAAACCCTTTGTCCTCCTCTGCTGTATTCTAAATTTCTCCCAGTTCTCCGACTTGCTACTTTTTCTGGCTAATTTGTATGCCTCTTCCTTGGATTTAACACTATCCTTAATTTCCCTTTTTAGCCATGGTTGAGCCACCTTCTCCGTTTTATTTTTACTCCCGACAGGGATGTACAATTGTTGAAATTCGTCCATATGATCTTTAAAGGTTTGCCATTGCCTATCCACCTTTAAGTATCATTTGCCAGTCTGATCCAGCCAATTTGCGCCTCATACCATCAAAGGTACCTTTCCTTAAGTTCAGGACCCTAGTTTCTGAATTAACTTTATCACTCTCCATCTTAATAAAGAATTCTACCATGTTATGGTCACTCTTTCCCAAGGGGCCTCGCATAACAAGATTGCTAATTAGTCCCTTCTCATTACACATCACCCAGTCTAGGATGGCCAGCTCTCTGGTTGGTTCCTCGACATATTGGTCCAGAAAATCATCCCTAATGCACTCCAGGAAATCCTCCTCCACCGCATTGTTACCAGTTAGGTTCATCCAATCAATATGTAGATTAAAGTCGACCATGTTCACTGCTGTATCTTAATTGCACACGTCCCTTATTTCTTGTTTGATGCTGTCCCCAACCTCACTACAACTATTGGTGGTCTATACACAACTCCCACTAGCGTTTTCTGCCCTTTGGAATTCCGTAGCTCCACCCATACCAATTCCGCATCATCCAAGCTAATGTCCTTCCTTACAATTACATTAATTTCCTCTTTAACCAGCAACGCCACCCCGCCTCCTTTTCCTTTCTGTCTATCCTTCCTAAATGCTGAATACCCTTGGATGTTGAGTTCCCAGCGTTGATCACCCTGGAACCATGTCTCCGTGATGCCAATCACATCGTATCCAGTAACTGCTATCTGCGCAGTTAATTCGTCCACTTTATTCTGAATACTCCTCGCATTGAGGCACAGAACCTTCAGGCTTGTCTCTTTAACACACCTTGACCCTTTAGAATTCTGTTGTAAAGTGGCCCTTTTTGTTTTTTGCCTTGGGTTTCTCTGCCCTCCACTTTTACTATTCTCTTTTCTACCTTTGGCTTCTTTCTCCATTTTATTCCCCTCTGTCTCTCTGCATAGGTTCCCATCCCCCTGTCATATTAGTTTAACTCCACTCAAATAGCACGAGCAAACACTCCCCCTCGGACATTGGTTCCGGTCCTGCCCAGGTGCAGACCGTCCGGTTTGTACTGGTCCCACCTCCCCCAGAACCGGTTCAAATGTCCCAGGAATTTGAATCCCTCCCTTCTGCACCACTGCTCAAGCCACATATTCATCTGAGCTATCCTGCGATTCCTACTCTGACTAGCACATGGCACTGGTAGCAATCCTGAGATTACTACTTTTGAGGTGCTACTTTTTAATTTAACTCCTAGCTCCCTAAATTCATCTCGTAGGAACTCATCCTGTTTTTTACCTATATTGTTGGTACCTATATGCACCACGGCAACTGGCTGTTCACTCTCCCTTTTCAGAATGTCCTGCACCCGCTCCGAGACATCCTTGACCCTTGCACCAGAGAGGCAACATACCATCCTGGAGCCTCGGTTGCAGCTGCAGAATTGTCTATCTATTCCCCTTAAAATTGAACCACTTATCACTATAGCTCTCCCACTCTTTTTCCTGTTCTCCTGTGCAGCAGAGCCAGCCACGGTGTCATGAACCTGGCTGCTGCTGCTCTCCACTGATGAGTCATCCCCCTCAACAGTACCCAAAGACAGTTGGAACTGGTGCTCTCCACTCTCCCGTTTAGTGACAGTTGGAATTGGTGCTCTCCACTCTCCCGTCCTGTGACAGATGGAACTGGTGCTCTCCATTCTCTCTCCTGTGCCGGTTGGAATTGGCGCTCTCCACTCTCCCGTCCTGTGACAGATGGAACTGGTGCTCTCCACTCTCTCTCCTGTGACAGATGGAACTGGTGCTCTCCACTCTCTCTCCTGTGACAGTTGGAACTGGTGCTCTCCACTCTCCCGTTTAGTGACAGTTGGAATTGGTGCTCTCCACTCTCCCGTCCTGTGACAGATGGAACTGGTGCTCTCCACTCTCTCTCCTGTGCCGGTTGGAATTGGCGCTCTCCACTCTCCCGTCCTGTGACAGATGGAACTGGTGCTCTCCACTCTCTCTCCTGTGACAGATGGAACTGGTGCTCTCCACTCTCTCTCCTGTGACAGTTGGAACTGGTGCTCTCCACTCTCCCGTCCTGTGACAGTTGGAACTGGTGCTCTCCACTCTCTGTCCTGTGACAGATGGAACTGGTGCTCTCCACTCTCTCTCCTGTGACAGTTGGAACTGGTGCTCTCCACTCTCCCGTCCTGCGACAGTTGGAACTGGTGCTCTCCACTCTCTCTCCTGCGACAGTTGGAACTGGTGCTCTCCACTCTCTCTCCTGTGACAGTTGGAACTGGTGCTCTCCACTCTCCCATCCTTATATATATCAGTAATTAACTTTTAGCATTATTGTTGCCAATTTAAGTGTATCTAAGGGTTAAGTCATGGCAGGAGAGCTCGGACATGTGTTATGCTCCTCATGTACTATGTCGGAAGTCAGGAACACTTCCAGTGTCCCTGACGACTACGTGTGCGGGAAGTGTGTCCGCCTCCAGCTCCTGACGGACCGCGTTGCGGAGCTGGAGCTGTGGGTGGATTCACTCTGGAGCATGCATGACGCTGAGAATGATGTGAATAGCACATTTAGTGAGTTGATCTTACCACAGGTAAAGGATCCACAGCTAGATAGGGAATGGAAGACCAACAGGAAGAGCAGTGCAGGGAAGATAGTGCAGAGGTCCCCTGCGATCATCCCCCTGCAAAACAGATATACCGCTTTGGGTACTGTTGAGGGGGATGACTCATCAGGGGAGAGCAGCAGCAGCCAAGTTCATGGCACTGTGGCTGGCTCTGCTGCACAGGAGGGCAGGAAAAAGAGTGGGAGAGCGATAGTGATAGGGGATTCAATTGTAAGGGGAATAGATAGGTGTTTCTGCGGCCGCAACCGAGACTCCAGGATGGTATGTTGCCTCTCTGGATGTCTCGGAGCAGGTACAGGACATTCTGAAAAGGGAGGGTGAACAGCCAGTTGTCGTGACTGGTCTCAACGATATAGGTAAAAAATGGGATGAGGTCTTACGAGACGAATTTAGGGAGCTAGGAGTTAAATTAAAAAGTAGCACCTCAAAAGTAGTAATCTCAGGATTGCTACCAGTGCCACGTGCTCGTCAGAGTAGGGATCGCAGGATAGTTCAGATGAATAAGTGGATTGAGGAGTGATGCAGAAGGGAGGGATTCAAATTCCTGGGACATTGGAACCGGTTCTGGGGGAAGTGGGACCAGTACAAACCGAACGATCTGCACCTGGGCAGGATCGGAACCAATGTCCTAGGGGGAGTGTTTGCTAGTGCTGTTGGGCAGGAGTTAAACTAATATGGCAGGGGGATGGGAACCTATGCAGGGAGACAGAGGGAAATAGAAGGGGGGCAGAAGCACAAGATAGAAAGGAGAATAGTAAAAGTGGAGGGCAGAGAAACCCAAGGCAAAAAGCAAAAAGGGCCACATTACAACAAGATTCAAAAGGGGCTAAGTGTGTAAAAAAGACAAGTCTGAAGGCTCTGCCTCAATGCAAGGAGTACTCGGAATAAGGTGGATGAATTAACTGCGCAGATAGCAGTTACTGGATACGATGTGTATGGCATCACGGAGACATGGTTCCAGGGTGACCAAGGCTGGGAACTCAACATCCAAGGGTATTCAGCATTTAGGAAGGATAGACAGAAAGGAAAAGGAGGCGGGGTGGCGTTGTTGGTTAAAGAGGAAATCAATGCAATTGTAAGGAAGGACATTCGCCTGGATGATGTGGAATCAGTATGGGTGGAGCTGCGGAATACCAAAGGGCAGAAAACGCTAGTGGGAGTTGTGTACAGACCACCAAATAGTAGTAGTGAGGTTGGGGACAGCATCAAACACAAAATAAGAGATGTGTGCAATAAAGATACAGCAGTAATCATGGGCGACTTTAATCTACATATTGATTGGGCGAACCTAACTGGTAGCAATGCGGTGGAGGAGGATTTCCTGGAGTGTATTAGGGATGGTTTTCTAGAACAATATGTTGAGGAGCCAACCAGGGAGCTGGCCATCCTAGACTGGGTGATGTGTAATGAGAAGGGACTAATATGCAATCTTGTTGTGCGAGGCCTTTGGGGAAAAGTGACCATAATATGGTAGAATTCCTTATTAAGATGGAGAGTGACAAAGTTAATTCGGAAACTCGGGTCCTGAACTTAAGGAAAGGTAATTTCGATGGTATGCGGTGTGAATTGGCTAGAATAGACTGGTAGAGGATACTTAAATGGTTGACGGTGGATAAGCAATGGCAAACATTTAAAGATCACATGGATGAACTTCAGCAATTGTACATCCTTGTCTGGAGTAAAAATAAAACTGGGAAAGTGGCTCAACCATGGCTAACAAGGGAAATTAAGGATAGTGTTAAAACCAAGGAAGAGGCATATAAGTTGGCTAGAAAAAGCAACAAAACTGAGGACTGGGAGAAATTTAGAATTCATCAGAAGAAGACGAAGGGTTTAATTAAGAAGGAGAAAATAGAGTACGAGAGGAAGTTTGCAGGGAACATAAAAACTGACTGCAAAAGCTTCTATAACTATGTGAAGAGAAAAAGATTAGTAAAGACAAACGTCGGATTCGGTTCTGTCTTCACAAAGGAAAATACAAATAACCTTCCGAATGTACTAGGGGTCAGTGGGTCTAGTGAGAATGAGGAACTGAAAGATATCCTTGTTAGGCGGGAAATTGATGGAATTAAAGGCCGATAAATCCCCGGGGTCTGATAGTCTGCATCCCAGAGTACTTAAGGAAGTGGCCCTAGTATTGTGGATGCATTGGTGATCATTTTCCAACAATCTATTGACTCTGGATCAGTTCCTATGGACTGAAGGGTAGCTAATGTAACACCACTTTTTAAAAAAAGAAGGAGAGAGAAAACGGGTAATTATAGACCGGTTAGCCTGACATCAGTAGTGGGGAAAATGTTGGAATCAATCATTAAGGATGAAATAGCAGCCCATTTGGAAAGCAATAACAGGATCGGAATGAGTCAGCATGGATTTATGAAAGGGAAATCATGCTTGACGAATCTTTTGGAATTTTTTGAGGATGTAACTAGTAGAGTGGACAAGGGAGAACCAGTGGATGTGGTGTATTTGGACTTTCAAAGGGCTTTTGACAAGGTCCCACACAAGAGATTGGTGTACAAAATCAAAGCACAATGTATTGGGGGTAATGTACTGTCGTGGAGAGAGAACTGATTGCCAGACAGGAACCAGAGAGTCGGGATAGACGGGTCCTTTTCAGAATGGCAGGCAGTTACAAGTGGGGTGCCGCAGGGCTCAGTGCTGGGACCCCAGCTATTTACAATATACATTAATGATTTAGATGAAGGACGAGAGTGTAATAACTCCAAGTTTGTGGATGACTCTAAACTGGGTGGCAGTGTGATCTGTGAGGAGGACGCTAAGAGGCTGCAGGGTGACTTGGACAGATTAGGTGAGTGCGCAAATTCATGGCAGATGCAGTATAATGTGGATAAATGTGAGGTTATCCATTTTGGGGGCAAAAACACGAAGGCAGAATATTATCTGAATGGCGGCAGACTAGAAAATGGGGAGGTGCAACGAGACCTGGGTGTCATCGTTCATCAGTCACTGAAAGTGGACACGCAGGTACAGCAGGCGGCAAAGAAGACAAATAGTATGTTGGCCTTCATAGCTAGGGAATTTGAATATAGGAGCAGGGAAATCTTACTGCGTTGTACAGGGCCTTAGTGAGGCCTCACCTGGAATATTATGTTCAGTTTTGGTCTCCTATTCTGAGGAAGGACGTTCTTGCTATTGAGGGAGTGCAGTGAAGGTTCACCAGGCTGATTCCAGAGATGGCTGGGCTGTTATATGAGGAGAGACTGGATCAACTGGGCCTTTATTCATTGGCGTTTAGAAGGATGAGAGGGGATCTCATAGAAACATATAAGATTCTGATGGAACTGGACAGGTTAGATGCTGGAAGAATGTTCTTGATGTTGGGGAAGTCCAGAGCCAGGGGGCATAGTCTTAGGATAAGGGGTAGATTATTTAGGACTGAGATGAGGAGAAACTTCTTCACTCAGAGAGTTGTTGACCTGTGGAATTCCCTGCCGCAGAGAGTTGTTGATGCCAGTTCATTGGATATATTCAAGAGTGAGTTCGATATGGCCCTTATGGTTAAGGGGATCAAGGGGTATGGAGAGAAAGCAGGAAAGGGGTACTGAGGGAATGATCAGCCATGATCTTATTGAATGGCAGTGCAGGCTCGAAGGGCCGAATGGCCTACTCCTGCACCTATTTTCTATGTTTCTATGTTTCTATGACCGCAGGGGATCCCTGCACTACCTTCCTTGCACTGCTGTCACTGTTAGTCTTCCATTCCCTATCTGGCTGTGGACCCTTTACCTGCGGTAAGACCACCTCACTAAATGTGCTATTCACATCATTCTCAGCATGCTCCAGAGTGAATCCACCCGTAGCTCCAGTTCCGCAATGCGGTCCGTCAGGAGCTGGAGGCGGATACACTTCCCGCACACATAGTCGTCAGGGACACCGGAGGCGTCCCTGACTTCCCACACAATACAGGGGGAGAATAACACGTGTTCGAGCTGTCCTGCCATGACTTAACCCCTAGATAGACTTAATTTGGCAACAACAATGCTAAAGGTTACTTACTGATAAAGAAAAAAGAAAAGCTACTTCCTAATCACCAGCCAATCATTTATCCCCTTGGCTGTGATGTCACCTTTCAATATCTTTCTACTTCTTTTTTGCCTTCTCTACCTGCTGCAGCTGCACCAGCTGGGCCTCTCCGACACTGCTGCTGGGCTTTTTTATAGGCCTCGGACACTGCCCCGGACTCCTGCCTCCTCGACTGCCTCTCCCACACTGCTGCTGGGCTTTTTTATAGGCTTCGGACACTGCCTCAGACTCCCGCATCCTCGACTGCCTCTCTGACGCTGCTGCTGGATCTTTTTATAGGCCTCGGACGCTGCCCCGGACTCCTGCCTCCTCGATTTGTGTACTTGGACTCCCAAATCTCTTTGCTCCTCTATATTTCCTAATTTCTCACCATTGAGAAAATACTCTGATTGAATTTATTTGGTTCCAAATTGGTTCCAAACCATTTGCTGTAGTTGTGCCCACTCACTTAATCTGTCTAAGTCCCTTTGCAACTTCCTGCACCCTTCTGTGCTATTTACATTCATAGAAAACATAGAAAACAGGTGCAGGAGTAGGCCATTCAGCCCTTCTAGCCTGCACCGCCATTCAATGAGTTCATGGCTGAACATTCAACTTCATGGCTGAACATTCAACTTCATGGCTGAACATTCCCTCCTAACTTAGTGTCATCTGCAAATTTGGATATACAACTCTCCATTCCTTCATCATTGTTGATAAATAAGTGAAAAGCTGAAGCCCCAAGGTAACACCACTTGTCCCATCCTGCCAATTTCGATAGGTACCTTTCATCCCCACTCTCTTAAAGCAGAATACAAAGATTGCATTGAGGCGGGTAGTGGACTCGTTCACAAGCATTACCAGATCTTGCAAGGAGCTTGGCACACTCTCTAAAAAAATGGTCATCCTTCCTTTAAATACAAACCCCTCTGGGTCTAAATCCCTGCACTTGAAAAAGACGTGAATTGGTCTCCAGTCAACAGCTTCCTGTTTCTCCTCCATCACCACCATCTTCTGCTGCTCACTTGTGCTAATTGCTTCAGCTGGTGCACACTCCCTCATACTGGCTATCTAAATCCCCCATTAAATGCTGCAGCACAACTTGATTTTCCTTCTCTCCCAGCAGAAATAAGCCAATGACCAGCTCTTTTACCATTCTAAACACACCAGCGCATAAACAATTAGAACGACTCCACGACAGTGTGTTGGATGGGGTGGGGTCAGTCACAGTTCCTGAAAAACAAATATGCCTTTCTGCATGGTCTTCTTTTTCTCTACATCCTCAGTGTGTTGAAATTAAGAACAAATTCACTGTCTCCTAAAATGAAAGCCTGGCGAATGGCCCTCAGCAGCTAAAAAAGAGGGCTCCTAGCAGACCAAGACAACCTTCTGCAGCTTTGACTTCTACAACATCGGAGTACATTAGCTGAGCACGGGTATAAAGAGCTGCATGTTTCAACTAGAATCATTTCTGGACACATCAGTGAGCACTCTACAAGATAGCCCGGCAAAAGATTTTATCAGTTTGTAGAAACTATACAACTTTACAATACAAGGCCTCAATGTAGAACACTGAGAGGAGGAAGGCAACCCACATCAACAAGGAGATGACCTAGAGCAGAGTGGAGATGCAGCTGCCAAATTTACTTTGCCACCCTGCTAAAAATATTTGAAGAGATTTTCTCGTAACTATTCTATCCTCTGCTGCAAGAATCATCCTCCTTACAGCTCAAGATGTCCTTTGCAAATATTCCTTAACATCTAACTGAACTGCCACAGAGATCATTCTTGTGCCTTGCTGATACATTATCTAGCATCACAACAAAAGCACTCGCTGGACACAGCACAGCTTCAGTGAAACAAATTATATTCCCCAAATGTGATCTGTGCGAGTTCCTAGCATTCGTCAAGTGATGTTTCTCCTTGAGAGCTCAGCGTTCATTTTTCTTACATCTCTTTAAGACATCTTGGGATGTTTTCTACAGTAAAGATAAAATTCAAGTTGTTGTTACCGTCTTTTCACTCTTTTTTAGCACATTTGTGGGTACACACAATTTTATTCATTATATTTCTGGAGCTGGGAATCATTATAATTAACGTACAATTGAGTAGTGAATCAGAAAATGTTTTCTAATAATGGTTCTGTTAACTCCCTTAATAGGCATGGATCAAACTTTGCTAGTTTCCAAGACCAAAGTCAACATTTCCACCAGGTTACTTAATGATAAAGAAAAAAGAAAAGCTACTTCCTAATCACCAGCCAATCACTTACCCCCTTGGCTGTGATGTCACCTTTCAATTTCTTTCTACTTCTTTTTTGCCTTCTCTCCCCACTGCAGCTACACCAGCTGGGCCTCTCCGACACTGCTGCTGGGCTTTTTTATAGGCCTCGGACACTGCCCCGGACTCCCGCCTCCTCGACTGCCTCTCCGACACTGCTGCTGGGCTTTTTTATAGGCCTCGGATGCTGCCCCGGACTCCTGCCTCCTCGATTTGTGTACTTGGACTCCCAAATCTCTTTGCTCCTCTATATTTCCTAATTTCTCACCATTGAGAAAATACTATGATTGAATTTATTTGGTTCCAAATTGGTTCCAAACCATTTGCTGTAGTTGTGCCCACTCACTTAATCTGTCTAAGTCCCTTTGCAACTTCCTGCACACTTCTGTGCTATTTACATTCCCTCCTAACTTAGTGTCATCTGCAAATGTGGATATACAACTCTCCATTCCTTCATCATTGTTGATAAATAAGTGAAAAGCTGAAGCCCCAAGGTAACACCACTTGTCCCATCCTGCCAATTTCGATAGGTACCTTTCATCCCCACTCTCTTAAAGCAGAATACAAAGATTGCATTGAGGCGGGTAGTGGACTCGTTCACAAGCATTACCAGATCTTGCAAGGAGCTTGGCACACTCTCTAAAAAAATGGTTATCCTTCCTTTAAATACAAACCCCTCTGGGTCTAAATCCCTGCACTTGAAAAAGACGTGAATTGGTCTCCAGTCAACAGCTTCCTGTTTCTCCTCCATCACCACCATCTTCTGCTGCTCACTTGTGCTAATTGCTTCAGCTGGTGCACACTCCCTCATACTGGCTATCTAAATCCCCCTTTAAATGCTGCAGCACAACTTGATTTTCCTTCTCTCCCAGCAAAAATAAGCCAATGACCAGCTCTTTTACCATTCTAAACACACCAGCGCATAAACAATTAGAACGACTCCACGACAGTGTGTTGGATGGGGTGGGGTCAGTCACAGTTCCTGAACATCAAATATGCCTTTCTGCATGGTCTTCTTTTTCTCTGCATCCTCAGTGTGTTGAAATTAAGAACAAATTCACTGTCTCCTAAAATGAAAGCCTGGCGAATGGCCCTCAGCAGCTAGAAAAGAGGGCTCCTAGCAGACCAAGACAACCTTCTGCAGCTTTGACTTCTACAATATCGGAGTACACTAGCTGAGCACGGGTATAAAGAGCTGCATGTTTCAACTAGAATTGTGAATGTTTAAAAATGTATAGAGACATTGAAGTTGAGAACGTGGGAATTGTATAGGGACAGTATAAGCTAACAAACAATTCATGGAGGAATAGCCATGACATCTCAGACTCGAGACTGCGAAATGTTACAACACTAACACATATTGAAACAAAACCCACAGCTTGCAGAAAAACCTCAAGGTCTTATTAAATCATGTTATTAACCTGAAACATTGACAGAAGGTCTTTGTTTAAAATTGGACCATGCTTGGGTCGGCTTATGAGTGGACGAAGGGAAGGAGGGATCAAAAGAGATGGGCTGAGCTGGGATGTCACTCTAGCCCTATCTTGTTATCTTTTGCCGAAAATGTATAACCATCGTGCCTTGACAATGTAACGTCACTTATCCGTAGGGAGTGTGTACGCTCTATCGAGAGAGTATATCTTCTGTCTGATAAGTCTTGCCGGCTGGTAAAATAAAAGCTTGCTTTGTTTAAAGCACAAACGGTATTCGTTTCAGTAATTTTGCTGAACCAGATTGAGGTAAAAGAATCCAGGAATCAACATTATCATCTCTGGACACATCAGTGAGCACTCTACAAAGACTTTATCAGTTTGTAGAAACTACATAACTTTACAATACCTGGCCTCAATGTAGAACACTTAGAGGAGGAAGGTAACCCACATTAACAAGGAGATGACCCAGAGCAGAGTGGAGATGCAGCTGCCAAATTTACTTTGCCACCTGCTAAAAATGTTTGAAAAGCACTCCTTTGAAGAGAGTTTCTCGTAACTATTCTATCCTCTACTACAAGAATCATCCTCCTTACAGCTCAAGATGTCCTTAGCAAATATTCCTTAACATCTAACTGAACTGCCACAGAGATCACTCTTGTGCCTTGCTGATACATTATCTAGCATCACAACAAAAGCACTCGCTGGATACAGCACAGCTTCAGTGAAACAAATTATATTCCCCAAATGTGATCTGTGCGAGTTCCTAGCATTCGTCAAGTGATGTTTCTCCTTGAGAGCTCAGTGTTCATTTTTCTCACATCTCTTTAAGACATCTTGGGATGTTTTCTACAGTAAAGATAAAATTCAAGTTGTTGTTACCGTCTTTTCACTCTTTTTTAGCACATTTGTGGGTACACACAATTTTATTCATTATATTTCTGGAGCTGGGAATCATTATAATTAACGTACAATTGAGTAGTGAATCAGAAAATGTTTTCTAATAAAGGTTCTGTTAACTCCCTTAATAGGCATGGATCAAACTTTGCTAGTTTCCAAGACCAAAGTCAACATTTCCACCAGTTCTCTGGATCAATTTATGCTCCTCCACTGGTTCCCTGAATTAAACCTGCTGTCTCTGGGCCCAAAATCTGGTAGAATACCCGAGAAGCCCAAGAGCGAACACAAAGTGCTGAATCAACATCAGGAGGGCAGGCATAAAAAGTGCTCTCAACACTGAGTGTCATCTTTCAAGAACCACAGCAATGTGGCTGACTCTTAACTGACTTCTGAAATGGCCCATTAAACCACCCAGTTGTTTACTAAGTATACTCAATAAAATCAGACGGACCACACTTAAGCACCGGAAAAGACAAAAGCACACCCAGCCCAGTCGAACCTGAAAAGTCCTCCTCACTAACATCTGGGGCATGTGCCAAAATTGGGAGAGCTGTCCCACAGACTAGTCAAGCATTAGCCTGACAGTCATACTCACAGAATCATACCTTTCAACAAATATCCCAGATTCTTCCATCACCATTCCTGGGTTATGTCCTGTCACGCCAGAAGAACAGACCCACCAGAGGTGGTGGCACAGTCATATACAATTGGGAGGGAGTGGCGCAGGGAGTCCTCAACATTGACTCTGGACCCCTTGAAGTCTCATGGCATAGGTCAAACATGGGCAAGGAAACCTCTTGCTGATTACCACTGACTGCCATTTCTCAGCTGATGACTCAGTGCTCCTCCATGTTGAAGACCACTTGGAAGAAGCACTGAGGGTTGTAAAGGCACAGAATGTACTCTGGACTGGGGACTTCAATGTCCATCATTAAGAATAGCTCGGTAGCACCATTACTGATTGAGCTGGTTGAGACCTGAAGGAAATTGCTGCCAGACTGGTGAGAGAACCAGCACGAGGAAGAAAACCTACTTGACGTCGTTCTCACCAATCTACTTGTTGCTGATACATCTATCCAGTATTGGTAGCAGTGACCACCACACAGTCCTTATCGAGACAAAGCTGCATCTTCACACTAAGGACACCATTCATTGTGTTGTGTGGCACTACACCATGTTAAATGAGATAGATTCAGAACAAATCCAGCAGCTCAAAACTGGTCAATTACCACCCCATCAGTCTACTCTCAATTATCAGCAAGGTGATGGAAGGTGTCGTCAATAGTGATACCAAGCGACATTTACTCACCAATAACCTGCTCACCGATGCTCAGTTTGGGTTCCACCAGGACCACACGGCACGAGACCTCATTATAGCTGTGGTCCAAACATGGACAAAAGAGCTGAATTCCAGAGGTGAGGTGAAAGTGACTGCCTTTGACATTAAGGCAGCATTTGACCGAGTATGGCATCAAGGAGCCCGAGTAAAATTAACTTCAGTGGGATTGAGGAGGGAATTTCTCCACTGACTGGAGTCATACCTAGCACGAAGGAAGATGGTTGTGGTTGTTGGAGGGCAATCATGCCAGCCCCAGCCACCTCCACTTGACATTCAGTGGGATTACCATCGGTGAATATTTTTTTATTCATTCACGGGACGTGAGCGTCGCTGGCAAGGCCAGCATTTATTGCCCATCCCTAATTATCCTCGAGTGGCTCACTAGGCATCTTAGGCCATTTCAGAGGGCTGTTAAGGGTCAACCATTAAGAATCCCTTACCATCAATATTGCCCAGAAGCTTAACTGGACCAGCCAGATAAATACTGTGGCTACAAGATCAAGAGGCTGCGTATTCTGCACCGAGTGACTGACCTCCTGACTCCCCAAAGCCTTTCCACCATCTACAAGGCACAAATCAGAAATGTGATGGCATACTCTCCACTTGCCTGGATGGATGCAGCTCCAACAACACTCAAGAAGCTCGACAACATCCAGGACAAAGCAGCTGCTTGATTGGCACCCCATCCACCACTTTAAACATTTACTCCCTCCATCACCGGCACACCATGGCTGCAGTGTGTACCATCTACAAGATGCACTGCAGCAACTCACCAAGGCTTCGTTGACAAACCCATGACCTCTACCACCTAGAAGGACAAGTGCAGCAGGTGCATGGGAACACCACCTCCTCCAAATTCCCCTCCAAGTCACACACCATGCTGACTTGGAAATATATCGCCATTCCTTCATCGTTACTGGGTCAGAATCCTGAAAGCTAGCCTGTCATTTCAGAAAGCAGTTTTGTAGCTTAAACAGGAACTGCCTTCTGAAATGAAAAAAGAAATCATGTAAAAGTATGCAGTTTTTAGCCCTTACAGCTCAACTACCTTCTGAAATAAATTAATATTAAATAGAATTCCCAAATGGGAGTCATCAGCTCTTAAATCTTAATTCACTTCCGCAGCTAAAAAAATGGGAAATGTGTTTCAGAACTAACATAAACTAACCAGACAGCAAGCCAGGGAAGGGGCACCCAGGGTGTTGCATGCTGCACTCCAGCTTTGTTCAGGGAGTTCACACTCAAGCGAGGTTCTCTAAATACAGGGGTCAGGAGGCTCTCCAGAAAGAATGATGTGGGACCACATCACCGAGCCTGTCACTGCCAGCAGTGTCACCCGCCATGACTTGGCTCCAGGACACAAAGAAGCTTCATGATCTTACAACATTGATCAAGGTCAGTGAATGCATCTTCAAAAGCCATCTTCTACCAACTGCACCACTAGCCTCATGGTCTGGAGGTCGGGAGCAGCAAGGACCGGAGGTCAGAAGCGGAGGCCAGGACCGGCGAGAAACTGAGGTCGGGACTGGTGAGGTCCAGAGGTTGGAAGCGGCGAGGAGCAGAGGAGTGGCGAGGTCAAGGTCCAGGAATGGCACAGCATGGACCAGCAGTGGGGTCGGGGCCCAAGGAAAGAGCAGCACAAACCAATAGCGAGGACGTGAGGCCTCCACTGTGCCCTATGAATCTCAGGGAGAGAGGTCCTGTGGGAAGGAGGACAGTAGGAGTATGTTTGTGTGTATGTACTAGGCCCATGCAGTGGAGCCTGGTCTCCAGTCGACTTGGACCAAGACCTTGCTCTGCCAAGCCCATGTGGTAGCTGGTGTGCAACGGCCACCCCACGTTAAGAAAATTCACGCACAGGCATCTTCCACCCTTTAAAATGAAGTTCGGGACCTGGAATGTGAGGACCCTCATGGACAATCCCAACAGCAACAGACCAGAATGCCATACTGCTATCGTTGCCCGGGAGGTTTTGACATAGACATCACTGCCCTAAGCGAGACCCGAAGGGCAGGGGAAGGCCAGCTTAAGGAATAAAGTGGTTACACATTCTTCTGGAAAGGCAAACCAAAAGAAGAACGCCGCCTCTATGGGGTTGACTTCGCCATAAAAAATGAGCTTGTTGGCCGTTTTAGAGACTCCCCTTGCAGGATAAATGAATGCCTCATGACCCTTCAGCTCACCCTAGCCCGGAACCAGTGCGCTAAGGTCATCAGTGCTTATGCCTCACCACTGGAAGCTACAGGCAAGACCAAAGAGGAATTCCACTCCAGCCTTGAACAATCCTTGTCCCGAGTCCCAACGGGTAACAATCTGAACCTCCTTGGTGACTTCAATATAGAAAATAGGTAGAAACATAGAAAATAGGTGCAGGAATAGGCCATTCGGCCCTTTGAGCCAGCACCACCATTCAATATCATTGTTGTGTATGTATAACATAAGTATACTCCCTGTACACTCAATGTACAGTTACATAAGACTACTGGATGTACCTTCACACTGTATACACTATGCTTGTACCACCAGAGGGTGCAACTAGTGGAGACAGGTAACCAGGTAAAGAAACATAGAAAATAGGTACAGGAGTAGGCCATTCGGCCCTTGTAGCCTGCACCGACATTCAATGAGTTCATGGCTGAACATGCAACTTCAGTACCCCATTCCTGCTTTCTTGCCAAACCCCTTGATCCCCCTAGTAGTAAGGACTACATCTAACTCCTTTTTGAATATATTTAGTGAATTGGCCTCAACAACTTTCTGTGGTAGAGAATTCCACAGGTTCACCACTCTCTGGGTGGAGAAGTTTCTCCTCATCTCGGTCCTAAATGGCTTACCCCTTATCCTTAGACTGTGACCCCTGATTCTGGACTTCCCCAACATTGGGAACATTCTTCCTGCATCTAACCTGTCCAATCCTGTCAGAATTTTATAGCTCCCTATAGATATGTAAAGAGAAAAAGGTTAGTAAAGACAAACGTAGGTCCCCTGCAGTCAGTATCAGGGGAAGTCATAACTGGGAACAAAGAAATGGCGGACCAATTGAACAAGTACTTTGGTTCGGTATTCACTAAGGAGGACACTAACAACATTCCGGATATAAGAAGGGTCAGAGGGTCTAGTAAGGAGGAGGAACTGAGGGAAATCCTTATTAGTCGGGAAATTGTGTTGGGGAAATTGATGGGATTGAAGGCCGATAAATCTCCAGGGCCTGATGGACTGCATCCCAGAGTACTTAAGGAGGTGGCCTTGGAAATAGCGGATGCATTGACAGTCATTTTCCAACATTCCATTGATTCTGGATCAGTTCCTATCGAGAGGAGGGTAGCCAATGTAACCCCACTTTTTAAAAAAGGAGGGAGAGAAAACAGGGAATTATAGACCGGTCAGCCTGACATCGGTAGTGGGTAAGATGATGGAATCAATTATTAAGGATGTCTGGTGAATCTTTGCTGTACTCCTTCAATAGCAAGAACGTCCTTCCTCAGATTAGGAGACCAAAACTGAACACAATATTCCAGGTGTGGCCTCACCAAGGCTCTGTACAACTGCAGTAAGACCTCCCTGCTTCTATACTCAAATCCTCTAACTATGAAGGCCAACATACCATTTGCCTTCTTCACCGCCTGCTCTAACTGCATGCCAAACTTCAATGACTGATGAACCATGACACCCAGGTCTCGTTGCACCTCCCCTTTTCCTAATCTGTCATCATTCAGATAATATTCTGTCTTCCTGTTTTTGCCACCAAAGTGGATAACCTCACATTTATCCACATTATACTGCAAGCAGTCTCTCTCAGGGAAGGGAGAACAGAACCCGAGTCCCACAACCCTGAGTCCGCCACATGGGGCCAACCGGCTAACCCCATGCTGGCGTTGTGGAGGAAATCACAGGGCTCACCAGTGCCGCTATAAAGATATACATGCAAAGGCTGTAACACAAAGGGCCATCTCCAGCGAGTGTGCAAGAGAAATTGTACTCACCGAGTCGATGAAGAGTTGGCTGATCATCTGGACTCCAGCGATGATGAAGAGAGCGTCCATGAGGCAGCTCAGCCCCACGATGAGGTGTATGGAGTGTTTACCTGCACCACGAGAGTTCCCCGTTGAAAATGGAAGTCGAAATCAACGGTGTTCCAGTGACGATGGAGATGGACACAGGGGCGAGCCAGTCACTGATGAATCAGGCGGCCTTTGAGAAATTCTGGGACAATCCCGTCGAACGACCTAAAATGATCCCGATCCAAGTGAAGCTGCTCACCTACACAAACGACACCATCCCAGTCCTTGGCAGCGTGGATGTCCAGGTGTCCCATGACGGCGCGATGCACAAGTTACCTTTGTGGATCGTTGCTGGTGATGGTCCAACGCTGCTAGGAAGAAGATGGATGAAAAGGATCTGTTGGAGCTGGGAAAACTTCCAGCCTCCGGCGATCGATGTCCTCCATGGCCCTGAAGTTGGATCAAGCACAGCACCTGAAAAACCAGCTGCTCAACTTGACTGCGCGGAGACGACACAGATCGTTCAACGCAACTGCGAGATGATCCAACCCAAATGACCCGACATCACCATCCAGGCTCCAGTGGCAGGACTCCGGAGGAAGAAAATCGACACAGAAGGCAACTTCCCTGCTTTCATTGCAGAACCTGGGGAGAAAAGAATCACCATGGCATACCTCGTGGAGAGAAAGAAGATGGCGCCCAAACCACGAGGTGAAGTGCCTGAAGTAAAGATGGCGGCGGCCAGACCACGAGGGGCAGCGTTGATGGAGCAACATGTGATGCCGAGCAGCGAACCGGTTGGGGTAAAGATTGCAAGGCCCTCTTAAAGGAGACCGGCAACCTATCACATTTAAAGGGACTGTTCCACTCTTTATACAGCGATGCCGGTGATACAAATGTAAGAGATGTAATTGACAAATTCAAGTATTTAAATGTAACTAACCATGATAAGTTGGGCGATTGCTGTCGGAACCAATGTATTGTGAGAGTAAATGAAGTGATGATGTGCGATGCTGGGTTCTACATGCATGGCGACAAAACCAAGGGCAACCTCCCGTCGGAAGCACCTAGGTCCAGCGGGCAACCCAATCGTGTGGCCTGCGCCTCCGGGACCGATGTGATGCCCCAGGGAGCATGGCCACACACAGAGGGAGCATACCAGCTGCAGGGCTAGCAATCAGTGGACGGCAAAGGCACCACGACTGGTACACTGCCCTTGATCGGCTCTACCTCTCTGGCCACCAGGGCCAAAAGCAGGAGCAAGAGGCTAGCACCCTCCAGCTTTCCCAACCGGACCTGAGATGACCAGGCTCCCACTATCGCTGAAGGGCAGCAAAGAGACACTGCAGCCCTCAAAGGAGGACAGGGAGGCCACACACTCCTGTGGCTCTGCCCACCACGAGGCAATTGCAAAGGCCCTGAGACTCAGCCAGGTGAGCGATGCGAGCCCACCCAGCTGGCAGAGGGCGCAGCGCCGACATCAGACAATCTGGACATAGTCCGGTCACTCTGGAACTAGCGTCCTCACCCACCTGCACCTACACAACCCAGGAGCAAGACTGTGATACCACGTATGTACCTTACCTGTAAAACGTACTTCTTCCACTACTGCAGAAACCAAACTGTGAAGTAATTAATCCTATGTTTTTTTGTTCTTTCTTTCTGTACATGTATACACATGCAGGTGTTGGTCTATGTATGGGGGCGTGGGGGGAGGGGGGGTTGGGGGGAAATGGATGGATGTAGCCATGGACACACATGGATGACACCCAGAACCCACTCAACCTCTAGTGCAACTTCAAACCGTCCACTGTTGACTATTTCCCAATTTTGTGGCAATAAAGACTTGGGGGTCAACAGGGAGACATGACAGGTAACCAGGTATAAAAGGGTGCTCACCTTGCTGTACCCTCACTCAGGAGCTGCAATAAAAGGACTAAGATCACCACATTTCAAGTACAATACCTTGCCTTGTGGAGTCATTACTAGAGTGCTTATAGACACAATAATGATCATGGCTGATCATTTTTGCAACTTTAGTACCCCATTCCTGCTTTGTTTCCATACCCCTTGATCCCTTTAGCCATAAGGGCCACATCTAACTCCCTTTTGAATATATCTAACGAACTGGCCTCAACAACTTTCTGTGGTTGCCAGAGTTGGAAAGTTCAAAGACCTCTGGGGAGGCATGATCGGCAGAGAGGAGTATGGAAAACCAACTCCAACGGCACCCTCCTCCTGATGAAATGCTCAGAACATGACCTTGTCATAACCTACGCCTTGTTCCGTCAGAGAGACAAGTACAGGCTTCATGGCAACACCCTCGCTCCAAACACTGGCACCTGCTAGACTACATCATTGTCCGAGCGAGGGACCGCAGGGACATCTGCGTCACCCGTGCCATGACAGGAACTGATGACCGCTGGATGGACCACCACCTAATCTACTCTGTCATCTCTGCCAACGTAGCTCCAAAACAGTGGCGGCAACAGAAACAATGCCGCAGGAAAATCAACGCTGGAGCTCTCAAAGACCCTGCTAAGAATGCCCTATTCAGCCAATGCCTTCACATCCAAACCGACGATTCTCAGTAATCCAGAGATGCAGAGTGTCCACAGCACCTGGTCTGCCCTCAAGGCCTCCATAATTAGCACCTGCGAAGAGTCGCTTGGTCACTCGACCAGGAAACACCAAGTCTGGTTCAACGAGAATGACCAGGAGATCCAAGAGCTAATAAGCCACAAGCACAAAGTATTCCTGAACTGGAAACAGCAACACAATGTGAGAGCAAGAAAGCAGCTCTACAGATATCTGAAGGCCAAGGTCCAACAAAAATCTTGTGACCTAAAGAACAGATGGTGGGTGGAGAAAGCGCAGGAGATCCAGCAACTAGCCAACAACCACGACATGCATGGATTCTTTAGCGCAGTCAAGACCACCTACGGACCAAGCATCCATGGTCCTACCCCACTGCAGGCCAAGAATGGAGAGGTACTCATCAATGTAAGCGGTTTTAATACTAGCCCAATTGCTAGACGGACGGTTCGAATCGCCCCCGTTTTACAAAAGTTCGACACCCGGGAATTATTATTCAGAGTGTAAATGAAATGAGTCACGGACAGGAAGGCTCTGGTGAAAAATCGTACTTATATTTATTTGGTATAACATACACTGGCTAAAACATGCACTACTAAACGCAATCACTGTCTCAGTGGAGAATAAAATCCAAGTTACAAACAACATACATACAGTACAGAAATGAGACCTAGTAACATGCAGTAATTCCCTGGTGGATTAGCCAGTCGAAGCATCCTCCCCAGAATAGCCCTGAAAAGCTTCACTTCTGAGAAAACCCTGAGCCCTTACACCTCACCCAGCTTGCCTGGGATATCTGGTTACTGGCTTGGGACACTCACGACCATGCTCACCACCACACGCAGCCGGTCTCCTGCGAAACTGCGGCTTCCTCCTTGATGGCGCAAGAACGAGAGGAAGAAGAAGAAGCTCTCTCTCTCTCTTCCTTCCTTTCTTACTTTCTCCTCATACATTGATCTTGGTGGAGCGCGAGCTCTCTCTAGATACAAGCTGCAAGCTGCCAGCTACAAGCTTCACTTTAAAAATAAAGTGGAAAGAGCCTGTCTTTATGGGGGTCTTGCTACCCACTATCTTTCCCGCCAATCTTTAAAATCCTTTTGTTTCTAAGCACGGGTACTTAGTCAGTGATGGGCCATCCAACCCATATGGATTGGGCTGATGGCCCTTAATCTGGGCATCTCTCTCAGTCTTTGCGTTGGGAAAGACCTGGCTCCTCTTTGGCTGCCAGACTAGTGGGTTCATTGTTCTGCTTTCCTTCTGAGATGGAGGTGAGAAGTTATTTTGCATATTAGAGTGGCTTTGTCAGTGGCCCCCCTTCCTGGCCGACAGCTCTTTTGTCAATATTCTTGGCCCCCTTTTGATATGTTTAAAATAAAGGATGAAACTGAGTACTGTGTACAATGAGCAAGTGTGACCTTAGCTCCTTTAATAAGACTCCAGAGTGCAGGTACCTCGTGAGTGGCCTGCTTATATACTGTGCTCCCAAGGGATGCTAGGATCCCTTGGGACTCCAACAGGTAGGCCCTCTGGTGGTAGTGTAATACAGGTTACAAGGGGTTAAATACATAATATCAATCCCCCGTGAAGTCAATAATACACTTATTTACAAGGTGAGATGATCTGGGGCTTTTCGTTCCCTTGTCGATCGTCTCGGTACAAATGCGGGTGTGGGTGAGTTGGTTAGTTCTTCACTGGGCTGTTTGGCAGTCGGCCTTGCCGGGTTGCTGGGGATGGTGAGTTCGGCTTCGTGGTCAACCATGATGTCAGTTGCCACTTATGTGTGTGTTGGAGGGTCAAAGTTGATGGTGTCTTCTTCGGGTTGTTCGTAGCTGTTGATGAACCACAATTTGGTTTGGTCCAAATGTTTTCTGCTCATTAGTCCATTGGCCATTTTGACCTGAAATACCCTACTCCCCTCTTTGGCTATGACCGTGCCAGCGAGCCATTTGGGTTCATGTCCATAATTGAGCACAAACACAGGATCATTGATCTCAATATCGCGTGACAAAGTTGCACGGTCATGGTACACACTTTGTTGATGTTGCCTGCCCTCCACGTGATCATGGAGATCAGGGTGGACAAGAGACAGCCTTGTTTTGAGCGGGCTTTTCATGAACAGCTCGGCTGGGGGAACTTCGGTGAGTGAGTGGTGTCTGGTGCGGTAGCTGAGCAGCACACGCGATAGTCGGCTCTGCAGGGAGCCTTCCAACACGCATTTCAGGCTTTGCGTGATGGTCTGAACTGTCCGTTCTGCCTGGCCGTTGGATGCGGGCTTGAATGGGGCAGATGTGATGTGCTTGATCCCATTGTGGGTGATGAATTCCTTGAATTCAGCAATGGTGAAACATGGCCCATTGTTGCTGACTTGGTCATAAGGCAAGCCGTGGGTGGCAAACATGGCTCGTAGGCTTTCAATAGTGGTCATGGACGTGCTTACAGACATTATTGCACATTCAATCCATTTTGAGTAAGCGTCCACGACAACCAAAAGCATTTTGACTAGAAATGGGCCCGCATAGTCCACGGGCATCCTCGACCACGGTTTGGAGGGCCACGACCACAAACTTAGTGGTGCCTCTCTGGGTGCATTGCTTAGCTGAGAGCAAGTGTTGCACTGGTGCATGCAGGACTCTAAATCTGAGTCGATGCCGGGTCACCACACATGGGATCTGGCAATGACTTTCATCATTACAATGCCTGGGTGGGTGCTGTGCAGTTCACAAATGAAAGTATCCCTCCCTTTCTTGGGCAAGACCACGCGATTGCCCCACAATAGACAGTCCCGCCTGCAGGGACATTTTGTCTTTGCGCCTGTGGACCGTCTTAATTGCCTCTTGCATCTCCGCTGGGATGCTGGACCAGCTCCCATGGAGGACAGTTCTTTTACAAAGGACAGTAAAGGATTCTGGCTGTCCAGGTCCTGATCTGGCGGACCCCAACGGGGAACTTTTCATTTTCGAATGCATCCATTACCATGAGCATTTCCACCCCAGTGGTGGGCAATGGCAGCCGACTGAGAGCATCTGTGCAGTTCTCTGTGTCCAGCCGGTGGTGGATTACATAGTTGTATGTTGCCAGCGTGAGTGCCCATCTTTGGATGTGGGCAGAGGCATTGGTGTTAATCCCTTTGCTCTCAAAGAACAGCGATATGAGCGGCTTGTGGTCCGTTTCAAGCTCAAACTTGAGGCCAAGTAAGTACTGGTGCATTTTATTTACCCCGTAAACGCACGCCAAAGCCTCTTTTTCAATCATGCTGTAGGCCTTTTCGGCCTTGGACAAACTCCTGGACGCATAAGCGACCGGTTGCAAAATCCCTGATTCGTTAGCCTGTTGTATAAGAACATAAGAACATAAGAATTAGGAACAGGAGTAGGCCATCTAGCCCCTGGAGCCTGCTCCGCCATTCAATAAGATCATGGCTGATCTGGCCGTGGACTCAGCTCCACTTACCCGCCCGCTCCCCGTAACCCTTAATTCCCTTATTGGTTGTAACACACTCCCGACCCCGTATGATGACGCATCGCAAGCTAGCACTAATCTTTTACAAGAGTCATACAGGACAAGCAGTTTGTTTGACCACAACTGATTTCTGGCTTACTTAAAGGCAGCCTCTTGTAAATTCCCCCATACCCAGTCAGCTCCCTTGCGCAGTAGCGCATGTAGGGGTTCTAGCAGTAGGGGTGCTTAACCCAGGTAGGAAATTACCGAAATAGTTAAGCAATCCCAGGAACGGCCGCAGCTCTGTCACCTTCTATGGTCTCAACGCGTTCTTGATCGGCTCCGCCTTGGCATCGGTGGGTTTGATGCTGTCTGCTGAGATTCTTCTTCCCAAGAACTCGACCTCCTGCGCCAGGAAAACACACTTTGAGCGTTTCAACCTGAGCCCCACACGATCCAATCGACTAAGAACCTCTTCCAGATTCTTCAAGTGTTCAATGGTATCCCGACCTGTAACCAGTATTTCATCCTGGAAAACCACGGTGCGAGGAACCGACTTTAGCAGACTCTCCATGTTCCACTGGAAGATTGCCGCAGCTGACCGAATCCCGAACAGACATCTGTTATAGATGATCAGACCTTTGTGTGTGTTGATGCAGGTGAGGCCTTTCGAAGACTCCTCCAGCTCCTGCGTCATGTCGGCCGAGGTCAGGTCCAGCTTGGTGAATGTCTTCTCTCTAGCCAGGGTCATAAATAGATCATCTGCCTTGGGTAGCGGGTACTGGTCCTGTAGCGAAAAACAATTAATCATTACTTTATAATCCCTACAAATTCTGACCGTGCTGTCCTCTTTAAGTACCAGGACAATCGGACTAGCCCATTCGTTGAATTCCACCGGCGCGATGATGCCTTCTCGCTGCAGCCTGTCCAGCTCAATTTCCACTTTCTCACGCCTCATATACGGTACCGCCCGAGCCTTGTGGTGGATGGGTCGTGTACCGGGAACCAAATGGATTTGCACTTTTGCCCCCGAGAAGCTTCCAATGCCTGGCTCGAACAATGCTGGAAACCTGCTCAGAACCTGGGCACATGAAGCGTCGTCGACGGATGAAAGCGCTCGGATGTCGTCCCAGTTCCAGCGGATTTTTCCCAGCCAGCTTCTGCCAAACAGTGTGGGGCCATCCCCGGGTACAATCCACAGTGGCAGTTCGTGTACTGCTCCATCAAAGGAGACTTTGACTTCTGCACTGCTAATTACAGGGATTAGTTCCTTGGTGTAAGTCCTTAGTTTGGTGTGAATGGGACTGAGCTTGGGCCTGTGTGCCTTGTCGCCCCACAGCCTGTCGAAGGTCTTTTTACTCATTATGGACTGACTCGCACCCGTGTCCAGTTCCATAGATACTGGAATTCCGTTCAGTTCAACTTTCAACATTATTGGTGGACATTTTGTGGTGAATGTGTGTACCCCGTACACTTCTGCCTCCTCGGTACGAGTCTCCAATTCAGCCTGATCCACAGTGGATCGATTTTCCTCTGCAACGTGGTGGTTTGCAGGGTTTGCAGCTCGCCTGCACATTCGCTGGAGGTGTCCCATTGCTCTGCAACCGTTGCATGCATAGTGCTTAAAGCGGCATTGATGGGGCCGATGATCACCTCCACAGCGCCAACAATCTGTTAACTGCCTCGCATTAACGATTGATGGCGGACTCTGGGTCATCTGAGGTCCTGCAGCAGCAGCCGGCGTGTACGTTCTGCCATGTATATTCCTGCTCGAAAACTACGTTACTTTGTACACAGTACTGGCCGAAACTTCTTTACTCTGCAAAATCTGTTTGGTGTTGTCGCTGGTGGACATAAATGCCTGGGCTATCGTTATGGCTTTACTTAGATTTGGAGTTTCAACAGTCAACAATTTGTGAAGGGTTACCTAATGGCCAATGCCCAGTACAAAAAAGTCGCTAAGCATTTGTTTTTAGAATCCCTCAAATTCGCAATGTCCTGTGTGGTGCCTTAGTTCGGTGACATAGCTCGCCACTTCTTGGCCCTCCGACCGTTGACACGTGTAGAACCGATATCTCGCCATCAAAATGCTTTCCTTAGGATTTAGTTGCTCCCGGACCCTCGTACACAATTCTTCATAGGATTTAGCTGTTGCTTTTGCCGGAGCTAGGAGATTCTTCATGAGGCCATAGGTTGTTGCCCCACAGACAGTAAGGAGGATTGCCCTTCGTTTGGCAGCATTCTCATCCCCTTCCAGCTCATTGGCCACAAAGTATTGGTCGAGTCTCTCCACGAAGGCCTCCCAATCGTCCTCTTCTGAGAACTTCTCCAGGATACCAACAGTTCTTTGCATTTTCGCACGGTTGTTCGTTATCTCGTCACCAATTGATACGTTTAAAATAAAGGATGAAACTGAGTACTGTGTACAATGAGCAAGTGTGACCAGAGTATAGGTACCTCATTGGTGGTCTGCTTATATACCGTGCTCCCAAGGGATGCTGGGATCCCTTGGGACTCCAACAGGTAGGCCCTCTGGTGGTAGTGTAATACAGGTTACATGGGGTTAAATACATAACACCTTCCTTTAGCTGGGATTGGCGGGCGAACCCGTTCTGGATGACTGACAGTTCTTTTGTCACAGCTAACTGCCATGCGGTCTCTGGAGTTTTAACAAAAGCAGCTCAGAAAAATAAAATCCACTAAATATTCTCGACTGAGTTCATTCTTTAAACAGAAAACTTTGCGATCTCTTCAGTCCCCTGTTTGATGCTTTTTCTTTCCATGAAGCATCACTCGATGAGAGAGCAAAGGCCAAAGTCTCACATAAGTGAAGCTGTTTCCCTGATTTTATGTTTTAAAAACCCCAGAACTGTACCCCTCACTGCATGTCACAGTTCACTTTTACAGAGTCAAGACATCAGTGAAAACGGCTTCTTAACACATGGTTGGGTTCCACTCCACGAGACATTACAAAAAAATATCGCGCACATCGCACCGTACAGCATTGACAGGTGATAACACATTACAAAATAACAACAGCGCACATCGCGCAATACAGAGTGTGAAACTCTAACCGGAATATACAATACATTGCTTACAGAACTTTGGTAGATTACAAATTTTAGCAGGGAGAAACCATCATCAGTATACATCAATTGCACCTCTCCGAGTCGATCTAACATCCCTTGCCACTGCGCTCGGAGCATCTGGCTCCGTCGCTTACAGCTCGTGTAAAACAAGTAGCCTACAAGCAACAATTGTATGATAACCAATGCAAGAGTAGAGATGCGGATCCAGGGAGGAATCCCTACACTCAGACCAATGTCCCACCACAGTGGTGAGACAATCCCATTGATCTCCTCCCCCAGTTCAACTATCTTTTGCTCTAAAGTGTAAAAATGTCTCTGGGAGAGCTCGACGGCCTTTATTTACTCAGTGAGGTGTTCTGGCAGAAAAGGAATTGAGTACCTGAAATGTTCCACATAGTCCGGGAGAAGGTGAGGTGAAGGGTCGAAGGTTCGGGGATGGGAGTAATTCACTCTTGTGCCACTTGAACCTCAGCCTTGGGTTTGATACAAAAACTGCTGTCGCTCACCGGACACCACATGTCCTGGCTGTACTGGTAGCGGAGCGCACTTGTGTGACACAATATGTCCCACTCCCTACGTATCTGGGATCTGGTGCCATCACTTTCATGGTGCTATTGATAGGTTCCACGCCTGCAGAAGCAAACCCACATTCTGATCGAGCAAAAGCATGCAAGTGCTGGGGACACAGTATTACGTGTGCAGCCCGGTTCTGACATCCAGAGAGGTCAGTGCCCGTCATAGCATGCTCCCACTTTATGACATACGGCGGGGCCGCTTTAAAACAAACATGCACTCCTCCACGAATGACCCCGATATTCTCAACCTTGTATACTGGTGTTGGCTGGGGTGACCTGTCCATTACCGGCATCCTCACTATAATTCCCATCACTGTATGGTTGGACCACCCGCAATCTACAGGGACAGGGTAGGTTTCAGAGGCTAAATGAAGCTGGCACGGGCTCAACAAATTGCTATACAGGTGCAGCGCGGCGAGATGCTTGTTGCTTAACCATGAAGGGACACGACCTTGCCTCAGGTCCTCCAGGTTGTTGCGGCCCTCGCCCAGCAACCATGCTCCATACAACACACACACCTCATTCCGTGCAGCCTGCTCTGAGGCGTTCCTGTCCTCCCATATCAAATCATTAACAGTTTTATCATGCCTCTCCAGCTCCGTAATGACCTCCTTTAAATGAACGGTCATTGCCTGATCCTCATGAAGCTCTGAACCCACCACTGTGTTCTCTTCCCCTAGAATCTTACGCAATTGGTTCTTTAACCCAGTGATCTGCATCTAGAGTTGTACATCATCCATACAATTAACAACACCCGTTCCTGTACTGAACGCTGTGGCTACATCATTCCAGGTCCCTCTTCTCTGCCTCCCGGACCCCACACTATTCCCAACATTCAGATCATAAAGATGTTCTTTATCTAAATTTCCATTGTCCAGTTCATAAAATTCCTGAAACATCACTTTTAACAGAGCTTCAGAAAGCTTCTCTGTCTTCTTCGGGCACCACACAGGCAGGTGGACTTCAGTCAGGTTCAGGATCACGGATGCCACGGAATAGTGTACATTCTGAAGCAAACTTTTTCAATAGGGATTAACACCAACCCATTCCCCGGACCCCTGGTGGTGGTGGGACACCTATCTACAGTCCTCTATACCATCAGGGCTCTGGGTGGGGGCTTTCTGGTATACAAGATGAGCTCTGTGGCGTTGATGGTGTTCGGGGGATTTGGGATCACACAGACATTGGACCTCAAACCCACACAGACAAACAATGTACGCTGGCCCTCAAACCCATGCAGACAAGACACTGGGCCTCAAACCCACACAGACGCTGGGCCTCAAACCCACGCAGACAAGACATTGGACCTTTAACCCACACAGAGGCTCAGCCTCAAACCTATGCAGACAAGACATTGGGCATCAAACCCACACAGAGGCTGGGCCTCAAACCCATGCAGACAAGACATTGGGCATCAAACCCACACAGAGGCTGGGCCTCAAACCCATGTAGACAAGACATTGAGCCTGAAACCCACACAGACAAGACAGACAAGGCATGACATGGATCCCTTGTTTCTCCTTCCACCACTTTTCCCAACATAATCGTATCTTTGGCTCAACTCGCTCCTATTAAGAGAAAATATGAAAGAAAAATCTTTTGCTCTGTTGGGGCCGCCCCCTCACAGGTCCTTCTCCAGTTATTCACTTATTTTCCATCTTTAAATCAATTTAGCTAAGTCAAATGTCCAGCCTTTATGATCTAAATTACTGGAGTTCACACAGCACTGTCCCATACAGATTCAAGTTCAACTACACTTTGAGGTCATTTCCATGTAAATCAATTACACCTCTCCAGTAATTGCCTGCTTGAAAGAAAAAGAAAAGAACATCCATTGTGGCTTTTCTGTCCGCCCAATGGGTTAATTCATCAAGCTGGTTTTCCCTTATTGTTACTGAAAGAAAACATCCACTCAAATATAACTTAAACTATAACTTCAAAATTTTACAACTGTTCGGAATAATTATTTCACTCTTGACAAGGTGTTGCTTTCTGCTTGTACAGAGTGTTACCTTTTTTTTTTAAAGTTCGACAAACACCCATACTAATGCATGGTCCCACGTATATCAGTAGCTTACACATTACAATGGTTCTCTCTTTCATGCATAATAGCAGCACACATCCTTTTCTCCACTGGTCACATTCTTGAATTGATCGTAAAATTTTTATTTTAAAATACCAAAGATATGTGATTGCCTCATGTCCGGAACTAGAGGTTTTTCCACACAATTTAAACCAACCAAAATTCCACCATGGCCATAATGAAAGTTTGGTTTTTCCAGGTTAATTAACCTCAATAATTCCAAATTAATCCAAACCAATTTCAAACTAACCAGTGCCAGTTGAAAAAACCTATACAGACACACACACACACACATAAAGACAAGTTCCAAACCATCCACATGCTTTTAATTTTACCATTCACATTGAAACATCAGAGATTTTTAGTCCAGCTTTCCTCCACCCGTGCCTATAACCTGCTGTAATGCGGCCACTAAAATTTGTACTGGGTCATCGGCTGCCTCCCTGTGGCTCTGTTTTGCCTCAGCACCCTCATATCCTGGCTTTCCTTCTTTCGGGAGCCTACAATCCCTGCTCCAGTGTCCCAAATTCCCACAGTTATAACACTCTTGGGATTGACCTGCATTATCTCCCTCTTGCCTCCTTTCTTTCTTTTGCCTAACTTCTCCTTTAACTTCGTGCACCTTCCCTTTTAGTTTGTCAGCCTCACCCCAACCATTCTCAAAAGAGAGAGTTAACTGCTGGATCACACTCTCTTCTGTGGTCTGGGGATCCCTGGACAAGCTGTTCACTACCAGGGTTCTCAGCCAATGAGCCCTAGGCTCCCCCTGCAGCTGTGTCCAGTCGAGCGCCCCTGCACAGGCACTCTGATAGAAGGGCAACAGCCTGTCTGTGAAAGTCTGCAGTGCCTCCCCAGCTAACTGCAGTGTCCTTTCCACTCGGGAGAAGGGACTTCCATCATTGAGGCCCATAGCCTCTAGGATGTCATCCTTTATCCCCTCTAATGTACCCTGCCCCCTCTTGCTATCCGCTGAGAACGACTGATACAACTGGTATCCAGGGAAAACAAAAATAATTTTGCTGACTCAGCTTCGTTACAATTATTGATACCCCTCCACCTGCTCCGCATCTGTAAAATGGACAGATGGGTCGCCTTTGCTGGTCACTTTGGTCAGGTTAGAGACCATTGCCTGCAGCTGGGTGGTTGTATACGGTCTTTGTGTTGGGAAAGACCTGGCTCCTCTTTAGCTGGCCAGACTAGTGGGTTCATTGTTTTGCTTTCCTTCTGAGATGGAGGTGAGAAGTGCTTTTGCATATTAGAGTGGCTTTGACAGTGGCCCCCCTTCCTGGCCGACAGCTCTTTTGTCAATATTCATGGCCCCCTTCCTTTAGCTGGGACTGGTGGGCAAACCCGTTCTGGATGACTAACAGTTCTTTTGTCACAGCTAACTGCCATGCGGTCTCTGGAGTTTTAACAAAACCAGCTTAGGGAAAATACCCTCAGAAAAATGAAATCCACAAAATATTCTCGACTGAGTCCATTCTTTAAACAGAAATCTTTGCAATCTCTTCATCAAGGACAGAGAGGCAGTCAGTGCCCGCTGGAAAGAGCACTTCAAAGATCTCCTTAACCGAGACTCAGTCTTCGGCGTGAGTGTCCTCGAAGGTAAGTGTGGGACAAAGATTGAAAGGAGAATTGCAGTTGTAGTCACTGGTACTACAGGCAGATGATTCCATCTCTGATATCACGACTAAAAAGGGTCTGTCTGTGCCGCATCCTTCCTTCTGCCTCCTCCTCTTCTGCTTCGATCTCTTCTGCTTGTTTCTCTCTCCAAATATGCTGCTTGACCTGATGTGTATTTCCAGCATTTTCTGTCTTTTCAGAGGCCTTCCTTTACCATCCAAGGCCTCGCAAGTATCCAGCATCACTCCCTGTACACTTAAAAATCTTTTAACCTGTATTGTATCAAGCCACAACTTCAATAAAATGTTAAAAATCCAGTCAAAAAGCTTGAATACAAACTTAGCTGAAAGATGTGTGTGTCCCTTTAAGAAGTGCTGACAGCATCTCTGTCAACCTACTTGCATGTTCACTTTTCAGTACGAGCTTAGGACCCAGCACTGAACTCAGCACTAAGGTCCAGGTTTGAAAATGTGCCGTCAAATCGGCATTGCATGCTGACTGATGTTATGCTCTCTTCAGTTACATCTCCAGCAGCAATGCTACTATCGGCACTACTAAAACCCTCACCAAAATGGTGGCTGCCGAGTCCTGTGCAAGATAAGGATGGTAGAGTGGCGGCTGCCGTTTTCACCAGGACAGCAGCACAATGGGTGGCGGTAAGTAGCCCAATTTCTAGGCCATGATTCTAATCTGAAAATGGGTGAGAGTTCCATGAATCCTAAGCTCTGGAATTCCCTCCCTAAACCTCTCCGCCTCTCTACCTCCCTTTCTTCCTTTAAGATGCTCCCTAAAACCTATCTCTTTGACCAAGCTTCTGGTCACCTATCCCAATGTCTCTTTATGTGGCTCAGAGTCAAATTATGTTTGATAACTCTCCTGTGAAGCACACCTTGGGACATTTTTTACGTTAAAGGTGCTTTGTAAATGCCAGTTGTTATTGTCCTAAATGATTTATACTGATGACATAAAAATCCATTCAAAGAAACAGTAAGGATGTTAAACAAAAATGCTTAACAAATTGCAATAAAACACGAGAAAAATGTCTTTGTTTCCTGCTGCACCTTAAAATCTGGTTGTACAGCCTCTGAGCAAGCACAAGGAAACTCGTGCATAAGGCTCTGTAACCTGGGGGCGGGGCCATTACTATGGGCAGTGATGCGTTTGGGTGGAGTGATCGATAGATGATCACAAAACATTCAGGTGTTTTATATTCACACATGTAATTGACATATGGCCAAAATTCAGCAATCCTTTAAGCTACATATTTTATTTGCAACCAGATTAGGCATATATCTGGGCACAAGTACATAGGAAATTCAAGGGCGCTATGTCTAATCTGCATGAGTGACAGTTAGATTGCTTGACACTTTAATTTTTATTCTTAGAAAAATTGGATAAGGCCTGAAAACGGGAGAGGGTATCGAAATGCGCGACTACCCCGCGCCCAATCCTTCCGATGCAAGCAGCAGACAAACTTCGTGCTGCCTGCTAATTTACATGGTATCAGTGTGCAGCCCAGCGCTAAACACACTGTTGAGTGGCTGCATGCTTCTGCAGGGGGCCCAAGTTTGTGCAAGGCTTCCACCAATTAAACCTAGCCTGCACTTCTTAAAGCTGGCCTGCACCTCTTAAAGGGGAGGTGCATTCTGCCTGCAGCAGCTACTGGAAGTCGTTGTAGAGGAATGTGAGACCTACAGGAAGAGTGAAGATGGTGCAACATGGCAGAGAAAGGGCTCCCAGATTTTCTGATGCAGCACTCCTGGTGCAGGAAGCAGACAGGAGGAGAGGTGTCTTGTATCCATAGTGGGCTGAGAAGAGAATGGCAGCAGATAGCCGTCGCTGTCAATGCAAGCAGTATAGACCCGAGGACATGGACTCAGTGCAAGAAGAAGTTTAATGACCTCACATGAGAGGTCAAGGTCAGTGAATTAATCTTCAAATGCCATATCCCACCATCTGCGCCACTAGCCTCACACAATGGTCAATCCATCACAACCCCATCACTCACTTACCAACAATCTCTATCAAACATGACTCATACCTCACATTTATAGCTTCATCTCATCCTCACATACTTACCACTGCTGCAAGCCTCACACCCACGTCCCACAGCTTGTACACACTGCCAACTATTCAATCAGGACAGACGCATCACCCAAACACATTGTAACACACTCCCCTTTCTTTTGCAAGACAAGGTGGCTCATAACCTGAGGCAGAATAGACTATGGGCAGGGGGACAGGCGTACCTGCATGACCTAACCCCCATGGGGAGACGGTGCTGGAGATAATTGGAGTAGTCATCGCTGAACTCTTGACCAGTAACAAGGCATAAACAATACAAGATATCCTGATACCTAATCCTTCTTTCTAACATCCCACTTCCCCCATCCCACAATCTCTTCTGATTTACAAGCTGCACATGGTATAAGCTTGCAGCTTTTGCTTTCCCCCCTCCCCTCGCCCCAACCCTACCATTGTGCCTCTCTACTTTCACATAGCCAAGAACTGAAACTTGCCCAGGCAGTGTTGGAGGATCAGGAAGTGCAAGAGGAAGAAGGAAGTGATATGGAAGACACACCATCATTCGAGTTCATACTCACAGCCACCAGCTCAGATACTGACATTTCACACGCTTTAGAGGATGGGTTAGACATGGGATCTGCATGTGGTGAGACACTGGGCACAAGTGACCCGCAGCATGGGGAAAGGGTAGCGCAGATGCCAGCTCCACAGAGGGCAAGATTGGCACATGAGTTCTACTGCACAGGACTCAGATGAGGACTTTGATGGCGTGGCCTACAGAAGAAGACTGATGGATATGCACAATTAAATGTTTGGCGCATTGGCAGGTCTGCCAGAAAACCTGAGTGCAATGTCAAGGAGCATGGAGGAGTCCAGCTTCACCCTTGCAGAGGACTTTATGCAGAGCTTGGAGCCCAGCCTTTCCAGCATGGGTATGATGACCAACTCCATTAGCGCACTTGTGGACCCAACCAATGATGCAGCATCTGATGGCCGATGTCTCAGCTTCCATTGCAGCACAAGCAAAAGACACCAACATCTGAGTGCTGCAGTAGAAACTCAGAATGAAGTTATGCAAGCTCACCTTGTTGCCATGCAAGCGCAGACTGCAGCCATTATGGCTGCGAGTTGAAAGGGGCTTGCACGATATCACAGCAGTCAGCATTCTGTCCTCCAACAGATTACTAGGATTGTTGAGGCGCTGCCCTGGGGGCGTAGCAGTGGAGCATGAATTTGCTGTCCTCTCTCAGGATGACAGCATTCATCCACCCGTTATTGCCATTCTTCTACTGCCCTTGCTTTTCCCTGTCAGCCAGCCAGCTTAGATTGTTGCCGACCATGCCGAAGTAATGCAATCTAAAGCCGGGCCTTCTAGACCCAATCTGCTCGAGGTCGTCCTGCAAGGCTATCTGCAGTCTCTCCCACTGAAAGTCAGCAGATTTCGACCAGCCACGCTGTAGCCACTGGGGTAACACTGTAGAATCATAGAATCATAGAAATTTACAGAATGGAAGAAAGCCATTTTGGCCCATCGTGTCTGCGTCGGCCGATCAAGAGCTATCCAGCCTAATCCCACTTTCCAGCTCTTGGTCCGTTGCTTCAAGTGCACATCCAAGTATATTTTAAATGTGGTGAGGGTTCTGCCTCTACCATCCTTTCAGGCAGTGAGTTCCAGACCCCCACCACCCTCTGGGTGAGGAAATTTCCCCTCATATCTCCTCTAAACCTCCCCCCAATTACTTTAAATCTATGCTCCCTGGTTGTTGACCTCTCTGCCAAGGAAAACAGGTCCTTATTATCCACTCTATTCAGGCCCCTCATAATTTTATACACCTCAATCAGTTCTCTCCTCAGCCTCCTCTGCTCAGACCCAGCATCTCCAATCTTTCCTTATAGCCAAAATTCTCCAGTCCAGGCAACATTCTTGTAAATCTCCTCTGTACCCTTTCCAGTGCAATCACATCTTTCCTGTAATGTGGTGACCAGAACTGCATACAGTATTCTAGCTGCAGTCTAACCAGTGTTTTATACAGTTCAAGCATAACGTCCTTGCTCTTGTATTCCATGCCTCGGCTAATAAAGGCAAGTATTCCATATACCATCTTAACCACCTTATCTACCTGGCCTGCTACCTTCAGGGATTTGTGGACCTGCACTCCAAGGGCCCTTTGTTCCTCTATACTTTTCAGTGTCGTACCATTTAATGTCTATACCCTTGCCTTGTTAGACCTCCCCAAATTTTACTGAATTATGATCACTAGCATGAAAATGCTCTCCCACGAATACCCCTTCCACCTGCCCCTCTTCATTCCCTCAAACCAAGTCCAGAACTGCCCCCTCTCTTGTTGGGCTTGTTACACACTGACTAAAGTTCTCCTGAATGATTTTTAAGAATATCGCAGCCTCTATACCATTTGAATTACCTTTTTCCCAGTTAATATTAGGGTAGTTGAAATCCCCCACTATTACAGCTCTATAATTTTTGCACTTTGCAACAATTTCCGACATATTTGTTCTTCTATCTCCCTCTGACTGCTATGTGGTCCATCATACACTCCCAGTAGTGTGATCGCCCCTTTTTTGTTCTTTAATTCAAACCATTTGGCCTTTTTTGATGACCCCTCTAACATATCATCCCTTCTCACAGCTGAAATTGTTTCTTTAATCAATAATACGACCAGTCTCCTTTTTTACTCCCTCTCTATCCCGTCTGAAAACCCTGCAACCAGGAACGTTGAGCTGCCATACCTGCCCTTCTTTCAGCCATGTTTCAGTAATAGCTTTAATATTGTATTCCCAAGTGTTAATCTGTGCTCTCAGCTCATCTGCCCTATTTCCTATATTCCTTGCATTGAAGTATATACCATTTAGAACTGCCAAACCCCCCTATTATCTATTTTCCAGCCCTTGTTTCATCTGTCTTCAAATTCACTTTCTACTTCTACTTCTCTGCTGCCCAATTCTAGCTTTGCTTCTCTCCCCACTGAACCTATTCTTCGGTTCCCATCCCCCCGCCAAGCTAGTTTAAACCCTCCCCAACAGCACTAGCAAACCCCCCCGCAAGGATACTGGTCCCAACTCTGTTGAGATGTAACTCGTCCAGCTTGTACAGGTCCCACATCCCCCAGAAACGGTCCCAATGCCACAGGAATCTAAAGCCCTCCTGCCTTCACCATATCTCCAGCCACGCATTCATCTTCTCTAGCCTCCTATTTCTGTAACTACTAGCTCATGGCACCAGCAGCAATCCAGAGATTATTACCTTTAATGTTGTTGTGTATGGCGAAAGAGTCAGACTGAACACTGTGAGCTCAAAGTAAAGTGTGACATTAGTCTTTTATTGCAGGTCTCCAGAGTGCCTCTCCAACCTGTGAAGCCTCCTTAAATACCTGTGCTCCCAAGGGATTATGGGATCCCTTGGGATTCCAGGGGATGAGTCCTCTGGTGGCTGTACAGAGTAAATACAAGTTTACATATATAACAACACTCCGCCACCCAAAAGTCAATAGTGTAACTATTTACAATGTGAGTCGATCTGGGGCCCTTCATGCCCTGGTTGATCGTCTCAGTGTGAAAGCTGGTGTTGTTGAATCATTTGTTGGGCCCTCGCTGGGCTGCTGTGCAACTGGCCTTGCTGGGCTGCCTGGTGTGTTGGGCCCTGCTAGGCTGCTGTGGATGATGGGTTCTGCTTCGTGGTCAACCGTGGTTCCGGTTGCCACTGGTGTGTATGTTGGGGGATCAAAAAAGGTAGGGTCCAAGGTGGGTTGCTCAGGATAGTCCGTGAATCTGAGTTTGATTTGATCCAAGTGTTTCCGGTGAATGAGTCCATTTGAAAGTTTGACCCGAAAGACCCTGCTCCCCTCTTTGGCCACGACAGTGCCGGGAAGCCACTTGGGACCTTGTCCATAACTTAATACAAATACAGGGTCATTGATTTCAATCTCGTGTGACACATTTTCACTATCATGGTATGCACTTTGTTGAAGCCGCCTTCTCTCTACCTGTTCATGTAGATCAGGGTGAACTAACGAGAGCCTTCTCTTAAGTGCTCTTTTCATGAGCAGTTCAGCAGGTGGGATCCCTGTGAGTGAGTGGGGTCTCGTGCGGTAGCTAAGCTGGACTCGGGATAGGCGAGTCTGCAGTGAGTCTTCAGTTACCCTCTTCAAGCCTTGCTTGATGGTTTGCACTGCTCTCTCTGTCTGACCATTGGACGCTGGTTTAAACGGGGCAGATGTGACATGTTTGATCCTGTTACGGGTCATGAATTCTTTGAACTCAGCACTGGTAAAACATGGCCCTTTGTCGCTCACCAGGACATCGGGTAGGCCGTGAGTGGCAAACATGGCCCGCAGGCTTTCAGTAGTGGCAGCGGACGTGCAAGCCAACATTATCTCACATTCAATCCACTTGGAGTACGCGTCTACAACCACAAGGAACATTTTACCCAAGAACGGGCCTGCATAGTCGATGTGTACCCTAGACCATGGTTTGGAGGGCCAAGACCATAAACTTAACGGCGCCTCCCTGAGTACATTGCTCAACTGCGAGCATGTATTACATCTGTGAATGCAGCAATCTAAGTCCGCATCGATACCGGGCCACCACACGTGGGATCTGGCTCTCGCTTTCATCATTACGATGCCTGGGTGGTACTGTGGAGGTCATTGATGAAGGTGTCTCTGCCCTTCTTGGAGACCACTACTCGATTGCCCCACAGAAGGCAGTCTGCCTGAAAAACATTTCACTTTTGCGCCGCTGGAATGGCTTTATCTCTTCCTGCATTTCCATTGGGACACTGGACCAGCTCCCGTGAAGCACAAAGCTTTTGACTAGAGATAAAAAGGGGTCCTGGCTTGTCCAATTTTTGATCTGCCGGGTAGTGACGGGTGATTGTTCACGCTTAAATGCTTTCATAACCATGGTTAGATCTGCGGGCTGCACCATTTCCACCCTCGTGGCGGGCAATGGCAGCCTACTGAGAGCATCAGTGCAGTTTTCTGTGCCTGGCCTGTGGCGGATGGCGTAGTTGTATGTGGACAACATGAGCGCACATCTCTGGATGCGGGCCGATGCGTTGGTATTTATCCCTTTACTCTCGTAGAACATGGATATAAGTGGCTTATGGTCAGTTTCAATTCGAATTTTAGCCCAAACAGGTATTGATGCATTTTCTTTACCCCATAAACACACACTAATGCTTTTTTCTCAATCATGCTGTAGGCTCTCTCAGCCTTAGACAGACTCCGGGATGCAGAGGCAACCGGTTGCAGTTTCCCGAAATCATTAGCTTGTTGCAATACACACCCGATGCCATATGACGACACATCACATGCTCGTACCAAACACTTACATGGATCATACAACACAAGTAATTTGTTTGAGTATAACAATTTTCTCGCTTTTACAAAGGCATTTTCTTGGCTTTTGCCCCAAACACATTGGTCCCCTTTTTGTAGTAAGACATGAAGTGGTTCTAACAGGGTGCTGAGACCCGGTAAGAGTTACCAGGACTCCCAGAAACGACCGCAGCTCCGTCACGTTCTGTGGCCTCAGTACGTTCTCGATTGCCTCCGTCTTCGCGTTGGTGGGCCTGAGGCCATCCGCCGCAATCCTCCTTCCCAGGAACTCCACTTCAGGCACCAGGAAAACACACTTCGAGCGTTTTAACCTGAGCCCCACGCGGTTGAGTCGACTTAAGAACCTGCTCCAGGTTCTGCAGGTGCTCGACTGTGTTCTGATCTGTGACCAAGATGTCGTCCTGGAAGACCATGGTGTGCGGGACCAACTTCAGTAAACTTTCCATGTTTCTCTGGAATATCGCCGCTACCGATCGGATTCCAAACGGGTATCTGTTATAAACAAAAAGACCTTTGTGCATATTGATGCAGGTGAAGGCCTTCATTGATTCTTCCAGTCCCTGCATCATGTAGGCTGAAGTCAGATCCAGCTTCGTGAACGTCTTTCCTCCCGCCAGCATTGCAAAGAGGTCATCGGCCTTTGGTAGTGGGTATTGGTCCTGCAGGGAGAAACGATTGATAGTTACTTTGTAATCGTCATAGATTCTGACGGTGCCATCTCCCTTGTGGACTGGGATGATAGGACTGGCCCACTCGTTGAACTCGAGCGGTGAAATGATGCCCTCTCTTTGCAGCCGGTCTAGCTCGATCTCTACTCTTTTTCTCATCATGTATGGTACGGCTCTCGCCTTGTGATTGATGGGTCGCGCCCCCGGAATTAGATGGATCTGCACTTTTGCTCCTTGGAATTTCCCGATGCCTGGTTCGAACAGCGAAGGAAATTTGTTTAAGACCCGAAGTGTCATCAGCGGGCGATAGCGCTCGTATGTCGTTCCAGTTCCAGCGTATCTTTCGTCAGCCAGCTCCTGTCGAGCAGCATGGGACCATCGCCCGGTACCACCCAGAGTGGTAGCTTGTGCACCGCTCCCTCATAGGAGACCTTTATGGTAGCACTGCCGATTACAGGTATCAGTTCTTTTGTGCAAGTTCTCAGTTTCGTGCGAACTGGAGTTAAGACTGGCCTTGAGGCTTTGTTGCACCACAACCTTTCGAAAGTCTTTTTGCCCATGATGGACTGGCTCGTGTCTGTGTCGAGCTCCATTGACACCGGGAATCCATTTAGTTCAACATTCAGCATTATCGGGGGACAATTCGTGGTGAATGTGTGCACCCCATGTACCTCTGCCTCCTCGATCTGAGGCTCTAGTTCGTCGTGATCTTCCATGGATCTGTCCTCCTCTGCAGCATGGTTTGCAAGTTTAACTGGCTTTGCAGCTCACCTGCACACTCGTTGGAGGTGTCCCATTGTTCCACAGCCCTTGCAAATGTACTCTTTGAATCGACATGAATGGAAATGATGATCACCTCCGCAGCGCCATCAAGGTGTTCATGGCCTTGCATTCATCACCCTTGATGGTGGACTCTGAGACATCTGCGGACATGTAGCTGCAGGTATGTGTGACCTGCCCTGTACGTTTCATTTCGAAAACAACATCACTTTGTTCATAGTACTTGTAGCAGCACTTGTGTGCTGAGAGATTTGTTTCATATTGTCATTGGTGGCAATGAACGCCTGGGCTATCGCTATGGCCTTACCCAAGGTTGGGGTCTCCACAGTGAAAAGTTTGCGAAGTATGGTTTCGTGGACAATGCCAAGTACGAAAAAGTCTCTAAGCATGTGCTCCAAATATCCTTCAAATTTGCAATGTCCTGCAAGGCGTCTAAGCTCAGCGACATAACTTGCCACTTCCTGGCCTTCAGACCTTTTGTAGGTGTAGAATCAGTACATCGCCATCAGAACGCTTTCCTTTGGGTTCAAATGCTCTCGGACCAGTGAGCACAAATCGTCATACGATTGTTCCGTGGGTTTCGCTGGAGTGAGCAGATTCTTCATGAGGCCATACGTTGATGCCCCACAGACGGTAAGGAGGATCGCCCTTCATTTGGCAGTGCTCTCTTCCCCATCAAGTTCGTTGGCCACGAAGTATTGGTCGAGTCGTTCCACAAAAGTTTCCCAATCATCTCCCTCCGAGAATTTCTACAGGATGCCAACTGTTCTCTGCATCTTTGGGTTCACTATCTGTATCTCGTCGCCAGTTATTGTGCATGGAGAAAGAGTCAGACTGTGAGCTCAAAGTAAAGTGTGACAGTCTTTTATTGCAGATCTCCAGAGTGCCTATCCAACCTGTGAAGTCTCCTTAAATACCTGTGCTCCCAAGTGATTATGGGATCCCTTGGGACTCCAGGGGATGAGCCCTCTGGTGGCTGTACAGAGTAAATACAAGTTTACATGTATAACAAAGGTCCTGCTTTTTAATTTCTCTCCTAGCTCCCTAAACTCTGCCTGCACGACCTCATCCCTCTTATGTCATTGCTACTGATATGAACCACAACCTCTGGCTGTTTCCCTCTCCCCCCAGAATGTCTTGCAGCCGCTCGGTGACATCCTTGTCCTGGCACCAGGGAGGCAACATACCATCCTGGAGTCATGTCTGTGGCCACAGAAATGCCTGTCTGCTCCCCTGACTATTGCACCTCCTACCACTATTGCTCTTCCATACTTCTTCTTCCTCCCCGTCCTGTGCAGCTGAGTCATCCGTGGTGCCGTGAACTTGGCTCTGGCTGTACTCCCCTGACGCACCATCGCCTCCATCGGTAATCAGAACAGAATACCGGTTGGAGAGCGAGATGGACTCGGGGGACTCCTGTGCTATCTGCCTAGTCCTCCTCTTCTGTCTGGTGGTCATCCACTTCCTCTCTGCCTGCACACTCTTAAGCTGTGGGGTGTCCTAAAAGCACTCAGACAGGCAAAAGCACACAGAAGATAGCCACTAAGGGAATGCACAAGGGTGATTAGTTTACTTTATTATATCATATTAGATTGACTGATATATAAAGTTGGTTTGGAATGTTTGCTTGGTGATGGTTTTTCTTGCAGCATTGTGGCCAAGAGCACATTGTGATGGTATATAAAAAGAGGGAAGGTAAGGTGTAGGCCTGTGGGCGAATGGCGAATAGGGTTGCATTCACTGGTACTGAAGTCACAGCAGTTGGTCATTGGTATCCCGGCCGGAAAAGGGTTGGTTGCCTCCTCCCTTCCTCCTCATCCTCTTCCTCCTCCTCATCCTCTTCTTCCTCCTCTTCAAGGGCTGTGCCCTCATGATGGAGAGGTTGTGCAGCATGCAGCAGAACATGACGACTCTTGATACATGCTCTGGTGAGTACTCCATGGCTCCTCTGTTTAAGAACCCCAATTGTCTGCTCAATCAAATTTCATATGCCACCATGGCTTTCATTATACGCATGCTGCCCATATATGGTTGAGTTGCGCACCGGAGTCATGGGCCAGGTGGTCAGCGGATAGCCCTTGTCATCCAGTAGCCATCAGTAGTAGTAAGATTGGGGACAGCATCAAACAAGAAACTAGGGATGCATGCAATAAAGGTACAGCAGTTATCCTGGGTGACTTTAATCTACATATTGATTGGGCGAACCAAACTGGTAGCAATGCGGTGGAGGAGGATTTCCTGGAGTGTATTAGAGATGGTTGTCCAGACCAATATGTCGAGGAACCAACCACGGAGCTGACCATCCTAGACTGGGTGATGTGTAATGAGAAAGGACTAATTAGCAATCTTGCTGTGCGAGATCCCTTGGGGAAGACTGACCATAACATGGTAGAATTCTTTATTAGCATGGAGAGTGACACAGTTAATTCAGAAACTAGGGTCCTGAACTTAAGGAAAAGTAACTTCAATGGTTTGAGGCGTGAATTGGCTAGAATAGACTGGCAAATAATACTTAAAGGGTTGACAGTGGATAGAAACATAGAAACAGAGAAAATAGGTGCAGGAGGAGGCCATTCGGCCCTTCGAGCCTGCACCGCCAATCAATGAGTTCATGGCTGAACATGCAACTTCAGTACCCCATTCCTGCTTTCTCGCCATACCCCTTGATCCCCCTATTAGTAAGGACTATATCTAACTCCTTTTTGAATATATTTAGTGAATTGGCCTCAACATCTTTCTGTGGTAGAGAATTCCACAGGTTCACCACTCTCTGAGTGAAGAAGTTTCTCCTCATCTCAGTCCTAAATGGCTTACCCCTTATCCTTAGACTGTGACCCCTGGTTCTGAACTTCCCCAACATTGGGAACATTGGGTACCATGACACCCAGGTCTCGTTGCACCTTGCCTTTTCCTAATCTGTCACCATTCAGATAATAGTCTGTCTCTCTGTTTTTACCACCAAAGTGGATAACCTCACATTTATCCACACTATACTTCATCTGCCATGCATTTGCCCACTCACCTAACCTATCCAAGTCACTCTGCAGCCTCATAGCATCTTCCTCGCAGCTCACACTGCCATCCAACTTAGTGTCATCTGCAAATTTGGAGATCGTACATTTAATCCCCTCGTCTAAATCATTAATGTACAATGTAAACAGCTAGGGCCCCAGCACAGAACCTTGCGGTGCCCCACTTGTCACTGCCTGCCATTCTGAAAAGTACCCATTTACTCCTACTCTTTGCTTCCTGTCTGCCAACCAGTTCTCAATCCACGTCAGCACACTACCCCCAATTCCATATGCTTTAACTTTGCACATTAATCTTTTGTGTGGGACCTTGTCGAAAGCCTTCTGAAAGTCCAAATACACCACATCAACTGGTTCCCCCTTGTCCACTCTATTTGAAACATCCTCAAAAAATTCCAGAAGATTTGTCAAGCATGATTTCCCTTTCACAAATCCATGCTGACTTGGACCTATCATGTCACCTCTTTCCAAATGCATTGCTGCTATGACATCCTTATTAATTGATTCCATCATTTTACCCACTACCGATGTCAGGCTGACCGGTCTATAATTCCCTGCTTTCTCTCTCCCCCTCCTTTTTTAAAAAGTGGGGTTACATTGGCTACCCTCCACTCCATAGGAACTGATCCAGAGTCTATAGAATGTTGGAAAATGACTGTCAATACATCCGCTATTTCCAAGGCCACCTCGTTAAGTACTCTGGGATGCAGACCATCAGGCCCTGGGGATTTATCGGCCTTCAATTCCATCAATTTCCCCAACACAATTTCCCGACTAATAAGGATTTCCCTCAGTTCTTCCTTCTTACTAGACCCTCTGACCCCTTTTATATCCGGAAGGTTGTTTGTGTCCTCCTTAGTGAATACCGAACCAAAGTTTTTGTTCAATTGGTCTGCCATTTCTTTGTTCCCAGTTATGACTTCCCCTGATTCTGACTGCAGGGGACCTACGTTTGTCTTTACTAACCTTTTTCTCTTTACATATCTATGGAAGCTTTTGCAGTCCATCTTAATGTTCCCTGCAAGCTTCCTCTCGTACTCTATTTTCCCTGCCCTAATCAAACCCTTTGTCCTCCTCTGCCGAGTTCTAAATTTCTCCCAGTCCCCGGGTTCGCTGCTATTTCTGGCCAATTTGTATGCCACTTCCTTGGCTTTAATACTATCCCTGATTTCCCTTGATAGCCACGGTTGAGCCACCTTCCCTTTTTTATTTTTACTCCAGACAGGGATGTACAATTGTAGTTCATCCATGTGGTCTCTAAATGTCTGCCATTGCCCATCCACTGTCAATCCATTAAGTATCATTCGCCAATCTATCCTAGCCAATTCACGCCTAATACCTTCAAAGTTACCCTTCTTTAAGTTCTGGACCATGGTCTCTGAATTAACTGTTTCATTCTCCATCCTAATGCAGAATTCCACCATATTATGGTCACTCTTCCCCAAGGGACCTCGCACAACGAGATTGCTAATTAATCCTCTCTCATTACACAACACCCAGTCTAAGATGGCCTCCCCCCTAGTTGGTTCCTTGACATATTGGTCGAGAAGACCATCCCTTATGCACTCCAGGAAATCATCCTCCACCGTATTGTTTCCAGTTTGGTTAGCCCAATCTATATGCATATTAAAGTCACCCATTATAACTGCTGCACCTTAATTGCATGCACCCCTAATTTCCTGTTTGATGCCCTCCCCAACATCACTACTAATTTTTGGAGGTCTGTACATAACTCCCACTAGTGTTTTCTGCCCTTTGGTATTCCGTAGCTCCACCCATACCGATTCCAAATCATCCAAGTTAATGTCTTTCCTTACAATTGCATTAATTTCCTCTTTAATCAGCAATGCCACCCCGCCTCCTTTTCCTTTCTGTCTATCCTTCCTAAATGTTGAATACCCCTGGATGTTGAGTTCCCAGCCTTGATCACCCTGGAGCCATGTCTCCGTGATGTCTCCATGTCGTATCCGTTAACTGCTATCTGCACAGTTAATTCGTCCACCTTATTCCGAATACTCCATGCATTGAGGCACAGAGCCTTCAGGCTTGCCTTTTTAACACACTTTGACCCTTTTGAATTTTGCTGCAAAGTGGCCCTTTTTGTTTTTTGCCTCGGGTTTCTCTGCCCTCCACTTTTACTCATCTCCTTTCTGTCTTTTGCTTCTGTCTCCATTTTGTTTCCCTCTGTCTCCCTGCAATGGTTCCCATTCCCCTGCCATATTAGTTTAACTCCTCCCCAACAGCACTAGCAAATACTCCCCCAAGGACATTGGTTCCGGTCCTGCCTATGTGCAGACCGTCCGGTTTGTACTGGTCCCACCTCCCCCAGAACCGGTTCCAATGCCCCAGGAATTTGAATCCCTCCCTGCTGCACCACTGCTCAAGCCACGTATTCATCTGAGCTATCCTGCAATTCTTACTCTGACTAGCACGGGACACTGGTAGCAATCCTGAGATTACTACTTTTGAGGTCCTACTTTTTAATTTCGCTCCTAGCTCCTTAAATTCATCTCGTAGGACCTCATCCCATTTTTTACCTATATTGTTGGTACCAATGAGCACCACGACAGCTGGCTGTTCACCCTCCCTTTTCAGAATGTCCTGCACCCGCTCCGAGACATCCTTGCACCAGGGAGGCAACATACTATCCTGGAGTCTCGGTTGCAGCCGCAGAAACGCCTATCTATTCCCCTTACAATTGAATCCCCTATCACTATTGCTCTCCCACTCTTTTTCCTGCCCTCCTGTGCAGCACAGCCAGCCACGGTGCCATGAACTTGGCTGCTGCTGCCCTCCCCTGATGAGTCATCCCCCTCAACAGTACTCAAAGCGGTATATCTGTTTTGCAGGGGGATGACCGCAGGGGACCCCTGCACTACCTTCCTTGCACTGCTCTTCCTGTTGGTCTTCCATTCCCTATCTGGCTGTGTACCCTTTACCTGCGGTAAGACCAACTCGCTACACGTGCTATTCACGTCATTCTCAGCATCATGGATGCTCCAGAGTGAATCAACCTTCAGCTCCAATTCTGCAACGCGGTCTGTCAGGAGCTGGAGGTGGATACACTTCCCGCAGATGTAGTCGTCAGGGGCACCAGAAGTGTCCCTGAGTTCCCACATAGTACAGGAGGAGCATATCACGTGTCCGAGCTCTCCTGCCATGACTTAACCCTTAGATACAGTTAATTTGGCAACAACAATTTTAACAGGTTACTTACTGATAAAAAGAAAAAGAAAAGTTACTTACCAATCACCAGCCAATCACTTACCCCTTTGGCTGTGACGTCACCTTTTGATTTCTTTCTACTTCTTTTTTGCTTTCTCTCCCCGCTGCAGCTGCACAAGCTGGGCCTCCGCGACTCACGCTGGCCTTTTGTAGGCCTGGGACGCTGTCGCTCCACCTCTCGACCTCCCGCTGGGCCTCCACGACTCACGCTGGCCTTTTGTTGGCCTGGGACGTTGTCGCTCCACCTCTCGACCTCCCGCTGGGCCTCCACGACTCACGCTGGCCTTTTGTAGGCCTGGGATGCTGCCGCTCTGCCTCGTGAGCTCCCGCTGGGCCTCCGCGACTCACGCTGGCCTTTTGTAGGCCTGGGACGCTTCCGCTCCGCCTCTCGACCTCCTGCTGGGCCTCCCGACTCACGCTGGCCTTTTGTAGGCCTGGGATGCTGCCGCTCCGCAATCGCAAACATTTAAAGATCACATGGATGAACTTCAGCGATTGTACATCGCTGCCTGGAGTAAAAATAAAATGGGGAAGGTGGCTCAACCATGGCTAACAAGGGAAATTAAGGATAGTGTTAAATCCAAGAAAGAGGCATATAAATTGGCCAGAAAAAGCAGCAAACCTGAGGACTAGGAGAAATTTAGAATTCAGCAGAGGAGGACAAAGGGTTTAATTAAGAGGGGGAAAATAGAGTATGAGAAGAAGCTTGCCGGGAACATAAAAACTGACTGCAAAAACTTCTATAGATATGTGAAGAGAAAAAGATTAGTGAAGGCAAACGTAGGTCCCTTACAGTCGGATTCAGGTGAATTTATAATGGGGAACAAAGAAATGGCAGACTAATTGAAGAAATACTTTGGTTCTGTCTTCACGAAGGAAGACACAAATAACCTTCCGGAAGTACTAGGGGACCGAGGGTCAAGTGAGAAGGAGGAACTGAAGGATATCCTTATTAGGCGGGGAATTGTGTTAGGGAAATTGATAGGATTGAAGGCCGATAAATCACCGGGGCTTGATAGTCTGCATCCCAGAGTACTTAAAGAAGTGACCCTAGAAATAGTGGATGCATTGGTGATCATTTTCTAACAGTCTATCGACTCGGGATCAGTTCCTATGGACTGGAGGGTAGCTAATGTAACACCACTTTTTTAAAACGGAGGGAGAGAGAAAGCGGGTAATTATAGATTGGTTAGCCTGACATCAGTGGTGGGGAAAATGTTGGAATCAATTATTAAGGATGAAATGGCAGCGCATTTGAAAAGCAGTGACAGGATCTGTCCAAGTCAGCATGGATTTATGAAAGGGAAATCATGCTTGACAAATCTTCTGGAATTTTTTGAAGATGTGACTAGTAGAGTGGACAAGGGAGAACCAGTGGATGTGTTGTATTTGGACTTTCAAAAGGCTTTTGACAAGGTCCCACACAAGAGATTGGTGTGCAAAATCAAAGCTCATGGTATTGGGGGTAATATACTGACGTGGATAGAGAACTGGTTGGCAGACAGGAAGCAGTGAGTCGGGATAAGCGGGTCCTTTTCAGAATGGCAGGCAGTGACTAGTGGAGTGCCGCAGGGCTCAGTGCTGGGACCCCAGCTCTTTTCAATATACATCAATGATTTGGATGAAGGAATTGAGTGTAATATCTCCAAGTTTGCAGATGACACTAAACTGGGTGGCGGTGTGAGCTGTGACGGGGACACTAAGAAGCTGCAGGGTGACTTAGACAGGTTAGGTCAGTGGGCAAATGCATGGCAGATGCAGTATAATGTGGATAAATGTGAGGTTATCCACTTTAGGGACAAAAACGCGAAGACAGAATATTATCTGAATGGTTGCAGATTAGGAAAAGGGGAGGTGCAACGAGACCTGGGTGTCATGGTTCATCAGTCATTGAAAGTTGGCATACAGGTACAGCAGACGATAAAGAAGGCAAATGGTATGTTGGCCTTCATAGCTAGGGGATTTGAGTATAGGAGCAGGGAGGTCTTACTGCAGTTGTACAGGGCCTTGGTGAGGCCTCATCTGGAATATTGTGTTCAGTTTTGGTCTCCTAATCTGAGGAAGGATGTTCTTGCTATTGAGGGATTGCTGCGAAGATTCACCAGACTAGTTCCAGGGATGGCCGGACTGACATATGAGGAGAGACTGGATCAACTGGGCCTTTATACATTGGAGTTTAGAAGGATGAGAGGGGATCTCATAGAAACATACAAGATTCTGACGGGACGGGACAGGTTAGATGTGGGTAGATTGTTCTTGATGTTGGGGAAGTCCAGAACCAGGGGACACAGTCTTAGGATAAGGGGTAGGCCATTTAGGACTGAAATGAGGAGAAACTTCTTCACTCAGTGTTGTTAACCTGTGGAATTCCCTGCCGCAGAGAGTTGTTGATGCCAGTTCATTGGATATATTCAAGAGGGAGTTAGATAAGGTCCTTACGGCTAAAGGAATCAAGGGATATGGAGAGAAAGCAGGAAAGGGGTACTGAGGGAATGATCAGCCATGATCTTATCGAATGATGGTGCAGGCTCAAAGGGCCGAATGGCCTACTCGTGCATCTATTTTCTATATTTCAATTAGTTTGTCGTGGTGGCTGAAAAGCAGAGAGTATAGCGGACTGCCACAGACTGAAGGCATCAGTGCTGCTGCCAGGCTACTGAGCACAGAGCTACATGATGTGCTATGTATGGTCGCACACCAGTTTGACATTGAGGGAGTAGAATCCCTTCCGGTTGCGGTACATCTTAGAGTTCACATGTGGTGCCCGCAAAGCAACGTGTGCAGTCAATGGCACCCTACACCATGGGGAAATCTGCTATCCTGGCGAAACCCTGTTCTCGCTCTGCTTGCTTCTCTCTGGCAAGAGAGAATGAAATGTATTCATCTATCTTTGCATACAAAGCCTCAGTCACCTCCCTTTGCTACAGTGAACGGTGAACTGTGAGATGTCGCAAACATCATCTGCTCCATCCTGGAAGGAGCTCAATACATAAACGTTCATGGCAATGCTTACCTTCACAGCCACTGGCAATGGTGTCCTCAACCTACTCTGAGGCTGCAGGTCTGCCTGCAACAGGTGGCAGATTTCAGTGAACACCTCCTTCGTGAAGCAGAGATGTCGCACACACTGTTCCTCACTGAGGTTGAGGGAGGGGAATTGCTCCCTGAAGTCCCTGGATGGATATAGCCTCCTGCTGAGCGCCCTTCTCCCCCTCCTCCCTCTTCAAGCAACTCAGCCTCCTCTGTATCGCCTCTGCTCATTCCCCTGTCATGTTGCAGGCCAAGGAGGATAAAAATTACTGCACCCATCTGTGGGAGCAACTGGTCTGAGCAGAAGCCTTGAAGTAACCTCCACACTTCTCCCTGGACACTTCAGGAAGTTCAAATAAGCTGAAAACCCACCAAATGTAATGTATCCAAGTTTGTTGGGGATACAAAGCTAGGTGGGAATGTAAGTTGTGAGGAGGATGCAAAGAGGCTTCAAGGGGATATAGACAGGCTAAGTGAATGGGCAAGAACATGGCAAATATAATATAATGTGGAGAAATGTGATGTTATCCACTTTGGTAGGAAAAATAGAAAAGCAGAGTATTTTTTAAATGGTGAGAGATTGGGAAATGTTGGTGTTCAGAGGGACCTGGGTGTCCTTGTACACGAATCATTGAACATGCAGGTACAGCAAGCAATTAAGAAAGCAAATGGTATGTTGGCCTTTATTACAAGAGGATTTGTGTATAAGAGTAAAGATGTCATACTGCAGTTATATAGGGCCCTGGTGAGACCACACCTTGAGTATTGTGCACAATTTTACCAAAGGAAGGATATACTTGCTATAGAAGGAGTGCAAAAAAGGTTCACCAGATTGATTGCTGGGATGGAGGGATTGTCCTATGAGGAGAGATTGAGTAGACTAGGCCTATATTCTCCAGAGTTTAGAAGAATGAGAGCTGATCTTATTGAACCATACAACATTCTTACAGGGCTTGACAGGGTGGATGCAGGGAGGATGTTTTCCCTGGCTGGTGAGTCAGTCTCAGAATAAGGGGTTGCCCATTTAGGACTGAGATGAGGAGAAATTTATTCACTCAGAGGATTGTGAATCTTTAGAATTCCCCACCCCTGAGGGCTGTGGATCCTCAGTCATTGCATATATTCAAGACAGAGATTGATAGATGTTTGGATATTAAGGGAATCAAGGGATATGGGGATAGTGGAGTTGAGGTAGAAGATCAACCATGGTCTTATTGAATGGCAGAGCAGGCTCAAGTGGCCAAATGGTCTACTCCTGCTCCTATTTCTTATATTCTTATGTTCTTATGTTCAATCTCAACAAGAGCCAGTAGAAATCAATCTGCAACTAACCTGCAAGTTGGCGATGATCCCTTTAATTAGCGCTGGTGGGGGGTCCTTGCTATTGCTGTACGCATGTTCAGCTCTGCATGTTTAAGGGAGAGCTTTAGCTGTCGTGTTGAGGTCACAAATGGCTGCATCGGCATCAAATCAGCATAGCACTCTGTATGACATCTCAATCTGCCTACTCTGCATACTTCCATCGCATGCTCCCAGCACCACGCTAGCGACCTCACCAAAATGCCGTCCGGCACAGCCGCACCAGAAGTGTGCATGTGTGGCACGGATGCCATTTCATATTCTCGGCCAGAATATATAGTCTGAGTTTGCCTTGGAGCCCGATTGTTAACACTAATTTCTACTTGTTTAAGCCCATTTTTACATTCCGCTGTATGTTAATGAGAATAGCAGGAAATTTGGGGGTAAATAAACATTGGCAAAATGGGCATCATTTTTTGTGTAACTTTCCAATGACGCCCCCACAGGAAATTCCACTCCTTCTCAAGGTTTGCAACAGGGTATGACTTCAGAGCACCAACCTACAGAGTCATGGATTGGGCAACACAGTTTCAATTGAGCCCATGGATACAGTTCCTATGATGAGACCTCTGGGAAATTAATTTGCAGATTATCCCTCCCACCTACACAAACATGTACATATGCTACCACAAGGAATTCTAAATTCCCTCACAGATGTTGGAAGGGCTCAAATGTAGCCAAGCCTCCAGCAAAGTGTCCTTTTGAGTTGTACACCGCCTTATCAGACAAGTTGCACTGAATTGGAATAGGGCCAAAGTTCTGATTTTGCAGAATTTCAGACGAATTTGAAATTTCAAATCTACGTTTGGCATCCAGAGTTTTAATAAACTTTAGTGAAAAATATTCTCTACCATTGATGAATGAGAACACAAGTTTTTAAAAAGGGCTGGATTTTTGGGTCATTTGTGACCCGGTTTTCTTCGCATTTTGACCCTCCACAGCGAAAAACGGTGCAGTCAGCTGTTTTTCGCCCAGTCGCGATCCTCGACTCGGTTTTTACGGCGGCGCTTAGAAGCACTGCCAGGGAGAGCTGCGCCGGGTGTGTAATGGCTCGCATTGTGTCACCACTGCGGGTTTGGATAAACACCGAACCCGTACGCTGCGAAATGCGCCCCGCGATGACCACCAGGGAAAGCACAGCGGTGCAGCCCTGCCGCTGGCGGTAAGTTGGAAAAACAGCAAAAAAGTAAGTTAAAGTTTTTATTTTTTAATCTTTGTGCAGCGATTTGTGAGGTAAGGGTGTTGACAATGTTTTTTGAATGTTTATTTGACATTTTTTTTTCCCACCTCCTAAGGCCTCTCTCTCGGAGCGCTCCCGACCCCGCAATAAAATTGGTGATGTTCCCGTTTTTGCACCGCAAAACTAGGCAGAGCCCAAATGAAAGTTAAGCAATTAATCGCTAATGCTAATTGGGCGGCAAATCTTCAGCACCGCCTCCGTTTTCGCCGCGAAATCCTCAAAGCCGAAAATCCAGCCCTTGTTTAAACTTGAAAGACAGTAACTGAGAGTCACGTTTTAATAAGTCTTCTACAATGAAACAACATCTCAGTGTTTCTGAAGTTTGATCAGCTACAGACAAAAATGTCCACGCTCGTATTTGATTAATATTTATTTATCATTAAAAGCTTTTTGATCATAGCAAATGTTTACTTTTTATTATTGTTTAACTCACTTGGTTAACAAAAAGGTTTTAAAAAAGTCACTGTGAGCAATGTAACTGCTGCTCATAGTTTTTTTGATGCTCGGTAAAAAAATAAAATAATTAATTTGATCATACATTCCATTTTTATAGCAAAATTTGTACAAAAAAACCCCACAAGCAAAAATAAGAAAATGTTTTGCAATATAAAATTCCAAAAGAACAGATGATAGATTAAAGAAATCGAAGTTTAAATGGGTGAATGTTTGCACTTCTGCACTCGGGCGTAGCTATCGGGGAATTGCACATTCCAGCTCGTGTAGTGCTGACTAATATCATTAATGGATGCAAAATCACAGGCTGGCTGTGTGTAATTTCATGATAAGCCTCCACAGTGTGTACCCTGAGCACAGAAGTAGAACAGTTGCCCTCTTATTTTATGCAAAAGAAAAGCAGAAATACAGTTTGCATGAAACTGTGGACAACACAGACCGACATTCACAGTTAATGAGCTTCTAAGCTGTATGCAGTTCTTCTGAAGAAAGTTCCTTTACATAGAAGATACTGGGGCTGAAGTTAGAATTATAGAAACTTACAGAACAGGAGGGGGCCATTCGGCCCGTCGTGCCTCTGCTGCCTCCTTGAAAGAGCAGTCGTGCTTCGTCCCAAATTCCCTCTTTTTGTCCATAACCCTGTAAGTTCCTCATCCTCAATTACCTGTCCGACTTCCTTTTACAATTATTTATGGAATCAGCTTCCACCTCCTTTTCAGGTAGAGCGTTCCCTCTAGATCTTTTTCCAATGATTTTTAATCGATGATCTCTCGTTATTGACCCACTCACCAGAGGGAATATTTTTTTCCCTATTAACTCTATCAAAACCTCTCATCATCTTGTAAACCTCTATTAGGTCACCTCTTAACCTGCTCTGCTGCAAGGAGAACAGTCTAAACTTTTCCAACCTCTCCTCGTAACTGAAATCCCTCATACCTGGTAAAATTCCTCTGTACTCTTTCTAATGTCATTACATCTTTCCTGAAGTGAGGTGCCCAGAATTGTCCACAATACTCCAGCTCAGGCCTAACCAGTGATTTATAAAGTTCTAGCATGATTTATTTGCTTTTATATTCTATCCCTCTATTTAGAAACCCAAGTTACCCCTATGCTTTTTTGATCATCTTACCAACTTGCCCTGACACCTTTAAGGATTTGTGTATATGGACATCAGGGTCTCGCTGCTCATCCACACTTTTCAAAATCGTGCCATTTATAGTATACTGACTTTCCATATTAGTCCTCCCAAAGTGCATCACTTCACACTTCTCTGCACTGAACTCCATCTGCCTTGTTCCTGCCTATTTCACCATCTTGCCTATGTTATCCTGAAGCCTATAATTCCTCATGGCCTAGATGAAGTGACCAAGTGTAATGTATCCAAGTTTGCTGAAGATACAAAGCTAGGTGAGACAGTAAGCTGTGAGGAGAACACAAAGCGTCTGCAAAAGGATATAGATAGACAAAATGAATGGGCAGCAGGTTGGCAGATGGAGTATAATATGGAGAAATGTGAGGTTATTCACTTTGGTAGGAAGAATAGAAAAACAGAATATTTTTTAAATGGTGAGAAACTTTTAAATGTTGATGTTCAGAGAGATTTGGATGTCCTTGTGCAAGAAACACAGAAAGCTAGCATGCAAGTACAGCAAGCAATAAGGACGGCAAATGGCATGTTGTCCTTTATTGCAAGCGGGTTGGAGTATAAGAGTAAGGGAGTCCAATTGTACAGGGCCTTGGTGAGACCACACCTGGAGTACTGTGCACAGTGTTGGTCTCCTTATCTAAGGAAGGATATACTTGCCTTGGAGGCGGTGCAACAAAGGTTCACTAGATTGATTCCTGGGATGAGAGGGCTGTCTTATGATGAGAGATTGTGGAAGATGGGCCTATACTCTCTGGAGTTTAGACGAATGGGAGGTGATCTCATTGAAACATACAAGATTCTGAAGGGGATTGATAGGGTAGATGCTGAGAGATTGTTTCCCCTGGCTGGAATGTAGAACGAGGGTGCACAATCTCAGGAAAAGAGGTAGGCAATTTAAGACAGAGCTGAGGAAGAAATTCTTCACTCAGAGGGTTGTGAATCTTTGGAACTCTCTGCCCCAGAGGACTGTGGATGCTAAGTCTCTGAATATATTCAAGACCGAGATAGATAGATTTTTGGAGTCGAGGGGTATCAAGGAATATGGAGATCGGGCAGGAAAGTGGAGCTGAGGTCGATGATCAGCCATGATCTTATTGAATGGTGGAGCAGGCTCGAAGGGCTGTATAGCCTACTGCTGCTTCTATTTCTTATGTTCTCATCATGATCTACTGCTTTGACAGGTTTTGTATCATCTGCAAACCTTATAATAATGCTCCCTACACCCAAGTCTAGGTTGTTTAGAAAAATTGCAATGAGTAGTGCACCCAAACCTGACACTTTGGGAACACCACTACAAACCACACCCAAGTCTGAAAAACATCCATCCACCACCACACTTTGCTTCCTGTCACTGAGCCAATTTAGTATCTATACTGCCCCTATCCCCTTAATTCCATCTTCTTAATAAGCATCCTGTGCGGCACTTTGTCAAAAGCCTTCCAAAACTCCATGGGGCCGAAATTCACTGCCCCCAAAGGGGCTACTGTGGAGTTTGAGCAGTCGACCGAAAAAAATCGATCGACCACCGTGGTTGGATGACTTTCCCTCACCGAGCCGTGTTCAGCTCAGGGAGGATGTGAGCGGTGTGCACTTCCGCCAGAAACGGCACAGTGAAGCCACTGTAAAGGAGACATTCCAGTGGAGAACTCTGCAGCGTGCGGGCTGCTGGAAGGTGGCAAGGACCGGGATTTCAGCTGGAAAAAGGTAAGACTTTTCTCAGCGGTGCCCTTGCAAGGTATTCGAGTCAGTGTTCAAATGGGACACCGCTGGAGTGTTGCTGCGATCGGGGCCTTTTGGTAGGGAAATAGTTTTATTAATTTTAGTATTTTTATTTAAGATCACAGCATCCACTATATTGATCTTTTAATAGTTTTATTAATTGTTTTGGCTCTATTCAACCTGCTGAGTGCTGCTCAGAGGTTTGCACATACTCTTGTACAACTTTCAGGTCTGACTCTTTAGTGGAGTCTTGTGGGCTGCAAAGACCTGCTTGGCAGTGTTCACCCTGAGGATGGGAGGGTAACACCTGGTACACCTGCTCAGAAGCAGGGCAGCATGCAGGAGAAGGCGTCACTGTCAGTACCATGCAGACAGGCAGCGGGCAAGGGAGGCAGCAGCCATGCTTCATTCATTCTGCACCAGACCAGTGTGCCCACCATCTTCACCGGCCCGAATCAGGATTGATAAGGGTTAACAAATGGTTTAAACTAGTGTTTCTGTGCTGAGATCGAACGAAATTCCCATCTTTCATGTTAACGAATGTGTTAACAAATGTTTCTGTGCTTTGTGAATTGAATGTTTTCTTTGACCGAACCAACGGTAACAAATTCCGTTATTTGTCTTTGCCTTACATCTGTGTTATTGTGGCAGTTAAAATGTAATTTCAAAGATTGTAGAGACATCTGTGTTATTGTCACAGATAGCGTTCTTGATCACTGTTATTTCAAAAGATTTATTATAGACCGGCCCACTAAAATCTGTATAAAGGCCAGTGAGACTTTTTGATTTTTGAAGAGTCTGTCTTGGACAACTAGGAACAGACCTTCCCTTGTATTTGCCGTAATAAATCATTTCAAACCTATCTCTTTGAGTCTGTCGTACAGAGCGTTGATCTATTATTTCAGTGGATCCGCTGGGGAGAAAGGGAGATTTCTCCTCAATATTTGGTGTAGTCGGCAGGATCTACGGCACCCGAGTGTGGCCAGCAAAGGCAAACCAAAAGCGGTGAATATTTTTAAGTTACCACCCAATAGTTAGGGTTCAACCCAATACTGGTCACCCAGTAAGACCGAGATATCCGAACAAATTTGAGACAGACCCAGGAGAAGGTGCGATCGGGGTCGGAAAGTGCTTGTAAAGCTGCGTATCTATAGAGTGAGCTAGAGAGTCAGATCTATTAAAGAGCAGAAACGCAAGTCGCGCAGAACCACCCAAAAGCAGTGGTCGGGAGAAAACCTGCTAGGCTTATGATTTAAAAGGGATGGCTGAAACAACCATGGATTGGGGACCCGGGGTCGATTACTAAGTTCTTAGCTGAGAGAGGGAAATAAGAGAAAGATGTGAAAATATGTGTGTATTTGTTTGAAGGTTTTCCTGACTGTGGAATATTTAGTGTGGGAGTTAATGATTTTTTTTTATTTGTCTGAAAGCCTGTCTTTTAAAAAGAAAGTAGAACCTTTTGTTTGTTTTAGCCCCCCCCCCCGCCACCTCCCCCCCCCCCCCGCCCCGGGATGCCGAAAGCCTTTTTAACCCTTTGTAATGTTGGCCTGGAAATGGGAAAGTATGAATAAATGTTCATTGTGTACTTAGAATTGAACTAAATTTTAAGTTAATAACACAGGTACAGATTTATCAATTTGAACGTTTAAGAGCACCGTTTAGTTTAGAGTCCCTTTGTAAAAAGCCTGTATAAATTTCTCGGAGTTACAAGCTAAGTGAAGCTCCGCCCTCTTTTTCCCTTTGTGTAAAGTGTGTGAAGTTTGTTAAAAACAAAATCTAATTCAGTATTTTTATAGTTCATTTTTGCTAGGACAAATAAAAGTTGCTGTTTGGTTGTTTGGGAAATTTTATTCTAAATTACGGGAAAATTTCCAGTTCAGTAAAAGAAATTTAAATTTCAGGTTTGGAAACCTTTATAAATGCTAGAGAGTTTAGAGGCAATCTAAAATGTTATATTCTCTGATGAGAGACAGTCATTGCGAGCACATGTCTCATATCAGGGAAGGTTTTTAAAAAAAAAAGAATTATGCAAAGTCACGTAATGACGTTATGCCTTCTTACAAAGCTGCAAAGGTGTTAACCCTTTCCACTGACAGCTGTTTTATTTAGTTCACCAAACAAATCTAGCATCGCTGCATGAAATTTTACAAAAGTACATTATTAATTTAAGTTCTTAATTGGAAACCAGACGACCCACCTGCTGATCAAAGAAAATGGTGGGAGGAGGAAAATAAAAGGTTAAAAGACGAAGTACCCAGTTTCAAGAAAGAAAGGCAGGACACATGCCAGCAGCCCCCATTAATTAGAAACAGGGGGCAGGGTAGGACACCCGAAGTCTGTTATAACTGCAACAGACTCTGACAAACATGGTGTGAAAGTAGAGAGAAAGGGCCTCTTTGAAATGCAAAAGATAAGGGTCGAAGTTAGTTGCTATGGTGACCGTTTAAAAAAAAACAGGGAGGTATTTAAAAAAAAAGAGATGTTCAGTGGGAATCCAAACCATGAATTGTAGGCATATAGCAGAGGCAAGTGCTAAAAGCTACAGGGTGCAATAGATTATAAAATAAATATTAAATGGTACAACACTGAAAAATGTAGAGGAACAAGGGACTTTGGAGTGTAGGTCCACAGACCACTGAAAATAGCAGGTCAGGTAGATAAGGTGATTAAGAAGGCATATGGAATACTTGCCTTTATTAGTCATGGAACACAGGAGCAGGGATGTCATGCTTGAACTGTAGAGAACTCTAGTTCGATCACAACTGGTGTGTGCTTCTGTTCATCACAAGGCAGGAAAGATGTGATTGTACTAGAAAGGGTGGGGAGGAGACTATTACCAGAGTGTGGCCTGGATTGGAGAATTTTGGCTGTGGCTTCCCCCCTTTTTCCAAGTGGCATTGAGAAGTTTAAAATGGGAGTTATTGAGGTTAATTAACCTATTACAAACCAAACTTTTAAAATTCTCTGCTATTATGTGCAAAGTTGCTTTTCTGAAAGTTTATTTTGAGAATAAAAACACAGAGACTTTACAAAAGTAAGATTTTTAACTGGAGGGTTTAAACTGAAAAGACTGTAGGCTGAAGTTGACATTGATTGATGGTGTCTGTGTTTGTCAGCTTTCGAAACGAAGGAAGTTAACTCTTTCACAGGCAGCTATGAACTCTGTTTTAACTCAGTGGGTGTTACTTTTTGATTATCGGAAATCTTCTTAATTTGAAGAGAATTACCAGAGATTCTCTGTTTCTTTTGTTTTAAGTAGGTGACTAACGGGAAGCCCATAAAGGTACGAATGGGACACCAGTTAAAGCCCACAGGACCATGGGAAAACCTACAGATAGATTTTATTGGATCCCTCCCGAATTCTAGGGGAAAAATATATTGTCTAGTGGTGAGTGATCAATTTCCATGATAGGTGGAAGCGTTTGCCACAAGGGATTGCACCGCTACCACTGTAGCAAGAATATTTGCAGAAGAAATAATCCCTCATTGGGGTGTTCCCCTTCAGTTAGATTCAGATCAGGGGACACAATTCACCGGGAAGGTAATCCAACATACATGAGCCTTGCTAGGGATTAAGCAACGATTCCACATCCCACACCACCTGCAAAGCTCAGGGATGGTGGAAATAATGAACCGAACTCTTAAATTGTCCTTAGCTAAAGCTATAGAGGAGCCCGGGAAGGGATGGGCACATTTTCTCCCTGGTATTCTAATGAGACTTAGGTCCACCCCGAATAGAATGACCCTTCAAATTGATGGCGGGTAGAGCTATGAGTCTACTGGAAGTAATAAGACAGGAGGGGAGGATGTAGGATGGACAAGGGATAGAGTCAGGAGGTTTATTAAACAATTATGCAAGCAATTGCATACCTTAAAGCAAGAAGTGCGGGATCAACAAATAATTAAGGATATTACACAGCATGCAGATAAGCAACAGGGAAATACCCCTGGGGTTGGTGAGAAGGTGATGGTTAAGATTACTCCTGAAAAGCCAGGATTTGCACCAAAGTGACAAGGCTTATATGAGGTGTTTATGGCCAGTGACACCTGCACATGCGTAGACATAAGAGGAAAGAGAAGATGGAATCATTGGACACAGCTAAAACTGTACAAATAATTAACCGGTGACAACCAGATTATCTTTTCTTACAGATGAGTGGCTATCCTGCTATCATTCCATATGACGAAACTGAGGAGTACTATATAAGACACCAGGACTGGGAAAATGAACTCAGTAACGCAACTATATGGCCAATAGTGGGGACCATAACGGTAACTGTAATAATTGTGCTGTTTTGGAAAGTGTGGATAGCAAGTATAAAATGCAGTTAATAATAACATTGGTGATCGGGGAGTATGGGTACAAGTTTGGAGGTATTCTATACCCCCGATGTTGGGAGCTGTATCAATGATACTACCAGATCCGTGCAAGCTGATACGGGACATCGGCTGACATGTAAAGGCCCAATAGCCATATATTCAAGGAAAGATCGGTCCCAAGGCCTCTTCCTCCACACCGATGGGGAATCCATTGTGGTGAGGTGGAACAAGGATGGCAGTCAAGTGACCTACAGCACGATGGGTAGTAGTCACCTGCAGACTCCACGGACTCGTCAGGCCCGGGTGAAATGCGAACCTAAGACCACACCAATGAGACGGTGTAAAAGGAATGTAGCTTCGGGCTCCTCGTCCTGTTTTAACCCACAAGGGAAGTACACATTGATGCTGGCACAAGGGGAGAATGAGCCATGGGAAACTATATATTATGATAATACGCCCGTTAGCACATATAATAACCAAACAAAACGGCAAGAGATGACCGTATGAAACTGTACCATGAGACATAGAGGTTTTGGGGTAGAATGGCGGAGAAATAGCAAGAAAACGGATGTTCGGGGACATCTGTTCCAGTTATAATGGCATACGATACCAAACAGCAGCAAGGAACAAGCCAGGGGGTGTATGACCTGGGAACGCCAAAGCGAGAGACATCTGATTGCCCCGACAATGCAGATCACCCGACTAAGTTTAAAATAACTGGAATGCTACTGTCAAGAACATCACAAGGGTGCATATTAAAGAGAAAAGAGGGAATTGTCCTGTGCATAAAACAGGAACAGTGCCCACAACCACCAGGTATAATGGTGGTAACAAGGGACGAGCCTACCACCCGACCCCAACAACCACGTCACAGGCAGCTGAACAAGATACACCGACAGTACCCGATAGGTGGGTTATAGAAACATAGAAACATAGGAAATAGGTGCAGGAGTAGGCCCTTCGAGCCTGCACCACCATTCAATAAGGTCATGGCTGACCATTCACCTCAGTAACCCTTTCCTGCTTTCTCTCCATACCCCTTGATCTCTTTATCCATAAGGACCATATCTAACTCTCTCTTGAATATATCTAATGAACTGGCATCAACAACTCTCTGTGGTAGAGAATTCCACAGGTTCACAACTCTCTGAGTGAAGAAGTTTTTCCTCATCTCGGTCCTAAATGGCTTACCCCTTGTCCCAATGCCCAGAACACACACCTAGGTCACAAAATGGATTAGTGTTAGTAAAACCTGAAGTGATATTATATGATAATGTATACCATGAATTGGTACCCATTGTGTTGAATTTGACTAATCTGGAACTCCCTGAATGGTGTTCTAAAGAAACGCAGCAGTTGTATTGAAGATTGGTACAACAAATCCTCAGACAAAGTAACTATACCAATGGGGGGGCTAATTAGGTCCCATTCGTAAAGATGACATAAACGAGGCCTGGTATATGATGCAGCTATGGTCTTTAGCATGGGAACCTCGGTGGCTTACACCATTGATTTGGCAACTGTGGATAATAAATTACGAGATTTATCTTCTCGTATTAAGGAAATTTTGCAGGAACAAAATCAGAATCAAGAATCACAGTTAGCAGAAGACCAATTAGATTACAGGACATAGCAACGGTCCTCGAGGCCCATGTACGGACCATTAATAAGTTAATCAAGGGAGAACACGAAGCCTCTGACCAGACAACTAAGAATGATGTATGTAGTACAATCGGGACCTGGGTAGTAGAACAGGCAAGGGAAAATTTGGCACAGATCCACCGAGGGGAGGTTCCCCTGTGGATCTGTGCCAAATGTGAGAGAAAGCAGGAAAGGGGTACTGAGGGAATGATCAGCCATGATCTTATTGAATGGTGGTGCAGGCTGGAAGGGCCGAATGGCCTACTCCTGCACCTATTTTCTATGTTTCTATGTTTCTATCAGCAATGACCAATTGGTCAATTTGGGCATGTATTCGAAGGAAATACAAGGATGCCAACTCAGGGGAATTATACAAGTATATCCCACACAAATGGAATGTAATAATGATACAGTGAGACTAATGGGATTGGTACTGGCCATTCCAGTAATTATGGAAGGAGGTATGATGTACAAAACATAGGGATTATTAGTGAAGGTGTGTCTGTAGCTTATCACGAGATGTTACCATATGCTGTAAAGTACGGAGACAGTTTGATAGGAACAAAATTGGAAGGATTTGTTACTTATCAGGGCACCACGATAAGCCCTCATAAAATTAGTTATGATCCTGAGGTGGTTTCCGGATTTAATATTACTAGTACGCAGGTAAATTATACCATGGAAACCGTGAGTGCACAATGAGAAAAGACACACGTGACGTATGTAAGCAACGGAGAATACTGTGTAACGATTAATCAGAAATCCTTTAAGTACAATCAGCAGGAATGCCAGATCCCCAATACTCCATTCTGCTTTGTTCCGGAAATACCTGTGAGAATTGGAAAGGAGGAATTGGTAGACATACATCGACGAGAATCAACATCGATGCAGGTGTCAGGAGACATAAAGGAAGAACTCGCCAAGTACGTGAACATGTTTGGGTATGAGGTGCCCCCTTAACTAGAACATCTCGTCAAACTGCGAGAAACAGTTGCCAAGAGTCAGAGGGTCTACTATACTCTCAGGCAGAACAATCAGGACATTCGGAAGGATATCAAGGACATTAAGGTCACCACATGGTGGGATGACCTATGAAACTGGGGACTGAACATTCAAATCCATTTTTGGATAAGGATAATATCTCATGTACTTAGCATGATTCAATGACTGATTGTGTTATATTTGTTGTGTTGGCAATGTGCTGCAGCAAGAAAACGGAAGACCCGACAATTATTAAGGGCAATAGAGACTAGGTCAACCTCAACAGAGAATGGACAAGGGGCGCACTGTTTGAGGTTTGGAGAGACACGTGATGGTACTCCAGGCTACATGGCCACTAGTCAAGAAATCTCAAAGGTATGGCCTACTTGTGTATAGCCAAGGGCCATAAGGGGGGATTGTTGTAGGTTAAGGAATTATCGGAATAATATGTAAAACTATGATAGGACAATGAATCTCAGATTTTGAAGGAATACATAGAACAGTTTATGTGTTTAACTCTTAAAGAATGTGGAGCATGCTGAGAAGAGCCCATAAAATCAAACCTGTAGGAACAAACACATTCCGAGAGGCAGAGATATTCAAAGAAGTCAAGAGGGGAACCAAATGTTCGGGACGATGAAGGGATCAGCTCACACAGCAGACAGTCTGATAAAGGTTAACAAATGTTTTAAACCAGTGTTTCTGTGCTGAGATCGAACTAAATTCCCGTCTTTCATGTTAACGAATGTGTTAACAAATGTTTCTATGCTTTGTGAATTGAATGTTTTCTTTGACCGAACCAGTGGTAACAAATTCCGTTATTTGTCTTTGCCTTACATCTTGTTATTTGCAGCAGTTAAATTGTCATTTCAAAGATTGTAGAGACATCTGTGTTATTGTCACGAATAATGTCCTCGTTCAGTGTCACTTCAAAAGATTCGTTATAGACTGGACCACTGAAATCTGTATAAAGGCCAGTGAGACTTTTTTATTTTTGAAGAGTCTGTCTTGGGCAACTAGAAACAGACCTTCCCCTGTATTTGCCGGAATAAATCGTTTCGAATCTACCTCTTTGAGTCTGTCGTACAGAGCGTCGATCCATTATTTCAGTGGACCCGCTAGGGAGAAAGGGAGATTTCTCCTCAACATTGATCTTGCTCTAAGATTGTTCGATGCAAAATCTACCACAGAGATCGTCCCTCGAAACTCATCCTTGGTTACGCGGTGCTGGATGACCAGTCCAATGCCTGTTTTAGAGACCCTGAAATCTTCAATGCTTTAGGCCTCCCAGGTCCAGCTTTCCCATATGAGCTTTCCACCTGTGGTGGAGACAGAATCACAGCAGAAGGGAGACGAGCAAGCTGTCTGACTGTAGAAGCAGCAGACGGAAAGACAGAACAGCTGCCCACCATCATCGAGAATGCCCACATCACTGGAGACAGAAGCGAGATCCCACATCCCGATTTCTATGAAAAGTTTCCCCAGCTCAGGTCAGTGGCGAAAAGGATACCCGAGCTGAGAGAAGATGCAAACATCATCCTCCTCATTGGAAGAAATTGCCTCGAACCCCTCAAGATCAGGGAGTCTCGAAACGGGCTGAGAGGAACACCTTGGGCACAACGTACTGACCTAGGCTGGACATTCTCCGGACAGGTTTGCATGAGTGGTGGGAAAGGGAAGGTCCATGCCTCCGTCAACTGTACCATCCTTCAACCACAACCAGATAACCCAGAGGCCAGCAAGGATCACATTTATGTGAAAGAACTTCTCTCCATGCCTTGCCGAGCAAAACGATGAACGATTTATACAAACAAACTCCCAAACAACGACCGCCAGGCACTCACTCCTGCCACGCTCTTGACTCGGAAAAGTCAGCCCATCCAGGCACCACCTGGCAACTTCGTGCAGAAAGAACTTCCCCGGAACGACTGCCCATTTGCACATGTCACTAAGTCCGACCCCAGCGACGATGGAAGAGTATGCAAGGTGGATGTCATGGTCTGCAGCGAAGGCACGCGTCGCAGCTACCTGAGACCGATATCGGAACTTGTACTCGTACAGAAGACACCGCCTCAAAGCCGTTCCCACAAACTAGTGAGAGCTGAACTCTAACTATAATAGTTCAGATAATTAGTAAAAATTCAATGCTTGTTATTTTTAGATAGGGAGTGTGAGACATTTTCTGACATCTCAGAGACAACACATTGTGTCTTACCATTTTCTGCCACTGGGTGGCATCCTTTCAGATTCGGGACAGAGTGAAGAAGCCAGCCAGCATGGAGTTAGTCATCCATGTTGCTGTTAAACTTTAACTTATTGTTAGTTAGTAATTAAACCTCTGTAAATGTGACCCCTCCAGAATCACAGTTAAGTAATTTATATTTATTGCTGCTTTATCTGATTGTTCTAGGATTATTTTATTGTTCCTAATTGTGTACTGTATGAAATAGAAACACAGAAACATAGAAAATAGGTGCAGGAGTAGGCCATTCGGCCCTTCGAGCCTGCACCACCATTCAATATGATTATGGCTGATCATTCACCTCAGTAACCCATTCCTGCTTTCTCTCCATACCCCTTGATCCCTTTAGCCATAAGGGCCACATCTAACTCCCTTTTGAATATATCTAACGAACTGGCCTCAACAACTTTCTGTGGTCGAGAATTCCTCAGGTTCACAATTCTCTGAGTGAAGAAGTTTCTCCTCATCTCGGTCCTAAATGGCTTACCCCTTATCCTTAGACTGTGACCCCCGGTTCTGGACTTCCCCAACATCGGGAACATTCTTCCTGCATCTAACCTGTCCAATCCTGTCAGAATTTTATATGTTTCGATGAGATCACCTCTCATTCTTCTAAATCCCAGTGAATATAAGCCTAGTCGATCCAGTCTAGTGGTGTTCCATTTTTTGTATTCTACAGTTCTCCGCGCACAGATTAAAGGATTTGAATTATGAAACTCTGATCTTTGGCCATATTTCTTGGTGTTACAGTTGACGCTAGCTGGGGCAATTAGAGTTATCGCTTGCCTCAAGCTATGTTCTTACAGCAGCCAGTACAAAGTTAGTCAGATCCGATTTACCTTTAACGAATCCATGCTGGCTCTCCTTGATTAACCCATACCTTTCCAAATGTAAGTTTATTTTGTCCCTGATAATGGTTTCCAATAACTTCCCCTGTAGTTTCCTGGTTTATCGCTCTTCCTTTCTTGAATACTAGTGGTATTCCTGGTGGAGGCTCAAGTTGTGAGGCACCGGCTCCCGAGGGAGGTTTCGGGGCTTGACACCAATGAGAAATTCTGTCCGGACGGGGGTCAGTTCGGACGGGATCGCCCCACATGCTTGAGCCTCCTCAACACACCTAACGGAGTCAGGGCCCAGTGCTGTTTTTAGCGACTCAATGGCATTGACCGCGCGTCGGATGTCGGCCCAGGATAGGCGACATGCCAGCACGTCTGGCGCCATCCAGCCTGCTCCTCCACCATCGAGCAGGTCCCTGACCCTGGTCACCTTGCCAAACACAGCCCTCTCATCTGCCTGCCACCTAAAGCTGCAGTCGTGGAGGTACGGAGTCCTGAGCAGTGGCTCCCGAAGGACAGCCGCCACTCCAATTGGGGGAGAACTGAGCTTGGTGGTGACTCTGTTCCAGACCCTGATGAGTTCTTGGTAAAAGACAGGCAGTTCCCGCATGGCGGTCCAGAAGCCTCCCAGGTTCACAAACAGGAGCTGCGTGTCATAATTGAGGCAGTACTGCTGGTGGAAGAAATACATCGCCAGCGCACACTATCTAGGAGGGGGCTCGACGTAGAGGTATCTCTGCAGGGTCTAAAGACGGAAAGTCGCAGCCTGGGTGCTCACGTATACCAACGCCTGACCGCCCTCCCTAAGCGGAAGACTCAGAGCTGCAGCAGAGACCCAGTGCTTTCTATTGTTCCAGAAGAGGTCGACCAGCTTCTTCTGTATCTTGGTGACAAACACAGGCGGAGAGGTCAAAGTGACCAGCCGGTACCACAGCATAACGGCCACCAGCTGGTTTATGACCCCTGTAGGACAGAACTCGCAGCAGTCCTGTCCAGCACCCTAGGCGAGCGGCGACTTTGGCCTTCAGCTCCTGCCAGTTCGCCAGCCAGACTTCCTCATCAGGACTAAGGTAGACTCCCAGAAAGAGGAGATGGGTTGTGCTCCAGGCAAAAGGCCTGAACTCCTCCGGCAGGGAGTCCACTTGCCAGTGACACACCAGGAGTTTGGAACATTTCTTCCAGTTGATCCTGGCGGAGAATGCAGCCGAATAAATCTTCTGGCACTCACGCAACCTCCGCAGGTGAAGGGGATCCTCGACCATGAAGAGCACGTCATCGGCGTAAGCCGAGAGGACGACCTCCACGCCTGGCCCTTGCAGAGCCAGTCCCATCAACCTCTTCCGCAAGAGGCACAGGAAAGGCTCCATGTATATGGTATTTAACTGGCCGGACATGGGGCATCCCTGGTGTACCCCTCTCTCTCCCAAAGCGAAGGAGTGCCGTCAAAGACTCGTTACCTTCATCAGACACTTCGTGGCAGTGTACAAAAGTCGGATCCGGGCGACGAAATGCATCCCGAACCCGAAAGCGCGCAGAGTCCTGAAAAGATACTCGTGAACCACCTGTAGAACGCCTTCATCTGATCCAGGGACAGGAATGTGACCGACAGACTAGCCCTCTGGAAATGGTGGACCAGGTCCCGGACTAGGTGGATGTTATCATGGATTGTCCGGCCTGGGACCATGTAGGACTGGTTGGGATGGATCATATGGTCCAGCACGGCGCCAAGGCAAGCATTTCTGCCTCTACATGAAGATTGCCCTTTGGGTCCTTAATAGATTCAACTTTTTCCGTAGCTAACTGTTTACACTTTATAAATTTCTAAAATATCTTAGGATTCAATTTAATGTTGTCTGCTAGTCTTTTCTCGTAACCGCTCTTTGCCTCCCATATTAACTTTTTCAATTTCCTCCTGTACTTTCCATAATTTTCCAGGTTATTAACTGAATCGTGCTTCTGACATTTGACATAAGCCTCTTTTTTCTGTTTTACTTTAACTTTTATTTTATTTGTTATCCAGGGCGCATTAACTTTGGATGCCCAACCTTTTCCCTTCAATGGAATATGTCTCGTTAGTTCCTTTTCTGAAAGCCTTCCGTTGCTCTGTTACTGCTTTACCCTACAATCGTCTTTTCCAATCTACCTGTGCTCAGTCCCTACTTAAATCACTGAAATTAGCTCTTCTTCAGTTGGGCAATTTTAGCTTTGATATTTTCTGGTGGCTTTCTATAATTACTTTAAACCGAATTATGAGTGGACAAGGGAGAACCAGTGGATGTGGTGTATTTGGACTTTCAAAAAGCTTTTGACAAGGTCCCACACAAGAGATTGGTGTGCAAAATCAAAGCACATGGTATTGGGGGTAATGTACTGACATGGATTGAGAACTGGTTGGCAGACAGGAAGCAGAGAATTGGGATAAACGGGTCCTTTTCAGAATGGCAGGCAATGACTAGTGGAATGCCGCAGGGCTCAGTGCTGGGACCCCAGCTCTTTACAATATACATTAATGAATTAGATGAAGGAATTGAGTGTAATATCTCCAAGTTTGCAGATGACACTAAACTGACTGGCAGTGTGAGCTGTGAGGAGGATGCTAAAAGGCTGCAGGGTGACTTGGACAGGTTGGGTGAGTCGGCAATTGCATGGCAGATGCAGTATAATGTGGATAAATGTGAGGTTATCCACTTTAGGGGCAAAAACACGAAGGCAGAATATTATCTGAATGGCGGCAGATTAGGAAAGAGGGAGGTGCAACGAGACCTGGGTTCATCAGTCATTGAAAGTTGGCATGCAGGTACAGCAGGTGGTGAAGAAGGCAAATGGCCTTCATAGCTAGGGGATTTGAGTATAGGAGTCTCACTGCAGTTGTACAGGGCCTTGGTAAGGCCTCACCTGGAATATTGTGTTGAGTTTTAGTCTCCTAATCTGAGGAAGGACGTTCTTGCTCTTGAGGGAGTGCAGCGAAGGTTCACCAGACTGATTCCTGGGATGGCGGGACTGACATATGAGGAGAGACTGGATCAACTGGGCCTTTATACACTGGAGTTTAGAAGGATGAGAGGGGATCTCATAGAAACTTATAAGATTCTGATGGGACTGGACAGGTTAGATGTGGGAAGAATGTTCCCGATGATGGGGAAGTCCAGAACCAGGGGACACAGTCTAAGGATAAGGGCTAAGCCATTTAGGACTGAGATAAGGAGAAACTTCTTCACTCAGAGAGTTGTTAACCTGTGGAATTCCCTTCTGCAGAGAGTTGTCAATGCCAGTTCATTGGATATATTCAAGAGAGAGTTAGATATGGTCCTTACGGCTAAAGGGATCAAGGGGTATGGAGAGAAAACAGAAAAGGGTTCTGAGGGAATGATCAGCCATGATCTTATTGAATGGTGGTACAGGCTCGAAGGGCCGAATGGCCTACTCCTGCACCTATTTTCTATGTTTCTGTGTTTCTATGTGGTCTGTTAGCTAGATTATTTCCTACTGTAACACCACCTCCCACCCCCCCCCCCCACCACTTGCCCTACCTCACTTCCGAGAACCAGATCCAACACTGTTTCATTCTTTGTTTGACAGGAGACATATTGATCGAGAAACATAGAAACATAGAAAATAGGTGCAGGCTCGAAGGGCTGAAGACCTGCTCTCTTATATGATCATGGCTGATCATGCAACTTCAGTACCTCACTCCTGCCTTCGCTCCATACCTCCTGATCCCTTTAGCCATAAAGGCCACATCTAACTCCCTTTTGAATATTTCTAATGAACTGGACTCAACAACTTTCTGTGGTAGAGAATTCCATCGATTCACAATTCTCTGGGTGAAAAAGTTTTTCCTCATCTCGGTCTTATATGGCTTACCCCTTATCCTTAGACAGTGACCCCTGGTTCTGGACTTCCCCAACATCGGGAACATTCTTCCTGCATTTAACCTGCCCAATCCCATCAGAATTTGATATGCTTCTATTAGATCCCCTCTCATTCTTCCAAATTCCAGTGAATATAAACCTAGTCGATCCAGACTTTCTTCATATGTCAGTCCTGCCATCCCGGGAATCAGTCTGGTGAACCTTTGCTGCACTCCCTCAATAGCAAGAATGTCCTTCCTCAGATTAGGAAACCAAAGCTGCACACAAATACACCACATCCACTGGTTCTCCCTTATCCACTCTGTTCTCCTGTGCAAATATCAGAAATTTTTCTTCTTCCCTACCCTTAACGCTATGTTTTTCTCAGTCTATATTAGAGTGATTAAAGTCTCCTAATATTACTACACTATTTTTGCGAACGCCTTTGAAATTTGCTGATAAATGTGCTCATCTATCTCCTTCTCACTGTTTGGAGCTCTATATAAAACTGCCAACAGTGTAACAGCTCCCCTTCTGTTCCGCAACTCAAGCCACATAGATTCATTCCTAGAACCATCTAATAAATCCTTTCTATTTAGAACTGTAACACCATCCTTAATCAATGCTGCCACACACCTTCTTCATTTTCCTTCTCGATGATTCCTGAATATAGGAATATTAAGAACCCATTCCTGGCCTTGTTTGAGCCACATCCCTGTCCATGCAACCACGTCATAATCCCATGTAGCAATTTGTGCCAGCAGCTCACCAACATTGTTAGTTGCACAACGGACAAGTTCTGCAGGAGTTTGTGCTGAACTCCTGCTATATACTGGACGAATCCCCATGGAATATCAGCCACAGTTCCCTTTAATATTTAGAAGTTCTGAAGATATATTGAATACAGCTTAACTGAAAATGATTCAGCAGCTGAGTTCAGGAGGTTCACATCATTGTGTCAGAAATATTTTGTTTTCAGCTTTTGTTTTTTAACACAAGAAACAATTTTTCAATTTATATGCATGAACAGGCTACATCTTTCATTAACTGTTTATTTACCCAGCCCATTTTGAAGTTATTCATCGACACAATATTAGCTTCTTTTCCCAGGAGTCTGTTCCACATCCACAATTACTCAGAGAAATAAACATTAAGACGGAATTTGCTGAAAAAATAATGCTGTGTGAACGACGCATGCCGTTATTAATGTGTACATTGGCTAGCAACTTGTAGTGAGCAAGAAATACCTCATGAATTGTGAATCACCACAAGTTAAAACGTAAGAAATAGGAGTGGGAGTCGGCCATTTGGCCCCTCAAGCCTGCTCCGTCATTCAATAAGATCATGGCTGATCTGATATTGGCCTCAACTCCACTTCTCTGCCCGCTCCCCATAACCCTTGATTCCCTTATCATTCAAAAATCTGTCTATCTCCACCTTAAATATATTCAATGACCCAGCCTCCACAGCTCTCTGGGGTAGAGAATTCCAAAGATGCACGACCCTCTGAGAGAAGAAATTCCTCCTCATCTCCGTCTTAAATGGATGGCCCCTTATTCTGAAACTATGGTTCCTAGTTCCAGATTCCCCCACGAGGGGAAACATCCTCTCTGCATCTACCCTGTCAAGCCCCCTCAGAATCTTAGAAGTTTCAATAAGATCACCTCTCATTCTTCTAAACACCAATGAGTATAGGCCCAACCTTCTCAACCTTTCTTCAGAAGACAACCCCTTCATCTCAGGAATCAACCTTGTGAACCTTCTCTAAACTGCCTCCAAAGTTGTTGGACACTTTGCACCGCTTTGCTGTTAGCTTCGCGAAAACTGCATCTCACCCTTACCATCAACATGAGTTTCATGTAGTTGTTCATTTTCATGTCAATTGCTAATCTAACATGCCACATAAACTTAATCTAGTAATTACTAGTGTAAGTACTCTATTAACGGCATGATATTTGTTAACGTCTCTGACCCAGAAAGTGAACAATTAAAAGTGTGGAGTCTCATTCGTTCAGGTAGTGAATTGTAGTTGGAGACTAGACTGTCCCATTAAACACTCCCAGCTCAGTTACAGCACAGTGTAAAGTTCTCTCCAACTTGTTTTACCAAGCACAGACAATTCAGATACAGAATACATTCAATGCAGCGTACAGCTGCCTTGACAATATCCAATGAAGCATACCAGCTCACGTACAGTAAAGGATGAAGATAGAATAAAAGTCCATCTATATTTAAATGTCAAGCACTCCCAGTTGAGGAATTGGCAAGGTTTACATAAGGGTTTAACTATAGTGAACTTGCCACATCAAAGGCCGAGCCTTATGCCAGCTGTTGAGCAGCTCCCAATAGCTGGTTAGACTCTCACCACAGCAAAATCCTGGACTACTGGGATTCTCAGTAGAGTTCCTCACCTTTCCAATAGTTGTTTAAGCTTCCCATTTTATCCTATCTTCGAGATTGGGGGTTTTGGTCCCACCAGATCTGCTCTTTGAACCCAGCAACATTTCTCCAGTCCCAGTTAGTGTGTGACGAGTCAATGTCTCTCTCTCCACTTTCCTGAGATACTGCTCACTCCAAGAAACATTTAATTTAAAAATGATCAATGTTAATTCTAGAATCTGTAACTGGATTACAATAGGACTATTTTTGTGATTATGATTATATTTCAATATATTTGTAATTAATAACATTTGGTGAATTACTTACTTTACTATTAAATTGTTCTTTTCTATCCTTTCCCCTATTTACAGGGATTAAACTCACTTGTGCCACCATCACTCCAGCTCCTGCCAGAGTAACTCCCACTGATGGTGCGTAACCAGGGGCATAAACCCGTCTCCAGGTGAAATCACAAAGGGACCAGCAGCCAATCACACAGCAATCAGGAACAATGTCACAAAGAAGCCCAAGCCCCTCCCATCCAAGGTATTGCAGGGTCACATGGCCAGGCTTTGCTCCTGATCTGCCGTCTCACTGGGCATGAGCGTAGGTTGTACAATCAATCTCATCTCCTCTTGCTTCCATGTACTGAAACACAGGCATGGAGCACAGCCTCCAAAAATTACCCCTTACAAATTCTCCCTCCCAGCCTCTACATATAAGGTCCCACTATTCAATGTCTCCATGTCCACCTCTTGAGTTATACACCCCAAAATCTCCTTCTCTTTATATGAAGCAGTGTTATCTCCCACCTGCTTTGGCAGTGAGAAGCAGTTTGAGGGAATGCTGCTGGGATGAGACAGAGATATTTCAATCTCTTCTGAATCCGTTTTATTCCCTATAATGGGAAGGGGCATCAGAGGCAATGCCTTCACGAAGTGCTGGCAGCCGGGGAGCCCTGGATTGTGTCGTGATCCCGAAAGTTGAAGAGGCGATTTTGTAGAAAGCCACTGCAATATAATCTGATCTCTGGGTTTTCCGACCAATTGACGGGAGCAGGCACGGGTCCAATTCAGCTAAGGTATTTAAAGGAGCACTGCACAGATGACATTTGAAGGTTGGTGGAGGTGCAAGAGACGTTGATGGAGAAGAGAGTGGATTGTGTTGATAGTGAATTGCTTGTTCCTAAAGATATTTATATTGCTGGAAAATAAAAAATGCAGACTCAGCACCAAAAAGCTGCCCCCAGATTCAGTGATGCCTCCCTGGAAAGCATGCTCCGAGGATTCTGGGCTCGCAGGATGGTCCTGCTTCCTGCTGACGGGATGTAGAGGCTAGCTGCTGAGACCAAGACCAAGGCTGGAGATATTGGCAGGAGTGAGCTGCAGGAGTATGGTAACCAGGTTGTGGATATAGTGCAGGAAGTGCTTTAATGACCTCATGAGAGCAGGTAAGGTGAGTACAATGCCACATGCAACTACATCTACATGTGAGTGTCATCCCAACCCCCTCACTCTGCCTTCTCAAGCCGACTCCTGCATATCACTTTTCATAACAACCTACTGTGCAGGTTCGTCCATCCTTCTCTGTCTATGCACTTACTCACAGCCCCATCTGGCCATCCACCACTGACACGCACCCTCATCTTAATGCAACGTAACACCTCTCCCTCATAGTCATCCTGCAGAGATGTTGCCCATCCATCCCTTCCACTCATTCCATTACTCTCACTCAAAGGTCTCTTGTTTCCCTCCTTGCAGAAGAGAGCACAGAACAGCCGGGAGGGACAGAGAACCGGAGGTGGCCCATGAGTCATGACACCACTGACTGCAGCAGAGGAGGAGGCGCTGGAGATCAGTGGAGTTGCGGAGTTTCTGGCTGTGGGAGATGGAAAGAAAGGGACCTCCCAGCTACATCATGACAGGATTAAATATCACACAGCCACATGGCATACAATAGTCACACATGTTGATGTCAGCAGTCAGTGAAATATGATAGTATACATAATGGTCACTTAAAACATTCTTATCATAACAGTTCTTATTTATGTCTTTACTCTCTCATAGACCCATCAAGCTTCCCCCTGACAGTCCAGTCAGAGGAGGAAGAAGACTCCTCAGAGGAAGTCACGGACTCTGAGGGTGCACTGTCATATGACCCATGCACACGAAACACCAGCACAGACACATACACGTCGGTGGGACCAGTAAGTCAGAATTAATGTTGTCACCTCGTGTCTCACACATTACATGTAAGCAAGAGCAGATGGTGCTGACAGGAACAGCAGTGGAGAGTTCTCATGGGAGGGTGCAGGACACGCCGAGCTCTGCTCAGCTGGATGCAGGTGCTGAACCTTGGGGGCTGTCGACAAAGAGGATGATTCTGGAGGAGCAACAGAAAATTCGTCAGGATCTGGCAGGATTTCCAGCCATGATGTGCTCAGTTATAGGGAGAATGGAGGAGTCCTTCTCCAACATAATTGACATGATGTCACAGGCCGTGGCAATGATGTGCTTGTCCATGAAAAGGATGGTCACCTACATGGAGCATCAAATGCAACATTCAACCGAGTGCATGCTTACTCTCACCAACAGCTTGCACACTCTGAAAGGCACTTTAACTGAGATGGATAGAAGCTTAGACTTGGCCGTTCATCACTCCACTGATGTGCAACAACGTGCTCCCCAGCTCATTGCTTGCAGGGAAATGTGGGTGGGCCATGAGAAGGATGGTGAAAAGGGACATGGAGCTGAAAACTATGGTCAAAGTGCTTCCCCCGTTGCCCCCTTCCAGTCAGAGCCCCACATGCTATCTCGTTTCCTGATGGCCAAGTCTGCCCTTGCACAGGTGCAGGAGGAGCAGTCTTTGACGGGATCTTCATAGGCTTCAAATCCCAGAGGACATCGACCAAAAGCAGCTAAGCAGTCAGAGCAGGGAAGTGAGCAGTCTGCCTCTACCTCTGCTGAAGCCATAGGTGCTGCATGATGGAGAAGTGGTAAGAAATGAAGATGAATGAATTGTAGATGCACAAGGTATGCACTAGGGTGTATTAGGCAATGTTTCACTGCTAAGTTTACGTTATTTGAATGCACAAGAAATTAGCAAAAGCTTCTATAGATATGTGAAGAGAAAAAGATTAGTGAAGACAAACATAGGTCCCTTGCAGTCAGAATCAGGTGAATTTATAATGGGGAAAAAAGAAATGGCAGACCAATTGAACAAAGGCCGATAAATCCCCAGGGCCTGATAGTCTGCATTCCAGAGTACTTAGGAAGTGGCCCTAGAAATAGTGGATGCATTGGTGATCATTTTCCAACAGTCTATCGACTCTGGATCATTTCCTATGGACTGGAGGGTAGCTAATGTAACCCCACTTTTTAAAAAAGGAGGGAGAGAAAAAACAGGTAATTATAGACCGGTTAGCCTGATATCAGTAGTGGGGAAAATGTTGGAATCAATTATTAAAGATGAAATAGCAGCGCATTTCGAAAGCAGTGACAGGATCGGTCCAAATCAACATGGATTTATGAAAGGGAAATCATGCTTGACAAATCTTCTGGAATTTTATGAGGATGTAACTAGTAGAGTGGACAAGGGAGAACCAGTGGATGTGGTGTATTTGGACTTTCAAAAGGCTTTTGACAAGGTCCCACACAAGAGATTAGTGTGCACATGGTATTGGGGGTAATGTACTGACATGGATAGAGAACTGGTTGGCAGACAGGAAGCAGAGAGTTAATAAGCGGGTCCTTCTCAGAATGGCAGGCAGTGACTAGTGGGGCACCGCAGGGCTCAGTGCTGGGACCCCAGCTATTTACAATATACAATATACATAAATGATTTAGATGAAGGAATTGAGTGTAATATCTCCAAGTTTGCAGATGACACTAAGCTGGCGGTGTGAGCTGTGAGGAGGATGCTAAGAGGCTGCAGGGTGACTTGGACAGGTTGGGTGAGTGGGCAAATGCATGGCAGATGCAGTATAATGTGGATAAATGTGAGGTTATCCACTTTGGTGGCAAAAACATGAAGGCAGAATATTATCTGAATCGCGGCAGATTAGGAAAAGGGAACATGCAACGAGACCTGGGTGTCATGGTACATCAGTCATTGAAAGTTGGCATGCAGGTACAGCAGGCAGTGAAGAAGGCAAATGGCATGTTGGCCTTCATAGCTAGGGGATTTGAGTATAGGAGCAGGGAGGTCTTAATGCAGTTGTACAGGGCCTTGGTGAGGCCTCACCTGGAATATTGTGTATAGTTTTGGTCTCCTAATCTGAGGAAGGACGTTCTTACTATTGAGAGAGTGCAGCAAAGGTTCACCAGACTGATTCCCGGGATGGCAGGACTGACATATGAGGAGAGACTGGATCGACTGGGCCTGTATTTATTGGAGTTTAGAAGAATGAGAGGGGATCTCATAGAAACATATAAAATTCTGACGGGACTAGACAGGTTAGATGCAGGAAGAATATTCCCGATGTTGGGGAAGTTCAGAACCAGTGGTCACAGTCTAAGGATAAGAGGTAAGCCATTTAGGACTGAGATGAGGAGAAACCTCTTCACTCAGAGAGTTATTAACCTGTGGAATTCTCTACTGCAGAGAGTTGTTGGTGCCAGTTCATTAGATACATTCAAGAGGGAGTTAGATATGGCCCTGACTGCTAAAGGGATCAAGGGGTATGGAGAGAAAGCAGGAAAGGGATACTGAGGTGAATGATCAGCCATGATCTTATTGAATGGTGGTGCAGGCTCGAAGGGCCGAATGACCTACTCCTGCACCTATTTTCTATGTTTCTATGTTTCTATTTCTTTGCACCACTTTCCCGTCTTACCCATTTTTGCCTGCTGCCTGGCAAGAGGCCTTGTCAGTTGCAAAGAATGGTAACACATTAATTAACTGCGAGCAATGCGTGTTTGTGGCAGGAATGGTTCGGTCATTTTAGGACTGCTTTGTGGTGGGTGGGGGAGAGTTGGTTCAGCATCTGTATGCCAGATGGTGCAATGGTGCAACCTAACTAAATCGTGCCATTATGAGGCCATCCTTGGCAACCCGGGCAGCAATGTGCGCCCCTGCTGATGCCATGTCCACATTAAGTTCCTCCTCCTCCACCTCTTTTTCCTCCTCCCCTTCCTGTTCCTCTTCCTTCTCCTGTTCCTCCTTCTCTTCTGAAGAGGCTCTGCAACCTGCACCTTGCGGCGCTATGTTGTACAGAGTGCAGCGTACCACGATCATCCTGGAGACTCTGGCTGGTGCGTATTGAAGAGGTACACCAGACCTGTCCAGGCATCTGAAGCATATCGTCAGCATCCCGATTGCTTGCTCTATTACACATCTCGTCGTCATTTGGCTTTGATTGGAGCACTCTTCAGCTTCATTGATTGGCCTCCTTAAGGGTGTCATCACCAAACGTCTTCAGTAGATAGCCATTGTTTCCAAGCAGCCAGCCGGTACGTCTGGTTGGAGGTACGAAGAGCTGCGGGTGGGGGGACTGAATCATGACAGCTCCCTGGGAATCTGGCACATACCTGCCTGATGATCTTTTTGTGGTTGAAGGTGAGCTGCACATTGATGGAGTGGAAGCCCTATCAGTTCAAAAACACTCCTAGGCAATCTGGGGGTGCCTTGATGGCCACATGTGTACAGTCAATGAGGCCCTGCACCTCTGGGAAGTCAACCAGAGCTGCAAAGCCAAGCGCCCGCTCATTCTGACTGGCTTCATTGGTGACAAAGTGTACATAAATGCCTGCCCTGGCAAACATGACATCGGTCACCTGGGTGATGCATCTATGGGCGGCCCACCACGAGATGCTGAAAATATCTCCTGTAGGTTCCTGGAAGGAGCCTGAGCTGAATAAGTTGACGGTGGTGGTCACTTTGACAGCCATTGGTAATGTGTGTCCCACTGGGTCCACTTGGCAGCAGGTCTTCTTCCAGCAGGCTACTACAACCTGATGCAATAGTCAGAGCCTCCTGAGGCACTGGTGTTCAATCATGTCCAGGAAGCTGATTCTCTGCCTGTATTCCCTGTGTTGGGAGGTATCATCTCCTGTGAGGTGCACCCCTGCGCTCATCCCTTGTCTCCTGTGGAAACAACTAAAAATGGCCCAGAACATAATACCAGGGAAGACATCAAGAACATGGGCACCAGACTTTGACAACAATTATTTGGCCTGCAGGTACTTTATTTCACTGTTGAAGCTTTGCTTTCATAACTGATAAATCTGAAATCAGAAGTATGGGAGGAACATAAGGGTGCACAATAATTGATGGTTATGGAGACAATATTATACCACAATAAAATGACATTCTGTTAAGATAAATTACATTTTAATTGGAGATGTTCAATATTTAATTTTAGCACATCAGTGAGACATTAAAAGATTTCAGAGAATCATGGGCCTGGAATTTGCTGAAAACTTGCACCATTATTCCAGCACAGATGTTCCAGGAAATTATGCCTTGAGTGACTGATGCCATTACTTATGCCACATCATAATTTCCTTGGACTTTACCCTTTGCCAAAAACAGTTTTAAGTTAGCTGTTTAATAGCTCCACCCCATTAAAATAATTGGCGAAGAAGAACTTGCTGCATTTAAACCATTTTGTACAGCACTGCCACTTAAACTGAAAACTAATGGCAGACCTGACTGTAGCATGATTTATGTGTTTATTCAAGATGGTTGCTTCTGATGCCTCATTATCTGCACAGTGCACACAAGAACAATTTGAAGAGAATCTCCAGACTCATTATCATAAATAGACCACTTCTGTCTGCTGTTGCAGAGTTCAACTTAGCAGCCGATAAGTCATCAACCAATGTACTTTAATTGAGATACATGATTTGGCATCGTAATTATTCCCATCATAATAAGCATTAGTCTCCTGGAATATTTTCTGTTGCTCCATTGCTGTTGGGTTCAGCGCTTTAATATTACCATCATATCAATGAAATTGCAGTGTTAGATTATCTCCTCTGGATGTGCTTAATGCTAATTATTCCCATATTGATAGCCCAATGATGATTAACAGTAAGTATGGATTTGAATTGGACCACAGTGTATAGTTCTGGGCCGTTTCAATACTGTATGTACAGGCAAGTAAATGGACAACAAATATCTGGTTCACATTTATCGAATAGCATACAGTATCTCACTCAGAAGCTAAATGTGGCCTCAGTAAAGTACAACAGAATAACGAATAGTAGCAGAATAACAATGGCTCCGATTTTGCGATGATAATGATGGTGACACTGTTAACTGTCATTACTTGGCTGAAAGTGACAGCAATTTCTGGAGTTAGTGCGTGCACAGATAAATGCGGAAATCCAAAAGTTGCTGACAGTTATTCCCTGCTGCTCCACAGGTTGCACGGTGGAAATTCCCAGAGTCGGCAATCAAATCAAATGACCCTGAAATATAGTTTGTGATGAAAACTTCCCCAATTACACTGGAATATCACTGTTAAATCCTCCACCCTTGAGGAAGTTAAGCCTTGTTAATTACATGGTTTTTAAGGGAATAATTTTTTTTAAAGTTTGTTTATGATATTTCAGCTTCTACCTTATTCTTATGTGTATCTTCCAATCATTATTTCACTCCCTGTAAAATTGCTAAAAAGTAAATTATAATCTGTGCATTTTACTTCCTGCTTTGCTGTCTGTGAGAACAAACAGCTGCTTAGCCTGCTTAATAACATCACTGTTGCTGGACACTGGAGATGCTCTTGATTTGGCGCCAGATTCAAACTAAGTTTGGGAGAGCTAAAATTCACCCCACAGTGATCGCTAGATCTTTGTGGGCAACTTCCTTCGAGATCAACGGCAAGCGCATTGCTTCGCTGCTGACTGTAAATTTCCCTCTTATATATCCCTTTAATTTTCTCCATTCCATTTGCTAAGTGAGGTACTGAAATCTCCCTATAACACTCTGATAGATATACATTAAATACACATTAAAAGATTCATCAATTTATTAAGAATCGTTTTAGGGCATCTAATACAGATTGTCCTTGAAATGGGATTTATCTTAAAGAATTAAACAAACTTCAAAAATCTTTTTGATAATTTAGGCAACTTAACTTGGGAGGGATAAATATTACATTCTGTCACCAGTAAGAATCTTCATAACCTATTGGTATATTTAATAAAGAAACTTGTTGGCAATCAGAATTATTTACAAACTACATAAGTGGCAGGATAAATACATTGGCCATTGGCTGCTCTACTTCTGATTCGCTGCTAGCTCGTTACGATGTATTCTAATTTGTTCCCCAGCAAATTATGCCATAAATTTACCACTGGAGGATCGGGGAGCACAAAAATCTAATTTATGGTGTTTGTCGCCAATATTGTCTTTGTAATGAAGTCCAGGCTATTATATTCACTCATGATGGAGATTGTTCACTGTGATGGGAATGCATGGACCTGTCTTTACTTTCTATGTGAGGTGCGAATTGCTCCAGTGCTTCTCCCATTCGCTCAACATAACTTCAGCAGGAGAGCCACGATTGTCCCAGAGAAAACAATACCGTTTTACCGGAGTTTCCATGGCTCTTCCTCTGAAGTTACAATGGACAAGTGGGAGAACTCTTCCTGTGGAGATTCACCTCCATATTTTCTTAAATAGCTAACATCCAAAGTGGAGGCTGATTTTGATCTTTATTATGTTTCAAAATGAAGGATGGGAGACAGGCTGTATATGGAAACCAGGCAAGATCGATTGATCTGGAAAGTAATCAGAATAAAGAGGCTTGGCTCTAACTGCAAGATAACTTGTACACAGTTGGGGCATTAGCAGTGCACAGGATCCAGGCGACCTGTGATTAATCACTCATCATCATATCATGCAACAGTCCATGTGTAAAATAATTTTGATGAATGATTGACAACACTGTCTTAAAATCTATAAAAGTTTGGGATTCTCTGTAGCTTTTCGTTGTGATGTGAGAGCAATGAACTCATTGACAAACTGGAATTTGAGCTATTCACGTGCAATCTCTTATCTTGAAAGACTGCACAAGAGAAAACCTACCAGTTACATCCAAAGAATTCATTTATCCCTTATGGACTGCACCAAGTAGCTTACTAAAAACAAAAGGCATATTGGGGCAGAAATTCCGGCCTCCTGGGTCTGTACGGAGTGTGTACGGACCGGGGAAGGCATCGCAAAAGTCGGTTTTCAGCCCACAATGCGCATGCGCTGAAAACCGGCTTTTCCGATCTGTCAAACCGGACCTTGACAGATCTTCCATATCTCAGGAGCGAGGACATTTGCAAGGGCAAGATTGCGGGATTTACCCATATCTTGTCCAGCAAATGTCCTCAAAACTCTTGCGCCTGATAAAAGCAGGCATATAGCCTACCTTTACAGGCATAAGAGTTTTAAAATGCACAAAAACATTTTAAAATAAAATTATAAAAACACATTTTATTGTTAAAAACCCTCCCCATTATAGTAAGTTTATTTTAAACCATAATTAAAAGAACTTTTTCTAAAAATCGGAAAAATATATACAGGTTGAGCATCTGAAATCCGGAAACTCGGGACCGAGGCCATTCCGGACTCCGGGTATTTCCGGATTTTGGATCGTCTTATCCTGGGTCGAGGTAGGTGGGGGGAGAAGTGGGGGGGGATCCGGGGTGGGGAGCCGGGGCCGGGGTGAGTTCGGGCCTCCGAGGGCTGGGGCAGGCGAAGTCGTGGCGGGCGAAGTCAGGCCGGAGGTCAGGCCACTGAGGACTGGGGTGAGGTAGGGCCGGGGCGAGGTCAGGCCACCGAGGGCCGGGGCGAGGTCAGGCCACCGAGGGCCGGGGCGGGCGAAGTCGTGGTGGGCGAAGTCAGGCCGGAGGTCAGGCCACTGAGGACTGGGGTGAGGTAGGGCCTGGGCGAGGTCAGGCCACCGAGGGCCGGGGCGGGCGAAGTCGCGGTGAAGTCGCGGTGGACGAAGTCACGGCGAAGTTGGGCCAGAGGTCGGGCCACCGAGGGCCAGGGCGAGGTCGGGCTGCCAAGGGCCGGGGTGAGGTAGGGCCGGGGCGAGGTCGGGCTGCCAAGGGCCGGGGTGAGGTAGGGCCGGGGCGAGGTCGGGCCGCCGATGGCCGGGGCGAGGTCGGGCTGCCGAGGGCCGGGGTGAGGTAGGGCCGGGCCACCGAGGGCTGGAGCAAGGTTGGACCGGGGCGAGGTCGGGCCGCCGTGGGCTGGGGCGAGGTAGGGCCGGGGCGAGGTCGGGCCGCCGTGGGCTGGGGCGAGGTAGGGCCGGGGCGAGGTCGGGCCGCCGAGGAGGGCAGAGTCTGGATTTTGGAACATTATCCGGTTTTCTGATGACCCCACCACAGATCGGTCTGGTGTCCGGATTCCAGAACATTCCAAATTTTGGAACTCCGGATTTCGGACAACTTATGGAGTTCCCATCATCATTATGAATGAGAGCATACTTTACCTGATTGGCTGCCCAGAGCCATGTGATTCCAGCTCCAGGCCTGTGCACATCCTGACGTGCACACGCTGCGATGCGCAGTCAGAGGAGGCCTCAGGACCAGGAACTCACGTGGGTGCAGCAGGATAAGGTAAGTGCTCATTTTTAAAACATTTTTTACCCAATCGCCCGCGGGAAGCAGCTGACCGGGATTTCTGGGCCATTAACTCACCGTGAACTGATTCCAGTTCTATTGTTTACAAGTATTGGGCTATTTTAGTACCTTGTTGTGCCTCATTTCTTCTATGTACTATTTCAACTGTAAAATGTTATCAAATCATTTCAGCCTGTACACACAATGATGTGTTGTCTCGTGTCTTCAATGGTGATGCGCTGGGAATCCCAAGTGTATCCCAGTAAATTATTTGTGTGATTAGCTAAACCTGGACACACTTACTAGTACTAATGGTGGTGAATCATATTCACATTTGTTGAAAAAGTTATCAATTTGTTTTGATACGGGAAGCATTTTGTTAAACTGTCACAAGTAAAAAAATTAGTCCCCCTTGAGTCTGGAACTGTCTAACAGATAGTCTGTGATGGATATCTGCTGTTGTTTTTGCATCATCCCTTGGAGAGTAATGCAGAGTAATGGAAGGATTTGCAGGCTGATTAACAGTCTGACAGGCCGCGATGTGAATGCTTCTTCCATGGTCATCACTATCTTTATACCAGTACTTAGTCCTATATGGCAGGAGGTTTTTATGGGTGTCCACATATGTTGGGGTGGGGAGGCAACCACACCCATTGGATGTCAACACAGAATTCAGAGCTGCACTTTGGGTCACCATTTGCTGACATTATCTGGAGCAGGGTTCAAACTCTGTACTATCTGTTTCAGAAACAGGAATGCTATCACTGAGCCAAAGGCTCATTCCAGGATATTTGTGAAGCAGACAAGGTTATTGCAGCAAGGGAGGTTAATTATGTCTTTGATTTCACAGTACTTGCAATAACCCCAACCTCCAACGCACTCCCCACCCCCACCCTCCTGCCCGCCTCCAAATTGCCGTTCCACTTATCCTCTCTCCCAGAACTTACCTTTGGGCTACTACCGGTGAGACATTCACCTTTTTGAAATGGGCAAACTGCCTGCGGAGGCCTGACAGGCACCGGCAGCTTAACCAAATAATGTAATGACGCCCAAGGCCCATTTCAGGCCAGAAAGTGGGCCTTAAGGAATTTCCACCACACACTGTGTTAATGTTTAGTTACAGAAAGAGAAGTTACAATTTCTTTTGATTTTTAAATATAGATCCGTAGGGTCTCACTTGTTCCTGGTGACATGCTCTGCTCAGTGAGAAAATATGAGTCTTCCTTTAAAAAAAACTTGTCATTGAAATGTGTGTACAATTTATTCTCTATTACTGTTTCTAGGAAATGTCATTGTTTCTGATGGCCTGACCTTGTCAATACCACTACAATTACTAGCTAATGGCTGCATTGTGGAACAATGGGCACTTTTGTGGGAAGGGGACTATGAGAAAAAAAATAATAGACATTTTAAATGTACAACTTTTGAAGGAAAATTTTGGAAGATTTAATCACTAATTATGACAAATCTAATATTAATGGATCTCGAGTAATTTATGAGAGTTCAGTTTTGTTCAGATTTTTAGGGGCCGAATTTGGTGCAGGTTGCGCCCGCAGCCGGCGAGGATCTGCTGGAAATGTATGTGTTTCAGCCGATTCCTCCGGAACCGCCCACCTACTGTCCAGGTTCATCCCAGCGTGACATCATGCCACCCGCCCATGCCGGATGCTGCAAATCGGCCATTTTGGTGAGGGATGCTGGCCTCCGATCGACCTGCCGCCTGCCAGAAGGACCGCTGGCAAAAAGCAGGTCTGAGCTGGCGGTGAGTCGGGCGGCAGGGAGAAGGGCTCCGAGTGCTGCAGTGCTGCACATCGCGGCTATGGTGCAGGTGCTGGACCATCATCAGTGGGACTGAGGGAAAAAAGTTAGGTGGATGTTGCTTTACTTTATTGCTGTGGTCATGTTTAATTTGGATGTGATAAAAGCGACTGAAATGTGTCTAGGCTGATGGAAACTTTTTTCTTTGATCTTGCTGAGCGACGCTCATTGAAAAGCCTAATGGTGAAGGCAAAATAATTATGAATAAGTGAAAAGTCACATTTTGTCCAACCAAACTGATGAATTAATTCTGTGACACAGTCCTTCATGAAGTTCTCAGGGAAGCACTACATATAAACATAGAGGGTGAGAGGGTTAGGGTTAGAATGATCTATTGTAAGCCTGATATGGCTGCAGACTCTGACAAGATTTGTCTTGGAGGGAAAGGGTATAAAGTTACAGCTAGTCGACTTTAGTGGCAGCATGATTACACACCTAACTGAGGAAGGACTACGGTCAATCGATCACAGCAAGAGACAAGTGCCGCGGTGAGTCAGTGGCCTACAGTTGAAGTTTCAACGATTAGACTGTCTCTATCGCCTTGTTAATGTGTCTTTCTTTGTACTGCAAGGAAACTACTTCATAAAATCTGTTCTGATTCATCACAAAAGACATGTACCCAGCATGCCTTGTTGTGGTGAAGGACATAAGTCTATTGTGAGAGATATAATTAATCTGACACATCGTATAACCCTCACAGCACATAAAGCGTGTTGCGATGGCCTGATGACCTTGCCCATTATACAGTGGATGGGAAGATATTTCTGATAAAGCAGAACACCTGAGGGACAGATGTGTGTTTCTCACAAGGCACCACACATAACATTAAAATCAGACACTCAACAAGAGAGGATCAACAATGTGAGTGTATTTACAAGTGCACAATAACAAAGGTTACATAAAATTATTACATTTACAAACATTTACACCACCAACACCCACCCCTCTACCTGGCACTGCCTCCTCTCTCCCCCCCTTACCCCCCTTGAAGCGATGCCCAAGCTCCTCTTCCTCGGCCCACCTACACCACAGCGTCCTGCTCCCCTGCCCCTCACTGCCTCTGGTTGACGAGCTTGTGCAGGAGGACAGCAGGATGTCTGCAGACATGTGCGTCTTGGGGAGAAGGCAGGGGATGTGACTGAAGGCGTCAAGATCACTTGCTCCTCCAGATCTGTCTGACTTGAGGGTGTGGGCTCGGGGGCTTGCACTTCGCGTCCAGAAGCCATCTCTTGCCTCATCGCCTCAACGCTCTCGGTTGTGTGCTCCAACACAGTGATGAGCCGGTCCATCTTGTTATCATGCTGCTGGGTGAAGGTGGCCATGTTGGCAGCTATCCCAGTCATGGTCTGGAACATATCATGACCTACCTGCATGCTTGTCCATGATAGCTGGACCATCTCCAGAATTGCAGAGCGCCGTGGTGGATCCTCAGGTGCACGATCGCTGCTGGTGCGTTCTGGTGGCTTGCTTGCCTTCGCGCCACGGCCTCTGCGCTTGGAGTCCGTTCCAAACCCCAGGAACTCGGAGCCCGACACCGAGGTTCTGCTGACATCTGGCTCACATGGCAGGAGGCTGCTGTCATCCTGTTCCTGCTCCTGGAGCTCAAGGAGCACAATGACGGGCCCTTCTCCATCCTCTCTCTCCTCTTCTTCGTGGCTCAGGGTGGCGGAGGTGGGAGCCATGGAAATGGATGATTTTGTGGGGGTGGGGTGGGTGGTGGAGGAGGGATCTGCTGTCTTAGGCTGGAGGCGATGTCAGTGTGGGAGACATTGGGGTCTGACGGCTTCTCTGAAGGCCAGAGGTCGATGGTGTGCCTTGATCCGTGCTGTCCGAGTCAACAAGTAGAGGACGACATTTCAGTCTGTAGTGGGGTGGGGGGGGGGGATGGGGGGGGGGCGGTGGCGGTGTGCTGGTCAAGCTGAGATGTCAGCCGCGCCATCTCACATTCTGCCAGCAAGGAGTTCCATCTCTACATGGGCACACCAATACTGGGCAACAAAATGTGCGATAAACCGTGAGGGCCTTAACATTGCATGTCCTTTCATGCCATGAGCATCGATCACACCAGAGATTAGTATAACCTTACCATGCTGTAGCACCGGATCTGCATCAACCGTTGTGGTTGCACGCCAGCGGCCTCCCACTAATGCCAATGCACGCTGCTCCAGCCTGCTCAATTCAACCACCTCTGCTGGTCCCCCTCCCGTCCCACGTAGGCTTGCTGCCTTGGATGCCTTTTTCTTCTGCACAAAGAAATGTTACAGCCTTTAGCCCCTTTGCTGATGCCACCCCCCCTCCCCCACCCCTCGCCACACACACACACCCACACACACACACACACACACACACACACCCACACACACACACCCACCCACACCCACACACACACACACACACACACAAACACACACACACACACACACACACACACACACCCACAAACACCCACACACACACACCCACACACACACCCACAAACACCCACACACACACACCCACACACACACATACCCACACACACACACACACCCACACCCACACACACACACCCACACACATACACACACACCCACACACACACACACCCACACACACACCCACACACACACACACACACACACACACACCCACAAACACCCACACACACACACCCACACACACACCCACACACACACACACCCACACACACACACGCACACACACACCCACACACACACGCACACACCCACACACACACACACACACACACACCCACACACACACGCACACCCACACACACACACACAAACACCCACACACACGCACCCACACACACACACACACACACCCACACACACACACACCCACACACACACGCACACCCACAAACACCCACACACACGCACCCACACACACACACACCCACACACACACACACACACACACCCACAAACACCCACACACACGCACCCACACACATACACACACACACACACACACACACCCACACACACACCCACCCACACACACATCTGGCGCACAATCCTTTTGACGTTGGAGAGGAGGAGATGAATAAATGTTTACTCACTCTTGCTGCCACCACCAAATCATTCCAATTTTTCTGGTATTGGTTCCCATGCCGCTCAACGTTGCCCATTGCGCTCACAATCTCACCGATCTCCCTCCAAATGCGTCAGTATTGGGGTGGTGGAGGCTTGCCAGGACCATCCCGGGTGAGGTCTTTGTACCTGCACTCCACCTCCGTTACTAGCTCCTCCAATTCCTCCTCATTAAACCAGGGAGCTCTGGGCCTGGTTTTGCCGGTCTTCATTGCTAGTTTCTGGCAACTCATCGTCAATGATGAAACGAATGGCTGCTCAACAGTTTGTGTGTCTCAATTTCTCCCACTGCCCCCTCTCCAACCTCCAACTCTCTCCTCTCAAATGCCATCTCTCTCCTCTCACACTCACAGGTGGAATAAAGTTGTGTGCCTTTATGTGCATGCGCAGTACAGCAATAAGCCTCAAACAGCCCCGAAAACACGGCACGTCTGAAGAGAAAAACTACCAAAAAAAACCCACAAATTCTCGCGCATGCGCATTGGAGGCCCTCCGAAGATCCCTGAGTGGAGATGCCTCCAACTGCCACACACTGATGACGCCGGCCGCTCACTCCCGCTCCTACCCGACCAGCGACTGCCGCTGCCTGCCACTGACGCTGCAGTCCACACAATAGAGCTGAAAGCGGCTCCTGATTGGACATGGCGGCAGCGGGTGGCAAAAAGGTAGGTGCCGCCCGGGGGCTGCCGAAAAATGGGCGCCGACCAAATTTGGCCCCTTAAAAACTTATCTTTGGAATACGTAGGTCATACGATAGAATGGCAGCACGTGTGGTTGGCATGTCTGAACACCAGTGTCTCAGGAGGTGCAGGGTGTCATGTCAGGTGATGACAGACATTTGCAGCCTGCTGGTACAAGACCTGCTGCCAGCTGGACCTGGCAGCCATGCGTTACCAGTGGCTATCAAAGTCATTACCGCCATCAACTTTTTTGCCTCCAGATCCTTCCAGGGCTCTACTGGAGACATTTTCAGGATCTCGCAGTCAGCGGCACACAAATACATAAGACCGGTGACTGATAGCTTGTTTGCCAGGGCCAGCCATTATGTGAGTTTTGCCTGTGATGACGCCAGTCAAAATGAGCGAGCACTTAGGTATGCAGCTCTAGTTGGCTTCCCACAGGTGCAGAGTGTCATCGACTGCACACACGTGGCAATTAAGGCACCCACAGATCACCCAGGAGTGTTTGTCAACTGCAAGGGCTTCCACTCCATCAATGTGCAGCTGCCATGATGCTTTTGTCATGTGGCACTCCATACTTGTAGATGTCTTCGCACCTGGAAGCAGAATTCCCAGCTGGCTGCTCCGAGATAAGGGATACCCACTTAAAACGTGGCATATGACACCTCTTCGAAACCCAAAGAATGAGGCCCAACAGCGCTACAATGACTGCCATATCACCACCAGTTGTGTCATCAAATAAACCATCGGCATGCTGAAAATGTGCTTGGACAGATCTGGAGGCACCCTTCAGTACCCACCAGCCAGGGTGTCCAAAATGGTGATGATGTGGTGCACTCTGCACAATGCTGCACAGCAGCGAGGTTGTGGACCTGCAGGAGGACAAAGGTGTCGAGCACAGAGCCTCTTTGGAGGATTCCGAGGAGGAGGAGGAGATAGATGAGGAGGAGGAAGGTGAATACAAGGGGGTACAAGTTGTGCTGCAGCTATACAAAACCCTGGTTAGACCACACCTGGAGTACTGTGAGGAATTCTGGGCACCACACCTTAGGAAGGATATATTGGCCTTGGAGGGAGTGCAGTGTAGGTTTACCAGAATGATACCCGAACTCCAAGGATTAAATTACGAGGAGAGATTACACAAACTAGGGTTGTGTTCCCTGGAATTTAGAAGGTTATGGGGAGATTTGATCAAAGTTTTCAAGATATTAAGGGGAACAGATAGGGTAAATAGAGCAAAACTGTTTCCGCTGGTTGGGGAGTCTAGGACTAAGGCGCATAGTCTAAAAATTAGAGTCAGAGCTTTCAAGAAACCAGGAAACACATAAAGGATGGTAGATGTTTGGAACGTTCTTCCACAAACGTCGATTGATGCTAATTTTAAATCTGAGATTGATAGATTTTGTTAACCAAAGGTATTAAGGGATATGGGGCAAAGGCGGGTATATGGAGTTAGGTCACAGATCAGCCATGATCTCATTGAATAGTGAAACAGGCTCGAGGAGCTAAATGGCCAACTCCTGTTCCTATGTTCCTATGTGACGCAGGCAATACACCACCGATGTGGGATGTCCTTGAATGCCCTGATTATTGTGAGGTTCACATAGGTTCCACCAGAGCACCCATCTAATAACCACATGCAAAATCCACTGTTGCACCAACCCCCAATGCCACTAACACAATGTAGTCCTGCAAACAACCAAGCATCCCTTTCACAGCCCCATTCGTCACTGTCGATTCATATCTTCCCATTCATCATGAAACAACTGAAAAGGCAATTTGCCAGCCAACAATTAAGAATGGGCAAGACGGGCAAGTGGTGCAAAAGAATAATATTTATGTGCTGCAAATACACAACAGAAACTTAACAATATAACATTGTCTAACACATCCATGTGCATAACTTGCGCAACTCCAAATTTTTACTCGTACGTTTTCTATTGCTTCTATGTGGTGATTCCTGTGGCATCAACAGAGGTAGAGGCAGACTGCTCAGATCCCTGCTCTGACTGTTAAGTTTGTCTTGGTCGATGTCCCCTGTGTTTTAGAGCCCATAAGGGGCCTGCCAAAGACTGCTCCATCTGCACCTGTACAGGGGCTGAGTCGGCTATTGGGAAATGAGGCAACATGGGGATACTGACAGGCGGGCAGGTGAGAAGTGGAAGTGCTTTGAGCCAAGTCCCTATTTCCATATCCCCTTTCCCCATCAGCCCTCTCATGGCCCAGCCACAGTTCCCTGCTGGCAATGTGCTGGAGAACACTTCACGGCAAACCAGTGGGGCAATGAAAGTCCAAGGCTAGTATCAGTTATCCGATTTAAGGTGGCATTCAGTGTGTGCAAGCCATTGTTGAAGGCATGTATGTACACATGACATTCCCACGTTTGATGCTCCATGCAGTTGGCCACTCTATCTTTGGAAGAAGACATCATCACAATGGCCTGCAACTGCATGGCACTCATGCTTGAGGTAGACTCCTTCAATCTCCCTGCGATCATGCACAGTGCACTTGGAACACCTGTCAGTACATCACACGTTCTCTGTTGCTACTTAAGATGTATGCTCTTCATCAACGGCCCCCGGGGTACAGCGTCTGCATTCAGCTGAACAGAGCTTGGAGAGTCCTACATCCTCCTACACAGGCTCTTCAATGTTATCCCTGACTCCAATGTCTGCTCTTGCTCACTTGTAAAGTGCAAGTCACCAGATGAAAACTTACTGGTCCCATCAAATGTGAATATCTGAGCTGGCGCATGGTCTGCATGAGTCCTGTGACAATGCAAACTGAGGACTCAGCTCCGCTGAGAACTCATCCCGTGCCAATTCCACCGATTCCTGTGAAAACCCAACTATTTCTCTAACTACTGCCACTGAAGTGCGAGTATATGAGATGGTGCATAAGAACTAAGACATAGGAGCAGGAGTGTGCCATACAGGCCAACGAGTCTATTCTGCCATTCAATAAGATCATAGCTGAACTTCTACATCAGTTCCACTTTCCTGACCGATTCCCATATCCCTTGATTCCCTTAATGCCTAAAAATCTATCGATCTCAGTCTTGAATATACTCATCAACTGAGCATCCACCGCCCTCTGGGATAGAGAATTCAAAAACCTCACAACCATCTGAGTGAAAAGTTTCTCCTCACCTCAGTTGTAAATGGCCGATCCCTTATCCAGAGACTTTGGCTCCGAAATTGATGTCCGGTAAGGCCCGGCCATTTTTCGGTGGTCCCCAGGTGGCACCTACCTTTTTGGCACCCGCTGCCACCCGGTCCCATCGGGAGCCATTTTTGGCGAGGTTATGTGGGCGGCAGCAGCGGCAGCGGGTGTCGGCGGGTGGGAGCGGGCGTCATCGGGTTTCAGCTTTTGCAGGTATAGTCTTTGTATCAGCACTGGTGGGCCCTGTGGTTTCCTCCACTGCGCCAGCATGGGGCTAGTCGGTTGGCCCCATGTGGCGGTCTCAGGGTTGTGGGACTCGGGGCAGCATTCTTGCCTCTGAAGGTCGCCATTCTGTTCACTGTACTCATCAGGTTAGAGTCCTGGGTGTGAGTCATCATCCGTTTGGAGTCGCAGACTGAAATCATGAATGCCTGGCTCACTTTGATTGCCTTCTGCACGGTGACCGTAGCATCCGCAGAGAGCAGTTTATGGAGGAGGCCCTCATGGCCGATTCCAATAATGAAGATGTCCCTTAGTGCTTCGGTGAGGTGGTCACCAAAATCACATGGTGCAGCCAATCATCTAAGGTCTGCAGCATATTTCGCAATTTCTTGGCCTTCGGGTTGCCAGTGGGTGTAGAACCGGTCTGAGGCTGTGAGGATGCTCTCTTTAGGTTTGAGTTGTTCTTGTATTAAAGTTACGAGCTCCGCATAGATCTTGGTTGTCATCTTCGCTGAGGCTAGCAGGTCCCTGACAAGGCCATGGACATTAGGCCCACAACTGCTGAGCAGGATGGCTCTGCCCTTGTCCGCCAGCGAGATCGGTGAGTCCTCAGCCAGGTTGTTCACGATGAAAAAGTGTCCGAGCCTTTCCACAAAGGTATCCCAATCTTCCCCATCAGCGAATTGTTGGAAGTTGCTTAGGTTAGACATATTGTGCGTGGAAATTCGTAACCTCGTCGCCAGTTGTTGTGCATGCAAGCACTCTAATAACGACTCCATGAGGTAAGGGTATAGTATTTGAACTGTAGTGACCTTAGTCCTTTATTGCAGCTCCTAGAGTGAGGATACCAAGAGGTGAGCTTCTTTTTATACTTGGTTACCTGGAGTCTACAGGTGACCCTTCAGAAAGCTTTCGACAAGGTCCTACACAAGAGACTAATGTGCAAAGTTAAAGCACATGGGATTGGGGGTAGTGTGCTGACATGGATTGAGAACTGATTGTCAGACAGGAAGCAAAGTGTAGGAGTAAATGGGGACTTTTCAGAATGGCAGGCAGTGACTAGTGGGGTACCGCAAGGTTCTGTGCTGGGGCCCCAGCTGTTTACACTGTACATTAATGATTTAGACGAGGGGATTAAATGTAGTATCTCCAAATTTGCGGATGACACTAAGTTGGGTGGCAGTGTGAGCTGCGAGGAGGATGCTATGAGGCTGCAGAGCGACTTGGATAGGTTAGGTGAGTGGGCAAATGCATGGCAGATGAAGTATAATGTGGATAAATGTGAGGTTATCCACTTTGGTGGTAAAAACAGAGAGACAGACTATTATCTGAATGGTGACAGATTAGGAAAAGGAGAGGTGCAGCGAGACCTGGGTGTCATGGTACATCAGTCATTGAAGGTTGGCATGCAGGTACAGCAGGCGGTTAAGAAAGCAAATGGCATGTTGGCCTTCATAGCGAGGGGATTTGAGTACAGGGGCAGGGAGGTGTTGCTACAATTGTACAGGGCCTTGGTGAGGCCACACCTGGAGTATTGTGTACAGTTTTGGTCTCCTAACCTGAGGAAGGACATTCTTGCTATTGAGGGAGTGCAGCGAAGGTTCACCAGACTGATTCCCGGGATGGCGGGACTGACCTATCAAGAAAGACTGGATCAACTGGGCTTGTATTCACTGGAGTTCAGAAGAATGAGAGGGGACCTCATAGAAACGTTTAAAATTCTGACGGGGTTAGACAGGTTAGATGCAGGAAGAATGTTCCCAATGTTGGGGAAGTCCAGAACCAGGGGACACAGTCTGAGGATAAGGGGGAAGCCATTTAGGACCGAGATGAGGAGGAATTTCTTCACCCAGAGAGTGGTGAACCTGTGGAATTCTCTACCACAGAAAGTTGTTGAGGCCAATTCACTAAATATATTCAAAAAGGAGTTAGATGAAGTCCTTACTACTAGGGGAATCAAGGGGTATGGTGAGAAAGCAGGAATGGGGTACTGAAGTTGCATGTTCAGCCATGAACTCATTGAATGGCGGTGCAGGCTAGAAGGGCCGAATGGCCTACTCCTGCACCTATTTTCTATGTTTCTATGACCCTTAGGCCTCCAGCAGCAGCGCCTTCTGGTGGTACAGGTATGGTGTATACAGGATGAAGGTGCATTCACTGGTCTAGTTTTAAACTACATACATTAACATGCATACATAACAGTAAGGTTATACTAATCTTCGATGTTAGCCACGCTCATGGCATGAAAGGTCATGCAATGGTAAGGAAATCGTGGTTTACTGCACATTTTGTCGGCCATTATTGTTGTGCCCATGTCGAGATGGAACTCTTTGCTGGCACAATGTGACATGACACAGCTCACATGTCAACTTGGCCAGCACTCCCCCCCAACCCACTCACCATGCCGCCCCCCCTCCCCTCCAGCTACAGACTGAAATGTTGTCATCTACTTACAAATGATGAGTTGGACAGCATGGATCAGTGCACACCATCCACCTCTAGCATGCAAAAGAGCCGTCAGACTCCAACATCGCCCACCCCGACATTGTCCCCAGCCGAGGACAGCAGCTCCTTCATCCCCCCACCCCGGCAAATCACCCATATCCACTGCTCTCAACTCCACCACACAGAGCCACGAATAAGACGCGAGAGAGGAGGGAGGAGGGCCTGTGTTTGAGCTCTTTGAGCTTGAGGAGCTGGAAGAGGATGACACCAGGCGCAAAGGCAACCAAGGCGCCTGAACCCACCAGTACCGAGCAATCAGCTGAGGGTGCAGTAGGGCTCTCTGCTGTTCAGGAGATGGTCCAGCTATCCAGAACGAGTGTGAACATAAGTCACGATATGCTCCAGACCATGACTGGGATAGCTGCCAGCATCACGACCTTCATTCAGCACCATGATGGCAGGATGGACCGGCTCATCACTGGAGCACACAACCGAGTCTGTTGAGGCAATGAGGCAAGCGATGGCTTCTGAACAAGTCGTGCAAGATCCCCTACCTTCTCACCAAGATTCACATGTCTGCAGAGATCCAGCTGCCCTCCTGCACAACATCGTCAAGCAGAGGCAGTGAGGGGCAGGGGAGCGGGACGCCGTGGTGAAGGTGGGCCGAGGAAGAGGAGCTTGGGTATCGCTTCAAGTGGGGAAGAGAGATGGTGGTGCTAGGTAGAGGGGTGGGTGTTAGTGGTGGAACTGTTCCTAAATGTTATGTCATCTTTGTTATTGTGCACTTGTAAATACACTCACATTGTTCACCCTCTCCTGGTCAGTCTCATTTTGACATCATGTGTGGTGCCTTGTGAGAAAAATACATTTTGTCCCTCAGGTAATCTGCTTTATCAGGAATATCTTGTCATCCACATATGACTGCACTGTATAATGGGTCCTGTGATCAGGCCACCGCAACATGACAAGGAAGGGTCACCAATGCTGGAAGGCTGCTATTCAATGACACTCACTTGAATCACTTGCAGGACTTGCAGGGCAGACCTTAAGGCATACCTTAAGACTCCAACCCACTTTTTGCAAGGCCAAACATGGTGGAGTGCCACCCCTGAGATGCCATGTTAATCAGTTACATTGCATTCCTTTAAATGTATTTTCCCGTCTTCTACACCTCATGTAATGGTCTTCTGACTATCAGTTGCAGCAACATGCCATACCTTTACTGTTGTGTATCTGTAAAGTATCCACTCCCATGTTTCGCCACCAGGGAGCTCATCCCCTGAAGTCCCAAGGGATCCCAGCATCCCTTGGGAGCACTGTATATAAGCCGGCCCCTAAGGCCTGTTCCTCACTCTGGAGTGTCTTATTAAAGACTGAGGTCACTGTTACTTTAACCTCCCTGTGTGCAGCCTCTTTTGTGTTAGGAACACAATAACTGGCGACGAGAATACAAATCCAACGCAAAGATGCAACAAACTGTGGGCATCCTGGAGAAGTTCTCAGAGGGTGAGGACTGGGAAGCCTATGTCGAACGGCTAGACCAGTACTTTGTAGCCAACGAGCTGGACGGGGAAGGAAGCGCTGCAAAAAGGAGAGCGGTCCTCCTCACAGTCTGCGGGGCACCGACCTTCAGCCTCACGAAGAATCTTCTGGCTCCGGTGAAACCCACTGATAAGTCATATGAGGAGCTGTGTACACTGATTCGGGAGCATATTAACCCAAGGGAGAGCGTGCTGATGGCAAGGTATCGATTCTACACGTGCCAGCGATCTGAAGGTCAGGAAGTGGCGAGCTACGTCGCTGAACTTGCAGGACAATGTGAGTTTGATGGCTACCTGGAGCAAATACTCAGAGACTTTTTTGTACTGGGCATTGGCCACGAGACCATCCTACGAAAACTTTTGACTGTAGAAACACCGACCCACAGTAAGGCCATTGCGATAGCACAGGTGTTTATGTCCACCAGTGATAACACCAAACAAATCTCTCAGCACACAAGTGCTAGCAATGTTCATAAATTAACTGGAACTGTGTTTGCGAGCAGAAATGTATAGGGCAGAACTCACGAGTCTGCAACTGCCAGCAGGTCTCAGGTGACCCAGATGACTCAGAGTCCCCAACAAAGGATGAATGCAAGGCAATTCACACCTTGTTGGCATTGTGGAGGCTTCCATTCAGCCTATTCATGCCGCTTCAAAGGGGTATGTTTGCAAGAGCTGTGGAACAATGGGGCACCTCCAATGAGCTTGCAAACGAGCTGCAAGCTCTGTAAAATCTGATAAATACCACGTGGCAGAGGAAGACCAGTCCATGGTGGATCAAAGCAATTTCGAGCCTCAGAGAGAAGAGGCAGATGCTGAAGTACAAGGGGTGCACACATTTTCAATTAAATGTCCACCTATAATGCTAAACGTAAAATTGAATGGCTTACCCCTAGCCATGGAACTGGACACTGGCGCTAGCCAATTCATCATGAGTAGAAAGATGTTTGAGAGACTGTGGTGCAACAAGGCATTCAGACCAGCCCTGAGCCCCATCCACAGGAAACTGAGAACATACACCAAAGAGCTTATCACTGTCCTGGGCAGCGCCATGGTCAAGGTCACCTACGAGGGCATGGTGCATGAACTGCCAGTATGGATTGTCCCTGGCGATGGCCCCACACTGCTTGGAAGGAGCTGGCTGGGCAAAGTCTGCTGGAACTGGGATGACATCCGAGCACTATCACATGTCGATGAGGTCTCATGTACCCAGGTTCTTAACAAATTTCCTTCCCATTTTGAGCCAGGCATTGGAAACTTTTCCGGGGCGAAGATGCGGATCCACTTGGTCCCAGAGGCACGACACATTCACCACAAGGCGCAAGCGGTACCTCACATGATGAGGGAGAGAGTGGAAATCGAGCTGGACAGGCTGCAACACAAGGGCATCATCTCCCCAGTGGAATTCAGCGAGTGGCCAGCCCGATTGTTCCAATACTCAAAAGTGATGGCACAGTCAGGATTTGCGGCGATTATAAAGTAACTATTAATCGTTTCTCACTACAGGCCCAATACCCGCTACCTAAAGCAGACGACCTATTTGCGACATTGGCAGGAGGCAAGACGTTCACCAAGCTCGACCTGACTTCGGCCTACATGACGCAGGAGCTGGAGGAATCTTCGAAGGGCCTCACCTGCATCAACACGCACAAGGGACTGTTCATCTACAACAGATGCCCGTTTGGAATTCGGTCAGCTGCAGCGATCTTCCAGAGAAACATGGAGAGCCTACTCAAGTCTATACCACACATGGTGGTCGGTGGTCTTTCAGGACGACATATTGGTCACGGGTGGGGACACCGCCGAGCACCTACAAAACCTGGAGGAGGTCCTCCAGCGACTGTATCACGTAGGGCTGCGGCTAAAGAGGTCGAAATGCGTCTTTATGGCAACAGAAGTGGAGTTTTTGTGGAGAAAAATTACGCGGACAGCATTCGGCCCACAGACGCCAAGACAGAGGCTATCATGAACATGCCCAGGCCAGAGAACGTCACGGAGCTGCAGTCATTCCTGGGAATCCTCAACTATTTTGGCAACTTCCTACTGGGGTTAAGCACCCTTTTAGAGCCCCTACATGTGTTATTGCATAAAGGTGAGAACTGGGTATGGAGAAAAAAAACAAGTAATTGCTTTTGAGAAAGCCAAAAACATTTTATGCTCCAACAAGCTGCTTGTATTGTATAACCCGTGTAAAAGACTTATGCTAGCATGTGATGCGTCGTCGTACGGAGTCGGGTGTGTATTACAACAAGCTAACGTTGCGGGGAAGTTGCAACCTGTCGCCTATGCTTCCAGGAGCTTGTCTAAGGCCGAGAGGGCCGACAGCATGATTGAGAAAGAGGCATTAGCCTGTGTGTTCAGGGTAAAGAAAATGCATCAGTACCTGTTTGGCCTCAAATTTGAGCTGGAAACCGATCACAAGCCCCTCATATCCCTGTTCGCTGAAAACAAGGGGATAAATACTAATGCCTCAGCCCGCATACAAAGATGGGCACTTGCACTATCAGCGTATAACTATACCATCTGCAAGTAAAACATTGGACATTTTACGAAAATTATTTTCTGCATTTGGCTTCCCTGAAGAAATTGTTTCAGATAATGGACCACAATTTCGTTCAGAAGAATTTGCACAATTCACGAGCAAAAATGGTGTGAAACACACCAAGGTTCCACCATACCATCCTGCTTCGAATGGTGCAGCAGAGTGCATTGTACAAATTGTAAAACGTGCCCTCATAAAACAAATGTTAGATCCAAATCCAAGGAAATGACAGTATCAAATTAAAAACCAATGCTTATAAGGTGGCCAAGGTTAGTGGGAAAATAGAAGATTGGGAAAATTTTAAACGACAGCAAAGAATGACTAAGAAAGCAATAAAGAAAGGAAAGATAGATTACGAAAGTAAACTTGCGCAAAACATAAAAACAGATAGTAAAAGCTTTTACCGATATATAAAATGTAAAAGAGTGACTAAAGTAAATGTTGGTCCCTTAGAAGATGAGAAGGGGGATTTAATAAAGGGAAATGTGGAAATGGCTGAGACCTTAAACAATTATTTTGCTTCGGTCTTCACAGTGGAAGACACAAAAACCATGCCAGAAATTGCTGGTCACGGGAATGTGGGAAGGGAGGACCTTGAGATAATCACTATCACTAGGGGAGTAGTGCTAGACAGGCTAATGGGACTCAAGGTAGACATGTCCCCTGGTCCGGATGAAATGCATCCCAGGGTATTAAAAGAGATGGCGAAAGTTATACCAGGGGCATTCGTTATAATCTACCAAAATTCTCTGGACTCTGGGGAGGTACCAGCGGATTGGAAAGCAGCTAATGTAACACCTCTGTTTAAAAAAGAGGGCAGACAAAAGGCAGGTAACTATAGGCCGGTTAGTTTAACATCTGTAGTGGGGAAAATGCTTGAAGCTATAATTAAGGAAGAAATAGCGGGACATCTAGATCTAAAATGCAGTCAAGCAGACGCAACATGGATTGATGAAGGGGAAATCATGTTTAACTAATTTACTGGAATTCTTTGAGGATATAACGAGCATGGTGGATAGAGGTGTACCGGTGGATGTGGTGTATTTAGATTTCCAAAAGGCATTCGATAAAGTGCCACACAAAAGGTTACTGCAGAAGATAAAGGTACGCGGAGTCAGAGGAAATGTATTAGCATGGATCGAGAATTGGCTGGCTAACAGAAAGCAGAGAGTCGGGATAAATGGGTCCTTTTCGGGTTGGAAATCGGTGGTGAGTGGTGTGCCACAGGGATCAGTACTGGGACCACAACTGTTTACAATATACATAGATGACCTGGAAGAGGTGACAAAATTTGCAGATGACACAAAGATTAGTGGGAAAGCAGGTTGTGTAGAGGACACAGAGAGGCTGCAAAGAGATTTAAATAGGTTAAGCAAATGGGCTAAGGTTTGGCAGATGGAATACAATGTCGGAAAATGTGAGGTCATCCACCTTGGAAAAAAAACAGTATCGGGAATATTATTTGAATGGGGAGAAATTACAACATGCTGTGGTGCAGAAGGACCTGGGGGTCCTTGTGCATGAAACTCTTTTTGAGTTTATCTGTGAAACAAAAAACATTAAACCGTGCCACCCGCCCTGGATGACACAGCAGACATTTACAAGGCCCTTTTTTTTTTGGTTTTTTGTGTTTTTTTTTTGTGTTTTTCTTTTTTTTTGGTGTTTTTTTTGGGCGCTAAAATCACATTTTTCCAAGTGCCCCCTCTAAAAGGGGAGGGGGACACTAAAAGCACTGGCAATTAAAACAAATTAAACTTTAAAACGTAAAATCAAATTAAAATTTGGTTGCCGGGCGTGATGATGCACTCCAGTCCCTCCGGTGCCCACCTCTCGCGGAAGGCCGCGAGCGTACCGGTGGACACCTCGTGCTCCATCTCCAAGGACACCCTGGACCGGATGTAAGAGTGGAAGAGAGGCAGGCAGTCAGGTTGAACGACCCCCTCGACCGCCCGCTGCATGGACCGGCTGATGGCTCCCTTGGCCGTGCACAGGAGCAGTCCTACGAGGAGGCCTTCGGACCTACCCGCCCCCCTCCGCACAGGGTGCCCAAAGATCAGGAGAGTGGGACTGAAGTGCAGCCAGAATTTCAGGAGCAGCCCCTTCAAATAATGGAACAGGGGCTGCAACCTTGTGCACTCACTAAAAATATGGAACACGGACTCCTCCAGACCACAGAAATTGCAGGCGGCCTGGGAGTCCGTGAACCGGCTTAAAAACTTATTGCACGGCACTGCTCCGTGCACCACCCTCCAGGCCAAGTCCCCGATGAATAGTGGGAGGACCCCTGCGTAGAGTGCCCTCCATCGGGGACCCCCGCCTCCTCCGGACGGCAGGATGGTACGCCATGGCGTGTCCGGACGGCCGGCGAGGATGGCAAAGTTGAGAGTGTGCAGGAGCAGCCCGTACAGGAAACCCCTCCGCGCGGAACTGAAAGGCACGGAGGGGATTTCCCCGAGGCGGCTCAAGTTGTGAGGCGCCGGCCCCCGAGGGAGGTTCCGGGGTTTGGCGCCGATGAGGAATTCCGTCCGGACGGGGGTCAGTTTGGACGGGATCTCCCCACATGCTTGAGCCTCCTCGATGCACCTAACGGAGTCAGGGCCCAAAGCTGTTTTTAGCGACTCGATGGCTTCGGCCGCGCGGCGGACGTCTGCTGAATTTAGGCGCCGCGCCAGCGTGCCTGGCGCCATCCAGCCCGCTCCTCCGCCATCGAGCAGGTCCCTGACCCTGGTCACCTCACCAGCCACAGCCCTCTCTTCCGACCGCCACATAAAACCTCGGTCGTGGAGGTACGGATTCCCGAGCAGCGGCTCCTGCAGGACGGCCGCCACTCCAGCCAGCGGAGAGCTGCGCTTGGTGGAGACTTTGTTCCAGACCCTGATGAGTTCCTTGTAAAAGACAGGCAGCTCCCGGAGGGCGGTCCTGACAGCCCCCAAGTTCGCAAACAGGAGCTGCGTGTCGTAATTGAGGTCGCGCTGCTGGCGGAAGAAATACGTCGCCAGAGCACACCACCTAGGAGGGGGCTCGACGTAAAGGTATCTCTGCAGGGTCTGAAGACGGAAAGTCGTGAGCTGGGCGCTGACGCACACCAATGACTGACCGCCCTCCTCAAGCGGAAGACTCAAGACCGCGGCAGAGACCCAGTGCTTCCTGTTGTTCCAGAAGAAGTCCACCAGCTTCTTCTGTATCTTGGCGACAAACGCAGGGGGAGGGGTCAAAGTGACCAGCCGGTACCACAACATTGCGGCCACCAGCTGGTTTATGACTAGCGCTCGACCCCTGTAGGACAGCACTCGGAGCAGTCCTGTCCAGCGCCCTAGGCGAGCGGCGACCTTGGCCTCCAGCTCCTGCCAGTTCGCCGGCCAGGCTCCCTCGTCGGGCTAAGGTAGACTCCCAGATAGAGGAGATGGGTCGTGCTCCAGGCAAAAGGCCTGAGCTCCTCCGGCAGGGAGTCCACCCGCCACTGACCCACCAGGAGTCCGGAACATTTCTCCCAGTTGATTCTGGCGGAGGATGCGGCCGAGTAAATCTCTTGGCACTCACGCATCCTCCGCAGGTCAGCGGGATCCTCTACCGCGAGGAGCACGTCATCGGCGTAAGCCGAGAGGACGACCTCCACGCCCGGCCCTTGCAGAGCCAGTCCCGTCAACCTCGTCCACAAGAGGCGCAGGAAAGGCTCCACGCAGATGGCATATAACTGGCCGGACATGGGGCATCCCTGGCGCACCCCTCTCCTAAAGCGAAGGGGCGCCGTCAAGGACCCGTTAACCTTAATCAGACACTCTGCGGCGGCGTACAAAAGTCGGATCCGGGCAACGAAATGCGTCCCGAACCCGAAAGCGCGCAGAGTTCCGAGCAGATAGTCATGATCCACCCTGTCGAATGCCTTCTCTTGGTCGAGAGATAGGAAGGCGACCGACAGACCAGCCTCCTGGGAACAATGGATGAGGTCACGGACCAGATGGATGTTATCGTTGATTGTCCGGCCCGGGACCGTGTAGGACTGGTCGGGGTGGATCATGTGGTCCAGCACGGCACCAAGGCGAGCAGACATCGCCCTGGCGAAGATTTTGTAGTCCGTGCTGAGGAGGGAGACCGGGCGCCAGTTCTTAAGGAGGCGGAGATCGCCCTTCTTAGGCAGCAGGACCATGACTGCCCTGCGCCAAGAGAGGGGCATCTCCCCGGTCGCCAGACTTTCCCCCAGGACCCGCGCGTAGTCGCTCCCCAGGACGTCCCAGAACGCCCTGTGGAACTCCACGGTCAGCCCGTCCAGCCCCGGGGATTTTCCCCTCGAGAGCCGGTCGAGGGCACTGGTCAGCTCCGCCAGGCTTAGCGGAGCTTCCAGATTTTCGGCGCCCTCCGGGCTGACCTTCGGCAGGTCCTCCCACAAACCTCTACGCGCTTCCTCGCTGGACGGATCCGGAGAGAACAGAGCCCCGTGGTATTCACGGGCCCTGTTGTTGACGCCCTCCGGATCCGAGACGAGAGAGCCGTCGTCGGCCAGCAGCGTCAAGAGCTGCTTACGGACACTCTGCCTTTTTTCCAGCGAGAAGAAGAAGGGGGAGCCGCGGTCCAGATCCCGCAGGAACCGGATCCGCGACCTCACGAACGCGCCTCGGGACCCGACAAGCTGCAGGTCCTTCAGCGCGGCCTTCTTCGCTTCGTACACCGTCCGCAGGGCCGGGTCCTGGACGACTTGACCGAGACGGGATTCCAGGTCGAGCACCTCTTTTTCTAGGCGCCCGACTCTGGCCGCCCGCCTCTTGGTCGACCCCCTCGCGTACTCTTGACAGAAGACGCAGACGTGAGCCTTGCCCACGTCCCACCATAGCCTCAAGGAGGGGAAGCCCCCCTGCTTCCTTCTCCAGTCGGACCAGAATCGACGGAACGAGTCCTGGAACCGCACGTCCTCCAGCAGCTGGTTGTTAAAATGCTAGTACGCGGACCCCGTCCTCGCGCGGAGCGAAGCGAGCTCCGCCCACACCAGGTGGTGGTCCGAACACGGCACCGGCCGCATGGAGGCCGCTGGGACGCAGGAAACATACGCCCGAGACACGTAAAGGCGGTCGACTCTAGACCATCCTACTCCAGGCCTCACCCAAGTAAAGGCGCTGGAGTCGGGGTGGAGATTTCGCCAGACGTCCACCAAGTCGAAGGACCCGACCAGGTCCCTCAACTTCTCCATCGCCGTCATGCACTGCGGGGCACCGGAGCGGTCCCTCGCCTCGAGGGTGCTGTTAAAATCCCCCCCGAGGACAATGCAGTCGCCGACGTCGACGGAGCCAAGAAGAGCGGACACCTCTTCAAAGAAGCGCGTTTGCTGCGGGCCGGGCTGAGGGGCGTACACGAGATGGAGCGGCACGTCCCCCAGGCGAACCGTTACGTGCAGCAAGCGGCCTGGCACGGGCTCCTCGACCCCCAAGATCTCCGGCTGAAAATGCGGGCCCAGCAAGATGGCCACCCCACTAGAAATGGCGGTGAGGTGGCTCATGCGGACCTCTCCTTGCCATTCCAGGAGCCACGTGGCTTCGTCTCCCGGAACGGTGTGGGTTTCTTGCAGGAAGCACACCGCATAGTTCCCCTCCCGCAGGAGCGAAAAATTGTCAAATCTACGGCGTGCCCCTCTGCCGCCGTTGATGTTGAGGCTGGCTATGGTTATCTTCATGGCAAAAGCATAGTGCAACCTCTACCTTAACCTATTGTGGGGGAGGGAGCGGAGTCTTTTGTTGAACTCCGCTCCCTCCGCAGCCCAGCGAGGAGTCCCTCGAGCTCGCGCAGCTCAAGGTGTTGCGCCTTTGTCAAGGACCCGCCCGCGGCCAAGGTTTTAACGGCGGCGCGGACGGACCCCTTGATCAGCTCTGGCTCGGACCATTTTTCCAGGGCCAGTCGGACTTGGTTGCAGTGACCCCGGCTCTGGGCCAAAAAGTCCCAGAGTTCCTTTGCAGGAATGAGGATGGTCTCGGCGGCGGCCGCGAGCAGATCCACCGCCTCGCTGGCGGTGGTCTCTAGGTCTTCACCCGCGTCCCCCACCGAGTCCCCGTCCTCCTCCGGGAGGTGGCCGCCAGCAGCCGGCCCATCGACCGCACAAGGTACGGCAAATGAACCGGCCGCTCCAACCGGCCCTGGCTCTGCCCCGATCCCACCCCCAGGATCGTCGGCAGAGGAGTCCCCACTGGGCTCTTTTAAAAATCGTGCTGGGTCGGGAAACGACAGCGGAAGGGGTTCCCCCTCCGCCCCCGGAACCGGGGAACAAGGAGAGACCCGGCCATAGGAAATCCCCAGGCCCTCCAAGTGCCCCAGCTCCAAAGTAGGGGGCGAGGGTGGGTGTTCCTCCCCCTCCCCGCTGCCACCCCCCGGCCCAGCATTTACAGTGTCATTAACATCATTAATTTCGGTTTCTTCCGGGCTGAGCAAATCCCGGGGGAAGTTGGGTATTGGCTGGGCGGGCTCAGGTATGGCCTTTTCGGCCCCGCCCGCCTCAGTCCCCGGGACGCCCGGCCCGGCGGCAATGCATTCCTCCGCGATCCCCACGCCCCCCACGACAGGCAGATCTTCCACGCCATCCCCGGGAGGCAGAGGCTGGGCAGCCTCGACTGTCTCACCCTCCCCGGGGACAGACTCCTCTCGCCTACAACGCAGCTTGGGGGCGCTGGTGGGGGACGCGGGACACGCGGCGGGCACCGACTCCTCCGCGGAGGGATGTTGTTCCGGAGCGGCGCCTCCTTTTGTTGCTGGGGGTGCGCGGAGGCAGGGAGACCTCCATGTCTGCCGAGGCCTCCCGCTCCACCCCCCCCCCTTTTTCTTTTCTTGCCCGCGCCCGAGCCCCTCTGCGGTATTGGTCAAGGGCTCGGGCACGGGCTCAGGGCACCCCGCGCTCGCCGGTGACTGGGTTGGGCTGAGCGCGGTGGTCAAATTTTCTGGCGCACAGAGGGGACCCGCCTCTGGATGTTTCGCCTTGTTCCGCGCCTTCTTTCCGGTCGGACGCTCTCCCTCCCCCCCGCCGGAGGCCATGAAAACAAAGGCCTCCGACGATGCCCGCGCACCTACGGCTCCCGGCACGCGGACGCAACTAGGGGGAGGGGTGGCGGCGGCGCCAGCCTTGGCCGCCTTCGGTGGTTTGGCGGCCTTGGAGGCGGGGCAGTTCTTGCGAACGTGCCCCACCTCCCTGCAGGCATGGCACCGCACGCCGTCCGACGTCCAGAAGACGCAGTAGGCAGTCCCCTCGTGCACCACATTAAAGTTCCCCTCCGTCGTCTCCTCCCGCGCCAGCCGGACAAAGAGCTGGCGGCGGAAGGAGAACACGTGGCGCAGGCTGTTCGCCCTGAGGCCGAGCGGTATGGGGTTAATCCCCGACCTTACCTCCCCCAGTTGGTGTAGGTGAGGGAGGAGGAGCTCAGCGGGAACAAAGGGTGGGATGTTCGATATGATGACCCTCTGCGCGGTGGCCTCGAGAGGATCCACCGGCAGGAACGTCCCGCCCACCGTGAGCCCCTTTTCGAGGGCCAGGGACACCGCCCGCTCCGACCTCAGGAAGAACACGGCCTTCCCAGACATCTTGGAGGCTGCGACAATGGCCGAGGGGCCGACTACCCCAGCCATCGCCCGCTCGCACTCCTCAATGCTCATTGTGGGGTGAGTGTAGCTCTTGACCCTGTGTTTCTTTGTTATTAGTTTGAATGGTGGCAGGGCAGCAGGTGGCGCAGGAGGCACCGTGGATGTGGATGCCACCTGCGCATATGTCTTCGCTGGCCCTGCCACCGGCGTGGATGGGGTCGCCATCACGGGGTCCCTTTAAGGGCCACACCCACCCCAAAGTCACAGGCCTTAATGGTCTTAATTGGCCTTGTATAATAAGACTGAGCAGAGGAGCTCTTAATGAGGCACACCTCTCCCCTAGTTGGCAATTGGGGAGGGGCCTTGCTCCCTCTGCTCAGTTGTTTTTTTTTTTGTTTGTTTTTTAAAATTAGGAGGAAGGGCTCTCAGAGAGAGAGGGGAGAGACAGAGAGAGAGAGATAGAGAAAGGGGGTGCGGGAAAGAGGAAGGCTGCGAGGGCAGGTCTCCCCTCACAGCGATGGGTGGGTGTTTTTCTTGGGGTGCACTCCCCAGATGGCAAAACACACAAGCACAGTCTTTGGGTTGGTCTTCGGGTGGGGGGAGAAGATGTCTTCACCTGGGGCAGCTCGAGCCACCAGGCACACACTCCTAACGATGTTCAATCGGTGATTTAAAGAAATCTTCAGCCTGGTAGCTCCAGCTATCCCAGGCTAGGCAATTGGGGGGGGGGGGGTTTCAATTGTGTGTGGGGCCTAGTTGTAAGCAAGGCCCCCACACACACTATCCACACACACACACCACCCGCGATGTTCCGGCCCTCAGTGGTCTTCTTTCCTCCCCCCACCGATACAACAAAGTCTATTGGGGAATGCACCCACACCCACCTGTAGAATGGTAGAGTCTCCCTCCTTCCACACTGGATGTTGTTGTTGGTCTTTCCCCCTCTCTCCAACTCTTTGTAGAATGGTAAAGTTGCTGAAAGATTTCTGCTTTCCTCCTCTCCCTCTGGGTGAAAGTTGGTGGTGAAGCCCCTTCCTTCCTTCCTTCTCTTCCTGGGCTGATTCACAGGCACAGCCAGGAGAAAAAGCAGGAGCTCCTCTCCTCACTGCTCACTCAGCCAACTGAGCAGGACACGCCTTCACTGCTCCACCATTGGTGCATGAATCCCAAAAAGTTAGTTTGCAGGTGCAGCAGGTAATCAGGAAGGCGAATGGAATGTTGGCCTTTATTGCGAGATCGAAGGAGTACAAAAGCAGGGAGGTCCTGCTGCAACTGTATAGGGTATTGGTGAGGCTGCATCTAGAGTACTGCATGCAGTTTCGGTCACCTTACTTAAGGAAGGATATACTAGCTTCGGAGGGGGTACAGAGACGATTCACTAGGCTGATTCCGGAGATGAGAGGGTTACCTTATGATGATATATTGAGTAGACTGGGTCTTTACTCGTTGGAGTTCAGAAGGATGAGGGGTAATCTTACAGAAACATTTAAAATAATGAAAGGGATAGACAAGATAGAGGCAGAGAGGTTGTTTCCACTGGTCGGGGAGACTAGAACTAGGGGGCACAGCCTCAAAATACGGGGGAGCCAATTTAAAACCGAGTTGAGAAGGAATTTCTTCTCCCAGAGGGTTGTGAATCTGTGGAATCCTCTGCTCAAGGAAGCAGTTGAGGCTAGCTCATTGAATGTATTCAAATCACAGATAGATAGATGTTTAACCAATAAGGGAATTAAGGGTCACGGGGAACGGGCGGGTAAGTGGAGCTGAGTCCACAGCCAGATCAGCCATGATCTTGCTGAATGGCGGAGCAGGCTTGAGGGGCTAGATGGCCTACTTCTGTTCCTAATTCTTATGTTCTTATGTTCTTATACTAAGGTACCACCATACCATCCTGCTTCGAATGGTGCAGCAGAGCACACTGTACAAATTGTAAAACGTGCCCTCATAAAACAAATGTTAGATCCAAATCCAAGGAAACGACAGTTGTCATTGGATCACAAATTGGAAATTTTTTTTATTACATATCGAAATACTCCTCATACAACTACTGGTAGAACACCAGCAGAGTTGTTTCTCAAACGACAACCTCGAACCAGATTCTCGTTGTTCAAGCCAAATTTTGCACAGTCCATAGAAGAGACAGTATTAAGACAGAAAGAGAATCAGGATAGAGGTAGAGTAAAAGATAGAAGTGTGAAATTAAACCAGAAGGTGAGAGTGAAGAACCATCACCATAAATGGTTAAAGTGGTTACTAGGAAGAGTGGTGAAGATATGTGGTCCTCGCACATATTTGGTAAAGATGTTTGATAATGGACAGGTTAGGTTTGTTCATATTGATCATGTTTTCCCTACAGACATGGAAGGAGTTGAAGGTGGGAATGATTCCATTATTTCTCACTCATCAGATCGTTTTGATACACCAGTAGCAAATCCTAAATCCAATGTACTGGAAACAAATCCAGGAGAGAATCAGAATGAAAGTCTGAGTCCGAGTCAGGAAAACAAAGAGCCTGAAGTTAGAGTGAGTTCAAATGAAAATCAAGGGAATTCCGTGGAGGAAAACTTTCTCAGGATGAGCCTCGAATGAGTGCGAAATCAACACCATGTTTGGAAGGTTCTGATCAAGAGCGAAGGTATCCTCTTCGAAACAGAAAACAAGTGGTAAAGTTAAATTTGTAAATATGAAATTAAATAGTTTATATCCTGTGTTATGTATAAACATTAAGATTGTGTATGATGTTTGTTATGATGGCTTCTTCATTAAGGAGGGAGAAGTGTAATGTTTTTCAGCTTGTAATGTTTGTAGCTCCACACTGTGGATGTGGACTTACTGTGTACTGCAGGGTTAATAATAAACAGAACTCGGAAGATTTCCGGAGACTTCCGAGAGAGCTGCCTGCCATGTGTGTGCTGTGCTCTGTGAATATACCACTTGTTATGGAAAAAAAAATTCACTGTTGGGGGTTGGGTGAGGGGGTGTGGTTATAAAAGTTTGTTAAAAAAGATTTAAAACCAGCTGTTAAATTATTAAAACATTTTATTTAACTTTACAATTGTTGTGAAGTGTCTTCTAATAACATAAGGTAAAACATCAATACAAGGGTTGCAAACAATGACCATAGCCAGGCCAGGATGAAACGTAATGTAACGCAACTGTAACTGTCACCAATTAACTTCACGCAAAGCATTCATTTATGAGCTGCTGATGCAACAGTTTTTCAGCTGCGTAACTACCACGGGGCATTTCCAGTGGTGTGGCAGAGGCGGGGGGGAGGCGGTGCGGGGTGCAGGGGGGGCATGGGTTCATCGGCAGGCTGATCGTCCTCCCCGAAGTCCTTGTCCTCCTCCTTGTCCTCCTCTTCCGCCTCCCTTCTCTCCTGAGGTGGACTGGCGGTCCCATCTGGCAATTGTTGTCCTCTCCTGATAGCTAGGTTATGCAACATGCAGCACACCACAATTAACTCAGCAACCTGCTCAGGGTGGTATTGTAGGTTGCCTCCTGAGTGGTTCAGGCATCTGCTTCAGATCTCGTTTTTTCGACGATATTGCGTGTGGCTATATGGCTTTCGTTATACCACTTCTCGGCTTCTGTCTGGGGTTTGCACAGGAGGGTATTGAGCCAGCTGGCAAGGATATATCCTTTATCCCCCAACATCCAACCATGACCTTGTGGCTGACTCTTAAACAGATCAGAGACAATGCTCTCACACAAAATGTGCGCATCATGGATGCTCCCTGGAAAATTTTCATTTACTGCCATGATTATTTCCTTGTGGTCAACAACAAGCTGCACATTCAGGGAGTGGAATCCCTTTCAGTTCTGAAATACCTTTACATCCTGTAAAGGTGCTCACAGTGCAATGTGTGTATAGTCTATTGCTCCCTGCACCTTGGGGAAGTTTGCTATTCTGGAGAACCCAAAAGCCCTCTCACTCTGTGTCTCCCTGGTCATAGGGAAGTTTATGTCCATCCTGCGTGCGTAAAGGGCTTCAGTCACCTGTCGAATGCAGCAATGTGTGGCGTGCTGAGAGATACCGCAAATGTTGCCAGCTGAGGCCTGAAAGGAACCCGATGCATAGAAGGAAAGTGCCGCAGTAATCTTAACTTCAATGGGTAGTGCGGTCCTGATGGTGCTGGTAGGTTGCAGATCTCCCTTAATGAGCTGGCATACCTCACTGATGACCTCCTTTCAGAAGCGCAGTCTTCTAATGCATGTTTTATTGGACAAGTCCAGGTGTGATCACTTATCTCTGTAAATGCGTTGAGTGTAATGTCTTCTCCGCAGCAGTCTGTCACCTTTTTGATTGGGCACATAATGCTCCTCAATAAACCTTCTCCCATCTCTATTCTGTAGCATGTGAGTAGTCATTAATACTGGTTGAGAAATTACAGGCCCCATCACTATAAATCACTAAACTGTCTTCTAAAATTGTCCTCAACAAATACAGTGATTAGATGAATGGCAAGATTCAAAACGCCCTTAAAATCACTCACAAATTATTTCTTCTCCCAACCACTTCAAACAGCCGTTTATTAAAGATCCTGCATGGCGTCCATACTGCCGAGTTAAGGTCAGGTGATTGCAGCTTTCCTTGAGTGGCTTTTTGGGCGAGTGATCATTTGGGTGAATTATGGGCGAAATGTCAAAAGTAGTGCTTGGTGATAAATGGGCTATAGTCGGGCGCTCGTTTGCAATTTTCATCAAATATGGGCGATAGCCTGAAGCTCAGTGCTTATATGGGCGCTAAGTGGGTGCTAAATGTGCGATGATGTGCCAAAAGTCTAGCCCTGGGAGTAACATGTCTGAACTCTTTCTGTGCGGGTTAAGGTCCATCACATTACTCTTTATATTCCATCTGTCAGATTTATTACATCTCTCTGAATAGACTTATGTCCGTGACCACAACAAAGCACCCTGGGTACAGATATTTTTTGATTAAGCAGAACAGATTTTATTAAGTAGTTTCCTTGCCGTACAACAAAATAATACTTAACAAGGCAATAGTGACAGTTTCTTCATTTAAACCTCAATGGTAGACCACTGAGTTATCGCAGCGCTTGTCTCTTGCTGTGTTCTATTGACTGTAGTCCTTCCTCAGATTCCTCTGTATTTGCGCTGCCCCCAAAGTCGAATAGCTGTAACTTCATACCCTTTCCCTCCCATACAAATGCTGTGAGAGTCTGCAGCTGTCTCAGGCTTACAATGGATCATTCTAAGTCTGTGCCTCTGACCTTCTATCTCTAGTTCTTCTCTGAGAACTCTTACAATGACTGTGTAACAGAATTAATTAATGAAGTTGGCTTGACAAAATGTGACATGCTGCATACTTTTCCATTATTGAGCATTATTTGGCCTTGCCTATTCTAGTTTCAATTGAAGGTGTGTCAGCAAGGTGTAAAGAAAATGGTCACCATGAGCTTGCACACAATTTAGTTGCTTTTATCAGATACCACTTCAACAAAAACATTATCAATGAAATAAAGCAACATTCAGCAAAGTTTTTGCTCACGGTTCCACTGATAATGCTGCAGCATCTGCACGATACTCGGGATGTGCAGCGCTGCAGCAATCTGAACCATTGTCGCTGCTGCCCGACTCCCAGCCAGCTCACACCTGCTTTTTGCCTGTGGTCCTTCTGGTGGGTGGCAGGTCGATCTGAGTCCATCATCCCCGAGGAAAATGCTGGATTTCTATCCTCCGGCATGGGCAGGCGGCAGGACATGACACCGGCGGAACCTGTGCGACCAATCTCCCGCCAGGCGGAACATGGATGGCAGATGGACAGTTCCAGAGAATTGGCCAGAAAAACTACATTTCCAGCGGAACCTCGGCAGCTGCGAACGCAACTTCTACCAGAATCAGCCCCTCTGACTCCAAGTTCTAGGCACGTCAGCCAGGGGAAACAGCCTCTCAGCATCTACCTTGTCAAGCCTGCTAAGAATTTTATCGGTTTCAATGAGATCACCTCTCATTTTTCTCACCTCCAGAGAATATAGGCCCATTCTACTCAATCTCTCCTCATTGGACAGCCCTCTCATTCCAAGAATCAATCTGGTGAACCTGCAGGACGATGGTTTCATCCCGGATTAATTTGTCGTGGGCAAGAACACTTAGTTAACACCACCGGGTACTTCTCAGAGTGCGACACTGGAAAATAATGACAAGACACCAATTAGTATAGTTTCGACTGTGCATGGCAGTTTTTACTGAGTACTGATCAACCGGTTATCAACATTACACCTATTAGTCTGTCCCTTGAGCTGCTAAGCTATGTTATAGTTACCAGTTCCTCAGTTCCCTGCGTGCTCACGATTGTCCCAGTGGTCTGCTGACGTGTCGTGATGCACATCTTTTGATGACTGACCAGGTCACCCTTCCTTGATGGCAGTCGTGTTCCCACTTGTCTTTGCTGAGTCACTGTCTCAGTTTCCCTGCGCACTCTCGATCGACCCGGTGGTCTGATGGGTTCGTGGAGCACAACTTCTGATGACTGACACGTCACCCCTTTGACCTCTCGGACGACTGCGGGCTGCTGTTCCGTGGTCTCTGAGCTCATGTCCCTGTCTTTTCTCAAGTGTTGTTTCCATGGCTACCTGCAACCCATCAAATCTTTCCTTTGATCCATCGATGATCTAACTTCTTTGAGCACGCATTTAGTACTTCACAAACTGGTCTATTGTCTATAATCTAGCGCTATCACGGGCCTCACTGTGACTCATTATAGTTCTTACATAGTTGGTATCGGTGGTTACATTTCTACGAAGGCTTAGTCAGTATCGGTGTTTATATTTCTACAAAAGATTTCTTACAGTAGTATTATTTCTATTGTATTGGAGTTTCTCTTCTGATTACAGTTTGTGTGGTTTTACATTTCCACAAAAGGTTTCTTACACGGGTTTCTCCTCATTAGCACAGATTAACATTAAGCATTTTAAACAGGAGTCTCCAGGAGTTCTTACATATTACAGGAAGTCAGTATTTACAGCTTTCGTGTTTTACATTAAGCATTTTATACAGAATGTTTAAAAGGTTAATCACAAAGTTTGATTTCCTGGGCCTTACACTGGGCACTTTATACAGAAGTTTTCTTTTGAACGTTATTACTAATTTTCAAAAGTGAGGTTTTCAAGCCCTACAAACCTTTGTTGCACCCCATCTAGCAAGTATATATTTCCTTACATAAGGACACCATGGGGCCAAAATTGTCCCTTTTTTGCACTCCATTAGCATCGTGCCGCCTGGGGTGAAATTACCCAGATATTTTGGGGGCAAGTTGGAGTTTGCGCTGCATTCCACAATTTGTGACCCGGACCAGCGACACCTAGTGATGATGTCATCACCGTGCGCGATGACCCCTCACAGCCCTGCGCCGACCTTTGCACCCTGCGGGGGAAATTGCCCCATGGGACACGAGGCTGGCATGGGGTGCTGACATCCGCCTGGGGTGCTCCTTAAAGGGGAGGCCTTGTGCACCCTGGCCCACTATTATTTTCATCGTCCGACTTTTCTGTCGGTCCAACAATGGCTCAAACGGGCCGCCATCATGCACCCTGACACTCTTTGAGATTGTCCCTGGTGGCCCAGTGGTGGCCACCAAAGGGCCTGCAGAGTCCGTAGTGGTTGTCCCCTTTAAAGGAAGGGAGTGGGCGTTGTGACGCATCAGCATTACATGGAGCAGCCGCATAGCGCTGATCTGTTTAGCGCCATGCTGACCGCAGCGCTATGCTGACCTCTCGGGAGCACTCCTTCCACGAGGTGGAACACCTGTGACAGCACTATGTCTCATTTGAGGGGCACAAAGGGCAATTCCACGCCAGGGGCTGGGCTTCTGCCCCGGGCGTTAACTGACCCGGGCCCAGAAGATTATCTACCCCGGATGGGCCGCGGGGCAATTCCGGCCCCCAGAGCTGTACACAATTCTCCAGCTGTGGTCTCACCAAAGCCTGATATAATTGCAGCAAGAATTTCTTCCTCTTATATTCAAACCCCCTTGCAATAAAGGCTAACATCCCTTCCTAATTGCTTGCATGTTAACTTTCTGTGATACATGTGCAAGGACCCACAAATCCTTCTGAATACCAACATTTACGAATCTTTCACCATTTCAAAAATATTCTGCTTTTCCATTCTTTCTATCAAAGTGGATAATTTCACATTTCCCCACATTATATTCCATCTGCCACCTTCTTGACCAATCACTTAACCAGTCTATATCGCTTTACAGATACTTTGCGTCCTCCTCACAGCTTCCTTTCCCAACTAGCTTTGTATCGTCAGCAAACTTGGATTATTACATTTGGTCCCCTGATCTAAGTCATTGAATTAGATTGAAAATAGCTGATGCACAAACACTGATCCTTGCAGCACTCTACTAGTTACACCCTGCCATCCTGAAAATGAGCCGTATATTCCGACTCACTGTTTTCTGTCCATTAACCAATCCTCAATTCATGCTAATATATTACCCCAATCCCATGAGCCCTAATCTTGTGTAACAAACTCTTCTGTGGCACCTTATCAAATACCTTCTGAAAATCCAAATACACTACATCCACTGGTTTCCGCTTATCTACCCTGCTAGTTACACAGTGAAAAAATTCGAATAGGGGAGGTCTGCTGTGAACTCTGCATCCATTGGACCACCAGTTGGCTGGGCCAGTGGGGGTGCCGGGCTGCATGTGTCTGCATGTCGGCCGATACAGAAAATATGCCAGTGGCGACGCTACCACCTCCCCTTTAAGGGTGGCCGGAGTGCCCCAGCACTGAACCTTGCGATAACCCACTAGTCACTGTCTGCCATTCTGAAAAGGACCCGTTTATTCCCATTCTTTGCTTCCTATCTGCCAACCAGTTCTCTATCCACGTCAATATATTACCCCCAATCCCATGTGCCTTAATTTTGTCAAAAGCCTTTTGAAAGTCCAAATACATCACATCCACTGGTTCTCCCTTATCCACTCTACTAGTTACTTCCTCAAAAATTCTAGAAGATTTGTCAAGATTTCCCTTTCATAAATCCATGCTGACTTGGACCAATCCTTTCACTGCTTTCCAAATACGCTGCTATTACATCTTTAATAATTGATTCCAGCACTTTCCCCACGACCAATGTCAGACTAACCGGTCTATAATTACCTGTTTTCTCTCTCCCTCCTTTTTGAAAAAGTGGTGTTACATTAGATACCCTCCAATCCATAGGAACTGATCCAGAGTACATGGAATGTTGGAAAATAACCACCAATGCATCTACTATTTCTAGGGCAACTTCCTTAAGTACTCTGGGATGCAGATTTTCAGGCCCTCGGGATTTATCGGCCTTCAATCCCATCAATTTCCCGAACACCATTTCCTGACTAATAAGGATTTCCCTCAGTTCCCTCGGTTCCTCCTTCTCGCTAGACCTTTGGTCCCCGAGTATTTTATTTCGGGAGGTTATTTGTGTCTTCCTTGGTGAAGGCAGGAAAGTTTTTGTTCAATTGGTCTGCCATTTCCTTGTTCCCCATTATAAATTCACCTTATTCTGACTGCAAGGGACCTACATTTGTCTTCACTAATCGTTTTCTCTTCACATATCTATAGAAGCTTTTGCAGTCAATTTTTATGTTCCCTGCAAGCTTACTCTCACACTCTATTTTCCCCCTCCTAATTAAACCCTTTGTCCTCCTCTGCTGAATTCTAAATTTCTTCCAGTCCTCAGGCTTGCTGCTTTTTCTGGCCAATTTATATGCCTCTTCCTTAGATTTAACACTATCCCTAATTTCCCTTGTTCGTCACGGTTGAGTCACCTTCCCCGCTTTATTTTTACGCCAGACAGGGATGTACAATCGATGTGATCTTTAAATGTCTGCCATTGCCTGTCCACTGTCAACCCTTTAAGTATCATTCACCAGTCTATCCTAGCCAATTCACGTCTCATACCATCAAAGTTACCTTTCTTTAAGTTCAGGACCCTAGTCTCTGAATTAACTGTGTCACTCTCCACCTTAATGAAGAATTTTACCATATTATGGTCACTCTTCCCCAAGGGGCCTCGCACGACAAGATTGCTAATTAATCCTCTCTCATTACACAAGAACCAGTCTAGGATGGCCTGCTCTCTTGTTGGTTCCTCGACATATTGGTCTAGAAAACCATCCCTTATACACTCCAGGAAATCCTCCTCCACCGTGTTGCTACCAGTTTGGTTAGCCCAATCTATATGTAGATTAAAGTCACCCATGATAACTGCTGTACCTTTATTGCACGCATCCCTAATTTCCTGTTTGATGCCATCCCCAACCTCACTACCACTGTTTGGTGGTCTGTACACAACTCCCACTAATGTTTTCTGCCCTTTGATGTTTCGCAGCTCTACCCATTTAGGGCCCAAGTTTCCACATGATTTGCGCCTGATTTTTAGGAGCAACTGGTGGAGAATGGTCTATCTTAGAAATCGCAATTCTCCACATTTTTTTTTCTGCAGTTCTAGTCAGGTCGAACAGTTCTACTTTGGAACAGAATTTTTTCTTCAAAAGGGGGCGTGTCCGGCCACTGACGCCTGATTTCAAAGTTTCCACAGTGAAAACGTACTCCAAACTAAAGTAGAATGGAGCAAGTGAAGATTTTTGTAGAACTGAAAAAACCTGTTCTACACATTAAATAATCAGGCGCAGGTTACAAATTAGGCATCCAGAACGAGGTAGGGGGAAGGGAAGTCATTAAATTCGACAATAAATCCTTATTTATACTTCTACAAATATTATACAAATAAATCCAACCTGAATAAACATTTATAAGCCAAGAAAAGATTAAATAAACCATCTTCCTATCTGTGTGAAAGTGCTTCAGTTAGCTCAGCGATGTTCCCACGAACGGGAGGGAGGGGAGGGAGGGGCAGGCAGGCAGTAACGAGGCAGCAAACAGCTTTCCACTTGAGGTGGAAGCCTTAGTCAGCTCAGCGATGTTCCCGCGAACGGGAGGGAGGGGGTGAGGGGCAGGCAGGCAGTAACGAGGCAGCAAACAGCTTTCCACTTGAGGTGGAAGCCTTAGTCAGCTCAGCGATGTTCCCGCGAATGGGAGGGAGGGGAGGAGGGGGGGGGGAGGGAGGGGCAGGCAGGCAGCCAAAGATACAGCAGCAGGCTTCGAGCTGTGACGGGGACTGAGGCCATTTGGACAGGGAGAGGCAGCCACATCGACAGTTTTATATTTACATTTGCAGAATGGGTGCTGCTTTGTCAACACCACATATTATGCAATGGTTCGCCATCAATTCACTGCATAGGAGAGAATTGATTAGAGCTCACCGCAACAGGAACATCGTAGCCCGTAGGTTGATGGGCAGGAGACCTTACCCACGTCGACAATATCGAACCAGGCACTCGTACCTGGACATGAGCGAGGCTGATTGTGTGAAAAAGCTGCGTTTTCGCAGAGAAGTTGTCACTGAGATCTGTGATATGGTGAGAGCAGATTTGCAGCCCAGAAGCAGAAGCACAACTGCCTTGTCTGTTGAAGTGAAGGTAACAGCTGCACTTTCTTTCTATGCCTCGGGATCGTTTCAGGCTACAACTGGAGATGTGTGTGCCATCTCTCAACATGCAATACATGCCTGCGTTTACCAGGTCACGGCTGCACTTTATGCGCGAAGGAATTACTTCATCAATTTCCCAATGACCGCACAAGCGATCCATGAGATGGCTATGGGCTTCTTCAGGATTGCCGGCTTCCCAAAGGTACAGGGCTTCATTGATTGTACCCACATAGCCTTGCGAGCACCCGTAGAGGATTCTGAGCAGTACCGAAATAGGAAAGGTTTCCACTCTATCAATGTGCAGCTCGTGTGTGACGACAAGCAGCGCATCATGTCAGTCGATGCGAGATACCCTGGCAGCACCCACAATGCGTTCATCCTACGCGACAGCGTTATATCTGACATGTTTGAGCAGCAGCCAGAAGGGCAGAGCTGGCTACTGGGAGACAAAGGGTACGGCCTGACCACCTGGCTCATGATGCCCCTACGCGTGACACGGACAGAAATTGACCGTCAATACAACATGGCGCACATTGCAATGCGCAGCATCATTGAGAGGGCCATTGGCATATTGAAACAGCGATTCCGATGCCTGGACCATTCCGGAGGACAGTTGCAATACTCTCCTGAGATGGTCGGTCACTTCACTGTTGTGTGCTGCATGCTTCATAACTTAGCCATCATGAGGCAGCAGGAGCTTGTAGTGGAACCCGAAGACCGACGTGAGGATCCAGTGCATGATGATAGTATTACGGAAGACCAGGATGTGGATGATAACGACAATCAGGAAAGCATGCAAGTGCCTGATGCCGGAGCACGAGGTCGGAGGAGGGCCGTCCATCGTGCCCCTTTAACGATTGCTCGAGACTTGCGCCAGCAGCTCATCTGTGAATGCTTCAACTACTGATGCCTGAGGGCTCTGCGAACACTTTTGCATATGGACATGTTTATTCTTTGCAGTTGTTCCTCCGTTATGTTGTGTTAATGGAACATGAAACAGTTTTAATGAAAAAATATTTTATTGAAAAGTTAACGTCACTGTAATAAAATATTTGTTGTATCAAACTATACTTTTTAATATGACTCTTGAAGATCACTTAAAAACTTTAAGATCACTTATAAACTTGTAAAGTTACAAAAGTTACAAAACACTTTCTGTGTGAAAAATTTTACACTCTAAGATCACTTAAACTTCAAGATCACTTTTTCGATGCAAAATTAAATAATTTACAGAATGTGCGAGCATTTACACTATAAGATCACTTGAAAACCCTGAGATCACTTATAAGTTGTAAAGTTACAAAACTTACAAAACAATTTCAATTTGAAAAATCTTACACTCTGAAGAACACTTTTAAACTTCAGGATCACTTTTTAGGTGCAAAATTAAATAAGATACAAAAAAATGTGAGAGCATTTACACTATAAGATCACTTAAAAACCATAAGATCCCTTATAAGTTGTAACGTAACAAAACTTACAAAACAATTTCAATTTGAAAAATGCTACTACAGCTACATCAAGAATAAGAACAAAAGCAGCAAAGAAAGGCTGCAACCATGTCTCATCCATATCTCAGTGAACGTTCACTTCCTCATGGGGGTGTCATTTGATTGGCTGGGCTGTGTGCCCTTATTGCAGCAGCTACCTCAACCAGGCCCTCCCTGATGGCCTGTGCCGTCGATTGCACTCCCTCGGACATTCCCTCCCTAAGTTCCCGTGTCATTACTGCTATTTCTCCCGTCAGGCCCGTCAACTCTTCACCCACTGCACTGACGCTACCGATGAGTGATCGGGTAAGCTCATTGGTCTCCATAGCCAAAGCCACAACCTGAGCCGCATCTATTGCACGCTGCATCTCAGGAGAGCGTGTCTCCAATCTCCTTCTCTTCTGCCTGGGTCTGCCTTGTGGCACCACTACACTGGGAGGCGCGGGCTGGGACTGTGGGACGCTCTGTGTTCCAGACAGCTGAACTGGAGGGAGAGACTCGGGCGGGAATGGTGGGATGCTCTGTGTTGCAGACGGCAGCGCTCGAGTGCGAGCCATGGGCTGGGATGTTAGACGAATGGGTGTAAACTGCTCGATGATATCAGCAGCAACACTGGGACCTGAAGCGTCGGAATCGAAACCATGGAAGGTGGAACCAAGACCTATGCTAGGGGTTGAAACTCTGATGCCCCTTGATAGGGGCTCATAAACATTAAATTGGAAGCTCTCCCCTGCGCACATTTCAGTCATCACTGCCATCATCCAGTCTGGATCGTCCGCAACTGGTTGTACTGGTTCTTGTTCTGTACCCTCAGGATCCTCAGTGTTGGCAGCAGCAGCATCGTCATCGTCATCATCATCATCATGTTCTGCAAAATACATCAGAACAGTCAAATGCTTAACAGCAAGGGAGGGGGCCGGGTGGGTGGCATGAGTACTCTCACACATAGCAGGCCAGGCAGCAGGTTGATTTAAAGGGCCACGATGCATTTTCAGGACTTACCCTCTTCCTCGCGTGTGGGCCCAGCTTGTGCTGTACCGATTGCTTTACTCCGTGTCCGACTCATCATAGCAGCTACCCTTTGTTCCAAGGGTGTCAGTGGATGCAGATTGGGCATGGCTCCTCCTGTTCGAGCTGCTTCCCTTTTGTTGTGGGCCAATTTCTTCTGCAAAGAGTAAAATATAACTTTTTACAGAGTGTGTCAGTCTGCAAGGTGGGACATACAGATAGCCAGGTTACAATTACAATTAAATTAAAAATGGGAAATATTATTTACACTAACTACTTGACCAAGGTCGTGCCATTTCTTTTTACACTGACTTCCAGATCTCCTGGTATGCACCACTGCGCAGTAATCTTCTGCAACTTGGTTCCAGCGTTTCTTCATTTCTTTTGGTGGCACCTTTATGCAACCTCTGTTGCTGGTATCTAGCTCCTGCCATCTCTGCTCAATTACATTCACTAATATCTCAACTTCCTCATGTAAGAAATTCTTTTTTCTTGGTAGATGTTGATCCATTGCAAAGTTGAATTGGCACTTTTTTTTCTCCAAACACAGTCCTTAATTTGCAGGCACAGGTACTGCAAGTTTAGCAGTGAAAAGCTGAACTCACTGATTTCAGCAGGTGATTTCTTCAGCAGTGCTGCTAAAAGCACTCCCTCACACACAGAAATATCAATAAAATTAAAATACAAGTCTTTGCAGGGGTCCAAGAACAAATCTTCACGTTTTCTGCAGCACTTTCAAAAATGGCCGAGTGCCAATGTTTTTTTTCACACTGCGCGTGCGCGAACGCTCCAACGCGCGCGTGCACGCTCCAACGCGCACGCGCAGCGTTGCCGGCAGAAAAAAAAACTAATTTAAATAGTACCCGCCCCCTCCCACTTACAAAATCAGCGCGAGTGTAGGCTCCGCCCCCCCTGGCCGCCCCTAGGCGCCGTTTTAGGCGCGAAAAACGGGCGGGACCAGCTCGGAGGGGCGCCCGTTTTTTATCCTGTGGAAACTTGGGCCCATAGATTCCACATCATCCAAGCTAATGTCCTTCCTTACTATTGTCTTAATCTCCTCTTTAACCAGTAACGCTACCTCACCTCCTTTTCCTTTCTGTCTATCCTTCCTGAATATTGAATATCCCTGGATATTGAGTTCCCAGCCTTGGTCATACTGGAGCCATGTCTCCGTTATCCCAATTACATCATATCCGTTAACAGCTATCTGCGCAGTTAATTCATCCACCTTATTATGAATGCTCCTCGCATTGAGACTTAGAGCCTTCCGGCTTGCTTTTTTAACACTCTTTGTCCTTTTATAATTATGTTGTAATGTGGCCCTTTTTGATTTTTGCCATTGATTTCTCTGCCTTTCACTCTTACTTTTCTCCTTCCTACCCTTTGTTTCTGCCCCCTTTTTACTTCCCTCTGCCTCCCTGCATAGATTCCCATCCCCCTGCCATATTAGTTTAAACCCTCCCCAACAGCACTAGCAAACACTCCGCCTAGGACATCGGTTCCGGTCCTGCCCAGATGCAGACCGTTCGGTTTGTACTGGTCCCACCTCCCCCAGAACCGGTTCCGGAGATTGGAGGGGGAGAGAAAGGATGGGAGAGAGTGAGAGGACGGGGGAGAGAGGATTGGAGGGGAAAGAAGGTCAGGAACATGGGGTAAAGAGCACGGAGAGCACAGTTTTGTTGGGTGAAGAATGTGATTCAGGTGTGGGGGGATTGAGAGCGAGAATGTGATCCAGATGGTAAGAGAGATCACGTTCTTTCAACCCCACCCCCTTTAAATCATAGCACGTTCACCCTCTCTTCCCCCTAAACCTGGTTAATTTCTCAGAAAGCTCGTTGCATGTGTGGCAAGTGACATCATTGGACGGGGTAAAATCCAGATGTCATGACACTATCTGTTATGTATTTAACCCATTGTAACCTGCATCACACCTGTCCACCGGAGGGCCTACCTGTTGGAGTCCCAAGGGATCCCAGCATCCCTTGGGAGCACAGTATATAAGCAGGCCACCCACGAGACACCTGCACTCTGGAACTATAATAAATGAGCTAAGGTCATTACACACAGTTTTCGGTCTGACCATTTACTCTGAGTATACCAATTGGCGACGAGGTAACGAATAACCACGCAAAAATGCAATGAACATTCGGCATCCTGAAGAAGTTCCCAGAGGGGGACAATTGGGAGGCCTTCATGGAGAGACTCGACCAATACTTCGTGGCCAATGACATGGAAGGGGATGAGAATGTGACCAAACGAAGGGCGATCCTCCTAACTGTCTGTGGGGCAACAACCTATGGCCTCATGAAGAATCTCCTGGCCCTGGCTAAACCAACAGAGAAATCCTACAAAAAACTGTGTACGCTGGTTCGGGAGCACCTAAATTCTAAGGAAAGCATTTTGATGGCGAGATATCGGTTCCACACGTGTCATCAATTGGAGGGCCAGGAAGTGGCGAGCTATGTCGCTGAACTAAGGCGCCTTGCAGGACATTGTGAGTTTGAGGGATTCCGAGAACAAATGCTCAGAGACTTTTTTGTACTGGGCATTGGACATGAGACAATCCTTTGCAAACTGTTGACTGTAGAGACTCCGAATCTGAGTAAAGCCATAACAATAGCCGAGGCATTTATGTCCACCAGTGACAACACCAAGCAGATTTTGCGGAACAAAGAAGTTTCGGCCAGTACTGTGCATAAAGTAATGACAGTTTTGAGCAGAAATGTACAGGGCAGAATGTACACACCGGCTGCTGTGGCCCTACCTCAATTGACCCAGAGTCCGCCATCATCTGTTAATGCGAGGCAGTTAACACCCTGTTGGCATTGCTGGGGTGATCATCAGTCCCATCAATGCCACTTTAAGCACTATGCGTGCAATGGCTGCAGAACAATGGGACATCTCCAACGAATGTGCAAGCGAGCTGCAAACACTGCAAACCCTGCAAACCACCACGTTGCAGAAGATCAATCCACAGTGAATCAGATGGAATTGGAAACTTGTACGGAGGAGGCAGAGGTGTACGGGGTACACACATTTCCGACGAAAGGCCCAACAATAATGTTGAAAGTTGAACTGAACGGTATTCCAGTGTCTATGGAGCTGGACACGGGGGCAAGTCAGTCCATAATGAGTAAAACAGCCTTCGACAGGCTGTGGGGAAAGAAGGCACACAGGCGCAAGCTCAGCCCCATTCACACCAAACTAAAGATTTACACCTAGGAACTAATCTCTGTAATTGGCAGCGCTGAAGTCAAAGTCTCCTATGATTGAGCAGTACATGAACTTTCGCTATGGATTGTGCCAGGGGATGGCCCCACGTTGTTTGGCAGAAGCTGGCTGGGGAAAATCCGTTGGAACTGGGATGACATCCAAGCGCTCTTGTCCGTCGACGACACCGCATGTACCCAGGTTCTAAGCAAATTCCCTTTGTTATTTGAGCCAGGCATTGGAAGCTTCTCGGGGGCGAAAGTGCAGATCCATTTGGTTCCTGGTACGCGACCCATCCACCACAAGGCTCGGGCGGTATGGTACATGATGCATGAAAAAGTGGAAATCGAGCTGGACAGGCTGCAACGTGAAGGCATCATCGCGCCGGTGGAATTCAACGACTGGGCCAGTCCGATTGTTCCGGTACTCAAGGAGGACAGTACGGTTAGAATTTGTGGGGACTATAAAGTAACGATTAACCATTTTTCGCTGCAAGACCAGTACCCGCTACCCAAGGCAGATGACCTATTTGCGACTCTGACTGGAGGGAAGACGTTCACCAAGCTAGACCTGACCTCGGCCTACATGATGCAGGAGTTGGAGGAATCTTTGAAAGGCCTCACCTGCATCAACACGCACAAAGGTCTGTTTATCTACAACTGGTGCCCGTTCGGAATTCAGTCGGCCGCAGCGATCTTCCAGCGGAACATGGAGAGCCTGCTAAAGTCAGTTCCTTGCACAGTGGTCTTCCAGGATGACATATTGGTTGGAAACAAAATTAACAAGTTAAATCAAGTGCCCCCTGATCTGGAGGACACTCCAAACATTTTTCAAGGCCCTTTTTTGTTTTTTTTCCTTTTATTTTGATATTTTTTGGGCACTAAAACCATAAATGTTTCAAGTGCCCCCTATAAAAGGGGAGGGGGACACTAAAACCGGCAATAAAACAAATTAAACTTTAAAATATATAAAATCAAATTAAAATTTGTTTGCCGGGGGTGATGATGACGTCCAATCCCTCCGGCGCCCGCCTCTCGACATATTGGTTACAGGTCGGGATACCATGGAGCACTTGAAGAATCTGGAGGAGGTTCTTAGTCAGTTGGATCGTGTGGGGCTCAGGTTGAAACACTCAAAGTGTGTTTTCCTGACACAGGACGTCGAATGCTTCGGAAGGAGAATCGCAGCAGACGGCATCGACCCACCGACGCCAAGACGGAGACCATCAAGAACATGCCGTGACCACAGAACGTGACGGAGCTGCGGTTATTCCTGGGACTCCTTAACTACTTCGGTAATTTCCTACGTGGGTTAAGCACCTTGCTAGAAGCCCTACATGCGCGACTGCGCAAGGAAGACAACTGGGTATGGGGGGAATTCACAAGAGGCTGCCTTTAAGAAAGCCAGAAATTTATTGTGTTCTAACAAACTGCTTGTCCTGTATAACCCATGTAAACGATTGGTGTTAGCTTGCGATGCGTCATCATACGGGGTCGGATGTGTGTTACAACAGGCTAATGAATTGGGAATTGTGCAACCAGTTGCGTATGCATCCAGGAATTTGTCCAAAGCCGAAAGGGCCTACAGCATGGTTGAAAAAGAGGCTCTGGTGTGCGTTTACGGGGTAAAAAACATGCACCAGTACTTATTTGGCCTCAAGTTCAAGCTTGAAGCTGACCACAAGCCGCTCATATCGCTATTCTCAGAGAGCAAAGGGATTAATGCCTCTGTCCGCATCCAAATATAAGCGCTCACGCTGTCGGCACACAACTACGTAATCTGCCACAGACCGGGCACAGAGAACTGCGCGGGTGCTCTCAGTCGGCTACCATTGCCCACTTCCGGGGTGGAAATGGCACAGCCAGTGGATTTGCTCATGGTCATGGAGGCATTTGAGAACAAGAAATCCCCCGTTACGGCCCGCCAGATCAGGACCTGGACCAGCCAGGATTCTTTACTGTCCCTGGTAAAAAACTGTGTCCTCCATGGGAGCTGGTCCAGTGTGCAAGTGGAGATGCAGGAATCGATTAAGCCATTCCACAGACGCAAAGATGAACTGTCTCTGCAGGTGGACTGTCTTTTGTGGGACAATCACGTAGTCTTGCCCAAGAAAGGCAGAGACACATTCATTTGCGAACTGCACAGCATCCACCCAGGCATCATGATGATGAAAGACATAGCCAGATCCCACGTGTGGTGGCCTGGCATCGACTCAGATTTAGAGTCATGTGTGCACCAGTGCAACACTTGCTCTCAGTTGAGCAATGCACCCAGAGAGGCACCGCTAAGTTTGTGGTCTTGGCCATCCAAACCGTGGTTGAGGATCCATGTAGATTAAGCGAGCCCATTCCTATGCAAAATGTTTTTGGTTGTTGTGGATGCTTATTCAAAGTGGATTGAATGTGCAATAATGTCTGTAAGCACATCCACGACACCACCATTGAAAGTCTATGAGCCATGTTTGCCACGCACGGCCTGCCTGATGTCCTAGTCAGTGACAATGGGCCATGCTTCACCAGTGTGGAATGCAAAGAATTCATGACCTGCAATGGGATCAAACATGTCACATCTGCGCCGTTCAAGCCCGCATCCAATGGCCAGGCAGAACGGGCAGTTCAGATCATCAAGCAAAGCTTGAAACACGTGTCGGAAGGCTCCCTGCAGACCCGGTTGTCCCATGTACTGCTCAGCTACCGCTCCAGACCCCACTCACTCACCAGGATTCCCCCAGCTGAGCTGCTCATGAAAAGGGCACTTAAAACAAGGCTCTCTCTGGTCCACCCTGATCTACATGATCACGTGGAGGACAAGTGGCATCAACAAAGTGTGTACCATGACCGCGCAAGCTTGTCACGCAATATTGAGATCAATGTTCCTATGTTTGTGCTCAATTATGGACATGGTCCCAAAGGGCTCACTGGCACAGTCACAGCCAAAGAGGGGAGTAGGGTATTTCAGGTCAAACTGACCAATGGACAAACGCACAGAAAACACTTGGACCAAATTAAACTGCGGTTCACCAACAGCCACGTACAACCTGAAGAGGACACCACCAACTTTGACCTTTCAACACACACACATGTGGCAACAGAGCTCATCATCCCCAGCAGTCTGGCAAGGCTGGCTGCCCAATAGCCCAATGAAGAACTGACCAACCCAACCACACCAGCATTTGTACTGAGACGATCGACAAGGGAGCGGAAAGCCCCAGATCATCTCACCTTGTAAATAAGTGTATCGTTGACTTCACGGGGGAGTATTTAACCCCTCGTAACTTGCATCACACCTATCCACCAGAGGGCCTACCTGTTGGAGTCCCAAGGGATTCCAGCATCCCTTGGGAGCACAGTACATAAGCAGACCATCCACAAGATACCTGCACTCTGGAACTATAATAAAGGAGCTAAGGTCACACTTGTTCATTACACACAGTACTCGGTCTGACCATTTATTATGAGTATAACACTATCACTATTCACCTCATACCCAATAAACCTGTTAACAATTCGTGACCCACACGCAATCCATCTCGGGAGGGTGGTGAAGGGAGGTCAGGAACTTGTTGGGGGGAGAAGGTCATGAACTAGGGGGGGAGGAACTTGGGCTGAGGGAGAAGGTCAGGAACCTCGGGGGGGGGTGGGGGTGGGGGAGGAATCTGGGCAGTGGGAGAAGCTCAGGAACCTGGGGGCTGGGAGGAACTTGAGCAGAGGGAGACGGTCAGGAATCTCGGGGGGGAGGGGGAACGAGGAACCTGAGGGGACATGGGAGGAACTTGGGCAGGGGGAGAGGTCAGGACTCTGGGGGTTAGGAAGAGGTCAGAAAATTGGGGGGCAGGGAGGTCAGGAACTTGGGTGAGGGGTGGTCAGGAACCTGATGGGGGAAGGTCAATCTTGAGTGGGGAGGTCATCAGAAACTTGGGGAGAGGAGGTCAGAAACCTGAAGGGTGGAGGAGGTCAGAAATTTGGGGGGAGGTCAGGACCATGGGAGTTGGGGGCAGGAACTTATTTGGGGGATGGGAGAAGGTCTTAACCCGCGAGGGTGAGCCCTGTCTGTTGCAAATGAGCTCTGATCGGTTTGGAGTAGGCAGACAGAATGGCTCGAATTACACTTTGCAAAGTAATTGATTAAATAGACAGGGGAGGAAATAATTACGCATACAGAGAAACTGCTGGGTGTGTCTTGTCCTCCAAGGGGACCAATCAGCAATCAGGTCTTGTCATCCAAGGGGTCCAATCAGAACTCTGGGGTTGCAAATGGACATGACCTTCCCATTATTCCTTATTCCTCATTGTAATTTCTTCTGTATCTGCCTCTAAGGGACCTACATTTACTTGCACTGATATCATCCTTTTTAGATACTTGTAGAAGCTCTTAAAATCTGTTTTTTCATTCTCTCATTCTATTTTCTCCCTCTTTATCAATAATCCCTGTGATGGTGCACCTTCAGAGGGACTGAGCTGCTCTGAGGAGTCGTTAGCGTTGTTGTCGTAGGCTACCACGAACACTTTCTGATGGATGTGTGAAGGCAGAAATGAATGAGTACTGTGAAGGTAAGAATGCTTGAAATGATGATTATGCACATGATCATATTTCAATCGCTGCTGACACCGAGTCAACCTGACAGAGTGTTGTATACCATGTGGCTGCTTGATATTTAACTCTGTCAGCAGGTAGCTGGCAGGTCCCCAATTCCTCATCTCCAATGACCAGGCACACCGAGACTCCACTGCTCTCCAGACCTTCTCCTCTGCAGTTGCTAATTGAAAGATCTGTGGAGGGCCAGCTCCGGTTGTCTGCCTCTCCCGGCTGTTCTGTGCTCTCTTCCCCTGCAAGGAGGGAAAGAAGAGACCTTTGAGTGAGAGTAATGGCATGTGTTCATGCAATGGATGAAGAGCATTTTTTGTGTGACTATGAGGGATAGGCATGTCATTGCATAAGGATGAGGGTGAGTGTCAGTGATGGATAGATAGATGGGGATGGAAAGAAGTGCACAGAAAGAGAGGATTGGGTGCAGCTGCAAGGTATGTTGGTGTAAACATAAGAACATAAGAAATAGGAGCAGGAGTAGGCCACCTGGCCCCTCAAGCCTGCTCCACCATTTAATAAGAGCATGGCTGATCTGATCATGCACTCAGCTCCACTTCCCTGCCCACTCCCCATAACCCTTTATTCCCTTATCGCTCAAAAATCTGTCTATCTCCGTGTTAAATATATTCAATGACCCAGCCTCCACAGCTCTCTGGGGCAGAGAATTCCACAGATTTACAACCCTCTGAGAGAAGAAATTCCTCCTTATCTCAGTTTCAAATGGGCAGACCCTTATTGTGAGACAATGTCTCTTAGTTTTAGTTATCCCTATGAGTGGAAATATCAACTCCGCATTCACCTTGTTGAGTCCCCTCATTATCTTATATGTGTTGATCAGATCACCTCTCATTCTTCTGAATTCCAAAGTGTATAGAAACAGAGAAACATAGAAACTAGGTGCAGGAGTAGGCCATTCGGTCCTTCGAGCCTGCACCACCATTTAATGAGTTCATGGCTGAACATGCAACTTCAGCACTCCATTCCTGCTTTCTCGCCATACCCCTTGATCCCCCTAGTAGTAAGGACGACACCTAACTCCTTTTTGAATATATTTAGTGAATTGGCCTCAACAACTTTCTGTGGTAGAGAATTGCACAGGTTCACCACTCTCTGGGTGAAGAAGTTTCTCCTCATCTCGGTCCTAAATGGCTTACCCCTTATCCTTAGACTGTGACCCCTGGTTCTGGACTTCCCCATCATTGGGAACTTTTTCCTGCATCTAACCTGTCTAAACCTGTCAGAATTTTAAACGTTTCTATGAGATCCCCTCTCATTCTTCTGAACTCCAGTGAATACAAGCCCAATTGATCCAGTCTTTCTTGATATGTCAGTACCGCCATCCCGGGAATCAGTCTGGTGAACCTTCGCTGCACTCCCTCAATAGCAAGAATGTCCTTCCTCAAGTTAGGAGACCAAAACTGTACACAATACTCCAGGTGTGGCCTCACCAAAGCCCTGTACAACTGTAGTAACACCTCCCTGCCCCTGTACTCCAATCCACTCGCTATGAAGCCCAACATGCCATTTGCTTTCTTAACCGCCTGATGTACCTGCATGCCAACCTTCAATGACTGATGTACCATGACACCCAGGTCTCGTTGCACCTCCCCTTTTCCTAATCTGTCACCATTCAGATAATAGTCTGTCTCTCTGTTTTTACCACCAAAGTGGATAACCTCACATTTATCTACATTATACTTCATCTGCCATGCATTTGCCCACTCACCTAACTTATCCAAGTCACTCTGCAGCCTCATAGCATCCTCCTCGCAGCTCACACTGCCACCCAACTTAGTGTCATCCGCAAACTTGGAGATACTACATTTAATCCCCTCGTCTAAATCATTAATGTACAATGTAAACAGCTGGGGCCTCAGCACAGAACCTTGCGGTACCCCACAAGTCACTTCCTGCCATTCTGAAAAGTCTTTGCTTCCTGTCTGACAACCAGTTCTCAATCCACATCAGCACACTACTCCCAACCCCATGTGCTTTAACTTTGCACATTAATCTCTTGTGTGGGACCTTGTCGAAAGCCTTCTGAAAGTCCAAATACACCACATCAACTGATTCTCCCTTGTCCACTCTACTGGAAACATCCTCAAAAAATTCCAGAAGATTTGTCAAGCATGATTTCCCTTTCAAAATCCATGCTGACTTGGACCTATCATGTCACCTCTTTCCAAATGTGTTGCAATGACATCCTTAATAATTGATTCCATCATTTTACCCACTACCGATGTCAGGCTGACCGGTCTATATTTCACTGCTTTCTCTCTCCCTCCTTTTTTAAAATGTGGGGTTACATTGGCTACCCTCCACTTCATAGGAACTGATCCAGAGTCTCTGGAATGTTGGAAAATTACTGTCAATGCATCCGCTATTTCCAAGGCCACCTCGTTAAGTACTCTGGGATGCAGTCCATCAAGCTCTGGGGATTTATCAGCCTTCAATCCCATCAATTTCCCCAACACTATTTCCCGACTAATAAGGATTTCCCTCAGTTCCTCCTTCTTACTAGACCCTCTGGCCCCTTTTATATCCGGAAGGTTGTTTGTGTCCTCCTTAGTGAATACCGAACCAAAGTATTTGTTCAATTGGTCTGCCATTTCTTTGTTCGCCGTTATGACTTCCCCTGATTCTGACTGCAGGGGACCTACGTTTGTCTTTACTAACCTTTTTCTCTTTACATATCTATCAAAGCTTTTGCAGTCCATCTTAATGTTCCCTGCAAGCTTCCTCTCGTAGTCTATTTTCCCTGCCCTAATCAAATCCTTTGTCCTCCTCTGCTGAGTTCTAAATTTCTCCCAGACCCCGGGTTCGCTGCTATTTCTGGCCAATTTGTATGCCACTTCCTTGGCTTTAATACTATCCCTGATTTCCCTTGAATAGACACAGTTGAGCCACCTTCCCTTTTTTATTTTTACGCCATTCAGGGATGTACAATTGTTGTAGTTCATCCATGCGGTCTCTAAGTGTCTGCCATTGCCCATCCACAGTCAACCCCTTAAGTATCATTCGCCAATCTATCCTAGCCAATTCATGACTCATACCTTCAAAGTTACCCTTCTTTAAGTTCTGCACCATGGTCTCTGAATTAACTGTTTCATTCTCCATCCTAATGTAGAATTCCACCATATTATGGTCACTCTTCCTCAAGGGGCCTCGCACAACGAGATTGCTAATTAATCCTCTCTCATTACACAACACCCAGTCTAAGATGGCCTCCCCGCTAGTTGGTTCCTCGACATATTGGTCTTGAAAACGATCCCTTATGCACTCCAGGAAATCCTCCTCCACCGTATTGCTTCCAGTTTGGTTAGCCCAATCTATATGCATATTAAAGTCACCCATGATAACTGCTGCATCTTTATTGCATGCACCCCTAATTTCCTGTTTGATGCCCTCCCCAACATCACTATTACTGTTTGGAAGTCTGTACACAACTCCCACTAACGTTTTTTGCCCTTTGGTGTTCTGCAACTCTACCTATATCGATTCCACATCATCCAAGCTAATGTCCTTCCTAACTATTGCATTAATCTCCTCTTTAACCATCAATGTGAGGTTATCCCTTTTGGCAGAAAAAATAGAAAAGCAAGTATAGACCCAACCTACTCAACCTATCTTTAGAAGTCAACCCCCTCATCTCCGGAATCAACCTAGTGAACCTTCTCTGAACAGCCTCCAATGCAAGTATATCTTTCCTTAAATACGGAGACCAAACTGTACCAAAACATTCCATTTGCCTTCGTGGTTACTTGCTGTACCTGCATGATAACTTTTTGTGTGTTATGCACAAGGACCCCTAGGTCCCTCTGTACTGCAGCACTTTGCAATTTTTCTCTATTTAAAGTTTATCTTGCTTTTCTATTTTTTCTGCCAAAAGAGATAACCTCACAATTTCTCACATTATGTTCCATCTGCCAAAGTTTTGCCTACTCACTTTGCCTGTCTATATCCCTTTGCAGATTTTTGTGTCCTCCACATAATTTGCCTTCCCGATCTTTGTATCATCAGCAAACTTGGCTACATTACACTCAGTCCCTTTATCCAAGTCATTAATATAGATTGTAAATACTTGAGGACCCAGCACCAATCTCTGTGGCACCCCACTAGTCAGTGTTGGCATGCAGGTGCAGCAGGCAGTGAAGAAGGCAAATGGCATGTTGGCCTTCATAACTAGGGGATTTGAGTCTAGGAGCAAGGAGGTCTTGCTGCAGCTGTACAGGGCCTTGGTGAGGCCTCACCTGGAATATTGTGTTCAGTTTTGGTCTCCTAATCTGAGGAAGGACGTTCTTGCTATTGAGGGAGTGCAGCGAAGGTTCACCAGACTGATGCGCCGGATGGCAGGACTGGCATATGAGGAGAGACTGGATCGACTGGGTCTTTATTCACTGGAGTTTGGAAGGATGAGAGGGGATCTCATAGAAACATAAAATTCTGACGGGACTGGACAGGTTAGATGCAGGAAGAATGTTCCTGATGTTGGGTGAGTCCAGAACCAGGGGTCACAGTAGAAGGATAAGGGGTAAGCCATTTAGGACCGAGATGAGGAGAAACTTCTTCACTCATAGAGTTGCTAACCTGTGGAATTCTCTTCTGCAGAGAGTTGTTGATGCCAGTTCGTTAGACATATCCAAGAGTGAGTTGGATATGGCCCTTACGGCTAAAGGGATCAAGGGAGAGAAAACAGGAAAGGGGTACTGAGATGAATGATCAGCCATGATCTTATTGAATGGTGGTGCAGGCTTGAAGGGCCAGATGGCCTACTCCTATTTTCTATGTTTCTATGTGTTTGCCAACCGGAAAATGACCCATTTATCCCGATTCTCTGTTTTCTGTTAGTTAGCCAATCCTCTATCCATGCTAGTATATTACCCCCAATGAACTGTTATCTTCTGCAGTAACCTTTTATGTGGCACCTTATCGAATGCCTTCTGGAAATCCAAATACACCACATCCACTAGTTCTCCCTTATCCACCCTGCTTGTTACATCCTCAAAGGACTCCAGCAAATTTGTCAAACATGATTTCCCTTTCATAAAACCATGCTGAATCTGCTTAATTGAATTATGCTTTTCCAAATGTCCCGCTACTGCTTCCTTAATAATAGACTCCAGCATTTTCCTAATGACAGATGTTAGGCTAACTGGTCTATAGTTTCCTGCTTTTTGTCTGCCTCCTTTTTCAAATAGGGGCATTACATTTGCGCTTTTACAATCCGTTGGGACTGCCCCAGAATCCAGGGAATTTTGGTAGATTACAACCAATGCATCCACTATCTCTGCAGCCACTGCTTTTAAGACCCTAGGATGTAAGCCATCAGGTCCAGGGGACTTGTCCGCCTTTAGTCCCATTATTTTACTGAGTACTACTTCATTAGTGATAGTGATTGTATTAAGTTCCTCCCTCCCTATAGCCCCTTGATTATCCACTATTGGGATGTTTTTAGTGTCTTCTTCCGTGAAGACCGATACAAAATATTTGTTCAACATCTCTCTCATTTCCCTGTATGCCCTTGTTTTCAATTTGATATCATCCCTTATGTCCTTAGCTAGTCCCTTCTCTTACAATCTTTCCTTCTCATTGGGCTATATTTTTGTTACGAGTTATGAAATATGTCCTTAAATATCTGTCACTGCTCATCAACTGTCCCATACTTTAATCTATTTTCCCTGTCCACTTTAGCCAACTCTGCCCTCATACCATTGTAGTCTCCTTTATTTAAGCTTAGGACTCTGGTTTGAGAACCAACTTTCTCACCCTCCAACTAAATTTGAAATTCAACCATGTTATGGTCACTCATTCCGAGAGGATTGTTTACTATGAGATCATTTATTAATCCTGTCTCATTACACAGTACTAGATCTAAGATACCTTCTCCCTGGTTGGTTCCGCAATGTACTGTTTTAGGAAACTATCCCGGACACAATGTATGAACTTTTCCTCAAAGCTACCCTGGCCAATTTGCTTTGTCCAATCAATAAGAAGGTTAAAAGCATCCATGATAATTGCCGTTCCTTTTTTACAAGCCTCCATTATTTCTTGATTTATACTCTGTCCAACGACTGTTCCAATGCATCCACTACAGGGGCCTAGAGATTATGCCTCCAGCGACTTTTTCTCCGTATTATTCCTTATCTCCACCCAAACTGATTCAACATCTTGATCTTCTGAGCCAATATCATTTCTCACTAACGCACTGATCTCATCCTTTATTAACAGAGCTACCCCACCTCCTTTTCCTTTCTGTCTTTGCTTCCGAATTGGCAAACACCCTGAATATTTAGTTTCCAGTTCTGGTCACCTTGCAACCACGTCTCTGTAATGGGTATCAGATTATACCCATTTGTGCCATCATTTCATCTATTTTGTTACGAATTCTACGTGTATTCATATAAAGAGCTTTTAAATTTGTTTTTTTTAATCATTTTTTCTATATCATTTATAGTTATACATTCTGTCCCTTCCTGGCATGCTCTGGTTTTCATTTCCCTCAGTGCTACCCTGCTCTATTGCCTTCTCCTTATTCTTTGACTTTTTACATTTTCGCTCACCTGAATCCTCCTCCCCACTAATTAGTTTAAAGCCCTCTCTCCAGCCCTAGTTATGTGAGGACATATGTGCTGAAGTAGGCTTGAGAAAACAAAGTGAGGAGGTTGGGGTGATACTCACATCAGGATGTATGGCACTGTGCCATTGCTCTCACCTTTTTTTCTCTCCTCGGCAACCTCCAACCACACTTTCTTTATGTCAGCAGCAGGCTTCTTCCTCCCATTACTAGGGAACAGAATCTCCCTCTGGGTCCATACAGCCCCCAATAGTACATTCAGGGAGGTGTCAGTGAAGTGGGGAGCAACCTTTGCCTGTCTTGTCTCCATTCCAAGACTTGTTTGTATCTCCATGCCAACTTCAACTGCTTCAACTTGTATTTTTGGAGTGTCCCTTTAAATACTGGACTTGAGATCATGTCATGCTGGTCGTCATCATGCCCGCTGACACTAATTGGACGGGAAACCCAGAAGTAAAATGTTAACGAGGTGGCTGAATTAAAAAGCCACTGTCAGATATGCTGCATTCACTTCCAAGCTTCCCGTGTGCTATTGCCCCCACCTGTAAGTGGTTTTGCCCTTGGTGGCTTCCAATCATCCCCTTTACAACAGTTCTAGATACCGGAATTATAGTAGTGAACAGAAATACACAGTTATAGCCAGATCTTTCGATCTCACCCATCGCAATGCTTTTATTCAAGTTAAAGCACACACCTGCACTCAGTAAAACACACCCTGGTGGTGTAAAACAAACAAACACATTACAACACACAACCCTGGCCCATCTGAACAGGCCCCTAACGCGAAGTACCCATGACTAAAACACCCCTGCTCGGATTCAAAAGTGCACCACTGAATTTGTCCAACAGACTGTGCGTACGCCTATGATCCTTGCAGAAAACCTTCCCACTAAACCCCTAAGGCTTGGTTGGGACACACAACACCTCTTCACACTATGCAGTGGTCTTAAAGATGTGTGGGCTGGGATAAATGCTCATCAATTACCCCTCTGGCTTACTCGCTGCTTCTCCTGATGAGGCATATATTCTGGTTCTGTATCAATCTGTGGTATTCAGGTCCAGTCTCAAGGTCAGTTTCCCAGTCGAAATAGTGAGGCTCTCTTTGCTCGTAGATGGTGTTTCTTCTCTCCGTCCCAGACAGAGTGCTCGGTCCTTGTGTGTTGAATGAAGCAAGTAAGCGTAGAAGAGGAGAGAGAGAGAGATGGCAGCCAAAAACTGCCTCTCTTATACTTGCAGAATGCTTCTCGAAACATAGAAACATAGAAAATAGGTGCAGGAGTAGGCCATTCAGCCCTTCTAGCCTGCACCACCATTCAATGAGTTCATGGCTGAACATGAAACTTCAGTACCCCCTTCCTGCTTTCTCGCCATACCCCTTGATCCCCCGAGTAGTAAGGACTTCATCTAACTCCCTTTTGAATATATTTAGTGAATTGGCCTCAACTACTTTCTGTGGTAGAGAATTCAACAGGTGCACCACTCTCTGGGTGAAGAAGTTTCTCCTCATCTCGGTCCTAAATGGCTTACCCCTTATCCTTAGACTGTGACCCCTGGTTCTGGACTTCCCCAACATTGGGAACATTCTTCCTGCATCTAACCTGTCTAAACCCGTCAGAATTTTAAACGTTTCTATGAGGTCCCCTCTCATTCTTCTGAACTCCAGTGAATACAAGCCCAGTTGATTCAGTCTTTCTTGATAGGTCAGTCCCACCATCCCGGGAATCAGTCTGGTGAATCTTCGCTGCACTCCCTCAATAGCAAGAATGTCCTTCCTCAAGTTAGGAGACCAAAACTGTACACAATACTCCAGGTGTGGCCTCACCAAGGCCCTGTACAACTGTAGCAACACCTCCCTGCCCCTGTACTCAAATCCCTTCGCTATGAAGGCCAACATGCCATTTGCTTTCTTAACCGCCTGCTGTACCTGCATGCCAACCTTCAATGACTGATGTACCATGACACCCTAACCTCACATTTATCCACATTATACTTCATCTGCCATTCATTTGCCCACTCACCTAACCTAACCAAGTCACTCTGCAGCCTCATAGCATCCTCCTCGTGCCAAAAATCAGTCCTTCGCCTGAGGTAGTGCAACTGAAAGAGCAAAATGTAAAACCTTTTTGGACGGTGTCTTTGTCAACTGTGCTGTTCCTAGGGACAAGGCTCCAACAAGTCTGGGTAGTCAAAAAGCTTCCTTTGTGACTTGAGCACCGACCAATCTTCTTGATCTCTCACTGATGACATGACAAAAGGCCCCCCCATCAACTATCTTCCTGCTATTTCAGCCATTGATCCATTCGTGCCCACCTGATGTGTATTCCTGTGGAACATGTTTGGACCTGTCCCACATCATGCTGTCTGCCCTTCTGCAGTAACAGCCAAGTTAAAGCAATGTCCAAAAGTTGAAGTCAAAAAGTTTAAGTCCAAAAGTTTATGCTTTTGCTGCCGATGTTTTTGCCAAATTTTTACACACCCCAACGCACCCCAACCCACACACACACCCAGTGCATCTGTGCATTAAAATCTAGCCCAGTGTTTATTTTTCCCAGTATTTCTCCCAAGCATATGCATTATCTTCAGGGAAAGATCCATGGAAAGAAGAACAACAAGAACTTGCATTTATATAGCACCTTTAATGTAGTAAAACGTCCCAAGGTGCATTACAGGAGCGTTGTCAAACAAAATTTGACCCCGAGCCACGTAAAGAGATATTAAGGCAGATGACCAAAAGTTTAGTCAAAGAAGTAGGTTTTATGGAGTGTTTTAAAGGAGGAGAGAAAAGAACGACAGAGATTTATGTCGGTAATTCCAGAGCTTAGGGCCTAGGCAGCTGAAGGCAGGGCTGCCACTGGTGGAACAATTAAAATTGGGAATGCATAAGAGGCCGGAATTGGAGGAGCACAGAGATCTGTGAGTGTTGTACGGCTGGAGGATGTTACAGAGATAGGGAGTGGCAAGGCCATTTGAAAACAAGGATGAAAATGTTTAAATTGTGGTATTGATGGACCGGTAACCAAAGTAAGTTAGAGAGCTCAAAAGTACAGAGAGCACAGAGGGTACTAAATGAATACTTTGCGGCTGTCTTCAGGAAATAGGGGTACAATGCTGACGTTGAAGTTCAGGAGGAAGATAGTGAAATATTCGATAGGAGTAAGAGAGGAAGTATTCAGGGATTTAACATCGTTGAAAGTTTTTGTTATGTATGAATAAAGAGTCTGACCAGATACTGTGAGCTCAAAGTAAAGTGTGACCTTAATCTTTTATTACAGGTCTCCAGAGTGCCTCTCCAGCCTGTGAGGCTTTCTTAAGTACAGGTGCTCCCAAGGGATTGTGGGATCCCTTGGGACTCCAGGGGATGAGCCTTCTGGTGGTTACACAAGCCATTTATAGGTTTACATATATAACAACACTCCCGGCCAAAGTCAATAGTGTAACTATTTACAAGGTGAGTCAATCTGGGGCCTTTCTTTCCCTGATTGATCGTCTCAGTGCAAATGCTGGTTTTGGTGAGCCGTTTGTTGGGCCTTCGCTGGGCTGCTGTGCAGTTGGCCTTGTTGGGTGTAATGTCTGTAAGCTTGTAATGTTTGTAGCTCCACACTGTGGATGTGTATTTATTGTGTACTGCAATTGTAGAGTTAATCATTAAACAGAACTAGGCACTTTCCAGAGTCTTCCGAGAGAGCTGCCTCCATGTTAGGAGATATGTGTGCTTGTGCTCTGTGAATATATCACAGTCGGCGACTGAGATGGGATTTTTCGGATGATTTAAAGCTTAAATTTTGTTGGTGATGGATTCAGCCAGCCGACAGAGAGACTTTGGAAGTTTCTGTCTTTGGAAAAAAGCTACAAAATCCGAAGTAAAATACAGCATATGGTGTGAAAAGCTAGAGATTAAAATGGCAGGTTTATTGGGACATTTGGGTGAATATAGACACGGCTGGGAACGTTTTAAATCGTATGTGGATCGGCTAGAAATGTATTTCACTGCAAATGACATAATCGAAGTTCCAGATAATGCAGTCCAGAACCGGGCTGTGTTGGAATGTAATAAAGCGATCTTCTTATTGGAGGCAGGTCCGGCATTATATGACACTCTGGTAAATCTGCTTGTGCCTGACGAGTCAAAGGACACAACGCTTAAAGAGATTTTAATGAAGCTGGAGCAGCACTATAAAACCAAACCGTTAGAAATTGCTGAAAGCTATCATTTTGAGATTCTGAATCAAAAGGCTGATGAAAGTATCGGTGATTACATCATAGCATTAAAAAAGCTATCGATGCACTGTAATTTTGGAAACTTTCAAAACAGAGTATTACGGGATATTTTTGTTTGTGGGATGAAAAATGATGCGATCAGAAGGAAGTTATTGACGACAGATGACTTGACTTTTGAAATTGCTTGACAGACAGCGAGGTCGATGAGCATGGCCGAACAATATTCCCGAGAATTAAATAATGATTAAAGGTTCAAAGTAAAAGACGGGCATGGCCGAAAGTCTCAGAAATTGGAAATTCTACCAGAACGTCGAAGTCATGCTATAGGTACCTGGGACAACACATTGCTCAAAGTTGTCCATACGTGAAGGCAGAGTGTTTCTTCTGTAGAAAGACTGGGCATCTTGCGAAGGCATGCCGACTGAAGGGTAAATCAGCGTTCAAAGCTATGAGTCCAGCGTTCAAAGCTATGAGTAGAAATCCCAAGAGACTACATAGCATGGAAGAACAACAACAGGACGAGGAGATGTTAGAGTTACACGTCATCAGGAGCACGAGGTTAACGGACAGCAATTCAGGAAGCATCAAAATCCACATAGATGTTGCGGGATTCAAGATACCAATGGAAATTGACATGAGTGCATCCGTGAGTGTAGTACTGGAGTCACTATACCGCGACAAATTGCGTGATTTTCAACTGGAGAAATCCAAGATAGAGCTGCGAGGCTACTCAGGAGAGAAAACTCCTGTAGTAGGTCATCTCACCATACCAGTGAAATATAAAGATCAATTTCAGAACTTGCCTCCAATAGTAGTGAAAGGAGACAAGTCTGCCTTACTAGGAAGAAATTGGTTGAGCTCACTGAAGCTGGATTGGAGTAAGATTTTCTGTGTGGAAGCGAGATTTTCATCAACGGATGATATCAAGAAGTATCCGAAGGTGTTCTGCAAAACGGGCAGTCCGATCCAAGGCTTCAAGGCGAGTGTCAGGGTACAGAAGGACACTAGATCGGTTTACTACAAACCAAGTTCCGTACCATATGCACTCAAGGAGAAAGTTGAGCAAGAACTCAAAAGACTAGAGACTGAGAACATTAGTTGTAAGATAGATCGATGTAATTGGGCTATACCCATTGTTGTTGTACCTAAGTCCGATGGTAAGGTAAGCAAGCAACCACCAACAGTACCATTACATCCATGGAAATAGCCTCCCAGAGTGTGGCAAAGGCCACATATTGATTTTGCTGAGTTTGAAGGACAACAATTGTTCATTGTGATTGATAGCCATTCGAAGTGGGTTGAGATGTTTCCAATGTGGAAAATAACAGCAAGTAAAACATTGGACATTTGTGAAAATTATTTTCTGCATTTGGCCTCCCTGAAGAAATTGTTTCGGATAATGGACCACAGTTTCGTTCACGAGCAAAAATGGTGTGAAACATACCAAGGTTCCACCATACCATCCTACTTTGAAAGGTGCAGCAGAGCGCACTGTACAAATTATAAAACGTGCCCTCATAAAACAAATGTTTGATCCTAATCCAAGGAAACGACAGTTGTCATTGGATCACAAATTGGCGAATTTTTTTATTACATATCGAAATACTCCTCATACAACTACTGGTAGAACACCAGCAGAGTTATTTCTCAAACGACAGCCTCGAACCAGATTCTCGTTGTTAAAACCAAATTTGGCACAGTCCGTAGAAGAGACACAATTAAGACAGAAAGAGAATCATGATAGAGGTAGAGTAAAAGAGAGAAGTGTGAAATTAAACCAGAAGGTGAGAGTGAAGAACCATCAACATAAATGGTTAAAGTGTTTACCAGGAAGAGTGGTGAAGATATGTGGTCCTCGCACATATTTGATAAAGATGTTTGATAATGGACAGGTTAGGTTTGTTCATATTGATCATATTTTACCTACAGACATGGAAGAAGTTGAAGGTGGGAATGATTCAATTATTTCTGACTCATCAGATAGTTTTGATACACCAGTTGCAAATCCTAAATCCAATGTATTGGAAACAAATCCAGGAGAGAATCAGAATGAAAGTCTGAGTCCGAGTCCAGAAAACAAAGAGCCTGAAGTTAGTGAGTTCAAATGAAAATCAAGGAAATTTTGTGGAGGAAAACGTTCCTCAGGATGAGCCTCGAATGAGTTTAGATTCGACACCATATTTGGAAGGTTCTGTTCAAGAGCGAAGGCATCCTCTTCGAAACAGAAAACAAGTGGTAAAGTTAAATTAGTAAAAATGGAAGAAAAATAATTTTATATCCTGTGTTATGTATAAACATGAAAGTTATGTATGATGGTTGTTATGATGGCTTCTTCGTTAAGGAAGGAGAAGTATAATGTCTGTAAGCTTGTAATGTTTGTAGCTCCACACTGTGGATGTAAACAGAACTAGGCACTTTCCGGAGTCTTCCGAGAGAGCTGCCTCCATGTTAGGAGCTGTGTGTGCTTGTGCTCTGTGAATATATCACACTGGGCTGCCTGGTGTGGTGAGTCCTGCTGGGCTGTTGCGGGTGATGGGTTCTGTTTCGTGGTCAACCGCTGTGTCGGTTGCCACTGGTGTGTGTGTTGGGGGGTCAAAAAAGGTAGGGTCCAATGTGGGTTGCTCTGTATAGTCCGTGAATCTGAGTTTGGTTTGATCCAAGTGTTTCCAGTAGATGAGTCCATTTGAAAGTTTGACCCGAAACACTTTACTCCCCTCTTCGGCCACAACAGTGTCGGGAAGCCATAGTTCAACACAAATACAGGATCATTGAGTTTGATTTTGCGTGACACATTTGTGCTATCATGATATGTACTTTGTTGAAGCCGCCTGCTCTCTAACTGTTCGTATAGATCAGGGTGGACTACCGAGAGCCTTGTCTTATGTGCTCTTTTCTTGAGCAGTTCAGCGAGTGGAATCCCAGTGAGTGAGTGGGGTCTTGTGCGGTAACTCAGCAGGACTCGGGATAGGCGAGTCTGCAGTGAGCCTTCAGTTATCCTCTTCAAGCTCTGCTTGATTGTTTGCACTGCTCTCTCTGCCTGACCGTTGGATGCTGGTTTGAATGGGGCAGATGTACCATGTTTGATCCCATTGTGGGTCATGAACACTTTGAACTCGGCACTGGTGAAACATGGCCCGTTGTCGCTCACCAAGACATCAGGCAGCCCGTGCGTGGCAAACATGGCCCGCAGGCTTTCAGTGGTGGTAGCGGACGTGCTTGCTGACATTATTTTACATTCAATCCATTTGGAGTATGCATCTACAACCACTAAGAACATTTTACCCAAAAACGGGCCTGCATAGTTGACATGGACTCTAGATCACATTTTGGAGTGTCAAGACCATAAACTTAGTGGCGCCTCCCTGGGTGCATTGCTTAACTGTGAACATGTGTTACATTTGTGCACACAGGACTCTAAGTCCGCATCGATACCGGGCCACCACACGTGAAATCTGGCTATTGCTTTCATTATTACAATGCCTGGGTGAGTACTGTGGAGATCACTAATGAAAGTGTCCCTGCCCTTTTGGGTACCACTACCCGATTACCCCACAGAAGGCAGTCTGCCTGTATAGACATTTCATCTTTGCGCCGCTGGTACGGCTTTATCTCTTCCTGCATTTCTAATGGGACTCTGGACCAGCTCCCGTGAAGCACACAGTTTTTTACTAAGGACAGTAACGGGCCCTGACTCGTCCAGGTTCTAATCTGTCGGGCGTTAACGGGTGATTGCTCACTCTCGAATGTTTCCATTACCATGACTAAATCTGCAGGCTCTGCCATTTCCACTCCCGTGGTGGGCAATCGCAACCTACTGAGAACATCGGCACAGTTTTCTGTGCCTGACCTGTGGCGGATGGCGTAATTATATGCGGACAACGTGAGCGCCCATCTCTGGATGCGGGCCGATGCATTCGTATTTATCCCCTTACTTTCAGAAAAGAGGGATATCATTGGCTTATGGTCAGTTTCCAATTCAAATTCGAGCCCAAACAGATATTGATGCATTTTGTTTACCCCATAAACACACGCTAACACTTCTTTATCAATCATGTTATAGGCCCTCTCAGCCTTAGACAGACTTCTAAGCAACCGGTTGAAATTTCCCAGATTCCCAGATTCATTAGCTTGTTGCAATACACACCCGACACCGTAGGATGACGCATCACATGCTAGTACCAAACGTTTACATGGATCATACAACACAAGCAATTTGTTTGAGCATAACACTTTTCTAGCTTTTACAAAGACATTTTCTTGGCTTTTACCCCATACCCATTCGTCTCCTTTATGCAGTAACGCGTGCAGTGGTTCTAATAGTGTGCTGAGACCCGATAAGAAGTTACCAAAGTAGTTCAGGAGTCCTAGAAACGACCGCAGCTCCGTCACGTTCTGTGACCTCGGTGCGTTCTCGATTGCCTCCGTCTTCTAATCGGTGGGCCTGATGCCGTCCGCTGCGATTCTTCTCCCCAGGAACTCCACTTCAGGCACCAGGAAAATGCACTTGGAGCGTTTTAGCCTGAGCCCCACGCGATTAAGCCGACTTAGAACATCCTCCAGGTTCTGCTCGACTGTGTCCCGACCTGTAACCAAGATGTTGTCCTGGAAGACCACGGTGTGCAGGACCGACTTCAGTAAGCTTTCCATGTTTCTCTGGAATATCGCCGCGGCTGATCGAATCCCTAATGGGCATCTGTTGTAAATGAAGAGACCTTTGTGCGTGTTGATGCAGGTGAGGCCCTTCGATGATTCCTCCAGCTCCTGCATCATGTAGACCGAGGTCAAGTCCAGCTTCGTGAACGTCTTTCCTTCCGCCGGTGTCGCAAAAAGGATGTCTGCCGTTGGTGGTGGGTATTGATCCTGCAAAGAGAAATGATTGATAGTTACTTTGTAATCACCACAGATTCTGACGGTGCCATCTCCCTTGAGGACTGGAACAATCGGATTGGCCCAGTCGTTGAATTCGATCGGCGAAATGATGCCCTCTCGTTGCAGCCGGTCCAGCTCGATCTCCACCCTCTCTCTCATCATGTACGGTACTGCTCTCGCCTTGTGATGGATGGGTCGCGTCCCCGGAATTAGGTGGATCTGCACTTTTGCTCCTTGGAACTTTCCGATGCCTGGTTTGAACAGCGAGGGAATCTTGTTTAAGACCTGGGCACACGAAGTATCGTCGACGGACGAGAACGCTCGGACATCGTCCCAGTTCCTACGTATCTTTCCCAGCCAGCTCCTGCTGAGCAGTGTGGGACCATCGCCCGATACCACCCAGAGAGGTAACTTGTGCACCGCTCCATCGTAGGAGACCTTTACGGTAGCTTTGCCGATCACGGGAATCAGTTCCTTTGTGTAACTTCTCAGTTTAACGCGAATGGGAGTCAGGGTTGGCCTTGAGGCCTTGCTGCACCACAATTTATCAAAAGCCTTTTTGCTCATAATGGACTGGCTCGCGCCCGTGTCCAGCTCTATTTAATTCAACCTTCTGCATTATCGTGGGACACTTTGTGGTAAATGTGTGCACCCCATATACCTCTGCCTCCTCGGTCTGAGGCTCTGGTTCATCGTGATCCGCCGTGGATCTGTCCTCCTCTGCAACATAGTGGTTTGCAGGATTAGCAGGGTTTTCAGCTCACCTGCACATACATTGGAGGTGTCCCATTGTTCCACAGCCCTTGCAAAGGTATCCTTCGAAGCAGCATGAATGGAAACGATGATCACTCCTGCAGCCCCAACAAGTTGTTAATGGTCTAGCACTCATCACCTTTGATGGTGAACTCTGAGACATCTGTGGACATGCAGCTGCAGGCATGTGAGGCCTGTCCTGTACGTTGTGATTCAAAAACAACATTACTTTGTTGACAGTACTTGTAGCAGCACTCGTGTGCTGAGAGATTTGCTTGGTATTGTCACTGGTGACAATGAACGACTAGGCTGTTGCTATGGCTTTTTTTCAAGGTTGGGATCTCTACAGTCAAAAGTTTGTGAAGTATCACTTCATGGCCAAAGCCAAGTACAAAGAAGTCCCTGAGCATGTTCTACAAATGTCTTTCAAATTCGCAATGTCCTGCAAGGTGTCTTAGTTCGGTGACATAGCTCGCCACTTCCTGGCCTTCAGACCTTTTGTACACTTTCCTTCTGGTTAAGATGCTCCCGGACCGGTGTGCACAACTCATCGTACGATTTCTCTATGGGTTTCACTGGAGCAAGCAGATTTTTCATGAGGCCACACGTTGGTGCCCCACAAACGGTGAGGAGAATCGCCCTTCGTTTGGCAGCGTTCGCTTCTCCTTCCAGCTCGTTGGCCACGAAGTATTGGTCGAGTCGCTCCGTGAACGTTTCCCAATCAGCTCCCTCTGAAAATTTCTCCAGGATGCCCACTGTTCTCTGCATCGTTGGGTTTGTCATCTGTATCTCGTCGCCAGTTGTTATGTATGAATAAAGAGTCTGACCAAATACTGTGAGCTCAAAGTAAAGTGTGACCTTAGTCTTTTATTACAGGACTTCAGAGTGCCTCTCCAGCCTGTGAGGCCTCCTTAAGTACAGGTGCTTTGGGACTCCAGGGGATGAGCCCTCTGGTGGTTATACAAGGTATTTACAGGTTTACATATGCAACAGTTTTGGTCTCCGAATTTAACAAAGGATATACTTGCATTGAAATCTGTTCAAAGAAGGATCATGAGGTTGATTCCGGAGATGAGGGTGTTGACTTATGAAGAAAGGTTGAGTAGATTGGGCCTATACACATTGGAGTTCGGAAGTATGAGAGGTGATCTTATCGAAACATATAAGATAATGAAAGGGCTGGACAAGATGGATGCGGAGAGGATATTTCCAATCATAGGGGAAACTAAAACTAGGGGGCCTAGTCTCAGAATAAGGGGCTGCCCATTTAAAACTGAGATAAGGAGGAATTTCTTCTCACAGAGGGTTGTAAATCGTTGGAATTCTCTGCCCCAGAGAGTTGGGGAGGCTGGGCCATTGATAAACACTCTGTTACCCTCCTTGGCCATAACAGTACAGGCCATTCATTTGGGACCTTGACCATAATTCAATACAAACACAGGATCATTGTTAGAAATGTCGCGTGACACAGTAATGCGATCATGATACCCTTGCTGACTTTGACGTCTGTAATCAACACGATTATTCAAATCAGGGTGGACAAGAGAGAGCCTGGTCTTGAGAACTCTCCATCAATAGTTCAGCAGGGGAGACCCCAGTAAGTGTATGGGGTCTTGTCCTATAACTAAGCAATATGCATGACAAACGAGTTTGCAGTGAACCTTGAGTTACACATTTCACACTCTGCTTGATGGTTTGGGCCGCACGCTCTGCTTGTCCATTGGATGCGGGTATGAATGGTGTGGACCTCACGTTTGATACCATTGAGTTTCATGAACTGTTGAAACTCCATACTGATGAAGCAAGATCTGTTATCGCTTACAACAATGTCAGGCAGACCATGCGTAGCAAACATGACACAAAGGCTCTCAATGGTAGCTGTGGATGTGCTGGATGACATGATTGTACACTCTATCCACTTGGAATAAGCATCCACCACAACTAAGAACATCTTTCCCAGGAAGGGACCTGCAAAGTCGATGTGGATCCTGGACCATGGTTTAGATGGCCATGACCACAGACTCAGCGACGATTCCACTGGTACTTTACTAAGTTGCATGCAAGTGTTGCACTGATGCACACATGATTCCAGATCGGAATCAATTCCAGGCCACCATACATGAGAACTGGCAATGGCTTTCATCATGACAATACCGGGATGCGTGCTATGTAGATCATGCACAAATTTATTTCTTCCTTTCTGGGGCATAACAACACAATTACCCGACAGTATTCAAACTGATTGAATGGATAGTTCGCCTTTGCGACGGATGTAAGGTTTGGTCTCCTCACACATTTGCTTGGGTATGGCAGACCATTCACCACTAAGGATACAACGTTTCGCAACCGATAATATCGGGTCCCGGCTGATCCAGGTCTTAACTTGTTGGGCCATGACAGGGGTTCCTTCACTTTCAAAAGCATCCATCACTAACAGTAACTCTGCCGTTGTGGCGTTTCCACCTCTGGTGTGGGCAACGGTAGATGGCTCAATGCATCGGCATAATTCTCAGTGCCAGGTCTATGGCGAAAGACATAATCATAGGTGTTGTGTTCCTAACACAGAAGAGGCTGCACACAGGGAGGCTAAAGTAACAGTGACCTCAGTCTTTAATAAGACACTCCAGAGTGAGGAAAAGGCTTTAGGGACTTCAGGGGATGAGCTCCCTGGTGGCGGATCATGGGAGGGCATGCTTTAAAGATACACAACATCACTCTCCCACCAAAGTCAAAGTGAAAACTATTTACAAGGTGAGGCAGTCGGGAGCCTTTCTTTCCCTGGTGGATCACCTCGGTACAAATGTCTGTTCTGGCGTGTTGGCTGTGCCCTCGCTGGGCTAGCGTGTTGTTGGCCCTGCAGAGCTGCTGGGTGAGCCTGGCCTTGCTGGGCTGTTGGGCGTGATGGGTTCGATTTCCTGGTCCGGCGTGGTGTCGTTGATCCTTTGGGTGTGTATTGTGGGCTCGAAAAAGGTGGTGTCTGCTGTAGGTTGTTCAGGGCAGTCTGAACTGCATCCTCGTTTGGTCCAGATGCTTTCTGCAAATTTGTCCATTGTCTAGTTTGACTACAAACACCCTATTCCCTTCTTTAGCTATCACTGTGCCCGCAATCCACTTGGGACCATGTCCATAGTTTAGCATATACACAGGGTCATTCAGATCAATTTCCCATGACGCAGTGGCGTGACCATCGTTTACATTTTGTTGCTGCCGCCTGCTCTCTACCTGATCATGCAGGTTGGGATGAACCAGTGAGAGTCCGGTTTTAAGTGTCCTTTTCGTGAGTAGCTCAGTCGGGGCACCCCTGGGAGCAAGTGGGGTCTCGTGCGGTAGCTGAGCAGTACTCGGGACAGGCGCGTTTGGAGTGAGCCTTCTGTGACTCATTTAAGGCTCTGTTTGATGGTTTGTACTGCCCGCTCTACCTGCCCATTGGAGGCTGGTTTAAACAGGGCCGAGGTGACATGTTTGATCCCATTGCGTGTCATGAATTCTTTAAATTCGGCACTGGTGAAACATGGCCCGTTGTCACTGACCAGTATGTCACACAGGCCTTGGTTGGCAAACATAGCCCTCAGGCTTTCAATGGTGTCGGTGGCGGTGCTTCCCGACATTATTTCACATTGAATCCATTTTGAAAAAGCATCCACCACCACCAGGAACATTTTACCGAGAAATGGGCCCGCATAGTCGACATGGATCCTCGATCATGGTCTGGAGGGCCAGGACCACAAACTTAGTGGTGCCTCTCTGGGCGCGTTGCTCAACTGAGCACACACGCTGCATTGCTGTACACTGGACTCTAAGTCAGAGTCGATACCGGGCCACCACACATGGGATCTGGCTATCGCTTTCATCATTACTATACCCGGGTGTATGCTGTGGAGATCCGAGATGAACGTCTCCCTGTCCTTTTTTGGTAGCACTACGCGGATACCCCACAACAGGCAGTCTGCCTGAATGGACAGCTCGTTCTTTCGCCACTGGAACGGCTTGATTGGCTCTTGCATTTCAACGGGGATGCTGGCCCAGCTCCCATGCAGTACACAGTTTTTTACTAGGGACAGCAGAGGATCTTGGCTGGTCCAAGTCCTAATCTGGCAGGCCGTGACAGGTAATTTATCATTTTTAAATGCTTCCATGACCATCAATAAGTCTGCGGGATGCGCCACCATCAACAAGTTTGCAGGCTGCTCCATTTCCACCCTCGTGGTGGGCAATGGTAGGAGACTGAGAGCATCCGCACAGTTCTCGGTACCCGGCCTGTGGCGGATGGTATAGTTATACGCTGATAGCGCGAGTGCTCACTTTTGTATGCGGGCTGAGGCATTAGTATTTATCCCCTTGTTTTCAGCGAATCGGGATGTGAGGGGCTTTGTGATCTGTTACCAACTCAAATTTGAGGCCAAACAGGTACTGATGCATTTTCCTTACTCCGAACACACACGCTAATGCCTCTTTCTGTAGGCCCTCTCGGCCTTAGACAAGCTCCTAGAAACATAGGCAACAGGTTGCAACTTCCCTGCAACATTAGCTTGTTGTAATATACACCCGACTCCGTACGACGATGCGTCACATGCTAGCACAAGTCTTTTACACGGGTTATACAATACAAGCAACTTGTTGGAGCATAAAATGTTTCTGGCTTTCTCAAAAGCAATTACTTGTTTTTTTTCCCCATACCCAGTTCTCACCTTTGCACAATAACACATGTAGAGGCTCTAAAAGGGTGCTTAACCCCGGTAGGAAGTTATCAAAATAGTTGAGGAGTCCCAGGAACGACTGCAGCTCCATGACGTTCTGTGGCCTGGGTGCATTCCTGATAGCCTCTGTCTTGTGGGCCGAATGCCGTCCGCCGTGATCTTTCTCCTCAAAAAACTCCACTTCTGTTGCCATGAAGACGCATTTCAACCTCTTCAGACGCAGCTCTACGTGATCCAGTTGCTGGAGGACCTCCTCCAGGTTTTGTTAGTGCTCGGCGGTGTCCCCACCCGTGACCACAATGTCGTCCTGAAAGACCACCGTGTGTGGTAGTGACTTGAGTAGGCTCTCCATGTTTCTCTGGAAGATTGCTGCAGCTGACCGACTTCCAAACGGGCATCTGTTGTAGATGAACAGTCCCTTGTGCATGTTGATGCAGGTGAGACCCTTCGAAGACTCCTCCAGCTCCTGCGTCATGTAGGCCAAAGTCAGGTCAAGCTTGGTGAATGTCTTGCCTCCTGCCAGCGTCGCAAGTAGGTCGTCTGCATTAGGTAGCGGGTATTAGTCCTGTAGTGAGAAACGATTAATAGTTACTATATAATCGCCGCAAATCCTGACCGTGCCATCACTTTTGAGTACTGGAACAATCGGGCTGGCCCACTCACTGAATTCCACTGGGGAGATGATGCCCTCGTGTTGCAGCCTGTCCAGCTCGATTTCCACTCTCTCCCTCATCATGTGAAGTACCGCTCGCGCCTTGTGGTGAATGGGTCCTGCCTCTGGGACCAAGTGGATCCGCACCTTCGCCCCAGAAAAGTTTCCAATGACTGGCTCAAAAAGGGAAGGGAATTTGTTAAGAACCTGGGTACATGAGGCCTCATTAATATGTGATAGCGCTCGGATGTCATCCCAGTTCCAGCAGATTTTGCTCAGCCAGCTCCTTCCAAGCAGTGTGGGGCCATCGCCCGGGACAATCCAGAGTGGCAGTTCGTGCACCGTGCCCTCATAGGTGACCTTGACCATGGCGCTGCCCAGGATAGTGATAAGCTCTTTGGTGTACGTTTTCAGTTTCGTGTGGATGGGGCTCAGGGCTGGTCTGAATGCCTTGTTCCAAATTAGTCTCTCAAACATCTTTTTACTCATGATGGATTGGCTAGTGCCAGTGTCCAGTTCCATGGCTACGGATAAGCCATTCAATTTTATGTTTAGCATTATAGGTGGACATTTAATTGAAAATGTGTGCACCCCGTGTACTTCAGCATCTTCCTCCTCTCTCTGAGGCTCGAAATTGCTTTGATCCACCATGGACCGATCTTCCTCTGCCACGTGGTGGTTAGCAGGTTTTGCAGAGCTTGCAGCTCATTTGCAAGCTCGTTGGAGGTGCCCCATTGTTCCATAGCTCTTGCAAACATACCCTTTGAAGCAGCATGAATAGGCTGAATGGAAGCCTCCACAATGCCAACAAGGTGTGAATTGCCTTGCATTCATCCTTTGTTGGGGACTCTGAGTCATCTGGGTCACCTGAAGCCTGCTGGCAGTTGCAGACTCTTGGGTTTCTGCCCTGCACATTTCTGCTCACAAACACAGTTCCAGTTAATTTATGAACATTGCTAGAACTTGTGTGCTGAGAGATTTGTTTGGTGTTATCACTGGTGGACATAAACACCTGTGCTATAGCAATGGCCTTACTGAGGGTCGGTGTTTTTACAGTCAAAAGTTTTTGTAGAATGGTCTCGTGGCCAATGCCCAGTACAAAAACTCCTTGAGCATTTGCTCCAGATAGCCATCAAACTCACATTGTCCTGCAAGTCGCCTTAGCTCGGCGACGTAGCTCGCCACTTCCTGACCTTCAGATCGCTGGCATGTGTAGAACCAATAACTTGCCATCAGCACGCTCTCCCTCGGGTTAAGATGCTCCCGAACCAGTGTACACAGCTCCTCATATGACTTATCTGTGGGTTTCACCGGAGCCAGAAGATTCTTCATGAGGATGTAGGTCGGTGCCCCGCAGTCTGTGAGGAGAACCGCACTCCTTTTTGCAGCGCTTCCTTCTCCGTCCAGCTCGTTGGCTACAAAGTACTGGTCTAGCCGTTCGACATAGGCTTCCCAGTCCTCACCCTCCGAGATCATCTCCAGGATGCCCACAGTTTGCTGCATCTTTGCGTTGGATTCGTATACTTGTCGCCAGTTATTGTGTTCCTAACACAGATGAGACTGCACACAGGGAGGTTAAAGTAAAAGTGACCTCGGTCTTTAATAAGACACTCCAGCGTGAGGAACAGGCCTTGGGGGCCGGCTTATATATAGTGCTCCCAAGGGATGCTGGGATCCCTTGGGACTTCAAGGGATGAGCTCCCTGGTGGCGGAACATGGGAGTGCATGCTTTACAGATACACAATAATAGGCAGATAATGTCAGCGCCCACCTCTGAATGCAGGACGATGCATTCGTATTGGTACCTTTGTTTTCCGAAAACAATGAAATGAGTGCCTTATGATCTGTTTCCAGTTCAAACCGAAGGCCAAACAGTTACTGATGCATCTTTTTAACCCCATACACACAGGCTAGTGCTTCTTTCTCTACCATGCTGTCGGCTCTTTCCGCCTTTGACAAACTTTTTGAAGCAGATGCAACAGGTTGTAATTTGCCCGCCTCATTAGCTTATTGGTGCACGCAACCAACTCCGTATGACAAAACATCACAGGCCAATACTAGACGCTTACATGGATCATAAAGTACCAGCAGCTTGTTAGAGCAAAGCAGATTAGTAGCTTTCTCAAAAGCACTATTCTGAGATGCACCCCAACCCAGTTGTCGCCTTTTCTTTGCAGCATGTGCAGTGCCTCTAATACGGCGCTCAATCTAGGTAAGAAATTACCGAAATACTTGAGTAGACCAAGGAATGAATGCAGCTCCATTACATTCTGAGGCTTGCATGCATTTTTGATGGGCTTGGTTTTCGAGTCTGTAGTACTGATACCGTCAGCAGCAATTTTCCTCCCCAGAATTCGACTTCCGGTGCCATGAAGACGCACTTCATAGAAACATAGAAACATAGAAAATAGGTGCATGAGTAGGCCATTCGGCCCTTCGAATCTGCACCACCATTCAATATAATCATGGCTAATCATGCAACTTCAGTAACCCCATTCCTGCTTTCTCTTCATACCCCTTAATCCCTTTTGCCATAAAGGCCACATCTAACTTCCTTTTGAATATATCCAACGAACTGGCCTCAACAACTTTCTGTGGTAGAGAATTACACAGGTTCATAATTCTCTGAGTGAAGAAGTTTCTCCTCATCTCGGTCCTAAATGGCTTACCCCTTATCCTTAGACTGTGACCCCTGGTTCTGGACTTCCTCAACATCGGGAACATTACTTAAGGAAGGATATACTGGCTTTGGAGGGGGTACAGAGACGATTCACTAGGCTGATTCCGGAGATGAGGCAGTTACCTTATGATGAAAGATTGAGTAGACTGGGTCTTTACTCGTTGGAGTTCAGAAGGATGAGGGGTGATCTTGTAGAAACATTTAAAATCATGAAAGGGATAGATAAGATAGAGGCAGAGAGGTTGTTTCCACTGGTAGGGGAGACTAGAACTAAGGGGCACAGCCTCAAAATACGGGGGAGCCAATTTAAAACCGAGTTGAGAAGGAATTTCTTCTCCCAGAGAGTTGTGAATCTGTGGAATTCTCTGCCCAAGGAAGCAGTTGAGGCTAGCTCATTGAATGTATTCAAGTCACAGATAGATAGATTTTTAACCAATAAGGGAATTAAGGGTTACGGGGAGAGGGCGGGTAAGTGGAGCTGAGTCCACGGCCAGATCAGCCATGATCTTATTGAATGGCGGAGCAGGCTCGAGGGACTAAATGGCCTACTCCTGTTCCTAATTCTTATGTTCTTAGGTTATGTTCTAACATTCTTCCTGCATCTAATCTGTCCAGTCCAGTCAGAATTTTATATGTTTCTATGAGATATCCTCTCATTCTTCTAAATTCCAGTGACTATGAGCCTAATCGATCCAGTCTTTCTTCAAATGTCAGTCCTGCCATCCCTGGAATCAGTCTGGTGAACCTTTGCTGCACTCCCTCAATAGCAAGAATGTCCTTCCTCAGATTAGGTGACCAAGACTGTACACAATGTTCAAGGTGTGGCCTCACCAAGGCCCTGTACAACTGCAGCAAGACCTCCCTGCTCCTATACGCAAATCCTCTCACTATGAAGGCCAACATGCCATTTGCCTTCTTCACCACCTGCTGTACATGCATGCCAACTTTCAATGACTGATGTACCATGACACCCAGGTCTCATTGCACCTCCCCTTTTCCTAATCTGTCACCATTCAGATAATATTTAGCCTTTCTGCTTTTGCCACCAAAGTGGATAACCTCACATTTATCTACGTTATACTGCATCTGCCATGCATTTGCCCACTCACCGAACCTGTCCAAGTCACCCTGCAGCCTCTTAGCATCCTCCTCACAGCTCAGACTGCCACCCAGCTTAGTGTCATCTGCAAACTTGGAGAGATTACATTCAATTCCTTTGTCTAAATCATTAATGTATATTGTAAATAGCTCGGGTCCCAGCACTGAGCCCTGCGGCACTCCACTAGTCATTGCCTGCCATTCTGACAAGGACCCGTTTATTCCTACTCTTTGCTTCCTGTCTGCCAACCAGTTCTCTATCCATGTTAACACATTACCCCCAATACCATATACTTTAATTTTGCACACTAATCTCTTGTGTGGGACCTTCTTAAAAGCTTGAAAGTCCAAATACACCACATCCACTGGTTCTCCCTTGTCCACTTTACTGGAAACATCCTCAAAAAATTCTAGACGATTTGTCAAGCATGATTTCCCTTTCATAAATCCATGCTGACTTGGATCGATCCTGTCACTGCTTTCCAAATGCGCTGCTATTACTTCTTTAATAATTGATTCCAACATTTTCCCCACTACCGATGTCAGGCTGACCGGTCTATAATTCCCTGTTTTCTCTCTCCCTCCTTTTTTAAAAACTGGGTTTACATTAGCTACTCTCCAATCGGAACTGATCCAGAATCTATAGAATGTTGGAAAATGACCACCAATGCGTTCACTATTTCTAGGGCCACTTCCTTAAGTACTCTGGGATGCAGACTATCAGGCCCTGGGGACTTATCGGCCTTTCAATCACATCAATTTCCTGAACACAATTTCCTGATTAATAAGGATTTCCTTCAGTTCCTCCTTCTTGCTAGACCCTCAGTTCCCAAGTATTTCTGGAAGGTTATTTGTGTCTCCCTTAGTAAAGACAGAACCAAAGTATTTGTTCAATTGGTCATAGAAACATAGAAACATAGAAAAATAGGTGCAGGAGTAGGCCATTCGGCCCTTCTAGCCTGCACCGCCATTCAATGAGTTCATGGCCGAACATGCAACTTCAATACCCCATTCCTGCTTTCTCGCGATACCCCTTGATCCCCCTAGTAGTAAGGACTTCATCTAACTCCCTTTTGAATATATTTAGTGAATTGGCCTCAACTCCTTTCTGTGGTAGAGAATTCCACAGGGTTACCACTCTCTGGGTGAAGAAGTTTCTCCTCATCTCGGTCCTAAATGGCTTACCCCTTATCCTTAGACTGTGACCCCTGGTTCTGGACTTCCCCAACATTGGGAACATTCTTCCTGCATCTAACCTGTCTAAACCCGTCAGAATTTTAAACGTTTCTATGAGGTCCCCTCTCATTCTTCTGAACTCCAGTGAATACAAGCCCAATTGATCCAGTCTTTCTTGATAGGTCAGTCCCGCCATCCCGGGAATCAGTCTGGTGAACCTTCGCTGCACTCCCTCAATAGCAAGAATGTCCTACCTCAAGTTAGGAGACCAAAACTGTACACAATACTCCAGGTGTGGCCTCAACAAGGCCCTGTACAACTGTAGCAACACCTCCCTGCCCCTGTACTCAAATCCTCTCGCTATGAAAACCAACATGACATTTGCTTTCTTAACCGCCTGCTGTACCTGCATGCCAACCTTCAATGACTGATGCACCATGACACCCAGGTCTCGTTGCACCTCCCCTTTTCCTAATCTGTCACCATTCAGATAATAGTCTGTCTCTCTGTTTTTACAACCAAAGTGGATAACCTCATTAATTTATCCACATTATACTTCATCTGCCATGCATTTGCCCACTCACCTAACCTATCCAAGTCACTCTGCAGCCTCATAGCATCCTCCTCGCAGCTCACACTGCCACCCAACTTAGTGTCATCCGCAAATTTGGAGATACTACATTTAATCCCCTCGTCTAAATCATTAATGTACAGTGTAAACAGCTGAGGCCCCAGCACAGAACCTTGCGGTACCCCACTAGTCACTGCCTGCCATTCTGAAAAGTACCCATTTACTCCTACTCTTTGCTTCTGTCTGACAACCAGTTCTCAATCCATGTCAGCACACTACCCCCAATCCCATGTGCTTTAACGTTGCACATTAATCTTTTGTGTGGGACCTTGTCGGAAGCCTTCTGAAATTCCAAAATGGTCTGCCATTTCTTTGTCTCCATTATAAATTCAACTGATTCTGATTTCAAGGGACCTACATTTGTCTTCACTAATCGTTTTCTCTTCACATATCTGTAGAAGCTTCTGCAGTCAGTTTTTATGTTCCCTGCAAATTTACTGTCATACTCTATTTCCCCCCTCCTAATTAAACCCTTAGTCCTCCTCTGCTGAATTCTAAATTTCTCCCAGTCCTCAGGTTTGCTGCTTTTTCTGGCCAATTTATTTGCCTCTTCCTTGGATTTAACACTATCCCTAATTTCCCTTGTTTGCCACGGTTGAGCCACCTTCCCCATTTTATTTTTACGCCAGACACAGATGTATAATTGTTGAAGTTCATCCATGTGATCTTTAAATGTCTGACATTGCCTATCCACCGTCAACCGTTTCAGTATCATTCGCCAGACTATCCTAGCCAATTCACGTCTCATACCATCAAAGTTACCTTTCTTTAAGTTCAGGACCCTAGTCTCTGAATTACTCTCCATCTTAATGAAGAATTCTACCATGTTCTGGTCACTCTTCTCCAAGGGGCCTCGCACAACAAGATTGCTACTTAATCCTCTCTCATTACACAAGAGCCAGTTTAGAATGGCCTGCTCTCTAGTTGGTTCCTCGACATATTGGTCTTGAAAGCCATCCCTTATACACTCCAGGAAATCCTCCTCCACCGCATTGCTACCAGTTTGGTTAGCCCAATCTATATGTAGATTAAACTCACCCATGATAACTGTTGTACCTTTATTGCACACATCCCTAATTTCCTGTTTGATGCCATCTCCAACCTCACTATCACTGTTTGGTGGTCTGTACACAACTCCTACTAGCATTTTCTGCCCTTTGGTGTTTCACAGCTCTACCCATACAGATTCGACATCATCCAAGCTAATGTCCTTCCTTACTATTGCGTTGATCTCCTCTTTAACCAGCAACGTAACCCCATCTCCTTTGCTTTTCTGTCTATCCTTCCTGAATGTTGAATACCTCTGGATGTTGAGTTCCCAACTTTGGTCACCCTGGAGCCATGTCTCCGTAATCCCAATTACATCATATCCGTTAACAGCTATCTGCGCAGTTAATTCATCCATCTTATTACGAATGCTCCTCGCATTGAGACACAGAGTCTTCAGGCTTGTTTTTTTTAACACCCTTTGTCTTTTTACAATTATGTTGTAATGTGGCCCTTTTTGATTTTTGCCTTTGATTTCTCTGCCCTCCACCTTTCCTTATCTCCTTTCTACCTTTTGCTTCTGCTCCCATTTTACTTCCATCTGTCTCCCGTCATAGATTCCCATCCTTCTGCCATATTAGTTTAAACCCTCCTCAACAGCACTAGCAAACACTCCCCCTCGAACATTGGCTCCGGTCCAGCCCAGGTGCAGACCGTTTGGTTTGTACTGGTCCCATCTCCCCCAGAACCGGTTCCAATGTCCCAGGAATTTGAATCCCTCCCTCTTGCACCATTCGTCAAGCCATGTATTCATCTTAACTATCCTGCTATTTCTACTCTGACTAGCACATGGCACTGGTAGCAATCCTGAGATTACTATCTTTGAGGTCCTACTTTTTAATTTAACTCCTAGCTCCCTTGTAGGATCTCATCCCATTTTTTACCCATATCATTGGTACTAAATGCACCATGACAACTGGCTGTTCATCCTCCCCCTCCAAAATGCCCTACAACCGCTGCGAGACATCCTTGACCCTTGCACCAGGGAGGCAACATACCATCCTGGATTCTCGATTGCGGCCGCTGTATTGCCTATCTATTCCTCTTACAATAGAATCCCCTACCACTATAGCTCTCCCACTCTTTTTCCTGCCCTCCTGTGCAGCAGAGCCACCCCTGGTGCCATGAACTTGGCTGCTGCTGCCTTCCCCTGATGAGTCATCTCCCCCAACAGTACCCAAAACAGTGTATCTGTTACTGATTGCTGGAGAGGGATTCAAGTAGATGGTTTGTAACGGAGAAGAGAAGCCATGGGTTATCTTTGCATTCCAGGATGCATTCCTGTAATAGTGAACAGTTTTGGCAGAGGAGAGCTGATCCCGATAGTGCTTTATGTGCTCCAGCCAAATCTGGCAATGAATGGCTAAACCAGTTGTCTGCCATAAATGTTCACATCGTCATTCCTGGGACTTAAGTGACCCAAGATAAGGGCTGTGCAGGGGGAATGACCAGGGTGAGAGAGTAATGGTTTTGATTGGGACAAGGGTATCAATGGTGGAGGTGAGCGTGTGATTGAGCAGATCGGTAGCTACAGAAATGCTGAAGTAAGTGGGGGGCCAAAGGCTGGACAGTTGGCAATTTGAAAGTGCAGTTGTAAGTGACTTGGGGGAGAGTTCTTTCCAGGGATAGACACAGAAGGAAGTATGGAAAAATGGCATAAACAGTGGAGATTCTGCGGATCTTCCACTGAAGTTAGGCAGATGACCAGGAAATTCAACCCTAGCAAGCTTATGCATTCCATTTTGGCCCAGCAGTTGCCCCTAAACATTTACAGAAACTTTAATTGCCTTTATTTGGCTCCACTGAGATCTTGAAGCTAAGAATCTGTAATTGTTTGGTAAGAGAGGAGTGTAATGATGGCACTACTAACTTCAAAGTGTTGAATATTTGGGCAGACCCATTTGCGCAACGTTACACCCAATTTTCTTCTCACTGAAATTCACTGTACACGTGACAGTGCTCATTTTCCATGTCCACTGCTTCACCAGTGTGCACCTGCAAATGTACCGCACGGTGTCAGAAGTCATTTTCTTGTGAAAACAGGTGGTAACAGCACAAAAATTGTCCTCATTTGAGAGGCAGAGAGAGGCCATGGCAGCCTGGATATGAAGTGTAGTCCAGCAGAGCAGTGCAGTCCTGATGGCAGAAAAGTCCATGAATCTGGAAAATCAACTCAGAGTGGAATCACAGCACAGGTAACAACACAGAACGAGCAGGGTCAGGGGATGAGTAGCATGCTCTGTTGGGGTAGCTTCAACATGTAGATTGAGTTTAAAATTTACCCACCATAAGGAGCAGGGGGTTTTAAACAATGGAGGAGAGGGGACTGAAGCGGTGCAGGGAGATAGAAAAAGGATAGGAATGGATGGAGTTGTAAATAAGAGTAGCTGAATAAGAGCTGCCTGCCCAGGTGCCATCTGCCACCTTCAAGAAACACACATCAACTTACACCACTCACCTGCTATGCCTCCAAGAATCTGCAGCCACCTTTCAAATTTTGCAACAATAAATTTTCTCCCCTCTACCGATTTGCTCCAATTTTTGACAGGAGTGGCGCCCCAGGCTTGCCAGTCATGGTTTAGATTAGTTGAGCCCATATGTTCTGGTGGGCTCAGCGGTGCAGTTCCCCAGAAGGTGGAAAGGGTGCAGTGCAAACAGCAAAAAGGGTTTTCTCCCTGTTAATTGGTATTATACCATCTCAGTCTTAGGCAACGTTCACTGTCACTACCATAATGATAGGCTCCATCCTCTGAAGACACCTGAAGGACAATAGAAGCAGCTGCCTTATGAGGGATTCCTACAACACAAAGCCAATGTTAGAAAGATCTGGGCTTAGAGGCTTGCTGGTCGAGGCAGGTTGAGGCTGATCTGAGGTAATATACAGATGAAAAAACAGAGGACATCCGACAGAAATGTCAGGTCTGATCACTTGTTTCATACTGTATCTCTCTCTGTTAGAGTGCAACAGCTACACGGTGCCTGCCTGTTAGTGTAATTCAGAGATAGAAGTCCCAATTTTAACTCAGGATGGAAATTGGACAGGCTAATTGTCCTGACCTTTATTGCATGAGGCCTGAGAAATGTCAACTTACAGCCCTCAGTCAACTGCAAGCCCTCAGTCAGTTTCCCACTTGAAAGCAGTGGGAAGTGCCAGCTGGCCGGTGGGCGGGGAAAGGAATGTCAGGTATCAAGAGGCAGCTGCCTGGGACTGAAGGAATGGTCTCCAGCACTCAGGTACATGGCAGAGAGGGGGATTCTGGACAGCCTCATAATTGAATGTGGGAGGGGGAGGTGGCAGGATGGAGGAGCCCAGGGCAGGGGATGCCTAAACTTTTCTTGAGGGGTGAGGAGGAGCAAAACAATGAAAAAGACTTACCTGTTTGGGTCTCTTCTGGCCCTGGTTTCCACCAAGAAGCAGGGTTAAAATTGTCCACAGATTGATTAATTAGAAATGAATAAATAAACGACTTTAAATTTTCACCTTGAAATAATCCAGCTCAGCTCCAGGGCAATACTACAGAGCATAACATTCTAATAAAATACAATTCCAAGTAGGGAGCTAGAAGAATTATGATTTATTACAAAGTACTACAGCTTTAATTAGTTTCACATAATCCTACTCTTTCTAAAAGCCCATTGAATACATAACTGTGTGTTGCATGAGTCATACTAGATTTTGGTATTGATGTGCTAATGCATGTGTAAGTAGTGCTGCAACAATCATTACTGTGGTCCTGCTGTAATTTAACTACAAACACTTGCCACTCAGCAGAGCAACTTCCAAAATGTCAGACTCTAAGGGCTTCTGCTCTTTTGAATATTTTATAATTAATATTAATCCGAAAGGCTGCTGCAATTCAGTTTTCTTTCAACAATTTCAGTTCAGTAAGACATCAACTGCACTTTGGAGCTCACAGAAAGTCTGCATGTGACTCTGTGCAATCCTTCAGAACTGCTTGCTGCCAAAAAAAAACAAATTTGCTAAAAATGCTTCCAGAACAAAATAATATACACACAGCTGTAAGAAGGTCGACTAAACTGCCTCATGGCTGCAGTCCTGATGACCCAGTTTTTATGAGTGAAGCCATGGGCAGAAGCTTGTCCAATGTTGCAAAATAATATAATCAGGCTCACACATGCTTGAAGTGTAGTCTCTATATAAAAAAATCACTCTTTAAAAAACCGAACACTATAAGACTCTGCAACACAAAAGCTTAAACGTGATTTTGCAAATTGTGCTGAGTACATAAAAGGGCCGGTGGTACAAAGATTGTCTTTACATAATTGAGTAGTGACAGGGTTGGAGACATGTGGAGTGCTTGGAGACCATAAGGCTTAATAAGCCTGTGAGTGGGCAGTTTTAACAGCTGAAGGTGTTTGTGTGTACAACAGGGAGGAGCTGTAGCCTACCTAATGGTTTGTGGCCCTGGCTCTCAGGCTGTAGAAGCATCAGGAGATTTTGAGGGGGTGTACTAGGCCCACACCTCCAGTTACTTGCTATTCTATAGTCAATAGTTCTTCAAATAACTGAGACTTTGGGCTGGATTTTTGGCTTGGTTGTGTCTCTGTTTGCATCCAGGAGGGGCGGTACATGGTGTTTTTAGGCATAACACCGGGCATCCAGCTTTTACCACCCGGCCGGCAAATTCGGCTCATGGTTTGCGGCAGCGCAAAAACTTACTGCCCCAGCGCAAAAACTTACTGCCCCGCCCTCTAATTTCACTGAGATCATGACGTCAAGCGTGCTGGATGCAAAATTCGCCACTAACAACCCATTAAACATCCTCCCCAGGAAATGTCTCGGTTAAACAGGCATTTCCCAGGGTGCAGCAGGCAGTATTGCAGCGCATTTAAATGGAGGGAGGAGGATCCTACATCGCAGGTCACATTGACTTCAACGGTTGCACGCTACGTGAAGCTCTGACTTGAAAGCGGCAGTTTTATCTACCATTACAGTATCCTTACAATATCAATGAGAGAATTTAATGGGGGCATTACTATTTCGTCAGCGTATCATGATGTATGCTATTGCCAGGTGGCATCAAGTTAGATGAATGTCTGCTGGCCATGTTGGGCCACGGATGAGGCAAAGCCAAAGACATCTGGGGAGGAGGGCTTACCACCCCTTAGGTTTATAGGTACCAACACTCATACCTCCAGCTCTCTGAAGAGCAGTGTGTGAGAAGGCTGTGCTTCCGAAAGGAAGTGCTGCCAGAGATATGCCAGAATCTGCAGGCAGATCTACAGCCTACCAGCACCAACACAACTGCGTTGCCCTTCACAGTGAAGGTGACTGTTGCAATGGCCTTCTATGCCTCCAGCTCCTTCCAGGCAGCAGCAGTGGACATATGCAGCATCTCTCAATACGCTACACATTGCTGCATTTGGCAAGTTACAAAGGCTTTTTATGCCCTCAGAATGGACTTTATAAAATTCCCAATGATCAGGGGGAGCCAGAATGAGTGGGCATGTGGGTTGGCAGAATTATAGGCTTGACGAGGGTTCAACGAGCCATTGACTGCACACAAGTGGCCTTACGAGCACCATTCAACAACGCAGAGTTATTCAGAAACCGAAAGGGATACCACGCCCTAAATGCCCAGCTGGTGTGCGACCACACGCAGCGCATCCTTGCAGTTAATACCCACTATCCAGGGATGCTTTCATCTTACGTGAGAACAGTGTCTCATGAATGTTTCAGTGACAAAGGGACGTGCAGGACTGGCCAATTGGGGACAAAGGATACGACCTAGCCACCTGGCTCATGACCCACCTCTGCAACCTCACCACAGAAGCCGAGCAGCGCTACAATGAGAACCATGCAGCCACCCGCAACATCATCGAACAGTTGGGGTGCTCAAGCAGTTCTTCCGATGCCTTGACCGCTCTGGAGGCAGCCTTCAATACTCCCCTCAGCAGATCTTCCAATTCATTGTGGGGTGCTGAATGCTACGTAACTTGGCTATCATGAGAGGCTAGGCATTGCCAGTGGGGATTGCAGGCTGATCTCAGGAGGAGGATGATGAAATGGAGCCTGGTGAGGCACCAATTGCACAGCCACCCCATCCACAGGGGAGGCAGCATGGAGATGTTGCTGGAGCAAGAGCCGCACATCGCTAACTCATAATGGACCGGTTTGCTTAATGAGGGATGCATTTAATACTGGCCACATTATGTGCCACCATAAGGGCACATCTACGCTGAGCTTTGGAAATATACACACAACACCAACAGTAAAGGGTCAAGGTGACATTTTTATCAAAAAAGTAAGAAACAATACACCCCAACAACACCAATAACCCCAATAAACCAATAAAACCAATTGATTCAATAAACAGCGTTCTGCTGCAAGTAACTGAACAACAAGTGCATTTCTCAAAAACAACTATTTACAGGCATCCTCATTATATAGCAATGCATCTGCACAAGGTTGTGCCACCCTTTAATGGGACTTGCCCTGACATTTCCCCCACCTTCACTTCATTCCCCTTCCATGCCTGCTACTCCTCCTCAATGAGGTCTCAGTGCCTGCACCAAGGCTGCTTGAGGGCTGCTGTGTTAGGGGGGCAGACAGTGCAGATGGCGTATGATGACACCCTGGGCCAGCTCTGGGCCTGGAAGTCCTAGTTACGGACTGCTGCACCTCACCATCGGCAGAAGCAGTCTCTGATGGCTCTGGTGTGGACTGTGTAAGGTGTATGGTGAGAGACAGAATGCTGTTATCCTGAGGAAGGACAGCACTTTCTATTTCCTGGAAACCACTCACACTCAGACACAGACGGGGCTGGGCCTCAGCTTCCGGAGCACGATGTGTCACCACACCTTGCTGGCCAGCTTTGGCACTGTCACTTCCCCATTGGACAGCGGGGAAGACAGAGAGAATGGCACCAGTCAGCGACTGCATGACATCACCAAGCTGAAGCGTAGCTTGTGCCTGCGATGCAATTGCGACAACGACGTGATCAATGGCACGCGCTAAACACTCCGGCACGTCACTGTCGCTGCTGGAGGCCACCTGCCTCTGTGAGTGGGCAGGGATGGCTTCACTGGAATCCTGAGTTGCAGGGACAATGGCTGGGTTGGGAAAGGGTGACATGAGACAACATTTTAAAAGATTTTCCAAGGTTTTTTTGGGGGTATTTCCCCCACCCCCCGCCCCCAAAAATGAACCTTTTAATAGGTGTGAGGCAGCCTCCGCAAAACTCACAGCAAGTTTGTTGATGTTCTCGGGAATCCTACCCAATGCACCCATGAGCTCACAGCACATCTGTGTCTCCTCCCTATACACATTGTCACCAAGTCCAGGTCCACGTCTGCCTGTTCTTCAGCAGGACCACTGTGCTGACTCACCTTCCGGGGAGCAGGCCCCTGAGCTTCCCCTCCCACTGGGCGTTGCTGTAGATCACTGGGGCCAGGAATGTCAGAGTCCTCAAACACCGGGAAATCGGCTTCGACCTTGTCCTGTATGTGTTGTGTGTCTGTAAGGAAATGCACTCCCATGTTCCATCACCAGGGAGTGCACCCGCTGAAGTCCCAAGGGATCCCAGCATCCCTTGGGAACACTGTATATAAGCAGGCGCCTAACGCCTGTTCCTCACTCTGGAGTGTCTTAATAAAGACTGAGGTCACTGTTACTTTAACCTCCCTGTGTGCAGCCTCATCTGTGTTAGGAACACAATAATTGGTGATGAGTATACGAATCCAAGGCAAAGATGCAGCAAACTGTGGGCATCCTGGAGAAGTTCTCGGAGGGTGAGGACTGGGAAGCCTATCTCAAATGGCTAGACCATTACTTTGTAGACAACAAGCTGGACAGAGAAGGAAGCGCTGCAAAAAGGAGAGCGGTCCTCCTCACGGCGTGTGGGGCACCGACCTACAGCCTCATGAAGAATCTTCTGGCTCCGGTGAAATCCACAGATAAGTCATATGAGGAGCTGTGTACACTGGTTCGGGAGCATCTTAACCCAAGGGAGAGGATGCTGATGGCCAGGTATCGGTTCTACATGTGCCAGCGATCTGAAGGTCAGGAAGTGGCGAGCTACGTCGCCAAGCTAAGGCAACTTGCAGGACAATGTGAGTTTGATGGCTACCTGGAGCAAATGTTCAGAGACTTTTTTGTACTGGGCATTGGCCACGAGACCATCCTACGAAAACTTTTGACTGTAGAGACACCGACCCTCAGTAAGGCCATTGCGATGGCACAGGCGTTTATGTCCACCAGTGATAACACCAAACAAATCTCTCAGCACACAAGTGCTAGCAATGTTCATAAATTAACTGGAACTGTGTTTGCGAGCAGAAATGTACAGGGCAGAACCCATGAGTCTGCAACTGCCAGCAGGCCTCAGGTGACCCAGGTGACTCAGAATCCGCAACAAAGGATGAATGCAAGGCAATTCACACCTTGTTGGCATTATGGAGGCTTCCATTCAGCCTATTCATGCCGCTTCAAAGAGTATGTTTGCAAGAGCTGTGGAACAATGGGGCACCTCCAACGAGCTTGCAAACGAGCTGCAAGCTCTGCAAAACCTGCTAACCACCACGTGGCAGAGGAAGATCGTTCCATGATGGATCAAAGCAATTTCAAGCCTCAGAGAGAGGAGGCAGATGCTGAAGTACACGGGGTGCACACATTTTTGACGAAATGTCCAGCTATAATGCTAAACGTAAAATTAAATGGCTTACCCGTAGCCATGGAACTGGACACTGGCGCTAGCCAATCCATCATGAGTAAAAAGATGTTTGAGAGACTGATGTGCAACAAGGCATTCAGACTAGCCCTGAGCCCCATCCACACGAAACTGAGAACATACACCAAAGAGCTTATCACTGTCCTGGGCAGCACCACGGTCAATGTCAACTACGAGGGCACGGTGCACGAACTGTCACTCTGGATTGTCCCAGGCGATGGCCCCACACTGCTTGGAACGAGCTGGCTGGGCAAAATCCGCTGGAACTGGGATGATGTCTGTGCGCTATCACATGTCGATGAGGCCTCATGTACCCAGGTTCTTAACAAAAGTTTCTATAGATATGTAAAGAGAAAAAGGTTATAGATATGTAAAGAGAAAAACGGGGAACAAAGAAATGACAGAACAATTGAACAAGTACTTTGGTTCGGTATTCACTAAGGAGGACACAAACAACCTTCCGGATATAAAAGGGGTCAGAGGGTCTAGTAAGGAGGAGGAACTGAGGGAAATCCTTATTAGTCGGGAAATTATGTTGGGGAAATTGATGGGATTGAAGGCCGATAAATCCCCAGGGCCTGATGGACTGCATCCCAGAGTACTTAAGGAGGTGGCCTTGGAAATAGCGGATGCATTGACAGTCATTTTCCAACATTTCATAGACTCTGGATCAGTTCCTATGGAGTGGAGGGTAGCCAATGTAACCCCACTTTTTAAAAAAGGAGGGAGAGAGAAAACAGGGAATTATAGACCGGTCAGCCTGACATCAGTAGTGGGTAAAATGATGGAATCAATTATTAAGGATGTCATAGCAGCGCATTTGGAAAGAGGTGACATGATAGGTCCAAGTCAGCATGGATTTGTGAAAGAGAAATCATGCTTGACAAATCTTCTGGAATTTTTTGAGGATGTTTCAAGTAGAGTGGACAAGGGAGAACCAGTTGATGTGGTATATTTGGACTTTCAGAAGGCTTTCGACAAGGTCCCACACAAGAGATTAATGTGCAAAGTTAAAGCACATGGGATTGGGGGTCGTGTGCTGACATGGATTGAGAACTGGTTATCAGATAGGAAGCAAAGAGTAGGAGTAAATGGGTACTTTTCAGAATGGCAGGCAGTGACTAGTGGGGTACCGCAAGGTTCTGTGCTGGGGCCCCAGCTGTTTACATTGTACATTAATGATTTGGACGAAGGGATTAAATGTAGTATCTCCAAATTTGCGGATGACACTAAGTTGGGTGGCAGTGTGAGCTACGAGGAGGATGCTATGAGGCTGCAGAGTGACTTGGATAGGTTAGGTGAGTGGGCAAATGCATAGCAGATGAAGTATAATGTGGATAAATGTGAGGTTATCCACTTTGGTGGTAAAAACAGAGAGACAGACTATTATCTGAATGGTGACAGATTAGGAAAAGGGGAGGTGCAACGAGACCTGGGTGTCATGGTACATCAGTCATTGAAGGTTGGCATGCAGGTACAGCAGGCGGTTAAGAAAGCAAATGGCATGTTGGCCTTCATAGCGATGGGATTTGAGTACAGGGGCAGGGAGGTGTTGCTACAGTTGTACAGGGCTTTGGTGAGGCCACACCTGGAGTATTGTGTACAGTTTTGGTCTCCTAACTTGAGGAAGGACATTCTTGCTATTGAGGGAGTGCAGCGAAGGTTCACCAGACTGATTCCCGGGATGGCGGGACTGACATATCAAGAAAGACTGAATCAACTGGGCTTGTATTCACTGGAGTTCAGAAGAATGAGAGGGGATCTCATAGAAACGTTTAAAATTCTGACGGGTTTAGACAGGTTAGATGCAGAAAGAATGTTCCCAATGTTTGGGAAGTCCAGAACCAGGGGTCACAGTCTAAGGATAAGGGGTAAGCCATTTAGGACCGAGATGAGGAGAAACTTCTTCACCCAGAGAGTGGTGAACCTGTGGAATTCTCTACCACGGAAAGTTGTTGAGGCCAATTCACTAAATATATTCAAAAAGGAGTTAGATGAAGTCCTTGCTACTAGGGGGATCAAGGGGTATGGCGAGAAAGCAGGAATGGGGTACTGAAGTTGCATGTTCAGCCATGAACTTATTGAATGGCGGTGCAGGCTTGAATGGCCTACTCCTGCACTTATTTTCCATGTTTCTATGTTTCTAAATTTCCTTCCCTTTTTGAGCCAGGCATTGGAAACTTTTCCGGGGCGAAGGTGCGGATCTACTTGGTCCCAGATGCACGACCCATTCACCACAAGGCGTGAGCGGTACCTCACATGATGAGGGAGAGAGTGGAAATCGAGCTGGACAGGCTGCAACACGAGGGCATCATCTCCCCAGTGGAATTCAGCGAGTGGGCCAGCCCGATTGTTCCAGTACTCAAAAGTGATGGCACGGTCAGGATTTGCGGCGATTATAAAGTAACTATTAATCGTTTCTCGCTACAGGACCAATAACCGCTACCTAAGGTAGACGACCTATTTGCGATGCTGGCAGGAGGCAAGGCGTTCACCAAGCTCGACCTGACTTCGGCCGACATGACGCAGGAGCTGGAAGAGTCTTCCAAGGGCCTCACCTACATCAACACGCACAAGGGACTGTACATCTACAACAGATGCCCTTTTGGAATTCGGTCAGCTGCAGTGATCTACCAGAGAAACATGGAGAGCTGACTCAAGTCCGTACCAAGCACGGTGGTTTTTCAGGACGACATATTGGTCATGGGTCGGAACTCCGTCGAGCACCTACAAAACCTGGAGGAGGTCCTCCAGCGACTGGATCACGTAGGGCTGCGGCTGAAGAGGTCGAAATGCGTCTTCGTGGCAACAGAAGTGGAGTTTTTGGGGAGAAAGATCGCGCGAATCGCATTCGGCCCACAGATGCCAAGATAGAGGCTATCAGGAATGCGCCCAGGCCACAGAACGTCACGGAGCTGCGGTCGTTCCTGGGATTCCTCAACTATTTTGGTAACTTCCTACCGGGGTTAAGCACCCTTTTAGAGCCTCTACATGTGTTATTGCGTAAAGGTGAGAACTGGGTATGGGGAAAAAACCAAGTAATTGCTTTTGAGAAAGCCAGAAACATTTTATGCTCCAACAAGCTGCTTGTATTGTATAGCCCATGTAAAAGACATGTGCTAGCATGTGATGCGTTGTTGTACGGAGTTGGGTGTGTATTACAACAAGCTAATGTTGTGGAGAAGGTACAACCTGTTGCCTGTGCCTCCAGGACCTTGTCTAAGGCCGAGAGGGCCTACAGCATGATTGAGAAAGAGGCATTTGCGTGTGTGTTCAGGGTAAAGAAAATGCATGTTTGGCCTCAAATTTGAGCTGGAAACCGAACACAAGCCCCTGATATCCCTGTTCGTTGAAAACAAGGGGGTAAATACTAATGCCTTAGCCTGCATACAAAGGTGGGCACTCGCGCTTTCAGCGTATAACTATACCATCCGCCACAGGCCAGGCACCGAGAACTGTGCGGATGCTCTCAGCCGGCTACCATTGCCCACCACGGGGGTGGAAATGGCGCAGCCTGCAAACTTGTTGATTGTGGCACAGCCCGCAGACTTGTTGATGGTCATGGAAGCATTTGAAAATGATAAATCACCTGTCATGGCCCACCAGATTTGGACTTGGACCAGCCAAGATCCTCTGCTGTCCCTCGTAAAAAACTGTATACTGAATGGGAGCTGGGCCAGCATCCCCGTTGAAATGCAGGAGCTAATCAAGCTGTTCCAGCAACGAAAGGACGAGCTGTCCATTCAGGCAGACTGCCTGTTGTGGGGTAGTGCTACCCAAAAAGGGCAGGGAGACGTTCATCTCGGATCTCCACAGCAGTAATGATGAAAGCGATAGCCAGATCCCACGTGTGGTGGCCCAGTATCGACTCTGACTTAGAGTCCTGTGCACAGCAATGCAGCGTGCGTGCTCAGTTGAGCAACGCGCCCAGAGAGGCACCACTAAGGTTGAGGTCCTGGCCCTCCAGACCATGGTCGAGGATCCATGTCGACTATGCAGGCCCGTTTCTCGGTAAAATGTTCCTGGTGGTGGTGGATGCTTTTTCTAAATGGATTGAATGTGAAATAATGTCGGGAAGCACCGCCACCACCATTATTGAAAGCCTGAGGGCCATGTTTGCCACCCACGGCCTGCCTGATATACTGACCAGTGACAACGGGCCATGTTTCACCAGTGACGAACTTAATGAATTCATGACCCGCAATGGGATCAAACATGTCACCTCGGCCCCATTTAAACCAGCCTCCAATGGGCAGGCAGAGTGGGCAGTACAAACCATCAAACAGAGCCTTAAACGAGTCACAGAAGGCTCACTCCAAACCCACCTGTCCCGAGTACTACTCAGCTACCGCACGAGACCCAACTCGCTCACAGGGGTGCCCCCGGCTGTGCTACTCACGAAAAGGACAATTAAAACCAGACTCTCGCTGGTTCACCCCAACCTGAATGATCAGGTAGAGAGCAGGCGGCAACAACAAAATATAAACGATGGTCACGCCACTGTGTCACGGGAAATTGATCTGAATGACCCTGTGTATGTGCTAAACTATGAACATGGTCCTAAGTGAATCGCAGGCACGGTGATAGCTAAAGAAAGGAGTAGGGTGTTTGTAGTCAAACTAGACAATGGACAAATTTGTAGAAAGCACCTGGACCAAACGAGGCTGCGGTTCACAGACTGCCCTGAACAACCCACAGCAGACACCACCTTTTTCGAGCCCACAACACACACCCAAAGGATCAAAGACACCACCCCAGACCAGGAAATCGAACCCATCACACCCAACAGCCCAGCAAGGCCAGGCTCACCTAACAGCCCTGCAGGGCCAACAACACGCCAGCCCAGCGAGGGCACAGCCAACACACCAGAACAGACATTTGTACCGAGGCGGCCCACCAGGGAAAGAAAGGCTCCCGACTGCCTCACCTTGTAAATAGTTTTCACTTTGACTTTGGCGGGGAGTGACGTTGTGTATCTGTAAACAGTGCATTCCCATGTTCCGCCACCAGGGAGCGCACCCCCTGAAGTCCCAAGGAATCTCAGCATCCCTTGGGAGCACTGTCTATTAGCCGGCCCCTAAGGCCTGATCCTCACTCTGGAGTGTCTTAATAAAGACTGAGGTCACTGTTACTTTAACCTCCCTGTGTTCAGCCTCATCTGTGTTAGGAACACAATAGTATGCATGTTAATGTATGTACTGTAACACTAGACCACTGAATGTACCTTCACCCTGTATACACTATACCTGTACCACCAGAGGGTGCTGCTGTTGGAGACCTATGGGTCACCTGTACACTGTCGGTAACCAAGTATAAAAGGGAGCTCATCTTTTAGTGTCCTCACTCTCGGAGCTGCAATAAGGGACTAAGGTCACTACAGTTCAATTACTATACCCTTACCTCGTGGAGTCATTATTAGAATACTTGCATATACTGCAACAGGCGACGAGGTTACGAATTTCCATGCACAATATGTCTAACCTAAGCAACTTCCAACAATTCGTTGATGGGGAAGATTGGGATGTCTTTGTGGAAAGGCTAGAGCACTTTTTCATTGCAAATGACCTGGCTGGGGACTCACCGACCTCGCTGGCGAACAAGCGCAGAGCCACCCTGCTCAGCAGTTGTGGGACCACTATCCATGGCTTCGTCAGGGACCTGCTAGCCCCAGCAAAGACGACAACCAAGACCTATGCGCAGCTCATAACATTAATACAAGAACAACTTAAACCTAAAGAGAGCAACCTCACAGCCAGGCAACCCACTGGCGGTCTGAAGACCAAGAAATTGTTAAATATGCTGCAGATCTGAGAAGATTGGCTGCACCGTGTTATTTTGGTGACCACCTCACCGAAGCACAAAGGGACGTCTTCGTTATTGGAATTGGCCACGAGGGCCTCCTCCATAAGTTTCTCTCTGTGGACACTACGGTTATCCTGCAGAAGGCAATCAAAGTGAGCCAGACTTTCATGATTTCGGTCTGCGACTCCAAACGGATGATGACCCACACCCAGGACTCTAACCCAACGAGTACAGTGAACAGAATGGCGACTTTCAGATGCAAGATTGCTGCCCCGAGTCCCGAAAACCTGAGTCTGCCACATGGGGCCAACCGACTAGCCCCATGCTGGCGCTGTGGAGGAAACCACAGGGCCCACCAGTGCCAATACAAAGACTACACCTGCAAAGACTGCAACACTAAAGGTCACCTTCAGCGAATGTGTAGGAAAAATTTTACTCACCGAGTTGCTGAAGAGTTGGCCGATCACCCGAGCTCCAGCGCTGATGAAGGCAAAGCTGCTCAGCCCCTGGAAGAGGAGTATAGAATATATACCTGCTCCACCGAGAGGTCCCCGTGGAAAATGGAAGTAGAAATCAACGGAGTTCCAGTCTCGATGGAGAGCGACACAGGGGCGAGCCAGTCGTTGATGAATCAGACGGCCTTTGAGAAACTCTGGGACAACCCCGCCAAACAACCCAAAATGTTCCCAATCCAGGCAAAGCTGGTCACCTACACAAAAGGCACCATCCCAGTCGTTAGCAGCGTGGAGGTCCAGGTGTCCCATGGCGGCATGATGCACAAGCTTCCTTTGTGGATCGTTGCCGGTGATGGTCCAACGCTGCTGGGCAGAAGTTGGATGAAGCAAGTCCAAATCTGTCGGAGCGATGAAGGCCTCCAGGCCCCGGCGATCGACATCCTACACAGCCCCAAACTTAGATCCATCGCAGCACCTGAAAATCCTACCTTCTGATTCGTGGCGATGACACGGACTGCACAACTCAATGGTGATATGATCCAACCTGAACGACCAGATCTCACCTTCCGGGCTCCAGTGGCAGGACTTTGAGGGAAGAAGGTCAGCGCAGAAGGTAGATCCCCGGCGTCCGTGGCAGAACCTGGGGAGAAAAGGATCACCGCAGCCTACCTCGTGGAGAGAGAGAAGATGGCGCCCGCACCACGAGGCGAAGCACCTGGAATCAAAATGGCCGCGACCAGACCACGAGGCGCAGCGTTGAGGGAACAACACATGTCACCGAGCGGAGAACCGGATTGGGGTAAAGATTGCAATGCCCTCTTAAAGGAGACCGGCAACCCAGAACAATTAAAGGGACAGTTCCACTCTGGGCACAGCGATGCCGGTGATATTAAAGATAAAAGTGTAATTAATGAATGCAGGTATATAAATGTACTGTTGAATGGTGATGCCGGCAATGCTAATGGGAGAAATGTAACGAATGCTTCAAAAGATGATGTAAGTGCCAAGTTTGCACTGGTGAACAGTGATGCCAGTAATGCTAACGTGACAAATGTAACCTTTGTAAGTGACAAAAGTGAAAGTGTAAAGAAGTATAACAATGTTGAAGTAGCTAGTTGCGATCGGAGCCAATGTATCATGAATGCTAATGATAGAATGAGAAATGATGCCAGGTTCTACATGTATAATGACAATGCCAAAGGGAACCCCCCGTGGGAAACACCCAGGTCTAGCGAGCTACCTGATCATGTAGCCTGCGCTTCCGGGACCAATGTGATGCCCCAGGAAGGGTTCACACACACCAAGTGGGAGCATACCCACTGTAGGGACAGCGGTCAATGGACAGCACAGCCACCACCACTGGCAACCTGCCCCAGATCGGCCCTACACCCCTCTGGCCACCAGGGCCAGCACCGGGAGCAAGAGGCCAGTACCCTCCAGCTTTCCCGGCCGAACCTGGGATGATCAGACTTCCACCATCAATGGAAGACAAGGAGGCCACACCAGCCTGTGGCCCTGCCCACCACTAAACACCACCACATACCCATTCTACAATGTATGTACCTTACCCATAACAACATGTACTTGCTCCACCACTGCGGAATCCTCCAACAGTGACACCCACAATGGTCTATATACGAGGAGGGCGGGGGGGGTGGGTGGGTGAAAATGGATGAGTGCAACCACAAACACATGGATCACACCGGCACCCACACAACTCTCACCACAACCTCCAACCACCCACTACTGATCAACTCCCCATGTCATGGCAATAAGGACGAGGGAAAGGGTTAGGGGGGAGTGTTGTCATGTATGCATGTTAATGTATGTACTGTAATACTAGACCACTGAATGTACCTTCACCCTGTATACACTATACCGTACCACCAGACTTCTGCTGGAGACCTGCTGTTGCTGGAGACCAAAGGGTCACCTGTACACTGCAGGTAACCAAGTATAAAAGGGAGCTCACCTCTTGGTGTTCTCACTCTAGGAGCTGCAATAAAGGACTAAGGTCACTACAGTTCAAGTACTATACCCTTACCTCGTGGAGTCATTATTAGAGTGCTTGCATATACTACATTCCCCAGATGTACTTTCGGCATACTGGGCGACTGCTGGGCTGTGAGGATCGGGCAACAGACTTTCATCCCCTCCCTCATTGCCTCCCCATGGCCAGTTGTTGATGGCTCCCAAGAAGGCTGTCCTGCTTATGGCTGGTCATCTGCAAGCAGAAAACAGTAGACACATGGCTAGCAGTAGTGGATGGGGCAGAGTGATATCAGGAATGTGGCATTGCACATATACATGTAAAGGGGCTAGGCCACTTGATATTAGGGGTTAATGAAGTCACATCGGTCGCGTGTTCCATTTACATACCCTCACTACCTGAAGGGGGCTCGTCATCGCCCCCAGCCACTGTCCGAACTGGGGTGCCCATGAGGGCTGAGTCTCGCTGTTGTCTGCTCCAGTACGCCGTCGCTCCTGTCTGTTGTGAGAGAGTTGGCCTGCAATAAGAACAATAAGAAGGGTTCAGTAAGTGTCCACTTCCTGTTGTGTCGCATACGCCTTCCAGAGTTCAATAGCTGCCACTGTGTGAATATGCAAATGTCTTCACCTAAATCTGTGTGACTGTTGAGTGAAGTTTTTCAAAGATTGGGAGTAGGTGAGAGACTGTTAACATCGTGGCTCATGGTGATGTTAATGAAACACATATCAGCAGTGGGAGTGGAGTGGAAGGAGGCTTGACTATGATTAGGGTACAAAAGGGTATGTGCATCCTGAATGCACAGGCAATGGCTGGAGAAGTGAGCCTTGAGCTTTCTGCAGCATTCTACAACCCACACTATGGCCTGTAATACATTGAAAAGGGGCAGCTCCATCAAAGATTTTAACATCGTGTGAGACCTTGGGCTCAATTTTCCCGGTAATTTTTGCTTTTTTTTGGCATGCGCCATTTTTTCTGGCATAATTATTTAATTCAAAGTTTCCCCCTTGGAATCTGCACCGCGTAACTTACTTAGTTACGATCTTTCTACGTTAGGTTTTTTTGACATCGTGTCTGCGGCAGTTTTTAGCATTTTTCGCAGCTTGTCACATATTTTTTTATCCTAGGTCGGTGTATCTGGCCACTCCCGAAAAACCTTCTGGTGAGTTAACAGAAAGCAACACACATTAAAAAATCGCGCTGAAAGACGCCATTGTTTTTCATGAAAATTTTTGGAGGGAGTCTCTAAAACTTCAAATATCCATAATAAAGTTTAATGTTTTTTACATTTCAATGGAGTACATGGAAGTTTCTTGGATTTCTGAAGTTTTCATTTTTCTTTTACTGACACACCACCACCGAACGTCTTCAAGCAGGGCTGGAGGGGGGTCATCGCATCAGCCATCAGAATCGGCCCCACGCCCGGACACAGGGACTCGGGGCTCGGTTGGAAAACAAGACCAGTGGGGGTGGGTGGGGGGTGAGTGAGAGGTGGTGGGAGGTGGTGATCGGAAGGCTTCTGCACTTAGCCCAGGGAGGGAGGTGGTGATCGGAAGGCTTCTGCACTAGGCACAAGACTGCAATGAGTTTGGGGAAGGGGTGGGGGGGGGGGGGCGCGGTGTTGGGGATGGGGGGTGGGGGGAGAAGTCACAAGACTGCAATTAATTGGGGGTGGGGAAAGTTGGAGGAGAAGTAACAAGACCTGGGTGTGGTCCATCCATACAGACCTTTGGGAAAGAGAACAAAGAATCTGACCTACCTGCCTTCCTGCAGTTTTGAGCTTCTTGCAAAGGTAAAATTTAATTACAGAGGCAATATTAACTGTGGGAGCCTTCTACATCATGCTGCTATGTAGGAGAAGATTGATTTGACGTCATCACATGAGAAACATCAGAGCCCATAGGGTGCTGGGCAGGAGGCCTTACCCACATCGGGTATATCAAGACAGGCGTTCGTACCTGCACCTGAGTGATGCAGACTGTGTCAGAAGGCTGCGCTTCTGCAAAGAAGTTGCAACTGAGATCTGTGAGTTGGTGACCTGCAACCTAGAAGCGTCAGGAGAACTGCTTTGTCAGTTGAAGTGAAGGTTACAGCTGCACTTTCATTCTATGCCTCCGGATCATTTCTTCAAGCTACAACTAGGGATGTGTGCGCTATCTCTCCACATGCAACACATGTCTGCATTCGCCAGGTGACAGCTGCAGTACATGCATGGAGGAATGACTATATAAGGTTTCCCATGACCGCCCAAGCAATGCATGACAGGGCTGTGGGCTTCTCCAGGATTGCTGGCTTCCCAAAGGTACAGGGCTGCATTGATTGTACCCACATCGCCTTGCGAACACCTTTGGAAGATTCCGAGATGTATCGGAACAGAAAAAGTTTCCACACCATTAATGTACAGCTCGTGTGTGACGACATGCATCGCATCATGTCAGTCGATGCAAGACACCCTGGGAGCACCCATGATGTGTTCATCCTATGCGAGAGCATTATATCTGCCATGTTTCAGCAGCAGCCAGAAGGGCAGAGCTGGCTACTGGGAGACAAAGGGTACGGCCTCGCCACTTGGCTCATGATGCCCCAACGCGTAACCCGGACGGAAGCTGACCGTAAATACAACATGTCGCACATTGCGACGTGCAGCATCATAGAGAGGATCATTGGCATCTTGAAACAGCGTTTCCGATGCCTGGACCATTCCCGAGGCTACTTGCTGTACTCCCCTGAGATTGTCGATCAATTCACTGTTGTGTGCTGCATGCTGCATAACGTAGCCATCATGAGTCAGCAGCAGTTGGTAGGAGAAGACCCGCCTGCGATGAGAGTGGCTGATAATGACGAGGAAGATGCAGATGACGAGCAGGAGGATGAGGACGAGGACCAGGATGAGGAAGCCATGCAAGTACCTGAACCTGAAGCACGATGGTGGAGGAGGGCGGGCCACCGTGCCCCTTTAACGATTGCTCGAGCCTTGCACCAGCACCTCATCCGTGAACGCTTTGTTGCCTGAAGGATCAGCAACAACTATTCCATATGGAGCATGTTTACTCTTTGGACCTGTTCCATAATGTTGTGTTGTGTTAATGGAACAAAGGATGGAAATTATTCTTGTTTACTTCAAAAGTCGTGTTAATAATCGAACTAATAATTGAAATGGTTCTTCTTGAGTTCCAAAAGTTCTGTTAATAATGGAACAAATAATGAAAATTATTCAGATTTAATGTAAAATATATTTTATTCAAAAGTTTAACACAGTTCTTTGTACTTAACTTTAATAAAATTATTCTTGTATCAAACTTTAAAGTTTTCACTTAAGATCACTTACTAACTTTTAAACTTGTAAATTTACATAACTTACAAAAATCTTTTAATTTGAGAACAACAGTTACAACAGTAACAATAATAATAATAACAACAACAACAACAACAGCAGCAGCAGCAAAGAAAGGCTGCACCCATCTCTCCTCCACCTTATTCTAAGACCGCCTGCCACGTTTGTTCTTGGTGACTCCACCACCCCTGCCCGCAGGTGGTGGCACAGTGTTTCTGGGGTTGGTACCAAGCTTATTCTTTCTAAGATCCCGGGTAGTGCACACCTGTTGATGGGGTGGAGGATGGGGAGTTGAGGGCGGCAATGTGGAAGGCCCAGGTGGCAATGTGGAGGGCCCGACTTGGGGCTCTTCAGAGGCTGGTCTGGGGATTGGAGTAGGAGTGGCAGTTGATTCTGTCAATGGGCGCGGGGTCTGGGCGTGTTCCCTTATTGTGGCAGCTAACTTCAACATGCCGTCCCTCAAGCGCCCTGACAGTGTCTCAACGACCAGCAACATTCCCTCCCACATGGTCACTGACATGATTTCTGCTGACTGAGATATTCCCTCACTTATGGTTCTGGACATCGTTCTTGTAAAGTCCTCACACAATATCACAAATCCACACGCAGCACATTCTGCAGACAAGGTCACTCTGTGACCTGTACCTTTATTCACAGGACCAAGAAGTGATGACCCTGCGTGGGACCTCCCTTTATATACCTGGATGACCAGGTGAGGAGTGTCTCCCACAAGTTCACCCTCTGTGGTCAAGGTGTACATTTCTCAAGTATATACAGTATTGCAGTGTTGTTACATGAAGGTTACATACATGACAATTTCCATTTCTGTTGAGATTGCTGTTACTTCTCCCGACAGTCCTGCTACCTCATCACACACCCCATTGATGATGTCTGTTGTGTGTGTATAACATAAGTATATACCCCGTACACTCAATGTACAGTTACATAAGACCACTGAATGTATCTTTCCACTGTATACACTATGCCTGTAGCACCAGAGGGTGCAACTGGTGGAGACCTCGGGGTCACCTGTACACTGCAGGTAACCAAGTATAAAAGGGAGCTCACCTTGCTGTACCCTCATTCAGGAGCTGTAATAAATGGACTAAGGTCACAACAGTTCAAGTGCAATACCTTACCTCGTGGAATCATTACTGGAGTGCTTACAGATACAATAGTGTCCAGGAGTGATCGTGTAAGGTCAATGCTCTCCCCACTCATTGCCATCATCTGAACCACATTGGTTAGATCCTACACCTCAGGAGAGCATTGTAGAGCTCTCCTTCCCCTCCTCACCCTGGGTGTGACTCACTGCACCCCACTACTAGGATCCGCAGCCTCCAACAGTGGGGCCCTGGGTGTGCCTCGCTGAAACCCATCACTGGGACCCGCAGCCTCGGAAGGCGGGGCCCTGAGTGTACCTCGCTGCACCACACCACTGGGACCCGCAGCCTCGGAAGGCGGGGCCCTGAGTGTACCTCGCTGCACCACACCACTGGGACCCGCAGCCTCGGACGGTAGGAAACCATGGAATGTCCCACCAACACACAAACCACTCGTCATGGAAGGGGCTGGCACCTCAATGGGTGGCACCTGCACCTCCTCCAAAGTCAGGAAACAGTGGGGGCTTCATCCATCTCCATCCCCTCCCCCTCTCCCTTACCCCCATGTTCTTGGTCTGGAGGGTGGGATTGGAAGATGTTCTCCTCTTCAGGCTCGTCTTCATCTGAATCGTCTTCTGCATCGTCCAGATTGACCTCACGTTCTGCAAATATAACAGAACAGACAAATAGTTAGTAGCAGAGGAGGGGGCAGGGTGGGTGGCATGAGTAGGCTCACACAGTGCAGGCAGCAGGCTCATTTGAAGGACCACAATGAATGATAGCACATTGCCTAACCAAAGCGTAGCTGACGGAGACATCCCCATGAACTGAAGCATGGCTAGCCCGCGCAGTACTTAACATTTAGCAAAGCCAGACTGTTGAATTTGCAGAACTTACCCTCTCCCTCAAGTGTGGGCCAAGCTTGTGCAGTGGTGGTTGTTTTTCTCCAGGCAGAACCCATCAAAGCCGATTGCCAACCCAGAGCTGTACTGCGCATGCACATCCATTGAAATAATGTCAAAAACGTCACTTTTTTTGTCGCGCATGCGCAGAAGGTGCGACATTGTTTTTTCAGCGCAGACAGCAGGCTCCACCCCCCAAGGTGACTGGACACGCTACGCGGCACCAAATTTGAATTATACATCGTGGAAACTTTGGCAAAATATTTCTGCCACATTTCTGGCCTAGAAAAATGGCCGTAACTCTGGCAATACACCAGAAAACGGGCTTGGCCAAAATTGAGCCCATTGAACTTGGAAGCATGCCAGGGCTACATAAATGTGAAGGGTACTCACCTTGATGACTCTCGTGAGGTCATTGAACTTCTTGCCGCATTGTGTGCCAATTCTGGCCACCGTGTCTGCCACTGACACCTCCTGTGTGATTTCCTGCCAGAATCTCTTAAAAATGCTGGGTAATGGCCTCCCTCCCCCAACCAGATGGAGTGCAGACCACCTCCTTTCAACAGCCTGCACTAAGGCATCAGCAGCCTCTGCAGAGAATCATCTGGTACTCTGCCTGTCCTCTTGTTGCGCCACCTCTGTCGATGTCTCAGAAATGGGCTGGGTCATCTGCGCATGCGTGCAGCAAACCACCTCACCCTAAAGTACCGACTGCGCCTGGGAAAATTGAAACCCAAAATGGGGACCTTTTTTAATGCCGTGATTTTCAGCTGGGGTGCACAAAGTTCCTTGTATAATGCCTGATTTAGCGCCCCCAATCATGGATCCTCATTTTTTTGTTGAAATTTGAAGGCGAGGGCTCAAACATTTTCCTGGTGGTATCAGGACTGCTGTCATTACCGCCCCGAAATCTCAAAAGCAAAAATCCAGCCATGTCAAAAATCGATAGGAGATATGCATTAAAGTTACTTCAATTCCACAGTAGTTCATTTTGTTGGCACATGTTGAAAATTCACAAGAGTGGTACCCTCTTGGTATCATCTATATAAAGATGACTATAAATTAAGCTAAATATATACATTTTCCACTTACTGGTCCATCTTTCTATCTTGCAGACATGTTAGGGAATGATTTATAGGTGTTGGTATCGCTCCCAAGTGCATAATATACATGTGTGAACAGCGACACATGATCTACTTGCTGGACCATCACAGCTGAAGCAAGTCACATCTTCACCTGAGGTTCAGTGATACACAGGGGCTGAAACTGGTCTTGGATTGTAGGGCAAAATGGATAATAGTGAATCGGTAGCTCGTGTCATACACTGCCTGGTTTTCTTTTCCATTCAATGTGCTGCAAACTATGGTTCAATGGATTGAGAGTTTCAGTGATAGCGTGCAATGTGCAACCGAGGCAGTTTTTTGTATTTACCATTAATCAATGGGGGAGATCAACCTGTTAGTTGGCCAGGCAAAGCTCAAGCTTAACTAAATTCTGGTTAAGTAGAACGGAGTCATCACCCAACACTATCTGAACACAAACATCCTTTCAACTGTTGTATTTTGCATTCAAGATGCATTGAGGTTATTGCATCATAGAATGGTTCCAGCATGGAAAAAGGCCATTCGGCCCATCGAGCCATTATTGACTTTCAGCTAGTCCCACTCCCCTACCCTTTCCCACAGCCCTGCAGTTTTTTTACCTTCAGATACTTATCCAACTCGCTTTTGAAAGATAAAATTGAGTCTGCCTCCATCATCCTTTCAGGTTTTTTCTCATATCGCCTTTGGTTCTTTTGCCAATCACCTTAAATCTGTGCCCTCTAATTCTCAACTCTTCTGCCAATGGGAACAGTTTCTCTCTGTCTACTTTGTCCAGACCCCTCGTGATTTTTAACACCTCTAACAAATTTCCTCTCAATTTTCTCTGGTCCAAGAAGAACAACCCCAGCTTCTCCAGTCTATCAATGTAACTGAAGTCCCTCATTCCTGGAATCATTCTTGTAAATCTTTTCTGCACCTTCACTAAGGCCTTTAGTGTCAGCTGTGGCTCAGTGGGTAGCACGCTCGCCTCTGAGTCAGAATTTTGTGCGTTCAAATCCCACTCCAGAGCCTTGAGCACCAAAATCTAGGCTGATGCTCCAATGCAGTCCTGAGGTAGTGCCGCACTATTGAAGGTGCCGCCTTTCAGATGAGATGTTAAACCGAGGCCCCATCTGCTCTCTCAGGAGGACAAAAAAGAGCCCAAGGCACTATTTCAAAGAAGAGCTGTGGAGTTATCCCCACTGTCCTGGCCAATATTTACCCCTCAATCAACATAACAAAAACAGTTTATCTAGTCATTATCACATTGCTGATTGTGGGATCTTGCTGTGCACAAATTAGCTGCCTCATTTCTCACATTACAACAGTGATTACACTCAAAAAGCACTTAATTGGCCTCACCCCTTCCTATCTTTGTAATCTCTTTAAGCCTCACAACCCACAAGATATCTGCGCTCCTCAAATTCTGCCCTCTTGAGTATCCCTGATTATAACTTCTCAACCATCGGTGGCCGTGCCTTCAGCTTCTTGGGCATTAAGCTCTGCAACTCCCTCCCTAAACCTCTTCACCTCTCTACCTCTCTTTCCTCCTTTAAGATGCTCCTTAAAACCGACCTCTTTAACCAAGCTTTTGTTCATCTGCTGTCATTTCTTCTTCTGTGGGCTCGATGTCAAATGTATCTGTTTTGTCTTATATAACTGTTGTGAAGTGCCTTGGGATGTTTTACTACATTAAAACTGTTATATAAATAAATGTTTTTGTTGTTGTTGTAAAGCACTTTGAGATGGTTGTTGTGAAAGGCGCTATAGAAATGCAAATGCAAGTCTTTCTTCACATCCTTCCCAAAGTGTGGTGCCTAGAATTGGACACGGTACTCCAATTGGGGCCGAACACACTTGTGTACTCGATACCTCTATTTATGAAGTCCAGGATCCCGTAAGCTATTTTAAACGTTTTCTCAACCTGTCCTGCCACCTTCAACGATTTATGCACACATACCCTAGATTTCTCTGTTCGTACACCTCTTTAGGATTGTACCATTTAGTTTATATGTCCTCTCCTCATTCTTTCTACCAAAATGCATAATTTCACATTTTTCTGTGTTAAATTTCATCTGCCACGTGTCTGCCCATTTCACCAGCCTGTCTACGTCTTCTTGATATCTCCCACTCTCCTCCTTACTGTTCACTATATTTCCAAGTTTTGTGTCATCTGCAAATTTTGAAATTGAGCCCTGTACACCCATATCCAAGTCATTAATATATATTAAAAAAAAGCAGTGGTTCTGGAAGCAACCACTGGGGAACACCACTATATATCTCCCTCCAGTCTGAAAAACAACTGTTCACCACTACTCTCTGTTTCCGGTCACTTAACCAATTTCGTATCCAGGCTGCCACTGTCGCTTTTATTCCATGGGTTTCAATTTTGTTGGCACGCCTATTATGTGGTACTTTGTCAAACGACTTTTGGAAATCCATGTATACCACGCCAACCGCATTACCCTCATCAACCCTTTGTTACCTCATTAAAAATTTGATCAAGTCAGTTAAACATGATTAGCCTTTACCAAATCTGTGCTGGCTTTCTTTAATTAATCCACCCCGATCCAAGTGACTGTTAATTTTGTCTCTGATTATTGTTTCCAAAAGCTTCCCTACTTCTGAATTTATACTGACTGGCCTATAGTTGCTGGGTTTATTTTTACACCCTTTTTTGAACAATGGTGTAACATTTGCAATTCTTCAATCCTCTTCACCCCCGTATCTATGGAGGATTGGAATATTATGGCCAGTACCTCTGCAATTTCCTCCCTCAATTCCCTCAGCATGTTTGAATGCATCCCATCCGCTCCTGGTGAATTATCTACTTTAAGTGCAGCCAGCCTTTCTCATACCTCTTCTTTATCAATTTTTAAACTATCAAATACCTCCTCCTTCACTATGTCTATCACAGCATCCTCTTCCTTGGTGAAGACAGATGCAAAATACTCATTTAGTACCTCAGCCATACCCTTGGTCTCCATGCATACATCTGTTTTTTGGTCCCTAATTGGTCCCACTCCTCCTCTTACTACCCTTTTATTATTTCTATGCCTGTAGAAAACTTATGAATTACCTTTTATATTGGTTGCCATTCTATTCCCATACCCTCTCTTTGCCCCTCTTATTTTCTTTTTCACTTCTCCTCTGACCTTTCTATATTTAGCCTGATTCTCAGATTTATTTGCAACCTGACATCTGTCATACGCGCTCTTTTTCTGCTTCATCATATTCACTATCTGTTTCATCATCCAGGGAGCTCTGGCTTTAGTTGCCCTACTCGTGGGAATGTACCTTGACTGTATCCAAACTATTTCCTCTTTAAAGGCAGCCCATTGTTCCACTACAGTTTTGCCTGCCAATCTATGATTCCGGTTTACTCGGGCCAGAACCGTTCTCATCCCACTGAAATTGGCCTTCCCCCAGTTAAACATTTTTACTCTAGATTGCTCCCTGTTCTTTTCCATAGCTAATCTAAATCTTATGATACAATGATCACTGTTCCTTAAATGTTCACCGACTAAAACTTGCTCCACTTTACCCACCTCATTCCCCAGAACCAGATCCAGCAATGCCTCCTCCCTCATCGGGCCAGAAACATACTGATGAAGAAAGTTCTCCTGAACACACTTCAGAAATTCTTCCCCTTCTTTGCCCTTTACAGTATTACAATCCCAGTCTATATTAGGATAGTTGAAGTCCCCCATATCACTACTCTATAGTTCTGGCACCTCTCTGTAATTTTTCTGCAAATTTGCTCCTCCATATCTTTCCCGCTATTTGGTGGTTTGTAGAATACACCTACTAATGTAATGTAATGTAATAGCTGAGTCGGAAGCAGCGTCGAGGAGGTGCGTGGAGAGGTCTATAAAAGGCTGCGAGTTTGGGCAGTGTCGAGGAGGAGGCCCAGCTTGTGCAGCTACAGGGAGAAGGCAAAAAAAAAGCAGAAAGAAATAGAAAGGTGACGTCACAGCCAAGGGGGTAAGTGATTGGCTGGTGATTGGTGAGTAGTTTTTCTTTTTTCTCTTCTATAACAGTGAGTAAACTTTAGCATTGTTGTTGCCAATTTAAGTGTATCCAAGGGTTAAGTCATGGCAGGAGAGCTCGGTCACGTGATATGCTCCTCCTATACCATGTGGGAACTCAGGGACACTTCTGGTGTCCCTGACGACTACGTGTGCGGGAAGTGTATCCGCCTCCAGCTCCTGACGGACTGTGTTGCGGAACTGGAGCTGAGGGTGGATTCACTCTGGAGCATCCACGTTGCTGAGAATGACGTGAGTAGCATGTGTAGTGAGTTGGTCTTACCGCAGGTGAAGGGTCCACAGCCAGCTAGGAAATTAAAGATCAGCAGGAAGAGCAGTGCAAGGAAGGTAGTGCAAGGGTCCCCTGCGGTCAACCCCCTGCAAAACAGATACACTGTTTTGAGTACTGTTGAGGGGAATGACTCATCAGGGGAGGGCAGCAGCAGCCAAGTTCATGGCACCGTGGCTGGCTCTGCTGCACAGGAGGGCAGGAAAAAGAGTGGGAGAGCAATCGTGATAAGGAATTCAATTGTAAGGGGAATAGATAGGCGTTTCTGCGGCTGCAACCGAGACTCCAGGATGGTATGTTGCCTCCCTGGCGCAAGGGTCAAGGATGTTTCGGAGTGGGTGCAGGACATTCTGAAAAGAGAGGGTGAACAGCCAGTTGTCGTGGTGCACATTGGTATCAACGATATAGGTAAAAAAAGGGATGAGGTCCTACGAGACGAATTTAAGGAGCTAGGAGCTAAATTAAAATGTAGGACCTCAAAAGTAGTCATCTCGGGATTGCTACCAGTGCCATGTGCTAGTCAGAGTAGGAATTGCAGGATAGCTCAGATGAATATGTGGCTTGAGCAGTGGTGCAGCAGGGAGTGATTCAAATTCCTGGGGCATTGGAACCGGTTCTGGGGGAGGTGGGACCAGTACAAACCGGACGGTCTGCACCTAGGCAGGACTGGACCAATGTCCTAGGGGGAGTGTTTGCTGGTGCTGTTGGGGAGGAGTTAAAATAATATGGCAGGGGGATGGGAACCAATGCAGGGAGACAGAGGGAAACAAAAAGGAGACAAAAGCAAAAGACAGAAAGGAGATGAGTAAAAGTGGAGGGCAGAGAAACCCAAGGCAAAAAACAAAAAGGGCCACTGAATATATAGGGGATGCAGGAGGGGTCAAAACTAAAAATCATGGTTTAAAAACTAGTCTTAAAACACTCTACCTAAACGCAGCATTCGAAATAAAGTAAATGAGTTGACGGCACAAATCATTCCAAATGGGTATGATTTGGTGGCCATTACAGAAACGTGGTTGCAAGGTGGCCAAGACTGGGAATTAAACATACAGGGGTATCTGACGATTTGGAAAGATAGACAAGAAGGGAAAGGAGGTGGGGTAGCTCTGTTAATAAACGATGATATCAGGGCAGTTGTGAGAGATGATATTGGCTCTAATGAACAAAATGATGAATCATTGTGGGTGGAGATTAGAGATAGTAAGGGGAAAAAGTCACTGGTGGGCGTAGTTTATAGGCCCCCAAATAAAAACTTCACGGTGGGACGGGCAATAATCAAGGGAATAATGGAGGCATGTGAAAAAGGAACGGCAGTAATTATGGGGGATTTTAACCTGCATATCGATTGGTCAAATCAAATCGCATGGGGTAGTCTGGAGAAGGAATTCACAGAGGTACCAGCGGATTGGAAAGCAGCTAATGTAACGCCTCTGTTTAAAAAAGGGGGCAGACAAAAGGCAGGTAACGATAGGTCGGTTAGTTTAACATCTGTAGTGGGGAAAATGCTTGAAACTATCATTAAGGAAGAAATAGCAGGACATCTAGATAGGAATAGTGCAATCAAGCAGACGCAACATGGATTCATGAAGGGGAAATCATGTTTAACTAATTTACTGGAATTCTTTGAGGATATAACGAGCATGGTGGATAGAGGTGTACCGATGGATGTGGTCTATTTAGATTTCCAAAAGGCATTCGATAAGGTGCCACACAAAAGGTTACTGCAGAAGATAAAGGTACGCGGAGTCAGAGGAAATATATTAGCATGGATAGAGAATTGGCTGGCTAACAGAAAGCAGAGAGTCGGGATAAATGGGTCCTTTTCGGGTTGGAAATTGGTGGTAAGTGGTGTGCTACAGGGATCGGTGCTGGGACCACAACTGTTTACAATATACATAGATGACCTGGAAGAGGTAACAGAGTGTAGTGTAACAAAATTTGCAGATGACACAAAGATTAGTGGGAAAGCGGGTTGTGTAGAGGACACAGAGAGGCTGCAAAGAGATTTAGATAGGTTAAGCAAATGGGCTAAGGTTTGTAATGGAAATACAATACAATGTCGGATAGTGTGAGGTCATCCACCTTGGGAAAAAAAACAGTAAAAGGGAATATTATTTGAATGGGGAGAAATTACATCATGCTGCAGTGCAGAGGGACCTGGGGGTCCTTGTGCATGAAACTCTTTTGAGTTTACCTGCAAAAACATAAACATTAAAACCATGCCACCCGACCTGGGTGACACAGCAGACATTTTCAAGGCCCCCTTTTTTTTTTTTTTTTTTTTGTTTTTTTTGGGGCGCTAAAATCAAATATTTCCAGTGCCCCCTATAAAAGGGGAGGGGGACACTAAAAGCACCGGCAATGAAAACAAATTAAACTTTAAAACGTAAAATCAAATTAAAATTTGGTTGCCGGGCGTGATGATGCACTCCAGTCCCTCCGGTGCCCACCTCTCGCGGAAGGCCGCGAGCGTACCGGTGGACACCGCGTGCTCCATCTCCAAGGACACCCTGGATCGGATGTAAGAGCGGAAGAGAGGCAGGCAGTCAGGTTGAACGACCCCCTCGACCGCCTGCTGCCTGGACCGGCTGATGGCACCCTTGGCCGTGCCCAGGAGCAGTCCTACGAGGAGGCCCTCGGACCTACCCGCTCCCCTCCGCACAGGGTGCCCAAAGATCAGGAGAGTGGGACTGAAGTGCAGCCAGAATTTCAGGAGCAGCCCCTTCAAATAATAGAACAGGGGCTGCAACCTTGTGCACTCAATAAAAACATGGAACACGGACTCCTCCAGACCGCAGAAATTGCAGGTGGCCTGGGAGTCCGTGAACCGGCTTAAAAATTTGTTGCACGGCACTGCTCCGTACACCACCCTCCAGGCCAAGTCCCCGATGAATAGTGGGAGGACCCCTGCGTAGAGTGCCCTCCATCGGGGACCCCCGCCTCCTCCGGACGGCAAGATGGTACGCCATGGCGTGTCCGGACGGCCGGCGAGGATGGCAAAGTTGAGGGTGTGCAGGAGCAGCCCGTACAGGAAACCCCTCCGCGCGGAACTGAAAGGCACGGAGGGGATTTCCCCGAGGCGGCTCAAGTTGTGAGGCGCCGGCCCCCGAGGGAGGTTCCGGGGTTTGGCGCCGATGAGGAATTCCATCCGGACGGGAGTCAGTTCGGACGGGATCTCCCCACGTGCTTGAGCCTCCTCGATGCACCTAACGGAGTCAGGGCCCAGAGCTGTTTTTAGCGACTCGATGGCATCGGCCGCGTGGCGGACGTTGGCAGAATTTAGGCGCCGCGCCAGCGTGTCTGGCACCATCCAGCCCGCTCCTCCGCCATCGAGCAGGTCCTTGACTCTGGTCACCTCACCAGCCACAGCCCTCTCTTCCGACCGCCACATGAAACCTCGGCCGTGGAGGTACGGATTCCCGAGCAGCGGTTCCTGCAGGACGGCCGCCACTCCAGCCGGCGGAGAGCTGCGCTTGGTGGAGACTTTGTTCCAGACCCTGATGAGTTCCCTGTAAAAGACAGGCAGCTCCCGGAGGGCGGTCCTGGCACCCCCCAAGTTCACAAACAGGAGCTGCGTGTCATAATTGAGGTCGCGCTGCTGGCGGAAGAAATACCTCGCCAGAGCACACCACCTAGGAGGGGGCTCGACGTAAAAGGTATCTCTGCAGGGTCTGAAGACGGAAAGTCGCGAGCTGGGCGCTGACGCACACCAACGACTGACCGCCCTCCTCAAGCGGGAGACTCAAGACCGCAGCAGAGACCCAGTGCTTCCTGTTGTTCCAGAAGAAGTCCACCAGCTTCTTCTGTATCTTGGCGACAAACGCAGGGGGAGGGGTCAAAGTGACCAGCCGGTACCACAGCATTGCGGCCACCAGCTGGTTTATGACTAGCGCTCGACACCTGTAGGACAGCACTCGGAGCAGTCCTGTCCAGCGCCCTAGGCGAGCGGCGACCTTGGCCTCCAGCTCCTGCCAGTTCGCCGGCCAGGCTCCCTCGTCGGGGCTAAGGTAGACTCCCAGATAGAGGAGATGGGTCGTGCTCCAGGCAAAAGGCCTGAGCTCCTCCGGCAGGGAGTCCACCCGCCACTGACCCACCAGGAGTCCGGAACATTTCTCCCAGTTGATCCTGGCGGAGGACGCGGCCGAGTAAATCTCCTGGCACTCACGCATCCTCCGCAGGTCAGCGGGATCCTCTACCGCGAGGAGCACGTCATCGGCGTAAGCCGAGAGGACGACCTCCACGCCCGGCCCTTGCAGAGCCAGTCCCGTCAACCTCGTCCGCAAGAGGCGCAGGAAAGGCTCCACGCAAACGGCGTATAACTGGCCGGACATGGGGCATCCCTGGCGCACCCCTCTCCTAAAGCGAAGGGGTGCCGTCAAGGACCCGTTAACCTTAATCAGACACTCCGCGGCGGCGTACAAAAGTCGGATCCGGGCGACGAAATGCGTCTCCTTGTGCATGAATCCCAAAAAAGTTAGTTTGCAGGTGCAGCAGGTAATCAGGAAGGCGAATGGAATGTTGGCCTTCGTTGCGAGTGGGATGGAGTACAAAAGCAGGGAGGTCCTGCTGCAACTGTATAGGGTATTGGTGAGGCCGCACCTGGAGTACCGCGTGCAGTTTTGGTCACCTTACTGAAGGAAGGATATACTAGCTTTGGAGGGGGTACAGAGACGATTCACTCGGCTGATTCCGGAGATGAGGGGGTTACCTTATGATGATAGATTGAGTAGACTGGGTCTTTACTCGTTGGAGTTCAGAAGGATGAGGGGTGATCTTATAGAAACATTTAAAATAATGAAAGGGATAGACAAGATAGAGGCAGAGAGGTTGTTTCCACTGGTCAGGGAGACTAGAACTAGAGGGCACAGCCTCAAAATACGGAGGAGCCAATTTAGGAGCAAGTTGAGAAGGAATTTCTTCTCCCAGAGGGTTGTGAATCTGTGGAATTCTCTGCCCAAGGAAGCAGTTGAGGCTAACTCATTGAATCACAGATAGTTAGATTTTTAACCAATAAGGGAATTAAGGGTTACGGGGAGCGGGCGGGTAAGTGGAGCTGAGTCCACGGCCAGATCAGCCATGATCTTGTTGAATGGCGGAGCAGGCACGAGGGGCTAGATGGCCTACTCCTGTTCCTAGTTCTTATGTTCTTATGTTCTTATGTTCATATAGATTCTGTTCTTGACCCCTCCAGGACACCCTCTCTCTCCAGCACTGTAACATTCTCCTTAACCAATACTGCCATACCACCTCCTATCTTTCCTTCCATATATTTCCTGAACATCTTATAAACAGAAATATTTAATACCCAATCCTGCCCTTTGAGCCAGGTCTCAGTGGTTGTACCTTCACCACATGGACTGCAGCGGTTCAAGAAGGCTGCTTGCCATCATCTTCTCAAGGGCAATTAGGGACGGGCAATAAATGCTGTCCTTGCCAGCGACGCCCACATCCCAGGAACAATTAAAAAAAAGTTATTGTTACATCATATTCCCATGTGGATATTTGTGCCTGCAGCTCACCTACCTTGTTTGCTACTCTTCGTGCGTTCACATAGATATACTGTCAACCCATCTTAGACCATCCTGTATTCTCTCTTAGTTGGACCCCACCTAATACCTTACTATTTCTTACTTTCGTGCTCTCTGCCTCTCTCAATCCCTTGAGCACTCTATTTCCCCTTTCTAATGTTACATCCTGGTGACCACCCCCCTGCCAAATTAGTTTAAACTCTCCCCAACATCACTAGGTTCTATAAATGAACACTGTGCAATTGTACAAGATATTAAATGGTATGGATAAGGTTACTACCTGAAGGAATGAAAGGCCACTAGAACAAGGTTAAAACTGGTGAAAGGTAAGTTTAACAGTGACATCTGGATGAACATCTTCATACAAAATGATCAATACTTGAATTGTTCTTCTGGGTCGGCAAGTGGAGGAGAATATCTTAGATTCATTCAACATTCAGTCAGAGTGTTGGATAGGGGGATTGTCGGTTTTTTGTCTGGAAAGATAGACTAAAGTAGGGTGATTGGTTTCCCTCTTTATAGAATCATAGAATGATACACGATAGAAAATTTCAGCCCATCGTGCCTGTACCAGTCCCTTGAACAAGTTATCCAATTAGTTCCACTCTCCTGCTTTTTCCTCATAGCCCAGCAAATTTTTCCTATTCAAATATTTATCCAATTCCCTTTTGAAGCTTATGATTGAATCTGCTTCCACCACCGTTTCAGGCAGTGCATTCCAGATCATAACAATTTGCTGCATAAAAAATTGTTTCGGCATATCACCGCTGGTTCTTTTGGTAATCTGTGTCCTCTGTTTACCGACCCATCTGCCACTGGAAACGATTTCTCCTTATTTAGTCTATCAAAACTGTTCTAGATTTTGAACACCTCTAGCAAATCTCCTCTTAACCTTCTCTGCTCTAAGGAGAACAACCACAGTGTCTCAAGTCTCTCCACATAAGTGAAATCTTTCACCCCTGATACCATCTAGTAAATCTCTTCTACAACCTCTCTGAGGCCTCACACCTTTCCTAAAGTGTGGTGTTCAGAATTGGCTACTGTACTGCAACTGGGCCATACCAGTGTTTTCTAAAGGTTTAGCATAACTTCCTTGCTTTTCTACTCTATGCCTCTATTTATAAAGTGAAGGATCCCATATGCCTTTTTGACTGCCTTTCTGTCCCTTAGCCAATTTTGAAAATCTATGCAACCACTGCCCCATTAATTTCACGGGCTTCAAATTTGCTAACAAGTCTGTTATGTGATACTTTATCAAACGCCTTTTGAAAGTTCATGTACACAACATCAACTGCACTAGACTTGAACACAAAAATCTAGGCTGACACACCCAGTCCAGTACTGAGGGAATGCCGCACTGTCGAAGTGCCGTCTTTTGGATGGGACATTAAACCGAGGCCCCGTTTGCTCTCTCATGTAGACGAAAAAGATCCCGTGGCACTATTTCGAAGAAGTGCAGGGGAGTTATCCCTAGTGTCCTGGCCAATACTTATCCTTCAACCAACATAACTGGAACGGATTATTTGGTCATTATAACGTTGCTGTTTCTGGGACCTTGCTGTGAGCAAATTGGCTGCCGCATTTCCTATTGATCACTTTGTATGAAGATGTTCATCCAGCTGTCACTGTTAAACTACCTTTCATCAGTTTTAACCTTATTCTAGTGGCCTTTCATTCCTTCAGATAGTAACCTTATACATACCACAGTGACTACATTTCTAAAGTACTTCATTGGCTGCAAAACACTCTGGGATGTCCTGAGGTTGTGAAAGGCGCTATATAAATTCACTCTCTCTCTGTCACTTCATCAAATAACTCAATCAAGTTAGTGAAACACAATTTGCCTTTAACAAATCCTTGTTGGCTTTCATTTATTAACCCATATTTTTCCAAGTGCCAATTAATTTTCTCTCGGATTAATAGCTCTAGAAGTTACCTCACCAACGACATTAGACTGCCGGGTTTATCCCTCTCCCCTATTGTGAACAGGGGTGTAACATTTGCAATCCTCCAGTTCTCTGCCACCCCTCCAATATCTAAGGAGGATTGTAAGATTGTGCCAGAGCCTCCACAATTTCCACCCTTACTTCCCTCAGCAACCGAGGATGCATACCATTCAGACTGGGTTGCTTTTCTATTTTGAGCACTGCCAAGTTTTTAAGAACCTCCTCCTTCCCGATTTTTATCCTATCCAATTTTTGACTACCTCCTCTTTTACTGTGATGGCAGCATTCTCTTCTTTAATGAAGATAGATGCAATGTATTCATTTGGTACCTCATCCATGTCCTCAACCTCCACAAGATCATTACCTTTTTGGTCCCTAATCAGCTCCACCTTTCCTTTGACTACCCTTTTACTATTTATATGTTTATAAAAGACTTTTGGCTTCCCTTTGATGTTACCCACTAATATATTCCAGTACACTGTCTTGGCCCCTCTTGATTTCTTTTTCAGTTTTCTCCTGTACTTTCTTTGATTCAGCTTGGTTCTCTACCGAATTATGAACCTGACAATTACCATAAGCCTCCTTTTTCTGTTTCACTTTATGGGGTGAATGTTAACACCCAAAATTGGGTGAGTTTGGGTCAGGTCAGAAGTTAACATTTTTAAAATCTGAAACCCGATTCCACTACGGGTGGAACAGAGGTGGGACAAGGGGTGGGCAGCCAACCCACTCCCAGGAGGCGAATTGACAATTTAATTATTTTAATGAGGCTGCCAGCCTCTGATTTAACCTGCTTTGCAGGTTTTAGAGTGGAAGGCCAGGTTTTCCAGGCCTAGTGAAACCTGGCAGCTGAAGGGAGTGAGGACAGCTTCAGGGAGAAGGTGCTTTATAACACTGCTTGTGGGCCAGGAGTAGCAGGAGTGTTTCTCCCCGGCCCCCAACTCCCCAGACAAAGTCCCTCGGGCTCGGGGATCGGAACCCCAGGAATCACACCCCACCCTGAGGTCAAGGATCATAACCCCTGGGGTCAGGGATCGGATACCCCCTGGGATCGGACCCCCCGGGGTTGGGGATCGGACCCCCTTCCTCGGGGTCGTGGATCAGACCTACCTGCCCCGGCGGTCTACTCCAGAGTTCTCCCCACCCGACTAGAAACCAAGCCTGTCAATCAAGCTGACTTCAAGGCAGTGACCTGTCAAGGATAAAAGACGCACGCATGGAAGATGTTCTCCACTTCAGGCTCTTCAGTGTCTGAATCTTCTTCTGCACGGCTTCAGCCTCGTCAGGATTGGCCTCAAGTTCTGCAAAATATAACAGAACAGACAAATGCTTAGCAGCAGAGGATGGCATGAGTAGGCTCACACAGCGCAGGCAGCAGGTACATTTGAAGGACCACGATGAATGACAGCACATTGCATCAACCAAAGCGTAGCTGATGGAAACATCACCATGAACCGAAGCATGGTTTGCCCGCGCAGTACTTAACATTTAGCAAAGCCAGACTGTGGAATTTGCAGGACTTACCCTCTCCCTCGAGTGTGGGCTCAACTTGTGCAGTGGTGTTTGCTTTTCTCCAGGCAGGACCCATCAAAGCAGCGACCCTCTCTTTCATGGGTGTCAGTGGGTGCAGAATTTCCAGGCCTCTTCCTGTTAGAATTCGCTCTCTTTTGTTGTGGGCCACCTTCCTCTGCAAAGATGAAAATATAACTTTTTAGAGAGGGTGTATTTTTGCTGGGTGGACATACAGATGGTCACATTTACAATTGCAATTCCAGTGAGTAAATGAATATATTACTTGCACTAACTGCTTGACCAAGGTCCTGCCACTTCTTTTTGCACTGGCCTCCGGAGCTCGAGGTGGTCACCATTGCACAATAATCTTCTGCAAGTTGGATCCACCGTTTCTTCATTTCTTTTGGTGAAACTTTAATTTGACCTCTGCTGGTGTCCAGCTTGGCCATCTGGCCTCAATTACAGTAACCAGGGCCTCCACTTTGTCCTGTGAGAAATTCTTGGTCCTTGAGCCACGTTGCATATTGCAGGTCCGATTTTTTCCATTTAGAATAAAAGTTCTCACACCCAACTTTAAAAATGGCTGAATGCAGACCGGGAGTTGTACTGGGCATGCGCGCCCACACCAGTCACATAAAAAATGTCATTTTTATTTCGCGAATGCGCAGAAGGGGGGCCCTCTTTTTTTCGGCGCAGACCTTAGGCTCCACCCCGCAAAGCTACAGGACAGGTTGCACAGTGCCAATTTCAAAAATTAGAATGGGGAAACTTAACATTTTTTTTGGCGTAGTCGGGCCCTAAACAAACAGGCGTAACTCTTCAAGTATGCCAAAAAACGGCATTGGGGAAAATTGAGCCAAATATTGTGAGCACTGTTTCTTAAATGCTCTCCCACTGAAACATGCCACTTGCCCCAATTCATTCCCCAGAACTAGATCCAGCACTGGTTCTTTCCTCGTTGGGCTGGAAATACACTAATCAAGAAAGTTCTCTTGTACACATTTCAGGAATTCCTCCCCCTCTTTGCCCTTTACATGTTACTTACTCAGTATATTAGGATAATTGAAGTCCCCCATTATCACTATAAAGTTCTTATATTTTTCTTCAATTTGCATGCAAATTTGCTCCCCTCTTTCCCACTATTTGGTGACCCTGCAGCATCATAGTCCCTCTATTGTTCCTGAATGCAATCAAATGGATTCTGTATTTGAACCCTCAAGAACATCATCCCTTTCTAGTGCGACAACAATATATTTGGTGAACACTGCAACCCCTCCCTTTTTCCTTCTTTATCTTTCCTGTATACATTGTAGCCAGGAATATTAAGTGTGCATTCCTTCTTTTGTTTGAGCCAGGTCTCAGTTATTGCTATTATATCATAATCCCATGAAGTTACTTGTGCCTGAAGCTCACCAACCTTAGTTACCATGCTTTTGGCATTTATGCACATGTACTCTAAATCTTTCTTAATGCGCCTTGCTATCCCCCTGTCTGATTCCTTCTTTATTCTTTATTCTAATGCTGTTTGTCTCTGCCAGTCCTCTGTGCACTAACACTTCGTCCTGGTGCCCCTCCCCCTGCCAAATAATTTGTATACTATATACTATATGCATTTTATGATCTTGTGAAAGTGATACTCCTTTTCTATAAGATGCATTTTATAGTCAGCTGGATTCCATTCCAGGTGAAAATGATCTTGATTTATTTGATTCCATGCATATATCATTCATCACTCCAAAAATATGACATATAACATAATTTCATATAGATGTCTTACTTTGCCAAACAAAGAGGGGCTAATTATTGGGGAATTTTAACTTCCTCTGCTATTGGAAACGAGGGGGAACAGGGGTTACTATCCAAGCGGTACACTTACCATTCAGTATGCACCCCATGGATATTTTAAAGCTGGCCCGAGATGTCCACCTGACTTGGGTGGAAGCCTCATGAACTTTTGCAGAAAAGATTCTCAGAGGACTCCAAAGCCATTCTAACGGCTTACAGAACGGGATGGTCCACTCAGTAACAGTTGCTGGACAGCTGGGGAGGCACCAAAAGGTAAATTCAACACTTAATATGGTGGCACCAGGAGGCCCCCACAAAGAGGCAACTCCACTACCCCCGATTCCTCATTCACGGTACACTCCCAATGCTCCCCCCACCCTCCGCATCCTGATAACTCACCCCTCCCACCCCCTGATAACTTACCCCCCCACCCTGATAACTCACCCCTCACTCTGATAACTTACACCCCCCACCCTGATAACTCACCCCTCACCCTGATAACTTAACCCCTCACCCTGATAACTTACCCCCTTCACCCTGATAACTTAACCCCCCTCACCCTGATAACTTACCCTCTCACCCTGATAACTTACCCCCCCCACCCTGATAATTTACCCCCCCCACCCTGATAACTGACCCCCTCACCCTGATAATTTTCCCCCCTCACACCCTGATAACTTACCCGACTGTCGAACGGACGGTCTGACATTACGGTGACTGAAAGTCGTCGAGCTGCCTCTGGACAGTTGTTTAGGGCAAGCATCTAAATGAGGCCCAGCCATTAAAATTGACTGGGCCTTCTACTGCACCTCCTGGTCGATTGGCCCGCCAGCCAACTGCCCAAGAATTAAAATTTCCCATTATAAGAATGAAAAGCTCATGTATACAAACACCCCTATGCTGAGGGTGAATATTTTGGCAGAACTGATAATTACATAGAGTACCTGAGGCAATTCAGATTTAGAGGGTTTTGGTAAGGTCCAGTAAGATCAGTACTGGTTTCCAATGGTGGACAGGTCAGTCAGCCAATGGTGTCCATGTCGAGTTTTGCTCATGCTCATGCCTGGTAAATAGATTAGGTTATGTCTAGTTGAGGGATTTGATTATATCTGGAAGCGAGATAGGACTTAACTGATAGAAGATTAGGTTGTACCAGAGCTGTTCATTCTACAAGTTCACCACCATCATCTTTATAATGTGGCTAAATTTCAACTGTGTATGCAACTTCCCTCTTCTGAGCTTGAGCCCGCATCTCATGGTTCTAGGGTTTGTGGCAATTCAAACATATTTTCAGGGTTTGGCTTATCTACTCCCTTAAGAATCTTGAATACTTGAATAATGGTCTGTTGAGGTAACAGTTCAGAGCCCGGACCTTGTCTGGGTGAAATGCGCCTGCGTTGTCTCAGTTCCTTTTCAACCGAGACTACCTCTGGTTCTTAAGTCGGGTCAAGTCAGGTAGGTCTTAATTCAACATCAGGTCTTTATTTCTTGAGCACATGCCAGGAAGAGGTCTAGATGTCTCTTCCCACCTTCTCAATCAAATACAATTCTGCTCCCAGTTATATAGGCATCACATTGTGTTTGTTCCGGGAGGTTTTGTGTGCATACAGATCCTGTCTTCAGTTAATCGCACATCACCTCAAAACTGTCATCAAGCTCATGGTCTACAGGGCTGTAGTAATACTCACCCTCCTGTATGGCTCAGAGACGTGGACCATGTACAGTCGACACCTCAAGTCGCTAGAGAAATACCATCAACGATGTCTCCGCAAGATCTTACAAATCCCCTGGGAGGACAGACGCACCAACGTCCAGGCCAACATCCCCAGAATTGAAGTACTGACAACACTTGATCAGCTCCGCTGGGCAGGTCACATAGTTCACATGCTAAACACGAGACTCCCAAAGCAAGCGCTCTACTCGGAACTCGTCCACGGCAAACGAGCCAAAGGTGGGCAGCGGAAACGTTACAAGGACACCCTCAAAGCCTCCTGATAAAGTGCGACATCCCTACTGACACCTGGGAGTCCCTGGCCAAACACCGCCCTAAGTGGAGGAAGTGCATCTGAGAGGGCGCTGAGCTCCTTGAGTCACGTCGCCGAGAGCATGTAGAAATCAAGTGCAGGTAGCGGAAGGAACATGCGGCAAAACAGACTCCCACCCACCCTTTCCTTCAACCACTGTCTGTCCCACCTGTGACAGAGATTGGACTGTACAGCCACCTAAGAACTTAAGTATCGAATAATTCCACGAGGCTAAGTACGGTGAGCTAATTCAGGCATGACCATACTCCAGTTTATTTATTTTCAAAGTGAGAATGCAACATGGCTACCAACATTATATACACGCTTTGCACATGTCTGCCAGTGACCATTAGGACTCCGACAGTTGCGCCCTCCAGTGGCAGGTAAAACCCAGTTAACGTACATAACATCATACCCCCCAAAATCCTTGGTACAGGTTGTATTTACAAGTTGAGACGGTCCGGGGGCTTCCGTTCCCTGGTTGATCTTCTCAGTTTGAAACCAAGCTTGGGTGAGTTAGTAGGACCATTGCTGCATTGCAGAGCAGTCAGTCTGACAGGACTGTCGGGGATGGTAGGTTCATCTTCGTGAATGACACAAGGGTCAACTGATGTTTGGATGTGTGTTGGTTGGTCGATGATGATGTCATGGTCAATGATGATGTCATCTTCAATTTGTTCTGGGTTGTCTGTGAATCGCAGTTTGGTTTGGTCGATGTGCCTCTTGCACATTTGGCCATTTAACAGTTTGACTACAAACACCCTGTTCCCCTCCTTGGCCAAAACTATGCCAGCCACCCACTTTGGACCATGATCATAATTCAGGACAAACACAGGGTCATGAACAGCAATGTCACGTGATACGGCCGCACGATCGTGGTACCATTGCTGCCGTTGCCTTCTGGTTTCGACGTGATCATTGAGATCTGGGTGTACAAGGGAGAGCCTGGTTTTGAGGCCTCTCTTCATTAACAGCTCGGCAGGAGGGACCCCGGTGAGCAAGTGGGGTCTCGTCTGGTAACTGAGCAGAATGCGGGACAAGCGGATCTGTAGGGAACCGTGAGTCACACATTTTAGGCTCTGCTTAATGGTTTGGACAGCCCGCTCCGCTTGACCATTAGACACGGGTTTGAAAAGGGCAGACCTGACATTCTTGATGCCATTAGGGGTCATAAACTCATGGAACTCTGAACTGGTGAAACACGGTCTGTTGTCGCTGACAAGGACGTCGGGCAGGCCATGGGTGGCGAACATGGCCCGGAGGCTTTCAATAGTGGCTGTGGGCATGCTGGATGACATGATTACGTATTCAATCCATTTGGAGTAAGTGTCCACAACCACTAAAAACATTTTGCCGAGAAATGGGCCGGCAAAGTCTATGTGGATCCTTTAACATGGTTTGAATGGCCATGACCTCAGACTCAGTGGAGCCTCCACAGGTGCGTTACTCAGTTGCATGCAAGTGTTGCACTGATGCACGCATGACTCCAAGTCCGAGTCAATGCTGGGCCACTAAACGTGAGACCTGGCAATGGCCTTCATCATGACAATGCCTGGGTGGATACTGTGTAAATCTTGCACAAAAGTTTCCCTGCCTTTTTTTGACATGACAGCATGATTACCCTATAACAGACAATCAGACGGAATAGACAATTCATCTTTGCGGCAGCTAGAAGGCTTAATTTCATCCTGCATTTCCCTGGGAATGGCAGACCAATTTCCATTTCGGACACACCTTTTTACGCTTGACAGTACAGGATCCTGGCTGGTCCAGGTCCTAATTTGGCGAGCCGTGATGGGTGACCCCTAGCTCTCGAAGGCGTCCATGACCAGCAGCAAGTCTGTGGGCTGCGGCATTTCCACCCCAGTTGTGGGCAATGGTAGCCGGCTAAGCGCATCAGCACAGTTTTCAGTGCCTGGTCTGTGGCAGATGAAATAATCAAAAGCGGATAATGTCAGTGCCCATCTTTGGATGGGGAACGAGGCATTGGTGTTTATACCTTTGCTCTCAGAAAACAATGAAATGAGCGGCTTGTGGTCTGTTTCAAGCTCAAACTGAAGCCCAAACAGGTATTGATGTATTTTCCTAACCCCATATATGCATGCTAAAGCCTCTTTCTCGACCATACTGTAGGCTCGCTCAGCCTTAGCCAGACTTCTGGATGCATATGCAACTGGTTGGAGTTTGCCTGATACATTGGCTTGCTGGAACACACAACCGACCCCATATGTTGAGGCGTCGCAGGCCAGCACTAACTGCTTACATAGGTCAAAGTGTACCAGTAATTATTGGAACATAGCAGGTTCCTGGCCTTCTCAAAGGCTTTGTCTTGAGATTTGCCCCAAGCCCAGTCATTACCCTTTCTCAGCAACATGTGCAAAGGCTCTAGCAATGTGCTCAAACTAGGTAGAAAGTTATCAAAATAGTTGAGAAGACCCAGGAACAAACATAGCTCCGTCACACTCTAGGGTCTGGGTGCATTCTTGATGGCCTCTGCTTTGAGTCCATAGGCCTGATGCCATCTGCTGCAATCTTTCTCCCAGGAATTTGACTTCTGGTGCCATGAAAATGCACTTGGAGCATTTTAGCCTGAGTCCCACTCTGCCCAGATGACGTAGAACCTCTTCCAGTTTGTGCAGGTGTTCGGTGGTGTCGCGACCGGTGATCAGGATGTCATCTCGGAACACGATGGTTCTCAGCACGGACTTCAGCAAACTCTCCATGTTTCTCTGAAATATGGCTGCCGCCAAGCAAATTCCAAAAGGGCATCTGTGGTATATAAACAGTACTTTGACCGTGTTGATGCACGTCAGTTTTTTCAATGATTCGACCAGTTCCTATGTCATGTAAGCGGAGGTCAGGTCCCATTTGGTGAACGACTTCCCCGCCCGCTAGCATTGCAAACAGGTCATCAACCTTGGGTAATGAGTACTGATCCTGTATCGAGACTCGGTTGATCGTTATCTTGTAGTCGCCACAGATCCTGACCGTGCCATCACTTTTCAACATCTGGACAATTGGACTGGCCCATTCGCTGAACTCGACTGGTGATATGATTCCTTCCCATTGAAATCTGTCCAGTTCAATCTCGACCTTGTCCCTCATCATGTATGGAACTGCCCGAGCCTTGTGATGGAATCGGTATGAGGTGAGCAACGGAATACCAAAGGACAGAAAACGCTAGTGGGAGTTGTGTACAGACCATCAAACAGTAGTAGTAGTAAGGTTGGGGACAGCATCAAATAAGAAATTAGGGATGCGTGCAATAAATCTACAGCAGTTATCATGGGCGACTTTAATCTACATATTGATTGAGCTAACCAAACTGGTAGTAATGCAGTGGAGGAGGATTTCCTGGAGGGTGTTAGGGATGGTTTTCTAGACCAATATGTCGAGGAACCAACTAGAGGGCTGGCCATCCTAGACTGGGTGATGTGTAATGAGAAAGGACTAATTAGCAATCTTGGTGTGCAAGGCCCCTTGAGGAAGAGTGACCATAATATGGTAGAATTCTTTATTAAGATGGAGAGTGACACAGTTAATTCTGAGACTAGGGTCCTGAACTTAAGGAGAGGTAACTTTGATGGTATGAGACGTGAATTGGCTAGAATAGACTGGCGAGTGATACTTAAAGGGTTGATGGTGGATAGGCAATGGCAAACATTTAAAGATCACACATGGATGAACTTCAACAATTGTACATCTGGAGTAAAAATAAAATGGGGAAGGTGGCTCAACCGTGGCTAACAAGGAAAATTAAGGATAGTGTTAAATCCAAGGAAGAGGCATAAAATTGGCCAGAAAAAACAGCAAACGAGACGATTGGGAGAATTTTATAATTCAGCAGAGGAGGACAAAGGGTTTAATTAGGAGGGCAAAATAGAGTATGAGAGGAAGCTTGCTGGGAACATAAAAACTGACTGTAAAAGCTTCTATAGATACGTGAAGAGAAAAAGATTAATGAAGATTAGCGTAGGTTTCTTGCAGTCAGATTCAGGTGAATTTACAATGGGGAACAAAGAAATGGCGGACCAGTTAAACAAATACTTTGGTTTTGTCTTCACAAAGGAAGACACAAATAACCTTCCGGAAATACTAGGGGACCGAGGGTCTAGTGAGAAGGAGGAACTGAAAGAAATTCTTATTTCGGGAAATTGTATTAGGGAAATTGATGGGATTGAAGGCCGATACATCCCTGGGGCCTGATAGTCTGCATCCCAGAGTACTTAAGGAAGTGGCCCTAGAAATAGTGGATGCATAGGTGATCATTTTCCAACAGTCTATCGATTCTGGATCAGTTCCTATGGACTCGGAGGGTAGCTAATGTAACACCACTTTTTAAGAAAGGAGAAAGAGAGAAAACGGGTAAGTATAGACCGGTTAGCCTGACATCAGTAGTGGGAAAATGTTGGAATCAATTATTAAAGATGAAATAGCAGCGCATTTGGAAAGCAGTGACAGGATCGGACCAAGTCAGCATGGACTTATGGAAGGGAAATCATGCTTGACAAATCTTCGAGAATTTTTTGAGGCTGTAACTGGTAGAGTGGACAAGGAAGAACCAGTGGATGTGGTGTATTTGAACTTAAAAAAGGCTTTTGACAAGGTCCCACAAAAGAGATTGGTGTGCAAAATTAAAGCACATGGTATTAGGGGTAATGTACTGATGTGGATAGAGAACTGGTTGGCAGACAGGAAGCAGAGAGTCGGGATAAACGGTCCTTTTCAGAATGGCAGGCAGTGACTAGTGGGGTGCCGCAGGGCTCAGTGCTGGGCCCCCAGCTATTTACAACATACATTAATGATTTAGATGAAAGAATTGAGTGTAATATCTCCAAGTTTGCAGATGACACTAAACTGGGTGACCTGTAAGGAGGACGCTAAGAGGCTGCGGGGTGATTTGGACAGGTTAGTTGAGTGGGCAAATGCATGGCAGATGCAGTATAATATGGATAAATGTGAGGTTATCCACTTTGGTGGCAAAAACACGAAGGCAGAACATTATCTGAATGGCGGCAGATTAGGAAAAGGGGAGGTGCAATGAGACCTGGGTGTCATGGTACATCAATCATTGAAAGTTGGCATGCAGGTACAGCAGGTGGTGAAGAAGGCAAATGGTATGTTGGCCTTCATAGCTAGGGGATTTGAGTATAGGAGCAGGGAGGTCTTACTGGAGTTGTACAGGGCCTTAGTGAGGCCACACCTGGAATATTATGTTCAGTTTTGGTCTCCTAATCTGAGGAAGGACGTTCTTGCTATTGTGGGAGTGCAGCGAAGGTTCACAGACTGATTCCCAGGATGGCAAGACAGACATAAGAGGAGAAACTGGATCGACTGGGCCTGTATTCACTGGAGTTTAGAAGGATGAGAGGGGATCTCATAGAAACATATAAAATTCTGACGGGACTTGACAGGTTAGATGCAGGAAGAATGTTCCCGATGTTGGGGAAGTCCAGAACCAGGGGACATAGTCTAAGGATAAGGGTTAAGTCATTTAGGACTGAGATGAGGAGAAACTTCTTCATTCAGAGAGTTGTTAACCTGTGGAATTCCCTACCGCAGAGAGTTGTTGATGCCTGTTCATTGGATATATTCAAGAGGGAGTTAGATATGGCCCTTACGGCTAAAGAGATCAAGGGGTATGGAGAGAAAGCAGGAAAGGGGTACTGAGGTGAATGATCAGCCATGATCTTATTGAATGGTGGTGCAGGCTCGAAGGGCCGAATGGCCTACTCCTGCACCTATTTTCTATGTTTCTATGTTTCTATGGATGGATCTTGCATCCGGGCCTAGGTAGACCTGCACCTTGGCTCTTGTGTAGTTGCCGATGCCTGGTTCGAACAACAAGGAAAACTTGCTCAGCACTTGAGCACACAAAGCGTCATCCACTGATGATAAGGCTTTAATACCGTTGCAGTTCCATTTAATTTTCTCAAGCCAACTCCTGCCGAACAGCGTTGGACCATTGCCTGGAATGATCAACAATGATAAATCATGCACAGCTCCATCGTACGATACCTTTACTGCCGCGCTGCCAATGACTGTATGAGCCCTTTGGTGTAGGTGCGCAGCTTTGCATTGATTGGGCTCAGTTTGGGTCTTTTGCCTTAGTGTCCCACAGTTTTTCGAAAGATCTCTGGCTGACTGACTTTCACCCGTGCCCAATTTCATGGATACTGGAACCCCATTTAATTTATCTTTCAGCATTATCGAAGGACTTTTGGTAAAAGAATGTACCCCATACACTTCTTCGTCCTGTACCTTGGGATGAGTTGCCTGTGCCGCTTGATCCACGCTGGATTGATTATCTTCAGCTATGTGGTGTGTCGTATGCTTGCTCGGTTGCGGATACATTCACTGAAGGTGCCTTATTGTTGCACAGCCTTTGCACACGTGTTGCTTGAGTCAGCATTAATGGGCCCGATGATAGCCTCCGCAACGCCAACAAGGCGAGATTTGATTCACCCCCGATGGTGGACTTTGAGCAGTTACAGGTCATACGAACATGGACGAGTAGGCCCTGCCATGTGCAGCTCTGCCTGCCGACTTGCCGGTGAGTTTCGATGCTGGGAAGATATCTGTTTCGAGTTTTCGTCCGTGGACATGCATGCCTGGGCGATCGTTATGGCCATGCTCCGGTCTAGAGATTCAGCAGCCAGCAGCTTTCGAAGGATGACCTCGTGGCCAATGCTAAGCACGAGAAAGTCCCGCAGCATTTCCTCCAATGCAGCTCCAAAGTTGCACGGTCCAGCGAGATGTCTCAGGTCAACGACAAATTCTGCCATATCCTGGCCCTCGGAGCAATTGTGTGTATAGAAATGATACCTCGCCATGATGATGCTTTCCTTCGGTTTAAAGTGGTTCTGAACCACGTACACAATTCACCATAAGTCTTATCTGTTGGTCGAGTCGGTGAGAGTAGATTCTTGATAAGGCCATAAATCTTTGACCTACAAGCGGTGAGGAGAACTTCCCTGCACTTAATTGTGTTATTGGTTCCTTACAATCTGTTGGCTATGAAGTACTGGTCGAGGCGATCAGCGAAATCCTCCCAGTCTTCCCCTTCCATGAATCTCTCCAAAATTCCAACAGACATAGTTGTGTGAAAGTTCGTATTTTTAACTCGTCGCCAATTGTTAAGTATCGAATAACTCCACGAGGCTAAGTACGGTGAGCTAGTTCAGGCATAACCTTACTCAGTTTATTTATTCTCAAAGTGAGGATTCAACATGGCTACCAACATTATATACACGGCTTGCATGTGTCTGCCAGTGACCAATAGGACTCTGACAGTTGCGACCTCCAGTTGTAGGTAAAACCTAGTTAACATACATAACAGTAAGAGTGAAAGCAAGTCTTCTTTGATTCCGGGGACTGCCTTTAATGACAATGGTTTTAATGGTTCATGGGCCCCGTAATCAAGAGTCTATTAGCTGGTTTCCTGCACAATGAAAGTCTCCCTCCCATTCTTATCAAGAGCTGTGTTATCTGATCTCCCTGTCTATGCATGTCTCTGCTGCCAAGCTTTTCCTAACTGCCTCGTTTATTTAATTGTAATGCGTTTAGCAGCTGGGTTCTCTACACAATCAGTGAAGATCACTCCACAGGCTTTTCTCTGGCTGTACCTGTGGATCCTTCCCTTTTGCCTAAGGTATTCTTTTAATCAGTCTTTATGTCTTACATTTAGCTTCCATGACATCTTTTCCCATCAATCTCTTCTTAAAGCTATGCACCCACTAATTTCTTACCCCAACATGGTCGAATCAGGTTAGGTTATTAGAATAAGATAAGTTTGGGCAGCACTGGTCAGTTTGGATCTGGCAGCAAAGGTCAGGACACGTCTGGTAGAAGGTGTCCGGTCAAGGCTGACCCCAGACTCATCTCCAGTAACCCCCCTAAGTCTGTTGTTCCTGAGGATATTCATGGGCTGCTCCCTCAGTCCAAAACAATTCATCTCACTTTCAGTAATGGAGCCAGGAGTACATCGTAATCCCAGTAGTGTACCTCACTTTACAAATATTTTGCATGCTATGGGCTTGTTTTCCCTCTTTGGGGTGGAGTAGTGGGTGATTGGGACTTGCGCCCGCTCTTTAACTCTGCCGTGACCCTGACACATTTTCCTGGGGTTAGGGCAGGGCAGGTTTCCAGCAGGATTATTGCCAGCATGAGCACTGCCAACAAGGAGAATCTGTTTGTACTATAGTGGAACTGCAGCAGTCGAAGAGTTGGTGTGGGACATTAATGGGGCAGAAAAGCCTCAAAGATGAAGTGAGCTACTGGTCCTATTGAGGCCTACAAAGGTAGGTGCATGGGAACAATACTGGAGGGAAAGGAAGCCGCTACTGGGTCCTCTCCTTCCATTTACAGAAATTGGAGCCATTACCATCGTTACTCTGGGCCCACCATCCTCTTTCACCAGGTGGTCCTGAGAGTGGGGATAAGATGGGCACATGGGAGTGAAAGGACTCCCTCCAACATTGCGATGTGGCAGGCAGGTAAGGGACTGCTGGTAGTAGCCTCAGTGATGTTGTGTGAAAGAAAATGGAGCTCGGGGTAGGGAGGCAGTGGTAGGCTTCATCACCCGGTTTGGCCGCATTTTTCATTGCTTTCTGGTACAAGATCAGGTGAGATCATAGAGGAAAATCTCACTATTAGTTCTACTGTCTGCCCAAGCTGGAATAACTAATAATCTTTTATACAAGTTGAGCAGCTTGTTAGTTGGTTGACGGATATGAGAAGAGAATTATTAGTGGTATATCATGACTGCCTTTTCTTCTGCTGTTAAACGAATGGAATTGTGTTATACAAATCCAGCAGGAAGGAATAAAATTGGAAACACCGACCATTCAATTAGCTCATTCAATATGAGCTAATAAAAATGCAAACAAACTTTAAAGGGGAAAAAAACCAAAATATTCACTTAAATATCTATTTTGATACCATTGTTGCCGTCATCTTTTTAATTGTGCTCTTGCCCCTTATGTATTTCAGTTAATCTCAGTAGACATTTTTATGATTCCTTCTCATTTTTGATGCCTTTTATCTTTTACAGTTATTTTCCTGTTTGATCTTCAATCCCAACCTGGGCTACTGGAAAGAAAGCCATCTCTGCTTTTTGGTTGTGTGGATAATGTATGAAATGCATTTGGGCAGTCTTTATCCAGTCCCTCGTGTGCAAGGATCCATGGCATAAAATTGCCTACAATGCTTTGCCAAGTTACTACTAAATTCGCAACTGCAATCTGATTGCTCATTTCAAGGATCACCAGCTAATGTATCCTATAGTACAGTGGAATAATAATTATTGAAACACTAAGGTAGAGTATGTGTTTGTTTTTCTGGCAGCCTTGTGTGTATGTGGAATTTTCATTGGCAGTAATAATGATCCTCGGTGATGTCCTGGTGTCTGCATCTACAGATAAGCTTATTTTCATCTTCACGAATGCTAATGGTGGACAGGATCCATCCATTTTTTTTGTCCGTCGAGTGAGCCTTGTGTGTCAGCCTGTGGGACTGGGATTAGCTCAATTTTACTGATTCCAATGCCTAAATCAAACATAATGGTGCGGAAATTGTGGTCGGAAGCTTCCCGCGGGCGGATGCCTCTGACCTGAAAAAGTTCTACGAACTTACCTGGTGGTCCAGGAGGTTCGGAGACTTGCAGTCTTGGGCCTCTACATGAAGACCTGCGGAGAGGCCCTATATCCCAGGGACGCAGGCGTTTCGCAAGCATCCCTGGGATCATGTGGGCCGGCCCAACCAATCAAAGTAGGCGTATTCCCATTCATACTTGTGGTGAGTTCTGTATATATCCATAAAATAAATTTAAAAAAACATCACAAATTTAAAATTAATCAAAATAGAATTGAATTAATTATTTAAAACAAAAATAAAAAATTTTGAAAAATAAATTTACATACAAGCAACTCTCGATTATCCGGATCCCTCGGGGATTGGGCTATGCTGGGTAAACGATTTCTCCATTAGAGTGAGTTGACATTATAAAGTTAAAACTTCAATGAATAAATACTGTGCAATCAGCTACGAACAGTAACACGGCAGTTAAGTATGGTCATTACCAGCATGCATGCAGGTGGCCTCGAGGAGGAGATTGTCTGGCTCCGGGGTTCCGGAGCGCGATTCCTTCCCGAGCCGAAAGGACTCCAACGTCAGCGGCGGCCGCAAGAGACAGCGGCTACAGCAGCGTGCTCACACACGGAATTTTAAATGCCGTTACAACGGTTTCCCGTTGCATCCGTGTGCGGATAATCGAGAGTTGTCTGTATTTTAAAAGGTCCAACAATAAACTTACCTTATTTCGCAGATTTTTAAATGTTTAAATTATTGAAAAAATATTATTTTTCTGTCGTTTAAAAGTCTTTCGCTGCTTTTATCAGTCGTAAGAATTTCATGGGAATTTGCTGGGCAGAAGTTGGGCAAATAGCCCAACTCTCCGCCCGCAGAGGCCCTTTTCTTCCAGATGTGCACAGTGTATGCCTAAACCCGGAACTTGCGGGGCCCCTATGGGCGCGTGTGCACCCCGTATGCACCCGTAGGGGCTACGAATTCAGGGCCAATACCTCCATACCCAAATATTTGGCCTACCTTTTGTATTTTAACTTCTTTTTCCTCCTTGCCTGTTCAAGCAGTTTTATGTTGCACATACATTTACAAGCGGCTGGTAATATTTACCTGCATTCCCAGACTCCTGATTTGGGGTTTGCATCTCCTTGCAGTATAACAACTTGCATTTATAGCGCACCTTTAATGTAAAATGTGTATAGAGCTGCTTCCTTGCTCTCGAACTGTTGCTGTTTCTAGTTCAAGAATGCCTTGCACATGTGGCTTATTAGCTCCAGGATCTCCTGGTCGTTCTCATTGAACCGGTCTTGATGTTTCCTGGTGGAGTGGCCAAGTGTCTCTTCACAGGTGCTAATTATGGAGGCCTTGAGGGCAGACCAGACGCTGTGGATATTCTGCGTCTCTGGATCACTGGGAGTCGTCGGGTTGGATGTGAAGGCGCTGGCTGAATAGGGCTTTCTTAGCAGGGTCTTTGAGTGCTCCAGCATTGATTTTCCTGCGGCAGTGTTTCTGTTGTGCTGCTGTTTTGGGGCTACATTGATGGAAATGACAGAGCGGATTAGGCGATGGTCAGTCCAGCAGTTGTCAGCTCCTGCCACGATGCGGGTGATGCAGACGCCCTTGCGGTCCCTCGCTCGGATGATGACGAAGGCCGAGGGCCAACATGAAACTTGCGATCTAAAGAACAAATAGTAGGTGGTAAAAGCACAGGAGATCCAGCAACTAGCCGACAACCACGACATGCGTGGATTCTTTAGCGCAGTCAAGACCACCTAAGGCCCAAGCACACAAGGTCCTACCCCACTGCGGGCCAAAATCGGAGAGGTACTCATCAAGGACAGAGAGGCAGTCAGTGCCTGTTGGAAGGAGCACTTCAAAGATCTTCTTAACCGAGACTCTGTCTTCAACATGGGTGCCCTTGACTCCATCCCGCAGCATGCTACCCGCCACCACCTCAGCACAACCCCAGCCTGGCATGAGGTTGATAAGGTCATCCGACAACTGAAGAACAACAAGGCCTCAGGAGCAGATCGAATCTCCACCGAAGCACTAAATCATAGCAGAGAAGCGCAAATCCATGATCTCATTTCCCTTATTTGGAAAGAGGAGAGTATGCCAGGGGATCTCAGAGATGCTATAATCGTGACCATCTTCAAGAAAGGTGAAAAGTCCGATTGCGGTAATTACAGAGGGGTTTCGCTGCTGTTTGCCAGGGAAAGTCATCGCAAGAATCCTCCTCAATTGCCATCCCCCAGTATATAAAGTGCTCCTCCCAGAGTCGCAATGCGGATTCCACCCACTAAGGGGCACAACGGACGACAAATCCAAGAAAAATGCAGGGACCAGCACCAGCCTCTGTACATGGCCTTCTTTGACCTCACAAAGGCCTTCGACACTGTCAACCGGCAGGGGTTATGGAGTGTCCTCCTCAAATTCGGCTGCCCCCCAAAAATATTCACCATCCTCCGCCTGCTTCACAATGACATGCAAGTTGTGATCCTGACCAACGGATCGACCACAGACCCAATTCATGTACAGGCCGGGGTCAAGCAAGGCTGTGTCATCGCACCAACGCTCTTCTCGATCTTCTTTGCTGCAATGCTCCATCTCACCCTCAGTAAGCTCCCCGCTGGAGTAGAGCTAATCTACAGAACAAACGGGAAACTGTTCAACCTCAGTCGCCTCCAGTCCAGATCCAAGGTCATCCCATCCTCTGTCATTGAATTACAGTATAGAGACGATGCTTACGTTTGCGCACACTCGGAGGTCAATCTCCAAGCCATTGTCAACACCTTCACCGAAGCATACGAGAGCATGGGCCTCAGTCTAAACATCCGTAAGACAAAAGTCCTCTATCAACCTGCCCCTGCCACACAGTACTGCCCCCTGATTATCACAATCCACGACGAGGCCTTGGACAACGTAACTCATTATCCATACCTCGGGAGCCTAATGTCAACAAGGGCAGATATCGATGAAGAAGTACAACACCACCTTCCGTATGCCAGTGCATCCTTCGGTTGCCTGAGGAAGAGAGTGGTTGAAGATCAGGACGTCAAACCCAGCACCAAGCTCATGGTCTATAGAGCAGTAGTGATACCTGCCCTTCTATATGCTTCAGAGACATGGACCATGTACAGCAGGCACCTCAAAGCACTGGAGAAGTATGACCAACGCTGCCTCCGTAAGATCCTGCCAATCCATTGGCAGAATAGGCGCAACAACATCAATGTTCTTGCTCAGGCCAACATCCGCAGCATTGAAGCAATGACCACGATCAATCAGCTCTGATGGACAGGCCACATTGTCCACATGCCCGATACGAGACTCCCAAAAGACGGCAAGAGAGCCCCAGGTGGGCAGAGGAAACATTTAAAGGACACCCTTAAAGATTCCTTGATAAAGTGCAAGCTCCCCACCAACACCTGGGAATCCCTGGCCCAAGTCCACTCAAAGTGGAGGAGAAGCATCCAGGAAGGTGCCGAACACCTCGAGTCTCTTCGCTGGGAGCAAGTGGAAGCCAAGTGCAAACAGCAGAAGGAGCGCACGACAACCCAAGCACCCCACCCACCCGCCCCCTCAAACACCGTCTGCCCCACCTGAGACAGAGACTGTAGGTCCCGCATTGGACTCATCAGCCACCTGAGAATTCATATTAGTGCGGAAACAAGTCATCCTCAACTCCGAGGGACTGCCTAAGAAGAAGAAAAGAGAAGAGAGATTTGGAGAGGTAGAGAGGCTTAAGGAGGGAATTCCAGGCGACTGAGGGTTCTGTTACCATTGCTATTTGTAGTATTCATTAGTTCAGATTAAAGTTTCACCAACCCACTCATTGACCATGAAGGGAAATTACCCCAACCGACATAACCACTAGCATGCAGGGCGTTTCCCCTCTCTCCTGTAATTATTGCATAGAAACCAAGAACAAATAACTTGCTCCACACCCTTAACCTGCATTGCTCCCAATGCAAGCATAATCATAGCAAGAAAACTGAATGTATCAGTGTGCATCCCAGCAATCACTGTGCAATCAAAATGTGTCCTTTGTCCTGAAGTTTGTGAGTTTAACAATGGAGTACACCAGTGAGAGAAATTAATAGGACAGATGAGTTTTATGTCTGAGAGCTGTGTCAGCAGATATATTGGCCCTGAAATTCCAGTCAGAGGCTTCCTATGGACGAATGCCTCTGACCCGAAATTTCTCCATGAATGTACCTGGTGGTCCCGGAGGCGCCTTGGATTCCAGTCAGAGGCCTTCTTTTCCCGCGCTTAGCAGCGCGTCCATGTCTTCTAGATACGGACGGAGAAGCTGGAGTCACATGGGCTTGGACAACCAATCACGGTACAGTATTCTCATTGATAGTAATGGGAACTATGATTTTACGAGTTCCCATTACTATCAATGAGAATAACCCCCTAAAACTCCCAAACTCAACATAATAATTTAAAAAAACACCACACATATTTAAAATTAATTGAAATTAAAGTTAATTAAATGTTTTAGAAAAAATATATAATTTGGGGATTTTTTGTTAATGTGTTTTAATAGGGTTTAAAATAAACTGACCTTAGTCGACAGGGTTTTTACTATAAAAATGTGTATTTAAATTTTATTTTTATATGTTTTAAAACTCTTGCACTGGTAAAAGTAGACTATGCATCTGCTTTTACCAGGAGTAAGAATTTGAAGGACATTCACTGGGCAAGAAATGGGCAAATACCCCAATCTCACCCGCGTGAATGTCCTTCTTGTGGGGATGTGGAAGATCTGTCAAGAGATATCTTGACAGATCGGAAAAGTTGGTTTTCGGCGCTTGCACATTGAGCGCCAAGAAACAGCTTTTGTGAGGCCTCGCCGGGACAGTACATATTCTGCACGGACTCAGCGAGGCCGGAACTTCAGGGCCAATATAGTGGAGCAGGTGCAGAAAAGGCCAACATGGGAGCCAGAGGGCATAGGTGCTACATGACTTGCAACAGGTGTTATCTCAAGCAGCAGAACTACAACAATAGTCAGTTACTTTTGTATGGTGGAAGAGCAGTACATGAAGGGGCACAGCCTTCGAAGAAAGGCTTTGATTGATGATTGGCACCTGAACCACAAAGAGCTGCAAGAAAAGTACAGTGGTGCCATCTTACATAGTGAACTAATGAGCTGCACAACATACAAAGTATAACATCTACAAATGATCCTGATCCACCTTCATCAGGGAAGGGGAAGTGTTTCCTGGAATTGCTTGGAGTTCATTCCTTTCAGACTCAGCACCTACTGTCACATGAGCAGAGCTACATGACACAACAGAGCTACTGATGCCATGAATTTCAACCATGCGCTTGTGTGTAACTTCACGTACACCACATAGGTCACAATCCCTCTTCATTGTCTATTATCATTCTTCAAAAAAGTTGATGACGCCCATGACTTCAAATTTGGTTGAAACCTAAAGCTCCTCCAGAAACCATGGGACTATTCATGAGAGTTAATCCTATCATGGCTCTAACCTGTGTCACCAGGACCACTGCAGATGCCACTGGTGTTGCTATGTGCTTGTGGTTTATGGTCTGTGTGCTTATCAACGTCATGCAACTTCTTTCTTCTGTCCAGGTCCTTTTAGTGGTTGGCACAGAGTTCACTATCTCAGTCACAGGCTCCCATGCTTGCCTCCTCCTTTGCATAGTTTGGGGCATTTTCTCCCTACCAAAAAGATCTTTATGACACTTCATAACAGAGCTCACTAACACTTGCACGACTGATTAGTAAAATGTGATTTTCTCTGTGGTTATTGAGCTATATTCGAATATGATTGCACACTCCTTGGCTGGATTAATGACATTTTCAACACTTGAACCAGTTAGGCTGCTTCTTAGCTGCTTGAGAACAAGAACATAAGAACATAAGAACATAAGAATTAGGAACAGGAGTAGGCCATCTAGCCCCTCGAGCCTGCTCCGCCATTTAAAAAGATCATGGCTCATCTGGCCGTGGACTCAGCTCCACTTACCCACCCGCTCCCCATAATCCTTAATTCCCTTATTGGTTAAAAATCTATCTATCTGTGATTTGAATACATTCAATGAGCTAGCCTCAACTGCTTCCTTGGGCAGAGAATTCCACAGATTCACAACCCTCTGGGAGAAGAAATTCCTTCTCAACTCGGTTTTAAATTGGCTCCCCCGTATTTTGAGGCTGTGCCCCCTAGTTCTAATCTCCCTGACCAGTGGAAACAACCTCTCTGCCTCTATCTTGTCTATCCCTTTCATTATTTTAAATGTTTCTATAAGATCACCCCTCATCCTTCTGAACTCCAACGAGTAAAGACCCAGTCTACTCAATCTATCATCATAAGGTAATCCCCTCATCTCCGGAATCAGCCTAGTGAATCGTTTCTGTACCCACTCCAAAGCTAGTATATCCTTCCTTAAGAAAGGTGACCAAAACTGCACGCAGTACTCCAGGTGCAGCCTCACCAATACCCTATAAAGTTGCAGCAGGACCTCCCTGCTTTTGTACTCCATCCCTCTCGCAATGAAGGCCAACATTCCACTTGCCTTCCTGATTACCTGCTGCACCTGCAAACTAACTTTTTGGGATTCATGCACAAAGACCCCCAGGTCCCTCTGCACCGCAGCATGTTGTAATTTCTCCCCATTCAAATAATATTCCCTTTTACTGTTTTTTTTTCCAAGGTAGATGACCTCATATTTTCCGACATTGTATTCCATCTGCCAAACCTTAGCCCATTCTATTAACCTATCTAAATCTCTTTGCAGCCTCTCTGTGTCCTCTACACAACCTGCTTTCCCACTAATCTTTGTGTCATCTGCAAATTTTGTTACACTACACTCTGTCCCCTCTTCCAGGTCATCTATGTATATTGTAAACAGTTGTGGTCCCAGCACCGATCCCTGTGGCACACCACTAACCACCGATTTCCAACCCGAAAAGGACCCATTTATCCCGACTCTCTGCTTTCTGTTAGCTAGCCAATTCTCTATCCATGCTAATACATTTCCTCTGACTCCGTGTACCTTTATCTTCTGCAGTAACCTTTTGTGTGGCACCTTATCGAATGCCTTTTGGAGGGCATCAGTGGATCATTATTACAGTTGTCTTGTAGTTGCTAGTTTTTACTTACCACTAATAAAATTACATATTCACAACTCCATAATAAAACATATGTTCCTGTGCTTTAGCAGATGATTCATTTTGAGAAAACAAGCATTTTGAACATTTTTGTGAAGATTAGCTATGTCACCTCCCCCCTCAGTGATATTGATAGTATGTTGTGGCTAAACAAACTGATGAGCCAAATTGGAGCAGGATGGGAGGCTGACAGGAATCAAAGACTAGAAGTGGACATTGATGGGAATGTTGGCACATTTCAAATGGTATATAAGAATATAAAAAATAGGAGCAGGAGTAGGTGATATGACCCCTCGAGCCTGCTCCACCATTCAACAAGCTCATAGCTGAACTTCTACATCGATTTCACTTTCCCGCCCTATCCACACATCGCTTTGTGCCCAAAAATCTATTGATCTGTCTTGAATACACTCATCAGCTGAGCATCCAAAGCTCTCTGGGTTAAAGAATTCCAAAGATTCACAACCCTCTGAGTGAAGAAATTTCTCCTCATGTCAGTCATAAGCCGACCTCATATCCTGCGACTATGACCCCTAACTTTAGACTCTCCAGCCAGGGGAAACAACCTCTCAGAATCTACCCTGTCAAGTCCTCTAAGAATTTTATATGTTTCAATGAGATCACCTCTCATTCTTCTAAACCCCATTCTACTCAAATGCTCCTCATAGGTCAGCCCTCTCATCTCATGAATCAATCTAGTGAACCTTCGTTGTACCCCCTCTAAGGCAAGTATATCCTTCCTTTGGTCAGAAGACTAAAACTGCAACCAGTTGTGGTCTCACCAAAGCCCTATATAATTGCAATTCCTGCCCACGCTCCAATTGGTGACCTAGGTACAGCAGAGGTGCGGTGAATGATTGGGGCCGAGGTGCGGCAAGAGATCGTGGCGGAGGTGCGGCGAATGACTGGGGCAGAGGAACAGAGAGAGATCGGGGCACACGAGCGACATGATTGGGGCCCATGAGAGGCGAGAGTTCGGGGCCCAGGAGAGGCGTGGGCCCAGGGACAGCACGGATCAGTCCACGCTGCGATATGTGTGCACAGTGTGGGCTGGCCCGTGCTGTAGAGCTGGTCTCCAGTCGTCTTGGTTAATCCTTGCCACTAGACTAAGACCTAGCTCTGTCAAGCCCGTGTGGTGGCTGCTGTGCAACGGCCACCACAGGTTTAAAAAATCCACGCAAAGGCATCTTCCACCCATCAATATGTAGTTCGCGATCTGGAATATCAGGTCCTCAACAAAACACCTGTGAACTCATTTCTTTTTGGTGTGGAAGCAAGTCATCCTCGATACGAGGGAACACCTAAGAAGAAGAAGATATAATTGCAGCAAGGTTTCCTCACTCTTATGCTCCAACCCCTTTGCAACAAAGGCTATATACCTCTTTGTTTATTCGTTCATGGGATGTGGGCATTGTTGGCATGTTCAGCATTTATTGCCATTCCCTAAGTTCCCTTGAGAAGGTGGTGGTGAGCCACTTCCTTGAATCACTGCAGTTCGTGTGGTGAAGGTGATCTCACACTGTTGTTGTGGAGAGAGTTCCAGGATTTTGTCCAGCGACAATGAAAGAATGGTGATATATTTCCAAGTCAGGATGGTGTGTGACTTGGAGGGGAACATGCAGATGATGATGTTCCCATGCACCTGCTGCCTTTATTCTCCTAGGTGGTAGACGTCGTGGGTTTGGGAGGTGCTGTCGAAGAAGCCTTGGTGAGTTGCTGCAGTGCATCTTGCAAATGGTACACTCTGTAGCCACGGTGCACGGTGGCGGAAGTAGTGAATGTTTAAGGTGGTGGATGAGGTGCCATCAAGCAGGTTGCTTTGTCCTGGATGATGTTGAGCTTCTTGCATGTTGTTGGAGGCAAGTGGAGAGTATTCCATCACACTCCCAAATTATGTCTTGTAGATGGTGGAAAGGCTTTGGGGAGTCAGGTGAGACACTCGCCACGAATACTCAACTTCTGGCCTGCTATTGGAGCCACGGTATTTATGTGGCTAGTCGAGTTCATCATCATCATAGGCAGTCCCCTGGAAGCGAGGAAGACTCGCTTCCACTCTAAAAATGAGTCTTTAGGTGGCTAAACAGTCCAATACAAGAACCACAGTCCCTGTCACAGGTGGGACAAATAGTCGTTCAGGGAAAGGGGGGGTGGGACTGGTTTGCCACACACTCATTCCGTTGCCTGCGTTTGATTTCTGCATGTTCTCGGCGATGAGACTCGAGGTGCTCAGCGCCCTCCCAGATGCATTTCCTCCACTTAGGGCGGTCTTTGGCCAGGGACTACCAGGTGTCAGTAGGGATGTTGCACTTTATCAGGGAGGTTTTGAGGGTGTCCTTGTAACGTTTCCTCTGCCCACCTTTGGCTCGTTTGCCGTGAAAGAGTTCTGAGATTTGGGAGTCTCGTGAGTCCTCCTCAACCATCTTCTCCCTGTGACTGAGGAGCCTCTCCCGGAGTCACAGTACGGAGCACAACGGACATGATTTTTACAGCGCGACAGCTGCAGGAAAAATGCAGGGAACAGCGCCAGCCCTTATACATGGCCTTTTTCGACCTTACAAAGACCTTTGACACTGTCAATCATGAGGATCTATGGAACGTCCTCCTCCGTTTCGAATACCCCCAAACATCCGTCACCATTCTCTACCTGCTCCTCAATGACATACAGGCCATGATCCTTACCAACGGATCCATCACAGACCCAGTCCACGTCCAGACTGGGGTCAAACAGGGCTGTGTCATCACCCCAACCCTCTTCTTTAGTCCAGTTAAGTTTCTGGCCAATGGTGATCCACAGGATGTTACTGGTGCGGGATTCGGCGATAGGAATACCGTTGAATATCAAGGGTGATGGTTAGACTCTCGCTTGTTGGAGATGGTCATTGCCTGGCACTTGTGTGGTGCGAACGTTGCTTGCCACTTATTAGCCTAAGCCTGAATGTCGCCCAGGTCTTGCTGCATGTGGGCACAGACTGCTTCATTATATGAGGAATTGCAAATTGAACAGAACACTGTGCAATCATCAGCGAATATCCCCATTTAAAACCCTACGATGGGGGGGAGATGAAGCCCTGAAGAACTCCTGCAGCGATGTCCTGGGGCTGAGATAATTGACTTCCAACAACCACAACCATCTTCCTTTATGCTAGGTATGACTCCAGCCAATGGAGATTTTTTCCCCTTGGTTCCTGTTGACTTCAATTTTACTAGGGCTCCTTGATGTCACACTCGGTCAAATGCTGCCTTGATTTCAAGGGCAGTCACTCTCACCTCCCCTCTGGAATTCAGCTCTTTTGTCCATGTTTGGACCAAGGCTGTAATGGGGTTTGGAGCTGAGTCGTCCTGGCGGAACCCAAACTGAGCATCAGTGAGCAGGTTATTGGTGAGTAAATACCACTTGATAGCACTGTCAATTACACCTTCCATCATTTTGCTGATGATTGAGAGTAGGCTGATGGGGTGGTAATTGGTCGGATTGGATTTGGCCTGCATTTTGTGGACACGACATACCAGGGCAATTTTTCACCATTGTTTGGTAGATGCCAGTATGGTAGCTGTACTGGAGAAGCTTAGCTACTGGTGTGGCTAGTTCTTGAGCACAAGTCTTCAGCACAACAGCCAGAATTTTGTTGGTGCTCATAGCTTTTGCTGCATCCAGTGTGCTCAGCTGTTTCTTGATATCATGTGGAGTGAATCGAATTGGCTCAAGACTGGTTTCTGTGATGGTGGGGACCTCAGGAGGAGGCCGAGCTATATCGTTCACTCGGCACTTCTGGCTGAAGATGGTTGCGAACGATTCAGCTTTGTCTTTTGCACTCACGTGCTGGGCTCCGCCATCATTGAGGATGGGGATGAATGGAGCCTCCTCCTCTTGTTAGTTATTTAATTGTCTACCACCATTGATGACTGGATGTGGCAGGACTGCTGAATTTTGATCTTATCCATTGATTGTCGGATAGCTTAGCTCTGTCAATAGCATGCTGTTTCCGTTGTTTATCGTGTATGTAGTCCTGTGTTGCAGCTTCATCCAGGTTGACACCTCATTTTTAGATATGTCTGGTGCTGTTCCCAGCATGCTCTTCTGCACTCCTAACTGAACCAGGGTTGGTCCCCTGGCTTGATGGTAATGGTAGAGTGGGAGATATGCCGGGCCATGAGGTTACGGATTGTGGTGGAATACAATTCTGCTGCTGCTGATGGCCCACAGTGTCTCATGGATGCCCAGTTTTGAGCTGCTAGATCTGTTCTGAATCTGTCCCATGTAGCACGGTGGTAGTGCTACACAACACGATGGAGAGTGTCTTCAGTGTGAAGACGGGACATCGCTTTCATAAGGTCACTCCTGCCAATACTGTCATGGACAGATGCATCTGGAACAGGTAGGTTGGTGTGGACAAGGTCAAGTAGGTTATTCCCACATCTTGGTTCTTTCACCACCTGCCACAGGTCCAATCTGGCAGCTATGTCCTTCAAGGCTCAGCCAGTTTGGTCAGTAATGATGCTACTGAGACCCTCTTGGTGATGGACATTGAAGTCCCCCACCCAGAGTACATTCTGTGGCCATGCTACACTCAGTGCCTCTTCCAAGTGCTGTTCAACATGGAGGAGTACTGATTCATCAGCTGAGGGAGGGCGGTAGGTGGTAATCAGTAGGAGGTTTCCTTGGCCATGCTTGACCTGATACCATGAGACTTCTTGTCCGGAGTCAATACTGAGGACTCCCAGGGCCACTCCCTCCCACTGTATACTACTAGCTCTGTCCTGCCGGCTGGTGATGGAGGAGTCTGGGACGTTGGCTGAAAGATATGATTCTGTGAATATGACTGTATCTGTGGGACAGCTCGCCCAATTTTGACACAAGTCCCCAGATGTTAGTGAGGAGGACTTCGAAGGGTGTCCGGTGCCTAGGTCGATGTTGGGCAGTCCATCCTGTTTTATTCTTAGTATACTTCTTTGTAACGGTTTGGTAAAACGTATCCACGCTACCTTACCCCATGCATGAATACCAATGTTAAGGACTCGTCGACTAACCCTCAGAAAATATACGATGAGTTTAGCAACAAAGATATTTTGACCTTTCTAGCTTGTTCCAGGATTCCCAAAGAGGACTATAAAAACATGGTGGTGAGGCCAGTTTTAATAGCTTAGTTTACTTACTAGCTTGGATGTAGCTGCCTGGAACCAAAGTAAGTTGATCCATAACATTATGGGCTAGATTTCGGCATAGATTGCTACAGCCCAAATATGGGCGATATTTCCAGTGATAGTGGTTGTCCCACCTTTAAAAAACTGCCGGAATATCGGCCATTTAAAAAAACGCTAGTTTTGCCTTTTTTGGGGGGGCGGTAGCAGTAGCAAGTGGGTAGTAGCAGTCTATTCTGTCGTGCAAGGCCAGCGTCCTTAGCAACGGCCGTTCTGCGCATGCGCGATTTAAAAAAAAATTCTCGGCACTTCACTTTTCCCGCGATTCGGGAGGTCAAGGGTCAGGTCACCTGCGCATGCGCAGAAGAGTAAGGGAGGGGGAGAGAGAGAGAGCGAGACAGGGAGCAGAGCAAGTGGGGAGAGAGAAGCATCAAATATTCAAGGTTTTAAAAGTTAGAAAAAACTTATAACACATTTCAAATAAAAATATGAACCTGGAAGAAGTAGTCATGAGTGACATAGGTGAGGTGGCTGAGGTGGGAGGGAGAAAAAGGGCCAAACGTTTTTCAGATGAGGCCAACGCAGCCTTGGTCCACGAAGTTGAAAGTAGGTGGACCTAATTAACCTGGGGTGGGTGTGGGAATCCTTCCCTCAAATGTTTACCAACGGATATGGGCGGAGATCGTGGAGGTGGTGTCGTCGGCTGCCCACTATTATCGGGAGCTGAGCCAGTGCCGCAAGTGCTGGAACAACCTGGTTGCATCTGCGAGAGTAAGTATTAACTTTAATAACCTTAATAACTTTAATCATGCACTGACTCATTACTAAAAAATGTAAATCTGTCAGATTGTAATTAAGCTTGGTAAGCAGGGTAAGCTTGGTGTCATGTATTACTTCCTATCCATGATCTTATTACATTGCTTCTCTGAACGTAGATGTGTTACCCATGCATCAATTGCATCCTAACTGTATTAGCATATAACATATAACAGATAGCATTAATGGGACATTGATGAAAAGCATTGGCGATGGCGAATTGTGGATGTCTATCTGTGAGTTCCGTAATCGTACCTGGGCAATTAGCTTATACCATGCTCTTTGCAGAAGAAGATATCTGTCAATCATGTGGAGCGTCAGCGCATGGGAGGAGGGCCCGCAGAGTTGTCAGAACTGACTGATCTCGAGGAGCGGGCCGAGGCCACATTGGGATGCATAATCGCTTGGCCACCCGTGACAGATCCAGTTGTGGCGCCAGGTAAGTAATGTATAACTCCCGGGTAATTTAATGTAATTTAATGCTATTTGAGGACAATATATAAATTATGTAATGTAATGTAATGCAATTAATGCTGGGATCATGAAATCTTATTATAATGCCATGCAGTTTCTGTACTTTCTGTTCATGTTAATTCAATGTAATGGCTGTCAATGATATTTAATGCAGTAGTGTTGCTTCTCCTACATATGCCTGCATAGTGTAAGTGTTCTCATGTCACCCTGGCCCTCCCCTCCTCTTCTACTGACCTCTCATATTATGTTTTCTAGTTGCCCATGAGCATCGGAGAAATTTGGAGCCCACTGGAGCATCGCCGCTACTACTTCAAGTGGTACTCACCACCGGAGATGAGACCACAGAGGAGGAGGATCGTATGGATGAGCCTCAACCCAGCTGCTCAACCCAACATGTGGAGGAGGGGAACTCGGGGATTCAAGGGTCCAATCTACCGATGGCCACCTTTTCCTCAAGCGAGGAAGTAGCGGGACCAAGCAGCTTGCAGCAGGGCACACCAAGTGGTCCAGCACCTGCACTGAATCTGCTCAGAGACAGACAGACATCACCTGGACATGGTCTCACTGTCAGGGGTGAGCGTCGACATCGGTCAGGAGCTCCTCCAGGTGATAGGTGGTTTAACCAGCAACATTTTCACGCTTTCAATTCATCATTCGGAGGACATGGCGCAGCTGATTGCAGTAATGTGGCGAACCGCCAATTCCATCCATGCCATGTGGCAGACGATGGACTCGGTATATGGCACTGCACCCCAAGGTGCCGTACCACCTGTGCAAGCAGCTGAGAGTCAGGAGGAAGCAATTGCTTCTGACTCTGGAGACAGGTCTTCGAATACCGATTCTTCTCCGGATACCGATCCCACGAAGTCACTCTGCCACTGTCACCCCACCACAGTAGCAGCGCTCGAGGTGCCCTGCTGCAAGACAGCTTGGAGTAAATGCGAGTAGGGCTAGGGGCAGGGGCAACGTTAGGGGGAAAGGGTGTGTTACAGTCAGGAGGGATAGAGGCAGAGGCAGAGGGAACGGTGGCCACAGGTAGAAATTTTGCCTGGTTGGGGTGGGTGATGTTGTTGTTATCATTATTTCAATTAATATTAAAAAATAGTTGACTGTTGGCGGTGGGGGGGGGGGGGGGGCGCGGGGCGCGGTTATGGGTGTTTCTATTCTGTTTAAATGTTTTCAATGTTTGTATCTGTTCATTGTTTTTTCCATCTAAAAATTATATGCAAGTATAAATTTCTAAAAAAGTTTTTTTTAATTGTGTTAAATTATAAAAGATTTTTTAATTACACTTACAATTCTTGTGCAGTGTCATTTACAAACAGAAAGTTAACCATCAATACAAGGGCTGCAAACAATGACCAGGCAAGGAAGAAATGTAACTGTCACCAATGTAACTTTAAGCAAAGCGTTCATTTATGAGCTGCTGATGCAACAGTCTTGCAGTTTTGTAACTACCACGGGGCTTCTCCTGTGGTGTGTGGGGGGGGTTGGTTGGTGGCATGGGTTCATTGCCAGGCTGATTGTATTCCCCGAGGTACTCCTCCTCCTCTCCCTCCTCCTCCTCCTCCTCTTTTGCCTCCCCTCTCTCCTGACGTGGACCGGCAGTCCCATCTGACAATTCCTGTCTTCTCCTGATAGCTAAGTTACGCAACATGCAGCACACCACAATGAACTCAGCGACCTGCTCAGGGTGGTATTGTAGGCTGCCTCCAGAGTGGTCCAGGCATCTGAAGTGCTGCTTCAGCACTCCAATTGTCATTTCGACGATATTGCATGTGGCTAACTGACTCTGATTATAATGATGCTTGACCTCTGTCTGGGGCTGACGGTGGGGGTATCAAGAGCCAGGTGGCGAGGCTGTATCCTTTGTCACCAAACATCCAGCATTGACCTTGTGGCTGACTCTAAAAAAGGTCGGAGACAGTGCTCTCATGCAAGATGTATGCATCATGAATGCTCCCTGGAAAATTGGCATTTACAGCCATGATTATTTGCTTGTGATCGACAACGAGTTATATGCTCAGGGAATGGAATCCCTTTTGGTTACGGTAAACCTCTGACTCTTCTAACGGTGCTCGCATGGTGATGTGCATGCAGTCTATTGTGCCCTGGACCTTGGGGAAGTTTGCTATTCTCGAGAACCCCAAAGCCCTCTCAGTCTGTGCCTCCCTGGTCATAGGGAAGTTTATAAAGTTCATTCTTTGGATACTGTTGGGGGGGATGACTCTTCAGGGGAAGACAGCAGCGGCCAAGTTCATGGCACCGTGGGTGGCTCGGCAGCATGGGAGGGCAGGAAAAAGAGTGGGAGAGCGATAGTGATGGGGATTCAATTGTAAGGGGAATAGATAGGCATTTCTACGACCGCAACCGAGACTCCAGGATGGTATGTTGCCTCCCTGGTGCAAGGGTCAAGGATATCTCGGAGCGGGTGCAGGACATTCTGAAAAGGGAGGGTGACCAGCCAGTTGTCGTGGTGCATATAGGTACCAACGATATAGGTAAAAAACGGGATGAGGTCCTACGAGAAGAATTTAGGGAGCTTGGAGCCAAATTAAAAAGTAGGACCTCAAAAGTAGTAATCTCAGGATTGCTACCAGTGCCACGTGCTAGTCAGAGTAGGAATCGCAGGACAGCTCAGATGAATGTGTGGCTTGAGGAGTCATACAGAAGGGAGGGATTCAAATTCCTGGGACATTGGAACCGGTTCTGGAGTAGGTGAGACCAGTACAAACTGGACGGTCTGCACCTGGGCAGGACCGGAACCAATGTCCTAGGGGGAGTGTTTGCTAGTGCTGTTGGGGAGGAGTTAAACTAATAGGGCAGGAGGATGGGACCCTATGCAGGGAGGCAGAGGGAAATAAAAGGGAGACAAAAGATAGATAGGAGAATAGTAAAAGTGGAGGGCAGAGAAACCCAAGGCAAAAAATAAAAAGGGCCACATTACAGCAAAATTCTAAAGGGGCAAAGTGTGTTAAAAAGACAAGCCTGAAGGCTCTGTGCCTCAATTCGAGGAGTATTTGGAATAAGGTGGACGAATTAACTGCACAGATAGCAGTTAATGGATATGATGTAATTGGCATCACAGAGACATGGCTCCAGGATCACCAAGGCTGCGAACTCAACATCCAGGGGTATTCAACATTTAGGAAGGATAGACAGAAAGTAAAAGGAGGCGTGGTGGCGTTACTGGTTAAAGAGGAAATTAATGCAATAGTAACGAAGGACATTGGCTTGGATGATGTGGAATCGGTATGGGTGGAGCTACGGAATACCAAAGGGCAGAAAACGCTGGTGGGAATTGTGTACAGACCACCAAACAGTCGTAGTGAGGTTGGGGACAGCATCAAACAAGAAATAAGGGATGTGTGCAATAAAGGTACAGCAGTTATCATGAGCGACTTTAATTTACATATAGATTGGGCTAGCCAAACTGCTAGCAATGTGGTGGAGGAGGATTTCCTGGAGTGTATTAGGGATGGTTCTCTTGACCAATATGTCGAGGAACTATCTAGAGAGCTGGCCATCCTAGACTGGGTGATGTGTAATGAGAAGGGACTAATTAGCAATCTTGTTGTGCGAGGCCCCTTGGGGAAGAGTGACCATAATATGGTAGAATTCTTTATTAAGATGGAAAGTTAATTCAGAAACTAAGGTCCTGAACTTAAGGAAAGGTAACTTCGATGGTATGAGACGTAAATTGGCTAGAATAGACTGGCAAATGATACTTAAAGGGTTGACAGTGGATAGGCAATGGTAAACATTTATAGATCACATGGATGAACTTCAACAATTGTACATCCCTGTCTGGAGTAAAAATAAAACAGGGAAGGTGGCTCAACCGTGGCTAACAAGAGAATTAAGGATAGTGTTAGATCCAAGGAAGAGACATATAAATTGGCCAAAAAAAGCAGCAAACCTGAGGACTGGGAGACATTTAGAATTCAGCAGAGGAGGACAAGGGGTTTAATTAAGAGGGGGAAAATAGAGTACGAGAAGAAGCTTGCAGGGAACATAAAAACTGACTGCAAAAGCTTCTATAGATATGTGAGGAGAAAAAGATTAGTGAAGACAAACGTAGGTCCCTTGCCATCGGACTCAGGTGAATTTATAATGGGGAACAAAGAAATGGCAGACCAATTGAACAAATACTTTGGTTCTGTCTTCACGAAGGAAGACACAAATAACCTTCCGGATGTACTAGGGGACCGAGGGTCTAGTGAGAAGGAGGAACTGAAGGATATCCTTATTAGACGGGAAATTGTTTTGGGGAAATTGATGGAATTGAAGGCCGATAAATCCCCGGGGCCTGATTGTCTGCAGCCCAGAGTACTTAGGAAGTGGCCTTAGAAATAGTGGATGCATTGGTGATCATTTTCCAACAGTCTTATCAACTCAGGATCAGTTCCTATGGACTGGAGGGTAGCTAATGTAACACCACTTTTTTAAAAAGGAGGGAGAGAGAAAACGGGTAATTATAGACTGGTTAGCCTGACATCAGTGGGGAAAATGTTGTAATCAACTATTAAGGATGAAATAGCAGCGCATTTGGAAAGCAGTGACAGGATTGGTCCAAGTCAGCATGGATTTATGAAGGGGAAATCATGCTTGACAAATCTTCTGGAATTTTTTGAGGATGTAACTAGTACAGTGGACAAGGGAGAACCATTGGATGTGATGTATTTGGACTTTCAAAAGGCCTTTGACAAGGTCCCACATAAGAGATTAGTGTGCAAAATCAAAGCACATTGTATTGAGGGTAATGTACTGGCATGGATAGAGAATTGGTTGGCAGACAGGAAGCAGAGTGTCGGGATAAACGGGTCCTTTTTGGAATGGGAGGCAGTGACTAGTGGAGTGTCGCAGGGCTCAGTGCTGGGACCCCAGCTCTTTACAATATACATTAATGATTTGGATGAAGGAATTGAATATAATATCTCCAAGTTTGCAGATGACACTAAACTGGGTTGCTGTGTGAGCTGTGAGGAGGATGCTAAGAGGCTGCAGGGTGATTTGGACAGGTTAGATGAGTGGGCAAATGCATGGCAGATGCAGTATAATGTGGATAAATGTGACGTTATCCACTTTGGCGGCAATAACATGAAGGCAGAATATTATCTGAATAGCGGCAGATTAGGAAAAGGGGAGGTGCAACGAGACCTGGATGTCATGGTTCATCAGTCATTGAAAGTTGACAAGCAGGTACAGCAGGCGGTGAAGAAGGCAAATGGCATGTTGGCCTTCATAGCTAGAGGATTTGAGTATAGAAGCAGGGAGGTCTTACTGCAATTGTACAGGGCCTTGGTGAGGCCTCACCTGGAATATTGTGTTCAGTTTTGGTCTCCTAATCTGAGGAAGGACGTTCTTGCTATTGAGGGAGTGCAGCGAAGGTTCACCAGACTGATTCCAGGAATAGCTGGACTGACGTATGAGGAGAGACTGGATCAACTGGGCCTTTATACACTGGAGTTTAGAAGGATGAGAGGTGATCTCATAGAAACGTATAAGATTCTGACGGGCTGGGACAGGTTAGATGCAGGAAGAATGTTCCTGATGTTGGGGAAGTCCAGAACCAGGGGACACAATCTTAGGATAAGCGGTAGGCCATTTAGGACTGAGACGAGGAGAAACTTCTTCACTCAGAGAGTTGTTAACCTGTGGAATTCCCTGCCACAGAGAGTTGTTCATGCCAGTTCAATGGATATATTCAAGAGTGAGCTAGATATGCCCCTTACGGCAAAAGGGATCGAGGGGTATGGAGAGAAAGCAGGAAAGGGATACTGAAGTGAATGATCAGCCATGATCTTATTGAATGGTAGTGCAGGCTCGAAGGGCCGAATGGCCTACTCCTGCACCTATTTTCTATGTTTCTATGTTTCTGTGTGCATAAAGGGCTTGAGTCACCTGGCAAATGCAGCAATGTGTGGCATACTGAGAGGTGCAGCAAATGTCGCCAGCTGATATCTGAAAGGAGCCCGATGCATAGAAGGAAAGTACCACAGTAACCGTAACAGGCTGTGCGATCCTGATGGTGCTGGTAGGCTGCAGGTCTCCCTTAATTAGCTGGCATATCTCACTGATGACCTCTTTTCGGCAGCGCAGCCTTCTAACGCACGCGTTATCGGACAGGTCCAGGTATGAATGCTGCTCCCTGTAAATGCACTGGGTGTAAGGTCTCCTCCTCCTCAGCAGTCTGCCACCTCTTTGATTGGGCACAATGAACCTTCTTCCATCTCTATTCTGCAGCATGTAGGTAGTCAGCAATACTGGTGGAGAAATTGCAGGCCCCATTATTATAAATGCCCGAATCTGTCTTCAAAATTCTTGATTTGTCCTTAAATAACCACAAATTTACTCAAAATTGACCACAATGTGTTCAGATAATTTTCAAAATTTTAAAACACCCTTAAAATCACTCACGAATTACTTCAATTCTCCCATCAACTTTAAGCAGCCTTTTCTTCAACTTCATCTGATTTACAACATGGTGTCCATACTGCTGGGTTAAGATCAGGTGAATGAAACTTTTTCTGAGCCTTTTTTTGGGCGAGCGGTAATTTGGGCGAATTGCCGAAAGTAGCACTCGCCGATAATCTGGGCGGTATTTGAGCGGTAGTTTCCATTATAAACAGTCTTTTGGGTGATGCATGAGTGATGACGTCAGATTTGAGGAAAAAAAATGGGCGCGTGGTTTTGCTCATCGCCAACAGTAATTGAATGCCGAATTTACCACCGCCGATAACTGGGCAATAAACAAGCGGTAGTTTCCATTTGAACACACATATGGGCAGTAAAGAGCTTCTCGGCAGTAAAATGGGTGGTAAACGGGCAGATGGATGCTGAACGTCTAGCCCATCTGGAGCTGTCAAGCTCATGGAATGTTTGATTGTATATGGCTGAGAAATTTGATTAAGCCCAAAAACAGGCGGTGCCACTGCCAGCTAAGGTTAACAGCCACCTGTAAAAAGAGCGCAAGCAACACTGTTACTTTGGTGTTGCCTGCTGATATAAATGAGCACAGTACAGAACCTCCCGTGCAATGTCTCTTTCAGGTGGTAAGATTAGCAGGTTGCCGATGGTCGGGTCTAATCTATCTGTGCAGTGTTATCAGGAAACTGCGATTTATTAAAGTGAAGTACAATGTTTCTGGTTTTGTTTCGCGTGTTTTTTAGGTTGACAGAGAGGGTGTGCAAGATAAATAAATGTCCAAAAATCAACTAATCTGTCAGATTGTAAAGAATGTAACCAATATTTCCGATTCTACTCTATTCTAGAATACAAATAAGAGCAATCTATTCTTTAAATACACAAAAATAGTGAATAAGCTTTGTTATTACAGAGGGTTTTCACTAAGTCTTTTTAGGAGTATATGGGGCTGATATTGCCCCTCCCAAAAAGGCCTCTGGCCGTCCGAATGTGGCGGCCATGGGGCGGCGTGGAATGGCTGCCGACTCTCCGTGGCGAGACCGCCATTTTGCAATTTGCACTTCATCAGGGGCGGAGCGGTGCAGGGGACCGCTCTACCCGTTTTTGCACCACGGCGTGCACGCGGCGACTCCTTACCGACCAGCGGCGACTGCTTCCCGAAATTGCCCCATGGGTAATATCCTTTTTGCGGAATTGCCCCGTGGGAGCGGCGCCACCACCGACTGGCGCCCCCGACAGCTTTTTGTGTCGGCGCACTCCTTGTTGGGCCTTGTTGGTCGGCGGCGCGGCTGCTCTGAAAAGGGAGGTGGCGTTGCCAGAGAACCCATTTTATTTTATTTTTTATTGTTGGCTGACTGCCAGGTCGGGCCGACAATTATGCCCCCAGGTTTGGCCAGGCCGCCAACAGGCAGCCTGGCACCCCCTCTTGGGTGCCAGACCATTGGCCTGGCTGAAACCCTCCCTGGTGGCCCAGTGGACCTAACTTAAAAATATGCAGAGCTCGCAGCGGCTCTCCCCTTTAACTGAAGGGGACAGACTTTTTGTGACGAGTCGACGCGGCACGTCCGCGTTGCATTGATGATTGATCGGGGCGGCTGAGCCGCTGCAAGGTTACTTCCGCCTCACAGCTGCCCCGAGCAAAAGAAAACGTCCAAGTGCCGAATATCGACAGTACCTCAACCCATGCAGCGGAGAAAAACCCCAAAAAACAGAAGGTGCGCCCATCGCGGGCAGAGGTAAATTTCTATTCCTATCTCTCTAAAAAGTTCCCCGTTAAGCAGTTTGAAATGGCAATATTAAACTGGAATTGGGAGATTTGTTTGCAATACTGGATGTCAGAGCCGGCATAGGTGATCTATGATTCCTCCCTGAATAGACCAAGAGATGTGTTAAGTTTACTGGATACTCTGAACACCTGAATATCACGCAAGTAAGTGCGGATGTACAAATTCCTTCAGAAACAGGAAAAAGTCGTTAGATCTCCTTGAATTGAAAATGTAATAAGCACACACCTGTTAGTTCAGAAGAAGAGGATGTATTCAATACGGACCTTTGTAACAATAACAGTAAACATTTACAAAGCCCAAATATAATTTCATTTCCAGTTTACTGACACAACTGCAAGCGCTTATTGGTAAAATTTGAAAATCTGGTGTACAAGTGTCGATCTTGCATTACACAACTGACTGGCAGTAATGGATCAGGCCTTTAGATGCAGCACAAGTTCCCCAGACTATTTGTAACCATATGCTATTCTGCACACATTACGTGCCAGAACTCACTGACCTGCTCCGGTTGAGTGCTGGCATGTAATGTGTATAGAGCAGGCATTCAATCTGCTGATGTGTTTCTGTAGCAATGACCATGAGCCATCTCACTGGACTAGTCATACTCTGCATAGTTATTGAAGACTTTGGCAGAGAGCTACGCGCTGGCAACAGCTGCATGCAGTGGCATGCTTTTGGAGAGGTCGGCGACAGCCAAAATCGCTCAGCGTGCGTCAATTAGGCATTGCATGTTGATTGATGTCACGCTCTAGATCATTAAAATATGTGAGGCAAGCATAGGCTACTGCAGCAGCCTGGCACATTCCGCGCAGGAAGCGCAGCAGCCTGGCACATTCCGCGCAGGAAGTGGGTGGAAGCAAGGCAGCCGCCATTTCTTTCTTCAAAACCACCCTTAATGGCTGCGCTAAAAGTTCCAGTTTCTCGGCCTATATCTACAGGTGTCAATAATAGATATAAACTGATTTATCTAATAACATCTGGCTTCAGCAGAAAAGCCTGTCTATTTTCACATTTCAATTTAAATGAATTTCACATTTGCGGTGTGGTATTAGTTGGTAGTTTCCTGGATTAGGAAGGGCTCAACCTCCAAGACAAATCAGTGCGTGCTTCAAGAGAAATGCATTAGAGTCATGGAAGTTAGCATTATCTTGTCTTAATTAGATATTAGATACGGTGAGGTTTGACAAACGTGGAACCAGCTGCAAAAATAGCACTGCATACATGATTAACCATCCACGCCTCAACCTGACAACATTTCTGAAACCCTGTCAGTGCGACATTACTAGGTCTCACAAAGCAGTGTTTTTGTAACTGGGGGCTTTTGTTCCAAAAAAACACAGAAAATGCTGGAAACACGCAACAGGTCAATTAGCATCTGTGGAGAGAGAAACAGAATTATTGGGCAGAATTTTCCGGGGAGTCAGCGGGCGTGATCGGTAGCGGGTCGGGTGGGAAAATTATTTTTATTAACAGTAGGTAGAACCCCGCTGTCAATCTGCCACCACGCGCCTTTCCGAATTGTCGGGTCTGCCAGTGCTGAACAGACGCGACACGCAGTGGCGGGGGAGGCTATTGAAATTATTAGCGGCTTGTTTACAGCCACTTAACAATGCTTTTTCCCAGCTTTTTGATTTTGACAGGTCGCCCACCAGTTTCCCGCTGGGCTGAGACCTCGTCAGTGAAGCTGAGGCGGGAGGTGACTTGCCATTCTATCAGCTGATGAGTTGACAGCTTCAAATGTCAAGTCAAAGCTCCCAATTGAATCAGATATCTTCACTTAGCCACTAGCTTCTCTAAACTGCATTTCCGCTACAGATTCAGGATGCTGCAAATCTTTACACAAATCTCCATCTAGTCTGACCTCATTATCTTTTCCACCATTGACAGATTGTCACATCTACTTCACCTGCCATCTATTCCATCAGCATTGTTACCCTTGAAACTATCTCACCTTGGTCCTCAGAATCCCACCACGATCAGCCCCAACACCAGCATCACCAGGCACACCAGTAGCCCAACAACAACACCAACCTTCTCCTCAATCACCTGATGCTGCACAGGACACAGGGCATCAGCATCCGAGCACATTGCTGTCTGGGAGGTCAGGGATGGTCTCATCATGACCAGATTTACTTCACTTGATGCTGTACACTTTGGCTGGCACATGATGTGCCAGGTTGGCACCACCCCACACCAACACCATAAAGCATCCCTACAATAACCAAGCCATTCCTTTCACACTCATCACCATTACAGCGGGTGGGAGGTACCGTTATGTCTTCCCATTTACTGTAACTCACTAAGCCACTTCCAAAGGTGCACACAAATCTGTCCAAGAACGCAAAGTGTTGAAAATAAAGGCTTCAATGTTTGACACCGCATTAACAGAAACTGTATATGAACATTGCATAAAACATCCAAGTGCCTACCCTTGTGTGTTGTTAGTTGGTTTCATTGCATAGGATGAGGTGAGTGTGAGGAGTGGCTGGTGAGATGGGGATGTGAGAATGTAGATAGAGAGAGAGGGATGAGTGGAGGTGCAAGGTAAGTTGGTGCGAGTAAGGATGTGCAGGAATAGGGTAGGGAAGGCAGCGAAGGAGATGAGATGAGAGGCACAGCAGGATGAGGTTGAGTGTGGCTTTGCAGTAACATTTCGTGATCTACTGAGACCATTGAAAGGTTTGTGCCATTGCAGTCTGGTCCTCCTGACGACATCCCTGCTTGTGTTCTCCTGTGCAATGTGCAACCAGGTATCCTGTGGAGGTCTCTTCCACCCATGGGAAGGGAAGAGAACCTTCCTGCATTCTTTGGCTCACTCCATAAGCATATGGAGGGAGTCATGGGAGAACCTGGGTGCAGCCGTGCACCTCTGTGCAATGCTTGCCAGTGTTTGCAGCACCTCAATGCTGTGAAACACTGACAGCACAAATGTCAAAATAAATTTGCACATTGTCCCTTTAAGGAAACTGGTTAACGACATGTCATAAAATGATATCATCAGACCCGCTTCCTTCAATTGGCTATTAAATGTGCAGGGCGAGCTTAACAAGCCCAATCAGGGGAAAATCATTTTGAACACTGGGCTGTCAACTAAAATTAAGATTAATGTGGCCCCCTTATAAAGGCAGTGGCCAGGGGCCAACATTTTTAGGGGGTCACAACACTTACCCACCGGAGACCCAATTCCCCAATAGCTTGTGGCAGGTGGGCACCCACTGACCCTAAGCTAATTAGGTGCTCACCACCGACTCTACCTACTCCAGCATGGTCAGCACTGCACAGCACAAGGGGACATAGTCCTGGTGTAAGTCCTGGGATCGCAGCCCGTGGAATTTCAGGGCCAATATCTTTACATACATCAGGATGATATTTACAGTCATTTTAACTGACGTATCTTCAATCTAACTAACAACAATCAGCTGGCATAGATTATGGCCATGTCCAAGTATATAAGTAATAAAGGCAGTAGAGTACACCATGTAATTATTCAGATTTTGCAGTGAGTCTAAATTATTGGCTATATTGAGGCTTTTAGTGCATTTGCATGAAAGATTTAACGATGCCTTAAGCCTATGTCAGAATTTGTAAACTGGTGTAGACACTGCCAATTGAAGCTTAATACCCAGAACTCCATTTCCACATGGAGGTAAATCAGCACAAAAATTAGCAATAGTTGGAATATTCTGCTTTGATATTGAAGAAAAGACTTGTCTAACAGCTAGACATTTGTTGTAATGTCATTCATTTAAAACCTTTACTTTACTATACTTACAGGGTGTTTCTGCAGCTACTGAATGACACACATGATATAGCTTGTTTAAGAGGACATTTGTCGCTTTTTTTGTTACTGTAACTGAAACAATCTGTATTTGAAGCAGTGCTGTGTGTTTTGGAACGAAAAGCAAATCTTTGACGTGAAAGTTGCATACAATGAGAGTGTTATGTATGTAGACCATGTATATTAACTGTATAGTCACATAAGATGTGCCACCAGAGGGCACTGTGGTGGGAGACATGAGGGTCACCTGTATAGGTGTGCAGGGCCTAGTATAAAAGGCTGCCCACCATGCTTGTGCCTCACTCTGGAATTACGAATAAGGGACCAAGGTTACTACAGTTTGAGTACAACACATTGCCTCGTGGAGTCATTCATAAGACATAACAATGGCTACGAAATTACAAACTTTCATGCGAAAATGACTAACAGTGCATTAGAAAAGTTCTCAGAGGGTGAAGATTGGGAAGCCTTTACGGAGTGGCTCAACCAATATTTCGTAGCAAACGACCTGGTAGGCGATGATCCGGCCACGCTGGCAGATAAGCGCAGAGCTATCTTGTTGACCAGTTGTGGGCCTCGTCAGGGACTTGCTTGCACCAGAGAAAACAATGACCAAGTCATACGAGGAGCTGAAAGTGCTAATTTGGGACCAAATCAAACTGAAGGAGAGCATCCTCATGGCCAGGCATCGATTTTATACACACGGCCGCCCCGAAGGCCAGGAAATCACAAAGTACACTGCCGACCTCAGGAGGCTAGCAGGACCGTGTGAATTCGGCGCATCCCTCGCCGATGCATTGCGGGATGTCTTCGTAATTGGCATCAGTTATGAGGCCCTTCTTCACAGGCTACTGTCTGTCGAAACCACCGTCACTCTGCAGAAGGTCATCAGCATCAGCCAGGCGTTCATGATCTCAAGCTGCAGCTCCAAGCAGATGATGACTCACTCTCAAGACTCAAACCTGGCAAGTATTGTAAATAGAATGGCGCCTTTCACAGGTAGAACTGTTGAACGTGAACCTGCCCAGGGCAGAGCGTACAGGCCCCCGAGTCCTTTAACTCAGAGGCCGCTGTCGGGTGCAAACATAAGTCGAGTAGCACCATGCTGGCGTTGCGGAGGTAATCACAGGGCTCATCAGTGTCGGTTCAGAGACTATGTGTACAAAGGCTGAAGCACAAAGGGCCACCTCCAGCGAATGTGCAAAAGAGCTGTGACTCACCACGTGGAAGAGGAGTCAGCAGATGACTGTGAATCCAGCGCGGATTACGAGGAGATGGCTAGAGAAGCAGCTCAGTCCCAGGATGAAGTGTATGGAGTATATACCTGCACCACAGATTGTCCTCCAGTGATAATGGAAGTCGAGATAAATGGCGTTCCAGTCTTCATGGAAGTGGACAAGGGGGCGAGTCAGGCAGTAATGTGTCAGGAAGCCTTTGAGACGCTATGGAACGATCAAGCTGATCCCGGTTCAGGCAAAGTTGCACACCTACACCAAGGAACTGATATCAGTTATTGGTAGTGCGGATGTAAGTGTATCCCATGATGGCGCGGTGCACAATTTACCATTGTGGATTGTTTTAGGTGATGAACCAATGCTACTTGGAAGAAGATGGATGGGGAAGATTCATTGGAACTGGGAAGACTTCATCCCTCCAGCGATCGACGACCCCGTGCTCAGAGGCAGAGAAAGCCCCCACCTTTGGTTGGACCAGATACCGGAGAGCAGATCCGCGCAGCCCCCGAGGCACAGACCGCTCATCACGACTGCGTGGTAATGATCCGGCCAAGACGACCCGAATGCACCTTCCCGGTTTCAATGGCAGGACTCCTGGGGAGGAAGATTGGATCCGAGGGCGCCTACCCAGCTTCAGTGGCAGAATCCCTGGGAAAGAAGATCGCGGCAGTCGACATCATGGACAGGGAAAAGGTGCCATCCAAACCACGAGGTGCAGCGCTAATGGAGCAACGACATGTGGTTCCACGCAAGGAAGACGATTGGGGTAAAAGTAATAAGGCCATTTTAAAGGAGACCAGCAACCCGCCATTTTTGAATGAACTGCATGAAATTGGTAACCAATGTAAAAGTCCAGCTGTAACAAGCAAAATGTTGTTGAGCGATGTCGGGTGCAAATTGCAATCAGTCAATGTAGCGGGCGAACACCTAACGGTCGTATACAGGTCCAGCGGGCTACCCAATGCTGTAGCCTGCATCCCCGGGACCAGAACGATGTATCATAAAGTGTCCCCACAGCTGACAGAAGTAGACAAGCCGCAGACGATCCCTGGAGAGCAGAGGCGCTGGTAGCGACACCCCGCCTCAGACCGGTTTAACATTGCAGGCACCCGATGGCATGAACCGTCACGGGCCAGAAACAGTAAACTGCGCCTATGCTCACAGTCGGCTACCGTCGCCCACCACCTGGGTGGAAAAGGCGCAGCCCACAAACCCAGTCACCAGCACGGCAATACCCAAGAGCGAAGGATCACCTACAACGGCTCCTCCGAACGGGACCTGGACCAGCCAGGATCCCAAACTAGAGAGTGCTCACAATGGTGCCCTCAAGGAAAGCGAGTCAGCAGTCCCCTGCGAACTGCTAGACAAGACAAGACAGCCCCACCACCGCTTAGACGAAACGCTCACTCACTCAGACCGCTTCCCAGGGAGCAACAGCAACATTGTGCAAACAAAAAGGACAGGGAGGTCACAGACACATCAGCTGTCTTCAGACCTGCCTGACACTAGGAGTAACGGCAAGAGCCCTGAACACCGGCAACTCGAGCAAAAAGAGCTCACCTCGCCCACAGACTCACTAGCATGGAGCGCTGCGCCACCACCAGACGACACGGATCTCATCCAACCGTACTGGAGCTAGACTGTCCTTGTGTACCTGTACTGATATACCTGTAATGATCATGTAAATGTACCACACAAAAAGAAACACAACTGTAATCCACCCAACAAATGTATCAAGGTGTAAATGTAAAATTCATGTGATGAATTTGAATGCAACTTGCAACTTACATGTAACGGTCCATTAGCATGATCTCTGTGTGTGAGCGGGGGGGGGGGGGGGGGTGGTGGAGAATGGAGTCATCATGGACTCACAACCAGAAACCACTGGGACCTCCACAGGCAACAAATCTCACTACCAACCACCCAAGCTGGAAGCGACCCTCCAATGGTCAACCAAGAAGAGCAAAGCCCAGGTCACCATCAATGTAAGAGTCAATTTGCATTAAAGACTTAGGGGGAAGTGATGTCATGTATGTATACCATGTATAGTTACATAAGGTGTGCTACCAGAGGGCACTGCGGTGGGAGACCTGAGGGTCACCTGCATAGGTGTGTAGGGCCCAGTATAAAAGGCTGCCCACCATGCTTGTGCCTCACTCTGGATTTACAATAAATGGGACTCAGGTCACAACAGTTCAAGTACAATACTAGACCTCGTGGAGTCATTCATAAGAGTATTAAAGACATAACAGAGAGAATGGCAAACACATAGCAGGCTGACATGGACTTGCCCTGAAGAAGACATCATCATCTCAGACACAAAACCTGTGCCATTTCAGCTTTGAAAAGGATGCAGTGACATTTCAGCTGAAAGAATGAAAAATGTAGACAAAAAGTTTTTGTCCGATTTGTAAATTAGTGTCAGGGTTTTTACTAGCCACAGCAGTTGTATTGAACTGAGAGTCTAATTAAAATTCATGAGATCTTAATTCTTGACACAATTTTTCTACAGCAATTATAATGGTTTCATTCACAGTCGCTCTTCAATTTCTCATGTTCACCTGGGAATGAGCTTCCTTAAGCGTACAAAACAGAAATATGCCTGCCTTTCTGTTTTCAAGCTGTATCTTGCCCCATGTCACTCATTTTAATCTGTGTTCAGCTCTCTGAAGATCTGTTTTCCATTTTTCCCTGAAACCTTTCATTCTATTTAAAAAGATTTGACACATCATCTTGTCAGATGGCTCTAGATAATCACTTCACCGATAATTGTGTCTGACATTGTGTATATCACAGCAGTTCCCTCACGTACTAGCTCATGGTATGAAAGCACAAAGTTATCTCAAGCCAACTCAGCCTTGGCATACTTTACTTGTAGAATAAATCTAATCAGTGAAACCTTTCTTTTACAAAGCATACAGCATAACTTAATAAAGCAGATTTAAAACATGAGAATAAATCATGTTTAATTTAAAAAAACAATGTTTCACCCTCAATCCAGTTAATATTCCTAGGCTAAATGCCAATTGTTGACATAAGAAAATATCAAACAAGAAAAGTCTATTTGACCTCTCTGCCAGTGACAACTAATGGCCTCTCTGACATCAAGGTTTGGATAAGTTCCTCCAGCTCAATGTTAACAAAACTGAAGCCATTATGGTCATACCTCTGGTGCAGACTCTTGTTGCTTGCTTGGACTGAGACTTGACATTCTCTTTGTGGTATAGTTTTATGCTTACTGTCATGTATGTATGCTTCGGAGTTACCAGCCACCCGGTGGCGTGACTGTCGGAGGTTATTGGGCTGTACGCACGCATGTGCAGCCCAGGTATAAAAGGCAAGCCATCATGTAATGTAATCACTTTTGGCCCTAATAAAGCAGAGCCAGGTTTGTACCTGTGTTAGTTTACAGTATTCAGTCTATCGAGTTATTACATACATAACATTTGGCGACAAGGTAACTTAAGAACCTCGCATGCAAAAATGAGCACAATTGGAAATCTGGAGAAATTCGTGGAAGGAGAGGACTGGACAGATTTTGTAGCTCGCCTGGACCAGTATTTTGTGGCAAACAAAATGGAGAAACCCATCTTCCTCACTGTTTGTGGTCCAAAAACCTATGGACTCCTAAAGAATCTTCTCTCGCCTGCAAGTCCAACGGACAAGGACTACGAGGAATTGTGTGCTCTGGTACGTGATCATCTCAAACCAGAAGAAGGCATCATCATCTCACGATATCGATTCTACATGCACGTTCGTTCTGAGGACCAGGATGTGTCGGAATTCGTTGCTGACCTAACACGTCTAGCTGGACCGTGTAAGTTCGAAAACGCATTGGGAGACATGCTGCTGGACTTCTTTGTAATCGGCATCAACCACGAGGTGATCCTGTGTAAGCTACTGGCGGCGGAAACGCTGGACTTCAGCAAGACCATCACGATTGCCCAGGTATGCATGATGATGGACAAACACTGAAAGCAGATATCATTGGAAAATTGGAACTCCGCAAGTACTATAAATAAGATTGTATCGTTGTTTGGCAGAGCTGCATATAGCATATACTCGACTGCGTATGCGAAACATGTGGCTCCGATTTCACCGTGTCGGCCTCATTAGTGTTGGTTTAAACAGTACATTTGTAAAGGCTGTTTGAGACGAGGGCATCTCCAGTGCATGTGTCCGCAACTGAGCAAGCATGCTGCGACACACCATGTGGAGGATGATGACCAGTATAGCGCGGATCCGGATATGCAATCCGAAATACTAGAGGAGGAAGTATATGGAGTATATTCATTCTGAACAAAGAACCAACCAATAATGATTAATGTTAAACTTAACGGTGTGCCGGTACCGATGGAATTGGACACGGGTGCAAGTTAATCAATAATGAGCCAGAGAACATTCGACAAGCTGTGGGATACTAAGGCTCTGAGGCCTAAGCTGAGTCCAGTCACTGCCAAGTTGCGTACATACACTAAAGAACTCATAACGGTGATTGGCAGTGCATTGGTCAAGGTGTCGTATGATTGTGTGGTTCATGATTTACCATTATGGATTGTTCCAAGCAATGGTCCAATGCTGTTCAGCAGGAATTGGCTAGAAAAACTCAAATGGAATTGGAACGATATCAAAGAGTTGTCATCGAAGGATGATACTCCATGTGCTCAAGTGCTGAGCAAGTTCCCCTCGCTGTTTGAATCTGGCATTGGCAATTTCACGGGAGCCAAGGTACAGATCCACGCGGACTCGGATGCAAGACCCGTCCATCATAAAGCTCAGGCGGTTCTGTACATGATGAGGGAGAAGGTCGAAATCGAACTGGACAGACTCCAGCGTGAGGGGGTCATATCACCGGTCGAATTTAATGAATGGGCCAGCCCCATTGTTCCTGTGTTGAAAAGTGATGGCACTGTCAGTATTTGTGGAGACTACAAGGTTATGATCAACCGAGTTTCGAAACAGGATCAATACCCGTTTCCGAAGGTTGGTGACCTGTTTGCAACGCTAGCCGGGGGCAAGTCGTTCACTAAACTGGATCTGACATCGGCCTACATGACACAGGAACTTGTCGAGATGTCGAATAAAACTTATGTGCATCAACGCTCATAAAGGACTGTTCATCTACAACAGGTGTCCTTTCAGAATTCGCTCGGCTGCAGCCGTATTTCAGAGGAACAAGAAGAGTCTACTGAAGTCTATCCTTAGAACCGTCTTGTTCCAAGATGACATCTGGTCACAGGTCGTGACACCGCCGAACATTTGAACAACCTGTAAGAGGTTTTACATCGTCTGGACAAATTGGGACTCAGACTGAAACGTTCAAAGTGCGTCTTCATGGCACCGGAAGTCAAGTTCCTGGGGAGAAAATTTGCTGCTGACGGCATCAGGCCTACGGACTTGAAAACCAAGGCCATCAAAAATGCACCCAAGCCTCAGAATGTGACAGAGCTCTGTTTGTTCCTTGGTCTACTCAACTACTTTGGTAATTTCCTACCTAGATTGAGCACTTCATTAGAGCCACTGCACATGCTGCTAAGAAAAGGCGACAACTGGGTTTGGGGTGCGTCTCAAGACAGAGCTTTTGAGAAAGCTACCAATCTGCTTTGCTCTAACAAGCTGCTGGTACATTATGATCCATGTAAGCGTCTAGTATTGGCCTGTGATGCTTCGTCATATGGAGTTGGTGGCATGCTCCAACAAGCTAGATGAGTCGGGTAAACTTCAACCTGTTGCGTATGCTTCTAAAAGTTTGTCAAAGGCGGAACGAGTCTACAGCATGGTAGAAAAAGAAGCATTAGCCTGTGTGTATGGGGTTAAAAAGATGCATCAGTACCTGTTTGGTCTTCAGTTTGAACTGGAAACAGATCACAAGCCACTCATTTCATTTTTTTTGGAAAACAAAAGTACCAATACGAATGCATTGACTTGCATCCAGAGGTGGATGCTGACATTACCTGCCTATAATTTTGTCATTCGCCATAGACCTGGCACCCAGAATTGTGCTGAAGTCCTGAGCCGCCTTCCGTTGCTCACACTGGAGGTGGAGACGCCACAACCTGCAGACCTACTGTTAGTTATGGATGCTTTTGAAAGTGAAGGAACCCCCTCAACAAGTTAAGACCTGGACCAGCCAGGACCCGATATTATCGTTTGTGAAATGGTGATTGGTCTGTCATACCCAAGCAAATGGATGATGAAAGCAAACCTTACAACCGTCGAAAAGACTAACTATCCATTCAGTTAGATTGTTTACTATGGGGTAATGGTGTTGTTATGCCTAAGAAAGGCAGAGAGAAATTTGTACATGATCTACATAGCACTCAAGATGAAAGCCATTGCCAGGTCTCATGTATGGTGGCCTGGAATTGAATCTGATCTGGAATCATGTGTGCATCAGTGCAACACTTGCATGCAGCTAAGTAAAGCACCAGTGGAATCGCCGCTGAGTCTGTGGTCATGGCCATCTAAACCATGGTCCAGGATCCACATGAACTTTGCAGGTCCTTTCCTGGGAAAGATGTTTTTAGTTGTTGTGGATGCATATTCCAAGTGGATAGAGTGTACAATCATGTCATCCAGTACATCCACAGCTACCATTGAGAGGTTTTGTGTCATGTTTGCCACTCATGGTCTGCCCGACATCATTGTAAGCGACAACGGATTTTGCTTCATTAGTCTGGAGTTTCAAGAGTTCATGAAACTCAATGGTATCAAACATGTGAGGTCAGCACCAATTAAACCCTCATCGAATGGTCAAGCAGAGCGTGCTGTCCAAACCATCAAACAGAGTATGAACGTGTAACTCAAGGTTCACTGCAGACTCGCTTGTCACGCATATTGCTTAGTTACAGCACAAGACCGCACACGCTTACCGGGGTCTGCCCTCCTGAACTATTGATGAAGAAAGGTCTCAAGACCAAGCTCTCTCTTGTCCACCCTGACTTGACCGATCATGTTGAATACAGACATCAAAGTCATCAGTGGCATCATGATCGCGCTGCTGTGCCTCGCGACACTTCTGTTAACGATCCTGTGTCTGTATCAAATTATGATCAAGGTCCCAAGTGGATCGCCGGTACTGTTACGGTCAAGGAGGTAACAGAGTGTTTATCGTCAAGCTCAAGAATGGGCAAACATGCAGGAAACATGTTGATCAGATAAAGCTGCGGCACACAGATGAACCGGAACAATCAGTGACCAACCAACCTACCCTCAGTCATCAGAGGACTCCGCTTTCATCAATGAATCTGGACTTTCAATCACTGACGTGGTCATTGCCACTCCCATCAGATCGGCTACCCAGCCCCCAGTCATAACAAACTCAGAACGCTCGCGCAAGGCTGGAGTTGAACTGAGACGATCAACTCGGGAACGGAAAGCCCCGGACCGTCTCAATTTGTAAAAAGACTGTTACTAATATCTTGAAAGGGGATATTGTCATGTATGTATGTTTGGGGTCACCAGCCACCAGACCAGGTGGTGCGACTGTCGGAGGTCATTGGGCTGTACGCACGTGTGTGCAGCCCAGGTATAAAAGGCAAGCCATCATGTAATGTAATCACTTTGGGCCCGAATAAAGTAGAGCCAGGTTTGTACCTGTGTTAGTTTACAGTATTCAGTCTATTGAGTTATTACAAACATAACACTTACAGTTGAAGTTAAATAGTCTGCTTATACCTGCAATATCTCAGCAGTTAAAGGCTTGGATTATGGCCTCTCACCATTTTCTATTTTACATTCTAAATGAGTTCATATCTGTATGTTTTATCTCATATCTTAAAGAGACTTAAGTTCCAGTTCAAGGATGTTTTAGCATCTTTATTGCTCTTCCCTGAATCTTCTCCACCATATCTAAAAGTAAAGTTACCAAATGCCTTTTCTTTTTACACCTTTGTGAATCTATACACAACGACGACAACAACTTAGCAGAGAAAAATGTCCCGAGGGGTTTTACAGAGGCATAATCAAAAAAATGAATGTTGAGTACACAGATTTCATGTTTGCTGTATTAAGATACAATGGAGAGAAATTGGCCTGGTTTGCGCCTCCTGTTAGTGCCTGTGGGAGGGCGGTAATGGGGCACTAAGAGGTTATCGACTGGGCACGTCAAAATCACCGACGCCCGCGAACGTCCCTGGCGGTTTTGCATTGGCACTAACATCATCATCATCAAAGGCAGTCCCTCGAAATCGAGGAAGACTTGCTTCCACTGTAACAGTGAGTCCTTAGGTGACTGAACAGTCCAATACAGGAATTACAGTCTCTGTCACAAGTGGGACAGACAGTCGTTGAAGGAAAGCGTGGGTGGGGAGTCTGGTTTGCCGCACACTCCTTCCGCTGCCTGCGTTTGCTTTCTGCATGTTCTCGGCAACGAGACTCGTACTAACACATATCACCTTGCTTTCTTCCGCCCTATAGATAGTGGCGTCATCTGGAACACAGCGACCTGTTACCCCTCCCCGGATGTAATATTCACTTCTGCACTCTGCAGCATCGCTGGGATCAACAACGGCAGCTGCAGGAGGCGAGTCAGCTCAGTTAGCTGCTAAAGGAATGATATTTAAAGGCTGTGGTGATCAGGGAGGGCAAAATTGATTTATCTCCCAATTCCAGTGCCTCCTGATTTATTTTGCCCCCGTGATTGCTCTGCCCTGCACTCTCTTAGAGTGCTTGGGGCTGCTATGCATGTAGCGCAAATGCGGTGGCCAAACAGGCACAGCCTGAAGATTCATTCAACCCAGCATTGGCCCTTCCCTTCAAGGGAGGGACGGAGCCTGTAAAGGCAGCAGCATTGCCTCAAACATTGCTCAGTGCTCTGCCAATACCGCTCCTTGCACTCCCTTTAGCATCCGAATGGAAGTGGCAGCACTTGATTTAGCGTTCCACTTCCCTCTTGGAGCATTAAAGCGGAAATTCCTGGCAGAAGCAAATCTTTTCTGCCCGGCCATACTTTTGTGCTCCCTGAAAGGTTATCGCCCCAAATGGGGTGCTATGCAATTTCTAACCCAACGACTTTAATATATTTGCATTTAATGCATCTGCTTAATTGGTCCAAATTGTTCTGATTGCTATTAATTTTATGCCCCATCACTGATCCCGACAGCAGCCCACTAGTTACAGTTTGCCAACCTGAAAGTGACCCATTTATCCCGACTCTGTTTTCTGTTAGTTAGCCAATCATCTATGTTAATATATTGGGGCAGAAATTCCGAGGAGGACATCCCACGGGCAAATCAATAAAGAATAGAAATAAAATGCGCACTTACCTGAAGCTGTTGCGCCCGCTTGAACTCCTGATCCACAGGTCTCCTCACCCTGCGACGCACAGCGCATGCTTGTCGGGACGTGTGCAGGAGTCACATGTGCCTGGATACCCAATCGCAGGTAAGTATTTTCTCATTCCTTGTAATAGGAGTTTCGTAAGTTATGAAACTCCTATTACAATGAATGAGAAAAACCCCAAAACTCACAAAAAGTACATAAAACATTTAAAAAACACCTCACACAATAAACTAATAGAAATTAAAGATGTTATACATGTTTTTTTTTTTAAATTGTCGATTTTTAATAAAAGTTGGGGTTAGGGTTTAAAATAACATTATCTGAGTGGGCAGGGTTTTAACATAAATATGTATTTTTAATTTTTATTTTAATCATGTTTTTTATAGGTTTTTAAACTCTTACGCCTGTAAAAGTAGGATATGCGTCTTCTTTTTCAGGCGCAAAAGATTTGAGGACATTTGCCGTACAAGATATGGGTAAATAGCCCAAACTTGCATGTACAACTGTCCTCGCACCGATCTGGTTATGATCTGTCAAGCTCCAGCTTGACACATCGGAAAATCCGGTTTTCAGCGCATGCGCATTGCGCGCTGAAAACCTACTTTTCCGATGCCTTCCTGGGTCCGTAGAAACTTCGTACGGGCCCAGGACATTGGAATTTTTGCCCCACTACCTCCAACCCCGTGAACCTTTAGCTTGTGCAGTAACCTTTTATGTGGCATCTTATTGAATGTCTTCAGGAAATCCAAATACATGACTCATTACATCCTCAAAAGATTCCAGCAAATTTGTCAAACATGATTTTCCTTTCATAAAACCATGCTGACTCTGATTGACTGTATTATGATATTCTAAATGTCTCGCTACTACTTCCTTAATAACGGATTCCAGTATTTTCCCAATGACAGACTAACTGGTCTATAGTTTCCTGCTTTCTGCCTCCCTCCTTTCATAAACAGGGGCATTACATTTGTGGTTTTCCAATCTGCTGTGACCTCTCCAGAATCCAAGACATTTTGGTAGATTACAACTAATGCATCCACTATCTCTGCAGCCACTTCTTTTATGACCCAAGGAAGCAGTCCATCAGGTCCAGGGAACTTGTCCACCCTCAGTTCAATTAGTTTGCCTAGTACTATTGACAATCTATATTAATGACTTGCATGAAGGGACCAAGTGTAATGTAGCCAAATTTGCTGATGATATAAAAAAAGGTGGGAAAGCAAGTTGTGAGGAGGAAGAGAAAAGACTTGCACTTATATAGCACCTTTCATGACCACCAGACGTCTCAAAGCATCTTTGGAGTGTCATCACTGTTGTAATGTGGGTAACACGGCAGCCAATTTGAACACAGCAAGTTCCCATAAACAGTAATGTGATAATGACCAGATAATCTATTTTGGGAATGTTGATTGAGGAATAAATATTGGCCAGTGCACCAGGGATAACGCACCAAAATAGGGCCATGGGGTCTTTTACGTCCACTTGAGAGAGCAGACGGGGCCTCGGTTTAACATCTCATCTGAAAGACGGCACTTCCGTTAGTGCAGCACTGCACTGAAGTGTCAGCCTAGATTTATGTGCTCTAGTCCCTGCAGTGGGACTTGAACCCCACAACCATTCTAACTCAGAGGCAAGGGTGCAACCCAATGAGCCACAACAATCTGCCTAAGGGTTATAGGGAAATAAGGACATAAATAATCTGCAAAAGGATATAGATAAGCTAAGTGAGTGGGCAAAAATTTGGCAAATGGAATATAATGTGAGAAAATGTGAAGTTATCCACTTTGGTAGGAAAAATAAAAAAGCAAATTATTATTTAAATGGGAGAGATTACAAAATGCTGAGGTACAGAGGGATCTGGGGGTCCTTGTACACAAAAGGTTAGCATGCAGGTACAGCAAGTAATTAGGAAGGCAAATGGAATGTTGGACTTTATTGCAAGGGGGGATAGAGTATAAAAGTAGGGAAATCCTGCTACAACTGTACAGGGTATTGGTGAAGCCACACCTGGAGTACTGCGTACAGTTTTGGTCTTCATATTTAAGGAGGGATATACTTGCATTGGAGACAGTTCAGAGAAGGTTCATGAAGTTGATTCCTGAGATGAAGGGGTTGTCTTATCAAGAAAAGTTGAGCGGGTTGGGCCTATACTCATTGGCGTTTAGAAGAATGAGAGGTGATCTTCTTGAATCATACAAGATTCTGAGGGGGCTTGACAGGGTAGATGCAGAGAGGGTGTTTCCCCTCGTGGAAGAATCTAGAACTAGGGGGCATAGTTTCAGAATAAGGGGTCACCCATTTAAAACGGAAAGGAGGAGGAATTTCTTCTCTCAGAAGGTCGTGAATCTTTGGAATTCATTACCCCAGAGAGCTGTGGAGGCTGAGTCATTGAATATATTTTTGAAAGATAAGGGAGTCAAGGGTTATGGGGAGTGGGCAGGGAAGTGGAATTGAGGCCAGGATCAAAGCAGCCATGATCTTATTGAATGGCGGAGCAGGCTCGAGGGGCCAAATGGCCTGCTCCTGCTCCTATTGCTTATGTTCTTATGTTCTTAAACATTGCGAAGCCACATTTCTTTCATACTTTCAACAGGAACTGACAAAGCTGATAAGTATTCTTGTTCAAGTGAACAGAGGAAGACACACAACACATTAGGCTAGCTCAGGAAAATATGGTGGGGTCAGTCCATTTCACTTCGGGCGGGTGAGGCCCTGGAGGGGGCCTGATTTGCATTGTAACAAAGAGTATTCCACATAGCCTACAAAAAAAACAGGCGTAGCTGGGACCTCTGGGTTCGCATAGTAACACTTATTATCTGGAAGAATTGAGTGCATTCAAAAGCAAAGTTCACATTGAGAACCAGTTCGCCCAGGTGAAGGAGGTGCTATGTTGGAGGTATTATGTTCAGAATAACTCCACATGACTGTATGCTGTATGCTCAAACTGATGTGACCTTAGACTCTTTAATAAACTCCAGAGTGCTAAAACAGCATGGCAGACAATCTTTTATACTTGCTTGCATGGGGTGTGCAAGTGACCCTTGGGTCTCCAACAGGTGCGCCCCCGGTAGCAAGTCTTACACTATTATAAAGTTTACATACATAACATCATTCCCCGCCAAAGTCTTAGATACAAGTTATTTACAAGTCGAGCGATCCGGGGCTCTTCGTTCCCGGGTTGATCGCCTGAGTTGAAGTCCTGGTATGGGTGAGTCGGTCGGATCATTGCTGCACTGCGGTGTGACTGGTCTGATCGGACTGTCAGGCATGGTGGGTTCATCCTCGTGGTTGACAGCGAGGTCGATTGCTGGTTGGGTGTGTGTTGCTGGATCAATGATGGTAATGACCTCTTCAAACTGTTCTTGGTTGTCAGTGAATCGCAGTTTGGTCTGATTCAAGTGCTTTCTGCACTTTTGTCCATTCAGAAGTTTGACAACAAACACTCTATTCCCCTCCTTGGCTAAAACAGTGCCAGAAGCCCATTCGGGACCATGACCGTAATTAAGAACAAATACAGGGTCATTAACTTCAATGTCACGCGATACAGCCGCGCGATTGTGGTACATTTTATGCCGGTGACGCCGGGTTTCTACATGGTCGTTCAGATCCGGGCGGACTAAGGAGAGCCTGGTTTTGAGTGCACTCTTCAGTAATAATTCTGCCGGGAGAACCCCGGTAAGCGAGTGGGGTTGCGTGCGGTAGCTGAGCAGAACCTGAGATAACCGAGTCTGCAGGGAACTGTCCGTCATGCGTTTCAAGCTCTGCTTGATAGATTGGACTGCCCGTTACGCTTGACCGTTGGATGCGGGCTTAAACAAGGCAGACCTGAGATGTTTGATGCCATTGCAGGTCATGAACTCGTTGATTTCCGAGCTGGTAAAACATGGTCCATTGTCACTAACAAGGATGTCGGGCAAACCATGGGTGGCAAACATGGTCCGGAGGCTTTCAATGGTGGTAGTGGACGTACATGATATTATTACACATTCAATCCATTTTGAGTAAGCGTCCACTGCTACTAGAAACATCTTTCTCAGAAAGGGGCCAGCGAAATCTACATGGACCCTGGACCACTGTTTGGAAGGCCATGACCACAGACTCAGTGGGGCCTCCCTTGGTACATTGCTCAACTGTGAGCAAGTGTTACATTGGTGTCTGCATGACTCCAATTCCGAGTCAATGCTGGGCCACCAAACTTGCGGTCTGGCGATAGCCTTCATCATGACTATGCCTGGATGGGTACTGTGTAGGTCGCGAATAAATATTTCCCTGCCTTTTTTTGGCAAAACCACGCAATTCCCCCATCGGAGACAATCCGATTGGATGGACATTTCATTCTTGCATCGGTAAAACGGCTTAATTTCGTCTTGCATTTCCCCGGGAACAGCTGACCAGCTCCCATTAAGGACGCAGTTTTTTTACAAGTGATAGCACAGGGTCCTGGCTAGTCCAAGTCTTGATCTGGCGAGCCGTGACGGGTGACCCCTCGCTCTCAAAACCATCCATTTACAAGAAGCAAATCTGCGGGTGGGCCGACTGAGGGCATTAGCACAGTTCTTAGTGCCTGGTCTGTGGCGGATTACATAGTTATAGGCAGATAATGTTCGTGCCCATCTTTGGATGCAAGAAGAAGCATTGGTGTTAATATCTTTGCTTCCTGAAAACAGCGAAATGAATGGTTTGTGGTCGATTTAGAGCTCGAACCGGAGTCCAAATAGGTATCGGTGCATTTTCTTAACCCTGTATACGCATGCTAATGCTTCTTTCTCAACCATACTGTAGGTTCTTTCAGCCTTAGTTAAACTTCTGGATGCATATGCAACCAGTTGTAGTTTGCCTGACACATTGGCTTGCTGTAACACACAAGCAACCCCGTACGACGATGCATCACAAAATAGTACTAAACTTTTACACGGGTCATAAAATACAAATAACTTGTTAGAACATAGCAGGTTTCTGGCCTTATCGAAGGCTGTCTCTTGAGATTTACCCCAAACCCAGTCGTCCCCCTTACGTAGTAATAAATGCAAACGTTCCAGTAAAGTGCTCAACCCGGGTAGAAAGTTACTAAAATAGTTGAGGAGTCCAAGGACAGAACGCAGCTCTGTCACATTCTGTGGTCTGGGTGCATTCTTGATGGCCTCCGTCTTGGAGTCTGTGGGTCTGATGGCATCTGCCGCAATCTTTCTCCCCAAAATTCGACCTCTGGCGCCAGGAAAACACACTTGGAGCGTTTCAGCCTGAGTCTCACTCTGTCCAGTCTCTTTAGAACCTCTTCCAGGTTGTGCAAGTGTTCGGTGGTGTCACGATCAGTGATCAGGATATCGTCTTGAAACACAACGGTGCGCGGAACCAATGTCAGCAGTCTCTCCATGTTCCTCTGGAAGATGGCAGCAGCCGAGCGAATCCCAAAAGGACATCTGTGGTATATGATCAGTCCTTTGTGTGTGTTGCTGCACGTCAATCTTTTCGAAGATTCAGCCAGCTCCTGTGTCATGTATGCAGAGGTTAGATCCAGCTTGGTGAACAACTTGGCAGCCATAACCGCATGGAAGTTTGTGATCTGTTACTCGTTGCCAATTGTTATGTTCAGAATAACTCCACAAGACTGTATGCTGTAAGCTCAAACTGATGTGACCTTAGTCTCTTTAATCAAACTCCAGAGTGCTGAAGCAGCATGGCAGACAACCTTTTATATTTGCTTGCACGGGGTTTGCAGGTGACCCTTGGGTCTCCAACAGGTGCGCCCCCTGGTGGCAAGTATTACACTATTATAAAGTTTACATACATAACAGGAGGGGCACTGCTTGGACTATTTTCAAAGAAGTACATGGCCTGGAGACTGCCCAGGTGAGAGATGGAGATGCAGAGACTATACTTAAATTAAGGCTATGAGCAACTAACACTAATCCTGTCTTTTTTCTTTGCTCAGTCTGGATATGTGTGGGGTAATGCATTTGGGTAGGTCTAAAAAGGCCAGGGAATACACATTAAATGGTACAACACTGAAAAGTGTAGAGTAACAAAGAGACCTTGGAGTGCATGTCCACAGATCCCTGAAGGTAGCAGGCCAGGTAGATAAGGTGGTTAAGGAGGTATATGGAATATTTGCCTTTATTAGTCGAGGCATGGAATACAAGAGCAAGGAGGTTTGCGTGAACTGTATAAAACACTGGTTAGGCCGCAGCTGGAGTACTGTGTGCAGTTCTGGTCACCACATTACAGGAAAAATGTGATTGTACTGGAAAGGGTGCAGAGAAGATTTACAAGAATGTTGCCTGGACTGGAGAATTTTGGCTGTGAGGAAAGATTGGAGATGCTGAACTGGATTTTCCTTTTAAATCACCCCCGCCTGATCCTTAGCGGTGTTCCGGCAGTTACGTCTTTTTCAACTACCGGAATGCCGCTGATGCGCGCTCCCGTGGTTTTTGAGTGCTCCATGTCGGCGGCGGCAAAGCGGTGAGGGAGCGAAGTGCAGCGAGCGGTGTGTGGCAGAGTAGGCCTATCGACTCGGGAATCTTCGGCTCCCAAGTTGTGCACACGCGTGCGTGGCTGTCAAGATCCGCCCCCCCCCACCCCCAAGATATGCCGGCCTGAGGTCATTGTGTGGGGTGGTGGGGGGGGGATGGAGAAGAGAGATCGCTGTGGTGAGGGGGGGCGAGAGTGAGATCGCTGTGGGGAGGGGGGAAGTGAGATCGCTGTGGGGGGGGGGGTGGGTTGGGGAGAGAGATCGCCGTGGGGAAGGGGGAGAGTGAGATCGCTGTGCGGAAGGGGTGGTGTGAGATCATTGTGACTGGGGGAGGGGGAGAGAGATCGCTGTGGGGGGGGGGCAGGTGTGGGAGAGCTCGCTGTGGGAGGTGGTGAGATCATTGTAGGGGGTGAGACAGACTGGGAAGTGAGATAAACTGGGGGTGGGGGGGGAAAGAGACTGGGCGGGTGAGAGACGGGGGAGAAGTGACTGGGGGATGAAAGAGACTGCGGGGTGAGAGAGACTGCGGGGTGAGAGAGACTGCGGGGTGAGAGAGACTGCGGGGTGAGAAGCGACTGGGGGTGAGAGAGACTGGGGGGGTGAGAGAGACTGGGGGGTGAGAGAGACTGGGGGGTGAGAGAGACTGGAGGGTGAGAGAGACTGGGGGGTGAGAGAAACTAATGTGAGTGAGACTAGTGAGTGAGAGAGACTAAAGGAGTAAATCAGTCTTTATTAGATATTATTGCCTAACATTAGAAAATACTACAATCCATTTAAAAGTACATCAAACTGTGGAGAACTATAATGATCTGTGCAATATCAAACAAACCTGTCAGATCTGTGTCCATACCGCCCACTTAAGATCCACTTAAGATCCAGTAAGACCTGCTTTTTCAGGACTGTATTAAGGTCCGGTGGTGAATTTTGGGCGGTATTTGGGTGGTAATACGTGGGCGGACAGTATAGAAAATCATCCGGTGATAATGACTGGAATTTAGCGCCGAGCGGTATCTGGGCGATAAATGGGCGATTTGAGAGGAAACTTGTCATTCTGGGCGGTAACTGGGTGACAGTAAATGGGCGATTTGAGAGGAAACTTGTCATTCTGGGTGGTAACTGGGTGACAGTAAATGGGCGATTTGAGAGGAAACTTGTCATTCTGGGTGGTAACTGGGTGACAGTAAATGGGCGATTTGAGAGGAAACTTGTCATTCTGGGCGGTAACTGGGTGACAGTAAATGGGCGATTTGAGAGGAAACTTGTCATTCTGGGCGGTAACTGGGTGACAGTAAATGGGCGATTTGAGAGGAAACTTGTCATTCTGGGCGGTAACTGGGTGACAGTAAATGGGCGATTTTAGAGGAAACTTGTCATTCTGGGTGGTAACTGGGTGACAGTAAATGGGCGATTTTAGAGGAAACTCTAGCCCACTGGGTCTGTTTTCTTTGGAACAGAGGAGGCTGAGGGAAAACCTGATTGAGGTGTATAAAATTATGAGGGGACTGGATAGAGTGGATAGGAAGGACCTGTTTCCCTTGGCAGAGGGGTCAACAACCTGGGGGCATAGATTTAAAGTAATTAGGGGAAGGTTTAGAAGAGATATGAGGGGAAATTTATTCACCCTGAGGGTGGCGGGGGTCTGGAACTCACTGCCTGAAAGGATGGTAGAGGCAGAAACCCTCACCACATTTAAAAGATCTTTAGATTTGCACTTCAAGTGCTGTAACCTACAGGGTTACAGACCAAGAGCTGGAAAGTAGGATTAGGCTGAATAGCTCTTGGTCGGCCAGCGCAGAACACAATAGACCGAAATGGCCTCCTTCCGTGCTGTCAATTTCTATGATTCTATGATTCTATGCTGACTGACCCGCTTTGTATTTTCAGCATTTTCTGTTTTTATTTCAGACTTTCAGCACTTCCAATCTTTCTCTTTATTATGGGAAATGCAATGTTTGCTAAATTCTTTGTGGAGAATTTACTTTCCGTGTTTTGCTTCTTATAGATTAATTAAATCAATAATTCTAGATTGGTCTCCAGTGTACAGGTTGTGTAATGAATACCTGATGTCAGTACTGCAAAATTCAAATAAAAAAACGACATCACATGAATGGTAAATAAAACAAAATTGAGACAACTAGCATAGCAATGATTTTTACCCATAAATAATATTAAAACTAGGGGACTGTCAAGGACAGAGTGCAATTTACCCAGAGCATGAACAACTGAAAGAGCAGCAAAATGTGGTTGATTTGAAACCTTTAAACACATTTCATAGAATATGATTCCCTTTTAATGCAAAATTCAACACATCAGGCGTGAATTCGCAGCCCCTACAGGCCCATACAAGGTGCGCATGTGCCCTTAGGGGCCCCGCAAGTTCCGGGTGTAGGTATTCAAAGTGCATGCGCCTAAACCCGGAACTCGCGATCTGTCGAGAATCCTCATGACAGATCCACCACATCCGAATGTAAAGGGCCTCTGCAGGTGGAGAGTTTGGCTATTTGCCCAGCTCCTGCCCAGCAAATGCCCTTCAAATTCTTACAACTGATCAAAGCAGGCCTAAAGCTTGCTTTTATCAGTGTAAGTCTTTTAGGGGCCGAAATTGCCTCTTTCCTGAAGGCCTGTTACCATCGGAAATCGGCGGCTATGCTGCGGAGTGCAATGGCCGGCAACTGTTCGGGTAATGGCTGCCATTATCAAAATTCCATTCCTGTGGTATCCCGGCGGTGACCCGTATCCCCCCCCCCACTGTTCCGCTGCTGCTGATCTGTCCTAAGTGTGTCATCAGAGTGCGCAATGCCGATGTTCCCCACCGACGGCGAAATCCCACTGAGAAAATCTTCCTCCCGCTGGGCGGTGCCAAAAACTGTTTTCTTCAGGTGGTCCTGTGATGCTGTGGCCTTCTAAAATGGCAGTGAGGCTCACATTAAAGGGGAGGATGCACTGCTGCTGCCACTATGTTTTTTTTTGACGGCCGGCTCCCAGATCAGCCTGACAATTATGTGCCTGGGTTTGGCCGGGCCGCCAACAGGCAGCCTGCCACCCCCTCCCTGGTGGCCCAGTGGACTGATCTTTAAAAATCGCACAGGCTCTCCCCTTTAAGTGAAGGGGAGAGCCATGGTGATGTGGTGCCGTGATGACATCATCAGCGCTATGCTGATGACTGACAGTGACGGCCACCCTAACCCCCCCCAACCTCCGCCCCTCGAGTCTGTTCACCGCCACATATCCGCCCCCATTATGACCAACTTCCGGCCCACCGGAAAAAAAGAGCCAAAGATCGGAATTTCCCTCAAGAGGCCACCTCATCCACCGAGGTGGTAAAAACACTAGAAACGGGGTGGGTGTGCCCCATTTCCAGTGGTGGGCAATGTCGGCCCCCTTTAAACTACAAAAAAATCCATTTAAAAAAAAAAATAATTTAAACATTTCAAATTCTAAAACATTCATTTTAAATAAGGTAATGTTTAAAATATGTAAATATATTTTTCAAAAAATGTAATTTTTGTTTAAAATAATTAATTAAATTCCACTTTTATTCATTTGAAATATGTGATTTTTTTAATAGTTATTTTCAGCATTCGTGTGTTTTTGGGGGTATTCACGTTCATACTTGTGGTGATTTTATATATTGCAACTCACCATTAAGTATGAATGGGAATACCCCGACTCTGATAGGTTGGACCAGCCCACGTGATCCCAGTGACGCATACGAAGCCCATGCACTCCTGGGATACGTGGGCCTCTTCGCAGGCCTTCACATAGAGGCCCAGGACCAGAAGTCCCCGAACCTCCCAGGCCACTAGGTACTTCCGTAGAAATTGCTGTGGTTGGAGGCATCCGTCTGCAGAAAGCCTCCAACCGCAATTTCTGGGCCATATATTGTTGGCATTTTTGGGCCGAGATTATTTGATAAATTATCTTAGACAAATGCCATGCAACAGTTATTTAATGTTTGATTTAAGAATTTCATAAACATGCAAAACAAATAACTGTTATAACAATATAAAACGCATGCAATATTAATTTGTTTATAACAAATTTTAAAGAATTTTTATTTTGAGGAATTACCTCTTTTTTCCATAAAATTCAAATCAGTTTAAAGTAATAATAATTCTGATGAAGTGTCATTGAGCTAGATTTTCCACTTTTTTTGCCTGCTTAACGCCCACTTAACATCCATTTTACAGCTGAAATGACGTAACACGCCCATATATCGGCCATTTAGCCACAAAATGAAACTGACAAGCATTTTTCGGAACCCTATCACGGAACGTTACTTTCTCCATGTGCGTAATGCCTGGAAAAAAATAATACCGCCCACCCACTTTTTTGGGGCAGAATCATCAGAATGGGTGAAATCAATGCCCATAATATCGCCCAGCGTTAGCATCCGCACGGAATTAACGCTGAGATTCAATAATACCAACCGCCCACTTTTTTTTGTCATAAAGATCACATTTGCCGAAACTAACGGCCAGGAGATCGTCCAGTGTCACTTTCGCCACCTCACACACATATCGCCCACAATATCGCTCGCCCAATAAACCGCCCGGAAAAAGTGGAACTAACCGGAACTAATCACAGTGTTATGGACGCCATGTTCTACATCACATGTCGCATCCTTTAAAAGGCTGCTCTGCTTCAACTTCAGGGGAGTTCGGTTGTACTCTGGAGGCCTTTGGAGGTGATGTGAACATCTGTACAAACATCTTTACTATACTGTGAATGATTGGAATTTAATAGGTGTCTTCGTCAGGACATTCCTTCTTTGTGACCAATTGGTGGAAAACAGAGAACTATTGCAGTGGGACCTGTCCTTTCTCACCCTCTCTTGATGACTAATGACATGCTGCAAACTCGAGATAACCGATGGTACGCGCCACAGCATTATATGCCCAATGTAAGACCAGACATTACACCTCCTACAAGTACAGGGACAAGCGGTCTTACCTCGACTTGCCCGACGCCACCTGCCTTCGGAGACTGCGCTTCCACAAAGACATTATCACTGAGGTATGCCAGCTCATAAGGGGAGATCTGCAGCCTGCCAGCACATCAGTACTGCACTGTCCGTCGAGGTCAAAGTCACCGCGGCACTGTCGTTCTACGCGTCGGTTTCTTTTCAGGCCTCAGCTGGCAACATTTGCAGTCTGTCTCAGCATGCCACACATTGCTGCATTAGACAGGTCACTGAAGCCCTGTACACACGCAGTAGAGACTTGATCAGCTTCCCTATGACCAGGGAGGCACAGAGTGAGAGGGCTCTAGGATTCTCCAGACTTGCAAACTTCCCCAAGGTGCAAGGAGCAATAGACTGTACACACATCGCGATGCGGGCACCTTTTCAGGATGCAGAGGTTTTCAGGAACCGCAAGGGATTCCACTCCCTGAATGTCCAACTCGTTGTCGACCACCAGCAAATTATAATGGCAGTGAATGCTAAATTTCCGGGCAGTATCCATGATGCTCACATCCTGCGTGAGAGCGCTGTATCTGATTTGTTTAACAGTCAGCCACAAGGTCAATGCTGGATGCTTGGTGACAAAGGATATGGCTTCGCCAGCTCGCTGATGACCTCCCTGAATGACACCCACACCGAAGCCGAGAGGCGATACAAGGAGAGCCACAGAGCAACTTGCAATATCGTGGAGAAAACCATTGGAGTGCTGAAGCAGCGCTTTAGATGCCTGGACCACTCAGTACCACCCTGAGCAGGTAGCTCAATTTGTGGTGGTGTGCTCCATGTTACACAACTTGGCTATCATGAGGGGACAAGAATTGCATGAAGATTCTGACAGTCCACCTCACCAGAGAGAGGAAAAGGAGGATGAGGAGGCGGATGCTGACATTGGCCCAGACAATCAGGCTGACGCTGAAGCCATGTCCCCACCCCCCCGTAGACCGCATGAAAGGGCCCGTGGTGGCATGATAGCTGCAAGAGCCTAACATCAGGAGCTCATCAATGATCGCTTTGCCTGAAAGAACATTGGTGTTATTTACAAGGCTGACACATTGCTGGGTGTACATAAATGGTGGGCATCACCTCGGTGACAGTTAAAGTTTAAGTTGATTAAAGTTAAGTGTAATTATACCCTTTGATGTTAAGGAATCATCAGCCTGTAACGGTGCAGCTATCTATCTGAGCCAATGTGCAACAAGGTTTTGTTAAATAAAAAACATTTAAACCGAACATTTGTCTGAAATCATCAGTGTTTCTATAAAAACCAACACTTTCCCCGCCCCCACCCCTGCTTCTCCTCCCCACCTCTACCCCTTCCCCTTCCCCTTCCCCTCCTGACTCTAAGCCGCCTGGCCGAGGAGGTCCTCAGGCGATGCTTCATTGCGGGGGGCGGGGGGGATGGATGATAGCCGAATCGCTGCTTGGACGGCTACGGGAGATGACGGTCCAAAGGTGGGAACGTGCTCCGAGATGTTGCTCCTGGCTCTCATGTGTCGTTGGCAATGGGGGTGCAGCACCTTGGGGTGGAGTGCCATGCTCAGGGACCACTGGGAGCCCTCTGCCACCAGTGTTTCTAGCTACCAGCTCCAGGGCCTCCAACATCCCTTCCATGTTATATCTTATTTGTTGGATAAAATCTCGGTGCCAACTATGTTCTTGGCGCTTAGTAGGCTTTTCTGCTGCTGGTGAATCTCCCTCATGCCTCCCACAACAGCCAAACAAGCACACACCATAACCACAAAAACTTTCAGTCCCTCCCAGCTCCCCCTCTCTCTGTCTCCTCTTCTGCACATATCATGATGACCCTTGACCTCCTGAATCATGAGAATTGATTGTTGCCATGCCGTTGCTAAGGACGGTGACACTTTATGGCAAAAGATCAGAGAGATTTAACGTTACCGTCCATTTCATGTCGCTCGCGGTAACGCCCAATTTCAAAAATGGAGACTAGGTGCTTTGAGAATGGGTGAGAAGCTGGCGGTCTGAAAACCCAATTTTTACCGCCCACGTCGGAAATAACGGCAATTTTTGGGCGATCTGCACAAAAGTGTAAAGTTTAGTCTATTGACCTGAAATGTCAACTCTGTTTCTCTCTCCATAGATGTTGTCTGACCTGCTGAGTATTTCCAGAATTTTCTATTTTTATTTCAGATTTCCAGCATCCACAGTATTTTGCTTTTATAGATTTAGGGCTAGACTTTCCACTTTGCTGACTATCGCCCAAAATATGGGTGATGTTCCACCTTGGTGATGTGTCAGCCTTCATGATCACTGGCACATCTCCCATTTTTTGGATCGCGATTTTTGTCTCGGCGATAGTCCAGCAAAGTGAAATTGGCAAAGCAATAGGCCAGTGATGTGGAAGGCAAAAGCTTCCCTAGCAAATGGCCTTCTGCACATGCCATTTTTTTTTGGTGACAGGTTTTCCCGCGTTTCGGGAGGTCAGGGGGTCATACTCATATATGCAGAAGGCAAAGGGAGAAGCAGAGAGAGAGAGAGAGGATACCGAGAGAGGAGGAAGGCAGTGAAAGAGAGGAGAGAGAAAAGACTGAAAGAGATTTATAAAGATTTATACAATTACAAATCATTATCATTATAAAAGAGATGTCAGAATCGGAGCATGATGTGGAGGGTGGGGGGACGAAGAGGGCAAAACCTTTCTCCGATGTAGCAAATGAGGCCCTCGTTGCTGAGCTGCACTCCTGGTGGGGCCAATTAACCCGGGGTGCTTGTGGAAGACCCCCACCCCGAGTTTATCGCAAAATATGGGGGGGGGGGGATTGCTGACGTGGTCTCCTCGGCTTCCCATGAGGTAAGAGGGTCCGACCAGTGCCGGAAGCGCTGGAACAGCCTAGTTGCTTCGGCAAGAGTAAGTAGCAATTTATATTTTACTGATGTAAATTGTAATTATAATTTTAAGTAATTTCCTGGATTGAATTTAAGCTTGTTATTCATACATGTATTACAGATACTCCCTGTTAAGATCTGGACAGGGCGATGAACCTGTGCCCTTTTTAACTCTCTCTGGCTGCTGTCACTTACACAGTGACCCAGCATGGATTACCTCCTAAACACAATCTTTGTTATAACTGTGCATCAATTGTGGATAAAAACTCTATTAACATATATAGTTGGAAATTGTTGTCTTTCCATGATAGTACCTAGTCAATTATGTTCTTTTCACATTTGCAGAGGAAGATTTCTTACAACAGAGCACAGCAGAGGCGTACCGGAGGGGGCCTTGCTCAGCTCCAGCCCCTGACTGACATCGAGGAGCGAGCAGCCACACTTGTGGGGAGCCACAGTCGATCGGCCACCACTCGTGGTGAGGCAGAGCCCTCCCATGCATCATGTGGGTAATGTGTCCAGCAGTGTTAAAGTAATGCAACATCATTTAATTATAATATACAAATGATGTCATGTTATGTCCCCTTCTCTGTCCCCTCTATGTGCCACTGGATTCTACATAGATCTACTACCATATGTACATTATTTCTCTTGGTCTCATTTATTGTAGCAGTGCTGATCCTGCTTCGTATGCCTACGCAGCACAAGAATGTGTACCCTTCCGTTCTAATAAGCTCAATAAGCTCAATTGTGTTTTGCAGGTCCAACAACACCAATACGCAGCGAAGGAAGACCTCAACCTGTACTCCCCGGATGCAGGTGATCCTCACAGTGGTGAGGATGAGGAGGAGGAGGAGGATGACCAACTGTTATCTAATGATCCTGATGCTGATGAAGATATGGTGGAGGAAGCCCCTATCAGCCCGGCGGAACTTTCACCTGTAGGACCTGCGGCCATAATAATGTCATCGTCTTCGACTGAAGAGGCAGCGGGACCCAGCAGCGTGCAGCTGGCAATGCCAAGGCACACATGGAGGTTGAGTCAGTGAGTTGAGCAGACGCCTACCCTGGCCGAACGCATAGAAGGCTTGATTCGACTGTGCGAGGAGGCGGTCGCGATTAGTCGCGATCATCTCCAGTATTTGTGGCCTTCATGGAGGACTTCTCCTGGGTGTCACAGCAGATGCTCGTGGAGATGCATGCGCAGGCCACCGCTGTTGTGTATCTGTGGAGCATGCACTCCCATATTCCGCCACCAGGTAACACATGCCCTGAAGTCCAAAGGGATCCCAGCATCTCTTGGGAGCACTGTATATAAGCCGGCCCTTAAGGCCTATTCCTGACTTTGGAGTGTCTTAATAAAAACTCAGGTCACTGTTACTTTAACCTCCCTGTGTGTAGTCCCATCTGTGTTAGGAACACAATAACTGGCGACGAGAATACGAATCCAACACAAAGATGCAGCAAACTGTGGGCATCCTGGAGAAGTTCTCGGAGGGTGAGGAATGGGAAGCCTATGTCGAACGGCTAGACCAGTACTTTGTAGCCAACGAACTGGACGGAGAAGGAAGTGCTGCAAAAAGGAGAGCGGTCCTCCTCACGGTCTGCGGGGCACCGACCTACAGCCTCATGAAGAATCTTCTGGCTCCGGTGAAACTCACAGATAAGTCGTATGAGGAGCTGTGTACACTGGTTCGGTGTTTTGGATCAATAATAATAGACCCAGGTTTGGGATCTGGATGAATGTTAAATAAGAGACAAGACAAATGAAGTAAAGAATAAAACACCGTTTACTGAGAGAAAAGAAACATCATAATACAGTTTACGAAGAAAAGAGAAGTATGATAAGATGCAACAATGCTCATGGCCTTCAGCTCGTCGGGAACTCCACAACGACGGCTGGTCTGGAGCATTGGGGGTCCCGGCACTACTCGCGAATCACGGTCTAAGGTGAAGTTCGAAGAGCTATGGGACAGTGCCGCTCCTTTATACTATTAAACAAAACATGGGTGCATGTGACTTATGGCCAACTCCTAATCTGTAAGGCCCCAGGTGCTCGTCCACAAAGCATGAGATCTTGCGATGCCGACCGTCTCATAACAAACTGGTGTGCGTCCCAAGGTCGCCTCCCTCTCTATAGCAACAACATTCTACAGGGCATGGGATAGAGACACACTGTAAATGACTAAATATCACAATTAACCCTATGTGATTAACCTATACAATACAATCCACCCTTGATATTTAGACATTCTAAGTAATATAATCAAATTGAAGGCGTAATGCATCAGGTACACGTTGATTATGCGCAAGCAGCGCCCGCAATCTACACCTAAGAATACATACATGCAGTAATAACGCGACGAGTAAAACAACGATAGGATGCATGAACAGCTTCAAAGCGGTGGATGTTTTTGGGGACCACCCGTTAAAAATGTTCCAACAATGCAATCCACCCTTGATTGTTTTGCGTACGATCAGTGTTAGCTATCCGCCACCCTGTACGGCCATCCCATGCTGTATTTGAGGATGGAAGTAGCACAGTCACAGATAACGAGATACAGAGATTTGCCAGCACGAGTTGGTAAGTCGCCATTTTGGACAGAATTCCTGTGGGAGGAAGCATAGGTATATTAATTTCAGCCTCGTTTAGTCAATTTACCCTTGTCAACACAGAGAGGAATATCTTGACCAGTCAGGGGCACCCAATATGTGTTTCCTTCTCCTTTCGCTAAGATTTCCCCTGCTTGTAAGGGTATCTGGAAGTACTGCACCCACACTTTTCCTCCTTCACAAACTGTGTCCTGAGTCTGATTTTCCTTTTCAATAGTAGGGACATTAACTTTGCCTAACATGTGGCTTATGGGAGTTCCCCCCTGATTCAGATTGCGCACTGCCTATGGTAAGACCTTTAACCACCCTTGTAATGTGTTAGTGGGAATTAATATTTTAATCTGTTGCTTAAGTAGTTCATTCATGCGTTCTAGTAACCCTGCAGCTTGCGGATAGTAAGGTATGTGAAACATCCAATAGATCCCGTTGTCTACCGCCCACTGTTGCACTGTTTGACCTGTGAAGTGCGACCCATTATCGGACTGTACTTCTGCTGGCTCACCGTAGTATGTGATTAAATTCTCCAGTCCTTTAATTGTACTTTGTTGATGCGCTTTAGTCACTGGATAAGCTATCAAAAGTCCAGAATAGGTATCAACAGCAGTGAGCAAATATTGGAACTGTTGTTTCAATGGTAAAGGTCCTACATAATCAACTTGCCATATTTGTGCTGGTTGAGTCCCTCTCTTAATATGGGCACCGGGTTGTCATTGTAGGGGAAAATGCTTCACCTTTTGACAAATTTCACAAGTGTTTATGATCTGTTTAACACCGTCCGTAGTCAAAAGTAACCCCCTATTTCGTGCCCATTGTATTGTACCCTGAATGCCTAAATGTCCAGATTTGTGGTGGGCCATATTCTTCCTCTTCCGCCTCTTTGACAGCCCGTACCCGGACTATATTATCAACGGTGTTATTATATTCAGAGGTCTTTGAAGTGTTTTTCATGTGAGCGTCCACATGATATACAGTTATTTTCATCTTCTGGGCTTTGGACCATATTTGTTCCCATAGGTGCTTTCCCCACAAGTCTTTCCCAGTTATTTGCCAGTTATGTTCATGCCAGTTTCGCATCCAGCTCACCATGCCATTGGCTACTGCCCATGAGTCAGTGTATATGTGTACTTGTTGCTTTTCCGCTTCTAACGCAAGGACTACAGCTGCTAGTTCTGCTAGCTGGCTGGAGCCTCCCACGCCCTCATCATGCACAATTGTCTGGGTTTTTGGATTGAAGGCAGCGGCTCGCCATCGCCGAAGGCGGTTTCGCCAGACCACTGAGTCATCTGTGAACCAGGCATGGCTACGTTCTTCAGGTGTTAACTGTTCAAAAGACACACCCCAGGAGATCGGTGAATCTGAGGTTAAACTGACAGATGACTGCGTAAGTTCACTCTCAGCTGTTTGTGGGTATTCAGCCACATGCTCATGTAGTCAGGTGATTCCTTCTTTTCCTTTACTTGCTCTGTCTGCGATATACCATTTCTAGCGCACCATGGAGCTTTGCTGCGCTCGCCTGACTTTGTGTGTCTCATTTTCTGAGAGTCCCCAGGATAATATGGGTAGGTCTGGTCTTAAACTGACTTTGTCGACCCCTGTCTGTCCTTCTGTTTCTGCTAGGGCCCAATAACATGCTAATAATTGTTACATCATCGACGTAGTGTGCCAGTGAGACATTAGGAGACAACGTGCACATGTCCAGGTCCCGGGCCACAAACCCGTGGCATAGGGTAGGGCTATGTAGGTAACCTTGAGGTAGGCGTTTAAACGTGTATTGCCTCCCTTCCTAAGTGAATGCAAACGGTCCTGGGATTCTTCCGCTATTGGAATGGAGAAAAAGGCATTGGCCAGGTCAATTACCATATACCACTCCGCACCTTCTTCAGACAGCTGCTCTGTTATAGTTACTACATCTGGGACAGCGGTTGCCAGGGGAGGGGCAAATTTGTTCAGTTGTCGGTAGTCCACAGTCATCCTCCAACTTTTGTCGGGTTTCTGCACAAGCCAAATAGGGCTATTGTAGGGGGACATCGCATGTCTAATGATACCCGCCTTCAAGAGCCCTTGTATGGTTTCCTCAAAAGGTTCACACTTTTTGAAGACTTCCCACATACAGGACAACACTACGAAGGGTTTAAAAAAACCTTCACTCTGTTTGAAAAAGTGGGTGGAGCTAAAAGAAACAGGCAGCTCGATAACCTTTCCAAACAGGCTTTCAGACACATGAAAAAATTCATTCCACAGTCAAAAAATCACACAAGCACTTTCATTCACAGACAGAAATTCACAAAGTCTTTCTTCATTCAACAAAGTTTATCATGGTTACTCCCCTGCCAGGTAAGTAATCGGAATATGTGGCCTCAGAGCCCCGGGAGCTTGGGTTGATATGGTTCTAATGGGGAGTGCTCCCGGATCCCGGCCACACCCCTAGTCGAGGGGATCTTCTACATCCTGTAACTGTCCTAACAATAGGCAAGCGTGCCCCACCCGCTGCCCTTGGGCTGGTCCCAATAATGCGAGTAGCGCACCCCTCATCATAGGAGGGCCACTATGAAGGCTCCGCATTCCTGCCGTAAAGAGCTCCTGATCTGGCCCCCCATATTATTGGTGATATATTCCTCCCTGTGTTGCCATGTTGCGCAACTGTATTGCACCCTCTGCCATAGTATTCCAAGGTTTTACCTCCCCTTCCCAATCAATGGCAGAGGGATATTTTTGCCGGACCCTGATAGTAACCATGTCCCATAGCGAACCTGTGCCCTGGACATTCAATAGCACTGTTGTGATATGGTGGTCCGTAGTCAGAGTCCCCATTTTTGTTAATTCTTCAGGGTTAAGTATTTCTTGTAGCTCACTAGTGGTGAAGTCACGCACCCCTCTAGTGGTTACCGGCTGTTCCCCCTCTTGCTGTTTTGTCTTATTTGTCATAAGGGGTCTAGCTTCCATGCCCGGAGCGTATGGGGGAGGGTTTTTAATTTCCTCCCGTTCCCCCCCCCCCCCCTGTATCCATCTGTCCACTCATATTCTGAGTTAAAGGGGTACCAGATATTTTTGGTGCACCCTCCACAATTTTTTCCAGCTTGTCGACATTCCCCACATGATTCTGCATTGGCTTTTAAACACTCACTGAGGTCTGATTGAGCAAGTCCAAATCACATGCAGCAGCAAATCAGTGCAGTACAAATGATATATTTCAAATCCATCTGTAATTTCCATCGTCTGGCTTTCTTCCCATTTTGTACTGTCGCCAGACGGCATATTAAAGTTTCTGATTGTTCATTGACCTTGTCCGCCCGTTCTTGTGCAGTGCAGACTGCTTTAATCGGGGTCGAATTTTGACTTTCCAAAACCTTAACAGCTGTTTTTAACTGTTGTTGTTTACAACATCGCCCTTAAGGCTGTCAACAAAATCCATCCCATTTGTGGGCAATTATTTTTCTCCTGTGGGAAGCTCGCTTATTCCAGGAGAGACAGTACCGTGTGGAGTACGGTTCTATCTTTGTTCTGTTCCAATAACGGTGTATCCCCATGTTGCGGGGGTCCAAAGCAGGCTAGCACCTTGGCAAGAGGACCAAAACCCTCATCCCTCGTGCCCCACCCTGGTATTCTATACTTCTCTCCCGCAGGAGCAGACTGCTTCTTGTTTTTTCTCTTAAACATTTTACCAGATCCTGTTCATGACGCCAAAATGTTTTGGATCGATAATAATAGACCCAGGGTTCGGGATCTGGATGAATGTTAAATAAGAGACAATTCAAATGAAATAAAGAATAAAATACCGTTTACTGAGAGAAAAGAAACATAATAATACAGTTTATGAAGAAAAGAGAAGTATGATAAGATGCAACAATGCTCATGGCCTTCAGCTCATCGGGAACTGCACAATGCCGGCTGGTCTGGAGCATTGGGGGTCCCGACACTACTCGTGAATCACGGTCCAAGGTGAAGTTTGAAGAGCTATGGGACAGTGCCACTCCTTTAGACTATTAAACAAAACATGGGTGCATGTGACTTATGGTCAACTCCTAATCTGTAAGGCCCCAGCTGCTCGTCCACAAAGCATGAGATCTTGAGGTGCCGACCGTCTCATAACAAACTGGTGTGCGTCCCAAGGTCGCCTCCCTCTCTCTCTATAGCAACAACATTCTATGGGGCATGGGACAGAGACACACTGTAAATGACTAAATACCATAATTAAGCCGATGTGATTAACCCTATACAATACATTCGAGAACATCTTAACCCGAGGGAGAGCGTGCTGATGGCGAGGTATCGGTTCTACACGTGCCAGCGATCTGAAGGTCAGGAAGTGGCGAGCTACGTCACCGAGCTAAGGCGACTTGCAGGACAATGTGAGTTTGATGGCTACCTGGAGCAGATGCTCAGAGACTTTTTTGCACTGGGAATTGGCCACGAGACCGTCCTACGAAAACTTTTGACTGTAGAGACACCGACCCTCAGCAAGGCCATTGCGATAGCACAGGCGTTTATGTCCACCAGTGATAACACCAAACAAATCTCTCAGCACACAAGTGCTAGCAATGTTCATAAATTTACTGGAACTGTGTTTGCGAGCAGAAATGTATAGGGCAGAAACACACATGTCTGCAACTGCCAGCAGGCCTCAGGTGACCCAGATGATTCAGAGTCCCCAACAAAAGATGAATGCAAGGCAATTCACACCTTGTTAGCGTTGTGGAGGCTTCCATTCAGCCTATTCATGCCGCTTCAAAGGGTATGTTTGCAAGAGCTGTGGAACATTGGGGCACCTCCAACGAGTTTGCAAATGAGCTGCAAGCTTTGCAAAACCTGCTAACCACCACGTGACAGAGGAAGATCGGTCCATGGTGGATCAAAGCAATTTCAAGCCTCAGAGAGAGGAGGCAGATGCTGAAGTACATGGGGTGCACACATTTTCGACGAAATGTCCACCTATAATGCTAAATGTAAAATTGAATGGCTTACCCGTAGCCATGGAACTGGACACTGGCGCTAGCCAATCCATCATGAGTAAAAATATGTTTGAGAGACTGTGGTGCAGCAACGCATTCAGACCAGCCCTGAGCCCCATCCACAGGAAACTGAGAACGTACACCAAAGAGCTTATCACTGTTCTGGGCAGCGCCATGGTCAAGGTCACCGACAAGGGCACGTGCATGAACTGCCACTCTGGATGTCCCGGGCGATGGCCCCACACTGCTTGGAAGGAGCTGGCTGGGCAAAATCCGCTGGAACTGGGATGACATCCGAGCACGATCACAGACTGTCTGTTGTGGGGTAACCGCATAATGCTACCCAAAAAGGGCAGGGAGACGTTCATCTCGGATCTCCACAGCACACACCCAGGTATAGTAATGATGAAAGCGATAGCCCGATCCCATGTGTGGTGGCCCAGTATCGACTCTGAATTCGAGTCCACTGTACGGCAATGCCGCATGTGTGCTCAGTTGAGCAACGCGCCCAGAGGGGCACCACTAAGTTTGTGGTCCTGGCCCTCCAGACCATGGTCGAGGATCCATGTTGACTATGCGGGCCCGTTTCTCGGTAAAATGTTCCTGGTGATGGTGGATGCTTTTTCAAAATGGATTGAATGTGATATAATGTCGGGAAGCACTGCCACCGCCACCATTGAAAACCTGAGGACCATGTTTGCCACCCACGGTCTGCGTGACATACTGGTCAGTGACAACGGGCCATGTTTCACCAGTGATGAATTTAAAGAATTCATGACCCGCAATGGGACCAAACATGTCACCTCGGCCCTGTTTAAACCAGCCTCCAATGGGCAGGCAGAGCGGCCAGTACAAACAATCAATCAGAACCTTAAACGAGTCACAGAAGGCTCACTCCAAATCCGCCTGTCCCGAGTACTGCTCAGCTATGGCATGAGACCCCACTCGCTCACAGGGGTGCCTCCGGCTGAGCTATTCATGAAAAGGACAGTTAAAACTAGACTCTCGCTGGTCCACCCCAACTTGCATGGTCAGGTAGAGAGCAGGCGGCAGCAACAAAATGTAAACGATGGTCACGCCACTGTGTCACGGGAAATTGATCTGAATGACCCTGTGTATGTGCTAAACTATGGACATGGTCCAAAGTGGATCGCGGGCACGATGATAGCTAAAGAAGGGAGTCGGGTGTTTTTAGTCAAACAAGACAATGGACAAATTTACAGAAAGCACCTGGACTAAACGAGGCTGCGGTTCACACTGCCCTGAACAACCCACAGCAGACACCACCTTTTTGAGCCCACAACACACACCCAAAGGATCAATGACACCACCACGGACCAGGAAATCGAACCCATCACGCCCAACAGCCCAACAAGGCCAGGCTCACCCAGCAGCCCTGCAGGGCCAACAACACGCCAGCCCAGCAAGGACACAGCCAACACACCAGAACAGACATTTGTACCAAGGCGGTCCACCAGGGAAAGAAAGGCTCCCGACCGCCTCACTTTGTAAATAATTTTCACTTTGACTTTGTGGGGGAGTGATGTTGTGCATCTGTGGAGCATGCACTCCCATATTCCGCCACCAGGGAGCGCATCCCCTGAAGTCCCAAGGGATCCCAGCATCCTTTGGGAGCACTCTATATAAGCCGGCCCCGAAGGCCTGTGCTTGACTCTGGAGTGTCTTAATAAAGACTGAGGTCACTGTTACTTTAACCTCCCTGTGTGCAGTCTCATCTGTGTTAGGAACACAATAGCCGCCACCAATGCCTTGCGGCATGCATTGTTGCCGGAACACAGCACTGCACACGAACATAGCATCATCATCATCATAGGCAGTCCCTCGAAACGAAGATGACTTTCTTCCACAGATGTTTCAATGAAGGACCTAACATTCCAGATCCCGAACTACATCGTGAAGGGTGGAAGATGCATGTGCGTGGATTTTTTTTTAACATGTGCCGTGGCACACCGGCCACCACATGGGCTTGACAGAGCTAGGTCTTGGTCCAGTGGCACGGATTACCCAAGACTTACCGGAGACCAGCTCTGCTGCACAGACTGAGCGCGCACACATATCGCAGTGTGGACTGACCTGTGCTGCCCCTGGGTCCTCGCCTCTTCTGGGCCCCAGATTCACACCTCTCCTGGGTCCCGGCCACTTCCCTCTATGGACTCTTGCCACTCCTTCACCCCTCCTGCTGTGCCCACCCGCACTGCAATCACCAACCTGGCTTCGTAACCGTCGCCCTCCTGCAGCAGCACGCACTGCTCCCTGCAGTGGTATGCCGCCGCACACTGCTCCCTCCAATGGCCCGGAAATCGGTGCGGTCCCGGCCTGCAAGGCCATCAGCAGGCCGGGGCCATTGGAGGGAGCAGCATGCGGCGGCCCGGCCCGGAATTTGGCACGGTCCCACGGAACGAGGTGGGGGGGGCGGGGGCACGAAGGGGACGGGAAGTCATTACATTCTACAATAGATCCTTAGTTATACTTATACAAATATTATACAAATAATTCCAACCTGAATAAAAATTTATAAGCAAAGAAAAGATTAAATAAACCATGTTCCTACCTGTGTGAAAGTGCTTCAGGCAGGCCTTTCAGGCAGGGAGAAGGCTGCAGGAAGCCTCACAAGTTGAGGCAGCCGTTCCCGACGGCAGGGGGGGGAGGCAGTGTGGGCCCGACCGACAGCAGCGGTGGGGGAGGCAGTGAGGGCCCGACCGACGGCAGTAGCCGTTCCCGACAGCAGGGGAGGGGAGGCAGTGAGGGCCCGACTGATGGCAGCAGCCATTCCCGACGGCAGCGGGGGGAGACAGTGAGGGCCCAACCGATGGCAGCAGCCGTTCCCGACGACAGCGGGGGGGAGGCAATGAGGGCCCGACCGACGGCAGCGGGGGGGGAGGCAGGGAGAAGGCTGCAGGAAGCCTCAGAAGTTGAGGCAGCCATTCCCGATGGCAGGGTGGGGGGAGGCCCCCCCCTGCCGTCGGTCGGGCCCGTCGGGAAACGGCTGCCTCAACTTCAGAGGCTTCCTGCAGCCTTCTCACTGCTGCAAGAAGCCTCAGTGCTGATCATGGAAGGGCAATGTGGTTTTATTAAAAAATTTAAAAAATTGAACAGCTACAAAGAACTACAAAAATGGCCGAGTGCCAATGTTTCCTTCACACTGCGCATGCGCGAACGCTCCAACGCGCACGCACAGGGTTGCCGGCACAAAAAAAACTCATTTAAATGGTACCCGCCCCCTCCTACTTACAAAATCGGCGCGAGTGGTAGGCTCCGCCCCCTGGGCGCCGCGCCAAGCTGACATCGAGCTGCAAAGCGCTCGAGAATAGCGCGTTTTTTTTCAGGCGCCGTTTTCGGCACGAAAAACGGGCGCCCAGCTCGGAGGGGCACCTGTTTTGCCGCTTGTGGAAACTTGGGGCCACAGTCACCAATGTAAGTTCATGCAAAGCGTTCATTTATGAGCTGCTGATGCAACAGTTTTGCAGCCGCGTAAGTCCCCAGGTTTTTCCAGTCTTGCGGGGGGTGTGGGCCATAGATTCATTGCCAGGCTGATTATCCTTCCCGAGGTCCTTACCAGCCTCCTCCTCCTCCTCCTCGTCTGTCTCTTGCCTCCATTCCTTCCTGAGGTGGACCAGCAACTCCATCTGGCATTTGTTGTCCTCTCCTTATAGCTAGGTTATGTAATATGCAGCTCAACTCTCCCTCCCCTGCACTGCAACACGCAATCGCGCCACTATCTCCCCCACCACAGCAGGGAGATTGGAGAGGCGCAGCCCATAAAAGGGCGGCAGTCGGAGAGGCCAGCGGGAGATCGGAAAGGCGCGGCACATAAAAGCGCGGCGTTCGGAGAGGCCAGCGGGAGATCGGAGAGGTGCGGCCCATAAAAGGGCGGCAGTCGGAGAGGCAAGTTGATGCAGGTGCAGGGGCAGAAGGTAAACAAAGAAGTAGAAAGAAATCGAAGGGTGACTTCACATCCAAGCGGTAAGTAATTGGCGAGTGGATTGCTTAGTACTTAATCATTTTTTTTCTTTTTAATTCCTTGTCAATAGGTAACCTTTGACATTGTTGTCAAATTAAGTTAATCTAAGGATTAAGTCATGGCAGGAGAGCTCAGACACATGTTATGCCCCTCCTGTGCTATATGGGAAGTCAGGGTCGCTACCAGTGTCCCTGACGACTACATGTGCAGCAAGTGTATCCTGCTGCAGCTCTTGACAGACCGCATTGCGGCACTGGAGCTGCGCATGGATTCACTCTGGAGCATCGGCGATGCTGAGGATGTCATGAATAGCACGTTTAGTGAGTTGGTTACACCGCAGGCAAAGGTTACTCAGGCAGATAAGGAATAGGTGACTATCAGGCAGAGCAGTGGAAGGAAGGTAGTGCAGGGGTCCCCTGCGGACATCCCCCTCCAAAACAGATACACCGTTTTGGGTACTGTTGGGGGGGTGACTCATCAGGGGAAGGCAGCAGCAGCCAAGTTCATGGCTCTGCTGCACAGGATGGCAGGAAAAAGAGTGGGAGAGCTGTAGTGATAGGGGATTCTATTGTAAGGGGAATAGATAGGCATTTCTGCGGCCGCAATCGAGACTCCAGGATAGTATGTTGCCGCACTGGTACAAGGGTCAAGGATGTCTCAGAGCAGCTGCAGGACATTTTGGAGGGGGAGGGTGAACAGCCAGTTGTTGTGGTGCATATAGGTACCAACGATATAGGTAAAAAAACAGGATGAGGTCCTACAAGCTGAATTTAGGGAGCTAGGAGTTAAATTAAAAAGCAGGACCTCAAAGGTAGTAATCTCAGGATTGCTGCCAGTGTCACGTGCTAGTCAGAGTATGAATTGCAGGATAGCTGAGATGAATACGTGGCTTGAGGAGTGGTGCAGGAGGGAGGGATTCAAATTCCTGGGACATTGGAACCAGTTCTGAGGGAGGTAGGACTAGTACACCGGATGGTCTGCACCTGAGCAGGACCGGAACCAATGTTCTCGGGAGAGTGTTTGCTAGTGCTGTTGGGGAGGGGTTAAACTAATATGGCAGGGGGATGGGAACCTATGCAGGGTGACAGAGGTAAGTAAAATGAGGGCAGAAGCAAAAGATAGAAAGAAGAAAAGTAAAAGTGGAGGGCAGAGAAACCCAAGGCAAAAATCAAAAACGGCCACATTACAGCAAAAGTCTAAAGGGACAAAGTGTGTCTCAATGCAAGGAGTATTCATAATAAGGTGGACGAACTAACTACGTAGGCAGCTATTAGCGAATATGATATAATTGGGATTAGGGAGACAAGACTCCAGGGTGACCAAGGCTGGGAACGCAACATCCAGGGGTCTTCAACATTCAGGAAGGATAGACAGAAAAGAAAAGGAGGTGGGATAGCGATGCTGGTTAGAGAAGAAATTAATGCAATAGTAAGGAAGGACATTAGCTTGGATGATGTGGAATGTGTATGGGTAGAGCTGCGGAATACCAAAGGGCAGAAAACGCTAGTGGGAATTGTGTATAGACCACGAAACAGTAGTAGTGAGGTTGGGGACAGCATCAAAAGGGAAATTAGGGATGCGTGCAATAAAGGTACAGCAGTTATCATGGGTGACTTTAATCTGCATGTTGATTGGGCTAACCAAACTGATAGCAATGCGGTGGAAGAGGATTTCCGAGAGTGTATTAGGGATGGTTTTCTAGACCAATATGTCGAGGAACCAACTAGAGGGCTGGCCATCCTAGACTGGGTGATGTGTAACGAGAAAGGACTAATTAGCAATCTTGTTGTGAGAGGCCCCTTGGGGAAGAGTGACTATAATATGGTAGAATTCTTTATTAAGATGGAGAGTGACATAGTTAATTCAGAGACTAGGGTCCTGAACTTAAGAAAAGGTAACTTCGATGGTATGAGACGTGAATTGGCAAGAATCGACTGGTGAATGATACTTAAAGGGTTGACGGTGGATAGGCAATGGCAAACATTTAAAGATCACATGGATGAACTTCAACAATTGTACATTCCTGTCTGGGAGTAAAAATAAAACGGGGAAGGTGGCTCAATCGTGGCTAACAAGGGAAATTAGGGATAGTGTTAAATCCAAGGAAGAGGCATATAAATTGGCCAGAAAAAGCAGCAAAGCTGAGGACTGGGAGAAATTTAGAATTCAGCAGAGGAGGAAAAAGGGATTAATTAGGAGGGGGAAAATAGAGTATGAAAGGAAGCTTGCTGGGAACATAAAAACTGACTGCAAACGCTTCTATAGATATGTGAAGAGAAAAAGATTAGTGAAGACAAATGTAGGTCCTTTGCAGTCAGAATCAGGTGAATTTATAATGGGGAACAAAGGAATGGTAGACCACTTGAACAAATACGTTGATTCTGTCTTCACGAAGGAAGACACAAATAACCTTCCGGAAGTCCTAGGGGACCGACGGTCTAGTGAGAAGGAGGAACTGAAGGAAATCTTTATTAGTCAGGAAATTGTGTTAGGGAAATTGATGGGATTGAAGGCCAATAAATCCCCAGGGCCTGATAGTCTGCATCCCAGATTACTTAAGGAAGTGGCCCATAGAAATAGTGGATGCATTGGTGATCATTTTCCAACAGTCTATCAACTCTGGATCAGTTCCTATAGACTGGAGGGTAGCTAATGTAACATCACCTTTTAAAAAAGGAGGGAGAAAACGGGTAATTATAGATCGGTTAGCCTGACATCAATAGTGGAGAAAATGTTGGAATCAATTATTAAGGATGAAATAGCAACGCATTTGGAAAGCAGTGACAGGACCAGTCCAAATCAGCATGGATTTATGCAAGGGAAATCATGCTTGACAAATCTTCTGGAATTTTTTGAGGATGTAGCTGGTAGAGTGGACAAGAGAGAACCAGTGGATGTGGTGTATTTGGACTTACAAAAGGCTTTTGACAAGGTCCCACACAAAAGATTGGTGTGCAAAATTAAAGCACATGGTATTGGGGATAATGTACTGACGTGGATAGAGAACTGGTTGGCAGACAGGAAGCAGAGAGTCGGTATAAATGGGTCCTTTTCAGAATGGCAGGCAGTGACCAGTGGGGTGCCGCAGATCTCAGTGCTAGGACCACAGCTATTTACAATATACATTAATGATTTAGATGAAGGTATTGAGTGTAATATCTCCAAGTTTGCAGATGACACGTAGCTGGGTGGTGGTGTGAGGAGGACGCTCAGAGGCTGCAGGGTGACTTGGACAGGTTAGGTGAGTGGGCAAATGCATGGCAGATGCAGTATAATGTGGATAAATGTGAGGTTATCCACTTTGGTGGCAAAAACACGAAGGCAGAATATTATCTGAATGGCGGCAGATTTGGAAAAGGGGCGTTGCAATGAGACCTGAGTGTCATGGTACATCAGTCATTGAAGGTTGGCATGCAGGTACAGCAGGCGGTGAAGAAGGCAAATGGCATGTTTGCCTTCATAGCTAGGGGAATTGAGTATAAGAGCAGGGAGGTCTTACTGCAGTTGTAAAGAGCTTTGGTGAGGCCTCACCTGGAATATTGTGTTCAGTTTTGGTCTCCTAATTTGAGGAAGGACGTTCTTGCTTTTGAGGGAGTGCAGCGAAGGTTCACCAGACTGATTACTGGGATGGCAGGACTGACATATGAGGAGAGACTGGATCAACTGGGCCTGTATTCATTGGAGTTTAGAAGTATGAGAGGGGATCTCATAGAAACATATAAATTTCTGACGAGACTGGACAGGTTGGATGCAGGAGCATGTTCCCGATGTTGGGGGAGTCAAGAACCAGGGGTCACAGTCTAAGGATAAGGGGTAAACCATTTAGGACTGAGATAAAGAGAAACTTCTTCACTCAGAGAGATGTTAACCTGTGGAATTTTCTTCCGCAGAGAGTTGATGATGCCAGTTCAGTGGATATATTCAAGAGGGAGTTGGATAGGGCCCTTACATCTAAAGGGATCAAGGGATATGGCGAGAAAGCAGGAAAGGAGTACTGAGGTGAATGGTCAACCATGATCTTATTGAATGGTGGTGCAAGCTCGAAGGGCCGAAGGGCCTACTCCTGCACCTATTTTTCTATGTTTCTACACCACAATAAACTCAGCGACCTGGTTAGAGTGGTACTGTATGCTGCCTCCAGAGTGTCCGAGGCATCTGAAGCGCTGCTTGAGTACTCCAATTGTCTTTTCGAAGATATTGTGTGCAGATATGTGACTTTTGTTGTAACGCTTCTCGGCTTCCATCTGGGGATTATGCAGGGGGCTCATGAGCCAGCATCCAACCATGACCTTTTGGCTGACTGTCAAACAGGTCAGAAACAGCGCTCTCATGCAGGATGTGCGCACCATGGACGTTGTCTGGAAAAGTAGCATTTACTGCCATGATTATGCAGCGTTATACCACTACCGCCCCTCTTGCATCTTTTAGCGCTCTAATGGAAGTGGAATGCTTGATTTAGTACTCCACTTCCTTCCTGGAGTGCTAACACTGAATTTAGAGAAAGCTGAGAATCATTAGCGCCTGATGCTAATTTTTCCAGTGTTCAAAAGTTAGCACCCCAAACAGAGCGCTTCCAAATTTCTCCCCCTTTCTTTCCTTTTGGTTATGTTACTGGACTAGTAATCCAGAGTGTAATCCAGGACTAATGATCTTGAGATGTGAGCTAAAATTGCACCATGGCAGCTGTGGAATTTAAATTTAGTTAATTAAATAAATCTGCAATAAAATGAAACTACCAGATTGTCATAAAACCCAACTGGTTCACTAATGTCCTTTAGGGAAGGAAATCTGCCGTCCTTACCAGGCCTGGCCTATATGTGACTCCAGATCCACAGCAATGTGGTTGACATTTAACTGCTCTCTAAAATGGCCTAGCAAGCCACTCAATTATATCAAACCGTTGGGAAAAACCATAAGAATAAAACTGGACGGACTGCCCGCCATCGACCTAGGCACCAGATTTGGACATGGAAAAGGCACATCCAGCTCAGTCAAACCTGAAAAGTATCCCTCACTGACAGCTGGGAAATTATTGGTGCCAAAATTGGGAGAGATTTCAAGCAACAGCCTGACATAGTCATACTCACAGAATCATACCTTTCAGCCAACTTCCCAGACTCATTCATCATCATTCCACTCATAGCACAGACCCACCAGAGGTGTCAACACAGTGGTATACGATAGGGAGGGAATGGTCCTGGGAGTCCTCAACATTGACTCCAGACCCCATGAAGCCTCATGGCATCAGGTCAAATATGGGCAAGGAAATCTGCTCATTACCTCCCTCAGCTGATGAATCAGTACTCTTCCATGTTGAACACTACTTAGAAGAAGCACTGAGGATAGCAAGGGCACAGAACATACTCTGAATGGGGGACTTCAATGTCCATCACCGTGAGTGTCTCGGTAGTAACACTGCTGACCAAGTTGGCCCAATCCTCAAGGACATAGCTGCCAGACTGGGCTTGCAGCAGGTAGTGAGAGAACCAACATGCGAGAAAACCTACTTGACCTTGTCCTCACCTATCTACCTGTCGCAGATGCATCTGTCTATGACAGCATTGGTAGGAGTGACCACTGTACAGTCTTTTGGAGACAAAGTTCCGTCTTCACACTGAGGACACCCTCCACCATTTTGTGTTGCACTACTAAAGAACTAAATGGGATAGCTTAAAACAGATATAGCAGCTCATAACTGGGCATCCATGAGGTTCTGTGGTCCATCAACAGCAGCAGAATTGTATATCACCATAATCTGTAACCTCACAGCCCAGAATATTCCTCTCAGCCGTGACTCAGTGGGTAGCACACTCACCTCTGAGTCAGAAGGTTGTGGGGGCTTGAGCACATAAATCTAGGCTGACACTAGTGCAGTACTGAGGGAGTGCTGGACTGTTAGAGGTGCCGTCTTTCAGATAAGACATTAAACCGAGGTCCTGTCTGCTCTCTCAACTGGACATAAAAGATCTCTTGGCACTATTTCGAAGAGGAGGGAGTTATTCTTGGTGTCCTAGCCAATCTTTATCCCTCAATCAACATAACAAAAACACATTATTTGGTCATTTTAACATTGCTGTTTGTGGGAGCTTGCTGTGCGCAAATTGGTTGCTGCGTTTCATACATTACAACAGTGTCTACAATGCATTTTGAGGTGTCTGGTGGTCGTGAAAAGCACTATATAAATCCAAGTCTTTCTTTCTTTCTTTTGCCATCAAGCCAGGAGACCAACCTTGGTTCAATGAGGAGGGTAGAAGAACATGGCAGGAGCAGCTCTAGTCAAACTTAAAAATGAGGTGCCATTATGTGATGAAGCTACAACACATGCATACTAAATAGCAGAAGCAGCATGCTATAGAAAGAGCTAAGCGATCCCACAACCAATGGATCAGATCAAAGCTCTGCAGTCCTGCCACATGCAGTTGTGAATAGTGATGGACAATTAAACAGCTAATGGGAAGAGAAGACTCCATGAACATCTCCATCCTCAATGATGGCAGAGCTCAGCATGTGAGTGCAAAAGACAAGGCTAAAGCATTTGCAACCATCTTCAGCCAGAAGTGCCAAGTGGATGATCCATCTCGACCTCTTGCTGAGGTCCCCACCATTACAGAAGCCAGTCTTAAGCCAATTTGATTCACTCTACGTAATATCAAGAAACAGCTGAATGCACTGGATACAGCAAAGGCTATGGGCCCAGACAACATCCAGGCTGCTGTGCTGAAGACTTGTGTTCCAGAACTAGGTACGCTTTTAGCCAAAGTGTTCCAGTACAGCTACAACACAGGCATCTATCCAACAAAGTGAAACATTTCCCAGGTATGTGTTGTGTCCACAAAAGCGGGACAAATCCTATCTGGCCAATACCACCCCATCAGCCTACTCTCAATCATTAGAAAAGTGATGGAAGGTATCATCGACAATGTTATTAAGCAGCACTTACTCACCAAAAACCCGTTCACCACTGCTCAGTTTGAGTTCCACCAGGACCACTTGGTTTCAGACAACATTACAACCTTGGTCCAAACATGGACAGAAGAGCTCGGTTCTAGAGATGAAGTAAAGAGTGACTACCCTTGACATGAAGGCAGTATTTGAAATGTGGCATCAAGGAGCCCTAGTAAAATTGAAGTCAGTGTGCATCAGGGGAAAACTCTCCACTGGCTGGAGTCATACCTAGCACAAAGGAAGATTGTTATGGTTGTTGATGGCCAATCATTTCAGCCCAGGACATTGCTGCAGGAGTTCCTCAGAGCAGTGTCCAAGGGCTAGGCCCAGCCCCCTTCAGCTGCTTCATCAATGACCTTCCCTCCCTATGGTCAGAATTGGGGATGTCCACTGATGACTGCAGTGTTCAGTTTAATTCGGAACTCCTCAGATAAAGGAGCAGTCCATGTCCGCATGCAGGAAGACCTAGACAACATTCTGGCTTGGGCTGATAAGGAGTAAGTAACATTCGCACCACACAAGTGCCAGGCAATGACTATCTCCAACAAACGAGAGTCCCAACCATCTCCCCTTGAAATTCAAAGTCACACACCATCCAGACTTGGAAATATATCGCCCTTCCTTCATCACGCTCAGTCAAAATATGGAACTTCCTCCTAAACAGCATTGTGGGAGTATCTTCACCACACGGACTGCAGCGGTTCAAGAAGATGGCTAACCACCACCTTCGCAACGACAGTAGGGATGAACAATAAATGCTGACCTTGCCAATGACGCCACATCCCATGAATTAATTTTTTAAAAGCTTTATGCAAGGATATCCTATTTCAATACGTGAATGACATTATCAATAGAAATATTAACAAATATTTGCCCTGAATTTCAACAACAACATGTATTTATATAATGGCCCAGAAATCTTGGCCTCCCCGGGTCTGTACGGAGTGTGTACGGATCCGGGAAGTCATCGCAAAAGCTGATTTTCAGCGCATAATGCGCATGCGCTGAAAACCAGCTTTTCCGATCTGTCAAACTCCAGCTTGACAGATCTCTCGCATCTCGGAAGCGAGGACATTTGCAAGGGCAAGATTGCGGTATTTACCCATATTGTGCCCAGCAAATGTCCTCAAAACTCTTGCACCTGAGAAAAGCAGGAGCACAGCTTACTTTTACAGACACAAGAGTTTTAAAACACAAAAACATAATAAAATCGACTTAAAAAAACAAATGTTATTGTTAAAAACCCTGCCTACTATGGAAAGTTTATTTTAAACCATAATTAAATAACTTTTTTAAAAATCGGAAAAAACATTTCTAAGACATTTATTAACTTTAATTTCAATTAATTTGAGGTGTGTTTTTTATTTTTCATTATGGTCTTAGTGTGTTTTATTTTCCTCATTAATAGCAATGAGAACTTGTAGATATGGAGTCCTCATTGCGAGTAATGAGAAAGCTGAGGAATACTGTACCTGATTGGCTGTGCAGTCACATGTGATTGCTTCTTCTGCGTCCGAACCTGGAGACCGGGAGTGTGCTTCGCAGCACGGGAAGAGAAGGCCTTCCCACCGGAATCGCAGGCTCCTCCGGGACCACTAGGTACTTTCGTAAAAGTTCTCCGGTCGGAGGTGTTATGTATTGCTCTGGTACAGTAAATGTATGAAAAGTACAATGGTGCACCACAGAGGGCGCTGCGGTGGGAGACCTGAAAGTACCTGCACGAAGCAGTATAAAAGGCTGCCCATCACACCTGTGGGGCACTCTGGAGCTGTTCAATAAAGGACTAAGGTCACAGCAGTTAGATTAACACCAGACCGTGTGGAGTCAGTGATTTGTGTGCTACATACACCACATTGGCGACAAGGAAGCAGACGAACTCCACGCAGCCATGGCTACTCTGAGCTCGCTAAAGGATTTTATCGTGGGCAATGATTGGGAGGCCTTTACGGAAAGGCTCGAGTACTACTTCACAGCAAACGATCTGACGGAGGACACAGACACAATGAGAGATAAGCGTAAGGCGATATTGCTTTCCAGTTGTGGAGATGAGGTTTACTGTCTCGTCAGGGATTTGCTGGCACCCGAGAGCGCCAGGGACAAGTCATATAAGGAGTTGATTGCACTCATTCGTGACCAGTTGAAACTGAAGGAGAGCATCATCATGGCCAGTTATAAATTTTACCATCACTGCAGACCTGAGGGCCAGGATGTCACCAAATACGCTGCAGACCTCAGGAGACTCGCGGCGCCATGTGATTTTGGCACACACCTTGACGAGGCGTTGCGGGACATTTTTGTTATGGGGATTGGCCACGAGAGCCTCCTTCACAAGCTGCTAGCCATGGAACCCACAGTCACTCTGACAAAGGCCATCACCATCAGCCGGGCATATATGACCTCGACTTGCAGCAAATAATCCACACAGTCTCGAACCCAGCAGGCACTGTCCACAGAATAGCGCCCACCACAGACAGAACTGCAGAACGTGGCTCTGCCCGGGGCAAAGAGCACGGACCTCGGGGTCCTGGAACTCAGAGTCCGCTGAGGGGGGCCAATCAAGCAGCACCATGCTGGCGCTGCGGAGGAAGCCATGGGGCTCACCGGTGCAGGTTTGCGGAGTGCACGTGCAATACCTGCCACACGAAAGGCCATCTTCAGCGTATGTGTAAAAGAAATAAGACTCACCACGTGGCTGAGAAGATGGTGGATGATCCACTGTTCAGTGAGGAGCAGGCAGAAGAAGATGAGGGGTTGGGACTGTATACGTACACCGTCGATTCGCCCCCAGTGATAATGGAAGTAAAAATTGACGGAGTCCCAGTGAGTATGGCAGTGGATACGGGATCGGGTCCGTCATTGATGAGTCAGAGAACTTTTGAGAAACTGTGGGACAACCCAGCTGCACGAACCAAGCTGGTCCCAGTCAAGGCAAAGCTGCGTACCTACACTGGGGAACGGATACCTGTTCTTGGCAGAGCGGATGTGCAGCTATCTCACAGGGGCGAGATGCACGGTTTATCTTTGTGGGTCATTGCAGGCAATGGGCCAATGCTCCTCAGCAGAAGATGGATGGGAAAGGTCCGTGGGAGCTGGGAAGACTTCTTCACTCCTCCATGGACTGCTGCTCCCCGGGTCCCCAAAGAGCAGCGCCAACCGAGCTGGAGCTACAGCAGCAGCAGCAGCCCAGAATTCCTGCCCCTGCCCCCAAGCAATCCTGCAGCCTCAGCCTCCATGGATGAGCAGACCCTGGAAGAACAAAGTTGCAGGTCAGTCTCCACCCTGGAAGAGCAAGTATTGCTGAAGTGCGGGCCTAATACTGGGGTGCGGACCGGCGGAGCGCTGCGGGCGGGAAGCAGGAGGCCCATCGAGGGCCGTCGGTTCGGGGGGGGCACATGCAGAGGAATAGTCGGGCGGCGGCAGCAGCTGCGATAGAGGCGGCCACGGCGGCCGCAGGAGCGGCGGCCACAGCGGGAGCAAAGGCTGCGGCGGCGGCAGGAGTGACTCGGAGGGACGTGAGGCTGAGCAGCGGATGCAGCAGCAAGAACGGAGCGACTCACTGTGACTGGTCGAGTCCAGGGAGCCACTGCTGCAAGAGGGGCTGATCTGGGCCATTTTGTTTTTTTCCCTTTCCTTCCTTCCTTGTTTCTTCTTCTTTCTTCGCCAGCGAGCTCAAGGTGATGGGGAGCCTCGTGGCAACGGAGACAAAGGCCAGCAGAACACCTAAGATGGCGGCGCCCAAAGGAAGCCTTGTGGGAGCCACAAGATGGCGTCTTAAAAGGAAAATGCTCCGGGAAGTCTAAAAAGGGCCTCACACCACTGCGGACCCCGCATAAAGACTTTTGGACTTTTGTAAGGCTAGAGTGAGTCTAAGTGTGCTATGTGAATGTAGGATGATGGATTTATGACAAGAATTAATATTTTAATGCTGGGTGGTCACTGTGTTTAAAATAATGGACATGAATTGTGAATTACGACAAGAGTTAATATTTCAATGCTGAATGGTCACTGTGTTTAAATTCAGGGACGCAGATCCGTGACCAACATCACCGATGGGCTAATGCGTTTTTCGATTTAGGGGATTCAAGCAACGGCTTTTTGAACTGGGGGGGAAGTGATGTTATGTATTGCTCTGGTACAGTAAATGTATGATAAGTACAATGGTGCACCACAGAGGGCACTGTGGTGGGAGACCTGAAAGTACCTGCACGAGGCAGTATAAAAGGCTGCCCACCACACCTGTGGGGCACACTGGAGCTGTTCAATAAAGGACTAAGGTTACAGCAGTTAGATCAACAGCAGATCGTGTGGAGTCAGTGATTTGTGTGCTACATTCACCACAGGAGGCGTTCGTCTGAAAGAAGCCTTCAACCTGAATTTCAGGGCCAGTATAAAAACAGAGAATGCTGGAAATCTCAGCGGGTCAGGCAGCATCTGTGGAGAGAAAAACAAGAGTTTCAGATCGACGACCCTTCGTCAGAACTGCCGAATGAAAAACATTCTCTGTTTTTATTTCAGATTCCAGCATCTGCAGTATTTTGCTTTTTATATATGTATTTATGTAACACCTTTAACATAGCAAAACGTCCCAAAGCACTTCACAGGAGTGTTATAAGACAAAAAAAATTAATACTGAGCCAAATAAGGAGAAATTAGGACAAATGACCAAAAGCTTGTTCAGCGAGGTAGGTTTTAAGGAGTGTGTTAAAGGAGGAGAGAGAGGTAAAGAGACGGAGGTGTTTAGGCAGGTAATTCCAGAGCTTAGGGTTTCAGCAGCTCAAGGCACGGCCACCAATGGTTGACCGATTATAATCAGGGATGCTCAAGGGGGCAAAATTAGAAGAGTTCAAATATCTCTGGGGGTTGTGGGCTGGGGGAGATTGCAGAGATAGGGAGGGGCGAGGCCATGGAGGAATTTAAAAACAAGGATGAGAATTTTAAAATCGAGGCATTGCTTAATTGGGAGCCACTGTAGGTCAGCGGGCACGACTGCCATTACTCCAGAGTACAATCGCTGTAACTACAAGAACTGCCATAACTCCAGCAATGCAAGGCCCAGGAAATAGACTGCAACTTGGATATGGCAGTTGCCTGTCTTTATTTGTAGTTTCTGAGAAGCCTTGACTGGCATAGATTTTCCATCTATCCCAAACATGGTCCCCTGAGGGTGGAGTTGGTGGTGGTGGGTGGGTGGGGGAGTGGGGGGGGTGGGGGGGAAGGTGGGGGGAGACTCTTTAACCTGGGAGATCCCACTTTCACTATCTCAGTGCGGTTCTGTGTAAATGATGGTGGCCAGAACACCCAGTCCCAGAATACTACAAACTATGTCAACAGGTAAGGGTTTTATTCCCCAAGTATGCAGCTAGTGTGTGATGCCAAGCAGATCATGATTCATGTAAACACCTGCCACCCAGAGAGCTTTTATCTGAAGACAGTCAAGAATCCAAGCACTCTACATAGGTCCAAACCAGGGGTCTGGATGGCTGCTCATGGAAAACGACTACAGCAGTGGCTCATCGCCCTTCTATGAAACCTGAAACTCCCCCCCCAATCGGATATGAAGCAATGAGGTTTACTGTACCACTAATATTGTTGTTGGCATTCTAAAGGCTCACTTCAGCTACCTTGACAGATTATGGAGTCGGGTGCACTCCAGTGTTGTCATAGCTAGGCCTCCAGATTGAGGCTTGCTTCATACTCCATGTCACTTCCCTGAAGGCCTCTGTTGGCGAGGCAGGTAGCCCACAATTCAATTCTTTAGTCAGATGAGCTGCCGATGGAGACAAGACCAGCTCGCAATGATTGTTTGGATGAGGCCTGAAGATTAATTTCTCGTGATCCTTGGGCCTCCACTAATCAACTTTCTAAGTCAAAAGTTCTTACTTTTGGGACAAATCTCCTCGCAGTCTCACAGACCCTCACGCTGTCAGAGACAAGGCCAGCTGTGTCCACGTGCAAAGCAAACAATAATCCCTCCCAAAACCAAATACCGCAATTATTTTTTAAAGCTTCTCCAGCCCCAAGCTCGAGCATTTCTATCAATATTAGTTAATTCTGGCAGCAGGTATGCTTTTATTTCATTGTGATTTTCCCTTGGTGCACTGAGGGGTGCATGCCGTGAGTTTTGAACATTCCTACACTATTCGTCCTCATTTTGAAATATAGTAATGAGCCCCCAGTGGTCTCAGCGTGCATTCTGTGCAAGGCTCCCAGATCTAATCATAAATAGCAGTACAGCCATTTTGGGACAAAAACACAGCATAAAGGGGGCCTGCCCTAATTCATAGGCCTCAGTAAGTACAAATGGTATTCCAGTGCAAAGAAATGTTGGAAATGGCATCACATTCAGGCCATATCTCCATGATTGCATCAGCGAGTATAGGGGGCCTGTAGGGGTCCTGTGGTCCAATGAAATAGCCTCAGACATGTTTCCCAATTCCAATCCTCCAAGATGGTCCTCCCATTGCTGCAGGTAATCAAATGCTCCGACAGCACATGTTGTTCATCACCCCAAGAGATGTTCTCCCAGAAGAGGATATATGTAGCACTGCATGCCCTCTCACAATTTTGCAAAGAGGTTGGGCAGAAAACTTTAATGGGGTCATGGCAGGGTCACCATGACAGCTGGCAGTACAGTCCTCGTAACTCATGGTAACTCTGATGCTGAGGAAAATCTAGCCTAGAATGTTTTATCACGAATAACTAGTGAGACAGAGCCAATAAGATCAATTAAAACAAAACTGAGTAAGTATTTGGAAAAAAAAGAGAAAAGAGAAGAAAAATAGATTAGAATAGATAGCTCCAGTTAAAAAGGTAGCACCAACACAGACAGAATGGGCTGAATGGCCTTCTTCTGTCTTGTATTATCTATGATTCTACAATATCCTTTATGCCCCACTGAAGTCAACTTTTCAGAAATGAATAATGCTATTAGTGATTTTCATGGGGTTTCATTTGTTCTTAGTGATTGGTTGTTAAATGAGAATTGATTTTTCTTTTTCTTTTTCTTTTGTTAGCGCATCTGCAGAAACATATTTGCTCATTCATGCTGCATTCTTGGAACTTAGAAATGTTATAAAACTAAGCCACAATAAATTAGCCAGTCAAAATACCCTACAATAATTGGTGCTGAATCATTCATTAATCATTTTAGTAGGCACATTAGAAGTGCTATAAAAATGCTCAGTGCATCAAACAAGTTTTATATACTCTTCAACAGCAGACTGGGGGACAACTAGATCAGGGAGGAACAGTGCTTGGCTTGAGCAGTGGTGCAAGAGGGAGGGATTCAAATTCCTGGGACATTGGAACCAGTTCTGGGGAAGTGGGAGCTGTACAAAAGGGATGGCCTGCACTTGGGCAGGACTGGAACTGATGTCCTGGGAGTAACATTTGCTGATGCATTTCGGGAGCATTTAAACTAATATGGCAGGGGGATGGGAACCTATGCAGCGAGATAGGGCGAAGTAACATGGAGTCAGAAACAGATGGTAGAAAGGTAAAAAGCAATAGTGGAAGACCGAGTAAACAAAGGCAATAAACAAAAAGGGCCACACTACATCATAATTCTAAAAGGACAAAGGGTGTTAAAAAAACAAGCCTGAAGGCTTTGTGTCTTAATGCAAGGAGTATCCGTAATAAGGTGGATGAATTAACTGTGCAAATAGATGTTAACAGATATGATGTGATTGGGATTACAGAGGTGTGGCTCAGGATGATCAGGGCTGGGAACTCAACATCCAAGGGTATTCAATACGCAGGAAGGATAGAATAAAAGGAAAAGGAGGTGGGGTAGCATTGCTGGTTAAAGAGGAGATTAATGCAATAGTTAGGAAGGACATTAGCTTGGATGATGTGGAATCTATATGGGTAGAGTTGCAGAACACCAAAGGGCAAAAAACGTTAGTGGGAGTTGTGTACAGACCTCTTAACAGTTGTAGTGATGTTGGGGAGGGCATCAAACGTGAAATTAGGGGTGCGTGCAATAAAGGTGCAGCAGTTATCATGGGTGACTTTAATATGCATATAAATTGGGCTAACCAAACTGGAAGCAATACGGTGGAGGAGGATTTCCTGGAGTGCATAAGGGATGGTTTTCTAGACCAATATGTCGAGGAACCAACTAGGGGGGAGGCCATCTTAGACTGGGTGTTGTGTAATGAGAGAGGATTAATTAGCAATCTCGTTGTGCAAGGCCCCTTGGGGAAGAGTGACCATAATATGATGGAATTCTACATTAGGATGCAGAATAAAACAGTTAATTCAGAGACCATGGTCCAGAACTTAAAGAAGGCTAACTTTGAAGGTATGAGGCGTGAATTGGCCAGGATAGATTGGTGAATGATACTTAAGGGGTTGACAGTGGATGGGCAATGGCAGACATTTAGAGACCGCATGGATGAACAACAACAATTGTACATCCCTGTCTGGCATAAAAATAAAAAAGGGAATGTGGCTCAACCGTGGCTATCAAGGGAAATCAGGGATAGTATTAAAACCAAGGAAGTGGCATACAAATTGGCCAGAAACAGCAGTGAACCCGGGGACTGGGAGAAATTTAGAACTCAGCAGAGGAGGACAAAAGGTTTGATTAGGGCAGGGAAAATAGAGTAGGAGAGGAAGCTTGCAGGGAACATTAAGACGGACTGCAAAAGCGTCTATAGATATGTAAAGAGAAAAAGGTTAGTAAAGACAAACGTAGGTCCCCTGCAGTCAGAATCAGGGGAAGTCATAATGGGGAACAAAGAAATGGCAGATCAATTGAACAAGTACTTTGGTTCGGTATACACTAAGGAGGACACAAACAACCTCCCGGATATAAAAGGGGTCAGAGGGTCGAATAAGAAGGAGGAACTGAGGGAAATCCTTATTAGTCGGGAAATTGTGTTGGGGAAATTGATGGGATTGAAGGCCGATAAATCCCCAGGGCCTGATGGACTGCATCCCAGAGTACTTAAGGAGGTGGCCTTGGAAATAGCGGATGCATTGACAGTCATTTTCCAACATTTCAGAGACTCTGGATCAGTTCCTATGGAGTGGAGGGTAGCCAATGTAATCCCACTTTTTAAAAAAGGAGGGAGAGAGAAAACAGGGAATTATAGACCGGTCAGCCTGACATCGGTAGTGGGTAAAATGATGGAATCAATTATTTAGGATGTCACAGCAATGCATTTGGAAAGAGGTGACATGATAGGTCCAAGTCAGCATGGATTTGTGAAAGGGAAATCATGCTTGACAAATCTTCTGGAATTTTTTGAGGATGTTTCCAGTAGAGTGGACAAGGGAGAACCAGTTGATGTGGTGTGTTTGGACTTTCAGAAGGCTTTTGACAAGGTCCCACACAAGAGATTAATGTGCAAAGTTAAAGCACATGGGATTGGAGTGTAGTGTGCTGACGTGGATTGAGAATTGTTTGGCAGACAGGAAGCAAAGTGTAGGAGTAAATGGGTACTTTTCAGAATGGCAGGCAGTGACTAGTGGAGTACCGCAAGGTTCTGTGCTGGGGCCCCAGCTGTTTACATTGTACATTAATGATTTAGACGAGGGGATTAAATGTAGTATCTCCAAATTTGCGGATGATACTAAGTTGGGTGGCAGTGTGAGCTACGAGGAGGATGCTATGAGGCTGCAGAGTGACTTGGATAGGTTAGGTGAGTGGGCAAATGCATGGCAGATGAAGTATAATGTGGATAAATGTGAGGTTATCCACTTTGGTAGTAAAAACAGAGAGACAGACTATTATCTGAATAGTGACAGATTAGGAAAAGAGGAGGTGCAATGAGACCTGGGTGTCATGGTACATCAGTCATTGAAGGTTGGCATGCAGGTACAGCAGGCGGTTAAGAAAGTAAATGGCATGTTGACCTTCATAGCGATGGAATTTGAGTACAGGGGCAGGGAGGTGTTACTACAGTTGTACAGGGCCTTGGTGAGGCCACACCTGGAGTATTGTGTACAGTTTTGGTCTCCTAACTTGAGGAAGGACATTCTTGCTATTGAGGGAGTGCAGCGAAGGTTCACCAGACTGATTCCCGGGTTGGTGGGACTGACATATGAAGAAAGATTGGATCAACTGGGCTTGTATTCACTGGAGTTCAGAAGAATGAGAGGGGATCTCATAGAAACGTTTAAAATTCTGACAGGTTTAGACAGGTTCGATGCAGGAAGAATGTTCCTGATGTTGAGGAAGTCCAGAACCAGGGGTCACAGTCTAAGGATAAGGGGTAAGCCATTTAGGACCGAGATGAGGAGAAACTTCTTCACCCAGAGAGTGGTGAACCTGTGGAATTCTCTACCACAGAAAGTTGTTGAGGCCAATTCACTAAATATATTCAAAAAGGAGTTAGATGTAGTCCTTACTACTAGGGGGATCAAGGGGTATGGCGAGGAAGCAGGAATGGGGTACTGAAGTTACATGTTCAGCCATGAACTCATTGTATGGCGGTGCAGGCTCGAAGGGCCAAATGGCCTACTCCTGCACCTATTTTCTTTGTTTCTATGTTTCTATGTTTCTTTCCACCTCCAGTGAACAACTTCACTGCATATATTAGTAATATTTTTATTGCTCTTGTACTGAATTATGACCATCTGGACCCAGAGGGCAAACTAGAGAAGAAGGATGCACAACTACACACATTCAGGTATCCAAGCCCTCCCGGAGGGCACTGAGGGCAGGGCGATCAGGTTCCTGTGTGTGGGTGCCACAAGACGTTATTCAGAATTGCCACTTTTGGCACCTGACATGACTGCCACTCCCTTACCTTTGGGACTGATGAACAGTTGCCTCAAAAAGTTTCATAACCTCAGCAGAGCAGGCAAGGTAAAACAATGCACATCTCTCCATTTTTGGTCTTGTCCACTCTGGGCACCAGCACGCTTTTCACCCTCTTGAAGCAACACTCTCCCTAACTACAGAATGACTGGTGAAGGAAATGGAATCTCCCACAATCAATAGGCTGAGGCTGGTAGCAAAGCATATTGATCGCATCCACTTGCCCATTAAACTCAAATACCCACTTGTGGTGACGGGCGAATGTGTTGTCCAGATCACCTGTGACATTGACCATTATATCTTCTATTATATCTAAAGTAAGGGGGCTGATCTCCAAAAAGAATTGGCGGTCTTCAGAAGTCCAGGTCACTTGTCTAGCCTTTCAGAGGCCGATATGCCAAGTGAGTGAAGTCCGCTTGTGGATCAGGAATGAGAACCTCTGGCTAATAAGGATAGATTTTGACTTTGTGCGATTGTGTAAAATGAGTGATAGCGGGTTGGCAGCCCATTTTACATCTCTCATGATTTTCATTCTCATTTATGTCAATCTCTGGCCTGAGTTATGGTCGGAGAGCAGTGGAACCCCCAGGGAGTTTAAGAGCCAAATTTTCTTCTGATTCTGCCACCTATAAGGGCCCTATGTGAAGTCAGTTTGGGCTATCTCATACTGATTTCTAGTGCATAAAACTACTAAGAATTTGACACAAATTGGGAATCTGAGCGAAACTATGAGGTTAGCTGATACGAGAAATGAAAATAATCACATGGACTTATTTGAAGTTATTGCTGAGGCTCATTTTACATGCCATCCAGGAATGCTGGTACAAGCAGACATATTTCCCTCGATTCGCTAGTTTTAGTGCTTAAGTAGACATGAACATAAGGGAACACAGCTTTATATTCATGTCTACTTAGCTAAAAATAGTAAACAGGAAAATATTCCCCAGGATGAGAAAAGTGGTAAATGTGTTCTATATTTCAGCACTCGCATCCATAAATTGATAAGCAGAATAATAGAAGTATAAAATATAACATGTGAGTGTATTTTAAGGCACTAATGCAGGTTAAAGATTCAGTATTGTTCTTTGCATTATTACCTGAGCTACGAGCAAATTGGCATAGGGTTAATAGAATCAGGGAGATGAATGCGTGGCTCAGAGATTGGTGTGGGAGAAGTGGGTTTCGAGTTGTGGGGCACTGGCACCAATAATCAGGAAAGAGAGAGCTGTTCCGTGGGGACGGACTACACCTGAACTATGCTGGGACCAGAGTTCTAGCGAACCGAATAATTAGGAAGGTAGGCAGGGCTTGAAACTTGTGTGTTGTGTGCTCTCTGAAGATATGACAATTGGCGATGAGAATGAGATGTAATCGGATAATACAAAGCTGAAATTAGTGTTGGTGATGGATTCAGCTAGCCGACAGAGAAACTTTGAGAGCTTCTCTGTTCTTTGAAACAGCTACAAATCTGAGGTAAATTAAACTGCCAGAATCAAAATGGCTGCTCCTATGGGAGTTATAGGGCATTTGGCGGCATTTAAATGCAACCGTGAAAGTTTCAGAGCATATGTGGATCGGCTAGAAATGTTTTTCACTGCAAATAATATCATGGGAATCCCCGATAATGAAAACAATAACCGGGCAGTATTGGAACGAAAAAGAACTATATTCTTAACTGAGCCCGGGCCTGAGTTGTATGAAATGTTGGTAAATTTGATTGTGCCTGACAAGCTAAAGGATACAATGCTGAAACAGATTCTAACTAAGTTAGAACAACATTACAGCCCCGTTCCGTTAGAAATTGCTGAAAGTTATCATTTCGGAATACGAAATCAGAAGGCCGAAGAAAATATCAGTGAGTACATTGTAGCATTAAAAAAGCTATATATTCACTGTAATTTCGGAGACTTTCAGAACCGAGCATTGTAAGACTGCGTTGTTTGTAGGATGAAAAGTGATGCGATCAGAAGAAAGTTATTGATGACGCCTAACTTGACTTTTGATTTAGCTTGTCAGACAGCTAGGTCGATGAGCATGGCTGACCAATATCCCCAAGAATTTCATACTAATTTCAGTCATCAGACAATTAAGGTGAATCGCTTGCAGGTTTCATGTAAAAGGTGGTGGGGCCCCAAAGTCTCAGAAACTGGAAATGGGAACATGCTTTGACGTCCTGTTATCGGTGCATGGGACAACACATTGCTCAAAGTTGTCAATATGTGAAGCCAGAGTGTTTCTTCTGCAGGAAAACAGGGCATCTTGCGAAGGTATGCTGACTGAAGGGTAAACCAGCTTTCAAAGCTATGAGTAGAAATCCCCAGAGAATACATAGCATGGAAGAAGAACAACAGGACGGGGGGATATTAGAGTTAAACATCATCAGGAGCATGAGGTTAATGGATGGCGATTCAAAAAGTATCATAATCCACAGAGATGTTGCAGGATTCAAGATACTCATGGAAATCGACACTGGTGCATCCGTGAATGTAGTACCGGAGTCGCTATGTCTCGACAAATTGCAGGATTTCCCATTGGAGAAAGCCAAGATAGAGCTGCGAGGCTACTCGGGATAGAACATTCCAGTGGTAGGTCATATCACCGTACTGGTGAAATACAAGGATCAAGTTCAGAGCTTGCCTCTAATAGTAGTGGCAGGAGACAAGCCTGCCTTACGCGGAAGAAATTGGCTGGGATCTCTGAAGCTGGATTCGAGTCAGATTTTCCGTGTTGAAATGAGATTTGTGTCAAAGGATGATGACATCAAGAATTATCCGAAGGTGTTCTGCAAAATGGGCAGTCCGATCCAAGGCTTCAAGGTGAGTGTCAGGGTACAGAAGGACGCTAGATCGGTTTACTACAAGCCATGTTCCGTACCATATGTACTCAAGGAGAAAGTTGAGCAAGAACTCAAAAGACTAGAGACTGAGAACATTATTTTAAGATAGATCGATGTAATTGGGCTACATCCATTGTTGTTGTACCTAAGTCCGATGGTAAGGTAAGATTGTGTGGTGATTATAAAGTAATCGTAAACCAGGTTCTAGAGGGTAATGTCCCCAATACATTGCCAAATATAGAAGATTTGTTCACAATACTGACAGGTGGTAAGATTTTCTCAAAGTTGGATCTTACGAATGCCCCCTTACAGTTTGAACTAGATGAGGAGTCTAAGTCATGCTTGACTATTAATATTCATCTAAGCCTATATCAATTTAATAGGCTACCGTTTGGAGTGTCTTCCGCCCCTGCATATTCCAAGGGCTAATGAACCAGATTTTGCAAGGTATTGAAGGGATAGTATGTTATTTATATGTCATACTAATTTCAGCACCAAATAGACAAATTCATAATAACATATTGAATGAAGTCCTCAAACGGCTAGAAAAGCACAGAGTACGAGTGTCTGCTCGCAAATGTGAGTTATTTCAAAACTCAGTGGAGTACATGGAGAACATAGTAGACAAAGATGGTTTACATCCAACCAAGAAAAAACTGGATGCAATCAGAAATGCACCCACTCCCAAGAATGTCACTGAACTTCGATCATTTTTGGGTCTTTTGAACTATTATGGGAAGTTCCTACCAAATTTGGCTACAGTATTACATCCACTGAATGACCTATTGAAAAAACAGGTCCATTGGAAGTGGTCAAAAGAATGCGATACAGCATTCAAGGAGTGTAAAAGCAACTTGGTAAAGAGCACCATGTTAGTTCACTATGATGTACCTCAGGAGATCAAGCTAGCCTCTCCATATGGAGTTGGGGCAGTAATCTCTCATGTATTAAGTAGTAGGGAGGAGAGACCAATTGTTTTTGCTTCATGCACTCTCAGTGCCAGTGAGCGTAATTATGCGCAAATCGAAAGGGAAGCTTTGGCATTAATTTTTGGGGTCAAGAAGTTCCACAAATACTTGTATGGTCGTAAGTTTACTCTCGTTACGGATCATAAGCCTCTGACAGCAATCCTCCATCCAAAGTCCCCAGTTCCAACAGTAGCTGCAGCTCGAATGCAGAGATGGGCTTTGATTTTGTCAGCATATGCATATGATATTGAATACAGATGATCAGCTGATCACAGTAATGCTGATGGTATGTCTAGATTGCCTTTCCCATCACAAGTTACACCCGATATGGAAGAGCTGTTCTATTTTTCATACATTGATGAACTGTCAGTCACAGATGAAGAGATTGGTAGAGCAACCAAACGTGACCCAGTTATGTCAAAGGTGTAAGATTATATTGCAAACGGACGACCAAACCAGGTAACAGACAAAGATATTCATCCATTCTTCATTCGCAGGAATTAATTATCAGTCGATAAATATTGTATCATGTGGGGTGCAAGAGTGGTTATACCAAATAAATTCAGGTCCAAATTATTAGGAGACCTCCATGACCAACACCTGGGAATGTGCTTGACCAAGAGTTTTGCATGCAGTTACTTCTGGTGGCCACGTCTTGATAAAGATACAGAGTACATCGTGAGTCAGTGTACGACATGTCAATCGGTAAGCAAGCAATCACCATCAGTACCATTACAGCCATGGAAATGGCCTCCCAGGGTGTGGCAAGGGCCACATATTGATTTTGCTGAGCTAGAAGGACAAAAATTGTTCATTGTGATTGATAGCCATTCGAAGTGGGTTGAGGTGTTTCCAATGTGGAAAATAACACGTTAAACATTAAACATTTTGCAAAGATAATTTTCTTCATTTGGCCTCCCAGAAGAAATTGTTTTGGATAATGGACCATAATTTCATTCAGAAGAATTTGCACAGTTCATGAGCAAAAATGGTGTGAAACATACCAAGGTTCCACCGTACCACCCTGAGATAAGGGATGTGTACAATAAAGGTACAGCAGTTGTCATGGGCGACTTTTAATCTACATATTGATTGGGCTAACCAAACTGGTAGCAATGCGGTGGAGGAGGATTTCCTGGAGTGTATTAGGGATGGTTTTCTGGACCAATATGTCGAGGAACCAACTAGAGAACTGGCCATCCTAGGCTGGGTGATGTGTAATGAGAAAGGACTAATTAGCAATCTTGTTGTGTGAGGCCCCTTGGGGAAGAGTGACCATCTTTATTAAGATGGAGAGTGACACAGTTAATTCAGAAACTAGGGTCCTGAACTTAAGGAAAGGTAACTTCGACGGTATGAGGCATGAATTGGCTAGAATAGACTGGCAAATGATACTTAAGGAGGGAGAAGTGTAATCTCTGTAGCTCCACACTGTGGACGCCATTATAATGCAGCTAGTGCTGTTTAACAAAGAGCAAGTCACCTGACCAGCAAGTCGCAAGTTTCCAGAACCTGCAGCCACCTTGCAGGTTGTGTGTTGTTTGCTCTCTGAAGATACGACAAAACTAACTAAGACGGGGGGAGGAGAACGGTCGCAGTAGAGAACGATCTAGAATGCTAAAGAGAAAAGAAAACGAAGCAATGCAGGAAAGTGATTGCGGTAAGGATAACCAGATTATGTCAGGAAGGGACAGGCCATATAAACAAAAGAGTGCACTAACAAATAGGGTCCAGGTGAGAAAAAATAGCAATAAGACAAATAGAGCTATTGTACAAAATAATGTTAAGATGTCTAATAATGTTAAAAAGCCAAAATTAAAAGTATTGTATCTGAATGCATGAAGCATCTGTAATAAGGTCGATGAATTAACAGCGCAAATAGATGTAAACGGATACGATATAGTTGCAATTACGGAGACATGGTTGCAGGGTGACCAGAATTGGGAACTAATATCCAAGGATATTCAATATTTAGGAAGGACAGGCAAAAAGGAAGAGGGGGTGGTGTGGTGTTGTTCATAAAGGATGAAATCAGAGCAATAATGAGAAAGGATATTGGCTCAGAAAATCAAGATGTAGAATCAGTCTGGGTGGAATTAAGGAGCATCAAGTGTCTGGAAAAATTGGTGGGAGTTGTCTATAGGCCTCCAAACAGTAGTGGTAGTGTAGGGGACGGCATCAAACAGGAAATTAGAGATGCATGTAGCAAGAGTACTGCAGTAATCGTAGGTGACTTTAATCTACATATAGACTGACCAAACCAAATTAATAATAATACTGTGGAAGATGAATTCCTGGAGTGTGTACGAGATGCTTTTTTAGACCAGTATGTTGAGGAGCTTATTAGGGAACAGGCTATCCTAGATTGGGTATTGTCCAATGAGAAGGGGTCACTTAACAGTCTTGTTGTGTGGGGTACTTTAGGGAAGAGTGACCATAACATGATTAAATTCTTTATTAAGGTGGAAAGTGAAGTAGTCCAATCCGAAACTAGGGTCCTAAATCTAAACAAAGGAAACTACGAAGGTATGAGGAATAAATTGGCTATGATATATTGGGAAGATTCATTAAAAGGCATGACGGTGGATAGGCAATGGCTAACATATAAGGAACGAATGCATGAATTGCAACAGTTATACATTCTTTTCTGGCGTAAAAACACAAAAGGAAAAGTGGCCCAATCATGGCTAACAAAAGAAATTAAGTATAGTATTAGACCCAAAGAGGAGTTATACAAAGTTGTCAGGAAAAGTAGCAAGCCTGAGGATTGGGAGCAGTTTAGAATTCAGCAAAAAAGGACCAAGAGATTGATTAAGAGGGGAAAAATAGAGTATGAGAGTAAACTTGCAAGGAACATAAAAACCGACTGCAAAATATTCTACAAGTACGTAAAAAGAAAACAATTAGTGAAGACAAATGTAAGTCCTTTACAGACAGAACTGGTAGAATTTGTAATTGGGAACAAGGAAATGGCAGAACAATTAAATAAATACTTCGCTTCTGCCTTCACGGAAGAGGACACAAATAACGTTCCAGAAATGCTAGGAAACCAAGGATCTAGTGAGCAAGAGGAATTAAAGGAAATGATTATTAGTAAGAAAATAGTCTAAGGATAAGGGGTAAGCCATTTAGGACCGAGATGAGGAGAAACATCTTCACTCAGAGAATTGTGAACCTGTGGAATTCTCTACCACAGAAAGTTGTTGAGGCCAGTTCGTTAGATATATTCAAAAGGGAGTTAGATGTGGCCCTTACGGCTAAAGGGATCAAGTGGTATGAAGAGAAAGCAGGAATGGGGTACTGAAGTTGCATGATCAGCCATGATCATATTATATAAGAATTAGGAACAGGAGTAGGCCATCTAGCCCCTCGAGCCTGCTCAGCCACTCAACAAGATCATGGCTGATCTGGCCGTGGACTCAGCTCCACTTACCCGCCCGCTCCCCATAACCCTTAATTCCCTTATTGGTTAAAAATCTATCTATCTGTGATTTGAATACATTCAATGAGCTAGCCTCAACTGCTTCCCTGGGCAGAGAATTCCACAGATTCACAACCCTCTGGGAGAAGAAATTCTTTCTCAACTCGGTTTTAAATTGGCTCCCCTGTATTTTGAGGCTGTGCCCCCTAGTTCTAGTCTCCCCGACCAGTGGAAACAACCTCTCTGCCTTTATCTTGTCTATCCCTTTCATTATTTTAAATGTTTCTGTAAGATCACCCCTCATCCTTCTGAACTCCAACGAGTAAAGACCCAGTCTACTCAATCTATCATCATAAGGTAACCCCCTCATCTCCGGAATCAGCCTAGTGAATCGTCTCTGTACCCCCTCCAAAGCTAGTATATCCTTCCTTAAGTAAGGTGACCAAAACTGCACGCAATACTCCAGGTGCGGCCTCATATTGAATGGTGGTGCAGGCTGAATGGCCTACTCCTGCACCTATTTTCTATGTTTCTATGTTTCTATGTTCAGTAGCCCTCCATCCCAAATAATCGGCCAACCCTACTCCACACTGTCCCATCAAACACTCCCAGGGTAGATATTGTACGGGTTAGATACAGAGTAAAGCTCGCTCCACACTGTCCCATGAAACAATCCCAGGGCAGGTACAGCAGGGGTTAGATACAGAGCAAAGCTCCCTCTACACTGTCTCATCGTCTGTGGGTCTGGTGAAAAGTATGTCTGCTTCCAATCTGCCTGAATTAACCCGTTCAACTGAGATAACCTGCACCTCGAACAGTCACAGTGCTGACACTGTGGGACACCTCTCTGAACTCAGTACCTTTCTGACTGCATTATTAGGCACTTGCTGTGATTCCCTGCAGTGGTTTTTGTAGTGTATGTAGGCATCTTTAGTAATGACTCCACGAGGCAGGGTATGGTATTTAAACTGTGTGAACCTGTAGTTCTTTATTTGCAGCTCCTGAGTGAGGACAACAAGCTGTGAGTTCCTTTTTATACTGGGTTACCTGCCATGTGTATTCAGCGTGGCATAACAGTGTTACAGACATCACACAGTAAACAGGCATGCATACACAACAATACTCCCCCCAAAGCATTTTTCATATCCTTCTTGTCATGACCGGGGAGGTGATCAGTGGTGAGCTATGGGAGGTTGTGGTGAGGGTTGTGTGGTTGCCAGGTGTGACCCCTGTGCTTGAGGCTGGCCTCGTACGTTTCCCCTCCCTCACACACAGACCAAGTAAGTGTCATTGTTGTGGGATCCCTGTTGGGGGGGGGTAACCACGGCAGCAGTGGGTGGTGTGTATACACTGTGATGTGGGTAGTTGTGGGGTGGTTGGCAGGGCCACAAGACTGGGTGGGCTCCTTGTCCACCAATTGGGATGAGGGTCAGGTCATCCCAGGGTTTGCCAGGGAAGCTGGAGGGTATTGGCCTCATGCTCCTGGTGTTGGCCCTGCTGGCCAGGGGCTGTAGGGCTGGTCTGGTAAAGGTTGCCATTGGTGGTGGCTGGGCTGCCCATTGACCACTGCCCCTATAGTGGGTCTGCTCCCACTGGCTGTGTGTGTGTCCTGCAAGGGGCATTACATTTGTTCCAAAGGTCCAGGATACATGGTCAGGTAGTCTGCTGGACCTGGGAGTCTCCCACAGGGGGATTCCATTGGCATCAGCATGGTCCCTGTAGGACCCAATGTCCTTTGACAGTGTCCTACTGGTATACATGACACCTTGGCTCTGATCACACATAGTCGAACCTGCATTTCCCATTTGCATCACTTTTGGGTGTCCTGGTTTCAACAGACATGCTTACATTAGGCATTTCACATTCTCTATCATAATTGTTAAGCACAATAAACTTGTTCTTAACCTTACTGACACCTGCATTCATTTCATTAGTCACCTGAGTTAAACCAGCATCACAATTCATTGTTACATTGCATACATTTTCATACTTGCACCCTTTAATCGCATCTTTAGCTTTAAAGGCCGTGTACTCAAATAGCTGAAACTTCCCCTTTAAATGTCTTTGGTTACCGGTCTCCTTTAAGGGAGCCTTCAAATCCGATTGGCCACTTGGTGTCACGTGATGCTCCTCCATGCTCACTCATGGCATGGCAGCGGCCATTTTGATTACATGTTTTTCTCCTTGTGCTGCTGGTGCTGCAGCCATTTCCTGCAGGAGGGCTGTGGTGGTCTTTTCTTCCATAGGGCCACTTTGCCTGATGTGGACCCGATTCATCCAATTCCTGCCCAGCAACGTGGGACAGTCGGCGGCTACAATCCACAGAGGGAGTTTGTTCGACACGCCGCCCTGGGAGACCTGGACATCTACACTGCCAACGGTTTGGATTTTACCTTTGGTATAGGTGAGCAGCTTTCCATGGACAGGAGACAGTTTTGGTCGAGTGGCAGGATACATCCAAATGTTTTCAAAGGTAATTTAGCTCATCACAGACGCTTGCCCCTGTGCCGATCTCCATAGAAACTGGGACCCCATCGATGTCTACTTTCATCGTCCACGGAGAACTTTCAGTGGAGCAGGTATAAGTTCCATACTCTTCTTTCAGGAGTTGAACAACTTCGCCTTCATCTGTGTCGGAGCCCCGGTGATCAGCCAACTCATCAGAGACGCGGTGAGTAAAGCTTTTTCTGCACATCCTTTGAAGGTGCCTTTTCTCTTTGCATGGATAGTCTTTGTAGCGGCACTGGTGGGCCCTGTGGTTTCCTCCACAGCGCCAGCACGGGCTAACCAGTTCGCCCCATGTGGTGGACTCAGGGTTGCGGGACTCAAGGCAGCATTTCTGCCCTTAGAAGTATCAATGCGGTGCACTGCTCTCGTCGGTTTAGAGTCCCTTAGTGCTTCATTTAGGTGGTCGCCAAAGTCGCACGGTGCAGCCAGTCTCCTTAAGTGTTCCAATCTTTCTACAAAAGCGTCCGAATCTTCCCCATCGGTAAATTGCTGAAAGATGCTGAGATTCGATATGCTGAGCTTGTGGTTTGTGACCTCGTATTCCCGTCGCCAGTTGTAGGGTATGTAGGCATCTTTAGTTATGACTCCACGAGGCAGAGTATGATACTTAAACTGTGTAGACCAGTAGTCCTTTATTTGCAGCTCCTGAGTGAGGACAACAAGCTGTGAGTTCCTTTTTATACTGGGTTACCTGCCGTGTGCAGGTAACCCTTAGGTCTCCAGCAGCAGCACCCTCTGGTGTACAGGTAAGGTATGTACAGTATAGGGGTACACTCAGTGTGACATAACAGTGTTACAAACATCACACAGTAAACAGGCATGCATACACAACAGTTTTTTTCTCCCCATTTCCTGATATTCCCAAATGATTCTCCAGCTCATTCCACCCCCGAACACCTTGTCCTCAGACACACTGATTCTAAAGAGAAATAAGACACGGATGTGAAGCTGTGATCAATGCAGTAAGTTTTATTTTTGAGTACAGCTTATTATTCAGACAGCAGTAATACAAGGTCAGAGGTAGCCGGACCTAAACAATCAAACAGAGCCTGCTTCCTGTGAACAATGGTTTCATTCTCGGGCTGGTGGGAATCCATCACTGCATCTTCCATTGTGTTGGTCTGCAACATCGGGACCCAGTGATGCAGGCTAGGCCTGGGGCAGGCACCTCGACTGTGTTACAGTTGCCCGTATGGCACACTCCTCCTGGTAGACAGTCCTCTAAAATCCAGAAGGAAGAATGAATTATTGAGGGTTCTGTACACGGAGGGAGGGAGAACATTAAGAAAACATTTTGCTAAGCCTGTCAGTGTTACTGGAATGGACGCTGGACCACACATGGACCTTAACTCTTTTACACTTAATGAAACCCAACACCAGTCCCCTCCCCCGACCTGCACAGACTCACTCTTTGTCCTGAACAGCAGTCCAAGGGGTTTGCTGAGAATGGAGCACCGCACACCCGCTCTCTGAGAGTAGGGACACTGAGAGGAAAAATGTGACAGTGATATAGAACCTTTCCCAGCACCAGAAGTGCCCAAAGAGTTTCACAGACAGTGGATTGTTTTTGAAGTGCCTACTCTGTTTTGTAGGAAACGCGGCAGCCAATTTGCTCACGGAAATGTCCAACAAACAGCAAATGAGATTGGTCGGGATGGGGAGTTTCTGATCATGTTAGTTGAGAGAATGACGTTGGTCCAAGAAACCAGGAGAAATGCCAGCTGTTCAAATAATGCCACCAGATGTTTAATTCTCTTTATTGGATTTATAGGTTCTCTCCTGTTCCCATTTAACCAGTCAGTGTCAAGGTCACGGGACACTGACCGGTTAAATGGGAACAGGAGAGAACGGATGACTTTAAAACGGGGATTCAATCTTCACTCCCTCCAATAATGGGGACAGGGAAGTCTTGCTACAGCTATACAAGGTATTGGTGAGGCCACACCTGGAATACTGTGTGCAGTTTTGGTTTCCATATTTACGAAAGGATATACTTGCTTTGAAAGCAGTTCAGAGAAGGTACACGAGGTTGATTTTGGGGATGAGGGGGTTGACTTATGAGTAAAGGTTGAGTAGGTTGGGCCTCTACTCATTGGAATTCAGAAGAATGAGAGGTGATCTTATAGAAATGTATAAGATTATGAGGGGGCTTGACAAGGTGGATCCAGAGAGGATGTTTCCACTGATGGGGGAGACTAGAACTAGAGGGCATGATCTTAGAATAAGGGGCCGCCCATTTAAAACAGAGATGAGGAGAAATTTATTTTCTCAGAGGGTTGGAAATCTTTGGAATTCGCTGCCTCAGAGAGTTCTGGAAGCTGGGACATTGAATAAATTTAAGGCATAAATAGACAGTTTCTTAAACAATAACGGGATAAGGGGTTATGGGGAGCGGACGGGGAAGTGGAGCTAAGTCCATGATCAGATCAGCCATGATCATATTGAATGGCTGAGCAGGCTCGAGGGGCCGTATGGCCTACTCCTGTTCCTATTTCTTATGTTCTTATGTAATAGTGCTGGAAAACCTAATGGGACTGAAGGCCGATAAGTCCCCAGGGCCTGATGATCTGCATCCAGCGTATTAAAATCGGTAGCCATGGGAAATAGTAGATGTATTGGTTGTCATCTTCTAAAATTCTATATATTATGGAACAGTTCCTGCAGATTGGAGGGTGGCAAATGTAAGCCCACTATTTAAAAATTGAGCGGGAGAGAAAACGGGGAACTACAGACCGGTTAGCCTTACATCAGAAGTAGGGAAAATGCTAGAGTCTTTTATAAAGGATGTGATAACGGCACACTTAGATAATATCAACGGGATTAAACAAAGTCAACATGGATTTATGAAAGGAAAATCATATTTGACAAATCTACTGTAGTTTGTGAGGATGTAACTGATAGAATAGATGAGGGAGAACCAATAGAAACATAGAAAATAGGTGCAGGAGTAGGCCATTCGGCCCTTCGAGCCTGCACCACCATTCATTAAGATCATGGCTGATCATTCACCTTAGTACCCCTTTCCTACTTTCTCTCCATACCCCTAGATCCCTTTAGTCGTAAGGGCCATATCTCACTCCATTTTGAATATATCCAATGAACTGGCATCAACAACTCTCTCCGGTAGAGAATTCCACAGGTTAACAACTCTCTGAATGAAGAAGTTTCTCCTCATCTCAGTCCTAAATGACTTACCCCTTATCCTTAGACTGTGCCCCCTGGTTCTGGACTTCCCCAACATCAGGAACATTCTTCCTGCGTCTAACCTGTCAAGTCCCGTCAGAATTTTATATGTTTCTATGAGATCCCTCTAATCCTTCTAAACTCCAGTGAATACAGGCCCAGTCGATCCAGTCTCTCCTCATATGTCAGTCCTATCATCCCTGGAATCAGTCTGGTGATCCTTCGCCACACTCCCTCAATAGCAAGAATGTCCTTCCTCAGATTAGGAGACCAAAACTGAACACAATACTCCAGGTGAGGCCTCACCAAGGCCCTGTACAACTGCAGTAAGACCTCCCTGCTCCTATACTCAAATCCCCTAGCTATGAAGGCCAACATACCATTTGTCTTCTTCACCGCCTGCTGTATCTGCATGCCAACCTTCAATGACTGATGTACCATGTGACCCAGGTCTCATTGCACCTCCCCTTTTCCTAATCTGCCGCCATTCAGATAATATTCTGCCTTCGTATTTTTGCCACCAAAGTGGATAACCTCACATTTATCCACATTATACTGCATCTGCCATGCATTTGCCCACTCACCTAACCTGTCCAAGTCACCCTGCAGCCTCTTAGTGTCCTCCTCACAGCTCACACCACCACCGAGTTTAGTGTAATCTGCAAACTTGGAGATATTACACTCAATTTCTTCATCTAAATCATTAATGTATATTGTAAATAGCAGGAGTCCCAGTACTGAGCCCTGCAGCACTCCACTAGTCACTGCCATTCTGAAAAGGACCCGTTTATCTTGACTCTCTGCTTCCTGTCTGCCAACCAGTTCTCTATCCACGTCAGTACATTACTCCCAATACTATGTGCTTTGATTTTGCACACCAATCTCTTATGTGGGACCTTGTCAAATGCCTTTTGAAAGTCCAAATACACCACATCCACTGGTTCTCCCTTGTCCACTCTATTGTTACATCCTCAAAAAATTCCAGAAGATTTGTCAAGCATGATTTCCCTTTCATAAATCCATGCTGACTTGGACTGATCCTTACACTGCTTTCCAAATGCGCTGCTATTTTATCTTTAATAATTGATTCCAACATTTTCCCCACTACTGATGTCAGGCTAACCGGTCTATAATTACCCATTTTCTTTCTCCCTCCTTTTTAAAAAAATGGTGTTACATTTGCTACCCTCCAGTCCATAGGAACTGATCCAGAGTCGACAGACTGGTGGAAAATGATCACCAATGCATCCACTATTTCTAGGGCCACTTCCTTAAGTACTCTGGGATGCAGACTATCAGGTCCTGGGGATTTATCGGCCTTCAATCCATCAATTTTCCTAACACAATTTCCCACCTGATAAGAATTTTGTTCATTTCCTCCTTCTCACTAGACCCTCGGTCCCCTAGTATTTCCGGAAGGTTATTTGTGTCTTCCTTCGTGAAGACAGAACCAAAGTATTTGTTCAACTGGTCTGCCATTTCTTTGTTCCCCATTATAAATTCACCTGAATCTGACTGCAAGGGGCCTAGGTTTGTCTTCACTAATCTTTTTCTCTTCACATATCTATAAAAGCTTTTGCAGTCAGTTTTTATGTTTCCAGCAAGCTTCCTCTCATACTCTATTTTTCCCCTCCTAATTAATCCCTTTTTCCTCCTCTGCTGAATTCTAAATTTCTCCCAGTCCTCAGGTTTGCTGCTTTTTCTGGCCATTTTCTATACCTCTTCCTTGGATTTAACACTATCCTTAATTTCCCTTGGTAGCCACGGTTGAGCCACCTTCCCCGTTTTATTTTTACTCCAGACTGGGATGTACAATTGTTGAAGTTCATCCATGTGATCTTTAAATGTTTGCCATTGCCTATCCACCATCAACCCTTTAAGCATCATTTGCCAGTCTATTCTAGCCAATTCAGCTCTCAAACCATCGAAGTTACCTTTCCTTAAGTTCAGGACCGTAGTCTCTGAATTAACTGCGTCACTTTCCATCTTAATAAAGAATTCTACCATATTATGGTCACTCTTCCCCAAGGGGTCTCGCACAACAAGATTGCTGATTAGTCCTTTCTCATTACACATCACCCAGTCGAGGATGGCCAGCCCTCTGATTGGTTCCTCGATATATTGGTCTGGAAAACCATCCCTAATGCACTCCAGGCAATCCTCCTGCACCGTATTGCTACCAGTTTGGTTAGCCCAATCTATATGTAGATTAAAGTCACCCATGACAACTGCTGTACCTTTACTGCATGCTTCCCTAATTTCTTGTTTGATGCTGTCCCCAACCTCACTACTACTGCTTGGTGGTCTGTACACAACTGCCACTAGCATTTTCTGTCCTTTGGTATCCCACAGCTCCACCCATACAGATTCCACATCATCCAAGCTAATGTCCTTTCTTACTATTGCGTTAATTTCCTCTTTAACCAGCAATGCTACCCCACCTCCTTTTCCTTTCTGTCTATCCTTCCTGAATATTGAATACCCCTGCATGTTGAGTCCCCAGCCTTGGTCACCCTGGAGCCACGCCTCCGTGATGCCAATTATATCATATTCGTTAATTGCTGCTTGCGCAGTTAATTCATCCACCTTATTATGAATACTCCTCGCATTGAGGCACAGAGCCTTCAGGCTTGTCGTTTTAAAACACTTTGCCCCTTTAGAATTTTGCTGTAATGTGGCACTTTTTGATTTTTGCCTTGGGTTTCTCTGCCCTCCACTTTTATTTTTCTTCTTTCTATCTTTTGCTTCTGCCCCCATTCCACTTCCCTCTGTCTCCCTGCATAGGTTCTCATCCCCCTGCATATTAGTTTAACCCCTCCCCAACAGCATTAGCAAACACTCCCCTAGGACATTGATTCCAGTCCTGCCCAGATGCAGACTGCCCGGTTTGTACTGGTCCCAGGAATTTGAATCCCTCCCTCCCTCCCTTCTGCAGTACTCCTCAAGCCATGTATTCATCTTAGCTTTCCTGCAATTCCTACTCAGACTAGCACGTGGCACTGGTAGCAATCCTGAGATTACTACCTTTGAGGTCCTACTTTTTAATTTAACTCCTAGCTCCCTAAATTCAGCTTGTAGGACCTCATCCCGTTTTTTACCTATATCGTTGGTACCTATATGCACCACGACAACTGGCTATTCACCTGCCCCCTCCAAAATGTCCTGCAGCCGCTCCGAGACATCATTGACCCTTGCACCAGGGAGGCAACCTATCATCCAGGAGTCTCAATCGTGTCTGCAGAAATGTCTATCTATTCCCCTTATAATAGAATCCCCTACCACTATAGCACTCCCACTCTTTTTCCTGCCCTCCTGTGCAGCAGAGCCACCCATGGTGCTATGAACTTGGCTGCTACTGCCTTCCCCTGATGAGTCATTCCCCCCAACAGTACCCAAAACGGTGTATCTGTTTTGCAGGGGGTTGACCGCAGGGGACCCCTGCACTACCTTCATCCCACTGCTCTTCGTGCTGGTCACCCATTCCCTATCTGTCTGTGTAACCATTACCTGCAGTATGAACAACTCACTAAATGTGCTATTCACGGCATCCTCAGCATCGGGGATGCTCCAGAGTGAAACCACCTGCAGCTCCAGTGCCGCAATACGGGCTGTCAGGAGCTGCAGCAGGACACACTTCCTGCACATGTAGTTGTCAGGGACACTGGACGCGTCCCTGAGTTCCCACATAGCACAGGAGGAGAATGACACATGTCCAAGCTCTCCTGTCATGACTTAACCCCTAGATTAACTTTATTTGCCAACAACAATGAGAAAGGTTACCTACTGATAAAGGAAAAGAAAAAGAAAAACTACTCACCAATCACCAGCCAATCACTTATCCCCTTGACTGTAACGTCTCCCTTCGATTTCTTTCTACTTTTTTGCCTTCTCTCTCTGCTGCCCCTGCACCAGCTGGCCTCCTCGACGTCCCACTGTGCCACTTCCTCGATCTCCCGCAGTCTGCTCCCTGCCTTTTGGGCCTTTTATAGGCCTTCTCGACGTCCCGCCGCGCCGCCTCCTTGATCTCCCGTTGGCTGCTCCCTGCCTGTTGGGCCTTTTATAGGCCTCCTCGGCGTCCCACTGTGCCACTTCCTCGATGTCCCGCTGGCTGCTCCCTGCCTGTTGGGCCTTTTATAGGCCTCCTCGACGTCCCGCCGCGCCGCCTCCTTGATCTCCCGTTGGCTGCTCCCCACTTGTTGGGCCTTTTATAGGCCCCCTCGACTGCCGTTCCGCCTCCTCGACGTCCCGCTGGCTGCTCCCCACCTGTTGGGCCTTTTATAGGCGTCCTCGACTGCCGCACTGCCTCCTCGGCGTCCTGCGTGTATTTGGATTTCCAGAAGGCCTTTGATAAAGTCTCACATAAGAAGTTAGTGTACAATGTGGGTAATGTATTGGCATGGATTGAAAATTGGTTAACTGACAGGAAACAGAGAGTTGGAATAAACGGGCCTTATTCAGGGCGGCGGGCAGTGACCACAGGAATCAATGCTTGGGTCCCAGCTATTCACAATATATATATAAATGATTTGGATGAGGGAACCAAATGTAATATTTCCAAGTTTGTTGATGACACAAAATTAGGTGGGATTGTGAGTCGTGAGGAGGATGCAAAGACGCTGCAAGGCGATTTAGATAGGTTGAGTGAATGGGAAAAAACATGGCAGATGCAGTATATCGTGGATAAACATGAAGTTATCCACTTTGGTAGGAAAAACATGAGGACAAAGTATTATTTAAATGGTGATGGCTTGGAAAGTGTCGACGTACAGAGGGATCTGGGTGTCCTTATATCCCAGTCATTGAAAGCAAACATGCAGGTGCAGCAAGCAGTTAGGAAGGCAAATGGTATGTTGGCCTTCATTGCAAGAGGATTTGAGTACAGGTATAAGGATGTCTTACTACAGTTATACAGTGCCTTGGTGAGACCGCACCTGGAGTAGTGTGTGCAGTTTTGGTCTCCTTACCTAAGAAAGGATACACTTGCCATAGAGGGAGTGCAGCGAAGGTTCACCAGACTGATTCCTGGAATGGCGGGACTGTCATATGAGGCGAGATTGGGTCGACTATGCCTGTATTCACTAGAGTTTAGAAGAATGAGAAGGGATCTCATTGAAATGTATAAAATTCTGACTGGGTTGGATAGACTGGATGAGGGGAAGATGTTTCCCCTGGCTGGGAAGTCCAGAACAAGGGGTTACAGTCTCAGGATACAGGGTAGGAAATTTAGGACCGAGATGGAGAAATGTTTTCACTCAGAGGGTGGTGAACCTGTGGAATTCTCTACCACAGAAGGCTGTGGAGGCCAAGTCATTGAATATATTTAAGAGGGAGATGGATAGATTTCTAGAAACAAAAGGCATCAAGGGGTATGGGGAAAAAGCGGGAATATGGTGTTGAGATAGAGGATCAGCTATAATCATATTGAATGGTGGGCAGACTCGAAGGGCCGAATGGCCTACTGCTGCTCCAATTTTCTATGTTTCTATGTTTCTTGTTCGATAAATGGCGAGACGCAATCTTGTGATTTGTGACATCTTAATTTTTTGTAACAATCTGCAAGTTGCCCCTGTATTTGACTTGAAAGCTTAAATGTTGGATGAGGAGCAGAAAGCTAGTATTTGCACAATGACCATGAATTTCCTTGGAGCTGCTCCTGCTCCATGCTCATAACTTTGCAAGAAGTGCAATGGAAACAATGTTTACACGCAGAAACAGGGTTTCTGCCACACTTGTAGCGAACTCACGGCAATGGAACAGAAGCAGCTCCAAGGGAATTCTTGGCCAATGTCCTTGTATTTACCATGGAACATTATTCCAATGATACGTCTGAAAATGTACAGTTAGCATTTAAGTCAGTAACATGTTAAAATGATGAATTGTGACATATGTTTTAGAAAAAACAGGATCCATGAGCTTAACCCTTCAAATACCATTATTGTTGTACACTCAGCGTTCATGTTGCTGCATTTATAATCTGTTATATGCAGTCAATATTTGAAGTTAAATACTTCACTGAAGTGCTTTTTTGATAAACCTATGTGAAGGGCTGGGGAAAAGTGCAGGGGACCACCAATATTTAAAAGATTAGGAAAAAGATGAGATAAAAGAAGGAACGGCGATTCGGAGATATTGGGCTGGATTTTCGGTCTTTAGCTGCTCCTGTTAGCACCCCGAAGGGGTGGCAATGGCAGCGGTAAGCACTTCCGTGCAGGCGGCCAACTTCCAGCGTGCCGCCGGGACATTCGGTGCTCGTTTCGACGGGGCGCGGAGCATTACCACCCTGAAGAGGCGAGCCGATGTGCAACGCCCCTGGTTGCGACACCGGCTCGATTTATGGCTGCCACCAAACACTTAGCACTCCATAGAGCTTGGTGCTGGGATCGCCTGTGAAAGCTGGTGGTCCGAGCTGTAGCAACCTCAGCGAGGCAAGTAATGTCGACCTCAGGTAAGTGCGATTGGTTTTTTACTTTTTTTTTGCAATTTATGTTGTGATGGCGTGAGTTATTTATTGGGAATGTTTTTGGTAGGTTTCTTTCAGCTTTATTTTTTTCCTCGCAGGCCTCTCTGAGGGCGCTCCGAGGCTGGCTGTTTAGCTTGGGATTTTCACTTGCTCAGCCGGCCGAGCACCATAAAAGATGTGTGCAATGCCCCCCTTAGTGCTCTGCTCCACACTCAGGGCCCAGCTGATGAATTTTGTTGACTGAGGCGCGAACTGCTTCCCGGGCGCAAACTTTACCGCCTTGCTGCCATTACCACCCCGAAATGAGCAGAACTGAAAAAACAGCCCCTAAAGTTTGGGTTTTTAAATCCTGATTGGAAGAAGGAAAGGCTGAGGCAGACAAAACAATCCACAGTTTAAAGACTATGGGGAAGAATGATTGAGTAGAATCTGTGGGATAAGTCTTGATTTCAACCTAATGAGAAGTAGAGAAGTGAAAGAGCATGTGAATGATGATTCCACATTACAGCACTCCCAGTGGGGAGCAGTGCTTGCAGGAAGCACATCTTCAGAAATTAAGAATAAACACGTACGATTTTCTGGCCATTGATAGCACTGCTGGGAGTGCCAGATCGCTGAATCAGCCCTGTGGAATGTTGTCTTTATAGTTTAAGACGAACAACAGCAGATAGTTGTCATGTATGTATGATTGAGTTTACTAGCCACCAGGTGGCGCCACTGTCGGAGGTCATCGGGCTGTGCTCACGTGTGCGTGGCCCAGGTATAAAAGGCCAGCCAACTTGTAATGTAATCGCTTTGGGCCCTAATAGAGTAGAGCCAGGTTTGTACCTGTTTGGATTTTACAGTATTCATTCTATTGAGTTATTGCATACACAACATTTGGCGACAAAGTAACAAGAACCTTCGCATGCAAAAATGAGCACAATTGGAATTCTGGAGCGATTCGTGGAGGGAGCAGATTGGACAGACTTTGTAGCCTGCTTGAAACAGTACTTCGTGGCCAACAAAATGGGGAGAGGCAGACGCAGTTCGGCGCCAGGCAGTCCTCTTCACGGTTTGCAATTCGAAAATCTATGGACTCATAAAAAATCTCCTCTCACCCTTAAGTCCAATGGACAAGGACTATGAAACATTCTGTGCTCTGGTACATGACCATCTCAAACCAGATGAAGGCATCATCATCTCATGATATCGATTCTATACGCACATTCGTTCTGAGGGCCAGGATGTATCGGAATTCGTTGCCAACCTAAGACATCTAGCTGGATCATGTAAGTTCGAAACTGTATTGGCGACATGCTGCGGGACTACTTTGTAATTGGCATCAACCACAATGTGATCCTGCGCAAGCTACTGGCGGCGGAGACGCTGGATTTGAGCAAGGCCATCACGATTGCCCAATCATGCATGGCGACAGACAAAAGCTTAAAGAAGATATCATTGAAAAATCGGAACTCGGCAAGTACTGTAAACAAGATAGTATCGTCGTTTGGCAGAGCTGCATATGGCAGGGCCTACCCGACTGCGTATGCGAAACCTGTGGCTGCTCAAAGTCCGCCAAGAGGAATTAATCCGATATCACCATGTTGGCGTTGTGGGGGAAGTCATTGGCATCATCAGTGTCAGTTTAAACAGTATAATTGTAAAGGCTGTTCAAGAGTGGGGCATCTCCAGCGCATGTGTCCGCAACTGAGCAAGCGTGCTGCGACACACCACGTGGAGGATGGTGACCAGTCAAGCGTGGATCCTGATATGCAATCCGAGATACCAGAGGAGGAAGTGTATGGACTGTATTCGTTCCTAACAAAGAGCCAGCCGATAATGATTAATGTAAAACTAATGGTGTGCCGGTATTGATGGAATTGGACATGAGTGTGAGTGAATCAATAATGAGCCAGAGGACATTTGACAGGCTGTGGGATACTAAGGCTGTGAAGTCTAAACTGAGTCCAGTCAATACCAAGTTGCGAATGTAACACTAAAGAACTCATAACAGTGATTGGCAGTGCAGTAATCAAGGTGTTGTATGATGGTGCGGTTCATGCTTTACCGTTATGGATTGTTCCAGGCAATGGTCCAACGCTGTTCGGCAAGAACTGGTTAGAAAAAATCAAATGGAACTGGAACGAGATCAAAGCGTTGTTGTCGGAGAATGATACTCCATGTGCTTAAGTGCTGAGCAAGTTCCCCTCGCTGGTTGAACCAAGCATCGGCAATTTCACAGGAGCCAAGGTACAGATCCACGTGGACTCGGATTCAAGACCTGTCCATCATAAAGCTCAGTTCCGTACATGATGAGAGAGAAGGTCGAAATCGAAGTGGACAGACTCCAGCGTAAAGGGATCATATCATCGGTCGCATTTAATGAATGGGCCAGCCCCATTGTTCCTGTGTTGTAAAGTGATGGCACTGTCAGGATTTGTTGAAACTACAAGTTTACGATCAACTGAGTTTCGAAACAGGATCAATACCCGTTACCGAAGGGTGATGACCTGTTTGCATTGCCAGCCGAGGGGAAGTCGTTCACAAAACTGAATCAGGACGTCGGCCGACATGACACAGAAGCTGGTCGACACATCGAAGAAACTGACGTGCATCAACATTCATAAAGGACTGTTTATCTACAACTATAGGGGGTGGTGTTTTGGTCAGATTTCTCTGACTCCTTGGCGTTTTTGAGGTGCCCCACACCCTGGATTCTAGACTGTGGACTGATTTGGGGGTTGTGAGAAACTGAGACAGAGTCAGTTGGGTAGGATGCAAAACTGGTTTTATTGTGTTCAAACAGAGTAAAAAGGCACATTTTTAATAATCACAATAATTAGGTACAAATAGGGAGAAATGGCAACTCAAATGCTCTATATTTGGGAAGAACACATAACACATAGAACAGATTAAAAGAACACAGTCCTCCCACCTCCCAAAATGCTTATGCACTAAACCTGGAATGGGAAAGCACACAAGAACATCAACAGGTAGGAACAGTAAGAAAAAAACCAACCTCCCAGACCCACTATCCAGCTAGGTTAGAACTCTGGGGTTTCAGGGACCATGCTCACCAATTCCCTTTTGACAGTTCCAACTCTGGGGTCCGCCTTAGTTGTCCTGGTCCTGTTCCAAACTCTGGGGTTCACCTTAGTTGTCCGGGTTCTGTAGTCTGTACCCCGGACCTCGTTGGGGACTTCAGTCTGCGTCACTTCTTCAGTTGGGCTGAGTCCGCTGATGCGGTAAGGTGTGTATTGGACTTGTGGGGTGAGTATTCACTTTTCCTTGGTCAGGGTAGTCTTAAAAGTTCCGTTAGGTAATGTTTTACCCCTTGGTAGCGTAGGACCAGCTTGTAGAGTGGAAAAACCTTCGGTTTTTCTTTGGTTTTGTTGGGTTGGTTTCGGTTGACTGTTTGATTGGTCGCGATGGTCCGAAACTTTCCGATAGTCGTTTTGAAAGCCTGTTTGCTGTCATGGTGCTATCCTTCTGGGTTTTAGAGATTCCTTTCGCCGATGTTTCGGAGTCCCACTTTTCGAGGCTGGTGTTAAACTTATGCAACGAGACTGCTAGTGTCTCTCAAAGCACCCTTTACTGCCAGAACAGGCCTTCAATTATACTAAAACAGGCTTCCTTATCTTCGCGTCAAATCAGTTCTTGGGCTTTGTTTAAACTGTTCTGTCCATTGATTTTCAAATGTCTCCTTTGTCAGTGTTTTTGGTGGGCTAGTCAGCAGTAACTCGATTAGGGTGTGATAATGTGCTATCACTGGTTTTGCATTGTTTTAGGATTGTCCAGTTTCCTGACCATCTAGTTGGGCCCATGATTTCCATAGTGGTTGATTGGATAATTGGCTTCTTGCATATTTTGGATGAGTTCTGTAGTTGAGATAATGGCTGGTAATTTGATTATCTCTTAGGGGGTGAATTGGTGCTGCATAGTTCCCCCAGACAGTCTGGGATCTTTAATACATGAATTTGCTTCACAGAGGTTAGCCCCACCTCCTGTATTCGGAAACTCTTTTTCGCCGCCAAAATGTTATAGAATCTTACAATTGATGTGCTCCTCACACGCCAGCAGGCTAGGGTCCCACACCATCCCCTCTCCGGTATCTTGCCTTGTCTGGCAAAGGCAATTGACATGCCTGCGGGACAGACCCTCTCTGATCCCCACATGCAGACATAACTCCCCTGTTCAGACTCCCACCACTTATCCCAACACACACTCACTCCCCCCTCGGTCCCCGTGATCGTCTGGTAGGTGTCGTTCCCCGTCGGTTCTGTGGTCTACCGTGTCCTTGCTCAGCTTCCTGAGCCACCACCACCTATCCAGAGGAATCTGTCCCTTACAGGTAAGGCACACACGTTTTCCTTCGGTAACACTGACCCGCGCCGCAACCATTTGTACCCTGGGGCATGGGACGGAGAATTTCCCGTAGGTGAATCCGTCCTGGCTGGAGTACCGAGTAGAGTTGGAGCCTAGCCACCCTGGCCACCTCCCCTCGTGAAAGTAGATCGCGATCTCCTCCACACCCGGTGTGCCACCCCCGGTAGTCACCATTGGTGCTCTCGCTCCCGGGCACCCATAAATGCGGGATTCCTCCACGTCGCCTTGATCACCGGTGCTCACCCCCATTAAGGCGAGCAGGAGCAGCACCTTTTCCATTTTAAATTCCTTCCCAGTTCCTGGAGGGATACATAAAAGACAGCCATGCCCTGAGACAATTCTTCGGGTTGGCACAGGTGAACGAGTCCTCACAATCACTTATAACTAAAACTAAACTATCTAAACTTCCCTTCCACACACTTAAATTCCCATACCATTCAGAACTTGCTGTATGTACATCTGCCACCCGTCTCCGGGTGGCCAGGCTAATTCCTGTTTAGCCTCCGCTTGGGACGGCTTTTGGGCAGCTTGTAAGGCTGAAGGTAAGGCGGCCTGAGTCGCAACATCCCTAATGTTACTGGGGTTTGCCCTGTGTCTCAGGCGATCAGGGGACTGTTCCCTTCGATGATGCAGCATACTGCCCCTTTTGGTGTGGCCACAGAGTCCTGCTCTGTAGGTTTTGCGCAGCCTGAGGCTGCAGGCTGGAGGCCCTTATCTTTAGAATGCTTCCTGACCTTGGGTGTCCCCTTTCTGGTGGCGGCCTTACCTGGACCGAACCACTGGAACTGGGGCGCTGGTGACCACGGGGCTTTTGGCTGTGGTGTGCGGGTAGTCCTTCTTGGGGCTACTGTTACTGGGGGTGCATCCGAGTCCCAAGCAATTGGTGGGATCGTCCCTCCAGTAACGCAGTTCACCGCTCCCACCTGCCCTGTTTGTCTGGCTGCCCCACCCCCTTTGGGACTTTCACAGCCAGCAGCTGCTGGCTGCTTCTTACATTTTTTGGGCTCCCCTGGTTTAAATCGCTTACACTCGTTGATATGGAACCACTTTGTGCAGCGGGGCATCTTTATGGCATAGACCATGGGGCTTGCCTTGTCCACAATGTGGTATGGTCCCATATATAGGGCTTCAAATGTTCCTACCCGGGCAAAATTCCTAACCATCACCTGATCCCCTATCTCCCATTCGTGGTGCTTGCGGGGTTCTAGCAGCAATCGGTTGCTCCGATGCTGGTTCCTCATGTTATCAGCAGCTTGCCAGTGAATCTGCTTGAGGTGTTCAAACAAATTCTTGACAAAACGGTCCCGGTTCACCTCTCTGAGCTGACCTTCCATGAGCACCGGGGCTAGGACATGGGTGGGGGTTCACATGGCCCTACCAGTCATGAGCTCGTGTGGAGAATATCCCGTGCTCTTTGACTGGCAACCCCGGATCCCCATTAGGACCAGCGGTAAGACCTCTACCCATTTTTGGGGTGAGTCTCCCGTCTCCTTCCACAGCCTTTCTTTAATGGTGCGGTTTAAACGTTCCACAATACCTGATGACTGTGGGTTGTGAGCAACATGCCATTTCCCTTGAATGGCGAGTGCATTAAGGGTTGCCTGCATTACCTGACCTGTGAAGTGGCTCCCCTGGTCAGACTCCACATCCTGTGGTAGTCCCCACCAGGAGAATACCTCTTTCACAAGGATCCTAGCCATTCCTAATGCGGTGGCTGTTCGGCATGGGAAGACTTCAACCCATTTTGAGAACACATCCACCAGGACTAGGCAGTACTTATAGCCTCCCTGGGCGGTGGGTAGGGGTCCAATGTAGTCGATCTGAATCGACTGCCATGGTCCCTCTACCCTCCTGATGTGTCCCATAGACACCTTCCTTTTCTGGGGGTCAGGGTTGTTCGCAGCACACACTAGGCAGTCGGTGCAGAACTCGCGGGCATCCTCCCTGAGTCTTGGCCACCACCCTGCCTGTTCCACCCATTGCCGGTGGTCTCAGGTCCGGGATGCCCCGCTCCTGGACGCTCATGGGCCAGTTGGAGGAATTCCCTCCTGTGTTGCTGTGGCACTACCCATTGCTCTCCCCTGTTCAGCATGCCTTCTTTAATGGTCATGGCTGCTGCGCCATATGGTCCTTCTACTTTTTCTCCCTTGGTTAGTGCGTTTAAAACAGTTCTTAGGGCTGGATCCTGGGTTTGAACTGTTTGCAGGTCCGGGGCTAATACTACCCCTGCCCTGCCTGCCATTCCTACCCTGCCCCTAATTGCTGCTATGGGGTCCAGGGCATATGGATCCCAAAACTTCCCTGTGTGAGCACCCTCTTTAGCCAGCACGTCTGCCTGCTGGTTTCCCTGACCGCGAGGTTCAGTGGTCGAGTGGGCTTTCACCTTGTGAATGTAAATCTCCCTTTCCTCTCCTACGGCCATCATGATCTTTTCCAGCAGGGGCTTGATTGCCAAAGGTCTCCCGTCAGCTGAGGTATACCCCTGACGGGACCAGATGGCCAGGTACTCCGTACACGGGTTGCATGTAAACATACTGTCCGAGCAAATTGTGTACGGGTAGGGAATTTCTCGGGGTGTGTGACCACATATACCACTGCGGACAGTTCGGCATGCTGGGCGCTCATGCTGCTGGGGAGTTTAATAGCCAGGGCAATGTTCGCCTCTGGGTCATAGACTCCGCACCCTGTGAGTCGTTCACCAGCAGTTACTGTGCTCGAACCATCCACATAGATTTCGCGGCCCGTGGGGTGTATCCCGGCCCGAAAACCTATGTTGACCTCCCAAACCCCTTCTACAGAGCACCAGTGGGCTGTCCCCAGGTAGATCATGTTAGCTGTGAGCCTTGGCTTGCAGAGGCCTTTTACCCTTAGGTCCATCTGGGAGAGGAGTAGGGTCCAGCGAGCGATGCGAGCACTGCTCACTGTCCCATCCTTAATCCTCCCATCCAGGAGCATCTGGGTAGGCGTATGGTGGGTGAGGAGTGTGATAAGGAACCCTCCTGTGAAGATTAAAGATCTCTTCACAGCCCAGTGAATGGCCAGTAAGTGCCTCTCACAGTTGGAGTACCCCTTTTCCACATTGGTGAGTATCTTGGAGGAGTAAACCACCGGTCTCAGCTGGCCGTGCCATTCCTGCAACAGCACTGTGCTCAGACTGTCTCCGCTGGCTGCCACCTCCAGGAAAAACTCTCTCCCCTGATCAATCGCTCCTAGGGCCGGTGCGGTCTGCAGCCTTTCCTTGAGTTGTTTAAATGCTGCCTCGCAACCCTCGTCCCAATCCCACTCCACTCCTTTGTGTAGGAGCCGGAGCAGAGGGGCTGCTGTGGCTGCATAATCCTCAATGAAGTCTCTGCAGTACTCTGTTAGCCCCAGAAAAGATCTCACTCCCGTTACTGTGTTGGGGGCTGGTAATTCCTGTACTGCCTCCCTCTGGCCTTGTCAATGGCTCTTTCCCCAGCGCGCACCGTCAGTCCCAGGAACTTTACTTCCTTTTGGCCGATCTGCGCCTTCTTGGGGTTAACTTTAAAACTTTCCTCCCTAAGTAGCTCCAGCAGCTCGGTCGGTAGTGGGCCATACTCCTCACCCTCATCGGTGAATAGGAGCAGGTCGTCCACATTCTGGACCAGCTGCCGGGGTCTGCTAAAACCCTTCAAGCAGTTAGCCATGCATTGATGAAAAATGCTGGGGCTGTTGTGAAAACCCTGGGGCAGGCAGTTCCAAGTGTACTGTTGGCCTTTAAATGTAAAAGCGAACTTGTACTGGTCTTCCCTTCGCAAGGGAATGGACCAAAACCCATTGGAAATATCCAGCACCGTGAAGGTGGTTGCAGATGCTGGGATACTTCCAATGAGGTCGGCGACAGCTGCGACCGTGGATGCACAGGCGGGGATGTTACGGTTCAGTACCCGGTAGTGGCTATCCAGGAATTGTCCGGTTTCTTAACCGGCCAAAGTAAAGAATTCACATGGGTGGCTATCGGTCTCAATACCCCCTGTTTAACCAAAGAACTCATGGCCGATTCCATGTCTGCCTCTGCTTTCCTGGGGAAATTCTACTGCTTTTGTGGTCGGGCCATGGGGTTCCCACTCACACTGACCTCAACCCCATTTACTCTCCCACAAGAGTGGCAAATGCGGCAAGGTGTGCTCGCACAACAGCCTGGTACTCCACTGGAGTGTTACTGACCAGTCGTTCAAGGTCGTAATCCTCCTTTGGCTTCATTGTACACAGGGTCCCCTTTCCCTGTTTCTCTGGGGTGACTGCTACCTCACTTTCTTTACCGGTACAAGCTGCCCCCCACAGGCAATGGTTTCTTAAATCCACTAGAATCCGGTGACCTATAATAAAGTCGGCCCCCAGGATTCCTTTTCCCTCCTGCTCCCACTTCATCAGGACCACTTAATGTGCAGTGTTCCTAATTGAATGGACAGTGGGATGGAGAATGAGCCAGCCTGTTCATTGCCCGTGAATCCCACTAGGCTGTACGGGGTTCCGTTTGATAGAGGTGAGGCTGTGGGGTCATCTGCATAGACTATGGTGCATGATGCTCCAGTGTCCAGCAAATAAGTCCCCTTTACTCTCTCCACCTCCATCTCAACATACGGTCGCTTCTAGGCATCGTACACTAGGGGACACAGGTGGACAGGCTGCGCTGGTTTTAGTCATAAATCTGGGTGAGATGGGGCAGATGGTATCAGTGTACCGGTGGCCGTGGCTACCTTCCCCGGACCCATTAGTACGGTTCGGAGTGCAGCCACCACGGTCTCAAATGTTTGGGGAGAGACCGATGGCTCGGTCTTTTGGGCTGGGACTGTGGGATTCTTTCCTGCCCTGTCCTTCCAGGGATTCCTACAGTCCTTCCTCCAATGCCCATTCTTCCCCCACCCAAAGCAGTTATTCTTGGTTTCGGTTACCCCCTTCCTGGTGCCACGCTTTCTTTCCCTGACTGGGTTTTAACTCATGTACCTTTCCCTTGGGTGGGTGCTCTTCCCCCCTGCAGTTCCAATATGCCATGGTCAGTTGCCTGATCACTGTTTCCTCGGTGGCTTGGGGGTCCCTCGGGTCAAACCAAAGCCCTGCTCTGGCTTTGATCCGGGGCAGGCTGTTCGCCAATGGCTCCGGAGCCATTGTGCCCATTCGCCCGGTGTAAGGTTTGCCCGGTCGAGAGCCATACTGCAGGCTCGCTGATACACAGGCCACAGCCTGTCAGCGAAAGCATGAGAGGTTTCTCCCACGAGTTGCACTGTCCTCTCCACTTGGGAGAAGGGACTTCCCTCATTTAGACCCATGGCCTCCAGAACTTCATCCCGGACATCATCATATGTACCCCTGCCCTTTCTGCACTCCGCCGAAAGGGACTGGTACAGCTTGCTATCCAGGGAGAAAAGGAGCAGTTTTACCTGCTCTGAGTCATCACATCCGCTAATCTCGGCTGCCTCTTCCACTTCCATGAAGTGGACGGAGGGGTCTCCCTTATGTGTAAGCTTACTCAGGTGGCTTACCATAGCCCTCAACTGTTGGGTAGTGTGGGGAACCACGAATTGGCTCTCAAGAACCCCCAGTGCTCCACCCACAGGTGCGCTGAACTTTTGCTGCCGGACCGGACACATTGGTCCCGGCTCCGACCCTTTCAGTTCTGGCTCACCCTTCTCTCCCTGCTGCCAAACCAAGTTAAACCCCGGCGTCACAGGGGGTGACTGAACAGTTTTCTCCTGCTCTTCCAGGTCTGCCCGGGTTGTACCTGGACTTATGAGGCACACCATGCCTCTTGCCCTGGACAGAACGCAGTTTAAACTTTCAATTTGCTGCTGGCAAGGGCCGTGATCTCCCGACTCAAACCCCTTAGTGTTGGTTTCTCTGTAGGCTGCCTGGATGTCTTTGACTCTCTCCTCCTGCTCTCTAATTTGTCTATTAAGGCGAGCGTTCTCTTCTTGCAATACCAATTCATTTTTCTTAGCCTCGGTGACCTGACACTGCATATAATCCAACCTATTCCTGAACTTCTTCCCTGTGTAAAACTTTTCTCATTGTGCTCATGTAACTCTCATTAACCTTTCCCCTATGATTGTTTGTGCACTAGACAGTTCCTCTGCCTCTCTCTGTGCAGCGCTTAGTTTCTCTACTGTCGAATCTAAGAGTTGGACCTGTTTATGCAGACATACTAGCCAAATTGCCTTTTCCACTGCCTTTTTGTGAGTTTTACCCTCTGTCCACTGGGCTGCAGCGTCCCCTGGATGCTCAGCGCGCAACAGATCGCGTATCCACTTCTTTGTTACATTCACTCTTTTGACCACATAGGTGGCAATCCTCTCTTCCATTTTACTTCTTTTCTCACAACCAAAGTCTGTCTCCTCACATCCCTTTTGCCACAGTCCCTTCGTGGTCGCCATTATGTAGGGGGTGGTGTTTTGGTCAGGTTTCTCTGACTCCTTGGCGTTTTCGAGGCGCCCCACACCCTGGATTCTAAACTGTGGACTGATTTGGGGGTTGTGAGAAACTGAGACAGAGTCAGTTGGGTAGGATGCAAAACTGGTTTTATTGTGTTCAAACAGAGATTTTTAATAATCACAGTAATCAGGTACAAATAGGGAGAAATGGCAACTCAAATGCTCTATATTTGGGAAGAACACATAACACATAGAACAGATTAAAAGAACACAGTCCTCCCACCTCCCAAAGTACTTATGCACTAAACCTGGAAGGGGAAAACACACAAGAACATCAACAGGTAGGAACAGTAAGAAAAAAAAACAACCTCCCAGACCCACTATCTAGCTAGGTTAGAACTCTGGGGTTTCATGCTCACCAATTCCCTTTTGACAGTTCCAACTCCGGGGTTTGCCTTAGTTGTCCTGGTCCTGTTCCAAACTCTGGGGTTCACCTTAGTTGTCCGGGTTCTGTAGTCTGTACCCCGGACCTCGTTGGGGACTTCAGCCTGCGTCACTTCTTCAGTTGGGCTGAGTCCGCTGATGCGGTAAGATGCGTATTGGACTTGTGGGGTAAGTATCCACTTTTCCTTGGTCAGGGTAGTCTTAAAAGTTCCGTTAGGTAATGTTTTACCCCTTGGTAGCGTAGGACCAGCTTGTAGAGTGGAAAAATCTTCGTTTTTTCTTCAGTTTTGTTGGGTTGGTTCCGGTTGACTGTTTGATTGGTCGCGATGGTCCAAAACTTTCCGATTGTCGTTTTGAAAGCCTGTTTGCTGTCATGGTGCTGTCCTTCTGGGTTTTAGAGATTCCTTTCGCCGATGTTTCGGGGTCCCACTTTTCGAGCCTGGTGTTAAACTTATGCAATGAGACTGCTGCCTTAATAGTGTCTCGAGAAGCACCCTTAACTGCCAGAACAGGCCTTCAATTATACTAAAACAGGCTTCCTTATCTTTGCGCCAAATGAGTTCTTGGGCTTTGTTTAAACTGTTCTGTCCATTGATTTTCAAATGTCTCCTTTGTCAGTGTTTTTGGTGGGCTAGTCAGCAGTAACTCGATTAGGGTGTGATAATGTGCTATCACTGGTTTTGCATTGTTTTAGGATTGTCCAGTTTCCTGACCATCTAGTTGGGCCCATGATTTCCATAGTGGTTGATTGGATAATTGGCTTCTTGCATATTTTGGATGAGTTCTGTAGTTTAGATAATGGCTGGTAATTTGATTATCTCTTAGGGGGTGAATTGGTGCTGCATAGTTCCCCCAGACAGTCTGGGAGATTTAATACACGAATTTGCTTCACAGAGGTTAACCCCACCTCCTGTATTCGGGAACTCTTTTTTGCAGCCAAAATGTTGTAGAATCTTAAAATTGATGTGCTCCTCACACACCAGCAAGCTAGGGTCCCACACCATCCCCTCTCCAGTGTCTTGCCTTGTCTGGCAAAGGAAATTGACATGCCTGCAGGACAGATCCTCTCTGATCCCCACATGCAGACATAACTCCCCTGTTCAGACTCCCACCACTTATCCCAACACACACTCACTCCCCCCTCGGTCCCCGTGATCGTCTGGTAGGTGTCGTTCCCCGTCGGTTCTGTGGTCTACCGTGTCCTTGCTCAGCTTCCTGAGCCACCACCACCTATCCAGAGGAATCTGTCCCTTACAGGTAAGGGACACACGTTTTCCTTCGGTAACACTGACCCGCGCCGCAACCATTTGTACCCTGGGGCATGGGACGGAGAATTTCCCGTAGGTGAATCCGTCCTGGCTGGAGTACCAAGTAGAGTTAGACCCCAGCCACCCTGGCCACCTCCCCTCGTGAAAGTAGATCGCGATCTCCTCCACACCCGGTGTGCCACCCCCGGTAGTCACCATTGGTGCTCTCGCTCCCGGGCACCCATAAATGCGGGATTCCTCCACGTCGCCTTGGTCACCGGTGCTCACCCCCATTAAGGCGAGTAAGAGCAGCACCTTTTCCATTTAAAATTCCTTCCCAGTTCCTGTAGGGATACATAAAAGACAGCCATGCCCTGAGACAATTCTTCGGGTTGGCACAGGTGAACGAGTCCTCACAGTCACTTATAAGTAAAACTAAACTATCTAAACTTCCCTTCCACACACTTAAATTCCCATACCATTAAGAACTTGCTGTATGTACATCTACCACCCGTCTCCGGGTGGCCAGGCTAATTCCTGTTTAGCCTCCGCTTGGGACAGCTTGAAAGGCTGAAGGTAAGGCGGCCTGAGCCGCAACATCCCTAATGTTACTGGGGTTTGCCCTGTGTCCCAGGCAATCGGGGGACTGTTCCCTTCGATGATGCAGCACACTGCCCCTTTTGGTGTGGCCACAGAGTCCTGCTCTGTAGGTTTTGCGCAGCCTGAGGCTGCAGGCTGGGGGCCCTTAGCTTTAGAATGCTTCCTGACCTTGGGTGTTCCCTTTCTGGTGGCGGCCTTACCTGGACCGAACCACTGGAACTGGGGCGCTGGTGACCACGGGGCTTTTGGCTGTGGTGTGCGGGTAGTCCTTCTTGGGGCTACTGTTACTGGGGGTGCATCCGAGTCCCAAGCAATTGGTGGGATCTTCCCTCCAGTAACGCAGTTCACCGCTCCCACCTGCCCTGTTTGTCTGGCTGCCCCACCCCCTTTGGGACTTTCACAGCCAGCAGCTGCTGGCTGCTTCTTACATTTTTTGGGCTCCCCTGGTTTAAATCGCTTACACTCGTTGATATGGAACCACTTTGTGCAGCGGGGCATCTTTATGGCATAGACCATGGGGCTTGCCTTGTCCACAATGTGGTATGGTCCCATATATAGGGCTTCAAATGTTCCTAGCCGGGCAAAATTCCTAACCATCACCTGATCCCCTATCTCCCATTCGTGGTGCTTGCGGGGTTCTAGCAGCAATCGGTTGCTCCGATGCTTGTTCCCCATGTTATCAGCAGCTTGCCAGTGAATCTGCTTGAGGTGTTCAAACAAATTCTTGACAAAACGGTCCCGGTTCACCTCTCTGAGCTGACCTTCCATGAGCACCGGGGCTAGGACATGGGTGGGGGTTCGTGTGGAGAATATCCCGTGCTCTTTGACTGGCAACCCCGGATCCCCATTAGGACCAGCGGTAAGACCTCTACCCATTTTTGGGGTGAGTCTCCCGTCTCCTTCTGCAGCCTTTCTTTAATGGTGCGGTTTAAACGCTCCACAATGCCTGATGACTGTGGGTTGTGAGCAACATGCCATTTCCCTTGAATGGCGAGTGCATTAAGGGTTGCCTGCATTACCTGACCTGTGAAGTGGCTCCCCTGGTCAGACTCCACATACTGTGGTAGTCCCCACCAGGAGAATACCTCTTTCACAAGGATCCTAGCCGTTCCTAATGCGGTGGCTGTTCGGCATGGGAAGACTTCAACCGATTTGGAGAACACATCCACCAGGACTAGGCAGTACTTATAGCCTCCCTGGGCGGTGGGTAGGGGCCCAATGTAGTCGATCTGAATCGACTGCCATGGTCCCTCTACCCTCCTGATGTGCCCCATAGACACCTTCCTTTTCTGGGGGTCAGGGTTGTTAGCAGCACACACTAGGCAGTCGGTGCAGAACTCGCGGGCATCCTCCCTGAGTCTCGGCCACCACCCTGCCTGTTCCACCCGTTGCCGGTGGTCTCAGGTCCGGGTGCCCCGCTCCTGGACCCTCATGGGCCAGTTGGAGGAATTCCCTCCTGTGTTGCTGTGGCACTACCCATTGCTCTCCCCTGTTCAGCATGCCTTCTTTAATGGTCATGGCTGCTGCGCCATATGGTCCTTCTACCTTTTCTCCCTTGGTTAGTGCGTTTAAAACAGTTCTTAGGGCTGGATCCTGGGTTTGAACTGTTTTCAGTTCCGGGGCTAATACTACCCCTGCCCTGCCTGCCGTTCCTACCCTGCCCCTAATTGCTGCTATGGGGTCCAGGGCATATGGATCCCAAAACTTCCCTGTGTGAGCACCCTCTTTAGCCAGCACGTCTGCCTGCTGGTTTCCCTGACCGCGAGGTTCAGTGGTCGAGTGGGCTTTCACCTTGTGAATGTAAATCTCCCTTTCCTCTCCTACGGCCATCATGATCTTTTCCAGCAGGGGCTTGATTGCCAAAGGTCTCCCGTCAGCTGAGGTATACCCCTGACGGGACCAGATGGCCAGGTACTCCGTACACGGGTTGCATGTAAACATACTGTCCGAGCAAATTGTGTACGGGTAGGGAATTTCTCGGGGTGTGTGACCACATATACCACTGCGGACAGTTCGGCATGCTGGGCGCTCATGCTGCTGGGGAGTTTAATAGCCAGGGCAATGTTCGCCTCTGGGTCATAGACTCCGCACCCTGTGAGTCGTTCACTAGCAGTTACTGTGCTCGAACCGTCCACATAGATTTCGCAGCCTGTGGGGTGTATCCCGGCCCGAAAACCTATGTTGACCTCCCAAACCTCTTCTACAGAGCACCAGTGGGCTGTCCCCAGGTAGATCATGTTAGCTGTGAGCCTTGGCTCGCAGAGGCCTTTTACCCTTAGGTCCATCTGGGAGAGGAGTAGGGTCCAGCGAGCGATGCGAGCACTGCTCACTGTCCCATCCTTAATCCTCCCATCCAGGAGCATCTGGGTAGGCGTATGGTGGGTGAGGAGTGTGATAAGGAACCCTCCTGTGAAGATTAAAGATCTCTTCACAGCCCAGTGAGTGGCCAGTAAGTGCCTCTCACAGTTGGAGTACCCCTTTTCCACATTGGTGAGTATCTTGGAGGAGTAAACCACCGGTCTCAGCTGGCCGTGCCATTCCTGCAACAGCACTGTGCTCAGACTGTCTCCGCTGGCTGCCACCTCCAGGAAAAACTCTCTCCCCTGATCAATCGCTCCTAGGGCCGGTGCGGTCTGCAGCATTTCCTTGAGTTGTAGAATCTTAAAATTGATGTGCTCCTTCCCATAGATGTTTAGTTGATCTCAGGCTTTTGTAATTTAGGTCCATTTTGAATTCTCTTTTCAAAAAGTCCAAACACTGGGAGGAGGGGTGGGGGGGTGGTTTCCATGAGGTTGGTCCCCTTTTGCCTTTTTCCATTTAAAACTTATATCTCCACTTGAAAACTCCAAAGCTCATTTTTAACAGTCCAAGAGGACCTTTTCTTTCATTTTCAGGGAGAGGGACTCATGGGAATTTTTGGGAACCCTTCACAACAGGTGCCCTTTTGGAATTTGCTTGGCTGCAGCCATATTTCAGAGGAACATGGAGAGTCTACTGAAGTCCTTCCCCAGAACCGTCGTGTTCCAAGATGACATACTGATCACAAGTAGTGACTCCGCCGAACATCTGAACAACCTGGAAGAGGTTGTACATCGTCTGGACAAAGTGGGACTCAGACTGAAATGCTCAAAGTGCATCTTCATGGCACCGGAAGTCAAATTCCTGGGGAGGAAAATTGCTGCTGATGGTATCAGGCCTACAGACTCGAAAACCAAGGCCATCAAAAATGCACCCAAGCCTCAGAATGTGAAGAAACTGCGTTCGTTCCTTGGTCTACTCAATTACTTCGGTAATTTCTTACCTAGATTGAGCACCTTATTAGAAGCACTGCACATGCTGCTAAGAAAAGGCAACAACTGCGTTTGGGATTCGTCTCAAGGTAGCACTTTTGAGAAAGCTACTAATCTCCTTTGCTCTAACAAGCTGCTGGTATATTATGATCCATGTAAGTATCTAGTATTGGCCTGTGATGTTTCATCCTATGGAGTTGGTTGCATGCTCCAACAAGCTAATGAGTCGGGCAAATTACAAACTGTTGCATATGCTTCAAAAAGTTTGTCAAAGGCAGAAAGAGCCTACAGCAATGTAGAGAAAGAAGCACTAGCCTGTGTGTATGGGGTTAAAAAGATGCATCAGTACCTGTTTGGTCTTCGGTTTGAACTGGAAACAGATCACAAGCCACTCATTCTAATGTTTTCTGAAAACAAAGGTATCAATACCAATGCATTGTCCTGCATCCAGAGGTGGGCACTGACATTATCTGCCTATGATTATGTCATTCGCCATGGGCCTGGCACTGAGAATTGTGCCGATGTATTGAGCCATCTGCTGTTGCCCACGCCGGAGGTGGAAACACCACAACCAGCAGACCTACTGTTAGTCATGGATGCTTTTGAAAGTGAAGGAACCCCTGTCACGGCCCAACAAGTTATGACCTGGATCAGCCAGGACCTGATATTATCGGTTGTGAAACGTTGTATCCTTAGTGGTGATTGGTCTGCGATACTGAAGCAAACGTGTGAGGAGACCAAATCTTACATTCGTCGCAAAGACGAAGTATCCATTCAATCAGATTGTATACTGTGGGGTAATCGTGTTGTCATGCCCAAGAAAAGCAGAGAGAAATTTGTGCATGATCTACATAGCACGCATCCCAGTATTGTCATGATGAAAGCCATTGCCAGGTCTCATGTATGGTGGCCTGGAATTGACTCTGATTTTGAATCATGTGTGCATCAGTGCAACACTTGCATGCAGCTTAGTAAAGCAACAGCAGAATCGCTGCTGATCTGTTGACATAGCCATCTAAACCATGGTCCAGGATCCACATCGACTTTGCACGTTCCTTCCTGGGAAATATGTTCTTAGTTGTGGTGGCAGACCAATTGAACAAATACGTTGGATCTGTCTTCACGAAGGAAGACACAAATAATCATCCGGAAATATTAGGGGTTCGAGGGTCTAGCGAAAAGGAGGAACTGAAGGAAATCCTTATTGGTCAGGAAATTGTGTTAGGGAAATTGATGGGATTGAAGGCCGATAAATCCCCAGGGCCTGATAGTCTGCACCCCAGAGTATTTAAGGAAGTGGCCCTAGAAATAGTGGATGCATTGGTGATCATTTTCCAACATTCTATTGACTCTGGATCAGTTCCTATGGCCTGGAGGGTAGCTAATGTAACACCACTTATTAAAAAAGGAGGGAGAGAGAAAACAGGGAATTATAAACCAGTTAGCCTGACATCGGTGATGGGTAAAATGTTGGAATCAATTATTAAAGATGAAATAGCAGCGCATTTGGAAAGCAGTGACAGGATCAGTCCAAGTCAGCATGGATTTATGAAAGGGAAATCATGCTTCACAAATCTTCTAGAATTTTTTGAGGATGTAACTAGTAGAGTAGACAAGGGAGAACCAGTGGATATGATGTGGTGTGTTTGGACTTTCAAAAGACTTTTGACAAGGTCCCACACAAGAGATTGATGTGCAAAATTAAAGCACATGGTATTGAGGGTAATGTATTGACGTGGATAGAGAACTGGTTGGCAGACAGGAAGCAGAGAGTTGGAATAAATGGTCCTTTCAGAATGGCAGGCAGTGACTAGTGGGGTGCTGCAGGGCTCAATGCTGGGACCCCAGCTCGTTACAATGTACATCAATGATTTAGATGATGGAATTGAATGTAATATCTCCAAGTTTGCAGATGACACTAAGCTGGGTGGTGGTGTGAGCTGTGAGGAGGATGCTAAGAGGCTGCAGGGTGACTTGGACAGGTTAGGTGAGTGGGCAAATGCATAGCAGATGCAGTATAATGTGGATAAATGTGAGGTCATCCACTTTGGTGGCAAAAACAGGAAGACAGAATATTATCTGAATGGTGACAGATTACGAAATGGGGAGGTACAACGGGACCTGGGTGTCATGGTACATCAGTCATTGGCATGCAGGTACAGCAGGCGGTGGAGAAGGCAAATGGCATGTTGGCCTTCATAGCTAGAGGATTTGAGTATAGGAGCAGGGAGGTCTTACTGCAGTTGTACAGAGCCTTGGTGAGGCCACACCTGGAATATTGTGCTCAGTTTTGATCTCCTAATCTGAGGAAGGATGTTCTTGCTATTGAGGGAGTACAGCGAAGGTTCACCAGATTGATTCCTGGGATGGCAGGACTGACATATTAGGAGAGACTGGATCAACTGGGCTTGTATCCACTGGAGTTTCGAAGAATGAGAGGGAATCTCATAGAAACATATAAAATTCTGACGGAATTGGATAGGTGAGGCAGGAAGAATGTTCCCGTTGCTGGGGAGTTCCAGAACTAGGGGTCACAATCTAAGAATAAGGGGTGAGCCATTTAGGACCGAGATGAGGAGAAACTTCTTCACTCAGAGAGTTGTTAACCTGTGGAATTTTCTACCGCAGAAAGTTGTTGGGGCCAGTTCGTTAGATATATTCAAAAGGGAGTTAGATATGGCCCTTACGGCCAAAGGGATCAAGGGGTATGGAGAGAAAGCAGGAAAGGGGTACAGAGGTTGAATGATCAGCCATGATCTTATTGAATGGTGGTGCAGGCTTGAGGGGCCGAATGGCCTGCTCCTGCACCTAATTTCTATGTTTCTATGTTATTCCAAGTGGATAGACTGTACAATCATGTCATCCAGCACATCCACAGCTACCATTGAGAGCCTTCGTATCATGTTTGCTACGCATGGTCTGCCTGACATTGTTGTAAACGACAACGGATCTTGCTTCACCAGTATGGAGTTTCAAGAGTTCTTGAAACTCAATGGTATCAAACATGTGAGGTCAGCACCATTCAAACCTGCATCCAATGGACAAGCAGAGCTTGCAGTCCAAACCATGAAGCAGAGTATGAAACGTGTAACTCAAGATTCGCTGCAAACTCGCTTGTCATGCATATTGCTTAGTTACAGGACAACACCCCATATGCTTACCGGGGTCTCCCCTGCTGAACTATTGATGAAGAGAGGTCTCAAGACCAGGCTCTCTCTCGTCCACCCTGACTTGAATAATCATGTCGAATACAGATGTCAAAGTCAGCAAGGTTATCATGATCGCACTACTGTGTCACGCGACATTTCTATCAATGATCCTGTGTATGTACTGAATTATGGTCAAGGTCCCAAATGGATCGCTGGTATTTTTACGGCCAAGGAGGGTAATAGAGTGTTTATTGTTAAGCTCAAGAATGGGCAGACATGCAGGAAACATGTTGATCAGATAAAACTGCGGCACACGGATGAACTGGAACAGTCTGAGGAAGACACAATCAGTGACCAACCAACCGACCCTCAGTCATCAGAGAACTCCGTTATCATCAATGAATCTAGACTTTCATTCACTGGCATGGTCAATGAATCTGGACTTTCATTCACTGGCATGGTCAATGAATCTGGACTTTCATTCACTGGCATGGTCAATGAATCTGGACTTTCATTCACTGGCATGGTCAATGAATCTGGACTTTCATTCACTGGCATGGTCAATGAATCTGGACTTTCATTCACTGGCATGGTCAATGAATCTGGACTTTCAATCCCTGACATGGTCATTGCCATTCCCATCAGATTGGCTACCCAGCCCCCAGTCGTAACAGACTCAGAACGCTCGCGCCTCGGATGCGAACTTCAGTTCCGCCCCCTGCAGCATCGCCAGGCGTTAACACCGGCAGCTGCAGGAGACATTGTAAGGGAGGCTGGCCTCTTGGAGAGCACTATTTAAATGTAATGCTGCTCGGGTAACTTAAAAATTTTCTTTCACCCCTTAGGTGATTTTTTTCCCCATTTTGCCCTGCCACATTCAACTCGGGAATGGAAAGCCCTTGACCGTCTCAACTTGCAAAAAGACCGTTACTAATATCTTAAAGGGGGATATTGTCATGTGTGTGTGCTTGGTTTTACTAGCCACCAGGTGGCGCCAGTGTAGGAGGCCAATGGGCTGTGCGCACGTGTGTGCGGCCCAGTTATAAAAGGCCAGCCATCTTGTAATGTAATCACTTTGGGCCCTAATAAGTAGAGCCAGGTTTGTACCTGTTCTGAGTTTACATTATTCAGTCTATTGAGTTATTGCATACACAACAATAGTTCAAAGTAGCAATAATCATAGCAATATTAATTAAAAAAAGACAAAAACAGGTACAACAAAAAGAAAGAAATGTTGAAGACTAGATATGATAGAAGGATCATCTTTCATGAGACAAGCTTTTTCTTGTATCCTTACACTTGGGGGGGAGAAATTAGCTTCATTTGCGCGTCCCGATAGCGCCTCCGGGCATGGCGAGAGTACCCACAAAATTGCCTGGAGGTTTGCTGCGGTGGTAACTCCTAGCACCGCGATCTCCTGCGCCCCGGAGATCGTGATGTCATTCGGCTGCGCATGCATTCCGATAGCGCCTCTGATGCGAACTTCAGTTCCGTCCCCTGCAGCATCGCCAGGCGTTGACACCGGCAGCTGCAGGAGACATTGTAAGGGAGGCTGGCCTCTTGGAGAGCAGTATTTAAAGGTAATGCCGCTCGGGTAACTTAAAAATTTGCTTTCACCCCTTTGGTGATTTTTCCCCCATTTTGCTCTGCCACGATTGATCAGCATTGCACTCTGTTTGAGTGCTTGGGGCTGATCACCGCGGATCGCGGCTGCCATCGATAATGAGGGACATTGTTGTAATGCAGAGCCTGCAGCAATGGCCCTTCCCTTTAAGGGAGGGAAGGAGCCTCAGATCCCGGCAGCCTTGCACTCGGCATTATGTAGCGCTACACTGCTACCGCCCTTCTTGCCGACTATAGTGCATCCATGAGAAGTGGTAGTGTTTGATTTTGCGCTCCACTTCCTTTCCGGAATGCTAATCCGGAAGTTTGCGTCAGCTTCACTTGCGTAGCGCCCAGTGATACTTTTGCACTACCACAAAAGTTAGCGTGCCAAACGGGGCGCTAATGCAATTTCTAGCCCTTGGAGTGCTAGAGGAACTTGAAAATACCCTGTATGTGAAAAATATTCAGAGCCTAAATGCGATAGTCCCCGAAACAGGCATGGGTATCACGATGAACCCGCGCACATTGTGTTCGATGCAGGCAGCATGCAACCTTTGTACTGCCTGCTAATTAAAATGATTGCAGTGGTGAAGAAGTGCTAAATGCACTGATCAGTGACTCAGTGCCTCAGCCGGGGGCTCAAGTTCATGGGAGGCTAGCACCACTGAAAGCTAGCCTGCTCTACTTGAAGGGGAGATGCATTCTGGCTGGAGCAGGTGCTGGAAGTGGCTGGGGAAGAGAGTCTGACCTGCAAGAACACTAATGGTGCAACAGAGTAAGAGCATGCACCAAGATTCTCAGACACTGTACTGGAGGCCTTGGTGGAGATGGTGGACAGGAGATGAGAGGTCCTTTTTCCACAAGGGATGAGGAGGCCCTCCAGACAAACTCAAAGTGGCAGTGGGAGCAGATAGCCAGAATTCAAGCCCCGAGGACCTGGACTCAGTGGCCAAAACATTCAATGACCTCATACGAGTGGTCAAGGTCAGTGAATTAATCTTCAAATGTCATATCCTACCATCTGCACTACTAACAACCTCACACAATGCTCAATTCACCACACCACATTACTCATCTACCAACAATCTCTATCAATCAGGACTCATACCTCACATTAATAGCTTCACCTCACCCTCACACGCTTAGCGCTGCTGCAAGCCTCACTCCCACATCTCACAGCTTGCACACACTGCCAGCTATTCAACCATGGCAGGCACATCATCCAAATGCATTGCACCACACTCGCTGACACACTTTATTCTCTCTTGCAGAACAAGGTGGCTCATAACCAAAGGCAGCAGGGGCTACCCGCAGGGAGGCAGGCACACCTATATGACCTAACCCCCATGGAGGAGATGGTGCTGGAGATTATTGGAGTGGCCATCTCTGAGCCTGTGGCCAGAGATGGGGCTGAAATAATTGAAGATGATGGTTTCCTCATACGTAATCCTCATTCTCAAATCCCACTTCCCCCTTATCCCACAATCTCTTCTGATTTACAAATTGTAAAAGGTGTAAGCACGCATCTCTTGCTTTCCCCTCCTACCTTTACCGCAAATCTGCCCTTGTACTTTTCTCCTTTCAGATAGCCAAGGACTGCAACTTGCCAGGCAGTGGTGGAGGAGCAAGAACTGGAAGAGGGAGAAGGCAGTGATGCTGAAGATACATCACCGTCACTCGATTTTACAGTTGCAGCCAACAATTCAGATATTGACATGCTGCGTACTTTAGAGGATAGCTTAGATGTGGGACCTGCACATTGTGAGACACTGGGCAGTAGTGGCCTGCAGCCAGGACAGGGGGCAAGGGTAGCGCAGGTGCACACAAGTTCTGTTGCATAGGAGGACTTCAGTGGGGCAGCCTACAAAAGAAGGCTGATGGGTATGCACAATGAAATGCTTGGTGCAGTGGGAAGTCTGCCAGAAAGCTTGGTACAGGCCTTTGCGCAGAGCTTGGAGCCCAATCTTCTCAGCATGGAAGTGATGGCAGATACATTAGTACACTTGGGGACGCAACCAGGATGCAGTGTTTGATGGCCAATGTCTCAGCTTCCATTGCAGCATAAGCAGAAGCCACCCAGTGTCTGGGTGCTGCAGTAGAAGCTCAGACACTATCATGCAAAGGCAGCTTGCCACCACTCAAGTCCAGACCACTGCCATCGTGCTACACTTACCAGTGTTGAAAGGAGCTTGCATGGTGGCACAGCAGTCCAGCAATCTGTTCTCCAACAGTTTACTTAGAGTTGCATGTTCAGCCATGAACTCATTGAATGGTGGTGCAGGCTCGAAGGGCCGAATGGCCTACTCCTGCACCTATTTTCTATGTTTCTATGTTTCTACTGAGGGAATGCCCTGGGGGAGTGGCAGTGGTTCCATGAAGCGCGAACCCGCTGTCCTCTCTCAGGATGACACCATTCGCCCTCCGACCCCGTCACTCCACCAGTGCCCTTGCTGTTTCCTGTCAGCCAACCAGCCCAGACTGCTGCCGCCCATGCCAATATGGTGCTTGGTCTTCTAGGCCATGAGCTGCTCGAGGTCGTTCTACAAGGTCATCTGTAGTTTCCTCCACTAAAAGTAAAATAACAGTAGTGAAGAAAATAATGGAACTTAAGAGTGACAAATCCCCAGGGCCAGATGGTTTCCATCCTAGGATTTTAAAGGAAGTAGCTGAGCACATTGCAGATGCCCTAACTATAATCTTCCAAAGTTCTCTCAATTCAGGAACCGTTCCTTTCGATTGGAAAATTGCACATGTCACTCCGCTATTTAAAAATGGTAAGAGAGGGAAACCAGTGAATTGTAGACAAATTAGTCTAATGTCTGTTGTCAGGAAATTACTAGGGTCTATAATTAAGGATAGAGTGATTGAACACCTTGGAAATTTTCAGTTGAGCAAAGAGAGAGCCAGCATGGATTTGTGAAAGGAAGTCATGCCTGACAAACCTGATTAAATTTTTTGAAGAGGTGACTAAAGTTGTTGACAGGGGAATGTCGATGAATGTTATTTATATGGACTTCCAGAAGGCATTTGATAAAGTCCCACATGAGAGATTGTTAACTAAGGTGGAAGCCCATGGAATTAAGGGAAAATTATTGACCTTGTTAGGAAATTGGCTAAACAGCAGGAGACAGGCAGTAGAGAAAATGGGCAGGTACTCGAAATGGCAGGATGTGACGAGTGGTGTCCCACAGGGATCTATTTTGGAGCCTCAGCTATTCACAGTATTTATTAACAACTAAGATGATGGCATAGAAAGTCATACAATCAAATTTGCTGATGACACAAAGATAGATGGAATTGTAGGATTAGGAGACCAAAACTGAACACAATATTCAAGGTGTGGCCTCACCAAGGCCCTGTACAACTGCAGTAAGTCCTCCCTGCTCCTATACTCAAATTCTCTCGCTATGAAGGCCAACATACCATTTGCCTTCTTCACCGCCTGCTGTACCTGCATGCCAACTTTCAATGACTAATGTACCATGACACCCGGGTCTCGTTGCACCTCCCCTTTTCCTAATCTGTCACCATTCAGATAATATTCTGCCTTCCTGTTTTTGCCACCAAAGTGGATAACCTCACATTTATCCACATTATACTTCATCTGCCATGCATTTTCCCACTCATCTAACCTATCCAAGTCACTCTGCAGCCTCATAGCATCCTCCTCGCAGCTCACACTTCCAGCCAACTTAGTGTCATCCGCAAATTTGGAGATGCTACATTTAATCCCCTCGTCTAAATCATTAATGTACAATGTAAACAGCTGGGGCACCAGCACAGAACCTTGCGGTACCCCACTAGTCACTGCCTGCCATTCTGAAAAGTACCCATTTACTCCTACTCTTTGCTTCCTGTCTGCCAACCAGTTCTCAATCCATGTCAGCACACTACCCCCAATCCCATGTGCTTTAACTTTGCACATTAATCTCTTGTGTGGGACCTTGTCGAAGGTCTTCTGAAAGTCCAAACACACCACATCAACTGGTTCTCCCTTGTCCACTTTACTGGAAACATCCTCAAAGAATTCCAGAAGATTTGTCAAGCGTGATTTCCCTTTCACAAATCCATGCTGACTTGGACCTATCATGTCACCTCTTTCCAAATACGCTGCTATGACATCCTTAAAAATTGATTCCATCATTTTACCCACTACCGACGTCAGGCTGACCGGTCTATAATTCCCTGTTTTCTCTCTCCCTCCTTTTTTAAAAAGTGGGATTACATTGGCTACCCTCCACTCCATAGGAACTGATCCAGAGTCTATGGAATGTTGGAAAATGACTGTCAATGCATCTGCTATTTCCAAGGCCACCTCCTTAAGTACTCTGGGATGCAGTCCATCAGGCCCTGGGGATTTATCGGCCTTCAATCCCATCAATTTCCCCAATACTATTTCCCGACCAATAAGCATTTCCCTCAGTTCCTCCTTCTTATTAGACGCTCTGACCCCTTTTATATCCGGAAGGTTGTTTGTGTCCTCCTTAGTGAATACCGAACCAAAGTATTTGTTCAATTGGTCTGCCATTTCTTTGTTCCCCGTTATGACTTCCCCTGATTCTGACTGCAGGGGACCTACGTTTGTCTTTACTAACCTTTTTCTCTTTACATATCTATAGAAGCTTTTGCAGTCCATCTTAATGTTCCCTGCAAGCTTCCCCTCCTACTCTACTTTCCCTGCCCTAATCAAACCCTTTGTCCTCCTCTGCTGAGTTCTAAATTTCTCCCAGTCCCCGGGTTCGCTGCTATTTCTGGCCAATTTGTATGCCACTTCCTTGGCTTTAATACTATCCCTGATTTCCCTTGATAGCCACGGTTGAGCCACCTTCCCTTTTTTATTTTTATGCCAGACAGGGATGTACAATTGTTGTAGTTCATCCATGCGGTCTCTAAATATCTGCCATTGCCCATCCACTGTCAACCCCTTAAGTATCATTCGCCAATCTCTCCTAGCCAATTCACGCCTCATACCTTCAAAGTTACCCTTCTTTAAGTTCTGGACCATGGTCTCTGAATTAACTGTTTCATTCTCCATCCTAATGTAGAATTCCATCATATTATGGTCACTCTTCCCCAGGGGGCCTCGCACAACGAGATTGCTAATTAATCCTTTCTCATTACACAACACCCAGTCTAAGATGGCCTCCCCCCTAGTTGGTTCCTCGACATATTGGTCTAGAAAACCATCCCTTATGCACTCCAGGAAACCTTCCTCCACCGTATTGTTTCCAGTTTGGTTAGCCCAATCTATGTGCATATTAAAGTCACCCATTATAACTATTGCACCTTTATTGCATGCACCCCTAATTTCCTGTTTGATGCCCTCCCCAACATCACTACTACTGTTTGGAGGTCTGTACACAACTCTCACTAGCGTTTTCTGCCCTTTGGTATTCCGTAGCTCCACCCATACCGATTCCACATCATCCAAGTTAATGTCCTTCCTTACAATTGCATTAATTTCCTCTTTAACCAGCAACGCCACCCCGCCTCCTTTTCCTTTCTGTCTATCCTTCCTAAATGTTGAATACCCTTGGATGTTGAGTTGCCAGCCTTGGTCACCCTGGAGCCATGTCTCCGTGATGCCAACCACATCATATTTGTTAACTGCTATCTGCACAGTTAATTTGTCCACCTTATTCCAAATACTCCTCGCATTGAGGCACAGAGCCTTCAGGCTTGCCTTTTTAACACACTTTGACCCTTTAGAATTTTGCTGTAAAGTGGCCCTTTTTGTTTTTTGCCTTGGGTTTCTCTGCCCTCCACTTTTACTCATCTTTCTGTCTTTTGCTTCTGTCTCCAATTTGTTTCCCTCTATCTCCCTGCATTGGTTCCCATCCCCCTGCCATATTAGTTTAACTCCTCCCCAACAGCACTAGCAAACACTCCTCCTCGGACATTGGTTCCGATGATGTCTAGGTGCAGACCGTCCGGTTTGTACTGGTCCCACCTCCCCCAGAACCGGTTCCAATGCCCCAGGAATTTGAATCCCTCCCTGCTGCACCACTGCTGAAGCCACGTACTCATCTGCGCTATCCTGTGATTCCTACTCTGACTAGCACGTGGCACTGGTAGCAATCCCGAGATTACTACTTTTGAGGTCCTACTTTTTAAATTTAGCTCCTAGCTCCTTAAATTCTTCTCGTAGGTCCTCATCCCGTTTTTTACCTATATCTTTGGTACCAATGTGCACCACGACAACTGGCTGTTCTCCCTCCCTTTTCAGAATGTCCTGCACCCGCTCCGAGACATCCTTGACCCTTGCACCAGGGAGGCAACATACCATCCTGGAGTCTCGATTGCGGCCGCAGAAACACCTATCTATTCCCCTTACAATTGAATCCCCTGTCACTATCGCTGTCCCACTGTTTTTCCTGCCCCCTGTGCAGCAGAGCCAGCCACGGTGCCATGAACTTGACTGCTGCTGCTCCCCTCCTGATGAGTCATCCCCCTCAACAGTACTCAAAGCGGTGTATCTGTTTTGCAGGGGGATGACCGCAGGGGATCCCTGCACTGCCTTACTTGCACTGCTCTTCCTGTTGGTTTTCCATTCCCTAGCTGGCTGTGGACCCTTTACCTGCGGTAAGACCAACTCACTAAACGTGCTATTCACGTCATTCTCAGCATTGTGGATGCTCCAGAGTGAATCCACCTTCAGCTCCAATTCAGCAATGCGGTCCATCAGGAGCATAGTCGTCAGGGACACCGGAGGCGTTCCTGATTTCCCACTTAGTACAGGAGGAGCATAACACGTGTCCGAGCTCTCCTGCCATGACTTAACCCTTAGATTATCTTAAATTGGCAACAGTGCTAAAAGTTACTTACTGATAAAGAAAAAAGAAAAGCTACTCACCAATCACCAGCCAATCACTTACCCCCTTGGCTGTGACATCACCTTTCTATTTCTTTCTCCTTCTTTTTTGCCCTTTTCTATGTTTCTATGTTTCTAACCCTTATCGCACAGTAGCCACCCTCTGGTTTGTCATGCTGGCTCAAATGCAGATGGCACAGCAGACTGCCGCAATATGAAAGCATGCCAGGATACCAGGCATGACCTGTATGATTCACTGAGTATGGTCGCACACCAGCTGGACATTGAGGGAGTTGAACCCTTTCAGTTTTGGTACATCTCAGAGTTGAGATGCGGCATCCGCAAAGTGATGTGCATGCAATCAATGGCACCTGCACCATGGGGAAGCCTGCAATCCTCGCAAAGCCCCGTGATCGTTCCGCCTGCTGCTCTCTTGCCAGTGAGAAGGAAATGTATTCAGCCCTCCTGAAATACAGAGCCTCCATTATCTCCCTTATGCAACAGTGCATGGCAAACTGAGAGATATTGCAAATATCTCCTGCTCCCATCGGGAAGGAACTCTGTGATGCATTCTTGTATTCTTTCATCATTATTGGCGGTCCCTCGAACGAGGATGACTTGCTTCCACGAGTTCACAGGTGTTTAAATGAAGGACCCGATGTTCCAGTGCTGAACTCCAATTGAGGGGGTGGAAGATGCCTGTGTGTAAATTTTTTTAACGTGTGGTGACTGTTGCACACCAGCCACCACTTGGGCCTGACAGAGCTAGGTCTTAGTCCAGTGGCAAGGATTAACCAAGACGACATGAGACCTGCTCTGCTGCACGGAGCTAGTGCGCACACATATCGCAGTATGGGCCGGCCCGTGCTGCCCCTGAGTCCTCGGCTCTTCTGGGCCCTGTACCCTCATCTGTCGCACCTCCGCCATGATCATTCGCTGCTCCTCCACCATAAACATTCACCGCATCTCGCACAAACACTCGCCGCTCATCCACCCCGATCTTTCCACTCCTCCATACCTGGGTCCTGCCGATGTTCCTGCCCACACTCCAAAACGGCGACCAGGGTTTTCATGACATCACCCAGTCGCCCATCTCAAATCGTCGCACACTTGGAGCAGCTCGCGCTGGAGGTTGAAGTGGTATGCCACTTGACTTGCCCTTGAGAATGTGGTGGTGAGCCGCATTCTTGAACCGCTGTAGTCCATGTGGAGAAGGTGCTCATACAGTGCTGTTAAGGAGGGAGTTCCAGAATTTTGACCCAACGCCGATAAAGGAGCACTGATATATTTCCAAGCCAGGATGGTGTGTGACTCGGAGTGGAACCTGGAGGTGAAGGTGTTCCCATGCACCTGCTGCCCTTGTCCTTCTAGGTGGTAGAGGTCATGGGTTTGGGAGGTGCTGGGTCATTCCTTAACTCTATCTGTCCTACTCAGGCTTGTAATTGTGGGAACAGGAGCAGATCAGGAGATGGCTGATTTCTGCCATGAAGTTTACTGTCTTGAGCCTTTAGAGACCATTTCATTCAAAGTAAATATATTCAGGAGCCCACTGTTTGCTGCCATGTTTGTGCCAGCTCATTTTACTTTTGTAACTAAGAGACAGAAAGACATTTTGTCAGTGCTTGTTTTTTGGAAACATTTCAGTCATGTTTTATGGAGCTCGAAAAACCTGCTTTAAGAAATGATATTAAATTCTACCATCCGTTCCAAAAATGATCTTCCATCTAATTGATCAATTCATTCCTGCTTGTCTATTCCAGGAGAGGCTTGATACAGTCCCATCATTAAATTATCTCAGGAATAATTTGCACAATTAGTATCAAGAAATGGATGTTTTCTTGCCTACAAAATAATGTCCCTTTGCTTGCAAGGCTTCCTGGCATAATACACCAATGGGAATCTTCACACCTTACACCAAACTATATTCTCATTTGATTTTCAGATTTCATTTGTTGACCTAATATAACATTTGGGAACCCATCATTTAACCCCCTTTTGGATCTGATTATTTATAAACCTCCATACAAACTACATGTATTTGCCTTTGCAATCAAATGTTCCTGGTAATCTTTGTTGTTCTGATGATCAAACATCTTGACCAAATATGTGCTAGGACCACATATCTTCACTACTCTTCCTGTTAACCCCTTCAACTACTTATGGTGATGGTTCTTCACTCTAACCTGATTCAATTTCAGACTTCTCTCTCTTACTCTACTTCTATCATGATTCTCTTTCTGTCTTAATTGATTCTCTTCTACTGACTGTCAAGTTTGGCTTTAACAATAAGAACCTGGTTCATGGCTGTCATTTGAGAAACAACTCTGCTGGTGTTCTACCAGTAGTTATATGAGTATTATGATAAGTATTATGATAAGTAGTCAGAAAATTTGCCAATTTGTGGTCCAACGACAACTGCCATTTCTTTGGATTTGGATCCAACATTTGCTTGATGAGAGCACGTTTTACAATGTGTACTGTGTGCTCTGCTGCACTATTTGAAGCAGGGTGGTATGGTTGATCCTTGGTATATTTCACACCATGAACTATGCAAATTCTTCTGAACAAAATTGTGGCCCATTATCAGACACAATTTCATCTGGGAGGCCATATGAAGAAAACAATCTTCACAAATTGTTATTATTTTCCACATCAGTAACACCTCCACCCACTTTGAATGGCTATCAATCACAATTAACAAATGCTGTCCTTCTCGCACAGCAAAATCTACATGTAACCTTTGTCGCACCCTAGGAGACCATTTCCATGGCTGTAATGGTACTGATGGTGGTTTTTGCTTACCGATTGACATGTACACTGACGAACGATTTACTCTATGGGCTAGAATTTCCTCTCAAATTGTCCATTTACCACCCAGTTACCACCCATTTTCATAAAAAATGTAAATTACCACCCATTACTGCTCCCGATTAGCGGCAGCAGGAATTTAGGCCTGCCATTACCGTCGGCGTTGCTGCAAAGCGCCTGCCTACTTTGGAGATCAAAAGAAGTCAGAAAATTCCCTCCCAGCCCATTAAATTCCATTAAAATCTGTTTTTTAAGGCCCGCTACCGCCCGTTAACATTGCGCTGGATACCGCCCATTTCTGAAGTACTTACCTGACTTGGGCCCAGCTTCATAGTGACCCAGAAGATCGTGGATAATGAAGAAAATCCATTTTTGATGCAAATGTAATATGTGCTGTACATATTAACAGATATGTGAGGTTTCGACAACATGACCACCACTACTGTACTGAAGTGATTATATGCAGAAAATGAACTTTTGTATAATTTTACTGTGACTGGGAGAATTGGGAGAACCTTTTGTTCAATCGGCTTTGGGCTGACATATATGCTGAGTATCTGCTAGAATTTGGTTCTGTGTTAGCTGATTGACACTTCGACTTTGTGGTGGACTGGAACATAACCTCATGAATGTGCAAACATTGTATCAGGAAGTCTATGAAGGATTGTGACCTCTAAAAGCCTTGTAAATGATTGGATTGTGTAATAAAAAGTTCTCATATTATAAGGGGTATTCAAAGAGGCTCATTGTCTCATACACACACCAGGCACTGAATTAACTCCCAGTACAGGATTACAGAGAGAAAGGGGCTCACTGTCTCACACGGAGCGGGGAGGGATTGTGTCCACGCAATGGGGCCTCATCCAAGTCACTGTGTGTACATAATGACCTGAGAGGGGGTGGGGGGCAGGGGGGAGGAGAGAGTCAGTCACTGGGTGTGCAAGGAGACCTGAGGAGCGGGGGGGGGAAAGGGAGTCAGTCACTGGGTGTATTGGAAGACCTGAGGAGGCAGGGGAAGGGAGTCAGTCACTGGGTGTACAAGGAGACCTGAGTGGGGTGGGGGTGGGGTGGGGAAGAAGGGAGTCATTCACTAGGTATACATCCAAGTAACCATTCTTCACGTGACTTGACAGTGTGGTCGTGGGGCTATTCAACTGTAGCAGGTGTCACAAGTATAATGTGTGCACCTGTGAGAATGCACACAGATTGCTAGAGCTGTTGCATTGTGAGTGGCTTACCCAGTTATGTAATGTTCACAAGACTCAAGAAAATCTGAGTCAGTTGGGCCTAGGTCATCCAAGATAAGGTATGAGTTTACAAGGGACACCGTCAATCACACATTTAAAGTGGTCTTTCCTAAAAGTTGTCAAATGGCATATATTTTCCTTCCTAGAAGTGAGTGACAAACAGTACAATAATAAGTTTAATTGAATAAAATGTTATATAAAAGTAGTAATTTTTAAAAATATTAATGTAATAAAATAAAAATTTTTATGAATACAAATTTTGACAACAACAAACATTATAAACAACAAAAACAACATCAACAACAAGACCCTGCACCCTCCCACAATTATACCTGCGGCCACCTTTCCCAACGGGAGGGGTGGGGGAAGCCAGAATGTCAGCATTATGTTTGGGGGTTTTGGAGAAGATGGAGGTGCTAAGGATCCATCTTTAAAGTCGGAAGAAACTGGTTCCTCCCGACAATTAGGTGCTGTCACCATTGGCGGTAGGGCACCTTGGGGTGCAGTGCCATATCCCACAACCGTCGATTGCCACATAGCATTGGCATTGGCAATATGGGTATTCTCCTTCACCGCGGCAATCAGCTCCGCCCTGTCCTCCGATTGGCAGGTTGCTAAAGCCATGATGTTTTCAGACAACCCAGCAATAGATTGAAGGAGCTCTCGAATCAAGTCGATGCTCATCCTGGACAGTCCCACCATGTCCAGGCTAGCATCGGCCCGTCGCAGAGCATTCCCATTTTGGCGCATGAGCCGCCATGGATTCACCACGGAGGTCGGTGTGTGTTGTTGCAGTCAGCTTGGTCCCGCTTCCTTGGACCGGAATCCAAGAAAGTTGGATTCCAACGAGGAACCGGTGGCCGCAGGTAGAAATGACCCTTGAAGCACTGCCACCCCTCCCTCCTCATGCAACACCAGTGTTACAACGCTTTGAGGAATGTTCTCCTGCAGCTCCTCCAGCACCATCTCCTCCGTTTCCTCCACCACCATCTTTTCATTTCATCTCCCCTGCAATGACTCCTCTCTGAGAGCGGCAGGCAGCTCCACCTCTGCAACTATAAAAACATAACATTAATGGTTGGTGACAAGGGAGGGGAGGGGTCAGAGGTAACATCAGAGCAATTCACGTTGCACAGGCTTATGTGGAGAAGAAACATTTTTTACTGAGAATCATTACCTCAAAGTATCATAAGCAAAGTATAGAGAAAGTACATGACATAACAAAACTTCAGTCCCAACCAGTTTGGTTTGCAAGTGGCACAGTGTGATCAAACAAAAATCATGCCACAACTAACAACATTTCTTGATCCCAGCATTACATTACATTCTACATTATATTGCAATAAGATTGAATTACATGACCGCAGTACAGTCCAGGGATTATGCAGACTTACCCTCTGGGAGAACTGGGTTCGGCACCAACATACGTGGCGGTGCAATCATATGCCCCTGTGAGGGCTGCAACACGTTGCTCCAGGTCCATGAGAGGAATAGTCTTGTGCAGACCACCGCCCGTTTTGCGTAGCTCCGCCCTATTGCCGGCTAGTTTTTTCTGCAAAGGTGACAAAAAATGTGTGAACTAATTTGACAGCTACTAATACCGAGCACACACATACATACATACATACATACATACACAATATATTGGTACACATCCCCAATTAACCATCCCCCAGCCTTTTCATCAACAAGTGCACGATTTAAGTTTTGTTAGCATGCAAATGTTGCATGATGAACACATTAAAATACAGAGGACTAAGACAATGAGATTGATGATGGGAAATAAAAATGACACCAAGCTTTACAACATAATAAAACGTGTCACTACTTAAGAATAAATCGTCAGTGCATGATAAATGTTAGTACTTACTCTCTCAGACTGAACAATGTCATTCCACCGTTTGCAGCACTGGTTCGGCCCACGCAGCACAGGCGCAACGGAGGACTCTGCCTCAGTGATCTATTGCCATAACCACTGATACACGAACGGTGACGGTTTCCCTCGCCCACCCCGTGTTAACTCATTCCAACAGGCCTCCACTTCGCCCATCAATTACTCTTGGACTACCTCCGAGAAACAAGTGGCCCTTTTTATTCAACCTAACTCCCTCTCCACTTGCATGGCTTGATTCTCCATTCTTTTGATATTTAAATATATATATATATTTACAATTTAAGTAATTATTTATTATTATTATTGTTATTAATAATATGATTTTTTAATTATTATTACTTATATTCTTAATTATATTCTTTCATAATATAATATAATTGTGAAAATAGTAAAGAATCCTCAAAAAACCTAAAAAATCCTCACAGCTTCTCTCTCACTGACATGCACTAACCTCTGCAGCTTCAAAATGTTGAGTGCTGTCCTTCTTTTCTCTGTGCATGTGGGGGGGTCACCCTTTGACCCCGAAATCGTGGAAAAATGGCCATGCAAGTGCAGAGAAGCTTTTCTGGCCCTTTTGGACAGCGGTTCTGCTTTCCTTTATCCAGGTAAGCTGATCGCCGACTTTTGTCCCGGTTTGGCCGCCCACTGCACTCCACTCCCGCACCGCTTCACCGCCGCTGACATGGATGACCCGAAAACCTCGGGAGTGCACACCAGCAGTATTCCGGTGGTTAAAAAGATGCAATCGCCGGAATACCGCTAAGGATCGGGTGGGGGCGATCCGCATGCATATTCCAGCCGTATATCTTTATCTAAACCTGGCCATCATAAGTAATTGCGTGCAAAACTCTTGGTCAAGCACATTCCCAGGTGCTGGTCATGAAGATCTCCTAATAATTTGGACTTGAACTTATTTGGAATAACTACTCTTGCACCCCACATGGTACAATCTTTATCCATTGGTATTTCATTCCTACAAATGAAGTATGGATCAATATCTTCTTCTGATACTTGGTTTGGCCGGCCATTTGTTATGTAATCATACACCTTTGGCATAACTGGGTCACGTTTGTTGCTCTACTGATCTCTTCAGCTGTGACTGGCAGTTCATCAATGTATGAAAAATAGAATATTTCTTGTACCTTAGAGATAATGTTCTCAGTCTCTAGTCTTTTGAGTTCTTGCTCAACTTTCTTCTTGAGTGCGATGTGGCTTGCAGTAAACTGGTCGAGCATCCTTCTGCATGCTAACACTCACCTTGAAACCTTTGATCGGACTGCCTGTTTCATAGAACACCTTCGGATATTGCTTGATGATATAATTTTTTAAAGCAAATCTCGTTTCAACACAAAAAAAATCTCATTCCAATCCAGCTTCGGTGATCCCAACCAATTTCTACCTAAAAGCAGGCCACTATAAAAGAAACAAGGTCTGAAACTGATCTTTGTATTTCACCAGTATGGTGAGATGTCCTACCACAGGGATTTGCTCTCCTGAGTAACCTCGCAACTCTATGTTCGATTTCATCCATCTGGAACTCACTCAACTTGTCGAGATGTAGCGATTCCATTACTATGCTCATAGATGCACCAGTGTCGATTTCCATGAGTATCTTGGCTCTTGCAATGTCTACTCAGATACTTCACGAATCGCTGTGAGATACCTTTGTTCTCCTGATGATGTGTATCTCCAAAACCTTCTTGTGCTGTTGCCTTTCTTCAATGCTTTGTAGTCTCTGGCGATTGCTACTTCTAGTATTGAACATCGGTTTACTCTTCAGTCGGCAGGCCTTCGCAAGATGCCCAGTTTTCTTGCAGAAGAAACATTCTGCCTTCATGTATGGACAACTTTGAATGGGGTGTTGTCCCAGACACCGACAGCACAACTTCAATGCTCTGTTCCCTGAGCCAGTTGCTGAGGCCTTGGGGCCCAACTGCCTTTTTCTTTTAACCTGTAGCCGATTCACCTTGGTTGTCTGATGACTGGAAATGGTGCAAAATTCTTGGGGGTATTGGTCAGTCATATCCATCGACATAGCTGTCTGACAAGCTAATTCAACAGTCAAGTTATGGGTTGTCAACAACTTTCTTCTGATTGCTTCAGTTTTTATCCCACAAACAATACTCAGTCCTGAAAACTTCCAAAATGACAGCGAATGGATAGCTTTTTTAATACTACAACATACTCCCTGATACTCTCGTAAATTTAATTGATCGCATGTTCTGAAACGATAACATTCAGCAATTTCCAGGGGCTCAGGATTGCAGTGCTGGTCTAACTTGCTTAGAATCTCTGTCAGTGTTGTTTCCTTTGGCTTGACAGGAACAAGCAAAATTTTCAGGGTTTCATACACCTCGGAGCCTACTTCAGTCAAGAAAATAGATGTTTCTGTTCTAACACCTCCCGGTTACAGGTTTCATCATCAGGGACTTCGATAATACTATTTGCAGTGAAAAGCATTTCTAGCCACTCCACATATGCTCCGAGAGACTCTCGGTCACAGTGGAACTCACCCAAGACTCTGACAGTTCAGCTAAATGTGCTTATAATTTACTTTGGATATTTTAGCTCTTCGGCAAAACAAAGAAGCTCTCAAAGTCTTTCTGTTGATTGGCTGAGTCACCTACCAACAAAAATTTCAGCTAGGGAATCCGATTATCCTATCCTATTATCGCCAATGTGATATATTCTTTACGACATCCCAAACACACTGCATACAAGTTAGCTCTTACTGGAACTGTCATCATGTGACTTGTCACATGACACTTTTATTGTTATACATCAGGAGTTGCACTACCACAGTAGTCCACTAGGTGGAGCAGTATATTACAAACCCAACACATAAAAGTTCATGGTCACCATCAATTTCGATGCTGTCCTCGCATTGTTCTAAAGTTGCGGTTGTGGATGCAGCAAGTGACAGATTTCAGTGAGGACATCCTTGGTGAAGCACAGACATCTCAGTGCTTTGTTCTTTTCTGAGGTTCAGGTAGGAGAATTGCTCCCCGATCACTTTGGGCGGATATGGCCTCCTACTGAGAGCTCTTCCCCCACCCCCCCGTCATCCTCCTCCCTCTACCCACAGCTTCTCCTGCTCTGAGTCGCGGACAAGCCCCCTGGACCTGATGGCTTGCATCCTAGGGTCTTAAAAGAAGTGGCTGCAGAGATAGTGGATGCATTGGTTGTAATCTACCTAAATTCCCTGGATTCTGGGGAGGTCCCAGAGAATTGGAAAACCGCAAATGTAATGCCCGTATTTAAAAAAGGAAGCACACAGAAAGCAGGAAACTATAGACCAGTCAGCCTAACATCTGTCATTGGGAACATGCTGGAGTCCATTATTAAGGAAACAGTAGCGGGACATTTGGAAAAACATGATTCAACCAAGCAGAGTCAACTTGGTTTCATGAAAGGGAAATCATGTTTGACAAATTTGCTGGAGTTCTTTGAGGATGTAATGAGCAGGGTGGACAAGGGGGAACCAGTAGATGTGGTGTATTTGGATTTCCAGAAGGCATTTGACAAGGTGCCACATAAACGGTTACTGCACAAGATAAAAGTTCACGGGGTTGGGGATAATATATTAGCATGGATAGCGGATTGACTAACGAACAGAAAACAGAGAGTCGGGATAAATGGGTCATTTTCCAGTTGGCAAACAGTAACTAGTAGGTGCCGCAGGGATCGGTGCTGGGGCCTCAACTATTTACAATCTATATTAATAACTTGGATGAAGGATACGAGTGTAATGTAGCCAAGTTTGCTGATGATACAAAGATGGGTGGGAGAGCAAATTGTGAGGAGAAATCTGCAAAGGGATATAGACAGGCTAAGTGAGTGGGCAAGCATTTGGCAGATGGAGTTTAATGTGGGAAAATGTGAGGTTATCCACTTTGGCAGAAAAAAAAGAAAAACAAATCATAGTTTAAATGGAGAAAAATTGCAAATTGCTGCAGTACAGAGGGATCTGGGGGGTCCTTGTGCATGAAACACAAAAAGTTAGTATTCATGATCAGCAAGTAATCAGGAAGGCAAATGGAATGTTAGCCTTTATTACAAGGGGGATAGAGTATAAAAGCAGAGAAGTCCTGCTACAACTGACAGGTTATTGGTGAGGCCACACCTAGAGTATTGCGTAAGTTTTGGTCTCCGTATTTAAGGAAGGATATTGGAGGCTGTTCAGAGAATGTTCACGAGGTTGATTCTTGAGTTGAGGTGGTTGACTTATGAAGATAGGTTGAGTAGGTTGGGCCGATACACATTGGAGTTCAGAAGAATGAAAGGTGATCTTATCGAAAGATATAAGATAATAAGGGGGCTCGACAAGGTGGATGCAGAGATGATATTTCCACTTATAGGAGAAATTAAAACCAGGGAGCATAGTCTCAGAATAAGGAGCCACCCATTTAAAACTGAGATGAGGAGAAATTTCTTCCTCAGAGGGTTGTAAATCTGTGGAATTCTCTGCCCAGAGAGCTGTGGAGGCTGGGTCATTGAATATATTTAGGCGGAGATAGACAGATTTTTGAGCGATAAGGTAATAAACGGATATGGGCTATCTCCCATAAGCAATCTTAACAACCTATCACAGACCTTCCCTTTTGTTCTTTCTTCCCCTCCCCCTTTCAGTGTTTGTTAAGAATTTGTTCTTTTCGAAAACTCTCCAGTTCTGATGAATGGTCAGAAACCCGAAACGTTAACTCTGTTTCTCTCTCCACAGATGCTGCCTGACCTGCTGAGATTTCCAGCATTTTCTGTTTTTATTCAAGATTCCAGCATCTGCAGTATTTTGCTTTTGTATGAGTGTTCAATTCACTGCCACTTCTCTTCTAGGAATGCCAACCTTGAAGAAGCTCTGCTCTTCCCTCAGAGGAGATTTCCATTTGTCTCTTTTACCTTGTTCATCTTTGCTTTCTGTTTCCCTTCTCGTGTTTGATCAAGTATCTGCCAAGACTCGCTTTCACAGCCACATCTCTTTCCTCATTAACTGTCTCCGCCTCAGTCTTAATCTACGTGGATTCCAACTGAAATTCCACCCAGCTATCTCCGAGATATTCAGCGTTCCTCCAACCACTGCTCTCGCTGCATCCTGGGATCCACACACAACGCTATGTACCGCCACATGCGCACTCTCAACCTCTCTCTCAGCAGCACCGACTCACCCTATCTCTTAAGCTGTTCTGGTCCGGAGTTCCATTTCATCCTTCGACTCATCCAGCGCTTTACATAAGAACATAAGAACATAAGAATTAGGAAGAGTAGGCCATCTAGCCCCTCGAGCCTGCTCCGCCATGGCTGATCTGGCCGTGGACTCAGCTCCACTTACCCGCCCGCTCCCCATAATCCTTAATTCCCTTATTGGTTAAAAATCTGTCTATCTGTGATTTGAATACATTCAATGAGCTAGCCTCAACTGCTTCCTTGGGCAGAGAATTCCACAGATTCACAACCCTCTGGGAGAAGAAATTCCTTCTCAACTTGGTTTTAAATTAGCTCCCCCGTATTTTGAGGCTGTGCCCCCTAGTTCTAGTCTCCCCGACCAGTGGAAACAACCTCTCTGCCTCTATCTTGTCTATCCCTTTCATTATTTTAATTGTTTCCATAAGATCACCCTTCATCCTTCTGAACTCCAACGAGTAAAGACCCAGTCTGCTCAATCTATCATCATAAGGTAACCCTCTCATCTCCGGAATCAGCCTCATGAATCGTCTCTGTACCCCCTCCAAAGCTAGTATATCCTTCCTTAAATAAGGTGACCAAAACTGCACGCAGTACTCCAGGTGCGCCTCACCAATACCCTGTACAGTTGCAGCAGGACTTCCCTGCTTTTGTACTCCATCCCTCTCGCAATGAAGGCCAACATTCCATTCGCCTTCCTGATTACCTGCTGCACCTGCAAACTAATTTTTTGGGACTCATGCACAAGGACCCCCAGGTCCCTCTGCACCGCAGCATGTTGTAATTTCTCCCCATTCAAATAATATTCCCTTTTACTGTTTTTTTTTCCAAGGTGGATGAGCTCACATTTTCCAACATTGTATTCCATCTGCCAAACCTTAGCCCATTCGCTTAATCTATCTAAATCTCTTTGCAGCCTCTCTGTGTCCTCTACACAACCCGCTTTCCCACTAATCTTTGTGTCATCTGCAAATTTTGTTACACTACACTCTGTCCCTTCTTCTAGGTCATCCATGTATATTGTAAACAGTTGTGGTCCCAGCACCGATCCCTGTGGCACACCACTAACCACCGATTTCCAACCCGAAAAGGACCCATTTATCCCGACTCTCTGCTTTCTGTTAGCCAGCCAATTATCGATCCATGCTAATACATTTCCTCTGACTCCGCGTACCTTTATCTTCTGCAGTAACCTTTTGTGTGGCACCTTATCGAATGCCTTTTGGAAATCTAAATACACCACATCCATCGGTACACCTCTATCCACCATGCTCGTTATATTCTCAAAGTATTCCAGTAAATTAGTTAAACATGATTTCCCCTTCATGAATCCATGTTGCGTCTGCTTGATTGCACTATTCCTATCCAGATGTCCCGCTAGTTCTTCCTTAATGATAGCTTCAAGAATTTTCCCCACTACAGATGTTAAACTAACTGGCCTATAGTTACCTGCCTTTTGTCTGCCCCCTTTTTTAAACAGAGGTGTTACATTAGCTGCTTTCCAATCCGCTGGTACCTCCCCAGAGTCCAGAGAATGTTGGTAGATTATAACGAATGCATCTGCTATAACTTCCACCATCTCTTTTAATACCCTGGGATGCATTTCATCTGGACCAGGGGACTCGTCTACCTTGAGTCCCATTAGCCTATCCAGCACTACCCACCGAGTGATAGTGATTATCTCAAGGTCCTCCCTTCCCACATTCCCGTGACCAGCAATTTTTGGCATGGTTTTTGTGTCTTCCACTGTGAAGACCGAAGCAAAATAATTGTTTAAGGTCTCGGCCATTTCCACATTTCCCATTATTAAATCCCCCTTCTCATCTTCTAAGGGACCAACATTTGTTTTTGTCACTCTTTCCTGTTTTATATATCGGTAAAAGCTTTTACTATCTGTTTTTATGTTTTGCAAAAGTTTACTTTCGTAATCTATCTTTCCTTTCATTTTGTGGTTTCTTAGTCATTCTTTGCTGTCGTTTAAAATTTTCCCAATCTTCTATTTTCCCACTAACCTTGGCCACCTTATACGCATTGGTTTTTAATTTGATACACTCCCTTATTTCCTTGGTTATCCACGGCTGGTTATCCCTTCTCTTACCGCCCTTCTTTTTCACTGGAATATATTTTTGTTGAGCACTATGAAAGAGCTCCTTAAAAGTCCTCCACTGTTCCTCAATTGTGCCACCGTTTAGTCTGTGTTTCCAGTCTATTTTAGCCAACTCTGCCCTCATCCCACTGTAGTCCCCTTTGTTTTAGCATAGTACGCTCATTTGAGACACTACTTCCTCACCCTCAATCTGTATTACAATTTCAACCATACTGTGATCACTCATTTCGAGAGGATCTTTTACGAGGAGATCGTTTATTATTCCTGTCTCATTACACAGGACCAGATCTAAGATAGCTTGCTCCCTTGTAGGTTCTGTAACATACTGTTCTAAGAAACAATCCCGTATGCATTCTATGAATTCCTCCTCAAGGCTACCCCGTGCGATTTGATTTGACCAATCGATATGTAGGTTAAAATCCCCCATGATTACTGTCATTCCTTTTTCACATGCCTCTATTATTCCCTTGATTATTGCCGGCCCCACCATGAAGTTATTATTTGGGGGCCTATAAACTACGCCCACCAGTGACTTTTTCCCCTTACTATCTCTAATCTCCACCCACAATGATTCAACATTTTGTTCATTAGAGCCAATATCGTCTCTTACAAGTGCCCTGATATCATCTTTTATTAACAGAGCTACCCCACCTCCTTTCCCTTCTTGTCTATCTTTTCGAATTGTCAGATACCCCTGTATGTTTAATTCCCAGTCTTGGCCACCCTGCAACCATGTTTCTGTAATGGCCACCAAATCATACCCATTCGTAATGATTTGTGCCGTCAACTCATTTACTTTATTTCGAATGCTGCGTGCGTTTAGGTAGAGTATTTTAATACTAGTTTTTAAACCATGATTTTTAGTTTTGACCCCTCCTGCAGCCCCTTTATATTCATACATATTGTCCCTTCCTGTCACCTTGTGGTTTACACTTACCCCAGTGCTACTCTGCACTGTTGCCTCTTGCCTTTTGCATTCTTTCTTGGGGTCCTGTTTATCTAAGTTCTCACCCACTCTAACTAGCTCAGAGCCCTCTCCTGGGTTCAGAATACTCCTTGCATTGAGGCACCGAGCTTTCATGCTTGCCTTTTTATTACACTTTGACCCTTTAGAATTTTGCTGTACAGTGGCCCTTTTTGTTTTTTGCCTTGGGTTTCTCTGCCCTCCACTTTTACTCATCTCCTTTCTGTCTTTCGTTTTTGTCTCCATTTTGTTTCCCTCTGTCTCCCTGTCTTGGTTCCCATCCCCCTGCCATATTATTTTAGCGCATCCCTAACAGCACTAGCAAACACTCCCCCTCGGACATTGGTTCTGGTCCTGCCCAGGTGCAGACCGTCCGGTTTGTACTGGTCCCACCTCCCCCAGAACCGGTTCCAATGCCCCAGGAATTTGAATCCCTTCCTGCTGCACCACTGCTCAAGCCACGTATTCATCTGAGCTATCCTGTGATTCCTACTCTGACTAGCTCATGCCACTGGTAACAATCCTGAGATTACTACTTTTGAGGTCCTACTTTTTAATTTAGCTCCTAGCTCCTTAAATTCGTCTCGTAGGGCCTCATCCCTTTTTTTACCTATATCGTTGGTACCAATGTGCACCACGACAACTGACTGTTCACCCTCCCTTTTCAGAATGTCCTGCACCTGCTCCGAGACATCCTTGACCTTTGCACCAGGGAGGCAATATACTATCTTGGAGTCTCGGTTGCGGCCGCAGAAACGCCTATCTATTCCCCTTACGATTGAATCCCCTATCACTATCGCTCTCCCACTCTTTTTCCTGCCCTCCTGTGCAACAGAGCCAGCCACAGTGCCATGAACTTGGCTGCTGCTGCCCTCCCCTGATGAGTCATCCCTCTCAACAGTATTCAAAGCGGCGTATCTGTTTTGCAGGGGGATGACCACAGGGGACCCCTGCACTACCTTCCTTGCACTACTCTTCCTGCTGGTCTTCCATTCCCTAGCTGGCTGTGGACCCTTTACCTGTGGTAAGACCAACTCGCTACACGTACTACTCAGGTCATTCTCAGCATCGTGGATGCTCCAGAATGAATCCACCCTCAGCTCCAATTCCGCAACGCGGACCGTCAGGAGCTGGAGGCGGATACACTTCCCGCACACGTAGTCGTCAGGGACACTGGAAGTGTCCCTGAGTTCCCACATGATACAGCAGGAGCATATCACGTGACCGAGCTCTCCTGCCATGACTTAACCTTAGATACACTTAAATTGGCAACAACAATACTAAAGTTTACTCACTGTTATAGAAGAGAAAAAAGAAAAACTACTCACCAATCACCAGCCAATCACTTAGCCCCTTGACTGTGACGTCACCTTTCTGTTTCTTTCTACTTCTTTTTTGCCTTCTCCCTGTCGCTGTACAAGCCTCTCGCCAATCCCCGGACTCACGCCTCAGCGACGCACCTCCCAACTGCTGAACTCGCGGCCTTTATAGGCCTCTCGCCAAAGTCCTGACTGCCTCTCCATGCACCTCCTCGACACTGGGCCCCGGACTCCCTGCTGTGCCTTTTATAGGCCTCTCGCCGAAGTCCCGACTGCCTCTCCACGCACCTCCTCGACGCTGGGCCCCGGACTCCCTGCTCTGCCTTTTATAGGCCTCTCGCCGAAGTCCCGACTGTCTCTCCACACACCTCCTCGACCTTCCTTTCTTTCAGGTGTCGAGGCATGTAAGCTCCAACAACTCTTGGACCCTAACGCCCCTCTGGTACCTTCTTCCCCCACACTTCCCTCTGATCCCATCTCTTCTTCCAATCTCACCGCCTGCTGTGTTTTCACTATCCTCTCTGACCTTCCCCTCTCTGACCCTGAATGATCAGTCCTCAGCAAAGGCCTGAGCTTCATCCCCTTACACCCCCACCTCAATGAATTTCGACCTCGGCAAGATGCTGAGCTCTTTTTCCGCCACCTTTGCCTCCTGTCCACTTCTTCAGCCGGGTGTCTTCCCCCTGCACAACTGACCCTTTCTCCCATTTTCAGAATTCTCACTCTATCTGGACCCCTACCTCTGGCCTCTTACCCTCTCTAGAATTCTTCATTGCAAACTGCCGACGGGACATCGGCCGGCTCAATTCCTCTGCTCCCCTCACTCACTCCAACCTACCTCTCTCTGAACTTGCAGCACTCCGCTCGCTCAGATCTAACCCCAACTTTGCCATTAAACCTGCTGACAAGGATAGCACTGTTGTTGTTTGGCGAACCGACCTCTACCTTGCAGAGGCTGATTGCCAACTCTCTGACACCTCCTTCTACCTCCCCCTGGACCATGACCCCACCACTGAACATCAAGCCATAATTTCCCAGACCGTCACTGACCTCATCTCCTCTGGGTATCTTCCTTCCACAGCCAGCAACCTCATAGTTCCACAACCCCGCACAACCTGCTTCTACCTCCTTCTCAAGATCCACAAACAGGACTGCCCCGGTAGACCCATCGTTTCAGCCTATTCTTGCCCCACGGAACTTATTTCTTCCTATCTTGACTCTATTTTTTCTCCCCTTGTCCACTCTCTTCCCACCTACATCCGCGACTCCTCCGATGCCCTCCGTCACTTTAACAGTTTCCAGTTTTCCGGCCCCAACCGTCTCCTTTTCACCATGGACATCCAATCCCTCTACACTTCCATCCCCCACCAGGACAGCCTGAGGGTGCTCCGCTTCTTCCTCGAGCAGAGGCCCAACCAGTCCCCATCCACCACCACTCTCCTCCGCCTAGCTGAACTTGTTCTCACATTGAACAACTTCTCCTTCAACTCCATTCACTTCCTCCAAATTAAAGGTGTTGCTATGGGAATTCGCATGGGTCCTAGCTATGCCTGCCTTTTCGTGGGATATGTGGAACATTCTTTGTTCCAGTCCTACTCGGATCCCCTCCCTCACCTCTTTTTCCGGTACATTGAATATTGTATTGATGCCGTTTCCTGCTCTCGCCCTGAATGAGAAAATTTCATTCACTTTGCATCCACTTTGCATCCCTCACCTTCACATGGTCCATCTCCGACTCTTCCCTTCCCTTCCTCGACTTCTCTGTCTCCATCTCTGGGGATAGGCTTTCAACCAGTATTCACTATAAGCCCACTGACTCCCACAGCTACCTGGACTGCACTTCCTCCCAACCCCCAATCCTGTAAAGATTCCATTCCATTCTCCCAGTTTCTCCGTCTCCATCGCATCTGCTCTGATGATGCCACCTTTCACACTAGTGCCTCTGACATGTCTTGCTTTTTCTTCAACAGAGGCTTCCCCTCTGACATGGTTAACATGGCCCTCGACCGTGTCTGTTCTATTTCCAGTACCTCAGCTCTCACCCTTCCCCTCCCTCTCAAAACCATGATACTCTCCCTCTCAAAACCATGACAGGGTTCCCCTTGTCCCCACCTTTCACCCCGCCAGCCTCCACATTCAATGGATTATCCTCCGCCATTTCCGCCACCTCTAGCGTGATCCCACCACCAATCACATCTTCTCCTCCCCTCTCAGCATTCCAAAGGGACCGCTGCCCTCCCACAACACCCTGGTCCATTCCGCAGATACCCCCAGCACCCCCTCCCGTTCCCACCGTACCTTTCCGTGCAAGCGCAGGAGATACAATATCTACCCTTTTACCTCCTTCCCTTCCCACTCTTCCCAAATATTCCAGATGAAACAGCGATTTATTTGTACTTCTTTCTATTTAGTACACTGTATTCACTGCTCACAATGTGGTCTCCTCTACATTGGGGAGACCAAACGTAGACTGGTTGACTGCTTTGCAGAGCACCTCCGTTCAGTCCGCAAGTGTGACCCTGAGCTTCCAGTTGCCTGTCACTTTAATTCTCCACTGCATTCCCACTCTGACCTCTGTCTCTTGCACTGTTCCAACGAAGCTCAACGCAAGCTCGAGGAAGAGCACCTCATCTTTAGTTTAGGTACTTTACAGGCTTCTGGACTCAACATCGAGTTGAAAAATTTCAAAGCGTAACCGCTGCCAATCTTTGTCTCCCTCCCCCCAGAGCCTGTTTCTTTCATTTTTTGTCTCCTGTCTCTAATGGCAGTTGGTCATAATGCCACCATTCACACCCTATCTCGACGAATATTTTTCTAACTCCTGGCATTAGCATTTGAATTTGGGCCATCATCTCTAATCTCTCCTGTCTTCCACCTTATCACAGACCTTCCCTTTTGATCTTTCTTCCCCTCTCCCTTTCAGTGCTTGTTGAGAATCTGTTCTTTTCGAACACTCTCCAGTTCTGACGAAGGGTCATCGACCCGAAACGTTAACTCTGCTTTCTCTCCACAGCTGCTGCCTGACCTGCTGAGATCTACAGCATTTTCTGTTTTTATTCCAGATTCCAGCATCCACACTATTTTGCTTCTGTAAAGGGATATGGGGAGCAGGCAGGGAAGTGGAGCTGAGTCCATGATCAGATCAGTCATGATCTTATTAAATGGCAGAGCAGGCTCGAGGGGTCGTATGGCCTACTCCTGCTCCCATTTCTTATGTTCTTATGCCTCTGCTTATTCTTCCTTTCATGCTGTAGGCCAGGTGGAATGCTTATGTGTACACCCATGTCTTGGAGCAAGTGGTCTGTGCAGAATCTATGAAGTCAGGATAAAGTCCTTCAGTACTCCCAGTAGACTTTAGCAACTTGTAATAACTGTACAAACCACCAAACATTTCTACAAACTCATTAATAGCCAGTAGATATCAATCAGCCACTACTCTGCAAGTAGGTGATGATCCTTTTAAATAGTGCTGGAGTGGGGGGGCGGGTGTCCTTCCTGCTGCTGAGCACGTGTTCAGCTGTGCGTGTTTAAGAGAGTTTAAGTGTTGAGCTCCAAAATGGCAGTGCTGGCATCACATCAGCGTTGCACGCTGATTGACGTCACGAGCTGCCTACTCTACATACCTCCAGTGCACGCTCCCTGCACCCACGCTAATGATGTACCCAAGCTGACTGGAAGTGTGCATGCGCATTGCCGCCGATGCCATTTTGGACCTGAATCGGTACCTGTAGCACCCAAATGCTACAGAGCTACGGAGTTGAATTTTTCAGCCTTCAACTCTTGGCTGAATGAATTAGAATTTGCCGTGTTGATTTTATCCCTACACTTCTTGTGCATACCAGGTGAGTGGGCAGTTCCAGATCAGCAGATTACTTATCTGCTCAGATCCCCACCATTGCCAACATTTTGGATATTAACCTGCAGGGTATTGCAGGTGATTGACGTGCCCACAAAAATCAGATAGAAGGCTTGTAAATATATGCAAATTATGTCAATAGGGCCTCAGTGAAACTTTACCTCGGCAGGTACAAACTTTGTAGCTGGTCTGAAGACAGAAAATGCCCTTTTGGCAAAACCGTCCCTTGTGGTGACAGCAGGCGTAGGAATGCTCCTCTGAGCCCCATAAGGAAACTCGTGGTCTCTGTTACACCAGACTCCCTCCCATGAGACCCTCCTGAAACCCCTTTCCCACCGCTTACCTGAAAGCTGGCATGTAGAAAGTGGAATGGCGGTATTTAGATGTGTCCTGGCGGTTAAAATTCCCATGGCTTCTGTTGAGTCCTTAACTCTTAAACATAATCACACGAGGCACGTACTGCAGACACAGTCACTCTGTGACCTTCACCTTTATTACCTGGACCAAGGAGTGCTGGCCCTGCGAGGGGCCTCCCCTAATATACCTGAATCTCCAGGTAAGGAGTATCTCCCACAAGTACACCCGCTGTGGTCAAGGTGTGCATTTCTAGTAAGTATGTACAGTATGTAGTGATTACATGAGGGTTACAATTGTGTAAGGGTTACAGTAGTATGCTGGTTACATATATGACATCACCTCCCCCTTACGTCTTTTTGACTCAAAGGTTAAGTCTATCAGATGGTCGACGTTCTCTCATGGAGCGCCGCAGTTGAGGCTCTGGTGGCTGAGCCTTGGCATATGTTTCTGTCACCTGAGGTGATTCCGGCCTGTCCAGGCTGGCCGCAGGGACTGTGCATGCTGGTGATTGTCCTTGTTGCTCGTCCACTGGCAGTGGTGTGGTTGACATCTCATGCTCTACTTCATGTTCATCGGTGTCTATGCTGAACCTTTTCTTTACTTGGTCCAAGTGTTTGCGGCATATCTGACCATTATTGAGTCTGATCATTATGACCCTGTTCTCTCTTTACCAATTACGGTGCCCTCCAGCCACTTGGGTCCCAATGTATGGTTAAGTACAAATACCGGATCATCCATTTCTATACACCTCTCCCTTGAGTTACGATCGTGGCACTCGGTTTGGGATTGGCGCTTGCCTTCAACAATATCTGCCAGGGTTGGGTGGATGAAGGACAGCCGCGTTTTGAGCGTGCATTTCATGAAGAGTTCCGCTGGCGGAACTCCCGTGAGCGAGTGCGGCCGGGACCTATAAGCCAGCAGGAGGCGCGATAGGCAGTACTGCAGAGAGGGTCCTTGGATGCGGAGCATGCCTTGCTTTATGACTTGGACCGCACGTTCCGCCTGGCCATTGGAAACCGGCTTGAACGGTGCCATCCGGACATGTTTGATGCCATTACCCGACATAAACTCGTGGTATTCATGGCTGGTGAAACACGGGCCATTGTCGCTGACCAGAATGTCCGGTAAGCCGTGGGTCGCGAAAACTGTGCACAGGCTCTCCACGGAAATGGATGTCGTGCATGAGTTTAATGTGATGCACTTGATCCATTTCAAGTATGAATCGACAATTATCAAGAACATTTTTCCCATGAACGGGCCCGCATAGTCCACGTGAATGCGTGACCAAAGCTTGGTGGGCCAGGGCCACGGGCTGAGCGGTGCCTCCATGGGGCCGTTGCCCAGCTGGGCACATGTCGTGCACCTGCGAACCCAGTGTTCCAGGTCTGAGTCAATCCCCGGCCACCATACATGTGACCGGGCAATGCCCTTCATTAACACGATGCCAGGGTGCTCGCTGTGGAGTTCCCTGATGAATGCTTCCCTCCCCTTCTGGGGCATGACCACTCGGCTGCCCCATAGCAGGCAGTCGACCTGGATGGAGAGCTCATCCATCCGTCTCTGAAACAGTCTGACCTCCTCGGGGCACTCCAGGGAGACAAAAGGCACAGCAGGGAGTCTGGGGCCCAGCGTCGGCAGCAGTCGGGAGCAGCATCGGAGGTGCGTGGAAAGGCCTATAAAAGGCACAGCAGGGAGTCCGGGGCCCAGCCTGAAGGCTTTGTGTCTTAATGCAAGGAGTATTCGTAATAAGGTGGATGAATTAACTGTGCAAATAGATGTTAACAAATATGATGTGATTGGGATTACAGAGACGTGGCTCCAGGATGATCAGGGCTGGAAACTCAACATCCAGGGGTATTCAACATTCAGGAAGGACAGAATATAAGGAAAAGGAGGTGGGGTAGCATCGCTGAATAAGGAGGAGATTAATGCAATAGTTAGGAAGGACATTAGCTTGGATGATGTGGATTCTATATGGGTAGAGCTGCAGAACACCAAAGGGCAAAAAATGTTAGTGGGAATTGTGTACAGACCTCCAAACAGTAGTAGTGATGTTGGGGAGGGCATCAAACAGGAAATTAGGGGTGCATGCAATAAGGGTGCAGCAGTTATAATGGGTGACTTTAATATGCACATAGATTGGTCTAACCAAACTGGAAGCAATACGGTGGAGGAGGATTTCCTGGAGTGCATAATGGATGGTTTTCTAGAGCAATATGTCGAGGAACTAACTAGGGGAAGGCCATCTTAGACTGGGTGTTGTGTAATGAGAGAGGATTAATTAGCAATCTCGTTGTGCAAGGCCCCTTGGGGAAGAGTGACCATAATATGGTGGAATTCTGCATTAGGATGGAGAATGAAACAGTTAATTCAGAGACCATGGTCCAGAACTTAAAGAAGGGTAACTTTGAAGGTATGAGGCGTGAATTGGCTGGGATTGATTGGCGAATGATACTTAAGGGGTTGACTGTGGATGGGCAATGGCAGACATTTAGAGACCGCATGGATGAACAACAACAATTGTACATCCCTGTCTGGCATAAAAATAAAAAAGGGAAGGTGGCTCAACCGTGGCTATCAAGAGAAATCAGGGATAGTATTAAAGCCAAGGAAGTGGCATACAAATTGGCCAGAAATAGCAGCGAACCCGGGGACTGGGAGAAATTTAGAACTCAGCAGAGGAGGACAAAGGGTTTGATTAGGGCAGGGAAAATGGAGTACGAGAAGAAGCTTGCAGGGAACATTAAGACAGATTGCAAAAGTTTCTATAGATATGTAAAGAGAAAAAGGTTAGTAAAGACAAACGTAGGTCCCCTGCAGTCAGAATCAGGGGAAGTCATTATGGGGAACAAAGAAATGGCGGACCAATTGAACAAGTACTTTGGTTCGGTATTCACTAAGGAGGACACAAACAACCTTCCGGATATAAAAGGGGTCAGAGGGTCTAGTAAGAAGGAGGAACTGAGGGAAATCCATATTAGTCGGGAAATAGTGTTGGGGAAATTTATGGGATTGAAGGCCGATAAATCCCCAGGGCCTGATGGACTGCATCCCAGAGTACTTAAGGAGGTGGCCTTGGAAATAGCGGATGCATTGACAGTCATTTTCCAACATTCCATTGACTCTGGATCAGTTCCTATCGAGTGGAGGGTAGCCAATGTAACCCCACTTTTTAAAAAAGGAGGGAGAGAGAAAACAGGGAATTATAGACCGGTCAGCCTGACATCGGTAGTGGGTAAAATGATGGAATCAATTATTAAGGATGTCATAGCAGCGCATTTGGAAAATGGTGACATGATAGGTCCAAGTCAGAATGGATTTGTGAAAGGGAAATCATGCTTGACAAATCTTCTGGAAATTTTTTGAGGATGTTTCCAGTAGAGTGGACAAGGGAGAACCAGTTGATGTGGTATATTTGGACTTTCAGAAGGCTTTCGACAAGGTCCCACACAAGAGATTAATGTGCAAAGTTAAAGCACGTGGGATTGGGGTAGTGTGCTGACATGGATTGAGAACTGGTTGTCAGACAGGAAGCAAAGAGTAGGAGTAAATGGGGACTTTTCAGAATGGCAGGCAGTGACTAGTGGGGTACCGCAAGGTTCTGTGCTGGGGCCCCAGCTGTTTACACTGTACATTAATGATTTAGACGAGGGGATTAAATGTAGTATCTCCAAATTTGCGGATGACACTAAGTTGGGTGGCAGTGTGAGCCGCGAGGAGCAGGCTATGAGGCTGCAGAGTGACTTGGATAGGTTAGGTGAGTGGGCAAATGCATGGCAGATGAAGTATAATGTGGATAAATGTGAGGTTATCCACTTTGGTGGTAAAAACAGAGAGACAGACTATTATCTGAATGGTGACAGATTAGGAAAAGGGGAGGTGCAACGAGACCTGGGTGTCATGGTACATCAGTCATTGAAGGTTGGCATGCAGGTGCAGCAGGCGGTTAAGAAAGCAAATGGCATGTTGGCCTTCATAGTGAGGGGATTTGAGTGCAGGGGCAGGGAGGTGTTGCTACAATTGTACAGGGCCTTGGTGAGGCCACACCTGGAGTATTGTGTACAGTTTTGGTCTCCTAACCTGAGGAAGGACATTCTTGCGATTGAGGGAGTGCAGTGAAGGTTCACCAGACTGATTCCTGGGATGGCGGGATTGACCTATCAAGAAAGACTGGATCAACTGGGCTTGTATTCACTGGAGTTCAGAAGAATGAGAGGGGACCTCATAGAAACGTTTAAAATTCTGATTGGTTTAGACAGGTTAGATGTAGGAAGAATGTTCCCAATGTTGGGGAAGTCCAGAACCAGGGGTCACAGTCTAAGGATAAGGGGTAAGCCATTTAGGACCGAGATGAGGAGAAACTTCTTCACCCAGAGAGTGGTGAACTTGTGGAATTCTCTTCCACAGAAAGTTGTTGAGGCCAATTCACTAAATATATTCAAAAAGGAGTTAGATGTAGTCCTTACTACTACGGGGATCAAGGGGTATGGCGAGAAAGCAGGAATGGGGTACTGAAGTTGCATGTTCAGCCATGAACTCATTGAATGGCGGTGCAGGCTAGAAGGGCCGAATGACCTACTCCTGCACTTATTTTCTATGTTTCTGTGTTTCTATCACCCGTCAGGACACATTTCTTGTTCATGGATAGGAGGGGGTCCCTGTTGGTCCAGAGTTTGATCTGGCGGACTATGATGGGGGAGCCTGCGTGTCAAAAGCCTCAACGGCCATGACCATCTCAGCGCTTTGTTCCGTGGCCCCCTCGGTGGTGGCAAGGGGAAGACTGCTGAGCGCGTCAGCGCAATTTACGGTGCCTGGCCGGTGCCGTATGGTGTAGTCATACGCAGCCAGCGTGAGAGCCCATTGTTGTATGCGAGCTGACGCATTTGCATTGACCGCCTTGCTGTCGGACAACAGAGAAGTTAACGGCTTGTGGTCCGTTTCTAACTTGAACGGTCTGCCGAAAAGGTATTGGTGCATTTTTTTCACACCATAAATGCAAGCGAGTGCTTCCTTTTCGACCATGCCGTACCCACGCTCTGCCTGGGAGAGCGACCTGAAGGCATAAGCCACCGGTTGGAGTTGTCCATCTCCATTATCCTGCTGCAACACACACCCAACCCCGTATGATGATGCATCATATGTTAAAACCAGTTTTTTTATAGGGGTCATACAACATTAACAGTTTGTTAGAACAAAGCAGGTTCCGTGCCCTGTTGAAAGTCCATTCTTGACAGACCCCCAAAACCATTCACAACCCTTACGCAGGAGCACGTGTAACGGCCCCAACAATGTGCTTAAGTTCGGCAGGAAGTTCCAGAAATAGTTCAAAAGTCCCAGGAACGATCGCAACTCCGATGTGTTGCCAGGCCGGGGCGCACGACGGATCACCTCCGTTTAGGATTCGGTGGGCCGGATTCCGTCTGCGGCAACCCTCCTGCCCAAAAACACGACCTCTGGGGCCAAAAGCACACACTTGGCCTTCTTCAGCCGCAGGCCGACCCGGTCCAGTCGGCGTAGCACCTCCTCCAGGTTGTGGAAGTGTTCCTCGGTGTCTCGACCCGTTATTAGGATGTCGTCCTGGAATACGATTGTGCCGGGAATGGATTACAGCAAGCTTTCCATGTTTCTCTGAAAGATGGCGGCCGTCGAACGGATCCCAAAAGGACACCTGTTGTAGATGAATAAACCCTTGTGCGTCGTGATGGTGGTCAGAAGCTTGGATTCTTCAGCCAGTTCCTGAGTCATGTAGGCCGAAGTGAGGTCCAACTTGGTGAACAGCTTGCCAATTGCCAACATGGCAAAAAAGTCCTCCGCCGTCGGGAGCGGGTATTGGTCCTGCAGTGACACTCGGTTGATGGTGGCTTTGTAGTCACTACAGGTCCTAACCGAGCCGTCCGCTTTACAGACAGGAACAATGGGATTTGCCCAGTCACTGAATTCAATGGGGGAAATTATGCCCTCTCTGAGCAGCCTGTCCAGTTCACTCTCTATTTTCTCACGCATCACGTACGGCACCGCTCTGGCTTTGTTGTGCACTGGTCTGGCATCCGGGGTGATGCATATAACTACTTTTGTGCCCTTGAACATTCTGACACCGGGTTGAAACAGTGACCCAAATTTTTGTAGTACCTGTGAGAATAAGCTTCACTCCACAGATGAAATGGCGTGCACATCCCCCCATTTCCAGTTCATCTCAGCTAGCCAGCTCCTTCCCAAAAGTGCGGGGCCATTTCCCAGAACAATCCAGAGTGGCAGCCGGTTCTGTGACCCATTGTGTGTTACCACCACGTTTGCACTGCCTAGCACTGGAATGATCTCTTGGGTGTACGTCCATAGCTGCGTATTAATTCGTTCCAGTTTGGGCCTGCTAGCTCTGTGTGGCCATAGTTTCTCAAATTGTTGTGCACTCATGAGGGACTGGCTAGCTCCCATGTCCAGCTCCATGCGCACCGGGATGCCATTCAATAAAACTTTCATCATCATGGGTGGCATTTTGCTGTATGAGCTGTGGATGTCAGCCACATTAACCCGCTGAACTTCAGCATCCATGGCATTGTCTTGCACTGCAAGCCCCTCGCCTGATTCCTCTGTTTCATAGATTAGCCTTGCTACCGGCTGTTTGCAAACCTTAGCCAAATGTCCTCTGGCATTGCAATTCCTACAGACGAACTGCTGAAATTTGCAACTTTTCGCATAATGTCTGCCCCCGCATCTCCAGCATTGGCTGAGATCGTTGTTCACAAAAGGACTGTGAGCAGGCATTCCTCTCTGATTGTTCCCTTAGTTGTTTCTAAACACTCCGATGATGGGTGTTAATGGTCCCCTTGATGGCGTGAATTGCCGCTCCCCTCTCCATTGTCCCTGTCGGGGCCCACCTTAGAGTCGGTTTCAGTTTGGGCAGTTACAAAATGCCTTTGTCTGACTGCTGCAGTTTCAAAATGCCTTTGCCAGACTGCGAGATCTTGAGCCGCATTTATCACGTTAATTCCTTGGTCCGTCGCCACGTTGGACCCAGGACTACTCGCGTAAATTAGCTTGGTCTCTTCCACCCTGGCTATGAAAGTTTGAGCTATCAATGCTGCACCTTCTAGAGTTAAGTTCGTCGTCTCTATGAGCTTCCTGAAGATCCCGGCATGGCTAATGCCTTCAATGAAAAAATCCCTTAACATCTCCCCTCTGCAGGCGTCTGAGAAATTACAGAGGCTGGCCAAGCGCCGCAAGTCTGCCACGAAGTCCGAGATGTTTTGCCCTTCCTGACGTCGGTGTGTGTAGAACCGGTGCCGGGTCATGTGCATGCTGCTCGCCGGTTTTAAGTGTTCGCTGATCAACTGGCTAAGCTCTTCAAAAGACTTGTCGGCCGGTTTGTGGGGTGCGAGCAGGTCCTTCATCAGCGCATACGTTTTTGTCCTGCAGCTTGTTAGTAGATGCGCCTTCTGCTTGTCAGCCGCATCCTCTCCCAGCCAGTCCTTCGCAACAAAGGTGTGCTGGAGTCTCTCCACAAAATCGGCCCAATTTTCACCCACACAGTCACGTTCCTTTGAGCTACCGGTGGCCATCCTCTGGGTTCAGTGATTCCCGTTTCCCGTCGCCAGGTGTTGAATCCTTAACTCTTAAACATAATCACACGAGGCACGTACCGCAGACACAGTCACTCTGTGACCTTCACCTTTATTAACTGGACCAAGGAGTGCTGGCCCTGCGAGGGACCTCCCCTTATATACCTGAATCTCCAGGTAAGGAGTGTCTCCCACAAGTTCACCCCTGTGGTCAAGGTGTGCATTTCTAGTAAGTATGTACAGTATGTAGTGGTTACATGAGGGTTACAATTGTATAAGGGTTACAGTAGTATGCTGGTTACATACATGACAGTTTCCTGCAGCCTCTGCATGATAGGTAATTGATTCGCTAATGTGGCAGAATCCTGCACTGAGTTAAAATCCGCCTTCGTGTCTCTTTTACATGTTACAATCATAGTTTGTAAGGTGCATATTCTGTAAATCAAATCATAGCAGTATAAAACAAATACAATTATTCATAATAACAAATGGGTTTGATCTGACAACATCTGAATAATTGGAATATTTTTGTAACAATCTGTCAAATTGCTGTCACCTTGATTTAAGAAATAATTGTTACAATGAATATAAATCACCCAGTTATAATGCACGCAGAAGAATGAGCTGTTGTGGATAATTGTAGGAATGCATCAGTTCCATAGCATTTGAAATATATCAAAACTGAGAAAACTGTACATTGATTTAAAGATTGCCCAATCCTTGATCAGATAACACACCTGTGAAGAGCCTGGGGACATTTTACTGCATTAAAAGTGCTATATAAATGCAAGTTGTTGTTGTAAAAATAGGTCTCATTGCTGAATGAGATGTGATTTCATGAAGGTATTTGTGACATCACAATTTGATGTTTGGAGTTTCGTTTTAACTGGATCCTATTTTCAGACGTGCGTTTACAGAAATTTCTTGACTTTGTGAATAATTATGGATCATAATGGTTTTACCATAAATTTGGAACTGTTTTACACTGAGCAAGATAAGCTAGAGTGGTTGGATGGCAGCATAATCACATCCAAAGTGGACAACAACATAATTAATATACTTTTAGTTAAAATACGAACCTGTCTCTAAGAGCTGGTGTGGCAGCTAAATAAGAACATAAGAACATAAGAATTAGGAACAGGAGTAGGCCATCTAGCCCCTTGAGCCTGCTCCACCACTCAACAAGATCATGGCTGATCTGGCCGTGGACTCAGCTCCACTTACCCGCCCGCTCCCCATAATCCTTAATTCCCTTATTGGTTAAAAATCTATCTATCTGTGATTTGAATACATTCAATGAGCTAGCCTCAACTGCTTCCCTGAGCAGAGAATTCCACAGATTCACAACCCTCTGGGAGAAGAAATTCCTTCTCAACTCGGTTTTAAATTGGCTCCCCCGTATTTTGAGGCTATGCCCCCTAGTTCTAGTCTCCCCGACCAGTGGAAACAACCTCTCTTCCTCTATCTTGTCTATCCCTTTCATTATTTTAAATGTTTCTATAAGATCACCCCTCATCCTTCTGAACGCCAACGAGTAAAGACCCAGTTTACTCAATCTATCATCATAAGGTAACCCTCTTATCTCCGGAATCAGCCGAATGAATCGTCTCTGTACCCCCTCCAAAGCTAGTATATCCTTCCTTAAGTAAGGTGACTAAAACTGCACGCAGTACTCCAGGTGTGGCCTCACCAATACCCTATACAGGTGCAGAAGGACCTCCCTGCTTTTGTACTCCATCCCTCTCGCAATGAAGGCCAACATTCCATTCGCCTTCCTGATTACCTGCTGCACCTGCAAACTAACTTTTTGGGATTCATGCACAAGGACCCCCAGGTCCCTCTGCACCGCAGCATGTTGTAATTTCTCCCCATTCAAATAATATTCCCTTTTACTGTTTTTTTTTCCAAGGTGGATGACCTCACATTTTTCGACATTATATTCCATCTGCCAAACCTTAGCCCATTCGCTTAACCTATCTAAATCTCTTTGCAGCCTCTCTGTGTCCTCTACACAACCCGCTTTCCCACTAATCTTTGTGTCATCTACAAATTTTGTTACACTACACTTTGTCCCCTCTTCCAGGTCATCTATGTATATTGTAAACAGTTGTGGTCCCAGCACCAATCCCTGTGGCACATCACTAACCACCGATTTCCAACCCGAAAACGACCCATTTATTCCGACTCTCTGCTTTCTGTTTGCCAGCCAATTCTCTATCCATGCTAATACATTTCCGCTGACTCTGCGTACCTTTATCTTCTGCAGTAACCTTTTGTGTGGCACCATATCAAATGCGTTTTGGAAATCTAAATACACCACATCCATCAGTACACCTCTATCCACCATGCTCGTTATATCCTCAAAGAATTCCAGTAATGCACGTGCTGGGCTCTGTGATGCTTTTTGTGTCTCTATGATGGATCTTTTCTTCAAAATTCTGAAGCTTCAGCAGCAAGATAAGTAAGTTAGAAAACACATTCTACCTCCTCAATATTAGTGCTCTTAACTCCTAATCTAATGGTGCCATTTTTCACCTCTTTATCTCCCACAGACATTAAAAAAATAAAATCTAGTCTGAGTAGCAAAGACAAATATAGCATCAAATGCCTCAAGGAGAGACTGAATGCCCTTATTAGGGAGGTTTCAACATTGATTCCAGATCACATGAAGTCTCATGGTTTCAGGTCAAATGAGGCCAGCAAAACTCCTGCTGATCACAGTCGACCACCTCCCCATTAACTGGTGAATCAGCACTCCTCCATGTTGAACACTACTTGGAGGAAGAATTGAGTGAAGCAAGGGCATAAACCGTACTCTGGATGGGGGACTTTAATGTCTGGAAAGGAAGTGCATGAGATGCAATCTTAACGAGCTTTATAAGGTTGTTAAGGGAATAGAAATTCTTCTTCACACAAAGAATGATTAACACATGAACTCCAGAATCGTGGAGGCAAAACCCTGAAATAATTTAAGAAACAATTAGATGCAGCAGTGGGAGAGCTGTTGGGTTTGTCTGGATGGAGGAATGAATCTGTAAGTCGGAGACTGAAGAGCCGAAATCCCATGGACCTACTGGTATATCCCACTACACTCATAGGGTGGTGCAGTAGAAGTTTTGGAAAATATGCCGGGACCTGGATATTCCAGATCCCAACCTACGCTAGTAGTATCAGCAGGGCCTAATAACGAATGGAATCCCCATTCATCCTTTACGAGGGCACTCACATTAGCGAGGGCAGGGACTCCCTATGCCAGGAGGTCCCACATCCTCAACCTCATAGGGGTCTGGCGTGACTTTGGAGGTGGATACCGGTCTATTCAAGGGTACAAATGAAGGCCATCATAGGAGCCCAAGCCATGGAAGTGGCCCAAACATTTAGGTCTGGCAATTTACAGGCATAAAATAACTGCTCAAGGATCCAATATGGTGGGCGACGTGAATGAGTCGGTAGATCGAGCTGATCCAGAGGTGTTCAGAGCACCAAAACAAAAAAGAGAAAAGAAAGACTTGCATTTCTATAGTGCCTTTCATGACCATCGGACATCTCAAAGTGCTTTACAGCCAATGAAGTACTTTTTGGCGTGTAGTCACTGCTGTAATGTAGGAAACCCGGCCAATTTGCAATCAGCAAGCTCCCACAAAATTAAAGAAAGTGAATTTGAAGGAGAGAGGAAACAAGCATGAAAAAAGGGTAAAAAAACAAATTTAAAGGCACTTTGTCTCAATGTATGTTGCATTCATAACAAAATAGATGAGTTGACGGTACAAATAGGTATGATCTGATAGCCATTACAGAGACGTGGTTGCAAGGTGATCAGGACTGGGAATTAAATATTATGGGGTATTTGACAATCCGGAAGGACAGACTGAAAGGAAAAGGAGTTGGGGTAGCTCTATTGATTAAGAATGGAATCACTGCAATAGTGAGAAACGATATCGGCTCAAATGATCAGGATGTTGAAACAGTTTGGGTGGAGATAAGCAATAATAAGGGGAAAAAGTCACTATTGGACGTAGTCCATAGGCTCCCTAACAGTAGCTACTCTGTTGGTCGGAGTATAAACCACGAAATAGTGGGGGCTTGTAAAAAGGGAACAGCAATAATCATGGGTGATTTTAACCTCCATGTTGATTGGACAAATGAAATTGGTCAGGGTAGCCTTGAGGAAGAGTTCATAGATTGCATAAGGGACAGGTTCCTTGAGCAGTATGTAACAAAACCAATCAAGGGGTGGGCTATCTTGAATCTAGTCCTGTGTAATGAGACAGGATTAATAAACAATCTCCTAGCAAAGGATCCCCTTGGAATGAGTGATCATAGCATGGTTGAATTTCAAATTCAGATGGAGGGTGAGAAAGTTGGATCTCTAACCAGCATACTAAGCTTAAATAAAGGAAACTATGAGCGTATGAGGGCAGAGTTGGGTAAAGTGGACTGGGAAAATAGATTAAAGTGTAGAACGGTTGATGAGCAGTGGTGTGCATTTAAGGAGATATTTCACAACTCTCCAGAAAAATATATTCCAGTGAGGAGAAAAGGGTGTAAAAGAAAGTATAGCCATCCGTGGCTAACTAAAGAAATAAAGGACGGTATCCAATTAAAAACAAGGGCATACAAAGTGGACAAATCTAGTGGGAGGACAGAAGATTGGGAAGCTTTTAAAAGCCAGCAAAGAATGACAAAAAAACTGATTAAGAAAGGGAAGATAGACTATGAAAGTAAACTAGCACGAAATATAAAAACAGACAGCAAGAGTTTCTATAGGTATATAAAAAGGAAAAGAGTGGCTAAAGTAAATGTTGATCCCTTAGAGGGTGAGAACAGGGAATTAGTAATGGGAACATGGAGATGGCAGAAACTCTGGACAAATATTTTGTGTCAGTCTTTACGGTAGAGGACACAAACAATATCCCAACAGTGGATAGTCATGGGGCTATGGGGGGGGGGGGAGGAACTTAACAAAATCACAATCACTAAGGAGGTGGAACTCAGTAAGATAATGGGCCTAAAGGCAGATAAATCCCCTGGATCTGATGGCTTGAATCCTAGGGTCTTAAGAGAAGTAGCGGCAGGGATAGTGGATGTATTGGTTATAATTTACCAAAATTCCCTGGATTCTGGGGAGGCCCCAGCAGATTGGATAACTGCAAATGTAACGCCCCTAATTAAAAAATGAGGCAGACAAAAAGCAGGAAACTATAGACCAGTTAGACTAACATCTGTGGTTGGAAAAATGTTGGAGTCCATTATTTAAGAAGCAGTAGCAGGACATTTGGAAAAGCAAAATTCGGTCAGGCAGAGTCAGCATGGATTTATGAAGGGAAAGCCATGTTTGACAAATTTGCTGGAATTCTTTGAGGATGCAATGAACAGGGTGGATAAAGGGAAACCAATGGATGTGGTGTATTTGGACTTCCAGAAGGCATTTGACAAGGTGCCACATAAAAGGTTACTGCACGCTAAAAGTTCATGGGGTTGGAGGTAATATATTAGTATGGATAGAGGATTGGCTAACTAACAGAAAACAGAGAGTTGGGATAAATGGTTCATTCTTGGGTTGACAATCAGTAACTAGTGGGGTGCTACAAGAATCAGTGCTGGGACCCCAACTATTTACAATCTATATAAACGACTTGGTAAAAGGGACTTATCTTTGTATCATCAGCAAATTTGGCTACATTACACTTGGTCCCTTCATCCAAGTCATTAATATAAATTGTAAATTGTTGAGGTCCCAGCATTGATCCCTGTGGCACCCCACTAGTTACAATTTGCCAAGCTGAAAATTACCCATTTATCCCGACTCTCTGTTTTCTGTTAGTTAGCCAATCCTCTATACATGCTAGTATTGTTATATATGAATAAAGAGTCTGACTGGATACTGTGAGCTCAAAGTAAAGTTGGACTTTAGTCTTTTATTGCAGGTCTCCAGAGTGCCTCTCCAACCTGTGAGACCTCGTTCAGTACCTGTGCTCCCAAGGGATTGTGGGATCCCTTGGGACTCCAGGGAATGAGCCCTCTGGTGGCTGTACAAGATATATACAAGTTACTTACATAATAACACTCCCCCCCCCCCCCAAAGTCAACAGTGTAGCTATTTACAAGGTAAGTCGATCTGGGACCTTTCTTTCCCTGGTTGTTCGTCTTGGTGCAAATGCTGGTTTTGGTGAATCGTTTGTTGGGCCCTCGCTGGGCTGCTGTGCAGCTGGCCTTGCTGGGCTGCCTGGTGTGGTGAGTCCTGCTGGGCTGCTGCGGGTGATGGGTTCTGCTTCGTGGCCAACCACGGTGTCAGTTGCCACTGGTATGTATGTTGGGGGGGTCAAAAAAGGTAGGGTCCAAGGTGGGTTGCTCAGGATAGTCCATAAATCTAAGTTTGATTTGGTCCAAGTGTTTCCGATGAATGAGCCCATTGGAAAGTTTGCCCTGAAACACCCTGCTCCACTCTTTGGCCACAATAGTGCTGGGAAGCCACTTGGGACCTTGTCCATAATTCAATACAAATACAGGATCGTTGATTTCAAATTCGCATGACACATTTGCGATGTCATGTTATGTACTTTGTTGAAGCCGCCTGCTCGCTACCTGTTCATGTAGATCAGGGTGAACTAACGATAGCCTTGTTTTAAGTGCCCTTTTCCTGAGCAGTTCAACAGGTGGAATCCCAGTACGCGAGTGGGGTCTCATGCGGTAGCTAAGCAGAACTCGGTATAGGCAAGTCTACAGTGAGCCTTCAGTTACCCTCTTCAAGCCTTGCTTGATGGTTTGCACTGTTCTCTCTGCCTGACCGTTGGATGCTGGTTTGAATGGGGCAGATGTAACAAGTTTGATCCCGTTACGGGTCATGAACTCTTTGAGCTCAACACTTGTAAAACATGGCCCGTTGTCACTCACAAGGACATCCGGTAGTCCGTGCATGGCAAACATGGCTCGCAAGCTTTCGGTGGTGGCAGCGGACGTGCTTGCCGACATTATCTCACATTCAATCCATTTGGATTACGCATCTACAACCACAAGGAACATTTTACCCAAAAATGGGCCTGCATAGTCGACATGGACCCCGGACCAGGGTTTGGAGGGCCAAGATCATTAACTTAGTGGGGCCTCCTTGGGTGCATTGCTTAACTGCGAGCATGTGTTACATCTGTGCACGCAGGATTTTAAATCCGCATCGATACCGGGCCACCATATGTGGGATCTGGCTATCGTTTTCATCATTACGATGCCTGGGTGGGTACTGTGGAGGTCACTGATGAAAGAGTCTCTACCCTTCTTGGGGACCAGTACTCGATTGCCCCACAGAAGGCAGTCTGCCTGTATAGACATTTCATCTTTGCGCCACTGGTACAGCTTCATCTCTTCCTGCATTTCCACTGGGACACTGGACCAGCTCCCGTGAAGCACACAATTTTTTATTTGGGACAGTAAGGGGTCCTGGCTCGTCCAGGTTCTAATCTGTCGGGCTGTGACAGGTGATTGCTCACCCTCAAATGCTTCCATAACCATGACTAAATCTGCGGGCTGCGCTATTTCCATCCCCGTGGTGGGCAATGACAGCCTACTGAGAGCATCATCACAGTTTTCTGTGCCTGGCCTGTGGCAGATGGCGTAGTTGTATGTGGACAACATGAGCGCCCATCTTTAGATGCGGGCCGATGCATTCATATTTATCCCCTTACTCTCAGAAAACAGGGATATTAGTGGCTTATGGACCATTTCCAATTCAAATTTTAGCCCAAATAGATATTGATGCATTTTCTTTACCCCTAACACTTCTTTTTCAATCATGCTGTAGGCTCTCTCAGCCTTAGACAGACTTCTGGATGCATAAGCAACAGGTTGTAATTTCCCAGATTCATTAGCTTGTTGCAATACACACCTGACGCTATACGATGACGCATCACATGCTAGTACCAAATGCTTACATGGATCATACAACACAAGCAATTTGTTTGAACATAACAATTTTCTAGCTTTTAAAAAGGCATCTTCTTGGCTTTTGCCCCATACCCATTCATCTCCTTTACGCAGTAGGGTGTGCAGTGGTTCTAACAGTGTGCTGAGACCCGGTAAGAAGTTACCAAAGTAGTTCAGGAGTCCAAGAAACGACCGCAGCTCCGTCACGTTCTGTGGTCTCGGAGCATTCTCGATTGCCTCTGTCTTCGAATCGATGGGCCTGATGCCGTCCGCCGTGATTCTTCTCCCCAGGAACTCCACTTCAGGCACCAGAAAAACGCATTTTGAGCGTTTCAACCTGAGCCCCACGCAGTTGAGTCGACTAAGAACCTCCTCCAGGTTCTGCAGATGCTCGACTTTGTCCCAATCTGTAACCAAGTTGTCGTCCTGGAAGACCACCGTGCGCCGGACCGACTTCAGTAAGCATTCCATGTTTCTCTGGAATATCGCCGTGGCTGATCAAATTCCAAGCGGGCATCTGTTATCAATGAAGAGACCTTTTTGTGTGTTGATGCAGGTGAGGCCCTTCGATGATTCCTCCAGCTCCTGCGTCATATAGGCTGAGGTCAAGTCCAGCTTCGTGAACGTCTTTCCTCCTGCCAGCATCGCAAAAAGGTCGTCTGCCTTTGGTAGTGGGTATTGATCCTGCAGGGAGAAATGATTGATAGTTACTTTGTAATCACCACAGATTCTGATGGTGCCGTCTCCCTTGAGGATTGGGACAATCATACTGGCCCACTCATTGAATTCGATCGGCGAAATGATGCCCTCTCGTTGCAACTTGTCCAGCTCGATCTCCACTCTTTCTCTCATCATGTACGGTACTGCTCTCGCCTTGTGATGGATGGGTCGCACCCCCGGAATCAGGTGGATCTGCACTTTTGCTCCTTGGAACTTCCCGATGCCTGGTTCAAACAGTGAAGGGAACTTGTTTAAGACCTGGGCACACGAAGTGTCGTCAGCGGGCGAGAGCGCTTGGATGTCGTCCCAGTTCCAGCGTATCTTTCCCAGCCAGCTCCTGCAGAGCAGCGTGGGACCATCGCCCGGTACCACCCAGAGTGGTAGCTTTACAGTAGCACTGCCGATTATGGGAATCAGTTTCTTTGTGTAAGTTCTCAGCTTCGTGCGAATGGGAGTCAAGACTGGCCTTCAGGCCTTGCTGCACCACAATTTTTTGAAAGTCTTTTTGCTCATAATGGACTGGCTCGCGCCCGTGTCCAGCTCCATTGACATCGGGAGTCCATTTAATTCAACCTTCAACATTATCGGGCAACACTTTGTGGTAAATGTGTGCACCCCATGTACCTCTGCTTCCTCCGTCTGAGGCTCTGGTTCGTCGTGATCTGCTGTGGATCTGTCCTCCTCTGCAACATGGTGGTTTGCAGGATTAACAGGATTTGCAGCTCGCCTGCACATATGTTGGAGGTGTCCCATTGTCCTGCAGCCCTTGCAAACGTACCATTTGAAGTGACATGAATGGAAACAATGATCACCCTCACAGCGCCAACAAGGTTTAATGGCTTTGCATTCATAGAAACATAGAAAATAGGTGCAGGAGTAGGCCATTCAGCCCTTCTAGCCTGCACCGCCATTCAATGAGTTCATGGCTGAACATGCAACTTCAGTACCCGCTTCCTGCTTTCTCGCCATACCCCTTGATCCCCCGAGTAGTAAGGACTTCATCTAACTCCCTTTTGAATATATTTAGTGAATTGGCCTCAACTATTTTCTGTGGTAGAGAATTCCACAGGTTCACCACTCTCTGGGTGAAGAAATTTCTCCTCATCTCGGTCCTAAATGGCTTACCCCTTATCCTTAGACTGTGACCCCTGGTTTTGGACTTCCCCAACATTGGGAACATTCTTCCTGCATCTAACCAGTCTAAACCCGTCAGAATTTTAAACGTTTCTATGAGGTCCCCTCTCATTCTTCTGAACTCCAGTGAATACAAGCCCAGTTGATCCAGTCTTTCTTGATATGTCAGTCCCACCATCCCGGGAATCAGTCTGGTGAATCTTCGCTGCACTCCCTCAATAGCAAGAATGTCCTTCCTCAAGTTAGGAGACCAAAACTGTACACAATACTCCAGGTGTGGCCTCACCAAGGCCCTGTACAACTGTAGCAACACCTCCCTGCCCCTGTACTCAAATCCCCTCGCTATGAAGGCCAACATGCCATTTGCTTTCTTAACCGCCTGCTGTACCTGCATGCCAACCTTCAATGACTGATGTACCATGACACCCAGGTCTCGTTGCAACTCCCCTTTTCCTAATCTGTCACCATTCAGATAATAGTCTGTCTCTCTGTTTTTACCACCAAAGTGGATAACCTCACATTTATCCACATTATACTTCATCTGCCATGCATTTGCCCACTCACCTAACCTATCCAAGTCACTCTGCAGCCTCATAGCATCCTCCTCGCAGCTCACACTGCCACCCAACTTAGTGTCATCCGCAAATTTGGAGATACTACATTTAATCCCCTCGTCTAAATCATTAATGTACAACCATCATTCATCACCCTTGATGATGGATTCTGAGACATCTGCGGACATGCAGGTGCAGGCAAGTGGGGCTTGCCCTGTATATTGCGATTTGGAAACAACATTACTTTGTTCACAGTATTTGTAACAGCTCGTGTGCTGAGAGATTTGATTTAATATTGTCACTGCGGGCAATGAACGCCTGGACTATCACTATGGCCTTACTCAAGGTTAGGTCTCTACAGTCAGAAGTTTGAGAAGTATCACTTCATGTTCAATGCCAAGGACGAAAAAGTCTCTGGGCGTGTGCTCCAAATGTCCTTCAAATTCGCAATGTCTTGCAAGGCGTCTTAGCTCGGCGACATAACTCGCCACTTCCTGGCCTTCAGACCTTTTGTAGGTGTAGAAGCGATACCTCACCATCAGAACGCTTTCCGTCGGGTTCAGATGCTCCCGGACCAGTGTGCATAAATCATCGTATGATTTCTCTGTGGGTTTCGCTGGAGCAAGCAGATTTTTCATGAGGCCATACGTGGGTGCCCCGCAGATGGTGAGGAGAATCGCCCTGCATTTGGCAGCATTCGCTTCTCCTTCCAGCTCGTTGGCTACGAAGTATTGGTCGAGTTGCTCCACGAAGGTTTCCCAATAATCTCCTTCTGAAAATTTCTCCAGGATGCCCACTGTTCTCTGCATCCTTGGGTTCGTCATCTGTATCTCGTCGCCAGTTGTTATATATGAATATAGAATCTGACTGGATACTGTGAGCTCAAAGTAAAGTGTGACCTTAGTCTTTTATTGCAGGTCCCCAGAGTGCCTCTCCAGCCTGTGAGCCTCCAGCCTCCTTAAGTACCTGTGCTCCGAAGGGATTGTGGGATCCCTTGGGACTCCAGGGGATGAGCCCTGTGGTGGCTGTACAAGGTATATACAAGTTACATACATAACAACTATATTACCCCCAACCCTGTGAGCTCTTATCTTGTGCAGTAATCTTGTGGCACCTTATCGAATGCTTTCTGGAAATCCAAATACACCGCATCTATTAGTTTTCCTTTATCCACCCTACTCATTACATCCTCAAAGAACTCCATCAAATTTGTCAAACATGATTTCCCTTTCATAAAACCATGCTGACTCTGCTTGACTGTATTATGTTTTACTAAATGTCCTGCTACTACTTCCTTAATGATGGACTCCAGCATTTTCCCAATGACAGATGTTAGGCTAACTGGTCTATAATTTCCTGCTTTCTGTCTCCCTCCTTTCTTAAATAATGGCATTACATTTGCGATTTTCCAGTCCGCTGGGACCTTTCCAGAATCCAGGGAATTTTGGTAGATTACAACCAACGTATCCACTATCTCTGCAGCCACTTCTTTTAAGACCCTAGGATGCAGGCCATCAGGTCCAAGGGACTTGTCCATCTTTAGTCCCATTAGTTTGCCTAGTATTTTATCTCTAGCTATAGTGATTGTTTTAAATCCACCCCCCCCCCCACAACTGATCCAAAAATGTTTCACCTGAATCATCCCTCCCATTCCTAATACACAACAATCCCACAATCCTCATCATCACCATCCTCACAACCACTTCACGATTGCCTTCCTTCAATCCAGTCCGTGGGTCTTACCCTCATTTGATTACAAATATTAATACCAACATTAAATACAGAAAAAGCTTTATGCCAACAACTCATTTCATATTTGTATAACAGTTAACTTGCTAAACTAAGAATCAGCTTTGTGCAACCCTTAGTACCCTTAGTACCTATCTTATGTTCTTGATTCTCTATCCCAATGCTCCTACGAGGTCAATGGAAATAAAAATCGTGAGAGATGTAAAACGAGTTGCCGATTCACTAACACCTGCTTTGCACTATTACACAAAGTTAACATGATTCCCAATGACTTAACGACTTAATTGCTTAAAAGCCTATGTCAACTATTTTATTTCCCAGTGCTCAGTTCAGCAGTTGAACTCCATACTGTATGGGCATCCTCAGGCACTTTCTTTTTCAAATCTTGAAGGCAACCCTTAGGGCAATTTTACAGGGCACTGTTCCTATAATGTTGTGTAGGTTGTGACTCAGTGGTAGCATTCTCGCCTCTGAGTCAGAAGATGGTGTTTAAGTTCTACTCCAGAGGCTGACACTCCAGTGGAGTATGAAGTGAGGTGGCGTATTTTGGATGAGACATTAAACTGAGTTAACCTTTCAGATGGACATAAAAGTTCCCATGGCACTATTTCACAGAACAGCAGCTGAGTCGTCCCCAGTGACCTGACGAATATTTATTCTTCAACCAACATCACGAACACAGATTATCTGGTCATTGTCTCATTGCTGTTGTTCAAATTGGCTGCTGCGTTTCCCACAACAGTGACCACACTTCAAAAGTTATTCATTGGCTGCAAAGTGCTTTGCGACGTCATTTGACAGTAGGGATCAGCCCATGCAATGCCTCCAAATTTATGAACATACGAACATACAAACAATGACTGACAGGTAAAGATTATCCGGTCCATCATGCCTGTCCCACACAAGTGCGATACCTTCTGTATACACTCCACCGCATCAGAAAACATGCGATCACCTGCAAGAGGCAAAAAAACAGATTAAAAAACCCACTGCAATTTGGGGAAAAAAATCTGGGAAATTCCTCTCCAACCTATCTAGGTGATCGAAACTAGTCCAGGAGATCACTCTGGTTCTGAATTCCCTGCAGTGCCTACCTTCTGTAAGAGGTGATCTCTGCCTCAGCCAGAAACTGGTCTAGCTCCCGCTTGAAGGAATTCAGCAAGTCCACATCCACTGCATGAGATGGTAGTTTGTTCCAGAGGTCCACTATACTCAGGGAAAAGGACCACCTTCTGGCATAGAAACATAGAAACATAGAAAATAGGTGCAGGAGTAGGCCATTCAGCCCTTCGAGCCTGCACCACCATTCAATAAGATCATGGCTGATCATTCACCTCAGTACCCCTTTCCTGCTTTCTCTCCTTGATCCCTTTAGCCGTAAGGGCCATATCTAACTCACTCTTGAATAAATCCAATGAACTGGCATCAACAACTCTCTGCGGTAGGGAATTCCACAGGTTAACAACTCTCTCAGTGAAGAAGTTTCTCTTCCCCTCAGTCCTAAATGGCTTACCCCTTATCCTTAGACTATGTCCCCTGGTTCTGGACTTCCCTAACATCGGGAACATTCTTCCTGCATCTAACCTGTCCAGTCCCGTCAGAATTTTATGTTTCTAGGAGATCCCCTCTTATCCTTCTAAACTCCAGTGAATACAGGCCCAGTCGATCCAGTCTCTCCTCATATGTCAGTCCTGCCATCCCGGGAATCAGTCTGGTGAACTTTGCTGCACTCCCTCAATAGCAAAAACGTCCTTCCTCAGATTAGTAGATCAAAACTGAACACAATATGCCAGGTGAGGCCTCACTAAGGTCCTGTACAACTGCAGTAAGACCTCCCTACTCCTATACACAAATCCCCTAGCTATGAAGGCCAACATACCATTTGCCTTCTTCACCGCCTGCTGTATCTGCATGCCAACTTTCAATGACTGATGTACCATGACACCCAGGTCTCGTTGCATCTCCCCTTTTCCTAATCTGCCACCATTCAGATAATATTCTGCCCTCGTGTTTTTGCCACCAAAGTGGATAACGTCACATTTATCCACATTATACTGCATCTGCCACTCGTTTGCCCACTCACCTAACCTGTCCAATTCACCCTGCAGCCGTTTAGTGTCCTCCTCAGAGCTCACACCGCCACCTAGCTTAGTGTCATCTGCAAACTTGGAGATATTCCACTCAATTCCCTCATTCAAATCATTAATGTATATTGTAAATAGCTGGGGTCCCAGCACTGAGCCCTGCGGCACCCTACTAGTCATTGCCTGCCATTCTGCAAAGGACCCGTTTATCCTGACTCTCTGCTTCCTGTCTGCCAACCAGTTCTCTATCCACGTCAGTACATTACCCCCAATACCATGTGCTTTAATTTTGCACACCAATCTCTTGTGTGGGACCCTGTCAAAAGCCTTTTGAAAGTCCAAATACACCACAGCCACTGGTTCTCCCTTGTCCACTCTATCAGTTACATCCTGAAAAAATTCTAGAAGATTTGTCAAGCAGGATTTCCCTTTCATAAATCCATGCTGACTTGGACCGATCCCATCACTGCTTTCCAAATGTGCTGCTATTTCATCTTTAATAATTGATTCCAACATTTTCCCCACTACTGATGTCAGGCTAACCGGTCTTTAATTACCCGCCTTCTCTCTCCCTCCCTTCTTAAAAAGTGGTGTCACATTGGCTACCCTCCAGTGTATAGGAACCGATCCAAAGTCGATAGACTGTTGGAAAATGATCACCAATGCATCCACTATTTCTCGGGCTAATTCCTTAAGTACTCTGGGATGCAGACTATCAGGCCCCGGGGATTTATTGGCCTTCAATCCCATCAATTTCCCTAACACAATTTCCCGCCTAATAAGGATTTCCTTCAGTTCCTCCTTCTCACTAGACCCTCCGTCCTATCTAACCTAGAACTTAAATTTGTGACTCCTGGTCCTCCCTAATCTATTTAATTGAAACAAACTGTCTGCTGGAACACAATTTATTCCCTTTATTGTCTTATAAACCTCAATTATATCACCTCTAATTCGATGTTGCTCTAAAGTGCAGACTCTCAGTTCTTTTAGCCTTTATTGATTACTACATCCAGATCATTGATAAAAATAATAAAGAGCAACCATCCCAACATTGATCCCTGCGGGCCACCACTGGTGACCAGTCTCTAAACAGATACAAATTCATCTACAACTAATCATTGCCTGCGTCTTGCCAGCCAGTTCTGAATCCAGCTCAATATATTATCACTGATACCAGAGGCTTCGATCTTCATCATCATTGGCAGTCCCTTGAAAGCTAGGCAGACTGGCTTCCACTCCAAAATGAGTTCTCAGGTGACTGAACAGTCCAATATGGGAATTACAGTCTCTGTCACAGGTAGGACAGACAGTCGTTGGAGAAAAGGGTGGGTGGGATGTCTGGTTTGCCGCACGTTCCTTCTGCTGCCGGCGCTTGTTTTCTGAATGCTCTCGCCGATGAGACTCGAGCTGCTCAGCGCCCTCCAGGTTGCTCTTCCTCCACTTAGGGCGGTCTTTGGCCAGGGATTCCCAGGTGTCGGTGGGGATGTTGCATTTTATCAAGGAGGCTTTGTGGATGTCCTTGAAACATTTCCTCTGCCCACCTGGGGCTCGCTTGCCGTGTAGGAGTTCCGAATAGAGTGCTTGCTTTGGGAGTCTCCTGTCGGGCATGCGGACTATGTGGCCTGCCCAACCTTATTAGTACCTTATCAAAAGCTTTTTGGAAGTCGACGTAGATAATGTCTACTGGCTTCCATCATTCACCATTTTTGTAACCTCTTCAAAAAATACAATTAGATTTATAAGACAAGATCAGGGCCGAAATCGCCCACCACCTGAAATCAAGCGCATCTACTGCTTTTTGCTGTTCATTACCGCCGCAATGGATGCGGCGGCCATTAGAGCGAAATTCAGCATTTTTGCTGAAAAAAAGGAGCGGAGCGGTATTGGTGGCGGGAATGGGCTGTTTGCAGCGGTGTGGGTGCGGAGTGGCCGATTGGGCCACGAAATTCAGCTGGTGCCGATTTGCTGCTAACGAGCCCAGCTGCTCCCTGGCCATCTTAAAGGGCAGGTTTTGCAGCCAGGCCATGAGCACAGAATCAGTTTGATTCGAAGCAGAATCTCCACAATGAGGGCTCTGTGTTGTACAGATTGAGGACCCTAGCCCACTAACACTCAATCCTGCTCTGAACAAGGCAATTGGCAAACTTGTGGAAAGTCCAAAAGATTCTCGGCAAAAAGAATGGTGCTAAAGGCCACTGGTGGTCTTGAGCCAGCACTGTGTACCGACAGGTGGCCGGAAGACTTTTTGAACTGAATTTACCTTCCGGGGCGGAGCCGCTACAGCCGCACTCTAATGATGTTGTTAACGATGCATCTGCAGAGTGGGGTGGAAGTGGGGGGAGCAGGGCGGATCTTCACACCGCAGCAAAAAATCCTGAGGCAATGCCCGAACATAGGCCAGTCCGCCGCAAGTCGGCGGCCGTTCCATGCCACCCCATGGCTGATGCTTTCAGCCAGCCAGAGGCCTTATTGGGAGGGGCAATTTTGGCCCCGACCTTTTTATGAAGCCATGTTGGGTGTCCCTAATATATCCCTCTCTATCCAAGCATTCATATATTGTATCCCTAATGATTGTGCTCGATAACTAGAATTGGATGCAGTACCTAAGATCAGTCTGACCAAGCACTGTTCTATTGACTTTTGTTGTTTGTTACTCTGCATTTGTTGGGTATGTTAAGCATTGAGTCTGCTAAATCTCTTTCAACATCAATTCCATCCATTGCTATTTCAATACCATTCATGGAGAACATATGTAACACATGTTTTCTTCCTATGTACAGGACTTTATACTTGTCTGTATCAAATTTCACCTGTCATTGTTATGGCCACTCATATTTTATTTGAATCATTCTGAAATCCCATGGCACCATCTAGTTTGGAAAAATCTGAAAATTTGACCAATGTGCAATCAGTTTCCGAATCCAAACCATTCCTCCAACTAAATATTGGGAAGACCAAAGCCATTGTCTTGGGCCCCTGCCATCAACTCTGTTCCCTTATCACCTGCTCCAGCCCTCTCCCTGGCATCTGTCTGAGGCTGAACCAGACCATTTGCAACCTTGGTGTCGTATTTGACCCCGGGAAGAGCTTCTGATCACATATCCGCTCCATCAACAAGATCGCCTAATTCCACCTCCGTAACATCGCCTAACTCCGCCCCTGCCTCAGCTCATCTTCTGCTGAAAACCACATCCATGCCTTTGTTACCTCTAGACTTGACTACTCCAACACACTCCTGGCCAACCTTCCATCTTTCATCCTCCATAAACTTCAGCTCATCCAAAACTCTGCTGCCTGTATCCTAACTCACACTAAGTCCTGTTCACCCATCACTCCTGTGCTCACTGACCTACAGTGGCTCCCAGTCCGGCAGTGCCTAATTTTAAAATTTGCATCCTTGTTTTCAAATCCCTCCATGGTCTCGCCCCCTCCCTATCTCTGTAACCTCTTCCAGCGCTACAACCCTCCGAGATATCCAATTTTGGCCTGTGCACATCACCAACCTTAATTACTCCACCATTGGCAACCATGCTTTCAGCTACCTAGGCCCTAAGCTCTGGAATTCACTTCCTAAACCTCTCCTCCTCCCTACCTCTCTCTCCTCCTTTAAGACACTCCTTAAAAATCTCGTCATCATAGGCAGTACCTCGTATCAAGGATGACTTTCACGCCAAAAAGGGATGAGTTCACAGGTGTTTCAATGAAGGGCCTAATATTCCAGGTCCCGAACCATATCTTGAAGGGTGGAAGATGCCTGTGTTTCACCAATCAGAAAGAATCTTCTCTTTGTAAAGCCATGTTGACTGATGTTTACTAAGTGATTGATTGTTGTGCAGATGATCCTCAAGTTTACTCCTGATAATCAATTCCATTATTTAGTGCGGAATTGAAGCAAGACCAATCAGTCTGTAATTGATTGTGTCTGTTTGTCTTTTTTTTTGACTATAGGTGTCACAATATCCTGACACCCATCTCGAGTGATCTCATAATGATTTTAAATAAATCACACATCTCCTCAGTCTATCTCAATCATTTTATTCCCAAGCCCTCAAAACTATACCGTTTCTTTCCTCTCTCAGTCTTCCCTTGCTCATTTCATTAACATTTTTAAAACTGAAGCTTGGCATCATCCACTCAATATTTGATTTTACTTCATCTTCTCCACTTTTGTCAACACTGGTGGTGTCATGTACCACGATCTTGGTCTTTCAGGTAGGTTTCTAACTTTAGGAAATAAATGTCCATTAAATTAATTCAATATTGGCTCTTATGTCTTTAATATAGTTACATCTGTACTATTTCAATACAGTCCAGGCTGCTCAGTCTCTGCTCCTTCGATACTGTTAATGATTCCCTTACAGAAAGGTTGAGCCACTTTCCCTCTGTAGGCATTAACACTCGATGGGGTCTTCCTGTGACATTTCTGACCTGCTGTTTGAACATTAGCTTTTCTTCAGCTGACCTTTTAATAATGTCATTAAGACGTTCACAGTATTCTTTTCAAGTGGCTTCCTGCAGTGTTGTGCTGTGGAAAATGATACATCAGAAAGGAAATAACTTAAAGCTGCAGAGAAGTTCAGAGTGGAGGAAGGTGGAGTGGAAGGATATTGTTTGATCCATAATATCTTGCTACTGTTTTATGCACTTCCTAACAAAGCACGTTCTCCTACCCCACTTTACAGAAACAGAGGATTCAGTCTATCTGCGTCATTGGTGCCACTGGCTGGCATTTAAATTTAATAGTAGAAATTCCTCTAGAAATATTGGGGCCAATAATACCATCCCAGTTCAGCAGCATTGGGACCGCAGCATAACAGGTGTTGGCCTCAACTGCGCCCCAAGTGGCTGATCGCTCCTGATAGTGTGTGGTCAGCTCATTGCATCATTTGCTGATGCTCCCTATGGTAAGGGTGTGTTAAGATTGGGAGCGACTTACTATTTCCTCACAAGCACCTCTTAAAGGGCTACTGGCTGCCCTTAAAGGTGTACATCTTTTAAGGTTGCAATATGTTTGGGTGCAGTACAGTCACATTCAGAAAACAGGTTTTGTTCAGATACTGTGCCCTGAGGATTCAGACTGTTCTTTGCTAGCTCAACATCAGCACTTCATGGAGTGCGTTAAAATTGCACCATGTAACCTGTGTAGCTTGGGGACATCGAAGGAGGATGTACAGTGCTATGATCGCCTGACTGAGCTGCAGACCACCAAGGATAATACGGCCACTCTAGAGCCCTCTGCAGTGGAGGACCCCTGGGTCGATGGTTTTCTCATGAATGCTTTGACTGGTGCTATGGCAACCTTGAGCCAGAAAGTACAATAGTCTGTCTCCTCTGGATTTAACATATTGGGGAATCAGACCGAGACAGCCATAATATAGCGCTTCAACTATTTCATTGAGGCACAGAGTTCTGCACCCACACAGATCTCTGGCAATTCTGAGGGAGTGCCCTAAAGCAAGAAATGGCAGGGGTCAGCACACATGATAGAGATGCCTTTTGATGCCACTTGACATAAGCTTCCTGCAACTTTACTCAAAGGACTAAATTAGAATCACTGATTGTACAGGACCAGACAGCTACTTCCTCACTAGACATGGTACTTTCAGCTGCACAACCATTCTTAGACCCAGCAGAAGGAGGGATTGATCCACCTCCATCCTTCGAGGCAAGCACTGACACTCACCAGCCATCCACCTCATTTCCTTCTCCCTTTAAGGAACATTAAAAGGAACACACAGTTAAGCTGTAGAAGACGCACTTTCACTAAGGGGGATCACCAGGGCAAAAATGTAATGAATAAACAGTACAATATACTGTAAGTATTAATAAAAGTTAGAGACTGATGATCTATTTGTGTGAGACAATGTCTGATGGAACATGTGAAGTGTAATCTCATCGATCTGACATGCATCCTTTGATCTTCCTCCTCCAGAATCTGTAAGTGTGCCGTATGAATACCCATCGGTGGATGCTAATGAGTTTCCTAACAGCTCCACCTGTATAGTCACTGACAGATGATACAGTCCAGGAAGGCTCTAAGCTTCAATAATTCCCATTGGGCAACACGATCAAAAGCAGTGCAGAAACAATCAGTTGCTAAGCAATACAGTAATATCAGCAAGGTACCAAATTAAAAGGGACAGGCATCCATCTAGCAGTGCTCATTTTACACAAGCACTCAACCTATCAGGCACTGTTTGGACCTAAACAATTACATATGCGGAGAATTTCTCATATAAATAGAATAGGAGGCTCCGAATGCATTTCGCAACACCAAGTGCATCAAGCATACACCTGGCCTCATCTCAGGGCTTCGAGTCCCAGAAACATAGAAACATAGAAAATAGGTGCAGGAGCAGGCCATTCAGCCCTTCTAGCCTGCACCGCCATTCAATGAGTTCATGGCTGAACATGAAACTTCAGTACCCCCTTCCTGCTTTCTCGCCATAACCCTTGATCCCCCGAGTAGTAAGGACTTCATCTAACTCCCTTTTGAATATATTTAGTGAATTGGCCTCAACTACTTTCTGTGGTAGAGAATTCCACAGGTTCACCACTCTCTGGGTGAAGAAGTTTCTCCTCATCTCGGTCCTAAATGGCTTACCCCTTATCCTCAGACTGTGACCCCTGGTTCTGGACTTCCCCAACATTGGGAACATTCTTTCTGCATCTAACCTGTCTAAACCCGTCAGAATTTTAAACGTTTCTATGAGGTCCCCTCTCATTCTTCTGAACTCCAGTGAATACAAGGACTCTTCAGCAGGCTGTGTTGTCACCGGAGGGGTGGGCAGCTTGGTCCTGCAATCTGACACAAATGAGCAGGCATTTCAGGGGGCTGGCAAAAAAGGTAACATGAATTTTGTATATTTACGCTCACATTGCACTCGAGTTAAGTTACAATGAGAAATATAAAGTGCACCTGTTGCCAGGATAAGTTGAGAGGTGAAAGTGAAGAGCTTTTGAGTCTGAAAATTGAAGAGAATTTGAGAAACAATTACTACAGCTGGGAGTTACATTTTCGAGTGATTTTTTTTTCCATTTAGCACAGATTTGGACTTGCTTCTGATTGCTTGTGGGAGTGTGAGGCTACAAAACAAAAGATTTGGATTTCACCCACGTGCAGCAAGGGCTTCTCAGGAGCAGGTATAGCATTATAAGATCCCAGAAGGACCCTGGTTCCAAATGATCGAGGTTACCCCATATTGGGGCAGTGATTTAATTTTATTCAGCTCAAGCAAGACTTAATACATTACAATATTCGAGCAGCAGTTTACAGAGAATAATTGAGACTTAAATTACCCCATGATAGTGTGGGTAGAAGCACAACCGTGAGTCAGCTGCACCCTGTGACTCTTGTCTCTTGTCTATCGTTGTTTCCCAGGTGTCTTCTTGATTGTTCCTGAAATCTTCTACATTTGTGGCTGTCGACAACTCCTTCTTATACCCTTACTCTCATTCAAAACCTATGGGGGTAGAAATTCGGTTTGTTGCCAGCTCTGTTTGTGGCCCGGAAAGGCGGTAATGGTGGCGGAAATCATTTCTAAGCAGGCAGCCAGTTTCCAGCACCACACCTGGACACTCATATGAACATAAGAAATAGAAACAGGAGTAGGCCATACAGCCCCTTGAGCCTGCTCTGCCATTTTATACAATCTTGGCTGATCTGATCATGGACTCAGGTCCACTTCCCTGCCCGCTCCCCATAACCCCTTATTCCCTTATCGGTTAAGAAACTGTTTATCTCTGTCTTTAATATATTCAATGTCCCAGCTTCCACAGCTCTACGAGGCAGCGACTCCAACAGATTTACAACCCTCAGAGAAAATAAATTTCTCCTCATCTCAGTTTTAAATGGGTGGTCCCTTATTCTAAGATTATGCCCCCTAGTTCTAGTCTCCCCCATCAGTGGAAACATTTTCTCTGCATCAACCTTGTCAAGCCCCCTCATAAACGATAAGATCACCTCTCAATCTTCTGAATTCCAAACTACTCAACTTTTCCTCATAGGTCAATCTGCTTGTCATATATGTAAACCTGTAAATACCTTGTTTAACCACCAGAGGGCTCATCCCCTGGAATCCCAAGGGATCCCACAATCCCTTGGGAGCACCTGTACTTAAGGAAGCCTCACAGGCTGGAGAGGCACTCTGGAGACCTGTAATAAAAGACTACGGTCACACTTTACTTTGAGCTCATAGTATCTGGTCAGACTCTTTATTCATACATAACAACTGGTGACGAGATACATAAGAACATAAGAACATAAGAATTAGGAACAGGAGTAGGCCATCTAGCCCCTCGAGCCTGCTCCGCCATTCAACAAGATCATGGCTGATCTGGCCGTGGACTCAGCTCCACTTACCCGCCCGCTCCCCGTAACCCTTAATTCCCTTATTGGCTAAAAATCTATCTATCTGTGATTTGAATACATTCAATGAGCTAGCCTCAACTGCTTCCTTGAGCAGAGAATTCCACAGATTCACAACCCTCTGGGAGAAGAAATTCCTTCTCAACTCGGTTTTAAATTGGCTCCCCCGTATTTTGAGGCTGTGCCCCCTAGTTCTAGTCTCCCCGACCAGTGGAAACAACCTCTCTGCCTCTATCTTGTCTATCCCTTTCATTATTTTAAATGTTTCCATAAGATCACCCCTCATCCTTCTGAACTCCAACGACTAAAGACCCAGTCTATTCAATCTATCATCATAAGGTAACCCCCTCATCTCCGGAATCAGCCTCGTGAATCGTCTCTGTACCCCCTCCAAAGCTAGTATATCCTTCCTTAAGAAAGGTGACCAAAGCTGCACGCAGTACTCCAGGTGCGGCCTCACCAATACCATATAAAGTTGCAGCAGGACCTCCCTGCTGTTGTACTCCATCCCTCTCGCAATGAAGGCCAACATTCCATTCGCTGTACCTGCAAACTAACTTTTTGGGATTCATGCACAAGCACCCCCAGGTCCCTCTGCACCGCAGCATGTTGTAATTTCTCCCCATTCAAATAATATTCCCTTTTACTGTTTTTTTTTCCAAGGTGGATGACCTCACATTTTCTGACATTGTATTCCATCTGCCAAACCTTAGCCCATTCGATTAACCTATCTAAATCTCTTTGCAGCCTCTCTGTGTCCTCTACACAACCCGCTTTCCCACTAATCTTTGTGTCATCTGCAAATTTTGTTACAACACTCTGTCCCCTCTTCCAGGTATATTGTAAACAGTTGTGGTCCCAGCACCGATCCCTGTGGCACACCACTAACCACTGATTTCCAACCCGTAAACGACCCGTTTATCCCGACCCTCTGCTTTTTGTTTGCTAGCCAATTCTCTATCCATGCTAATACATTTCCTCTGACTCCGCGTACCTTTATCTTCTGCAGTAACCTTTTGTGTGGCACCTTATTGAATGCCTTTTGGAGGACATCAATGGATCATTATTACAGCTGTCTTGTAGTTGCTAGTTTTTACTTACCACTAATAAAATTACATATTCACAACTCCATAATAAAACATATGTTCCTGTGCTTTAGCAGATGATTCATTTTGAGAAAACAAGCATTTTGAACATTTTTGTGAAGATTAGCAATGTCACCTCCCCCCTCAGTAACTAATATGATATTGATAGTATGTTGTGGCTAAACAAACTGATGAGCCAAATTGGAGCAGGATGGGAGGCTGACAGGAATCAAAGACTAGAAGTGGACATTGATGGGAATGTTGGCACATTTCAAATGGTATATAAGAATATAAAAAATAGGAGCAGGAGTAGGTGATATGACCCCTCGAGCCTGCTCCACCATTCAACAAGCTCATAGCTGAACTTCTACATCGATTTCACTTTCCCGCCCTATCCACACATCGCTTTGTGCCCAAAAATCTATTGATCTGTCTTGAATACACTCATCAGCTGAGCATCCAAAGCCCTCTGGGTTAAAGAATTCCAAAGATTCACAACCCTCTGAGTGAAGAAATTTCTCCTCATGTCAGTCATAAGCCGACCTCATATCCTGCGACTATGACCCCTAATTTTAGACTCTCCAGCCAGGGGAAACAACCTCTCAGAATCTACCCTGTCAAGTCCTCTAAGAATTTTATATGTTTCAATGAGATCACCTCTCATTCTTCTAAACCCCATTCTACTCAAATGCTCCTCATAGGTCAGCCCTCTCTTCTCATGAATCAATCTAGTGAACCTTCGTTGCACCCCCTCTAAGGCAAGTATATCCTTCCTTTGGTCAGGAGACTAAAACTGCAACCAGTTGTGGTCTCACCAAAGCCCTATATAATTGCAATTCCTGCCCACACTCCAATTGGTGACCTAGGTACAGCAGAGGTGCGGTGAATGATTGGGGCCGAGGTGCGGCAAAGGTTCGTGGCGGAGGTGCGGCGAATGACTGGGGCAGAGGAACAGAGAGAGATCGGGGCACACGAGCGACGTGATTGGGGCCCATGAGAGGCGAGAGTTCGGGGCCCAGGAGAGGCGTGGGCCCAGGGACAGCACGGATCAGTCCACGCTGCGGTATGTGTGCACAGTGTGGGCTGGCCCGTGCTATAGAGCTGAACTGCTCATGAAAAGGGCACTTAAGACAAGGCTCTCGTTCGTCCACCCTGATCTACACAAACAGGTAGAGAGCAGGCGGCTTCAACAATGTACATATCATGATAGCGTAAATGTGTCATGCGAAATTGAAATCAATGCTCCTGTATTTATGTTGAACAATGGACAAGGTCCCAAGTGGCTTCCCGGCACTGTCGTGGTCAAAGAGGGGAGTAGGGTGTTTCGGGTCAAACTTTCAAATGGACTCATCTATAGGAAACACTTGGATCAAACGAAACTCAGATTTACTGACTATCCGGAGCAACTCACATTAGACCCTACCTTTTTTGACCCCCAACACACACACCAGTGGCAACCGATACAGCAGTTGACCACGAAGCAGAACCCATCACCCGCAACAGCTCAGCAGGAGTCAGCACACCAGGCAGCCCAACAAGGCCAGCTGCACAGCAGCCCAGCGAGGACCCAACAACCGACTCACCAAAACCAGCATTTGCACCAAGACGATCAACCAGGGTAAGAAAGGCTCCAGACTGACTCACCTTGTAAATAGTTACACTATTGACTTTGGGAGGGAATGTTGTCATATATGTAAACCTGTAAATACCTTGTTTAACCACCAGAGGGCTCATCGTCTGGAGTCCCAAGGGATCCCATAATCCTTTGGGAGTACCTATACTTAAGGAGGCCTCACAGGCTGGAGAGGCCCTCTGGAGACCTGTAATAAAAGTCTACGGTCACACTTTACTTTGAGCTCACAGTATCTGGTCAGATTCTTTATTCATACATAACATGTTTGGAATCAACCTAGTGAACCTTCTCTGAACTGCCTCCAAAGCAGGTATATCCTTTCATAAATATGGAAACAAAAACTGTACACAGTATTCTCGGTGTGACCTCACCAATACCCTGTATAACTGTAGCAAGACTTCCCTGCTTTTATACTCCATCCGCTTTGCAATAAAGGTCAAGATTCCATTGGCCTTCCTGATCACTTGCTGTACCTGCATACTATCTTTTTGTGTTTCATGCACAAGTACCCCCAGGTCCCACTGTGCTGCAGCACTTTGCAATCTTTCTCCATTTAAATAATAACTTGCTCTTTGATTTTTTTCTGCCAAAGTGCATGACCTCACACTTTCCAACATTATACTCTATCTGCCAAATTTTTGCCCACTCACTTAGCCTGTCTATGTCCTTTTGCAGATTTTCTGTGTCCTCCTCACACATTGCTTTTCCTCCCATCTTTGTATTGTCAGCAAGCTTGGCTACGTTACACTCGGTCCCTTCTTCCAAGTCATTAATATAGGTTGTAAATAGTTGGGGTCCCAGCACTGATCCCTGTGGCACCCCACTAGTTACTGATTGCCAACTTGAGAATGAACCATTTATCCCAACTCTTTGTTTTTTGTTCGTTAGCCAATCCTCTATCCATGCTAGTACATTACCCCCAACCCAGTGAACTTTTATTTTGTGCAGTAACCTTTTATGTGGCACCTTGTCAAATGCCTTCTGGAAGTCCAAATACATCACATCCCTTTATCCACCCTGTTCGTTACATCCTCAAAGAATTCCAGCAAATTTGTCAAACATGACTTTCCCTTCATAAATCCATGCTGACTCTGCCTGACCAAATTATGCTTTTGCAAATGTCCTGCTAATACTTCTTTAATAATGGACTCCAACATTTTCCCAACCACAGATGTTAGGCTAACTGGTCTATAGTTTCCTGCTTTTTGTCTGCCTCCTTTTTTAAATAGGGTCGTTACATTTGCAGTTTTCCAATCTGCTGGGACCTTCCCAGATTCCAGGGAATTTTGGTAAATTACGACCAGTGCATCCACAATCTCTGCCGCTACTTCTCTTAAAATCCTAGGATGCAAGCCATCAGGTCCAAGGGATTTATCTGCCTTTAGTCCCATTATCTTACTGAGTACCACCTCCTTCAGTGCCGGTTTTGCAGGGGCGTGGAGCAGTACCGCCCGGGAGAGGCGAGCCGGTGTGCAATGCCCCCGGTTGCGACACTGTTTCGAAATGTGTTTTCTGTGAGGCCCATAGCGCTTCATAGCGTGCCCAAGTGGGTCCGCTTGGGAGAGCAGGTGGTTCGAGCTGTAAACAGAAAGAAAGAAAGAATGAAGGAAAGAAAGAAAGAAAGACTTGCATTTATATAGCGCCTTTCACGACCACCGGACTTCTCAAAGCGCTTCACAGCCAATGAAGTACACTTTTGGAGTGTAGTCACTGTTGTAATGTGGGAACCGCAGGAGTCAATTTGCACACAGCAAGCTGCCACAAGTCAGCAATCTTAAAGTCAGCTCTCGTTTGTGAACACTGGAAGTTGAACCCAAGTTTCCGAGTAATGTCACCAATGGAAATCATGTGGATGAGGAAAAGGAGGGCCAAGAATGGAATCTTGGGGCATGCTGTAGTTGACAGTTCAGGAATGGGAGGAGAAACCATTGAAGAAGCATTAAATGCATTGCGGCAGGTAGGAATGGAACAGTGATGGGGTTAAGTCCTGGAGTACGGAGGATAGAATGGTGGAGGAGGATCGAGTGTGCTAAAGGCCAGAGAGATTGAGGAAGATAAGGAACGATAGATAGTGTGCCAGGATCACAGATCGGATACCGTAAGAAACTTTGACCAGAGTATTCGACGCTGTGGTCGGGGAAAAAAACAGCCAGTAGAGATTGCTACTCTGCACTTGCAACTGATATCAGGAGCTGTACAACTCAAAATGTGGGCAGTAGGCAGAGTTGCAAAGCAGTGATACATTTCATGACCAACTGATTTATACCGGCAGCAGTGAGGGAAGGAATGTCTGTTTGATTGTTTTTCATTTTTTTATTTTTACGATTTATGTTTATGTGGCATCAGTAAGGTATTGGGAAATTTCTTGGTGTTTTCTTTGCTGATTTTTCTTTTCCGCGGAAGCCTCTCTTAGGGTGCTCCAAGGCCGGCTCTTTAGCTCTGGATTTTCAGTTGCTCAGCCGGTGTAGAACATGTCCCTTCGTGCTCTGCTCTACACTCAGGGCCCAACTGGTGAATTTTGCGACTGTAGAGGCAAACTATTTCCCAGCGCAAAATTTACTGCCCCGTTGCCATTAGCAGCTCAAAATGGGCAGTACCGAATTCCCATCCCATGGAGTCTTACTGAACCAATCACTGGCTTAGACCCAAACGCAAAATGTAATCATAAAGATACCACGTAGGCAGCACCTTGGCTTATGTGTCTAGTTCTATGACACTCTTACAGCATCTGTTTTGGACCATCAGGACTCAATTCTGGGGTAGTTATGACAACACAAAAGGAACATGCATGTCTCTATAGTGTAGAGATATGGCATCCTTGGTAGTCCAGTGAAATGCCTATGTTTTTAATTCACTGCAGACATCATAACATTCCAACACAGTGGCAGTTACAACTGACCTTGGTTCCCAGGCTAGCTGCACTGTTTGCCTCATCCTTACTGTTGGCTAATGTTCAACTTTTACCTACAGCTTCCCTGTTCGACTACAGCAGTCCTCTTTATCACTCCAGGTTGTCTGGGTTACAGCTTACTCACAGACTTTTAATTATAAGCAAAAAGGTTATATGTCATATATAATTCAGGTTATCATTGCATGCAATTGCCGATTACAGACTTCGAACTTTAATTCTTACACACGATTATAAATCCATTACTGATGATTGTAAGATACTAATGATCATAAGATATTAATGATTATAAAATAATAAAACAAGTATTCTAAAAACAACGAATCCATGATAATCTTTCAGCATTCTCTATGGGCATAACCTTGTATGCTATTATTATGGAGGATGAAGAGGATCAGGATAAGATGGAGATAAGGAGCATAAGTCTGTATCCTTTCAGATATTACCACCTCCCCACCTAAAAAATAGAAAGACAGCACAGGTTCTAAGAGGACCTTAGAGAGGAGATGTAGCTACATCTATCTGTAGCTATGAATGAGACGATCACACACAACCTTTATAGCACAGGGTAATTTCAGGCAGCCAAAGGGGAATATTGGTAATATCAGTCAGGAGTTTAATGGGCATGTATTAGTCAGGCTGCAAACTCATTAAACTGGAAATTCGGTCACGCCTATCTTGCGCCGCTAATCAAGGCGGAGCAGTGAATTTTGTGCTGGCAAATGGTTTGCATCTGCCTGAATGTACAGATTACGTATGGCAACAAGCAGAGGATCCTGCATATCAATGCACGATTTTCTAGCAGTTTTCACAATACATTCATCTTTTGAAATATAATGCAAGCTGGTCTGTTGAACCTGCCATTCATTTGGCAATCTAGTTGCCTGCTCTGAGGACTGGCATTGAGTAGTATGCAACACATGACATTACTCTGCCAACACAATCTAGCTTGTAACTTAAGGTATGACCACCGTGAGAAAATCAGTTAGAACACTGCTTTAACATGTCTTCAGTCTGCTCTATTATATTTCTTCTACTGAAATATGCATTATACAAGCCCTTTCTTCAGGGATCTGGGATTCTGCAGAGGTGCCATCAGCTATGTTTGAAATAAATACCCATGCTCCTTTGGAGCCACTCTGCATTTTGCTTCCCCCACGTCAAACATTTGCCAACCTGTTGTTTCAATCAATATGTGTGTATCGTGATCACTCGCCAGAAAATGAGCATCATTTAGATAATTCTTTGCTAGTCGTATGTTCAGGAAGCACAAATTTATTCTGTTGATAAAGGGCCAAAATTATACAAATAGTGATATGGGTGCAACCAATGATGCCTTGGACTTGGGGACTGTGCACAATGTATACATGCTGTTGTCAAATTTTATGACCATGAATTTCCTTGGGGCTTTGGACACACTGAGGCCATTATCTGCATGGGCAGTGCAGAAATTGGAGTGGGACCCATTTATGCTAGCTCTCTGTTCCATTTTTTCTGCATTTGGTGTTTTCTGGAGGCATAGGGGCAGGTGGTTCTTACATCTGATCCCTTTTCTGATGGCATCAAGAAAAGAGAGGAATTTGACTGGATGACACCATCCAGTGGAATTCCCACCAGTTCCACCTCCAATGCTCCCAGTGTACTGCATGGCAGCATGACACAGGCATACAGTACTTGGAAAGGCTGGCTTCCATAGGTCAGCCAGGGGTAAAGTGATTGGCTGCTGAAATGAAAGCAGCCACCTTGGAAAAGGTTTTCAACGAGGCAGCTTCTTCAGCTGGACCTGCCAGCACTCAGCCCCAGTGGCTGGTCTGCACCGTTCTGTCCTCCCCTACCTAGCAGGCACCTTAGTTGAGCTGGCACTGCTGCGGACATCAACCCACTTTATACAAATATCATGAACCCGCAAGTTCAACGAGAGTCAGGGTTTCCTAGGGCCAGTTGGCAGAATTCTTGCCATACCATGGATATGATATTCCTGCAGGCCATAGACAGGTTCAGGGTCCACATGTATTGGTGCAGGGCCGAAACTTCCTCCTCTTTAAGCTCCATAACCGCCCCTAAGAGGTGGCAATGGAGCAGATAGGCCTTGCCAAAAGGGGGAAGAGAAATGGGTCCACCCATCCGACATTTCCCCAGGGCCGGGAGCAGCGGGAACGGGTTTCCATTCCACCCGTGCTGCCACCCATCGGGCACGCACCAACCCCACACCGCCGGGTGGTGACCGCCTTTCTGACCCCCTGCGGGAAATTGCCCCGTGGGAGCGGAGCCACCGCTGGTCAGTGCCACTGACAGCTTTCCCCTGCGGAAGCTGTGTGTGGCTGAGAGGCGCGTCCACTCTTAAAGGAGAGGCCGCGCTGTTGGCGCCTCCATTTTATTTTAATTGTCGGGTCGGCTCCAAGGTCGGGCCGACTATGGTGGCCACGGGTTCGACCAACAGGCAGCCCGGCGCTCCCTCTTGGGTACCGGGCCAGTGGACGGCCGAAACCCTTCCTGGTGGCCCAGTGGACCAAACTAAACTTATTACAGAGCTCGCAGCGGCCCTCCCCTTTAACTGAAGGTGAAGGACATTGTGACTTCAGCAGCATGCCGCTGACGACTCGTTGGGACGGCTGATCCGATCCAAGGGCACTTCCGCCCCTCAACACCGCTCCGACCGGAAATACAAAACTAAGAGGTGAATATCCGCCCCATAGATTGGGGCGGAGAAAAATCCTAAAGATCGATAAGTGCGCCAACTCTTAATCGGGGGGGGGGGGGGGGGGGGGGGGATTTCGGCCCCCCGATGCAGCAATAAACTGCATATTGATTGATTCTACTGATGTCTCTTGTTTAACAGAGGTATGACGCCATTTATTTTAAATGGATTCAAGTCTCAGTTAAAATATTGAACAAAGTAATTTAATAAAAATGCTCGAAGGAAATTAGGCTATTTTAAAAGTGCTGCAGTGTGGAAAAGTCTGTGCGTTCATGTGCGATGAACCAGTTTATTCACAGGAGTATTTTGAGGAGCACATATAAAATTAGTGACCATTGCAGCAGCACGTTTTGTTTATTTGAGAAATATTTAAAGAGCATAGTAGAAAAATGATTTTACGATTTATTTTGCCAGTTATTCAATGAAGATACACTACAACAGTAGAATGTAATAATCAACACACCAAGTGGAAGCATGGAGCTTACTACAATGTATTATACCTAAGCTTATTTTCAATAATTTAATATACTGGAACTATAATAATAACAAGGGAAAGAGGCAATAAAACTATACCTAAGTGCAACCTCTTCATTTTTGAATCAATATCTTTAAATATTTTGTGGTCATTACAGTCTCAACTATTGCTCAGATACGTCAAAGCAAGACAAATGAACTTATTTTATTTTTACTTAAATGTCAACCTCTGCGTCATCAGCCAGTACAACACTAGTGAAAGGTCTTGTTCCATTCATGTTCATGAACAACTTCTTATGATTTACAGCTGATCAAATGAACACATTTCCCTCAAGACCCGAATTAAGAGTATAAGGACACAAACTGTATCCTGCAGCCTGAAAAAACTGTTTGGGACTAAAATTGAGGTCAGAAGCTTCCTTTACACGAACGCCTCCGACGCGAAAAAAATCTACGAATCTACCTGTTGGTCCCGGAGAAATGTAGAATCCCGGTCGGAGGCCTTCATTTGCTGTGCCTTGCATGGGGACCTGTCATCGAGGTACGTAAGTCGAAGCTGAAGTAACATGGGTCTGGACAGCTAATCACGATGCAGTCTTCTCATTGATAATAATGGGAACTTCGTTTCTCCATTACTATCAATGAGAAAACCCCCAGAACACCCAAACACAACATAATATGTTTTATGTGTTGTAATACGATTTAAAATAAACTTACCTAAACGGACAGGGTTTTTAACATAAAATGTGTTTTTAATTTTTATGTTTTAAAACTCTTGCGCTGGTAAAAGTAGGCTATGCGCCTGCTTTCACCAGGTGTAAGAGTTTGAAGGACATTCGCTGGGCATTAGTTGGGCAAGTAGCCCAATCTTGACAGATTGGAAAAGCTGGTTTTCGGCGCATGCGCATTGCGCCCCGAAAACCAGCTTTGGCGAGGCCTCGCTGGGTCTGTCCACATTTTGTACAGACCCGGTGAGGCTGGAATTTCAGCCCCATTATATCAGTTCTAGGGTGGACACCATGACGGCTAAATGGAGCTGTGTAACGCCAATATTTTTATGTTCTACGCAGTCAGCTAACACTTGAAAACAGGGTCTGAGATGTGGACTACCAACGCAAAGTGCACAGGACGCCATCATGGTAAAGGGATTTGCACATGCGCGCCCAAAAACCGCTGAAATCATGCAGAACAGGCAGAGTTTAATGCAATCAGTGTGCAGTTGCCATTTTCCAACTGCACACTTGAACCAACACCCTGTCTTAACCTTGCACAGCTGAACACAACATTAAATGGACTGAAGGACCCCCACCAGCACTATTTAAAGGATCATGATCTATTTTCAGGTAAGTTACTGGATTATTTCTTATGGCTGCTGGTGCAATTGTACATATTTTTGGAGCTTTATTATACTTGGCTAAAGTTTGAATACTCTTCAGGGAGTGGTCTGGCTGGTCCTGAAGTACTTTTCTGTTCATTTAAAAGCTTGTGCTGAAACAAGTTGCTTCCATACATGGGTGGCATGGTAGGGCTTCCTCTTGGAATTGAACCTGACTGGAAGAATGAAGAGATGCCATACAGAGAAGGACAAGCTGCTAGAAGAGGGAGGATGAAGAGAGGGGGAAGGACTCTCAGCAGGAGGCCATATACACAGAGGGTCTTTAGGGAGCTTATTTTAACATCAGTGAGGACCAATGAATGAGATGTCTTCACTTCACTAAAGAGGTTGTGACTGCAATCTACCAACTGTTACAGCCACAATTGCAACCTCAAAGGACAGCAGTGCCTATGGGTGTCAAGGTGACCATGGATCTTAACAATTATGCGTCTGCCTCCTTCTAGGTTGTTGCTGGTGATATAAGCAAGTTCTCGCAGTTTGCAGTGCACTGCTGAATAAGGGCGGTCACTGAGACTCTCTATACACAGAGGAACAGTTTAATCTCATTCCCTCATGGTAGAGGCAAGCAGGAGGAGCGAGCCAGAGGTTTTGCTTGGATTGCAGGCTTTCCCATGGTCAGGGTGCCATTGACAGCACGCACATTGCCCTGCGTGCGCCTCATGTCAACGGCCATTTTCATGAACCAGAAGCTATTTCACTCCTTCAATGTGCAGCTGGTGTGTGACCACGGGCAGTGCAACATGTAGATGAAAGGCCATTATCCTGGCAGCAGTCATGATTCCATAATTCTGCAGCAGTCCTATATGCCACCTGTATTTGAACTAGCACAGCAAGTCAAAGTCTGGCTATTGGGCGACAAGGGTTATCCCCTCATGACATGGCTCATGACTTCGGTCCAGAACTCACACACATGTGCACAGCAGGCCTACATGGGGAGTGGTACATTTCTGGGAGCAGGAAGGGGAAAGACAAGGAGAGGGTGCAAGAGGCAGGAGCCTTAAAGGGGCAGCAGGACGGGAGTGGGAAGACAAAGGTGCCAAAAGGGAGCAAGATGGGTGGAGATGTGCCATTGTCTCAGAGAGAGAAGAAACGGGGAGCAAGGGTCAGCGATGGAGATGAGGCCGAAGGGAGCGTCACTGTTGGAGAAACCTTGATAGCAGGAAGACTCTCTAAAGGAGATTATGTATCTGACGGGGTACAGGGACAGGAGATTATAGTAGAGCTCGAAAGTGAGGAAGCAGAGGGGAAAGGAGACATGGAAATGGGGAGTGGGGTGGCATTATGTGAAAAGGGAAAGGTTAGTGAGGGGCAGATTGAGGGAGAAGGGGCAGCCCCTCGGCCTAAACCTAATGTAAGGAAGAGGCTGAAACTCCAGGGAAGGTTCAAACAGGAGGTGAAAAAGAGCCGGAGGCTGCAGGAGAAAGCAACAGATGCAAGAAAAGCTGGGAAGGAGCTTGAGAAGAGGGAAGGACCGGAGATTAACTGATGGGGGTGATAATCAGGCACCTTAGGAGGCATGATTACATTGGTCTCGATTAATGTGAACGGACTGAGGGGGGAGAAGAAATTGCAGGTTGCAGTGTTTTAAAGACACTGACCTGTTGTATCTTCAAGAAACCTCTTGGGATGAGGAGATCCTAGAAAATGTTTGGAAGGATTGATTATGATCAATTTTTAAAGTACAATAGATTAATATATGTTACCGGAGATAAATTAAACTTCAGGTTTTGATGTTACTATATGTTGGAAGAATAGCTGTGCAGAGTGGCGGAGAGGATTTGTATGATACAATGGAATGATCACGATATTGCAAATGTTTTTTACAATTGAATAAATTATATAATTTTTAAAAGTGGGTAGCACAGTCGCCTCTGTGTCAGAAGGTTGCGGGTTCAAGTCCCACTCCAGGGACTTGGGCACATAAATCTAGGCTGACATTCCAGTTCGGTGCTGAGGGAGTACTGCACTATCGGTGGTCCCTCTTTTGGATGAGATGTCAAACCGAGACCCTGTCTGCTCTCTCAGGTGGACGTAAAACATCCCATGGCACTATTTCAAAGAAGAGCAGGGGAATTATCCCATAATCAACAAAACAAAAACAAATTATCTGGTCATTATTATTGTGTTCCTAACACAGATGATCAAAAAGGAGTTGGATGTAGTCCTTAATACTAGGAGGATCAAGTGGTTTGGCGAGAAAGCAGGAATGGGGTACTAAAGTTGCATGTTCAGCCATGAACTCATTGAATGGTGGTGCAGGCTCGAAGAGCCGAATGGCCTACTCCTGCGCCTATTTTTCTATGTTTCTATGTTTCAATGAGACTGCACACAGGGAGGTTAAAGTAACAGTGACCTCAGTCTTTATTGAGACACTCCAGAGTGAGGAACAGGCCTTAGGGGCCGGCTTATATACAGTGATCCCAAAGGATGCTGGGATCCCTTGGGACTTCAGGGGATGCACTCTCTGGTGACGGAACATGGGAGTGCATGCTTTACAGATACACAACAGCTCTCCCCCCACCAAAGTCAAAGTGAAAACTATTTACAAGGTGAGGCGGTCGGGAGCCTTTCTTTCCCTGGTGAACTGCCTCGGTGCAAATGTTTGTTCTGGTGTGTTGGCTATGCCCTCGCTGGGCTGGCATGCTGCTGGGTGAGCCTGGCCTTGCTGGGCTGTTGGGCATGATAGGTTCGATTTCCTGGTCCGGGGTGGTGTCGTTGATCCTTTGAGTGTGTGTTGCGGGCTCGAAAAAGGTGGTATCTGCAGTGGGTTGGTCAGGGCAGTCTGTGAACCGCAGCCTTGTTTGGTCCAAGTCCTTTCTGCAAATTTGTCCATTGTCTAGTTTGACTACAAACACCCTAAACATAGCAACATAGAAACATAGAAAATAGGTGCAGGAGTAGACCATTCGGCCCTTCGAACCTGCACCACCATTCAATAAGATCATGGTTGATCATTCCCTCAGTACCCCTTTCCTGCTTTCTCTCCATACCCCTTGACCTCTTTAGACGTAAGGGCCATATCTAACTCCCTCTTCAATGTATCCAATGAACTGGCATCAACAACTCTCTGCGGCAGGGAATTCTACAGGTTAACGACTCTCTGAGTGAAGAAGTTTCTCCTCATCTCAGTCCTAAATGGCCTACCCCTTATCCTAAGACTATGTCCCCTGGTTCTGGACTTCCCCCAGCATCGGGAACATTCTTCCCGCATCTCACCTGTCCAGTCCCGTCAGAATCTTATATGTTTCTATGAGATCCCCTCTCATCCTTCTAAACTCCAACATGTAAAGGCCCAGTTGATCCAATCTCTCGTCATATGTCAGTCCAGCTATCACTGGAATCAGTCTGGTAAACCTTCGCTGCACTCCCTCAATAGCAAGAATCTCCTTCCTCAGATGAGCAGACCAAAACTGAACACAATATTCCAGGTGAGGCCTCACCAAGGCCCTCTACAACTGCAGTAAGACCTCCCTGCTCCTATACTTAAATCCCCTAGATATGAAGGGCAACATACCATTTGCCTTCTTCACCGCCTGCTGTACCTGTATGCCAACTTTCAATGACTGATGTACCATGACACCCAGGTCTCGTTGCACCTCCCCTTTTACTAATCTGCAGATAATATTCTGCCTTTGTGTTTTTGACAGCAAAGTGGATAACCTCACATTTATCCACATTATACTGCATCTGCCATGCATTTGCCCACTCACCTAACCCGTCCAAGTCACCCTGCAGCCTCTTAGCATCCTCCTCACAGCTCACACCGCCACCCAGTTTAGTGTCATCTGCAAACTTGGAGATATTACACTCAATTCCTTCATCTAAATTGTTAATGTACATTGTAAATAGCAGGGGTCTCAGTACTGAGCCCTGCAGCACTCCACGAGTCACTGCCTGCCATTCTGAAAAGGACCCGTTTATCCCGACTCTCTGCTTCCTGTCTGCCAACAAGTTCTCTATCCACGTCAGTACATTATCCCCAATACCATGTGCTTTAATTTGGCACACCAATCTCTTGTGTGGGACCTTGTCAAAAGCCTTTTGCAAGTCCAAATACACCACATCCACTGGTTCTCCCTTGTCCACTCTACCAGTTACATCCTCAAAAAATTCTAGAAGATTTGTCAAGCAGGATTTCCCTTTCATAAATCCATGCTGACTTGGACCGATCCCCCTGTCACTGCTTTCCAAATGCGCTGCTGCTTCATCCTTAATGATTGATTCCAACATTTTCCCCATGACTGATGTCAGGCTAACCAGTCTATAATTACCCGTTTTCTCTCTCCCTCCTTTTTTAAAAAATGGTGTTATATTAGCTACCTTCCAGTCCATAGGAACTGATCCAGAGTCGATAAACTGTTGGAAAATGATCACCAATGCATCCACTATTTCTAAGGACACTTCCTTAAGTACTCTGGGATGCAGACTATCAGGCCCCGGGGATTTATCGGCCTTCAATCCCTTCAATTTCCCTAACACAATTTCCCGCTTTATAAGGATATCCTTCGGTTCCTCCTTTTCACTAGACATACTGTCCCCTAGTACATTCGGAAGGTTATTTGTGTCTTCCTTAGTGAAGACAGAACCGAAGTATTTGTTCAATTGGTCTGCCATTATAAATTCACCTGAATCCGACTGCAGGGGACCTACGTTTGTCTTCACTAATCTTTTTCTCTTCACATATTTATAGAAGCTTTTGCAGTCAGTTTTTATGTTCCCTGCAAGCTTCCTCTCGTACTCTATTTTCCCCCTCTTAATTAAACCCTTAGTCCTCCTCTGTTGAGTTCTAAATTTGTCCCAGTCCTCAGGTTTGTTGCTTTTCCTAGCCAATTCATGTGCCTCTTCCTTGGTTTTACTATGCTTAATTTCCCTTGTTAGCCACGGTTGAGCCACCTTCCCCATTTTATTTTTACTCCAGACAGGGATGTACAATTGCTAAAGTTCATCCATGTGATCTTTAAATGTTTGCCATTGCTTATCCACCGTCAACCCTTTAAGTATCCTTTGCCAGTGTATTCTAGCCAATTCACGCCTCATACCGTCGAAGTTACCTTTCCTTAAGTTCAGGACCCAAGTTTCCGAATTAACTGTGTCACTCTCCATCTTAATAAAGAATTCTACCATATTATGGTCACTCTTCCGCAAGGGTCCTCGCACAACAAGATTGCTAATTAGTCCCTTCTCATTGCACATCACCCAGTCTAGGATGGCCAGCTCTCAACATATTGGTCTAGAAAACCATCCCTAATACACTCCAGGAAATCCTCCTCCACTGCATTGCTACCAGTTTGGTTAGCCCAATCAATATGTAGATTAAAGTCGCCCATGATAACTGCTGTACCTTTATTGCACACATCCTTTATTTCTTGTTTGATGCTGTCCCCAACCTCACTACCACTGTTCGGTGGTCTCTACACAACTCCCACTCGCGTTTTCTGCCTTTTGGTATTCCGCAGCTCCACCCATACCGATTTCACATCATCCAGGCGAATGTCCCTCCTTACTATTGCATTAATTTCCTCTTTAACCAGCAGTGCTACCCCGCCTCCTTTTCCTCTCTGTCTATCCTTCCTAAATGTTGAATACCCCTGGATGTTGAGTTCCCAGCCTTGGTCACCCTGGAGCCATGTCTCCCTGATACCAATTACATCATATCCGTTAACTGCTATCTGCGCAGTTAATTCATCCACCTTATTCCGAATATTCCTCGCATTGAGGCACAGAGCCTTCAGGCTTGTCTTTTTAACACACTTTGCCCCTTTAGAATTTTGCTGTAATGTGGCTCTTTTTGTTTTTTGCCTTGGGTTTCACTGCCCTCCCCTTTTACTATTCTCCTTTCGATCTTTTGCTTCTGCCGCCATTTTATTTCCCTCTACCTCCCTGCATAGATTCCCATCCCCCTGCCATGTTAGTTTAACTCAACCCCAACAGCACTAGCAAACACTTCCTCTCGCACATTGGTTCTGGTCCTGCCCAGGTGCAGATCGTCCGGTTTGTACTGGTCCCACCTCCCCCAAAACCGGTTCCAATGTCCCAGGAATTTGAATCCCTCCCTCTTGCACCACTTCTCAAGCCACATATTTATCTGAGCTATCCTGCGATTCCTACTCTGACTAGCATGTGGCACTGGTCGCAATCCTGAGATTGCTACTTTTGAGGTCCTACTTTTTAATTTAACTCCTAGCTCCCTAAATTCGTCTCGTAGGACCTCATCCCGTTTTTTATCTATATCATTGGTACCTATATGCACCACGACAACTGGCTGTTCACCCTCCCTTTTCAGAATGTCCTGCACCTGCTCCGAGACATCCTTGACCCTTGCACCAGGGAGGCAACATACCATCCTGGAGTCTCGGTTGCGGCCACGAGAAACGCCTATCTATTCCCCTCACCATTGAATCCCCTACCACTATAGCTCTCACTCTCTTTTTCCTGCCCTCCTGTGCAGCAGAGCCAGCCACGGTGCCATAAACTTGGCTGATGCTGCCCTCCCCTGATAAGTCATCCCCCTCAACAGTACACAAAGCGGTGTATCTGTTTTGCAGGGGGATGACCGCAGGGAACCCCTGCACTACCTTCCTTCCACTGCTCTTCCTGTTGGTCATCCATCCCGATCTGGCTGTGTACCCTTTACCTGCGGGAAGACCAACTGACTAAACGTGCTATTCACGTCATTCTCAGCATTGTGGATGCTCCAGAGTGAATCCACCCGCAGCTCCAGTGCCGCAATGCGGTCTGTCAGGAGCTGGAGGTGGATACACTTCCCGCGCATGTAGTCGTCAGGGACACTGGAAGCGTCCCTGATTTTCCACATAGTACAGGAGGAGCATAACACATGTCCGAGCTGTCCTGCCATGTCTTAACCCTTCGATAAACTTAATTTGGCAACAACAATGCTAAATGCGTGCCCGCGATCCACTTGGGACCATGTCCATAGTTTAACACATACACAGGGTCATTCAGATCAATTTCCCGTGACACAGTGGCGCAACCATCATTTACATTTTGTTACTGCCACCTGCTCTCTGCCTGATCATGCAGGTTGAGGTGAACCAGCGAGAGTCTGGTTTTCAGTGCCCTTTTCAGGAGCAGCTCAGCCGGGGCACCCCTGTGAGCGAGTGGGGTCTCGTGCGGTAGCTAATCAGTACTCGGGACAGGCGGGTTTGGAGTAAGCCTTCTGTGACTCGTTTAAGGCTCTGTTTGATGGTTTCTACTGCCCGTTCTGCCTGCCCATTGGAGGCTGGTTTAAATGGGGCCGAGGTGATATGTTTGATCCCATTGCAGGTCATGTATTCTTTAAATTCGGCACTGGTGAAACATGGCCCATTGTCATTGACCAGTATGTCAGGCAGGCTGTGGGTGGCAAACATGGCCCTCAGGCTTTCAATGGTGGCGGTGGCGGTGCTTCCCGATATTATTTCATATTCGATCCATTTTGAAAAAGCATCCACCACCACCAGGAACATTTTACCGAGAAACAGGCCCGCATAGTCGACATGGATCCTCGACCATGGTCTGGAGGGCCAGGACCACAAACATAGTGGTGCCTCTCTGGGCGCGTTGCTCAACTGAGCACATAACCTGCATTGCCGTACACAGGACTCTCAGTCAGTGTCGATACCAGGCGACCACACTTGGGATCTGGCTATTGCTTTCATCATTACTATACCCGGGTGTGTGCTGTGGAGACCCGAGATGAACGTCTCCCTGCCCTTTTTTGGTAGCACTACACGGTTACCCAACAACAGGCAGTCTGCCTGAATAGACAGCTTGTCCTTTTGCCGCTGGAACAGCTTGATTGGCTCTTGCATTTCAACGGGGATGCTGGCCCAGCTCCCATGCAGTACACAGTTTTTTACTAGGGACAGCAGAGGATCTTGGCTGGTCCAAATCCGAATCTGGCGGGCAGTGACAGGTGATTTATCATTTTCAAACGCTTCCATGACCATCAGCAAGTCTGCAGCTGCGCCACCATCAACAAGTTTGCAGGCTGCGCCATTTCCACCCCCAGTGGTAGCCGACTGGGAGCATCCGCACAGTTCTTGGTACCTGGGCGCTGGCAGATGGTATAGTTATACGGTGATAGCACAATTGCCCACCTTTATATGCGGGCTGAGACATTAGTATTTATCCTCTTGTTTTCAGCGAACAGGGATGTGAGGGGCTTGTGATCAGTTTCCAGCTCAAATTTGAGGCCAAACAGTATGGATGCATTTTCTTTACCCCGAACACACACGCTAATGCCTCTTTCTCAATCATGCTGTAGGCCCTCTCGGCCTTAGACAAGCTCCTGGAAGCATAGGCGACAGGTTGCAACTTCCCCGCAACGTTAGCTTGTTGTAATACACACCCGACTCCGTACGACGACGCGTCACATGCTAGCACAAGTCTTTTACACGGGTTATACAATACAAGCAGCTTGTTGGAGCATAACATTTTTCTGGCTTTCTCAAAAGCAATTACTTGTTCTTTTTCCTCATATCCAGTTCTCACCTTTGCGCAATAACACATGTAGGGGCTCTAAAAGGGTGCTTAACCCCGGTAGGAAGTTACCAAAATAGTTGAGGAGTCCCAGGAACGACCGCAGCTCCGTGACGTTCTGTGGCCTGGGCGCATTCCTGATAGCCTCTGTTTTGGCGTTTGTGGGCCGAATGCTGTCCACCGCAAACTTTCTTCCAAAAAACTCCACTTCTGTTGCCATGAAGACGCATTTCGACCTCTTCAGCCGCAGCCCTACGCAATCCAGTCGCTGGAGGACCTCCTCCAGATTTTGTAGGTGCTCGGCAGTGTCCTGACACGTGACCAATATGTCGTCCTGAAAGACCACCGTATGTGGTACCGACTTGAGTAGGCTCTCCATGTTTCTTTGGAAGATCGCTGCAGCCGACCGAATTCCAAACAGGGATCTGTTGTAGATAAACAGTCCCTTGTGTGTGTTGATGCAGGTGAGGCCCTTCGAAGACTCCTCCAGCTCCTGCGTCATGTAGGCCGAAGTCAGGTCGAGCTTGGTGAACATCTTGCCTCCTGCCAGCGTCTCAAATAGGTTGCCTGCCTTAGGTAGCGGGTATTGGGCCTGTAGTGAGAAACGATTAATAGTTACTTTATAATCGCCGCAAATCCTGACCGTGCCATCACTTTTGAGTACTGGAACAATCGGGCTGGCCAACTCGCTGAATTCCACTGGGGAGATGATGCTCTCGCATTGCAGCCTGTCCAGCCCGATTTCCACTCTCTCCCTCATCATGTGAGGTACCGCTCAGCCTTGTGGTGAATGGGTCATGCCTCTGGGACCAAGTGGATCCGCACCTTCGCCACGGAAAAGTTTCCAATGCCTGGCTCAAAAAATGAAGGAAATTTGTTCAGAACCCGGATACATGAGGCCTCATCGACATGTGATAGCGCTCGGATGTCATCCCAGTTCCAGCAGATTTTGCCCAGCCAGCTCCTTCCAAGCAATGTGGGGCCATCGCCCGGGATAATCCAGAGTGGCAGTTCGTGCACCATGCCCTCGTAGGTGACCTTGACCATGGCACTGCCCAGAACAGTGATATGCTCTTTGGTGTACGTTCTTAGTTTCATGTGGATGGGGCTCAGGGCTGGTCTGAATGCTTTGTTGCACCACAGTCTCTCAAACATCTTTTTACTCATGATGGATTGGAGAGCGCCAGTGTCCAATTCCATGGCTACGGGTAAGCCATTCAATTTTACGTTTAGCATTATAGGTGGGCATTTCATCAAAAATGTGTGCACGCCGTGTACTTCAGCATCTGCCTCATCTCTTTCAGGCTCGAAATTGCTTTGATCCACCATGGACCAATCTTCCTCTGCCATGTTGGTGGTTAGCAGGTTTTGCAGAGCTTCCAGCTTGTTTGCAAGCTCGTTGGAGGTGCCCCATTGTTCCACAGCTCTTGAAAACATACCCTTTGAAGCGGCATGAATAGGCTGAATGGAGGCCTCCACAATGCCAACAAGGTGTGAATTGTCTTCCATCATCCTTTGTTGAGGACTCTGAGTCATCTGGGTCACCTGAGGCCTGCTGGCAGTTGCAGACTCGTTGGTTCTGCCCGGTACATTTCTGCTCGCAAACACAGTTCCAGTTAATTTATGAACATTGCTCGCACTTGTGTGCTGAGAGATTTGTTTGGTGTTATCACTGGTGGACATAAACGCCTGTGCTATCGCAATGGCCTTACTGAGGGTTGGTGTCTCTACAGTCAAAAGTTTTCGCAGGATGGTCTCTTGGCCAATGCCCAGAACAAAAAAGTCTCTGAGCATTTGCTCCAGAGAGCCATCAAACTCACATTGTCCTGCAAGTCGCCTTAGCTCGGCGACATAGCTCGCCACTTCCCGACCTTCAGATCACTGGCACGTGTAGAACCGATACCTCGCCATCAGCACGCTCTCCCTCGGGTTAAGATGCTCCCGAACCAGTGTACACAGCTCCTCATATGACTTATCTGTGGGTTTCACCGGAGCCAGAAGATTCTTCATGAGGCTGTAGGCCGGTGCCCCGCAGACTGTGAGGAGGACCGCTCTCCTTTTTGCAGCACTTCCTTCTCCGTCCAGCTCATTGGCTACAAAGTACTGATCTAACCGTTCGACATAGGCTTCCCAGTCCTCACCCTCCGAGAACTTCTCCAGGATGCCCACAGTTTGCTGCATCTTTGCATTGGATTCGTATTCTCGTCGCCAGTTATTGTGTTCCTAACACAGATGAGGCTGCACACAGGGAGGTTAAAGTAAAAGTGACCTCAGTCTTTAATAAGACTCTCCAGAGTGAGGAACAGGCCTTAGGGGCCGGCTTATATACAGTGCTCCAAAGGGATGCTGGGATCCCTTGGGACTTCAGGGGATGAGCTCCCTGGTGGCAGAACATGGGAGTGCATGCTTTACAGATACACAACAGATTGAATGTGAAATAATGTCGGGACGCACTGCCACCGCCACCATTGAAAGCCTGAGGGCCATGTTTGGCACCCACGGCCTGCCTGTCATACTGGTCAGTGATAACGGGCCATGTTTCATCGGCTGAGCTACTCATGAAAAGGACACTTAAAACCAGACTCTCGCTAGTTCACCCCAACCTGAATGATCAGGTAGAGAGCAGGCGGCAACAACAAAATGTAAACGATGGTCGCCCCACTGTGTCATGGGAAATTGATCTGAATGACTCTGTGTATGTGCTAAACTATGGACATGGTCCCAAGTGGATGTCGGGCACGGTGATAGCTAAAGAAGGGAATAGGGTGTTTGTCGTCAAACTGGACAATGGACAAATTTGCAGAAAGCACCTGCACCAAGTGAGGCTGCAGTTCACAGACTGCCCTGAACAACCCACAGCAGACGCCACCTTTTTCGAGCCCACAACACACACTCAAAGAATCAATGACACCACGCCGGACCAGGAAATCGAACCAACCCATCACGCCCAACAGCCCAGCAAGGCCAGGCTCACCCAGCAGCCCTGCAGGGCCAACAACATGCCAGCCCAGCGGGGGCACAGCCAACACACCAGAACAGATATTTGTACCGAGGTGGTCCACCAGGGAAAGAAAGACTCCCGACCGCCTCAACTTGTAAATAGTTTTCACTTTGACTTTGGCAGGGGAGTGATGTTGTGTATCTGTAAAGCATGCACTCCCATGTTCCGCCACCAGGGAGTTCATCCCCTGAAGTCCCAAGGGATCCCAGCATTCCTTGGGATCACTGTATATAAGCCGGCCCCGAAGGCCTGTTCCTCACTCTGGAGTGTCTTATTAAAGACTGAGGTCACTGTTACTTTAACCTCCCTGTGTGCAGCCTCATCTGTGTTAGGAACACAATAGTTTGCATGCTTGATATGAGACTCCCAAAAGAAGCGCTCTACTCGGAGCTCCGACACGGCAAGTGAGCCCCAGGTGGGCAGAGGAAACGCTTCAAGGACACCCTCAAAGCTTCCTTGAAAAAAGGTAACATCCCCACCTGGGGATCCCTGGCCAAAGACCACCCAAAGTGGAGGAAAAGCATCCGGGAAGGCACTGAACACCTCAAGTCTCTTCACCGAGAGCAAGCGGAAGCTAAGCGTCGACAGCGCAACGTGTGGTATCCCAGGCACCCCACCCACCTGTTCCTTCAACCACCGTTTGCCCCACCTGTGACAGAGACTGTAGGTTCCGCATTGGACTTTTCAGTCATCTGAGAACTCATTTCTAGTGTGGAAGCAAGTCATCCTCGACTCCGTGTGATTTCCTATGATGAATCCGGACTTCCCCATAACTTATACCTGGCTGTATTTCCAGGTTCAGTTAAATTATCAAAAACTCTGGAATAAAAAGCTAGTATCAGTAATGGTGACCATGAAACTGCCAGATTGTTGTGAAAACCCATCTGGTTCACTAATGTCCTTTGGGGAAGGAAATCTGACATCCTTACCCGGTCTACCCTACATGTGACTCCAGCAATGTGGTTGATTCATAACTGCCCTTGGAAATGGCATAGCAAGCCACGCAGTTGTAACAACCCGCTACAGAAAAGAATAAAACCTGACAGACCACCCGGCATTGACCTTGGCACCAGCTTTGTACATGACAACAGCACACCCAGCCCACTCAACCTTGCAAAGTCCTCCTCATGAACATCTGGGGACTTGGGCCAAAATTGGGAGAGCTGCCCAAAGATTAGTCAAGCAACACCCGGACATAGTCATACTCACAGAATCATTAATTTCAGACAATATCCCAGACTCCTCCATTACCATCCCTGGGTATGTCCTGTCCCACTGGCAGGACAGATCCACCCAAGGTAGTGGCACTGTGGTATACAGTTGGGATAGAGTGGCCATGGATGTCCTCAACATTGACCCTGGACCCTATGAAGTTTCATAGCTTCAGGTCAAGCATGGGCAAGGAAACCTCCTGCTGATTACCACCGACCGCCCTCCCTCAGCTGATGAATCAGTACTCCTCCATGTTGAATACCACTTGGAAGAAGCACTGAGGGTAGCAAGTGCACAGAATGTACTCTGGGTGGGGAACTTCAATGTCCATCACCAAAAGTGATAATATGACAAATGACTGAGCTGGCCGAGTCCTGAAGGCCATAGCTACCAGATTAGGCCTGCGGCAGGTGGTGAGAGAACCAGCACAAAGGAAAAAACCTACTTCACCTCGTCCTCACCAATCTACCTGTCACAGATGCATCTGTCCATGACAGCATTGGTAGCAGTGATACTGCACGATCATTGTGGAAACAAAAACCTATATTCATACTGTAGACACCCTCCATCGTGTTGTGTGGCACAACTACCATGCTAAATGGAATAGATTCAGAATAGATCGAGCAGCTCAATTGTATTCCAACACAATCTGTAACCTCATGTTCCGGCATATCCCTCACTCTACCATTAGCCTCAAACCAGGGAACAAACCCTGGTTCAATGAAGAGTGTAGAAGAGCATGCCAGGAGCAGCACCAGGCGTACCTAGAAAAGTGGTTAAGAGCTAAGCGATCCCACAATCAATGGATGAGATCAAAGCTCTGCAGTCCTGCCACATCCAGTCATGAATGGCAGTGGACCATTAAACAACTAACGGGAGGCAGCTCCAAGAATATCCCCTCCTCAATGATGGCGGAGCCCACCACTCAAATGCAAGAGGGAAGGCTAAAGCGTTTGCAACCATCTTCAGCCAGAAGTTCTGAGTGGATGATCCATATTGGCCATTCCCGAGATCCCCACCATCACAGATCCCAGCCATCAGCCAATTCGATTCACTCCACGTGATATCAAGAAGTGGCTGAGCGCACTGGATACAGCAAAGACTATGGGCCCCGACAACAATCCGGCTGTAGTGCTGAAGACTTGGGCTCTAGAATTAGCAGCGCCTCGAGCCAAGCTGTTCCAGTACAGCTACAGCTGGCATCTACGCCACAATGTGGAAAACGGACCAGGTATTCCTGTCGACAAAAACCAGGACAAATCCAATCCGGCCAATTACCGCCTTATTGGGGAGGTGCAACGAGACCTGGGGGGAGGTGCAACAAGACCTGGGTGTCATGGTACATCAGTCATTGAAGGTTGGCATGCAGGTACAGCAGGCGGTTAAGAAAGCAAATGGCATGTTGGCCTTCATAGCGAGGGGATTTGAGTACAGGGGCAAGGAGGTGTTGCTACATTTGTACAGGGCCTTGGTGAGGCCACACCTGGAGTATTGTGTACAGTTTTGGTTTCCTAACTTGAGGAAGGACATTCTTGCTATTGAGGGAGTGCAGTGAAGATTCACCAGACTGATTCCCGGGATGGTGGGACTGACCTATCAAGAAAGACTGGATCAACTGGGCTTGTATTCACTGGAGTTCAGAAGAATGAGAGGGGACCTCATAGAAACGTTTAAAATTCTGACGGATTTAGACAGGTTAGATGCAGGAAGAATGTTCCCAATGTTGGGGAAGTCCAGAACCAGGGGTCACAGTCTAAGGATAAGGGGTAAGCCATTTAGGACCGAGATGAGGAGAAACTTCTTCACCCAGAGAGTGGTGAACCTGTGGAATTCTCTACCACAGAAAGTAGTTGAGGCCAATTCACTAAATATATTCAAAAGGGAGTTAGATGAAGTCCTTACTACTCGGGGATCAAGGGGTATGGCGAGAAAGCAGGAATGGGGTACTGAAGTTGCATGTTCAGCCATGAACTCATTGAATGGCGGTGCAGGCTAGAAGGGCTGAATGGCCTACTACTGCACCTATTTTCTATGTTTCTATGTTTCTATATTTCTATTAGTCTACTCTCAATCATCAACAAAGTGATGGAAGGTGTTGTTGATAGTGCTATCAAGCGGCACTTACTTAACTATCATCATCATAGGCACTCCCTCGAAATCGAGGAGTTCGTGAGGCGAGAGGCCTATAAAGGCCAGTGAGACCAGGAGCTCGGGAGTCGGAGAGGCGGGAGTTTGTGAGGCGAGCGGCCTATAAAGGCCAGTGAGACCAGGAGCTCGGGAGTCGGAGAGGCGGGTGTTCGTGAGGCGAGCGGCCTATAAAGGCCAGCTGGTGCAGCTGCAGCAGGGACGCCAAAAAGAAGTAGAAAGAAATCGAAAGGTGACGTCACAGCCAAGGGGGTAAGTGATTGGCTGGTGATTGGTAAGTAGTTTTTCTTTTTCTTTTATCAGTAAGTAACCTTTAGCACTGTTGCCAAATTAAGTTTATCTAAGGGTTAAGTCATGGCAGGACAGTTCGGACACGTGTTATGCTCCTCCTGTACTATGTGGGAAGTCAGGGACGGTTCCAGTGTCCCTGACGACTATGTGTGCGGGAAGTGTATCCGCCTGCAGATCCTAACTGTAAAGTCCTTACTCTACAGCATGAAACCACATGAGGCACATTCTGGGACAAGGTCACTCTGTGACCTTAACTCTTTATTTACAGGACTCCAAAGACGATGACCCTGCGTGGGACCTCCCTTCTTATACCCGTGTGATCAGGTAAGGAGTGTCTCCCACAAGTTCACCCCTTGTGGTCAAGGTATGCATCTAGGTTGAGTGTATACAGTGATACAGTGGTGTTACATTGTGGTTACATACATGACATCACCTCCCCCCCAAAGTCTTATTGGGATCATAGGTTTAGTCTTTGTGGAGCGCTGCAGTTGGGGCTGTGGTTGTTGGACACTGATGTGAGTGTCTGTCACCTGTGGTGATTCCGGTCTGTCTGGGCTGACCGCAGGGACTGTGCATTCTTCTGATTGCTCTTGTTGCTAGTTCACTGGCGGTGTTATGAGCTCCATCTCATGGCCTTCTTCAGGTTCCTCCGTGTCGATGCTGAATCTTTTTTTTACTTGGTCCAGATGCTTGCGGCATATCTGACCATTGTTGAGTTTTACCACGGTGACACTATTCCCCTCTTTGTAAATTACAGTGCCCTCAAGCCATTTGGGCCCCATGGCGTGATTGAGGATGAATACAGGATCATTTATTTCTATACGTCTCCTCCTCGAATTACGGTCATGGTACTCGGTTTGTGACATGCGCTTGCCCTCAACTATGTTGGTCAGGAGTGGGTGAATGAGGGACAACCGAATTTTGAATGTCAGTTTCATTAGTAGCTCTGCGGGCGGGACCCCCGTGAGCGAGTGCGGTCGGGATCTATAGGCCAGCAGGAGACGCGATAGGCGGCATTGTAGGGAGGGTCCTTGAATCCTGAGCATACCTTGCTTTATGATTTGGACCGCACGTTCCGCCTGGCCATTGGAGGCCGGCTTGAACGGCGCAGTCCTAACGTGGTTGATGCCATTGCTTGATATAAACTCTCGGAATTCGTAGCTTGTGAAACATGGGCCATTATCACTAACCAGGATGTCCGGCAAGCCATGGGTTGCAAAGATCGCAAGTAGGCTTTGCACGGTGGTGGATGACGTGCATGAATTCAGAATGATGCACTCGATCCATTTCGAATACGCATCTACCACAATAAGGAACATCTTACCCATGAACGGGCCCGCGTAGTCGACATGAATGCCTGGTGGGTCAAGGCCACGGGCTGAGTGGGGCCTCCCTGGGGCATTACCCAGCTGGGCACACATTGTGCACCTTCGAACACAGTGTTCCAGGTCTGAATCAATTCCCGGCCACCAAACATGTGACCGGGCAATAGCTTTCATCAACATAATGCCTGGGTGCTCGCTGTGGCGTTCCCTGATGAATGCCTCCCTGCCCTTCTGGGGCATAACTACCCGGCTGCCCCATAATAGGCAGTCGGCTTGGATGGAGAGCTCATCCATCCGTCTGTGAAACGGTCTGACCTCCTCAGGGCATGCTTCGTGTGCGGGTGCCCAATCCCCAGTCAGGACACATTTCTTAATCAGGGATAGGAGGGGATCTCTGGTTGTCCAGATTTTCATCTGGCGGGTTGTGATGGGGGAGCCTGCGCTGTCAAAGGCATCGACAGCCATGACCATCTCGGCGCTTTGCTCCGCTGTCCCCTCAGTGGTGGCCAGAGGAAGCCTGCTGAGCGCGTCAGCACAATTTTCATTGCTGGGCCGGTGCCAGATGGAGCAGTCTTAAGCAGCCAGCATGACAGCCCATCGTTGTATGTGAGCTGATGCATTGGCATTGATAGCCTTGCTGTCTGACAACAGGGATGTTAATGGCTTGTGGTCCATCTCTAATTCAAACTTCCTACCAAAGAGGTACTGATACATTTTTTTTTACACCATAGACACATGCGAGCGCTTCCTTCTCGACCATCCCATATTCCCGATCTGCTTGAGAGAACGACCTGGAGGCATAAGCCACAGGTTGTAGTTGACCCTCAGCATTGCCCTGCTGCAACACACACTCAACCCCATAGAACGATGCATCACATGTCAGAACCAATTTTTTACAGGGGTCATACAGGGTCAACAACTTGTTTGAACAAAGTAGGTTTCGTGCCCGATCAAAAGCCTGTTCCTGACAGTCCCCCCAAAACCAATCGCAACCCTTACGCAGGAGCACGTGTAGCGGCTCCAACAACGTGCTCAATTTCGGCAGAAAGTTCCCGAAATAGTTCAACAGTCCCAGGAATGAACGCAATTCGGTGGGCCGAATCCCATCTGCAGCAACCCTCCTGCCCAGAAACTCAACCTCAGGAGCTAAGAACACACCTTTAGACTTCTTGAGTCGCAGGCCCACCCAGTCCAGTCGGCGTAGCACCTCCTCCAGGTTGTGAAGGTGTTCCTCGGTGTCTCGACCCGTGATGAGGATGTCGTCCTGGAATACGATCATTCCAGGAATGGATTTAAGCAGGCTTTCCATGTTTCGTTGAAAAATCGCGGCCGCTGATCGAATGCCAAATGGGCACCTGTTATAAACGAACAGTCCCTTGTGCGTGGTGATGGTGGTCAGTAGTTTAGTTTCGTCGGCCAATTCCTGGGTCATATAGGCTGAAGTGAGGTCCAACTTGGTGAACAGCTTGCCGCCTGCCAGCGTGGTGAAGAGGTCCTCCGCTCTCGGAAGCGGGTATTGATCTTGTAGGGACACCCAATTGATGATGGCCTTGTAGTCGCCACAGATCCTGACAGAGCCATCCACTTTTAGGATGGGAACGATGGGGCTCGCCCAGTCACTAAATTCAACAGGTGAGGTGATGCCCTCTCTCAACAGCCAGTCCAATTCACTCTTGATCTTTTCCCGCATCACAAAGGCACCACTCTGGCTTTGTGGTGCACTGGCCTGGCGTCCGGGGTGATGTGTATCACTACTTTAGTGCCTTTCAAAGTCCCGACGCCAGGTTGGAATAGTGAATCGAATTGTTGTAGCACTTGTGAGCATGAACTTCACTCCACAGATGACATTGCGTGAACATCCTCCCATTTCCAGTTCATCTCGGCTAACCAGCTCCTCCCCAACAGTGCGGGACCGTTGCCCGGGACAATCCAGAGTGGCAGCCAATTCACTAACCCATTGTGTGTGACAGCCAACATTGCACTGCCTAGCACCAGAATGATTTATTTAGTGTAAGTCCATAATTGTGTCTCAATACGTGCTAATTTGGGTCTACTGGCTTTAAGTGGCCATAGCTTTTCAAATTGCTGAACGCTCATGAGTGACTGGCTGGCCCCAGTGTCCAGCTCCATGTGTACAGGGATACCATTTAATAAAACCCTCATCATCACTGGTGGCGTTCTGGTGTGTGAACTGTGAATATTCACCACATGGACCCGCGTCCATCGATTTGTCCCAAAAGCCATCCTGCCTCAAAGAATCCTCTTCTGGTCCATCCGCCTCATATATTAGTCAGGTTGCAGACATCCTGCACTTTCGAGCAAAGTGGCCACTGAGATTGCTGTTCCTGCAGACAAACTGTTCAAATCTGCAAGATCTAGCTCAGTGTTTTCCCCCACACCTCCAGCATGAGTTAAAGTTTCCATTTTTGGGAACAAAGGGACTATGGCCAGGCATTCCGCGCTGACTGTCACTTTGATTGCTCTTAAGTACCCTATTAGTAATTGTCAATGGCCCCAACCCGGGCCACATTGTCCACTGTGATGGTGTGAATGTCCGTTCAGCCTGCCATTCTCTCTGTTGAAGTCCTACTCTGGGTTCTATGGCTGCCTGGGGAGTTTTGGACTGCCCCTGTCTGCCTGCGGGGCTCTGAGTCGCATTGATGATGTTGACTCCCTGATCCATCGGCGCGTTAGAGGCAGAATTGCGCGCATATATTATTTTTGTCTCTTCCTCCCCTGCCTTGAAAGTTTGAGCCATCCCAGGTCAAATCCTTGGTCTCAATTAATTTGCGGAAAATTCCCACATGATCTATGCCCTTGCAGGCGTCTGTGAACTTACAGAGGCTGGCCAAAGGCCGGAGGTCCGCTACGAAGTCCGGTATGCTCTGTCCTTCACGACGTCGGTGAGTGTAGAATCTGTGTCGGGCCATATGTATACTACTCACCGGTGTGAGGTGCTCCCCAACAAATTTGCTCAATTCTTCAAAGGTTTTGTCCGCCGGCTTTTCGGCTGCTAGTAAGTCCTTCATGAGCGCGTAAGTCTTTGGTCTGCAGCTGGTCAAAAGATGAGCCCTTTGCTTGTCGGCCGCTGCATCCCCCAGCCATTCTTTCGTAACGAAGCTTTGCTGAAGCCTCTCGACAAAATCGTCCCAGTCTTCCCCAACACAGTGCCGTTCCTCTGTGCTACCGGTGGCCATTCTCGTGGGCCTTGAATTCCCGTTTCTTGTCACCAATGTAAAGGCCTTACTCTACAGCATGAAACCGCACGAGGCACATTCTGGGGACAAGGTCACTCTGTGACATTAATTCTTTATTCACAGGACTCCAATGATGATGACCCTGCATGGGAGCTCCCTTTTTATGCCTGTGTGATCAGGTAAGGAGTGTCTCCCACAAGTTCACCCCTTGTGGTCAAGGTGTGCATCTAGGTTGAGTGTATACAGTAATACAGTGGTGTTACATTGTGGTTACATACATGGCACGAACAGATCGCATTGCGGCATTGGAGCTGCGGGTGAATTCACTCTGGAGCATCCACGATGCTGAGAATGACGTGAATAGCACGGTTAGCAAGTTGGTCTTACCGCAGGAAAAAGATACACAGCCAGATCGGGAATGAAAGACCAACAGGAAGAGCAGTGTAAGGAAGGTAGTGCAGGGGTCCCCTGCGGTCATCCCCCTGAAAAACAGATACACCACTTTGGGTACTGTTGGGGGGGATGACTCATCAGGGAAGAGCAGCAGCAGCCAAGTCCATGGCACTGTGGGTGGCTCTGCTGCACAGGAGGGCAGGGAAAAGATTGGGAGAGCGATAGTAATGGGGTATTCAATTGTAAGGGGAATAGATAGACATTTCTGCGGCCGCAACCGGGACTCCACGATGATATGTTGCCTCCCTGGTGCAAGAGGCAAGGATGTCTCAGAGCGGGTGCAGGACATTCAAAAAAGGGAGGGTGAACAGCCAGTTGTCGTGGTACATATAGGTACCAACGATATAGGTAAAAAACAGGATGAGGTCCTACGAGACGTATTTAGGGAGCTCGGAGTTAAATTAAAAAGTAGGACCTCAAAAGTAGTAATCTCAGGATTGCTACCAGTGCCACGTGCTAGTCAGAGTCGGAATCGCAGGATAGCTCAGATGAATACGTGACTTGAGCAGTGGTGCAGCAGGGAGGGATTCAAATTCCTGGGGCTTTGGAACCGGTTCTGGGGGAGGTGGGACCAGTACAAACCGGACGGTCTGCACTTGGGCAGGACCGGAACCAATGTCCAAGGCGGAGTGTTTGCTAGTGCTGTTGGGGAGGAGTTAAACTAATATGGCAGGGGAATGGGAACCTATGCAGGGAGACAGAGGGAAACAAAATGGAGACAGAAGCAAAAGATAGAAAGGAGAAAAGTAAAAGTGGAGGGCAGAGAAACACAAGGCAAAAAACAAAAAGGGCCACTATACAGCAAAATTCTAAAGGGTCAAAGTGTGTTAAAAAGACAAGCCTGAAGGCTCTGTGCCTCAATGCGAGGTGTATTCAGGATAAGGTAGACGAATTAACTGCGCAGATAGCAGTTAACGGGTATGATGTAATTGGCATCACGGAGACATGGCTCCAGGGTGACCAAGGCTGGGAACTCAACATCCAGGGGTATTCAACATTTAGGAAGGATAGACAGAAAGGAAAAGGAGGCGGGGTGGCGTTGCTGGTTAAAGAGGAAATTAATGCAATTGTAAGGAAGGACATTAGCTTGGATGATGTAGAATTGGTATGGGTGGAGCTACGAAATACCAAAGGGCAGAAAACGCTAGTGGGAATTGTGTACAGGCCACCAAATAGTAGGCGTGAGGTTGGGGACAGCATCTAACAAGAAATAAGGGATGTGTGCAATAGAGGTACAGCAGTAATCATGGGCGACTTTAATCTACATATTGATTGGGCTAACCTAACTGGTAGCAATGCGGTCGAGGAGGATTTCCTGGAGTGTATTAGGGATGGTTTCCTCGACCAATATGTTGAGGAACCAACCAGAGAGCTGGCCATCCGAGACTGGGTGATGTGTAATGAGAAAGGACTAATTAGCAATCTTGTTGTGCGAGGCCCCTTGGGGAAGAGTGACCATAATATGGTAGAATTCTTCATTAAGATGTAGAGTGACACAGTTAATTCAGAGACTAGGGTCCTGAACATAAGGAAAGGTAACTTTTACGGTATGAGGCGCGAATTTGCTAAATTAGACTGGCAAATGATACTTAAAGGGTTGACGGTGGATAGGCAATGGCAAACCTTTAAAGATCATATGGACGAACTTCAACAATTGTACATCCCTGTCTGGAGTAAAAATAAAACGGGGAAGGTGGCTCAACCGTGGCTACCAAGGGAAATTAAGGATAGTGTTAAATCCAAGGAAGAGGCATACAAATTGACCAGAAAAAGCAGCAAACTGGAGGACTGGGAGAAATTTAGAATTCAGCAGAGGAGGACAAAGGGTTTAATTAAGAGGGGGAAAATAGAGTATATGAGGAAGCTCGCCGGAAACATAAAAACTGACTGCAAAAGCTTCTATAGATATGTGAAGAGAAAAAGATTAGTGAAGACAAATGTAGGTCCCTTGCAGTCAGATTCGGGTTAATTTATAATGGGGAACAAAGAAATGGCAGACCAATGAACAAGTACTTTGGTTCTGTCTTCACAAAGGAAGACACAAATGACCTTCCGGATGTACTAGGGGACCGAGGGTCTAGTGAGAAGGAAGAACTGAAGAATATCCTTATTCGGCGGGAAATTGTATTAGGGAAATTGATGGAATTGAAGGCCGATAAATCCCGAGGGCCTGATAGTCTACATCCCAGAGTACTTAAGGAAGTGGCCCGAGAAATAGTGGATGGATTGGTGTTCATTTTTCAACACTCTATCGACTCTGGATCAGTTCCTATGGACTGGAGGGTTGCTTATGTAACACCATTTTTTAAAAAGGGAGGGAGAGAGAAAACAGGTAATTATAGACCGGTTAGCCTGACATCAGTAGTGGGGAAAATGTTGGAATCAATCATTAAGGATGAAATAGCAACGCATTTGGAAAGCAGTGATAGGATCGGTCCAAGTCAGCATGGATTTATGGAAGAGAAATCATGCTTGACAAATCTTCTGGAATTTTTTGAGGATGTAACTGGTAGAGTGGACAAGGGAGAACCAGTGGATGTGGTGTATTTGGACTTTCAAAAAGCTTTTGACAAGGTCCCACACAAGAGATTGGTGTGCAAAATTAAAGCACATGTTATTGGGGGTAATGTACTGACGTGGATAGAGAACTGGTTGGTAGACAGGAAGCAGAGAGTCTGGATAAACGGGTCCTTTTCAGAATGGCAGGCAGTGACTAATGGGGTGCCGCAGGGCTCGGTGCTGGGACCCCAGCTCTTTCCAATATATATTAATGATTTAGATGATGGAATTGAGTGTAATATCTCCAAGTTTGCAGATGACACTAAACTGGGTGGCGGTGTGAGCTGTGAGGAGGACACTAAGAGGCTGCAGGGTGACTTGGACAGGTTAGGCGAATGGGCAAATACACGGCAGATGCTGTATAATGCGGATAAAAGTGAGGTTATCCACTTTGGCGGCAAAAACCCATCGGCAGAATATTATCTGAATGGCGGCAGACTATGAAAAAGGGGATTTGCAGCGGGACCTGGGTGTCATGGTTCATCAGTCCTTGAAAGTTGGCATGCAGGTACAGCAGGCGGTGAAGAAGGCAAATGGTATGTTGGCCTTCATAGCAAGGGGATTTGAGTATTGGAGCAGGGAAGTCTTACTGCAGTTGTACAGGGCCTTGGTGAGGCCCCACCCGAAATATTGTGTTCAGTTTTGGTCTCCTAATCTGAGGAAGGACGTTCTTGCTATTGAGGGAGTGCAGCGAAGGTTCACCAGACTGATTCTAGGGATGGCTGGACTGACATATGAGGCGAGACTGGATCAATTGGGCCTTTACACACTGAAGTTTAGAAGGATGAGAGGGGATCTCATAGAAACATATAAGATTCTGACGGGGCTGGACAGATTAGATGCGGGAAGAATGTTCCTGATGTTGGGGAAGTGCAGAACCAGGGGACACAGCCTTAGGATAAGGGGCAGACCATTTAGGACTGAGATAAGGAGAAACTTCTTCACTCAGAGAGATGTTAACCTGTGGAATTCCCTGCCGCAGAGAATTGTTGATGCCAGTTCATTGGATACATTCAAGAGGGAGTTAGATATGGCCCTTACCACTAAGGGGATCAAGGGGTATGGAGAGAAAGCAGGAAAGGGGTACTGAAGGAATGATCAGCCATGATCTTATTGAATGGTGGTGCAGGCTCGAAGGGCCGAATGGCGTACTCCTGCACCTATTTTCAATGTTTCTATGTTTCTATGTTGCTTCCATCTAAAAGTGAGTTCTTAGGTGACTGTACAGTCCAATACAGGAATTACAGTCTCTGTCACAGGTGGGACAGACAGTTGTTGAAGGAAAGGTTGAGTGGGAAGACTGGTTTGCCGCATGCTCCTTTCGCTGCCTGCGCTTGCTTTCTGCATGCTCTCGGCGATGAGACTCGAGATGCTCAGCGCCCTCCTGGATGTTCTTCCTCCACTTAGGGCGGTCTTTGGCCAGGGACTCCCAGGTGTCGGTGGGGATGTTGCATTTTATCAAGGAGGCTTTGAGGGTGTCCTTGAAATATTTCCTTTGCCCACCTGGGGCTCGATTGCCGTGTAGGAGTTCCGAGTAGAGCGCTTGCTTTGGGAGTCTTGTGACAGGCATGCGAATAATGTGGCTCACCCAGCAAAACTGATCGAGTGTGGTCAGTGCTTCGATGCTGGGGATGTTGGCCTGATCGAGGACATGAACGTTGGTGCGTCTATCCTCCCAGGGGATTTGCAAGGTCTTGCGGAGACATCGTTGGTGGTATTTCTCCAGCGATTTGAGATGTCTACGGTATATGGTCCATGTCTCTAAGCCATACAGGAGGGCGGGTATCACTACAGCCCTGTAGACCATGAGCTTGGTGCCAGATTTGAGGGCTTGATCTTTGAACACTCTCTTCCTCAGGCGGCCAAAGGCTGCACTGGCGCATTGGAGGCGATGTTGAACCTTGTCAACGATTTCTGCCCTTGCTGATAATAGGCTCCCAAGGAATGAAAAGTGGTCCATGTTGTCCAGGGCCGCGCCGTGGATCTTGATGATTGGATTCCACCAGGACGACTTGACTCCAGACCTCATTACAGCCTTGGACCATACATACATAAAAGAGCTGAATTCCAGAGGTGAAAGTGAGAATGACTGCCCTTGACAGCAAGGCAGCATTTGGCCGAATGTGGCATCAAAGAGCCTGAGTAAAATTGAAGGCAATGGGAATCGGGGGAAAACCTCTCCACTGGCTGGGGTCATACCTAGCACAAAGGAAGAAGGTTGTGCTTGCTGGAGGTCAATCATCCCAGCCACAGGTCATCGCTGCAGGAGTTTCGCAGGCAAGTGTCCTCGGCCCAACCATCTCCAGCTGCTTCGTCAATGCCCTTCCCTCCATCATAAGGTCAGAGTTGGGGATGTTCGCTGATGGTTGCACAGTGTTCAGTATCATTCGCAACTCCTCAGATAATGAAGCAGTCCATGCCCGCATGCAGCAAGAGCTGGACGACATTCAGGCTTGGGCTGATAAGTGGCAAATAACTTTCGCACCACAGGCAATGACCATGTCCAACAAGCGAGAGTCTAACCACCTCTGCATGATATTCAATGGCATTACCATCACAGAATCACCCACCATCAACATCTTGGGGGTCATCATTAACCAGAACCTCAACTGGACCAGCCACATAAATACTGTGGCAACAAGAGCAGGTCAGAGGCTGGGTATTCTGTGGCAAGTGTCTCACCTCCTGACTCCCCAAAGCCTCTCCACCATCTACAAGGCACAAGTCAGGAATTTGATTGAATACTCCCCACTTGCCTAGATGAGTGAAGCTCCAACAACACTCAAGAAGCTCGACACCATCCAGGACAAAGCAGCCCACTTGATTAGCACCCCATCCACCACCTTCAACATTCAATCCCTCCACTACTGGCGTACCGTGGCTGCAGTGTGTACCATCTACAAGATACACTGCAGCAACTCACCAAGGCTTCTCTATCATGATCTCTACCGCATAGAAGGACAAGGGCAGCAGGCGCATGGGAGCACCATCACCTGCAAGTTCCCCTCCAAGTTACACGCTATCCTGACTTGGAAATATATTGCCGTTCCTTCATCATCGCTGGGTCAAAATCCTGGAACTCCCTCCCTAACAGCACTGTGGGAGTTCCTTCACCACAAGGACTGCAGCGGTTCAAGATTGCAGCTCACCACCACCTTCTCAAGGGCAATTAGAGATTGGCAATAAATGCTGGCCTTGCCAGCGACGCGCACATCGCGAAACGAATAAAAGAAAAATTCATTCAACTGGTTGTGTGGATGCTGGCTGGGTCTATCGCCTGGGAATCAGAGCTCATACGGAATGGGAGAACAGTTGTGGTGCCCAGGAGGCAGGCCTACATCCGAGATGCCAAATTAAGGCGCAATGCATTGCAGGTATACTGCGTCTATCCAGTGCTCAGGTCTGGGCAAGGATGGGGGAGGGAAAAGCCCAAATAATGAGCCTCATCATTTCCTGAGATTTCAGGAGGTAGCTGGCTACTCTTTCCAGATCCTTCAATCCAAAGACTGAGCCAGCTTCCTCTGCCACCCTGTTATCTTAATCAGTCTTCTGAGCAAATGTCCCACAGGTGGAACCCCTGAGAATGATGGGGTAACTGTAATGTTATCACTCCTGCATCTTTTATATGTTTCAGGAGCTTTCCACCCATGCCAGGAATGTCCCAGGTTTTTCAAGTCAAGAGCAAACAAGATGAAGGCGGAAGATTAAAGGTCCCTGCTCCTACTTCCTCTGTTGAGCTGGGTGGTAGGCAGAGGAGAATCGTCCCTCATGCTTTCTGACTGAACATGAGAACAGATACCACTGGTGCCTCTTAATAAATGCTGAGCTTCTCTCTGCAATCTTAAGGTGATTGATAGCCATGAAATAGTTTGGCTATGACTCAAAATAAGATCTCCAATCAAATCAAGATGTCACTATTCAATTTCTCAATTTATTAATGGTATAATTTATCAAAATGTCATCTTTCATAGTTCAAAATTAATTTTGAAGATGCTGAATTGATTCATGTTTATTTTCTAAAGCTATCAGATGCTGTAATAGCTTTCTCTCTAGCGATTATGAGTAAAATGAAATATTGCACCCAATGCTGGGCACTGACCACTTCACTATGTAACGTGTTTAGATTATTCTACCTGAGGAAACTAATTGCTCCATGTTGGGCAGTATATTGCAAATAATAGTTGGTATAATGATATTTTGGATTGGATAAAAATGTTTTAGAATATTGTTGAGATTTGCTTATCTCTAGTCTTTCAGGTTCCGGGGCAAACCAATATAGTGAGTATATTGTGTTTAATCAGAGTTCAGGGTGGAACATAACATACTAGTTATACAGCAAAAACTTACGACTGTGACAAGCAGCTGGTCCCGGACCCGATCGGACAGACGGCTGGCGTTCGCAAATAACTCTTCTTATTCATTCTCCTTCTTGTCTCACGTGTCTCTCTCTCTCTCTCTTCTTGAACTACCCAAAAGTGTTAGACTAGGGTCAGCATGGGTTCACTCTTGGAAAAGTATTAGACCACCTGATCCACTCTTGAGAGTTCCTCGCTCCACAGCTCTTCCTTTTATTCTCCTTCTCGGGGTGGGCCTGAGATATAATAATGGACAGAGCCATTTAACCTATAGAAGTTCCCCTTAAAACAAGGTGCCCAATGGCACGTCAAGTTCTTTGTCTAAACTTACCGATGAAGATCCTCCCCCAGGGAGGAGTCTTCACAACCATTACACATCTTTTCTTGTTTATACATTTTGAAGGCCAATCCATTTATCTAGACCCTCTTATCTCGTCGGGCCCTGTACCCCAAAGCTATAGTCTCTTATCTCATCCTATCTTGTCCTCCCAGGTCCAGCTGGTGCATGTCTCAGGCACAACCTTGGGCTATTAAATCAGGTCCCTAGGCTGAAGCTGCTCCCTTTAATCTAACAGACTGTTCCATCCTGAGATTATACCTTAACTCCCATAAATTCCTTCTATTCTATGGCCTCGAAATTTGTCAACTGCTGCTCCAACCCATTTCTCGGCGTTACCCGGGTGGTCCTTGCTTTGTTACCACCCGCTACTGCTGGGGCCGATTGGGAGCGAGATTCATCCCAGTTTTCTTGGCAGGAGCGGGAGCGGCAGGTAGCAGGAGGCAGTGGGAGGCAGTGGGCGGTAGCGGAAGTTGGCGGTAGGTGCAGGCCTCTCGATTCGAGAAAGATCGGAGGCCGCATGTGCGAGATTTGGGAGTTTTTTTCTTGTAGTTTTTTTAATGCTGAACTCACTTTTCTCGCGATTGGGGCTGAGGGGTCAGCCACGCATGCACAGGAAAGCTTGGGAGAAGGAAGCGATTGAGCGAGAGAAGAAAGAGAATCATCAGCCATCCACCTTGAAAAACTATCATGAGTGGTAGAAATGTTGCCGGGAAGTCCAATGCAGGGAGGCTCGGAGCTCCCTGGTTTACAGATGATGAGCTGGAGGCACTTGCCTCTGAGGTGGATCGCCATTACAGAGAGCTCACCTGGGATGGTCATGGCAAGCCAACTCCGCCCCAATATAAACACATTTGGCGGGAGATTGAGGAAGCCATGTCCGCATGGTTCATGATGGAGACCAGTGCAGGGAGAGATGGAATGATGTGGTAGCGGCAGCAAGAGTAAGTAAAGATCTTATTGATACACTCCCGTATTAATGAATAAGTATATGTAGCCATAGTGTGTGTGTGTGTGTGTTATGCATCTGCAAACCGGTTAAAGATTGCAACTTTTATTTCTGCAAAGGAAAAGAACAGCAGTGTGGCACGAGGAGGGGGCCCACCAGAGGTCATCGAACTGGCTGACATCGAGGAGCGTGCCTTGGCATTGGCAGGTGACCACCCCCATGCCACGACACATGGTGGTGCCGATCCCTGCTACAGCATGGTAAGTTGATCATAATCTGCAGTCTGTGTTGCGCTCATGTCATGCAAGGTAATGTAATGTGATGTCAAATGCATTTTAATGTACAGTCTGTTGGCCATTTAGGGTGTGGTGATGTAGCACTGCTGTCTTTGAAATAAGACTGTGATACGTGACGGTACTCATGTCAGCAATACAAACACCACCCCCCCCCCGCCCCCCCACTCCAGTGCTCAACACTGAAATTTTGCAGTGTACTTGCAGGTGATGAATCGGATAGCACCGAATTAGGCACCCCATCCACCTCTGGCACGCAAAGACCAAGTGCAACACCAACACTGTCCATCTCGGCCTCATCAGGAGCCCACCCCAGTAACTCCTTCCGCCTCCACCCCTCCTCCCCCCGCCCCCCAACATCCACCATAACCCCCGCCACAACCCACAGAGACAAAAACCAGGAAGAAGAGCAGGGAGAAGGGCCAGTGTTTAGAAACATAGAAAAATAGGTGCAGGAGTAGACCATTCAGCCCTTCGAGCCTGCACCACCATTCAATAAGATCATGGCTGATCATTCCTTCAGTACCCCTTTCCTGCTTTCTCGCTATACCCCTTCATCCCCTTAACCGTAAGAGCCACATCTAACTCCCTCTTGAATATATCCAGTGAATTGGCATCAACAACTCTCTGCGGCAGGGAATTCCACAGGTTAACAACTCTCTGAGTGAAGAAGTTTCTCCTCATCTCAGTCCTAAATGGCCTACCCCTTATCCTAAGACGATGTCCCCTGGTTCTGGACTTCCCCAACATCGGGAACATTCTTCCCGCATTTAAGCTGTCCAGTCCCGTCAGAATCTTATATGTTTCTATGAGATCCCCTCTCATCCTTCTAAACTCCAGTGAATAAAGGCCCAGTTGATCCAGTCTCTTTTCATATGACAGCCCAGCCATCCCGGGAATCAATCTGGTGAACCTTTGCTGCAGTCCCTCAATAGCAAGAATCTCCTTCCTCAGATTAGGAGACCAAAACTGAACACAATATTCCAGATGGGGCCTCACTAAGGCCCTGTACAACTGCAGTAAGACCTCCCTGCTTCTATATTCAAATCCCCTAGCTATGAAGGCCAACATACCATTTGCCTTCTTTACCGCCAGCTGTACCTGCATGCCCACTTTCAGTGACTGATGAACCATGACACCCAGGTCTCATTGCACCTCCCCTTTTCCTAGTCTGCCACCATTCAGATAATATTCTGCCTTTGTGTTTTTGCCCCCAAAATGGATAATCTCACATTTATCCACATTATACTGCATCTGCCATGCATTTGCCTACTCACCTAACCTGTCCAAGTCACCCTGCAGCCTCTTAGCGGCCCCCTCACAGCTCACACCGCCACCCAGTTTAGTGTCATCTGCAAACTTGGAGATATTACACTCTATTTCTTCATCCAAATCGTTAATGTATATTGTAAAGAGCTGGGGTCCCAACACTGAGCCCTGCAGCACTCCACTAGTCACTGCCTGCCATTCTGAAAAGGACCCGTTTATCCCGACTCTCTGCTTCCTGTCTGCCAACCAGTTCCCTATCCACGTCAGTATATTACCCCCAATACCATGTGCTTTGATTTTGCACAACAATCTCTTGTGCGGGACCTTGTCAAAAGCCTTTTGAAAGTCCAAATACACCACATCCACTGGTTCTTCCTTGTCCACTCTGCTAGTTACATCCTCAAAAAATTCCAGAAGATTCGTCAAGCATGATTTCCCTTTCATAAATCCATGCTGACTTGGACCGATCCCATCACTGTTTTCCAAATGCGCTGCTATTTCGTCCTTCATGATTGATTCCAACATTTTCCCCACTACTGATGTCAAGCTAACCCGTCTATAATTACCCATTTTTTCTCTCCCTCCTTTCTTATCCCACTTGAGCCCATGGAGGTGGAAGAGAAGGACACCATCCTCTTGACATATATGCCACCTGTGTGCACAACATCAGTATCTGTCATGTATGTATGCTTGGGTTTACTAGCCACCAAGTGGCACCACTGTCGGAGGTCATTGGGCTGTGCGCATGTGTGTGCAACTCAGGTATAAAAGGCCAGCCATCTTGTAATATAATTACTTTGGGCCCTAATAAAGTAAAGCCAGGTTTGTACCGGTTCGGAGTTTACAGTATTCAGTCTATTGAGTTATTGCATACGCAACAGTATCCGAGTTTTGGGGTTCAACACGGAGAAAGTGGGACCAAGCATTGTGAAACACAGCACCCATGCCATGCCGCATCCACCGAAGTTGACGCAGCAAGGAGATGATGCTGCAAGAAGGGTGGAAGCAATGCAGGAAATGGTTCAGCTGTAGAGGACAAGCATCGACCTGGGTCAAGAGCTCCTCCAGCCATGGCTGGGATAGCTGCTAACATCACCTCATTTGCTTGCAGAGCAGCATTCCAACAGTATGTCGTTACTGATCACCGCGGTGCAGCGAACCGTCGAGTCTGTCGATGCCATGCGGCAATCGATGGTCTCGGGATACTGCATGCAACCCCCCATTCCATACCAGACAAGCCGCCAGAACCAGAGCGTATGGAGATGCCAGCATCTTCTAGCTCAGTGCCGCCATTCTCTCCCCAAGGGGTTGGGGGTAATATATTAGCATGGATAGAGGATTGGTTAACAAATGGAAAACAGAGAGCAGAGAGTTGGGATAAATGGGTCATTTTCCAGTTGTCAAACAATAGCTAGTGGGGTGCCACAGTGATCAGTGCTGGGCCTCAGATATTTCCAACTATATTAATGACTTGGATGAAGAGACTGAGTGTAATGTAGCCAAGTTTACTGATGATACAAAGACGGGTGGGTAGGTAAATTGTGAGGAGGACACAAGAAATCTGCAAAGGGATATAGGGCTAGACTCTCGGCTTCATTGTCGGTGATTTTCTTGACGGTACAGCTGTTTTCCCGCCCGGCGAAAGTTTCCACTTAAGTTTTTCCTTGGTATCGCCCACATCTGAAGAAGCCCGCAAGGACCAAACTGGCCACGTGCAACACCGAGAACAACCGCCAGGACGTAAGTTTGGCCTCAACCGCCGACATCTAGATCGCCGAAAGAACCGCCCTGTGTATACCCTGCAAAGAAAGGTATGTTAAAGGTTCTTTATTTTTTTAATTTTAAAACAGCGATTAGGTATAAAACTGTCTTGGGAATGCTTTGCACGTTTTTATTTTCTTTTAATTGACATTTTTTTTTAAGCTTTCCCCCCCCCCCCCCCCACCCTAGGCCCAACCGCAGCCTTGGACTAAATTTTAGTACTTACCGTCCATTCCGTAACGACTGCTCATGTTACTAACTTTCCATGTAACTGCCGAGAAAACCACCGACAATGAGTGTGCAACGCCCATTTCTTTGCCGGGCGATTAGTTTTAATTACTTTAAACATAAAAATGGAAATTCTCGCCAGCGTTACTCACCGAACGTTAGCGGTTCTTCTCAGCGGGCAGTCAGGCGTTGAGGGGCTTTAGGGAAAATCTAGCCCATAGACAGGCCAAGTGAGTGGGAAAAAATTTGGCAGATGGAGTATAATGTGGGAAAATGTAAAGTTATCCACTTTGGCAGAAAAAATAGAAAAACAAATTATAATTTTAATGGAGAAAAATTGCAAAGTGCTGCAGTGCAGAGGAACCTGAGGGTCCTTGTGCATGAAACACAAAAAGTGAGTATGCAGGTACAGCAAGTAATCAGGATGGCAAATGGAATGTTGGCCTTTATTGCAAGGGTTATTATAGAGTATAAAAGTAGAGAAATCCTGCTACTACTGTACAGGGTATTGGTGATGCCACACCTGAAATACTGCGTACAGTTTTGGTCTTCGTATTTAAGGAAGGATATACTTGCATTGGAGGCTGTTCAGAGAAGGTTCACTAGGTTGATACCGGAGATGAAGGGGTTGACTTATGAAGATAGGTTGAGTAGGTTGGGCCTATACTCATTGGAGTTCAGAAGAATGAGAGTTGATCTTATTGAAACATATAAGATAATGAGAGGGCTCGACAAGGTGGATGCAGCGAGGATATTTCCACTCATACGGAAAACTAAAACGAGGGAGCATAGTCTGAGAATAAGGGGTTGCCCATTTAGAACTGAGATGAGGAGAAATTTCTTCTCTCAGAGGGTAGTAAATCTGTGGAATTCTCTGCCCCAGAGAGCTGTAGAGGCTGGGTCATTGAATATATTTAAGGCAGAGATAGACAAATTTTTGAGCGATAAAGGGAGTAAAGGGTTATGGGAAGTGGAGCTGAGTCCATGATCAGATCAGCCATGATATTATTAAATGGCGGAGCAGGCTCGAGGGACCAAATGACCTACTCCTGCTCCTATTTCTTATGTTCTTATGAACATGACAGCAGTGCTGCACAACGTGTTGGTAATGACACAGTGAGGGGCAGGTTTACGGGTCGGCGTGGGGATGGGCAACCCATCAAGAGGAGAATAGGGTTCACTTGGAGGGGGGGAAGAGAGGTGGTGCGAGTGGGTAAAGGTTTGGGTATTGGTAATGTTTATATTTATTGTTCATGTTTTTGTTGTTGGTGTTTAAGATGTTGCCTTTTGATGTTAAATTTACTGTTTTTGGAAATAGTTTAAAATACTTTACTTGACATGTTTGAATCTTCTTTTGAATGTTGTACAGTTCAATACAGATATATTTTTTCACCACTCTTGGTCAGTGTCTAACTTTTAGATAATGAGGGGCATGTGCTGAGATGCACACAAATGTCCTTTGATCTTATTGAATGGTGGTGCAGGCTCGAAGGGCCGAATGGCCTACTCCTGCACCTATTTTCTATGTTTCTATGTTTCTACATGTAGTGCAGTGTGCTAAAATTGTCAAAATCCCTGTCAGCTCCCTATAAATCGTGCTGCTATCCCACTGTTGAGCTCTCAGCAGCTTTTGATGAAATACTCCCATTTCCAAGATGGAAATCTACACTGAAGTAGAAGGTGCACAATTTCGATGTGCACAATAAAAATGAAATGAAAGAGGAGGAGGAGTACAGTCTCCTTTCAAGTCCTGCACATGAGTAAGAGGGTAACTAAAGAAAGGGTAGGGCCTATTAGAGACCTTGAGGGTAATCTTTGTGTGGAGGCAGAAAATGTTGGTAAGGTTCTTAACGAATACTTTGCATCTATTTTCACAAAGGAAACGGGCGATGCAGATACTACTATCGAGGAGGAGTGTGATATTCTGGATGAAATAAATATAGTGAGAGAAGAAGTATTAAGGGGTTTAACAGCTTTGAAAGTAGATAACTCCTCAGGCCTGGATGAAATGCATCCCAGGCTGTTGAGCGAAGTAAAATGGGGAAATAGCAGAGGCCTTGACCATCATTTTCCAGTCCTTTTTGGATCTGGGCATAGTGCCGGAGAATTGGAGGATTGCTAATGTAGTACCCTTGTTTAAGAAGGGAGAAAGGGATAGGCTGAGTAATTACAGGCCTGTCAGCCTAAACTCAGTGGTGGGAAAATTATTGGAAAAAGTCCTGAAAGACAGGATAAATCTACATTTGGAAAGGCAAGGATTAATTGGGGACAGTCAGCACGGATTTGTTAAGGGAAGATCGTGTTTGACTAACTTGGTTGAATTTTTTGAGGAGGTAACCAAGAGGGTCGATGAGGGTAATGCGTATGATGTAGTATATATGAACTTGAGCAAAATTTTTGATAAGGTCCCACAAGGTAGACTGGTCATGAAGGTTAAAGCCCATGGGATCCAGGGCAAAGTGGCAAGTTGGATCCAAAATTGGCTTGGAGGTAGGAAGCAAAGGGTAATGATTTGATGGATGTTTTTGTGACTGGAAGGATGTTTCCAGTGGGGTTCCGTAGGGCTCAGTACTGGGTCCCTTGCTTTTTGTGGTATATATCAATGATTTAGATTTGAATATAGGAAGTATGATGAAGAAGTTTGCAGATGATGCTAAAATTGGCTGTGTGGTTGATAATGAAGAGGAAAGTCATGGGCTGCAGGAGGATATCAAACTACTGGTCAGGTGGGCAGAGCAGTGGCAAATGGAATTTAATTCAGAGAAGTGTGAGGTGATGCACTTTGGGAGGGCTAATAAGGAAAGGTATACACATTAAGCAGTAGGCCACAATAGTGCAGATGAACAAAGGGACCTTAAAGTGCTTATCCACAGAACTCTTTTTGGAGGAAAATAAAACATTAAATCATTAAATCGTGTCCCCTCCGATCTGGGGGACACACCAAACATTTCCAAGGCCCTTTTTTTTTGTGTTTGTTTTTTGGTTTTTTTCTTTGTTTTTGTTTTTTTTAAAGTTTTTTTTGGGCACTAAAATCATATTTTTTTTTTCTCCAAGTGCCCCCTATAAAAGGGGAGGGGGACACTAAAAACACCAGCAATTAAAACAAGTTAAACTTTAAAACAGTTAACCTTTATCAGACACTCTGCGGCGGCGTACAAAAGTCAGATCCGGGCGACGAAATGCGTCCCGAACCCGAAAGCACGCAGAGTCCCGAACAGATAGTCGTGATCCACCCTGTCGAACGCCTTCTCTTGGTCAAGAGATACGAAGGCGATCGACAGACCAGCCTCCTGGGAATGATGGATGAGGTCCCAGACCAGATGGATGTTATCGTGGATTGTCCAGCCCGGGACTGTGTAGGACTGGTCGGGGTGGATCATGTGGTCCAGCACGGCACCAAGGCGAGCAGACATCGCCCTGGCGAAGATTTTGTAGTCCGTGCTGAGGAGGGAGACCGGGCGCCAGTTCTTAAGGAGGCGGAGATCGCCCTTCTTAGGCAGCAGGACGATGACTGCCCTGCGCCAAGAGAGGGGCATCTCCCCGGCCGCCAGGCTTTCCCCCAGGACCCACGCGTAGTCGCCCCCCAGGACATCCCAGAACGCCCTGTGGAACTCCACGGTCAGCCCGTCCAGCCCCAGGGCTTTTCCCCTCGAGAGCCGGTCGAGGGCACCGGTCAGCTCCGCCAGACTTAGCGGAGCTTCCAGATTTTCGGTGCCCTCCGGGCTGACCTTCGGCAGGTCCTCCCACAAAACTCTACGCGCTTCCTCGCTGGACGGATCCGGAGAGAACAGGGCCCCGTAATATTCACGGGCCCTGTTGTTGACGCCCTCCGGATCCGAGACGAGAGAGCCGTCGACGGCCAGCAGCGTCAAGAGCTGCTTACGGACACTCTGCCTTTTTTCCAACGAGTAGAAGAAGGGGGAGCCCCGGTCCAGATCCCGCAGGAACCGGATCCGCGACCTCACGAACGCGGCTCGGGACCCGACGAGCTGCATGTCCTTCAGCGCAGCCTTCTTCGCTTCGTACACCATCCGCAGGTCCGGGTCCTCGACGACTTGACCGAGACGGGACTCCAGGTCGAGCATCTCTTTTTCTAGGCGCCCGACCCTGGCTGCCTGCCTCTTGGTCGATCCCCTCGCGTACTCTTGACAGAAGACGCGGACGTGAGCCTTGCCCACGTCCCACCATAGCCTCAAGGAGGGGAAGCTCCCCTGCTTCCTTCTCCAGTCGGCCCAGAAACGACGGAACGAGTCCTGGAACCGCACGTCCTCCAGCAGCCGGTTGTTAAAGTGCCAGTACGCGGACCCCGTCCTCGCGCGGAGCGAAGCGAGCTCCGCCCACACCAAGTGGTGGTCCGAACACGGTACCGGCCGCATGGAGGCTGCCGGGACGCAGGAAACGTACGCCCGAGACACGTAAAGGCGGTCGACTCTAGACCATCCTACTCCAGGCCTCACCCAAGTAAAGGCGCTGGAGTCGGGGTGGAGATTTCGCCAGACGTCCACCAAGTCGAAGGACCCGACCAGGTCCCTCAACTTCCCCATCACTGTCATGCTCTGCGGGGCACCGGAGCTGTCCCTCACCTCGAGGGTGCAGTTAAAATCCCCCCCTAGGACAATGCAGTCGCCGACGTCGACGGAGCCAAGAAGAGCGGACACCTCTTCGAAGAAGCGCGTTTGCTGCGGGCCGGGCTGAGGGGCGTACACGTTCACGAGATGGAGCGGCAGGTCCCCCAGGCGAACCGTTACGTGCAGCAAGCGGCCTGGCACGGGCTCCTCGACCCCCAAGATCTCCGGCTGAAAATGCGGGCCCAGCAAGATGGCCACCCCACTAGAAGTGGCGGTGAGGTGGCTCATGCGGACCTCTCCTTGCCATTCCAGGAGCCACGTGGCTTCGTCTCCTGGAACGGTGTGGGTTTCTTGCAGGAAGCACGCCGCATATTTCCCCTCCCGCAGGAGCGAAAAATTGTTAAATCTACGGCGTGCCTCTCTGCCGCCGTTGATGTTGAGGCTGGCTATGGTTATCTTCATGACAAGAGCATAGTGCAACCTCTACCTAACCTATTGTGGGGGAGGGAGTGGAGTCGTTTGTTGACCTCCACTCCTTCAGCAACCCAGCGAGGAACTTTTTGAGCCCGCGGCCAAGGTTTTAGCGGCGGCGTGGACGGACGCGATGATCAACACCGGCTCAGACCATCTTTCCAAGGCCAGACGGGCTCGGTCACGGCGACCCTGGCTCTGGACCAAAAAGTCCCGGAGATCATCTATGGGAATGAGGGGGGATTCAGCGGCGGGCACGAGGAGATCCACCGCCTCACTGGCGATGGACTCGAGATCTTCACCCGCGTCCTCCACCGAGTCCCCGTCCTCCTCCGTGAGGTCGCCGCTAGCAGCCGGCCCGTCGACCGCACGAGGTACGGCAAACGGCCCGGCCGCTCCATCTGGCCCTGGCTCCGCCCCGATCCCACCCCCAGGATCGTCGGCAGAGGAGTCCCCACTGGGCTCTTTTAAAATTGGTGCTGGGTCGGGAAGCGACAGCGGAAGGGGTTCCTCCTCCGCCCCAGGAACCGGGGAACACGGAGAGACCTGGTCAAAGTAATGTTCCAGGTCCACCAAGTACCCTAGCCCCAAAGTAGGGGGCGAGGGTTGTTGGTCTTCCCCCTCCCTGCCGCCACCCCCCGGCCCAGCGTGTACAGACTCGTTAAAATCATTCATTGACGTTTGTTCCGGGCCGAGCGACACCCGGGGGAAGTTTGATAATAGCTGGGTGGTCTCAGGTACGGCCTTTTCGGCCCCGCCCGCCTCAGTCCCCGGGACGCTCGACCCGGCGGCAACGCATTCCTCCGCTGGCCCCACGCCCCCCACGACAGGCAGATCTGTCACGCCATCCCCGGGAGGCAGCGGCTGGGCAGCCTCGACTGCCTCACCCTCCCCGGGGACAGATTCCTCGCGCCGATGGCGCGGTTTGGGGGCGCCGGTGGGGGACGCGGGACACGCGGCGGGCACCGACTCCTCCGCAGAGCGATGATGTTCCCCCTCCGCCTCATTGGAGTGGCACCTCCTTTTGTTCCTGGGGGTGCGCGGAGGCAGGGAGACCTCCATGTCTGCCGAGGCCTCCCGCTCCACCCTCCCCTTTTTCTTATCTTGCCCGCGCCCGAGCCCCTCTGTGATACTAGTCAAGGGCTCGGGCACGGGCTCAGGGCACCCCGCGCTCGCCGGTGACGGGGTTGGGCCGAGCACGGTAAACAGCTTATCTGGCGCACCGAGGGGACCCGCCTCGAGATGTAGGTGAGGGAGGAGGAGCTCAGCGGGAACAAAGGGCGGGACGTTTGAAATGATGACCCTCTGCGCGGTGGCCACGAGAGGGTCCACCGGCAGGAACGCCCCGCCCACCGTGAGCCCCTTTTCAATGGCCAGGGACATCGCCCACTCCGACCCCAGGAAGGACACGGCCTTCCCAGACATCTTGGAGGCCGCGACAATGGCCGAGGGGCCGACTACCCCAGCCATCGCCCGCACGCACTCCTCAATGCTCATTGTGGGGTGAGTGTAGCTCTTGACCCCGTGTTTTTTCGTGATCAGTCTGAAAGGTGGTAGGGCAGCAGGTGGCGCAGGAGGTGCCGTGGATGTGGACGCCGCCTGCGCATATGTCCTTGCTGGCCCTGCCACCCCACAGGCCTTAATGGTCTTAAGTGGCCTCGTTTAATATTTGAACAGAGGGAGCTCTGAAAGAGGCAATTGGGGAGGGGCCTTGCTCCCTCTGCTCAGTTGTCTTAATTGTTTTTTACAAAATTAAGAGGAAAGGGCTCTCAGAGAGAGAGGGGAGAGACAGAGAGAGAGATAGAGTTGAGGGGGTGTGGGAAAGAGGGAGGCTGCAAGGGCAGGTCTCCCCTCACTGCAATGAGTGGGTGCTTCTTGGGGTGCACTCCCCAGATGGCAAAAAAAAAACACAGTCTTTTAAGAATGGTCTTCGGGTGGGGGGAGAAGATGTCTTCACCTGGGGTAGCTGGAGCCACCCAGGCACACACTCCCAACGATCTTTAATAGGGTGATTAATAGTTTTCAGCCAGGTAGCTCCAGCTATCCCAGGCTAGGCAATGGTATGTGGGGCCTAGTTGTCAGCAAGACCCCCACACACACTTCCACACACACACCCCCCGCGATGTTCCAGCCCTCGAAAGGTCTTCTTTCCTCCCCCCACCGATACAACAATGTCTTTCGGGGAATGCACCAACACCCACCTGTAGAATGTTGCTGAATCTCCCTCCTTCCACACAGGTTATTGCTGTTTTCCCCCTCTCTCCAACTCTCTGTAGTAGTAATAAATGTTAAATTTTTCAGCTCTCCTCCTCTCCCTCCGGATATTGAGTTGTAGTAAGCCAGCCCTTTCCTCCTCTTCCTGGGCTGGTCTCAGGGCTCTCAAGGCCTTCCAAACAGGAGCAAAAGCAGGTAGCTCCTTCCCTCACTGCCCCAGGCTCCAACTGTTTAGGCCACGCCTCCAAAGCTCTACCATTGGTCCTTGTGCATGAAACTCTTTTGGAGCAAACAAAAACATTAAACCGTGGCCCCCCGATCTGGGGGATGCACCAAACATTTACAACGCCCATTTTTTTTTTTGGCACGAAAATAATATTATTTTTCCTAAGTGCCCCCTATAAAAGGGGAGGGGAACACTAAAAAAACACCGGCAATTAAAACAAATTAAGCTTTAAAACATAAAATCAAATTAAAATTTGGGTGCCGGGCGTGACAATGCACTCCAGTCCCTCCGGTGCCCACCTCTCGCGGAAGGCCGCGAGCGTACCGGTGGACACCGCGTGCTCCATCTCCAAGGACACCCTGACGCGGATGTACGCGCGGAAGAGAGGCAGGCAGTCAGGTTGAACGACCCCCTTGACCGCCCCCTGCCTGGACCGGCTGATGGCACCCTTGGCCGTGCCCAGGAGCAGTCCTACGAGGAGGCCCTCGGACCTACCCGCTCCCCTCCGCACAGGGTGTCCAAAGATCAGGAGTGTGGGACTGAAGTGCTGCCAGAATTTCAGGAGCAGCCCCTTTAAGTAATAAAACAGGGGCTGCAAGCTCGTGCATTCCATAAAAACATGGAACACGGACTCTTCCAGGCAGCAGAAATTTATTGCACGGGACTGCTCCGTGCACCACCCTCCAGGCCAAGTCCCCGATAAATACTGGAAGGACTCCCGCGTAGAGTGCACTCCATCGGGGACCCCCGCCTCTTCCAGACGGCAAGATGGTATGCCATGGCGTGTCCGGACGGCAGGCGAGGATGGCAAAGTTGAGAGTGTGCAGGAGCAGCCCGTACAGGAAACCCCTCTGCGCGGAACTGAAAGGCAAAGAGGGGATTTCCTCGAGGCGGCTCAAGTTGTGAGTCGTCGGCTCCCGAGGGAGATTCCGGGGTTTGGCACCGATGAGGAATTCCATCCGGACGGGGGTCAGTTCGGACGGGATCTCCCCACGTGCTTGAGCCTCCTCGATGCACCTAACAGAGTCGGGGCCCAGAGCTGTTTTTAGCAACTCGATGGCATCGGCCGCGCGCCGGACGTTGGCAGAATTTAGGTGCCGCGCCAGAGTGTCTGGCGCCATCCAGCCCACTCCTCCGCCATCGAGCAGGTCCCTGACCCTGGTCACCTCACCAGCCACAGCCCTCTCGTCCGACCGCCACCTAAAACCTTGGTCGTGGAGGTACGGATTCCTGAGCAGCGGCTCCTGCAGGACGGCCGCCACTCCAGCCGGTGGAGAGCTGCGCTTGGTGGAGACTTTGTTCCAGACCCTGATGAGTCCCTTGTAAAAGACAGGCAGCTCCCGGAGGGCGGTCCTGACGCCCCCCACACTCTCAAACAGGAGATGCATGTCGTAGTTGAGGCCGTGCTGCTGGCGGAAGAAATACGTCGCCAGAGCACGACACCTCGGAGGGGGTTCGACGTAAAGGTATCTCTGCAGGGTCTGAAGACGGAAAGTCGCGAGCTGGGTGCTGACGCACACCAACGATTGACCGCCCTCCCCAAGCGGGAGCCTCAAGACCGCCGTAGAGACCCAGTGCTTCCTGTTGTTCCAGAAGAAGTCCACCAGCTTCTTCTGTATCTTGGCGACAAACGCAGGGGGAGGGGTCAAAGTGACCAGCCGGTACCACAACATGGCGGCCACCAGCTGGTTTATGACTAGCGCTCGACCCCTGTAGGACAGCACTCGGAGCAGTCCTGTCCAGCGCCCTAGGCGAGCGGTGACCTTGGCCTCCAGCTCCTGCCAGTTCGCCGGCCAGGCTTCCTCGTCGGGGCTAAGGTAGACTCCCAGATAGAGGAGATGGGTCGTGCTCCAGGCAAAAGGCCTGAGCTCCTCCGGCAGAGAGTCCACCCGCCACTGACCCACCAGGAGTCCGGAACATTTTTCCCAGTTGATTCTGGCAGAGGATGCGGCCGAGTAAATCAGCTGGCACTCACGCATCCTCCGCAGGTCAGCGGGATCCTCTTCCGCGAGGAGCACGTCATCGGCGTAAGCCGAGAGGACGACCTCCCCGCCCGGCCGTTGCAGAGCCAGTCCCATCAACCTCGTCCGCAGGAGGCGCAGACGGCGTATAACTGGCCGGACATGGGGCATCCCTGGCGCACCACTCTCCCAAAGCGAAGGGGCGCCGTCAAGGACCCGTTAACCTTAATCAGACACTCCGCGGCGGCGTACAAAAGTCGGATCCGGGCGATGAAATGCGTCCCGAACCCGAAAGCGCGCAGAGTTCCGAGCAGATAGTCGTGATCCACTCTGTCGAACGCCTTCTCTTGGTCGAGGGATAGGAAGGCGACCGACAGACCAGCTTCCTGGGAATAATGGATGAGGTCCCGGACCAGATGGATGTTATCGTGGATTGTCCGGCCCGGGACCGTGTAGGACCTGGTCGGGGTGGATCATGTGGTCCAGCACGGCACCAAGGCGAGCAGACATCGCCCTGGCGAAGATTTTGTAGTTCGTGCTGAGGAGGGAGACCGGGCGCCAGTTCTTAAGGAGGCGGAGATCGCCCTTCTTAGGCAGCAGGACGATGACTGCCCTGCGCCAAGAGAGGGGCATCTCCCCGGTCGCCAGACTTTCCCCCAGGACCCGCGCGTAGTCGCCCCCCAGGATGTCCCAGAACGCCCTGTGGAACTCCACGGTCAGCCCGTCCAGCCCCGGGGATTTTCCCCTCGAGAGTCGGTCGAGGGCGCCGGTCAGCTCCGCCAGGTTTAGCGGAGCTTCCAGATTTTCGGCTCCCTCCGGGCTGACCTTCGGCAGGTCCTCCCACAAAACTCTACGCGCTTCCTCGCTTGACAGCTCCGGAGAGAACAGGGCCCCGTAATATTCACGGGCTCTGTTGTTGACGCCCTCCGGAACCGAGACGAGAGAGCCGTCGTCGGCCAGCAGCGTCAAGAGCTGCTTACGGTCACCCTGTCTTTTTTCCAGCGAGTAGAAGAAGGGGGAGCCGCGGTCCAGATCCCGCAGGAACCGGATCCGCGACCTCACGAACGCGCCTCGGGACCCGACGAGCTGCAGGTCCTTCAGCACGGCCTTCTTCGCTTTGTACACCGTCCGCAGGACCGGGTCCTGGACGACTTGATCGAGACGGGCCTCCAGGTCGAGCACCTCTTTTTCTAGGTGCCCGACCCTGGCCGCCCGCCTCTTGGTCGACCCCCTCACGTACTCTTGACAGAAGACGCGGACGTGAGCCTTGCCCACGTCCCACCATAGCCTCAAGGAGGGGAAGCCCCCCTGCTTCCTTCTCCAGTCGGCCCAGAAACGACGGAACGAGTCCTGGAACCGCACGTCCTCCAGCAGTAGGTTGTTAAAATGCCAGTACGCGGACCACGTCCTCGCGCGGAGCGAAGCGAGCTCCGCCCACACCAGGTGGTGGTCCGAACACGGCACCGGCTGCATGGAGGCTGCCGGGACGCAGGAAACGTACGCCCGAGACACGTAAAGCCGGTCGACTCTGGACCATCCTACTCCAGGCCTCACCCAAGTAAATGCGCTGGAGTCGGGGTGGAGATTTCGCCAGATGTCCACCAAGTCGAAGGACCCAACCAGGTCCCTCAACTTCTCCATCGCCGTCATGCTCTGCGGGGCACCGGAGTGGTCCCTCATCTCGAGGGTGCAGTTAAAATCCCCCCAGAGGACAATGCAGTCGCCGACGTCGACGGAGCCAAGAAGAGCGGACACCTCTTCGAAGAAGCGCGTCTGCTGCGGGCCGGGCTGAGGGGCGTACACGTTCACGAGATGGAGCGGCACGTCCCCCAGGCGAACCGTTACGTGCAGCAAGCGGCCTGGCACGGGCTCCTCGACCCCCAAGATCTCCGGCTGAAAATGCGGGGCCAGCAAGATGGCCACCCCACTAGAAGTGGCGGTGAGGTGGCTCATGCGGACCTCTCCTTGCCATTCCAGGAGCCACGTGGCTTCGTCTCCCGGAACGGTGTGGGTTTCTTGCAGGAAGCACGCCGCATATTTCCCCTCCCGCAGGAGCGAAAAATTGTTAAATCTACGGCGTGCCTCTCTGCCGCCGTTGATGTTGAGGCTGGCTATGGTTATCTTCATGACAAGAGCATCGTGCAACCTCTACCTTAACCTATTGTGGGGGGGGGAGTGGAGTCATTTGCTGACCTCCACTCCTTCAGCAGCCCAGCGAGGAACTTTTTGAGCCGGCGCAGCTCAAGGCCTTGCGCCTTTGATAAGGGCCCGCCCGCGGCCATGGTTTTAGCGGCAACGCGGACGGAAGCGATGAGCAGCCCCGGCTCGGACCATCTTTCCCGGGCCAGACGGGTTCGGTTGCGGCGACCCTGGTTCTGGAACAAAAAGTCCCGGAGATCCTCTACGGGAATGAGGGGGGACTCAGCGGTGGGCACGAGGAGATCCACCGCCTCACTGGCGATGGACTCGAGATCTTCACCTGCGTCCTCCACCGAGTCCCCGTCGTCCTCCGGGAGGTCGCCGCCAGCAGCCGGCCCGTCGACCGCACGAGGTACGGCAAACGGCCCGGCCGCTCCATCCGACCCTGGCTCTGCCCCGATCCCACCCCCAGGATCGTCGGCAGAGCAGTCCCCACTGGGCTCTTTTAAAATTGGTGCTGGGTCAGGAAGCGACAGCGGAAGGGGTTCCTCCTCCGCCCCAGGAACCGGGAAACATGGAGAGACCTGGTCAAAGTAATGTTCCAGGTCCACGAAGTAAACCAGCTCCAAAGTAGGAGGCGAGGGTTGTTGTTCTTCCCCTTCCCCGCCGCCACCCCCCGGCCCAGCGTGTACAGATTCATTAAAATTGCTAATACTGTGTATTTCTGCTGTGTCGAGCGACTCCCGGGGGAAGTTGGTTAATAGCTGGGCAGGCTCAGGTTCGGCCTTTTCGGCCCCGCCCTCCTCAGTCCCCGGGACGCTCGACCCGGCGGCAATGCATTCCTCCGCTGGACCCACGCCCCCCACGACAGGCAGATCTTTCACGCCATCCCCGGGAGGCAGCGGCTGGGCAACCTCGACTGCCTCACCCTCCCCGGGGACAGATTCCTCGCGCCTACGGCGCAGTTTGGGGGCGCCGGTGGGGGACTCGGGACACGCGGCGGGCACTGACTCCTCCGCGGAGGGATGTTGTTCCCCCTCCGCCTCATTGGAGCGGCGCCTCCTTTTGTTCCTGAGGGGGCGCAGAGGCAGGGAGACCTCCATGTCTGCCGAGGCCTCCCGCTCCACCCCCCCATTTTTCTTATCTTGCCCGCGCCCGAGCCCCTCTGTGATACTGGTCAAGGGCTCGGGCACGGGCTCAGGGCACCCCACGCTCGCCGATGATGGGGTTGGGCCGAGCACGGTAAACAGATTATCTGGCGCACCGAGGGGACCCGCCTCTAGATGTTTCGTCTTCTTCCGCGCCTTCTTTCCGGTTTCGACGCTCTCCCTCCCCCCCGCCGGAGGGCGTGAAAACAAAGGCCTCCGACGATGCCCGCGCACCTACGGCTCCCGGCACGCGGACGCAACTGGGGGGAGGGGTGGCGGCGGCGCCAGCCTTGGCCGCCTTTGGTGGTTTGGCGGCTTTGGAAGCGGGGCAGTTCTTGCGAACGTGCCCCACCTCCCTACAGGCATGGCACCGCACGCCGTCCGACGTCCAGAAGACGTGGTAGGCATTCCCCTCGTGCACCACATTAAAATTGCCCTCTGTTGTCTCCTCCCGCGCCAGCCGGACAAAGAGCTGGCGGCGGAAGGAGAACACATGGCGCAGGCTGTTCTCCCTGAGGCCGAGCGGTATGGGGTTGATCCCCGACCTTACCTCCACCAGTTGGTGTAGGTGAGGGAGGAGGAGCTCAGCGGGAACAAAGGGCGGGACGTTCGATAGAATGGCCCTCTGCGCGGTGGCCTCGAGAGGGTCCACCGGCAGGAACGCCCCGCCCACTGTGAGCCCCTTTTCAATGGCCAGGGACACCGCTCGCTCCGACCCCAGGAAGAACACGGCCTTCCCAGACATCTTGGAGGCTGCGACAATGGCCGAGGGGCCGACTACCCCAGCCATCGCCCGCACGCACTCCTCAATGCTCATTGTGGGGTGAGTGTAGCTCTTGACCCCGTTTTTCTTTGTAATGAGTCTGAAAGGTGGCAGGGCAGCGGGTGGCGCAGGAGGTGCCGTGGATGTGGACGCCACCTGCGCATATGTCCTAGCTGGCCCTGCCACCGGCGTAGATGGGGTCGCCATCACGGGGTCCCTTTAAGGGTCACACCCACCCCAAAGTCACAGGCCTTAATGGTCTTAAGTGGCCTCGTTTGAATGTATGAACAGAGGGAGCTCTGAAAGAGGCACACCTCTACCCTAGTTGGCAATTGGGGAGGGGCCTTGCTCCCTCTGCTCAGTTGTTTTAATTGTTTTTTATTAAAAAATTAGGAGGAAGGGCTCTCAGAGAGAGAGGGGAGAGACAGAGAGAGAGAGATAGAGTGTGGGGGTGTGGGAAAGAGGGAGGCTGCGAGGGCAGGTCTCCCCTCACAGCAATGGGTGGGCGCACTCCCCAGATGGCAAACAAACACAGTCTTTGCGGTGGTCTTCGGGTCGGGGGAGAAGATGTCTTCACCTGGGGCAGCAGGCACACACTCCCAACGATGTTAACCAGGGTAATCAATAGTTATAAGCCTGGTAGCTCCAGCTATCCCAGGCTAGGCAATGGGGGAGGGGTGCTTCAGTGGTGTGTGGGGCCTAGTTGTAAGCAAGACCCCCACACACACTTCCACACACACACACCCCCCGTGATGTTCTGGCCCTCGAAAGGTCTTCCTTTCTCCCCCCACCAATAAAACAATGTCTTTCGAGGAATGCACCAACACCCACCTGTAGAATATTGCAGAATCTCCCTCCTTCCACACAGGTTGTTGCTCTTTCCACTCTCTCCAACTCTCTGTAGGAGTAATAAAGTTGGTAATTTTTCTGCGCTCCACCTCTCCCTCCGGATGTTGATTGGGTAGCAAGCCAGCTCTTTTCCTCCTATTCCTGGGCTGTTCTCAGGGCTCACTCCAGGCCTTCCAGACAGGAGCTTCAGCAGGGAGTTCCTTCTCTCTCAGCAGCCAGGCTCCACCTGATTAGGCCACGCCTCCAAAGCTCTACCATTGGTCCTTGTGCATGAAACTCTTTTGGAGTAAACAAAAACATTAAACCGTGGCCCCCCAATCTAGGGGCCGCATCAAACATTTACAACACCTTTTTTTTTTGGGCACTAAAATAATATTATTTTCTTAAGTGCCCCCTATAAAAGGGGAGGGGGACACGAAAAAAACACCGGCAATTAAAACATAAAATCAAATTAAAATTTGGTTGCCGGGGGTGACGATGCACTCCAGTCCCTCCGGTGCCCACCTCTCGCGGAAGGCCGCGAGCGTACCGGTGGACACCGCGTGCTCCATCTCCAAGGACACCCTGGCGCGGATGTACGCGCGGAAGAGATGCAGGCAGTCTGGCTGAACGATCCCCTCGACCGCCCGCTGCCTGGACCGGCTGATGGCACCCTTGGCCGTGCCCAGGAGCAGTCCTACGAGGAGGCCCTCGGACCTACCTGCTCCCCTCCGCACAGGGTGCCCGAAGATCAGGAGTGTGGGACTGAAGTGCAGCCAGAATTTCAGGAGCAGCCCCTTTAAATAGCAAAACAGGGGCTGCAACCTCGTGCATTCAATAAAAACATGGAACACGGACTCTTCCAGACCGCAGAAATTGCAGGCGGCCTGGGAGCCCGTGAACCGGCTTAAAAATTTATTGCACGGGACTGCTCCGTGCACCACCCTCCAGGCCAAGTCCCCGATAAATACTGGGAGGACTCCCGGGTAGAGTGCCCTCCATCGGGGACCCTCGCCTCCTCCGGACGGCAAGATGGTACGCCATGGCGTGTCCGGACGGCAGGCGAGGATGGCAAAGTTGAGAGTGTGCAGGAGCAGCCCGTACAGGAAACCCCTCCGCGCAGAACTGAAAGGCACGGAGGGGATTTCCTCGAAGCGGCTCAAGTTGTGAGACGCTGGCTCCCGAGGGAGGTTCCGGGGTTTGGCGCCGATGAGGAATTCCGTCCGGACGGGGGTCAGTTCGGACGGGATCTCCCCACGTGCTTGAGCCTCCTCGATGCACCTAACAGAGTCGGGGCCCAGAGCTGTTTTTAGCAACTCGATGGCATCGGCCGCGCGGCGGACGTCGGCAGAATTTAGGCGCCGCGCCAGCGTGTATGGCGCCATCCAGCCCGCTCCTCCACCATCGAGCAGATCCCTGACCCTGGTCACCTCACCAGCCACAGCCTTCTCGTCCGACCGCCACCTGAAACCTCGGTCGTGTAGGTATGGATTCCCGAGCAGCGGCTCCTGCAGGACAGCTGCCACTCCAGCCGGCGGAGAGCTGCGCTTGGTGGAGACTTTGTTCCAGACCCTGATGAGTTCCCTGTAAAAGACAGGCAGCTCCCGGAGGGCGGTCCTGGCACCCCCCAAGTTCACAAACAGGAGCTGCGTGTCATAATTGAGGTCGAGCTGCTGGCGGAAGAAATACCTCGCCAGAGCGCACCACCTAGGAGGGGGCTCGACGTAAAGGTATCTCTGCAGGGTCTGAAGACGGAAAGTCGCGAGCTGGGCGCTGACGCACACCAACGACTGACCGCCCTCCTCAAGCGGGAGACTCAAGACCGCGGCAGAGACCCAGTGCTTCCTGTTGTTCCAGAAGAAGTCCACCAGCTTCTTCTGTATCTTGGCGACAAACGCAGGGGGAGGGGTCAAAGTGACCAGCCGGTACCACAGCATTGCGGCCACCAGCTGGTTTATGACTAGCGCTCGACCCCTGTAGGACAGCACTCGGAGCAGTCCTGTCCAGCGCCCTAGGCGAGCGGCGACCTTGGCCTCCAGCTCCTGCCAGTTCGCCGGCCAGGCTCCCTCGTCGGGGCTAAGGTAGACTCCCAGATAGAGGAGATGGGTCGTGCTCCAGGCAAAAGGCCTGAGCTCCTCCGGCAGGGAGTCCACCCGCCACTGACCCACCAGGAGTCCGGAACATTTCTCCCAGTTGATCCTGGCGGAGGACGCGGCCGAGTAAATCTCCTGGCACTCACGCATCCTCCGCAGGTCAGCGGGATCCTCTATCGCGAGGAGCACGTCATCGGCGTAAGCCGAGAGGACGACCTCCACGTCCGGCCCTTGCAGAGCCAGTCCTGTCAACCTCGTCCGCAAGAGGCGCAGGAAAGGCTCCACGCAAACGGCGTATAACTGGCCGGACATGGGGCATCCCTGGCGCACCCCTCTCCTAAAGCGAAGGGGCGCCGTCAAGGACCCGTTAACCTTAATCAGACACTCCGCGGCGGCGTACAAAAGTCGGATCCGGGCGACGAAATGCGTCCCGAACCCGAAAGCGCGCAGAGTTCCGAGCAGATAGTCGTGATCCACCCTGTCGAACGCCTTCTCTTGGTCGAGGGATAGGAAGGCGGCCGACAGACCAGCCTCCTGGGAACAATGGATGAGGTCCCGGACCAGATGGATGTTGTCGTGGATTGTCCGGCCCGGGACCGTGTATGACTGGTCGGGGTGGATCATGTGGTCCAGCACGGCACCAAGGCGAGCAGACATCGCCCTGGCGAAGATTTTGTAGTCCGTGCTGAGGAGGGAGACCGGGCGCCAGTTCTTAAGGAGGCGGAGATCGCCCTTCTTAGGCAGCAGGACGATGACTGCCCTGCGCCAAGAGAGGGGCATCTCCCCGGTCGCCAGACTTTCCCCCAGGACCCGCGCGTAGTCGCTCCCCAGGACGTCCCAGAACGCCCTGTGGAACTCCACGGTCAGCCCGTCCAGCCCCGGGGATTTTCCCCTCGAGAGCCGGGCGAGGGCACCGGTCAGCTCCGCCAGGCTTAGCGGAGCTTCCAGATTTTCGGCGCCCTCCGGGCCGACCTTCGGCAGGTCCTCCCACAAAACTCTACGCGCTTCCTCGCTGGACGGATCCGGAGAGAACAGAGCCCCGTAATATTCACGGACCCTGTTGTTGACGCCCTCCGGATCCGAGACGAGAGAGCCGTCGTCGGCCAGCAGCGTCAAGAGCTGCTTACGGACACTCTGCCTTTTTTCCAGCGAGTAGAAGAAGGGGGAGCCGCGGTCCAGATCCCGCAGGAACCGGATCCGCGACCTCACGAACGCGCCTCGGGACCCGACGAGCTGCAGGTCCTTCAGCGCGGCCTTCTTCGCTTCGTACACCGTCCGCAGGGCCGGGTCCTGGACGACTTGACCGAGACGGGCTTCCAGGTCGAGCACCTCTTTTTCTAGGCGCCCGACTCTGGCCGCCCGCCTCTTGGTCGACCCCCTCGCGTACTCTTGACAGAAGACGCGGACGTGAGCCTTGCCCACGTCCCACCATAGCCTCAAGGAGGGGAAGCCCCCCTGCTTCCTTCTCCAGTCGGACCAGAATCGACGGAACGAGTCCTGGAACCGCACGTCCTCCAGCAGCCGGTTGTTAAAGTGCCAGTACGCGGACCCCGTCCTCGCGCGGAGCGAAGCGAGCTCCGCCCACACCAGGTGGTGGTCCGAACACGGCACCGGCCGCATGGAGGCCGCCGGGACGCAGGAAACGTACGCCCGAGACACGTAAAGGCGGTCGACTCTAGACCATCCAACTCCAGGCCTCACCCAAGTAAAGGCGCTGGAGTCGGGGTGGAGATTTCGCCAGACGTCCACCAAGTCGAAGGACCCGACCAGGTCCCTCAACTTCTCCATCGCCGTCATGCACTGCGGGGCACCGGAGCGGTCCCTCGCCTCGAGGGTGCAGTTAAAATCCCCCCCGAGGACAATGCAGTCGCCGACGTCGACGGAGCCAAGAAGAGCGGACACCTCTTCAAAGAAGCGCGTTTGCTGCGGGCCGGGATGAGGGGCGTACACGTTCACGAGATGGAGCGGCACGTCCCCCAGGCGAACCGTTACGTGCAGCAAGCGGCCTGGCACGGGCTCCTCGACCCCCAAGATCTCCGGCTGAAAATGCGGGCCCAGCAAGATGGCCACCCCACTAGAAATGGCGGTGAGGTGGCTCATGCGGACCTCTCCTTGCCATTCCAGGAGCCACGTGGCTTCGTCTCCCGGAACGGTGTGGGTTTCTTGCAGGAAGCACACCGCATATTTCCCCTCCCGCAGGAGCGAAAAATTGTCAAATCTACGGCGTGCCCCTCTGCCGCCGTTGATGTTGAGGCTGGCTATGGTTATCTTCATGGCAAAAGCATAGTGCAACCTCTACCTTAACCTATTGTGGGGGAGGGAGCGGAGTCTTTTGTTGAACTCCGCTCCCTCCGCAGCCCAGCGAGGAGTCCCTCGAGCTCGCGCAGCTCAAGGTGCTGCTCCTTTGTCAAGGGCCCGCCCGCGGCCAAGGTTTTAACGGCGGCGCGGACAGACCCCTTGATCAGCTCTGGCTCGGACCATTTTTCCAGGGCCAGTCGGGCTTGGTCGCGGCGACCCCGGCTCTGGGCCAAAAAGTCCCGGAGTTCCTTTGCAGGAATGAGGAGGGCCTCAGCGGCGGCCGCGAGCAGATCCACCGCCTCACTGGCGGTGGTCTCTCGTTCTTCTCCCGCGACCCCCACCGAGTCCCCGTCCTCCTCCGGGAGGTGGCCGCCAGCAGCCGGCCCATCGACCGCACAAGGTACGGCAAATGAACCGGCCGCTCCACCCGGCCCTGGCTCTGCCCCGATCCCACCCCCAGGATCGTCGGCAGAGGAGTCCCCACTGGGCTCTTTTAAAAATGGTGCTGGGTCGGGAAATGACAGCGGAAGGGGTTCCCCCTCCGCCCCAGGAACCGGGGAACAAGGAGAGACCCGGCCATAGGAAATCCCCAGGCCCTCCAAGTGCACCAGTTCCAAAGTAAGGGGCGAGGGTGGGTGTTCCTCCCCCTCCCCGCTGCCACCCCCCGGCCCAGCATCTACAGTGTCATAATTATTTGTTTGTATTTCTGCCGGGTCGAGCGACTCCCGGAGGAAGTTGGATAATAGCTGGGCGGGCTCAGGTTCGGCCTTTTCGGCCTCGCCCGCCTCGGTCCCCGGGACGCTCGACCCGGCGGCTACGCATTCTTCCACTGGCCCCACGCCCCCCACGACAGGCAGATCTTCCACGCCCTCCCCAGGAGGCAGCGGCTGGGCAGCCTCGACTGCCTCACCCTCCCCGGGGAAAGACTCCTCGCGCCTGCAACGCAATTTGGGAGCGCTGGTGGGGGACGCGGGACACGCGGCGGACACCGCCTCCTCCGCGGAGGGATGTTGTTCCCCCTCCGCCTCATTGGGGCGGTGCCTCTTTTTGTTCCTGGGGGCGCGCGGAGTCAGGGAGACCTCCATGTCTGCCGAGGCCTCCCGCTCCGCCCCCCCCTTTTCCTTTTCTTGCCCGCGCCTGGGCCCCTCTGTGGTGTTGTTCAAGGGCCCGGGCACGGGCTCGGGGCACCCCGCGCTCGCCGGTGACTGGGTTGGGCTGAGCGCGGTGGTCAGACTTTCCGGCGCACCGAGGGGACCCGCCTCTAGATGTTTCTCCTTCTTCCGCGCCTTCTTTCCGCTCGGACGCTCTCCCTCCCCCCCGCCGGAGGCCCTGAAAACAAAGGCCTCCGACGATGCCCGCGCACCCATGGCTCCCGGCACGCGGACGCAACTAGGGGGAGGGGTGGCGGCGGCGCCAGCTATGGCCGCCTTCGGTGGTTTGGCGGCCTTGGAGGCGGGGCAGTTCTTGCGAACGTGCCCCACCTCCCTGCAGGCATGGCACCGCACGCCGTCCGACGTCCAGAAGACGCGGTAGGCAGTCCCCTCGTGCACCACATTAAAGTGCCCTTCTGTCACGTCCTCCCGCGCCAGCCGGACAAAGAGCTGGCGGCGGAAGGAGAACACGTGGCGCAGGCTGTTCTCCCTGAGGCCGAGCGGTATGGGGTTGATCCCCGACCTTACCTCCCCCAGTTGGTGTAGGTGAGGGAGGAGGAGCTCAGCGGAAACAAAGGGCGGGACGTTTGACACGATGACCCTCTGCGCGGTGGCCTCGAGAGGGTCCACCGGCAGGAACGTCCCGCCCACCGTGAGCCCCTTTTCAAGGGCCAGGGACACCGCCCGCTCCGATCCCAGGAAGAACACGGCCTTCCCAGACATCTTGGAGGCTGCGACAATGGCCGAGGGGCCGACTACCCCAGCCATCGCCCGCACGCACTCCTCGATGCTCATTGTGGGGTGAGTGTAGCTCTTGACCCCGTGTTTCTTGGTTATTAGTTTGAATGGTGGCAGGGCAGCAGGTGGCGCAGGAGGTGCCGTGGATGTAGACACCGCCTGCGCATACGTCCTTGCTGGCCCTGCCACCGGCGTGGATGGGGTCGCCATCACGGGGTCCCTTTAAGGGCTACACCCACCCCAAAGTCACAGGCCTTAATGGTCTTAATTAGGCCTCTTATCTAAAAGACTGAAGCAGAGGAGCTCTTAACGAGGTACCTCTCCCCTCGTTGACAATTGGGGAGAGGCCTTGCTCCCTCTGCTCAGTTGTCTTAATTGGTTTTGTTTTTTTGTTTTTTTTTTGTAAATTTGGAAGGAAGAGGCCTCAGAGAGAGAGGGGAGAAACAGAGTAGCAGAGAAAGAGAGAGGGGGGTGGGAAGGGGGGGGGGGCTGCGAGGGCAGGTCTCCCCTCGCAGCTGTGGGTGGGTGCACTCCCCAGATGGCAAAACACAAAAGTCTTTGGGGTGGTCTTCAGGTGCGGGGAGAAGATGTCTTCACCTGGGGTAGCTGGAGCCACCAGGCACTCCCAACGATCTTTAATTGGGTGATTGAGAAAAACAACAATCTTCAGCCTGGTAGCTCCAGCTATCCCAGGCTAGGCAAATGTGGGGGGGTGGGGGGGGTTCCAATTGTGGGGGGGGGCCTAGTTGTAAGCACGGCCCCCACGCACACTACCACACACACACACACCCCCCGCGATGTTCCGGCCCTCAGTGGTCTTCTTTCCTCCCCCCACCGATACAACAAAGTCTGTTTGGGGAAATGCACCCACACCCACCTGTAGAAATGTAGAGTCTCCCTCCTTCCACACTGGATGTTGTTGTGGTTTTTTCCCCCTCTCTCCAACTCTTTGCAGAAATGGTAAAAGTTGTTAATGTTTTCTGTTCTCCTCCTCTCCCTCTGGTTAGAGTGATGGTGAAGCCCCTTCCTTCCTTCTCCTCCTGGGCTGGTCTCAGGGCTCTCCAGGCAGGAGCTCAAGTTGCTAGCAGCTTCCCTCACTGCTCACAGCTCCTACTGAGCAGGACACACCTCCACTGCTCCACAATTGGTCCTTGTGCATGAAACTCTTTTGAGTTTATCTGTGAAAACATAAAACATTAAACGGTGCCACCCGACCTGGGTGACACTCCAGACATTTACAAGGCCCTTTTTTTTCCCCCTTTTTTGTGTGTTTTTTTTTGTGTTTTTTCTTTTTTTTTTTTTGTTTTTTTTTGGGGCACTAAAATCACAATTTTTCCCCAGTGTCCCCTATAAAAGGGAAGGGGACACTAAAAGCACCGGCAATTAAAACAAATTAACTTTAAAACGTAAAATCAAATTAAAATTTGGTTGCCGGGCGTGATGATGCACTCCAGTCCCTCCGGTGCCCACCTCTCGCGGAAGGCCGCGAGCGTACCGGTGGACACCGCGTGCTCCATCTCCAAGGACACCCTGGATCGGATGTAAGAGCGGAAGAGAGGCAGGCAGTCAGGTTGAACGACCCCCTCGACCGCCCGCTGCCTGGACCGGCTGATGGCACCCTTGGCCGTGCCCAGGAGCAGTCCTACGAGGAGGCCCTCGGACCTACCCGCTCCCCTCCGCACAGGGTGCCCAAAGATCAGGAGAGTGGGACTGAAGTGCAGCCAGAATTTCAGGAGCAGCCCCTTCAAATAGTGGAACAGGGGCTGCAACCTTGTGCATTCAATAAAAACATGGAACACGGACTCCTCCAGACCGCAGAAATTGCAGGCGGCCCGGGAGTCCGTGAACCGGCTTAAAAATTTGTTGCACGGCACTGCTCCGTGCACCACCCTCCAGGCCAAGTCCCCGATGAATAGTGGGAGGACCCCTGCGTAGAGTGCCCTCCATCGGGGACCCCCGCCTCCTCCGGACGGCAAGATGGTACGCCATGGCGTGTCCGGACGGCCGGCGAGGATGGCAAAGTTGAGGGTGTGCAGGAGCAGCCCGTACAGGAAACCCCTCCGCGCGGAACTGAAAGGCACGGAGGGGATTTCCCCGAGGCGGCTCAAGTTGTGAGGCGCCGGCCCCCGAGGGAGGTTCCGGGGTTTGGCGCCGATGAGGAATTCCGTCCGGACGGGGGTCAGTTCGGACGGGATCTCCCCACGTGCTTGAGCCTCCTCGATACACCTAACGGAGTCAGGGCCCAGAGCTGTTTTTAGCGACTCGATGGCATCGGCCGCGCGGCGGACGTTGGCAGAATTTAGGCGCCGCGCCAGCGTGACTGGCGCCATCCAGCCCGCTCCTCCGCCATCGAGCAGGTCCCTGACCCTGGTCACCTCACCAGCCACAGCCCTCTCTTCCGACCGCCACATGAAGCCTCGGCCGTGGAGGTACGGATTCCCGAGCAGCGGCTCCTGCAGGACGGCCGCCACTCCAGCCGGCGGAGAGCTGCGCTTGGTGGAGACTTTGTTCCAGACCCTGATGAGTTCCCTGTAAAAGACAGGCAGCTCCCGGAGGGCGGTCCTGGCACCCCCCAAGTTCACAAACAGGAGCTGCGTGTCATAATTGAGGTCGAGCTGCTGGCGGAAGAAATACCTCGCCAGAGCGCACCACCTAGGAGGGGGCTCGACGTAAAGGTATCTCTGCAGGGTCTGAAGACGGAAAGTCGCGAGCTGGGCGCTGACGCACACCAACGACTGACCGCCCTCCTCAAGCGGGAGACTCAAGACCGCGGCAGAGACCCAGTGCTTCCTGTTGTTCCAGAAGAAGTCCACCAGCTTCTTCTGTATCTTGGCGACAAACGCAGGGGGAGGGGTCAAAGTGACCAGCCGGTACCACAGCATTGCGGCCACCAGCTGGTTTATGACTAGCGCTCGACCCCTGTAGGACAGCACTCGGAGCAGTCCTGTCCAGCGCCCCAGGCGAGCGGCGACCTTGGCCTCCAGCTCCTGCCAGTTCGCCGGCCAGGCTCCCTCGTCGGGGCTAAGGTAGACTCCCAGATAGAGGAGATGGGTCGTGCTCCAGGCAAAAGGCCTGAGCTCCTCCGGCAGGGAGTCCACCCGCCACTGACCCACCAGGAGTCCGGAACATTTCTCCCAGTTGATCCTGGCGGAGGACGCGGCCGAGTAAATCTCCTGGCACTCACGCATCCTCCGCAGGTCAGCGGGATCCTCTATCGCGAGGAGCACGTCATCGGCGTAAGCCGAGAGGACGACCTCCACGCCCGGCCCTTGCAGCGCCAGTCCCGTCAACCTCGTCCGCAAGAGGCGCAGGAAAGGCTCCACGCAAACGGCGTATAACTGGCCGGACATGGGGCATCCCTGGCGCACCCCTCTCCTAAAGCGAAGGGGCGCCGTCAAGGACCCGTTAACCTTAATCAGACACTCCGCGGCGGCGTACAAAAGTCGGATCCGGGCGACGAAATGCGTCCCGAACCCGAAAGCGCGCAGAGTTCCGAGCAGATAGTCGTGATCCACCCTGTCGAACGCCTTCTCTTGGTCGAGGGATAGGAAGGCGACCGACAGACCAGCCTCCTGGGAACAATGGATGAGGTCCCGGACCAGATGGATGTTATCGTGGATTGTCCGGCCCGGGACCGTGTATGACTGGTCGGGGTGGATCATGTGGTCCAGCACGGCACCAAGGCGAGCAGACATCGCCCTGGCGAAGATTTTGTAGTCCGTGCTGAGGAGGGAGACCGGGCGCCAGTTCTTAAGGAGGCGGAGATCGCCCTTCTTAGGCAGCAGGACGATGACTGCCCTGCGCCAAGAGAGGGGCATCTCCCCGGTCGCCAGACTTTCCCCCAGGACCCGCGCGTAGTCGCCCCCCAGGACGTCCCAGAACGCCCTGTGGAACTCCACGGTCAGCCCGTCCAGCCCCGGGGATTTTCCCCTCGAGAGCCGGGCGAGGGCACCGGTCAGCTCCGCCAGGCTTAGCGGAGCTTCCAGATTTTCGGCGCCCTCCGGGCCGACCTTCGGCAGGTCCTCCCACAAAACTCTACGCGCTTCCTCGCTGGACGGATCCGGAGAGAACAGAGCCCCGTAATATTCACGGACCCTGTTGTTGACGCCCTCCGGATCCGAGACGAGAGAGCCGTCGTCGGCCAGCAGCGTCAAGAGCTGCTTACGGACACTCTGCCTTTTTTCCAGCGAGTAGAAGAAGGGGGAGCCGCGGTCCAGATCCCGCAGGAACTGGATCCGCGACCTCACGAACGCGCCTCGGGACCCGACGAGCTGCAGGTCCTTCAGCGCGGCCTTCTTCGCTTCGTACACCGTCCGCAGGGCCGGGTCCTGGACGACTTGACCGAGACGGCCTTCCAGGTCGAGCACCTCTTTTTCTAGGCGCCCGACTCTGGCCGCCCGCCTCTTGGTCGACCCCCTCGCGTACTCTTGACAGAAGACGCGGACGTGAGCCTTGCCCACGTCCCACCATAGCCTCAAGGAGGGGAAGCCCCCCTGCTTCCTTCTCCAGTCGGACCAGAATCGACGGAACGAGTCCTGGAACCGCACGTCCTCCAGCAGCCGGTTGTTAAAGTGCCAGTACGCGGACCCCGTCCTCGCGCGGAGCGAAGCGAGCTCCGCCCACACCAGGTGGTGGTCCGAACACGGCACCGGCCGCATGGAGGCCGCCGGGACGCAGGAAACGTACGCCCGAGACACGTAAAGGCGGTCGACTCTAGACCATCCAACTCCAGGCCTCACCCAAGTAAAGGCGCTGGAGTCGGGGTGGAGATTTCGCCAGACGTCCACCAAGTCGAAGGACCCGACCAGGTCCCTCAACTTCTCCATCGCCGTCATGCACTGCGGGGCACCGGAGCGGTCCCTCGCCTCGAGGGTGCAGTTAAAATCCCCCCCGAGGACAATGCAGTCGCCGACGTCGACGGAGCCAAGAAGAGCGGACACCTCTTCAAAGAAGCGCGTTTGCTGCGGGCCGGGATGAGGGGCGTACACGTTCACGAGATGGAGCGGCACGTCCCCCAGGCGAACCGTTACGTGCAGCAAGCGGCCTGGCACGGGCTCCTCGACCCCCAAGATCTCCGGCTGAAAATGCGGGCCCAGCAAGATGGCCACCCCACTAGAAATGGCGGTGAGGTGGCTCATGCGGACCTCTCCTTGCCATTCCAGGAGCCACGTGGCTTCGTCTCCCGGAACGGAGTGGGTTTCTTGCAGGAAGCACACCGCATATTTCCCCTCCCGCAGGAGCGAAAAATTGTCAAATCTACGGCGTGCCCCTCTGCCGCCGTTGATGTTGAGGCTGGCTATGGTTATCTTCATGGCAAAAGCATAGTGCAACCTCTACCTTAACCTATTGTGGGGGAGGGAGCGGAGTCTTTTGTTGAACTCCGCTCCCTCCGCAGCCCAGCGAGGAGTCCCTCGAGCTCGCGCAGCTCAAGGTGCTGCTCCTTTGTCAAGGGCCCGCCCGCGGCCAAGGTTTTAACGGCGGCGCGGACGGACCCCTTGATCAGCTCCGGCTCGGACCATTTTTCCAGGGCCAGTCGGGCTTGGTCGCGGCGACCCCGGCTCTGGGCCAAAAAGTCCCGGAGTTCCTTTGCAGGAACGAGGAGGGCCTCAGCGGCGGCCGCGAGCAGATCCACCGCCTCACTGGCGGTGGTCTCTAGGTCTTCACCCGCGTCCCCCACCGAGTCCCCGTCCTCCTCCGGGAGGTGGCCGCCAGCAGCCGGCCCATCGACCGCACAAGGTACGGCAAATGAACCGGCCGCTCCAACCGGCCCTGGCACTGCCCCGATCCCACCCCCAGGATCGTCGGCAGAGGAGTCCCCACTGGGCTCTTTTAAAAATGGTGCTGGGTCGGGAAATGACAGCGGAAGGGGTTCCCCCTCCGCCCCAGGAACCGGAGAACAAGGAGAGACCCGGCCATAGGAAATCCCCAGGCCCTCCAAGTGCTCCAGCTCCAAAGTAAGGGGCGAGGGTGGGTGTTCCTCCCCCTCCCCGCTGCCACCCCCCGGCCCAGCATCTACAGTTTCATTAAAATCAATATATTTTGTTTCTGCCGGGTCGAGCAACTCCCGGGGGAAGTTGGGTAATAGCTGGGCGGGCTCAGGTTCGGCCTTTTCGGCCTCGCCCGCCTCAGTCCCCGGGACGCCCGGCCCGGCGGCTACGCATTCCTCCGCGGTCCCCACGCCCCCCACGACAGGCAGATCTTCCACTCCATCCCCGGGAGGCAGAGGCTGGGCAGCCTCAACTGTCTCACCCTCCCCGGGGAAAGACTCCTCGCGCCTGCAGCGCAATTTGGGGGCGCTGGTGGGGGACGCGGGACACGCGGCGGGCACCGACTCCTCCGCGGAGGGATATTGTTCCCCCTCCGCGTCATTGGGGCGGTGCCTCTTTTTGTTCCTGGGGGCGCGCGGAGTCAGGGAGACCTCCATGTCTGCCGAGGCCTCCCGCTCCGCCCCCCCCTTTTCCTTTTCTTGCCCGCGCCCGGGCCCCTCTGTGGTGTTGTTCAAGGGCTCGGGCACGGGCTCGGGGCACCCCGCGCTCGCCGGTGACGGGGTTGGGCTGAGCGCGGTGGTCAAATTATCCGGCGCACCGAGGGGACCCGCCTCTTGATGTTTTGTCTTCTTCCGCGCCTTCTTTCCGGTCGGACGCTCTCCCTCCCCCCCGCCGGAGGCCCTGAAAACAAAGGCCTCCGACGATGCCCGCGCACCCATGGCTCCCGGCACGCGGACGCAACTAGGGGGAGGGGTGGCGGCAGCGCCAGCCTTGGCCGCCTTCGGTGGTTTGGCGGCCTTGGAGGCAGGGCAGTTCTTGCGAACATGCCCCACCTCCCTGCAGGCATGGCACCGCACGCCGTCCGATGTCCAGAAGACGCGGTAGGCAGTCCCCTCGTGCACCACATTAAAGTGCCCTTCTGTCATGTCCTCCCGCGCCAGCCGGACAAAGAGCTGGCGGCGGAAGGAGAACACGTGGCGCAGGCTGTTCTCCCTGAGGCCGAGCGGTATGGGGTTGATCCCTGACCTTACCTCCCCCAGTTGTTGTAGGTGAGGGAGGAGGAGCCCAGCGGGAACAAAGGGCGGGACGTTCGACACGATGACCCTCTGCGCGGTGGCTTCGAGAGGATCCACCGGCAGGAACGTCCCGCCCACCGTGAGCCCCTTTTCGAGGGCCAGGGACACCGCCCGCTCCGACCCCAGGAAGAAAACAGCCTTCCCAGACATCTTGGAGGCTGCGACAATGGCCGAGGGGCCGACTACCCCAGCCATCGCCCGCACGCACTCCTCGATGCTCATTGTGGGGTGAGTGTAGCTCTTGACCCCGTGTTTTTTTGTTATAAGTGTAAATGGTGGCAGGGCAGCGGGTGGCGCAGGAGGTGCTGTGGAAGCGGTTGCCACCTGCGCATACGTCCTTGCTGGCCCTGCCACCGGCGTGGATGGGGTCGCCATCACGGGGTCCCTTTAAGGGCTACACCCACCCCAAAGTCACAGGCCTTAATGGTCTTTAATGGCCTCGTGTATTTAACTGAGCAGAGGAGCCCTTAACGAGGCACCTCTCCCCTCGTTGACAATTGGGGAGAGGCCTTGCTCCCTCTGCTCAGTTGTCTTAATTGTTTTTTTTTAAATTTGGAAGGAAAGGGTTCTCAGAGAGAGAGGGGAGAAACAGAGTAGCAGAGAAAAGAGAGAGGGGGGTGGGAAGGGGGGGGGGCTGCGAGGGCAGGTCTCTCCTCGCAGCTGTGGGTGGGTGCACTCCCCAGATGGCAAAACACAAAAGTCTTTGAGGTGGTCTTCAGGTGGGGGGAGAAGATGTCTTCACCTGGGGTAGCTGGAGCCACCAGGCACTCCTAACGATCTTTAATTGGGTGATTAATAACAATCTTCAGCCTGGTAGCTCCAGCTATCCCAGGCTAGGCAAATGTGGGGGGGGGTGGGGGTGGCTCCAATTGTGGGGGGGGCCTAGTTGTAAGCACAGCCCCCACGCACACTACCACACACACACACACCCCCCGCGATGTTCCGGCCCTCAGTGGTCTTCTTTCCTCCCCCCACCGATACAACAAAGTCTTTTTGGGGAAATGCACCCACACCCACCTGTAGAGTAGTTGAGTCTCCCTCCTTCCACACTGGATGGTTGTTGTGGTTTTTCCCCCTCTCTCCAACTCTTTGCAGAAATGATAAAGATGTTTAAAGTTTTCTTTTTTCCTCCTCTCCCTCTGGGTTAAAGTGGTGGTGAAGCCCCTTTCTTCCTTCTTTTCCTGGGCTGGTCTCAGGGCTCTCCAGGCAGGAGCTCAAGTTGCTAGCAGCTTCCCTCACTGCTCACAGCTCCTACTGAGCAGGACACACCTCCACTGCTCCACAATTGGTCCTTGTGCATGAAACTCTTTTTAGGAGTCTACCTGCAAAACATAAACAACATTAAACTGTGCCACCCGACCTGGGTGACACAGCAGACATTTTCAAGCCTTTTTTTTTTTTTTTTTGGGGCGCTAAAATCAAATTTTTCCAGTGCCCCCTATAAAAGGAGAGGGGGACACTAAAAACACCGGCAATTAAAACAAATTAAACTTTAAAACGTAAAATCAAATTAAAATTTGGTTGCCGGGCGTGATGATGCACTCCAGTCCCTCCGGTGCCCACCTCTCGCGGAAGGCCGCGAGCGTACCGGTGGACACCGCGTGCTCCATCTCCAAGGACACCCTGGATCGAATGTAAGAGCGGAAGAGAGGCAGGCAGTCAGGTTGAACGACCCCCTCGACCGCCCGCTGCCTGGACCGGCTGATGGCACCCTTGGCCGTGCCCAGGAGCAGTCCTACGAGGAGGCCTTCGGACCTACCCGCTCCCCTCCGCACAGGGTGCCCAAAGATCAGGAGAGTGGGACTGAAGTGCAGCCAGAATTTCAGGAGCAGCCCCTTCAAATAGTGGAACAGGGGCTGCAACCTTGTGCACTCCATAAAAACATGGAACACGGACTCCTCCAGACCGCAGAAATTGCAGGCGGCCTGGGAGTCCGTGAACCGGCTTAAAAATTTGTTGCACGGCACTGCTCCGTGCACCACCCTCCAGGCCAAGTCCCCGATGAATAGTGGGAGGACCCCTGCGTAGAGTGCCCTCCATCGGGGACCCCCGCCTCCTCCGGACGGCAAGATGGTACGCCATGGCGTGTCCGGACGGCCGGCGAGGATGGCAAAGTTGAGGGTGTGCAGGAGCAGCCCGTACAGGAAACCCCTCCGCGCGGAACTGAAAGGCACGGAGGGGATTTCCCCGAGGCGGCTGAAGTTGTGAGGCGCCGGTCCCCGAGGGAGGTTCCGGGGTTTGGCGCCGATGAGGAATTCCGTCCGGACGGGGGTCAGTTCGGACGGGATCTCCCCACGTGCTTGAGCCTCCTCGATGCACCTAACGGAGTCAGGGCCCAGAGCTGTTTTTAGCGACTCGATGGCATCGGCCGCGCGGCGGACGTTGGCAGAATTTAGGCGCCGCGCCAGCGTGACTGGCGCCATCCAGCCCGCTCCTCCGCCATCGAGCAGGTCCCTGACCCTGGTCACCTCACCAGCCACAGCCCTCTCTTCCGACCGCCACATGAAGCCTCGGCCGTGGAGGTACGGATTCCCGAGCAGCGGTTCCTGCAGGACGGCCGCCACTCCAGCCGGCGGAGAGCTGCGCTTGGTGGAGACTTTGTTCCAGACCCTGATGAGTTCCCTGTAAAAGACAGGCAGCTCCCGGAGGGCGGTCCTGGCACCCCCCAAGTTCACAAACAGGAGCTGCGTGTCATAATTGAGGTCGAGCTGCTGGCGGAAGAAATACCTCGCCAGAGCACACCACCTAGGAGGGGGCTCGACGTAAAGGTATCTCTGCAGGGTCTGAAGACGGAAAGTCGCGAGCTGGGCGCTGACGCACACCAACGACTGACCGCCCTCCTCAAGCGGGAGACTCAAGACCGCGACAGAGACCCAGTGCTTCCTGTTGTTCCAGAAGAAGTCCACCAGCTTCTTCTGTATCTTGGCGACAAACGCAGGGGGAGGGGTCAAAGTGACCAGCCGGTACCACAGCATTGCGGCCACCAGCTGGTTTATGACTAGCGCTCGACCCCTGTAGGACAGCACTCGGAGCAGTCCTGTCCAGCGCCCTAGGCGAGCGGCGACCTTGGCCTCCAGCTCCTGCCAGTTCGCCGGCCAGGCTTCCTCGTCGGGGCTAAGGTAGACTCCCAGATAGAGGAGATGGGTCGTGCTCCAGGCAAAAGGCCTGAGCTCCTCCGGCAGGGAGTCCACCCGCCACTGACCCACCAGGAGTCCGGAACATTTCTCCCAGTTGATCCTGGCGGAGGACGCGGCCGAGTAAATCTCCTGGCACTCACGCATCCTCCGCAGGTCAGCGGGATCCTCTACCGCGAGGAGCACGTCATCGGCGTAAGCCGAGAGGACGACCTCCACGCCCGGCCCTTGCAGAGCCAGTCCCGTCAACCTCGTCCGCAAGAGGCGCAGGAAAGGCTCCACGCAAACGGCATATAACTGGCCGGACATGGGGCATCCCTGGCGCACCCCTCTCCTAAAGCGAAGGGGCGCCGTCAAGGACCCGTTAACCTTAATCAGACACTCCGCGGCGGCGTACAAAAGTCGGATCCGGGCGACGAAATGCGTCCCGAACCCGAAAGCGCGCAGAGTTCCGAGCAGATAGTCGTGATCCACCCTGTCGAACGCCTTCTCTTGGTCGAGGGATAGGAAGGCGACCGACAGACCAGCCTCCTGGGAATGATGGATGAGGTCCCGGACCAGATGGATGTTGTCGTGGATTGTCCGGCCCGGGACCGTGTATGACTGGTCGGGGTGGATCATGTGGTCCAGCACGGCACCAAGGCGAGCAGACATCGCCCTGGCGAAGATTTTGTAGTCCGTGCTGAGGAGGGAGACCGGGCGCCAGTTCTTAAGGAGGCGGAGATCGCCCTTCTTAGGCAGCAGGACGATGACTGCCCTGCGCCAAGAGAGGGGCATCTCCCCGGTCGCCAGACTTTCCCCCAGGACCCGCGCGTAGTCGCCCCCCAGGACGTCCCAGAACGCCCTGTGGAACTCCACGGTCAGCCCGTCCAGCCCCGGGGATTTTCCACTCGAGAGCCGGGCGAGGGCACCGGTCAGCTCCGCCAGGCTTAGCGGAGCTTCCAGATTTTCGGCGCCCTCCGGGCCGACCTTCGGCAGGTCCTCCCACAAAACTCTACGCGCTTCCTCGCTGGACGGATCCGGAGAGAACAGAGCCCCGTAATATTCACGGACCCTGTTGTTGACGCCCTCCGGATCCGAGACGAGAGAGCCGTCGTCGGCCAGCAGCGTCAAGAGCTGCTTACGGACACTCTGCCTTTTTTCCAGCGAGTAGAAGAAGGGGGAGCCGCGGTCCAGATCCCGCAGGAACCGGATCCGCGACCTCACGAACGCGCCTCGGGACCCGACGAGCTGCAGGTCCTTCAGCGCGGCCTTCTTCGCTTCGTACACCGTCCGCAGGGCCGGGTCCTGGACGACTTGACCGAGACGGGCTTCCAGGTCGAGCACCTCTTTTTCTAGGCGCCCGACTCTGGCCGCCCGCCTCTTGGTCGACCCCCTCGCGTACTCTTGACAGAAGACGCGGACGTGAGCCTTGCCCACGTCCCACCATAGCCTCAAGGAGGGGAAGCCCCCCCTGCTTCCTTCTCCAGTCGGACCAGAATCGACGGAACGAGTCCTGGAACCGCACGTCCTCCAGCAGCCGGTTGTTAAAGTGCCAGTACGCGGACCCCGTCCTCGCGCGGAGCGAAGCGAGCTCCGCCCACACCAGGTGGTGGTCCGAGCACGGCACCGGCCGCATGGAGGCCGCCGGGACGCAGGAAACGTACGCCCGAGACACGTAAAGGCGGTCGACTCTAGACCATCCAACTCCAGGCCTCACCCAAGTAAAGGCGCTGGAGTCGGGGTGGAGATTTCGCCAGACGTCCACCAAGTCGAAGGACCCGACCAGGTCCCTCAACTTCTCCATCGCCGTCATGCACTGCGGGGCACCGGAGCGGTCCCTCGCCTCGAGGGTGCAGTTAAAATCCCCCCCGAGGACAATGCAGTCGCCGACGTCGACGGAGCCAAGAAGAGCGGACACCTCTTCAAAGAAGCGCGTCTGCTGCGGGCCGGGATGAGGGGCGTACACGTTCACGAGATGGAGCGGCACGTCCCCCAGGCGAACCGTTACGTGCAGCAAGCGGCCTGGCACGGGCTCCTCGACCCCCAAGATCTCCGGCTGAAAATGCGGGCCCAGCAAGATGGCCACCCCACTTGAAATGGCGGTGAGGTGGCTCATGCGGACCTCTCCTTGCCATTCCAGGAGCCACGTGGCTTCGTCTCCCGGAACGGTGTGGGTTTCTTGCAGGAAGCACACCGCATATTTCCCCTCCCGCAGGAGCGAAAAATTGTCAAATCTACGGCGTGCCCCTCTGCCGCCGTTGATGTTGAGGCTGGCTATGGTTATCTTCATGGCAAAAGCATAGTGCAACCTCTACCTTAACCTATTGTGGGGGAGGGAGCGAAGTCTTTTGTTGAACTCCGCTCCCTCCGCAGCCCAGCGAGGAGTCCCTCGAGCTCGCGCAGCTCAAGGTGCTGCTCCTTTGTCAAGGGCCCGCCCGCGGCCAAGGTTTTAACGGCGGCGCGGACGGACCCCTTGATCAGCTCCGGCTCGGACCATTTTTCCAGGGCCAGTCGGGCTTGGTCGCGGCGACCCCGGCTCTGGGCCAAAAAGTCCCGGAGTTCCTTTGCAGGAACGAGGAGGGCCTCAGCGGCGGCCGCGAGCAGATCCACCGCCTCCCTGGCGGTGGTCTCTAGGTCTTCACCCGCGTCCCCCACCGAGTCCCCGTCCTCCTCCGGGAGGTGGCCGCCAGCAGCCGGCCCATCGACCGCACAAGGTACGGCAAATGAACCGGCCGCTCCAACCGGCCCTGGCACTGCCCCGATCCCACCCCCAGGATCGTCGGCAGAGGAGTCCCCACTGGGCTCTTTTAAAAATGGTGCCGGGTCGGGAAATGACAGCGGAAGGGGTTCCCCCTCCGCCCCAGGAACCGGAGAACAAGGAGAGACCCGGCCATAGGAAATCCCCAGGCCCTCCAAGTGCTCCAGCTCCAAAGTAAGGGGCGAGGGTGGGTGTTCCTCCCCCTCCCCGCTGCCACCCCCCGGCCCAGCATCTACAGTATCATTAAAATCAATTGTTTCATTCTCTGCCGGGTCGAGCAAATCCCGGGGTAAGTTGTGTATTGGCTGGGCGGGCTCAGGTTCGGCCTTTTCGGCCCCGCCCGCCTCGGTCCCCGGGACGCTCGACCCGGCGGCTACGCATTCCTCCGCGGTCCCCACGCCCCCCACGACAGGCAGATCTTCCACTCCATCCCCGGGAGGCAGAGGCTGGGCAGCCTCGACTGTCTCACCCTCCCCGGGGAAAGACTCCTCGCGCCTGCAGCGCAATTTGGGGGCGCTGGTGGGGGACGCGGGACACGCGGCGGGCACCGCCTCCTCCGCGGAGGGATGTTGTTCCCCCTCCGCCTCATTGGGGCGGTGCCTCTTTTTGTTCCTGGGGGCGCGCGGAGTCAGGGAGACCTCCATGTCTGCCGAGGCCTCCCGCTCCGCCCCCCCCTTTTCCTTTTCTTGCCCGCGCCTGGGCCCCTCTGTGGTGGTATTCAAGGGCCCGGGCACGGGCTCGGGGCACCCCGCGCTCGCCGGTGACTGGGTTGGGCTGAGCGCGGTGGTCAGACTTTCCGGCGCACTGAGGGGACCCGCCTCGAGATGTTTCGCCTTCTTCCGCGCCTTCTTTCCGGTCGAACGCTCTCCCTCCCCCCCGCCGGAGGCCCTGAAAACAAAGGCCTCCGACGATGCCCGCGCACCCATGGCTCCCGGCACGCGGACGCAACTAGGGGGAGGGGTGGCGGCGGTGCCAGCCTTGGCCGCCTTCGGTGGTTTGGCGGCCTTGGAGGCGGGGCAGTTCTTACGAACATGCCCCACCTCCCTACAGGCATGGCACCGCACGCCGTCCGACGTCCAGAAGACGCGGTAGGCAGTCCCCTCGTGCACCACATTAAAGTTCCCCTCCGTCGTCTCCTCCCGCGCCAGCCGGACAAAGAGCTGGCGGCGGAAGGAGAACACGTGGCGCAGGCTGTTCTCCCTGAGGCCGAGCGGTATGGGGTTGATCCCCGACCTTACCTCCCCCAGTTGGTGTAGGTGAGGGAGGAGGAGCCCAGCGGGAACAAAGGGCGGGACGTTTGAAATGATGACCCTCTGCGCGGTGGCCTCGAGAGGGTCCACCGGCAGGAACGTCCCGCCCACCGTGAGCCCCTTTTCAAGGGCCAGGGACACCGCCCGCTCCGACCCCAGGAAGAACACGGCCTTCCCAGACATCTTGGAGGCTGCGACAATGGCCGAGGGGCCGACTACCCCAGCCATCGCCCGCACGCACTCCTCGATGCTCATTGTGGGGTGAGTGTAGCTCTTGACCCCGTGTTTTTTTGTTATTAGTCTGAAAGGTGGCAGGGCAGCGGCTGGCGCAGGAGGTGCCGTGGATGTGGACACCGCCTGCGCATACGACCTTGCTGGCCCTGCCACCGGCGTGGATGGGGTCGCCATCACGGGGTCCCTTTAAGGGCTACACCCACCCCAAAGTCACAGGCCTTAATGGTCTTTATTAGGCCTCTTGTAGATTGACTGAGCAGAGGAGCCCTTAATGAGGTACCTCTCCCCTAGTTGGCAATTGGGGAGGGGCCTTGCTCCCTCTGCTCAGTTGTCTTAAATGTTTTTTTTTTTTTTTTTTAAATTAAATTTGGAAGAAAGAGGCTCTCAGAGAGAGAGGGGAGAAACAGAGTAGCAGAGAAAAGAGAGAGGGGGGTGGGAAGGGGGGGGGGCTGCGAGGGCAGGTCTCTCCTCGCAGCTGTGGGTGGGTGCACTCCCCAGATGGCAAAACACAAAAGTCTTTGAGGTGGTCTTCAGGTGGGGGGAGAAGATGTCTTCACCTGGGGTAGCTGGAGCCACCAGGCACTCCTAACGATCTTTAATTGGGTGATTAATAACAATCTTCAGCCTGGTAGCTCCAGCTATCCCAGGCTAGGCAAATGTGGGGGGTGGGGGGGGGTTCCAATTGTGGGGGGGGGGCCTAGTTGTAAGCACGGCCCCCACGCACACTACCACACACACACACACCCCCCGCGATGTTCCGGCCCTCAGTGGTCTTCTTTCCTCCCCCCACCGATACAACAAAGTCTGTTTGGGGAAATGCACCCACACCCACCTGTAGAATGTTGGGTCTCCCTCCTTCCACACTGGTTTGTTGTTGGTCTTTTCCCCCTCTCTCCAACTCCTTGCAGAAATGGAAAAGATGTTGAAATGTTTTCTGCTTCCTCCTCTCCCTCTGGATGAAAGTTGATGGTGAAGCCCCTTCCTTCCTTCTCTTCCTGGGCTGGTCTCAGGGCTCTCCAGGCAGGAGCTCAAGTTGATAGCTGCTCCACTCACTGCTCACAGCTCCTACTGAGCAGGACACACCTCCACTGCTCCACAATTGGTCCTTGTGCATGAATCCCAAAAAGTTAGTTTGCAGGTGCAGCAGGTAATCAGGAAGGCAAATGGAATGTTGGCCTTCATTGCGAGAGGGATGGAGTACAAAAGCAGGGAGGTTCTTCTGAAACTGTATAGGGTATTGGTGAGGCCACACCTGGAGTACTGCATGCAGTTTTGGTCACCTTGCTTAAGGAAGGATATACTCGCTTTGGAGGGTGTGCAGAGACGATTCACGAGGGTGATTCCGGAGATGATAGATTGAGTATACTGGGTCTTTACTTGTTGGAGTTCAGAAGGATGAGAGGGGATCTTATAGAAACATTTAAAATAATGAAAGGGATAGACAAGATAGAGGCAGAGAGGTTGTTTCCACTGGTCGGGGAGACTAGAACTAGGGGGCACAGCCTCAAAATACGGGGGAGCCAATTTAAAACCGAGTTGAGAAGGAATTTCTTCTCCCAGAGGGTTGTGAATCTGTGGAATTCTCTGCCCAAGGAAGCAGCTGAGGCTAGCTCATTGAATGTATTCAAGTCACAGATAGATAGATTTTTAACCAATAAGGGAATTAAGGGTTACGGGGAGCGGGCGGGTAAGTGGAGCTGAGTCCACGGCCAGATCAGCCATGATCTTGTTGAATGGCGGAGCAGGCTCGAGGGGCTAGATGGCCTACTCCTGTTCCTAATTCTTATGTTCTTATGTTCTTAAAAACTTTCTGTTCTTCATCAGACAGTATCCACAGGATAATCCTGCCCCATAACCTGTAAACGCTAATCCTTCTGTCTCTTCCATGTTACTGCAGTTGTACCCTTTAATGATGTTAATGTTTTAATGGCCCAAGATTCATCCAGACTTCCTCTTCTCTTTTTGGCCTGTACCTTGCAGGCCTCCCCAATTTGGATCTCGCCTTGACAGGAATTTTGGGTTTTGATGTCATGTTCTATGCCCAGTGTACTTTTGGTGCACTCCGCTCAGCCCTTTTTAATAATCAACTTCCCCTTAAATATTAGTTCATCGTATATGCTCAGCTCATCAGTAATCTGGAGTTGCACTCCTTTGTGACAGATCATGTTTATTAATGTTTATTATCATTTTCAACAATTTCAGATTCTCATCTATTTCAGCAGCATATTGATGTTTTTATCCTTTTTCCGGTTTGGGGGATCTGCTAATCAACATAACTTACTCACAGTCTGCTCAATTATCAGCAAGGAATATTTATTTGTTTCACTTGTAGACAACATGAAATTTATATTTTTCCAGATATAACCTTTCAGAAGGAACAGGGGGGGTTTGGTCCAACGGCCTAGGACATGTCACCTGCTGCAATATGCATTTACTTAAGTCACAGTGCTGAGTGTATGGTGATTGATGTCACTTCAGTGATTTTATATCATTTTCAACAAATAACTATTGTTTTAAATTGAAGCAAAATACTGTGGATGCTGGAAATCTGAAGTAAAAGCAGAAAATGCTGGAAATACTCAGCAGGTAGTTACAATATTTATTGTTTTAAATGTCTGATTTTTGAAAAAAAACATAGTATGCAAATTATCTTATCTTTAAATGGCAAAGTAGATAAAGAACATAAGAACATAAGAATTAGGAACAGGAGTAGGCCATCGAGCCCCTCGAGCCTGCTCCGCCATTTAACAAGATCATGGCTGATCTGGCCGTGGTCTCAGCTCCACTTACCCGCCTGCTCCCCGTAACCCTTAATTCCCTTATTGGTTAAAAATCTATCTATCTGTGACTTGAATACATTCAATGAGCTAGCCTCAACTGCTTCCTTGGGCAGAGAATTCCATAGATTCACAACCCTCTGGGAGAAGAAATTCCTTCTCAACTCAGTTTTAAATTGGCTCCCCCGTATTTTGAGGCTGTGCCCCCTAGTTCTAGTCTCCCCGACCAGTGGAAACAACCTCTCTGCCTCTATCTTGTCTATCCCTTTCATTATTTTAAATGTTTCCATAAGATCACCCCTCATCCTTCTGAACTCCAACGAGTAAAGACCCAGTCCACTCAATCTATCATCATAAAGTAACCCCCTCATCTCTGGAATCAGCCTCGTGAATCGTCTCTGTACCCCCTCCAAAGCTAGTATATCCTTCCTTAAGTAAGGTGACCAAAACTGCATGCAGTACTCCAGGTTCGGCCTCACCAATACCCTGTACAGTTGCAGCAGGACCTCCTTGCTTTTGTACTCCATCCCTCTCGCAATGAAGGCCAACATTCCATTCGCCTTCCTGATTACCTGCTGCACCTGCAAACTAACTTTTTGGGATTCATGCACAAGGACCCCTGCACCGCAGCATGTTGTAATTTCTCCCCATTCAAATAATATTCCCTTTTACTGTTTTTTTTCCCAAGGTGGATGACCTCACACTTTCCAACATTGTATTCCATCTGCCAAACCGTAGCCCATTCGCTTAACCTATCTGAATCTCTCTGCAGCCTCTCTGTGTCCTCTACACAACCCGCTTTCCCACTAATCTTTGTGTCATCTGCAAATTTTGTTGCATTACAATCTGTCCCCTCTTCCAGGTCATCTATGTATATTGTAAACAGTTGTGGTCCCAGTACCGATCCCTGTGGCACACCACTAACCACCGATTTCCAACCCGAAAAGGACCCATTTATCCCGACTCTCTGCTTTCTGTTTGCCAGCCAATTCTCTATCCATGCTAATACATTTCCTCTGACTCCGCGTACCTTTATCTTCTGCAGTAACTTTTGTGGGGCACCTTATCGAATGCCTTTTGAAAATCTAAGTACACCACATCCATCGGTACACCTCTATCCACCATGCTCGTTATATCCTCAAAGAATTCCAGTAAATTAGTTAAACATGATTTCCCCTTCATGAATCCATGCTGCGTCTGCTTGATTGCACTATTCCTATCTAGATGTCCCGCTATTTCTTCCTAAATGATAGTTTCAAGCATTTTCCCCACTACAGATGTTAAACTAACCGGCCTATAGTTACCTGCCTTTTGTCTGCCCCCTTTTTTAAACAGAGGCGTTGCAAGCAAAGAAAGCAAATACAGTGATACGGCTTGGGCCTCAGCTATTTACAATCTATATTAATGACTTAGATGAAGGGATCGAGTGTAATGTATCCAATGTATCCAATGTAATCTGACAGGAAGAAACAAAGAGCCTGTCAAGGGATATATGCAGGTTATGTCAGTGGATAATAAGGTGGCAGATGGAGTATAATTTTGGGAAATGTGAGGATATTCACTTTCATAGGAAGAATAGAAAAACAGAATAGGACAGAATTTCCGACGTCCCAGGCTTGTACAAAGTTTCTACGGACCCGGGAAGGCATCGGAAAAGTCATTTTTCAGTGCGCAATTCGCACGTGCTGAAAACCGGCTTTTCCGATGTGTTAAGCTGGAGCTGGACAGATCATAACCAAATCGGGTGCGAGGACAGTTGTACATGCAAGTTTGGGCTATTTACCCATATCTTGCATGGCAAATGTCCTCAAAACACTTGCGCCTGAAAAAGCAGGTGCATAGTTTACTTTTACAGGCGTAAGTTTAAAAACATAGAAAAAACATGATTAAAATAAAAATTTAAAAAACACATTTATGTTAAAACCCTGCCCACTCAGATAATGTTATTTTAAACCCTAACCCTAACTTTTTTTTAAAATCCGCAATTTTTTTTTCTTTAAAACATTTTTACTTTCTATTACTTTATTGTGTGAGGTGTTTTTTAAATGTTTTATGTATTTTTTGTGAGTTTTGGGTTTTTTCTCATTCATTGTAACTTACAAAACTCCTATTACAACGAATGAGAAAATACTTACCTGTGATTGGGTGTCCAGGCACACGTGACTCCTGCGGACGTCCCAACGTGCACACACTGTGCTTCGCAGGGAGAGGAGGCCTGTGGATCGGGAGTTCAAGCGGGCGCAGCAGCTTCATTTATTTCTATTCTTTATTGATTTGCCCGTGGGAAATCCCCCTTGCAATTTCTGCCCCATTTATTTTTTAAATAGTGAAAAACTATTAAATGTTGATATTCAGGTACCCTTGTACATGAAATACAGAAAGTTAGTATGCAGGTACAGCAAGTAATTAGGAAGACTAATGGCATGTTGGCCTTTATTGCAAGGGGGTTGGAGTACAAAAGCAAGAAAGTCTTACTACAATTATACAGGGCTTTGGTGAGGCCACACCTGGAGTACTGTGTACAGTTTTGGTCTCCTTATCTGAGGAAGGACACACTCGCCTTGGAGGCGGTGCAACAGAGATTCATAGATTGATCCCTGGGATGAGAGGGTTGTCTTATGAGGAGAGATTGTTCTAGAGAGCATCTAGAACTGGGGGGCATAGTCTCAGGATAAGGGGTCAGGTATTTAAGACTGAGATGAGAAGGAATTTCTTCACTCAGTGGGATGTGAATCTTTAGAATTCTTTACCCCAAATGGCTGTGGATGCTCAGTTGTTGAGTATATTCAATGCTGAGAGCAATAGATCAATAGATTTATGGACTCTAGGGGATCAAGGAATATGGAGATCGGGCAGGAAAGTGGAGTGGAGCCATGATCTTATTGAATGGTAGAGCAGGCTCAAGGCGAGGGATGGCCCACTCCTGCTCCTTCATCTTATGTTCTCATGTTCTTATAATCTAATTCTCGAGAGCTGTTTGAGGGGAGATTAAAAATTACTGTCAAAAATAATTTGTGACAGTAATTATACTCTGTTTCAAAATAGCTTTAAGCAGATATAATCACTTTTGACAGTAATTTTCTTCCCCAAGACATGCTGCTCGAATTTCCACAGACTAGCAATGGTGACCGAGTTATTTTTTAAGTTGATCTCCACTGCACTTGGAATTTTGAGACATACAAGCCACAGGCTAAACCTCCTGCATGTGGCATGTGGCTCCAAGTTCTCTTTCAGATCTGTCACACTTTAGATTATGGCCTGCGGATACCAAGAGGTCGAAAATGGGTAGCAACCCGTTTGGGGCGGTAAGTTTTTACTTTTAGAAAAAGTTAGTGCCCGGCGAAGTGTTTTGTCAAATTGTGTGAAAATCGTCATTTTTGCCCCAGGATTGAAGGGGAGCGGTAAATGAGGCGCTAATGGCCTCAGCTGGGCGCTGCAGGGCGCCATTCACAGCCACTTACCCAATTTCAGATGAGTTCCATTCAGCAATTAGCCTTCAATCATTGACTCCAGCTCCATCAGGCGTTTGAACGAGAGCTTATTTGAACCGTCTGCTGCTCATTTTCAGCATTGCTGAACTTCAGTCAGTGATCTCTCGACCTGAGGAAGATTGTGAAATGGCTGCTAGTCATTCCCCTTCAAGGGAGAGGGCACAAGATTTAATGATGAGGCATTGGTTGGGTCACTGGAGACCAGGAGGGAGTCATTGTTCCCTGCATCAGGGAGGAGGTCATCTCCGCAGGTTTTCCATGCCATGTCGGCCAGCGGTGCAGAGAAGCTCCACCCAGTGCAGGAAAAATTTCAACGCCCGATGTCGGGTGGTGAAGGTCAGTACAAGCTTCCACACCTTCTCCATACCAGCCTCTCAACCTCTGTCGGTGCACACTGTGCAAACCACTACTTCCCCACCTCTCAACCACCAAGTATCTGCAGATACTCACACTCACATCCGCATCCCATGCCTTGCCTACATTCACAGCTATTCAATCATGGCAGGCATATCTTCCACCTATGTAGCTGGACTCTTACTCACACGAGTTCCTTTCTTTTGCAGGCCAAGATGACACATAAGCAGCAGAGGACTGGAGGAGGGGAGCCTCAACTGTGCGAGTTCTGCTTCACAGGTCTCAGATGAGGACCTCGATGGGGAAGCATTCACGCAAAGGGTGATGACCATGCACTCTGACATCATAGGTGCAATGGCAAGGGTGCCGGAGAGCCTCTCGGCAGTGGGAAGGAGCATGGAGGAATCCGCCTCCAACATTGAACAGAGCTCTGCGCACACCATGGAGTCCATTATTGCCAGTCTGCAGACGGTGGTGGACTCCCAGAGAGACTGTACGGATCCAGACCTCATCACGTCATGTCATGGATGACGTGGCAGCTTCCATTGCAGCATAGGTGGAAGCAACACAACGTCTTAGTGCTGCAATGCAGACAATGGTTGGTGGCATGGAAGCTCAGACTGCTCTCATGCAGTCTCAGCTTGATGCCATGCAATGTCTTGGTGCAGTCATGCAGTCAGTGAATGCAGGCATCGAGTCTCAGACTGCTCTCATGCAGTCTCAGCTACTCATGTTCTGACTGCTGCCATCACTGTTGGGTCCACCACAGTCCACCGGGGACGTCATGGTGTCGCAGTAGCCCACCAAGCTGTGTTCCAGCAGATTGGTGGGGATGCTGAGGCTCTGCCCCGGGGGAGTGGCACTGGGTAAGTGGGGCAGGAACCTGCTGTCCTCTCTGAGGATGACAGCATTCCTGAGCCCACCACTGCCACTCAGCCATTGCATTTGTCGCTGGCGGTCACCCAGCCAGCCCACACTGCCTCTGCCCAGCCTGAGGTGGTGCAGTCTACAGCTGGGCCTTTCAGGCCCAGAGCTGGTTGGGAGCATCCTACAAGGCCATCTGTAGTCTCTGGCTCTGACACTCAGCTGTCTTCCACCAGCCCTGCTGCAGCCACAGGGGACACACTGTGGAGGAGCTCTAGAATAGTTAAAGCAAAGAGGGGATATAAGGAAATGCACAAGGGTGATTAGTAAATACATTATGAAATCGTTTATTGGTGTTATATGAATTTGGATTGGAATGTTTAATCTTTGCTATTGTCTCTCATTTCAGATCTGAGACTTTGGTATGGAAGGGAAAATGGATATAGTGATGGAGACGTCCAGAGGAATCGGGAAATGGGATGGAATTCCTAAAACCGAACTCTGATTAAACGGTCGCAGCCCTCCCTTGCAGAATCGCGATGGACTCACTGCCTCCTCAGTCGCTTTGTTGCTCCTCCTGCTCCTCCTTGTCCTCCTCCTCCTCCGGTGGTGCGGCTATGCCTGGTGACAATGGCTGTGCCCTCATGATGGTGAGGTTGTGCAGAATGCAGCAGACGATGATGAATAGGGACTCCTGCTCAGGTGAGTACTGGAGGACTCCTCCCGAGTGGTCAAGACAGCGGAACCGTTGCTTAAGCTCTCCGATGGTCTGCTCAATGATGTTCTTGGTGGCGGCATAGTAACATTGTATGAATGCTGGGCAGAAGTGTTGGGGTTGCGGAGGGGTGTCATGTGCCAGGTGGAGAGCAGATAACCCTTGTCTCTGACCAGCCAGCCATGAGCTTGATTTGGTGGCTGGAACAGTGCTGGCACACCGGTCTAGCGCAGGAGGAAGGCATCGTGTCTGCTGCCAGGATAGCAGACATTCACGGTGAAGATTCTGCATGTGTGGTCGCATACCAATTGCACATTCAGTGAGTGGAAGCCTTTGTGGTTACGGCAGACCTCAGGATTGTTATGCGGGTGCCCTCAAAGCCACCTGGGTGCAGTTAATGGCACCCTACACCATGGAGATGCCTGCTACCCTGATGAAGCCACATGCACGCTCGTGCTGCTTCTCTCTGGTCATGGGGAAGGAAATGTAGTCCCTCCTCCTTCTGTACAGAGCATCTGTGACCTCGCGGATGGAGCGATGGACCTCAAACTGGGAGATGTTGGAGATGTCTCCTGTCGCTCCCTGGAAAGATCCACTGGTGTAGAAATTGAGCGCAATGGTGACCTTGACTGCCACTGAGAGAGCCGTCCTCACCCTGGTCTGAGGCTCGAGGTTTGGTTGCAGCAGATGGCAGAGCTCTGTGACCACATCTTTGCTGAAGCGCAGCCTTCGAACACACTGTTCCTCAGTGAAATTGATATCGGAGAACTGCTGCCAGAATACCCTGGGAGGGTAAGGTCTCCTGTTGCCAGCCCTGTTGTGCCTTTCTCCCTGTCTTGCTCCCTGTCTTTCTCCATGTCTTTCTCTCTGCCTTTCTTTCTGCATTTGTCTCCTCCTTTGTCTTTGCTTAAGTAGCCTCCGACGGTGACTTCAGAGCAGGAAGTCGACTGCCAACACAGCCCCAATGAAATGACATAAATGTTGTGATTTCAACTCTGCCCTCAATGATACAGGGGAATAGTTAAGAGGCAGAACAGTCCTTGAAGTCAAAATCACTGCGATATGTCCATCAGTCACTCTGCCTGCGTGTTTGCAAACTGTAAAGATAATGGCCGACAACATATTTTTTTCAAGATGGCGGCATTAAATAGCGCACCTCCAGCCGACTCCCGACTCCAGCTCGACAGCTGAAGCTGTCGTTGTCACTGCCAGAGGGTAAGTGAGGGTGTGTAGTCGAATTTCACTTCAGATAATCATTTCAGTGAAGTACCGAGGGAGTGCTACACTGTTGGAGGTGCCACCTTTCAGATGAGCTGTTAAATTGAGACCCTGTCTGCCCTCTCAGGTGGATGTAAAAAGACTCTAAACCATTTGTTGAAGAAGAGCTGGGGAATTCTCCTAGTGCGGCAACTGTGTTGGTGCGAGTTTGGGAATCAACAAGAAAGGAAGTCCCAAAGTACTTCACAGCCATCCGTTTACTTTTGAAGTGCAATTCTTTCAAGTATACTTGAGAGGACAGATGGAGCCTCAGTTTGAAGTCTCATCCAAAAGTGGGCACCTCTGACAATGCAGTACTCCCTCAGTACTGAATTGAACTGTCATCCTAATGAATTTGATATAATTATAATACATTATAATAATACAGGCCATACTGCTTTATAACATTAATAGGTCATTCAAGAAACAGAACAGAATAATCTGGCTCATTGTTCGATTGTGATGTAAGTAATTCATTATGTATTCTAACATCAGTTGGAGGGACTTGGCAGCAGGGAGGTGGACCTGGAAGGTAAGTCGAGATTGGGGGATGGGGGATGGGCAGTGGGCCCTTGCAGCACAGGTTTTAGGGTAGGAAAATACTTTGGGGAGTCGAAGTTAGGGCCAGAGGGGGGCTTAGACAGTGGGGGGGGGGGGGGGGGGGAGGTGGGGAAGGTTGAGGGAGAGAGGTGAAGGATGGCAGTAGATGACCAGAGGAGGTTTGTTCAGGGAGAGCTCCCTAGGGAGCTGCTATCCCATCCGCCATCGCTTCTTGCTCCTCGCTTCCCACTGGCTGATTCAGCTGCTCCAATCGATTCCCTGCAATCTCAATGGAGGTGAGCCTCCGACCAGCTTCAAATACAGCTTTGGGCCCTACCTTCACTCCTCGCCCTCATGCACGAGCCTTCCCTCTGGCGACGTTCGGGCCTCCATCCCTCCGGCAACATTTGGGCCTCCATCCCTCCGGTGATGTCCTGTCCTTCATCCCTTTGGCGATGTCCTGGCCTACATCCCTCTGGCGATGTCCTGGCCTACATTCCACCGGCGACATTCGGGCCTCCATCCCTCCAGCAATGTCCTGCCTCCATCCCTCCGGCGATGTCCTGGCCTTCATCCCTCCGGCGATGTCCTGGCCTACATTCCACCGGCGACGTTCGGGCCTCCATCCCTCCGGCAACGTCTTGGCCTTCCCTCCTCCAACGACGTTCTGGCCTCACCCCGGTTGCTGGCTCCACTCAACGGCGGAGTCTCTGTCAAGCACGTGGTGTGCATAATGGCTGTGGTCACTCTGACCTCTTTGACCTCTCCTCCTTCCACAAAGTGGACCTCTGACCATCCCAATGCCAGCTCTCAGCCAGACCTCGGTTTTCTCACCATCGCACCGAAGGACACTGCTCAGTGCCGATCTTATAGCTCGCATCCCACTGTAGGCAACTAGGCTTATACAGAAGTGCCTGGTCTCCAGTCGTCTTGCACCTCCTTGCCACTGGACCAAGACCTTGCTCTGCTAAGCCCGTGTGGTAGCCGGTGTCCAACGGCCACCCTACGTTAAAAGAACTCACGCACAGGCATCTTTCACCCTTCATAATGAAGTTCGGGACCTGGAATGTCAGGACCCTCATGGACAACTCCATCAGCGATAGACCGGAACGCCGTACGGCCATCATTGCCCGGGAACTTAGACGCTTAGATGTCGACATCATCACCCTAAATGAGACCGGGCGGGCAGGGGAAGGCCAGCTCAAAGAACAAGGTGGAGGTTACACCTTCTTCTGGAAAGGCGTCGGCATCAGTTGGAGGGTCCAGACGGCAAGTTGGAGGGCCCGGCTTTGGGCTCTTCAGATGATGGTGTGGGGATTGGAGTGGGAGTGACAGTTGATTCTGTCAACGGGTGCGGGGTCTGGGCGTGTTCCCTTATTGCAGCAGCTAACTCCAACATGCCGTCCCTCATGCACCCTGACAGTGTCTCAACAACCAGCAACATTCCCTCCCTCCAGGTCAGTGATGTGGTTTGCACTACCTCTGACATTCCCTTCCTCAAGGCCACTATTCCCTCATTGATGGTCCCGGATATCGTTTCCATTTCTCGTCTCATTGCTGTTATTTCTCACGATAGTCCCGCTACCTCATCAGTTATCCCACTGATGGTATCCAGGAGTGATCGGGTAAGGTCAATGCTCTCCGCACTCAATGACATCATCTGAACCACATCTGTTAGATCCTGCACCTTCTCCCCACGGGTTTGCCTCGCTGCACCCCACCACTGGGACACGCAGCCTGGAATGGTGGGACTTAGGGTGTGCCTCGCTGCACTCCACCACGAGGACCCACAACCACGGAAGGTGGGGCCCTGGATGTGCCACGCTGCACCCCACCACTGGGACCCGCAATCTCGGAAGGTGGGAAACCATGGAATGTCCCACCAGCAGTCAAACCACTAGTCACGGAAAGGACTGTCACTGAAATGAGCGGCACCTCCTGCAAGGTCAGTAAAACAGTAGAAGCTTCCTCCAGCTCAATCCCCTCCCCCTCCCCCTCAACCCATGTTCTTGGTCTGGAGGGTTGGATTGGAAGGTGTTCTCCTCTTCAGGCTTGTCCGCGTCTGAATCTTCTTCTGCATCGTCAAGGTTGGCCTCAAGTTCTGCAAAATATAACAGAACAGACAAATGGTTAGCAGCAGAGGAGGGGGCAGGGTGGGTGTCTTGAGTAGGATCACACATCACGGGCCAGGCAACAGGCTGATTTGAAGGACCATGATGAATTTGCAGGACTTACCCTCTCCCTCGAGTATGGGCCCAGCTTGTGCAGTGGTGATTGCTTCTCTCCAGGCAGGACCCATCAAACCAGCGACTCTCTCTTCCAAGTGTGTCAGTGGGTGCAGATTTGCCGGGCCTGCTCCTGTTCGAGTTCTTTCCCTTTTCCCTTTTATTATTTGCCACCTTCCTCTGCAAAGATGAAAACCTAACTTTTTAGAGAGGCTGTCTTTCTGCTGGGTGTGACATATACAGCTGATCACATTTACAATTGCAATTCCATTGAATAAATGAAAATATTACTTACATTAACTACTTGACCAAGATCCTGCCACTTCTTTTTACACTGGCCTCCAGATAGAAACATAAAAACATAGAAGCTTACAGCGCAGAAGGAAGCCATTCTGGCTCATCGTGTTGGCGCCGGCCGACAAAGAGCCACACGGCCCTTAAGGTTACATATAAACCTATGAACAATGACAGAAAAGCAAAGAGCAGCCCAACCAATACGCCTCACCACAACTACGACACCCCTTATACTAAAACATTCAACACTGCACCCCAACCGGAGCCATGTGATCTCCTGAGAGAGGCAAAAACCAGATAAAAACCCAGGCCAATTTAGGGAGAAAAAATATGGGAAAATTCCTCTCCGACCCATCCAGGCGATCAAAACTTGTCCAGGAGATCACCCTGGCCGTATTCAATTCCCTGCAGTACTTACCATTATATCTGCTCCGTCCAACAAACGGTCATCCAGTCTAATCCCAATTACCAGCTCTAGGTCCATAACCCTGCAGGTTACTGCACTTTAAGTGACCATCCAACCATCTCTTAAAAGTGGTGAGGGTTTCTGCATCCACCACTCCTCCAGGCAGGAAGTTCCAGATCCCCACAACCCTCTGCGTAAAGAAGCCCCCCCTCAAATCTCCTCTGAACCTTCCACCAACCACCTTAAAACTATGCCAACCCTCCACCAATGGAAATAGAGCCTTACTATCCACTATGTCCAGGCCCCTCAATATTTTGTATACCTCAATGAGGTCTCCTCTCAATCTCCTCTGTTTCAATGAGAACAAATCCAGCCTATCCAATCTCTCCTCATAACTAAGATTCTCCATTCCAAGCAGCATCCTAGTAAATCTTCTCTGCACCCTCTCTAGTGCAATCACGTCCTTCCTATAATACGGCGACCAGAACTGCACGCAATACTCCAGCTGTGGCCTAAAAGTTAAGCAAACCTCGGCCAATATAGGCAAGATTATGTATGCCTGCTTAACCACCTTATCCATCTGGCCTGCTAATTTCAGGGATCTGTGGACAAGCACTCCAAGGTCCCTTTGTTCATCTATACTATTAAGTGGCCTACCGCTTAATGGTTATACCCTTTCCTTATTAGCCCCCCAAAGTGCATCACCTTACACTTCTCTGAATGAAACACCATTTGCCACTGCTCTGCCCACCTGACCAGCAGATTGATATCCTCCTGCAGCCCATGACTTTCCTCCTCATTATCAACCACAGGCAATTTTAGTGTCGCCTGCAAACTTCTTTATCACACTCCCTGTATTCAAATCTAAATCATTGATATATACCACAAAAAGCAAGGGTCCCAGAACGGAACCACACTGGAAACATCCTTCCAGTCACAAAAACATCCATCAATCACAGAAATATAGAAACATAGAAAATAGGTGCAGGAGTAGGCCATTTGGCCCTTCGAGCCTGCACCACCATTCAATAAGATCATGGCTGATCATTCACCTCAGTACCCCTTTCCTGCTTTCTCTCCATACCCTGTGATCCCTTTAGCCGTAAGGGCCATATCTAACTCACTCTTGAATATATCCAACGAACTGGCATCAACAACTCACTGCGGTAGGGAATTCCACGGGTTAACAACTCTCTGAGTGAAGAAGTTTCTCCCCATCTCGGTCCTAAATGGCTTACCCCTTATAGTTAGACTCTGTCCCCTGGACTTCCCCAACATCGGGAACGTTCTTCCTGCATCTAACCTGCCCAGTCCCGTCAGAATTTTATATGTTTCTATGAGATCCCCTCTCATCCTTCTAAACTACCGTGAATACAGGCTCAGTCGATCTAGTCTCTCTTCATATCTCAGTCCAGCCATCTCGGGGATCAGTCTGGTGAACCTTCGCTGCAATCCCTCAATAGCAAGAACATCCTTCCTCAGATTAGGAGACCAAAACTGAACACAATATTCCAGGTAAGCCCTCACCAAGGCCCTGTACAACTGCAGTAAGACCTCCCTGCTCCTATACTCAAATCCCCTAGCTATGAAGGCCAACATACCATTTTCCTTCTTCAGCTCCTGCTGTACCTGCATGCCAGCTTTCAATGATTGATGTACCATGACACCCAGGTCTTGTTGCACCTCCCCTTTTCCTAATCTGCCACCATTCAGATAATATTCAGCCTTCCTGTTTATGCCCCCAAAGTGGATAACCTCACATTTATCCACATTATACTGCATCTGCCATGCATTTGCCCACTCACCTAACCTGTCTAAGTCAACCCTGCAGCCTCTTAGCTCACACTGCCACCCAGCTTAGTGTCATCTGCAAACTTGGAGATATTAAACTCAATTCCTTCATCTAAATCATTGATGTATATTGTAAATGGCTGGGGCCCCAGCACTGAGCCCTGCGGCACCCCACTAGTCAATGCCTTCCATTCTGAAAAGGACCCATTTATCCCAACTATCTGCTTCCTGTTTGCCAATCAGTTCTCTATCCATGTCAATACATTACCCCCAATACCATGTGCTTTAATTTTGCACACCAATCTCTTGTGTGGGACCTTGTCAAAAGCCTTTTGAAAGTCCAAATACACCACATCCACTGGTTCTCCCTTGTCCACTCAACTGGTTACATCCTCAAAAAATTCTAGAAGATTTGTCAAGTATGATTTCCCTTTCATAAATCATTGCTGACTTGGATCGATCCTGTCATTACTTTCCAAATGCGCTGCTATTTCATCTTTAATAATTGATTCCAACATTTTTCCCACTACTGATGTCAGGCTAACCGATCTGTAATTCCCCGTTTTCTCCCTCCCTCCTTTTTTAAAAAGTGGTGTTACATTAGCTACCCTCCAGTCCATAGGAACTGATCCAGAGTCGATAGACTGTTGGAAAATGATCACCAATGCATCCACTATTTCTAGGGCCACTTCCTTTCTGAGATGCAGACTATCAATCCCTGGGGATTTATTGGCCTTCAATCCCATCAATTTCCCTAACACATTTTCCTGACTAATAAGGATTTCCTTCAGTTCCTCCTTCTCACTAGACCCTCGGTCCCCTAGTATTTCCGGAAGGTTATTTGTGTCTTCCTTCGTGAAGACAGAACCAAAGTATTTGTTCAATTGGTCTGCCATTTCTTTGTTCCCCATTCACCTGATGCTGACTGCAAGGGACCTACGTTTGTCTTCACTGATCTTTTTCTCTTCACATATCTATAAAAGCTTTTGCAGTCAGTTTTTATGTTCCCAGCAAGCTTCCTTTCATACTCTTTTTCCCCTTCCTAATTAAACCCTTTGTCCTCCTCTACTTAATTCTAAATTTCTCCCAGTCCTCAGATTTGCTGCTTTTTCTGGCCAATTTATATGCCTCTTCCTTGGATTTAACACTATCCTTAATTTCCCTTGTTAGCCACGGTTGAGCCACCTTCCCCATTTTATTTTTGCTCCAGACAGGGATGTACAATTGTTGAAGTTCAATCATGCGAACTTTAAATGTTTGCCATTGCCTATCCACCGTCAACCCTTTACATATCATTTGCCAGTCTATTCTAGCCAATTCACGCCTCATACCATCGAAGTTACCTTACCTTAAGTTCAGGACCCTAGTCTCTGAATTAATTGTGTCACTCTCCATCTTAATAAAGAATTCTACCATATTATGGTCACTCTTCACCAAGGGGTCTCGCACAACAAGATTGCTAATTAGTCCTTTCTCATTACACATCACCCAGTCTAGGATGGCCAGCTCTCTGGTTGGTTCCTCAACAGATTAGTCTAGAAAACCATCCCTAATACACTCCAGGAAATCCTCCTCCACTGTATTGCTACCAGTTTTGTTAGCCCAATCGATATGTAGATTAAAGTAGCCCATGATAACTGCTGTACATTTATTGCACGCATCCCTAATTTCAATTTCCCTTTGCTTCCTACCTCCAATCCAATTTTGGATCCAACTTGACACTTTGCCCTGTATCCCATGGGCTTTAACCTTCATGACCAGTCTACCATGTGGGACCTTATCAAAAGCTTTGCTAAAGTCCATATATACTACATCGTACGCACTACCCTCATTAACCTTCTTGGTTACCTCCTCAAAAAATTCAATCAGTTTAGTCAGACACAATCGTCCCTTAACAAATCCGTGCTGATTGTTTCTAATTAATCCTTGCCTTTCCAAATGCAGGTTTATCCTGTCATTCAGGACTTTTTTCCAATAATTTTCCCACCACTGACGTTAAGCTGACAGGCCTATCCCTTTCTCTCTTCTTAAACAGGGGCACTACATTAGCAGTCCTCCAATCCTCTGGCACCATGCTAAGATCCAAAGAGGACTGGAAAATGATGGTCAAAGCCTCTGCTATTTCCTCTTTTACTTCACTCAACAGCCTGGGATGCATTTCATCCGGGCCTGGGGACTTATCTACTTTCAAAGCTGCTAAATCCTTTAATACTTCCTCTCTCACTATATTTATTTTATCCAGAATATCACACTCCTCCTTGATAGCAGTATCTGCATTGTCCCTTTCCTTTGTCAGATGCAAAGTATTCGTTAAGAACCCTCCCAACATCTTCCATCTCCACACAAAGATTACCCTCATGGTCTCTAATAGGCCCTAACCTTTCTTTCGTTACCCTCTTACTCTTAATATATTTATAGAACATCTTAGGGCTTTTCTTAATTTTACTTGCCAAGAATTTCTCATGCTCACTCTTAGCATTCCTAATATCCTTTTTAATTTTGCCTCTTAACTTTCTATATTCCTCTAAAGATTCTGTAGTATTTAGCTGTTGATATATGACATAAGCGTCCCATTTTTTTCTTAATCCTCCCCTGTAAGTCCCTATACATCCACGGGGCTCTAGAATTATTTTTCCCAGCCTTTTTCTTTAAGGGCACATGGATAGCCTTCCAGATCTCCTCCTTAAATGCCTCCCACTGTTCTGACAATGATTTACCCACAAGAAGCTGTTTCCAGTCCACATGGCCAAATCACTCCTTAACTTAGCAAAATTAGCTTTTCCCCAATTCGGAACTTTTATTGCAGGCCTATTCTTGTCCTTATCTATAACTAACTTGAATCTGACTGAATTATGGTCACTAGCGCCCAAGTGCTCTCCCACTAATATCCCTTCAACCTGCCCAGCTTCATTCCCCAAAACTAAATCCAAGACCATCCCCTCTCGTGTTGGGCTTGCTACATACTGACTAAAAAAGTTCTCTTGGATGCATTTCAAGAATTCCACACCCTCTATACCCTTCACGCTAAATTTGTCCCAATCAATATTTGGATAGTTAAAATCCCCTACTATTACTACCCTATGGTTTTGGACTTCACAGTAATTTGCCTACATATTTGCTCTTCTATCTCCCTCCCACTGTTTTGATGCCTATAATACACACCCAGCAATGTGATCGCCCCTTTTTTATTTTTCAGTTCGACCCATATGGCCTCATTTGATGATCCCTCTAACATATCATCCCTCCTCACCGCTGTAATAGTTTCTTTAATCAGTATCGCAACCCCCGCCCTTTTTTTATCCCCCTCTCTATCTTGTCTAAAATACCTGTAGCCAGGAATGTTGATCTGTCAAACTTGCCCCTCTTTCAGCCATGTTTCTGTAATGGCTATAAGGTCATACTCCCAAATGTCTACCTGTGCTCTTATCTCATCTGTCTTATTCGCTAAAGTCCTTACATTAAAGTATGTACCATTCAGCACAGGAAGACCTCTTTTTTTACGACATACTAAGCCCTGCTTCCTCTGTCTTACAGATTCGCTTTCTAGATTCTTGCTATCCAATTTCTGCTTTACTTCCTTCCCTTTTGAATTCGTTCTCAGGTTCCCATCCCCCTGCCAAGCTAGTTTAAATTCTCCCCAACAGCACTAGCAAAACTCCCCGTGAGGATATTGGTCCCGGCGCTATTGAGGTGCAACCCATCTGGTTGTACAGGTCCCATCTCCCCCAGAAGCAGTCCCAATATATTCAAAAAGGAGTTAGTTGTAGTCCTTACTACTAGGGGGATCAAGGGGTATGGTGAGAAAGCAGGAATGGGGTACTGAAGTTGCATGTACAGCCATGAACTCATTGAATGGCGGTGCAGGCTAGAAGGGCCGAATGGCCTACTCCTGCACCTATTTTCTCTGTTTCTATGTTTCTCAAGACTTTAAAGCCCTCCCTCCTACACCAACTTTCCAGCCATGTGTTCATCCTCTCTATCCTTCTATTCTTATACTCATTAGCACATGGCACCGGTAGTAACCGGGAGATTACTACCTTTGAGGTCCTACCCTTTAATTTTCTTCCTAGCTCCCTGAATTCTTCCTGTAGGACCTCATCCCTTATTTTACCTATGTCATCGGTCCCGATATGGACCACGACCTCTAGCTGTTTACCCTCCCCGCCCCCCCCCCCCCCCCCCCCCAGGATGCCCTGCATCCGCCCTGTGACATCCTTGACCCTGGCACCAGGGAGGCACAAAACCATTCGGGAGTCACGTCAATGGCCACAGAAACACCTGTCTGTTCCCCTAACTATAGAATCCCCTATCACTAGGGCTCTTTTGTTCTTCGTCCCTCCCCCCTGTGCAGCTGAGCCACCCGTGGTGGCTTGGAATTGGCTCTGGCTGCACTCCCCAGAGGCACCCCCGTCCTTACCAATACTGAGAAGTGAATATTGGTTTGAAAGTGAGATGGATTCATGCGGGGAGTCCTGCCCTACCTGCCGAGCACACCTACTACCCACTTCCCCTCTACCTGCACGCCTTTAAGATGCGGGGTGACCACCTCCTGAAACGTGCTATCCACGTTGTTCTCAGCCTCGCGGATGCACCGTATTGACTCCACCCGCTGCTCCAGCTCCAAAATGCGGAGCTCAAGCAGTTGAAGCTGGAGACACCTTCTTGACACATGGTTGTCTAGGCTGTGCGAAGCGTCCAGGACTTCCCACATGTCGCAGGATGTGCACTCCACGGGACTAAGCTGCACTGCCATCCCTCTAGTTAGCCTTATCTGGTTTAAAATCTACTTAAAAAGAAATAGAGAAAAGAGAGCTACTTACCAACTCATCTCACCGACCTCTGTGGCCTCCCGAACTCGCCGACCTCTGTGGCCTCCCGATCTCTCAGCCTCCGAACTCCCAACCTAAAAGAAATATAGAAAAGAGAGCTACTTACCAACTCACCTCACCGATCTCTGAGTCCGCTGGACTTCCGGTCTCCGAACTCCCGGTCTGCCCACTTCACAGGGCCTACCTATTCGCTGACCTCACAGGGCCTACTGACTCGCCGATCTCGTGGTGGTCATCATTGCACAGTAATGTTCTGCAACGTGGTTCCAGCGTTTCTTTATGTCTTTGGGTGGAATTTTTTATGTAACCTCTGCTGGTATCCAGCTCCAGCCATCTGTTCTCAATCACAGTAAATAGTGCCTCCACTTCTTCCTGTAAGAAATTCTTGGTCCTTGCACCAGGTTGCATCTTGTATTGCTGCAGCTGTGATTTTTCTAATGCTCTCATGCAGCACTCCTTCCCACACAACTGGCTATTGAACAATGGCCGATTGCCAAAGCTGAGCTGTACTGCGCATGTGCGACCATTGCAACGACATCAGAAACGTAACTTTTTATTCCCCGCGCATGCGCAGAAGGTGCGGCATTGTTTTTCGGCTCAGACAGCAGGCTCCACCTCCCGAGGCGACTGGACACGTTGCATGGCGCAAAATTCGAATTATAGATCGGGGAAACTTTGGCAAATTATTTCTGGTGCATTTCTGGCCTGGAAAAACAGGTGTAACTCTGGCAATATGCCAGTAACCATGCTTGGGCAAAATTGAGCCCTATATCTGCTCTATACTGTTATGAGATGCTTTTGCCTGCAAGCAGAGAAGCAGAGTTCAGAGATTAGAAATCTTAAGAGCAGATTTAATGAGAGCCAAGTGAGTATCCTACAGCCCATTGTGAGTGTGATTAATTGTGCATGTATTATTCAGCAAGATAGAAACCCCATAAGAATTTAATTATGGGAAGAGTTTCAGGTATAAGGTGCTGCTGTTAAATGTGCCCTCCTGCAGATTGGTAAGTATTCAATGAACTGTAAAATAGTGTGCGGAGGAGAAGGTTTGTGGCATACAAGCTCTGCCCAACTATTTAGTACAACATATAGGTGGGCAGTCTCTGATTTGATGGGGCCTTTGCATATTACCTTTAATTGCAGACCACATTGGCATGCTGCACTTCCTCCCCTACACAGCTCCTCTGTGTAGGTGCCAAATTAGTGCCGCCCTTCTCTGCTGCATCTCTTCCAGTCGCATCTCTATGGAGAGATCAGTGAAGCCTTGTGCTATACTCGTCGTCTGCTCCATCTTCCTGATGGGCCAGAAATTCCTTCCTACAAAAATACCCCTTCCCTACCTATACTGTTGCTAAAGGGCTTTAAAACCCTGCAGCAGCACCAAATATCCTGCTTCCCAACCCACAAGCTCTCCATTGATAGAGCTTACTCATGCCAGGGGTTCATTGAAGCTGGAAGATTTTTACAGGCGGGGCCTCCTCCAGCCCCTTGAGTGCAAAGCCCACACATTGTTCCCATGCATCCTTGAAAATTGATGAGAATTCACTCTGTGTCAAAATGTAAGCAGTGAAAACACTGAGCATGATCCTCGCATATATATTCAATGAGGCTCCGCTCCACTAGACAAGAGCATGGATCAGAGGATTGGGCTTCAGTCCTAAATTTGAGCTTCTTGAGTGAAACTCTGCATCAGAAGCTCACCAAATTTATTTGCAAAGACATTAAAGAGATGCATATATCGGAAACAAGCGGATGTCTAATCTGGATACCAGTTTGTTCATAGTCCAATGGTCATTTTTAACAAACTGCGAAGAACAAAATATTTTTCAACTATAAAAATAATGACCTCAAACTCAAAAGTTTGTGAAGCTTTTATCTTGATTGTTGTTTTCAGAAGCTCTGTTTGTTTATTCATGAAGTGATATGATTGCCTGGTGCAGATTGTGCTGCATAGACTGTTCTCTATTTCCTTTTCACAACTGCCTTTCAGGTCCCCAGTGAGTGTGGTAATGTATGGTGACTTGCTTGTGTATTGACTTGAAAAGTATAATTATGGGAAAATCATTTCTCAGCAAAGAAAACAACAGTCTCAGGATGCTGCAATGAAAAGTGGCCAGCTTGATGACGTTAACAGATAATGTCACATTAGATATATTGATAGGCAGATAACTGCAACAAACAGAGAAACAGAGACCTGACGATCATCTGAATCACACAAGCAAAGCAGACATCAATTAAGCACTACAATTTTTTAAGATTGATTGCCTTTGCGGGCAATTTACATTTTACATGTAGCTTTTCACTGAGGGAAACAAATTTTTATATTTTAGTATAGTCAGTAATATCAGGAACAAGAAGGAAATGGATTATGAAATTGATAAAGACAATGCAGGCAATTATGTTTACCTTTGGGTGGAAAACAACATCAGAAATCCAATTAAATCCAATTAATTGTAGCCATCCTTAATTATTCAGCCATGTTATGTGCACAAATGGAAATGCGAACTACACACATAGCACGACCCACACTGGGTGCAAAACCATGCAGGCAAAAAGCAACATGGCATAGAAACATAGAAAATAGGTGCAGGAGTTGGCCATTCGGCCCTTCGATGCCTGCACCACCATTCAATATGATCATGGCTGATCATGCAACTTCAGCACCCCACTCCTGCCTTCTCCTCATACCCCCTGATCCCTTTAGCCGTAAGGGCCACATCTAACTCCCTTTTGAATATATCCAACGAACTGGACTCAACAACTTTCTGTGGTAGAGAATTCCATAGGTTCACAATTCTTTGGGTGAAGACTAAACGTAGGTCCCTTGCAGTCATATTCATGTGAATTTATAATGGGGAACAAAGAAATGGCTGACCAATTGAACTTTGGTTCTGTCTTCACGAAGGAAGACACAAATAACCTTCTGGAAATATTAGGGAACCGAGGGTCTAGTGAGAAGGAGGAACTGAAGGAAATCCTTATTCGTCAGGAAATTGTGTTAGGGAAATTGATGGGATTGAAGGCCGATAAATCCCCGGGGCCTGATAGTCTGCATGCCAGAGTACATAAGGAAGTGGCCCTAGAAATAGTGGATGCATTGGTGATTATTTTCCAACAGTCTATCGACTCTGGATCAGTTCCTATGGACTGGAGGGTAGCTAATGTAACACCACTTTTTAAAAAGGGAGGGAGAGAGAAAGCAGGTAATTATAGACTGGTTAGCTTGAAATCAGTAGTGGGGAAAATGTTGGAATCAATTATGAAGGATGAAGTAGCAGCGCATTTGGAAAGCAGTGACAGGATCGGTCCAATTTAGCATGGATTTATGAAAGGGAAATCATGCTTGACAAATCTTCTGGAATGTTTTGAGGATGTAACTAGCAGAGTGGACAAGGGAGAACCAGTGGATGTGGTGTATTTGGACTTTCAAAAGGCTTTTAACAAGGTCCCACACAAGAGATTGGTGTGCAAAATCAAAGCACATGGTATTGGAGGTAATATACTGATGTGGATAGAGAAGTGGTTGGCAGAAAGGAAGCAGAGTCAGGATAAATGGGTCCTTTTCAAAATGGCAGGCAGTGACTCATGGAGTGCTGCAGGGCTCAGTGCTGGGACCCCAGCTCTTTACAATATACATCAATGATTTGGATGAAGGAATTGAGTGTAATATCTCCAAGTTTGCAGATGACACTAAACTGGGTGGCGGTGTGAGCAGTCAGGGGGATGCTTGGAGGCTGCAGTGTGACTTGGACCGGATAGGTGAGTGGGCAAATGCATGGCAGATGCAGTATAATATGGATAAATGTGAGGTTATCCACTTTCGGGGCAAAAATGCGAAGACAGAATATTATCTGAATGGCGGCAGATTAGGAAAAGGGGAGGTGCAATGAGACCTAGGTGTCATGGTTTATCAATCATTGAAAGTTGGCATACAGGTACAGCAGGCGGTGAAGAAGGCAAAAGGTATGTTGGCCTTCATAGCTAGGGTATTTGAGTATAGGAGCAGGGAGGTCTTACTGCAGTTGTACAGGGCCTTGGTGAGCGCTCACCTGGAATATTGTGTTCAGTTTTGGTCTCCTAATCTGAGGAAGGACGTTCTTGCTATTGAGGGTGTGCAGCGAAGGTTCACCAGACTGATTCCCGGGATGGCTGGACTGACATATGAGGAGAGACTGAATCAACTGAGCCTTTATACACTGGAGTTTTGAAGGATGAGAGGGATCTCATAGAAACATATAAAATTCTGACGGGACGGGACAGGTTAGCTGCAGGAAGAATGTTCCCGATGTTGGAGAAGTCCAGAACCAGGGGACACAGTCTTTGGATAAGTGGTGGCCATTTAGGACTGAGATGAGGAGAAACTTCTTCACTCAGAGAGTTGTTAACCTGTGGAATTCCCTGCCAAAGAGAGTTGTTGATGCCAGTTCATTGGATATATTCAAGAGGGAGTTAGATATGGCCCTTACGGCTAAGGGGATCAAGGGTTATGGAGAGAAAGCAGGAAAGGGGTCCTGAGGTGAATGATCAGCCATGATCTTCTTGAATGGTGGTGCAGGCTTGAAGGGCCGAATGGCCTACTCCTGCATGTATTTTCTATGTTTCTATATTTCTATGTTTCTAAGAAAAAGCCATCTCGGTCCTAGATGGCTTACTCCTTATCCTTAGACTGTGACCGCTGGTTCTAGACTTCCCCAATATCGGAAACATTCCTCCTGCATCTAACCTGTCCAATCCCGTCAGAATTGTATATGCTTCGATGTGATCCCCTCTCATTATTCTAAAGTGACTATAAGCCTAGTCGATCCAGTCTTTCTTCATATGTGAGTCCTGCCATTCCGGGAATCAGTCTGCACTCCCACAATAGCAAGAATGTCCTTCCTCAGATTAGGAGACCAAAACTGTGCACAATACTCAAGGTGTGGTCTCACCAAGGCCCTGTACAAATGCAGCAAGACCTCCTTGCTTCTATAATCAAATCCTCTTGCTGTGAAGGCCAACATGCCATTTGTTTTATTTCCTGCCTGCTGTACCTGCATGCCAACTTTGAATGACTTATGTACCATGACAAGCAGGTCTCGTTGCACCTTCTCTTTTCCTAATCTGTCACCATTCAGATAATAATCTGCCTTCCTGTTTTTGCCACCAAAGTGGATAACATCACACTTATCCACATTATACTTCATCTGCCATGCATTTGCCCACTCACCTAACCTGTCCAAGTCACCCTGCAGCCTCTTAGCATCCTCCTCACAGCTCACATTGCCACCCAGCGTAGTGTCATCTGTAAACTTGGAGATATTACATTCAATTCCTTCCTCTAAATCATTACTATATATTTTACATTTTGGAGGGTGAGGTTGAACAGCCAGTTGTCATGGTGCATATAGGTACCAACGATATAGGTAAAAAACGGGATGAGGTCCTACAAGCTGCATTTAGGGAGCTCGGAGTTAAATTAAAAAGTAGGACCTCAAAGGTAGCAATCTCAGGATTGCTAACCGTGCCACGTGCTAATCAGAGTAGGAATCGCAGGATAGTTCAGAACAATATGTGGCTTGAGGAGTGGTGCAGAACGGAGGATTCGAATTCCTGGGACATTGGAACCGGTTCTGAGGGAGGTGGGACCAGTACAAACCGGACGGTCTCCACCTGGGCAGGACCAGAACCAATGTCCTAGGGGCAATGTTTGCTAGTGCTGTTGGGGAAGGGTTAAACTAATATGGCAGGGGGATGGGAACCTATGCAGGGAGACAGAGGAAAGTAGAATGGGGGCAGAAGCAAAAGATAGAAAGAAGAAAAGTAAAAGTGGAGGTTGGAGAAACACAAGGCAAAAATCAAAAAGAGCCACATTACGCAAAATTCTAAAGTGGCAAAGTGTGTTAAAAAGACAAGCCTGAAGGCTCTGTGCCTCAATGCGAGGAGTATTCGTAATAGTGTGGATGAATTAACTGCACAGGCAGCAATTAATGAATATGATATAATTGGCATCACAGAGACATGGCTGCAGGGTGACCAAGGCTGGGAACTCAACATGCAGAGGTAATTCAAGAAGAATAGATAGAAAGGAAAAGGAGGTTGGGTAGCATTGCTGATTAAAGAGGAAATTAATGCAATAGTAAGGAAGGACATTAGGTTGGATGATGTGGTATCTGTATGGGTGGAGCTGCGGAAGATCAGAAAACGCTAGTGGGAGTTGTGTACAGACCACCAAACAGTAATAGTGAGGTTGGGGACAGCACTTAACAAGAAATTAGGGATGCGTGCAATAAAGGTGCAACAGTTATCATGGGTGACTTTAATCTACATATTGATTGGGCTAACCAAACTGATAACAATACGGTGGAGGAAGATTTCCTGGAGAGTATTAGGGATGGTTTTCTAGACCAATATGTCGAGGAACCAACTAGAGGGCTGACCATCCTAGACTGGGTGTTGTGTAATGAGAAAGGACTAATTAGCAATCTTGTTGTGCAAGGTCCCTTGGGGAAGAGTGACCATAATATGGTAGAATTCTTTATTAAGATGGAGAGTGACATAGTTAATTCAGAAACTAGGGTCCTGAACTTAAGGAAAGGTAACTTCGATGGTATGAGACGTGAATTGGCAAGAATAGACTGGCAAATGATATGTAAAGGGTTGACGGTGGATAGGCAAATGGCAAACATTTAAAGATCACATGGATGAATTTCAACAATTGTCCATCCCTGTCTGGAGTAAAAATAAAACGGGGAAGGTGGCTCAACCGTGGCGAACAAGGGAAATTAAGGATGGTGTTGAATCCAAGGAAGAGGCATATAAATTGGCCAGAAGCAGCAGCAAATCTGATGACTGGGAGAAATTTAGAATTCAGCAGAGAAGGATAAAGGGTTTAATTAGGAGGGGGAAATAGAGTATGAGAGGAAGCTGGCCGGGAACATAAAAACTGACTGCAAAAGCTTCTATAGATATGTGAAGAGAAAAAGATTAGTGAAGACAAACGTAGTCAGATTTAGGTGAATTTATAACGGGGAACAAAGAAATGGCAGACCAGTTGAACAAATACTTTGGTTCTGTCTTCATGAAGGAAGACACAAATAACCTTCCGGAAATACTAGGGGACCGAGGGTCTAGTGAGAAGGAAGTACTGAAGGAAATCCTTATTAGGCGAGAAAATGTGTTCGGGAAATTGATGGGATTGAAGGGCGATAAATCCCCGGGGCCTGATAGTATGCATCCCAGAGTACTTAAGGAAGCGGCCCTAGAAACAGTGGATGTATTAGCTGGGTGTATCTGTAAAGCATGCACTATTATGTTCTGCCACCAGGGAGAGCATCCCCTGAAGTTCCAAGGGACCCCAGCATCACTTGGGGGCACTGTATATAAGCCAGCCCCTAAGGCCTGTTACTCACTCTGGAGTGTCTTAATAAAGACTGAGGTCACTGTTACTTTAACCTCCCTGTGTGCAGTCTCATCTGTGTTAGGAACACAACAACTGGTGACGAGAATACGAATCCAACGCAAAGATGCAGCAAACTGTGGGCTTCCTGGAGAAGTACTTGGAGGGTGAGGACTGGGAAGCCTATGTCGAACGCCTCGACCAGTACTTTGTAGCCAACGAGCTGGATGGAGAAGGAAGCGCTGCAAAAAGGAGAGTGGTCCACCTCACGGTCTGCGGGGCACTGAACTACAGCCTCATGAAGAATCTTCTGGCTCCGGTGAAACCCACAGATAAGTCATATGAGGAGCTGTGTACACTGGTTCGGGAGCATCTTAACCTGAGGGAGAGCATGCTGATGGCGAGGTATCGGTTCTATACGTGCCAGCGATCTGAAGGTCAGGAAGTGGCGAGCTACGTCGCCGAGCTAAGGTGACTTGCAGGACAATGTGAGTTTGATGGCTCTCTGGAGCAAATGCTCAGAGACTTTTTTGTACTGGGCATTGGCCACAAGACCATCCTATGAAAACTTTTGACTGTAGAGACAGCGACCCTCAGTAAGGCCATTGCGATAGCACAGGCGATTATGTCCACCAGTGATAACACCAAACGAGTCTCTCAGCACACAAGTGCTAGCAATGTTCATAAATTAACTGGAACTGTGTTTGCGAGCAGAAATGTACAGCGCAGAAACCACGAGTCTGCAACTGCCAGCGACCCTCAGGTGACCCAGAGGACTCGCAATCCGCAACAAAGGATGAATGCAAGGCAATTCCCACCTTGTTGACATTGTGGAGGCTTCCATTCAGCCTATTCATGCTGCTTCAAATGGTATGTTAACAAGAGCTGTGGAACAATGGGGCACCTCCAACGAGCTTGCAGACGAGCTGCAAGCTCTGCAAAACCTGCTAGCCACCACGTGGCAGAGGAAGATCGGTCCATGGTGGACCAAAACAATTTCGAACCTCAGAGAGAGGAGTCAGATGCTGAAGTACACAGGGTGCACACATTTTCAATGAAATGTCCACCTGTAATGCTAAACGTAAAATTGAATGGAACTGGATACTGGCGCTAGCCAAGCCATCATGAGTAAAAAGATGTTTGAGAGACTGTGGTGCAACAAGGCACTCAGACCAGTCCTGAGCCTCATCCTCACGAAACTGAGAACGTACACCAAACAGCTTTTCACTGTCCTGGGCAGCGCCATGGTCAAGGTCACCTACGATGGCACGGTGCACGAACTGCCACTCTGGATTGTCCCGGGCGATGGCCTCACACTGCTTGGAAGGAGCTGGCTGGGCAAAATCTGCTGGAACTGGGATGACATCCGAGCGCTATCACATGTCAATGAGGCCTCATGTACCCAGGTTCTTCATAAATTTCCTTCCCTTTTTGAGCCAGGCATTGGAAACTTTTCCGGGGCGAAGGTGTGGATCCACTTGGTCCCAGAGGCACGACCCATTCACCACAAGGGTGAGCGGTACCTCACATGATGAGGGTGAGAGTGGAAATCGAGCTGGGCAGGCTGCAACGCGAGGGTATCATCTCCCCAGTGGAATTCAGTGAGTTGGCCGGCCCGATTCTTCCAGTATTCAAAAGTGATGGCACGATCAAGATTTATGGCGATTATAAAGTAACTATTACTCGTTTCTCGCGACAGGACCACTACCCGCTACCTAAGGCAGCCGACCTATTTGCGATGCTGGCAGGAGGCAAGACGTTCACCAAGCTCAACCTGACTTCGGCCTACATGACGCAGGAGCTGGAGGTGTCTTCGAAGGGCCTCACCTGCATCAACACGCACAAGGGACTGTTCATCTACAACAGATGCCCGTTTGGAATTCAGTCGGCTGCAGCGATCTTCGAGAGAAACATAGAGAGCCTACTCAAGTCGGTAACAAGCACAGTGGTTTTTCAGGACGACATATTGGTCATGGGTCGGGACACATACAAAACCTGAAGGAAGTCCTCCAGTGACTGGATCGCGGAGGGCTGCGGCTGAAGAGGTCGAAATGCGTCTTCACGGCAATAGAAGTGGAGTTTTTGGGGAGAAAGTTCGCGGCGGATGGCATTCAGCCCACAGAGGCCAAGACAGAGGCTATCAGGAATGCACCCAGGCCACAGAACGTCACGGAGCTGCAGTCGTTCCTGGGACTTCTCAACTATTTTGGTAACTTCCTACCGGGGTAAGCAACCTCTTAGAGCCCCTACATGTGTTATTGCGTCAAGGTGAGAACTGGGTATGGGGAAAAAAAACAAGTAATTGCTTTTGAGAAAGCCAGAAACATTTTATGCTCCAACAAGCTGCTTGTATTGTATAACCCGTGTAAAAGACTCATGCTAGCATGTGACGCGTCGTCTTACGGAGTCGGGTGTGTATTAAAACAAACTAACGTTGCGGGGAAGTTGCAACCTGTCGCCTATGCTTCCAGGAGATTGTCTAAGGCCGAGAGGGCCTACAGCATGATTGAGAAAGAGGCATTAGCGTGTGTGTTCGTGGTAAAGAAAATGCATCAGTACCTGTTTGACCACAAATTTGAGCTGGAAACCGATCACAAGCCCCTCACATCCCTGTTCGCTGAAAACAAGGGATAAATATTAATGCCTCAGCCCGCATACAAAGGTGGGCACTCACGTTATCAGCGTATAACTTTGCCATCCGCCACAGGCTGGGCACCGAGAACTGTGCGGATGCTCTCAAGTCAGATACCATTGCCCACCACGGGGATGGAAATGGCGCAGCCTGCAAACTTGTTAATGGTGGCGCAGCCCGCAGACTTGTTGATGGTCATGGAAGCGTTTGAAAATGATAAATTACCTGTCACGGCCCGCCAGATTAGGACTTGGACCAGCCAAGATCCTTTGCTGTCCCGAGTAAAAAACTGGGCCAGCATCCCGGTTGAAATGCAAGAGCTAATCAAGCCATTCCAGCAGGCGTGTCGTGCTACCCAAAAAGGGCAGGGAGACGTTCATCTCGGATCTCCACAGCACACACCCGGGTATAGTAATGATGAAAGCGATAGTCAGATCCCACGTGTGGTGGTCCGGTATCGACTCTGACTTTGAGTCCTGTGTATGGCAATGCAGCGTATGTGCTCATTTGAGCAATGCGCCCAGAGAGGCATCACTAAGTTTGTGGTCCTGGCCCTTCAGACCATGGTCGAGGATCCATGTCGACTATGCAGGCCCGTTTCTCGGTAAAATGTTCCTGGTCGTGGTGGATGCTTTTTCAAAATGGATTGAATGTTGAATGTGAAATAATATCGGGAAGCACCACCACCATTGAAAGCCTGAGGGTGGGCCATGTTTCACCAGTGCCGAATTTAAAGAATTCATGACCCGCAATGGGATCAAACATTCAGCCCCATTTAAACCAGCCTCCAATGGGCAGGCAGAGCGGGCAGTACAAACCATCAAACAGAGCCTTAAACGAGTCACAGAAAGCTCACTCCAAACCCGCCTGTCCCGAGTACTGCTCAGCTACCACCCGAGATCCCACTCGCTCACAGGGGTGCCCCCGGTTGAGCTACTCATGAAAAGGACACTTAAAACCAGACTCTCGCTGGTTCACCCCAACCTGCATGATCAGGTAGAGAGCAGGCTGCAGCAACAAAATGTAAACGATGGTCGTGCCACTGTGTCACGGGAAATTAATTTGAATGACCCTGTGTATCTGCTAAACTATGGACATGGTCCCAAGTGGATCGCGGGCACGGTGATAGCTAAAGAAGGGAGTAGGGTGTTTGTAGTCAAACTAGACAATGGACAAATTTGCAGAAAGCACCTGGACCAAACGAGGTTGCGGTTCACAGACTGCCCTGAACAACCCACAGCAGACACCACCTTTTTCGAACCCACAACACACACCCAAAGGATCAATGACACCACTCCGGACCAGGAAATCGAACCCATCATGCCCAACAGCCCAGCAAGACCAGGCTCACCCAGCAGCCCTGCAGGGCCAACAACACACCAGCCCAGCGAGGGCACAGCCAACACACCAGAACGGACATTTGTACCGAGGCGGTCCACCAGGGAAATAACGGCTCCCGACCGCCTCACCATGTAAATAGTTTTCACTTTGACTTTGGGCGGGGGGGGGAGTGATGTTGTAAAGCATGCACTCCCATGTTCAGCCATCAGGGAGCGCATCCCCTGAAGTCCCAAGGGATCCCAGCATAGCTTGGGAGCACTGTATATAAGCCAGCCCCTAAGGCCTGTTATTCACTCTGGAGTGTCTTAATAAAGACTGAGGTCACTGTTACTTTAACCTTTGTGCAGTATTATCTGTGTTAGGAACACAACATTCGTGATCATTTTCCAAGAGTCAATCGACTCTGGATCAGTTCCTATGGACTGGAGGGTAGCTAATGTATCACCACTTTTTAAAAAAGGAGGGAAAGAGAAAACAGGTAATTATCGACCGGTAAGCCTGACATCAGTAGTGGGGAAAATGTTGGAATCAATTATTAAGGATGAAATAGCAGCGCATTTGGAAAGCAGTGACAGGATTGGTCCAAGTCAGCTTGGATTTATGAAAGGGACATCATGCTTGACAAATCTAGAATTTTTTGAGGATCTAACGAGTAGAGTGGACAAGAGAGAACCAATGGATGTGGTGTATTTGGACATTCAAAAGGCTTTTGACTTGGTCCCACACAAGAGATTAGTGCACAAAATTAAAGCACATGGTACTGGGGGTAATGTACTGATGTGGATAGAGAACTGGTTGGCAGACAGGAAGCAGAGAGTCGGGATAAACAGGTCCTTGTCAGAATGGCAGGCAGTGACTAGTGGGGTGCCACAGGGCTCAGTGCTGGGACCCCAGCTATTCACAATATACATCAATGATTTAGATGTAGGAATTGAGCGTAATATCTCCAAGTTTGCAGATGACACTAAGCTGGGTGGTGGTGCGAGCTGTGAGGAGGATGCGAAGAGGCTACAGGGTGACTTGGACAGGTTAGGTGAGTGGGCAAATGCATGGCAGATGCAGTATAATGTGGATAAATGTGAGGTTATCCACTTTGGAGGCAAAAACCACGAAGGAAGACTATTAACTGAATGGCGGCAGATTAGTAAAAGGGGAGGTGCAACGAGACCTGGGTGTCATGGTACATCAGACATTGAAAGTTGGCATGTAGGTACAGCAGGCGGTGAAGAAGGCAAATGGTATGTTGGCCTTCATAACTAGGGGATTTGAGTATAGGAGCAAGGAGGGCTTACTGCAGTTGTACAGGGCCTTGGTGAGGCCTCATCTGGAATATTGTGTTTAGATTTGGTCTCCTAATCTGAGGAAGGACGTTCTTGCTATTGAGGGAGTGCAGCGAAGGTTCACCAGACTGATTCCCGGGATGGCTGGACTGACATATGAGGAGAGACTGGATCGACTGGGCCTGTATTCACTGGTGTTTAGAAGGATGAAAAGGGATCTCATGGAAATATATAAAATTCTGATTGGACTGGACAGGTTAGATGCACAAAGAATGTTCCTGATGCTGTGGAATTCCAGAACCAGGGGACACAGTCTAAGGATCAGGGGTAACCCATTTCGGACTGAGATGAGGAGAAACTTCTTCACTCAGAGAGTTGTTAACCTGTGGAATTTCCTACTGCAGAGAGTTGCTGATGCCAGTTCATTGGATATATTCAAGAGGAAGTTAAATATGGCCCTTACGGCTAAAGGGATCAAGGGGTTTGGAGAGAAAGCAGGAAAGGGGTACTGAGGTGAATGATCAGCCATGATCTTATTGAATGGTGGTCCAGGCTCAAAGGTCCGAATGGCCTACTCCTGCACCTATTTTCTATGTTTCTATGTAAATAGCTGGGATCCCAGCACTGAACCTTGCAGTACCCCACTAGTTACTTCCTGCCATTCTGAAAAGGAACCATTTATTCTTATTCTTTGCTTCCTGTCTGCAAACCAGTTCTCTATCCACGTCAATATATTACCCCTAAGCCCATGTGCCTTAATTTTACACACTAATCTCTTGTGTGGGACCTTTCAAAGCCTTTTGAAAGTCCAAATACACCATATCTATTGGTTCTCCCCTATCACTCTACTGGTTACATCCTCAAAAAATTCTAGAAGATTTGTCAAGCATGATTTCCCTTTCATAAATCATAGAAACATAGAAAATAGGTGAAGGAGTAGGCCATTCGGCCCTGCGAGCCTGCACCACCATTCAATAAGATCATGGCTGATCATGCAACTTCAGTACCCCATTCCTGCTTTCTCTCCATACCCCTTGATCCCTTTAGCCGTAAGGGCCACATCTAACTCGCTTTTGAATATATCTAACGAACTGGTCTCAACAAGTTTCTATGATAGAGAACTCACAAATTCACAAAAGTTCACAATTCTCTGAGTGAAGAAGTTTCTCCTCATCTCGTTCCCAAATGGCTTACCGCTTATCCTTAGACTGTGACCTCTGGTTCTGGACTTCCCCAACATTGAGAACTTACTTCCTGCATCGAACCTGTCCAATCCCATCAGAATTTTAAATGTTTCTTTGAGATCCCCTCTCATTCTTCTAAATTACATTGAATATAACCTAGTCGATCCAGTTTTTCTTCATATGTCAGTCCTGTCATCCCGGGAATCAGTCTGGTGAACCTTCGCTGCACTCCCACAATAGCAAGAATGTCCTTCCTCAGATTAGGAGACCAAAACTGTACATAATATTCAAGTTGTGGCCTCACCAAGGCCCTGTACAACTGTAGTAAGACCTCCCTGCCCCTGTACTCAAATCCTCTCGCTATGAAGGCTAACATGCCATTTGCCTTCTTCACCGCCTGCTGTACCTGCATGCCAAAGTTCAATGACTGATGTACCATGACACCCAGGTCTTGTTGCACCTCCCCTTTTACTAATCTGTCACCATTCAGATAATAATCTGCCTTCCTGTTTTTACCATCAAAGTGGATAACCTCACATTTATCCACATTATACCGCATCTGCCATGTATTTGCCCACTCACCTAACCTGTCCAAGTCACCCTGCAGCCTCTTAGCATCCTCCTCACAGCTCACACTGCTACCCAGCTTAGTGTCATCTGCAAACTTGGAGATATTACATTCAATTCCTTCGTTTAAATCATTAATGTATATTGAAAATAGCTGGGCTCCCAGAACTGAAATTTGCGATACACCACTAGTCACTGCCTACCATTCTGAAAAGGATCCGTTTATCGCGACTCTCTGCTTCCTGTCTGCCAACGAGTTCTCTATCCATGTCAGTACATTACCCCAATACCATGTGCTTTAATTTTGCACACAAATCTCTTGTGTATGACCTTTTCAAAGCCTTTTGAAAGTCTAAATGCACCACATCCGCTGGCTCCCCCTTGTCCACTTTACTCGTTAAATCCTCAAAAAATTCTAGAAGATTTGTCATGCATGATTTCCCCTTCATAAATCCATGCTGACTTGGACTGATCCTGTCACTGCTTTCCAAATGCGTTGCGATAACATCTTTAATAATTGATTCCAGCGATGTCAGGCTAACCGATCTATCATTTCCTGTTTTCTCTCCCCCTCCTTTTTTAAAAAGTGGGGTTACATTAGCTACCCTCCAATTCATAGGAACTGATCCAGAATCCATGGAATGTTGGAAAATGACCAGCAATGCATTTACTAATTCTAGGGCCACTTCCTTAAGTACTCTGGGATGCGGACTATCAGGCCCCGGGGATTTATCGGCCTTCAATCCCATCAATTTCCCGAACACCATTTCCTGACTAATAAGGATTTCCCTCAGTTCCCTCAGTTCCTCCTTCTCAATAGACCCTCGGTCCCCTAGTATTTTCGGGAGGTTATTCGTGTCATCCTTAGTGAAGACAGCACCATAGTATTTGTTCAATTGGTCTGCCATTTCCTTGTTCTCCATTATGAATTCACCTGATTCTGACTGTACGGGACCTACATTAGTCTTCACTAATCTTTTTCTCTTCACATATATATAGAAGCTTTTCCAGTCAGTTTTTATGTTCCCTGTAAGCTTACTCTCATATTCTATTTTCCCCTCCTAAGTAAACCCTTAGTCCTCCTCTGCTGAATTCTAAATTTCTCCCAGTCCTCAGATTTGCTGCTTTTTCTGGCCAATTTATATGCCTCTTCCTTAGATTTAGAAACATAGAAACATAGAAAATAGGTGCAGGAGTAGGCCATTCGGACATTCGAGCCTGCACCAATAAGATCATGGCTGATCATTCCCTCAGTACCCCTTTCCTGCTTTCTCGCAATACCTCTTGATCCCCTTAGCCGGAAGGGCCATATCTAACTCCCTTTTGAATATATCCAATGAACTGGCATCAACAACTCTCTGCAGCAGGGAATTCCACAGGTTAACAACTCTCTGAGTGAAGACGTTTCTCCTCATCTCAGGCCTAAATGGCCTACCCCTTATCCTAAGACTGTGTCTCCTGGTTCTAGACTTCCCCAACATCGGAAATATTCTACCTACATCTAACATGTCCGATCCAGTCAGAATTTTATATGTTTCTATGAGATCTCCTCTCATCCTTCTAAACTCCAATGTATAAAGGCCCAGTTGATCCAGTCTGTCCTCATATGTCAGTCCAGCCATCCCGGGAATTAGTCTGGTGAACCTTCGCTGCACTCCATCAATAGGAAGAACGTCCTTCCTCAGATTAGGAGACCAAAACTGAACACAATATTCCAGGTGAGGCCTCACCAAGGCCCTGTACAACTGCAGTAAGACCTCCCTGCTCCTATACTCAAATCTCCTAGCTATGAAGGTCAATATACCATTTGCCTTCTTCACCGCCTGCTGTACCTGTATGCCAACTTTCAATGACTGATAAACCATGACACCCAGGTCTCGTTGCACCTCCCCTTTTCCTAATCTGCTGCCATTCAGATAATATACTGTCTTTGCGTTTTTGCCACCAAAGTGGATAACCTCACATTTATCCACATTATACTGCATCTGCCATGCATTTGCCCACTCACTTAACCTGTCCAAGTCACCCTGCAGCCTCTTAGCATCCTCCTCACAGCTCACACTGCCACCCAGCTTAGTGTCATCTGCAAACTTGGAGATATTACATTCAATTCCTTCGTTTAAATCATTAATGTATATTGAAAATAGTTGGGCTCCCAGTACTGAAACTTGCGATACACCACTAGTCACTGCCTACCATTCTGAAAAGGATCCGTTTATCGCGACTCTCTGCTTCCTGTCTGCCAACGAATTCTCTATCCATGTCAGTACATTATCCCAATACCATGTGCTTTAATTTTGCACACTAATCTCTTGTGTATGACCTTGTCAAAGCCTTTTGAAAGTCTAAATGCACCACATCCGCTGGCTCCCCTTTGTCCACTTTACTAGTTAAATCCTCAAAAAATTCCAGAAGATTTGTCATGCATGATTTCCCCTTCATAAATCCATGCTGACTTGGACCAATCTTGTCACTGCTTTCCAAATGTGCTGCTATTTCATCCTTAGTAATTGATTCCAACATTTCCCCCACGACTGATGTCAGGCTAACCAGTCTATAATTACCTGTTTTCTCTCTCCCTCCCTTTTTAAAAAGTACTGTTACATTAACTACACTCTCCATAGGAACTGATCCAGAGTCGATAGACTGTTGGAAAATGATCACCAATGCATCCACTATTTCTAGGGCCACTTCCTTAAGTACTCTGGGATGCAGACTATCAGGCCCCGGGGATTTATCAGACTTCAATCCCATCAATTTTCCGAACACAATTTCCCGCCTAATAAGGATATCTTTCACTCCCTCCTTCTCACTAGACCCTCGGTCCCCTAGTACTTCTGGAAGGTTATTTGTGTTTTCCTTCGTGAAGACAGAACCAAAGTATTTGTTCAATTGGTCTGCCACTTTTTTGTTCCCCATCATAAATTCACCTGAATCTGACTGCAAGGGACCTACTTTTGTCTTCACTAACCTTTTTCTCTTCACATATCTATATAAGCTTTTGCTGTCAGTTTTTATGTTCCCTGCAAGCTTCTTCTCGTACTCTATTTTCCCCCTCTTAATTAAACCCTTTGTCCTCCTCTGCTGAATTCTAACTTTCTCCCAGTCCTCAGGCTTGCTGCTTTTTCTGGCTAATTTGTATGACTCTTACTTGGATTCAACACTATCCTTAATTTTCCTTGTTAGCCACGGTTGAGCCACCTTCCCTGTTTTATTTTTACTCCAGACAGGGATGTACAATTGCTGAAGTTCATCCATGTGATCTTTAAATTCTAGCCAATTCACGCCTCAAACAATCGAAGTTACCTTTCCTTCAGTTCAGGACCCTAGTTTCTGAATTAACTGTGTCACTCTCCACCTTAATAAAGAATTCTACCATATTATGGTCACCCTTCCCCAAGGGGCCTCGCACAACAAGATTGCTAATTAGTCCTTTCTCATTACACAACATCCAGTCTAGGATGGCCAGCCCTCTCGTTGGTTCCTCGACATATCGCTCTAGAAAACCACCCCGAATACACTCCAGGAAATCCTCCTACATCACATTGCTGCCAGTTTGGTTAGCCCAATCAATATATAGATTAAAGTCACCCATGATAACTGCTGTACCTTTCTTGCATGCAACCCTAATTTCTTGTTAGATGCTGTCCCCAACCTCACTACTACTGTTTGGTGATCTGTACATAACTCCCACTAGTGTTTTCTGCCCCTTGGTATTCTGTAGCTCCACCCATACTGATTACAGATCATCCAAGCTAATGTCCTTTCTTACTATGGCATTAATTTCCTCTTTAACCAGCAATGCCACCCCGCCTCCTTTTCCTTTCTGCCTGTCCTTCTTAAATATTGAATACCACTAGATGTTGAGTACCCAGCCTTGGTCACCCTGGAGCCATGTCTCCGTAATACCAATTACATCATACCCGTTAACTGCTATCTGCGCAGTTAATTCGTCCAACTTATTCCGAATGCTTCTCGCATTGAGGCACAGAGCCTTCAGGCTTATCTTTCTCACACACTTTGCCCCTTTCGAATTTTGCAGCAATGTGGCCCTTTTTGCTTTTTGCCTTAGGTTTCTCTGCACTCCATTTTTCGTTTTCTTCTTTCTATCTTTTGCTGCTGCTACCATTCTACTTCCCTCTATCTCCCTGCATCGGTTCCCATTCCCCTGCCATATTAGTTTAATTCCTCCCCAACAGCACTAGCAATCACTCCCCCTAGGACATTGGTTCCGGTCCTGCCCAGGTGCAGACCGTCCGGTTTGTACTGGTCCCACCTCCCCCATAACCGGTTCCAATGTCCCAGGAATTTGAATCCCTCCCTTCTGCACCACTCCTCAAGCCACATATTGATCTGATCCATCCTGCGATTCCCACTCTGACTAGCACGTGGCACCGGTAGCAATCCTGAGATTATTACCTTTGAGGTCCTACTTTTTAATTTAGCTCCTAGCTCCCTAAATTCGTTTTGGAGGACTTCATCCCATTTTTTACCTATGTCGTTGGTACCTATATGCACCACGACAACTGGCTGTTCACCCTCCCTTTTCTGAATGCCCTGCACCCGCTCCGAGACATCCTTGACCCTTGCACCACGGAGGCAACATACCATCCTGGAGTCTCGATTGCGGCTGCAGAAACGTCTATCTATTCCCCTTACAATTGAATCCCCGATCACTGCAGCTCTCGCACTCTTTTTCCTGCCCTCCTGTGCAGCAGAGCCTCCCACGGTGCAATGAACTTGGCTGCTGCTGCCCTCCCCTGATGAGTCATCCCCCCCAACAGTACCCAAAGCGGTGTATCTGTTTTGCAGGGGGATGACCCCAGGGGACCCCTGCACTACCTTCCTTGCACTGCTCTTCCTGTTGTTCACCCATTCTCTGTCTGCTGTGTACCCGTTACCTGTGGTAAGACCAACTCACTAAACATGCTTTTCACATCATTCTCAGCCTTGTGGATGCTCCCGAGTAAATTCACCCGCAACTCCAGTGCCGAAATGCTGTCCGTCAGGAGCTGCAGGTGGATACACTTCCCGCACACGTAGTCGTCAGGGACACCGGAAGCGTCCCTGACTTCCCACATAGTACAGGCGGAGCATAACACGTGTCCGAGCTCTCCTGCCATGATTTAATCCTTAGATAAACTTAATTTGGCAACAACAATGCTAAAAGGTTACTTACTGATAAAGAAAAGAAAAGGAAAAACTGCTTACCAATCACCAGCCAGTCACTTACCCCCTTGGCTGTGACGTCACCATTCGATTTCTTTCTACTTATTTTTTGCCTTCTCAACCTGCTGCAGCTGGACCGGCTGGCCTCCTTGACGCTCGAACTCCCGAGCCTTTCCGATGTTGGGCCTCTTGTAGGCCTCCTTGATTTCCCCACTCCGCCTCCTCGATGCTCGAACTCCTGAGCCTCTGCGACGTTGGGCCTCTTGTAGGCCTCCTTGATTTCCCCGCTCTGCCTCCTCGATGCTCAAACTCCCGAGTCTCTCCGACGTTGGGCCTCTTGTAGGCTTCCTTGATTTCCCCGCTCTGCCTCCTCGATGCTCGAACTCCCTAATTTCCCTTGTTAGCCACGGTTGAGCCACCTTCCCTGTTTTATTTTTATGCCAGAGAGGGATGTACGACTGTGTAGTTTATCCATGTGATCTTTAAATATCTGCGATTGCCTATTTACCGTCAACTCTTTAAGTATCATTCGCCAGTCTATCCTAGCCAATTCACATCTCATACCATCGAAGTTACCTTTATTTAAATTCAGAACTCTAGTCTCTGAATTAACTGTGTCACTTTCCATCTTAATGAAAAATTCGACCATATTATGGTCACTCTTCCCCAAGGGGCCTCGCATGACAAGATTGCGAATTAATCCTCTCTCATTACACAAGACCCAGTCTAAGATGGCCTGCTCTCTAGTTGGTTCCTCAATATATTGGTCTCGAAAACCATCCTTTATACACTCCAGGAAATCCTCCTCCACAGTATTGCTACCAGTTTGGTTAGCCCAATCTATATGTAGATTAAAGTCACCCATGATAACTGCTGTACCTTTATTGCACGCACCCCTAATTTCCTGTTTGATGCCATCCCCAACCCCACTACTACTGTTTGGTGGTCTGTACACAACTCCCACTAACGTTTTCTGCCCTTTGGTGTTTCACAGTTCTACCCATATAGATTCCACATCATCCAAGCTAATGTCCTTCCTTACTATTGCATTAATCTCCTCTTTAACCAGTAACACTACCCCACCTCCCTTTCCTTTCTGTCTATCCTTCCTGAATATTGAATACCCCTGGATGTTGAGTTCCCAGCCTTCGTTACCCTGGAGCCATGTCTCTGTAATCCCAATTACCTCATATCTGTTAACAGCTATCTGTGCAGTTAATTCATCCACTTTATTACGAATGCTCCTCGCATTGAAACTCAGAGTCTTCAGGCTTGTCTTTCTAACACACTTTGCCCCTTTAGAATTTTGCTGTAATGTGGCACTTTTTGATTTTTGCCTTTGATTTCTTTGCCCTCCACTCTTACTTTTCTCCTTCCTACCTTTTTCTTCTGCCCCCTGTTTACTTCCCTCTGCCTCCCTGCATAGATTCCCATCCCCCTGCCATATTAGTTTAAACCCTCCCCAACAGCACTAGCAAACACTCCGCCTAGGACATCGGTTCCGGTCTTGCCTAAGTGAAGATCGTCCGGTTTGTACTGGTTCCACCTACCCTAGAACCGGTTCCAATGTCCCAGGAATTTGAATCCCTCCCCCTTGCACCATTCCTCAAGCCACGTATTCATCTGAACTATCCTGTTATTCCTACTCTGACTCGCACGTGGCACTGGTAGCAGGAGTTAGCCATTTACCCCCTTGAACCTGTTCTGCCATTCAATGAGAGTATGGCTGATCTGTGATCATCTACTATCATCATCATGAAGGAAGACTGGAATGGATGGGAAGCAAGTCACCCATTTAAGTAAGAAGAATTTCACAGGACAAAGTTAGAAACTGAACATCAACCTGACAGATAGCATCCTATACACACTGGCACATCATCCCATACTGACATTCGGTTACGCACATTGACATCAGAACATTAGAAACATGATTTGGCCAATCATTCCCTTAAGCTTGTTCTGCCATTCAATTAGATCATGGCTGAACTATTAACTTTTTTTTGAAACTTAGGGTTCTGTAGCTCCACTCCTTCTTTTCAGTCAGATGTTGGTATTCAGAGGGATCTGGGTGTCCTTGTACACAAATCACTGAAAGTTAACTTGCAGGCACAGCAAGCAATTAAGAAAGTAAAATGGTTTGTTGGCCTTTATTACAAGAGGATTTGAGTATAAGAGTAAAGACATCACTGCAATTATATAGGGCCCTGGGGAGACCGCAAATGGAGAATTGTGCAGATTTGGTCAACTTACTAAAGGAAGGATATACTTACCATTGAGGGAGTGCAACAAAGGTTGACCAGACTGCTTCCTGGGATGGTAGGGTGGCAGGGGGCGGAGGGGTGCGGAATTGTCCTATGAGGAGAGATCGAGTAGACTAGGCCTATATTCTCTAGAGTTTAGAAGGATGCGAGATGATCTCATTGAAACATACAAAATTCTTACAGGGCTTGACAGTGTGGATGCAGGGAGGATATGTCCTCGAAATGAGGAGTTTAGAACCAGGGGTCACAGTCTCAGAATAAGGGGCCGGCCATTTAGAACTGAGATGAAGAGAAACTTCTTCACTCAGAGGGTGGTGAATCTTTGGAATTCTCTACCCTGGAGGGCTGTGGAGGCTAGTCTTTGAGTATATTCAAGACAGAGAGTGATAGATTTTTGGATATTAAGGGAATCAAGGAATATGGGGATAGTGCAGGAAAGTGGAGTTGAGGTAGGAGATCAGCCCCCATGATCTCACTGAATGGTGGAGCAGGCTCGAGGGGCCTAATAGCCTACTCCTAATTCTTATGTTCTTATGGGCAAGATTTTCCATTATTTTTGTATGTATAACACCCACTTAACATCCATTTTACCGCTGAAATGAGGTATAATGCCCAGATGCATTGGTTGTAATTGACCAAAATTCCCTGGATTCTGGGGAGGTCCCAGCAGATTCGAAAACTGCAAATGTAATGCCTCTATTTAAAAAAGGAGGCAGATAAAAAGCAGCAAACTATAGACCAGTTAGCCTAACATCTGTGGTAAGAAAATGTTTGAGTCCATTATTAAAGAAGCAGTAGCAGGACATTTGGAAAAGCAAAATTCGGTCAGACAGATTCAGCATGGATTTATGAAGGTAAAATCATGTTTGACAAATTTGGAAGAATTCTTTGAGGATATAACGAACAGGGTGGATAAAGGAGAACCAGTGGATGTGGTGTATTTGGACTTCCAGAAGGCATTTGACAAGGTGCCACATAAAAGGTTACTGCACAAGATAAAAGTTCACGGGGTTAGGGGTAATATATTAGCATGGATAAAGGATTGGCTAATGAACAGAAAACAGAGAGTAGGGATAAATAGTTAATTCTCAGGTTGGCAATCAGTAAACAGTGGGGTGCCGCAGGGATCAGTATTGGGACCCCAACTATTTACAATCTATATTAACGATTTGGAGGAAGGGACTGAGTGTAACGTAGCAAAGTTTGCCGATGATACAAGGATGAGAGGAAAAGCAATGTGTGACAAGAGCACAAAAAATCTGCAAAAGAACATAGACAGGCTAAGTGAGTGGGCAAAAAATTTGGCAGATGGAATATAATGTTGGAAAGTGTGAGGTTATGCACTTTGGCGGGAAAAATCAAAGAGCAAGTTATTATTTAAATGGAGAAATATTGCAAAGTGCTGCAGTACAGTGGGACCTGGGGGTACTTGTGCATGAAACACAAAAGGTTAGTATGCAGGTACAGCAAGTGATCAGGAAGGCCAATGGAATCTTGGCCTTTATTGCAAAGGGGATAGAGTATAAAAGTAGGGAAGTCTTGCTACAGTTATACAGGGTATTGGTGAGGCCACACCTGGAATATTGCGTGCAGTTTTGGTTTCCATATTTACGAAAGGATATACTTGTTTTGGAGGCAGTTCAGAGAAGGTTCACTAGGTTGATTCCGGAGATGAGGGGGTTGACTTATGAGGAAAGGTTGAGTAAGTTGGGCCTCTACTTAATGGAATTCAAGAGAATGAGTGGTGATCTTATCAAAACGTATAAGATTATGAGGGGGCTTGACAAGGTGGATGCAGAGAGAATGTTTCCACTGATAGGGGAGATTAGAACTAGAGGGCATGATCTTAGAATAAGGGGCCACCCATTTAAAATTGAGATGAGGAGAAATTTCTTCTCTCAGAAGGCTGTGGATATGTAGAATTTGCTACCTCATAGAGCTGTGGAAGCTGGGACATTGAATAAATTTAAGACAGAAATAGACAATTTCTTAAACGAAAAGGGAATAAGGGGTTATGGGGAGTCGGCGGGGAAGTGGACCTGAGTCCATGATCGGATCAGCCATGATCATATTAAATGGCGGAGCAGGCTCGAGGGGCCATATAGCCTACTCCTGCTCCTATTTCTTATGTTCTTATATTCTTTTATCGCCCATTTAGCCACAAAATGGAAACTGACGCCCATTTTTCGGACACTTATTGTCAAGCGTTACTTTCCCCATGTGCGTAACGCCGGGAAAAAATAATACCGTCCGCCCACTTTTTTTGGGCAGAATCATCAGAATGGGTGAAATCAACACCCATAATATCGCCTACCGTTACTTTCTGCAGGTAATTAATGCCAAGATTCAATAATACCGACCGTCCACTTGTTTTTGTTGTAAAGATCACATTTGCCGAAACTAACGCCAGGAGATCGCCCAGCGTCACTTTCACCACCTCGCAAACATCTCGCCCACAATATCGCTCACCCAAAACACCGCTCAGAAAAAATGGAACTGTTCTGAACGAATCACAGCGGTGTGGGCGCCATTTTTCAAATCGCAGGTCGCTTCATTCAAAAGGCTGCTTCAACTTCGGGGGAGTTTGGATTGACTCTGGAGTTCTTCTCAGGTGAAGTGACCATCTCAACAGACATCTTTTCAGACTCTGGACGATTGGGGTTTACTGTAGGTGTGTTTTAGTGTGGAAATTATTGCTTCTGATCAATCGCTATTATACTTTCATTGGAATGGAGCCAGCCATTTCTCAGCTTGCATCGATTAATACACAGATGCTGCACAGTGCAAGTGGCACAATGTCAAATGCAAATCATTATGTGTCCAATCTAAGACATGCCAGAATGAGGAGGAGGTCCAGACCATGCACACCCCGCATGTACAGGGAGAAGAGGTCTTACCTCGACATGTCCGAGCACACCTCCCTTCGGAGACTGCGTTTCCACAAGATGGTGATCACTGAAGTATGCGAACTCATCAGGCCAGATATGCAGCCTGCCATCAGGACATCACTGTCCGTCGAGGTCAAGGTCACCGCGGCACTATCTTTCTAGACGTCCGGTTCCTTTCGGGTCTCCGCGGTCGAGATTTCGCCTCTGTGTCACCATGCCACACATCGCTGCATTAGACAGGTCACGGAGGCCCTGTACGCGCATAAGATTGATTTTATCATCTTCCCCACACCACGGAGGCTCAGACTGACAGGGCTGGAGCATTCTATCGCATTGCTAAGTTCCCCAGGGAGCAGGGAGCAATACAATGCATTCACATCACCATGTGGGCACCTTCTCAGAAAAGGATTTCACTCCCTGAAGGTCCAACTAGTTGTCGACCACAACCAGATAATAATGGCAGTGAATGCCAAATGTCCAGGCAGCTTTGATGAGGCTCACATCCTGTGTGAGAGCGCTGTCTCTGACATGTTTAAGAGTCAGCCACAAGGACAATGCTGGATGCTTGGTGACAACCAATATGGCCGAGTCACCTGGCTGATGACCCCCCTGCATGACACCACACCAAGCCGAGAAGCGATACAACCAGAGCTACAGAGCCACTCGCAATGTGGTCCAGAAAACAATAATTGTGCTTAAGCAGCGCTTTAGATGCCTGGAGCACTCACGAGGGGAGCTACAATACAACCCTGAGCAAGTAGCTAAATTCGTGGTCATGTGCTCCATGCTGCACAACCTGGCTATCAGGAGGGGACAAGAATTGCCAGAAGGGACTAATGGTCCACCTCAGGAGAGAGAGGATGAGGAGGATGAGGGGCTGGACACTGAGTTAGGGCCAGACGATCAGGCTGACTATGCAACCATGTCCACGCCCTCCTCTAGACCGCAGGAAAAGGCCCGTTGTGTATACAATAACTGTTAGACTGAGTGCTGTTTAACTCCAAGAGGTATGAACTTGGCTCTGCTTTATTAAGGCCCAAAAGTGTTTTATATACACACGTGCGTGCAGCCCAATGGCCTCCAACAGTGATGCCACCTAGTGGCTAGTGATCCCAAAAGTACATACATGACACCCGTGGTTGCTACATAGCTGCAAGACTCTTACGTCAGGAGCTCACAACTGAACGATTTGCCTGAAAGAACGTTGCTGTGATTAACAAAGCTGATATACTGCTGTGTGTGTGCAGCTCAGACATCAATGGTGGCCATCACCTTGGTGCCAGTTAAAGTTTATGTTGATTCAAGTTAAGTTTTATTTAACCCTTTCATGTGAAGGAATCATCAGTGTGTAACGGTCCAGCTATCTGAGATAATGTGCAACAAGGTTATGTTCAATAAAAAACATATTATACCAACATTGGTCTGAAATTATAAGTATCACAGGCAAAAACACCCCACCCCCACCCCACTTTTTCGCCTACTGACATCAATCAAATGTTCAACATGTTCAGCAACACAGAATACAAATGCAAAGCAGGAGGGTGGCCTCCTCCCCCCATACATTACAACAAATTGCATACTCCAAGATGGAGATATAACACAGGCATCACCAGCGGACATGCACCTCACTTTCCTTTCCCCCTCCCCTTCTTCTTCCCACCTCTACCCCTTCCCCATCTCGGTCATTGCCACCTGGCCGAAGAGCTCCTCAGGCGGTGCCTCATTGGCAGGGATGAAGGCAGAGGCGGTGGTTGCACGGGTACGGGAGCGGGGGATGCCAAGGTGGGAACATTCTCGGATCCAAAAGCAGGATCTTGGGCCTGCCTCTCATCTGTCATTGGCACTGGTGGTGCAGAACCTAGGGATGGAGTGCCGCGCTCCGGGACCACTGGGAGGCCTGTGCCGGCAGTGTTCCTGGCTATCGCCTCCAGGGCCTCCACTATCCGCAGAATGTACTCAGTCATGGTGGCCAGCTGTCGGGACATGCCCCCCAATGCTTCGAGGAGCTGGTCACCAATGACTACAGTCCTCCTGGACAACTGTACCATCTCTCCGCTCTCATGTGGCGCTCGTGGAACAGACCTGCGTATCCACAAAACCTCCGCGGGGTCAGCCCCGTCCTGGGGACAAATGAGGTGCCCTGTGGTGAGGTGCTTGGGCCCGGTACCTTCTGAGTGGAGGCAGGAATGGCCGGAGGAGCACTAGATAGCCTTAGGATGGAATGGCTTCTGGAGTCTGGTGATGCAGCTTCCTCGAAGTCCGCGCTCTCATTCGTAGAGAACAGACCCAGCGGATTGACGGGCGAGAATCGGACCTCTCAGCACCAGATGTAGGATCGTCCGGTGAGTCCGGCCCCGTGCCCCCACCTTCTGGCCTCTGTGGTCTTGCCTTGGGACGTGCTGCTGGCTGAGCTGCAAAACACAAATGAGGTTATTAGAAGAGAAGGGGGTGCTCGGGTCACAAGGTGATTCCAGCGCTACACACAGCATATGCACGACAAAAGCACCGCCGCTCTCAAAATCATCACAGACATCACATTTCATGACCATCAACACATTGTGCATTGCAATGATTTTCATTAGGCCAGCATTATAGGACAATTTTAGAAATCATCTATCATATATTATTGTTCGGATATGAGTGGGTGTGGCATCTATTGACTTTGCATCATGCAATGGTGTAAACTTTACTCACGTCGCATCACTTCAGGGTCTGCAGATGTTTCTGTGGCTGTCCGGGTGTGCTTCCCCACGAGTGTGAGCGCCCGCTCCTCCATCTCAGTGATGTCGCTGGTGACTGATGGCCCCCCCACCTGTTCGCCTCTGCATGGACCTCATCGTCGATAGCTTCTTCTGTAAAAGGTAACAGGATGACATGGCATGAGATCATTGCATGATATCATTGCTAGGTACTGTCACAGACACTGATACAACACATAACCGACAGATGTAATCATAATTATTATGATAATTATCATTCTCTACCTAAAGACGTACACCGTGACCGTAGGCTTTGAGTACAACACTTCCGGTAAAAGTGAAAGACCTCACATAGAAACATAGAAACATAGAAAATAGGTGCAGGAGCAGGCCATTCAGCCCTTCTAGCCTGCACCGCCATTCAATGAGTTCATGGCTGAACATGAAACTTCAGTACACCCTTCCTGCTTTCTCGCCATAACCCTTGATCCCCCGAGTAGTAAGGACTTCATCGAATTCCCTTTTGAATATATTTAGTGAATTGGCCTCAACTACTTTCTGTGGTAGAGAATTCCACAGGTTCACCACTCTCTGGGTGAAGAAGTTTCTCCTCATCTCGGTCCTAAATGGCTTACCCCTTATCCTCAGACTGTGACCCCTGGTTCTGGACTTCCCCAACATTGGGAACATTCTTCCTGCATCTAACCTGTCTAAACCCGTCAGAATTTTAAACGTTTCCATGATGTTAGTCACTCATGACTCTTACAAATCAAATTTTATAAATACATAAGTACATGTAAATAAATGTAATACTTACTTTTGCGGATCCGACAAAGTCGTTCCATCGCTTGCTGCATTGGTTGGCCTCACGCTCCTCGTTGGTCGCCGACGAGACCACCTCTGCTATCTCAGCCCATATCTTCTGGTAAGCCTTTGGGGTGGGCTTCCCTGTGTTAAATTCAAGCGGGATGCGACCTTCTGCAGGAGGGAGGCATTTGCCTCGTCCGAGAGCCTCCTCGCCCATTTGCGTCCTCCAATGTGCTCCTCTCCCAGCTCACTGCTCTCGCCAGCGTCAGTCTCCACAGTGTGCTGTGTCATCTCCTCCTCTCCCTCCATTACAGGCACCAAATTCGGGCAGATATCTGGCTGGTAATAGCTAATTTTTTTTCCCCACTTTGCTCTAAAGCTCTAAACTCTCCCTCCCTCCTCCCAAAGCAGCCGCACCACATCCAGACACACCTTCACTCCCTCTCAGCTCCCTCTCTCTCTGTCTCCTCTTCTGCGCATGTCATGATGACACTTGACCTCCTGAATCGCGGGAATCGAGCGTTGCCATGCTATCGCTAAGGACGGCGACGCTTTACGGCAGAAGGTCAGAGAGATTTAATGCTACCACCCATTTCATATCGCTCACGGTAATGCCCAATTTCAAAAATGGAGTCTAGGGGCTTTGAGAATGGGCGTCAAGCCGGCGACCTGAAAACCCATTTCTACCGCCCCCGCCGGAAATGATGCCCATTTTTGGGCAATCTGCACAAAAGTATAAAATCTAGCCCTGTCTTCAGAGCCTCCACAGGTTTACAGTCTATGTATATGAATGCACGAAGCACAGTAAACTTGGTGAGCTGCAGGCACAAATAGCCACATGGGAATATGATGTTGTGGCAATAACAGAGCCCTGGCTCAAAAAAGGGCAGGATTGGGTATTAAATATTCCTAGATATAGGATGTTCAGGAAAGATAGGGAAGGAAAAATAGGTGGTGTGGTAGTATTGGTTAAGGAAAATGTTACAGTGCTGGAGAGAGAGGTATCCTGGAAGGGTCAAGGACAGAATCTATATGGCTAGAACTAAAGAAATAATAGAGTTGCCATTACACTACGAGGTGCATTCTATGGTGGGAAAAATATGGAAGAGCAAATTTGCAGAGAAATTACAGAGAGATATAAGAACTATAGAGTAGTGATAATGGGGATCTTCAACTATCCAAATAAATACTTGGGTAATAATAGTATAAAGGGCAGAGAGGGGAAGAATTTCTGAAGTGTGTTCAGAAGAACATTCTTGATCAGTACGTTTCTGGCCCAACCAGGAAGGAGGCATTGCTGGGTCTGGTTCTGGGGAATGATTTAGTTCAAGTGTTAATAGGTGAACATTTAGGGAACTGTGATCATAGTATCATAAGTTTTAGATTAGCTATGGAAAAGGACAGGGAGCAATCTGGAGTAAAAATATTTAATTGGAGGAAGCCAAATTTCAGTGGGATGAGAACAGATCTGGCCCGATTAAATTGGAATCAAAGTTTGCCAGTCAAAACTACAGTAGAACAATGGGCTGCCTTTAAAGAGCAAATAGTTCAGGTACCGTCGAGGTACATTCCCACTAGGGGGAAAGATAGGGCAACTAAAGACAGAGCTCACTGGATGAAGAAAGAGATAGAGAGGAAGATGAAGCAGGTAAAAAGTGCATGTGACAGTTCAGAGGAGAAGTGAAAAAGGAAATAAGAGGGGCAAAGAGAGGGTATGGAAATAGAATTGCAGCTAACATAAAAGGTAATCCAAAAGTCTTTGTTAGGCATATAAATAGTAAACGGGTAGTAAGAGAAGGGGTGGGGCCAATTAGGGACCAAAAAAAAGAGACCTACGCATGGAGGCAGAGGGTATGGCTGAGGTACTAAATTAGTACTTTGCATCCATCTTCACCAAGGAAGATGCTGTCATAGACATAGTAAAGGAGAAGGTAAAGGAGATACTGGATGGGATAAGAATTGATAAGGCTGGCTACACATAAATTAGATAAGTCACCAGGACCGGATGTGATGCATCCTAGGATGCTGAGGGAAGTGAAGGAAGAAATCACGGAGATACTGGCCTTCATCTTCCAATCCTCCTTAGAAACGGGGGTGATGCCAGAAGACTGGAGAATTGCAAATATTAAACCCTTGTTCAAAAAAGGGTGTAAAGAAAAATCCAGTAGCTATAGGCTGATCAGTTTAACTTCGGTAGTGGGGAAGCTTTTAGAAACAATAATCAGGGACAAACTTAACAGTAACTTGGACAAGTATGGATTAATTAAGGAAAGCCACATGGATTTGTTAAAGGCAAATCGTGTTTAACCAACTTGATCGAGTTTTTTGATGAGGTAACAGAGAGGGTTGATGAGGGCAATGCGATTGATGTGGTGTACATGGACTTCCAAAAGGCTTTTGACAATGTGCCACATAACAGGTTTACCAGAAAAGTTGAAGCCAATGGAATAAAAGGGACAGTGGCAGCATGGATATAAAATTGGCTAAGTGACAGGAAACAGAGAGTAGTGGTGAATGGTTGTTTTTCAGACTGGAGGAATGTATAGAGTGGTGTTCCCCAGGGGTCAGTACTAGGACCACTGCTTTTCTTGATATATATCAATGACTTAAAGTTGGGTGTACAGGGCTCAATTTCAAAATTTGCAAATGACACAAAACTTGGAAGTATAGTGAACAGTGAGGAGGATAGTGATAGACTTCAGGAGGACATAGACGTGGCAGATGAAATTTAATGGAGAAAAGTGTGAAGTGATACATTTTGGTAGAAAGAACGAGGAGAGGAAATATAAACTAAAGGGTAGAATTCTAAAGGGGTTGCATAAACAGAGAGACTTGGGGGTATATGTGCACAAATTATTAAAGGTGGCAGGACAGGTTGAGAAAGCCGTTAAAAAGCTTATGGGATCCTGGGCTTCATGAACAGAGGCATAGAGTACAAAAGCATGGAAATTATAATGAACCTGTATAAAACACTGGTTCGGCCTCAACTGAAGTATTCTGTTCAATTATGGGCACCGCACTTTAGGAAGGCTGTGAAGGCGTTAGAGAGGCTGCAGTAAAGATATATCAGAATGATTTCAAGAATGAGGGACTTCAGTTACGTGGATAGACTGGAGATGTTGGTGTTGTTCTCCTCAGTGCAGAGAAGATTGAGAGGAGATCCTGAGGGGCCTGGACAGAGTAGATAGAGAGAAACTGGTGATTGGTAAGTAGCTTTTCTTTTTCCTTTTCTCTATTAGTAAGTAACCTTTAGCATTGTTGTTGCCAAATTAAGTTTATCTAAGGGTTAAGTCATGGCAGGACAGCTCGGATACGTGTTATGCTCCACCTGTACTATGTGGGAAGTCAGGGACGCTTCCGGTGTCCCTGACAACAACGTGTGCAGGAAGAGTATCCACCCCCAGCTCCTGACAGACCGCATTGTGGCACTGGAGCTGCGGGTGGATTCACTCTGGAGCATCCACGATGCTGAGAATGACGTGACTAGCACGTTTAGCGAGTTGGTCTTACCGCAGGTAAAGGGTACACGACCAGATGGGGATGGAAGACCAACAGGAAGAGCAGTGGAAGGAAGGTAGTGCAGGGGTCCCCTGTGGTCATCCCCTTGCAAAACAGATACACCGCTTTGTGCACTGTTGAGGGGGATGACTCATCAGGGGAGGGCAGCAGCAGCCAAGTTCATGTCACCTTGGGTGGCTCTGCTGCACAGGAGGGCAGGAAAAAGAGTGGGAGAGCTATAGTGATAGGGGATTCGATTGTAAGGAGAATAGATAGACGTTTCTGCGGCCGTGACCGAGACTCCAGGATGGTATGTTACCTCCCTGGTGTAAGGGTCAAGGATGTCTCAGAGCGGGTGCAGGACATTCTGAAAAGGGAGGGTGAACAGCCAGTTGTCGTGGTGCATATAGGTACCAACGATATAGGTAAAAAACAGGATGAGGTCCTACGAGACGAATTTAGGGAGCTAGGAGCTAAACTAAAAAGTAGGACCTCAAAGGTAGTAATCTCAGGATTGCTACCTGTGCCACGTGCTAGTCAGAGTAAGAATCGCAGGATAGCTCAGATAAATACGTGGCTTGAGGAGTGGTGCAAGAGGGAGGGATTCAAATTCCTGGGACATTGGAACCGGTTCTGGGGGAGGTGGGACCAGTACAAACCGGACGGCCTACACCTGGGCAGGACCGGAACCAATGTCCTAGGGTGAGTGTTTGCTAGTGCTGTTGGGGAGGAGTTAAACTAATATGGCAGGGGGATGGGAACCTATGCAGGGAGACAGAGGGAAATAAAATGGAGGCAGAGGCAAAAGATAGAAAGGAGAATAGTAAAAGTGGAGGGCAGAGAAACCCAAGGCAAAAAACAAAAAGGGCCACATTACAGAAAAATTTTAAAGGGGCAAAGTGTGTTAAAAAGACAAGCCTGAAGGCTCTGTGCCTCAATGTGAGGAGTATTCGAAATAAGGTGGACGAATTAACTGCGCAGACAGCAGTTAACGGATATGATGTAATTGGCATCACGGAGACATGGCTCCAGGGTGACCAAGGCTGGGAACTCAACATCCAGGGGTATTCAACATTTAGGAAGGATAGGCAGAGAGGAAAAGGAGATGGATGGTGTTGCTGGTTAAAGAGGAAATTAATGCAATAGTAAGGAGAGACATTAGCTTGGATGATGTGCATTTGGTATGGGTGGAGCTACGGCATTCCAAAGGGCAGAAAACGTTAATGTGAGTTGTGTACAGACCACCAAACAGAAGTAGATAGGTTGGGGACAGCATCAAACAAGAAATAAGGGATGTGTGCAATAAAAGTACAGCAGTTATCATGGGCGACTTTAACCTACATATTGATTGGGCTAACCAAACTGGTAGCAATGTGGTGGAGAAGGATTTCCTGGAGTGTATTAGGGATGGTTTTCCAGACCAATATGTTGAGGAACCAACTAGAGAGTTGGCCATCCTCGACTGGGTGATGTGTAGTAAGGGACTAATTAGCAATCTTGTTGTGCGAGGCCCCTTGGGGAAGAGTGAACATAATATGGTAGAATTCTTTATTAAGATGGAGAGTGACACAGTTAATTCAGAAACTAGGGTCCTGAACTTAGGGAAAGGTAACTTCGATGGTATGAGGCGTGAATTGGCTAGAATAGACTGGCAAAGGACACTGAAAGGGTTGACGGTGGATAAGCAATAGCAAACATTTAAAGATCACATGGATGAGCAGCAATTGTACATCCCTGTCTGGAGTAAAAATAAAACGGGGAAGGTGGCTCAACCATGGCTAACAAGGGAAATTAAGGATAGTGTTAAAGCCAAGGAAGAGGCATATAAATTGGCTAGAAAAAGCAACAAACCTGAGGACTGGGAGAAATTTAGAATTCAACAGAGGAGGACTCAGGATTTAATTAAGAGAGGGAAATAGAGTATGAGAGGAAGCTTGCAGGGAACATAAAAACTGACTGCAAAAGCTTCTATAAATATGTGAAGAGAAAAAGATTAGTGAAGGGAAATGTAGGTCCCTTGCAGTCGGATTGAGGTGAATTTATAATGGGGAACAAAGAAATGGCTGACCAATTGAACAAATACTTCAGTTCTGTCTTCACGAAGGAAGACACAAATAACCTTCCGAATGTACTAGGGGACAGTGGGTCTAGTGAGAAGGAGGAACTGAAGGACATCCTTATTAGCCCGGAAATTGTGTTCGGGAAATTGATTGAATTGAAGGCCGATAAATCCCTGGGGTCTGATAGTCTGCATCCCAGAGTACGTAAGGAAGTGGCCCTAGAAATAGTGGATGCATTGGTGATCATTTTCCAACAGTCTATCGACTCTGGATCAGTTCCTATGGACTGGAGGGTAGCTAATGTAACACCACTGTTTAAAAAAGGAGGGAAAGAGAAAATGGCTAATTATAGACCGGTTAGCCTGACATCAGTAATGGGGAAAATGTTGGAATCAATCATTAAGGATGAAATAGCAGCGCATTTGGAAAGCAGTGACAGGATTGGACCAAGTCAGCATGGATTTATGAAAGGGAAATCATGCTTGATGAATCATCTGGAATTTTTTGAGGATGTAACTAGCAGAGTGGACAAGGGAGAACCAGTGGATGTGGTGTATTTGGAATTTCAAAAGGGTTTTGACAAGGTCCCATACAAGAGATTGATGTGCAAAATCAAAACGCATGGTATTGGGGGTAATGTACTGACGTGGATAGAGAACTGGTTGGCAGACAGGAAGCAGAGAGTCGGGATAAACGGGTCCTTTTCAGAATGGCAGGCAGTAACTACTGGAGTGCCGCAGGGCTCAGTGCTGGGACCCCGGCTCTTTACAATATACATTAACGATTTAGTTGAAGGAATTGAGTTTAATATCTCCAATTTTGCAGATGACACTAAACTGCGTGGCTGTGTGAGCTGTGAGGAGGATGCTAAGAGGCTGCAGGGTGACTTGGACAGTTTAGGTGAGTGGGCAAATGCATGGCAGATGCAGTATAATGTGGATAAATGTGAGGTTATCCATTTTGGGGGCAAAAACACAAAGGCAAAATATTATCTGAATGGCGGCAGATTAGGAAAAGGGGTGGTGCAATGAGACCTGGGTGTCATGGGTCATCTGTCACTGAAATTGGGCATGCAAGTACAGCAGGTGGTGAAGAAGGCAAATGGTATGTCGGGCTTCATAGCTTGGGGATTTGGGTACAGGAGCAGGGAGGTCTTACTGCAGTTGTACAGGGCCTTAGTGAGGCCTCACCTGGAATATTATGTTCAGTTTTGGTCTCCTAATCTGAGAAAGGACGTTATGCTATTGAGGGAGTGCAGCGAAGGTTCACCAGGCTGATTCCAGGGATGGCTGGACTGTCATATGAGGAGAGACTGGATTAACTAGGCCTCTATTCACTGGAGTTTAGAAGGATGAGAGGTGATCTCATAGAAATGTATAAGATTCTGATCGAACTGAACAGGCTAGATGCAGGAAGAATGTTCCCAATGTTGGGGAAGTCCAGAACTAGGGGACATAGTCTTAGGATAAGTGGTAGGCCATTTAGGACTGAGATGAGGAGAAATGCCTTCACACAGAGAGTTGTTAACCTTTGGAATTCCTTGCCGCAGAGAGTTGTTGATGCCAGTTCACTGGATATATTCAAAAGGGAGTTAGATATGGCCCTTACGGCTAAGGGGATCAAGGGGTATGGAGAGAAAGCAGGGAAGGGATACTGAGGGAATGATCAGTCATGATCTTATTGAATGGTGGTGCTGGCTCGAAGGGCCGAATGGCCTACTCCTGCACCTATTTTCTATGTTTCAAGTTTCTATCTAACTGTTCCCATTGGCAGAAGGGTTGAGAACCAGTGAACACAGATTTAAGGTAAATGGCAAAAGAACCAAAGGCGAAATAAGGAAAAACTTTTTTATACAGCAAGTGATTAGGACTTGGGATGCACTGCCTGAAAAGGTAGTGGAGGCAGACTCAATCATGGCTTTCACAAGGGAGTTGGATAAGTACCTGAAAAAAAAAATTTGCTGGGAAAGGACTAACTGAGGTGCTCTCACAGAGTGTCAGTACAGGCTCGACGGGCTGAATGGCCTTCTTCCGTGCTGTAACCATTCTATGATTCTATGATTCTATGATCTTACCCCAACTCCATTTACCTGCCTTTAGTCCATCTCCCTTGTTACCCTTATCTAACAAAAATCGATCGATCTTGGTCTTGAAAGCTTCAATTGTCCCAGCTTCCAGGGGAGAAAGTTCTGGAATTCTACTGCCTTTTGTATGAAGAAGTGCTTCCTGATGTTGTTCCTGAATGGCCTGACATTAATTTTAAGGTTATGTCCTTGTTCATGATTTCCCCACCAGAGCAAAAAAGCTTTTCCGTATTTGCCCTATCAAATCCTTTTAATAATTTTACCTACTCAATCAGATTATCCCTCAATCTTCTAAAGTCAAGAGAATACAAGCAAAGTTTATGCAACGTGTCCTCACCATTTTACTATCTAAACCCCTGTATTTTCTGGTGAATCTGTGCTGCATCCCCCCACCCCCTCCCCGCCACACACAAACACACAGGTCAATTTTTCCTCCTTGAGTGATTTATGTACTTGGATTCCAAATCTATTTGCTCCCCTACAGTTCCTATTTTCTCACTAATCAGATAATGTTCTCGATTTAACTTTCTTGGGTCGAAAGTGAATGACCTCACACTTGCCCACATTGATCTCTATTTGGCATAATTTTGCCCACAAACTTAACCTGTCTCTGTCCTTTTGCAACTTCCTGCTCCATCTGCATTACTGCATTATTGTCTCTCATAATTTAGTGCTATCTCTAACTATCTACTTCATTATCACATACCAACACCAGGCCACACAAACTGTGGCATCCCATACCAACACCAGGTCACACAAACTGTATCATCCCATATCGACACCAGGTCACACACACTGTTTCATCACATACTGACACCAGGTCACACAAACTGTATCATCCCATATCGACACCAGGTCACACAAACTGTATCATCTCATATCGACACCAAGTGACCCATCATCCAATATCGACACCAGGTCACACAAACTGTATTATCTCATATCGACACCAAGTGACCCATCATCCAATATCGACACCAGGTCACACATGCTGTACCATCCCATACCTGACATGTATTCAACTATCATTGTAACCCATGTATAAGCTAACCTAAATTGTACACCTTGAGAACATTGAACACCAGGGGGTAAACTTGTGGGAGACACTCCTAACTTGGACTTTCAGGTATAAAAGGGGCTCCACCCACCTTCATCACTTGAGGTCTTGGTAATAAAGGTAGCTGGTCACAAAGTGACCTTCTCTCAAGTATGGGCCTTGTGTGCATTTATACTGCATAGTAAGGACATATCATTGGCGACCAGAAACTGGGATTTAAACCACGCGAGCATGGCCACTAGCAGCACAGAAGAGAGGTACTGTGTTGGTGGTGATTGGGACGATGTGATTGAGAGACTACAGCAAAGTTTTGTCACTAATGAATGGTTGGGACAGGATTTGGCCGACAAACGCAGGGCTCATCTCCTGACGGTTGGTCGATCCAGAACGTACTCCCTGATGAAGGACCTTCAAGTGCCAGAGAAGCCGGCGGACAAGACGTTCGAAGAGCTCAGTAAGTTGATCGGGGAACATCTTAAACCGGCGAGCAGCATGCACATGGCGAGACACCGGTTTTACACGCACCGGCGGCGAGAAGGGCAAAGCATTCCAGACTTCGTGGCAGATCTCCGGTGACTGGTGAGCCTATGTAAGTTCCCAGATGCATGCAGAGCGGAGATGCTGCGAGACTTTTTTATTGAGGGCATCGGGCACGCTGGGGTTTTCAGGAAACTGATTGAGACCAAAGACTTGGCCTTGGAAGCAGCGGCTCTGATAGCCCAGACACTTATCTCAGGGGAGGAAGAGACCAGAATGATGTATGACCAAAATCTTGGCTCAAATGCGGCAAACGACCAGGGAGTCAATATTGTTAACGCGGCACACAGTTCTCTCGGAAGACAAGGGCAATCGGATATGCCCCAGCATGTAGTCGAACCCAATGGGGGAATTCAACAGAGACAATGGCTGGCTGAATGTCGATTCATGCCATCACAATGGACAATGCGGCCAGTAATAGGGCCATCAACACCTGTTAATGGTGTGCTTAAGGACAGTTACAGAGACAGTCAGAGACGATCGACTGGTAATAGACCTTTTGTTTCCAACAACGGGGCCTCCAGCTCATGCTGGAGGTGTGGAGGCAAACACCCAGCCAGAGCTTGCATGTATCAGCAATATACCTGCAGAAACTGCAACGTCAGCGGTCACTTGGAGCGTATGTGCCAGGTTGATGTACGAGGAGGACGGGCCCGATGTAAGCCCTACAAGGCCAAATGAATACTGGGGGAAATCGCTGGAAGCTGAAGTTCAGTGAGTTCATGTGGAGCACATATACAGTTCATATACCAGGACGCCACCGATACTGATGAAAGTGCAACTCAATGGCATCCCAGTATTAATGGAGCTAGACACGGGGGCCAGCCAGTCCCTGATGAGTATCAAACAGTTCGAAAGGTTGTGAGTGTCCAAGGCTAGGAGGCCAAAATTATTGGCGATTGATGCACAGCTACGGACATATACAAAGGAGATCATTCCGGTGCTAGGCAGCGCCACGGTAGTCATGACCCACAAAGATTCGGAGAACAGGTTACCACTCTGGATTATCCCGGGGGATGGTACTGCACTACTGGCGAGGAGTTGACTTGCTGTCATGAACTGGAACTGAGGCGATGTCAATGCAATTTCTTCTGTGGAGCGAGTATCATGCTCACAGGTCCTGGACAAATTTGACTCATTTTTTCAACCCGGCATCGGCACTTTCATGGGGGCCAAGGTAGTGATTCACATAAACCCGGATGCCAGGCCAGTACACCACAAGGCCTGAGCGGTGCCGTACGTGATGCGGGAAAAGATAGAATGCGAATTGGACCACCTGCTGAGGGAAGGCATCATCTTGCCAGTCAAATTCAGTGACTGTGCGAGCCCGATCGTGCCGGTGCTCAAGGCGGATGGGTCGGTCAGGATATGTGGTGATTACAAGGCCACCATCAATTGGGCGTCACTCCAAGACCAGTACCCGCTACCGAGAACGGAGGACCTCTTTGTGACGCTATCCGGTGGCAAACTTTTTTCAAAGTTGGACCTGACCTCAGCTTACATGACCCAGGAGCTGGCGAGTGAGTCGAAGAAGCTGACCACCATCACGACACACAAGGGGTTGTTTGAGTATAACAGATGTCCGTTCGGGATTCGTTCGACCGCTGCGATCTTCAGCGAAATATGGAAAGCCTCCTCAAGTTGATTCCAAGGACGGTGGTTTTTCAAGACGACATCCTCATCACAGGTCGCGATACTGAAGAACACCTCCACAACCTGGAGAAGGTGCTACGCAGACTGGACCGGGTAGGACTGCGATTGAAAAAGGTGAAGTGCGTCTTCTTAGCTCCAGAGGTAGAATTCCTGGGGAGGAGGGTAGCAGCAGATGGGATCAGACCTACGGCGTCCAAAACGGAAGTGATCCAGAGAGCACCCAGACCCCGTAACACGACGGAGCTGCGTTCGTTCCTGGGGCTCCTGAACTATTTTGGTAACTTTCTTCCCAAATTGAGCACGCTGTTAGAGCCGCTACACGTGCTCCTACGCAAAGGTCGCGATTGGGTCGAGGGGGACAGCCAGGAAAGAGCTTTTGATAGAGCACGCAATTTGTTTTGCTCCAACAAACTGTTAATGTTATATGACCCGTGTAAGAAACTTGTTTTAACGTGCGATGCATCGTACTATGTGGTCGGGTGTGTGTTGCAGCATGTGAATGCCAAGGGTCAGATACAGCCGATAGCTTATGCCTCCAGAAGTCTGTTCCAGGCAGAAAGGGGCTACGGGATGATAGAAAAGGAAGCGTTAGCATGTGTATATGCAGTAAAAAAAATGCACCAGTACCTGTTTGGCAGGAAATTTGAGCTGGAATCAGATCACAAACCCCTAACATCCCTTTTGGCCGACAACAAGGCCATCAATGCGAATGCATCGGCCCACATACAGAGGTGGGCACTTACGTTAGCCGCCTATGACTACACAATTCGGTACAGACCAGACACTGAAAACTGCGCCGATGCACTCAGCAGGCTCCCACTAGCCACCACTGAGGGGGCAACTGAGCATGATGCTGAGATGGTCATGGCTGTTGAAGCTTTCAAAAGCGCAGGCTTACCTGTGACAGCCCGTCAGATTACAGTGTGGACAAATAAAGACCTGCTACTGTCTTTAGTTAAGAAATGTGTTCTGAATGGGCACTGTGCAGTCAGGTATGGTGCATGCCCTGAGGAATTTAAACAGTTTCATAGGCGCAAGGATGAACTCTCGATTCAAGTCGATTGCCTACTGTGGGGAAACTGAGTAGTCATGCCCCAGATGGGCAGAGAGGTGATAATCAGATAACTTCACAATGAGCACCCGGGCATTGTCATGATGAAGGCAATTGCCAGGTCACATGTTTGGTGGCCAGGGTTAGATGCAGACCTGGAACTTTGTGTTCGCAGGTGCAGCACGTGTGCTCAGCTGGGCAATGCACCCAGGGAAGCCCCCCTTAGCCACTGGTCCTGGCCCGCCAAGCCATGGTCATGCATCCATGTGGACTACGCAGGTCCTTTCATGGGAAAAATGTTTTTGGTTGTAGTAGACACTTACTCCAAATGGATTGAGTGTGCCCTTTTAAATTCAAGCACATCCTCGGTCACAGTAGAAAGTCGACGGGCAATGTTCACGCCAATGGTCTACTGAATGTCTTGGTCAGCGACAATGGCCCGTGCTTCACAAGCACTGAATTCCAGGACTTCATGGCAGGCGATGGAATCAACCATGTCAGAACGGCACTGTTCAAGCCGGCCTCAAACGGCCAGGCGGAACGAGCAGTGTAGATAATCAAACAGGGGATGCTCAGAATCTAAGGGGGTTCCCTACAAAGCCGCTTATCACGCCTCCTGTTGGCCAATAGATCCTGACCACACTCACTCACAGGGGTCCCACCCACAGAGCTGCTAACGAAAAGGATGCTCAAAACCAGGTTATCCCTTATACACCCTACAATGAAATAAATTGTTGAGAGCAGGCGTCAGTCACAATGTGACTACCATGACAGGAATGCGAAGGTGCGATGTATTGATGTGAATTACCCTGTTTTTGTCCTTAATTATGCTGCAGGGCCAAAATGGCTTGCAGGCACTGTGATTGCCAAAGAGGGGAATAGGGTTTTGGTAGTTAAACTTACCAATGGACAAATCTGCCGCAAACACGTTGATCAAACTAAAAGGAGTTTCAGCAACCCCATAGAAGAAGCAGAGGAAGAACACGACGTAGAGTTTAGAACATAAGAACATAAGAATTAGGAACAGGAGTAGGCCATCTCGCCCCTCGAGCCTGCTCCGCCATTCAATAAGATCATGGCTGATCTGGCCGTGGACTCAGCTCCACTTACCCGCCCGCTCCCCGTAACCCTTAATTCTCTTATTGGTTAAAAATCTATCTATCTGTGACTTGAATACATTCAATGAGCTAGCCTCAACTGCTTCCTTGGGCAGAGAATTCCACAGATTCACAACCCTCTGGGAGAAGAAATTCCTTCTCAACTTGGTCCTAAATTGGCTCCTCCGTATTTTGAGGCTGTGCCCCCTAGTTCTAGTCTCCCCGACCAGTGGAAACAACCTCTCCGCCACAGGTGACCAAAAACTGGAACCAAGTGAAGGAGAGCCCAGACACTGTGGGCAGTCTTGACAGGCCTGAGGCACCGCAAACAGCAGACACTCAGGCCAGCGCCCAACAACCAGAGCCCCAACTCAGGCGCTCTACAAGGGAGCGTAAACCAACAGAGAGACTTAACCTGTGAACCCAATAAGACTTTTGGGGGGAGATGATGTCATGTATTCAACTATCATTGTAACCCATGTATAAGCTAACCTAAGTTGTACACCTTAAGAACATTGACCACAAGGGGTGAACTTCTGGGAGACACTCCTAAACTGGAATTTCAAGTATAAAAGAGGAAGCTCCACCCACCTTCATCACTTGAGGTCTTGGTAATAAAGGTAGCTGGTCACAGAGTGACCTTCTCTCAAGTATGGGCCTCGTATGCATTTATACTGTATAGTAAGGACATATCAATACCGACAGGGATAGTGGATGCATTGGTTGTAATTTACCAAAATTCCCTGGATTCTGGGGAAGTCCCAACAGATTGGAAAACTGCAAATGTAATGGCCTTATTTAAAAAAAGAGGCAGACAAAAAGCAGCAAACTATAGACCAGTTAGCCTAACATCTGTGGTTGGGAAAATGTTGGAGTCCATTATTAAAGAAGCAGTAGCAGGACATTTGGAAAAACATAATTCGGTCAAGCAGAGTCAGCATGGATTTATGAAGGAGAAGTCACGTTTGACAAATTTGTTGGAATTCTTTGAGGATGTAACAAACAGGGTGGATAAAGGGGAACCAGTGGATGTGGTGTATTTAGACTTCCAGAAGTCATTTGACATGGTGCCACATAAAAGGTTACTGCACAAGATAAAAGTTCACAGGATTGGACGTAATATATTAGCATGGATATAGGATTGGCCAACTAACAGAAAACAGAGAGTCGGCATAAATGGTTCATTCTCAAGTTGGTAATCAGTAACTAGTGGGGTGCCGCAAGGATCAGTGCCGGGACTCCAACTATTTACAATCTATATTAATGATTTGGAAGAAAGGACCGAGTTTAATGTAGCCAAGTTTGTTAACGATGCAAAGATGGGAGGAAAAGCAATGTGTGAGGAGGACACAAAAAATCTGCAAAAGGACATAGACAGGCTAAGTGAGTGGGCATAAATTTGGCAGATGGGGTATAATGTTGGAAAGTGTGAGGTCATGCACTTTGGCAGAAAAAAATCAAAGAACAAGTTACTATTTAAATGGAGAAAGATTGCAAAGTGCCACAGTACAGCGGGACCTGCGGGTACTTCTGCATGAAACACAAAAGGTTAGTATGTAGGTACAGCAAATGATCAGGAAGGCCAATGGAATCTTGGCCTTTATTGCAAAAGGGATGGGGTATAGAAGCAGGGAAGTCTTGCTACAGTTATACAGGGTATTGGTGAGGCCACACCTGGAATACTGCGTGCAGTTTTGGTTTCCATATTTACGAAAGGATATACTTGGTTTGGAGGCAGTTCAGAGAAGGTTCACTAGGTCGATTCCGGAGATGAGGTGGTTGACTTATGAGTACGTTGGGCCTCTACTCATTGAATTCGGAAGAATGAGAGGTGATCGTATAGAAACGTATAAGATTATGAGGGGGCTTGACAAGATGGATGCAGAGAGGATGTTTCCACTGATGGGGGAGACTAAAACTAGGAGGCATAATCTTCGAATAAGGGGTCCGCCTATTTAAAACTAAGATGAGGAGCAGGAATTTCTTCTCTCAGAGTGTTGTAAATCTGTAGAATTCACTACCTCAGAGAGCTGTGGAAGCTGGGTCATTGAATACATTTAAGACAGAGATAGACAGTTTCTTAACCGATAAGGGATTAAGGGGTTATGGGGAGCAGGCAGGTAAGTGGACCTGAGCCCATGATCGGATCAGCCATGATCGTATTAAATGGTGGAGCAGGCTCGAGGGGCCTGCTCCTCTTTCTTATGATCTTATGACACCAGGTCACACACACTGTAGGGAAGAAGCATTGCTGCAGTCACAAATACCCCTATGTTGGACTCCACAAACACCTTTAAGGCTCATGATCAAACAGTTGAGCATTCGGGTTTTCTGGATCTTTGAGCACTCTGAGTTGATGTGCTCCTGGTCTGGGTGGATCAAAACTAGCTTTTGACACATGATCAACCCTTTTTCAGACCTCCTGCCATGTAGTTTGGTTGGTGGAGATAGCATACAACCATCTTTTGATTCCCACCCAAGCCTTGTGTGTGGATTGGGAGTGAGTTTGAATGCTGCCATTTGACCAGTGAGACAGACCTTCTATATTTTCTGCATAGTTAGATTTTTGCAATCAACCCACCTGATTATAATTCACTTGATGCATTGTTTTCAAGGTCAACAAACTCATTACTTGCTTGTTAATGAATTAAACTGATTATTATGGGCTGAGGTATAATTGGAAGGCCTAACTTCTTGCTTTCAAAGTCACACTGTTGCTGATTGGAAAATTGTTTTCGTATGTGAGCATCTGTTGAGTGTATTGCCCAGCAGATAATTGCTTAAAAGGCCATCTTGTGCAATACTCAGAAAATCACTCAGCAAACTGAATGCTCTAATTATCAGGAGAAATAGTTTGTGAATTAGTCAAATGGTCCTCATTGTCATGTATTCAACAATCATTGTAACCCATGTGTAAGCTGACCTAAGTTGTACACCTTGAGAACATTGACCACTAGGGGGTGAACTTGTGGGAGACACTCCTAACCTGGACTTTCAGGTATAAAAGGAGAAGCTCCACCCACCTTCATCACTTGAGGTCTTGGTAATAAAGATAACTGGTCACAGAGTGACCTTCTCTCAAGTATGGGCCTCGTGTGCATCTATACTGTATAGTAAGGACAAATCATTGTCGACGAGAAACTGGGATTTAAACCATGCAAGCATGGCGACGAGCAGCATAGAAGAGAGGTACTGTGTTGGTGATGATTGGGACGACTTTATTGAGAGTCTATAGCAAAATTTTCTCACTAAGGAATGGTTGGGACAGGATTCGGCCGACAAACGCAGGGCTCATCTCCTGACGGTTTGTGGATCCAGAACGTACTCCCTGATGAAGGACCTTCTAGCGCCAGAGAAGCCGGCGGACAAGACATTCGAAGAGCTCAGTAAGTTGCTCGGGAAACACCTTAAACCGGCGAGCAGCATGCACATGGCGAGACACCGGTTTTACACGCACCGGCGGTGAGAAGGGCAAGGCGTTCCTGACTTTGTGGCAGATCTCTGGCGACTGGCGAGCCTATGTAAGTTCCCAGATGCATGAAGAGCGGAGATGCTGCAAAACTTTTTTATTGAGGCCATCGGGCATGCTGGGGTTTTCAGGAAACTGATTGAGACCAAAGACTTGACCTCGAAAGCAGCGGCTCTGATAGCCCAGATATTTATCTCAGGGGAGGAAGAGACCAGAATGATGTATGATCAAAATCTTGGCTCAAATGCGGCAAACGACCAGGAAGTCAACATTGTTAACGCGGCACACAGTTCTCGAGGCAGACAAGGGCAATAGGACATGCCCCAGCATGTAGTCGAACCCAAAAAGGGAATTCAACAGAGACAATGGCTGGCTGAACGGCGATTCATGCCATCGCAATGGACAATGCGGCCAGTAATAGGGCCATCAACACCTGTTAATGGTGCGCTTAAGGACAGTTACAGAGACAGTCAGAGACGAACGACTAGTAATGGACCTTTTGTTTCCAACAACGGGGCCTCCAGCTCATGCTGGAGGTGTGGAGGCAAACACCCAGCCAGAGCTTGCAGTTATCAGCAACATACCTGCAGAAACTGCAATGTCAGCGGTCATTTGGCATGTATGTTCAGGAAGCCTGCAGCCGGCTTGACGTACAAGGAAGACGGGCCCGATGTAAGCATTACAAGGCCAAATGAATATTGGGGAAAATCGCTGGAAGCTGAAGTTCAGCGAGTCATGTGGAGTACAAATACATATACCACGACACCACCGATAATGATGAACGTGCTCCTCAATGGCACCCCAGTATTAATGGAGCTAGACACGGGGGCCAGCCAGTCCCTGATGAGTATCAAACAGTTCGAAAGGTTGTGGGTGTCCAAGGCCAGGAGCCCAAAATTATTGCCGATTGACACATAGCTACGGACATATACAAAGTAGATTATTCCGGTGCTAGGCAGCGCCACGATAGTTGAGACCCACAAAGATTCGGAGAACAGGTTGCCACTCTGGATTGTCCCGGGGGATGGTCCCCACTACTGGGGAGGAGTTGGCTTGCTGTCATGAACTGGAAATGGAGCGATGTCAATGCAATTTCTTCTGTGGAGCGAGTATCATGCTCACAGGTCCTGGACAAATTTGACTCATTATTTCAACCCGGCATCGGCACTTTCATGGGGGCTAAGGTAGTAATTCACATAAACCCGGACGCCAGGCCGTACACCACTAGGCAGAGCGGTACCATACATGATACGGGAAAAGATAGAATGCGAATTGGACCACCTGCTGAGGGAAGGCATCATCTCGCCAGTCAAATTCAGTGACTGGGCGAGCCCAATCATGCCGGTGCTCAAGGCGGATGGGTCGGTCAGGATATGTGATGATTACAAGGCCACCATCTATCGTGTGTCACTCCAAGACCAGTACCCGTTACTGAGAGTGGAGGACCTCTTTGTGACGCTATCCGGTGGCAAATATTTTTCAAAATTGGACCTGACCTCAGCTTACATGACCCAGGAGCTGGCGAGTGAGTCGAAGAAGCTGACCACCATCACGACACACAAGGGGTTGTTTGAGTATAACAGATGTCCGTTCGGGATTCGTTCGGCTGCCGCGATCTTTCAGCGAAATATGGAAAGCCTCCTCAAGTCGATTCCAAGGACGGTGGTTTTTCAAGACAACATCCCCATCACGGGTCGCGATACTGAAGAACACCTCCGCAACCTGGAGGAGGTGCTACGCAGACTGGACCGGGTAGGGCTGTGAGTGAAAAAGGCAAATTGCCTCTTCTTAGCTCCAGAGGTAGAATTCCTGGGGAGGAGGGTAGCAGCAGACGGGATCAGACCTACTGCGTCCAAAGCGGAAGCGATCCAAAGAGCACCCAAACCATGTAACACGACGGAGCTGCGTTCGTTCCTGGGGCTCCTGAACTATTTTGGTAACTTTCTTCCCAAATTGAGCACGCTGTTAGTGCCACTACACGTGATTGGGTCTGGGGGGACAGCCAGGAAAGGACTTTTGATAGAGCACGCAATTTGTTATGCTCCAACAACCTGTTAACGTTATATGACCCGTGTACGAAACTTGTTTTAACGTGCAATGCGTCGTCCTATGGGGTTGGGTGTGTGTTGCAGCATGTGAATGCCAATGGTCAGTTACAGCCGGTAGCTTAAACCTCCAGAAGTCTGTCCCAGGCAGAAAGGGGCTACAGGATGGTAGAAAAGGAAGTGCTAGCATGTGTATATGCAGTAAAAAAAATGCACCAGTACCTGCTTGGCAGGAAATTTGAGCTGGAGGCAGATCACAAACCCCTAACGTCCATTTTGGCCGACAACAAGGCCATCAATGCGAATGCATCGGCCCGCATACAGAGGTGGACACTTACATTAGCCGCCTATGACTACATAATTCGCCACAGACCAGACACTGAAAACTGCGCCGATGCACTCAGCAGGCTCCCACTAGCCACCACTGAGGGGGCAACTGAGCATGATGCTGAGATGGTCATGGCAGTTGAAGCTTTCAAAAGCGCAGGCTCACCTGTGACAGCCCGTCAGATTAAAGTGTGGACAAATAAAGACCCGCTACTGTCTTTAGTTAAGAAATGTGTCCTGAATGGGGACTGGGCAGCCAGGTACGGGGCATGCCCTGAAGAATTTAAACCGTTTCATAGGCGCAAGGATGAACTCTCGATTCAGGCCGATTGCCTACTGTGGAGAAACTGAGCAGTCATGCCCCAGATGGGCAGTGAGATGTTTATCAGATAACTTCACAATGAGCACCCGGGCATTGTCATGATGAAGGCAATTGCCAGGTCACATGTTTGGTGGCCAGGGATAGATGCAGACCTGGAACTTTGTGTTCGAAGGTGCAGCACGTGTGTTCAGCTGGGCAACGCACCCAGGGAAGCCCCCTTAGCCACTGGTCCTGGCCCGCCAAGCCATGGTCATGCATCCATGTGGACTACGCAGGTCCTTTCATGGGAAAAATGTTTTTGGTTGTAGTAGACACCTACTCCAAATGGATTGAGTGTGCCCTTTTAAATTCAAGCACATCCTCTGCCACAGTAGAAAGTCTACGGGCAGTGTTCGCCGCCCATGGTCTACCGGATGTCTTGGTCAGCGACAATGGCCCGTGCTTCACAAGCACTGAATTCCAGGACTTCATGGCCGGCGATGGAATCAACCATGTCAGAATGGCACCGTTCAAGCCGGCCTCAAACGGCCAGGCGGAACGAGCAGAGCAGATAATCAAACAAGGGATGCTCAGACTCCAAGGGGGTTCCCTACAAAGCCACTTATCACACCTCCCGTTGGCCAATAGATCCTGACCACACTCGCTCACAGAGATTCCACCCACAGAGCTGCTAATGAAAAGGATGCTCAAAACCAGGTTATCTACTATGAAATAAATTGTTGAGAGCAGGCGTCAGTCACAATGTGACTACCATGACAGGAATGCGAGGGTACGATGTATTGATGTCAATGACCTTGTTTTTGTCCTTAATTACGCTGCAACCCCAAATGTCTTGCAGGCACTGTGATTGCCAAAGAGGGGAATAGGGTTTTGGTAGTTAAACTTACCAATGGACAAATCTGCTGCAAACACGTGGATCAAACTCAAAGGAAACCCCATAGAAGAAGCAGAGGATGAACACGACATAGAGTTTACTCCATCACAGGTGACCGAACACCGGAACCAAGTGGAGGAGAGCCCAGCCACTGTGGGCAGTCTGGACAAGCCTGAGGCACCGCAAACAGAAGACACTCAGGCCAGCGCCCAACAACCGGAGCCCCAACTCACGCGCTCCACAAGGGAGCGTAAACCACCAGAGAGACTTAACCTCTGATCCCAAGAAGACTTAGCAGGGGAGGTGATGTCATGTATCCAACTATCATTGTAACCCATGTATAAGCTGACCTAAGTTGTACATCTTGAGAACATTGACCACTAGGTGGTGAACTTGTGGGAGACACTCCTAACCTGGACTTTCATGTATAAAAGGGGAAGCTCCACCCACCTTCATCACTTGAGGTCTTGGTAATAAAGATAACTGGTTGCAGAGTGACCTTCTCTCAAGTATGGGCCTCGCGTGCATTTATACTGTATAGGGATCGGTGCTGGGACCACAACTGTTTACAATATACAGAGATGATCTGGAAGAGGGGACAGAGTGTAGTGTAACAAAATTTGCAGATGACACAAAGATTAGTGGGAAAGCGGGTTGTGTAGAGGACACAGAGAGGCTGCAAAGAGATTTAGATAGGTTAAGCGAATGGGCTAAGGTTTGGCAGATGGAATACAATGTCGGAAAATGTGAGGTCATCCACCTTGGAAAAAAAAAACAGGAAAAGGGAATATTATTTGAATGGGGAGAAATTACAACATGCTGCGGTGCAGAGGGACCTGGGGGTCCTTGTGCATGAAACTCTTTTAGAGTCGACCTGCAAAAACATAAAACATTAAATCGTGCCACCCGACCTGGGTGACACACCAGACATTTACAAGGCCCTTTTTTTCCTTTTTATTTTGAGTTTTTCTTTTTTTTTTGTTTTTTTTTTGGGGCACTAAAATCACAATTTTCCAGTGCCCCCTATAAAAGGGAAGGGGACACTAAAAGCACCGGCATTTAAAACAAATTAAACTTTAAAACGTAAAACCAAATTAAAATTTGGTTGCCGGGCGTGATGATGCACTCCAGTCCCTCCGGTGCCCACCTCTCGCGGAAGGCCGCGAGCGTACCGGTGGACACCGCATGCTCCATCTCCAAGGACACCCTGGACCGGATGTAAGAGCGGAAGAGAGGCAGGCAGTCAGGTTGAACGACCCCCTCGACCGCCCGCTGCCTGGACCGGCTGATGGCACCCTTGGCCGTGCCCAGGAGCAGTCCTACGAGGAGGCCTTCGGACCTACCCGCTCCCCTCCGCACAGGGTGCCCAAAGATCAGGAGAGTGGGACTGAAGTGCAGCCAGAATTTCAGGAGCAGCCCCTTCAAATAATAAAACAGGGGCTGCAACCTTGTGCATTCCATAAAAACATGGAACACGGACTCTTCCAGACCGCAGAAATTGCAGGCGGCCTGGGAGTCCGTGAACCGGCTTAAAAATTTGTTGCACGGCACTGCTCCGTGCACCACCCTCCAGGCCAAGTCCCCGATGAATAGTGGGAGGACCCCTGCGTAGAGTGCCCTCCATCAGGGACACCCGGCTCCTCCGGACGGCAAGATGGTACGCCATGGCGTGTCCGGACGGCCGGCGAGGATGGCAAAGTTGAGAGTGTGCAGGAGCAGCCCGTACAGGAAACCCCTCCGCGCGGAACTGAAAGGCACGGAGGGGATTTCCCCGAGGCGGCTCAAGTTGTGAGGCGCCGGCCCCCGAGGGAGGTTGTGGGGTTTGGCGCCGATGAGGAATTCCGTCCGGACGGGGGTCAATTCGGACGTGATCTCCCCACGTGCTTGAGCCTCCTCGATGCACCTAACGGAGTCAGGGCCCAGAGCTGTTTTTAGCGACTCGATGGCATCGGCCGCGTGGCGGACGTTGGCAGAATTTAGGCGCCGCGCCAGCGTGTCTGGCGCCATCCAGCCCGCTCCTCCGCCATCGAGCAGGTCCCTGACCCTGGTCACCTCACCAGCCACAGCCCTCTCTTCCGACCGCCACATAAAACCTCGGTCGTGGAGGTACGGATTCCCGAGCAGCGGCTCCTGCAGGACGGCCGCCACTCCAGCCGGCGGAGAGCTGCGCTTGGTGGAGACTTTGTTCCAGACCCTGATGAGTTCCTTGTAAAAGACAGACAGCTCCCGGAGGGCGGTCCTGACACCCCCGAAGTTCACAAACAGGAGCTGCGTGTCATAGTTGAGGTCGCGCTGCTGGCGGAAGAAATACCTCGCCAGAGCACACCACCTAGGAGGGGGCTCGACGTAAAGGTATCTCTGCAGGGTCTGAAGACGGAAAGTCGCGAGCTGGGCGCTGACGCACACCAACGACTGACCGCCCTCCTCAAGCGGGAGACTCAAGACCGCAGCAGAGACCCAGTGCTTCCTGTTGTTCCAGAAGAAGTCCACCAGCTTCTTCTGTATCTTGGCGACAAACGCAGGGGGAGGGGTCAAAGTGACCAGCCGGTACCACAACATTGCGGCCACCAGCTGGTTTATGACTAGCGCTCGACCCCTGTAGGACAGCACTCGGAGCAGTCCTGTCCAGCGCCCTAGGCGAGCGGCGACCTTGGCCTCCAGCCCCTGCCAGTTCGCCGGCCAGGCTCCCTCGTCGGGGCGAAGGTAGACTCCCAGATAGAGGAGATGGGTCGTGCTCCAGGCAAAAGGCCTGAGCTCCTCCGGCAGGGAGTCCACCCGCCACTGACCCACCAGGAGTCCGGAACATTTCTCCCAGTTGATCCTGGCGGAGGACGCGGCCGAGTAAATCTCCTGGCACTCACGCATCCTCCGCAGGTCAGCGGGATCCTCTACCGCGAGGAGCACGTCATCGGCGTAAGCCGTGAGGACGACCTCCACGCCCGGCCCTTGCAGAGCCAGTCCCGTCAACCTCGTCCGCAAGAGGCGCATGAAAGGCTCCACGCAAACGGTGTATAACTGGCCGGATATGAGGTCATCCCTGGCGCACCCCTCTCCTAAAGCGAAGGGGCGCCGTCAAGGACCCGTTAACCTTAATCAGACACTCCGCGGCGGCGTACAAAAGTCGGATCCGGGCGACGAAATGCGTCCCGAACTCGAAAGCGCGCAGAGTTCCGAGCAGATAGTCGTGATCCACCCTGTCGAACGCCTTCTCTTGGTCGAGGGATAGGACGGCGACCGACAGACCAGCCTCCTGGGAACAATGGATGAGGTCCCGGACCAGATGGATGTTATCGTGGATTGTCCGGCCCGGGACCGTGTAGGACTGGTCGGGGTGGATCATGTGGTCCAGCACGGCACCAAGGCGAGCAGACATCGCCCTGGCGAAGATTTTGTAGTCCGTGCTGAGGAGGGAGACCGGGCGCCAGTTCTTAAGGAGGCGGAGATCGCCCTTCTTAGGCAGCAGGACGATAACTGCCCTGCGCCAAGAGAGGGGCATCTCCCGGTCGCCAGACTTTCCCCCAGGACCCGCGCGTAGTCGCTCCCCAGGACGTCCCAGAATGCCCTGTGGAACTCCACGGTCAGCCCGTCCAGCCCCGGGGATTTTCCCCTCGAGAGCCGGTCGAGGGCACCGGTCAGCTCCGCCAGGCTTAGCGGAGCTTCCAGATTTTCGGCGCCCTCCGGGCTGACCTTCGGCAGGTCCTCCCACAAAACTCTACGCGCTTCCTCGCTGGACGGATCCGGAGAGAACAGAGCCCCGTAATATTCACGGGCCCTGTTGTTGACGCCCTCCGGATCCGAGACGAGAGAGCCGTCGTCGGCCAGCAGCGTCAAGAGCTGCTTACGGACACTCTGCCTTTTTTCCAGCGAGTCGAATAAGGGGGAGCCGCGGTCCAGATCCCGCAGGAACCGGATCCGCGACCTCACGAACGCGCCTCGGGACCCGACGAGCTGCAGGTCCTTCAGCGCGGCCTTCTTCGCTTCGTACACCGTCCGCAGGGCCGGGTCCTGGACGACTTGACCGAGACGGGATTCCAGGTCGAGCACCTCTTTTTCTAGGCGCCCGACTCTGGCCGCCCGCCTCTTGGTCGACCCCCTCGCGTACTCTTGACAGAAGACGCGGACGTGAGCCTTGCCCATGGCCCACCATAGCCTCAAGGAGGGGAAGCCCCCCTGCTTCCTTCTCCAGTCGGACCAGAATCGACGGAACGAGTCCTGGAACCGCACGTCCTCCAGCAGCCGGTTGTTAAAGTGCCAGTACGCGGACCCCGTCCTCGCGCGGAGCGAAGCGAGCTCCGCCCACACCAGGTGGTGGTCCGAACACGGCACCGGCTGCATGGAGGCCGCCGGGACGCAGGAAACGTACGCCCGAGACACGTAAAGGCGGTCGACTCTAGACCATCCTACTCCAGGCCTCACCCAAGTAAAGGCGCTGGAGTCGGGGTGGAGATTTCGCCAGACGTCCACCAAGTCGAAGGACCCGACCAGGTCCCTCAACTTCTCCATCGCTGTCATGCACTGCGGGGCACCGGAGCGGTCCCTCGCCTCGAGGGTGCAGTTAAAATCCCCCCCGAGGACAATGCAGTCGCCGACGTCGACGGAGCCAAGAAGAGCGGACACCTCTTCAAAGAAGCGCGTTTGCTGCGAGCCGGGCTGAGGGGCGTACACGTTCATGAGATGGAGCGGCACGTCCCCCAGGCGAACCGTTACGTGCAGCAAGCGGCCTGGCACGGGCTCCTCGACCCCCAAGATCTCCGGCTGAAAATGCGGGCCCAGCAAGATGGCCACCCCACTAGAAATGGCGGTGAGGTGGCTCATGCGGACCTCTCCTTGCCATTCCAGGAGCCACGTGGCTTCGTCTCCCGGAACGGTGTGGGTTTCTTGCAGGAAGCACACCGCATATTTCCCCTCCCGCAGGAGCGAAAAATTGTCAAATCTACGGCGTGCCCCTCTGCCGCCGTTGATGTTGAGGCTGGCTATGGTTATCTTCATGGCAAAAGCATAGTGCAACCTCTACCTTAACCTATTGTGGGGGGAGGGAGCGGAGTCTTTTGTTGAACTCCGCTCCCTCCGCAGCCCAGCGAGGAGTCCCTCGAGCTCGCGCAGCTCAAGTTGTTGCGCCTTTGTCAAGGGCCCGCCCGCGGCCAAGGTTTTAACGGCGGCGCGGACGGACCCCTTGATCAGCTCTGGCTCGGACCATTTTTCCAGGGCCAGTCGGGCTTGATTGCAGCGACCCCGGCTCTGGGCCAAAAAGTCCCGGAGTTCCTTTGCAGGAATGAGGATGGTCTCGGCGGCAGCCGCGAGCAGATCCACCGCCTCGCTGGCGGTGGTCTCTAGATTTTCTCCCGCGTCCCCCACCGAGTCCCCGTCCTCCTCCGGGAGGTGGCCGCCAGCAGCCGGCCCATCGACCGCACAAGGTACGGCAAATGAACCGGCCGCTCCAACCGGCCCTGGCTCTGCCCCGATCCCACCCCCAGGATCGTTGGCAGAGGAGTCCCCACTGGGCTCTTTTAAAAATGGTGCTGGGTCGGGAAATGACAGCGGAAGGGGTTCCCCCTCTGCCCCAGGAACCGGGGAACAAGGAGAGACCCGGCCATAGGAAATCCCCAGGCTCCCCAAGTGCTCCAGCTCCAAAGTAAGGGGCGAGGGTGGGTGTTCCTCCCCCTCCCCGCTGCCACCCCCCGGCCCAGCATTTACAGTTTCGTTAAAATTCTTGATAATTTCGGTTTCTGCCGGGTCGAGCAAATCCCGGGGGAAGTTGGATATTGGCTGGGCGGGCTCAGGTTCGGCCTTTTCGGCCCCGCCCGCCTCAGTCCCCGGGACGCCCGGCCCGGCGGCAATGCATTCCTCCGCGGTCCCCACGCCCCCCACGACAGGCAGATCTTCCACGCCATCCCCGGGAGGCAGAGGCTGGGCAGCCTCAACTGTCTCACCCTCCCCGGGGACAGACTCCTCCCGCCTACGGCGCTGCTTGGGGGCGATGGTGGGGGACGCGGGACACGCGGCGGGCACCGACTCCTCCGCGGAGGGATGTTGCTCCCCCTCCGCCTCAACGGAGCGGCGCCTCCTTTTGTTGCTGGAGGTGCGCTGAGGCAGGGAGACCTCCATGTCTGCCGAGGCCTCCCGCTCCGCCCCCCCCCTTTTCCTTTTCTTGCCCGCACCCGAGCCCCTCTGCGGTGTTGTTCAAGGGCTCGGGCACGGGCTCAGAGCACCCCGCGCTCGCCGGTGACTGGGTTGGGCCGAGCGCGGTGGTCAAACTTTCCGGCGCACTGAGGGGACCCGCCTCTAGATGTCTCGTCTTCTTCCGCGCCTTCTTTTCGATCGGACGCTCTCCCTCCCCCCCCCGCCGGAGGCCGTGAAAACAAAGGCCCCCGACGATGCCCGCGCACCTACGGCTCCCGGCACGCGGACGCAACTAGGGGGAGGGGTGGCGGCGGCGCCAGCCTTGGCCGCCCTCGGTGGTTTGGCGGCCTTGGAGGCGGGGCAGTTCTTACGAACATGCCCCACCTCCCTACAGGCATGGCACCGCACGCTGTCCAATGTCCAGAAGACGCGGTAGGCAGTCCCCTCGTGCACCACATTGAAATTTCCCTCCGTCGTCTCCTCCCGCGCCAGCCGTACAAAGAGCTGGCGGCGGAAGGAGAACACGTGGCGCAGGCTGTTCTCCCTGAGGCCGAGCGGTATGGGGTTGATCCCCGACCTTACCTCCCCCAGTTGTTGTAGGTGAGGGAGGAGGAGCTCAGCGGGAACAAAGGGCGGGACGTTTGAAACGATGACCCTCTGCGCGGTGGCCTCGAGAGGGTCCACCGGCAGGAACGTCCCGCCCACCGTGAGCCCCTTTTCGAGGGCCAGGGACACCGCCCGCTCCGACCCCAGGAAGAACACGGCCTTTCCAGACATCTTGGAGGCTGCGACAATGGCCGAGGGGCCGACTACCCCAGCCATCGCCCGCACGCACTCCTCGATGCTCATTGTGGGGTGAGTGTAGCTCCTGACCCCGTGTTTTTTTGTAATAAGTCGAAAAGGTGGCAGGGCAGCGGGTGGCGCAGGAGGTGCCGTGGAAGCGGTTGCCACCTGCGCATATGTCCTTGCTGGCCCTGCCACCGGCGTGGATGGGGTCGCCATCACGGGGTCCCTTTAAGGGCTACACCCACCCCAAAGTCACAGGCCTTTATGGTCTTAATTGGCCTCTTGTCTAAAGACTGAGCAGTGGAGCCCTTAACGAGGCACCTCTCCCCTAGTTGGCAATTGGGGAGGGGCCTTGCTCCCTCTGCTCAGTTGTCTCAATTGGTTTTTTAAAATTAATTTGGGAGAAAGGGGTCTCAGAGAGAGAGGGGAGAAACAGAGTAACAGAGAAAGAGAGAGGGGGGTGGGAAGGGGGGGGAACTGCGAGTGCAGGTCTCCCCTCGCAGCTGTGGGTGGGTGCAATCCCCAGATGGCAAAACACAAATAGTCTTTGGGGTGGTCTTCAGGTGAGGGGAGAAGATGTCTTCACCTGGGGCAGCTAGAGCCAACCAGGCATACACTCCCAACGATGTTCAATGGGTGATGAAAGAAATCTTCAGCCTGGTAGCTCCAGCTATCCCAGGCTAGGCAATTGGGGGGGGGGGGGGGGGTTCAGTTGTGTGTGGGGCCTAGTTGTAAGCAAGGCCCCCACACACACTTTCCACACACACACACCCCCCGCGATGTTCCGGCCCTCAGTGGTCTTCTTTCCTCCCCCCACCGATATAACAAAGTCTTTTAGGGAAATGCACCCACACCCACCTGTAGAATGGTAGAGTCTCCCTCCTTCCACACTGGATGTTGTTGTTGGTCTTTCCCCCTCTCTCCAACTCTTTGCAGAAATGGTAAATTGTTGTTGAAGGTTTTCTGCTTCCTCCTCTCCCTCTGGGTGAAAGTTGGTGGTGAAGCCCCTTCCTTCCTTCTTTTCCTGGGCTGTTCTCAGGGCTCACTCCAGGCCTTCCAAACAGGAGCTAAGGTTGGTAGCTGCTCCTCTCTCTGCAGCTCAGCTCCTACTGTGCAGGACACGCCTCCACTGCTCCACAATTGGTCCTTGTGCATGAAACTCTTTTGAGTTTACCTGAAAATAAACATAAACATTAAACCGTGCCACCCGCCTGGGTGACACAGCAGACATTTTCAAGGCCCCTTTTTTTTTCCTTTTTTCCTTTTTATAAAAGGGGAGGGGGACACTAAAAGCACCGGCAATGAAAACAAATTAAACTTTAAAACGTAAAATCAAATTAAAATTTGGTTGCCAGGCGTGATGATGCACTCCAGTCCCTCCGGTGCCCACCTCTCGCGGAAGGCCGCGAGCGTACCGGTGGACACCGCGTGCTCCATCTCAAAGGACACCCTGGACCGGATGTAAGAGCGGAAGAGAGGCAGGCAGTCAGGTTGAACGACCCCCTCGACCGCCCGCTGCCTGGACCGGCTGATGGCACCCTTGGCCATGCCCAGGAGCAGTCCTACGAGGAGGCCTTCGGACCTACCCGCTCCCCTCCGCACAGGGTGCCCAAAGATCAGGAGAGTGGGACTGAAGTGCAGCCAGAATTTCAGGAGCAGCCCCTTCAAATAATAAAACAGGGGCTGCAACCTTGTGCATTCCATAAAAACATGGAACACGGACTCTTCCAGACCGCAGAAATTGCAGGCGGCCTGGGAGTCCGTGAACCGGCTTAAAAATTTGTTGCACGGCACTGCTCCGTGCACCACCCTCCAGGCCAAGTCCCCGATGAATAGTGGGAGGACCCCTGCTTAGAGTGCCCTCCATCGGGGACCCCCGCCTCCTCCGGACGGCAAGATGGTACGCCATGGCGTGTCCGGACGGCCGGCGAGGATGACAAAGTTGAGGGTGTGCAGGAGCAGCCCGTACAGGAAACCCCTCCGCGCGGAACTGAAAGGCACGGAGGGGATTTCCCCGAGGCGGCTCAAGTTGTGAGGCGCCGGCCCCCGAGGGAGGTTCCGGGGTTTGGCGCCGATGAGGAATTCCGTCCGGACGGGGGTCAGTTCGGACGGGATCTCCCCACGTGCTTGAGCCTCCTCGATGCACCTAACGGAGTCAGGGCCCAGAGCTGTTTTTAGCGACTCGATGGCATCGGCCGCGTGGCGGACGTTGGCAGAATTTAGGCGCCGCGCCAGCGTGTCTGGCGCCATCCAGCCCGCTCCCCCGCCATCAAGCAGGTCCCTGACCCTGGTCACCTCACCAGCCACAGCCTTCTCTTCCGACCGCCACATAAAACCTCGGCCGTGGAGGTACGGATTCCCGAGCAGCGGTTCCTGCAGGACGGCCGCCACTCCAGCCGGTGGAGAGCTGCGCTTGGTGGAGACTTTGTTCCAGACCCTGATGAGTTCCCTGTAAAAGACAGGCAGCTCCCGGAGGGCGGTCCTGGCACTCCCCAAGTTCACAAACAGGAGCTGCGTGTCATAATTGAGGTCGCGCTGCTGGCGGAAGAAATACCTCGCCAGAGCGCACCACCTAGGAGGGGGCTCGACGTAAAGGTATCTCTGCAGGGTCTGAAGACGGAAAGTCGCGAGCTGGGCGCTGACGCACACCAACGACTGACCGCCCTCCTCAAGCGGGAGACTCAAGACCGCGGCAGAGACCCAGTGCTTCCTGTTGTTCCAGAAGAAGTCCACCAGCTTCTTCTGTATCTTGGCGACAAACGCAGGGGGAGGGGTCAAAGTGACCAGCCGGTACCACAACATTGCGGCCACCAGCTGGTTTATGACTAGCGCTCGACCCCTGTAGGACAGCACTCGGAGCAGTCCTGTCCAGCGCCCTAGGCGAGCGGCGACCTTGGCCTCCAGCCCTTGCCAGTTCGCCGGCCAGGCTCCCTCGTCGGGGCTAAGGTAGACTCCCAGATAGAGGAGATGGGTCGTGCTCCAGGCAAAAGGCCTGAGCTCCTCCGGCAGGGAGTCCACCCGCCACTGACCCACCAGGAGTCCGGAACATTTCTCCCAGTTGATCCTGGCGGAGGACGCGGCCGAGTAAATCTCCTGGCACTCACGCATCCTCCGCAGGTCAGCGGGATCCTCTACCGCGAGGAGCACGTCATCGGCGTAAGCCGAGAGGACGACCTCCACGCCCGGCCCTTGCAGAGCCAGTCCCGTCAACCTCGTCCGCAAGAGGCGCAGGAAAGGCTCCACGCAAACGGCGTATAACTGGCCGGACATGGGGCATCCCTGGCGCACCCCTCTCCTAAAGCGAAGGGGCGCCGTCAAGGACCCGTTAACCTTAATCAGACATTCCGCGGCGGCGTACAAAAGTCGGATCCGGGCGACGAAATGCGTCCCGAACCCGAAAACGCGCAGAGTTCCGAGCAGATAGTCGTGATCCACCCTGTCGAACGCCTTCTCTTGGTCGAGGGATAGGAAGGCGACCGACAGACCAGCCTCCTGGGAACAATGGATGAGGTCCCGGACCAGATGGATGTTATCGTGGATTGTCCGGCCCGGGACCGTGTAGGACTGGTCGGGGTGGATCATGTGGTCCAGCACGGCACCAAGGCGAGCAGACATCGCCCTGGCGAAGATTTTGTAGTCCGTGCTGAGGAGGGAGACAGGGCGCCAGTTCTTAAGGAGGTGGAGATCGCCCTTCTTAGGCAGCAGGACGATGACTGCCCTGCGCCAAGAGAGGGGCATCTCCCCGGTCGCCAGACTTTCCCCCAGGACCCGCGCGTAGTCGCCCCCCAGGACGTCCCAGAACGCCCTGTGGAACTCCACGGTCAGCCCGTCCAGCCCCGGGGATTTTCCCCTCGAGAGCCGGTCGAGGGCACCGGTCAGCTCCGCCAGGCTTAGCGGAGCTTCCAGATTTTCGGCGCCCTCCGGGCTGACCTTCAGCAGGTCCTCCCACAAAACTCTACGCGCTTCCTCGCTGGACGGATCCGGAGAGAACAGAGCCCCGTAATATTCATGGGCCCTGTTGTTGACGCCCTCCGGATCCGAGACGAGAGAGCCGTCGTCGGCCAGCAGCGTCAAGAGCTGCTTACGGACACTCTGCCTTTTTTCCAGCGTGTAGAAGAAGGGGGAGCCGCGGTCCAGATCCTGCAGGAACCGGATCCGCGAACTCACGAACGCGCCTCGGGACCCGACGAGCTGCAGGTCCTTCAGCGCGGCCTTCTTCGCTTCGTGCACCGTCCGCAGGGCCGGGTCCTGGACGACTTGACCGAGACGGGATTCCAGGCCTCTTTTTCTAGGCGCCCGACTCTGGCCGCCCGCCTCTTGGTCGACCCCCTCGCGTACTCTTGACAGAAGACGCGGACGTGAGCCTTGCCCACGTCCCACCATAGCCTCAAGGAGGGGAAGCCCCCCTGCTTCCTTCTCCAGTCGGACCAGAATCGACGGAACGAGTCCTGGAACCGCACGTCCTCCAGCAGCCGGTTGTTAAAGTGCCAATACGCGGACCCCGTCCTCGCGCGGAGCGAAGCGAGCTCCGCCCACACCAGGTGGTGGTCCGAACACAGCACCGGCCGCATGGAGGCCGCCGGGACGCAGGAAACGTACGCCCGAGACACGTAAAGGCGGTCGACTCTGGACCATCCTACTCCAGGCCTCACCCAAGTAAAGGCGCTGGAGTCGGGGTGGAGATTTCGCCAGACGTTCACCAAGTCGAAGGACCGACCAGGTCCCTCAACTTCTCCATCGCCGTCATGCACTGCGGGGCACCGGAGCGGTCCCTCGCCTCGAGGGTGCAGTTAAAATCCCCCCCGAGGACAATGCAGTCGCCGACGTCGACGGAGCCAAGAAGAGCGGACACCTCTTCAAAGAAGCGCGTTTGCTGCGGGCCGGGCTGAGGGGCGTACACGTTCACGAGATGGAGCGGCACGTCCCCCAGGCGAACCGTTACGTGCAGCAAGCGGCCTGGCACGGGCTCCTTGACCCCCAAGAACTCCGGCTGAAAATGCGGGCCCAGCAAGATGGCCACCCCACTAGAAATGGCGGTGAGGTGGCTCATGCGGACCTCTCCTTGCCATTCCAGGAGCCACGTGGCTTCGTCTCCCGGAACGGTGTGGGTTTCTTGCAGGAAGCACACCGCATATTTCCCCTCCCGCAGGAGCGAAAAATTGTCAAATCTACGGCGTGCCCCTCTGCCGCCGTTGATGTTGAGGCTGGCTATGGTTATCTTCATGGCAAAAGCATAGTGCAACCTCTACCTTAACCTATTGTGGGGGAGGGAGCGGAGTCTTTTGTTGAACTCCACTCCCTCCGCAGCCCAGCGAGGAGTCCCTCGAGCTCGCGCAGCTCAAGTTGTTGCGCCTTTGTCAAGGGCCCGCCCGCGGCCAAGGTTTTAACGGCGGCGCGGACGGACCCCTTGATCAGCTCTGGCTCGGACCATTTTTCCAGGGCCAGTCGGGCTTGGTTGCAGCAACCCCGGCTCTGGGCCAAAAAGTCCCGGAGTTCCTTTGCAGGAATGAGGATGGTCTCGGCGGCGGCCGCGAGCAGATCCACCGCCTCGCTGGCGGTGGTCTCTAGGTTTTCACCCGCGTCCCCCACCGAGTCCCCGTCCTCCTCCGGGAGGTGGCCGCCAGCAGCCGGCCCATCGACCGCACAAGGTACAGCAAATGACCCGGCCGCTCCAACCGGCCCTGGCTCTGCCCCGATCCCACCCCCAGGATCGTCGGCAGAGGAGTCCCCACTGGGCTCTTTTAAAACTGGTGCTGGGTCGGGAAATGACAGCGGAAGGGGTTCCCCCTCCGCCCCAGGAACCGGGGAACAAGGAGAGACCCGGCCATAGGAAATCCCCAGGCTCCACAAGTGCTCCAGCTCCAAAGCAAGGGGCGAGGGTGGGTGTTCCTCCCCCTCCCCGCTGCCACCCCCCGGCCCAGCATCTACAGTGTCATAAAAAACATTTGTTTCGGTTTCTGCCGGGTCGAGCAACTCCCGGGGGAAGTTGGGTATTGGCTGGGCGGGCTCAGGTTCGGCCTTTTCGGCCCCGCCCGCCTCAGTCCCCGGGACGCCCGGCCCAGCGGCAATGCATTCCTCCGCGGTCCCCACGCCCCCCACGACAGGCAGATCTTCCACGCCATCCCCGGGAGGCAGAGGCTGGGCAGCCTCGACTGTCTCACCCTCCCCGGGGACAGACTCCTCCCGCCTACGGCGCTGCTTGGGGGCGCTGGTGGGGGACGCGGGACACACGGCGGGCACCGACTCCTCCGCGGAGGGATGTTGTTCCCCCTCCGCCTCAACGGAGCGGCGCCTCCTTTTGTTGCTGGAGGTGCGCTGAGGCAGGGAGACCTCCATGTCTGCCGAGGCCTCCCGCTCCGCCCCCCCCTTTTCCTTTTCTTGCCCGCGCCCGGGCCCCTCTGCGGTGTTGTTCAAGGGCTCGGGCACGGGCTCAGGGCACCCCGCGCTCGCCGGTGGCTGGGTTGGGCCGAGCGCGGTGGTCAATCTTTCTGGCGCACTGAGGGGACCCGCCTCTAGATGTTTCTCCTTGTTCCGCGCCTTCTTTCCGGTCGGACGCTCTCCCTCCCCCCCGCCGGAGGCCCTGAAAACAAAGGCCTCCGACGATGCCCGCGCACCTACGGCTCCCGGCACGCGGACGCAACTAGGGGGAGGGGTGGCGGCGGCGCCAGCCTTGGCCGCCTTCGGTGGTTTGGCGGCCTTGGAGGCGGGGCAATTCTTGCGAACGTGCCCCACCTCCCTGCAGGCATGGCACCGCACGCCGTCCAACGTCCAAAAGACGCGGTAAGCAGTCCCCTCGTGCACCACATTAAAGTTCCCCTCCGTCGTCTCCTCCCGCGCCAGCCGGACAAAGAGCTGGCGGCGGAAGGAGAACACGTGGCGCAGGCTGTTCTCCCTGAGGCCGAGCGGTATGGGGTTGATCCCAGACCTTACCTCCCCCAGTTGGTGTAGGTGAGGGAGGAGGAGCTCAGCGGGAACAAAGGGCGGGACGTTTGAAATGATGACCCTCTGCGCGGTGGCCTCGAGAGGGTCCACCGGCAGGAACGTCCCGCCCACCGTGAGCCCCTTTTCGAGGGCCAGGGACACCGCCCGCTCCGACCCCAGGAAGTAAACAGCCTTCCCAGACATCTTGGAGGCCGCGACAATGGCCGATGGGGCGACTACCCCAGCCATCGCCTGCACGCACTCCTCAATGCTCATTGTAGGGTGAGTGTAGCTCTTGACCCCGTGTTTTCTGGTAATTAATCTGAATGGAGGCAGGGCAGCGGGTGGCACAGGAGGTGCCGTGGAAGCGGTTGCCACCTGCGCATACGTCTTCGCTGGCCCTGCCACCAGCGTGGATGGGGTCGCCATCACGGGGTCCCTTTAAGGGCTACACCCACCCCAAAGTCACAGGCCTTAATGGTCTTAATTGGCCTCTTATCTAAAAGACTGAGCAGAGGAGCTCTTAACGAGGCACCTCTCCCCTAGTTGGCAATTGGGGAGGGGCCTTGCTCCCTCTGCTCAGTTGTCTCAATTGTTTTGTTGGTTTTTTTTAAATTTAGGAGGAAGGGGTCTCAGAGAGAGTGGGGAGAAACAGAGTAACAGAGAAAGAGAGAGGGGGGTGGGAAGGGGGGGGGAACTGCGAGGGCAGGTCTCCCCTCGCAGCTGTGGGTGGGTGCAATCCCCAGATGGCAAAACAAAAACACAGTCTTTGGGTTGGTCTTCAGGTGAGGGGAGAAGATGTCTTCACCTGGGGCAGCTCGAGCCACCAGGCACACACTCCTAATGATGTTTAATAGGGTGATTAAGAAAAATCTTCAGCCTGGTAGCTCCAGCTATCCCAGGCTAGGCAATTGGGGAGGGGGGGGTTCAGTTGTGTGTGTGGGGCCTAGTTGTAGCAAGGCCCCCACACACACTTCCATACACACACACCCCCCGCGATGTTCCGGCCCTCAGTGGTCTTCTTTCCTCCCCCCACCGATTCAACAAAGTCTATTTGGGGACTGCACCAATACACCCACCTGTCGAAATGGTAGAGTCTCCATCCTTCCACACTGGATGTTGTTTTGGTCTTTCCCCCTCTCTCCAACTCTTTGTAGAAATGGTAAAAAGTTGTAAGTTTTCTGCTTTTTCCTCCTCTCCCTCTGGGTGAAAGTTGGTGGTGAAGCCCCTTCCTTCCTTCTCTTCCTGGGCTGTTCTCAGGGCTCTCCAGGAAGGAGCAAAAGTTGGTAGCTCCTCTCCTCACTGCAGCTTCGCTCCAACTGTGCAGGACACGCCTCCACTGCTCCACAATTGGTCCTTGTGCATGAAACTCTTTGGAGTTTACCTGAAAATAAACATAAACATTAAACCGTGCCACCCGCCTGGGTGACACAGCAGACATTTTCAAGGCCCCTTTTTTTTTTTCCTTTTTTTTTTTGGTTTTTTTTTGGGGCGCTAAAATCAAATTTTTTCCAGTGCCCCCTATAAAAGGGGAGGGGGACACTAAAAGCACCGGCAATTAAAACAAATTAAACTTTAAAACGTAAAATCAAATTAAAATTTGGTTGCCGGGCGTGATGATGCACTCCAGTCCCTCCGGTGCCCACCTCTCGCGGAAGGCCGCGAGCGTACTGGTGGACACCGCGTGCTCCATCTCCAAGGACACCCTGGACCGGATGTAAGAGCGGAAGAGAGGCAGGCAGTCAGGTTGAACGACCCCCTCGACCGCCCGCTGCCTGGACCGGCTGATGGCACCCTTGGCCATGCCCAGGAGCAGTCCTACGAGGAGGCCTTCGGACCTACCCGCTCCCCTCCGCACAGGGTGCCCAAAGATCAGGAGAGTGGGACTGAAGTGCAGCCAGAATTTCAGGAGCAGCCCCTTCAAATAATGGAACAGGGGCTGCAACCTCGTGCACTCAATAAAAACATGGAACACGGACTCTTCCAGACCGCAGAAATTGCAGGCGGCCTGGGAGTCCATGAACCGGCTTAAAAATTTATTGCACGGCACTGCTCCGTGCAGCACTCTCCAGGCCAAGTCCCCGGTGAATAGTGGGAGGACCCCTGCGTAGAGTGCCCTCCATCGGGGACCCCCGCCTCCTCCGGATGGCAAGATGGTACGCCATGGCGTGTCCGGACGGCCGGCGAGGATGGCAAAGTTGAGAGTGTGCAGGAGCAGCCCGTACAGGAAACCCCTCCGCGCGGAACTGAAAGGCACGGAGGGGATTTCCCCGAGGCGGCTCAAGTTGTGAGGCGCCGGCCCCCGAGGGAGGTTCCGGGGTTTGGCGCCGATGAGGAATTCCGTCCGGACGGGGGTCAGTTCGGACGGGATCTCCCCACGTGCTTGAGCCTCCTCGATGCACCTAACGGAGTCAGGGCCCAGAGCTGTTTTCAGCAACTCGATGGCATCGGCCGCGTGGCGGACGTTGGCAGAGTTTAGGCGCCGCGCCAGCGTGTCTGGCGCCATCCAGCCCGCTCCTCCGCCATCGAGCAGGTCCCTGATCCTGGTCACCTCACCAGCCACAGCCCTCTCTTCCGACCGCCACATAAAACCTCGGTCGTGGAGGTACGGATTCCCGAGCAGCGGCTCCTGCAGGACATCCGCCACTCCAGCCGGCGGAGAGCTGCGCTTGGTGGAGACTTTGTTCCAGACCCTGATGAGTTCCCTGTAAAAGACAGGCAGCTCCCGGAGGGCGGTCCTGGCACCCCCCAAGTTCACAAACAGGAGCTGCGTGTCATAATTGAGGTCGCGCTGCTGGCGGAAGAAATACCTCGCCAGAGCACACCACCTAGGAGGGGGCTCGACGTAAAGGTATCTCTGCAGGGTCTGAAGACGGAAAGTCGCGAGCTGGGCGCTGACGCACACCAACGACTGACCGCCCTCCTCAAGCGGGAGACTCAAGACCGCAGCAGAGACCCAGTGCTTCCTGTTGTTCCAGAAGAAGTCCACCAGCTTCTTCTGTATCTTGGCGACAAACGCAGGGGGAGGGGTCAAAGTGACCAGCCGGTACCACAACATTGCGGCCACCAGCTGGTTTATGACTAGCGCTCGACCCCTGTAGGACAGCACTCGGAGCAGTCCTGTCCAGCGCCCTAGGCGAGCGGCGACCTTGGCCTCCAGCTCCTGCCAGTTCGCCGGCCAGGCTCCCTCGTCGGGGCTAAGGTAGACTCCCAGATAGAGGAGATGGGTCGTGCTCCAGGCAAAAGGCCTGAGCTCCTCCGGCAGGGAGTCCACCCGCCACTGACCCACCAGGAGTCCGGAACATTTCTCCCAGTTGATCCTGGCGGAGGACGCGGCCGAGTAAATCTCCTGGCACTTACGCATCCTCCGCAGGTCAGCGGGATCCTCTACCGCGAGGAGCACGTCATCGGCGTAAGCCGAGAGGACGACCTCCACGCCCGGCCCTTGCAGAGCCAGTCCCATCAACCTCGTCCGCAAGAGGCGCAGGAAAGGCTCCACGCAAACGGCGTATAACTGGCCGGACATGGGGCATCCCTGGCGCACCCCTCTCCTAAAGCGAAGGGGCGCCGTCAAGGACCCGTTAACCTTAATCAGACACTCCGCGGCGGCGTACAGAAGTCGGATCCGGGCGACGAAATGCGTCCCGAACCCGAAAGCGCGCAGAGTTCCGAGCAGATAGTCGTGATCCACCCTGTCGAACGCCTTCTCTTGGTCGAGGGATAGGAAGGCGACCGACAGACCAGCCTCCTGGGAACAATGGATGAGGTCCCGGACCAGATGGATGTTATCGTGGATTGTCCGGCCCGGGACCGTGTAGGACTGGTCGGGGTGGATCATGTGGTCCAGCACGGCACCAAGGCGAGCAGACATCGCCCTGGCGAAGATTTTGTAGTCCGTGCTGAGGAGGGAGACCGGGCGCCAGTTCTTAAGGAGGCGGAGATCGCCCTTCTTAGGCAGCAGGACGATGACTGCCCTGCGCCAAGAGAGGGGCATCTCCCCGGTCGCCAGACTTTCCCCCAGGACCCGCGCGTAGTCGCCCCCCAGGACGTCCCAGAACGCCCTGTGGAACTCCACGGTCAGCCCGTCCAGCCCTGGGGATTTTCCCCTCGAGAGCCGGTCGAGGGCACCGGTCAGCTCCGCCAGGCTTAGCGAAGCTTCCAGATTTTCGGCGCCCTCCGGGCTGACCTTCGGCAGGTCCTCCCACAAAACTCTATGCGCTTCCTCGTTGGACGGATCCGGAGAGAACAGGGCCCCGTAATATTCACGGGCCCTGTTGTTGACGCCCTCCGGATCCGAGACGAGAGAGCCGTCGTCGGCCAGCAGCATCAAGAGCTGCTTACGGACACTCTGCCTTTTTTCCAGCGAGTAGAAGAAGGGGGAGCCGCGGTCCAGATCCCGCAGGAACCGGATCCGCGACCTCACGAACGCGCCTCGGGACCCGACGAGCTGCAGGTCCTTCAGCGCGGCCTTCTTCGCTTCGTACACCGTCCGCAGGGCCGGGTCCTGGACGACTTGACCGAGACGGGATTCCAGGTCGAGCACCTCTTTTTCTCGGCGCCCGACCCTGGCCGCCCGCCTCTTGGTCGACCCCCTCGCGTACTCTTGACAGAAGACGCGGACGTGAGCCTTGCCCACGTCCCACCATAGCCTCAAGGAGGGGAAGCCCCCCTGCTTCCTTCTCCAGTCGGCCCAGAATCGACGGAACGAGTCCTGGAACCGCACGTCCTCCAGCAGCTGGTTGTTAAAGTGCCAGTATGCGGACCCCGTCCTCGCGCGGAGCGAAGCGAGCTCCGCCCACACCAGGTGGTGGTCCGAACACGGCACCGGCCGCATGGAGGCCGCCGGGACGCAGGAAACGTACGCCCGAGACACGTAAAGGCGGTCGACTCTGGACCATCCTACTCCAGGCCTCACCCAAGTAAAGGCGCTGGAGTCGGGGTGGAGATTTCGCCAGACGTCCACCAAGTCGAAGGACCCGACCAGGTCCCTCAACTTCTCCATCGCCGTCATGCACTGCAGGGCACCGGAGCGGTCCCTCGCCTCGAGGGTGCAGTTAAAATCCCCCCCGAGGACAATGCAGTCGCCGACGTCGACGGAGCCAAGAAGAGCGGACACCTCTTCAAAGAAGCGCGTTTGCTGCGGGCCGGGCTGAGGGGCGTACACGTTCACGAGATGGAGCGGCACGTCCCCCAGGCGAACCGTTACGTGCAGCAAGCGGCCTGGCACGGGCTCCTCGACCCCCAAGATCTCCGGCTGAAAATGCGGGCCCAGCAAGATGGCCACCCCACTAGAAATGGCGGTGAGGTGGCTCATGCGGACCTCTCCTTGCTATTCCAGGAGCCACATGGCTTCGTCTCCCGGAACGGTGTGGGTTTCTTGCAGGAAGCACACCGCATATTTCCCCTCCCGCAGGAGCGAAAAATTGTCAAATCTACGGCGTGCCCCTCTGCCGCCGTTGATGTTGAGGCTGGCTATGGTTATCTTCATGACTAGAGCAGAGTGCAACCTCTACCTAACCTATTGTGGGGGGCGAGTGGAGTCGTTTGTTGACCTCCACTCCTTCAGCCGCCCAGCGAGGAACTTTTTGAGCCGGCGCAGCTCAAGGCCTTGAGCCTTTGATAAGGGCCCGCCCGAGGCCATGGTTTTAGCGGCGGCGCGGACGGACGCGACGAGCAGCCCCGGCTCGGACCATCTTTCCAGGGCCAGACGGGCTTGGTCGCGGCGACCCCGGCACTGGACCAAAAAGTCCCGGAGTTCCTCTGCGGGAATGAGGATGGTCTCAGTGGCGGCCGCGAGCAGATCCACCGCCTCACTGGCGATGGACTCGAGATCTTCACCCGCGTCCTCCACCGAGTCCCCGTCCCCGTCCGGGAGGTCGCCGCTAGCAGCCGGCCCGTCGACCGCACGAGGTACGGCAAACGGCCCGGCCGCTCCATCTGGTCCTGGCTCTGCCCCGATCCCACCCCCAGGATCGTCGGCAGAGGAGTCCCCACTGGGCTCTTTTAATATTGGTGCTGGGTCGGGAAGCGACAGCGGAAGGGGTTCCTCCTCCGCCCCAGGAGCCGGGGAACACGGAGAGACCTGGTTTAGAAAATTCTCCAGGTCCACCAAGTCCCTCAGCTCCAAAGTAGGGGGCGAGAGTTGTTGTTCTTCCCCCTCCCCGCCGCCACCCCCCGGCCCAGCGTGTGGATGTATGTTAAAATTTTCAGTTTCTGCCGAGTCGAGCAAATCCCGGGGGAAGCCGGGTATTGGCTGGGCGGGCTCAGGTTCAGCCTTTTCGGCCCCGCCCGCCTCAGTCCCTGGGATGCTCGACCCGGCGGCTACGCATTCTTCCGCCGGCCCCACGCCCCCCACGACAGGCAGATCTTCCACGCCCTCCCCAGGAGGCAGCGGCTGGGCAGCCTCGACTGTCTCACCCTCCCCGGGGACAGACTCCTCGCGCCTGCAGCGCAATTTGGGGGCGCTGGTGGGGGACGCGGGACACGCGGCGGGCACCGCCTCCTCCGCGGAGGGATGTTGTTCCCCCTCCGCCTCATTGGGGCGGTGCCTCTTTTTGTTCCTGGGGGTGCGTGAAGGCAGGGAGACCTCCATGTCTGCCGAGGCCTCCCGCTCCGCCCCCCCCTTTTCCTTTTCTTGCCCGAGCCCGGGCCCCTCTGCGGTATTGGTCAAGGGCTCAGGCACGGGCTCAGGGCACCCCGCGCTCGCCGGTGACGGGGTTGGGCTGAGCGCGGTGGTCATATTTTCTGGCGCACTGAGGGGATCCGCCTCTGGATGTTTTGCCTTCTTCCGCGCCTTCTTTCCGGTCGGACGCTCTCCCTCCCCCCCGCCGGAGGCCGTGAAAACAAAGGCCCCCGACGATGCCCGCGCACCCATGGCTCCCGGCACGCGGACGCAACTAGGGGGAGGGGTGGCGGCGGCGCCAGCCTTGGCCGCCTTCGGTGGTTTGGCGGCCTTGGAGGCGGGGCAGTTCTTACGAACGTGCCCCACCTCCCTACAGCCATGGCACCGCACGCCGTCCGACGTCCAGAAGACACGGTAGGCAGTCCCCTCGTGCACCACATTAAAGTGCCCTTCCGTCATGTCCTCCCGCGCCAGCCGGACAAAGAGCTGGCGGCGGAAGGAGAACACGTGACGCAGGCTGTTCTCCCTGAGGCCGAGCGGTATGGGGTTGATCCCCGACCTTACCTCCCCCAGTTGGTGTAGGTGAGGGAGGAGGAGCTCAGCGGAAACAAAGGGCGGGACGTTTGACACGATGACCCTCTGCGCGGTGGCCTCGAGAGGGTCCACCGGCAGGAACGTCCCGCCCACCGTGAGCCCCTTTTCAAGGGCCAGGGACACCGCCCGCTCTGACCCCAGGAAGAACACGGCCTTCCCAGACATCTTGGAGGCTGCGACAATGGCCGAGGGGCCGACTACCCCAGCCATCGCCCGCACGCACTCCTCGATGGTCATTGTGGGGTGAGTGTAGCTCTTGACCCCGTGTTTTTTTCTGATTGATCTGAATGGTGGCAGGGCAGCGGGTGGCGCAGCAGGTGCCGTGGAAGCGGTTGCCACCTGCGCATATGTCCTTGCTGGCCCTGCCACCGGCGTGGATGGGGTCGCCATCATGGGGTCCCTTTAAGGGCTACACCCACCCCAAAGTCACAGGCCTTAATGGTCTTTATTGGCCTCTTGTATATTGACTGAGCAGAGGAGCTCTTAACGAGGCACCTCTCCCCTAGTTGGCAATTGGGGAGGGGCCTTGCTCCCTCTGCTCAGTTGTCTCAATTGTTTTGTTGTTTTTTTTTAAATTTAGGAGGAAGGGGTCTCAGAGAGAGTGGGGAGAAACAGAGTAACAGAGAAAGAGAGAGGGGGGTGGGAAGGGGGGGGGAACTGCGAGGGCAGGTCTCCCCTCGCAGCTGTGGGTGGGTGCAATCCCCAGATGGCAAAACAAAAACACAGTCTTTGGGTTGGTCTTCAGGTGAGGGGAGAAGATGTCTTCACCTGGGGCAGCTCGAGCCACCAGGCACACACTCCTAATGATGTTTAATAGGGTGATTAAGAAAAATCTTCAGCCTGGTAGCTCCAGCTATCCCAGGCTAGGCAATTGGGGAGGGGGGGGTTCAGTTGTGTGTGTGGGGCCTAGTTGTAGCAAGGCCCCCACACACACTTCCATACACACACACCCCCCGCGATGTTCCGGCCCTCAGTGGTCTTCTTTCCTCCCCCCACCGATTCAACAAAGTCTATTTGGGGACTGCACCAATACACCCACCTGTCGAAATGGTAGAGTCTCCATCCTTCCACACTGGATGTTGTTTTGGTCTTTCCCCCTCTCTCCAACTCTTTGTAGAAATGGTAAAAAGTTGTAAGTTTTCTGCTTTTTCCTCCTCTCCCTCTGGGTGAAAGTTGGTGGTGAAGCCCCTTCCTTCCTTCTCTTCCTGGGCTGTTCTCAGGGCTCTCCAGGAAGGAGCAAAAGTTGGTAGCTCCTCTCCTCACTGCAGCTTCGCTCCAACTGTGCAGGACACGCCTCCACTGCTCCACAATTGGTCCTTGTGCATGAAACTCTTTGGAGTTTACCTGAAAATAAACATAAACATTAAACCGTGCCACCCGCCTGGGTGACACAGCAGACATTTTCAAGGCCCCTTTTTTTTTTTCCTTTTTTTTTTTGGTTTTTTTTTGGGGCGCTAAAATCAAATTTTTTCCAGTGCCCCCTATAAAAGGGGAGGGGGACACTAAAAGCACCGGCAATTAAAACAAATTAAACTTTAAAACGTAAAATCAAATTATAATTTGGTTGCCGGGCGTGATGATGCACTCCAGTCCCTCCGGTGCCCACCTCTCGCGGAAGGCCGCGAGCGTACTGGTGGACACCGCGTGCTCCATCTCCAAGGACACCCTGGACCGGATGTAAGAGCGGAAGAGAGGCAGGCAGTCAGGTTGAACGACCCCCTCGACCGCCCGCTGCCTGGACCGGCTGATGGCACCCTTGGCCGTGCCCAGGAGCAGTCCTACGAGGAGGCCTTCGGACCTACCCGCTCCCCTCCGCACAGGGTGCCCAAAGATCAGGAGAGTGGGACTGAAGTGCAGCCAGAATTTCAGGAGCAGCCCCTTCAAATAATGGAACAGGGGCTGCAACCTCGTGCACTCAATAAAAACATGGAACACGGACTCTTCCAGACCGCAGAAATTGCAGGCGGCCTGGGAGTCCATGAACCGGCTTAAAAATTTATTGCACGGCACTGCTCCGTGCAGCACTCTCCAGGCCAAGTCCCCGATGAATAGTGGGAGGACCCCTGCGTAGAGTGCCCTCCATCGGGGACCCCCGTCTCCTCCGGACGGCAAGATGGTACGCCATGGCGTGTCCGGACGGCCGGCGAGGATGGCAAAGTTGAGAGTGTGCAGGAGCAGCCCGTACAGGAAACCCCTCCGCGCGGAACTGAAAGGCACGGAGGGGATTTCCCCGAGGCGGCTCAAGTTGTGAGGCGCCGGCCCCCGAGGGAGGTTCCGGGGTTTGGCGCCGATGAGGAATTCCGTCCGGACGGGGGTCAGTTCGGACGGGATCTCCCCACGTGCTTGAGCCTCCTCGATGCACCTAACGGAGTCAGGGCCCAGAGCTGTTTTCAGCAACTCGATGGCATCGGCCGCGTGGCGGACGTTGGCAGAGTTTAGGCGCCGCGCCAGCGTGTCTGGCGCCATCCAGCCCGCTCCTCCGCCATCGAGCAGGTCCCTGATCCTGGTCACCTCACCAGCCACAGCCCTCTCTTCCGACCGCCACATAAAACCTCGGTCGTGGAGGTACGGATTCCCGAGCAGCGGCTCCTGCAGGACATCCGCCACTCCAGCCGGCGGAGAGCTGCGCTTGGTGGAGACTTTGTTCCAGACCCTGATGAGTTCCCTGTAAAAGACAGGCAGCTCCCGGAGGGCGGTCCTGGCACCCCCCAAGTTCACAAACAGGAGCTGCGTGTCATAATTGAGGTCGCGCTGCTGGCGGAAGAAATACCTCGCCAGAGCACACCACCTAGGAGGGGGCTCGACGTAAAGGTATCTCTGCAGGGTCTGAAGACGGAAAGTCGCGAGCTGGGCGCTGACGCACACCAACGACTGACCGCCCTCCTCAAGCGGGAGACTCAAGACCGCAGCAGAGACCCAGTGCTTCCTGTTGTTCCAGAAGAAGTCCACCAGCTTCTTCTGTATCTTGGCGACAAACGCAGGGGGAGGGGTCAAAGTGACCAGCCGGTACCACAACATTGCGGCCACCAGCTGGTTTATGACTAGCGCTTGACCCCTGTAGGACAGCACTCGGAGCAGTCCTGTCCAGCGCCCTAGGCGAGCGGCGACCTTGGCCTCCAGCTCCTGCCAGTTCGCCGGCCAGGCTCCCTCGTCGGGGCTAAGGTAGACTCCCAGATAGAGGAGATGGGTCGTGCTCCAGGCAAAAGGCCTGAGCTCCTCCGGCAGGGAGTCCACCCGCCACTGACCCACCAGGAGTCCGGAACATTTCTCCCAGTTGATCCTGGTGGAGGACGCGGCCGAGTAAATCTCCTGGCACTTACGCATCCTCCGCAGGTCAGCGGGATCCTCTACCGCGAGGAGCACGTCATCGGCGTAAGCCGAGAGGACGACCTCCACGCCCGGCCCTTGCAGAGCCAGTCCCGTCAACCTCGTCCGCAAGAGGCGCAGGAAAGGCTCCACGCAAACGGTGTATAACTGGCCGGACATGGGGCATCCCTGGCGCACCCCTCTCCTAAAGCGAAGGGGCGCCGTCAAGGACCCGTTAACCTTAATCAGACACTCCGCGGCGGCATACAAAAGTCGGATCCGGGCGACGAAATGCGTCCCGAACCCGAAAGCGCGCAGAGTTCCGAGCAGATAGTCGTGATCCACCCTGTCGAACGCCTTCTCTTGGTCGAGGGATAGGAAGGCGACCGACAGACCAGCCTCCTGGGAACAATGGATGAGGTCCCGGACCAGATGGATGTTATCGTGGATTGTCCGGCCCGGGACCGTGTAGGACTGGTCGGGGTGGATCATGTGGTCCAGCACGGCACCAAGGCGAGCAGACATCGCCCTGGCGAAGATTTTGTAGTCCGTGCTGAGGAGGGAGACCGGGCGCCAGTTCTTAAGGAGGCGGAGATCGCCCTTCTTAGGCAGCAGGACGATGACTGCCCTGCGCCAAGAGAGGGGCATCTCCCCGGTCGCCAGACTTTCCCCCAGGACCCGCGCGTAGTCGCCCCCCAGGACGTCCCAGAACGCCCTGTGGAACTCCACGGTCAGCCCGTCCAGCCCCGGGGATTTTCCCCTCGAGAGCCGGTCGAGGGCACCGGTCAGCTCCGCCAGGCTTAGCGAAGCTTCCAGATTTTCGGCGCCCTCCGGGCTGACCTTCGGCAGGTCCTCCCACAAAACTCTATGCGCTTCCTCGTTGGACGGATCCGGAGAGAACAGGGCCCCGTAATATTCACGGGCCCTGTTGTTGACGCCCTCCGGATCCGAGACGAGAGAGCCGTCGTCGGCCAGCAGCATCAAGAGCTGCTTACGGACACTCTGCCTTTTTTCCAGCGAGTAGAAGAAGGGGGAGCCGCGGTCCAGATCCCGCAGGAACCGGATCCGCGACCTCACGAACGCGCCTCGGGACCCGACGAGCTGCAGGTCCTTCAGCGCGGCCTTCTTCGCTTCGTACACCGTCCGCAGGGCCGGGTCCTGGACGACTTGACCGAGACGGGATTCCAGGTCGAGCACCTCTTTTTCTAGGCGCCCGACCCTGGCCGCCCGCCTCTTGGTCGACCCCCTCGCGTACTCTTGACAGAAGACGCGGACGTGAGCCTTGCCCACGTCCCACCATAGCCTCAAGGAGGGGAAGCCCCCCTGCTTCCTTCTCCAGTCGGCCCAGAATCGACGGAACGAGTCCTGGAACCGCACGTCCTCCAGCAGCTGGTTGTTAAAGTGCCAGTATGCGGACCCCGTCCTCGCGCGGAGTGAAGCGAGCTCCGCCCACACCAGGTGGTGGTCAGAACACGGCACCGGCCGCATGGAGGCCGCCGGGACGTAGGAAACGTACGCCCGAGACACGTAAAGGCGGTCGACTCTGGACCATCCTACTCCAGGCCTCACCCAAGTAAAGGCGCTGGAGTCGGGGTGGAGATTTCGCCAGACGTCCACCAAGTCGAAGGACCCGACCAGGTCCCTCAACTTCTCCATCGCCGTCATGCACTGCAGGGCACCGGAGCGGTCCCTCGCCTCGAGGGTGCAGTTAAAATCCCCCCCGAGGACAATGCAGTCGCCGACGTCGACGGAGCCAAGAAGAGCGGACACCTCTTCAAAGAAGCGCGTTTGCTGCGGGCCGGGCTGAGGGGCGTACACGTTCACGAGATGGAGCGGCACGTCCCCCAGGCGAACCGTTACGTGCAGCAAGCGGCCTGGCACGGGCTCCTCGACCCCCAAGATCTCCGGCTGAAAATGCGGGCCCAGCAAGATGGCCACCCCACTAGAAATGGCGGTGAGGTGGCTCATGCGGACCTCTCCTTGCTATTCCAGGAGCCACGTGGCTTCGTCTCCCGGAACGGTGTGGGTTTCTTGCAGGAAGCACACCGCATATTTCCCCTCCCGCAGGAGCGAAAAATTGTCAAATCTATGGCGTGCCCCTCTGCCGCCGTTGATGTTGAGGCTGGCTATGGTTATCTTCATGACTAGAGCAGAGTGCAACCTCTACCTTAACCTATTGTGGGGGGGGAGTGGAGTCGTTTGTTGACCTCCACTCCTTCAGCCGCCCAGCGAGGAACTTTTTGAGCCGGCGCAGCTCAAGGCCTTGAGCCTTTGATAAGGGCCCGCCCGAGGCCATGGTTTTAGCGGCGGCGCGGACGGACGCGACGAGCAGCCCCGGCTCGGACCATCTTTCCAGGGCCAGACGGGCTTGGTCGCGGCGACCCCGGCACTGGACCAAAAAGTCCCGGAGTTCCTCTGCGGGAATGAGGATGGTCTCAGTGGCGGCCGCGAGCAGATCCACCGCCTCACTGGCGATGGACTCGAGATCTTCACCCGCGTCCTCCACCGAGTCCCCGTCCCCGTCCGGGAGGTCGCCGCTAGCAGCCGGCCCGTCGACCGCACGAGGTACGGCAAACGGCCCGGCCGCTCCATCTGGTCCTGGCTCTGCCCCGATCCCACCCCCAGGATCGTCGGCAGAGGAGTCCCCACTGGGCTCTTTTAATATTGGTGCTGGGTCGGGAAGCGACAGCGGAAGGGGTTCCTCCTCCGCCCCAGGAGCCGGGGAACACGGAGAGACCTGGTTTAGAAAATTCTCCAGGTCCACCAAGTCCCTCAGCTCCAAAGTAGGGGGCGAGAGTTGTTGTTCTTCCCCCTCCCCGCCGCCACCCCCCGGCCCAGCGTGTGGATGTATGTTAAAATTTTCAGTTTCTGCCGAGTCGAGCAAATCCCGGGGGAAGCCGGGTATTGGCTGGGCGGGCTCAGGTTCAGCCTTTTCGGCCCCGCCCGCCTCAGTCCCTGGGATGCTCGACCCGGCGGCTACGCATTCTTCCGCCGGCCCCACGCCCCCCACGACAGGCAGATCTTCCACGCCCTCCCCAGGAGGCAGCGGCTGGGCAGCCTCGACTGCCTCACCCTCCCCGGGGACAGACTCCTCGCGCCTGCAGCGCAATTTGGGGGCGCTGGTGGGGGACGCGGGACACGCGGCGGGCACCGCCTCCTCCGCGGAGGGATGTTGTTCCCCCTCCGCCTCATTGGGGCGGTGCCTCTTTTTGTTCCTGGGGGTGCGTGAAGGCAGGGAGACCTCCATGTCTGCCGAGGCCTCCCGCTCCGCCCCCCCCTTTTCCTTTTCTTGCCCGAGCCCGGGCCCCTCTGCGGTATTGGTCAAGGGCTCAGGCACGGGCTCAGGGCACCCCGCGCTCACCGGTGACGGGGTTGGGCTGAGCGCGGTGGTCATATTTTCTGGCGCACTGAGGGGATCCGCCTCTGGATGTTTTGCCTTCTTCCGCGCCTTCTTTCCGGTCGGACGCTCTCCCTCCCCCCCGCCGGAGGCCGTGAAAACAAAGGCCCCCGACGATGCCCACGCACCCATGGCTCCCGGCACGCGGACGCAACTAGGGGGAGGGGTGGCGGCGGCGCCAGCCTTGGCCGCCTTCGGTGGTTTGGCGGTCTTGGAGGCGGGGCAGTTCTTACGAACGTGCCCCACCTCCCTACAGCCATGGCACCGCACGCCGTCCGACGTCCAGAAGACACGGTAGGCAGTCCCCTCGTGCACCACATTAAAGTGCCCTTCCGTCATGTCCTCCCGCGCCAGCCGGACAAAGAGCTGGCGGCGGAAGGAGAACACGTGACGCAGGCTGTTCTCCCTGAGGCCGAGCGGTATGGGGTTGATCCCCGACCTTACCTCCCCCAGTTGGTGTAGGTGAGGGAGGAGGAGCTCAGCGGAAACAAAGGGCGGGACGTTTGACATGATGACCCTCTGCGCGGTGGCCTCGAGAGGGTCCACCGGCAGGAACGTCCCGCCCACCGTGAGCCCCTTTTCAAGGGCCAGGGACACCGCCCGCTCTGACCCCAGGAAGAACACGGCCTTCCCAGACATCTTGGAGGCTGCGACAATGGCCGAGGGGCCGACTACCCCAGCCATCGCCCGCACGCACTCCTCGATGGTCATTGTGGGGTGAGTGTAGCTCTTGACCCCGTGTTTTTTTCTGATTAATCTGAATGGTGGCAGGGCAGCGGGTGGCGCAGGAGGTGCCGTGGAAGCGGTTGCCACCTGCGCATATGTCCTTGCTGGCCCTGCCACCGGCGTGGATGGGGTCGCCATCATGGGGTCCCTTTAAGGGCTACACCCACCCCAAAGTCACAGGCCTTAATGGTCTTTATTGGCCTCTTGTATATTGACTGAGCAGAGGAGCTCTTAACGAGGCACCTCTCCCCTAGTTGGCAATTGGGGAGGGGCCTTGCTCCCTCTGCTCAGTTGTCTCAATTGTTTTGTTGTTTTTTTTTAAATTTAGGAGGAAGGGGTCTCAGAGAGAGTGGGGAGAAACAGAGTAACAGAGAAAGAGAGAGGGGGGTGGGAAGGGGGGGGGAACTGCGAGGGCAGGTCTCCCCTCGCAGCTGTGGGTGGGTGCAATCCCCAGATGGCAAAACAAAAACACAGTCTTTGGGTTGGTCTTCAGGTGAGGGGAGAAGATGTCTTCACCTGGGGCAGCTCGAGCCACCAGGCACACATTCCTAATGATGTTTAATAGGGTGATTAAGAAAAATCTTCAGCCTGGTAGCTCCAGCTATCCCAGGCTAGGCAATTGGGGAGGGGGGGTTTCAGTTGTGTGTGTGGGGCCTAGTTGTAGCAAGGCCCCCACACACACTTCCATACACACACACCCCCCGCGATGTTCCGGCCCTCAGTGGTCTTCTTTCCTCCCCCCACCGATTCAACAAAGTCTATTTGGGGACTGCACCAATACACCCACCTGTCGAAATGGTAGAGTCTCCATCCTTCCACACTGGATGTTGTTTTGGTCTTTCCCCCTCTCTCCAACTCTTTGTAGAAATGGTAAAAAGTTGTAAGTTTTCTGCTTTTTCCTCCTCTCCCTCTGGGTGAAAGTTGGTGGTGAAGCCCCTTCCTTCCTTCTCTTCCTGGGCTGTTCTCAGGGCTCTCCAGGAAGGAGCAAAAGTTGGTAGCTCCTCTCCTCACTGCAGCTTCGCTCCAACTGTGCAGGACACGCCTCCACTGCTCCACAATTGGTCCTTGTGCATGAAACTCTTTGGAGTTTACCTGAAAATAAACATAAACATTAAACCGTGCCACCCGCCTGGGTGACACAGCAGACATTTTCAAGGCCCCTTTTTTTTTTTCCTTTTTTTTTTTGGTTTTTTTTTGGGGCGCTAAAATCAAATTTTTTCCAGTGCCCCCTATAAAAGGGGAGGGGGACACTAAAAGCACCGGCAATTAAAACAAATTAAACTTTAAAACGTAAAATCAAATTAAAATTTGGTTGCCGGGCGTGATGATGCACTCCAGTCCCTCCGGTGCCCACCTCTCGCGGAAGGCCGCGAGCGTACTGGTGGACACCGCGTGCTCCATCTCCAAGGACACCCTGGACCGGATGTAAGAGCGGAAGAGAGGCAGGCAGTCAGGTTGAACGACCCCCTCGACCGCCCGCTGCCTGGACCGGCTGATGGCACCCTTGGCCGTGCCCAGGAGCAGTCCTACGAGGAGGCCTTCGGACCTACCCGCTCCCCTCCGCACAGGGTGCCCAAAGATCAGGAGAGTGGGACTGAAGTGCAGCCAGAATTTCAGGAGCAGCCCCTTCAAATAATGGAACAGGGGCTGCAACCTCGTGCACTCAATAAAAACATGGAACACGGACTCTTCCAGACCGCAGAAATTGCAGGCGGCCTGGGAGTCCATGAACCGGCTTAAAAATTTATTGCACGGCACTGCTCCGTGCAGCACTCTCCAGGCCAAGTCCCCGATGAATAGTGGGAGGACCCCTGCGTAGAGTGCCCTCCATCGGGGACCCCCGTCTCCTCCGGACGGCAAGATGGTACGCCATGGCGTGTCCGGACGGCCGGCGAGGATGGCAAAGTTGAGAGTGTGCAGGAGCAGCCTGTACAGGAAACCCCTCCGCGCGGAACTGAAAGGCACGGAGGGGATTTCCCCGAGGCGGCTCAAGTTGTGAGGCGCCGGCCCCCGAGGGAGGTTCCGGGGTTTGGCGCCGATGAGGAATTCCGTCCGGACGGGGGTCAGTTCGGACGGGATCTCCCCACGTGCTTGAGCCTCCTCGATGCACCTAACGGAGTCAGGGCCCAGAGCTGTTTTCAGCAACTCGATGGCATCGGCCGCGTGGCGGACGTTGGCAGAGTTTAGGCGCCGCGCCAGCGTGTCTGGCGCCATCCAGCCCGCTCCTCCGCCATCGAGCAGGTCCCTGATCCTGGTCACCTCACCAGCCACAGCCCTCTCTTCCGACCGCCACATAAAACCTCGGTCGTGGAGGTACGGATTCCCGAGCAGCGGCTCCTGCAGGACATCCGCCACTCCAGCCGGCGGAGAGCTGCGCTTGGTGGAGACTTTGTTCCAGACCCTGATGAGTTCCCTGTAAAAGACAGGCAGCTCCCGGAGGGCGGTCCTGGCACCCCCCAAGTTCACAAACAGGAGCTGCGTGTCATAATTGAGGTCGCGCTGCTGGCGGAAGAAATACCTCGCCAGAGCACACCACCTAGGAGGGGGCTCGACGTAAAGGTATCTCTGCAGGGTCTGAAGACGGAAAGTCGCGAGCTGGGCGCTGACGCACACCAACGACTGACCGCCCTCCTCAAGCGGGAGACTCAAGACCGCAGCAGAGACCCAGTGCTTCCTGTTGTTCCAGAAGAAGTCCACCAGCTTCTTCTGTATCTTGGCGACAAACGCAGGGGGAGGGGTCAAAGTGACCAGCCGGTACCACAACATTGCGGCCACCAGCTGGTTTATGACTAGCGCTCGACCCCTGTAGGACAGCACTCGGAGCAGTCCTGTCCAGCGCCCTAGGCGAGCGGCGACCTTGGCCTCCAGCTCCTGCCAGTTCGCCGGCCAGGCTCCCTCGTCGGGGCTAAGGTAGACTCCCAGATAGAGGAGATGGGTCGTGCTCCAGGCAAAAGGCCTGAGCTCCTCCGGCAGGGAGTCCACCCACCACTGACCCACCAGGAGTCCGGAACATTTCTCCCAGTTGATCCTGGCGGAGGACGCGGCCGAGTAAATCTCCTGGCACTTACGCATCCTCCGCAGGTCAGCGGGATCCTCTACCGCGAGGAGCACGTCATCGGCGTAAGCCGAGAGGACGACCTCCACGCCCGGCCCTTGCAGAGCCAGTCCCGTCAACCTCGTCCGCAAGAGGCGCAGGAAAGGCTCCACGCAAACGGCGTATAACTGGCCGGACATGGGGCATCCCTGGCGCACCCCTCTCCTAAAGCGAAGGGGCGCCGTCAAGGACCCGTTAACCTTAATCAGACACTCCGCGGCGGCATACAAAAGTCGGATCCGGGCGACGAAATGCGTCCCGAACCCGAAAGCGCGCAGAGTTCCGAGCAGATAGTCGTGATCCACCCTGTCGAACGCCTTCTCTTGGTCGAGGGATAGGAAGGCGACCGACAGACCAGCCTCCTGGGAACAATGGATGAGGTCCCGGACCAGATGGATGTTATCGTGGATTGTCCGGCCCGGGACCGTGTAGGACTGGTCGGGGTGGATCATGTGGTCCAGCACGGCACCAAGGCGAGCAGACATCGCACTGGCGAAGATTTTGTAGTCCGTGCTGAGGAGGGAGACCGGGCGCCAGTTCTTAAGGAGGCGGAGATCGCCCTTCTTAGGCAGCAGGACGATGACTGCCCTGCGCCAAGAGAGGGGCATCTCCCCGGTCGCCAGACTTTCCCCCAGGACCCGCGCGTAGTCGCCCCCCAGGACGTCCCAGAACGCCCTGTGGAACTCCACGGTCAGCCCGTCCAGCCCCGGGGATTTTCCCCTCGAGAGCCGGTCGAGGGCACCGGTCAGCTCCGCCAGGCTTAGCGAAGCTTCCAGATTTTCGGCGCCCTCCGGGCTGACCTTCGGCAGGTCCTCCCACAAAACTCTATGCGCTTCCTCGTTGGACGGATCCGGAGAGAACAGGGCCCCGTAATATTCACGGGCCCTGTTGTTGACGCCCTCCGGATCCGAGACGAGAGAGCCGTCGTCGGCCAGCAGCATCAAGAGCTGCTTACGGACACTCTGCCTTTTTTCCAGCGAGTAGAAGAAGGGGGAGCCGCGGTCCAGATCCCGCAGGAACCGGATCCGCGACCTCACGAACGCGCCTCGGGACCCGACGAGCTGCAGGTCCTTCAGCGCGGCCTTCTTCGCTTCGTACACCGTCCGCAGGGCCGGGTCCTGGACGACTTGACCGAGACGGGATTCCAGGTCGAGCACCTCTTTTTCTAGGCGCCCGACCCTGGCCGCCCGCCTCTTGGTCGACCCCCTCGCGTACTCTTGACAGAAGACGCGGACGTGAGCCTTGCCCACGTCCCACCATAGCCTCAAGGAGGGGAAGCCCCCCTGCTTCCTTCTCCAGTCGGCCCAGAATCGACGGAACGAGTCCTGGAACCGCACGTCCTCCAGCAGCTGGTTGTTAAAGTGCCAGTATGCGGACCCCGTCCTCGCGCGGAGCGAAGCGAGCTCCGCCCACACCAGGTGGTGGTCCGAACACGGCACCGGCCGCATGGAGGCCGCCGGGACGCAGGAAACGTACGCCCGAGACACGTAAAGGCGGTCGACTCTGGACCATCCTACTCCAGGCCTCACCCAAGTAAAGGCGCTGGAGTCGGGGTGGAGATTTCGCCAGACGTCCACCAAGTCGAAGGACCCGACCAGGTCCCTCAACTTCTCCATCGCCGTCATGCACTGCAGGGCACCGGAGCGGTCCCTCGCCTCGAGGGTGCAGTTAAAATCCCCCCCGAGGACAATGCAGTCGCCGACGTCGACGGAGCCAAGAAGAGCGGACACCTCTTCAAAGAAGCGCGTTTGCTGCGGGCCGGGCTGAGGGGCGTACACGTTCACGAGATGGAGCGGCACGTCCCCCAGGCGAACCGTTACGTGCAGCAAGCGGCCTGGCACGGGCTCCTCGACCCCCAAGATCTCCGGCTGAAAATGCGGGCCCAGCAAGATGGCCACCCCACTAGAAATGGCGGTGAGGTGGCTCATGCGGACCTCTCCTTGCTATTCCAGGAGCCACGTGGCTTCGTCTCCCGGAACGGTGTGGGTTTCTTGCAGGAAGCACACCGCATATTTCCCCTCCCGCAGGAGCGAAAAATTGTCAAATCTACGGCGTGCCCCTCTGCCGCCGTTGATGTTGAGGCTGGCTATGGTTATCTTCATGACTAGAGCAGAGTGCAACCTCTACCTTAACCTATTGTGGGGGGGGAGTGGAGTCGTTTGTTGACCTCCACTCCTTCAGCCGCCCAGCGAGGAACTTTTTGAGCCGGCGCAGCTCAAGGCCTTGAGCCTTTGATAAGGGCCCGCCCGAGGCCATGGTTTTAGCGGCGGCGCGGACGGACGCGACGAGCAGCCCCGGCTCGGACCATCTTTCCAGGGCCAGACGGGCTTGGTCGCGGCGACCCCGGCACTGGACCAAAAAGTCCCGGAATTCCTCTGCGGGAATGAGGATGGTCTCAGTGGCGGCCGCGAGCAGATCCACCGCCTCACTGGCGATGGACTCGAGATCTTCACCCGCGTCCTCCACCGAGTCCCCGTCCCCGTCCGGTAGGTCGCCGCTAGCAGCCGGCCCGTCGACCGCACGAGGTACGGCAAACGGCCCGGCCGCTCCATCTGGTCCTGGCTCTGCCCCGATCCCACCCCCAGGATCGTCGGCAGAGGAGTCCCCACTGGGCTCTTTTAATATTGGTGCTGGGTCGGGAAGCGACAGCGGAAGGGGTTCCTCCTCCGCCCCAGGAGCCGGGGAACACGGAGAGACCTGGTTTAGAAAATTCTCCAGGTCCACCAAGTCCCTCAGCTCCAAAGTAGGGGGCGAGAGTTGTTGTTCTTCCCCCTCCCCGCCGCCACCCCCCGGCCCAGCGTGTGGATGTATGTTAAAATTTTCAGTTTCTGCCGAGTCGAGCAAATCCCGGGTGAAGCCAGGTATTGGCTGGGCGGGCTCAGGTTCAGCCTTTTCGGCCCCGCCCGCCTCAGTCCCTGGGATGCTCGACCCGGCGGCTACGCATTCTTCCGCCGGCCCCACGCCCCCCACGACAGGCAGATCTTCCACGCCCTCCCCAGGAGGCAGCGGCTGGGCAGCCTCGACTGTCTCACCCTCCCCGGGGACAGACTCCTCGCGCCTGCAGCGCAATTTGGGGGCGCTGGTGGGGGACGCGGGACACGCGGCGGGCACCGCCTCCTCCGCGGAGGGATGTTGTTCCCCCTCCGCCTCATTGGGGCGGTGCCTCTTTTTGTTCCTGGGGGTGCGTGAAGGCAGGGAGACCTCCATGTCTGCCGAGGCCTCCCGCTCCGCCCCCCCCCTTTTCCTTTTCTTGCCCGAGCCCGGGCCCCTCTGCGGTATTGGTCAAGGGCTCAGGCACGGGCTCAGGGCACCCCGCGCTCGCCGGTGACGGGGTTGGGCTGAGCGCGGTGGTCATATTTTCTGGCGCACTGAGGGGATCCGCCTCTGGATGTTTTGCCTTCTTCCGCGCCTTCTTTCCGGTCGGACGCTCTCCCTCCCCCCCGCCGGAGGCCGTGAAAACAAAGGCCCCCGACGATGCCCGCGCACCCATGGCTCCCGGCACGCGGACGCAACTAGGGGGAGGGGTGGCGGCGGCGCCAGCCTTGGCCGCCTTCGGTGGTTTGGCGGCCTTGGAGGCGGGGCAGTTCTTACGAACGTGCCCCACCTCCCTACAGCCATGGCACCGCACGCCGTCCGACGTCCAGAAGACACGGTAGGCAGTCCCCTCGTGCACCACATTAAAGTGCCCTTCCGTCATGTCCTCCCGCGCCAGCCGGACAAAGAGCTGGCGGCGGAAGGAGAACACGTGGCGCAGGCTGTTCTCCCTGAGGCCGAGCGGTATGGGGTTGATCCCCGACCTTACCTCCCCCAGTTGGTGTAGGTGAGGGAGGAGGAGCTCAGCGGAAACAAAGGGCGGGACGTTTGACACGATGACCCTCTGCGCGGTGGCCTCGAGAGGGTCCACCGGCAGGAACGTCCCGCCCACCGTGAGCCCCTTTTCAAGGGCCAGGGACACCGCCCGCTCTGACCCCAGGAAGAACACGGCCTTCCCAGACATCTTGGAGGCTGCGACAATGGCCGAGGGGCCGACTACCCCAGCCATCGCCCGCACGCACTCCTCGATGGTCATTGTGGGGTGAGTGTAGCTCTTGACCCCGTGTTTTTTTCTGATTAATCTGAATGGTGGCAGGGCAGCGGGTGGCGCAGGAGGTGCCGTGGAAGCGGTTGCCACCTGCGCATATGTCCTTGCTGGCCCTGCCACCGGCGTGGATGGGGTCGCCATCATGGGGTCCCTTTAAGGGCTACACCCACCCCAAAGTCACAGGCCTTAATGGTCTTTATTGGCCTCTTGTATATTGACTGAGCAGAGGAGCTCTTAACGAGGCACCTCTCCCCTAGTTGGCAATTGGGGAGGGGCCTTGCTCCCTCTGCTCAGTTGTCTCAATTGTTTTGTTGTTTTTTTTTAAATTTAGGAGGAAGGGGTCTCAGAGAGAGTGGGGAGAAACAGAGTAACAGAGAAAGAGAGAGGGGGGTGGGAAGGGGGGGGGAACTGCGAGGGCAGGTCTCCCCTCGCAGCTGTGGGTGGGTGCAATCCCCAGATGGCAAAACAAAAACACAGTCTTTGGGTTGGTCTTCAGGTGAGGGGAGAAGATGTCTTCACCTGGGGCAGCTCGAGCCACCAGGCACACATTCCTAATGATGTTTAATAGGGTGATTAAGAAAAATCTTCAGCCTGGTAGCTCCAGCTATCCCAGGCTAGGCAATTGGGGAGGGGGGGGGTTCAGTTGTGTGTGTGGGGCCTAGTTGTAGCAAGGCCCCCACACACACTTCCATACACACACACCCCCCGCGATGTTCCGGCCCTCAGTGGTCTTCTTTCCTCCCCCCACCGATTCAACAAAGTCTATTTGGGGACTGCACCAATACACCCACCTGTCGAAATGGTAGAGTCTCCATCCTTCCACACTGGATGTTGTTTTGGTCTTTCCCCCTCTCTCCAACTCTTTGTAGAAATGGTAAAAAGTTGTAAGTTTTCTGCTTTTTCCTCCTCTCCCTCTGGGTGAAAGTTGGTGGTGAAGCCCCTTCCTTCCTTCTCTTCCTGGGCTGTTCTCAGGGCTCTCCAGGAAGGAGCAAAAGTTGGTAGCTCCTCTCCTCACTGCAGCTTCGCTCCAACTGTGCAGGACACGCCTCCACTGCTCCACAATTGGTCCTTGTGCATGAAACTCTTTGGAGTTTACCTGAAAATAAACATAAACATTAAACCGTGCCACCCGCCTGGGTGACACAGCAGACATTTTCAAGGCCCCTTTTTTTTTTTCCTTTTACTTTTTGGGTTTTTTTTGGGGCGCCAAAATCAAATTTTTTCCAGTGCCCCCTATAAAAGGGGAGGGGGACACTAAAAGCACCGGCAATTAAAACAAATTAAACTTTAAAACGTAAAATCAAATTAAAATTTGGTTGCCGGGCGTGATGATGCACTCCAGTCCCTCCGGTGCCCACCTCTCGCGGAAGGCCGCGAGCGTACTGGTGGACACCGCGTGCTCCATCTCCAAGGACACCCTGGACCGGATGTAAGAGCGGAAGAGAGGCAGGCAGTCAGGTTGAACGACCCCCTCGACCGCCCGCTGCCTGGACCGGCTGATGGCACCCTTGGCCGTGCCCAGGAGCAGTCCTACGAGGAGGCCTTCGGACCTACCCGCTCCCCTCCGCACAGGGTGCCCAAAGATCAGGAGAGTGGGACTGAAGTGCAGCCAGAATTTCAGGAGCAGCCCCTTCAAATAATGGAACAGGGGCTGCAACCTCGTGCACTCAATAAAAACATGGAACACGGACTCTTCCAGACCGCAGAAATTGCAGGCGGCCTGGGAGTCCATGAACCGGCTTAAAAATTTATTGCACGGCACTGCTCCGTGCAGCACTCTCCAGGCCAAGTCCCCGATGAATAGTGGGAGGACCCCTGCGTAGAGTGCCCTCCATCGGGGACCCCCGTCTCCTCCGGACGGCAAGATGGTACGCCATGGCGTGTCCGGACGGCCGGCGAGGATGGCAAAGTTGAGAGTGTGCAGGAGCAGCCCGTACAGGAAACCCCTCCGCGCGGAACTGAAAGGCACGGAGGGGATTTCCCCGAGGCGGCTCAAGTTGTGAGGCGCCGGCCCCCGAGGGAGGTTCCGGGGTTTGGCGCCGATGAGGAATTCCGTCCGGACGGGGGTCAGTTCGGACGGGATCTCCCCACGTGCTTGAGCCTCCTCGATGCACCTAACGGAGTCAGGGCCCAGAGCTGTTTTCAGCAACTCGATGGCATCGGCCGCGTGGCGGACGTTGGCAGAGTTTAGGCGCCGCGCCAGCGTGTCTGGCGCCATCCAGCCCGCTCCTCCGCCATCGAGCAGGTCCCTGATCCTGGTCACCTCACCAGCCACAGCCCTCTCTTCCGACCGCCACATAAAACCTCGGTCGTGGAGGTACGGATTCCCGAGCAGCGGCTCCTGCAGGACATCCGCCACTCCAGCCGGCGGAGAGCTGCGCTTGGTGGAGACTTTGTTCCAGACCCTGATGAGTTCCCTGTAAAAGACAGGCAGCTCCCGGAGGGCGGTCCTGGCACCCCCCAAGTTCACAAACAGGAGCTGCGTGTCATAATTGAGGTCGCGCTGCTGGCGGAAGAAATACCTCGCCAGAGCACACCACCTAGGAGGGGGCTCGACGTAAAGGTATCTCTGCAGGGTCTGAAACATAGAAACATAGAAACATAGAAAATAGGTGCAGGAGCAGGCCATTCAGCCCTTCTAGCCTGCACCGCCATTCAATGAGTTCATGGCTGAACATGAAACTTCAGTACCCCCTTCCTGCTTTCTCGCCATAACCCTTGATCCCCCGAGTAGTAAGGACTTCATCTAACTCCCTTTTGAATATATTTAGTGAATTGGCCTCAACTACTTTCTGTGGTAGAGAATTCCACAGGTTCACCACTCTCTGGGTGAAGAAGTTTCTCCTCCTCTCGGTCCTAAATGGCTTACCCCTTATCCTCAGACTGTGACCCCTGGTTCTGGACTTCCCCAACATTGGGAACATTCTTTCTGCATCTAACCTGTCTAAACCCGTCAGAATTTTAAACGTTTCTATGAGGTCCCCTCTCATTCTTCTGAACTCCAGTGAATACAATCCCAATTGATCCAATCTTTCTTGATAGGTCAGTCCCGCCATCCCGGGAATCAGTCTGGTGAACCTTCGCTGCACTCCCTCAATAGCAAGAATGTCCTTCCTCAAGTTAGGAGACCAAAACTGTACACAATACTCCAGGTGTGGCCTCACCAAGGCCCTGTACAACTGTAGCAACACCTCCCTGCCCCTGTATTCAAATCCCCTCGCTATGAAGGCCAACATGCCATTTGCTTTCTTAACCGCCTGCTGTACCTGCATGCCAACCTTCAATGACTGATGTACCATGACACCCAGGTCTCGTTGCACCTTCCCTTTTCCTAATCTGTCACCATTCAGATAATAGTCTGTCTCTCTGTTTTTACCACCAAAGTGGATAACCTCACATTTATCCACATTATACTTCATCTGCCATGCATTTGCCCACTCACCTAACCTATCCAAGTCACTCTGCAGCCTAATAGCATCCTCCTCGCAGCTCACACTGCCACCCAACTTAGTATCATCCGCAAATTTGGAGATACTGCATTTAATCCCCTCGTCTAAATCATTAATGTACAATGTAAACAGCTGGGGCCCCAGCACAGAACCTTGCGGCACTCCACTAGTCACTGCCTGCCATTCTGAAAAGTACCCGTTTACTCCTACTCTTTGCTTCCTGTCTGACAACCAGTTCTCAATCCACGTCAGCACACTACCCCCAATCCCATGTGCTTTAACTTTGCACATTAATCTCTTGTGTGGGACCTTGTCGAAAGCCTTCTGAAAGTCCAAATATACCACATCAACTGGTTCTCCCTTGTCCACTTTACTGGAAACATCCTCAAAAAATTCCAGAAGATTTGTCAAGCATGATTTCCCTTTCACAAATCCATGCTGACTTGGACCTATCATGTCACCATTTTCCAGATGCACTGCTATGACATCCTTAATAATTGATTCCATCACTTTACCCACTACTGAGGTCAGGCTGACCGGTCTATAATTCCCTGTTTTCTCTCTCCCTCCTTTTTTAAAAAGTGGGGTTACATTGGCTACCCTCCACTCCATAGGAACTGATCCAGAGTCAATGGAATGTTGGAAAATGACTGTCAATGCATCCGCTATTTCCAAGGCCACCTCCTTAAGTACTCTAGGATGCAGTCCATCAGGCCCTGGGGATTTATCGGCCTTCAATCCCATCAATTTCCCCAACACAATTTCCCGACTAATAAAGATTTCCCTCAGTTCCTCTTCCTTACTAGACCCTCTGACCCCTTTTATATCCGGAAGGTTGTTTGTATCCTCCTTAGTGAATACCGAACCAAAGTACTTATTCAATTGATCCGCCATTTCTTTGTTCCCCGTTATGACTTCCCCTGATTCTGACTGCAGGGGACCTACGTTTGTCTTCACCAACCTTTTTCTCTTTACATACCTATAGAAACTTTTGCAATCCGCCTTAATGTTCCCTGCAAGCTTCTTCTCGTACTCCATTTTCCCTGTCCTAATCAAACCCTTTGTCCTCCTCTGCTGAGTTCTAAATTTCTCCCAGTCCCCAGGTTCGCTGCTATTTCTGGCAAATTTGTGAAGACGGAAAGTCGCGAGCTGGGCGCTGACGCACACCAACGACTGACCGCCCTCCTCAAGCGGGAGACTCAAGACCGCAGCAGAGACCCAGTGCTTCCTGTTGTTCCAGAAGAAGTCCACCAGCTTCTTCTGTATCTTGGCGACAAACGCAGGGGGAGGGGTCAAAGTGACCAGCCGGTACCACAACATTGCGGCCACCAGCTGGTTTATGACTAGCGCTCGACCCCTGTAGGACAGCACTCGGAGCAGTCCTGTCCAGCGCCCTAGGCGAGCGGCGACCTTGGCCTCCAGCTCCTGCCAGTTCGCCGGCCAGGCTCCCTCGTCGGGGCTAAGGTAGACTCCCAGATAGAGGAGATGGGTCGTGCTCCAGGCAAAAGGCCTGAGCTCCTCCGGCAGGGAGTCCACCCGCCACTGACCCACCAGGAGTCCGGAACATTTCTCCCAGTTGATCCTGGCGGAGGACGCGGCCGAGTAAATCTCCTGGCACTTACGCATCCTCCGCAGGTCAGCGGGATCCTCTACCGCGAGGAGCACGTCATCGGCGTAAGCCGAGAGGACGACCTCCACGCCCGGCCCTTGCAGAGCCAGTCCCGTCAACCTCGTCCGCAAGAGGCGCAGGAAAGGCTCCACGCAAACGGCGTATAACTGGCCGGACATGGGGCATCCCTGGCGCACCCCTCTCCTAAAGCGAAGGGGCGCCGTCAAGGACCCGTTAACCTTAATCAGACACTCCGCGGCGGCATACAAAAGTCGGATCCGGGCGACGAAATGCGTCCCGAACCCGAAAGCGCGCAGAGTTCCGAGCAGATAGTCGTGATCCACCCTGTCGAACGCCTTCTCTTGGTCGAGGGATAGGAAGGCGACCGACAGACCAGCCTCCTGGGAACAATGGATGAGGTCCCGGACCAGATGGATGTTATCGTGGATTGTCTGGCCCGGGACCGTGTAGGACTGGTCGGGGTGGATCATGTGGTCCAGCACGGCACCAAGGCGAGCAGACATCGCCCTGGCGAAGATTTTGTAGTCCGTGCTGAGGAGGGAGACCGGGCGCCAGTTCTTAAGGAGGCGGAGATCGCCCTTCTTAGGCAGCAGGACGATGACTGCCCTGCGCCAAGAGAGGGGCATCTCCCCGGTCGCCAGACTTTCCCCCAGGACCCGCGCGTAGTCGCCCCCCAGGACGTCCCAGAACGCCCTGTGGAACTCCACGGTCAGCCCGTCCAGCCCCGGGGATTTTCCCCTCGAGAGCCGGTCGAGGGCACCGGTCAGCTCCGCCAGGCTTAGCGAAGCTTCCAGATTTTCGGCGCCCTCCGGGCTGACCTTCGGCAGGTCCTCCCACAAAACTCTATGTGCTTCCTCGTTGGACGGATCCGGAGAGAACAGGGCCCCGTAATATTCACGGGCCCTGTTGTTGACGCCCTCCGGATCCGAGACGAGAGAGCCGTCGTCGGCCAGCAGCATCAAGAGCTGCTTACGGACACTCTGCCTTTTTTCCAGCGAGTAGAAGAAGGGGGAGCCGCGGTCCAGATCCCGCAGGAACCGGATCCGCGACCTCACGAACGCGCCTCGGGACCCGACGAGCTGCAGGTCCTTCAGCGCGGCCTTCTTCGCTTCGTACACCGTCCGCAGGGCCGGGTCCTGGACGACTTGACCGAGACGGGATTCCAGGTCGAGCACCTCTTTTTCTAGGCGCCCGACCCTGGCCGCCCGCCTCTTGGTCGACCCCCTCGCGTACTCTTGACAGAAGACGCGGACGTGAGCCTTGCCCACGTCCCACCATAGCCTCAAGGAGGGGAAGCCCCCCTGCTTCCTTCTCCAGTCGGCCCAGAATCGACGGAACGAGTCCTGGAACCGCACGTCCTCCAGCAGCTGGTTGTTAAAGTGCCAGTATGCGGACCCCGTCCTCGCGCGGAGCAAAGCGAGCTCCGCCCACACCAGGTGGTGGTCCGAACACGGCACCGGCCGCATGGAGGCCGCCGGGACGCAGGAAACGAACGCCCGAGACACGTAAAGGCGGTCGACTCTGGACCATCCTACTCCAGGCCTCACCCAAGTAAAGGCGCTGGAGTCGGGGTGGAGATTTCGCCAGACGTCCACCAAGTCGAAGGACCCGACCAGGTCCCTCAACTTCTCCATCGCCGTCATGCACTGCAGGGCACCGGAGCGGTCCCTCGCCTCGAGGGTGCAGTTAAAATCCCCCCCGAGGACAATGCAGTCGCCGACGTCGACGGAGCCAAGAAGAGCGGACACCTCTTCAAAGAAGCGCGTTTGCTGCGGGCCGGGCTGAGGGGCGTACACGTTCACGAGATGGAGCGGCACGTCCCCCAGGCGAACCGTTACGTGCAGCAAGCGGCCTGGCACGGGCTCCTCGACCCCCAAGATCTCCGGCTGAAAATGCGGGCCCAGCAAGATGGCCACCCCACTAGAAATGGCGGTGAGGTGGCTCATGCGGACCTCTCCTTGCTATTCCAGGAGCCACGTGGCTTCGTCTCCCGGAACGGTGTGGGTTTCTTGCAGGAAGCACACCGCATATTTCCCCTCCCGCAGGAGCGAAAAATTGTCAAATCTACGGCGTGCCCCTCTGCCGCCGTTGATGTTGAGGCTGGCTATGGTTATCTTCATGACTAGAGCAGAGTGCAACCTCTACCTTAACCTATTGTGGGGGGGGAGTGGAGTCGTTTGTTGACCTCCACTCCTTCAGCCGCCCAGCGAGGAACTTTTTGAGCCGGCGCAGCTCAAGGCCTTGAGCCTTTGATAAGGGCCCGCCCGAGGCCATGGTTTTAGCGGCGGCGCGGACGGACGCGACGAGCAGCCCCGGCTCGGACCATCTTTCCAGGGCCAGACGGGCTTGGTCGCGGCGACCCCGGCACTGGACCAAAAAGTCCCGGAGTTCCTCTGCGGGAATGAGGATGGTCTCAGTGGCGGCCGCGAGCAGATCCACCGCCTCACTGGCGATGGACTCGAGATCTTCACCCGCGTACTCCACCGAGTCCCCGTCCCCGTCCGGGAGGTCGCCGCTAGCAGCCGGCCCGTCGACCGCACGAGGTACGGCAAACGGCCCGGCCGCTCCATCTGGTCCTGGCTCTGCCCCGATCCCACCCCCAGGATCGTCGGCAGAGGAGTCCCCACTGGGCTCTTTTAATATTGGTGCTGGGTCGGGAAGCGACAGCGGAAGGGGTTCCTCCTCCGCCCCAGGAGCCGGGGAACACGGAGAGACCTGGTTTAGAAAATTCTCCAGGTCCACCAAGTCCCTCAGCTCCAAAGTAGGGGGCGAGAGTTGTTGTTCTTCCCCCTCCCCGCCGCCACCCCCCGGCCCAGCGTGTGGATGTATGTTAAAATTTTCAGTTTCTGCCGAGTCGAGCAAATCCCGGGGGAAGTTGGGTATTGGCTGGGCGGGCTCAGGTTCAGCCTTTTCGGCCCCGCCCGCCTCAGTCCCTGGGATGCTCGACCCGGCGGCTACGCATTCTTCCGCCGGCCCCACGCCCCCCACGACAGGCAGATCTTCCACGCCCTCCCCAGGAGGCAGCGGCTGGGCAGCCTCGACTGTCTCACCCTCCCCGGGGACAGACTCCTCGCGCCTGCAGCGCAATTTGGGGGCGCTGGTTGGGGACGCGGGACACGCGGCGGGCACCGCCTCCTCCGCGGAGGGATGTTGTTCCCCCTCCGCCTCATTGGGGCGGTGCCTCTTTTTGTTCCTGGGGGTGCGTGAAGGCAGGGAGACCTCCATGTCTGCCGAGGCCTCCCGCTCCGCCCCCCCCTTTTCCTTTTCTTGCCCGAGCCCGGGCCCCTCTGCGGTATTGGTCAAGGGCTCAGGCACGGGCTCAGGGCACCCCGCGCTCACCGGTGACGGGGTTGGGCTGAGCGCGGTGGTCATATTTTCTGGCGCACTGAGGGGATCCGCCTCTGGATGTTTTGCCTTCTTCCGCGCCTTCTTTCCGGTCGGACGCTCTCCCTCCCCCCCGCCGGAGGCCGTGAAAACAAAGGCCCCCGACGATGCCCGCGCACCCATGGCTCCCGGCACGCGGACGCAACTAGGGGGAGGGGTGGCGGCGGCGCCAGCCTTGGCCGCCTTCGGTGGTTTGGCGGCCTTGGAGGCGGGGCATTTCTTACGAACGTGCCCCACCTCCCTACAGCCATGGCACCGCACGCCGTCCGACGTCCAGAAGACACGGTAGGCAGTCCCCTCGTGCACCACATTAAAGTGCCCTTCCGTCATGTCCTCCCGCGCCAGCCGGACAAAGAGCTGGCGGCGGAAGGAGAACACGTGACGCAGGCTGTTCTCCCTGAGGCCGAGCGGTATGGGGTTGATCCCCGACCTTACCTCCCCCAGTTGGTGTAGGTGAGGGAGGAGGAGCTCAGCGGAAACAAAGGGCGGGACGTTTGACACGATGACCCTCTGCGCGGTGGCCTCGAGAGGGTCCACCGGCAGGAACGTCCCGCCCACCGTGAGCCCCTTTTCAAGGGCCAGGGACACCGCCCGCTCTGACCCCAGGAAGAACACGGCCTTCCCAGACATCTTGGAGGCTGCGACAATGGCCGAGGGGCCGACTACCCCAGCCATCGCCCGCACGCACTCCTCGATGGTCATTGTGGGGTGAGTGTAGCTCTTGACTCCGTGTTTTTTTCTGATTGATCTGAATGGTGGCAGGGCAGCGGGTGGCGCAGGAGGTGCCGTGGAAGCGGTTGCCACCTGCGCATATGTCCTTGCTGGCCCTGCCACCGGCGTGGATGGGGTCGCCATCATGGGGTCCCTTTAAGGGCTACACCCACCCCAAAGTCACAGGCCTTAATGGTCTTTATTGGCCTCTTGTATATTGACTGAGCAGAGGAGCTCTTAACGAGGCACCTCTCCCCTAGTTGGCAATTGGGGAGGGGCCTTGCTCCCTCTGCTCAGTTGTCTCAATTGTTTTGTTGTTTTTTTTTAAATTTAGGAGGAAGGGGTCTCAGAGAGAGTGGGGAGAAACAGAGTAACAGAGAAAGAGAGAGGGGGGTGGGAAGGGGGGGGGAACTGCGAGGGCAGGTCTCCCCTCGCAGCTGTGGGTGGGTGCAATCCCCAGATGGCAAAACAAAAACACAGTCTTTGGGTTGGTCTTCAGGTGAGGGGAGAAGATGTCTTCACCTGGGGCAGCTCGAGCCACCAGGCACACACTCCTAATGATGTTTAATAGGGTGATTAAGAAAAATCTTCAGCCTGGTAGCTCCAGCTATCCCAGGCTAGGCAATTGGGGAGGGGGGGGTTCAGTTGTGTGTGTGGGGCCTAGTTGTAGCAAGGCCCCCACACACACTTCCATACACACACACCCCCCGCGATGTTCCGGCCCTCAGTGGTCTTCTTTCCTCCCCCCACCGATTCAACAAAGTCTATTTGGGGACTGCACCAATACACCCACCTGTCGAAATGGTAGAGTCTCCATCCTTCCACACTGGATGTTGTTTTGGTCTTTCCCCCTCTCTCCAACTCTTTGTAGAAATGGTAAAAAGTTGTAAGTTTTCTGCTTTTTCCTCCTCTCCCTCTGGGTGAAAGTTGGTGGTGAAGCCCCTTCCTTCCTTCTCTTCCTGGGCTGTTCTCAGGGCTCTCCAGGAAGGAGCAAAAGTTGGTAGCTCCTCTCCTCACTGCAGCTTCGCTCCAACTGTGCAGGACACGCCTCCACTGCTCCACAATTGGTCCTTGTGCATGAAACTCTTTGGAGTTTACCTGAAAATAAACATAAACATTAAACCGTGCCACCCGCCTGGGTGACACAGCAGACATTTTCAAGGCCCCTTTTTTTTTTTCCTTTTTTTTTGGGGTTTTTTTTTGGGGCGCTAAAATAAAATTTTTTCCAGTGCCCCCTATAAAAGGGGAGGGGGACACTAAAAGCACCGGCAATTAAAACAAATTAAACTTTAAAACGTAAAATCAAATTAAAATTTGGTTGCCGGGCGTGATGATGCACTCCAGTCCCTCCGGTGCCCACCTCTCGCGGAAGGCCGCGAGCGTACTGGTGGACACCGCGTGCTCCATCTCCAAGGACACCCTGGACCGGATGTAAGAGCGGAAGAGAGGCAGGCAGTCAGGTTGAACGACCCCCTCGACCGCCCGCTGCCTGGACCGGCTGATGGCACCCTTGGCCGTGCCCAGGAGCAGTCCTACGAGGAGGCCTTCGGACCTACCCGCTCCCCTCCGCACAGGGTGCCCAAAGATCAGGAGAGTGGGACTGAAGTGCAGCCAGAATTTCAGGAGCAGCCCCTTCAAATAATGGAACAGGGGCTGCAACCTCGTGCACTCAATAAAAACATGGAACACGGACTCTTCCAGACCGCAGAAATTGCAGGCGGCCTGGGAGTCCATGAACCGGCTTAAAAATTTATTGCACGGCACTGCTCCGTGCAGCACTCTCCAGGCCAAGTCCCCGATGAATAGTGGGAGGACCCCTGCGTAGAGTGCCCTCCATCGGGGACCCCCGTCTCCTCCGGACGGCAAGATGGTACGCCATGGCGTGTCCGGACGGCCGGCGAGGATGGCAAAGTTGAGAGTGTGCAGGAGCAGCCCGTACAGGAAACCCCTCCGCGCGGAACTGAAAGGCACGGAGGGGATTTCCCCGAGGCGGCTCAAGTTGTGAGGCGCCGGCCCCCGAGGGAGGTTCCGGGGTTTGGCGCCGATGAGGAATTCCGTCCGGACGGGGGTCAGTTCGGACGGGATCTCCCCACGTGCTTGAGCCTCCTCGATGCACCTAACGGAGTCAGGGCCCAGAGCTGTTTTCAGCAACTCGATGGCATCGGCCGCGTGGCGGACGTTGGCAGAGTTTAGGCGCCGCGCCAGCGTGTCTGGCGCCATCCAGCCCGCTCCTCCGCCATCGAGCAGGTCCCTGATCCTGGTCACCTCACCAGCCACAGCCCTCTCTTCCGACCGCCACATAAAACCTCGGTCGTGGAGGTACGGATTCCCGAGCAGCGGCTCCTGCAGGACATCCGCCACTCCAGCCGGCGGAGAGCTGCGCTTGGTGGAGACTTTGTTCCAGACCCTGATGAGTTCCCTGTAAAAGACAGGCAGCTCCCGGAGGGCGGTCCTGGCACCCCCCAAGTTCACAAACAGGAGCTGCGTGTCATAATTGAGGTCGCGCTGCTGGCGGAAGAAATACCTCGCCAGAGCACACCACCTAGGAGGGGGCTCGACGTAAAGGTATCTCTGCAGGGTCTGAAGACGGAAAGTCGCGAGCTGGGCGCTGACGCACACCAACGACTGACCGCCCTCCTCAAGCGGGAGACTCAAGACCGCAGCAGAGACCCAGTGCTTCCTGTTGTTCCAGAAGAAGTCCACCAGCTTCTTCTGTATCTTGGCGACAAACGCAGGGGGAGGGGTCAAAGTGACCAGCCGGTACCACAACATTGCGGCCACCAGCTGGTTTATGACTAGCGCTTGACCCCTGTAGGACAGCACTCGGAGCAGTCCTGTCCAGCGCCCTAGGCGAGCGGCGACCTTGGCCTCCAGCTCCTGCCAGTTCGCCGGCCAGGCTCCCTCGTCGGGGCTAAGGTAGACTCCCAGATAGAGGAGATGGGTCGTGCTCCAGGCAAAAGGCCTGAGCTCCTCCGGCAGGGAGTCCACCCGCCACTGACCCACCAGGAGTCCGGAACATTTCTCCCAGTTGATCCTGGTGGAGGACGCGGCCGAGTAAATCTCCTGGCACTTACGCATCCTCCGCAGGTCAGCGGGATCCTCTACCGCGAGGAGCACGTCATCGGCGTAAGCCGAGAGGACGACCTCCACGCCCGGCCCTTGCAGAGCCAGTCCCGTCAACCTCGTCCGCAAGAGGCGCAGGAAAGGCTCCACGCAAACGGTGTATAACTGGCCGGACATGGGGCATCCCTGGCGCACCCCTCTCCTAAAGCGAAGGGGCGCCGTCAAGGACCCGTTAACCTTAATCAGACACTCCGCGGCGGCATACAAAAGTCGGATCCGGGCGACGAAATGCGTCCCGAACCCGAAAGCGCGCAGAGTTCCGAGCAGATAGTCGTGATCCACCCTGTCGAACGCCTTCTCTTGGTCGAGGGATAGGAAGGCGACCGACAGACCAGCCTCCTGGGAACAATGGATGAGGTCCCGGACCAGATGGATGTTATCGTGGATTGTCCGGCCCGGGACCGTGTAGGACTGGTCGGGGTGGATCATGTGGTCCAGCACGGCACCAAGGCGAGCAGACATCGCCCTGGCGAAGATTTTGTAGTCCGTGCTGAGGAGGGAGACCGGGCGCCAGTTCTTAAGGAGGCGGAGATCGCCCTTCTTAGGCAGCAGGACGATGACTGCCCTGCGCCAAGAGAGGGGCATCTCCCCGGTCGCCAGACTTTCCCCCAGGACCCGCGCGTAGTCGCCCCCCAGGACGTCCCAGAACGCCCTGTGGAACTCCACGGTCAGCCCGTCCAGCCCCGGGGATTTTCCCCTCGAGAGCCGGTCGAGGGCACCGGTCAGCTCCGCCAGGCTTAGCGAAGCTTCCAGATTTTCGGCGCCCTCCGGGCTGACCTTCGGCAGGTCCTCCCACAAAACTCTATGCGCTTCCTCGTTGGACGGATCCGGAGAGAACAGGGCCCCGTAATATTCACGGGCCCTGTTGTTGACGCCCTCCGGATCCGAGACGAGAGAGCCGTCGTCGGCCAGCAGCATCAAGAGCTGCTTACGGACACTCTGCCTTTTTTCCAGCGAGTAGAAGAAGGGGAAGCCGCGGTCCAGATCCTGCAGGAACCGGATCCGCGACCTCACGAACGCGCCTCGGGACCCGACGAGCTGCAGGTCCTTCAGCGCGGCCTTCTTCGCTTCGTACACCGTCCGCAGGGCCGGGTCCTGGACGACTTGACCGAGACGGGATTCCAGGTCGAGCACCTCTTTTTCTAGGCGCCCGACCCTGGCCGCCCGCCTCTTGGTCGACCCCCTCGCGTACTCTTGACAGAAGACGCGGACGTGAGCCTTGCCCACGTCCCACCATAGCCTCAAGGAGGGGAAGCCCCCCTGCTTCCTTCTCCAGTCGGCCCAGAATCGACGGAACGAGTCCTGGAACCGCACGTCCTCCAGCAGCTGGTTGTTAAAGTGCCAGTATGCGGACCCCGTCCTCGCGCGGAGCGAAGCGAGCTCCGCCCACACCAGGTGGTGGTCCGAACACGGCACCGGCCGCATGGAGGCCGCCGGGACGCAGGAAACGTACGCCCGAGACACGTAAAGGCGGTCGACTCTGGACCATCCTACTCCAGGCCTCACCCAAGTAAAGGCGCTGGAGTCGGGGTGGAGATTTCGCCAGACGTCCACCAAGTCGAAGGACCCGACCAGGTCCCTCAACTTCTCCATCGCCGTCATGCACTGCAGGGCACCGGAGCGGTCCCTCGCCTCGAGGGTGCAGTTAAAATCCCCCCCGAGGACAATGCAGTCGCCGACGTCGACGGAGCCAAGAAGAGCGGACACCTCTTCAAAGAAGCGCGTTTGCTGCGGGCCGGGCTGAGGGGCGTACACGTTCACGAGATGGAGCGGCACGTCCCCCAGGCGAACCGTTACGTGCAGCAAGCGGCCTGGCACGGGCTCCTCGACCCCCAAGATCTCCGGCTGAAAATGCGGGCCCAGCAAGATGGCCACCCCACTAGAAATGGCGGTGAGGTGGCTCATGCGGACCTCTCCTTGCCATTCCAGGAGCCACGTGGCTTCGTCTCCCGGAACGGTGTGGGTTTCTTGCAGGAAGCACACCGCATATTTCCCCTCCCGCAGGAGCGAAAAATTGTCAAATCTATGGCGTGCCCCTCTGCCGCCGTTGATGTTGAGGCTGGCTATGGTTATCTTCATGACTAGAGCAGAGTGCAACCTCTACCTTAACCTATTGTGGGGGGGGAGTGGAGTCGTTTGTTGACCTCCAATCCTTCAGCCGCCCAGCGAGGAACTTTTTGAGCCGGCGCAGCTCAAGGCCTTGAGCCTTTGATAAGGGCCCGCCCGAGGCCATGGTTTTAGCGGCGGCGCGGACGGACGCGACGAGCAGCCCCGGCTCGGACCATCTTTCCAGGGCCAGACGGGCTTGGTCGCGGCGACCCCGGCACTGGACCAAAAAGTCCCGGAGTTCCTCTGCGGGAATGAGGATGGTCTCAGTGGCGGCCGCGAGCAGATCCACCGCCTCACTGGCGATGGACTCGAGATCTTCACCCGCGTCCTCCACCGAGTCCCCGTCCCCGTCCGGGAGGTCGCCGCTAGCAGCCGGCCCGTCGACCGCACGAGGTACGGCAAACGGCCCGGCCGCTCCATCTGGTCCTGGCTCTGCCCCGATCCCACCCCCAGGATCGTCGGCAGAGGAGTCCCCACTGGGCTCTTTTAATATTGGTGCTGGGTCGGGAAGCGACAGCGGAAGGGGTTCCTCCTCCGCCCCAGGAGCCGGGGAACACGGAGAGACCTGGTTTAGAAAATTCTCCAGGTCCACCAAGTCCCTCAGCTCCAAAGTAGGGGGCGAGAGTTGTTGTTCTTCCCCCTCCCCGCCGCCACCCCCCGGCCCAGCGTGTGGATGTATGTTAAAATTTTCAGTTTCTGCCGAGTCGAGCAAATCCCGGGGGAAGCCGGGTATTGGCTGGGCGGGCTCAGGTTCAGCCTTTTCGGCCCCGCCCGCCTCAGTCCCTGGGATGCTCGACCCGGCGGCTACGCATTCTTCCGCCGGCCCCACGCCCCCCACGACAGGCAGATCTTCCACGCCCTCCCCAGGAGGCAGCGGCTGGGCAGCCTCGACTGTCTCACCCTCCCCGGGGACAGACTCCTCGCGCCTGCAGCGCAATTTGGGGGCGCTGGTTGGGGACGCGGGACACGCGGCGGGCACCGCCTCCTCCGCGGAGGGATGTTGTTCCTCCTCCGCCTCATTGGGGCGGTGCCTCTTTTTGTTCCTGGGGGTGCGTGAAGGCAGGGAGACCTCCATGTCTGCCGAGGCCTCCCGCTCCGCCCCCCCCTTTTCCTTTTCTTGCCCGAGCCCGGGCCCCTCTGCGGTATTGGTCAAGGGCTCAGGCACGGGCTCAGGGCACCCCGCGCTCACCGGTGACGGGGTTGGGCTGAGCGCGGTGGTCATATTTTCTGGCGCACTGAGGGGATCCGCCTCTGGATGTTTTGCCTTCTTCCGCGCCTTCTTTCCGGTCGGACGCTCTCCCTCCCCCCCGCCGGAGGCCGTGAAAACAAAGGCCCCCGACGATGCCCGCGCACCCATGGCTCCCGGCACGCGGACGCAACTAGGGGGAGGGGTGGCGGCGGCGCCAGCCTTGGCCGCCTTCGGTGGTTTGGCGGCCTTGGAGGCGGGGCAGTTCTTACGAACGTGCCCCACCTCCCTACAGCCATGGCACCGCACGCCGTCCGACGTCCAGAAGACACGGTAGGCAGTCCCCTCGTGCACCACATTAAAGTGCCCTTCCGTCATGTCCTCCCGCGCCAGCCGGACAAAGAGCTGGCGGCGGAAGGAGAACACGTGACGCAGGCTGTTCTCCCTGAGGCCGAGCGGTATGGGGTTGATCCCCGACCTTACCTCCCCCAGTTGGTGTAGGTGAGGGAGGAGGAGCTCAGCGGAAACAAAGGGCGGGACGTTTGACATGATGACCCTCTGCGCGGTGGCCTCGAGAGGGTCCACCGGCAGGAACGTCCCGCCCACCGTGAGCCCCTTTTCAAGGGCCAGGGACACCGCCCGCTCTGACCCCAGGAAGAACACGGCCTTCCCAGACATCTTGGAGGCTGCGACAATGGCCGAGGGGCCGACTACCCCAGCCATCGCCCGCACGCACTCCTCGATGGTCATTGTGAGGTGAGTGTAGCTCTTGACCCCGTGTTTTTTTCTGATTAATCTGAATGGTGGCAGGGCAGCGGGTGGCGCAGGAGGTGCCGTGGAAGCGGTTGCCACCTGCGCATATGTCCTTGCTGGCCCTGCCACCGGCGTGGATGGGGTCGCCATCATGGGGTCCCTTTAAGGGCTACACCCACCCCAAAGTCACAGGCCTTAATGGTCTTTATTGGCCTCTTGTATATTGACTGAGCAGAGGAGCTCTTAACGAGGCACCTCTCCCCTAGTTGGCAATTGGGGAGGGGCCTTGCTCCCTCTGCTCAGTTGTCTCAATTGTTTTGTTGGTTTTTTTTAAATTTAGGAGGAAGGGGTCTCAGAGAGAGTGGGGAGAAACAGAGTAACAGAGAAAGAGAGAGGGGGGTGGGAAGGGGGGGGGAACTGCGAGGGCAGGTCTCCCCTCGCAGCTGTGGGTGGGTGCAATCCCCAGATGGCAAAACAAAAACACAGTCTTTGGGTTGGTCTTCAGGTGAGGGGAGAAGATGTCTTCACCTGGGGCAGCTCGAGCCACCAGGCACACATTCCTAATGATGTTTAATAGGGTGATTAAGAAAAATCTTCAGCCTGGTAGCTCCAGCTATCCCAGGCTAGGCAATTGGGGAGGGGGGGGTTCAGTTGTGTGTGTGGGGCCTAGTTGTAGCAAGGCCCCCACACACACTTCCATACACACACACCCCCCGCGATGTTCCGGCCCTCAGTGGTCTTCTTTCCTCCCCCCACCGATTCAACAAAGTCTATTTGGGGACTGCACCAATACACCCACCTGTCGAAATGGTAGAGTCTCCATCCTTCCACACTGGATGTTGTTTTGGTCTTTCCCCCTCTCTCCAACTCTTTGTAGAAATGGTAAAAAGTTGTAAGTTTTCTGCTTTTTCCTCCTCTCCCTCTGGGTGAAAGTTGGTGGTGAAGCCCCTTCCTTCCTTCTCTTCCTGGGCTGTTCTCAGGGCTCTCCAGGAAGGAGCAAAAGTTGGTAGCTCCTCTCCTCACTGCAGCTTCGCTCCAACTGTGCAGGACACGCCTCCACTGCTCCACAATTGGTCCTTGTGCATGAAACTCTTTGGAGTTTACCTGAAAATAAACATAAACATTAAACCGTGCCACCCGCCTGGGTGACACAGCAGACATTTTCAAGGCCCCTTTTTTTTTTTCCTTTTTTTTTTTGGTTTTTTTTTGGGGCGCTAAAATCAAATTTTTTCCAGTGCCCCCTATAAAAGGGGAGGGGGACACTAAAAGCACCGGCAATTAAAACAAATTAAACTTTAAAACGTAAAATCAAATTAAAATTTGGTTGCCGGGCGTGATGATGCACTCCAGTCCCTCCGGTGCCCACCTCTCGCGGAAGGCCGCGAGCGTACTGGTGGACACCGCGTGCTCCATCTCCAAGGACACCCTGGACCGGATGTAAGAGCGGAAGAGAGGCAGGCAGTCAGGTTGAACGACCCCCTCGACCGCCCGCTGCCTGGACCGGCTGATGGCACCCTTGGCCGTGCCCAGGAGCAGTCCTACGAGGAGGCCTTCGGACCTACCCGCTCCCCTCCGCACAGGGTGCCCAAAGATCAGGAGAGTGGGACTGAAGTGCAGCCAGAATTTCAGGAGCAGCCCCTTCAAATAATGGAACAGGGGCTGCAACCTCGTGCACTCAATAAAAACATGGAACACGGACTCTTCCAGACCGCAGAAATTGCAGGCGGCCTGGGAGTCCATGAACCGGCTTAAAAATTTATTGCACGGCACTGCTCCGTGCAGCACTCTCCAGGCCAAGTCCCCGATGAATAGTGGGAGGACCCCTGCGTAGAGTGCCCTCCATCGGGGACCCCCGTCTCCTCCGGACGGCAAGATGGTACGCCATGGCGTGTCCGGACGGCCGGCGAGGATGGCAAAGTTGAGAGTGTGCAGGAGCAGCCCGTACAGGAAACCCCTCCGCGCGGAACTGAAAGGCACGGAGGGGATTTCCCCGAGGCGGCTCAAGTTGTGAGGCGCCGGCCCCCGAGGGAGGTTCCGGGGTTTGGCGCCGATGAGGAATTCCGTCCGGACGGGGGTCAGTTCGGACGGGATCTCCCCACGTGCTTGAGCCTCCTCGATGCACCTAACGGAGTCAGGGCCCAGAGCTGTTTTCAGCAACTCGATGGCATCGGCCGCGTGGCGGACGTTGGCAGAGTTTAGGCGCCGCGCCAGCGTGTCTGGCGCCATCCAGCCCGCTCCTCCGCCATCGAGCAGGTCCCTGATCCTGGTCACCTCACCAGCCACAGCCCTCTCTTCCGACCGCCACATAAAACCTCGGTCGTGGAGGTACGGATTCCCGAGCAGCGGCTCCTGCAGGACATCCGCCACTCCAGCCGGCGGAGAGCTGCGCTTGGTGGAGACTTTGTTCCAGACCCTGATGAGTTCCCTGTAAAAGACAGGCAGCTCCCGGAGGGCGGTCCTGGCACCCCCCAAGTTCACAAACAGGAGCTGCGTGTCATAATTGAGGTCGCGCTGCTGGCGGAAGAAATACCTCGCCAGAGCACACCACCTAGGAGGGGGCTCGACGTAAAGGTATCTCTGCAGGGTCTGAAGACGGAAAGTCGCGAGCTGGGCGCTGACGCACACCAACGACTGACCGCCCTCCTCAAGCGGGAGACTCAAGACCGCAGCAGAGACCCAGTGCTTCCTGTTGTTCCAGAAGAAGTCCACCAGCTTCTTCTGTATCTTGGCGACAAACGCAGGGGGAGGGGTCAAAGTGACCAGCCGGTACCACAACATTGCGGCCACCAGCTGGTTTATGACTAGCGCTCGACCCCTGTAGGACAGCACTCGGAGCAGTCCTGTCCAGCGCCCTAGGCGAGCGGCGACCTTGGCCTCCAGCTCCTGCCAGTTCGCCGGCCAGGCTCCCTCGTCGGGGCTAAGGTAGACTCCCAGATAGAGGAGATGGGTCGTGCTCCAGGCAAAAGGCCTGAGCTCCTCCGGCAGGGAGTCCACCCGCCACTGACCCACCAGGAGTCCGGAACATTTCTCCCAGTTGATCCTGGCGGAGGACGCGGCCGAGTAAATCTCCTGGCACTTACGCATCCTCCGCAGGTCAGCGGGATCCTCTACCGCGAGGAGCACGTCATCGGCGTAAGCCGAGAGGACGACCTCCACGCCCGGCCCTTGCAGAGCCAGTCCCGTCAACCTCGTCCGCAAGAGGCGCAGGAAAGGCTCCACGCAAACGGCGTATAACTGGCCGGACATGGGGCATCCCTGGCGCACCCCTCTCCTAAAGCGAAGGGGCGCCGTCAAGGACCCGTTAACCTTAATCAGACACTCCGCGGCGGCATACAAAAGTCGGATCCGGGCGACGAAATGCGTCCCGAACCTGAAAGCGCGCAGAGTTCCGAGCAGATAGTCGTGATCCACCCTGTCGAACGCCTTCTCTTGGTCGAGGGATAGGAAGGCGACCGACAGACCAGCCTCCTGGGAACAATGGATGAGGTCCCGGACCAGATGGATGTTATCGTGGATTGTCCGGCCCGGGACCGTGTAGGACTGGTCGGGGTGGATCATGTGGTCCAGCACGGCACCAAGGCGAGCAGACATCGCCCTGGCGAAGATTTTGTAGTCCGTGCTGAGGAGGGAGACCGGGCGCCAGTTCTTAAGGAGGCGGAGATCGCCCTTCTTAGGCAGCAGGACGATGACTGCCCTGCGCCAAGAGAGGGGCATCTCCCCGGTCGCCAGACTTTCCCCCAGGACCCGCGCGTAGTCGCCCCCCAGGACGTCCCAGAACGCCCTGTGGAACTCCACGGTCAGCCCGTCCAGCCCCGGGGATTTTCCCCTCGAGAGCCGGTCGAGGGCACCGGTCAGCTCCGCCAGGCTTAGCGAAGCTTCCAGATTTTCGGCGCCCTCCGGGCTGACCTTCGGCAGGTCCTCCCACAAAACTCTATGTGCTTCCTCGTTGGACGGATCCGGAGAGAACAGGGCCCCGTAATATTCACGGGCCCTGTTGTTGACGCCCTCCGGATCCGAGACGAGAGAGCCGTCGTCGGCCAGCAGCATCAAGAGCTGCTTACGGACACTCTGCCTTTTTTCCAGCGAGTAGAAGAAGGGGGAGCCGCGGTCCAGATCCCGCAGGAACCGGATCCGCGACCTCACGAACGCGCCTCGGGACCCGACGAGCTGCAGGTCCTTCAGTGCGGCCTTCTTCGCTTCGTACACCGTCCGCAGGGCCGGGTCCTGGACGACTTGACCGAGACGGAATTCCAGGTCGAGCACCTCTTTTTCTAGGCGCCCGACCCTGGCCGCCCGCCTCTTGGTCGACCCCCTCGCGTACTCTTGACAGAAGACGCGGACGTGAGCCTTGCCCACGTCCCACCATAGCCTCAAGGAGGGGAAGCCCCCCTGCTTCCTTCTCCAGTCGGCCCAGAATCGACGGAACGAGTCCTGGAACCGCACGTCCTCCAGCAGCTGGTTGTTAAAGTGCCAGTATGCGGACCCCGTCCTCGCGCGGAGCAAAGCGAGCTCCGCCCACACCAGGTGGTGGTCCGAACACGGCACCGGCCGCATGGAGGCATCCGGGACGCAGGAAACGAACGCCCGAGACACGTAAAGGCGGTCGACTCTGGACCATCCTACTCCAGGCCTCACCCAAGTAAAGGCGCTGGAGTCGGGGTGGAGATTTCGCCAGACGTCCACCAAGTCGAAGGACCCGACCAGGTCCCTCAACTTCTCCATCGCCGTCATGCACTGCAGGGCACCGGAGCGGTCCCTCGCCTCGAGGGTGCAGTTAAAATCCCCCCCGAGGACAATGCAGTCGCCGACGTCGACGGAGCCAAGAAGAGCGGACACCTCTTCAAAGAAGCGCGTTTGCTGCGGGCCGGGCTGAGGGGCGTACACGTTCACGAGATGGAGCGGCACGTCCCCCAGGCGAACCGTTACGTGCAGCAAGCGGCCTGGCACGGGCTCCTCGACCCCCAAGATCTCCGGCTGAAAATGCGGGCCCAGCAAGATGGCCACCCCACTAGAAATGGCGGTGAGGTGGCTCATGCGGACCTCTCCTTGCTATTCCAGGAGCCACGTGGCTTCGTCTCCCGGAACGGTGTGGGTTTCTTGCAGGAAGCACACCGCATATTTCCCCTCCCGCAGGAGCGAAAAATTGTCAAATCTACGGCGTGCCCCTCTGCCGCCGTTGATGTTGAGGCTGGCTATGGTTATCTTCATGACTAGAGCAGAGTGCAACCTCTACCTTAACCTATTGTGGGGGGGGAGTGGAGTCGTTTGTTGACCTCCACTCCTTCAGCCGCCCAGCGAGGAACTTTTTGAGCCGGCGCAGCTCAAGGCCTTGAGCCTTTGATAAGGGCCCGCCCGAGGCCATGGTTTTAGCGGCGGCGCGGACGGACGCGACGAGCAGCCCCGGCTCGGACCATCTTTCCAGGGCCAGACGGGCTTGGTCGCGGCGACCCCGGCACTGGACCAAAAAGTCCCGGAGTTCCTCTGCGGGAATGAGGATGGTCTCAGTGGCGGCCGCGAGCAGATCCACCGCCTCACTGGCGATGGACTCGAGATCTTCACCCGCGTCCTCCACCGAGTCCCCGTCCCCGTCCGGGAGGTCGCCGCTAGCAGCCGGCCCGTCGACCGCACGAGGTACGGCAAACGGCCCGGCCGCTCCATCTGGTCCTGGCTCTGCCCCGATCCCACCCCCAGGATCGTCGGCAGAGGAGTCCCCACTGGGCTCTTTTAATATTGGTGCTGGGTCGGGAAGCGACAGCGGAAGGGGTTCCTCCTCCGCCCCAGGAGCCGGGGAACACGGAGAGACCTGGTTTAGAAAATTCTCCAGGTCCACCAAGTCCCTCAGCTCCAAAGTAGGGGGCGAGAGTTGTTGTTCTTCCCCCTCCCCGCCGCCACCCCCCGGCCCAGCGTGTGGATGTATGTTAAAATTTTCAGTTTCTGCCGAGTCGAGCAAATCCCGGGGGAAGCCGGGTATTGGCTGGGCGGGCTCAGGTTCAGCCTTTTCGGCCCCGCCCGCCTCAGTCCCCGGGATGCTCGACCCGGCGGCTACGCATTCTTCCGCCGGCCCCACGCCCCCCACGACAGGCAGATCTTCCACGCCCTCCCCAGGAGGCAGCGGCTGGGCAGCCTCGACTGTCTCACCCTCCCCGGGGACAGACTCCTCGCGCCTGCAGCGCAATTTGGGGGCGCTGGTGGGGGACGCGGGACACGCGGCGGGCACCGCCTCCTCCGCGGAGGGATGTTGTTCCCCCTCCGCCTCATTGGGGCGGTGCCTCTTTTTGTTCCTGGGGGTGCGCGGAGTCAGGGAGACCTCCATGTCTGCCGAGGCCTCCCGCTCCGCCCCCCCCTTTTCCTTTTCTTGCCTGAGCCCGGGCCCCTCTGCGGTATTGGTCAAGGGCTCAGGCACGGGCTCAGGGCACCCCGCGCTCACCGGTGACGGGGTTGGGCTGAGCGCGGTGGTCATATTTTCTGGCGCACTGAGGGGATCCGCCTCTGGATGTTTTGCCTTCTTCCGCGCCTTCTTTCCGGTCGGACGCTCTCCCTCCCCCCCGCCGGAGGCCGTGAAAACAAAGGCCCCCGACGATGCCCGCGCACCCATGGCTCCCGGCACGCGGACGCAACTAGGGGGAGGGGTGGCGGCGGCGCCAGCCTTGGCCGCCTTCGGTGGTTTGGCGGCCTTGGAGGCGGGGCATTTCTTACGAACGTGCCCCACCTCCCTACAGCCATGGCACCGCACGCCGTCCGACGTCCAGAAGACACGGTAGGCAGTCCCCTCGTGCACCACATTAAAGTGCCCTTCCGTCATGTCCTCCCGCGCCAGCCGGACAAAGAGCTGGCGGCGGAAGGAGAACACGTGGCGCAGGCTGTTCTCCCTGAGGCCGAGCGGTATGGGGTTGATCCCCGACCTTACCTCCCCCAGTTGGTGTAGGTGAGGGAGGAGGAGCTCAGCGGAAACAAAGGGCGGGACGTTTGACACGATGACCCTCTGCGCGGTGGCCTCGAGAGGGTCCACCGGCAGGAACGTCCCGCCCACCGTGAGCCCCTTTTCAAGGGCCAGGGACACCGCCCGCTCCGACCCCAGGAAGAACACGGACTTCCCAGACATCTTGGAGGCTGCGACAATGGCCGAGGGGCCGACTACCCCAGCCATCGCCCGCACGCACTCCTCGATGGTCATTGTGGGGTGAGTGTAGCTCTTGACCCCGTGTTTTTTTTCTGATTAATCTGAATGGTGGCAGGGCAGCGGGTGGCGCAGGAGGTGCCGTGGAAGTGGTTGCCACCTGCGCATATGTCCTTGCTGGCCCTGCCACCGGCGTGGATGGGGTCGCCATCATGGGGTCCCTTTAAGGGCTACACCCACCCCAAAGTCACAGGCCTTAATGGTCTTTATTGGCCTCTTGTATATTGACTGAGCAGAGGAGCCCTTAATGAGGCACACCTCTCCCCTAGTTGGCAATTGGGGAGGGGCCTTGCTCCCTCTGCTCAGTTGTCTCAATTGTTTTTTTTTTAAATTAGGAGGAAGGGGCCTCAGAGAGAGAGGGGAGAAACAGAGTAACAGAGAAAGAGAGAGGGGGGTGGGAAGGGGGGGGGACTGCGAGGGCAGGTCTCCCCTCGCAGCTGTGGGTGGGTGCAATCCCCAGATGGCAAAACAAAAACACAGTCTTTGGGTTGGTCTTCAGGTGAGGGGAGAAGATGTCTTCACCTGGGGCAGCTCGAGCCACCAGGCACACACTCCTAATGATGTTTAATAGGGTGATTAAGGAAAATCTTCAGCCTGGTAGCTCCAGCTATCCCAGGCTCGGCAATTGGGGAGGGTGGGGGGTTCAGTTGTGTGTGGGGCCTAGTTGTAGCAAGGCCCCCACACACACTTCCACACACACACACCCCCCGCGATGTTCCGGCCCTCAGTGGTCTTCTTTCCTCCCCCCACCGATTCAACAAAGTCTTTTTGGGACTGCACCAATACACCCACCTGTTGAATGGTAGAGTCTCCCTCCTTCCACACTGGATGTTTGTTGTTGTTGGTCTTTCCCCCTCTCTCCAACTCTTTGCAGAAGTGGTAAATTGTTTAAAAGTTTTCTGCTTTCTCCTCCTCTCCCTCTGGGTGAAAGTTGGAGGTGAAGCCCCTTCCTTCCTTCTCTTCCTGGGCTGTTCTCAGGGCTCTCCAGGCAGGAGCTAAGGTTGGTAGCTGCTCCTCTCTCAGCAGCAGGGCTCCAATTGAATCGGCCACGCCTCCAGTGCTCCACAATTGGTCCTTGTGCATGAATCCCAAAAAGTTAGTTTGCAGGTGCAGCAGGTAATCAGGAAGGCGAATGGAATGTTGGCCTTCATTGCGAGAGGGATGGAGTACAAAAGCAGGGAGGTCCTGCTGCAACTATACAGGGTATTGGTGAGGCCGCACCTGGAGTACTACGTGCAGTTTTGGTCACCTTACTTAAGGAAGGATATACTAGCTTTGGAGGGGGTACAGAGACGATTCACTCGGCTGATTCCGGAGATGAGGGGGTTACCTTATGATGATAGATTGAGTAGACTGGGTCTTTACTCGTTGGAGTTCAGAAGGATAAGGGGTGATCTTATAGAAACATTTAAAATAATGAAAGGGATAGACAAGATAGAGGCAGAGAGGTTGTTTCCACTGGTCGGGGAGACTAGAACTAGCGGGCACAGCCTCAAAATACAGGGGAGCCAATTTAAAACCGAATTGAGAAGGAATTTCTTCTCCCAGTTGAGGCTAGCTCATTGAATGTATTCAAATCACAGATAGATAGACTTTTAACCAATAAGGGAATTAAGGGTTATGGGGAGCGGGCGGGTAAGTGGAGCTGAGTCCACGGCCTGATCAGCCATGATCTTGTTGAATGTCGGAGCAGGCTCAAGGGGCTAGATGGCCTATCCTGTTCTTATGTTCTTATTATGTTCTTATGTTTATGTTCTTATGTTCTTATGTTCTTATGTAATTATGTTCGTATGTTCTTTTGTTCTAAGTAAGGACATATCACTCATCACCAGTAAAATATTATTCAGTTTCAATATATCGTGTGAGACATTCATTAGAAACCATAAAATTGCTGCATTCTTCATAAACTATTAAAAAATATTCATAATTCTTCTCAGACTAGAGGAGTTCATTCATTTTTCATCCTCTAATAAGGTTAGTACAAATTAACATGTGTAGTGTCTGATTGGAAAGCACTTCTGTAAGTTCTAAAGCATTTTTGCTTGAAATGCGAGTTATTCTTTTTATGAAATTCTGTACCACCTCTCCAGGCTTTTGTCATATTAACTGTTGAGTGCGAATCAGCAGTGTAGTGTGCAAGGAATGTCAAATCTCAGTTAAATAAGTTGGATCGGGCAGATCAAAGGATCTGTCAATTATTGTAAAGCAGGATAGATAGCTAAAAGATGACCACAGAGTAGCAGTCACATGACTAGAATGGAACTGGGAGATTTTAAAATTTACAAAAGAGTAAAATATTATCTCAAATAATTATAAAAGAGCCAACGTAAGCTTCGTTTGACTGAATAAAAGCTATGAAACAACTGCTATAATCTGTGAAGCCTACATTCCATTTCCTTTTAGTTCCTTGTGGTGTTTCTAAACACTTCAAATGAAATGGAATTAATTCTCTAAAAAGCTACCTGATTACTTTGCAGGGTTACCAGTAGTATTTTGTCTAAAATTAACTTGCATATAAAGTGTCCCATAGATATTAATTGATGTCTAAAGAGACGAAGATGAATGGGGATGTATAAAGACTCGGAATGATTGGTAAACCTTGTAGCCAGACCTCCAGGAAGAATGCATTTAGCTTAAAGTAAAGCCAACAGTTAAAAGGTTAACAGGTTGTAGTGCAGACAGTTTTGTAAATTGACCAGCCTCATATGAACTGGATGGCCACGGCCCCAAGTCTTGAGTAGTTGCCTCATCCTTTTGAAATGCATTATAATGTCAACCTTGTTGCAGAAGTGAAAAACCCATTATAGACCTGATACTCGCCATCAAAAACACTTTGAACAACCAAAGAACTGGAGCCCCGAAACTTGATCAAAAAGCTGGAGACCAGAAACTGGATCAAAGAGCTGGAGATCCAAAACTGGATCAAAGAGCTGGAGATCCGAAACTGGATCAAAGAGCTGGAGATCCGAAACTGGATCAAAGAGCTGGAGATCCGAAAGCTTACCATCAAACACACTTTGTGTGATAATGAATTATTCACTAACCAAGGATGGGGAAGTGACCAAATGATACATCACAGGAGGCATTGCGACATTCATTGTCACCAGTGGGACCCTTTGTATCATGAAAAGTGTGTGTTTAGGGATGAACCGAGGCAACTTGCAAGGAAACTACGGGCGTTTTGCTCAAATGCACATAAGGAAACAGTTTCTCTCTGGTCTCCCCTCCTGACCTTTCTGAGCTCATCCTGTCCATGAGATCCACTTCCTGCTCCCTTGACCATATTCCCACCAAACTGTTGACCAACCAATTTCCTTTTCTGGCTCCCATTTTCGCTGACATCGTTAACGGTTTGCTCTCCTCAGATACTGTCCCCCTTTCCCTCAAATCTGCCATCATCACCCTTCTCCTCAAAAACCAAACCTCAATCCCTCCGTCATTGCAAACTACTGCCCCATCTCGAACCTCTCTTTCCTCTCTGTTATGTCTCAAATAAAGCAATGTGACTGAGTACTGTAAGCTTGAGTAAATGTGACTTTAGTCTCTTTATTCTGACTCCAGAGTGCTGGCCAGCATGTGAGGCCTGCTTATATGCAGTGCTCCCAAGGGATGCTGGGATCCCTTGGGACTCCAACAGATGCGCCCTCTGGTGGCAGTAGAATGCTGTTTACAAGGTGTTGCATACATAACATCACTCCCCCCAAAGCCAATAGTACACTTATTTACAGGCTGAGACAGTCTGAGGGTTTCCGCTCTCTAGTCGATCGTCTCGGTACAAACACAGGTGCAGGTGAGTTGGTTGGGCCCTCACTGGGCTGCTGCGCAGTTGGCCTTGCTGGGCTGTTGGGGATGATGAGTTCAGCTTTGTGGTCAACCGTGATGTCGGTTGCCACTTGTGTGTGTATCGAAATTGGTGGTGTCCTCTTCAGGTTACTCGTGGCTGTCTGTGAATCGCAGTTTGGTTTGGTCCAAATGCTTTCTGCAAGTTAGTCCATTTGCAAGTTTGGCCTCAAACACCCTACTTTCTTCTTTGGCTACAACGGTGCCAGCAAGCCATTTGGGACCATGTCCATAGGTGAATACAAATACAGAGTCATTGACTTCAATATCGTGTGACAAATTTGCGCGATCATGGTACATGCTTTGTTGATGCCGCCTGCCCTCGACATGATCATGGAGATCAGGGTAGACTAGAGAGAGCCTTGTTTTGAGTGCCCTTTTCATGAGCAGTTCAGTAGGGGGAACCCCAGTGAGCGAGTGGGGTCTTCTGCGATATCTGAGCGGGACTCGGGACAGGCGGGTCTGCAGGGAGCCGTCCGACACTCATTTCAAGCTTTGCTTGATGGTTTGGACTGCCCGTTCTGCCTGGCCGTTAGATGCGGGCTTGAATGGGGCCGATGTGACGTGCTCGATCCCATTGCGGGTCAAGAATTCCTTGAATTCAGCGATGGTGAAGCATGGCCCATTGTCGCTGACAAGACATCAAGCAGGACGTGCATGGCAAACATGGCTTGTAGGCTTTCGATGGTGGCAGTGGACGTGCTTACAGACATTATTACACATTCAATCCATTTTGAATAAGCATCCACAACAACCAAAAACATTTTGCCTAGAAACGGGCCAGCGAAGTCAACATGGATCCTAGACCACGGTTTGAAGGGCCATGGCCACAAACTTAGCGGTGCCTCCCTGGGTGCATTGCTCAGTTGAGAGCAAGTGTTGCATTGGCGCAGCAAGACTCCAAATCTGCGACGATGCCAGGCCACTACACATGGGATCTGACTATAGCTTTCATCATTACTATGCTTGGGTGGGTACTGTGTAGGTCGCTTATGAATGTTTCCCTGCCTTTCTTAGGCAAAACCACGCGATTACCTCAAAAAGACAGACCGCCTGTATGGACATTTTGTCTTTGCGCCGCTGGAATGGCTTGATCTCTTCATGCATCTCTACTGGGACACTGGACCAGCTCCCATGGAGGACACAGTTTTTTTACAAGGGACAGTAAAGGATCCTGGCTGGTCCAGGTCCTGATCTGGCGGGCCGTAACGGGTGACTTTTCGTTTTCAAATGCATCCATCACCAAGAGCAAGTCTGCAGGCTGTGCCATTTCCACCCCGGTGGTGGGCAATGGTAACCGACTGAGAGCATCAGCTCTGTGCCTGGCCTGTGGCGAATTACATAGGTATATGCAGACAGCGTGAATGCCCATCTTTGGATGCGAGCAGAGGCAATGGTATTAATACCTTTGCTCTCTAAGAATAGCGACATGAGCGGCTTATGGTCAGTTTCTAACTTGAACTTAAGCCCAAACAGATACTGGTGCATTTTTTTCACCCCGTAAACACATGTCAGAGCTTCTTTTTCAATTATGCTGTAGGCCCTTTCAGCCTTGGATAAACTTCTGGATGCATAAGCAACGGGTTGCAATGTTCCCGATTTGTTAGCTTGTCGTAACACACACCCGACCCCGTACGAAGACGCATTGCAAGCTCGCACTAAACGTTTACATGGGTCATACAGAGCAAGCAGTTGATTGGAACATAACAGATTTCTGGCTTTCTCAACAGCAGTCTCTTGTGATTTCCCCAATACCCAGTCATTTCCCTTGCGTAGCAACACATGTAGAGTTTCGAGCAAGGTGCTTAACCCGAGTAGGAAATTACCAAAATAATTGATGAGTCCCAGGAACGACCACAGCTCCATCACATTCTGTGGTCTCAGCACGTTCTTGATGGCCTCCGTCTTGGCGTCGGTGGGTCTGATGCCGTCTGCCGCGATTCTTCTTCCTAAGAACTTGACCTCTGGCGCCAGGAAAACACACTTCAAGCATTTCAACCTGAGTCCCATGTGATCTAGCCGACTTAGAACCTCTTCCAGGTTCTGCAAGTGTTCGATGGTGTCCCGACCTGTGATCAATATGTCATTGTGGAAAACCACGGTGCGCGGAACCGACTTTATCAGACTTTCCATGTTCCTTTGAAAAATAGCCGCGGTCGATCGAATATCTATTGTAGATGTTATCAGACCTTTGTGCATGTTGATGCAGGTGAGGCCTTTTGAAGATTCCGCCAGCTCCTGCGTCATGTAGGCCAAGGTCAGGTCCAACTTGGTGAACGTCTTCCCTCCTGCCAGCGTCGCAAATAGGTCGTCTCTCTTGGGTAGCATGTACTGGTCCTGCAGCGAAAAACGATTAATCGTTACTTTATAGTCCCCACAAATTCTGACCGTGCCATCGCCCTTGAGAACCGGAACAATTGGACTGACCCACTCGTTGAACTCAACCGGCATGATGATGCCCTCTCGTTGCAGCCTGTCCAGCTCGATCTCCACTTTCTCTCACATCATATATGTCACCGCACGTGCCTTGTGGTGGATGAGTCGTGTACTGGGAGCCAAGTGGATCTGCACCTTCGCCCGTGAGAAATTTCCGATGCCTGGCTCAAACAACGATGGGAACTTGCTCAAAACCTCGGCACATGAGGCGCGTTGATGGACGAAAGCGCTCGGATGTCGTCCCAGTTCCAGCGAATTTTTCCCAGCCAGCTTCTGCCGAGCAGTGTGGGGCCATCTCCTGGTACAATCCACAGTGGTAGTTCATGCACCGCTCCATCATAGGAGACTTTTACTGCTGCACTGCCAATTACAGGGATCAGCTCTTTCGTGTAAGTTCTCAGCTTGGTATGAATAGGGCTCAGCTTGGGCCTTTGTGCCTTGTTGCACCACAGCCTCTTGAAGGCCTTTTTGCTCAGGATAGACTGACTCACACCTGTGTCCAATTCCATGGATACTGGAATTCTGTTCAATTCAACTTTTAACATGATTGGTGGACATTTCGTGGTGAAGGTGTGTACCCTGAACACTTCTGCCTCCTCGGTTCGAGTCTCTCGTTCAGTTTGATCCGCCATGTATCGGTCTTCCTCTGCAATGTGGTGGTTTGCATGGTTTGCAGCTCATCTGCACATTCGCTGGAGGTGTCCCATTGTGCCTCAGCCTTTGCACGCATAGCGTTTGAAGCAGCATTGATGGGCTCGATGATCACCTCCGCAGCGCCAACAAGGTGTTAACTGCCTCGCATTCACACTTGATGGCGGACTCTGAGTCATCTGGGGTCGTGCAGCTGCAGGCGTGTACGTTCTGCCATATGCATTCCTGCCTGAAAACAATGTTACTTTGTGTACAGTACTTGCCAATGCATCTTTATGCTGCAAAAATTGTTTGGTGTTATCGCTGGTGGACATAAATGCCTGGGCTATCGTTATGGCTTTACTCAGGTTCGGTGTTTCAAAAGTCAATAGTTTGCGAAGGATAACCTCATGGCCAATGCCAAGCACAAAAAAGTCTCTTAGCATTTGCTCCAGGAATCCATCGAATTCACAATGTCCTGCAAGGCGCCTTAGTTCGGCGACATAACTCACCACTTCCTGGCCTTCAGACTGTTGACATGTATAAAATCGATACCTTGCCATCAGAACACCGTCCTTTGGATTTAGGTGTTCCCGGACCAGCGTACACAGTTCTTCATATGATTTGGTTGTTGGTTTCACCAGAGCAAGAAGATTCTTCATGAGGCCATAGGCTGTTGCCCCACAGACGGTGAGGAGGATCGCCCTTCGTTTGGCAGCATTCTCATTCCCTTCCAGCTCATTGGCCACGAAGTATTGATCGAGTCACTCCACGAAGGCTTCCCAATCATTACCTTCTAAGAATTTCTCCAGGATTTTCGCGTGATGGTTCGTTATCTATTACTTGTTGCCAGTTGTTATTTCTCAAATAAAGCAATGTGACTGAGTACTGTAGACTTGAGTAAGTGTGACCTTAGTCTCTTTATTCTGACTCCAGAGTGCTGGCACAGCATGGGAGGCCTGCTTATATGCAGTGCTCCCAAGTGATGCTAGGATCTCTTGGGACTCCAATAGATGCTCCCTCTGGTAGAATGCTGGTTGCAAGGTGTTGCATACATAACACTCTCCAAAGTCCTTGAACATGTTGTCGCCTCCCAAATCCGTGCCCATCCGGAACTCAATGTTCGAATCCCATCAATCTGGTTTCCGCCCCTGCCACAGTACCGAAACGACTCTCATCAAATTCACAAATTACATCCAATGTGATTGTGACAAAGATAAACTATCCCTCCTCGTCCTTCCCAACCTGTCTGCAACCTTTGACACGGTTAACCACTCCATCATCCTCCAACGTCTCTCCACCATTGTCCAGCTGGGTGGGACTGCACTCGCCTGGTTCCATTCTTATCTATCTAATCGTAGCCAGAAATCACCTGCAATGGCTTCTCTTTCCACTCCCACATCATTATCTCAGGTGTCCCCCAAAGATCTATCCTTGGTCCCTTCCTATTTCTCATCTATATGCTGCCCCTCGGCGACATCATCCGAAAACACAGCGTCAGTTTCCACGCTAATGATACTCAGCTCTACCTCACTACCACTTCTCTCAACCCTTCCACGGTCTCTAAATTGTCAGACTGCTTGTCCGATATCCTGTTCTAGATGAGTAGAAATTTTCTCCAATTGAATATTGGGAAGATCGAAGCCATTGTTTTCGGTCCCTGCCACAAACTCTGTTCCCTAGACACTGATTCCATCCCTCTCCCCAACTTCTGTCTGAGGCTGAATCAGACTGTTCGCAACCTTGGTGTCATAGTTGACCCTGAAATTAGCTTTCGACCACATATCCGCAGCTTAATTAAGACCGCCTATTTCCACCTCCGTAACATTTCCCACCTCCGTCCTTGCCTCAGCTCATCCGCTGCTGAAGCCCACATCCATGCTTTTGTTACCTCTAGACTTGACTATTCCAATGTACTCCTGGCTGGTCTCCCATATTCTACCCTACGTAAACTTGAGGTGATACAAAACTCAGCTGCCCGTGTCCTAACTCGCACCAAGTCAAGCTCACCCACCACTCCTTGGCTTCTTATTAAGCAAAACTTCAAAATTCTCATCCTTATTTTTAAATCCCTCCATAGCCTCCCCCCTCCTTATCTCTGTAATCTCCTCCAGCCCCACAACCTACCAAGATGCCTGCGCTCCTCTTAATCTGCACTCCTGAGCATCCCTGATAGTAATCGGTGGCCGTGCCTTCTGTTGCCTAGGCTCCAAGCTCTGGAACTCCCTGCCTAAACCTCTCTGCCTCTCTACCTCTCTTTCCTCCTTCAAGACGCTCCTTAAAACATACCAGCGCTAATTTCTACTTATGCGGCTCGGTGTCAAATTTTTATTGCGTAATACTCCTGTGAAGTGTCTTGAGATGTTTCACTACATTAAAGGTGCTATGTAAATACAAGTTGTTGTTGTTGTAAATAGAGTTTAGAAGTAAAGAGAGTTACTGTTCGAAGTTAAAGGTGACAGCGCAGTGATGTTTGTTATCCGTAATATAATAAACAGTTAAAAGAATACTGAGTTGTGAGCCTTGACCATTTTTATCCCACCCGGATGGGTTCAGGCCGGATTCTGGAATTAGAGGAAAGAGAAAGGTATGGGTTTACCTCCTTACAGAAATGGTGCCCAATCAAGGACCTGATAGGGGAAAAATGGAAGATAGGGTACAGTGATATTTGGGTAAGAAATTACCATTGAAAGAGGGATGGGTATGAATCATCGCGACTGCGTCCGATCCTCTAAAAGAAGTTGAGGCATGGAAGGAAACTCCCATGGCCAAGAGAAAATCAAAATGGGTACATGCTGTGTGGTTGTTAGCATATAGGCGAAACACACAACAATTATAGCAGGAACATCAGCGATATGAAGAAAGGTTGCAGGAGAAGGACAAAAGGCTGCAGGAAAAGGATACAGTAATAGTGAGATTGATGAAAGAATTGTCAGAAGCTAGACAGGAGCGGAGTAAAAAGGAATTAGAAGAAGACAGACAAAGTAAGAGGAAGCTGGAGGAGAAGTTAGTGGAAAAGTTTGAAAAGGCAAAGGAGAAACTCAAGGAAAAGTTTGAAGTTTGAAAAGGAGGAGAAATTGCGTCTTAAAGAGCAATATTTGGAAAGTCAGTGTGTGAATCAAGGGACGAGAGTGAAGCTTGGAAAGAGGAAGTTAGTAGCCAGTGATTCTATGATTCTATCAAGGTGAAACTGACACTTAAGCTGCCAGCTTTTGTGTCGAGAGAAATAAAACATAGAATTTGCGACGATGGATATTTCAGAATGTCTTTTGTGTGAAAGTCTGTCTCTGTAAAAAAAGGTGTATGTTACGTTTGGTTTAGCTCCACCCACTTTTCTGTGCCGAGTGTTAAAGCTGTTTAACCCTTTGTGTGCTGTTAAGTTTGTTAATTAAAATGGGTGGTTTCGTTTTAAATCAGTTCAAATTGGAACAAAGCACTGCCTTTTCAATTTGGTTACTAAAATTTTCTTGAAATTATAAATTGGAGTTATTGAGGCTGATTAACCTATTAAAACCAGACTTTCATTGTGGCCCAGTGAAATTCTAGTTATTTTAAATTATGTGGTGGTTTCCCGTTTCGGACTTGAAGCTTTCACATTGTGAGGTTTTCACATTGGAAAAAAGTGGAAAGAAAGAGGTCGAAAATTGGTTGAGCGGCAAACCATACGTTTTGGGAGGATTTAGGGGAAATACGCTGGCTGGCACGATATCAAAACCTCTTCATATAGTCATAAATGCCAAGGACAAGCATGTAAATTCTGTATATGAATAAGTTACTTTTTTTAACCAATCGTATCTGTGTGGCCTGGATAGCTTAGTAGAGGCCAACACAGGGTGAACCTTTGTGTATTTTATTTTACAGGGAATAAGGGAAAAGGAGGAGAAAATGAAGAGTGTGTTAGCGCTTCTCCTGGGAATGGTGCGGTGTGAAAGTGTGATCTTCGAAGTAGATTGGTGCTCATCGACAGTCACCTACCTGGGGAAAATGGCTGAAGCTGAAGCATACACTAATGAACTGTATTTGGCATGTCCTTTTGACAGTAATAAAAGCTGTGAAACATGAGCAACGGGATGCAAGAATAATTTAGCTTTGGTAAAAGTAATAGAGGTAAATGAAGGGAAACAAATTTGTGTAAAATGTAGCTTTGAGTCACCTGGGGATACTAACAAGTGCAGAATACCTAACTTACGTAATGCCACAGACGTGGCAAATTGTACCATGCAATCTCTATCAGGAAGACTTGGATTGTTAACTCTGCCTATAGAGGGAATGGTATGTGTAACCACAACTGTAAAATCTTTTATTTATGGAAATAATTTGACATGCCCAGTTATGCAACAACATTTTGTATTGTGCCTGCTCATGTGGTATTGATAGGACATTGGATCCTACAACCCTTACACCTAGGAAAGGAAACTGGTATTGATGTATCAGATCCACTCTCTAATGTGAACATGGAAGAATTTGTTAATAAGTTTGGCAATGATGTAGATTTACTTGAACCTACAATTCAGGCTAAAATAACTAAATTAGTGAATGATCTTGATGTAACCCAGCAAAACAAAGACAAAGTGAAGTGGGAAATGACATACAAAACATTAAAACTATCCCATGGTGGAAACAATTATGGAATTCGGGAACTACAGTTGAGATAAATCCTTGGAAAAGAATCATGTCTCATGTGTTGGTCATAATCCAATTGATCATTGTGATTTATTTGCTATGTCTGGCAATGTCAGAGAAAAGACGGTGGAAGAAGAAGAGACAGCAAAGGTTAATGCGCAGATCTTGGCTCAGCAAGAACAGGAGAAGCTGGTTTAAAAGTGACCTTCAGGAAGAATGCATTTAACTTAAAGTAAAGCCGACAGTTAAAGGTTTAACAGGCTGAACTGTGCAGACAGTTTTGTAAATTGACCAGCCTCATATGAACTGGATGACCACGGCCCCACTAAGTCTGGAGTGGTCGCCTCACCCTTTTGAAATACGGATGTCAACCTTGTTGCAGGAGTGAAAAATCCATTATCGACCCGATACGCGCCAAAAACACTTTGTGTGCTAATGGTTGAACAATCAAAAAGCTGAAGACCTGAAACTCGATCAAAGAGCTGGAGACTCAAAAGTTTGCCATCAAAAACACTTTGTGTGATAATGGACTATTCACTGATCAAGGATGTGGAAGTGACCAAATGATACATCAAAGAGAGGATTGTGTCATTCATGTCATGGGTAGGCCTTTTTGTATTATAAAAGAGGTGTGTTTATGGATGAACTTTGGCAACTTGCAAGGAAACTGCGGGCATTTTGGTCAAATGCACATATGGAAACTTACTTCCCTGAGTGACCGCTGGGGTGAATAGAGTTTAAAGGCAAAGAGAGTTACTGTTCAAAGTTAAAGGGGACAGTGCAGTGATGTTTATTATCTGTAGTATAATAAACAGTTAAACGAATACTGAGTTGTGAGCCTTGATCATTTTTATCCCACTCGGATGGGTTCAGGTCGGATTCTGGAATTAGAGGAAAGAGAAAAGTGCGGGTTCACCTACTTACAACCTGAAGTCCAAATTCAAACTGAGTTCAAATAGAAAGGTTTATAGATATACAAATGTGGCAAACTTTGAATTTTGGTAAAAATAAAAACACATGCAGAGACAGATAAACAAAGGAGGAGGGATGGAAGGACATAAAGGCACTTTAGATAATTTTATGATGTTAATGTTCACTTTACACTGAACCACAAACAAATCATTTCCCAGTTTTGCCTTCCCATGATTCTATCATCCTATGATATAAATTTAAGTCAATCATTCAGATGTTAATTTATGTTCTAAAAGTTTTATGCAGTGGCCCATGCAAATGAGTCACTTAGCCTATGCAAATTAGTTGAAGCAAAGTAATAATGGAAGTACAAAAATTACTCAGAAAGCCATGCTTCAATTAAATGGAATTTTATGTGCTGGCTATTTAATTTTTATTTATTGGAGCCAAAATTTTCCTCCAATTAAACATTGTGCAGACTGAAGACATTGTCTTCAGTTCCCATCACAAACTCCATTCCCCAGCCATCAATTTTATCCGCATCCCTGCCCACTGTTTCAGGCTGAATGAGACTGTTTATAATATCGGTGCCCTTTTTAACCCTGGCCTGAGCTTCCGAACACCTATCCTCTCCATCACCAAGACTGCCTTCTTCCACTTTTGTAATTACATAGAATCATAGAATGGTTACAGCACAGAAGGAGGCTATTTGGCCCATCGAGCCTGTGTCAGCTCTCTGCAAGAGCATTTCAGATATCCTCACTCCCCTGCTCTTTCCCCATAGTCCTGCATATTTGTTTCCTTCAGGTACTTATTCAATTCCCTTTAGAAAGCCACAATTGAATCTGCCTTCACCACCCTTTAAGGCAGTGAAATCCAGATCCTAACCACTCACTGCATAAAAAAGGTTTTTCTCATGTCGTCTTTAGTTCTTCTGCCAGTCATCTTTAATTTGTATCCTCTGGTTCTCGACTCTTCTGCCAATGGGAATAGTTTCTTTCTATCTACTCTGTCTAGACCCCTCATGATTTTGAATAGCTCTATCAAATCTCCTCTTAATCTTCTCTGCTCTAAGGAGAACAACCCCAGCTTCTCCAGTCGATCCACATAACTGAAGTCCCTCATCCCTGGAACCATTCTTGTAAATATTTTCTACACCCTCTCTAAGGCCTTCACATCCTTCCTAAAGTACGGTGCCCAGAATTAGACACAATGAGGCCGAACCAGTGTTTTATAAAGGTTCATCCTTTTTTTTAATATTCTTTGGCCCCTATTTTCATAATGATTGTGTACCGTTTTTTGGCGTCTAATCGTTTTTTGGCGTCAATTCCTCAGTTTCCAATTTTCGCCAACGTTTGTATGCCGGTGCGTACCATGTGTGCCAGTTTTTTAAAAATTGCAGCAGACACGAGTGAAAACGGGCTCGGGTGCCGTTTTTCTGCAGTTAGGTGATTTTGGCCATCCACGATTTTTTTCAGTGCAGCGCACACTGCCAAAAAGCCCTCTAAAACAACCTTCCGTGAACTTAAGGAAATCGGCGCAGCGTACAAAAGGACATTGGGGCCAGGCAAAAGAAGACAAAATAAAGTACAAATGCATACATTTATCGTGTTTTTGGAGCGAGACAATTTAATAAACAAATGTATAAGTTTTTCAGAGAGAGGGAACTGAAATAACTTTGCTGGGTTAGCGTTCAGGTCAGGGTTCTTTTTCACCAAAATCACAACTGTTCACCCCAACACAATCGTTGCTGACCGGGCTGCAGGCACGGGTCGGGCTCCGGTGCTTGTGTCCGGCCGAGCTTGCAATCCTGCCTGGCCGGCATTCCTTCGCCCCGTGCTCGAGCTCAGTCAGCATCCAAACAGGTCATTTTGTGCACAGACACAGCAGATCACCATTTGTCACAGGTGACCCAAGAGAATCACTGTACAAACAAACAAGCAAACAAACGCATGCGCAGATCAGGGTGTGGTCCGATCTATGGTGTCACCCAGCCCCATGGAGCAAAACGGGGAGAGGTTTCAGTGAATTAAGTATTTCTCTGCATAATAACAATAATATATGGTGCAATTTTTAGCATGCCTGATGTGATAAGGGTGTGTTCCTTTCATGGCACGCACATGCAGAGCCGACGAATAATTCGACGGTGATATCGGGGAGACAGATCGCTGGGGAGGAGGCCTTACCCTCAGTGAGTCTATAGAGAGAGGCGCTCATACCTGCAACTGAGTGAGGCAGACTGCATTTGCAGGCAGTGATTCAGAAAGGTCATCACTGAGATCTGCCAACTAATCAGGGCAGACATACGGCCAAGAAGTGGAAGGAGGACTGCACTACCTGTAGAAGTAAAGGTAACAGTGGCACTTGCGTTCTATGCTACGGGATCATTTCAAGCTTCAACTGGGGACGTATGCTTGATCTCTAAGCAAGCCACCCATTGCTGCATTTTCCAGGTGACTGCTGCACTGTATGCCAAAAGGGACCAGTTCATCACTTTTCCTATGACCACGCAGGCAATGGGAGACAGGGCTGTGGGGTTCTCCAGAAGTCCTGGCTTCCCCAGGGTACAAGGTGCCATTGACTGTACCCACATCGCCTTGAGAGCACCCTTGTAAGATTCCAAAGTTTAACGCAACAGGAAAGGATTCCACTCCCTAAATGTGCAACTGGTATGCGACGATCTGCAGCGGATCATGGCAGTGGATACCAAATATCCCGGTAGCATCCATGATGCTTTCATCCTACGTGAGAGCATTATATCTGCGATATTTCAGGAGCTGCCAGAAGGGCCGAGCTGGTTGCTTGAGGACGCCTGGCTTATGACCCCCCTACGCAAACCCCGCACTGATTCAGTACCATAAGTCCCACATAACGACATGAAGTATCATAGAGAGGACAATTAGCATTTAAAAGCAGCATTTCCGATGCCTGGACCACGCTGGAGGCTACCTGCAATAGGCCCTTCACAATGCCGTTCAGTTCACTGTCATGTGCTGCATGCTACACAACTTGGCCATCATGAGGGGACAAGTACTGGACATTGAAGATCCTCCTGACGGGAGAAGAAGGGACGAGGATTCGGAGGAGGCTGACGAGGAGGAGGTGGAGGAGGACCAGCAGCAGGAGGAAGAACCACCTCAAGCCGCAGGACGATGGCGGAGGAGGGTGGGGCGACCAAGGGGACCTCTAGCCATTGCCAGAGACTTGCGTAAGTGGCTAATCCGTTTTTCTTCCTGAAGGTTAAACGGCGGCACGGTTGGTTATAGTGTCGCACCATGTTGACTGTTTACACCTGATTACACTTTTAATAATGTTGTTTTGGTTTATGTTGGTTAAATTCACAAAATAATGCACTAATTCTGGTTAAATTAAAAGAATAGGTTTATTAGACATTTGTACTTAACTTTAATAAAACATTTAACTTTTCAATTAAGAAATATCAAACTTTAAAATTTTCAATTAACATGTATCAAACTTTAACAGTTTCAATTAAAAAAACTTTATTATATCAAACTTTTCTATTAACAAAACAAATAACAACAAGATATAAATATCTCTCCTCCTCCTTATTCAACGACCACTAGCGCATAGTGCCCCTCTTGCCTGCCCTGGTGCCTCTACCCTTAGCCCTGTCTGTTGGCGCAGCAGACTTTCCTCAGCACCCCCCCCCCCCCCCCCCCCCCCCCCCCCCCCCCCCGCCACCACCGGTGAGCCCAAGGTTATATTTTTTTGTTTTTTGTTGGTGATGGGGTTGGACAGGGGCAGACCTAGTAGACACCTCTCTGGAAGGCCCGGGTTCGACTTCACCTTTTTCAAGCTGTGGATCACCCTGTGACATAGTCCCTGAGGGTGGTCTGGGGATGATTTGAGTGGCAGCAGTTGATGCCTCCAATTGGTGTTATTGAATGACAACCTGGGTGTGTTCCCTTATTGCAGCAGCTACCTGCAAATTTCCGTCACATATGTCAAACAATTTTCCAATCAGCTGTCCCGACAGTGCATCAAGTGCATCCACCATTCCCTCCCTAATCTGCCCCGCCAGTGGTGGTCCTATTCCTCCAGACGGTGTTGCTACTTCTCCTGATAGTCCCACAATTTCTACCCTCACCTCACCCATGGTGTCCAGGAGCGACCTGGTTAGCTGCATACTCTCCCCACTCATCCCGACGAGCTGTACCATGTCTACCTGTCCTTGAGGTTCAGCTATCTTTTCCACCCTCCTTCGCCGTCTCCCACCTGTGCCTTGCTCCTCGACCCTATTGGACATTCCTCTCACAAGTGTGCGTTGCTGGACCACACTTGGACCAGCATCCTGATCCATGGGCTCCACCGGCTGCAGGTCCAATATGACCATCTGATCAGCGGGGGATCTTCATGCTGGCCTTCATCCAGATCGTCCTGCTCAAAATCAGGAAACAATTCTGGACTCTCTACTCGATGTCCTTCAGGTGCTACTTCTGCTGGTACTTCTGCTTGTCCTTCTGGATCACCTTCTGCCTCTTCCTGACACACAGCTGCTGTAAAACATATCGAAAACATCCATTAAAGCTTAGCTAGCCCACGTAGTATTTAGCCAACCCACAGTCCAAATTGCAGGGCTTACCCCGTCTATGTGACGTGGGCCCAACATCCACATTGGTGGTGGATCTCCTCCGGTGAGCTTTAATCAGATCAGAGATCCTCTGTTCCAGCTGGCTCAATTGCAGCTTACTTGGTGGACTTCCACCAGTACGATTCCTGTGGTTCCTGATCTTTGCATTCTTCAACTGTAAGATGAAAATAGAACTTTTTAACAGAGGGTTCTTCTGCTGTGGTGGCCACACATATACACACACACACACTTACAAATTGCAATGCATACTTACTTTAACTAATTGTTCTAGGTCCTGACACTTTTTCAGCTGCCCACCGGTTCTCCGGGTGATGGTTACTGCATTTGATTCTACTGCAACATCATCCAACATTGAGCCATTACAACAGGTTTTACTTTTTTTCACTTTTCCCCCTGAGTTGCCAACAGATCCCATTTCCTCTCAATGATATCTACCAAGGATACCACTTCATGTGGGAGAAATCGAACGGCCCGTCCTTCTCCTCCTTTGAATTCTTTTTCCACTGCCCTCTCAGCCATGTTTTGCAGGTTTTAATGCTCAGAATTATAGAAAGATTCAGCCAGCACGATCTGATCACAAAAGAAAAAACGATCCGATCACAAAGGGATCTTTAAAAATGTCTGATCCAGACCAGGGAATTTCTTTTTTTGCGCATACCCAGAGAGTTTTTAGCGCACACTTGAAGCTCCACTCCTCCCCCCACCCCCTCCCAGATAACTTCGGCGAGTGCGGCGCCAAATTCAAATAGTTGATTTGCGAAAGTCCCGATTTTTTTTTCTGGTGCAAACGTACCAAAAAAATCGTACGTTAACATGCGTGGGCGCCAAAAATGCAGCACGTGGAAAATAGGGGCCTCTTTAGGGGCCGAACTTGGTCAAAGCCAAGGCCTGCCCAAGTACCGCCCAAAGGACTGCCGAGAGATCTGGCGATACTGTGGTAGGGAGATTCCTCCAAAAGATCTGCCAGTACTGCCCGACGGGAAAAAAATGGCTTATTTCCTGAATCTGGGGGGCAGCGGGCAGGAGCTCCCAATCTCAGCAGCAAATGCGATCCTTGCCAAAATGCTGCCGAGGATTGAGTTGGGCCCTGGGAGTGGGGAAGCACATAAAAATAAAAAAATAAACCTCTGGAACACATTCATTGGACCCCATAGAGATAAGTCACTGAGAAAAAAAATTAAAAGAAGTTCACTAACATTTTAAGCAGGTCTTCTTATTTACCGTTGGGGTTACATTGCCTCCACGCAGTGATCCTTCCCCCTGCTGCCGCCGACTCCTGCCCACACCAAACTGGCAGCTTGGCAGGTGGGAGGATACTTATGTGACTTGCGCACCAGCGGCTGTCAGCGGGCGGCTCCCAGTGGTACTCCCCTCCCGCTGGTGGGAGACCTCCACGAAAATGGCACCGAGGGGAGGCCACCCAAAAAACTCGCCGGCAGCCAGCGGCAGTAGGCGGTAAGATCACCAAGTTTGGGCCATAAGTCATTAAAATATATCAAGAAAAGCAGTGGTATTAGTACTGACTCCCAGGGAACACCACTGTATACTTTCTTTTTTTCTCCTTGTCTCTAATGACAGTTGGTCATTATCCTGCCATTCCCACCCTATCCTGACTAATGTTTTTCTAACTCCTGGCATTACCATTTGAATTTGGGCCATCATCCCTTTTTGTCTCTCCAATCTCTCCTGTCTTCCACCCTATCACAGACCTTCCCTTTTGTACTTTTTCCCCCTCCCCCTTTCAGTGTTTGTTAAGAATCCGTTCTTTCCGAACACTCTCCAGTCTGACGAAGGGTCATCGACCCGAAACGTTAACTCTGATTTTTCTCCACAGATACTGCCTGACCTGCTGAGATTTCAAGCATTTTCTATTCCAGATTCCAGCATCCACAGTATTTTGCTTTTGTATCACTCTATACCTTCCTTCAGTCCACAAACAACCGTTCACCACTATTCTCTGTTTCCTATCACTTAGCCAATTTTGTATCCATGCTGCCACTGTCACTTTTATTCCATGGGCTTGAACTTTGTGGGCAAGCCTATTATGTGGCACATTGTTGAAGGCCTTTTGGAAATCCATGTACAGCACATCAACCATATTGCCCTCATCTTCCCTCTCTGTTACCTCATCAAAAAACGCAATCAAGTTGGTTAAACATCATTTGCCTTTAACAAATCGGTGCTGGCTTTCCTTAATTAATCCATACTTGTCCAAGTGCCTGTTAATTTTGTTTCTGATTATTGTATCTAAAAGCTTCCCCACTACTGAGGTTAAGCTGACCAGCCTGTAATTGCTGGGTTTATCCTTACACCCTTTTTGAACAAGAGTGTAACATTTGCAATTCTCTAGTCCTCTGGCACCACCCCAATATCTAAGGAGGATTGAAAGATTATAGCCAGTACCTCCGCTATTTCCATCTTTACTTCCCTCAGCATCCTAGGATACCTACCATCCGGTCCTGATGACTTATCTACTTTAAGTACAACCAGCCTTTCTAGTACCTCCTCCTTATCAATTTTTATTCCATCCAGTATCTCAACTACCTCCTCTTTCACCATGACTTTGCCAGCATCTTCTGTCTTGGTAAAGACAGATGCAAAGTACTGATTTAATACCTCAGCCATGCCCTCTGCCTCCATTTCAGCCCCATCCCTCCTCTTACTACCTGTTTACTATTCATATGCCTATAGAAGACTTTGGAAACCCTTTTATGTTAGCTGTCCTTCTCCATCCGTCCCTGCCCTTCCCTCAGACCACCTGCTATTGAAACTCTCATCCATGCTTTTGTTACCTCCAGAATCGACTGTTCCAGTGCTCTCCTGGTCAGCTTCTCCTCCATAAACCTGAGGTCATCTAAAACTCGGCTGCCCATATCCTATCTCGCACCAAGCCCATTCACCCATCACCCCTGTGCTTGCTGACTTACATTGGCTACTGGTCCTCCAATACTTTGATCTTAGAATTGTCATCCTCACATTCGAATCCCTTGATGGCCTTGCCCCTCCCTTTCTCTGTGACCTCCTCCAGCCCTACAATCCTCCGAGAACTCAATTTTTGTCTGATTGCGCTACTGTAAAGTGCCTTGGGACATTTTCCAATGTTAATGGTGCTACAAAATTCAAGTTGTTAGTACACAAAAAGAAAAGATTATTTTCTAGGCAGCAAGGTCAAACTATGCTTATCACATGACAGTGCCGATGTATGAGCCAATATCATTAAAACAGTAAATCATTACTCTCAAGTCTACATAAATTTCTGTGATTCCCGAAAGAAAAGTGATATCCTTAACGCAGCTGCAAGGTGTATACTGGATCACAACAGAAAAATAAATAGCCGCACCAAGGAAATCATTGACAGGTTTGGAGGAAATTATTGCACAAACAATCCAGCAGAGGTGCAACAATGATGCCAACAATTACACCAACAATGACACCAACTCCTCCTCTGAGACTGTTGCAGAAACTGATGTGATAAAATATTTTTCAGTGAAATTCTTGTTTTGAAGCTAACAAAGCTCCCTGTCAGCTATGGCTCAGTGGGCAGCACACTCACCTCTGAGTCAGAAATTTGTGGATTCAAGTCCCAGTCCAGGGTCATGAGCTCATGAAATCCATGCTGACATTCCAGTGCAGTGCTGAGGGAGTGCTGCACTATCGGAGGTGCCATCTTTCAGATGAAACATTAAACTGAGGCCCCACCTGTCCTCTCAAGTGGACATAAAAGATACCATGGCACTATTTTGAAGAAGAGCAGGGGTGTTATCCCCGATGCCCTGGCCAATATTTATCCCTCAATCAATATAACAAAAACAGATTGTCTGGTCATTACCACATGGCTGTTTGTGGGAGCTTGCTTGTGCGCAAATTGGCTGCTACGTTTCCTACATTACAACAGTGACTAAACTTCAAAAGTACTTAGCTACAAATTGCTTTGTGACATCTGGTAGTCATGAAAGGCATTATATAAATGTATGTCTTTTTTTTTCTTTCAGACATGCCAACAATGTGTAGTGAAGTCGTGCAAATCCTCAGCTATGTCTTCCATAAATTGATGCACGAAAAAGAAGTCTTTAAAGTAATTGCTTTCATTTATTAAAGACAAAGCAGAAATCCATGATGAGATCCAAGTCTTAATGTAAAGTCTTAACTTACGTTTTTATCGATTAATCCACCTAACCCACCACTGAGGCAGAGCAACATCCAATTATAGTTACAGAGCAAGTTGCTTTGTGCATATGGCATATGTTGACACCAGCTGGAAGAACCAGTGCAGATACTCACAAGAATTGGTATCCATACAGGTGACTGCACTGCTGAATAATTGGAGAATAAATTATCTGAGACTGGGATCTCCTCAGAGTGTTCCTGATGGAGCAGCTATTCATCCACTCACAAGGCACTGCAAAATGTACATGTCACTACAAGTTTGTATGTAAAATGTTTGACCCTCCAGATCTAAACACGAAGTAGAGATTACTCTTGTGCAATATTCTATGGTACGCTCCAGTTTATTTAACAGCACTACCCCAGCCCAGCATGACGTTGAAAAGCCATCCGACAACTGAAGAACAACAAAGCCTCAGGAGCAGATGGAATCCCCACCAAACTGTTAAAGCATGACAGAGAAGCACTATTGGCGTGAATCCATGATCTAATTTCTCTTATTTGGAAGGAGGAGAGAATGCCAGGGGATCTCAGAGACGCTGTAAGCTTGACCGTCTTCAAGAAAAGTGACAAATCCGATTGCGGTAATTACAGAGGAGATTTCCTGCTGTCTGCCACAGGGAAAGTCATCGCAAGAACCCTCCTCAATCGCCTTCTGCCAGTGGCTGAAGTGCTCCTCCCAGAGTCGCAATGCAGATTCCGCCCATTAAGGGAAAACAATGGGCATGATCTTCACCGTGTGTCAAATTCAAGAAAGATGCAGGGAGCAGCAGCAGCTTCTGTACATGGCCTTCTTTGACCTCACAAAGGCCTTCGACACTATCAACTATGAGGGATTATGGAGTGTCCTCCTCAAATTCAGCTGTCTTCAAAAGTTGGTCACGATCCTCTGCCTGCTTCACAATGACAAGCAAGCTGTGATTCTGATCAATGAATCCACCACAGACCCAATACATATGTGGACTGGGGTCAAGCAAGGCTGTGTCATCGCACCTACACTCTTCTTAATCTTCCTTGCTGTAATGCTCCATCTCACCCTCAATAATCTCCTGGCTGGGGTGGAGCTAATCTACAGAACAAACGGGAAACTGTTCCACTTCAGTCACCTCCAGTCCAGATCCAAGGTCATCCCATCCTCTGTCATTGAATTACAGTATGGAGATGATGCTTGTGTTTGCGCACACTCGGAGGTCAAACTCCAAACCATCATCAACACCTTCACTGAAGCGTATGAGAGTATGGGCCTTACACTAAACATCCATAAGACAAATGTTCTCTACCAACCTGCCCAGTCAGACAGTACTACCCCCCGATTATCAAGATCAATGATGAGGCCTTGGACAATGTGGACCATTTTCCATACCTCGGGAGCCTACTGTCAATAAGGGCAGATGTCAAAGACGAAGTCCAACACCGCCTTCAGTGTGCCAGTGCAGCCTTCAGTCGCCTGAGGAATAAGGTGTTTGAAGACCAGGACCTCAAACCCAGCACCAAGCTCATTGTCTACAGAGCAGTAGTGATACCCGCCCTCCTATATGCTTCAGAGACATGGACTATGTACAGCAGGCACTTCAAAGCACTGGAGAAGTACCACCAACGTTGCCTCCGCAAGATCCTGCAAATCCATTGGCAGGATAGGCGCACCAACATCAGTGTTCTCGCTCAGGTCAACATCCCCATCATTGAAGCATTGACCACACTCGATCAGCTCTGATGGACAGGTCACATCATCCGCATGCCCGATACTAGACTCCCAAAACAAGCACTCTACTCAGAGCTCTGAGACAGCAAGTGAGCCCCAGGTGGGCAGAGAAACGCTTCAAGGACATACTCAAGGCCTCCTTGAAAAAGCACAACATCTCCACCGACACCTTGGAATCCTTGGCCCAAGCCCGCTCAAAATGGAGGAGAAGCATCCGGGAAGGTGCTGAACACCTCGAGGCTCTTTGCTGGGAGCAAGCGGAAGCCAAGCGCAAACGCATGACAACCCAAGCACACCACCCACCTGTCCCTTCAACCACTGTCTGCCCCACCTGTGACAAAGACTGTCGGTCCCGCATTGGACTCATCAGCCACCTGAGAACTCCTATTAGTGTGGAAGCAAGTCATCCTCGACTCCGAGGGACTGCCTAAGAAGAAGAGAATTTAACAGTTCCAGAACTACAAGAGTTTTGGGGACAGGAAGATGAGTGAATTGAATTGTATGAAAAAAAGCTTCTGTTGCTTTGACTTGGATGTGATTTGTTCCTTTACAAAATCCCAAACAAATGTATGTACAGTTAAAAACGGTTTTCCAACACAAAACCCCATGAGTGCACACGTTATATCTATATATATATAAACTGTACTGTCACTGGGTTGGTTCCAGCTCAAAAAAATGTCAATGGGTTGAACTGAGTCGAATTGAACATCCGAACCTTGGTGAGTCCATTTATCCCCACCTCCTGCATACAACAACTCAGGCTGTAGCTTTAGGCATTTTCTAGCCTGATACAAGATTTTTGTGTCTAAAACCATCACTTACATTCATGTTAAACTGTTCACTGTATCATTTATTGCAACAGAGGTTAACATCACGATAGAGACGATTTGTTTCTTGTGGTTTAGAGGCAGGCACAGTGAGGTACAAATTTAGCAGCACAAACCAAGCGGCCTGGCCTTGGGTGCCCCCTACACGCCCTGCCCGATACTGACTTCAGTGGATCTGGTTATCGGGCGCCCGGGGCATACAACAGACAGCTGAGGCGATACCACCCGTTTTGGGCTGTCGTCAAAAATGAATTTCTACCCAAATAGGTTTAGTATCCAGCCTCATTTGCAGGTTGTGGGGGAGCAGCTGACAGCTTGTTCAATGAGGCTGAGAAAACTCCCTGCTAAAGCAGGTTTTAAAGGCAGGCGGCAGCTTAAAGGGACATTGTGCTTTTTCTATGCTGATGGTACTGGCATTGTCGGCGACCGTCCACTCACCAAGACTCTTTTCCAGCTGCCCTGGGGAAACTGCCCAAGTCAAGTGTTTCCTGTTTCACAATGGTCAGTTGAGGGAGTGACATGACACCTCAGTTTTTGAATGCAATAGTGGAGGTGTTAGTGGGCTAAGTTGGAGAGAGAAGGGACAAGCTGTTCCCCTCGAGGGCCACCGTTTCCCCAGGGCAGTTGCTGAAGATGCTTGATGGGCGATCACCAACAATGCCAATACAGGTACCAACAGCATATACCGCAATTCAGATAGAAATTACCGCCATGGCAATGCGAGATGCAAGGGGTGCAACACTGACATCCAGCATTGCTATAGCTGGCGGGAGGAATTCAACATTTAAGCAGAATAGATTGCACGCACCTGCACTGACAGGGGTGCTTGAACATTTCAACAGAATGGATAGGTTATACGCACCTGCGCATTTAAAGTTGAAAACATAAATAAGTCACCTTCTTCTTCAGCTACTATGGAAGCAACTGCTCCTCTCTGCTATTGCAAGTGACTGAGGCCTACAGCAGCCATATTCCACTGGGGTACAGGAGTGAGCTCCCTGCCTCAGACAGGAGCCCGCCAAGAATATTATAATGAGGTTGTCTCCAGGAAATTTATTGTGGTCAGTGACGGCCAAGTTTCTGGTGCAATACCCGGAATGCGAACTCCCTGCCAGGAATCCACCAAAGTGAGTATTGGAGATGGAGTATCCTGTATATAATCCAAGACTGAGACATCGCTCCCATAGCTTTCGGTTTCTTCATTAAATTAAAGCCTATGAAAATGTTTTTTTAAACTTAGATTGTGTGTGGACAGTGTGAATCTCAGTTCATCTATTGAGGGTAGATCTGGACTTTGAGTAATATTGTAAAATGGGTGCTAGTGAATCAGCAGCCTGTTTTACATTGATGTGAATGGAACTATAAATCAGGAGAGGAGTAAAACTGGCTGCTGATTCACGATCACCCATTTTACACTTGAACATAAAGTCAAAATTACCCTTATTGTATTCAGATTTCCTACCTGAATTAAAACTGAGTAACCAGAGATGTGCTTTTGCTATGGGAAGTTCTTCGTGTTACAATCATTTCTTTGAAGTTAAAAAAGACAAACAGGATGTATGAAAGAAGGGTGTTTCAAATTATCCAGCGAATGGAAGAGGGGTCCAGTGCTTAGAACTGGGCTAACAGAGAATTAAATTACACACCCAGCACATGTCCATGACCACATTATTAAGGGTATCCTTATGACCAAGATGAGTGGCACCTGCATGTAAGTGGTGCTGCTCTGTGCTATGACTCTGTCCACCGGTACGCTCATGGCCTTCCGCGAGAGGTGGGCGCCGGAGGGACTGGAGTGCATCATTACCCCCGGCAACCAAATTTTTATTTGATTTTATATGTTTTAAAGTTTAATTTGTTTTAATTGCCGGATTTTTAGTGTCCCCCTCCCCTTTTATAGGGGGCACTTGTAAAATATATGGTTTTAATGCCCCCCAAAAAAATCACAAAAAACCCACAAAAAAACAAAAAAAGAAACAAAAAACTTTTTTAAAAAAAGGGCAGTTCAGTGTCTGGAGTGTCCCCCAGATCGGGGGGCACTTGATCTAACGTGTATTTTGTTCCCCCCAAAAGAGTTGTGCTACGATTCCCATCCATCAAACACAGATGCTATGGGCGCTGCAGTGCATGTTATGCAAATGTAATTGGAGATTTTATTGTAACCAAGCTTTGTTTGGAAATACAGGAGTAGGTTTTCAGCTTGTTGGCCGAGCGTAGTACTGATGTCTCAGATCAGGTGCCCATTATATCAATTGAAATCAATGGAAATGAAAATCGGGTGGGTTCTATAATGGATGGTTGACCCACAACACCAGTTTTACACCCAGGTGGCAAGTTGAAACTGTTCCCCACAATCTCTGACATTTCCTTGATGATATCAAGAACTCAAGACATAAAACAATTGTGTTTGCCACTATATGTATCACAAAATGTGCAAGTGCTCATGAATTTGTGACCTCACTATGGTCCAACTCTAGCAAAAGTGATCTTTGAGATTTTTGAATTTGTAAAACTTAGAATTTCTTTCTCTACTGTACAGGATTGAGAAAATGCAGACTGTCAGGATCAGAGTATTGATCGGCTTTCTGTATAGCTCCAATGTTGCCAAGGGAACAGATGAAACCCAAACAGCTTTAAGTGCCTCAGGAAGTGTTGAAAACATGAAGCACATATTAATGCTCACAATCTGAATTTGGACAACTTCCACTGACGTTCTCTTAAAAGGACTGAAGTAAAGAATTTTAAAATGTCATGCATAGTTTCAACAATAATCATTGGCTCCAAATTTATTGACGCTTAAAATTCAAAAAGAGAGTCCTTTATCCAGTTCACTTTATTGGATATTATTTGGAATTCCCATAAATATAAAAGTACATCATGCTGTATGTTTCGAAACTGATATATTCTGAGTGACTTACAGCATCTCATCAATCCGAACTTTTCCTCAACACCCAGCCTTTCACAGAATTTCTCCATTCAGTTCTGCCTTCTCTTACAGGCCATAACCTTGCCTCCCAGCTTCTCTCTTCTCCTCTTCGCAGACCAGGATTTTTTCTCACAGATCAGGGCTCAATTTTCCCCAATCATCTGCGCCGTTTTTTTGGTGTGCACCATTTTGTTTGGAGTAAATAAAAATCTCCAAGTTTCCCCAAAGTTTCCGCACCAGCATAATTCACTCAGGTACGGTTTTTTTAGGTTACGATTATTTTGCGTCATACGGGGCGTAACCTGATGTCTGCGGCAGCTTTTCACATTTAAGCAACTTTGGCCAACTTAAATTTTTCCTAGGACGGCGTATGTGACCACTCCCAAAAACCCTTCTGGGCACTTAACAAAAAGCAGCGCACATTACAAAATCGCCGCTGAAGGTCACCATTGTTTTTAGCTGAAGTTTTGGAGGGAGTGTAGAAGGCAGAGGATATGCATCATAAATGTTAATTTTTTCAAAGTCAAAAGGGAGAAATTGGTAGTCGAATGCAATTCTTGAATTTTTGATTTTTTTCAAAGTACCACCCCATCACCGAACGTCTCCTCACCGGGCTCGAGGGTCAGAGTGCTGGCCAGCAGAATCGCTCCCTCGCTCAGACACAGGGGCTCAGGGCTCAGCTTCAAAAGAAGCCCGGGGGATGGGGGGAGGGTGGAAGCCGAACTGAACTGTCAGCCACTTATATTTCTTATATAAGGGATGAGAACCTTAGGCTATAAATGATCAGTTTCTAAAAGCTCTGTTTTTATCCTGAATACTGTCCACCTCAGCAGCTTCAAAAGAAGCCTGGGGGGGGGGGGGGCGGTCGAGGCCCAAGCCCTTGTGTTTGGGCGAGGGTGCGATTCTGCCGGCCGATGCTCCGAGCCTCGAGCCTGGTGAGGAAAGGTTCAGTGGTGGGGTGATACTTTGAAAAAAATCAAAAATTGCATTCCACTTTGTTGCCCCAAATGTCTTAATTGAATGCCTAGCTTCCCGTTCTAAGCAAGTCTATCGCGCATGCGCAGACCAGGGTGTGGTCCATACTAGGGCATGCACCTTGGAGAGGGCGAGGAAAGAAGAAGTGAGAGTGCTTTGTCCAGCTGTTTTGAGATTGTTGCAAAGCAACAATTTAATTATGGGGGCAATATTGACAATGCCATACCTCATGTAGGCCTTCTATATGATTGTGTTGCGGAGGAGAAGATTGATTAGGCAGCATCACCTGAGGAACCTCAGAGCACGTAGGATGATGGGCAGGAGACCTTACCCAAGTTTGGTAAATTGAGACAGGCATTCATACCTGCACCTGAGTGATGCAGACTGTGTGAGAAGGCTGCGTTTCCGCAAAGTAGTTGTAACCGAGATCTGTGACTTAATAAAAGCAGACCTGCACCTTAGAAGCGTCATGGGGATTGGTTTGTCAGTTGAAGTAAAGGATACAGCCTCACTTTCATTTTATATATCTGGATCATTCCAGGCCACAACTGGGGATGTGTGCACCATTTCTCAACATGCAACACATATCTGCATTCGCCAGGTGACTGCTGCACTATATGCCCAGAGGAATGATTACATAAAGTTCCCCATGACCTCTTCTCAGGCAATGCATGATAGGGCTGTGGGATTCTCCAGGATTGCTGGCTTCCTCAAGGTTCAGGGCTGCATTGATTTTACCCACATTGCCTTGCGAGCACCTTTGGAGAATTCCGAGATGTACAAGAACAGAAAAGGCTTCCGCTCCATGAACATGCAGCTCATCTGCGATGACATGCATTGCATCATGGCAGTTGATGCGAGATACCCTGGGAGCACCCGTAATGCGCTCATCCTACACAAGAGCGCTATATCTGTCATGTTTCAGCAGCAGCCAGAAGGGCAGAGCTGGCAACTGAGAGACAAAGGGTATGGCCTCGCCACCTGGCTCATGACGCCCCTACGTGTAAGCCGGACGGAAGCTGAGCGGGAATACAACATGTCACACATTGCGATGTGCAGCATAATAGAGAGGACCATTGGTATCTTGAAGCAACGTTTCCGATGCCTGGACCATTCAGGAGGCTACTTGCAATATTCCCCTGAGATTGTCGATCAGTTCACTGTTGTGTGCTGCATGCTGCATAACTTAGCCATCATGAGGCAGTAGCAGCTGGTAGTTGATGACCCACCTGAGGGGAGAGTGGCTGATGATGAGGAGGAAGATGCAGATGACGAGGAGGACGAGGAAGTTGTGCAACGACCTGAACCCGGAGCACAACGGCAGTGGAGGGCAGGCTGTCGTGCCCCTTTAACGATTGCTCGAGCCTTGCACTAGCAGCTCATCCATGAATGTTTTGCTGCCTGAAGGCTCAGAGGCAACTATTCCAAATGGACCATGTTTACTGTTTGGACCTGTTCTGTAATGTTGTGTTAATAATGGAACAAATAACGGGAATGATTCTTTTTTAGTTCAAAAAGTCGTGTTAAATAATGGAACAAATAATGGAAATGATTTCGTTACAATTTAAAATATATTTTAGTCAAAATTTTAACACTTGTTTGTACATAACTTAACTTTAATAAAAATATTCTTGTATCAAACTTTAAACTATTCAGTTAAGATCACTTAAAACTTTAAGATCACTTACAAACTTTTAAACTTGTAAATTTACATCACTTACAAAGGGCCCAAATTTGATGAAGGCCTCCGCCTGCCCAAGTGCCACCCAAAGGACTGCCGATGGCTGGCGAGGTACCTGACGGTACTTTGGGCGGGGTTTTCACCAACAAGGTCCCTCGAAGGTCAGCGGGCGGCAAATGAGGGACTTATGCCACCAACCTGAGCGGCAGCTGGTGGGAGCTCTCATTCTCGGCGGCATCATCATCGTCACAGGCAGTCCCTCGGAATCGAGGAGGACTTGCTTCCACTCCCTAAGTGAGTTCTTTGATGGCTGAACAGTCCGATATGAGAGCCACAGACCTTGTCACAGGTGGGGCAGACATTTGTCGAGGGAAGGGGTCGGTGGGTCTGGCTTGCTGCGCGCTCCTTCCGCTGCCTGCGCTTGGCCTCTTCACGCTCTTTGCGTTGAGACTCGAAGAGCTCAACGCCCTCCCGGATGCACTTTCTCCACCTTGGGCGGTCTTCGGCCAGGGTCTCCCAGGGTCTCAGCAGCAAAGGCGCTTGCCGCCCAAGTGCCGCCGAAGATAGAGTCGGACCCACGGAGGGTCGAAGACCTGCAAAGAAAATGCATAAAAAAAAACAAACATTGGAACACCTTCACGGGACCCCATACAGGTAAGTCTGTGATGAAAAAAATGTAAAAATGTTTATTCACCTTTTTTTTTCAGCTCCTCATACCTACCGTCGGGGACAGACCAGCCTCCTCACAGCGGTCCACCCTTGTTCTGGCGCTGACTCCCGTCCACACCAATCTGGCATCTCGGCGGGTGGGAGTCCACTTACGCCACTCGGCCGTCCGCTGACGTCAGCGGGTGGTTCCCGGCGGCTCTCCCTTCCCGCCCGCGCCAGACCAGATCGAAACTGGCACTGGGCGGAACCCGAGGAGGAATGTCGGCAGCAGTGGGCGGTAGGTTGTTTCAGGCCCAAAAAACTTTTAATTTGAGAACAGTTGTAACAGTAACAACAGCAACAGCAGCAGCAAATAAAGGCTGCACCCATCTCTCCTCCACCCTATTCTAAGACCGCCGCTGCGCTTGGCCTTGGTGACTCAACCCCTGCCCACAGGCAGTGGCGCAGTGTTTCTCGGGTTGGTACCAAACTTATTCTTTTGAGCATCTCAAGTAATGCACACTTGTTATTGGGGGGCGGGGGGGCGGGGGGGGGGGGGCGGGCGGTGGGCTGGCAGTAATGTGGAAAGCCCGGCTTGGGATTCTTCAGAGGTTGGTCTGGGGATTGGAGTGAGAGTGGCAGTCACTTCCGTCAATTACTGCTGGGTCTGGGTGTGTTCCCTTATTCCAGCAGCTAATCCCCATGTGCACCGACAGTGTATCAGCTGCCTACGATATTCCATCCCTAATGTGCCCGGACAGTGTTCCCATTTCTCGCGAGCGTGCTGTTACTTCTCCCGACAGTCCCGAGACCTCATCACCCACCCCACTGATGGTGTTCAGGAGTGATCGTGTAAGGTCAATGCTCTCCGCACTCATTGCCATCATCTGAACCACATCTGTTACATCCTGCATCTCAGAAGAGCGCTGTTGAGCTCTCCTTCCCCTCCTCACCCTGGGTGTGCCTCACTGCATCTCACTCGGACCCGCAGCCTCGGACGGTGGGGCCCTGGGTGTGCCTCACTGCATCCCACTCGGACCAGCAGCCTCGGACAGTGTGAAACCATGAAATGTCCTAATACTTGCACCACTCAGGAAAGAGTCTGACACCTTAATGGGCGGCATCAGCACCTCCTCCAGAGTGAGTAAAACAGTGTGGGCTTCATCCTCCCCCTCCCCCTCACCCCCATACTCTTGGTTTGGAAGGTGGGATTGGAAGATGTTCTCCTCTTCAGGCTCATCCGCGCCTGAATCTTCTTCTACATTAGCTTCAGCCTCGTCAGGGTTGGCCTCAAGTTTTGCAGAATATAACAGAACAGACAAATGGTTAGCAGCACAGGAGGGGGGCAGGGTGGGTGGCATGAGTAGGCTCACACAGCGCAGACAGCAGGCTCATTTGAAGGACCACAATGAATGATAGCACATTACATCAACCGAAGCGTAGCTGACGGAGACATCCCCATGATCCGAAGCATGGCTTGCCCACGCAGTACTTAACATTTATCAAAGCCAGACTGTGGAATTTGCAGGACTTACCCTGTCCCTCGAGTGTGGGCCCAGTTTCTGCAGTGGTGGTTGCTTTTCTCCAGGCAGAACCCATCAAAGCAGCGACCCTCACTTCCAAGGGTGTCCGTGGGTGCAGATTTGCCGTGTCTCCTCCTGTTCGAGTTCTTTCTCTTTTGTTGTGTGCCACCTTCCTCTGCAAAGATGAAAATATAACTTTTTAGAGAGGGGGTCTTTCTGCTGGGTAGGACATACAGATGGTCACATTTACAATTGCAATTCCAGTGAATAAATGAAAATATTACTTACACTAACTGCTTGACCAAGGTCCTGCCATTTCTTTTTGCACTGGCCTCCGGACCTCGGGGTGGTCACCATTGCACAATAATCTTGTGAAAGTTGGTCCCAGCGTTTCTTCATTTCTTTTGGTGAAACTTTTATTTGACCTCTGCTGGTCTCCAGCTCGTGTCATCTGGCCTCAATTACAGTAACCAGGGCCTCCATTTTGTCCTGTGAGAAATTCTTGGTCCTTGAGCCGTGTTGCATATTGCAGCTCTGATTTTTTTCCACTCAGAATTACAGTTCTCACACACAACTGGCTCTTTAAAAATGGCTGAATGCAAACCAGGAAGTGTACTGGGCATGTGCGCCCATACCATTCACTTAAAAAACGTCATTTATTTTTCCGCGCATGCGCAGCAGGGGGGACATCCTTTTTTCGGCACAGATATTAGGCTCCAGCCCTCAAAGCTAAAGGTCAGGCTTCGCGGCGCCAATTTCAAAAATTAGAGCGTGAAACTTTAAAGTTTTTTTTTTTATGTAGTCGCGCCCCCAAAAAACAGGCGTAACTCTTCAAATACGGCAGAAAACGGCATTGGGGAAAATTGAGCTCCATAGTTGGCCTCCCCAACAGTCTAAGGCCACTCTCACAAGCCAGTCTCTTTTATGCAAGCAGCCTACATCCCTCACACACTGCAACCAGGTCTATTGGCTGTAGAATTGACCAATATCTCACAAAGATTCCAGGTACCTTTCCCCTGCAGAGGAGAAGAATCCCTTTCTGGGCTTTTAAAATGAGTTTAAAGGGGCAGATGAAGCCTGCGGGGGATAAAAGGGGATGCATTCATGGAGACCCCCCCCCCCCAGTGTTTGGACTCATAGGAAAGGGAATTCAAAATGGACCTAAATTACAGAAGCTTGAGATCCCCTCAACATCTAATTAAATGTATACAGACATTGAAGTTGAGAATGTGGGAAAGTGTATAGAAACAGTGAAATTGAACAAAGGATTCATGGAGGAATAGCCTTAAGAATGTCAGACTGCAACTGTTACAACATTGGCACAAATAACAGACTGGCTCCAAGGTCTTGCTAAGTCACACCAGTAAACTTGAAACAATAAAGGGTGAGAAAGGTTCTGAAAGGCTCCTTTGTATAAAAACAGCCCATACAGATGTCGGCTCATGAGTGGACAAAGGGGATAGGCTGAACTGAATGTCACTCTAATTGTATCTTGTACTGAAAATGTATAACCGTTGCGCCTTTACAATGTAACGGCACTTGTCCGTAGGGAGCGGGTGCACTCTATAGGGAGAGCATTCCTTCTTTCTGATAAGTCCCGGCCGGTGAAACAAACAATAAAGTCTGCTTTGTTATAAGCGGCAACGGTGTTCGACTCAGTGAATTCGCTGAACCAGATTGAGGGAAAAGAATCCACATTTACATTTGGTGTCAGAAGTGGGATCTCAACAGACGACTGCCGAAAACTTGCCAATTAAGAGCCAGGCTAGCCTTGGACGAGACGGGAGGAAAGTGGCCACTGGAGTGAGTATAATTTAAATACCACTCCGGCTTCCTTCGGTTTCAAAAGTCTGAGGAAAGTTTGGCCACTCGCTGGTTCTCAGGTAGCGTCTGAACGAGATCCAGGACAATCTGGCGAATACCTTTTAAACTTAGAATAGGGAAGGATAGGGAAATCGCGCGGCGACACGAACCGGGCGGCAACTCGGAAGGATAGGTTAGAATAGGTAAATCTGGAACCTAGAACAAATTAAGTAAGGCTTATCGTGCGGCGATGCGAACAGGAAAACCGCGGGGCGACGTGGAGGGATAGACAATCGCGCGAACCGCGTGGGGGGCGTGGATATTAGGGAATTACATAAAATTAAGCCGCGGGGCGACGCGGGACTGTGTAAATTTAAAATTGTACTTATTTTGGTACGGCATCGATCTTCTATATCACTTGGTCCGCCTAGGCTCTGGATAAGATAACTTAAACCACCGCGGGGCGATGCGGGGACAATCGGGACTAATTAGGACCCTGATCCTATGCGAGGCGACGCGAGGATGGGTAATTTAGATAAAACTACGAATTCCCTGAAAGGTCATGGATCCAAAAATAGAGCCGGCCAAAACAATTAATAGGAAAGAAGAGAGACTTTTGTGAATGTCTGTTTTGAATGAGAAGTACTTGTGTGATTTAGTACTTGTGTGATTAATAGGAAAGAAGAGAGACTTTTGTGAACGTCTGTTTTAAATGAGAAGTGCTTGTGTGATTTTGACTGTGGATAAGAAAGCCTGTTTGGGAAACCGGGGAGTTGTGGTTTGTTTTAGCTCCACCCACTTTTTCAAACAGAGTGAAAGTTTTTTTAACCCTTCGTAGTGTTGTCCTGTATGTGGGAAGTTTAAGAGTGTGAACCTTATTGAATTACATATATTCGGATGATAAGTTACGGAGCTAGGAAATGCACAAAGGATAGATTTGTTGAGTAAAAGATAAAAAAAATACATGGTCCCGGTGGTTTAAAAAAAAAATAATTTATTTGACACGCTCACTTACTTGTCGAAAGAAAACATGCAATGATTGATTACATTGGGTTGAAAGACATAAATTTAGTCTCGGAATGAGATAAAGAATGCCTTTTAAAAAAAAGCTTCTAAGCTCAAAAAAAGTTTTAAATAAAGATTGAAATTACAAAGTTTGAATTGGGATTTTGAGATATTCAGAGAAGGCACAGCAAAATACTGAGGTGGATTCAAAAAATTATTATTATATTAAATCTGCAGTTTAGAAGAGACATTGTAACGACCTTGAGGCTGGAACAATTGAGATAACGAAAAGCAGCCCTTGGCCTACATGCCAGACTTCCCTCTAGTTATGGAAAAGATGGAGAAAAAAAAGACGCAACCTTGAAAGAAAACAAATTGAATGAATTTGAAAGAAAAAGTGTCTTCGATTGCCTGAGATTTTAAATTAACAAATTTACCGAGACCCGAGCCCTCTGTGTAAAATACAAAACCTAATTTGAAGAAAGGAGATCTTAAAAAAAAAGACGGAACGTACTAAATAGGTGCTGAAAGGAAAAAAAATGTTCTGAGATTTTAAATTATGAGAAAGTTCCACTACAGTTTGAAAAGATGCATCACTTCTGTCGAGTTGGCAGGAGAACGCCACTAAATTAGGGATCTCATTAATGGAAGGAGGACATGTTAAAACCGTAGACGTCTTAAAGAAAGAGTGCGCGCACGAGAAACGTACGAAGAGTTCCACTGGGACCTCTGAGAAAGGTATCGACAGACTACGTAGTCAAATGGTTGGCTTTGCATTGACCGAGGCTGATGACGAAATTGAATTTCAGTAAACAAATAGCTATTAAAAATGTGTGGTCTCGTTTTAAATCAATTTTTAAAAAAATCTTTGGCAAGTACTTGAATTAGAAGTTAAACAATTGGAGTTTAATCTAAATGCTTCCTTTCCTGATGAGAAGACTTTTATTATGACGGCTTTACTAATGATTTCTGCTGTTTAACGGATTCCTAATTTCTAAGCAAGTTTTGAAGGCACAAAGACTTTTTTTTTCAGATGATTACGTGAAGTCACGTAATGACATCAGGTCTTCTTACAAACCTGTAAAGGAGTTAACCCTTTCCATTGACAGCCATTTTATACTGAACATTATTAATTTGGATTTCTTAATAGAAAAAAGACTCACCTAACAGAGGAAATGGTGCGATAGTCAGAATAAAAATAAAAACAGAACTAGCTTATGTAATAATACTTGCCTGATACAATAAAGAAATAGATACTCAAACAAAACAAATTGAAGAGTTAAAAGGCTAAGATAAATAAGCTGAAAGAGATCCATAAACCCAACCTAACCCTGACCTCCAATTTCACGGAGTGACCTCGACATGCATGGATAAAAGATGAGTCAGACTAAAAATCCTGCAAAGGATAAGTTAGCTTCGGAAAAACCAATGCCAACCATCCAAGATGTCATTAAAGCACAGGAGGATGCTCCTGAAAAAGATAAACTGTCGTGGAAAAATTATGGATGTACTTATGACAATGTTTCTAAACTCTGGACCACTCCCGCGAAACAGACTTGCATGTCTGACGAGTTGGCCCTATGGGTTATTGAACGTATGTACTTTGCTACTCATTGTGGAGCAAGGACAACAAGTGACACGCTTTTGGCCACTTGGTGGCACCCTAGACTCCAGGCGCTGGCCCAGAACATCAGTAGTCGCTGCCTTGTTTGCCAACAGCATAATCCAGGGAAGGGAGTCCCCTGTGAGTGGGGTAAGACGCCCCTACCCGAAGGTCCCTTTGAGACATTGCAGTTGGACTACATTGAGTTGCAAAGAGTTCAGTGTTACAAATATGTGTTAGTAATAGTAGATGTGTTTAGCAAATGGATCGAAGCCTACCCTACCCTGGACAATAAGGCTCAAACTGTTGTTAAGGTGTTAATGAGGGAAATTGTTCCTAGATATGGTATCCCAGCTCGACTGAGTTCCGATAATGGCCCTCACTTTATTGGCCAAGTTAACAAAGAATTCTGTTCCCAGATGCGCATTAACCAGCAGCTGCATTGTGCCTACCGACCCCAAGCTGTGGGACTAGTTGAACGTGCTAATCAAACTCTTAAAACCAAGCTTGCAAAACTGGTAGCATCAACCGGACTCAATTGGCTCAAACTCCTTCCTATAGCCCCATTCCAGATCCGAACTACTCCCACCGGTAAGGCTAGACTGACCCCCGCTGAGGTCATTTATGGTAGGCCCCTTAGGACCCCCTGGAATCAGAACGTCCCCTCCACTGTCCAACTCCCACCACATGACTGAGGAAATGACCACCTATGTTCTTTCTCTGACTCAGACTCTGCGAATAGCCCACAACCAGGTTTGAGATGCTCACCTCGACCTCCCAGTGTTACCCGAATTGTCCCTCATGGCACCAGGGAAGTATGTCCTGATGGATTCGGAAGGGATTGGAGTCACGATGGGAGGGGCCTTTTCAGGTGTTACTTACTACCCCCACTGCAGCTAAGGTTGAGGGGAGAAGTGCCTGGGTTCACCTGCACCACTGCAGCCTCACCACCCTCTAACAAACCTATTTTACTGGTTATTCTAACTCCTGTTTCTGTTCCAGACTTCCTCTTCTCCATAGCTGAACAAGGTCCTTCCTAGGAGCGTCCTGGCTAACCGAGTGAGTCCCGAGGAGAACAGTTTGAACTCCTACCCGTAGTGATAGACAACCAGCTGCACCGACGGTGACCTGAGAAGAGAGGCGAGAAAACCGAACTCTTTGAATCAGCAAAATATTCGGACTATTTATCCTTGTCCATAGAGACACTACAAGAAACATTTTGTTCCCGAGTAATAAGATTAAACTGTGTCTGTGTGCCACAGTCTGTATAGTAGCGTTGGTGTACGACAGGTGCGGCACATGGGAGGGGAGACTGAAGCGAGAGCTCCATGTAAACACCTTTTTGTATATGTCTTATGTTTATGCGCGAAAATGGGAACTTTTCTAGATGCTGGGTGTCCTCACATATCCCTATACATTCCAAAGGGGGAATTCCTTTGCGCCCCGTTCCACTGACCCTAACTGAGACTGTCAAGTGGCTTCTGAGCCAGACTAGCATGAGAGGAGGGGGGCCAATACGGAAGATGAAAGGCGAGTCAAGATGTTGGTCTGGGAGCAACCAGACTTTCAGCTGCGAGGCGACCAGCCCTTCGGAGCTTTCCCTCAACTGTGAAAGAGATAATAACGATACTTGCTTCTCATGTATCCCTCTTGCTTTCAAAGATTGCAATCTAACAGGTATCGTTAGAGGGATCACGGAGGGCAGGAGGAGCATCATATTATTACCGTGTGGACAACCACAGGGACGTCACTAAGTGGGAGAGTGCTGGGTACCCCATTAGTCAAACGTTCCAGGGATGGTACCAGCCACCCTACGACCGTGAAAAGGAACCCCCATTCTTAGCCCTGACTAATACCTCGGGGATCGGGAGGCCAACCGGGAACATATGTTTAACCCGAAATGACACCAGTAGCAAGGGACATATCACAGGGTACAGCAATTGCCCACACAGTCTCAACATCACAACAGGTGCACGAGTCACTATCCTCTCTCACCTTCCGAATAAAACAGGTGGAGGTCTGTGGGCCCAGTCTTGGGACCCCGACACAATATATCAGAAGGCAGCGTATAACGGCATGTATTTTGTATGCGGTCATAGGGCATACCCCTGGTTGCCTAGGCGATGGACAGGGTCCTGCTATCTGGGATATGTGGTGCCATTTGTGCAGCAAATACGTACCCTGGCGGAAGCACATGCCTCCAGCTGACACAGGCGAGCCCTCACCCCTGCCGAAAGGTTCTTTGGGGTCATGATGTTCCCATTCGGGATAGGATGCACCATGGATGAAGTACAGAACCTAGAGAGGGTATTGGAACAGATAGCTAACTATACCGCTGAAGCTCTGGAGGACCTCACGGCCAAAATGGTAGCAATGTGGACCGTGGCATTACAAAACCGAATGGCTCTCGATTATCTGTTAGCTGAGAAAGGGGGAACGTGTGCCCTGATAGGATCTGAATGTTGCACTTACATTCCCGATAGTTCAGAAAACATAACCAATCTCGCTGATCACATAAGAAGGGAGGTGAAGAAGTTATCCACGCCAGCAGGAGGATCTAGCTGGTTTGATTGGCTATTAGGTGGATCCTGGGGATCCTATCTAACGCATGGGGCAATTATTCTCATCGTAGTAATAATTACCTGTTGCTTGATTGTTGGTTGCTTTAACCTTTGTTGTAAAGTCATGATGGCAAGGTTAGCAAACCCTCTTGTGGTCACGGGCTCCCGGGTTATGATCCAACAAACTAAAAAGACCTACTCGACAAGGAGGATCAGGAAAGAGAGTGCGAATGGCTGAATGCGATACCTAAGAATAATTCTTAGGGTTATCATGGAATGACAAAAGGGGGGAATGAGAATGTATACAGACATTGAAGTTGAGAATGTGGGAAAATGTATACAGACATTGAAGTTGAGAATGTGGGAAAAATGTATAGAGACAGTGAAATTGAACAAAGGATTCATGGAGGAATAGCCTTAAGAATGTCAGACTGCAAATGTTACAACATTGGCACAAATAACAGACTGGCTCCAAGATCTTGCTAAGTCACACCAGTAAACTTGAAACAACAAAGGGTGAGAAAGGTTCTGAAAGGCTCCTTTGTGTAAAAACATCCCATACAGATGTCGGCTCATGAGTGGACAAAGGGAAGGAGGGATCAAAGGGGATAGGCTGAACTGAATGTCACTCTAATTGTATCTTGTACTGAAAATGTATAACCGTTGCGCCTTTACAATGTAACGGCACTTGTCCGTAGGGAGCGGGTGCACTCTATAGAGAGAGCATTCCTTCTTTCTGATAAGTCCCGGCCGGTGAAACAAACAATAAAGTCTGCTTTGTTATAAGCGGCAACGGTGTTTGACTCAGTGAATTCGCTGAACCAGATTGAGGGAAAAGAATCCACATTTACATGGGAAGGAGCATATCAATTTTAAGATTCTACAACATTTTGGCTGCGAAAAAGAGTTACCAAATACAGGAGGTGGGGCCAACGTCTGAAGCAAATTCGTGTATTAAGGACCCCAGGCTATTCACCCCCTAAGAGATAATCGAATTACCCAATCAAGCACAATGGAAATCATGGTCAGAAAAACTGGACAATCCTAAAACAATGCAAAACCAGTGATAGCACATTCTCACACCCTAATCGAGTCACTGCTGACAAAGGAGCCATGTGAAAATCAATGGACAGAACAGTTTAAACAGAGCCCAAGAGATTTGATGGGAGATAACGGAGCCTTTTTTGGGGGGATATATCTATCCCCCAGTTTTACAAGGACTAATAGCAGAACACAGAACGAAGCAGAGCACAGACTCGAACACAGACAGACACAAGCAGCCGGAGCTGGGGAGTGAAGAAATGGAGTCGTGAAGGAACCTACAAGAAATCGTCAAGGACCGACTGAGCACGAGGCCCACGAAATGGAAGGTTGTCAGCAACCAAATTGACAAACCCGGGCTACCACAACCAGTGAAACGACCAACCAAAACCAACTCAGCAAAAAACGAAGAATCGACATTTATTTCCACTCTACAATCCATTTCTGAACGGCCAACGGGTGAGAAATTACCTAAAAGGACTAACTAAAACCAAAGAAAGTAGGTACTTATCCCATACATCCAAAATGCAACTTAGCGCATCAACGGACGCACCCCAACCGAAGACTACGCAGTCCGAAGTCCTCTCCTCCATCCGGGGTATGGCTGGCCTAGAAAGCCAAGTGTAGCAAACCCCAAAACCGTGATTCACTGGCAACTGTCTAAAGGGATTGGTGAGCATAGCCCCTGAACCCCCAGAGCTATAACTTAGTTAGTTAGGGGAATTGGGAGGGGGGAGGATGGGATAACTTGTGTAAATGTATCTGCATTCTCCTCTTTACCCCATTTAGAGTTTAAGCTGTATTCTTTTCCCCACAGGCTGTAATTTGACAATTTATTCAATGTGTTGTACCCCTCAGTGTGTATCGGTCTGTGTGTGTGTTATTAAAGGTGTGCCTTTTACTTCTTTTTAAACACAATAAAGCCATACCTGCTTCCTAGCTTGAAACCGATTGTCTGTCCAAGTCTGTCACAGTCCCTTCATAATTCCAGTGTCTAGAACCAAGAGTGTGGGAGCGATTCGGAACCGCTCATATAAGGTCAGAAGGGAAAGCTGACCCCCTGAAAACCACCCCTTACATGGCTCCCTGCACCTGACAGCCCAATGCTTTTCCTCCAGCTTCTCCTTCAGTTACCAACCATTTACAAAATTATCAATTTGTTCTTCAAATTCTCTGTTTTGTGGTAATTAAAGCAAACATACAGTTTCAACATTCAACATTGAATATATTATATAGGTATCCTTTTCTTGAAATAAATGAAAATTTATCTTTTTAATAATTTATATTCACTATAGTACTGTAGCTAAAAAAAAGATTCTTCAAATTTACCGTTTCATGGTAGATCTGATTTTGATTCCATTCTTTTAATTTTTATGTTAAAGAATTATTGATGCAATTTGACAAAAAGCATAATTTGTACATATTATAAATCTCAGAACAATAATTGAATACTTCATTTAAAGCAGTTAGTGGGAAAATTCAAACGAGACTGTTTCTCAGTGGTACTGTTGAGAAACTGCTAAAGGTACAGTGCATAACAATATCCAATGTCCAGCAATATTTAACCCTCATTAAAAATAAAAATCACTATAGCTAAAAGGCTTGTGCGTAGGGTATTAAACATTAAGGCCTGGAGTTTCCACTCGATTGTGCTGGTTTCGTCTGCACAATTCAGCCGAAATTTGTAAAAGATCTTGGAATTTTAAACGCAATTTGCATTCAGTGCAACTCGAGTTTCTGCGATCTTTTGTAGTTGTTTCAAAAACATCACGCCCACAAAATTGGCTAGGCCCTCAGTGAATTAATCACCATTGGGAGTTTCCGCTAATTGCACACGTTTGCAGACCTTCAGGAAGGCTGTAAAATTAGGACGTGTTTATTTGTACTGCTAAAATGGCTGCCATGCTCCACCCTTTGTTTCTGATTGGTCCCCTTGGATGATAAGCCACACTCTGAAGTTTCACAGGAATATGTCACTGGAACCGCCCATCCCAAGGTCTCACTAACTTTGCAAATTGTAACTCGATCCACTTTGATTTCCTGAAGCAACAGAGGATAGAGCTCCCCAGAAGACAGCCAAAGTGCCTTATCCCAGTCCAAGTACATCCCTCCCCAGCCGAAGTGCCTTACGCCAGTCCAAGTGCATCCCTCCCCCAGCCGAAGTGCCTTACCCCAGTCCAAGTGCATCCCTACCCCAGCCGAAGTGCCTTACCCCAGTCCAAGTGCATCTTTCGCCCCCCCGCCACTCCCCCACCATAGATGGGGCAGCGTGTACGGTTTGTTAACAGGTTTATTGGGTATGAAGTGAATAATGACAGTGTTGTGACTTCTGGATATCATCCACTCCAACGATGTCCCTTGTAAGGGGTTGGAAGAATGTGATCCATCTTCCCTGAGTACCCTCTCTGCCCTTCAACCCCCACGACACCTACCTGTGTGTGTCTCTCTCTCCCCCAGCCTCTCTCTCTGTTCCCCAGCCTCTCTCTCTCTCTCCCCCAGCCTCTCTCTCTGTTCCCCAGCCTCTCTCTCTACCCCCAGCCTTCAGGCCCAGGATTCCTGCCAGCGGGTCCAGGACTGTCGCTATCAGGCCCACGCCGGGGGCGGAGCGAATCAGAGCCTCAGGTCCTGCTGCTCGGCACCACGCACATGGAATGATTCAGCCAGGGGGGTGCGGAGCTTGACAGGGGCAGGGCATGTCGCCTTTCAGTCACAAAAGTGCAGTACAAATAGTCCCTTAAAATTAAGCTGGTTCTTTTGGGCACAAGGATACTAAAAGGTACGTTCTGTAAGCATTAAAATCTAATGTTTGTTTTAATTTACTAAGACCCAATATTACTAGAAAATATTTTATATGTTTTTTAAAAGAGAATTTCAGTCATTTAAAGTTGAGTTACTCAGAGGTGGTGAATAAAATGATTTTAAAAAAAAATCATATTCTCAGCTCTTTTAATCAAACTTCGCCAAGTTACCACTTTTAAATATATGAAGGAAACAATTTTAAAGCAAAATTTAAGCAACAAAATGATACTTTAAAATGCTGCTCGCTTGCGCTGGTTCATGGCAGATTTTGCGTTTGATGATATGCAAATGAATTTGCGCAGAAACTCGGGAGAAAAAACACTTTTGAAAACTGCCGCAATTTTGGACACAATTTGTTCCGGAATCCGCATTTGCGCCCAAAGCGGAAACTCTACCCCTAAATCTGTAAAATGTCAGTTAAATCTGTCCATTGCAAAAAGAAATCAAGCGTTGTGCTTTTCTCACTGGCTCAAATAAACCAATTGACCGGACAAATTCATTGAACTATAGACCAGCAAATATCTCACAGAATCCCACAGAAAACGTGTCTGCCACTATATCTCTGAACACCTCAAAAGGGGATCTCAAAGGTATTGATGAACGGGCCATCTGCTCCAACTATTGATTCAGATTGGTATCTGGGAGTTCTGGTGCATTCCAGTTTCAGTCTGGATGCTTCCTTTTGGGCTGGTGCCATTAGGGGTGTAGCTCATCATCATCATCATAGGCAGTCCCTCGGAATTGGGGAAGACTTGCTTCCACTCTTAAAATGAGTCGTTAGGTGGCTGAACAGTCCAATACGAGAGCCACAGTCCCTGTCACAGGTGGGACAGATAGTCTTTGAGGGTGAGGGTGGGACAGATTTGTCGCATGCTCTTTCCGTTGCCTGCGCTTGATTTCTGCATGCTCTCAGCGACGGGACTCGAGGTGCTCAGCGCCCTCCCGGATGCACTTTCTCCATTTTGGGCGGTCTTTGGCCAAGGACTCCCAGGTGTCGGTAGGGATGTCGCACTTTACCAGGGAGGCTTTGAGGGTGTCCTTGTAACATTTCCTCTGTCCACCTTTGACTCGTTTGCTGTGAAGGAGTTCCGAGTAGAGTGCTTGCTTTGGGAATCTCGTGTCTGGCATGCGAACAATGTGGCCTGCCCAGTGTAGCTAGGGTGTAGTTAGGGATACCAAAGAAGCCAGAAAGTCTACCCAAAGGATGGCCTGCTGGAGAAGGGGTGCTCTGGTTGGGTCCCGTGTTCCCTTACCCTGGAAAAATCGGTAAGCTGCCCCTAACAGCCCCTTTGTAAAGGGAGATGTATGTAAAAAAAAACATATTTTAAAAATTCCTCTTCAGGGTCCAGACCATGATCCCAGTCATGCATACCAGCTGATCCTGCCCTGGCCAATTGAGAGGCCAGGGAAGCAGCAATTTTGACATTTGGAGTCACAGCCCCCCTCTTATGCCACTGCCCTCATAACTAATGTGTGATGAGTTTACACTATGAATGTGGAAATATTGACAGGAAATCCATGCAGATGTAATGTCTGTAATATATTATAGATAAGTTACACAGATCCAAATTGAATATTCCATAATATATGTTAGAAATTAGGGATACCTAAAAATATATGGTTATGCGAATGAAATTGTGACGCGAATAATAGTGTTTAAATGATTGTATGTTTCTGCTGAAGGTAAGTAAGGGGTTAATGTATAAGTTGTGTCTGACTAGAACTGTGCAAGTTTTAATTTCCAGGAAAACTGGCAGTAGAATTTGAGACAGTTTATTAAATTAGCATAGCATCCCACGTAGGGGCCCACAGCATGACGTGGCCTTGCCAGGCACAGCTATCTGTTGTCTGTAAATTTAGGATTTTGACTTAGAGTTTAATTTGGCCATGAAGGCCCAACCTATGTTTCTTCCATTGTTACTAATGACCACATTATAATGCTCAGGTAGAATTTGGAGTTTGTTTAACTGAAATGCTTGCGAAGACAATTAAAAGTTAATTAGTATAAAAGATGTAGGCCCCGATATTGGTGGCAGTCCCGCCCACAGCTGCCGAGGTTCCACCGGTAATTAAGTTTTTTTCGGCGATTCCTCCGGTCCTTCCCATCTGCAATCCACACTCTGCCCGCCGCAAGATTGGTCCCGACGGTTCCCCTGGCGCGTCGGCCTGCCACCCATTCATCCGGAGGCTGTAAATCTGGCTTTTTCCTCAATGTGGACCATCTAAGATCGCCCTGCCGCCTGCCAGAAGGACGGCTGATGAAAAGCTGGTCTGAGCTAGCTGTGAGGCGGACAGCGGGGAGCTTCGCTCAGAGTGCTGTCGCGACGCAGTTCCTGGATATCATTCACATCCTGCAGCATAATCAATGGCACATAAATAGTGAAGTGATGGATCTTAATCTGCCCAGTGAGAGTTCAGATATGTTACTCCCTATGAATCCGTTGAAGGGAAGGTGTAGTAGAGGAAGCGGCAATGAGTTGTGGAAGATAGTGAAGGCTCAATAGAGATGCCCTCCAAGAGTTTGGAGACCATTTCATGCGGAACTTATTTAGTGACGGATTTGACTGCGCAAATGGTATGAGCTTATGCCAGATGTGATATTTTCGGGGAGCTCACAATACGTTCAACCTTAAGATGGCAGAATCTTCCAGAAGTTACCAGTCAGGTGACCTGGTTCCTTAATTATAAACAGCACTGGCTGCAGTGCCCCAGGAGTCCACAGTGTGGAGCTATATATATTATACTTCTCCCTCCTTAATGAAGAAGTACTTATAACAAACAATCATCATACATAACTTGCATGGTTATCCACAACAAAGTACTTATTTTGCCATATTTATAAATCAAGCTTAACCACTTGTTTCCTGTTTCGAAGAGGATACCTTTGCTCTCGCACAGAACCTTCCAAACATGGTGTCGAATTTAAACTCATTCGAGGCTATCCTGAGGAAAGTTCTCCTCCAAGGGATGCCCTTGATTTCCATTTGAACTCTCTCGAACTTCAGACTGTTTGTCTGCCTGACTCGGACTCAGACTTAAACTCTGACTTGCTCTTGGATTTGTTTCTAGTATATTGGATGTAGGATATGCTACTGGTGTATCAAAACTATCTGATGAGTCAGAAATAATTGAATCATTCCCACCTTCAATTACTTTCACATCTGTAGGTAAAATATGATCAATGTGAACAAACCTAATCTGTTCATGGTCAAACATCTTGACCAAATATGTGTGAGGACCACAGTCTAAGGATAAGGGGTAAGCCATTTAGGACCAAGATGAGGAGAAACTTCTTCATCTAGAGAGTGGTGAACCTGTGGAATTCTCTACCACAGAAAATTGTTGAGGTCAATTCACTAAATATATTCAAAAAGGAGTTAGATATGGTCCTTACTACTAGGGGGATCAAGGGGTATGGCGAGAAAGCAGGAATGGGGTACTGAAGTTGCATGTTCAGCCATGAGCTCATTGAATGGCGGTGCAGGCTAGAAGGGTCGAATGGCCTACTCCTGCACCTATTTTCTATGTTTCTATGTTTCTATATCTTCACCACTCTTCCTAGTAACCACTTTAACCATTTATGGTGATCGTTCTTCACTCTCACCCACTGATTTAATTTCACACTTCTCTCTTTTACTCTAGCTCTATCATGATTCTCTTTCTGTCTTAATTGTGTCTCTTCTACGGACTGTGCCAAGTTTGGTTTTAACAACGAGAATCTGGTTCGTGGCTGTCGTTTGAGAAACAACTCTGCTGGTGTTCTCCCAGTAGTTGTGTCAGGAGTATTACGATACTTAATTAGGAAATTAGCCAACTTGTGGTCCAATAACAACGATCGTTTCTTTGGATTTGGATCCAACATCTTTTTGATGAGGGCACATTTTACAATTTGTACAGTGCACTCTATTGCACCATTTGAAACAGGGAGGCACGGTGGAACCTTGGTATGTTTCACACCATTTTGGCTCATGAACTGTGCAAATTCTTCTGAACAAAATTGTCGTCCATTATCCGAAACAATTTCTTCTGGGAGGCCAAATTAAGAAAATAATCTTCGTAAAATGTCTAATGTTTTACTTGTTGTTATTTTCCACATTGGAAACACCTCGAGCCACTTTGAATGCTTATCAATCACAATGAACAATTGTTGTCCTTCTAGCTCAGCAAAATCGATATGTAGCCTTTGCCACACCATGGGAGGCCATTTCCATGGCTGTAATGGTACTGATGATGGTTGCTTACCGATTGACATGTCGTGCACTGACTGACGACGTACTCTATATCTTTATCAAGACCTGGCCACCATAATTAACTGCTTGCAAAAGGCTTGGTCAAGCACATTCCCAGGTGCTGGTCTTGGAGGTCTCCTAATAATTTGGAACTGAATTTAGTTGGTATAACCATTCTTGCACCCCACATGATACAATCTTTATCGACATAATTCATTCCTATGAATGAAGAATGGATGAATATCTTTGTCTATTACCTGGTTTGGCCATCTATTTGCAATATAATCATACACCTTCGACATAGATATGTGAAGAGAAAATGATTAGTGAAGACAAATGTAGGTCCCTTGCAGTCAGAATCAGGTGAATTTATAATGGGGAACAAAGAAATGGCAGAACAATTGAACAAATACTTTGGTTCTGTCTTCACGAAGGAAGACACAAATAACCTTCCGGAAATACTAGGGGGCCGAGGATCTAGCGAGGAGGAGGAACTGAAGGAAATCCTTATTAGTCATGCAACTGTGTTAGGGAAATTGATGGGATTGAAGACCAATAAATCCCCAGGGCCTGATAGTCTGCATCCCAGAGTACTTAAGGAAGTGGCCCTAGATATAGAGAATGTATTGGTGGTCATTTTCCAACATTTTATAGACTCTGGATCAGTTCCTATGGATTGGAGGGTAGCTAATGTAACACCACTTTTTAACAAATGAGGGAGAGAGAAAACGGAATTATAGATCGGTTAGCCTGACATCGGTAGTGGGGAAAATGTTGGAATCAATTATTAAAGATGCAATAGCAGCGCATTTGGAATGCAGTGTCAGGACCGGTCCAAGTCAGCATGGATTTATGAAAGGGAAATCATGCTTGACAAATCTTCTAGATTTTTTTGAGGATCTAACGAGTAGAGTGGATAAGGGAGAACCAGTGGATGTAGTGTATTTGGGCTTTCAAAAGGTTTTTGACAAGGTCCCACACAAAAGATTAGTGTGCAAAATTAAAGCACATGGTATTGGGGATAATGTGTTGACATGGATAGAGAACTGGTTGGCAGACAGGAAGCAAATAGTAGGAATAAATGGGTCCTTTTCAGAATGGCAGGCAGTGACTAGTGGGGTACCGCAAGGTTCAGTGCTGGGACCACAGCTATTTACAATATACATTAATGATTTAGATGAAGGAATTGAGTGTAATATCTCCAAGTTTGCAGATGACACTAAGCTGGGTGGCAGTGTGAGCTGTGAGGAGGATGCTAAGAGGCTGCAAGGGTGACTTGGACAGGTTAGGTGAGTGGGCAAATGCATGGCAGATGCAGTATAATGGAGATAAATGTGAGGTTATCCACTTTGGTGGCAAAAACAGGAAGGCAGAATATTATCCGAATGGTGACAGATTAGGAAAAGGGGAGGTGCAACGAGACCTGGGTGTCATGGTACATCAATCATTGAAAGTTGGCATGCAGGTACAGCAGGCGGTGAAGAAGGCAAATGGCATGTTGGCCTTCATAGCGAGAAGATTTGAGTATAGGAGCTGGGAGGTCTTACTGCAGTTGTACAGGGCCTTGGTGAGGCCACAACTTGAATATTGTGTACAGTTTTGGTCTACTAATCTGAGGAAGGACATTCTTGCTATTGAGGGAGTGCAACGAAGGTTCACCATACTTATTCCCGGGATGGCAGGACTGACTTAGGAAGAAAGACTGGATCAACTAGGCTTATATTCACTGTAATTTAGAAGAATGAGAGGGGATCTCATCGAAACATATACAATTCTGATGGGATTGGACAGGTAGATGCAGGAACAATGTTTGTTGGATATATTCAAGAGTGAGTTAGATGTGGCCCTTACGGCTAAAGGGATCAAGGGGTATGGAGAGAAAGCAGGAAAGGGGTACTGAGGTGAATGATCAACCATGATCTTATTGAATGGTGCTGCAGGCTCGAAAGGCCGAATGGCCTACCCCTGCACCTATTTTTTATGTTTCTATGTTTCCTGATGTTGGGGAAGTCCAGGACCAGGGGTCACAATCTAAGGATAAGGGGTAAGCCATTTAGAACTGAGATGAGGAGAAACTTCTTCACTCAGAGAATTATGAACCTGTGGAGTTCTCTACCACAGAAAGTTGTTGAGGTCAATTTGTTAGATATATTCAAAAGGGAGTTAGATGTGGCCCTAACAGCTAAAGGCATCAAGGGGTATGAAGAGAAAGCAGGAATGGAGTACTAAAGTTGCATGATCAGCCATCATCATATGGAATGATGGTGCAGACTCGAAGGGCCGAATGGCCTACTCCTGCACCTATTTTCTATGTTTCTATGTTTCTATAACTGGGTCACCTTTGGTTGCTCTACAAATCTTTTAGCTGTGACTGGCAGTTCATCCACGTATGAAAAATAGAGCACTTCTTCCCTATCAGATGTAACTTGTGACGGGGAAGGCAATCTAGACATAGCATCAGCCTTACTGTGATCAGCTGATCATCTGTATTCAATATAATTTGTGTATGCTGACAAAATCAAAGCCCATCTCTGCATTCGGGCTGCAGCTAATGTTCGAACTGGAGATTTTGGATGGAGGATTGCTGTCAGGGGCTTATGGTCCATAACATAGAAACATAGAAACAGAGAAAATAGGTGCAGGAGTAGGCCATTCGGTCCTTCGCGCCTGCACCACCATTCAATATGATGATGGCTGATCATGCAATTTTAGTACCCCATTCCTGCTTTCTTTCCATATCCCTTGATTCCTTTAGCCATATCTAACTCCATTTTGAATATATCTAACGAACTGGCCTCAACAACATTCTGCGGTAGAGAATTCCACAGGTTCACAATTCTCTGAGTGAAGAAGTTTCTCCTAATGTCGGTCCTAAATGGCTTACCCTTTATCCTTAGACTGTGTCCCCTGGTACTGGACTTCTCCAACATTGAGAACTTTCTTCTTGCATCTAACCTGTCCAATCCCATCAGAATTTTATATGTTTCTATGAGATCCCCTCTCATTCTTCTAAATTCCAGTGAATATAAACCTAGTCGATCCAGTCTCTCTTCCTATGTCAGTCCTGTCATCCCGGGAATCAGTCTGGTGAACCTTCACTGCACTTCCTCAATAGCAAGAATGTCCTTCTTCAGATAAGGAGACCAAAACTGCACACAATATTCAAGGTATGGCCTCACCAAGGCCTTGTACAACTGCAGTAAGACCTCCCTGCTCCTGTACTCAAATCCTCTCGCTATGAAGGCCAACATGCCATTTGACTTCTTCACCGCCTGCTGTACCTGCATGCCAACTTTCAATGACTGATGTACCATGTCACCCAGTTCTCGTTGCACCTCCCCTTTTCCTAATCTGTCACCATTCAGATAATATTCTGCCTTACTGTTTTTGCCACCAAAGTAGATAACCTCACATTTATCTACATTATACTGCATCTGCCATGCATTTGCCCATTTGCCTAATCTGTCCAAGTCACCCTGCAACCTCTTAGCATCCTCCTCACAGCTCACACTGCTACCTAGCTTAGTGTCATCTGCAAACTTGGAGATATGACCATACAAGTATTTGTGGAATTTCTTGACCCCAAAAATTAATGCCAATGCTTCCATTTCGATTAGCGCATAATTACGCTCACTGGCACTGAGAGTGTGTGCAGTCTGAGAGGCGGGAGTGCGTGGTGCCGGAGCGGCCTATAAAAGGCCCAGCAGCAGCGAGAGGTGGCGGCAGTCCGAGAGGCGGGAGTGCGTGGTGTCGGAGCGGCCTATAAAAGGCCCAGCGGCAGCGAGAGGCGGGAGTGCGTGGTGTCGGAGCGGACTATAAAAGGCCCAGCGGCAGCGAGAGGTGGCGGCAGTCTGAGAGGCGGGAGTGCGTGGTGTCGGAGCGGCCTATAAAAGGCCCAGCGGCAGCAAGAGGCGGGAGTGCGTGGTGTCAGAGCGGCTACAGGGAGAAGGCAAAAAAGAAGTAGAAAGAAACAGAAAGGTGACGTCACAGCCAAGGGGGCAAGTGATTGGCTGGTGATTGGTGAGTAGTTTTTCTTTTTTCTCTTCTACAACAGTGAGTAAACTTTAACATTGTTGTTGCCTATCTAAGGGTTAAGTCATGGCAGGACAGCTCGGTCACGTGTTATGCTCCTCCTGTACCATGTGGGAACTCAGGGACGACTCCAGTGTCCCTGATGACTACGTGTGCGGGAAGTGTATCCGCCTCCAGCTCCTGATGGACCGTGTTGCGGAGTTGGAACTGAGGGTGGATTCACTCTGGAGCATTCACGATGCTGAGAATGACGTGAGTATCACGTGTAGCGAGTTGGTCTTACCGCAGATGAAGGGTCCACAGCCAGATAGGGAATGGAAGACCAGCAGGAAGAGCAGTGTAAGGAAGGTAGTGCAGGGGTCCCGTGTGGTCATCCCCCTGCAAAACAGATACACTGCTTTGAGTACTGTTGAGGGGGATGACTCATCAGGGGGAGGGCAGCAGCAGCCAAGTTCATGGCACCGTGGCTGGCTCTGTTGCACAGGAGGGCAGAAAAAAGAGTGGGAGAGCGATAGTGATAGGGGATTCAATTGTGAGGGGAATAGATAGGTGTTTCTGCGGCCGCAACCGAGACTCCAGGATGGTATGTTGCCTCCCTGGTGCAAGGGTCAAGGATGTCTCAGAGCGGGTGCAGGACATTCTAAAAAGGGAGGGAGAACAGCCAGTTGTCGTGGTGCACATTGGTACCAACAACATAGGTAAAAAAAGAGATGAGGTCCTACGAAACGAATTTAAGGAGCTAGGAGCTAAATTAAAAAGTAGGACCTCAAAAGTAGTAATCTCGGGATTGCTACCAGTGCCACGTGCTAGTCAGAGTAGGAATCGCAGGATAGCGCAGATGAATTCGTGGCTTCAGCAGTGGTGCAGCAGGGAGGGATTCAAATTCCTGGGGCATTGGAACCGGTTCTGGGGAAGGTGGGACCAGTACAAACTGGACGGTCTGCATCTGGGCAGGACCGGAACCAATGTCCAAAGAGGAGTGTTTGCCGGTGCTGTTGGGGAGGAGTTAAACTAATATGGCAGGGGGATGGGAACCAATGCAGGGAGACAGAGGGAAACAAAAAGGAGACAAAAGCAAAAGACAGAAAGGAGATGAGGAAAAGTGGAGGGCAGAGAAACCCAAGACAAAGAGCAAAAAGGGCCACTGTACAGCAAAATTCTAAAAGGACAAAGGATGTTAAAAAAACAAGCCTGAAGGCTTTGTGTCTTAATGCAAGGAGTATCCGTAATAAGGTGGATGAATTAACTGTGCAAATAGATGTTAACAAATATGATGTGATTGGGATTACGGAGACATGGCTCCAGGATGATCAGGGCTGGGAACTCAACATCCAGGGGTATTCAACATTCAGGAAGGATAGAATAAAAGGAAAAGGAGGTGGGGTAGCATTGCTGGTTAAAGAGGAGATTAATGCAATAGTTAGGAAGGACATTAGCTTGGATGAAGTGGAATCTATATGGGTAGAGCTGCAGAACACCAAAGGGCAAAAAACGTTCGTGGGCGTTGTGTACAGACCTCCAAACAGTAGTAGTGATGTTGGGGAGGGCATCAAACAGGAAATTAGGGGTGCATGCAATAAGGGTGCAGCAGTTATAATGGGTGACTTTAATATGCACATAGATTGGGCTAACCAAACTGGAAGCAATACGGTGGAGGAGGATTTCCTGGAGTGCATCAGGGATGGTTTTCTAGACCAATATGTCGAGGAACCAACTAGGGGGGAGGCCATCTTAGACTGGGTGTTGTGTAATGAGAGAGGATTAATTAGCAATCTCGTTGTGCGAGGCCCCTTGGGGAAGAGTGACCATAATATGGTGGAATTCTGCATTAGGATGGAGAATGAAACAGTTAATTCAGAGACCATGGTCCAGAACTTAAAGAAGGGTAACTTTGAAGGTATGAGGCGTGAATTGGCTAGGATTGATTGGCGAATGATACTTAAGGGGTTGACTGTGGATGGGCAATGGCAGACATTTAGAGACCACATGGATGAACGACAACAATTGTATATTCCTGTCTGGCGTAAAAATAAAAAAGGGAAGGTGGCTCAACCGTGGCTATCAAGAGAAATCAGGGATAGTATTAAAGCCAAGGAAGTGGCATACAAATTGGCCAGAAATAGCAGCGAACCCGGAGACTGGGAGAAATTTAGAACTCAGCAGAGGAGGACAAAGGGTTTGATTAGGGCAGGGAAAATGGAGTAAGAGAAGAAGCTTGCAGGGAACATTAAGACGGATTGCAAAAGTTTCTATAGATATGTAAAGAGAAAAAGGTTAGTAAAGACAAATGTAGGTCCCCTGCAGTCAGAATCAGGGGAATTCATAACGGGGAACAAAGAAATGGCGGACCAATTGAACAAGTACTTTGGTTCGGTATTCACTAAGGAGGACACAAACAACCTTCCGGATATAAAAGGGGTCAGAGGGTCAATAAGGTGGAGGAACTGAGGGAAATCCTTATTAGTCGGGAAATTGTGTTGGGGAAATTGATGGGATTGAAGGCCGATAAATCCCCAGGGCCTGATGGACTGCATCCCAGAGTACTTAAGGAGGTGGCCTTGGAAATAGCGGATGCATTGACAGTCATTTTCCAACATTCCATTGACTCTGGATCAGTTCCTATCGAGTGGAGGGTAGCCAATGTAACACCACTTTTTAAAAAAGGAGGGAGAGAGAAAACAGGGAATTGTAGACCGGTCAGCCTGACATCGGTAGTGGGCAAGATGATGGAATCAATTATTAAGGATGTCATAGCAGCGCATTTGGAAAGAGGTGACATGATAGGTCCAAGTCAGCATGGATTTGTGAAAGGGAAATCATGCTTGACAAATATTCTGGAATTTTTTGAGGATGTTTCCAGTAGAGTGGACAAGGGAGAACCAGTTGATGTGGTATATTTGGACTTTCAGAAGGCTTTCGATAAGGTCCCACACAAGAGATTAATGTGCAAAGTTAAAGCACATGGGATTGGGGGTAGTGTGCTGACATGGATTGAGAACTGGTTGTCAGACAGGAAGCAAAGAGTAGAAGTAAATGTAGATTTTTCAGAATGGCAGGCAGTGACTAGTGGGGTACCGCAAGGTTCTGTGCTGGGGCCCCAGCTGTTTACACTGTACGTTATTGATTTAGACGAGGAGATTAAATGTAGTATCATCAAATTTGCGGATGACACTAAGTTGGGTGGCAGTGTGAGCTGCGAGGAGGATGCTATGAGGCTGCAGAGCGACTTGGATAGGTTAGGTGAGTGGGCAAATGCATGGCAGATGAAGTGTAATGTGGATAAATGTGAGGTTATCCACTTTGGTGGTAAAAACAGAGAGACAGACTATTATCTGAATGGTGACAGATTAGGAAACGGGGAGGTGCAACGAGACCTGGGTGTCATGGTACATCAGTCATTGAAGGTTGGCATACAGGTACAGCAGGCGGTTAAGAAAGCAAATGGCATGTTGGCCTTCATAGCGAGGGGATTTGAGTACAGGGGCAGGGAGGTGTTGCTACAGTTGTGCAGGGCCTTGGTGAGGCCACACCTGGAGTATTGTGTACAGTTTTGGTCTCCTAACTTGAGGAAGGACATTCTTGCTATTGAGGGAGTGCAGCGAAGGTTCACCAGACTGATTCCCGGGATGGCGGGACTGACCTATCAAGAAAGACTGGATCAACTGGGCTTATATTCACTGGAGTTCAGAAGAATGAGAGGGGACCTCATAGAAACGTTTAAAATTCTGATGGGTTTAGACAGGTTGGATGCAGGAAGAATGTTCCCAATGTTGGGGAAGTCCAGAACCAGGGTCACAGTCTAAGGATAAGTGGTAAGCCATTTAGGACTGAGATGAGGAGAAACTTCTTCACCCAGAGAGTGGTGAACCTATGGAATTCTCTAACACAGAAAGTTGTTGAGGCCAATTCACTAAATATATTCAAAAAGGAGTTAGATGTAGTCCTTACTACTAGGGGGATCAAGGGGTATGGCGAGAAAGCAGGAATGGGGTGCTGAAGTTGCATGTTCAGCCATGAACTCATTGAATGGCGGTGCAGGCTAGAAGTGCCGAATGGCCTACTCCTACACCTATTTTCTATGTTGCTATGTTTCTATGAATTGGTCTCTCCTCCCCACTACGTAATACAGGAGAGATCACTGCCCCAACTCCATAGGGAGAGGCATCACATGCTAGCTTGATCTCCTTAGATACATCATAGTAAACTAACATGGTTCTATCTACCAATTTGCTTTTACACTCCTTGAATGCTGTATTGCATTCTTCTGACCACTTCCAATGGACCTGTTTTTTCAATAATTCATTCAGTGGATGTAATACTGTAGCCAAATTTGGTGGGAACTTCCCATAATAGTTCAAAAGACACAAGAATGATCGAAGTTCAGTGACATTCTTGGGAGTGGGTGCATTTCTGATTGCATCCAGCTTTCCCATGGTTGGATGTAAACCATCTTTGTCTACTCTGTACCCCAAGTACTCCACTGAGTTTTTAAATAACTCACACTTGCGAGCAGACACTCATACTATGTGCTTCTCTCGCCGTTTAAGGACTTCATTCAATATGTTATTATGAATTTGCCTATTTGGTGTTGAAATGAGTATGTCATCTAAATAACATACTACCCCTTCAATACCTTGCAAAATCTGGTTCATCACCCTTAGAATATGACAGGGGCGGAAGACACACCAAATGTTAACCTATTAAATTGATATAGGCCAAGATGAGTATTTATAGTCAAGCATGACTTGGACTCCTCATCTAGTTCAAGCTGTAAGTCGGCATTCGTAAGATCCAACTTTGAGAAGATCTGACCACCTGTCAGTGTTGTGAACAAAGCTTCTATATTTGGCAATGTATTGGGGACATTACCCTCTAGAACCTGGTTTACGGTTACTTTATAATCACCACACAATCTTACCTTACCATCGGACTTAGGTACAACAAAAATGGGTGTAGCCCAATTACATAAATCTATCTTAGAAATAATGTTCTCAGTCACAAATCTTTTGAGTTCTTGCTCAACTTTCTCCTTGAGTGCATATGGTATGGAACGTGGCTTGCAGTAAACCGATTTAGTGTCCTTCTGTACCCTGACACTTGCCTTGAAACCTTGGATCGGACTGCCTGTTTCGCAGAACACCTTCAGATAATTCTTGATGACATCATCCTTTGACGCAAATCTCATTTCAACACGAAAAATCTCACTCCAATCCAGCTTCAGTGATCCCAAGCAATTTATTCCTAGTAAGGTAGGCTTGTCTCCTGCCATTACTATTAGAGGCAAGCTCTGAAATTGATCCTTGTATTTCACCGGTACGGTGATACGACCTACCACAGGAATGTTCTCTCCCGAGTAGCCTCGCAGCTCTATATTGGATTTCTCCAGTGGGAAATCCCGCAATTTGTCGAGGTATAGCGACTCCAGTACTACACTCACGGATGCACCCGTGTCGATTTCCATGGGTATCTTGATTCCTGCAACATCTATGTGGTTTATTATACTTTTCGGATCGTTGTTAGTTAACCTCGTGCTCCTGATGATGTTTGACTCTAACATCTCCTTGTCCTGTTCTTTGTCTTCCATGCTATGTAGTCTCTGGGGATTTCTACTCATAGCTTTGAAAGCTGGTTTACCCTTCAGTTGGCATGCCTTTGCAAGATGGCCAGTTTTCCTGCAGAAAAAACTCTCTGCCTTCACATATGGACAATTTTGAGCAATGTGTTGTCCCAGGCACTGATAGCAGGACTTCAATGCTCTGTTACCATTGCCAGTTTCTGAGACTTTGGGGCCCAACCGCCTTTTACTTTTAACCTGCAGGCGATTCACCTCGGTTGTATGATGACTGAAAATAGTATGAAATTCTCGGGAATATTGGCCGGACATGTTCATTGACATAGCTGACTGACAAGTTAAATCAAAAGTCAAGTTAGGCGTTGTCAACAACTTTCATCTGATCGCAAACAAAACGGTCACACAATGCTCGGTCCTGAAAGTTTCCGAACTTACAGTGAATAGATAGCTTTTTTAATGCTACAATGTACTCACTGATATTTTCTTCGGTTAACTGATCTCGTATTCCGAAATGATAACTGTCAGCAATTTCCAAGGGCGTGGGGCTGTAGTGCAAAATCTGCTTAAGAGTTGTCTCCTTTGGCTTGTCAGGCATAAGCACATTTTTCAAAGTTTCATACACCTCGGGCCCTGCTTTAGTTAAGAAAATAGCCCTTTGTCGTTCCAACACCACCCGGTTATGGTTTTCATCATCGGGGACTTCGATGATATTATTTGTAGTGAAAAACATTTCTAGCCGCTCCACATATGCTCTGAAACTTTCACGGTCGCGTTGAAATTCCCCCAAATGTCCTATTGCCCCCATAGACGCGATCATCTGGACTCTGGCAGTTCAAACAAGTGTGCTTGTAATTTACCTCAAATTTGTAGCTGTTAATCAAAACAGAGAATCTCGCAAAATCTCTCTGTCAGCTGGCTGAATCCTCCACCAACAAAAATTGCAGCTTTGTTTTATCCGCTTAATCCCATCTTTGCCGCCATGTGGAGCTATATATATTACACCAGAGTTATTATGCGAAAGTGATACGATGTCAAGTGATAGCACATAGCTGCAACTGATACTGAAAACATCATGACATGAGGTGTGGAAGAGGGTAAAATACATATAATGGACTGTAATGTAGCTGATGAATATTTCATATCAGGGGTGGTACTCTGCCATGTTTGGTGTCATAAAAAGTGGCCTGACCTACAAGCATTAATGTGTGCCCTGCAAGTACTTCAAGTGACTCATTGAATGGCAGCCTTTCTGCATTGGTTGCCCTTACTTGTTGTGCCGCGATGTCCTGATGACAGGACCCATTACACAGTGCAATCATATGTGGAGCGCAATATATTCCTGATGCAGCAGAACACCTGAGGGACAGCTGTGTGTTTCTCACAAGGCATCATACATTATGTGGAAATGAGACACTGACCAAGAGAGGGTGAACATTGTGACTGTATTTAAAAGTGCGTAATTACAAAAGTGACATAACCTTATAGAATCTACAAACATCTTGACCGCCTACACCCACCCCGCTACCACCACCTCTCTTCCCCCCCATTGATGTGAGGCCCATTGTCCACTTCTTTGGCCCGCCTTGAAGACGTCATCCCGCACCCCTCCCCCTCCCCGCCTCTGCTTGAGCAGGATGCGCAGGAGGGCAGCCGGATCTCTGCAGATGTGTACATCTTGGAGAGAAGGTGGAGGGCATCACTGAAGGCACCGGCATCTCTGGCTCTTCTGGATCTGTGTGCCTTGAGGATGTGGGGTCGGGGGCTTACACTACATGGCCAGAAGCCATTGCCTGCCTCATCGCCTCAGCAGACTGGGTGTTGTGCTCCACCGCACAAATGAGCTGGTCCATTCAGTCAGAACGATACCACGACCATCCTGGGTGAGGTCTTTATACCTGTTCTCCATCTCTGATACAAGCACCTCCAGTTCCTCATCATTAAACCAGGGAGCTCTGGGCCTGGTCTTGACAGTCTTCTTTGAAGCTTTTTTTGCACTCATGATAAATCACTTAACGAATGGATAATGAAAGGTTTGCAGCACTCTCCCGTAGACAACTGGCAGGTGCAAGAGAGTGTTCAACATTTATGCGCATGTGCAGATGTCCCAACAGCCTCAATCGCAACAAAAATGACGTTGGTGTGCGGGTAGAACTACAAATAAAACCCTAGATCTCGCACCTCCGCAGTTGTCCGATTCAGGAAGCCTGCACTTCCTGCTCACTGATGCTGCCGCCCACTGACGCCTGCTAACCGCCTGCCAACACCCACTGCCTGCCATTGCCGCTGAAGCCCACAATACCGAGCCGAAAATGGCTTCCGGCGGGACGCAGCAGCAGCAGGCGCCAAAAAGATAGGTGCCGGCCGGGGATCCGCTGAAAACTGGGCGGGCCTTGCAGCTCATCAAAATCGGGGCCATAGGGCCCAAAATTTATCACACTACCGCTGACCTACCACCCAACTACTGCCCAGTGGTAAATTCATCAGAGAAGTACCGCTGGTGGTAGTCCATACTGCCCGCCCATGGGAAAATCTCCCAAAATGCCAGTTCCAGCAGTAAGATCGTCTAAGATCCTGTTACTGCCCGCCAGAAAGACCGTTCTGAAAAAGGTGGTCTTTTTCCTCAATTTTGAGCAGACAGTACGGACAATGGAGCTGAGCCATAGAGAACGGTAGACCCCAGGTCTGACTCACTATTTGAGTGGTAGTAGGGATCACTACAATGGTCTCTGCTCACGCCATTACACGAAGTAAGAAGCCATTAGTTTGAAAATTATATTTCCAGGAGCAAAGCAGATTATGAATGTGACATCTTTCCATTTAACTTTAGCTTTTCATTTGATGATAAAGGAATGAATCACACCTTGCTTCTGGCGTATGTACCAGTTAAAAACCAAGTCAGTCCAATGAAAATTGGATGACTATCTGCATTTATTTATGACTAATACAGTATTTATAATTAGCTTGGGAACATTTAAAATGGCTGGAACATGGGCATTGACATACAACGGTCTCTGCTGTACCAGCCAGCAAGGAAAAAGTACTAAGACACATTTTCCACTCCTGATTGCTATCTAGTGATCCCTGCTGGAAAGTGCACTTGAGTGACCATCAGATGAGGACAGAGTCAGTTTCAGCTGTGATGGTCCTTTTTCCTTCCCCCCCCTCCCCCACAAAAAAGATAGAGCAATCTAACAATTACTTCCTATATTCACACACAAAGAATTACCATTTGGGTAAGAGAGCAGAGGGCTAACAAGAGATCACTTAACCAAAATTATAACATAATGGCAAGAATTGTTTTGAAAGAATGTTTTTCGGTTACTTCTCAAATTTAACCAAACCATATTTTATGCAGCATAGTTTTACTCATACCCATCATTTCTTCATGATCAAAGTTTCCATTGTCACCTGCATCTGAATACTCTTCTTCATAATCCGCACTTGGCCCTGGTCTATTTCTATTAAAAACAGGCCTAAAAATAAAATAAATCCTTGAACATATTGGCCCTGAAATTCCGATTTGGCCTTCCTGCGGGCATTTTAGAGAAAAAATCCGCACTTATCTTAAGCTGCTGCCCATGTCCGCATTTCCGAGCCTGTGGCCTGAGCTGACTGCGATTCGCAGCACGTGCACGTGGGGACATGCGCAGTGCTGGGGCTGGCATCACGTGGCTCTGGCCAGCCAATCAGGTAAAGTATCGTAGTAATAGGAATTCCGCAGGGTCCTAAACTCCTATTACTATGATTGTGATAGAGCCCGAAACACCCAAAACACAAATAAAAAATAGAAAATAATTACACTACATTCATTTAAATTAAAGTTATTAATGTCTTAAAAAAATAATTTCCTGATTTTTTAAAAAGTTTTTAAAATAAACTTACCATTGTGGGGAGGGTTTTTAATGATAATATGATAATATATGTTTTAATAACCTTATTTTTAGATGTTTTTGTGTTTTCTAAAACACTTGCGCCTGTAAAAGTAGGCTATGCGCCTGCTTTTTCAGGCACAAGGTTTTTGAGGACATTTGTAAGCGTAAACATTGGAAATTTACAATTACAAGTGTTCTCGCTCCCAATCTGGCGATGATCTGTCAAGCCAGAAACTTGACAGATCGGAAATGCCGGTTTCCAGCGCATGCGCACTGCACACAGGAAACCGGCGTTTCCGATGCCTTCCCGGGTCCGTAGGAACTCCGTACGGTCCCAGGGAGGCCGGAATTTCAGGGCCATTACTGTTGAAAAACTCAAATTGGAAATTATGAGCAGACTACGATAGTTATTACGTTGGAATGTTAAGCAGTACATGTGTAAAAATTGTAGCTCTCAATTTTACCGTGCTAATTGCAGGAAGTCCGTCAGCAGGTTTTTGTGGAGTCTTTTTGTCAACATAAGCTGCACCAAAAGATGCTAAAGATTCTCGAAAGAGTTTTTGGGATGTTGGCTTGAATGATAAAGATGTGATATAGTCCTGAGTTTGCCTTGAAGTTGCACAAATATAGAAACATAGAAACATTTACAGCGCAGAAGGAGGCCATTTTGGCCCATCGTGTCCACGCCGGCCAACAAAGAGCTGCACGGCCCTTGGTCAGCAGCCCGAAAGATTACATAGCATCATCATCATCATTATCATCATCATAGGCAGTCCCTCGGAATCGAGGAAGATTTGCTTCCACTCCTGAGGTGAGTTCTTTGGTGGCTGAAAGTCCAATATGAGAGCCACTGTCACAGGTGGGACAGATAGTCGTTGAGGGGAGGGGTGGGTAGGACTGGTTTGCCGCACGCTCTTTCCGCTGCCTGCGCTTGATTTCTGTATGCTCTCGGCGTTGAGACTCGAGGTGCTCAGCGCCCTCTCGGATACACTTTCTCCATTTAGGGCGGTCTTGGGCCAGGGACTCCCAGGTGTGAGTGGGGATGTCGCACTTTATCAGGGAGGCTTTGAGGGTGTCCTTGTAGCGTTTCCGCTGTCCACCTTTGGATCATTTGCCATGAAGGAGCTCCAAGTAGAGCACTTGCTTTGGGAGTCTCGTGTCTGGCATGTGGACTATGTGGCCTGCCCAGCGGAGCTGATCGAGTGTGGTCAGTGCTTCAATATAAACCTATGAACAATGACGGAAATGCAAAGAGCACCCAGCCCAACCAGTCCGCCTCACACAACTGCGACACCACTTATACTGAAACATTCTACATTCCACCCCAACCGAAGCCATGTGATCTCCTGGGAGAGGCAAAAATCAGATAAAAACCCAGGCCAATTTAGGGAGAAAAAAATCTGGGAAAATTCCTCTCCGATCCATCCAGGTGATCGAAACGAGTCCAGGACATCACTCTGGCCGTATTCAATTCCCTGCAGTACTTACCATTATATCGGGAGGTCGAGAGGCGGCGGCAGTCGGCGAGAGCCGGGAGCAGTGTTGGTGAGGCCTATAAAGGCCCAGCGGGAGGTCAAGAGGCGGCGGCAGTCGGTGAGAGCTGGGAGCAGCATGAGTGAGGCCGATAAAGGCCCAGCTTGTGCAGCTTCAGTGAGGAGAGGAACCAAAAAAGACATAAAGAAATCAAAAGGTGACGTCACAGCCAAAGGGGTAAGTGATTGGCTGGCGATTGGTAAGTAGCTTTTCTTTTTCTTTTTATATCAGTAAGTAACCTATTAACATTGTTGTCGCCAAATTAAGTGTATCTAAGGGTTAAGTCATGGCAGGAGAGCTCGGACACGTGATATGCTCCTCCTGTACTATGTGGGAACTCAGGGGCACTTCCGGTGTCCCTGACGACTACATCTGCGGAAAGTGTATCCGCCTCCAGCTCCTGACGGACCGCATTGCAGAATTGGAGCTGAAGGTGGATTCACTCTGGAGCATCCACGATGCTGAGAATGACGTGAGTAGCACGTTTAGCGAGTTGGTCTTACCACAGGTAAAGGGTCCACAGCCAGCTAGGGAATGGAAGACCAACAGGAAGAGCAGTGCAAGGAAGGTAGTGCAGGGGTCCCCTGCGGCCATCCCCCTGCAAAACAGTTACACCGCTTTGAGTACTGTTGAGGGGGATGACTCATCAGGGGAGGGCAGCAGCAGCCAAGTTCATGGCACCGTGGCTGGCTCTGCTGCACAGGAGGGCAGGAAAAAGAGTGGGAGAGCAATAGTGATAGGGGATTCAATTGTAAGGGGAGCAGATAGGTGTTTCTGCGGCCGCAACCGAGACTCCAGGATGATATGTTGCCTCCCTGGTGCAAGGGTCAAGGATGTCTCGGAGCGGATGCAGGACATTCTGAAAAGGGAAGGTGAACAGCCAGTTGTCGTGGTGCACATTGGTACCAACGATAAAGGTAAAAAATGGGATGAGGTCGTACGAGATGAATTTAAGGAGCTAGGAGCTAAATTAAAAAGTAGGACCTCAAAAGTAATAATCTCGGGATTGCTACCAGTGCCATGTGCTAGTCAGAATAGGAATCGCAGGATAGCTCAGATGAATACATGGCTTGAGCAGTGGTGCAGCAGGGAGGGATTCAAATTCCTGGGCATTGGAACCGGTTCTGGGGGAGATGGGACCAGTACAAGCCAGACGGTCTGTACCGAGGTAGGACCGGAACCAATGTCCTCAGAGGAGTGTTTGCTAGTGCTGTTGGGGAGGAGTTAAACTAATATGGCAGGGAATGGGAACCAATGCAGGGAGATAGAGGGAAACAAAATGGAGACAGAAGCAAAAGACAGAAAGGAGATGAGTAAAAGTGGAGGGCAGAGAAACCCAAGGCAAAAAACAAAAAGGGCCACGTTGCAGCAAAATTCTAAAGGGTCAAAGTGTGTTAAAAAGGCAAGCCTGAAGGCTCTGTGCCTCAATGCGAGGAGTATTCGGAATAAAGTGGACGAATTAACTGTGCAGATAGCAGTTAATGGATATGATGTGGTTGGCATCACAGAGACATGGCTCCAGGGTGACCAAGGCTGGGAACTCAACATCCAAGGGTATTCAACATTTAGGAAGGATAGACAGAAAGGAAAAGTAGGGGGGTTGGCGTTGCTGGTTAAAGAGGAAATGAATGCAATTGTAAGGAAAGACATTAGCTTGGATGATGTGGAATCGGTATGAGTGGAGCTACGGAATACCAAAGGGCAGAAAATGCTAGTGGGAGTTGTGTACAGACCTCCAAACAGTAGTAGTGATGTTGGGGAAGGCATCAAACAGGAAATTAGGGGTGCATGCAATAAAGGTGCAGCAGTTATCATGGGTGACTTTAATATGCATATAGATTGGGCTAACCAAACTGGAAACAATACGGTGGAGGAGGATTTCCTGGAGTGCATAACGGATGGTTTTCTAGACCAATATGTCGAGGAACCAACTAGGGGGGAGGCCATCTTAGACTGGGTGTTGTGTAATGAGAGAGGATTAATTAGCAATCACGTTGTGCGAGGCCCCTTGGGGAAGAGTGACCATAATATGGTGGAATTCTACATTAGGATGGTGAATGAAACAGTTCATTCAGAGACCGGTCCAGAACTTAAAGAAGGGTAACTTTGAAGGTATGAGGCGTGCATTGCCTAGGATAGATTGGCGAATGATACTCAAGGGGTTGTCAGTAGATGGGCAATGGCAGATATTTAGAGACCGCATGGATGAACTACAACAATTGTGCATCCCTGTCTGGCGTAAAAATAAAAAAGGGAAGGTGGCTCAACCATGGCTATCAAGGGAAATCAGCGATAGTATTAAAGCCAAGGAAGTGGCATACAAATTGGCTAGAAATAGCTGCGAACCCGGGGACTGGGAGAAATTTAGAACTCAGCAGAGGAGGACAAAGGTTTGATTAGGGCAGGGAAAATAGAGTATGAGAGGAAGCTTGCAGGGAACATTAAAATGGACTGCGAAAGCTTCTTTAGATATGTAAAGAGAAAAAGGTTAGTAAAGACAAATGTAGGTCCTCTGCAGTCAGAATCAGGGGAAGTCATAACGGGGAACAAAGAAATGGCAGACCAATTGAATAAGTACTTTGGTTCGGTATTCACTAAGGAGGACACAAACAACCTTCCGGATATAAAAGGGGTCAGAGGATCTAGTAAGAAGGAGGAACTGAGGGAAATCCTTATTAGTCGGGAAATTGTGTTGGGGAAATTGATGGGATTGAAGGCCGATAAATCCCCAGGGCCTGATGGTCTGCATCCCAGAGCACTTAAGGAGGTGGCCTTGGAAATAGCGGATGCATTGACAGTCATTTTCCAACATTCCATAGACTCTGGATCAGTTCCTATGGAGTGGAGGGTAGCCAATGTAACCCCACTTTTTAAAAAAGGAGGGAGAGAGAAAACAGGAAATTATAGACCGGTCAGCCTGACATCGGTAGTGGGTAAAATGATGGAATCAATTATTAAGGATGTCACAGCAGCGCATTTGGAAAGAGGTGACATGTTAGGTCCAAGTCAGCATGGATTTGTGAAAGGGAAATCATGCTTGACAAATCTTCTGGAATTTTTTGAGGATGCTTCCAGTAGAATGGACAAGGGGGAACCAGTTGATGTGTGTATTTGGACTTTCAGAATGCTTTCGACAAGGTCCCACACAAGAGATTAATGTGCAAAGTTAAAGCACATGGGATTGGGGGTAGTGTCCTGATGTGGATTGAGAACTGGTTGTCAGACAGGAAGCAATGAGTAGGAGTAAATGGGTCCTTTTCAGAATGGCAGGCAGTGACTAGTGGGGTACCGCAAGGTTCTGTGTTGGGGCCCCAGCTGTTTTCATTGTATATTAATGATTTAGACGAGGGGATTAAATGTAGTATCTCCAAATTTGCGGATGACACTAAGTTGGGTGGCAGTGTGAGCTGTGAGGAGGATGCTGAGAGGCTGTAGAGTGACTTGGATAGGTTAGGTGAGTGGGCAAATGCATGGCAGATGAAGTATAATGTGGATAAATGTGAGGTTATTCACTTTGGTTGTAAAAACAGAGAGTGAGACTATTATCTGAATGGTGACAGATTAGGAAAAGGGGAGGTGCAACGACACCTGGGTGTCATGGTACATCAGTCATTGAAGGTTGGCATGCAGATACAGCAGGCGGTTATGAAAGCAAATGGCATATTGGCCCTCATAGCGAGGGGATTTGAGTACAGGGGCAGGAAGTTGTTACTACAGTTGTACAGGGCCTTGGTGAGGCCACATCTGGAGTATTGTGTACAGTTTTGGTTTCCTAACTTGAGGAAGGACATTCTTGCTATTGAGGGAGTGCAGCGAAGGTTCACCAAACTGATTCCCGGGATGGTGGGACTGACATATCAAGAAAGACTGGATCAACTGGGCTTGTATTCACTGGAGTTCAGAAGAATGAGAGGGGACCTCATAGAAACGTTTAAAATTCTGACGGGTTTAGACTGGTTAGATGCAGGAAGAATGCTCCCAATGTTGGGGAAGTCGAGAACCAGGGGTCACAGTCTAAGGATAAGGAGTAAGCCATTTAGGACCGAGATGAGAAGAAACTTCTTCACCCAGAGAGTGGTGAACCTGTGGAATTCTCTACCACAGAAAGTTGTTGAGGCCAATTCACTAAATATATTCAAAAAGAGTTAGATGTAATCCTTACTACTAGGGGGATCAAGGGGTATGGCGAGAAAGCAGGAATGGGGTACTGAAGTTGCATGTTCAGCCATGAACTCATTGAATGGTGGTGCAGGCTCGAAGGGCCAAATGGCCTACTCCTGCACCTATTTTCAATGTTTCTATGTTTCTATCTGCGCCGTCCAACAAAAGGTCATCTCAGTCTAAACCCAATTACCAGCTCTAGGTCTATAACCCTGCAGGTTACGGCACTTTAAGTGCCCATCCAACCATCTCTTAAAAGTGGTGAGGGTTTCTGCATCCACCACTCTTCCAGTCAGCGAGTTCCAGATCCCCACAACCCTCTGCGTAAAGAAGCCCCCTCTCAATTTCCCTCTAAACCTTCCACCAACCACCTTAAAACTATGCCCCCTCATAATAGATATCTCCACCAATGGAAATAGGCCCTTACTCTTCACTATATCCAGGCCCCTCAATATTTTGTACACCTCAATGAGGTCTCCTCTCAACCTCCTCTGTTTCAATGAGAACAAACCCAGCCTATCCAATCTGTCCTCATAGCTTAGGTTCTCCATTCCAAGCAGCATCCGAGTAACTTTCCTCTGCACCCTCTCTAGTGCTTCCTATAATACGGTGACCAGAACTGCACGCAGTACTCCAGCTGTGGCCTAACCAAAGTATTCAATTTAAGCATAACCTCCCTGCTCTTATATTCTATTACTCAACCAATAAAGGCAAGCATTCCGCATGCCTTTTTAACTACCTTATCCACCTGGCCTGCTACTTTCGGGGAATCTGTGGACCAATGGTGGAGCTTTGCAGGCGTGGCCTATTCAGTTGGAGCCTGGAGCAGTGAGAGAAGGAGCTTGCAGTTGTTGCTCCTGTCTGGAAAGCCTTGAGTGAGCCCTGTGAAACAGTCCAGGAAGAGGAGGAAGGGGCTTTCTACAATTCCAATTCATCCAGAGGGAGAGGAGGAGAGCAGAACATTCAACAACCTTTAATACTGCTGCAGAGAGTTGGAGAGAGGGGGAAAAAAAGAACAACTATCCAGTGTGGAAGGAGGGAGAAACTTCATCAAGCAAAGGTGGGTGTGTTTTGGTGCATTCCCCTAAAGACTTTGTTGTATCGGTGGGGGGAGGAAAGAAGACTTGCTAGAGGGCCGGAACATCGCGGGGGTGTGTGTGTGTGGAAGTGTGTGTGGGGGTCTTGCTTACAGCTAGGCCCCACACACCACTGAAGCACCCCTCCCCCATTGCCTAGCCTGGGATAGCTGGAGCTACCTGGCTGAAGAACTATTAATTACCTATTTAACATCGTTGGGAGTGTGTGCCTGGGTGGCTCCAGCTGTCCCAGGTGAAGACATCTTTTCCCCCCACCCGAAGACGATCTACAAAGACTGTGTTTGTTTTGCCATCATCTGGGGAGTGCACCCCAAGAAAAACACCCACCCATCGCTGTGAGGGGAGACCTGCCCTCGCAGCTTCCCTCTTTCCCACCCCCCACTTTCTTTCTCTCTCTCTCTGTCTCTCCCCTCTCTGAGAGCCCTTTCCTCCTAATTGTAAAACAATTAAGACAACTGAGCAGAGGAAGCAAGGCCCCTCCCCAATTGTCAACTAGGGGAGAGGTGTGCCTCTTTTAGAGCTCTCTCTGTTCAAACACCAATGAGGCCATTTAAGACCATTAAGGCTTGTGACTTTGGGGTGGGTGTGGCCCTTAAAGGGACCCCGTGATGGCGACCCCATCCACGCCGGTGGCAGGGCCAGCAAAGACATATGCGCAGGCGGCGTCCACATCCACGGCGCCTCCTGCGCCTCCTGCTGCCCTGCCACCTTTCAGACTTATAACAAAAAAGACACGGGGTCAAGAGCTACACTCACCCCACAATGAGCATCGAGGAGTGCGTGCGGGCGATGGCTGGGGTAGTCAGCCCCTCGGCCATTGTCGCAGCCTCCAAGATGTCTGGGAAGGCTGTATTCTTCCTGGGGTCGGAGCAGGCAGTGTCCCTGGCCCTTGAAAAGGGGCTCACGGTGGGCAGGACGTTCCTGCCGGTGGACCCTCTCGAGGCCACCGCACAGAGGGTCGTCGTTTCTAACGTCCCGCCCTTTGTTTCCGCTGAGCTCCTCCTCCCTCACCTACACCAACTGGGGGAGGTAAGGTCGGGGATCGACCCCATACCGCTCGGCCTCAGGGAGAGCAGCCTGCGCCACGTGTTCTCCTTCCGCCGCCAGCTCTTTGTCCGGCTGGCGCGGGAGGAGACGACGGAGGGATCGTTTAATGTGATGCACGAGGGGACTGCCGACCGTGTCTTCTGGATGTCGGACGGCGTGCGGTGCCATGCCTGTAGGGAGGTGTGGCACGTTCGCAAGAACTGCCCCGCCTACAAGGCTGCCAAACCACCGAGGGCGGTCAAGGCTGGCGCCACCGCCACCCCTCCCCCTAGTTGCGTCTGCGTGCCGGGAGCCGGGGTCTTTGTTTTCACGGCCTCCGGCAGGGGGGAGAGAGAGCATCCGATCGGAAGGAAGGCGCGGAAGAAGGCGAAACATCTCGAGGCGGGTCCCCTCAGTGCGCCAGACAATTTGTTTACCGCGCTCAGCCCAACCCTGTCACCGGCGAGCGCGGGGTGCCCTGAGCCCATGCCCGAGCCCTTGACCAATACCGCAGAGGGGCCCGGGCGCGGGCAAGATAAGAAAAAGGGGGGAGTGGAGCGGGAGGCCTCGGCAGACATGGAGGTCTCCCTGCCTCCACGCCACCCCAGGAACAAAAGGAGGCGCCGCTCCAATGAGGCGGAGGGGGAACAACAGCCCTAAGCGAAGGAGTCGGTGCCCGCCGCGTGTCCCGCGTCCCCTACCAGAGCCCCCAAACTGCGCCGTAGCCGAGAGGAGTCTTTCCCTGGGGAGGGTGAGACAGTCGAGGCTGCCCAGCCTCTGCCTCCCGGGGATGGCGTGGAAGATCTGCCTGTCGTGGGGGGCATGGGGCCAGCGGAGGAATGCGTAGCCGCCGGGTCGAGCGTCCCGGGGACTGAGGCGGGCAGGGCCGAAAAGGCCGAACCTGAGCCCGCCCAGCTATTAACCATCTTCCCCCGGGAGTCGCTCGACCCGGAAGAAACAAAAAATGTCAACAATTTTAATGATTCTGTACCCTTGCCCCCTACTTTGGAGCTGGGGTACTTGGAGGACCTGGAGTATTTCTTTGGCCAGGTCTCTCCGGGTTCCCCGGCTCCTGGGGTGGAGGAGGAACTCCTTCCGCTGTCGCTTCCTGACCCAGCACCGTTTTTAAAAGAGCCCAGTGGGGACTCCTCTGCCTACGATCCTGGGGGTGGGATCGGGGCAGAGCCAGGGCCGGATGGAGCGGCCGGGCCGTTTGCCGTACCTCGTGCGGTCGACGGGCCGGCTGCTAGCGGCGACCTCCCGGAGGGGGACGGGGACTCGGTGGAGGACGCGGGAGAAGATCTCGAGTCCATCGCCAGTGAGGCGGTGGATCACCTCGTGCCCGCCGCTTAGTCCCCCCTCATTCCTGTAAAGGAACTCCGGGACTTTATGGCCCAGAGCCAGGGTCGCCGCAACTAAGCCCATCTGGCCCTGGAAAGATGGTCCGAGCCGGGGCTGCTCGTCGCGTCCGTCCGCGCCACCGCTAAAACCATGGCCGCGGGCGGGCCCTTATCAAAGGCGCAAGGCCTTGAACTGCGCCGGCTCAAAAGGTTCCTCGCTGGGCTGCTGAAGGAGTGGAGGTCAGCAAACGACTCCACTCCCCCCCCACAATAGGTTAGGTAGAGGTTGCACGATGCTTTTGTCATGAAGATAACCATTAGCCAGCCTCAACATCAACGGCGGCAGAGAGGCACGCCGTAGATTTAACAAATTTTCGCTCTTGCGGGAGGGGAAATATGCGGTGTGCTTCCTGCAAGAAACCCACACCGTTCCGGGAGACGAAGCCACGTGGCTCCTGGAATGGCAAGGAGAGGTCCGCATGAGCCACCTCATGACTACTTCTTATGGGGAGGCCATCTTGTTGGCCCCGCATTTTCAGCCGGAGATCTTGGGGGTCGAGGAGCCCGTGCCAGGCCACTTGCTGCACATCACGGTTCACCTGGGGAACGTGCCGCTCCATCTCGTGAACGTGTACGCCCCTCAGCCCGGCCCGCAGCAAACGCGCTTCTTCGAAGAAGTGTCCGCTCTTCTTGGCTCCGTCGACGTCGGCGACTGCATTATCCTCGGGGGGGATTTTAACTGCACCCTCGAGGCGAGGGACTGCTCCGGTGTCCCGCAGAGCATGACGGCGATGGAGAAGTTGAGGGACCTGGTCGGGTCCTTCGACTTGGTGGACGTCTGGCGAAATCTCCATCCTGACTCCAGCGCCTTTACTTGGGTGAGGCCTGGAGTAGGATGGTCCACAGTCGACCGACTTTACATGTCTCGGGCGTACGTTTCCTGCGTCGCGGCGGCCTCCATGCAGCCGGTGCTGTGTTCGGACCACCACCTGGTGTGGGCGGAGCTCGCTTCGCTCCGCGCGAGGACGGGGTCCGCGTACTGGCTTTTAACAACCAGCTGCTGGAGGACGTGCGGTTCCAGGACTCGTTCATTCGTTTCTGGGCCGACGGGAGAAGGAAGCAGGGGGGCTTCCCCTCCTTGAGGCTATGGTGGGACGTGGGCAAGGCTCACGTCCACGTCTTCTGTGAAGAGTACGCGAGGGGGTCGACCAAGAGGCGGGCGGCCAGGGTCGGGCGCTAAGAAAAAGAGGTGCTCGACCTAGAGTCCCGTCTCGGTCAAGTCGTCGGGGACCCGGCCCTGCGGACGGTGTACAAAGCGAAGAAGGCCGCGCTGAAGGACCTGCAGCTCGTCGGGTCCCGAGGTGCGTTCGTGAGGTCGCAGATCCGGTTTCTGCGGGATCTGGACCGCGGCTCCCCCTTCTTCTACTCGCTGGAAAAAAGACAGGGTGTCCGTAAGCAGCTCTTGACGCTGCTGGCCGACGACGGCTCTCTCGTCTCGGATCCGGAGGGCGTCAACAATAGGGCCCGTGAATATTACAGGGCTCTGTTCTCTCCGGATCCGTCCAGCGAGGAAGTGCGTAGAGTTTTGTGGGAGGACCTGCCGAAGGTCAGCCCGGAGGGCGCCGAAAATCTGGAAGCTCCGCTAAGCCTGGCGGAGCTGACCGGTGCCCTCGCCCGGCTCTCGAGGGGAAAATCCCCGGGGCTGGACGGGCTGACCATGGAGTTTCACAGGGCGTTCTGGGACGTCCTGGGGGGCGACTACGCGCGGGTCCTGGGGGGAAAGTCTGGCGACCGGTGAGATGCCCCTCTCTTGGCGCAGGGCCGTCATCGTCCTGCTGCCTAAGAAGGGCGATCTCCGCCTCCTTAAGAAGTGGCGCCCGGTCTCCCTCCTCAGCACGGACTACAAAATCTTCGCCAGGGCGATGTCTGCTCGCCTTGGCGCCATGCTGGACCACATGATCCACCCCGACCAGTCCTACACGGTCCCGGGCCGGGCAATCCACGATAACATCCATCTGGTCCGGGACCTCATCCATTGTTCCCAGGAGGCTGGTCTGTCGGTCGCCTTCCTATCCCTCGACCAAGAGAAGGCATTCGACAGGGTGGATCACGACTATCTGCTCGGAACTCTGCGCGCTTTCGGGTTTGGGACGCATTTCGTCACCTGGATCCGACTTTTGTACGCCGCCTCGGAGTGTCTGATTCAGGTTAACGGGTCCTTGATGGCGCCCCTTCGCTTTAGGAGAGGGGTGCGCCAGGGATGCCCCATGTCCGGCCAGTTATACGCCGTCTGCGTGGAGCCTTTCCTGCGCCTCTTGCGGACGAGGTTGACGGGACTGGCTCTGCAAGGGCCGGGCGTGGAGGTCGTCCTCTCGGCTTACGCCGATGACGTGCTCCTCGCGGTAGAGGATCCCGCTGACCTGCGGAGGATGCGTGAGTGCCAGGAGATTTACTCGGCCGCATCCTCCGCCAGAATCAACTGGGAAAAATGTTCCGGACTCCTGGTCGGTCAGTGGCGGGTGGACTCCCTGCCGGAGGAGCTCAGGCCTTTTGCCTGGAGCACAACCCATCTCCTCTATCTGGGAGTCTACCTTAGCCCCGACGAGGGAGCCTGGCCGGCGAACTGGCAGGAGCTGGAGGCCAAGGTCGCCGCTCGCCTAGGGTGCTGGACAGGACTGCTCCGAGTGCTGCCCTACAGGGGTCGAGCGCTAGTCATAAACCAGCTGGTGGCCGCCATGTTGTGGTACCGGCTGGTCACTTTGACCCCTCCCCCTGCGTTTGTCGCCAAGATACAGAAGAAGCTGGTGGACTTCTTCTGGAACAACAGGAAGCACTGGGTCTCTGCCGCGGTCTTGAGTCTCCCTCTTGGGGAGGGCGGTCAGTCGTTGGTGTACGTCTGCACCCAGATCGCGACTTTCCGTATTCAGACCCTGCAGAGATACCTTTACGTTGAGCCCCCTCCTAGGTGGCGTGCTCTGGCGATGTATTTCTTCCGCCAGCAGCACGGCCTCAACTACGACACGCAGCTCCTGTTTGTGAGTGTGGGGTGCGTCAGGACCGCCCTCCGGGAGCTGCCTGTCTTTTACAAGGGACTCATCAGGGTCTGGAACAAAGTCTCCACCAAGCGCAGCTCTCCACCGGCTGGAGTGGCGGTTTGATTTTATGTTTTAAAGTTTAATTTGTTTTAATTGCCAGTGTTTTTTAGTGTCCCCCTCCCCTTTTATAGGGGGCACTTAGGAAAAATAATATTATTTTAGTGCCAAAAAAAAAATGGGCGTTGTAAATGTTTGGTGCGTCCCCCGATCGGGGGGCCACGGCTTAATGTTTTTGTTTGCTCCAAAAGAGTTTCATGCACAAGGACCAATGGTAGAGCTTTGGAGGCGTGGCCTAAATAGTTGGAGCCTGGGGCAGTGTGGGAAGGAGCTACCTGCTTTTGCTCCTGTTTGGAAGGCCTTGAGAGCCCTGAGACCAGCCCAGGAAGAGGAGGAAAGGGCTGGCTTACTACAACTCAACATCCAGAGGGAGAGGAGAGCTGAAAAATTTAACATTTATTACTACTACAGAGAGTTGGAGAGAGGGGGAAAACAGCAACAACCTGTGTGGAAGGAGGGAGATTCAGCAACATTCTACAGGTGGGTGTTGGTGCATTCCCCGAAAGACATTGTTGTATCGGTGGGGGGAGGAAAGAAGACCTTTCGAGGGCTGGAACATCGCGGGGGGTGTGTGTGTGGAAGTGTGTGTGGGGGTCTTGCTTACAACTAGGCCCCACACACCTCTGAAGCACCCCTCCCCCATTGCCTAGCCTGGGATAGCTGGAGCTACCTTGCTGAAAACTATTAATCACCCTATTAAAGATCGTTGGGAGTGTGTGCCTGGGTGGCTCCAGCTACCCCAGGTGAAGACATCTTCTCCCCCCACCCGAAGACCATTCTTAAAAGACTGTGTTTTTTTTTTGCCATCTGGGGAGTGCACCCCAAGAAGCACTCACTCATTGCTGTGAGGGGAGACCTGCCCTCGCAGCCTCCCTCTTTCCCACACCCCCTTAACTCTATCTCTCTCTCTGTCTCTCCCCTTTCTCTCTGAGAGCCCTTTCCTCCTAATTTTGTAAAAAAACAATTAAGACAACTGAGCAGAGGGAGCAAGGCCCCTCCCCAATTGCCAACTAGGGGAGAGGTGAGCCTCTTTCAGAGCTCCCTCTGTTCAAATATTAAACGAGGCCACTTAAGACCATTAAGACCTGTGACTTTGGGGTGGGTGTAGCCCTTAAAGGGACCCCGTGATGGCGACCCCATCCACGCCGGTGGCAGGGCCAGCAAGGACATATGCGCAGGCGGCGTCCACATCCACGGCACCTCCTGCGCCACCTGCTGCCCTGCCACCTTTCAGACTGATCACGAAAAAACACGGGGTCAAGAGCTACACTCACCCCACAATGAGCATTGAGGAGTGCGTGCGGGCGATGGCTGGGGTAGTCGGCCCCTCGGCCATTGTCGCGGCCTCCAAGATGTCTGGGAAGGCTGTGTTCTTCCTGGGGTCGGAGCGGGCGGTGTCCCTGGCCATTGAAAGGGGGCTCACGGTGAGCGGGGCGTTCCTGCCGGTGGACCCTCTCGAGGCCACCACGCAGAGGGTCATCATTTTAAACGTCCCGCCCTTTGTTCCCGCTGAGCTCCTCCTCCCTCACCTACACCAACTGGGGGAGGTAAGGTCGGGGATCAATCCCATACCGCTCGGCCTCAGGGAGAACAGCCTGCGCCACGTGTTCTCCTTCCGCCGCCAGCTCTTTGTCCGGCTGGCGCGGGAGGAGACGACGGAGGGAAATTTTAATGTGGTGCACGAGGGGACTGCCTACCGCGTCTTTTCGACGTCGGACGGCGTGCGGTGCCATGCCTGCAGGGAGGTGGGGCACGTTCGCAAGAACTGCCCCGCCTCCAAAGCCGCCAAACCACCGAGGGCGGCCAAGGCTGGCACCGCCGCCACCCCTCCCCCTAGTAGCGTCCGCGTGCCGGGAGCCGTAGGTGCGCGGGCATGGTCGGGGGCCTTTGTTTTCACGGCCTCCGGCGGGGGGGAGGGAGAGCGTCCGGCCGGAAAGAAGGCGTGGAAGAAGACGAAACACCTAGAGGCGGGTCCCCTCGGTGCGCCAGATAATTTGACCACCGCGCTCAGCCCAACCCAGTCACCGGCGAGCGCGGGGTGCCCTGAGCCCGTGCCCGAGCCCTTGACTATTATCACAGAGGGGCTCGGGCGCGGGCAAGATAAGAAAAAGGGGGGGGTGGAGCGGGAGGCCTCGGCAGACATGGAGGTCTCCCTGCCTCCGCGCACCCCCAGGAACAAAAGGAGGCGCCACTCCAATGAGGCGGAGGAGGAACAACATCCCTCCGCGGAGGAGTCGGTGCCCGCCGCGTGTCCCGCGTCCCCCACTGGCGCCCCCAAACCACACCATAGGCGCGAGGAATCTGTCCCCGGGGAGGGTGAGGCAGTCGAGGCTGCCCAGCCGCTGCCTCCCGGGGATGGGGTGAAAGATCTGTCTGTCGTGGGGGGCGTGGGGCCAGCGGAGGAATGCGTTGTCGCCGGGTCGAGCATCCCGGGGACTGAGGCGGGCGGGGCCGAAAAGGCCGTACCTGAGCCCACCCAGCTGTTATCAAACTTCCCCCGGGTGTCGCTCGGCCCGGAGGAAACGGCAATGAATGATTTTAACGAGTCTGTACATGCTGGGCCGGGGGGTGGCGGCGGGGAGGGGGAAGAACAACAACCCTCGCCCCTTACTTTGGAGCTGGGGTACTTGGAAGACCTGGAACATTACTTTGACCAGGTCTCTCCGTGTTCCCCGGTTCCTGGGGCGGAGGAGGAACCCCTTCCGCTGTCGCTTCCCGACCCAGCACCAATTTTAAAAGAGCCCAGTGGGGACTCCTCTGCCGACGATCCTGGGGGTGGGATCGGGGTGGAGCCAGGGCCAGATGGAGCGGCCGGGCCGTTTGCCGTACCTCGTGCGGTCAACGGGCCGGCTGCTAGCGGCGACCTCCCAGAGGGGGACGGGGACTCGGTGGAGGACGCGGGTGAAGATCTCGAGTCCAACGCCAGTGAGGCGGTGGATCTCCTCGTGCCCGCCGCTGAGTCCCCCCTCATTCCCGTAGAGGAACTCCGGGACTTTTTGGTCCAGAACCAGGGTCGCTGCAACCGAACCCGTCTATCCCGGGAAAGATGGTCCGAGCCGGGGCTGCTCGTCGCTTCCGTCCGCGCCGCCGCTAAAACCATGGCCGCGGGCGGGCCCTTATCAAAGGCGCAAGGCCTTGAGCTGCGCCGGCTCAAAAAGTTCCTCGCTGGTCTGCTGAAGGAGTGGAGGTCAACAAACGACTCCACTCCCCCCCCCACAATAGGTTAAGGTAGAGGTTGCACTCTGCTCTAGTCATGAAGATAACCATAGCCAGCCTCAACATCAACGGCGACAGAGAGGCACGCCGTAGATTTAGCAATTTTTCGCTCCTGCGGGAGGGGAAATATGCGGTGTGCTTCCTGCAAGAAACCCACACCGTTCCGGGAGACGAAGCCACGTGGCTCCTGGAATGGCAAGGAGAGATCCGCATGAGCCACCTCACCGCCATTTCTAGTGGGGTGGCCATCTTGCTGGCCCCGCATTTTCAGCCGGAGATCTTGGGGGTCGAGGAGCCCGTGCCAGGCCGCTTGCTGCTCGTAACGGTTCGCCTGGGGGACGTGCCGCTCCATCTCATGAGCGTGTACGCCCCTCAGCCCTGCCCGCAGCAGACGCGCTTCTTCGAAGAGTTGTCCGCTCTTCTTGGCTCCGTCGACGTCGGCGACTGCATTGTCCTCGGGGGGGATTTTAACTGCACCCTCGAGGCGAGGGACCGCTCCGGTGCCCCGCAGAGCATGACGGCGATGGAGAAGTTGAGGGACCTGGTCGGGTCCTTCGACTTGGTGGACGTCTGGCGGAATCTCCACCCCGACTCCAGCGCCTTTACTTGGGTGAGGCCTGGAGTTGGATGGTCCAGAATCGACCGCCTTTACGTGTCTCGGGCGTACGTTTCCTGCGTCCCGGCGGCCTGCATGCGGCCGGTGCCGTGTTCGGACCACCACCTGGTGTGGGCGGAGCTCGCTTCGCTCCGCGCGAGGACGAGGTCCGCGTACTGGCATATTAACAACCGGCTGCTGGAGGACATGCGGTTCCAGGACTCGTTCCGTCGTTTCTGGGCCGACTGGAGAAGGAAGCAGGGGGGCTTCCCCTCCTTGAGGCTATGGTGGGACGTGGGCAAGGCTCACGTCCGCGTCTTCTGTCAAGAGTACGCGAGGGGGTCGACCAAGAGGCGGGCGGCCAGGGTCGGGCGCCTAGAAAAAGAGGTGCTCGACCTGGAATCCCGTCTCGGTCAAGTCGTCCAGGACCCGGCCCTGCGGACGGTGTACGAAGCGAAGAAGGCCGCGCTGAAGGACCTACAGCTCGTCGGGTCCCGAGGCGCGTTCGTGAGGTCGCGGATCCGGTTCCTGTTGGATCTGGACCGCGGCTCCCCCTTCTTCTACTCGCTGGAAAAAAGACAGAGTGTCCGTAAGCAGCTCTTGACGCTGCTGGCCGACGACGGCTCTCTCGTCTCGGATCCGGAGGGCGTCAACAACAGGGCCCGTGAATATTACGGGGCTCTGTTCTCTCCGGTGCCGTCCAGCGAGGAAGCGCGTAGAGTTTTGTGGGAGGACCTGCCGAAGGTCAGCCCGGAGGGCGCCAAAAATCTGGAAGCTCCGCTAAGCCTGGCGGAGCTGACCGGTGCCCTCGACCGGCTCTCGAGGGGAAAATCCCCGGGGCTGGACGGGCTGACCGTGGAGTTCCACATGGCGTTCTGGGACATCCTGGGGGCGACTACGTGCGGGTCCTGGGGGAAAGTCTGGCGACCGGGGAGATGCCCCTCTCTTGGCACAGGGCAGTCATCGTCCTGCTGCCTAAGAAGGGCGATCTCCGCCTCCTTAAGAACTGGCGCCCGGTCTCCCTCCTCAGCACGGACTACAAAATCTTCGCCAGGGCGATGTCTGCTCGCCTTGGTGCCGTGCTGGACCACATGATTCACCCCGACCAGTCCTACACGTCCCGGGCCGGACAATCCACGATAACATCCATCTGGTCCGGGACCTCATCCATTACTCCCAGGAGGCTGGTCTGTCGGTCGCCTTCCTATCCCTCGACCAAGAAAAGGCGTTCGACAGGGTGGATCACGACTATCTGCTCGGAACTCTGCGCGCTTTTGGGTTCGGGACGCATTTCGTCGCCCGGATCCGACTTTTGTACGCCGCCTCGGAGTGTCTGATTAAGGTTAACGGGTCCTTGACAGCGCCCCTTCGCTTTGGGAGAGGGGTGCGCCAGGGATGCCCCATGTCCGGCCAGTTATATGCCGTCTGCGTGGAGCCTTTCCTGCGCCTCCTGCGGACGAGGTTGACGGGACTGGCTCTGCAAGGGCCGGGCGTGGAGGTCGTCCTCTCGGCTTACGCCGATGACGTGCTCCTCGCGATAGAGGATCCCGCTGACCTGCGGAGGATGCGTGAGTGCCAGGTGATTTACTCGGCCGCATCCTCCGCCAGAATCAACTGGGAGAAATCTTCCGGACTCCTGGTGGGTCAGTGGCGGGTGGACTCCCTGCCGGAGGAGCTCAGGCCTTTTGCCTGGAGCACGACCCATCTCCTCTATCTGGGAGTCTACCTTAGCCCCGACAAGGGAGCCTGGCCGGCGAACTGGCAGGAGCTGGAGGCCAAGGTCGCCGCTCGCCTAGGGCGCTGGATAGGACTGCTCCGAGTGCTGTCCTACAGGGGTCGAGCGCTAGTCATAAACCAGCTGGTGGCCGCCATGTTGTGGTACCGGCTGGTCACTTTGACCCCTCCCCCTGCGTTTGTCGCCAAGATACAGAAGAAGCTGGTGGACTTCTTCTGGAACAACAGTCCGAACTGACCCCCGTCCGGACGGAATTCCTCATCGGCGCCAAACCCCGGAACCTCCCTCGGGAGCCGGCGCCTCACAACTTGAGCCGCCTCGAGGAAATCCCCTCCGTGCCTTTCAGTTCTGCGCGGAGGGGTTTCCTGTACGGACTGCTCCTGCACACTCTCAACTTTGCCATCCTCGCCTGCCATCCGGACACGTCATGGCATACCATCTTGCCGTCCGGAGGAGGCAAGGGCCCCCGATGGAGGGCACTCTACGCGGGAGTCCTCCCAGTATTTATCGGGGACTTGGCCTGGAGGCTGGTGCGTGGAGCAGTCCTGTGCAATAAATTTTTAAGCCGGTTCACAGGCTCCCAGGCAGCCTGCAATTTCTGCGGTCTGGAAGAGTCCGTGTTCCATGTTTTTATGGAATGCACGAGGTTGCAACCCCTGTTTTTTTATTTAAAGGGGCTGCTCCTGAAATTCTGGCTGCACTTCAGTCCCACACTCCTGATCTTTGGACACCCTCTGCGGAGGGGAGCGGGTAGGTCCGAGGGCCTCCTCGTAGGACTGCTCCTGGGCACGGCCAAGGATGCCATCAGCCGGTCTAGGCAGCGGGCGGTCCGGTGGACACCGCGTGCTCCATCTCCAAGGACACCCTGGCGCGGATGTACACGCGGAAGAGAGGCAGGCAGTCAGGTTGAACGACCCCCTCGACCGCCCGCTGCCTAGACCTGGAACAACAGGAAGCACTGGGTCTCTGCGGCGGTCTTGAGGCTCCCGCTTGGGGAGGGCGGTCAGTCGTTGGTGTGCGTCAGCACCCAGCTCGCGACTTTCCGTCTTCAGATCCTGCAGAGATACCTTTACGTCGAGCCCCCTCCTAGGTGGCGTGCTCTGGCGACGTATTTCTTCCGCCAGCAGCACGGCCTCAACTACAACATGCAGCTCCTGTTTGTGAGTGTGGGGGGCGTCAGGACCGCCCTCCGGGAGCTGCCTGTCTTTTACAAGGAACTCATCAGGGTCTGGAACAAAGTCTCCACCAAGCGCAGCTCTCCACCGGCTGGAGTGGCGGCCGTCCTGCAGGAGCTGCTGCTCGGGAATCCGTACCTCCACGACCGAGGTTTTAGGTGGCGGTCGGACGAGAGGGCTGTGGCTGGTGAGGTGACCAGGGCCAGGGACCTGCTCAATGGCGGAGGAGCGGGCTGGATGGCGCCAGACACGCTGGCGCGGCGCCTAAATTCTGCCAACGTCCGGCGCGCGACCGATGCCATCGAGTTGCTAAAAACAGCTCTGGGCCCCGACTCTGTTAGGTGCATCGAGGAGGCTCAAGCACGTGGGGAGATCCCGTCCGAACTGACCCCCGTCCGGACGGAATTACTCATTGGCGCCAAACCCCGGAACCTCCCTCGGGAGCCGGTGCCTCACAACTTGAGCCGCCTCGAGGAAATCCCCTCCGTGCCTTTCAGTTCCGCGCGGAGGGGTTTCCTGTACGGGCTGCTCCTGCACACTCTCAACTTTGCCATCCTTGCCTGCCGTCCGGACACGCCATGGCATACCATCTTGCCGTCCGGAGGAGGCAAGGGTCCCCGATGGAGGGCACTCTACGCGGGAGTCCTCCCAGTATTTATCGGGGACTTGGCCTGGAGGGTGGTGCGTGGAGCAGTCCTGTGCAATAAATTTTTAAGCCGGTTCACAGGCTCCCAGGCCGCCTGCAATTTCTGCGGTCTGGAAGAGTCCGTGTTCCATGGAGTGCATCATCACGCCCGGCAACCAAATTTTAATTTGATTTTATATTTTTTAAGTTAATTTGTTTTAATTGCCGATGCTTTTAGTGTCCCCTCCCCTATAATAGGGGGCACTTGGAAAAAAAAAAATCGATTCTGTGCCAAAAAAAAAAGGCATTGTAAATGTTGGTGTTTCCCCCAGATCGGGGCATGGTTTAATGTTTTTCTGTTTACTCCTAAAAGAGTTTCATGCACAAGGAGTCCCAGGTCCCTCTGCACCGCAGCATGTTGTAATTTCTCCCCATTCAAATAATATTCCCTTTTACTGTTTTTTTTCCCCAAGGTGGATGACCTCACACTTTCCGACATTGTCTTCCATCTCCCAAACCTTAGCCCATTCGCTTAACCTATCTAAATCTCTTTGCAGCCTTTCTGTGTCCTCTACACAACCCGCTTTCCCACTCGCCTTTGTGTCATCTGCAAATTTGTGACACTACACTCTGTCCCCTCTTCCAGGTCATCTATGTATATTGTAAACAGTTGTGGTCCCAGCACCGATCCCTGTGGCACACCACTAACCACCGATTTCCAACCCGAAAAGGACCCATTTATCCTGACTCTCTGCTTTCTGTTCGCCAGCCAATTCTCTATAAATGCTAATACATTTCCTCTGACTCCACGTACCCTTATCTTCTGCAGTAACCTTTTCTGTGGCATCTTATCGAATGCCTTTTGAAAATCTAAATACACCACATCCATCGGTGCACCTCTATCCACCATGCTCGTTATATCCTCAAAGAATTCCAGTAAATAGTTAAACATGATTTCCCCTTCATGAATCCATGCTGCGTCTGCTTGATTGCACTATTCCTATCTAGATGTCCCGCTATTTCTTCCTTAATGATAGTATCAAGCATTTTCCCCACTGCAGATGTTAAACTAACCGGCCTATAGTTACCTGCCTTTTGTCTGCCCCCTTTTTTAAACAGAGGTGTTACATTAGCTGTTTTCCAATCCGCTGGTACCTCCCCAGAATCCAGAGACTTTTTGTAGATTATAACGAATGCATCTGCTATAACTTCCGCCATCTCTTTTAATACCCTGGGATGCATTTCATCAGGACCAGGGGACTTGTCTACCTTGAGTCCCATTAGCCTGTCCAGCACTAACCCCCTAGTGATAGTGATTATCTCAAGGTCCTCCATCCCCACATTCCCGTGACCAGCAATTTTTGGCATGGTTTTTGTGTCTTCCACTGTGAAGACCGAAGCAAAATAATTGTTTAAGGTCTCAGCCATTTCCACATTTCCCATTATTAAATCCCCCTTCTCATCTTCTAAGGGACCAACATTTACTTTAGTCACTATTTTCCGTTTTATATGTCGGTAAAAGCTTTTACTATCCGTTTTTATGTTTTGCACAAGTTTACCTTCCTAATCTATCTTTCCTTTCTTTTTTGCTTTCTTAGTCATTCTTTGCTGTCGTTTAAAATTTTCCCAATCTTCTATTTTCCCACTAACCTTGGCCACCTTATACACATTGGTTTTTAATTTGATACTCTCCCTTATTTCCTTGGTTATCCACGGCTGGTTATCCCTTCTCTTACCACCCTTCTTTTTCACTGGAATATATTTTTGTTGAGCACTATGAAAGAGCTCCTTAAAAGTCCTCCACTGTTCCTCAATTGTGCCACCGTTTAGTCTGTGTTTCCAGTCTACTTTAGCCAACTCTGCCCTCATCCCACTGTAGTCCCCTTTGTTTAAGCATAGTACGCTCGTTTGAGACACTACTTCCTCATCCTCAATCTGTATTACAAATTCAACCATACTGTGATCACTCATTCCGAGAGGATCTTTTACTTGGAGATCGTTTATTATTCCTGCCTCATTACACAGGACCAGATCTAAGATAGCTTGCTCCCTTGTAGGTTCTGTAACATACTGTTCTAAGAAACAATCCCGTATGCATTCTATGAATTCTTCCTCCAGGCTACCCCGTGCGATTTGATTGGACCAATCGATATGTAGGTTAAAATCCCCCATGATTACTGCCGTTCCTTTTTCACATGCCTCCATTATTCCCTTGATTATTGCCCTCCCCACCGTGAAGTTATTATTTGGGGGCCTATAAACTCCACCCACCAGTGACTTTTTCCCCTTACTATCTCTAATCTCCACCCACAATGATTCAACATTTTGTTCATTAGAGCCAATATCGTCTCTCACAAGTGCCCTGATATCATCCTTTATTAACAGAGCTACCCCACCTCCTTTCCCTTCTTGTCTATCTTTCCGAATTGCCAGATACCCCTGTATGTTTAATTCCCAGTCTTGGCCACTCTGCAACCATGTTTCTGTAATGGCCACCAAATCATACCCATTTGTAATGATTTGTGCCGTCAACTCATTTACTTTATTTCAAATGTTGTGTGCGTTTAGATAAAGTGTTTTAATACTAGTTTTTAAACCATGATTTTTAGTTTTGACCCCTCCTGCAGCCCCTTTATATTCAGTGGCCCTTTTTGTTTTTTGCCTTGGGTTTCTCTGCCCTCCACTTTTACTCATCTCCTTTCTGACTTTTGCTTTTGTCTCCTTTTTGTTTCCCTTTGTCTCCCTGCATTGGTTCCCATCCCCCTGCCACATTAGTTTAACTTCTCCCCAACAGCACTAGCAAACACTCCCCCTAGGACATTGGTTCCGGTCCTGCCCAGGTGCAGACCGTCCGGTTTGTACTGGTCCCACCTCCTCCAGAACCGGTTCCAATGTCCCAGGAATTTGAATCCCTCCGTGCTGCACCACTGCTCAAGCCACGTATTCATCTGAGCTATCCTGCAATTCCTACTCTGACTAGCACGTGGCACTGGTAGCAATCCTGAGATTACTACTTTTGAGGTCCTACGTTTTAATTTAGCTCCGAGCTCCTTAAATTCGTCTTGTAGGACCTCATCCCTTTTTTTACCTATGTCGTTGGTACCAATGTGCACCACGACAACTGGCTGTTCACCCTCCCTTTTCAAAATGTCCTGCACCCACTCCGAGACATCCTTGACCCTTGCACCAGGGAGGCAACATACCATCCTGGAGTCTCGGTTGCGGCTGCAGAAATGCCGATCTATTCCCCTTCCAATTGAATCCCCTATCACTATCGCTCACCCACTCTTTTTCCTGCCCTCCTGTGCAGCAGAGCCAGTCACGGTGCCATGAACTTGGCTGCTGCTGCCCTCCCCTGATGAGTCATCCCCCTCAACGGTACTCAAAACGGTGTATCTGTTTTGCAGGGGGATGACCGCAGGGGACCCCTGCACTACCTTCCTTGCACTGCTCTTCCTGCTGGTCTTCCATTCCGAGCTGGCTGTGGACCCTTCACCTGTGGTAAGACCAGCTCGCTACACGTGCTACTCACGTCATTCTCAGCATCGTGGATGCTCCAGAGTGAATCCACCCTCAGCTCCAATTCCGCAACGCAGTTTGTCAGGAGCTGGAGGCGGACACACTTCCCGCACACGTAGTCGTCAGGGACACCGGAAGTGTCCCTGAGTTCCCACATAGTACAGGAGGAGCATATCACGTGACCGAGCTCTCCTGCCATGACTTAACCCTTAGATACACTTAAATTGGCAACAACAATGCTAAAGTTTACTCACTGTGATCGAAGAGAAAAAAGAAAAACTACTCACCAATCCAGCCAATCACTTACCCCCTTGGCTGTGACGTCACCTTTCTGTTTCTTTCTATTTCTTTTTTGCCTTCTCCCTGTAGTTGCACAAGTACGCCTCTCCACGCACCTCCTCAACGCTGCTCCCGACTGCCGCCGACGCTGGGCCCCGGACTCCCTGCTGTGTGCGTGCCAGAAGCTGTGATTTGCTTGTCTATGTTCTTCTTGTTTACTCCAAGTGAATCAATGGATGCTATTATGCCATGGCTGGGATGGCAGCAGCACCCAGTGTAACAGGGTGCCATACGTGAGCCATTGGCTTTTGCAAGCTCTGTATCCGTGATTTTAGAAGTTATATATAAAGAGGGTAATCTTAACCTCCAAAACCGGGTGGTTGGGGTCGGTTGAGATGTAAAAAGATAAAAAATCTCAAACCTGACCTCAACACACCCAATTCCAGGTATAAAGGAGGGGGTTAGGGGGCAGGCAGCTAACATGCTCCCAGGAGGCAAATTGGCTGTTTAAATATTATAATGAAGCTGGTTGCTTCACATTTAGCCTGCATTACAGGTTTAACCCGGGCCTCGGAAAACCCGACATCTCAAGGGAGGCACGGACTACTTCAGGGAGAAGTGCCTGCTTATGGACCAGCCCACCAAGTTTACCTGATTCCCTGCCATTGGATCCACACCACCCCCCGCCCCTTCTCTCGCCATTGGACTGGCCCCCATCCAAAAACCACCCTCCCATGAATTGGGGGATCGGGGATCCGCCCCCTCCCCTCCCCACACGCTCGCACTAACACAGCAGCAGGTTCCCTACCTGCTGCTGTGGCTTCCTCCAGAGTGTTTCTCTCCCAACAACGAGCCAAGCCTGTCAATCAGGCTGTCTTCCGGGCAGAGGACCTGTTTTTTTTTTAAAAAGACACGCACTGGAGTTAATACTCCACAGCATGTGGGAAAACACGGACTTTTGGGTTTAATGACCAAAATTCCTCCACACCCCTCACTTATGCAACCCATCCCAGTAAATGTCGGGGCCAAAATGTCAGAATGACCAGAAGCTTCCACTCATGTGTGGGATGCTGAGGTACAACATACAGAACTGGCAGTCAGCTTTGGAAGATGTGGCAATTCCAGAGCCATTCGCTGCACAGCCCCCTCTCCGGAGAGGCCATGATGGTGGCTCAATGGCTGCTATTCAGTCCTTGGTGATCGTGGCGGAGATGTTTGGTGCGAAGGAGCAGTGAGAGATCGTGGCAGAGGTGCGGCAAATGTTTTGTGGCAGAGGAGCGGTGAGAGATCGTGGCGGAGATGCAGCGAATGGGGGTATAGGGCCCAGAAGAGCCAAGGGCCCAGGGGCAGCACGGGTCAGCCCACACTGCAATATGTGCACGCACTAGGTCCGTGCAGCAGAACAGGTCTCCAGTCGTCCTGGTTAACCCTTGCCACTGGATAAGGGCCTAGCTCAGTTAAGCCCATGTGATGGTTGATGTGCAACGGTCACCACATGTTAAAAAAATCCACGCACAGGCATCTTCCACCCCTGGAATTCAGGACTGGAATATTGGGTCCTTCATTGAAACATCTGCAAACTCATCCCTTTTGGTGTGGAAGCAAGTCATCCTCATTCGAGGGACCGCCTATGATGATGATGATGAGGCTGCACTCTCGTCACCTCCTTGGGCAAAATTGCTGATGAGCTTGCCCAAATGAGGCACGATTTAGGGACAGGCTTCTGCAAAGTCATTGATGCTATTAGATCTGTTCATCCGCAGATCAGCGGGCACAGTGATAGCGAGGATTCTAGCAGGGTCTGGACAGGGTCATGGAAGATACTGGTCCCTCTTAGTATAGCAGCACTTCCCCACTATTCCTCAGCAGTTCACCAAAGATATACAAACCAACAGCAGAAATAGAATAAAAAGCATCTCACTCTTGTCTTAGCTTCATTTAAAATTTATCAATCTAGCACTGGACCCAAGCACCCTACTATGAAAATGTTCCAATTAACTGGAAAATATGATTAAAAAAAGAAGATATCAGCAAAAATCTTTTAACAAAACAAGTATTTGGCTTCTATAAGATTTTATGCATCTAGCTTTTCATTTTGAGTTAATGAGTTGATCTTTGACTTCCAGCAGCTAACAAGGGCCAAATATCCCATTTGATAGTTAAAGGGCATATTTTAATAACTTTCAAACATTCACCTCACTGATGTGGTAGTTAAGATAAAAAGGGATAATGGAGCCTTGGTTTAACATCTCATCCGAAAGACGGCACCTCCAACAGTACAGCACTGACTCAATGCTTTATTTTGTAAACTTCACCATCATTTTATTTATTCGTTCCTGGGATGTGGGCATCGCTGGAATGACCAGCATTTATTGCCCGTCCCTAATTGCCCTTGAGAAGATAGTGCTAAGCTGCCTTCTTGAACCGCTGCAATCTGTGTGGTGAAGGTGCTCCCACAGTGCTGTTAGGAGATGGTTCCAGGATCTTCACCCAGTAACGATGAAGGAATGGCGATATATTTCCAAGTCAGGATGGTGTGTGACTTGAAGGGGAACATGGAGGTGGTGGTGTTTCCATGCGCCTGCTGCCCTTGTCCTTCTAGGTGGTAGAGGTCGAGGGTTTGGGAGGTGTGGTCGAAAAAGCCAAGGTGAGTTGCTACAGTGCATCTTGTAGATGGTACGCACTGCAGCCCCGGTGCTCAAGTGGTGGAGGTTGTGAATGTTGAAGGTAGTGGATGGGGTGCCAAACAAGCAGGCTGCTTTGTCCTGGATGGTGTTGAGTTTCTTGAGTATGGTTTGAGCTGCACCTATCCAGCCAAGTGGAGAGTATTCCATCACACTCCTGACTTGTGCCTTGTGGATGGTGGAAAGGCTTTGGGGAGGTGCGACACTCATCGCAGAAAACCCAGTCCCTGACCTGCTCTTGTAGCCACAGTATTTATGTGGCTGGTCCAGTTCACTTTCTGGTCATTGGTGACCCCCAGGGTGTTGATGATAGGAGATTCGGCGATGGTAAGAGGGGGTGGTTAGACTCTTGTTGAAGATAGTCATTGCACTTGTGTGGAGTAAATGTTACTTGACACTTATCAGCCAAAGCCTGTATGTCATCCAGGTCTAGCTGCATGCTGGCATGGACTGCTTCATTATCCAAGGAGCTGCAAATGGAACTGAACACTGAAATCACCAGTGGGCAATATGATGGAGGGAAGGTCATTGATGAGGCAGCTGAAGATGGTTGGGCCTAGGACACTGCCCTGAGGAACTCCTGCAGTGATGACCTTGGGCTGTGATGATTGGCCTCCAACAACCACAACCATCTTCCTTTGGGCTACGTATGATTCCAGCCAGTGGAGCATTTTTCCCCTGATTCCAATTGACTTCAATTTTACTAGGGCACCTTAATGCCACACTCAGTCAAACGCTGCCTTGATGTCTAGGGCAGTCACTTCCACTTCACCGCTTGAACTGAGATCTTTTGTCCATGCTTGGACCAAGACTGTAATGAGATCTGGAGCTGAGTGCTCCTGGCAGAACCTAACTGAGCATTGGTGAGTAGGTTATTGGTGAGTAAGTGCCACTTGATAGCACTGTCAACCACATCGTTCATCAATTCGCTGATGATTGAAAGTAGACTGATGGGGCGGATTAGATTTGTCCTGCTTTTTGTGGACAGAACATACCTGGGCAATTTTCCACATTGTTGGTTCGATGCCAGTGTTATAGCTGTACTGGAACAGTTTCGATAGAGGCGCAGCTAGTTCTGGAACATATGTTGGGGCCCGTAGCCTTTGCTGTATCCTGTGCGCTCAGCCATTTATTGATAGCATGTGGACTGAATTGAATTGGCTGAAGACTGGCTTCTGTGATAGTGGGGACCTCAGCACTTCTGGCTGAAGATGGTTGCAAACGCATCAGCCTTGTCTTTTGCACTCACATGCTGGGCTTCACCATGATTGAGGATGGGAGTGTTCATGGAGCCTCCTCTTCCCATTAGTTGTTTAATTGTCCACTACCATTCATAACTGGCAGGACTGCAGAGCTTTGACCTGATCCATTGGTTGTGGGATCGCTTAGCTTTGTCTAAAGCATGCTGCTTCCGTTGTTTAGCACACATGTAGTCCTGTGTTGCAGCTTCCCCAGGTTGGCACCTCACTTTTAGACATGCTCTTCTACACTCCTCAGTGAACTAGGTTTGGTCTCCTGGCTTGATGGTAGAGTAAGGGATATTCTGGACCATTTCAGAGGGCAATTGCTGTGGGTGTGGAGTCAAATATTAGGCAGACGCGGAAAAGACAGCAGAGTTTCTTCCCTACAGAATATTAGTGAACCGGTTGGGTTTTTACAACAATCCGGTAGCTTCATGGTCACCATAACTGATACTAGCTTTTAAAAAATGTAAATATATGTAATTAACTGAATTTAAATTAACCAGATCATACCCACTATGCTACCATTCCATATCTCCAATCCCCAAATAAACTGAGAGGGCAACAGCCTGTGACACACTGGCCTTGATATTAATCCCAGCCCCTGACCCCAAACCCCACGATGGGCCGTCAGTGGATATCAGGACGTCAGGGAGTCTTGCCATGGATTGGGGGGCTGCTTAGTGAACATGTTTGAATCGATCAGTCACAAAGCAATTGAGTGCCCAATTTGAAGTCAAATTCTGCTGCATGGGCTTCCCACCTCCTGATTGCCGCGCCCAATGCCGATCTTTGACCCAGACCCGATCACAGGCCTCCTCATACCCTCACCCCAATCTCCCCACACCCTCACCCCAACCTCCCCACGTCCTCCCCACATCCTCACCCCAACTCTCCCCACACCCTCACCCCACCCTCCCCACATCCTCATCCCAACTCTCCCCACACCCTCCCCACACCCTCACCCCACCCTCCCCACATCCTCATCCCAACTCTCCCCACACCCTCACCCCAACCTCCCCACGCCCTCCCCATACCCTCACCCCAACCTCCCCACGCCCTCCCCACACCCTCACCCCAACCTCCCCACACCCTCACCCCAACCTCCCCACGCCCTCCCCATACCCTCACCCCAACCTCCCCACGCCCTCCCCACACCCTCACCCCAACCTCCCCACACCCTCACCCCAACTCTCCCCACACCCTCACCCCAACCTCCCCATACCCTCACCCCACCCTCCCCACACCCACCCCACAACCTCACCCCAACCCTCCCCACACCCTCCCCACACCCTCACTCCAACCCTCCCCACACCCACCCCACACCCTCACCCCAACTCTCCCCATACCCTCACCCCAACCCTCCCCACATCCTCACCCCACCCTCCCCACACCCTCACCCCACCCTCCCCACACCCTCAACCCACCCTCCCCACACCCTCATCCCCAACCCTCCACACACCCTCATCCCCAACTCTCCCCACACCCTCACCCCAACCCTCCCCACACCCTCACCCCACCCTCCCCACATCCTCATCCCAACTCTCCCCATACCCTCACCCCACCCTCCCCACACCCTCACCCCAACCCTCCCCACACCCTCACCCCACCCTCCTCACACCCTCATCCCAACTCTCCCCATACCCTCACCACACCCTCCCCACACACCCCAACCCTCCCCATACCCTCACCCCAACCCTCCCCACACCCTCACCCCACCCTCCCCACATCCTCATCCCAACCCTCCCCACACCCTCACGCCACCCTCCCCACATCCTCATCCCAACTCTCCCCATACCCTCACCCCACCCTCCCCACACCCTCAACCCAACCTCCCCACACCCTCACCCCATCCTCCCCACATCCTCATCCCAACTCTCCCCATACCCTCACCACAACCCTCCCCACACCCTCACCCCACCCTCCCCACACCCTCATCCCCAACCCTCAACACACCCTCATCCCCAACTCTCCCCACACCCTCACCCCAACCCTCCCCACACCCTCACCCCACCCTCCCCACAACCTAACCCCAACCCTCACCCCACCCTCTCGACACCCTCAGCTTAACCCGCCCCACACCCTCCCCACACCCTCCCCACATCCTCCCCCCACACCCTCCCGACACCCTCCCCACACCCTCCCCACACCCTCCCCACACCCTCCCCACACGCCCCTCACACTCTCACCACACCCACACAACCCTCCCTACATTCTCCCTACACCCTCCCCACACCCTCCCCACACTCACCCCATACCCTCTCCATACCCTCCCCACACCCACCCCACACCCTCCCCACACCCTCCCCACACCCTCCCCACACCCTCCCCATACCCTCCCCATACCCTCCCCACACCCACCCCACACCCACCCCCACACCCTCCCCATACCCTCCCCACAGCCTCCCCACACCCTCCCCATACCCACCCCACACCCTCCCCATACCCTCCCCATACCCTCCCCATACCCACCCCACACCCTCCCCATACCCTCCCCACACCCTCCCCATACCCTCCCCATACCCACCCCACACACTCACAACCCTCCCAATTGCCAGAGGCTGTCCCCAAGAGTCTCTGGCCGCAGCTTCCTGCTGCTGGCGTATCCTCCCACTCTCCGCCCAGGCTGTTCATTTGGCCAGCTGCCGGGTGGAAGACAGAGGCACAATATGTTACTGGCCACGTCCCTGGCCTTGCTGGATTCTTTGGCCGCTTTCAGCCTCTCCCGCACACTCCCCACCGCTCCGTAACTATCTGGACCATTGTGAAACTTTACTGGAGAGAGCTTTGATTTTAAAATCGAATTACTTTTGTCTGTTCTTAGAACACACATGGCTTTAATATTTATTATTTGGTCTTCGAAAGGCTTTGTTCAATAATGAGTGACATTACCACAATTAATGGCTTAGCCGTGTGTACATGGTTATTCCCAAGGAATTCAATTTGCCAATTAACGTACATTATTTTAGCAGGTCAGCATCAGTCAGTATTGCCAGTGTCTACTTTATTCTATACACTGTTCTTTTCCTGGTATGAAATCAGAGATTTTGATGTGAAATTATTGTCAAATCTCCGAAACATCCATCAAAACTGGTTAATAATGCTTCAACAAAGACAGTAGAAGACAGGCCCCATGAATCCATATCTGCTATCATTAAACAGAGTGATACATTTTAATTACAGAGGCTGTTCTGTTAATTTAGTGAAATCTGTTCCAATGATCAAGAGCAAACACATGCAGAGATCCAAGCACTAGTGCCCCAGGATAAGTACATCTGCTCCTACTGCAATTCCAAGGTGTTTAAAATGGCTTGCTTGGTAGCTGCTTTCTGCCCTCCAGCCTCTAGCTTAAAGGGCTGATTTTCCTTATGCTGGTGCACTTTGGGGGCACCATAAGTGCAGCACATCAAAAATTCACTGTGCTCTCAACAACAACAACTTGAATTTATATAGTGCCTTTAATGTAGTGAAACGTCCCAAGGCACTTCACAAGAGTGTTGTGAGATTTTAAAAAAGTTTAACACCACGCCACATGAGGAGAAATCAGGGCAGGTGACCAAAAGCTTGGTCAAAGAGATCGATTTCAAGAGACAACAGTTACTGAGGAAAAATGACCAATACCCAGCTATCTTCTATATGTAGAGCTGTTTGTCATTCACCAGGTTCTTTTTAAGTCCTGATCATTTATTTCAGAGATTGATGATTATCTGCAATCGATTGAACGGTAGCATAGTAGTTATGTAACTGGACAAGTAATCCAGAGGCCTGGACAAATGGTCCGGAGATGTGAGTTCAAATTCCACCACAGTAGCTGGGGAATTTAAATTCAGTTAACTAAATAAACCTGGAATAAAAGGCTAGTATCAGTAGTGGTTCACTAATATCCTTTACGGAAAAAAAAATCTGCTGTCTTTACCTGGTCTGGCCTATATGTGACTCCAGACCCTCACCCTTGGTTGACTCTTAACTGCTCTCTGAAATGACCTAGAAAACCACTCAGTTGTGCTAAACCATTACAAGAAACAATAATAAGAATAAAACTGGACAGACCACCCAGCATTGACCTAGATACCAGTTTCGGACCCGACAACGGCACACCCAGCCCAGTCGACCCTGCAAAGTCCTCCTCATGAACATCTGGGGACTTGTGCCAAAATCGGGAGAGCTGCCCACAGACTAATCAATCAACAGCCTGAAGTAGTCATACTCACAGAATTATACCATTCCGCCAATGTCCCAGACTCCTCCATCACGATCCTTGGGTATGTCCTGTTCCACCGGCACAATGGTACACAGTCAGGAGGGAGTGACCCTGGTCATGACTTCATGGGCAAGGAAAGCTGCTGATTACCACCTACTATTCTCCTTCAGCTGATGAATCAGTACTCCTCAATGTTGAACACCACTTGGAAAAAGCACTGAGGGTAACAAGGGCAGAGAATGTATTCTAGGTGGGGGACTTCAATGTCCATCACCAAGAGTGGCTCGGTAGCACCAGTACTGACTGAGCTGGCCGAGTCCTGAAGGACATAGCTGGCAGACTGGGTCTGCGGCAGGTGGTGAGACAACTTGCTTGACCTCATCCTCACCAATCTACTTGTCGCAGATGCATCTGTCTATGACAGCATTGGTAGCAGTGACCTCTGCACAGTCATTGTGGAGACGAAGTCCTATCTTCACACTGAGAACACCATGCATCGTGTTGTGTGGCACTACAACCATGCTAAATGGGATAGATTCAGAACAGATCCAACAGCTCAAAACTGGGGATCTATTAGGCGCTGTGGGCCATCAGCAGAAGCAGAATTGTATTCCACCACAATCTGTAACCTCATGGCCTGGCATATCCTTCATTCTACCATTACAATCAAGCCAGGGGACCAACCCTGGTTCAATTAGGGATGTAGAAGAGCATGCCAGGAACAGAACCTAATGCACCTAAAAATGAGATGCCCACCTGGGGAAGCTGCAACACAGAGCTACACACATGCTAAACAGCAAAAGCAGCATGCTATAGACAAATCTAAGTGATCCCACAACTAACAGATCAGATCAAAGCTCTGCAGTCCTGCCACATCCAGTCATGAATGGTGATAGATAATTAAATAACTAACGGGCGGAGTAGGCTTTATGAATATCACCATCCTCAATGATGGCGGAACCCAGCACATGAGTGCAAAAGACAAGGCTGAAGCTTTTGCAATTATCTTCAGCCAGAAGTGCCGAGTGGATGATCCATATCGGCCTCCTTCTGAAGTCCCCACCATCACAGAAGCCAGTCTCCAGCCAATTCGATTCACTCCACGTGATATCAAAAAAAGTGTAAGCACAGTGGATACAGCAAAGGCTATGGGCCCCGACAACATCCCGGCTGTCGCGCTGAAGACTTATGCTCCAGAACTAGCCGTGCCTCTAGCCAAGCTGTTCCAGTACAGCTACAACATCGGCATCCATCCGACAAAGTGGAAAACTGTCTAGGTATGTCCTGTCCACAAAAAGCAGGACAAATCTAATACAGTGGCAACAAGAGCAGGCCAGAGGCTGAGTATTCTGCAGTGAGCGTCTCACCTCCGGACTCCCCAAAGCCTTTCCACCATCTACAAGGCACAAGTCAGGAATTTGATGTAATACTCTCCACTTGCCTGGATGAGTGTACTTCCAACAACACTCAAGAATTTCGACACCATCCAGGACAAAGCAGCCCACTTGATTGGCACATCATCCACCACCTTAAACATTCTCTCTCTCCACCACCGGTGCACTGTGGCTGCAGTGTGTTCCATCGATAAGATGCACTGCAGCAACTCACCATGGCTCCTTTGTGCCATCCATTAGTGCTTCTGGGGGGGGGGATAATGGGGCGCTAAGGGCTTACTGACCGGGCGCGCCAAAATCACCGACACCCGCGAACTTCCATGGTGGGTTGCCCTAACACTTACTGCCTCGCTCTCTTGTGCCCTGGAGATCGAGCTATCATCTGGTGTGCAGTGCCCCATTATCGCCCCGGATGTTAAATTCACTTCCGTCCCCTGCAGCAGCGCCGGGCTTCAACAACGGCAGCTGCAGGAGGCATTGTCACATCGGCCGGCCGCTTGAGGAGCACTAATTAAAGGCAGTGGTGGTCAGGTAGGCAAAATGTAATAATGTACCTAGTGTGCTGTATTTTGATTTGTTTCCAGCCCGCGGTTGATCAGCCCTGCACTCTCAGAGTGCTTGAGGCTGATATGCGCATATCACAGGTGTCGTGGCCAACTATTTCCAGCATTAGCTTTCAATGACTGCATAATTGGCCTTTCCCTTTAAGGGAGGGAAGGAGCCTGTATAACCGGCAGCGCTGCAAGGAACATTGTTCAGCGCTCTGCCGCTACCGCCCCTTTAGTGCTCCTCTTGCTCCCTTTAGCGCTCTAAGGGAAGTGGCAGCGCTTGATTTATCACTTGTATTGTATAGGGTTAATCACATCGGGTTAATTGTGATATTCCGACATTTACAGTGTGTTTTCTGCTTCATGCCTCATGGAATGTTGTTGATGCAGAGAGAGAGAGAGAGACCTTGATGCGCACACCACCTTGTTTATGGGACGATCGGCGCCTCGAGGTCTCATGCTTTGTGGAAGAACAGCGGGGGCCTTACAGATTAGGAGTTGGCCATAAGCCACATGCACCCATGTTTGTTCAATATATAAAGGATGGAACTGTCCAGTAGCTCTTTAAACTTCACCTTGGACTGTGATTCGCGAGCGGTGCTGGGACCCCCAAGGCTCCTGACCAGCCGTCGTTGCGGAGTTCCCGACGGGCCGAAGGCTGTGAGCTTTGTTGCATCTTATCATACTTCTCTCTTCTTCATAAACTGTATTATGTTTCTTTTCTCTCAGTAAACGGTGTTTTATCTTTACTTCATTTGTCTTGTCTCTTATTTAACATTCATCCAGATCCCGAACCTGAGTCTATTATTATCAATCCAAAACATTTTGGTGTAGTCGGCAGGATCTGGTAAAATGTTTGAGAAAAGACAAGAAACAGTCTCCTCCTGAGGGAGAGAAGTGTAGAATACCAGGGTGAAGCACGAGGGATGAGGGTTTTGGCTCTCTTGCCAATATGCTAGCCTGGTTTGGACCCCCACAACATTGGGATATGCTGTTATTGGAACAGAGCAAAGATAGAACTGTTCCCCAGGAGGTACTCTCTCCTGGAGGAAGTGGGCTTCCCACAGGAGAAAAGTAGTACCCCACAAATGGGATGGATTTTGTTGACAGCATTAAGGGCGATGTGTCAACAACTTAAGGAAAGTGAGGCAGAAAACCTACAGTTAAAAACAGTTGTTAAGGTTTTGGAAAGTCAAAACTCAACTCTGACTAAAGCGGTCTGCGCTGCACAAGAGCGGCAGACAAGATCAATGAACAATCAGAAACTTTAATATGCCGCCTGGCAACAGTACAAAATAAAAAGAAAGCCAGATGACAGAAATTACAGGTAGATCGGTCAAAGGTACATGTATTGGTAGCTGGGCCCACTTGGGATTCGGCTTGTTGGGACGGAGACATCTGGTACTCCTCTGACTCAGAATATGAGTGGACAGATAAAGAGGGGTGGGGGAATGGGAGGAAACTAAAGACCCTCCCCCATACGCTCCGAGCACGGAAGCTAGACCCCTTATGACAAATAAGATGAAACAGCAAGATGGGGAACAGCCGGTAACCATTAGAGGGGTGCATGACTTCACCACTAGTGAGTTACAAGAAATAGGGTCTAGATTTCGCCAAAAACCCGGGGAATCATTGTCAGAATGGCTAACCCGGATTTGGGACCAGGGAGCATCAGGCGTAATACTTAAGAACATAAGAACATAAGAACATAAGAACATAAGAATTAGGAACAGGAGTAGGCCATCTAGCCCCTCGAGCCTGCTCCGCCATTCAACAAGATCATGGCTGATCTGGCCGTGGACTCAGCTCCACTTAACTGCCCTCTCCCCGTAACCCTTAATTCCCTTATTGGTTAAACCCCGAAGAGTTAACAAAAGTGGGGACTATGACTACGGACCACCATATCACAACAGTGCTACGGAATGTCCAGGGCACAGGTTTGTTATGGGACATGGTTACTATAGGGTTCCGTCAAAAATATCCCTCTGCCGTTGATTGGGAAGAAGAGGTAAAACCTTGGAATACTATGGCGGAGGGTGCGATACAATTGCGCAACATGGCAACACAGGAAGGATTATATCACCAACCATATGGGGGGCCAGATCAGGAGCTCTTTACGGCAGGAATGCGGAGCAGCCTGATGAAGAGTGGCCCTCCTATGATGAGGGGTGCACTACTCGCATTATTGGGACCAGCCCAAGGGCAGCGGGTGGGGCACGCTTGCCTATTGTTAGGACAGTTACAGGATGCAGAAGATAGTGTGCGAGAGTCGAGAACGGCTAATGTAGAGGGGGATCGGGACCAGCGACAAGGTTCGACCTCTGGGAAAGGTACAGGGTCAGGAAAGACAAAATAAAGAATTATGCAGAGGGACATGTTCGCGGCTTTACTGAAGGCAGGGGTCCCCAAGGAAAAAATTGATGGAATCCCAACAGGAGCGATGTATTCTATGTGGAAGCAACACTGTGTCCCGGGAACAGGGAAGGGTGAAAGGAGGAAGGTAAGGGAGACTAAGTCGAATAGCGATAAGTCTGCGGATGTGGAGAAACCACCTCCCGCTAGCCTATACCCCAACGTAGAAGAGCTGTGGAAGGCTAGTAATCTCCTCAACTAGGGCTGTGGCCGGGATCCGGGAGTACTCCCCGTTAGAACCATATCAACCCAAGCTCCCGGGGACCTGAGGCCACACATTCCGATTACAATACATTGGCGGGGGGGGAGCATACAAAGAGATGTTGCTTTACTAGACACAGGGGCAGAAGTTACTATTGTCCATGGAAATCCAGGAAACACACATGGACCCGTATGATGATTAATGGGTTCAGAGGGGCAGAAACGCCCGCTGTCCGAACAACTATCAGAATGGCGTTGGGAAATGGGCCTCCACGCTGGGTAATGGTCCTAATACCGGCAGTAAAGGAACATATTATTGGGATGGACCTTTTAAAGGGAACCACACACAACACCTTTTCGGGCGATTCTCATTCTGGATACGGGCGATCACTGTGATTGCAGGGGAAGCAAAGTGGGAACCAGTGGTAATACCACGGCCATCGCGTATAGTGACTATGAAACAGTACCGAATACCTGGGGGACACAAAGAAATAGGGGAAACCATACAAGGGCTCTTGGAGGCGTGTATCATTAGACATGCGGAGTCCCCCTACAATAGCCCTGTTTGGCCTGTGCAGAAACCCGACAAAAGTTGGAGGATGACTGTGGACTACTGACAACTGAACAAATTTGCCCCTCCCCTGGCAACCGCTGTCCCAGATGTAGTAACTATAACAGAGCGGCTGTCTGAAGAAGGTGCGGAGTGGTATGCGGTAATCGACCTGGCCAATGCCTTTTTCTCCATTCCAATAGTGGAAGAATCCCAGGACCAGTTTGCATTCACTTGGGAAGGGAGGCAATACACGTTTAAACGCCTACCTCAGGGTTACCTACATAGCCCTACCCTATGCCACGGATTGGTGGCCTGGGACCTGGACATGTGCACGTTGGCTCCTAATGTCTCACTGGCACACTACATCGATGATGTACTAATAAGGGGTTCCACTGTGGCAGTGGTGTCAGAAACCCTAGCTACTTTAGTCCAACACATGCGAGACAGGGGCTGGGAGATAAATCCGCTGAAGGTTCAGGGCCCTAGCCAGACTGTCCAGTTTCTGGGGATCCAATGGTCTCAGGGTGAGCGCATCATACCCGAGCCTGTGAAGAATAACATTCAAGAAATGGCCACCCCCACGAATAAAACTGAGACACAATGGTTTGTGGGACTATTGGGTTACTGGAGGAGACACATACCTCACCTCACAGTGTTATTAAAACCGCTGTATGCCGTAAAATGAAAAAAGGCCCACTTCGAGTGGGGAAAGGAACAACAGGTGGCTTTTGATGCAGCCAAAGAAACCGTAGCTCAAGCTTTACCCCTTGCCCCGCGAGTGCCTGGGCAGCCTTTTGAGCTACAGGTACCAATGATACCGCAGTATGGAGTTTGTGGCAGGTTCAACATGGCACTCGTATACCATTAGGGTTCTGGTCTAGAAAATTGACAGATGCTGCTACTCGTTACACTCCATTTGAGAAACAATTATTAGCATGTTATTGGCCCCTAACAGAAACAGATGGACAGACAGGGGACGACAAAGTCAGTTTAAGATCAGACCTCCCCATATTATCCTGGGTTCTCTCAGAATATGAGACACACAAGGTCGGGCGAGCGCAGCAAAGCTCCATAGTGCGCTGGAAATGGTATATCGCAGACAGAGCAAGTAAAGGAAAAGAAGGAATCACCTGACTACATGAGCATGTGGCTGAATATCCACAAACAGCTGAGAGTGAACTTACGCAGTCATCTGTCAGTTTAACCAAAGAGTCACCGATCTCCTGGGGTGTGTCTTTTGAACAGTTAACACCTGAAGAACGTAGCCATGCCTGGTTCACAGATGGCTCAGCGGTCTGGCGAAATGGCCTTCGGCGATGGCGAGCCGCTGCCTTCAATCCAAAGACCCAGACAATTGTGCATGATGAGGGCATGGGAGGCTCCAGCCAGCTAGCAGAACTAGCAGCTGTAGTCCTTGTGTTAGAAGAGGAACATCAACAAGTACACATATACACTGACTCATGGGCAGTAGCCAATGGCATGGCGAGCTGGATGTGAAACTGGCATGAACATAACTGGCAAATAACTGGGAAAGACTTGTGGGAAAGTACCTATGGGAACAAATATGGTCCAAAGCCCAGAAGATGAAAATAACTGTATATCATATGGACGCTCACATGAAAAACACTTCAAAGACCTCTGAACATAATAACAGCGTTGATAATATAGCCCGGGTACGGGCTGTCAAAGAGGCGGAAGAAGAAGAATATGGCATAGGCAAGTGGACCCACCACAAATCTGGAAATTTGAGCATTCAGGGTACGATACAATGGGCACGAAATAGGGGGTTACATTTGACTACGGACGGTATTAAACAGATCATAAACACCTGTGAAATTTGTCAAAAGGTGTAGCATTTTCCCCTACCGGTGCCCATATTAAGAGAGGGACTCAACCAGCACAAATATGGCAAGTTGATTATGTCGGACCTTTACCATTGCAACAATGGTTCCAACATTTGCTCACTGGACTATTCTGGACTTTTGATAGCTTATTCTGTGACTAAAGCGAATCAACAAAGTACGATTAAAGACTGGAGAATTTAATCACATACCACGGTGAGCCAGCAGAAGTACAGTCCAATAATGGGTCGCACTTCACAGGTCAAACAGTGCAACAGTGGGCGGTAGACAACGGGATCTATTGGATGTTTCACATACCTTACTATCCGCAAGCTGCAGGGTTACTAGAACGCATGAATGGACTACTTAAGCAACAGATTAAAATATTAACTCCCACTAACACATTGCAAGGGTGGTTAAAGGTCTTACCACAAGCAGTGCGCAATCTGAATCACCAACCTTTGCGGGGGGGAACTCCCATAAGCCACATGTTAGGCAAAGTTAGTGTCCCTACTATTGAAAAAGAAAATCAGACTCAGGACACAGTTTGTGAAGGAGGAAAAGTGTGGGTGCAGTACCCCCAGAAACCCTTACAAGCAGGGGAAATCTTAGTGAAAGGAGAAGGAAACTCTTATTGGGTGCTCCTGACTGGTCAAGATATTCCTCTCTGTGTTGACAAGGGTAAATTGACTAAACAGGGCTGAATTAATACACTTTTGCTTCCTCCCACAAGAATTCTGCCCAAAATGGCGACTTATCAACTCGTTCTGGCAAGTCTCTGTGTCTCGTTATCTGTGACTGTGCTACTTCCATCCTCAAACACAGCATGGGATGGCCGTATAGGGTGGTGGATAGCTAACACTGATCGTACGCAAGACAATTTTACCTGTCCTTCTGGGCAAGCCTGCACTATAGGACACTGGAGCATCACTTGTGACGCATGCGGGTACTGGGGAGGCACAGGACAGGTACTATTAACAGTAAGCACGGGGGCCAACATCACGTTATCAATCAAGTGGCAAAAGATATGACAATGATATGCAATGTGCACTCCAATGTGTCGTTATTGCACAACGTCACATGGTTAAGGAGTTGGGCCCGCAACATTACGTCAAGCAATGACACTATGTCAGACAAAATTAAGTTAAATGCGTCTCTATGGTATGGATGTACAAATGCCTCCGTAATTACTGGTAGGGGGATTATGGGTCACTTTTGGTCAATGCGTGTAGTTAAGCATTCTAAGAGCCCCATGGATCATTTGCAACGGCTACATTCTACATGCACACCTGTGCTTACATCTCCACCCATATTAAATCTCACACTACAAGTCCGGTATGTGGACAAGACGTCTGACACTTGTAATCGAGCCCTTACAAAACAAAATACAAAAGGTAGGGAGACTCACTGGAGTTGCAATTCGATTGCGAAATGCGTGGGACAGAGCTCTCACACGACAGATATTTTCTAGTTGGCTGTCGGACGTAATGCGGTGGGAACACATAGATAAAACTACTCAAGAAATAGGGAGCGTCACCGGGCGACAACAAGAATTAGGTCATCACACACAATGCATGTTTGAAGAAGTAACCCGGTAACTATAGTTGGAACAAAATATTCCACTTTGGCAACAGAAATCTAGGGGTAAAACCTGATATGCAACATACACATTGTGATTACCAGGGGTGTAACTTTACTATGAGAATAGTCAATATCACAAAAACCAACATTTGGTGCCAGTTTATAGTGCATCCCGACCTGTATAGCCAAAATCTGCAGGTACCCGAGTTCAAGGGTGGATGGATTGATGCTAGCAATAGAACTCACCAAGCTCAAGATGTTTGTATTAAGGTGTTTATATTGACAGTGCCCGTAAAGATCCTCCTCTAAATGCTTGCTTTAAAGATGTGTATACCATATATGACCTTCATTCTAATAAGTCATATCGATTGGGACGATGGGAAAATGTTGTGCGCCATCGCACCGTCCTAGGCATTACTAACCTTCCTCCCACTGTAGACCTAACTCGTTTAGCTCAATTTCTAAAAGATAACCAAATGGTCACTGACGAATTGAGCAAACGAGGGCGTGCTCTTCATACTCTGCAAGTTGCTATGAGTTACAGTGAAGGCGTTTTGGTCAGAGTTGCGACAACGGTCACTGACCTTATGGTACATCATTGGTGGGACATCTTTTACGGATGGTCCCCAAAAACATCCGCCGCTTTGAAGCTGTTAATACATCCTATCGTTGTTTTACTCGTCGCGTTATCACTGATATTACTGCTCGTATGTATTCTTTGGTGTAGATTGCGGGCGTTGCTTGCGCATACTCAACGTGTAACTGATGCATTACGCCTTCAACTCGATTATATTCCTTAGAATGTCTAAATATCAAGGGTGGATTGTATTGTATAGGGTTAATCACATAGGGATAATTGTGATATTCCGACATTTACAGTGTGTTTTCTGCTTCATGCCTCGTGGAATGTTGTTGATGCAGAGAAAGAGAGAGAGATCTTGATGCGCACACCATCTTGTTTATGGGACGACCGGCGCCTCAAGGTCTCATGCTTTGTGGAAGAACAGCTGGGGCCTTACAGATTAGAAGTTGGCCATAAACCACATGCACCCATGTTTGTTCAATAGTATAAAGGAACGGAACTGTCCAGTAGCTCTTTGAACTTCACCTTGGACCGTGATTCGCGAGCGGTGCCAGGACCCCCAAGGCTCCTGACCAGCCATCGTTGCGGAGTTCCCGACGGGTCGAAGGCTGTGAGCTTTGTTGCATCTTATCATACTTCTCTCTTCTTCATAAACTGTATTATGTTTCTTTTCTCTCAGTAAACGGTGTTTTATCTTTACTTCATTTGTCTTGCCTCTTATTTAACATTCATCCAGATCCCGAACCTGGGTCTATTATTATCAATCCAAAACATCACTTCACTTCCTTCTTGGAGCTCTAAAGTGGAAGTTCCCATTGGAATCAAGCGCCTGCAATACTTTTGCGCTCCCACAAAAGTTAGCACTCAAAACATAGCGCTACGCAATTTCTAGCCCTTACTGCTTCATTCCTAGTCAATTACTGCCCACCGCCATCTTATCTGAACCTTTTTTTAGACTGCTGACGTGCCTGGCTGACTCAGCTAGGAGCCTCATTAATACATGCGAACCGAACAAGCATAGGGAAGAAGAGGCTCTCAAAAGTAATTCAAAAATGTTCCTTACTGAGGCCAAGAGGAGCAGGTTCTGTTAGCTTGCTTCTTTTAGTTCCCTCTTCATACAATCCTTGTGATTACCAATAGGTGAGATAGCATTGTAAAGAACTGTAAGCCCACTGACTCCCACAGCTACCTGGACTACATTCCCACCCCACATCCTGTAAGGACTCCATTCCATTCTCTCAGTTTTCCCGTTGCATCTGACGATGCCACCTTCCATACTAGTGCCTCTGATATGTCTTCCATTTTCCTCAACCGAGGATTCCCCTCCGCCGTGGTTAACATGGACCTCGGCCGTGTCTGTTCTATTTCCTGCACCTCTGCTCTCACCTCTTCTCCTCCCTCTCAGAACCATGACAAGGTTCCCTTTGTCCTCACTTTTCACCCCGCCAGCCTCCACGTTCAATGGATTATCCTCCGCCATTTCCGCCACCTCCAGCGTGATCCCTTCACCAATCACATCTTCCCCTCCCCTCTCAGCATTCCCAAGGGACCGCTACCCCCACAACACCCTGGTCCATTCCGTAGTCACCCCCAGCAGCCCCACCCCTTCCCACGGCACATTCCCGTGCAAGCGCAGGAGATGCAACACCTGCCCTTTTACCTCCTCCCTTCCTACTGTCCAGGGCCCCAAATATTCCTTACAGGTGAAACAGCGATTTACTTGTACTTCTTTCAATTTAGTATACTGTATTTGCTGCTCACGATGTGGTCCCCTCTACATTGGGGAGACCAAGCGTAGATTGGGTGACCGCTTTGTGGAATACCTCTGTTCAGTCCGTAAATGTGACCCTGAGCTTCCAGTCGCCTGTCACTTTAATTCTCCGCTTTACTCCCACTCTGATATCTCCGTCCTCGGCCTCCTACACTGTTCCAATGAAGCTCAAAGCAAACTCGAGGAACAGCACCCCATCTTGCATTTAGGTACTTTACAGCCTTCTGGACTCAACATCGAGTTCAACAATTTCAGACCATTACCTCTGCCCATATTTGCTCCCTTTCCTCCTTAAAACCCACCCCCCTGATCTTATGTATTTTTTCTCTCTCTCTGCTTCCCATGGTTGCTGGTAATTATTCCACCATTCACATCCTATCTAGACTCATCTTTTTCTAACTTTTGCCATTACCATCTCAAGTCGACCCACCATCCCTTTTGTCTCTCAAATCTCTCCTGTCTTTCACCCTATCACAGACCTTCCCTTTTGTTCCTTCCTCCCCTCCCCCTTTCAGTGCTCCTTAAGAATCTGTTTATTTTGAACATTCACCAGTTCTGACGAAAGGTCACAAACTTGAAATGTTAACTCTGTTTCTCTCCATAGATGCTGCCTGACCCGCTAAGATTTCCAGCATTTTCTGTTTTTATTTCAGATTCCAGCATCCGCAGAATTTTGCTTTTGTTTTTAATAAGAATGGTACTCTGGTTTCTTGCCATAAATTAGCTATACGTAACATTAGTTAATAAATCCCCAGCCCGAAGTAGTTTAAAGCCCTGTGAATAGCTGTTTCCATATTGTCAGCTGACCATTGAACCATAAGTGGAGGAAGAGCATCCAGGAGGGCGCTTAGCACTTCGAATCTCGTCGCCGAGAGCATGCAGAAAGCAAACGCAGGCACTGCAGGTAACCCAGTATAAAAGGGAGCTCACCTCTAGGTATCCTGACTCGAGGAGCTGCAAATAAAGGACTACAGTCTACACAGTTTGAGTACCATACCCTGCCTCGTGGAGTTATTAACAAGGTGCCTACATACATAATAACTGGCGACGAGGTCATGAACTACACGCACAGCATGTTGAATCTCAGCAACTTTCAGCAATTCACCAATGGGGAAGATTGGGATGCTTCCTGTCTGCCAACCAGTTCTCTATCCACGTCAGTACATTGCCCCGAATAATATGCGCTTTGATTTTGCACACCAATCTCTTGTGCGGGACCTTGTCAAAAGCCTTTTGACAGACCAAATACACCACATCCACTGGTTCTCCCTTATCCACATTATACTGCATCTGCCATGCATTTGCCTACTCACCTAACCTGTCCAAGTCACCCTGCAGCCTCTTGGCGTCCTCCTCACAGCTCACACCACCACCCAGTTTAGTGTCATCTGCAAACTTGGAGATATTACACGCAATTCCTTCATCTAAATTGTTAATGTATATTGTAAATAGCTGAGGTCCCAGCACTGAGCCCTGCGGCACTCCACTAGTCACTGCCTGCCATTCTGAAAAGGATCCGTTTATCCTGACTCTCTGCTTCCTGTCTGCCAACCAGTTCTCTATCCACGTCAGTACATTGCCCCGAATAATATGCGCTTTGATTTTGCACACCAATCTCTTGTGCGGGACCTTGTCAAAAGCCTTTTGACAGACCAAATACACCACATCCACTGGTTCTCCCTTGTCCACTCTGCTAGTTACATCCTCAAAAAATTCCAGAAGATTCGTCAAGCATGATTTCCCTTTCGTAAATCCATGCTGATTTGGACCGATCCTGTCACTGCTTTCCAAATGCGCTGCTATTTCGTCCTTAATGATTGATTCCAACATTTTCCCCACGACTGATGTCAGGCTAACCAGTCTATGATTATCTGTTTTCTCTCTCCCTCCTTTTTTAAAAAGTGGGGTTACATTAGCTACCCTCAAGTCCATAGGAACTGATCCAGAGTCGATATACTGTTGGAAAATGACCACCAATGTATCCACTATTTCTAGGGCCACTTCCTTAAATACTCTGGGATGCAGACAATCAGGCCCCGGGGATTTATCGGCCTTCAATCCCATCAATTTCCCTAACACAATTTCCCGCCTAATAAGGATATCCTTCAGTTCCTCCTTCTCATCAGACCCATTGACCCCTAGTACATTCGGAAGGTCATTTGTGTCTTCCTTCGTGAAGATAGAACCGAAGTATTTGTTCAATTGGTCAGCCATTTCTTTGTTCCCCATTATAAATTCACCTGAATCCGACTGCAAGGGACTACGTTTGTCTTCACTAATCTTTTTCTCTTCACATATTTCTAGAAGCTTTTGCAGTCAGTTTTTATGTTCCCTGCAAGCTTCCTCTCATCCTCTATTTTGCCCCTCTTCATTAAATCCTTTGTCCTCCTCTGCTGAATTCTAAATTTCTCCCAGTCTTCAGGTTTGCTGCTTTTTCTAGCCAATTTATATGCCTCTTCCTTGAATTTAACACTATCCTTAATTTCCCTTGTTAACTACGGTTGAGCCACCTTCCCCGTTATTTTTACTCCAGACAGGGATGTACAATTGCTGAAGTTCATCCATGTGATCTTTAAATGTTTGCCACTGCTTATCCACCGTCAACCCTTTAAGTGTCCTTTGCCAGTCTATTCTAGCCAATTCATGCCTCATACCGTCGAAGTTACCTTTCCTTAAGTTCAGGACCCTAGTTTCTGAATTAACTGTGTCACTCTCTATCTTAATAAAGAATTCAACCATATTTTGGTCACTCTTCCCCAAGGGTCTTGCATAAAAATATTGCTAATTAGTCCCTTCTTATTACACATCACCCAGTCTAGGATAGCCAGCTCTCTAGTTGGTTCCTCGACATATTGGTCTAGAAAACCACCCCTAATACACTCTAGGAAATCCTCTTCCACCGCATTGCTACCAGTTTGGTTAGTCTAATCGATATGTAAATTAAAGTCGCCCATGATAACTGCTGTACCTTTATTGCACACATCCCTTATTTCTTGTTTGATGCTGTCCCCAACCTCACTACTACTGTTTGGTGGTCTGTACACAACTCCCGCTAGCGTTTTCTGCCCTTTGGTATTCCGCAGCTCCACCCACACTGATTCCACATCATCCTAGCTAATGTCCCTCCTTCCTATTGCATTAATTTCCTCTTTAACCAGCAACGCCACCCCGCCTCCTTTACCTCTCTACCTATCCTTCCTGAATGTTGAATACCCCTGGATGTTGAATTCCCAGCCTTGGTCACCCTGGAGCCATGTCTCTGTGTTGCCAATTACATCATATCCATTAACTGCTGTCTGCGCAGTTAATTCGTCCACCCGACTCGAGGAGCTGCAAATAAAGGACTACAGTCTACACAGTTTGAGTACCATACCTTGCCTTGTGGAGACATTAACAATGTGCCTACATACATAATACCACCCACATTTTCCTTCAATGACTGTCTGTCCCACCTGTGACAGAGACTGTAATTCCCGTATTGGACTGTTCAGTCACCTAAGATTTCGAGGGACTGCCTGTGATGAACCCCTAGCCAATTCAATTGACTACAATGAAAATAAAATCAGGAGTGATATAAAATCAGCTGCTGACTCGCCATTTTACACCATCACAAAGTCAAGATGTACCCCGGCCTCGCTCTTAACCAGTTTGATACCACTAACTATGGGGCCGATATTGATGAATTTACTGCCCACTGCTGCCGACTGCCACCGACATTCCTCTGCTCGAACTGCCCAGTGCCACTTTCGACGTGCCCTGGGGCGGGCAGGAGGGGAGAGCCGCTGGGAAGCGCCCGCTAACGTCAGCGGATGGCCGATGTGCATAAGTACACTTCCACCCGCCGAAATGCCAGATTGGTGCGGGTGGGAGTTAGCTGGAGTTGGCGGCAGGACGGCGGTGGACTGTTGCGTGGTGGCTGCTTTGTCCTGAATGGTGATTGGCAAGATCCTGTGAAAAAGATAAGTGGAATGTTTTTAAATTATTTATTTACAGGTACTTACCTGGATGGGATCCTCTGAAGGTCGTCAGATGTTTTTTTTTGTTGGTGATGAATTTATTTTTACCTTTTCGATCCTCAATGGGCCCGACTCCATCCTCGGCAGCAATTCTGCGGTGTACGACATTGATTTGCAGCCCATTGACCTTCGAGGGACCGCGACGATGAAAACCCCACTGAAAGTACCATCCGGTACCTCGGCGGCCATCAGCAGCACTTTGGGTGGCACTTGAGTGGGCAGAGGCCTTGACCAACTTCAGCCCCTGTGTGTATTGACTTTCATCTGTTATATTCTATCGGTTGCAAATATTGTCTAAGTCCTTCTGCAACTTCTTCGCTGCTACACCAGACACTAATGCTCTCCCCCCAGTTTTATATCTGTGTCATTTACTATCTTTCAATGTGTATCTGAATCTAGACCATTGATGTAGATCAGAAACAGCAGGTTCCCCAATACTGATCCCTGGGATTCTATTCAGTAACTTCCCAGAAATACGAGGGAACCAAGGGTCTAGTGAGCAAGAGGAATTAAAGGAAATGATTATTAGTAAAAAAATAGAGCTGGAGAAACTAATGGAACTGAAGGCCGATAAAGCCCCAGGGCCTGATGATCTGCATCGCAGAGTACTAAAAGAGGTAGCCATGGAAATAGTGGATGCATTGGTTGTCATCTTCCAAAATTCTATAGATTATGGAACAGTTCCTGCAGATTGGAGGGTGGCAAATGTAACCCCACTATTTAAAAAAGGAGGGAGAGAGAAAACAGGGAACTACAGACCGGTTAGCCTAACATCAGTAGTAGGGAAAATGCTAAAGTCTATTATAAAGGATGTGATAACGGCACACTTAGATAATATCAACAGGATTAGACAAAGTCAACATGGATTTATGAAAGGAAAATCATGTTTGACAAACCTACTGGAGTTTTTTTAGGATGTAACTGATAGAATAGATTAGGGAGAACCAGTGGATGTAGTGTATTTCGATTTTCAGAAGGCCTTTGATAAAGTCTCACATAAGAAGTTAGTGGCAAAATGAAAGCACATAGAATTGGGGGTTATGTACTGGCATGGATTGAAAATTGGTTAACTAACAGGAAACAGAGGGTAGGAATAAACAAGTCTTTTTCGGGGTGGCGGACAGTGATTAGTGGGGTACCACAGGGATCAGTGCTTGGGCCCCAGCTATTCACAATATATATAAATGATTTGGATGAGGAAACCAAATATAATATTTCCAAGTTTGCTGACGACACAAAACTAGGTGGGATTGTGTGTTGTGAGGAGCATGCAAAGATGCTGCAAGGCGATTTAAAAAGGTTGAGTGAGTGGGCAAACACGTGGCAGATGCAGATGTGAAGTTATCCACTTTGGTAGGAAAAACATAAGGACAAAGTATTATTTAAATGGTGATAGCTTGGGAAGTGTTGATGTACAGGGGGACCTGGGTGTGTTTATACACCAGTCATTGAAAGCAAACATGCAGGTGCAGCAAGCAGTTAGGAAGGCAAATGGTATGTTGACCTTTATTGCAAGAGGATTTAAGTACAGGAGAAAGGGTGTCTTACTACAGTTATACAGGGCCTTGGTGAGACCAAACCTGGAGTACTGTGTGCAGTTTTGGTCTCCTTACCTAAGAAAGGATATACTTGCCAAAGAGGGAGTGCAGCGAAGGTTCACCAGACTGATTCCTGGGATGGCAGGACTGTCATATGAGGAGAGATTGTGTCGACTAGGCCTGTATTCACTAGAGTTTAGAAGAATGAGAGGGGATCTCATTGAAACGTTTAGCTCCAATAAACCCTTTCAGGTCATTCATTAATTTTGAAGACTCCTCTGCTGTCTTGCGAATTTTGGATTTTTTCTTAACAATTTTTGATGATGCTCAGTTGGTCGTGCCATTTAAATTCATGATTCCCTTTTTGCGCACTGTTAATCAATGTATAAACATCAACTTCATTAAACTGTGGTCTGTTAGGTCTCATCCAACCCACAGTTCTCTGCCTGTTACTGCCACCACTGTAACTCAATATGTAATACATCATGTAATACATCACTGTAATACATCACTGTAATACATCGTGGCCACCCGACCTGCGAGAGAACACCTCCGCAGGTCGAGCTATAAAAGCGGCATACCACTACAACTTCCAGAGCGAGCTGGTCCAAGTGTGCGACGATTTTGAGATGAGTGACTGGGTGACGTCATCAAACTCAGGTTGCCATTGGGAGCGTGGGCAGGAACATCCAGCGGGGCCCAGGTACAGCGGAGGAGTGGGAAGGTCAGGCCAGATGAAGGAATGCAAAATTCATAAGAAACCCCCCTGTGTTTGGGCTCATTCAAAAGGAAATTTAATTTGGCACTATCTACCAAAAAGTTTGGAACTCTAAAGTGCTTATGGAAGAAACTACGAACTTTAATAGAATTTTGGATTTTAAAAGACAAACTCAAGGCTGTGGGCGGGCCTACGAAACTAGCAAAAGCCAGTCTGGGTGTGAGGACTGAGTTAACCTGTCTGGAAGAATGAGTATTTGAAAATCCTTCTCCACAAGAGACATCAACATCACAAAATCACCCACAGGTAGCCACCCATCAACATGGGTCTGGACAACCATTTCAGCATATACATCACAAAGAGGCCTAATCCAGCCTGTATGCGAAAGACTAAGCACAAAAGGACATTGCAATTACCAAACTAATATTCCCTCAGAAAACAGTTTTCGAACATCAACCCACCCAAGACATATCAACTTTTAACGAGCCCGACAAAATATTACAAAGAAGAACCAAGCCCGCCAAGATTGTACTAAAGGATTTTGAACAGATTTGGCAGCAAGATTAGAACACTGAAATCGTATAACTGACCCCTGCTTTCAACGGAGGTTAGGTGGTTGCTAGGTAGTTACAAGGCTGCTACCACCTCAGATGACACTTTGACTGACAGACTAGTACCACACTACGCTGTGTCATCAAGACAAGGAGGGAAAGCAACGCGACAGTTGTAAACTAACTTCTCCAGCCTCAAAGTCCTAAAGTCCTGAAGGAAGGAAGAACCTCACCATCGCAGCAGCGACCGACCACAGTCAACGTGGTATCAAGGGAAAAACAACCGCGATCTACCATTAACTATCAAAAGGGTTGGTAAGCATAGTCCCTGCATGCCCTGGAGTCTAACCTAGCTAGAATTAGGTATTGGGAGGTGGGAGGTATAATTTACTGTGACCCCCTTTGAATGTGTAATGCATGGTCCTTTATTAGAGTGATTTGTGATTTTAAGTTTGACCTTGTACCTTTCCTTGTCTTGTACTTTATTAGAGTGATTAAAAGTTTGACCTTGTACCTTTCCTTGTATTGTCCTTTATTAGAGTAATTGTAAGTTTGGCCTTGTATTTTCTTACTAGAGTAATAAGCCTGTATTACCTTGACTGTAATAAAAACAAAGTTATTTGCATCAAAACAGTGTCCTTTGCACTTTTGTCACCCCCCCAAATAAATCCAGAGTACAGAACCTAAGGGAGGGGGAGCGATTCGAACCGTTCAAGTTGGTCAGAAGGAAACCTGACCCCCTCATACACGCCCCACCAGCACCACCACCCCCCCTTTACAAAATGGCGACCGTGGCAGGACTCTAGTACAAGGGGTGTGATGTAGAGAGTGCTGGTTTAGGGAAAAGAACCAAAATGGAAGACAGGATTTCCTCCTATGTGTATAAGAAGGTCAATGTAACTAAGGAATGGGTGCTTAGTCTATTGCACGCTGAGCGTCCGGCTGACGCTGCAGCCCAGTGGACAGCAAACAAAGATCACAAAGAAGCAGTAAAGAAAGCAATCTGGTTGGTCTGTCTACAGTGACTGGTCCAACTCCTGGATAGAATGAATGAAACATTACAGGCAGAGTTATGGGAATGCGCAGAGAACTATCAGGAAAGGGCTATGCCAGAAGAAAGGTTATGGAGAGAACTCCGTAAGCTAAAACAGGAAAGGACCCAAATAATGGAAAGGTTAAAAAACAGTCAGGACTATTTTCAATGTCAGGTTACCGAGGCCAAAAGTAATGAAAAGTCACTGAGGGAGGAAAGCACTCACCTCACCCTACAAGTAAAAGAGCTCCAGGAAAGATTAAAAGATGTGCAGGCAGCGTATAAAGTAGCTAGCACTAATGGGTTTGAATCGGGAGACCACAGTCCCTGCCAGCAACAAATTAATAGTTTAAACCTTGCTCTGCCCAAGGCAAAAGGCATGGTATGCCTAATAAGCCCGGGTACGCCCCAGGTAAACCTGGAAGAGATGGAGGAAATTACCTGGCCACTACCTGTGGCACCGGTGACTACACCGGTTCAGCAGCAGGAGGGGCAAATCAGTTGCGGGGCGGACAGGGATAGTGAACCGCCACCACCTGTGGCACCGAGTTTCAGCTCGGCTTGGCCGCAGGGAGGAGAGGGAGGCGAGCCAGAACAGGGAGAGCCAGAACCAGGGCCAATGTGCCCGGTCCGGCAACAGAAGTTTGGCCCGCCCACCCTTAACTGGGGTCCAGGGCCCCTGGAAAGTCAGTTTGTGGTCCCCCACACTCCCCACCAGCTTAGGGCTATGATAAGCCACCTGGGAAAGCTAACTCCAAAGGGAGACCCCTCGGTTCACTTTGTGGAAGTGGAACAGGCAGGGGATATTAATGGGTGCGATGATGCAGAAATGGCAAAGATGCTTCTCCTATCCCTAGACAGCAAACTGTACCAGTCCCTCTCCACTGAGAGCAAAAGAGGACAGAAAACACTTGCTGCTGTCCAAAAGGACATTTTAGAAGCTATGGGCTGCAATGACTGGAGTCCCTTCTCTAGAGTAGAGAAAACGGTGCAGCTCACAGGAGAAACCCCACAGGCTTTCACAGACCGACTGTGGCTGGTGTACAAAAGCGCCTGTAGTGGGGACATAGAGAGAGATCACTTAAACCCGGACGAATTAGCACACTGGCTCCAATGCCTAGTAGCTAACAATTTACCCAGAATAAGAACCAAGGCTGAGGCCTGGTTTGACCCCAGAGATCCCCAAGCCACAGAACAGAGAGTGCTTAGGCAACTGACCCTAGCTTACAGAAACGCCAGAGGGACAGAAGAGCACCCACAAAAGGGAAGGGTTCACGAAATCCGACCTAGCCAAGATAAGAGGGAATGGTGCCACGAGGAGGGCAACTCCTCCGATACAACACATACCTGCTTCGGGTGCGGAAAGAGTGGGCACTGGAGAAGGGATTGTAAAAATCCTTGGAAGAATAGCGCAGGAAAGAATTCTCCAGCTCCTGCCCAAAGGACCGAGACAGATAAGCCAGTCCCTCCCCACTTGTTTGAGATCTTTTTAACTGCGCTCTGAGCCATGTTAGATGGCCCTGGGAAGATAGCCATCGTCACCGGTACTGAGATCCCATCTGCCCCATCCCAACCAAAACCATGATTGGGACACACACAGCCTGTCCACCTGTATCCCCTCGAGTATGATGCGTGGGGGAGACCGACCGTACAGATGGAAGTGGAAAAAGTGAAAGGGACTTACCTGCTGGACACCGGTGCTTCAAGCACCCTTGTCTATGCAGCTAACCCCGCCACCTCACCTCTGTCTAATGGAGTCCCCTACAGCTTGGTGGGTTTCAATGGCACTGAACTGGCTGGCTCATTCTCCGTTCCACGCTCCATTCATTTAGGTACACTCCACACTAAGTGGGCTTGTGTCCTGATGAAATAGGAGCAGGAAGGGAGAGGGATCCTGGGGGCTGACTTCATCCTAGGCCACGGGATCCTAGTGGACTTAAGAAACCACTGTCTTTGGGGGTCAGTCTGTATGGAACAGGAGAGTGAGGTGATGGTTATCCCGGGAAAACAGGGAAAAGGGACGGTGTGCACCATGAAACTAAAGGAGGGTTACAACCTTGAATCACTGGTCAGTAACACCCTGTAAGGGGTGTTTTTCAGGGGGTCAGCTTTCCCTTCAGACCTTATATGAGCGGTTCCGAATCGCTCCCACACCCTTGGTTCTCGACACTGGAATTATGAAGGGACTGTGACAGACTTGGACAGACAATCGGTTTCAAGGTAGGAAGCAGGTATGGCTTTATTGTGTCTAAAAAGAAGTAAAAAGGCACACCTTTAATAACACACACGCGCTATTAATACCAATACACACTGAGGGCTACAACGCATTGAATAAAATGTCAAATTACAGCCTGTGGGGAAAAGAATACAGCTTAAACTCGAAATGGGGTAAAGAGGAGAATGCAGATACATTTACACAAGTTATCCCAGCCTCCCCCCTCCTAATTCTCCTAACTAACTAAGTTATAGCTCTCGGGGGTTCAGGAGCTATGCTCACCAATCCCCTTTTGACAGTTCCAACTCCGGGGTTCGCGATAGTTGTCCCTGGGGTTCGCCTTAGTTGTCCATGTTCTGTAGTCTGTACCCCTTGGTAGCGTAGGACTGTAAGGGGTGGTTTTCAGGGGGTCAGCTTTCCCTTCTGACCTTATATGAGCGGTTCCGAATCGCTCCCACACCCTTGGTTCTAGACACTGGAATTATGAAGGGACTGTGACAGACTTGGACAGACAATCGGTTTCAAGGTAGGAAGCAGGTATGGCTTTATTGTGTTTAAAAAGAAGTAAAAGGCACACCTTTAATAACACACACAGACCAATACACACTGAGGGGTACAACACATTGAATAAAATGTCAAATTACAGCCTGTGGGGAAAAGAATACAGCTTAAACTCTAAATGGGGTAAAGAGGAGAATGCAGATACATTTACACAAGTTATCCCAGCCTCCGCCCTCCTAATTCCCCTAACTAACTAAGTTATAGCTCTGAGAGTTCAGGGGCTATGCTCACCAATCCCTATTGACAGTTGCCGGTGAATCGTGGTTTCGGGGTTTGCTGCACTTGGCCTTCTAGGCGAGCCGTACCCCGGTCGGAGGAGAGGACTTCGGACTGCGTAGTCTTCGGTTGGGGTGCGTCCGTTGATGTGGTAAGTTGCGGTTCGGATGTATGGGATAAGTACCCACTTTCTTCCGTTTTAGTTAGTCCTTTTAGGTAATTTCTCACCCGTTGGCCGTTTAGAAGTAGATTGTAGAGTGGAAATAAATGTCGATTCTTCGTTTTTTGCTGAGTTGGTTTTGGTTGATCGTTTCGCTGGTTGTGGTAGCCCGGGTTTGTCAATTCGGTTGCTGACAACCTTCCATTTCGTGGGCCTCGTGCTCAGTCGGTCCTTGACGATTTCTTGTAGGTTCCTTCACGACTCCATTTCTTCACTCCGGCTGCTTGTGTCTGTCTGTGTTCCTTTCGAGTCTGTGTTCTGTTCGAGTCTGTGTTCTGCTACTCTTTGTTCTGCTACCTCCTTGTAAAACTGGGGGATAGATATGTCCCAAAAAAAGGCTCCATTATCTCCCATCAAATCTCTTGGGCTCTGTTTAAACTGTTCTGTCCATTGATTTTCAAATGTCTCCTTTGTCAGCAGTAACTCGATTAGGGTGTGAGAATATGCTATCACTGGTTTTGCATCATTTTAGGATAGTCCAGTTTCTTGACCATGATTTCCATTGTGCTTGATTGGGTAATTCGATTATCTCTTAGGGGGTGAATAGCCTGGGGTCCTTAATGCACGAATTTGCTTCAGAGGTTGGCCACACCTCCTGTATTTGGTTACTCTTTTTCGCAGCCAAAATGTTGTAGAATCTTAAAATTGATATGCTCCTTCCCATAGATGTTTAGGGGATCTCAAGCTTCTGTAATTTAGGTCCATTTTGAATTCCCTTTCCTATGAGTCCAAAACACTGGGGGGGGGTCTCCATGAATGCATCCCCTTTTATCCCCCGCAGGCTTTGTCTGCCCCTTTAAACTCATTTTAAAAGCCCAGAAAGGGGTTCTTCTCCTCTGCAGGGGAAAGGTACCTGGAATCTTTGCGAGATATTGGTAAATTCTACAGGACCAGCTTGTAGAGTGGAAAAATCTTTGGTTTTTCTTCGGTTTTGTCGGGTTGGTTCCGGTTGACTGTTTGATTGGTCGCGATGGTCCGAAACTTTCAGATAGTCATTTTGACAGCCTGTTTGCTGTTGTGGTGCTGTCCTTCTGGGTTTTAGAGATTCCTCTCGCCGATGTTTCGGGGTCCCACTTTTCGAGGCTGGTGTAAAACTTATGCAACGAGACTGCTAACTTAATAGTGTCTCTAGAAGCACACCTAACTGCCAGAACAGGTCTTCACTTATACTAAAACAGGCTTCCTTATCTTCTATCAAATCTAGCTCAGCTCTTTGTTTCGATTTTGCAGCCCAGCTAACTGAAACTTGATTAAGTGGTTTTAAACTGCCGTTAATAGGCTTTTCGAAGTTGGTGAGCTCTCGTCCATTGTGCTAGTCTGGCCTGAGCCAGATATTTTTATGCCTGTTGAAAAGGTGTTGGAATATGTATGTGACATTTGGGTCCTCTGGGTGGGGTGATACTGTTTCTTCCATGGTCGATTGTTTGAATGCTGATGTTTTCTAGGGGCAACTTTTCGAGAGTAAACAGTTCCCAGACAATTTGATTAGCTCCAATGTCCAAACTGGCCCTTTAGAGATGGGCCCCACCCCTTTTCTTGCCGACCCAGCATTCACCTTTTAAAAATCCCAAATTTGATTAAAGTTCGTAGTTTCTTCCATGTGCACTTTAGGATTTCAGACTTTCTGGTAGATAGTTCCAAATTAAATTCCCTTTCCTATGAGTCCAAACACTGGGCGGGAGGGGTCTCTATGAATGCATCCCCTGCAGGCCTTGTCTGCCCCTTTAAAACTCATTTGTGTCCCGAAGGTTTTCCTTCCATTTTAAAAGTCCTGAAAAGGATTCTTCTCCTCTGCAGGGGAAAGGTACAAGGAATCTTTGCAAAATATTGGTAAACTCTACATTCCCCTCTGTGATACCATATCACTTATGGTATCATCTTCCAAGTGAGCAAAGTTCCTGACTCCCAAGAGATAACCTTCCCCGTAAATTAACTAAACGAATACCCAAAATATGCATTACACTTGTGTAACATCACCATAGATACATGCTTTACCCTTTACAGGTACAAACTTTTTACATTTACACCCTCCCAGCTTGGAGGGGGTTCCATCACTACAATTGCATTTCAGCACAGTTACGTTCCATTTCAATTACATTATATTCACTAGCATGTAGGCAACGTATAACCACATTACAGAAGAAAGAACATAGATTAAAATGAAACAACATCAATTCCTGCAACATTAACCTTAATTCTAAACTAAACCTTAAAATGTTAGATGGTGCAGCCAGCTGCCTTAAACTAAAAATTAGGACTATGTACAACCGCCACCCGTCTCCGGGTGGCCAGGTTAATCCCTGTCAGGCCCATGCCTTGTGCGGCCTGATAGCTGCCTGGATGCTAGGATTTCCCCGCAGCTGGTGAGCTGGAGACTTTTGTCTCTGGGACAGCTCGTTGCTACTGCTCCTGTGAGACCCTCACCGCTGGAGACAACTGGCTGGGGGTCCCTACTCTGAGCAGCCTCTGTACTTCTGATCTTTGGCCTTCCCTGTCGGCCTGCCCTTCTCCTAGGGTAGAATCGCTGAGGCTCAGATGCCGGAGGGTCCTTCTCAGGGCTTGTGTTACTGGGGGTGCGTCCGAATCCCAAACGATGGATGGGATAGCACCTCCAGTAGTGCAATTCACCGCCCCTATAGGCACGGTTTCTAAGCCTGCCGCATTCCCTGTGGGTCCTCCACCGTCGGGGGTGGCCGACGGAGGGTTCCCGTCCTGAGGACGGTTCATCCCTCCCGGCTGCCCTCTGTGCTTGGCTGACCCTGGGTTGTACAACTTGCACTGGTTGATGTGGAACCACTTAGTACAGCGGGGCAGCTTTATGGCATAGACCATCAGGCTTGCCTTGTCGACAATGCTGTATGGCCCCATATATAATGCTTCCAAAACCCCTACCCGAGCATAGTTCCTCACCATGACCTGGTCCCCTATCTCCCATTCGTGGTGTTTGCTGGGTTCGAGCAGCAATCGGTTACTCTGATTCTGTCTGCCCATGTTACTAGCAGCCTGCCAGTGAATCTGTCTGGGCTGTTCAAACAGGTTCCTGACAAACCGGGTCCCGGTTCACCTCTCTGAGCTGACCTTCTGTGAGAACCGGGGCTTGGACATGGGTGGGGGTCCGCATGATCCAGCCAGTCATGAGCTCGTATGGGGAATACCCCATACTGGCTGGCTCTAATCCCCATTAGGACCAACGGTAAGACCTCCATCCACTTTTGGGGTGAGTCTCCCGTCTTCTTCTGCAGCCTTTCTTTAATGGTGCAGTTTAAACGCTCCACAATGCCCGATGACTATGGGTTGTAGGCAACGTGCCATTTCCCCTCAATGCCGAGCACCTTAAGGGTTGCTTGCATTACCTGCCCGGTGAAATGGCTCCCCTGGTCCGACTCCACATACTGTGGGAGTCCCCACCGAGAGAACACTTTCTTCACTAGAATCTTAGCTGTCCCTAGTGCGGTGGCTGTTTGGCAGGGGAAGGCTTCAACCCATTTTGAGAACACGTCCACCAGGACTAGGCAGTGTTTGTAGCCTCCCTGGGCGGTGGGTAGGGCCCGATGTAGTCAATTTGGATTGACTGCCATGGTCCCTCTACCCTCCTGACATGTCCTCAAGACACCTTCCTTTTCTGGGGGTCAGGATTGTTCGCAGCACACACCAGGCAGTTCGCACAGAACTCGCGGACGTCCTCCCTGAGTCCCGGCCACCATCCTGCCTGTTCCATCTGTTGCCAGGTGGTCTCAGGCCCGGGGTGTCCCGCTCCTGGACCCTCATGGGCCAGTTTTAGGAATTCCCTCTGGTGCTGCTGTGGCACGACCCATTGTCCCTCTTTAAACAGCATGCCTTCCTTAATGGTAATGGCTGCTGTGTCGTACGGACCTTCGACTCTCTCTCTTCTAGCTAGCGCGTTCAGGACAGCTTTCAGCACTGGGTCCTGTAGCTGAACTGTTTTTAAGTCCGGGGCCAAAGCTGTCCCTGTACTCTCTGCTGCCCTGTTCTTATTCTTGACCGCTGCTATGCAGCCGGTGTCATAGGGGTCCCAGAACTTTCCCATGCGGGCACCTTCTTTGGCCAGTTTGTCAGCCTGTTGGTTTCCCTCTGCACGGGGTTCGGTTTTTGAATGGGCCTTCACCTTATGTATGTAGACCTTTCCTTCTTCCCCCACCGCTGTCATGATTTTCTCCAGCAGGGGCTTGATTGCCAGGAGTCTCCCGTCAGCGGACGTGTATCCGCGACGGGACCAGATAGCCAGGTACTCCGTACATGAATTGCAGGTGAACATACTGTCCGAGCAAATCGTGTACGGGGTAGGGAATTCCTCGGGGTGGGTCACCACGTACATTACGGCGGACAGTTCAGCATGCTGGGCGCTCATGGTGCTGGGGAGCTTGATTGCCAGGGCAATACCTGCCCTTGGGTCGTAGACTCCGCACCCGGTGAGTTGCTCGCCAGCAGATACCGTGCTGTACCCGTCCACATAGAGGTCCCGGCCTGTCGGGTTTAACCCAGCCCAAGGCCAATGTTCACCTCCCATACCCCTTCTTTGGAGCACCTGTGGGCTTTCCCTGGATAGATTAGGTTGGCTGCGAGCCTTGGCTCGCGGGGGCCTTCTACTCTGAGGTCCATCTGGGAGAGGAGCAGGGTCCAGCGAGCAATGCGGGCACTGCTCACCGTCCCGTCCTTAATCCTCCCATCTAGGAGCATCTGAGTAGGTGTGTGGTGGGTTAGGAGTGTTAGAGGAGACCCTCCCGTGAAGATCAAGGATCTTTTCACTGCCCAATGTGTGGCTAGGATGTGTCTCCACATCTGTGAGGACCCTGGAGGAGTAAACCACCGGTCTCAGCTGGCCGTGCCGCTCTTGAAGCAGCACTGAGCTCAAACTGTCCCCGCTGGCTGCCACCTCCAGGAAAAACTCCTTTCCTACATCTATCGCTCCTAAGGCTGGCGCAGTCTGCAAGTCCTTCTTGAGCTGATTAAATGCTGCCTCGCAACCCTCATCCCAGTCCCACTCTACACCCTTGTGTAGGAGCCTGAGCAAAGGGGCTGCGGTGGCTGCATAATCCTCAATAAAATCTCTGCAGTACCCGTTGAGTCCTAGAAAGGATCTTACCCCTGTCACTGTGTTGGGGGCTGGTAACTCCTGTACTGCCTCCCTTCTAGCCTTGTCTATGGCCCTTTCCCCAGCGCGCACAGTCAGCCCCAGGACTTTGACTTCCTTCTGGCCGATCTGTGCCTTCTTGGGTTTTACTTTAAACCCTTCTTCTTTCAGCAGCTCCAGCAGCTCAGCCAGCAGTGGGCCATGTTCCTCCCCCTGATCGGTGAACAGGAGCAGGTCATCCACATACTGCACCAACTGCTGGGGTCTGCTAAAGCCCTTTAAACAGTTCACCATGCATTGGTGAAAAATGCTGGGATTCTTATGAAAGCATTGGGGAAGACAGTTCCACGTGTGTTGTTGGCCCTTAAAGGTAAAGGCAAACTTGTACTGGTCCTCCCATTCTAAAGGAATGGACCAGAACCCATTTGAAATATCCAGCACCGTGAAAGTGGTCGTAGATGCTGGAATACTCCCTATGAGATCCGCTGCAGCTGCTACCGTGGGCGCACAGGCAGGGATCTTCTTATTTAGTACTCGATAGTCCACGGTGGCTCTCCGTGAGTTGTCCGGTTTCTTAACCGGCCACAGTGGAGAGTTCACATGGGTAGCCATTGGTCTTAACACCCCTTGCTCTACCAGTGATCCCAGCGCCGTTGTCAGGTCTGCCTCTGCCTCCTTGGGGAAGTTATATTGCTTTTGTGGTCGGGTCATGGGGTCCCCTTCTATACTAACTTCCACCCCCGTTACCCTACCACAGTCATGTTTGTGGGTGGCGAATGCTGCAATGTGTGCCCGTACATATGTCTGGTACTCCGCTGGGTTGTTACTGACCAGTAATTCCAAGTCGTAACCCTCCTTTGGCTTCACGGTACACAACGTTCCCTTGGCCCCTTTTTCTGAGATCACCGCCACCTCACCTTCCCTGTCTGTCCCTATGGCTCCCCATAGACAGTGGTTCCTGAGATCCACTAGGATCTGGTGGCTAATGATAAAATCAGCCCCCAGGATCCCTTTTCCCTTCTGCACCCATTTCATCAGGACACACTTCCATTTGGTTTTGAGTGTCCCTAACTGAATGGTGAGCGGGATGGAAAATGAACCAGTTTGTTAATTGCCTGTGAACCCCATTAGACTGTACGGGACCCCGTTCGATAGAGGTGAGGTAGCTGGGTTATCTGCATATCCAAGGGTGCTGGAAGCACCGGTATCTAGCAGGTAGGTCCCTTTCACTTTCTCCACCTCCATCGTAATGCACGGTCTCTTCCAGGCATCGTACAAAGCTTGTGGAGTCTCCCCATAGAGCTGCACTGTTTTCTCCACTCGGGAGAAAGGACTCCCGTCGTTCATACCCATAGCCTCTAGAACCTCCTCCTTAACCATAGCATATGTGTTTCACCCCTTTCTGCGGTCTGCAGAGAGGGAATGGCACAGCTTGGTGTCTAGCGAGAAGAGCAACAGCTTAGCCTGCTCCGAATCATCGCACCCGTTAATATCCCCTGTGTGTTCCACTTCCAGGAAGTGTACCAAGGGATCCCCCTGTTGGGTGAGCTTACTTAGGTGGCTTATCATAGCCCTCAGTTTTTGGGTGTTGTGGGGGACTACGAAGTTGCTTTCTAGGGGTCCTGCTGCCCCATTGGCGCCAGGCGGGCCAAACTTCTGCTGCCGGACTGGGTGCATTAGCCCTGGTTCCGACCCTTCTTGTATTGGCTCACCCGCTTCCCACTGCTGCCAAGCCGAGTTAAAACTCAGGGCTGCCGGTGTTGGTAGTTCGCAATCCTTGCCTGCCCCACACTTTGGCTGACACCCCTGCTGCTCCAGGCCGTTCCCGGGAGCTGCAGGCGGTGATTGAGGGTTTCTCCTTGCTCTACCAGGTGTTTCTGGGCTAATCCCAGGTTTATCAGGGACACCATGCATTTAGCCCGGGATAGAGCAAGGTTCAAGCTTTGGATCTGCTGCTGGCAGGGGCTGTGGTCTCCTGCCTCAAATTCCCTGGTACTGGCTACCTTATAGGCTACCTGAATGTCTCTCACCCTCTCCCCGTACTCTTTAACTTGCTTGGCGAGGCAGGAATTCTCTTCCCGCAATGCCAGTTCGCTATTCTTGGCTTCAATAATCTGACACTGCAAAAGGTCCAGTTGGGTTTTATGCCTTTCTTTAGTGAGCTCTCTACTTTCCTTTAACTGCCCCACCTCTGTCCACAGCCTTTCCCCGACTGTGGCCCTTGCGCTGGACCTCTCTTCTACCTGCCTCAATACTTCCTTTAATTTCTCATTCTCCTCATCTAGAAGCCGGATCTGTCGCTGAAGGCAAATTAGCCAAATGGCCTTCTCTATCGACCTTTTATGGTCCTTGCTCTCGGTCCATTGAGCTGCCGCATCTGCTGGATGCTCAGCATACAATAGATCGAGTACCCACTCCTTAGCCACATTTACCCTTGTAAAATTTACCAATATCTCGCAAAGATTCCAGGTACCTTTCCCCTACAGAGGAGAAGAATCCCTTTCTGGGCTTTTAAAATGAGTTTAAAGGGGCAGACGAAGCCTGCGGGGGATAAAAGGGGATGCATTCATGGAGACCACCCCCCAGTGTTTGGACTCATAGGAAAGGGAATTCAAAATGGACCTAAATTACAGAAGCTTAAGATCCCCTAAACATCTATGGGAAGGAGCATATCAATTTTAAGATTCTACAACATTTTGGCTGAAAAAAAAGAGTTACCAAATACAGGAGGTGGGGCCAAATTCGTGTATTAAAGACCCCAGACTGTCTGGGGGAACTATTCACCCTCTAAGAGATAAGCGAATTACCCAATCAAGCACAATGGAAATCATGGTCAAGAAACTGGACAATTCTAAAACAATGCAAAACCACTGATAGCACATTCTCACACCCTAATCGAGTTACTGCTGACAAAGGAGACATTTGAAAATCAGTGGACAGTACAGTTTAAACAGAGCCCAAGAGATTTGATGGGAGATAACGGAGCCTTTTTTTGGAATATATCTATCCCCCAGTTTTACAAGGAAAGACCAGCAAGGAGAAGCACGCAGACTAGCAGAATACAGAAACTAGCAGTAGACAGCAAGGAGCAGCACACAGACTGGAACACAGACAGACACAAGCAGCAGGAGCTGGGGAGTGAAGAAATGGAGCAGTGAAGGAAACTACTAGAACTCATCAAGAACTGACTGAGCACGAGGCCCACGAAATGAAAGGTTGTCAGCAACCAAATTGACAAACCCGGGCTACTACAACCAGCGAAACGACCAACTGAAACCAACTCAGCAAAAACTGAAGAATCGACCTTTATTTCCACTCTACAATCTACTTCGGAATGACCAACGGGTGAGAAATTACCAAAAGGGAGTAACTAAAACTATTCCTAACCAAAGAAAGTGGGTACTTACCCCATACATCCAAAACGCAACTTACCGCATCAACGGACGCACCCCAACCGAAGACTACGCAATCCGAAGTCCTCTCCTCCGACCGGGGTACGGCTCGCCTAGAAGGCCAAGTGCAGCGAATCCCGAAACCGCGATTCACCGGCAACTGTCAAAAAGGGGATTGGTGAGCATGGCCCCTGAACCCACAAAGCTATAACTTAGTTAGTAAGGGGAATTGGGGGAGGGAGGCTGGGATAACTTGTGTAAATATATCTGCATTCTCCTCTTTACCCCATTTAGAGTTTAAGCTGTATTCTTTTCCTCACAGGCTGCAATTTGACATTTTATTCAATGTGTTGTACCCCTCAGTGTGTATTGGTCTGTGTGTGTTATTAAAGGTGTGCCTTTTACTTCTTTTAAACACAATAAAGCCATACCTGCTTCCTACCTTGAAACCGTTTGTCTGTCAAGTCTGTCACAGTCCCTTCATAATTCCAGTGTCTCGAACCAAGGGTGTGGGAGCGATTCGGAACCACTCATATAAGGTCAGAAGGGAAAGCTGACCCCCTGCAAACCACCCCTTACATAATGGCGACCCAGATGGGACACTGGTACAAGGGACGTGATAAGAGAGAGACTGGTTTCAGGAAACGAAGCAAAATGGAAGAGGAGATTTCCTTGTATGTGTTTAAGAGGGTAAATATGGCTAAGGAGTGGGTACTCGATCTATTGTATGCTGAGCGTCCAGAAGATGCTGCAGCTCAATGGACCAAGAGCAAGGACCATAAAAGGTCGATAGAGAAGACCATTTGGCTAATTTGCCTTCAGCGACAGATCCGGCTTCTAGATGAGGAGAATGAGAAATTAAAGGGAGTATTGAGACAGGCAGAAGAGAGGTCCAGCGCAAGGGCCACAGTCGGGGAAAGGCTGTGGACAGAGGTGGGACAGTTAAAAGGAAAGTAGAGAGCTCACTAAAGAAAGGCACAAAACCCAACTGGACCTTTTGCAGTGTCAGATTATTGAAGCCAAGAATAGCGAACTGGCATTGCGGGAAGAGAATTCCTGCCTCGCCAAGCAAGTTAAAGAGTACGGGGAGAGGGTGAGAGACATTCAGGTAGCCTATAAGGTAGCCAGTACCAGGGAATTTGAGGCAGGAGACCACGGCCCCTGCCAGCAGCAGATCCAAAGCTTGAACCTTGCTCTATCCCGGGCTAAATGCATGGTGTGCCTGATAAACCCGGGTTTAGCCGAGCAACACCGAGTTGGGCAAGGAGAAACCCCTCAGTCACCACCTGCAGCTCCCAAGAATGGCCCGGGGCAGCAAGGGTGTCAGCCAGAGTGCGGGGCAGGCAAGGATTGCAAACTACCAACACCGGCAGCCCCGAGTTTTAACTCGGCTTGGCAGCAGTGGGAAGCGGGCGAACCAATACAAGGAGGGCCGGAACCAGGGCCAATGCACCCGGTCCGGCAGCAGAAGTTTGGCCCGCCTGATGCCAATGGGGCAGCAGGACCCCTAGAAAGCAACTTCATAGTCCCCCACGACATCCAAAAACTGAGGGCTATGATAGGCCACCTAAGTAAGCTCACCCAAAAGGGGGATCCCTCAGTACACTTTCTGGAAGTGGAACACACAGGGGATATTAACGGGTGCGATGATTCGGAGCAGGCTAAGCTGTTGCTCTTCTCGCTAGACACCAAGCTGTGCCATTCCCTCTCTGCAGACAGCAGAAAGGGGCGAAACACGTACGCTACGGTTAAGGAGGAGGTTCTAGAGGCCATGGGTATGAACGACGGAAGTCCTTTCTCCCGAGTGGAGAAAACAGTGCAGCTCTATGGGGAGACTCCACAGGCTTTCGCCGACAGGTTGTGGCCGGTCTACGAAAGGGCCTGTAGTGGGGTTCTTGACCGGGCCCACCTGAACCCTAACGAGCTGGCTCACTGGCTCCGCAGCCTGGTGGCAAACAGCCTACCTGGAGTAAAGGCAAAAGCCGAGGTCTGGTTCGATCCAAGAAATCCCAGAACCACCGAGGAGACAGTGGTCAGACAGTTGACACTGGCTTACCGGAACGGTCGAGGGACAGAGGAGCCCTCCTCTAAAGGGAGGGTCCATGAGATTAAACCCAGCCAAGGCAAGAGGGAGTGGCATCAGGAAGGTGGGAATCCTCCCACAAAGGGGGCGAATGCTTTGGGTGTAGAAAAGGTGGGCACTGGAGGAAGGATTGTAGGAACCCCTGGAAAGAGACTAAGGGAAAGGCCACTCCAGCCCCAGCCCGTAAGGCCGGGGCAGGAACACCCGACACATATGAGACACTCGTAGCCGCCCTACAGACACTCATAAACAGACAGGGAGCAGTAGCCATCGCAACCGGTCCAGTAGCCGGTACGGAAAACCCTCTGCTCCAACCCACCCAAATGCATGACTAGAGCCTGCGCAGCCTGTGTACCTGTGTTCCCAAGAGTACAATGCCTGGAAGAGACCGTGCGTTACGATGGAGGTGGAGAAAGTGAAAGGGACCTACCTGCTAGATACCGGTGCTTCCAGCACCCTTGGATATGCAGATAACCCAGCTACCTCACCTCTATCGAACGGGGTCCCATACAGTCTAGTGGGGTTCACAGGCAATGAGCAAACTGGTTCATTTTCCATCCCGATCACCATTCAGTTAGGGACACTCAAAACCAAATGGAAGTGTGTCCTGATGAAATGGGTGCAGAAGGGAAAAGGGATCCTGGGAGCTGATTTTATCATTAGCCACCAGATCCTAGTGGATCTCAGGAACCACTGTCTATGGGGAGCCATAGGGACAGACAGGGAAGGTGAGGTGGCGGTGATCTCAGAAAAAGGGGCCAAGGGAACGTTGTGTACCGTGAAGCCAAAGGAGGGTTACGACTTGGAATTACTGGTCAGTAACAACCCAGCGGAGTACCAGACATATGTACGGGCACACATTGCAGCATTCGCCACCCACAAACATGACTGTGGTAGGGTAACGGGGGTGGAAGTTAGTATAGAAGGGGACCCCATGACCCGACTACAAAAGCAATATAACTTCCCCAAGGAGGCAGAGGCAGACCTGACAACGGCGCTGGGATCACTGGTAGAGCAAGGGGTGTTAAGACCGATAGCAACCCATGTGAACTCTCCACTTTGGCCGGTTAAGAAACCGGACAACTCATGGAGGGCCACCGTGGACTATCGAGTACTAAATAAGAAGATCCCTGCCTGTGCGCCCACGGTAGCAGCTGCAGCGGATCTCATAGGGAGTATTCCAGCATCTGCGACCACTTTCACGGTGCTGGATATTTCAAATGGGTTCTGGTCCATTCCTTTAGAATGGGAGGACCAGTACAAGTTTGCCTTTACCTTTAAGGGCCAACAATACACGTGGAACTGTCTTCCCCAAGGCTTCCACAATAGTCCCAGCATTTTTCACCAATGCATGGCGAACTGTTTAAAGGGCTTTAGCAGACCCCAGCAGTTGGTGCAGTATGTGGATGACCTGCTTCTGTTCACCGATCAGGGGGAGGAACATGGCCCACTGCTGGCTGAGCTGCTGGAGCTGCTAAAAGAAGAAGGGTTTAAAGTAAACCCCAAGAAGGCACAGATCGGCCAGAAGGAAGTCAAATTCCTGGGCTGACTGTGCGCGCTGGGGAAAGGGCCATAGACAAGGCTAGAAGGGAGGCAGTACAGGAGTTACCAGCCCCCAAAACAGTGACAGGGGTAAGATCCTTTCTAGGGTACTGCAGAGACTTCATTAAGAATTATGCAGCCACCACAGCCCCTCTGCTCAGGCTCCTAAATGAGGGTGTAGAGTGGGACTGGGATGAGGGTTGCGAGGCAGCATTTAATCAGCTCAAGAAGGACTTGCAGACTGCGTCAGCCTTAGGAGCGATAGATGTAGGGAAGGGGTTTTTCCTGGAGGTGGCAGCCAGTGGGGACAGTTTGGGCTCAGTGCTGCTTCAAGAGCGGCACGGCCAGCTGAGACCGGTGGTTTACTCCTCCAGGATCCTCACAGATGTGGAGAAGGGGTACTCCAACTGTGAGAGACATCTCCTAGCCACACATTGGGCAGTGAAAAGATCCTTGATCTTCACGGGAGGGTCTCCTCTAACACTCCTAACCCACCACACACCTACTCAGATGCTCCTAGATGGGAGGATTAAGAACGGGACGGTGAGCAGTGCCCGCATTGCTCGCTGGACCCTGCTCCTCTCCCAGATGGACCTCAGAGTAGAAGGCCCCCGCAAGCCAAGGCTCGCAGCCAACCTAATCTATCCAGGGAAAGCCCACAGGTGCTCCATAGAAGGGGTATGGGAGGTGAACATTGGCCTTTGGGCTGGGTTACACCCTACAGGCTGGGACATCTACGTGGACGGGTACAGCACGGTATCTGCTAGCGAACGACTCACTGGGTGCGGCGTCTACGAACCAAGGGCAGGTATTGCCCTGGCAATCAAGCTCCCCAGCACCATGAGCGCCCAGCCTGCTGAACTGTCCGCCGTAATGTACGTGGTGACCCACCCCGAGGAATTCCCTACCCCGTACACGATTTGCTCGGAAAGTATGTTCACCTGCAATTCATGTACGGAATACCTGGCTATCTGGTCCCGTCGCGGATACACGTCCGCTGACAGGAGACCCCTGGCAATCAAGCCCCTGCTGGAGAAAATCATGACAGCGGTGGGGGAAGAAGGAAAGGTCTACATACATAAGGTGAAGGCCCATTCAAAAACCGAACCCCGTGCAGAGGGAAACCAACAGGCTGACAAACTGGCCAAAGAAGGTGCCCGCATGGGAAAGTTCTGGGACCCCTATGACACCGGCTGCATAGCAGCGGTCAAGAATAAGAACAGGGCAGCAGAGAGTACAGGGACAGCTTTGGCCCCGGACTTAAATACAGTTCAGCTATAGGACCCAGTGCTGAAAGCTGTCCTGAACGCGCTAGCTAGAGGAGAGAGAGTAGAAGGTCTGTACGGCACAGCACCATTACCATTAAGGAAGGCATGCTGTTTAAAGAGGGACAATGGGTCGTGCCACAGCAGCACCAGAGGGAATTCCTAAAACTGGCCCATGAGGGTCCAGGAGCGGGACACCCCGGGCCTGAGACCACCTGGGAACGGGTGGAACAGGCAGGATGGTGGCCGGGACTCAGGGAGGACGTCCGCGAGTTCTGTGCGAACTGCCTGGTGTGTGCTGCGAACAACCCTGACCCCCAGAAAAGGAAGGTGTCCCTAGGACACGTCAGGAGGGTAGAGGGACCATGGCAGTCAATCCAAATTGACTACATCGGGCCCTTACCCACTGCCCAGGGAGACGACAAATACTGCCTAGTCCTGGTGGATGTGTTCTCAAAATGGGTTGAAGCCTTCCCCTGCCAAACAGCCACCGCACTAGGGACAGCTAAGATTTTAGTGAAGGAAGTGTTCTCCTGGTGGGGACTCCTACAATATGTGGAGTCGGACCAGGGGAGCCATTTCACCGGGCAGGTAATGCAGGCACCCCTTAAGGTGCTCGGCATTGAGGGGAAATGGCATGTTGCCCACAACCCATAGTCATCGGGTATTGTGGAGCGTTTAAACAGCACCATTAAAGAAAGGCTGCGGAAGGAAATGGGAGACTCACCCCAAAAGTGGGTGGAGGTCTTACCATTGGTCCTAATGGGGATCCGAGCCAGCCAGTCAAAGAGCACCGGGTATTCCCCATACGAGCTCATGACTGGCTGGATCATGCGGACCCCCACCCATGTCCTAGTCCCGGTGCTCACAGAAGGTCAGCTCAGAGAGGTTTGTCAGGAACCTGTTTGAACACCTCAAACAGATTCACTGGCAGGCTGCTAGTAACATGGGCAGACAGCATCAGAGTAACCGATTGCCGCTAGAACCCAGCAAACACCACGAATGGGAGATAGGGGACCAGGTCATGGTAAGGAACTATGCTTGGGTCGGGGTTTTTGAAGCATTATATATGGGGCCATACAGCATTGTGGACAAGGCAAGCCCGATGGTCTATGCCATAAAGCTGCCCCGCCGTACTAAGTGGTTCCACATCAACCAGTGCAAGCTATACAACCCAGGGTCAGCCAAGCACAGAGGGCAGCCGCTAGGGGCGAACCGTCCTCAGTACAGGGACCCTCCGTTGGCCGCCCCATATGGTGGAGGGCCCACAGGGAATGTGGCAGGCTCAGAAACCGTGCCTATAGGGGCGGTGGATTACAGTACTGGAGGGGCTATCCCACCACCCCTTACACCCTCTTAAACACATACGAGGAAATCTCCTCTTCCATTTTGCTTCTTTTCCTGAAACCAGTCTCTCTCTTATCACATCCCTTGTACCAATGTCCCATCTGGGTCGCCATTATTTAAGGGGTGGTTTGCAGGGGGTCAGCTTTCCCTTCAGACCTTATATGAGTGGTTCCGAATCGCTCCCACACCCTTGGTTCTCAACACTGGAATTATGAAGGGACTGTGACAGACTTGGACAGACAATCGGTTTCATGGTAGGAAACAGGTATGGCTTTATTGTGTCCAAAAAGAAGTAAAAAGGCACACCTTTAATAACACACACACAATATTAATATCAATACACACTGAGGGGTACAACGCATTGAATAAAATGTCAAATTACAGCCTGTGGGAAAAAGAATACAGCTTAAACTCTAAATGGAGTAAAGAGGAGAATGCAGATACATTTACACAAGTTATCCCAGCCTCCGCCCTCCTAATTCCCCTAACTAACTAAGTTATAGCTCTGGGGGTTCAGGGGCTATGCTCACCAATCCCTTTTTGATAGTTCCAACTCCGAGGTTCGCCTTAGTTGGCCCTGGGGTTCGCCTTAGTTGTCCACGTTCTGTAGTCTGTACCCCTTGGTCGCGTAGGACCAGCTTGTAGAGTGGAAAAATCTTTGTTTTTTCTTCGGTTTTGTCGGGTTGGTTCCGGTTGACTGTTTGATTGGTCGCGATGGTCCGAAACTTTCAGATAGTCATTTTGAAAGCCTGTTTGCTGTCGTGGTGCTGTCCTTCTGGGCTTTAGAGATTCCTTTCGCCGATGTTTCGGGGTCCCACTTTTCGAGGCGAGTGTACAACTTATGCAAAGAGACTGCTAACTTAATAGTGTCTCTAGAAGCACACCCAACTGCCAGAACAGGTCTTCACTAAAACTAAAACAGGCTTCCTTATCTTCCATCAAATCTAGCTCAGCTCTTTGTTTCGATTTTGCAGCCCAGCTAACTGAAACTTGATTAAGTGGTTTTAATCTGGCGTTAATAGGCTTTTCGAAGTTGATGAGCTCTCGTCCATTGTGCTAGTCTGGCCTGAGCCAGATATTTCTATGCCTGTTGAAAAGGTGTTGGAATATGTATGTGACATTTGGTTCCTCTGGGTGGGGTGATACTGTTTCTTCCATGGTCGATTGTTTGAATGCTAATGTTTTCTAGGAACAAGTTTTCGAGAGTAAACAGTTCCCAGACAATTTGATTAGCTCCAATGTCCAAACTGGCCCTTTAGAGATGGACCCCACCCCTTTCCTTGCCGACCCAACATTCATCTTTTAAAAATCCCAAATTTGATTAAAGTTCGTAGTTTCTTCCATGTGCACTTTAGGATTTCAGACTTTCTAGTAGATAGTTCCAAATTAAATTCCCTTTCCTATGAGTCCAAACACTGGGCGGGAGGGGTCTCCATGAATGCATCCCCTTTTATCCCCTGCAGGCTCGTCTCCCCCTTTAAAACTCATTTGTGTCCCGAAGGTTTTCCTTCCATTTTAAAAGTCCTGAAAAGGATTCTTCTCCTCTGCAGGGGAAAGGTACAAGGAATCTTTGCGAAATATTGGTAAATTCTACAACCCCTGCAGAATATCAAGAATATGTGAGGAAAAACCTTGCAGCTTTTGCCACTCACAAACACGACTGTGGGAAGATAAACGGGGTCGAGGTTAGTATAGATAGGGACCCCATGACCTAACCACAGAAACAGTACAACTTCCCCAGGGAGGCGGAGGCAGACATGGAAACAGCCTTGGGTTCTTTAGTTAAACAGGGGGGACTGAGACCAATAGCTACCCATGTGAACTCTCCTTTGTGGCCGGTTAAGAAACCGGACAACTCCTGGAGAGCCACGGTGGACTATCGAGTACTCAATCATAACATCCCCACCTGTGCACCCACTGCTGCTGCTGTCGCCGACCTCATTGGAAGTATCCCAGCCTCCGCGACCACCTTCACGGTGCTGGATATTTCCAACGGGTTCTGGTCCATACCGTTAAGAAGGGAAGATCAGTACAAGTTTGCTTTTACCTTAAAAGGACAGCAATACACTTGGAACTGTCTCCCTCAGGGCTTCCACAACAGCCCCAGTATTTTCCACCAGTGTATGGCCAACTGTTTAAAGAGTTTCAGCAGACCCCAGCAATTAGTACAGTATGTAGATGACTTGCTCCTGTTCACCGATGAAGAGGAGGATCATGGCCCACTGCTGGCTGAACTGCTGGAGCTGCTGAAAGAAGAAGGATTTAAAGTAAATCCCAAGAAGGCACAGATCGGCCTAAAGGAAGTAAAATTCCTGGGACTGGCTGTACCGCTGGGGAGAGAGCCATTGACAAAGCTAGAAGGGAAGCAGTGCAGAAGTTACCCGCCCCCAACAGTGACAGGAGTAAGATATTTTCTAGGGCTAACCGGGTACTGCAGGGACTTCATTGAGGATTATGCAGCCACCGCAGCCCCTCTGCTCCGACTCCTAAACAAGGGAGTGGAGTGGGAATGGGACAAAGGTTGCGAGGCAGCATTTATCCAACTCAAGAAAGACCTGCAGACCGTGCCAGCTCTAGGGGCCATAGATGGAGGTAGCAGCCAGTGGGGACTGCCTGAGCGCAGTACTGCTCCAAGAGCGGCACGGCCGGCTGAGGCCAGTGGTCTACTCCTCCAGGATACTCACAGACGTGGAGAAGGGATACTCCAACTGTGAGCGGCACCTCCTAGCCATTCACTGGGCTGTGAAAAGATCACTGATCTTCACAGGGGGGTCCCCTATCACACTCCTTGCCCACCATACGCCCACCCAAATGCTCCTGGATGAGAGAATCCAGGATGGGACAGTGAGCAGTGCCTACATTGCTCGCTGGACCCTGCTCCTCTCTCAAATGGACCCACGGGTAAAGGGTCTCTGCGAGCCAAGACTCGCAGCCAACATGATTTATCCAGGGACAGCCCACCGGTGTTCCATAGAAGGGGGATGGAAAATTGACATAGGCTTTTGGGTTGGGTTACACCCCATTGGCCGAGAGATCTATGTGGATGGTTCAAGCACAGTATCTGTGGGTGAATGACTCACAGGCTGCGGAGTTTATGACCCCGAGGCAGGCATGGCCCTGGCGATTAAACTCCCCGGTACTATGAGCGCCCAGCACACTGAACTGTCTGCGATGGTGTACGTAGTCACACACCCCGAAAAATTCTCTACCCCATACACAATTTGCTCGAACAGTATGTTCACATGCAATTCGTGTACGGCGTACCTGGCTATCTGGTCCCGCCGCGGATACACATCCGCAGACGGGAGACCCCTGGCAATTAAGCCCCTACTGGAAAAGATCATGAAAGCCATAGGGGAGGAAGGGAATATTTACAAACGTAAGGTGAAGGCACATTCCACCACAGAACCCCGTAGTGAGGGAAACCAGCAGGCTGACATGTTAGCCAAGCAAGGGGCCCACACGGGCAAGCTCTGGGATCAGTACAACTCAGGACCCATAGCAGCAGTCAGGGGCAGTATGGGAACGGCAGGGAAGGCAGGGATAGCTTTGCCCCCGGACCTAAAAACGGTTCAGACCCAAGACCCCGTCCTCAAAACTGTAAAGTCCTGTCCCCTCAGTACAGACTCACACGAGGCATGAAGTGAAGTCAAGGTCACTCTGAATCTGCACCTTTTATTTCACAGCTCTGGAATGCTGCACTTGCCTGAGACCTGTCTTTATATATCTGTCTCTTGCAAGTGCACCCCTGGTGGTAAGGTATGCTGGTAGTTATAGGTCATATCTTATTACAGTCATGTATAGCATGTTGGGATACAGTTATATATAATAATGTAAGATACATGGCAAAAACTGGCCTGAACACACTAGCTAAAGAGGAAAGGATAGACGGCCCATACGGCACCGCAGCAATTGCTATTAAAGAAGGCATGCTGTTCAGCGGGGAGCAATGGGTGGTACCGCAACAACACTGGAGAGAATTCCTCCAATTGGCCCACGAGGGTCCAGGAGCAGGACACCCCGGACCTGAGACCACTTGGCAACGAGTGGAACAGGCAGGGTGGTGGCCAGGACTCAGGGAAGATGTCCGCGAGTTCTGTGCTGGTTGTCTGGTGTGCATGGCCAACAACCTCGACCCCCAGAAAAGAAAGGTGTCTATGGGACATATCAGGAGGGTAGAGGGACCCTGGCAGTCGATCCAAATTGATTACATTGGGCCCCTACCCACTGCCCAGGGAGGTTACAAGTGCTGCCTAGTATTGGTGGATGTACTCACCAAATGGGTGGAAGCCTTCCCATGCCGAACAGCCACTGCCTGGGAACAGCCAGGATCCTGGTCAGAGAAGTGTTCTCTCAATGGGGACTACCACAATACGTGGAGTCCGACCAAGGGAGTCATTTCACCGGGCAGGTGATGCAGGAGACCCTTAAAGAAAGGCTGCACAAAGAGACAGGGACTCAGCCAAAGGGTGGGTAGAGGTTCTACTTGTCCTCATGGGGATCTAGGCCAGCCAGTCAAAGAGCACGGGGTACTCCCCATACGAGCTCATGACCGACAGAGCCATGCGAACCCCCACCCATGTGTTAGCCCCGGGACTCACGGAAAGTCAGCTTAGGGAAGCGAACCGGGACAGTTTTGTCAGGAAGCTGTTTCAACATCTTAACCAGATTCACTGGCAGGCTGTTAACAACATGGGAAAACAGCATCGGAGTAACCAACTGCTGCTAGAACCCCGCAAGCACCACGAGTGGGAGATAGGGGACCAAGTTATGGTGAGAAACTACGCTACAGTAGGGGTCTTTGATGCACTGTACATGGGACCGTACCACATTGTCGATAAGGCAAGCCCCATGGTCTATGCCATAAAATTGCCCCGCCGAACAAAGTGGTTCCGCATAAACCAGTGCAAACTTTTCAACCCAGGAGCAGCAGCTAAACCTAAGGGACAGCCAAAAACTGTAAACCGCACTAAAGACAGAGACCCCCAGCCAACAGCCCCCGACTGTGGAATTCCTACAGGGGACGTGGCAGACCCACAGACTGTACCTAGAGGGGCGGTGGACTGTGTTACTGGAGGAGCTGTCCCCCCAATCATTTGGGACTCAGACGCACCTCCAGCAGCCGGAGCCTTAAGAAGGACTTCCCGCACACCACGGCCAAAGACACTGTGGTCACCAGCACTCCAATTTAAATGGTTCAGCCCCAGGAAAGGGACCAGCCATGAAAGGGCACCTAAGGTCAGAGACCAGCCCGCGAGCAGTGACACCCAACCGGTAGCCTCGGGTGACAAGGGACCCCCAGAAGAGATAGCGATGGACCAGCCACCAAGTGAGAGTCCCCAGCCCATAGCCCTCAGTCAGACAGAACCCCCAGGGGAAGAAACGAACCAGGCAGCCACCCCCAAAGGAGCGGTGTGCTGCAGCACCGGAGGGGAGGTTCCCCCGATAGTGTGGGACTCAAACCCACGTCCGGTCAGGGTACTTAGGGTTAGACAGTGCAGGCCGACCTATCACCTACCTCGCTGGACACCCAGCGGGAGAAGAAGAAAGAGAGAAGGCAGGAATTAACCTAACCACCCGGAGACGGGTGGCAGATGTACATATATAGTGGTATGGATTGAAGAATGTTCAGTGAATAAGTTAGAATAGTGTAAGATTATCTGTGTAATGATAAGTATATATGTATTATTTAACTGGGGTAAGGAAAAAAATCTACCTGTGCCGCTATTAAAAGAGGCACAGGCCGGGTAACACCCGGGAGTAAGAAGAATCTACCAGTATAGCTATTAAGGAAGCAAAGCAAAATGACTGAGATAAAAGTAGAAGCAGAAATCAGTCCACAAGGAACTGAATAAGACAGCCAGTCAATTAAAGACTATGAGCCCAACTTGGAACTTGGTCACCTTTGTCCAGCCAGAGAGCTTTCTCAGGGCTAGACAATCTGTTTTATGTGCAGAGAGAGCAGCATGAAAAGGATCCTATTCCTGCTCGCCCTGATAAGGATGAACAGCAGCGACAGAGGAGACGTGGAAGAATCCCTCATTTACGGGTGTTCAGGAGGAAGAGCACCCATCGTAATTGCCGGGGGTGGCCCCCCAGGCGTGAAAGAACTCGCCGTTTACGCCCACGAGGGAAGATGGCCAGGGCGGCTGGGATCTAATTCTACCCGCTACTCCAGCCAGGAAGGTTTTACCTACGGGGAGGCCTCACTTCCATGCCCCCGAATGCGGATCATCGCTGCCCGAGTCAGTGTTACAGAGGGAAAGCGTGTGTGTTTGACTTGCAAAGAGAACATTCCCCTGGGAAGATGGCGGTGGCTCAGAAAACTCAGCAAGGACGCATGGGACCAAGAATCGAACTGGGAAAGACTGGGTAATGATACGTACTGCACCATCACGGAGACATGGGGAGGAGTGACAGTGTGTTGGGACAAATGGTGGAATCCAAACAAGGAATTTATGTTTGCATGTGGGGATCAGAGAGTATTTGTCCCGCAGGCATATCGATCGCCTTCGCCAGGCAATGGCAAGATGAAGGGGAAGGGATGGGATGGGATTCTAGTCTACACAGGCGCGCGGTCCCACGCTCCCCACTCCCAATTAACGCCACCGAACTAAGAGCACACATTAAAAAACCCCGCCAATACGCACAGTAATATCCCAAGGGACCTGGGAACGGATTAGTATTGGTACCGACCGAAAAGTTGTTATATCAGGGGGTACATTATGCAGTAGCTTCAGTAATATTAAACCTTACCGAGGTACATCTGCCTGCATGGTGTCCGAAGGAAACAGAGCTGCTATACCAGGCCCTACTTAGAGACATGTTCAAGAAATTTTATGAGTTAGACTTTGGAAATGTAGACAAAGTAGACCTATACACTCTGAACGCTAGGGACACCATGGGCACGGGTAAATGACACCAGTTTTTGCTTCAAACCTGAGGCATCAGTTCAAGTGGCCCAGGAACCGATTGTCCCTATTCCTGAACCCTCCACTGTCCACCTCAATGTGAAGGAAAACATTACAAACCTGCAGGATTATGTTGTACATTTTGGTTATGCAATTCCCCTCTACCCGAACATCTCACCGCTCTGCTAAAAGTTGTAATGATCTCACAAATACACTTCCATACTCTAGAACAGAAAACCATTGAGATAGGGGAAAAGATTCTTGAGATCGCCATTCCGCCTTGGTGGGGCCTTTTCAGAAATATCGAGGTCCCAGTCTGGATCCGAATCACTTCCCACACTTTAGTTATTTGTCAACTCGCGATTATACTTTATTTATGGTGTCTCACTTGCCGAGTGAAACGCAGAGGCCGTCAGGTCAGGCACCAAAGGAGCTATACGCTCCTTGGCCGAACTTTGAAATCGCGCAGGGAGGGGTGACACCATACTACCATGTTTAATTTGTGTTTGATTTTACCTGCTGTAAACCACAACATCGCGAGTGTTGTAAGAGTGTTACTTAAATGTTTTGACTATGTACCTTTATTTTACTGAACTTAAAATGTGTTTGACTATGGACCTTTTATGCGATTTGAGAATGTGTTACTATGTGTTTTTATTTTAAAGTTGTGTATGATTGTATACCGTCATTTTACTGTGAAAACCGAGTAAAAGAGGGACATCATACCCCTTCTATGCTATAACCGAATTGTAACGACTGTATTTGCCTGTATATTGCATTGCATTTCAACGGGGGATGCAGGGTAATGTTTAGTTAGTATAAATGCAGGGAAGGTTGACTCTCAGGAGCAGGAATTTTGCTTACCTTGATTGACACTCAAGAGTGTGGAGTGTCAACAGGGGGGAATGAAGGAATGCAAAATTAACAAGAAACCCCCCTGTGTTTGGGCTCATTCAAAAGGAAATTTAATTTGGGACTATCTACCAAAAAGTTTGGAACTCTAAAGTGCTTATGGAAGAAACTACGAACTTTAATAGAATTTTGGATTTTAAAAGACAAACTCAAGGCTGTGGGCGGACCTACGAAACTAGCAAGAGACAGTCTGGGTGTGAGGACTAAGTTAAACTGTCTAGAAGAATGAGTATTTGAAAATCCTTCTCCACAAGAGACATCAACATCACAAAATCACCCACAGGTAGCCACCCATCAACATGGGTCTGGACAACCATTTCAGCATATACATCACAAAGAGGCCTAATCCAGCCTGTATGCGAAAGACTAAGCACAAAAGGACATTGCAATTACCAAACTAATATTTCCTTCAGCAAACATTTTCGAACATCAACCCACCCAAGACATATCAACTTTTAACGAGCCCGACAAAATATTACAAAGAAGAACCAAGCCCACCAAAATTATACAAAGGATTTTGAACAGATCTGGCGGCAAGATTAGAACACTGAAATCGTATAACTGACCCCTGCTTTCAATAGAGGTTAAGTGGTTGCTTGGTAGCTACAAGGCTGCTACCACCTCAGATGACACTTTGACTGACAGACTAGTACCACACTACGCTGTGTCATCAAGACAAGGAGAGAAAGCAACGCGACAGTTGTAAACTAACTTCTCCAGCCTCAAAGTCCTGAAGTCCTGAAGGAAGGAAGAACCTCACCATCGCAGCAGCAACCGACCACAGTCAAGGGAAAAATAACCGCAATCTACCGTTAACTATCAAAAGGGTTGGTAAGCATAGTCCCAACATGCCCTGGAGTCGAACCTAGCTAGAATTAGGTATTGGGAGGTGGGAGGTATAATTTACTGTGACCCCCTTTAAATGTGTAATGCATGGTCCTTTATTAGAGTGATTTGTGATTTTAAGTTTGACCTTGTACCTTTCCTTATATTGTTCTTTATTATAGTGATTATAACTTTGACCTTGCATTTTCTTACTCGAGCAGTAAGCCTGTATTACCTCGACTGTAATAAAAACAAAGTTATTTGCATCAAACCAGTGTTCTTTGCACTTTTGTCACACCCCCCAAATAAATCCAGAACACAGAACCCAAGGGAATGGGAGTGATTCGAACTGCTCAGGTTGGTCAGAAGGGAACCTGACCCCCTCATAGAGACCACACACACCCCCCCTTACACAGATGAGTGGCGAGAGATCGTGGCTGAGATTCGGCGAGTGATCATGGCGGAGGTTTGGCGAATGTTTGATGCGGAGGTGCAGTGAGAGATCGTGGCTGAGATTCGGCGAGTGATCATGGCGGAGGTTTGGCGAATGTTTGATGCGGAGGTGCAGTGAGAGATCGTGGCGGAGATGCGGCGAATGTTTGTGGCGGAGGAGCGGCGAGAGATTGTGGCGGAGGTGTGGTGAATGTTTTTGTGGTGGAGAAGTGGCGAGAGATCATGGCGGAGGAGTGGTGAGAGATTGTGGCAGAGGTGCGGCAAATGAGGGTATGGGGCCCAGAAGATCCAAGGGCCCAGGGGCAGCACGGGCCAGCCCACACTGCGATATGTGTGCGCACTGGATCCGTGCAGCAGAGCAGGTCTCCAGTCGTCCTGGTTAACCTATGCCACTGGATAAAGGCCTAGCTGATATGCAATAGTCACCACACATTAAAAAAAATCCATGCACAGGCATCTTCCACCCCTTCAATTGGAGTTCAGGCCTGGAATATCGGTTCCTTCATTGAAACATCTGTGAACTCATGTGGAAGCAAGTCATCCTCGTTTGAAGGACCATCTATGATGATGAATACATCATGTCATTTGTATACATCAGATGACTCATTTCTCATGATTAAGGCAGGAAATTTAAATTATTTCAAATTTACTTTGATTGGCTGACAAAATTAATTCCAAATAATGTTAAATTCTTATAGAGCTGTGAGCTGTTTCCAACATGTCTAAGGTGCCTTTACGCCAAGCATTTGAAAAATAGGCCCTCAGATGCACTTTGACTGTACGTGCCAGTTTCCCTTCATATGTAAGGTGCATTTCACTGGTTCTTACAACAACAACAACAACTTTTATTTATATAGTGCCTTTAAGAAAGAAAGACTTGGAATTATATAGCGCCTTTCATGACCACCGGATGTCTCAAAGTGCTTTACAGCCAATGAAGTACTTTTGGAGTGTAGTCACTGTTGTAATGTAGTAAATGCGGCAGCTAATTTGCGCACAAGCAAAGTGATAATGACCAGATAATCTGTTTTTTGTTATGTTGATTGAGGGATAAATATTGGCCAGGACACCAGGGATAACTTCAAAATTGTGTCATAGGAACTTTTACATCCACCTGAGAGAACGTAGTAAAATGTCCTAAAGCGCTACACAGCAGTATTATCAGACAAAGAATTTGACACCGAGCCACATAAGGAGAAATTAGGGCAGGTGATCAAAAGCTTTATCAAAGAGTTTAGGTTTTAAGGTGCATCTTAAAGGAGGAAAGAGAGGTTGAGAAGCGGAGAGGTTTAGGCAGGGAGTTCCAGAGCTTGGGGCTAGGCAACAGAAGGTTCGGCCATCAATAGTTGAGTGATTATAATCAGGGATGCTCGAGAGGGCAGAATTAGAGGAGCATAGATATCTCGGAGGGTTATGGAGCCGAAGGAGATTACAGGGATAAGGAGGGGCAAGGCCTTGGAGGGATTTGAAAACAAGGATGAGAAATTTGAAATCAAGGCATTGCTTAACCGGAAGCAAATGTAGGTCAGCGAGCACAGGGGTGATGGGTATGGGTAAGCGGGACTTGTTGTGAGTTAGGCCATGGGCAGCCGAGTTTTGGAACATCTCAAGTTTAGGGTAGAATGTGGGAGGCCAGCCAGGAGTGCGTTAGAATAGTCAAGTCTAGAGGTAACAAAGGCATGGATGAGGGTTTCAGCAGAGGATGAACTGAGGCAAGGGCAGAGACGGATGATGTTATGGAGGTGGAAATAGGTGGTCTTAGTTATATTGTGGATATCTGCTTGAAAGCTCATTTCAGGGTCAAATATGACACCAAGGTTGTGAACAGTGTGGTTCAACCTCAGATGGAAGTTGGGGAGAGAGATGGGCTCAGTGGCGAGGGAATGGAGTTTGTGGCAGGGACCAAAATATTTATGCTCATCCAAAACTGGAAGGGGAAGGAAGGGAAGAGGCAGAGGCAACAGAATGGATGGTCTCAATCTTAGAGATGAAGAAGTCCATGAACTTCTCATACTTATTGTCGGAGGTGAGGGTGGAGACTGAGGAGAGGGGTTTAAGAAGCCGGTTAGCAGTGGAGAATAGAAGCTGGGGATAGTGAGCAATTTTGGCAGATGAGAGTAGGGCCCGATTACACTTTATGTGGTCCAGCCAGATCTACGGTGAATGGCTAGACCAGTTGCCTGTCATATCCGTTCAACTCTGCGTCCCTTAGACATAAGGGAGTGAAGATGAGGGCTGTACTTGCGGGAACAGCCAGGGTGAGAGAGATATTGTTTTACAAGGGATTAGGGCATTAAAGGTGGTGTAAAGAGTGTTATTGAGCAGATCGGTAGCTTCAGAAATGTCATGGTGAATGGAGGGCCAAAGGCTGGACAGTTGGGAGTTCATAAATGCAGTTGTAAGAGAGTCGGGAGAGAGTTTTTGTAAAACAAACTAGTTACATTATAAAGAAATAAATAATTAATTTTTTGCACTATAGGGTAGATTTTCTGTGCATTGCAGATGGCAAAATGCCTTGCATCGGAAAGTAACGGGCAGTGGGCACATGAGGTACTCATGAGGTACGCAAGGACTCTGAAAATATGCTCCTATAGGTAATCTTTTACTACATCGTACCTAAGTTTACAATGAATACTATTTATTTGTGACATGAAAAATCTAAAAGAGTACCTCATTTTATTCTTAATTAAAAATGTTAAAATGAAGCTGCTACTAGCAATAGTGCTGCTCCATAAAACTGTTCATGCTTGAATATGATTCCCTAATAAATTTCTGTAGGCAAAGTATAGTGCAGGAAAATCAGCATCGCATCTGTTTAGAAATAAGAAGAACATGTTTCAGTATCAGAACAATGGAGAGCATTCATTTTAGATTTAGTTAAAGCTGAAAATTACCAACATGAGGTTGGGACTAATCAGCAGCGAGAAAATAAACATCAACTTGATTGGCATTTGTTTCATACCCATGCAGGTGATATGGTAATAATTGACTCACATACTCACATCTGATGACTAATGACATTGTATGAAATATGTAGATGCTACACGATTGATCCCTTTATGTATTGAAGCCTTAAGTAACAGCTCACAGCTAAACTTTTTGGTCACGATAGACTAATAAATAACGGCTTTAAAAAAATCAAAGTTGCTTTTACACAGTTATCCTGGCTGATGCTGTGACTGAGGTTACTGCTCCTGGTAAACCCTGCTGTGCTACTTTGCTGTTTTCAAATGCTGTTCGCATGAGTTGTTGCAGTGCAAGTGGGGCAGCGTACAGATATTATCCCCAAGCACTGACCACACTAATCTCATCACATTACATAAACTGGGGCTGCAGTCTTGAATCTCTGTCCTTTTTAATGTACATCTCTATCCTCAAGGCATCTCATTGACAGCTCCTTGAATTTGCATCTCCCCTATGTAATGGGTTTTGTTCTGTCAGCTAAATGTTTTGGGTTTTGAAAGTAATTTAAATCAGCAATGTTGACCTGTCTTGCAGGCGTAGTTGTACTCTTTCATTAATTTGGGTGCAGTGTACAGCCTAGTTCTTCTCGAATAACTGCATCTTATTTTCATTTATTTTGAAAGCTACGTGGCTAAGTTTAAAATGCAGTTCAAGTAATACTAATAAATGTTAGCTTGAAGTCTTTGGTTAAAAAATATTCACTCTTCAGTGGTTTCAGAAATGTATGGCTGATTTGGTGGTGCGTTGTGCCAGTTGGACGGGTGGGATCTCCTTTATCAGACATATAGGCCTAAGTTCACCCGAAGCAGTGACTGAACTATTATGCAGCCAGGCGATGAGCAGAGCACAGATGTATGGTATGTGCTTCCCCCATTAAGGCTTTAAAGAAATGTAAATGAGGCATTTCCAGCATATGCAGAATCAGCAGCAGGAATGAAATGCTATCATTCAGTGGAGCTATAAAACAAGAGCTGCCTGGAAGGCCCTTTAACCATTTTGGCCTTGCTATCTTAAAGGAGCATTTGGTGTTAGTTTATGACACTATTCTCCTGTGTGAACGACTTGCTTTTTGTTATCTTTTACCTGTTGTTTTGTCATTCCTTTGTTCTTCCCAGATTATGTTGTTTTTTGGTATTTTCAATTGGAAAGATACCTCTCATGGGCTCGACTTTCCACTTTTCTGCAGATCACCCAAAAATGGCCGTTATTTCCAATGTTGGCGGTAAATATGAGTTTTGAGATCGGCGGATTATCGCCCATTTTCAAAACCCCAACTTTCCATTTTATAAAATGGGCGTTATCGCGAGCTATCTGATATGGGCGTTAGCGGTAAATTGTTTTGACCTTCTGCCGTAAAGTGTCGGCGTCCAAAGCAACGGCATGGCAACAGGTGTTTCCCACATTTCAGAAGGTCAGGGGTCATCATTACATGAGCAGAAGAGGCAAGAGAGAGAGAGGGAGCAGAGAGGAACTCACAGCATGTGTGGGTGCGTTGTGTGCTTGTTTGGCTGTTGTGGGAGACAGGAGGGAGATTTACCAGCTGCAAAAAGACTGCTGAGCACGAAGAACGTTGTTGCCACCAAGTTTTTGTCAAAAAATCATATTTTAAATGGAAGGGATGGAGGAGGCGACACAGCATGCTGTGGAGCCTGAGGACATTGGCAAAAGCAGTGAGGTGGGAGAGGAACAATTGGGAGGATGCAAACGAGTGATGAGATTCTCTGATGAGGCAATTGCCTCCCTCCTGCAGGAGGTGGAGTCACGCTGGGGTCAATTGACCCAGGGTAGGCATGGGAAGCCCACCCCAAAGGTCTACCAGAGGATATGGGCTGACATAGCCGAGGTGGTTTCATCAGCGACCAACGAGGTGCGTGAGGGCAACCAGTGCCGCAAGCGCTGGAGCGACCTTGTCAGATCCGCCAGAGTAAGTATTACATTTATTTACATGTACTTATATGTTTATATAATTTGATTTGTAAATGCAATGATTGATTAAAATCAGATGTGATGTTTTGCACTTATACCGGGAATGTTTTACTCAAAGCCTGCGTTTACGGTGTACGTCTTTAGCTAAAGAATGATAATTATCATAATAATCATGATTACATCTGTCGGTTATGTGTTGTATCAGTCTCTGTGACAGTATCTAGCAATGATCTCATACAATGATCTCATGCCATGTCATGCTGGAGGTACCGTTTACAAAAGAAGCTTTCGAAGAATAGGGCCGAGCAGAGACGAACAGCTGGCAGGTCACCAGTCATCATCGAGCTCACCGACATCGAGGAGCGGGTGCTGGCACTCGTGGAGAGCCACCCCCGGTCGGCCACGCAAGTAGCAGAAGAACCTGATGTGATGCCACGTGAGTAAAGTATACATCATTGCGTGATGTAAAGTCAATAGATGCCACACCCACTCATATCCGACCAATAATATATGATAGATGATTGATAAAAGTATTCGCTAAATAATGATGGCCTCATGAGAATCATTGCAATGCAGAATTTGGTCATGGTCATGAAATGTGATGTCTGTGATGATTTTGATAATGGTGCTGCTTTTGTCGTGCATCCATGCTGTGGGGAGCGTTGGAATCACTTTGTGACCCTAGCACCCACTTCTCCTCGAATAACCTCATTTATGTTTTGTAGCTCAGCCAGCAGCATGGCCCCATGCAACACAACCGAGCCCAGAAGCTGGGGCGTGGGGCCGAAGTGGCTGGAGCACCAATTCTCGCCTGTGGAGCTGGTGGGTGCCTTCTCCACGGCTAAGAGTGCAGACTTCGAGGAGCCTGCATCGCCAAGCTCCATATGCAGTCGAAACCCATGACATCTAGTGCTCCTGCAGCCATATGCCAGCTCATCAGGAGAGATGTGCAGCCTGACATGCACCATCAGGACTGCACTGTCCGTTGAGGTCAAAATCACTGCGGTACTTGCCTTCTACGTATTGGGTTCCTTTCAGGCCTCAGCTGGTGACATTTGCACTATATCTCAGTGTTGTGTATCTGTAAAGCATGCACTCCCATGTTCTGCCACCAGGGAGCGCATCCCCTGAAGTCCCAAGGGATCCCAGCATCCCTTGGGAGCACTGTAAAAAAGCTGGCCCCTAAGGCTTGTTCCTCACTCTGGAGTATCTTAATAAAGACTGAGGTCACTATTATTTTAACTTCCCTGTGTGCAGTCTCATCTGTGTTAGGAACACAATAACTGGCGACGAGTGTACGAATCCAACGCAAAGATGCAACAAACCGTGGGCATCCTGGAGAAGATCTCAGAGGGTGAGGACTGGGAAACCGATGTTGAACGGCAAGACCAGTACTTTGTAGCCAACGAGCTGGACGGAGAAGAAAGCGCTGCTAAAAGGAGTGCGGTCCTCCTCACAGTCTGCAGGGCACCGACCTACAGCCTCATGAAGAACCTTCTGGCTCCGGTGAAACCCACATATAAGTCGTATGAGGAGCTGTGTACACTGATTCAGGAGCACCTTAACCTGAAGGAGAGCGTGCTAATGGCGAGGTATCGGTTCTACATGTGTCAGCGATCTGAAGGTCAGGAAGTAGCGAGCTTTTTCGCCGAGCTAAGGCGACTTGCAGGACAATGTGAGTTGGATGGCTACCTGGAGCAAATGCTCAGAGACTTTTTTGTACTGAGCATTGGCCACGAGACCATCCTATGAAAACTTTTGACTGTAGCGACACCGACCCTCAGTAAGGCCATTGCGATAGCACAGGCGTTTATGTCCACCAGTGATAACACCAAACAAATCTCTCAGCACACAAGTGCTAGCAATGTTCATAAATTAACTGGAACTGTGTTTGTGAGCAGAAATGTACAGGGCAGAAACCACGAGTCTGCAACTGCCAGCAGGCCTCAGGTGATCCAGATGACTTAGAGTCCGCAACAAAGGATGAATGCAAGGCAATTCACACTTTGTTGGTGTTGTGGAGGCTTCCATTCAGTCTATTCATGCCACTTCAAAGGGTATGTTTGCAAGAGCTGTGGAACAATGGGGCACCTCCAACGAGCTTACAACAAGCTCTGCAAAATCTGCTAACCACCACGTGGCAGAGGAAGATCGGTCCATGGTGGATCAAAGCAATTTTGAACCTCAGAGAGCGGAGGCAGATGCTGAAGTACATGGGATGCACACATTTTCGATGACATGTCCACCTATAATGCTAAATGTAAAATTGAATGGCTTACCCATAGCCATGGAACTGGACACTGGCGCTCATCAATCCATCATGAGTAAAAAGATGTTTGAGAGACTGTGGTGCAACAAGGCACTCAGACCAGTCCTGAGCCCCATCCACATGAAACTGAGAATGTACACCAAAGAGCTTATCACTGTCCTGGGCAGCACCATGGTCAATGTCAACTACGAGGGCACGGTGCACGAATTGCCACTCTGGATTGTCCCGGGCGATGGCCCCACACTGCTTGGAAGGAGCTGGCTGGGCAAAATCCGCTGGAACTGGAATGACATCCGAGCGCTATCACATGTCGATGAGGCCTCATGTACCCAGGTTCTGAACAAATTTCCTTCCCTTTTTGAGCCAGGCATTGGAAACTTTTCCGGGGCGAAGGTGTGGATCCACATGGTCCCAGAGACATGACCCATCCACCACAGGGCGCGAGCGGTACCTCACATGATGAGGGAGTGAGTGGAAATCGAACTGGACAGGCTGCAACGCGAGGGCATCATCTTCCCAGTGGAATTCAGTGAGTGGGCCGCCCGATTGTTCCAGTACTCAAAAGTGATGGCACGGTCAGGATTTGCGGCGATTATAAAGTAACTATTAATCGTTTCACATTACAGAACCAATACCTGCTACCTAAGGCAGATGACCTATTTGCGATGCTGGCAGGAGGCAAGACATTCACCAAGCTCGACCTGACTTCGGCCTACATGACGCAGGAGCTGGAGGAGTCTTCGAGGGGCTCACCGGCATAAACACACACAAGGGACTGTTCATCTACAACAGATGCCCATTTGGAATTCGGTCGGCTGCAGCGATGTTCCAGAGAAACATGGAGAGTCGGTACCATGCATGGTGGTTTTTCAGGACGACATATTGGTCACGGGTCGGGACACTGTCGAGCACCTTCAAAACCTGGAGGAGGTCGTCCAGCGACTGGATCGCGTAGGGCTGCAGCTGAAGAGGTCGAAATGCGTCTTCATGGCAACAGAAGTGGAGTTTTTGGGGAGAAAGATCGCGGCGGACGGCATTCGGCCCACAGACGTCAAGACAGAGGCTATCAGAAACACGCCCAGGCCAGAGAACGTCACGGAGCTGTGGTCATTCCTGGGACTCCTCAACTATTTTGGTAACTTCCAACCAGGGTTAAGCACCCTCTTAGAGCCCCTACATGTGTTATTGCATAAAGCTGAGAACTGGGTATGGGGAAAAAAACAAGTAATTGCTTTTGAGAAAGCCAGAAACATTTTATGCTCCAACAAGCTGCTTGTATTGTATAACCCGTGTAAAAGACTTGTGCTAGCATGTGATGCGTCGTCGTACAGAGTCGGGTGTGTATTACAACAAGCTAACGTTGTGGGGAAGTTGAAACCTGTCGACTATGCCTCCAGGAGCTTGTCTAAGGCCGAGAGGGCCGACAGCATGATTGAGAAAGAAGCATTAGCGTGTGTGTTCGGGGTAAAGAAAATGCATCAGTACCCGTTTGGCCTCAAATTTGAGCTGGAAACCGATCACAAGCCCATCATATCCCTGTTCATAGAAACATAGAAACATAGAAAATAGGTGCAGAAGTAGGCCATTCGGCCCTTCTAGCCTGCACCGCCATTCAATGAGTTCATGGCTGAACATGCAACTTCAGTACCCCATTCCTGCTTTCTCACCATACCCCTTGATTCCCCTAGTAGTAAGGACTTCATCTAACTCCTTTTTGAATATATTCAGTGAACTGGCCTCAACAACTTTCTGTGGTAGAGAATTCCACAGGTTCACCACTCTCTGGGTGAAGAAATTCCTCCTCATCTCGGTCCTAAATGGCTTACCCCTTATCCTTAGACTGTGTCCCCTGGTTCTGGACTTCGCCAACATTGGGAACATTCTTCCTGCATCTAACCTGTCTAATCCCGTCAGAATTTTAAACGTTTCTATGAGGTCCCCTCTCATTCTTCTGAACTCCAGTGAATACAAGCCCAGTTGATCCAGTCTTTCTTGATAGGTCAGTCCCGCCATCCCGGGAATCAGTCTGGTGAACCTTCGCTGCACTCCCTAAATAGCAAGAATGTCCTTCCTCAGGTTAGGAGACGAAAACTGTACACAATACTCCAGGTGTGGCCTCACCAAGGCCCTGTACAACTGTAGCAACACCTCCCTGCCCCTGTACTCAAATCCCCTCGCTGAAAACAAGGGGATAAATACTAATGCCTCAGCCTGCATACAAAGGTGGGCACTCGCGCTATCAACGTATAACTTTACCATCCGCCACAGGCCAGGCACCGAGAACTGTGCGGATGCTCTCAGTCAGCTACCACTGCCCACCACGAGGGTGGAAATGGCGCAGCCTGCAAACTTGTTGATGGTGGCGCAGCCCGCAGACTCGTTGATGGTCATGGAAGCGTTTGAAAATGATAAATCACCTGTCACAGCCCGCCAGATTAGGACTTGGACCAGCCAAGATCCTCTGCTGTCCCTAGTAAAAAGCTGTGTACTGTATGGGAGCTGGGCCAGCATCCCTATTGAAATACAAGAGCTAATCAAGCCGTTCCAGCGATGAAAGGACGAGCTGTCCATTCAGGCAGACTGCCTGATGTGGGGTAACCGCGTAGTGCTACCCAAAAAGGGCAGGGAGACGTTCATTTCGGATCTCCACAGCACACACCCGGGTATAGTAATGATGAAAGCGATAGCCAGATCCCACGTGTGGTGGCCTGGTATCGACTCTGACTTAGAGTCCTGTGTATGGCAATGCCGCGTGTGTGCTTAATTGAGCAACATGCCCAGAGAGGCACCACTAGGTTTGTGGTCCTGGCCCTCCAGACCATGGTCGAGGATCCATGTCGACTATGCGGACCCGTTTCTCGGTAAAATGTTCCTGGTGGTGGTGGATGCTTTTTCAAAATGGATTGAATGTGAAATAATGTTGGGAAGCACCGCCAACGCCACCATTGAAAGCCTGAGGGCCATGTTTGCCACCCATGGCCTGCCTGACACACTGGTCATTGACAACGGGCCATGTTTCACCAGTGCCGAATTTAAAGAATTCATGATCCACAATGGGATCAAACATGTCACTCGACCCCGTTTAAACCAGCCTCCAATGGGCAAGCAGAGCGGGCAGTACAAACAATCAAACAGAGCCTTAAACGAGTCACAGAAGGCTCATTCCAAACCTGCCTGTCCTGAGTACTGCTCAACTACAGCACGAGACCCCACTCGCTCACAGGGGTGCCCCCTGCTGAGCTACTCATGAAAAGGACACTTAAAACCAGACTCTCGCTGGTTCACCCCAACCTGCATGATCAGGTAGAGAGCAGGAGGCAGCAACAAAATGTAAACGATGGTCGCGCCACTGTGTCACGGGAAATTGATCTGAATGACCCTGTTTATGTGCCAAACTATGGACATAGTCCCAAGTGGACCGCGGGCACGGTGATAGCTAAAGAAGGGAGTAGGGTGTTTGTAGTCAAACTAGACAATGGACAAATTTACAGAAAGCACTTGGACCAAACAAGGCTGCGGTTCACAGACTGTCCTGAACAACCCACAGCAGACATCACCTTTTTCGAACCCACAACACACACCCAAAGGATCAACGACACCACACTGGACCAGGAAATCGAACCCATCACACCCAACAACCCAGCAAGGCCAGACTCACCCAGCAGCCCTGCAGGGCCAACAGTACACCAGCCCAGTGAGGGCACAGCCAACACACCAGAACAGACATTTGTACTGAGGCGGTCCACCAGGGAAAGAAAGGCTCCCAACCACCTCTCCTTGTAAATAGTTTTCACTTTGACTTTGTGGGGGGAGTGATGTTGTGTATCTGTAAAGCATGCACTCCCATGTTCCGCCACCAGGGAGCTCATCCCCTGAAGTCCCAAGGGATCCCAGCATCCCTTGGGAGCACTATATATAAGCTGGCCCCGAAGGCCTGTTCCTCACTCTGGAGTGTCTTAATAAAGACTGAGGTCATTGTTACTTTAACCTCCCTGTGTGCAGTCTCATCTGTGTTAGGAACACAATACTCAGCATGCTACATATTGCTGCATTCGACAGGACACTGAAGCCCTGTACGCACGCAGGATGGACTTTATCAGTTTCCCTATGACCAGGGAGGCACAGATTGAGAGTGCTCTAGGATTCTCCAGAATTGCAAACTTCCCCAAGGTGAAGGGAGCAATAGACTGCACATCGCCATGCGGGCACCTTTTCAGGATGCAGAGGTTTTTCGGAACCGAAAGGGATTCCATTCCCTGAATGTACAACTCGTTGTCGACCACCAGCAAATTATAATGGCAGTAAATGCAAAATTTCCGGGCAGCATCCATGATACTCACATCCTGCGTGAGAGCACTGTATCTGACATGTTTACCAGTCAGCCACAAGGTCAATGCTGGATGCTTGGTGACAAAGGATATGGCCTCGCCACCTGGCTGATGACCCCACTGCGTAACACCAACACAGAAGCCAAGAAGCGATACAACGAAAGCCACAGAGCCACACGCAATATCATCGAGAATACCATTGGAGTGCTTAAGCAGCGCTTTAGATGCCTGGACCACTCAGGAGGTGAGCTCCAATATCACCCTGAGCAGGTAGCTCAATTTGTGGTGGTGTCCTGCATGCTGCAGAACTTTTAATACCCTGCGATGCATTTCATCAGGACCAGGGGACTTGTCTACCTTGAGTCCCATTAGCCTGTCCAGGACTACCTCCCTAGTGATAGTGATTGTCTCCAGGTCCTCCCTTCCCACATTCCTGTGACCAGCAATTTTTGGCATGGTTTCTGTGTCTTCCACTGTGAAGACCGAAGCAAAATAATTGTTTAGGATCTTAGCCATTTCCACATTTCCCATTATTAAATCCCCCTTCTCATCTTCTAAGGGACCAACATTTACTTTAGTTACTCTTTTCCATTTAAGATATCTGTAAAAGCTTTTACTATCCGTTTTTATGTTTTGCATAAGCGCAGATGGGAGTTGAACCCATGCTCTTCGGTTTACAAGACCGACGCTTTACCACTTGGCCACCGCACCCTTAATAACTGCATCGACTGGGAATTGAACTTGGGTTTCCCGTATGGCAGGCGAGAATTCTACCCCTGAACCACCAATGCAGTGGAGCAGACCTGCCACGTCGAACCAACCTCCGCATGGTCGGCACCATCCTGGAGACATCTCGGGTGTCTTGCGACAAGGTGCTTGGGCCCGGTACCTCCACGGTGGAGGAGGGAATGGCCGCAGGAACTCTAGATGTCATGGGTGTCAACTGTATTATGGAGCTTGGCGATTCAGGCTCCTCGAAGTCTGCACTCTCATCCATGGAGAAGGCACCCAGCAGCTCCGTGGGCGAGAATCGGTGCTCCTCAGCACCAGATGCATGATCATCCGGCGACTCCGGCCCCGCACACCCAGCTTCTGGGCTCCATGGTGTTGCATGGGGCCATGCTGCTCGCTGAGCTACAAAACATAAATGAGGTTATTAGAGGAGAAGGGGGTGCTAGGGTCACCAGGTGATTCCAACGTTACACACACCATATGCACGACAAAAGCACCACCGCTATCAAAATCATCACAGACATCACATTTACTGACCATGACCAAATTCTGCATTGCAATGATTCTGATGAGGCCATCATTACTTAAAGAACACTTTTATCAATCATCTATCATAAATTATTGGTTGGATATAAGTGGGTGTGGCAACTATTGACTTTGCATCACGCAATGGTGTACACTTTATTCATGTGGCATCACATCAAATTCTGCTGCTGCTTGCGTGGCCGATCGGGGGTGGCTCCTCACTAGTGCCAGCACCCGTTCCTCGATGTCGGTGAGCTCGATGATGATTGGTGATGCGCCACCCATTCGCCTCTGCTCGGCCCTGTTCTTCGACAGCTTCCTCTGTAAAAGGTAACACCAGCACGACATGGCATGAGATTATTGCATGACATCATTGCTAGGTATCATCACAGAGACTGATACAACACATAACCGACAGATGTAATCATGACTATTATGATAATTATCATTCTTTACCTAAAGACGTACACGGTAAACGCAGGCTTTGAGTAAAACATTCCCGGTATAAGTGCAAGACATCACATGTGATTTTAATCAATCGTTACACTTGCAAATCAAATTATATAAATATATAAGTACATGTAAATAAATGTAATACTTACTCTGGCGGATCCGACATGGTCGTTCCAGCGCTTGCGGCACTGGTTGCTCTCATGCATCTCGTTGGTCGGCAACAAGACCACCTCAGCTATGTCAGCCCATATCCTCTGGTAGACCTTAGGGGTGCACTTCTCACATCCACCCTGGGTCAATTGACCCCAGCATGACTCCACCTCCTGCAGGAGGGAGGCATTTGCCTCGTCGGAGAATCTCGTCGCTCGTTTGCGTCCTCCCAATTGTTCCTCTCCCACCTCACTGCTTTCGCCAGCGTCCTCAGTCTGCACAGCGTCCTGAGTCACCTCCTCCATCCCTTCCATTTGAAATATAATTTTTTTTGACAGAAACTCGGTGGCAAAAATGTCGGAAAATGTGAGGTCATCCACCTAATGTCGGAAAATGTGAGATCATCCACCTTGGAAAACAAAACAGTAAAAGGGAATATTATTTGAATGGGGAGAAATTACAACATGCTGCGGTGCAGAGGGACCTGGGGGTCCTTGTGCATGAATCCCAAAAAGTTAGTTTGCAGGTACAGCAGGTAATCAGGAAGGCGATTGGAATGTTGGCCTTCATTGCAAGAGGGATGGAGTACAAAAACAGGGAGGTCCTGCTGCAACTGTACAGGGTATTGGTGAGGCCGCACCTGGAGTACTGCGTGCAGTTTTGGTCACCTTACTTAAGGAAGGATATACTAGCTTTGGAGGGGGTACAGAGACGATCACTAGGCTGATTCCGGAGATGAGGGGGTTACCTTATGATGATAGATTGAGTAGACTGGGTCTTTACTCGTTGGAGTTCAGAAGGATGAGGGGTGATCTTATAGAAACATTTAAAATAATGAAAGGGATGGACAAGATAGAGGCAGAGAGGTTGTTTCCACTAGTCGGGGAGACTAGGACTAGGGGGCACAGCCTCAAAATAAGGGGGAGCCAATTTAAAACCGAGTTGAGAAGGAATTTCTTCTCCCAGAGAGTTGTGAATCTGTGGAATTCTATGCCCAAGGAAGCAGTTGAGGCTAGCTCATTGAATATATTCAAATCACAGATAGATAAATTTTTAACCAATAAGGGAATTAAGGGTTATGGGGAGCGGGCGGGTAAGTGGAGCTGAGTCCACGGCCAGATCAGCCATGATCTTTTTGAATGGCGGAGCAGGCTCGAGGGGCTAGATGGCCTACTCCTGTTCCTAATTCTTATGTTCTTATGTTCTTCTATTCTTTGTGCTCAGCAGTCTTTTTGCTGCTGGTAAATCTCCCTCTTGTCTCCCAAAACAGACAAACAAGCAGACAACACACCCACACACGCTTTCAGTTCCTCTCTGCTCCCTCTCTCTCTCTCGTCTCTTCTGCGCATATACTGATGACCCCTGACCTCCTGATCCACAGGAAACGACTGTTGCAATGCGAGGTGATCTTGTCGGCGACTGACGAGGTGTTGCTATGGACGCCAACACTTTGTGGCAGAAGATAAAAAAATTTTACTCTCACTAAAGAAGTAGTCCATTTCAGATCGCTCGCGGTAATGCACATTTTATAAAATGGAAAGTTGGGGTTTTGAAAATGGGCAATAATCCGGCGATCTCAAAACCTATATTTACCGCTAACGCTGGGAAAAACAGCCATTTTTGGGCGACCTGCACAAAAGTGGAAAGTCTAGCCCATGGACTATGAACAGTAGACACCTCAAAACACTGGAGAAGTACCACCAGTGCTGTCTCTGCAAAATCTTGCAAATTCATTGGCAGGAAAGGTGCACCAACATCAGCGTTCTCTCTCTGGCCAACCTCCCCAGCATCGAGGCATACAAATATTTTGTATTGGTCTTCACGGTAGAAGACATTACAAACATCCCAATAGTGGATAATCAAGCGGCTACAGGGAGAGAGGAACTAAATACAATCACTATCACTGAAGAAGTAGTACTCGGTAAAATAATGGGACTAAAAGTGGACAAGTCCCCTGGACCTGATGGCTTGCATCCTGGGGGCTTAAACAAAGTGGCTGCAGAGATAGTGGATGCATTGGTTGTATACAAAAATTCCCTGGATTCTGGGGAGGGCCCAGCAGATTGGAAAACCACAAATGTAACGCCCCTATTTAAAAAAAGAGGCAGACAGAAAGCAGGACACTATAGACCAGTTAGACTAATATCTATCGTTGGGAAAATGCTGGAGTCCATTATTAAGAAAACAGTAGCAGGACATTTGGAAAAGTATGATTCAATCAAGCAGAGTCAACATGGTTTTATGAAAGAGAAATCATGTTTGACAAATTTGCTGGAGTTCTTTGAGGATGTAACGAGCAGGGTGGATAAGGGGGAACCAGTGGATGTGGTGTATTTGGATTTCCAGAAGGCAGTTTATAAGGTGCCACATAAGAGGTTACTGCACAAGATAAAAGTCCATGGGGTTGGGGGTAATATATTAGCATGGATAGAGAACTGACTAACTAACAGAAAACAGAGTGTCGGGATAAATGGGTCATTTTTAGGAGTCAAAGGCAGAGTCTCGATTGAGGAGATCTTCAAAGTGCTCCTTCCATCAGGCCCTGACAGCCTCGGTGTCCTTGATGAGTGTTTCCCTGTTCTTGGCCAGTAGTGGGGTGGGGCCTTGGGAGTTTGGACCGTAGGTAGCCTTGACTGCAGCGAAGAATCCTCGCATATCATGGCTGTCGGCCAATTGTTGTATCTCCTGTGCTTTCTCCATCCACCACCTGTTCTTTAGGTCCCGGGTTTTTTGTTGGACCTGAGCCTTGAGCTGTCTGTAATGTTATTTTGCAGCTCCCGAGTTGGGTTGTTGCTTGAGGCTCAGAAATGCTTTGTGCTTGCGATCTATTAGTTCTTCGATCTCCTGATCATTTCCATCAAACCAGTCCTGATGTTTTCTGGTTGAGTGACCAAGTGTCTCTTCACAGGCACTGGTTATCGAGGCCCGGAAGGCAGACCAAGTGCTATGGGCATTTAGCATCTCAGGGTCATCAAGGCACGCCAGATTGGTTGTGAGGTGCTGGTTGTAGAGGGCTCTCTTACCTGGGTCTTTAAGTGCCCCGGCATTAACGTTTTTGCAGAACTGCTTCTGCTGTCTCCTCTGCTTTGGGGCAATGTTAATGTTGATGATGGATCGGATTAGGCAGTGGTCCGTCCAGCAGTTCCGCTCCTGTCATGGCGCGGGTGATGCGCACATCCTTGCGATCCCTGGCTCGGACGATGACATAGTCGAGCAGGTGCCAGTGTTTGGAGTGGGGGTGTTGCCACGATGCCTTGTATTTGTCCCTCTGGTGGAACAGGGTGTTGGTGATGAGGAGCTCATGTTCTAGACATTTTGTCAGGAGTAGGGTACCGCTGGAGTTGGCTTTCCCTACCCCCTCTCTGCCAATCATGCCTCGCCAGAGGGCTGTGTCTTTGCCGACCCTGGCATTAAAATCACCCAGGAGGATGTCTCGAGGTTGGAATAAAAACCCTCTTTAGCCTCATCTGTTGCATCGAGTGTAGGGGTGTACGCACTGATGACTGTGGCGCATTAGTTCCGGGATAGGGTAATACGAAGAGTCATGAGGCGTTCGTTAACCCCACAGGGGGAGTCTTTGAGGCGGTCGACCACCTCATTCTTGACGGCAAAGCCGACTCCATGAAGGCGGCGTTCTGCTTCTGGTTTCCCTTTCCAGAAAAAGGTGTAACCTCCACCATGTTCCTTCAACTGGCCTTCCCCTGCCCGCCGGGTCTCACTTCGGGCAGTGATGTCAATGTCAAAGCGTCTGAGTTCCCGGGCAACTATGGCGTTGCGGCGTTGCGGCCTGTTGCTGTTGGGATTGTCCATGAGGATCCTGACGTTCCAGGTCCCGAACTTCATACTGACGAAGTGGAAGATGCCTGTGCATGAGTTCTTTTAATGTGGGATGGCCGCTGCACACTGGCAACCACACGGGCTTAGCTGAGCAAGGTCTTGGTCCAGTGGCAAGGGGGTCGAGGACAACTGGAGACCAGGCACAGCTCTGTAAGCCTAATTGCCTATGGCGAAGTGTTGGCCGCAAGCTCAGCACCGAGTAGCGCCATTGATGTTAGATGGCCCGAGGCTTGGTTAGGGGGCAGGCATTAGGAAGGTGACTGCCAAAGTTATTTTAAAAATTAAAAGTTGATAAAGATTCCCAATTTACTTAAAAAGTTTCTAAGAGTTGTTAAAAAGTCTAAGATGTAAATCAATAATAGATGTTTAAAAGTATTCCGATTAAAAGTCTAAAATATAAGTTTTAAAAGTTCTCCCAAATTATTTAAAACTTTAAATGTTGATTAAAAGTTTAAAAATTAATTAAAAGTTGGTTAGGAGTTAGGAGTTAGGATCGAGGAGATAGGGCCTCAACTATTTACAATCTATATTAACGACTTGGATGAAGGGACCGAGTGTAATGTAGCCAAGTTTGCTGATGATACAAATATGGGTGGGAGAGCAAATTGTGAGGAGGACACAAGAAATCTGCAAAGGGCTATAGGGCTGGACTATCCATTATTGTGCAGATCCCCAAAAATGGGCATTATTTCCAGCGTTGGCGTTTATTATGTGTTTTGAGATCGCCAGATTATCGCCCATTTTCAAACCCCCTAGTTTCCACTTTATGAAATGGGCATTAGCGGGAGTGATGTGAAATGGGCATTAGCGGTATTTTTTTTGTCGTCCGTCGTAAAATGTTGGCTTCCATAGCAACGGTCTTTTCCCACGTTTTAGGAGGTCAGGGGACATCAATACATGTGCAGAAGAGGAGAGAGAGAGAGCAGAGAGGAAGATAAAGCTTGCGTGGGTTTGTTGTGCAGGTGTTTGTGGTTTGTTTGGCTGTTGTGGGGACTTTTCTGAGGAGTAGTCATAAAAAATAGCAATATTTAGTTTTGTGAGACAGAAATATCTGTCACAAAAAAATAAATAAAATGAAAGGCACGGAGGAGGCGAGAGAGCACGATGTGGAGGTGGAGGAGGCTGGTTAGGGCAGTGAGGTTGGAGAGGAATTGGAGATAGGAGGACAAAAAAGATTTTTGAGTGATAAGTGAATAAAGGGTTATGGGGAGCGGGCAGGGAAGTAGAGCTGAGTCCATGATCAGATCAGCCATGATCTTATTCAATGGCGGAGCAGGGTCGAGGGGCCAAATGGCCTACTGCTGCTCCTATTTCTTATGTTCTTATGAGGCATTGACCACGCTCAATCAGCTCCGATGGATGGGCCACATTGTTCGCATGCCCGATACTAGAGTCCCGAAACAAGCGCTCTACTCCAAGCTACGTCACGGTTAGCGAGCCCCACCCAGGTGGGAAGAGAAAATGCTTCAAGGACACCCTCAAAGTCTCCTTGAAAAAATATAGCATCCCCACGGACTCTTGGGAATCCCTGGCCCAAAATCACTCAAAGTAGATGAAAAGCATCCAAGAAGGCGCCGAACACTTCGAATCTCTTCGTTGGGAGCACACGGAAGCCAAGTACAAATTGCAGAAGGAGAGTATGACAAACTAAGCACCCCACCCACCGTCCCTTCAACCACCATCTGCCCCACATATGAAAGAAACTGTAGATCCCGCATTGGTCTCATCAGTCACCTTAGAATTCATTTTAGTGAGGAAGCAAGTCGACTCTGGGGGACTGCCTGAGAAGAAGATTCCCACACCACTATCCTAAATACACTGTCAGGACACATTTGAATTACAGTTAATCCAATATTATTTTCTCTGATAGTGCATTGTATTTCTGGGGTCAGTAGTTTGTGTTATATATGCATACTATAGATATACTCTTTGTGTAGTCACTGTATAGTTGCATAAGATGAAGACTTGTTTACCGGAGGTACCATTAACAAGGTTCACACTGCATACACCATGCCGGCACCACCAGAGGATGCAACTGGTGGAGGCCCAGGGGTCACCTGTACACCACAGGTACCCAGGTATAAAAGGGAGTTCACCATGTGGTATCCTCACTCCGGCGTTATATTAAACGGACTAAGGTCACTGCAGTTCAAGTGCAATACTTTGCCTCATGGAGTCATTATCAGAGCATCTAAAGACATAACAGTTTGTACCCTGATTCTCTCCTGTTGTGAAGTATATGGTGTGCACCTTCTGCTATGATAAGGGAGTAAGGGTTATGGGGAGCGGGCAGGAAAGTGGAGCTGAGTCCATGATCAGATCAGCCATGATCTTATTAAATGACGGAGCAGGCTCGAGGGGCCAAATGACCTATTCCTGCTCCTATTTCTTATGATCTTTTGTTCTTATGTACTACCTTCCAAGTTATTCCCCAGTGGGAGGAAGAATTGGGATGCCTGACTGCTGGGTGTCAAAGGGTGGAGGTGTTCCAGTATTTCCTTGTGCTAGGTCAGTAGACGATCCTTCAGTTGGTGACACAACATATAATGCTGTGGTAATTACCTAGCCTTGCATGCTATCTGGTACATCTCGATTCATTTGAGCATGGTTGCTGAGTGGTACAGATGTGATGTGCTATCCCGGAGGCAACTGCTTCATCGATCCAGCTCATCCATCCAGCTTTTCCTGTTATGTGAAGTCAGAGAACTAACAAATACTGTATTGGGCCATTGAAGTATGTTCATGGACAGGTTTCAAAGGACTCATTGGGTATGGCAGAAATATTAAATGGGTACTTTGCATCGATCTTCACTCTTGAAGATAATGCTCAACTATTAGAATTGAATGATTTTTATGAATAAAACTAGTAATATTAAATTAGATGAACATATTGTTTTAGATAGAGCAGCCAGACCAGATCATATCCACCTGATGGATCACAGGGAGATGGGACACATGCTGTGCGAGCCCCTAGCCCATAATTGTATTAGTTCACTGCACTCTGCGATGGTTCCCATAGACTGGAAGGAGGCTAATGTGGTACAAATCTTTAAAAAAGAGGACAATACTGACACAGGCAACTGTAGGCCTATGGAATTAAGAGGAAAGTGCTGGTATCGATGCAAATTTGGCTCAGTAATGGGAAGCAAAAGGTGGTTGTGGATGGATGTTTTTCAGACTGCAGTTTTTCAGATCTGCAGTGGTGATCACCAAGGGTCAGTTTTGTATCCATTACTCTTTGAATTTTTTCTAAACGACCTAGACTCAGGTGTAGGGAGCAGCATTATAAAGTTTGCAGGTGATACGAAACTTGGCAAAGTAGTAGATCATAATGGGGATAGTTATAGGCTTCAGGATAACATAGGCAGGATGGTGAAATGGGCAAAAGCATGGCAGATGGAGTTCAATGCGGAGAAGTGTGAATTGATGCACTTTGGGAGGACTAATATGGAAAGACAGTATACAGATTGTACCTCTCCAGTCCTGACATCCCTGGTCCGGCATCATTCCTGGTGGGGCGTCGCGACCCGCGCTGTGTCCTGGGGCTGGCTGCTTCTCTTCTCCCTGCTGCCTCCTTGGTTGGGTTGGTGCGGAGAGGGAGCGAAGAACGTGGTGGCTGACTGAGGCGCCGAAATGCTGCGCAGTAGGCTTCTGCGCAGCGCATGCACAGAATGCGGCCAAGTCGTTGTCAGCAGCGTTGTCAGCAGTACCCAGAAAGCCTAGGATATTGCTGACAGTGCTAGGATCAGCGTGACCTCCCTGGTCCTGAAAATTCTCTGGTCTGGCACTGGTCCGATCACAAGGGTGCCAGACTGGGGAGGTGCAACTGTATTATATATGGCACGATTTTGAAAAGTATAAATGAGCAGAGAGACTTTCATGTCCATATGCACAAATCCTTAAATGTGGCAGAGTAAGTTGATATGGTTGTTAAAAAATCATATGGGTTATTTGGGTTTGTAAATCGAGGAATAGAATATAAAAGCAAAGAGATTATGCTGGAACTTTATAAATCATTGGTTAGGCGTCAGCTGGAGTATTGTGGACAATTCTGGGCACCACACTTCAGGAAAAATGTAAAGAGTTACCAGAGATGAGGGACTTCAGTTATGGGGAGAGGTTGGAAAAGTTAGGACTGTTCTCCTTACAGGAGAGAAGGTTAAGAGGTGACCTAATAGAGGTTTTCAAGATGCTGAGAGGTTTTGATAGAATAAATAGAAAAAAACTATTCTCTCTGGTGTGCGGGTTAATAATTAAAGATCATAGATTCAAAATTATTGGAAAAAGATCGAGAGCGGAGATGAGGAGAAATATTTTCACTCAGAGAATTGTCGGGATCTTGAATGCTCTCCTTTAACAGGCAGTGGAAGCTGATTCCATAAATAATTGTAAAAGAGAGTTGGACAGGTACTTGAGAATGAGGAACTTGCAGGGTTGGTATGTGGGACTAAACATGATTGCTCTTTCAAGAGCCAACACAGGCATGATGGGCCGAATGGCCTCCTCTGTACTGTAAGTTGATTCTATGAACATCAAGGAGGTTGCTGTGATGAAACCTATCCTTTTTAGACCTTTCTACAACACTAAAAGCAGATGTTCACTGATGCGAAAAGAATAAAGAAGCACAAGACTTGGGGCAACTGGAAGGCAACATATCGAAACCAGATTATAGAATGTTTTAATTTTTCTAAATATTAGCATGGGACAAGTTCAGCATGGGCAGGTTGCGAAGTGTGTGTGAAGCCATCAAGGAGAGTTCAGCATGAGGTCCAGGCTATTTTAACTCTCGGGCCTCATTTAAGTATAACACCACCATCTCTTGGTCGCAACCAATAGGGGTGACATCAGGGCTGGTGGGAAGACACAGAAATTTAGTCAGGAGCTGAAAGATGCTAGGGACCCAAAGAAATGGTCCCCAGCATGAAATTAGTGCTGAGAAAGGAGTTCCTTGGAGTGTGGGAAGGAGATGCAAGGCCATGGATGGGAGGCCCAAGGAATCATTTTGGAGCACGGGGGAGAACTGCTGCTTCCTGGCCAATTAGGATTCTGCAGAAAAGTACATTTTTTAAAGTTGCTTTAGCCTCTCTGACCCCCACCTAGATTTTAGGTAAAATGGGGGTGCAGTGCAGATGACATCATCGAATTGCAACATTTGTATGTAATGTAGGCAGCTCTCCCATTCCTGTTTTGAGGGCAATTAAGATGGTGAGGGGTGGGAGCCACTAGGAAATGCGACATGACTCCCGTGCCATCGTAATTCCTGCCCACACCATTTCCACTAGGTGGCCATGGTTAAAATTGATAATTTAATTCCTACCATGATCGGATTGCGAAGAAGCAAGCTGATGCTGAAGCTCTTCAGCTCCAAATCGTGGAGCAACCATTCTGGGTAACATGTGGGTCCAAGCTGTGGGCAGTTATGCTGCTCATTATATCGCTCTGCAAGAGCTCCTGGTACCTGTTGACCAATTAATGAGGGCTCAAATCCACCTTGTCAGTTGTCTAATGACCAACTAGTGACTATGGGCTGAACTTGATCAACTCATCGCCCACTGCCGCAACATTCCTCTGCAAGATCCACCCAGTGCCACTTTCAATATGGCCTGGAGCAGGCGGGAGGGGAGAGCCACTGAGAACCGCCCGCTGACGTCAGCAGACGGCCAAGTGGCGCAACTGACCTCACACCCGCCAAGCTCCCATATTCAGGCTCCCAAAACGGGGGTGGACCGCTGCATGGAGGCTGGTCTGTCCCCGATGGTAAGTATGAAGATCCTGAAAAAAAGGTTAGTGAACATTTTATATATATTTTTTTCCACAGTGACTTACCTGGAGGTCTTCTGATTTATTTTTTTCAGCTGTTCGACCCCCCCATGGGCCCGACTTGAGTGGCAAGTGCCTCTGCTGCCGAGAATTAGATCTTCCGCCCGCTGCCGCGCAGATTGGTGGCGTACGTCGTGGATTTGCCACCCACCGACCTTCGAGGGACCTTGGCGATGAATATCCTGCCCAAAGTACCGTCCGGTATTTCGGCAACCATTGGCAGCACTTTGAGCGGCACTTGGGCGGGCGGAGACCTTGACCAAATTCAACCCCCTATGTCCTTTTGGGGGAGGTAGACGAGGTCATTTTGGAGTGAAGTGGCTCCAGGAGAAAACAAATTGAATCCTCTGTAGTGAAACCAGTAATCTGATACTTAAACTGGCAGTACTCCAGGGTATTGTTGATGATTGATCAACCAATCTTGCTCACTAATGGAAACTGGAGAGAGAGAGCTGTCACTTTGAGTTGGGAATCTTTCCACTCTGCTACAGATATTCCTGTAAGCCAATGCCCTAGCAGGTTTGATGGTCTGAGCTGGACTGCACAGTTTCAGCTAATTAACACTTGGCGGTCACTAAACCTTGGATCTGTGAACCTGCACTTAAGCTTTCTAGCTTTAAGTAAGTGGGCTGTGCCCCCATGGGGAAAGAGCATACACTCTGCATCAGCCAAACAGGAACTCTACAGGTCTGGTTTTCTCAGTAGCTTGGTCCAGATACCTAAATGAACCTGGTGATAGATTCCAACCATGTCCCATAGCCAGCTAATCAAAATAAAACTTACTTTCGACTATTATATTTCCCTAAATCACTTTGTAAAAGCTACTTTGTTGAGCATTCTCAAAGGCCATCAAAGTGATGTTTACAATTAATTTATTAGATCAATGTGTGAAGAAGACCAGACATTGAAATCCTTCACGACTATAATATCCAAAACAATAGTAGAGCAATAACTAACATTTTGTGTTAGATTTGCTAACGTTTGAAGAATTAGTCTTAGCAATATTAAAGATTATAATCAGTGGTTATGCAAACCCTCTTTACAGAGTGAAATGATTAAATTATTGCTGTGATGAGAAGGAAGAAAATCCAAATGGACCTTTTCACTGGGTGCCTGTGAATAATGCGATTAGTGTAAAGCAGCCTAAGCTGATGACAGTAACTAAATAGCACAATGACTTTGACTGTGTCACAGTCTTTTCAATAATTTTATTTAAAAAGTGTTCTAAGAGTGTGGTTTTCATTTAGAAATTTCAAATATAAGATGAATAACTGAATGGACTCTCGAAGATAGAGTCATAAAAGATAGACAGCTGCTGGCTATGAAGGTGATAGGCAACAGCAATGTTGCAATAAAAAGAAAGAAGAAATTATATGGAATCAACAAAAGGAACGTCTATTTGTCAAATACACCTAAATATTGTCTACAGATGAACTGAAAGGGTGCAAAGCAGCAGCTGCTTTCCAATGATTTAGATGGTGGAGAGGAGGCAAACTCATGACTTAAAATGGTCCCAATAAAATGCAAACCAGAAAACAACCAAGTTAAACTTAAATGTTCAGCAATTAAGATTTTAAAAACCTGCTTTTCACATTTGAAACCCAAATTTTTGAATTAATTATTCAAGTTAGAATAGAAAAAAAATATATAAAGTTGTCAAAAATGTCTCAATTTAATCTGTTTATGATGCAAGTTAAAAGTATAATTCTATTAATTGCTTGGCCAGTATTGTATTCAAAAGATTAATGCATCAAATAGTTGTATAGTGAGATTATTCGATCAGGCTGCCTCTGCCATTTCTCTTCCTTCCCCTCGCCCACTGTGGCACATTACCTCTACAGTTCCCCCCTGCTCAAGCCCTGAACTTGTATCTTTCTCCAGTTTATCTCCAATCTCCCTTCATGCCCTCACCGAGTTCATCTTGTCCATGAGATCCACTTCCTGCTCCCTTGAACCTACTCCCAATAAACTGCTGACCACCCAACTTCCTTTTCGGGGTTTACTGCACTTGGCCTTCTAGGCGAGCCATACCCCGGATGGAGGAGAGGACTTCGGACTGCGTAGTCTTTAGTTGGGGTGCGTCCGTTGATGCGGTAAGTTGCGTTTCGGATGTATGGGGTCAGTACCCACTTTCTTCCGTTTTGGTTAGTCCCTTTAGGTAATTTCTCACTCGTTGGCCGTTCAGAAGTAGATTGCAGAGTGGAAATAGCTGTCGATTCTTCGGTTTTTGCTGAGTTGGTTTTGGTTGGTCGTTTCGCTGGTTGTGGTAGCCCGGGTTTGTCAATTTGATTGCTGACAACCTTCCATTTCGTGGGCCTCGTGCTCAGTCGGTCCTTGACGATTTCTTGTAGGTTCCTTCACGACTTCATTTCTTCACTGTAGAGCAAGCAGGCTGCTTGTCTGTGTCTGTGTTCCAGTCTGGCCTCTGCTTCTCTCCTGTCTTCTGCTAATTTCTGTGTTCTGCTAGCCTTTCGTAAAACTGGGGGATAGATATATCCCAAAAAAGGCTCCGTTATCTCCCATCAAATCTCTTGGGCTCTGTTTAAACTGTCTGTCCATTGATTTTCAAATGTCTCCTTTGTCAGCAGTAACTCGATTAGAGTGTGAGAATGTGCGAGCACTGGTTTTGCATTGTTTTAGGATTGTCCAGTTTCTTGACCATGATTTCCATTGTGCTTGATTGGGGGTGAATAGTTTCCCCAGACAGTCTGGGATCCTTAATACACGGATTTGGCCACACCTCCTGTATTTGGTTACTCTTTTTCGCAGCCAAAATGTTGTAGAATCTTAAAATTGATATGCTCCTTCCCATAGATGTTTAGGGGATCTCAAGCTTCTGTAATTTAGGTCCATTTTGAATTCCCTTTCCTATGAGTCCAAACATTGGGGGGGGGGGTCTCCATGAATGCATCCCCTTTTATCCCCCGCAGGCTTCGTCTGCCCCTTTAAACTCCTTTTAAAAGCCCAGAGAGGGGTTCTTCTCCTCTGTAGGGGAAAGGTACCTGGAATCTTTGCGAGATATTGGTAAATTCTACATAGGTGAGTGATGGGGTGTGGTGCATTGAGCAGTATGTAAGGCTAGTGGTGCATACAGTAGGCCTCACTGAATTCACAGACCTAGACTACTCGTGTGAGGTCATTGAACTTATTCCTGCTAGCGTGCACATCCTCGGGTCTACACTGCCGGCATTCACCACAGCAGCTATCTACTCCTACTGCACTATTGCCTGGAATGCCTCCAGGCCTCCTAAAAAGATAGGACCTCTCTCCTCCAGTCCATCACTTTTTTTTCATTCATGGGATGTGGGCATTACTGGCAAGGCCAGCATTTATTGCCCATCCCTAATTGGTGGTGGCGAACTGCCTTCACCGTGAGGTGAAACATAGAAACATAGAAAATAGGTGCAGGATTAGGCCATTTGGCCCTTCGAGCCTGCACCACCATTCAATAAGATCATGGCTGATCATCACCTCAGTACCCCCTTCCTGCTTTCTCTCCATACCTCTTGATCCCTTTAGCAGTAAGGGCCATACCTAACTCCCTCTTGAATATATCCAACGAACTGGCATCAACAACTCTCTGCGGTAGAGAATTCCACAGGTTAACAACTCTCTGACTGAAGATGTTTCTCCTCATCTCGGTCCTAAATGGCTTACCCCTTATCCTTAGACTGTCTTCCCTGGTTCTGGACTTCCCCAACATCAGGAACATTCTTCCTGCATCTAACCTGTCCAGTCCCGTCAGTATTTTATATGTTTCTATGAGATCCCCCTTCATTCTTCTAAACTCCAGTGAGTACAGGCCCAGTTGATCCAATCTCTCCTCATATGTCAGTCCTGCCATCCCGGGAATCAGTCTGGTGAACCTTCGCTGCACTCCCTCAATAGCAAGAACGTCTTTCCTCAGATTAGGAGACCAAAACTGAACACAATATTCCAGGTGAGGCCTCACTAAGGCCCTGTACAACTGCAGTAAGACCTCCCTGCTCCTATACTCAAATCCCCTAGCTATGAAGGCCAAAATGCCAATTGCCTTCTTCACCGCCTGCTGTACCTGCATGTCAACTTTCAATGACTGATGTACCATGACACTCAGGTCTCGTTGCACCTTCCCTTTTCCTAATCTGCCGCCATTCAGATAATATTCTGCCTTTGTGTTTTTGCCCCCAAAGTGGATAACCTCACATTTATCCACAATATATTGCACCTGCCATGCATTTGCCCACTCACCTAACCTGTCAAAGTCACCCTGCAGCCTCTTGGCATCCTCCTCGCAGATCACACCGCCACCAGCTTAGTGACATCTTCAAACTTGGAGATATTACACTCAATTCCTTCATCTAAATCATTGATATATATTGTAAATAGCTGGGGTCCCAGCACTGAGCCCTGCAGCACCCCACTAGTCACTGCCTGCCATTCCGAAAAGGACCCGTTTATCCCGACTCTCTCCTTCCTGTCTGCCAACCAGTTCTCTATCCACGTCAATACATTACCCCCAATACCATGTGCTTTAATTTTGCACACCAATCTCTCGTGTGGGACCTTGTCAAAAACCTTTTAAAAGTCAAATACACCACATTCACTGGTTCTCCCCTGTCCACACTACTAGTTACATCCTCAAAAAATTCTGGAAGATTTATCAAGCATGATTTCCCTTTCATAAATCCATGCTGTCTTGGATCAATCCTATCACTGCTTTCCAAATGCGCTGCTATTTCATCCTTAATAATTGATTCCAACATTTTCCCCACCACTGATGACAGGCTAGCTGGTCTATAATTCCCCGTTTTCTCTCTCCCTCCTTTCTTAAAAAGTGGTGTTACATTAGCTACCCTCCAGTCCATAGGAACTGATCCAGAGTCGATAGACTGCTGGAAAATGATCACTAATGCATCCACTATTTCTAGGGCCACTTCCTTAAGCACTCTGGGATGGACACTATCAGGCCCTGGGGATTTATCGGCCTTCAATCCCATCAATTTCCCTAACACAATTTCCTGACTAATAAGGATTTCCTTCAGTTCCTCCTTCTCACTAGACCCTCGGTCCCCTAGTATTTCCAGAAGATTATTTGTGTCTTCCTTCGTGAAGACAGAACCAAAGTACTTGTTCAATTGGTCTGCCATTTATTTGTTCCCCATTATAAATTCACCTGATTCTGACTGCAAGGGACCTACGTTTGTCTTCACTAATCTTTAGGTGATGGTAGGGACAGTGCTGTTAGGGAGGAGTTCCAGGACTTTGACCTAGCGACAATGAAGGAATGGTGATATATTTCCAAATTAGGATGGTATGTGACCAAGAGGGGAATTGCAGGTTCCCATGCACCTGCTGCCCTTGTCCTTGTAGGTGGTAGAGATTGCGGGTTTAGGCAGTGCTGTCGAAGAAGCCTTGGTGAGTTGTTGCAGTGCATCTTGTAGATAAGAACATAAGAAATAGGAACAGGAGTAGGCCATTTGGCTCCTCGAGCCTGCTCCGCCATTCAATAAGATCATGGCTGATCTGATCCTGGCCTCATCTCCACTTCCCCGCCCGCTCCCTATAACCCTTGACTCCCTTACCGTTCAAAAATCTGTACATCTCCAGATATTCAATGATCCCGCCTCCACAGCTCTCTTGGGTAGAGAATTCCAAAGATTCACGACCCTCAGAGAAGAAATTCCTCCTCATTTCCATTTTAAATGGCCAACCTCTTATTTTAATGATACAGACTGCAGCCACAGTGTGCCTGAGTGGTGGAAGGAGTGAATGCTTAAGGTGGTGGTTGACGTACCAATCAAGCAGGCTGCTTTGTCTTGATGGTATCAAGCTTGAGTGTTGTTGGAGCTGCTTTCATCACACTCCTGCCTTGTGCCTTGTAGATGGTGGAAAGGCTTTCGTGAGTCAGGACTTGAATCACTCCTCACAGAATACCCAGCCTCTGACCTACTCTTGTTGCCACCGTATTTATGTGGCTGGTCCAGTTAAGTTTCTGGCCGATGGTGACCCTCAGGATGTTGATGGTGGGGAATTTGGCAATGGTAAACCAATTGAATACCAAGGGGAGGTGGTTAGACTTTCTCTTGTTGGACATGGTCATTACCTGACATTGTGTGGCGCGAATTTTACTTGCCACTTATCAGCCCAAGCCTGCATGTTGTCCAGGTCTTGTTACATGTGGGCATGGACTGCTTCACTATCTGAGGAGTTGCAAATTGAACTGAACACTGTGCAATCATCAGCGAACATCCCCACTTCTGACCTTATGATGGAGTGAAGATCATTGATGAAGTAGCTGAAGGTGGTTGGGTCTAGGACACTGCCCTGAGGAACTCCTGCAGCGACGTCCTGGGGTTGAGATGACTGGCTTCCAACAACCACAACCATATTCCTTTGTGCTAGGTATGACTCCAGCCAGTGGAAAGTTTCCCCACCTGATTCCCATTGACTTCAATTTTACTAGGGCTCCTTGATGCCACACTCGGTCAAATGCTGCCTTAATATCAAAGACAATCACTCTCACCACCCCTCTAGAATTCAGCTCTTTTGTCCATTTTTGGACCAAGATTGTAATGAGGTCTAGAGCTGAGTGGTCCTTGATAGCACTGTTGACAATGCTTTCCATCACTTTGCTGATGATTGAGAGTACACTGATGGGGAGGTAATTGGCCGGGTTGGATTTGTTATGCTTTTTGTGGACAGGACATACCTGGACAATTTTCCACTTTGTTGGCTAGATGCCAGTTTTGTAGCTGTATTGGGTAGAGGTGCTGGTTCTGGAGTACACGTCTTCAGCCCTACAGCTAGGACATTGCCAAGCCTATAGCCTATACTGTAGGCAATGTGCTCAGCATTTCTTGATATCAAGTGTAGTGAATCAAATTGGCTGAAGACAGGTTTCTGTGATGGTTCGGATCTCAAGAGGAGGCCGCGATGGATCATCATTACTGATACTAGCTTTTTATTCCAGATTTATTTATTAACTGAATTTAAATTCCACACCTACTGTGGTAGGATTTAAACTCGTGTTTCCAGGTCATTAATCCAAGCCTCTGGATTACTATTCCAGTAACATAACCACTATGCTACCATTCTCCTGCACGAAGGCCTCCAGTGCTGCATCCAAGAACCTTGGGACATGCTCTCTCTCTCTCCTGTTGTGCAATCATTAGTTGTTTTTCACTGTCTTCACCAGCCAGTAGATTGAGCTTCTGCAGGCAGAATACACCTCCCTTTTAAGAGGTGCAGACTGCCTTTAATTAGTGCAGGCTAGCTTTAAATGGTGCTCGCCTTGCACGAACTTGGGCCCCTTGCTGAGCGTTCAGTCACTCAGCAACGTGTTCAACACTGGGCTGAACACCAGTCATGAAAATGAGCAGTCAGCACAAATTTCGCGTACTGGCTGTGAGCATGGATTGATCATGATCCCCGTGCCCATTTTTGGGGGCAAACCTATTTCTAGGCCAAAATGTTTCCATCCATTAGATATTTTCCGTGCATTTAATTATTGGTTTAATTATTAAACAATTAAGCAATTATTGATTCTGCCTCTTTCAAAAGACTCATTGTAAAGCAGCTCCAGCAACAGAAACTTCAAATTAAATTAATAAACATCTTAATAAATCTCTTTTCAAATGATATTTCTTGGCTTGTCTCAGTTGGTAGCACTTTTGCCACTGAGTCAGAGAGTTGAGAGATTAGTCCCTACAATGAGTGCAAGTATATAATCTAGGTTGACACTTCAGTGCAGTACTGAGAGAGCACTGCGATATTGAAGGAGCTATCATTCAGATTAAACATTAAGCTGAGACCTCGTCTGCCTGCTCAGGTGAGTGCAAAATATCGCAATGCTCCTCCACCGTATTGCTTCCAGTTTGGTTAGCCCAATCTATGTGCATATTAAAGTCACCCATTATAACTGCTGCACCCTTATTGCATGCACCCCTAATTTCCTGTTTGATGCCCTCCCCAACATCACTACTACTGTTTGGAGGTCTGTACACAACTCCCACTAATGTTTTTTGCCCTTTGGTGTTCTGCAGCTCTACCCATATAGATTCCACATCATCCAAGCTAATGTCCTTCCTAACTATTGCATTAATCTCCTCCTTAACCAGCAATGCTCCCCCACCTCCTTTTCCTTTTATTCTATCCTTCCTGAATGTTGAATACCCCTGGATGTTGAGTTCCCAGCCCTGGTCACCCTGGAGCCACGTCTCTGTAATCCCAATCACATCATATTTGTTAATATCTATTTGCACAGTTAATTCATCCACCTTATTATGGATACTCCTTGCATTAAGACACAAAGCCTTCAGGCTTGTTTTTTTAACACCCTTTGTCCTTTTAGAACTTTGCTGTACAGTGGCCCTTTTTGTTCTTTGCCTTGGGTTTCTCTGCCCTCCACTTTTACTCATCTCCTTTCTGTCTTTTGCTTTTGTCTCCTTTTTGTTTCCCTCTGTCTCCCTGCATTGGTTCCCATCCCCCTGCCATATTAGTTTAACTCCTCCCCAACAGCACTAGCAAACACTCCCCCTGGGACATTGGTTCCGGTCCTGCCCAGGTGCAGACTGTCCAGTTTGTACTGGTCCCACCTCCCCCAGAACCGGTTCCAATGCCCCAGGAATTTGAATCCCTCCCTGCTGCACCACTGCTCAAGCCACGTATTCATCTGCGCTATCCTGCGATTCCTACTCTGACTAGCACGTGGCACTGGTAGCAATCCCGAGATTACTACTTTTGAGGTCCTACTTTTTAATTTAGCTCCGAGCTCCTTAAATTCATTTCGTAGGACCGCATCCCTTTTTTTACCTATGTCGTTGGTACTAATGTGCACCACGACAACTGGCTGTTCTCCCTCCCTTTTTAGAATGTCCTGCACCCGCTCCGAGACATCCTTGACCCTTGCACCAGGTGGCAACATACCATCCTGGAATCTCGGTTGCGGCCGCAGAAACGCCTATCTATTCCCCTTACAATTGAATCCCCTATCACTATCGCTCTCACACTCTTTTTCCTGCCCTACTGTGCAACAGAGCCAGCCATGGTGCCATGAACTTGGCTGCTGCTGCCCTCCCTTGATGAGTCATCCCCCTCAACAGTACTCAAAGCGGTGTATCTGTTTTGCAGAGGGATGACCACAGGGGACCCCCGCACTACCTTCCTTGCACTGCTCTTCCTGCTGGTCTTCCATTCCCTATCTGGCTGTGGACCCTTTACCTGCGGTACGACCAACTCGCTACACGTGCTACTCACGTCATTCTCAGCATCATGGATGCTCCAGAGTGAATCCACCCTCAGCTCCAACTCCGCAACGCGGACCGTCAGGAGCTGGAGGCAGATACACTTCCCGCACACTTAGTCGTCAGGAACACTGGAGTCGTCCCTGAGTTCCCACATGGTACAGGAGGAGCATAACACGTGACCGAGCTGTCCTGCCATGACTTAACCCTTAGATGAGCAACAACAATGCTAAAGTTTACTCACTGTTATAGAACAGAAAAAAGAAAAACTACTCACCAATCACCAGCCAATCACTTACCCCCTTGGCTGTGACATCGCCTTTCTGTTTCTTTCTACTTCTTTTTTGCCTTCTCCCTGTAGCTGCACAAGTACGCCTTTTATAGGCCTCTCCACGCACCTCCTCGAAGAGAAGCATGGAGACACAGTCAGACATATTTACTGTTAAACTTTAACTTATTGTTAGTTAGGAATTAGACCTCTGTTAATGTGACCCCTCTAGAACCACAATTAAATAAGTAATTTCTCTTTATTGCTGCTTTATCGGTGTTCTTGGATCCTTGTATTGTTCCTGATGGTGTACTGGAAGAACTCTAGTGGTGTTCCTTGTTTGTATTACACCATGCATAATAAAGGATTTGGAATCCGAAGCCCTGATCTTTGGCCATATTTCTTAGTGTTGTGGTTGATGCTAGCTGGGGAAATTAGAGTTATCCCTTGCCTCAAGCTACATTCTTACAGAACCCAGTACAGTGAATTAACTTTGATGAATTGACTTAAGAATTACCCCTGAGCAATTTCCCAGTGGTCACTATACAGAATGATCACCATGTCAGGTCTCCCCGATCCACGTTGTCTCCCCTTCACGGAGAAACTCAACATCCAGAGCTCGATGAGATTTCTCCCAGTACTACAGACCCTCTGAGTTGACCATAGAGAGAGAGAGAGAGACATCTCACTTTGAAAGCTCTCAACAATGATGTAGAATTAGGGAAAGGAAAACTACATCAACACTGGAGGAAAACCGAACAAATTCTCGAAAACCCACAAGGTGCCCCAGATGACGAAACCACACTTCAAATGGATTTGACTGCAGCTCGCTCTGCACTGCAGATATACACTGAGCTATGGTCTGTGCTCAAGGACCTCTGCACCCAAGACAAAAAGGGAATATTCAAGGAAGGTGCCCAACAAACTAAATCAACCTTTCTAGAAAACTGTAACCTCGCTAACAGTGCCATCACTCACACCTTGGCTTTGGAATCACAATCAAATGTCAGCAGATGGTCGGGACACTCGTCAAGGAGCTCAAGACCATCATCTTCATTTCTGAGTGCCTGGGTCACAGCTCTAGCCAATGCTGCTGCTGCAGCCGAGACCGCAGCGTATGAGGAAGCCATAGCAAAATGAACAGCTGAGTTGGAAGTCAAACGGACAAAGGCAGAAGCAAAATGAGCTAAGGCTGAGGCAGACCTCCGGATACTTTGTGTTTGACAAATCATCGCCATGGAGAGAGCAAGACTACATGCGATACTGCAAGTCGAGCAAGATGAACAGTTGGCCCCGAACCTCACCAGAACAGATCTCAAATGACCATGTCTCGCAGTTCCTAGACCTTGTTGATATGTCAGCTAGGTCTAACACAGTAAACCAGCTTCAGGCATCAGCCCCGATCTTTCAGTCATTCGTAATGGAACAAACAGTTGTCCCATCACATATCGATGTAACTCCAAATGACTCAAACTCCTCTCTTCCCGAGATGTCAAGCAACAAAGAGGATCCATTCCTCAATCTGATAAGAGAAGTTTCCAATACTCTCGTTTGTCAGCGCCAGCCTGACACGAGCCCAAAGTCTATGATGGGGACCCCACCAAGGTGCAATGTAAGGAAGGCACAGAGCATGCCTCCTTCATGCACGTGACGCCAAGACGGAATGGCGGGGAGACCCACAACAAGAAGCCAATAGATGAACACCAGGTCATAGAGGCCAACGCAATGTGCACCAGATACTTGGCTTGCCCCTCAGCATGATCTGGCTCTGATTGTTCTTTGCAAAATCGACCACAGAGATCGTCCCTCAAAACTTATCCTTGGTTACACGGTGCTGAACGACCAGTCTAATGCCTGTTTGGGAGACCCTGAAATCTTCGGTGCTTTAGACCTTCCAGGTCCAGCTTTCTCATATGAGCTTTCCACCTGTGATGGAGACAGAATCATGGCAAAAAGGAAACAAGCAAGCTGTCTGACTGTAGAAGCAGCAGGTGGAAAAACAGAACAGCTGCCCACCATCATTGAGAATGCCCACATCCCTGGAGACAGAAGCGAGATCCCACGTCCCGATTTCTGTGAAAAGTTTCCCCACCTCAGGTCAGTGGCGAAAAGGATACCCGAGCTGAGAGAAGATGCAAACATCATCCTCCTCATTGGAAGAAATTGCCTCGAACCCCTCAAGATCAGGGAGTCTCGAAACGGGCCGAGAGGAACACCTTGGGCACAACGTACTGACCTTGGCTGGACAGGTTTGCATGAGCGGTGGGAAAGGGAAGGTCCATGCCTCCGTCAACTGTACCATCCTTCAGCCACAACCAGATAAGCTGGGGGCCAGCAAGGATCACATTTACATGAAAGAGCTTCTCTCCATGCCTTGCCGAGCAAAACGATGAACGATTTATACAAACAAACTCCCGAAGATAACCTGAAGGCCATATCCATCCAATCCAACACTTCTTCAAGATCTTCACAGAAGGTGCTCACACCAACTCGGAAGGAAACTTGGAGTTCCCTCTACCCCTCAAGAAGAAGCAGATGACCCTTCCTAACAATGACCACCAGGCACTCACTCCTGCCATGCTCTTGACTCTGAAAACTAAGCCCCTCCAGGCACCACCTGGTAACTTCGTGCAGCCAGATCTATATGGACGACGACATTATCTCGGAGATCAATTCCGGATTTGATGGCGGAAGAACCTTCAAAGCCTGCAGCTTCGACAGAAGTGGAAAGAAACTAAGCTTGATGTCTCTATTGGAGATGTCATTTTCCCCTGGCAGAAAGAACTTCCCCAGAACGACAGGCCACTTGCACGTGTCACTAAGTTGTTGCGCCGAATTTACTAGATGTTCAAAAGATTGAACAAATTGGTTTGCAATTTTTCTTTTAGGGTACCCACAGTAAGTTTAATCTGAACAAAAGATTATGGGCCCAAATTTGGCCCACCCGTTTTTTTCGGCGCACTCACTGGAGATGTGCCGACTTCCTGGGGTGAAAACGGCGCCGAAAAGATCTTCCCACATTCTGGCCGCTCTGTGGCCTCTCCCATGGCTTGGCGCAGCGTGGTCTGTCCATTAGGGGGCGGAGCTAGGGCCCTATGTGAAAAACAGTGTCGGCATCTCAACGCACACACACTGGAGGTTTCGCGCATGCGCAGTAGCTCCTGCCCCCAGCCGGAGGTCCCTCGGAGAAGTTCTCGGAGAAGTCCCTCGGAGAAGTCCTCGGCGAAGTCCTCGGAGAAGTCCTCAGAGAAGCCCCTCGGAGAAGTCCTCAGAGAAGTCATCATGGAAGTCCTTGGAGAAATCCTTCAGAGAAGTCCCTCAGAGAAATCCTCGGAGAGTCATCGGAGAAGCCCTCGGAGAGTCGGAGAGTCGGAGAGTCCTCGGGAGAGTCAGAGTCCAAGAGAGAGAGAGAGAGAGAGAGAGTCGGAAACCGAGAGAGAGGGAGTCGGTGTCCTCGAGAGAGAGAGAGAGAGAGAGAGAGAGAGAGTTGGAGTCGGGAGAGGAGTCGGAGTTGGCCCACTGACTTCCTGGGCCGAGTTAGGAAGGTAGGACTTAAGTTTTATTTTTTATTTATTATTGATGGTTTTTATGCTTCTTGAATGTTGTTGTGAAGGTGTTTAGTGCTTTGCAAGGTCCTCTCCGCTTCCCTTCCCCCGCTCATCTCTGGCTACCTGCACTGATTTCTTAACTCTCCGCAAAAGTTTTCTGTGCGGCCACAAGTGGCCACATACGCTGGCCTAAGTTAGTTTGGAGCAAATATTAGCTGTCTAAATTGGCTTAAATGGCCAAAACGGGCATAGGTGGCTGGTAACACCCCATTTTGAACAAAACAAAACTAAAAAATCCTAACTAACTCACTTACACTGGCGCAAATTGAATGTGCAAAATGGAGATTTTTAAGATACTCCAGAAAAATCAAGTTGCTCCAAACAAAACGGAGCAGCTCCTAGGCAATTTTGGGCCCTATGACACTAGATTCACAAGCCAACTTATCTTTAATAAATGCTTTAAGAAACACAGCTCATGAGTTATTACAGAATATAGGACTCACAACCTATATAGATATTATCCGATTTGGTCCAAGGTGATCAATCTCCGTCCGACTTCAGCTTAGGGATTCTACCTCAGGTTCCTGCTGTTGAGTGTTGCTCCTAGGTTCTCGCTAACTTCCTTCAAATCTTGTGCCTAGTTCTACCCTTTCTTCGCTCAGTTAAACACGTGTCAGTTTTGACAGATTCTGCTGACGTTTCAACTTTGTACATATATATTCTTCTGTTATCGTAACCCTGACTTGCCTCCATGAGTTATTACCAATATCAGTGCCTTCATTACTGGTGTGTGCCCCATATCTTGATCAGTTAGGTCTGTTCATCCCTTCCCACCCCTGCTGTTCCTACAGCATGTCCTTCACTGTCTGGTTCTGCTCAGATCAACCTTCCCCTCCCATCCGGCCACATCTGTTATTCCCGCAATTAATCTTTTGTTCGTTCACTAGTGTTTGTAGAGACCCTGTTAACTGAACATCCATTATTCATACATTATCTCTTACTTTGAATTTAACTTTACTATTCTGCAGTTTTTATCCTTATCTCCTTCACCCCGAGGTTAGTGCCTGCTGTTTTCAATGCAAGAGACATTGAGTCTACCAGTTTAACCTCAAGCCTGAGCTAAATTCTTATAAATCGTGAATTATTTCTGATATTTCCACAAAGTCCGACCCCAGCGATGACAGAAGAGTATGCAAGGTGGATGTCATGGTCTCATGACAGAACCCAGTATATCTAGGTTTAAATCAAAATGTTAAACTGAATTTCACTTTTTACAGCTTCTACTTACCCAATACTTACCAGAAATTCCCACTCTTTCCAAATTCCCAAATAAACCACTCTGTTTAGCTCCACTCCCTTTAAGACCATTCTGTGCTCTGAAAAACTGTTGACTTTGATACTCTTAAGGGCTACAGTGTTGACTCAGCTCCCCTATTCCCTGTACAATGAGAAAGAGTTAATTTACAAGTTCCTGGTGGGTGTCTTTGCCCATAGTCTTGCACCATAGTTACCCAGCAAATGGAGGGGGCATCACAATGTGGCAGAGACTGCCTGATCAAGTTCCTGGCCTGGACCCTCAGATAAATTCCACTTGCATGTCTCCTTTCACTGGAAATATTGTCTGCTGTTGTTGCTCCAGGTCGAGCTCCCAGACAGTCCCTTCTCCCAGCCATAGTCTCTCTGACTTTATTTGGAGTGGTTGGGGGTCCCCAAATAAGGCCATGTGGAAACTCCCAGTCAAGGCCAGGATCCAGTGGTCTAGAAATGAGCACTGGCTGATCAAATTCCATGATTTAATTTTTATGTCTCAGCTTAATTCCCATCCCTTCTGCCACATTCTTCCTGTGTGACGACAGTGCGAGGGCACTGCAAGAGCTGCAGAATTTCAACCACATTTACATACTGACTAGAGGCAAATTGAAAAAGGATACATAGAAAGAATTGATATAATGAGGGCCAATGTATTTTAATATAACAACATTTAAGATAATAATAGACTTTGAACAAAAGAATTACAGATGGGTGTACAATCTAAATGGGAAGCATGGGAGAGGAACAAAATAATTTCGACAACATATTTTCTGAGCGGTGAAATTTGCATAAAACAGCATAAGTTGCTTGTTCTATGTTGCTCTATGCACGATTTTTAGATAGATATTAACCCTTTTAAAATAAACAGGCTAACACCGGGCTAAATAAAATGCATTGGTGTACATGCGTAAACTTTGCCATTTGGAAGATTTGCCCTTAGGGATGTTGGTATCTAAAAACTAGGACACTAAAAATAATCATAAAAGCTATTGGGGTGCTGGGTATAATTAAAAAATATATAGAATATAAAAGTAAATGGTACTGCTGCAATTGTACAGGGTGCTTGTCAGAGCTGGAATGTTGGTCCCAAAAATCCCTGCAGTAGCTTCATTCGGAGTCTGTCGGAACGGCCAGAAATAAAGCTGAGATCTGATTTCATGGAATTTCCTCTTTGGCCCGTTGTGAACGGAGCCTCCACCTGTCTCAAACATTGCCATTGTCTTTTGGGAGGGTGGGCCACGAATAGGGACACCAAATGTCAGAGTTTCTGTGCCCCCATCCTCAATGGGACCCACTTTATGGTCGGTGAAAGTATGGCTAATCACACTACTCTTACTCTGCCAACAGAGGTGGAAGTGAAGCCCACCAGGGGATCCAGGCTGGGATAGAGGCTTGAACCCTTGGACATGATTTTTCTTGTCATTTTTCAATATGGTTTCTTTGTCAAGGGGCTATTGGAGAAGCCATGAAGTTGTTTCTGCAGTGGGGGCAGGAGACCAGACACTTTCCCTGAACAGACACCCTTTGCCAGCCTGTTCTGCCTTCCCATATGGTGCGATCCCTATACCCACCCCTAGTGTCATGGGCACCCACAACAGCAGGCTAATTCAGGAACTTCCGCCAACTGGGGTTAATGGCCAAAGTTACTGGCAGATGCAATCCCAGCATAATTGCAGTCATCACTTATCCATGAATTTTCAAAACTGTTGGATTATAAATTGGTCTTTGTTACACCTGTTTTCAGGTTGCAAAAAAGAGGGAAAAAATACTAGTTTCACGAGGCTATGTCCCCAAATGACTGAAATGGTTCTGATCCTGTCATGTATCCTACATGGCTACAGTTGGTACATCACAAGGTATGCCACCAGAGGGCACAGCAGTGGGAGACTTGTAAGTTACCTGTACAGGTGTGCCTGGCCTAGTATAAAAGGCAGGCTACCAGGTGTGACCCTCACTCTGGGCTAATAAAGGATTAAGGTCACTACAGTTCAAGTACAACACATTGCCTTGTGGAGTCATTACTAGAGCATCTAAAGACACAACAATTGGTGACAAGATTACGGACTTTCACGCGAAAATGGCTACCCTTGGTACGTTGCAGCAGTTCGCCGATGGTGATGATTGGGACACCTTTGTGGAGAGGCTTGACCATTTCTTCACAGCAAACGAACTGGCAGGAGACGACCCGGCCACACTGGCTGATAAGTGCCGCGCTATCCTGCTAACCAGTTGTGGGCCCAACGTCTATGGCCTCGTCAGGGACTTGCTGGCACCAACGAAGACAACGACCAAGGCGTACAAGGAGCTCGTAACCCTGATCCATGAACAACTCAAGCCCAAGGATAGCATCCTCACAGCCAGACACCGGTTCTACACCCACCAACGGCCCGAAGGCCAGGAAATTGCGAAGTATGCCGCAGACCTCAGGAGGCTGGTGGCACTGTGCGAGTTCGGTGACCACCTCAACGAAGCGCTGCGGGAAATTTTTGTCATTGGAATCGGCCATGAGGGCCTTCTTCATAAGCTACTGTCGGCGGATACCACTGTCACACTGCAGAAGGCCATCTCTGTGAGCCAGGCATTCATGACCTCGATCTGCGGCTCTAGGCAGATGACTCACCCTCAGGACTCAAACCCGACAGGTACTGTGCATAGAGTGGCGCCGTTTAGAGGCTGGACTGTAGAGCGCGGACCCTCTCAGGGAAGAGAGAACAGGCCCACGAGGCCCTTAACTGAGAATCCGCCAAGGGGGGGCTACTCGAGTAGCTCCATGCTGGTGTTGTGGATGGAATCACAGGGCTCACCAATGCCGCTTTAAAGTCTATGCATACAAAGGCTGCAGCACAAAGGGCCACTTCCAGTGAATGTGTAAGAGAAATATGACTCACTGTGTCGATGAAGAGTCTGCATATGGCCATGAATCCAGCGCAGATTATAAAATGATAGGCAGAGAGGCAGCCCAGTCCCACGATGAGGTACATAGCATGTTTACCTGCAGCACCATGTTCCCCGCTGAAGATGGAAGTTGAGATAGATGGCGTTCCAGTCTTCATGGAAGTGGACACAGGGACGAGTCAGTCAGTGATGGATCAAGAGGCCTTTGAGAGGCTATGGGACAATCAAGCTGAATGACCCAAGTTGGTCCCGGTTAAGGCAAAGCTGCGCACCTACACCGATGAAATTATCCCAGTCATTGGTAGCGCGAATGTATACTCCATGATGGTGCAGTGCACAAGTTACCTCTGTGGCTTGTTGCAGGTGATGGACCAACGTTGCTCAGCAGAAGGTGGATGGAGAAGATCCATTGGAAGTGGGAAGACTTCAACCCTCCAGTGATCGGCATCCTCCGCATTCGGAGGCAAAGCAAGCCCTCATCTGAGGTTGGATCCAGCACGAGAGAGCAGACCAGCACAGTACCCAAAGCGCAGACCGCTCAGCACGACTGCATGGAGGTGATCCAGCTGAGACGACCCGAATGCATCTTCCAGGCTCTAGTGGCAGGAATCCGGAGGAAGAAAATCGGATCCAAAGGTGACTTCCCAGCATCGGTGGCAGAACCCGGGGTGAAGAGGATCACCACAGTTGACATCATGGATGGAGGAAAGATGGCGCCCAAACCACGAGGTGGGGCACTGAAGAAAAAGATGGCTGCGGCCAGACCACGAGGTGCAGCGCTGATGGAGCAACACGTGGCGCCAAACGGAGAAGAGGATTGGGGTAAAGATAGCAAGGCTCTCTTAAAGGAGGCCTGCAACCCACTACAATTAAAGGGATAGTTCCACACACTCAAGCAATGTAATAGTAACTGTAAGTCAGAGACAGAATGTATAATTGATCATGTAAAATGTGTAAGTAATGATCAAAGTTGTGTACATGCAATGAACAAAGAAAAGTCACGCAATCATGTAAAATGTGTAATTGATAATCTGAATTGTGCACATGCAACCAGCGAGGAAAAGTCGGGTGATCGCAATCGAACCCTCAGAGTGAACATCATAAGTAATAAAAAGTTGTGCGATGTAGGATTGCAACTGCACAATGCAGTTGAAGTCCACAGGTCCAGCGAGCTACCCAATGCTGTAGCCTGCATCCCGAGGACCAGAGTCATGCACCATGGAGTGTGGCCACAAGCAGCCAACACACATGAGCTGCAGAGCAGTGATCTCAGGAGGGCAACAGCACCGGTATCAATACCCTGCCCCTGATCGGCTCCACCTCTCAGGCACCCGATGGCACCAACTGCCACGAGCCTGAAAGAGCAAACTGTGCTAAGGCGCAGCCCCCAGACCCCATCGCCACCAAGGCCATACCTGTGGACAAAGGGTCACCTGCCACAGTTCCCCCAAAGGGGACCGGGACCAGCCAGGATCCCAAACCAAACAATGCCCAGGCCAGCGAGTCAGCAGTCCCCTGTGCACTGCTAGACGCCAGCTCCTCAGGGAGCAGCAGCTGCCCGGGGCACAAAGAAAGTACAGGGAGGTCACAGGTATCTGAGAACCGGCCCGATGCTAGGAACCACGGCAGCAGTCCCAATAGCAGGCAATTCGAGCCAACCGGGTTCCCACTGCCAGCACTGGGCACTGTACCACCACCAGACTGCAGGGACACAATCCAGCAGCTCTGGAACTAGTTTGTCCTTACGCACCAGTCACTGCATCGATGAGGTTACTCACCAGTCTAACATACTTGTCTCACAATGGAACCACAAATGTAATGCAAACCTGTTTTCCTGAACTTGAATGTATATGAATGCAATGAGCCTCCGGCATAACCTATATGTGGGCGGGGGGGAGAGCGGAGAATGGAGTGGTCAGGGACACACACAAACAGCAACCAACAGCACTCTATTGCACCAACCACTCACCCAAGATTGAAACGACCTGTCAAGGGTCAACCAGATAGAGCCCACATCGAGCTAAGCCCAGAGGACAGTCAATGCAGAAGCGATTTGCACTAAAGGCTTAGGGGAGAGTGATGTCATGTATCCTACGTGGCTACTGTTGCTACTATCACAAGGTGTGCCACCAGAGGGCACAGCAGTGGGAGACTTGTAGGTTACCTGTACAGGTGTGCCTGGCCTAGTAAAAAAGGTAGGCCACCAGGTGTGATCTTCTCTCTGGAATTAACAAATAAAGGACTAAGGTCACCACAGTTCAAGTACAACACACTGCCTCGTGGAGTCATTACTACAGCATCTAAGGACACAACAGATCCCACATTAGGTTGAATGATTTTACACGCATCCCTGGCAACCACCTAAAACTGGCATTAGGCCCCTTGTATATGTTAATGATCTGCCAATTAATTGATAATCGGTCAAATTAGGTGCGCTGAGCGGAACAGGTGCTGGGTTTGGTCCGTTCAAGTTTTCCTGTCATGCGTGCGGCCTAGCAAGTGACCGGCACCAAAAAGGCAAGTTTAAAAAAAAAATTTTCAAAATCATATTGAGTTTCCATTAATTTATCAACTGGCTGTGGCTTTTTTGTTTTTTTCTTGTTGTGCAATTATCCAGATCAGCAATTGCAGGTAAATTTAGCCTGCAATTATTTCAAACAATGATTTCTAAGGTATTGCTAGTATGGATGCAGTTTCTTTGATAAAATGTTATTACAGTTCTTTCAAAAGGCAAGTGCCATTGTCAATTTATCTGCAATTGCTGTTTGTTGGCAGGGGTGTAATAGGTGTTAAATTCACAATCAGCTACAATTGTGACAGAACACTGGAATGCTTTTATTGGGATACAGAAGGACAAAACCAATTTGGAAAGCACACACAATCGCGAAAGATTTATTTTCTTATGCTGCAGAAAAAACAACTTTCTATTAGCACGATACTGAAGATAATAACACATGTGCTTCTGTGATATATAATGCTGAAAATGGGTGGTGAGAAGTAAGATGACCATGGCTATAAAAGAATGAAAAAAATAAATTTGTACAAAATTTAAAATGCACCAAAGGCAGCTGTCAGCAAAGCAAACACATCAGTGGCACCAGAACCCAAACTCCTCAGTTCAATACTGCTTCATATTCAATTGCTTATGAATTGTATTGTGCTTCAGCACCAAGACAGTGAGGTGAGAAATTTCTTTACACAGAGGGTTGTTAGAGCATGGAATACTTTGCCATAGGGAATGGTTGAGACAGAGAACATTCCATGCTTTAAGGGGAAATTGGCTAAATATTTTTGAAGTAGAGGAAGGTATAGAGCTATAGTGAGAGAGTAGACCAGTGGGATGAGTTTTGGATCATTCTAATGAAGAGCTGCCACTGACACAATGAAGTGAATGGCCGGCCCCCTTTTTGTGCTGCAAGCTTCTATGGTTCTGCGGTTTGTTATAGGCGTTCTCATCAAGTTAGTTAACTATCAATATTTGTTGCTGTATGATTTGGTTGATCAGTATTATCCTCTTATTGCACTATTCACTCCATGCTGTTTTGTGTCATGTGCTTGGAAATTCAGCCTGTGTTTTAACATTTTTGTTCCATCTATTGAGTTCGACATAAACATCTTGCAATATGTTTGTTCAAATACACAAGCCTCCATAGCTTATCTCCGACAGAAACCATTGTTGATAACTATTCTGTTGTGAACAAAATAAACATTAAATCAAGTGCCTCCTGTTGGGGGACACTCCAAACACTTTTCAAGTGCCCCCTTTTTATTTTTTATTTTTTTTGAGAGCACTGAAACACAAATTATACAAGTGCCCCCTGACTAAAAGGGGGAGGTGGGGGGGCACTAAAATCGGCAAATTAAACATATTATCATTTAGACATAAAATCAAATTAAAATTTGGTTGCCGGGGGTAACGATGCACTCCAGTCCCTCCAGTGCCTAGCTCTCGACCATTTTTGACAAATCTTTTGGGGGGGGGGACAAAATAAATAGTTAAATCAAGTGCCCCCCGATCTGGGGGACACTCCAGCCACTTTTCAACTGCCCTCTTTTTTTATTTTTTTTTGTGTTTTTTTTCAACTGCCCTCTTTTTTTATTTTTTTGGTTTTTTTGGGGGGTTTTTTGTGTTTTTTTTCGTGATTTTTCTGGGCATTAAAATAATTTTTTTTTCCAAGTGCCCCCTATAAAAGGGGAGGGGGACACTAAAAACACCGGCAATTAAAACAAATTAAACTTTAAAACATAAAATCAAATTAAAATTTGGTTGCCGGGGGTGATGATGCACTCCAGTCCCTCCGGCGCCCACCTCTCGCGGAAGGCCGCGAGCGTACCGGTGGACACCGCGTGCTCCATCTCCAAGGACACCCTGGCGCGGATGTACGCGCGGAAGAGAGGCAGGCAGTCAGGCTGAACGACCCCCTCGACCGCCTGCTGCCTGGACCGGCTGATGGCACCCTTGGCCGTGCCCAGGAGCAGTCCTACGAGGGGGCCCTCAGACCTACCCACTCCCCTCCGCACAGGGTGCCCAAAGATCAGGAGTGTGGGACTGAAGTGCAACCAGAATTACAATTCTTGACAATGATCATGACGATAAGTACAGGTGAGGGTAATCTAGCTCATTCCTCCAGAGAAATCTACACACCCTCCTTCTGGTTGCTCAATTATCATTAACCATTGCTGACTTCTGCTCAGCAATGGAAGCGTGTGATGATTGAGAGTGATGAATCATCAGCCATAAGTGAAATAGTTCTGTAGGCTGGGCAAGAAAAAAAGACTTGCATTTATATAGTGCCTTTCACAACCTCATCCCAAATCAGTTTACAGCCAATTAAGTACTTTTGAGTTGATTAATGGACTGTTTGGGTTGAATAACTTTGTAACTTTTAATTATTTCTGTCAATTTCGATGTAACAGGTTCACACTTGTGGTACCTTGCACTTCAAAGTTCTGTATAATCTGCAACAAATGGTTTGTTGTATGGATAATTGCCACAGCAATTCTATAATTAAACAGCTGTGGATGGTATCTTGTTCCGTTGTAGCAGTTGTTAGTGTTTGCTTATTTTCACTCTTACAATGTTGTATTTGTTTGATGCCCAATGTCTGGAATTCTAACATACCATATATTTGGCTAAATTCACAGTCTTCCAGGGTCATGTTCAGGTCCCTCAGTCGCCATAATCTTTGACGAGGTGCAGCTTAGGACAATTTGAGAAATTTATATCGTCGTTGCAAAGGAAGTAGAACAAGTTTCAGTGTAAAAAAAAGAAAGCTCAAATATATTATGAATACTGTAAAACTCAGCCTTGCGCTGCTTGCTCATGCTCTAACAGAACTTCCTCCTGTCTCAATTACCTAACCGACTGTACCTACAGTAAAACATAGAATGGAATATGTTTTAGGTATTCGCTTCAATGTGTCTCAAAATATAGAATTTATCCAATACAAGGCATAGAATCAAATATATTGAAACACCACATACAGTCCTGCCTCGAATTTATACCTAAACTGATCTAATTGGCTTTGATATCAAAACTGAGAGCACAAAATGAAAATTATTGGGGCCGAAATTGGTCGTCCGTCCATTTCTCGGTGGTATACCACCGGGTACCACTAGGGTGGAGTGTGCACGATTCTCATCAGTTTTTTTTTGGCACTATGCCGGGCGGAGTGCAGCCGGCCGTGTGCGGGCGGTGAGTCCTTTACACTCAGGAATCTTCAAGTCCCGAATTCTGCACACGTGCACGCTGCTGCGAAGCTCCGCCCTCCTGAGAGATACAGACCAGAATCGACAGAGACTGTAAGCCTGAGAGCGATGTGCAGGCATGTGTGGGGGGTGAGGGTGGGGGGGGGGGGGCGATGAGGACACTGTTTGGGGGGGGAAAGGTCGCAACTTGGGGAGGGGGATATCACTTCTTGAGGGGGGGATTGCTACTTGGGGGTAAGATTGCTGTGGGGGGGGTAGTGACAGATCACTGTGAGGGAGTGGGGGGGGAGGATAGACTGGGGGCAAGAGAGACTGGAGACAGATAAAAACATTTTCACAGGTGAAGTTGCATACCGCCGACTGAAGATCGACTTAAAACCATCTTTTCCAGGGCGGTCTGCAGGGTCGGCGGTATGTCGGTGGTAAGTCATCAATTTAACAATTTTGGGCGGTATGTCGGTGGTGTGCAGGAGCGGACGGTATGCATACTGCCCGGCGGTATGTCGCTGATGAATTTTCCGCCGAGCAGTATGTTGGTATTTTTCGATCAATTTTGTTATTTTGGGCGGTATGTCAGTGGTCCGCGGGCGGTATGCGGCAGTCTGTCCACCAATTTCGGGCCCACTCAATTTTCTACTCATTATTACATTGATGAGCACTTAAATAAAAGAACAAACAACCACCAAACCACATGCTGCTCGTCACTCACTGTCAGCTACTATCAACATCAAAACACAGCAGGGCTTATTTTCATATCCGACATTTGTCAGGCAGATGGAGCGACCGCGAGAACCGATCGGAGCAGTGAAAAAGGGGAGCACAAAAAGTTAGTATGCAGGAACAGCAAGTAATCAGGAAGGCAAATGGAATGTTGGCCTTTATTGAAAGGGGGATAGAGTATAAAAGTAGGGAAATCCTGCTCCAACTGTTGGTAAGACCACCCCTTGAGTACTGCGTACAGTTTTGGTCTCCTTATTTACGGAAGAATATCCTTGCATTGGAGACAGTTCAGAGAAGGTTCACGAGGTTGTTTCCTGAGATGAAGGGGTTGTCTTATGAAGAAAGGTTGAGCAGGTTGGGCCTATATTCATTGGAGTTTAGAAAAACAAGGGGTGATCTTACTGAAACATGTAAGATTCTGAGGGGGTTCGACAGAGTTGATGGAGAGAGGATATTTCCCCTCGTGGGGGAATCTAGAACTAAGGGGCATAGTTTCAGAATAAGGGGTCGCCCATTTAAAACAGAAACGAGGAAGAATTTCTTCTCTCAGATGGTGGTGAATCTTTGGAATTCTCTGCCCCAGAGAGCTGAGGAGGCTGAGTCACTGAATATATTTTGAATGATAAGGGAGTGAAGGGTTATGGGGAGTGGGCGGGGAAGTGGAGTTGAGGCCAGGATCAGATCAGCTATGATCTTATTGAATGGCAGAGCAGGCTCGAGGGGCCAAATGGCCTACTCCTGCTCCTATTTCTTATGTTCCGTCCAACGGATGATATCTGTGGAGGGAGCGCAGCCAACATTTGTGGTCTGGTCTTATTTAAATAAACAGATGAGCTGCCAGCAGTAATGCTACTGCTTACAGGCAGATCGTCATTTGGAAATCTAGCGTGACATAGACTGATGGACCCAAGAATTCGGCCACGTAGCGTCCCACTTTTCAAGCACTATGCGGCCTACTAAGACCCTACGATGGTAGGCAGGAAGCGCGAACACATGTCTGGCCGGAAGTGCACTAACCGCCATATTGCATAAGGCCAACAAGAGATGTCCTTTATTTACTCCCAAAGTGGCCATTAGGCTGCTTGAGATCCCGCTCATACATGGGTTTACCCTGAGGCAGCCAGCGCCATCGCGAGCTGCACTCAAGGAAACCAGCCCTACAGAATGCCTGCATGAGAAAGGTATGTTACTTACCGTTGAATGTGGAGCTGAGAGGAGCAGGATTGCTGCTCCCGACCCCACATTAAACCACCCTCCCAATCGCTGCTGCTCCCTCACCCAACCCTGCCACTCCACCCGGTACCGGGATCCCCGAACCCCAAACTCCCTCCCTGCACAAACTTCCCAAGACCCACGTGCCCACATCCCGAGGCCCACAATCCCCCCTTGAGACCTGCGATACCCTCCCCGTGATGCGTGATGTCCCCCACTCCCCCGAAACACCCCCATGGAGACAATTGATCCCCTGAGTCCTCCACGAAACGTGTAATCATCTCTGAGCCCCACTAGTCCCCCTGAGGACACCACTTATCTGCTTAGTCTCCTCCTGCAGTGATGGGGGATTCAAATGAGGTCCGAGGCCCAATATCCACTTGTGTGCAGGGTAAATAGGGAACAAGGAATTTCTCGGTCATAGTATTGAACAAAGTACGAGTTAACCTGGAGGATTCAAATAATGGTGTCGATTTTCATCTATCAATCTGGATGGGGTGCAGTCAGGCAAATTAGTCAAGGAGCACTGCACACTCGCTGATTTTCCTTCTCTTAATTTAAATGGAAGAAAAGTGAAGCAGGCTCTGTCACCAACGTGTGATGCTCTCCGTTTGATATTCCTTTCTGCACTCTGCCCAGCTGGTGCTCAATACCCAGAGGGTAAAGGTGAAAATCTGCCTCCATGTTGTCAAACTACTCGAGCTGTATTCTCAGTTTATAATGTAATCAAAAACCTTTCATCATCATAACAGTTCCTCGCGATCGAGGAAGACTTGCTTCCACTCTAAAAATGAATTCTTAGGTGACTGAACAGTCCAATACAGGAATTACAGTCTCTGTCACAGGTTGAAGGAAAGGGTGGGTGGGACTGGTTTGCTTCAAGCTCCTTTCGCTGCCTGCGCTTGATTTCTGCATGCTCTCGGTGATGAGACTCGAGGTGCTCAGCGCCCTCCCGAATGCACTTCCTCCACTTAGGGCGGTCTTTGATCAGGGACTCCCAGGTGTCTTCTATAACAGTGATTAAACTTTAGCATTGTTGTTGCTTATCTAAGGGTTAAGTCATGGCAGGACAGCTCGGTCACATGTTATGCTCCTCCTGTACCATGTGGGAACTCAGGGACGACACCAGTGTTCCTGACGACTACGTGTGCGGGAAGTGTATCCGCCTCCAGCTCCTGACGGACCGCGTTGCGGAGTTGGAGCTGAGGGTGGATTCACTCTGGAGCATCCACGATGCTGAGAATGACGTGAGTAGCACGTGTAGCGAGTTGGTCGTACCACAGGGAAAGGGTCCACAGCCAGATAGGGAATGGAAGACCAGCAGGAAGAGCAGTGCAAGGAAGGTAGTGCAGGGGTCCCCTGTGGTCGTCCCCTGCAAAACAGAAACACTGCTTTGGGTACTGTTGGGGGGGATGACTCATCAGGGGAGGGCAGCAGCAGCCAAGTTCATGGCACCGTGGCTGGCTCTGTTGCACAGGAGGGCAGGAAAAAGAGTGGGAGAGCGAGTGATAGGAGATTCAATTGTAAGGGGAATAGATAGGCGTTTCTGCGGCCGCAACCGAGACTCCAGGATGGTATGTTGCCTCCCTGGTGCAAGGGTCAAGGATGTCTCGGAGCGGGTGCAGGACATTCTAAAAAGGGAGGGAGAACAGCCAGTTGTCATGGTGCACATTGGTACCAACGACATAGGTAAAAAAAAGGGATGAGGTCCTACGAAATGAATTTAAGGAGCTCGGAGCTAAATTAAAAAGTAGGACCTCAAAAGTAGTAATCTCGGGATTGCTACCAGTGCCACGTGCTAGTCAGAGTAGGAATCGCAGGATAGCGCAGATGAATACGTGGCTTGAGCAGTGGTGCAGCAGGGAGTGATTCAAATTCCTGGAGCATTGGAACCGGTTCTGGGGGAGGTGGGACCAGTACACACCGGACGGTCTGCACCTGGGCACGACTGGAACAAATGTCCTAGGGGGAGTGTTTGCTGGTGCTGTTGGGGAGGAGTTAAACTAATATGGCAGGGGGATGGGAACCAATGCAGGGAGACAGAGGGAAACAAAAAGGAGACAAAAGCAAAAGACAGAAAGGAGATGAGTAAAAGTGGAGGGCAGAGAAACCCAAGGCAAAGAACAAAAAGGGCCACCGTACAGCAAAATTCTAAAACGACAAAGGGTGTTAAAAAAACAAGCCTGAAGGCTTTGTGTCTTAATGCAAGGAGTATCCGGAATAAGGTGGATGAATTAACTGTGCAAATAGATGTTAACAAATATGATGTGATTGGGATTACAGAGACGTGGCTCCAGGATGATCAGGGCTGGGAACTCAACATTCAGGGGTATTCAACATTCAGGAAGGATAGAATCAAAGGAAGAGGAGGTGGGGTAGCATTGCTGGTTAAGGAGGAGATTAATAATGCAATAGTTAGGAATGACATTAGCTTGGATGATGTGGAATCTATATGGGTAGAGCTGCAGAACACCAAAGGGCAAAAAACGTTAGTGGGAGTTGTGTACAGACCTCCAAACAGTAGTAGTGATGTTGGGGAGGGCATCAAACAGGAAATTAGGGGTGCATGCAATAAGGGTGCAGCAGTTATAATGGGTGACTTTAATATGCACATAGATTGGGCTAACCAAACTGGAAGCAATACAGTGGAGGAGGATTTCCTGGAGTGCATAAGGGATGGTTTTCTAGACCAATATGTCAAGGAACCAACTAGAGGGGAGGCCATCTTAGACTGGGTGTTGTGTAATGAAAGAGGATTAATTAGCAATCTCGTTGTGTGAGGCCCCTTGGGGAAGAGTGACCATAATATGGTGGAATTCTGCATTAGGATGGAGAATGAAACAGTTAATTCAGAGACCATGGTCCAGAACTTAAAGAAGGGTAACTTTGAAGGTATGAGGCGTGAATTAGCTGGATAGATTGGCGAATGATACTTAAGGGGTTGACTGTGGATGGGCAATGGCAAACATTTAGAGGCCGCATGGATGAACTACAACAATTGTACATTCCTGTCTGGCATAAAAATAAAAAGGAAAGATGGCTCAACCGTGGCTATCAAGGGAAATCAGGGATAGTATTAAAGCCAAGGAAGTGGCATACAAATTGGCCAGAAATAGCAGCGAACCCAGGGACTGGGAGAAATTTAGAATTCAGCAGAGGAGGACAAAGGATTTGATTAGGGCAGAGAAAATGGAGTACGAGAAGAAGCTTGCAGGGAACATTAAGACGGATTGCAAAAGTTTCTAGAGATATGTAAAGAGAAAAAGGTTAGTAAAGACAAACGTAGGTCCCCTGCAGTCAGAATCGGGGAAGTCATAACGGGGAACAAAGAAATGGCGGACCAATTGAACAAGTACTTTGGTTCGATATTCACTAAGGAGGACACAAACAACCTTCCGGATATAAAAGGGGTCAGAGGGTCTAGTAAGGAGGAGGAACTGAGGGAAATCCTTATTAGTCGGGAAATTATGTTGGGGAAATTGATGGGATTGAAGACCGATAAATCCCCAGGGCCTGATGGACTGCATCCCAGAGTACTTAAGAAATAGCGGATGCATTGACAGTCATTTTCCAACATTCCATTGACTCTGGATCAGTTCCTATGGAGTGGAGGGTAGCCAATGTAACCCCACTTTTTAAAAAAAGAGGGAGAGAGAAAACAGGGAATTATAAACCGGTCAGCCTGACATCGGTAGTGGGTAAAATGATGGAATCAATTATTAAGGATGTCATAGCAGCGCATTTGGAAAGAAGTGACATGATAGGTCCAAGTCAGCATGGATTTGAGAAAGGGAAATCATGCTTGACAAATCTTCTGGAATTTTTTGAGGATATTTCCAGTAAAATGGACAAGGGAGAACCAGTTGATGTGGTATATTTGGACTTTCAGAAGGCTTTCGACAAGGTCCCAAACAAGAGATTAATTTGCAAAGTTAAAGCACATGGGATTGGGGTAGTGTGCTGACATGGATTGAGAACTGGTTGTCAGACAGGAAGCAAAGAGTAGGAATAAATGGGGACTTTTCAGAATGGCAGGCAGTGACTAGTGGGGTACCGCAAGGTTCTGTGCTGGGGCCCCAGCTGTTTACACTGTACATTAATGATTTAGACGAGGGGATTAAATGTAGTATCTCCAAATTTGCGGATGACACTAAGTTGGGTGGCAGTGTGAGCTGCGAGGAGGATGCTATGAGGCTGCAAAGCGACTTGGATAGGTTAGGTGAGTGGGCAAATGCATGGCAGATGAAGTATAATGTGGATAAATGTGAGGTTATTCACTTTGGTGGTAAAAACAGAGAGACAGACTATTATCTGAATGGTGACAGATTAGGAAAAGGGGAGGTGCAACGAGACCTGGGTGTCATGGTACATCAGTCATTGAAGGTTGGCATGCAGGTACAGCAGGCGGTTAAGAAAGCAAATGGCATGTTGGCCTTCATAGCGAGGGGATTTGAGTACAGGGGCAGGGAGGTGTTGCTACAGTTGTACAGGGCCTTGGTGAGGCCACACCTGGAGTATTGTGTACAGTTTTGGTCTCCTAACCTGAGGAAGGACATTCTTGCAATTGAGGGAGTGCAGCGAGGGTTCACCAGATGGCGGGACTGACCTTTCAAGAAAGATTGGATCAACTGGGCTTGTATTCACTGGAGTTCAGAAGAATGAGAGGGGACCTCATAGAAACATTTAAAATTCTGAAGGGTTTAGACAGGTTAGATGCAGAAAGAATGTTCCCAATGTTGGGGAAGTCCAGAACCAGGGGACACAGTCTAAGGATAAGGGGTAAGCCATTTCGGACCGAGATGAGGAGAAACTTCTTCACCCAGAGAGTGGTGAACCTGTGGAATTCTCTACCACAGAAAGTTGTTGAGGCCAATTCACTAAATATATTCAAAAAGGAGTTAGATGAAGTCCTTACTGCTAGGGGGATCAAGGGGTATGGTGAGAAAGCAGGAATGGGGTACTGAAGTTGCATGTTCAGCCATGAACTCATTGAATGGCGGTGCAGGCTAGAAGAGCCGAATGGCCTACTCCTGCACCTACTTTCTATGTTTCTATGTTTCTATGTGTCAGTGGGGATGTCGCACTTTATCAAGGAGGCTTTGAGGGTGTCCTTGAAATGTTTCTTCTACCCACCTTTGGCTCGGTTGCCGTGTAAGAGTTCCGAGTAGAGCGCTTGCTTTGGGAGTCTCGTGTCTGGCATACGAATAATGTGGCCTGCCCAGCGGAGCTGGTCGAGTGTGGTCAGTGCTTCAATGCTGGGGATGTTGGCCTGGTCGAAGACGTTAATGTTGGTGCGTCTGTCCTCCCAGGGGATTTGCAGGATCTTGCGGAGACATCGTTGGTGGTATTTCTCCAGTGATTTGAGGTGTCTACTGTACATGTATACACTGTACTGTATACTGTGACATTGTAACACTCCTTTAGATCCCATACACACAGTAACAGCTGTGCTCCTGTTAAAGTGTCATTGTGTTTACCATCTCATCTCTGATGCAGCCGATTAGAAAAAATAGATAGGAGGTGGACTGGTCATTTAAATATTATAATGAGGCTGCATGCCTCAGCTTAAACCTGTCTTCCAGGTTTGGACCTGGCCAGCCGGGCTTCTTGGAAACCCAATAGATAAAGGGAGGCGAGGATTACTTCATTGAAAAGGTAAGTTCATTTACAGCACTGCTTGTGGGCCAGGAGGAGTGTTTTCCCCCGCCCTTCCAATCATGCCTTTTTCTCTGCCACCCCCGCCATCAGACACCCCACCCTCCATCCACAGACCCCCTTCCCCACAGCCCCTCCCACCACACTCCCACTAATGCAGCAGCAAGCTCCCTATCTTCACCCGTGGCTGCGGCCTCCTCCAGAGAGGGAGACAAGCCTGTCAAACAGGTTGGATTCCGGGCGGGGATACTGTTTAAAAAAAAACCACATGCTGTGGATTTAAAACTCCCGAACAAAACTGCTCCACCTCGCTTACACAACCAGTCAGTATCAGGGCCCATGTCTCACTCGTGAGCAACACGAGGCTTACAGAATTGCAAAATCTTTGCTTCTTCCCTTTTTAAAAGTCATTGTGCCCCATTAGCCATTTCTCTTGCCCGGATGCAGAATAGGCGGAGTACATTAGATGTGCACTTTGCCTATCCAAATCTGGATTCCCGAGAATTTGGTAAGCCAGGTCATTAGAGTAGCCCAGTTGAAACCCCGAGTAGGTCCTTATGTTGAGAATGGGGTGCAGAAACATGGGGAAAATGGAGAACCAAAAATCCACTGAGTCCCTGGGAAGAAAATTTGAAACTTACCTTTAAGATCCTCTTTTGAGGTGGGCTTAGCGCAAGGCCCAGCTTCTTGGGACAATGCTGGAAATGGGTGCACCTTGCTCAAAGTGGGAGAAAACGATACAGGAGGGCCAGGAACATCCCGTCCTGCCTCATTAAAATCGCAACATCAGGCCTGTCCCTATTGCAGGAGCTGGGTCCGATCTGCCAATTTGGGGAACCCTAGAAATCCCAGGACAGCATCAAGGGGGCAGAGGTATGATATAATGGAACTCTCCCCTCTTTTCCTTGAGTAGGAATATCTTTTCCATTCGCTCCCTCTCTTTAGCTTTACCATACACCATTTTCTAGCCAAAAAGACAGAGAAGTGATCTGTTACCAGTTAGTCAATGGTGCCACAGGAAAGTGCACTTTGTCTCAGCTCCCTCAGACAGTCCTGTTACGATTGGGAACTAATCCACTGGGGAATCATAATAGCAGATTTTTGTTCTAACATTATGCGGCACGTTTATTGGTACATCAGTGCGCCATTGCATTAAACTACCCCAGCAATATGTTTTTTAAATAATTTACCTCTTAGAAACACTATTATAATTAGTGTAAGCAATGAATCACAGCGAAACTCTCTAAGTTGTTTACATGTCATAATTAACGCCTCACCGTGAGGTTGATTGGGAAAGTGAAATAACTCACACGTTCAGGATTATTTAATAGTTTCCCGACCTCAAATGGTGTTCAGGGCATTCAGTCCAGCCCGGACTCGAGGACTGCATGGAGCACGAACTGATTTCAGTCTTTCAATCACTTAAATTAAGTTTACACAGAATAACAGAATGAACATTTATATAATAACATTAGCCCATTCAGTACCATCCGCGGATTTACTTTGTCTCAAGTGTGATCTCCAAGAATTTTCCTCCAGCTTTAATAAACTCAGTACAAGTACTCATAATGCAACCTGCAGTTATAGTGAAATTGAGATATTTATGTATTTCTTTTTTCTATCAGTAATAATTTCAGATGAATCTTTCAGATCTGCTGAGGTAAGACCTAATTTTGATTTGTTGTTATTGCATTTATACCAATGTAGCTGAACATATAGCTCAGGTTCGCTTTTCCTCACCTTTGATGCAATATTTTTCACAATAATCTAATTCAACATGTCACTTCCTTATAAATTCTCGTTCAACCATATTACAGCACCTCGAAGGAAACATTTCCAAAAAATAGCGGATTCGAATTTCCTCAAACTTTCTGCCGCTGCGCTGCTGTAAGCTTGTCGGAGGTGTGGCGGAAACCTCATTTATGCGCATAAACAGAATTTCCATTACACTTCTGACAAAATTACAGTGGTGCAGGGGCAGAAAGTCCAAGGAAATTCAGAGCCAAAGTCTTAGCTAGCCTTTACTTGTTTTAGGGGGGTGATGTCAGTGCTATTTTGGACTAAGTGCCCACAAATCTCCTGGGCCAGATGGGATAAATCCTAGAATTCTCAAGGAAATAGAGGAAAACAGTGATGCCTTGGTTGATATTTTTCATAGGAACACAGGAACAGGAGTAGGCTATTCACCCCCTCGAGCCTGTTCCACCATTCAATTACATCATAGCTATTCTGCATCTCAAATCCATTTACCCGCCTTGGTTCCATATACCTTAATACCCTTGCCTAACAAAATTATATCGATCTCGGGTTTGACATTTTTTATTGACCTAGCTGCAACAACTTTTGGGGGAGAGAGTTCCAGATTTCCATTACCCTTTGTGTGAAGAAGTGCTTTCTGACATCAGCCCTGAACAGCCTCGCTCTAATTTTAACATTAAGCCCTCTTGTTCTGGATTCTCCCACCAGAGGAAATGGCTTTCAGCTACCCTATCAAATCCTTTAATCATCTTAAACACCTCAATTAGATCATCCCTTAAACTTCTATATTCAAGGCAATATAAGCCGAGTCTATGCAACCCATCCTCATAATTTAACTCTTTTAGCCCTGAATCATTCTGGTGAATCTGTGCTGCACCCATTTCGAGACCAATATATCCTTCCTGAGGTGTGGTGCCCAGAAATGAACGCAGTGCTCCAGATGCGGTCCACCCAGAGATTTATACAACTGCAGCATAACTTGAGATAAAGGCTAACATTCCATTAGCCTTTTTAATTATTTTTTGTATCAGTAGCTTTTGATGACAGGGAGATTACTAGGCACCAGGTCAGGCAGTCCATGCCTCATTGTATGACTAACTGTATCCAAATGCCCTGAGACACCTATTAAACAATGTTTAAAAAGAACTAGCTGTGCAGGCTGCAAGTCAGCAGGAAGCCAATTGTAGAGCTGTGCTATCTACTGAAAGGACTACTGCAACCAACCCACCCGACCATAGGGATAGCACTGCCAGTGGTAGTCAGGGTCATTTCCTCTGGTGGGAGAATCCAGAACAAGGGGGCATAATGTTAAAATTAGAACTAGGCTGTTCAGGGCTGATGTTTGTTTTCATTTCTTTCCAGGTGAGCATATCAACTGCAGTATCAACCAATGTGCTGTCCACACATGTATCAAACAATGGGCTGATGCATAGGTGAGCTTAGCCAGCACTTTCATTTCCTGTCACACTGAATAGCAACAACAACATAACTCAGCTGGCCTATGTCACTGTACTGCTATAGTTACAGAGATAGCAGGGTTATTGATGGTAGCCACATGGTCATCTAGCCAGCAATTTCTTGCTTCTTCTCTGTCACCATCATCTCTTTCTCCTCTGTGTACTGTGACACACCCAGTGCTACCCCCTCAGGCTCACGAAGTGTATTCCCTACAATGAGCTGGATGCAGAGTGTTGTGAGGTACTGTATAATTCAGTGCTAATGTCAATGCTGTCAGGATGTTCTAACAGGCCTACAATGATAGAAAATGTCACACCCTGCCTCCAAGAAACATCTCCAAATAGAGCTTTCATTGAAAAATTCTAACTGTGATGTTTAAGTGGTTATGTATAAGTCTGTGTCAGAATGGCCTAGAAATCCCGGTCGAGGTCTTCCCGTAGGCAAACGACTGAAAAAAGGGAAAAAATGTGCATTTACCTTTTCCTGCTGCGTCCATTCGAGATCCCAATCCTGAGGCCTAACTCCCTGCGTGTTGCAGCGCGTGCACTTTGGAACGTCCATAAGCTGGAGTTGGAGTCACATGGCTCTGGGCAGCCAATCAAGGTACATTATTTTCTCATTCATAATAATGGGAACTCCGTAAGTTGGAGTTCCCACTTTTATGAATGAGAACCCCACCCCCCAAACACCCAAAATACTAATAAAAAAAAGAAAATATACACTACATATTTAAGACTCATTTAAATTAAAGTTATTAATGTCTTATTAAAAAAAAATTATCCTTTTTTTAAAAACGTTTTTTTAATTATGCTTTAAAATAAACTTACCATAGTGGGGAGGGTTTTTAACAATAAAATATGTTTTTATAACTTTATTTTAAAATGTTTATGTGTGTTTTATGCGCCTGCTTTTATCAGGTGCAAGAATTTTGAGGACATTTGCTGGGCAAGATATGGGTAAATCCCGCAATCTTGCCCAAGCAAATGTCCTCACTCCCAATCTGCGGATCATCTGTCAAGCTCCAGCTTGACAGATCGGAAACGCCAACTTTCAGCGCATGCGCATTGCACGCTGAAAACCGGCTGTTCCAATGCCTTCCCGGGTGCGTAGAAACTTCATACTAGATTCAGTAGGGAGGGGAGTAAAGCTGGAATTAGAATGCAAAAATAAAGAAATTGAGTTTGAAGGAGAGCGGAAACAAGCAGGAAAAAAGGGTAAAAAAACAAACTTAGAGGCACTTTGTCTAAATGCACGTAGCATTTGTAACAAAATAGATGAGTTGACAGTACAAATTGAGACAAATGGGTATGATCTGGTAGCCATTACAGAGACGTGGTTGCAAGGTGACCAGGACTGGGAATTAAATATTCAGCGGTACTTAACAATCCTGAAGGACAGACAGAAAGGAGAAGAGGTGGGGTAGCTCTATTGATAAAGGATGGAATCACTGCAATAGTAAGAAATGATATTGGCTCAAATGATAAGCGTGTTGAAACAGTGTGCGTGGAGATAAGGAACAATAAGGGGAAAAAGTCACTGGTGGGCATAGTCTATAGGCCCCCTAACAATAGCAACTCTGGTGGACGGAGCATAAATCAGGAAATAGTGGGGGCTTGTAAAAAGGGAACAGCAATAATCATGGGTGATTTTAACCTCCATATTGATTTGACAAATCAAATTGGTCAGGGTAGCCTGGAGAAGGAGTTCATAGAGTCCGAAAGAGATGGGTTCCTTGAGCGTATGTAACGGAACCAACCAGGGGGCAGGGTATCTTAGATCTGGTCCTGTGTAATGAGACAGGATTAATAAACAATCTCCTAGTAAAGGATCCCCTCAGAATGAGTGATCATAGCATGATTGAATTTCAAATTCAGATGGAGGGTGAGAAAGTTGTTCTCTAACCAGAGTACTAAGCTTAAATAAAGGAGACTATTAAGGTATGAGGGCCGAGTTGGGTAAAGTGGACTGGGAAAATAAATTAAAGTGTAGGACAGTTGATGAACAGTGGTGTACATTTAAGGAGATATTTCACAACTCTCAAGAAAAATAAATTCCAGTGAGGAGGAAAGCCGTAAGAGAAAAGATAGCCATCCGTGGCTAACTAAAGAAATAAAGGACGGTATCCTATTAAAAACAAGGGCATACAAATTGGCCAAAACTAGTGGGAGGACAGAAGACTGGGAAGCTTTTAAAAGCCAGCAAAGAAAGACTAAAAAAAATGATTAAGAAAGGGAAGATAGACTATGAAAGTAAACTACCACAAAATATAAAAACAGATAGCAAAAGGAAAAGGGTGACGAAAGTAAATGTTGGTCCCTTAGAGGACAAGACCGGGGAATTAGTAATGGGGAACATGGCAAACATGGCGATGGCAGAAACTCTGAACAAATATTTTGTATCAGTCTTTACAGGTGAGGACATTAACAATATTCTGACAGTGGATAGTCTAGGGGCTGTAGGGGGAGGAACTTAACACAATCACAATCACTAAGGAGGTGGTACTCAGTAAAATAATGGAACTAAAGGCAGATAAGTCTCCTAGACCTGATGGCTTGCATCCTAGGGTCTTAAGAGAAGTAGCGGCAAGGATTGTGGATGCATTGGTTGTAATTTACCAAAATTCCCTGGATTCTGGGGAGGTTCCAGCAGATTGGAAAACTGCAAATGTCATGCCCTTAATTAAAAAAGGAGGCAGACAAAAAGTAGGAAACTATAGACCAGTTAGCCTAACGCCTGTGGTTGAGAAAATGTTGGAGCCCATTATTAAAGCAAAACATATGGAAAAGCAAAATTCGATCAGGCAGAGTCAGCACAGATTTATGAAGGAGAAGTCATGTTTGACAAATTTGCTGGAGTTCTTTGAGGATGTAATGAACAGGGTGGAAAAAGGGGAACCAGTGGATGTGGTGTATTTGGACTTCCAGAAGGCATTTGACAAGATGCCACATAAAAGGTTACTGCACAAGATAAAAGTTCACGGGGTTGGAGGTAATATATTAGTATGGATAGAGGATTGGCTAACTAACAGAGAATATAGAGTCGGGATAAATGGTTCATTCTCTGGTTGGCAACCAATAACTAGTGGAGTGCCAGAGGGATCAGTGCTGGGACCCCAACTATTTACAATCTATATTAACGACTTGGAAGAAGGGACCGAGTGTAACGTAGCCAAGTTTGCTAACGATACAAAGATGAGAGGAAAAGCAATGTGTGAGGAGGACACAAACAATCTGCAAAAGGACATTGACAGGCTAAATGAGTGGGCAAAAATTTGGCAGATGGAGTATAATGTTGGAAAGTGTGAGGTCAGGCAGAAAAAATCAAAGAGCAAGTTATTATTTAAATGGAGAAAGATTGCAAAGTGCCGCAGTACGGCCGGACCTGGGGGTACTTGTGCATGAAACAGAAAAAGATAGTATGCAGGTACAGCAAGTGATCAGGAAGGCCAATGGTATCTTGTCCTTTATTGCAAAGGGGATGGAGTATAAAAGCAGGGAAGTCTTGCTACAACTATATAACGTATTGGTGAGGCCATACCTGGAATATCGCGTGCAGTTTTGGTTTCCATATTTATGAAAGGATATACTTGCTTTGGTGGCAGTTCAGAGAAGGTTCAATAGGTTGATTCTGGGGATGAGGAGGTTGACTTATGAGGAAAGGTTAAGTAGGTTGGGCCTCTACTCATTGGAATTCAGAAGAATGAGAGGTGATCTTATCGAAATGTACAAAGTGGATGCAGAGAGGATGTTTCCACTGTTGGGGGAGAATGGAACTACAGGGCATGATCTTAGAATAAGGGGCTGCTCATTTAAAACAGAGATGAGGAGGAATTTCTTCTCTGAGGGTTGTAAATCTGTGGAATTCGCTGCCTCAGAGAGCTATGGAAGCTGGGACATCGAATAAATTTAATACAGAAATAGACAATTTCTTAAACGATAAGGGGATAAGGGATTATGGGGAGTGGACAGGGGAGTGGAGCTGAGACCATGATCAGATCAGCCATGATCTTATTGAATGGCGGAACAGGTTGGAGGGGCAGTATGGCCTGCTCCTGTTCCTATTTCTTATGTTCTTATGTTCTTATGATTTCTGCCCCAATGAGTTAAGAAGGGAAGCCAGGAATAAGAGTTTAGGGGAGGCCTGAAGTCCCACCTTTCCCTACTCCCTCCATGAAGTTACATGAAAGAACACCTAAGATGAAATCCTTCAAAATCTAGGTATTGTAATTTCTGAGCCCTCCTCCAGTTCAGTTACATTCCCTTGTAATATGTGCTATCTTGGCATACAAACAGCGAAGTACGCCGCAATTTTACTTACCTCGCCAGGTCCATGGCGGGTGACGTCGGTAGCGGGTCCCGACCTCGCTGCTGGCTCCAAACCACTCTGTGAAATGCATTTCCTTTGATGGGGCTTGCGTGTTTCCCGGTCAGTTAGAGGAAGCAGGTCTGGTGACATAATTTGATGACACGTCATCATAGAAACATAGAAACATAGAAAATAGGTGCAGGAGTAGGCCATTTGGCCCTTCGAGCCTGCACCGCCATTCAATGAGTTCATGGCTGAACATGCAACTTCAGTACCCCATTCCTGCTTTCTCGCCATACCCCTTGATCCCCCTAGTAGTAAGTACTACATCTAACTCTTTTTTGAATATATTTAGTGAATTGGCCTCAACAACTTCCTGTGGTAGAGAATTTCACAGGTTCACCACTCTCTGGGTGAAGAAGTTTCTCCTCATCTCGGTCCTAAATGGCTTACCCCTTATCCTTAGTGTGACCCCTGGTTCTGGACTTTCCCAACATTGGGAACATTCTTCCTGCATCTACCCTGTCGAAACCCGTCAGAATTTTAAATGTTTCTATGAGATCCCCTCTCATTCTTCTGAACTCCAGTGAATGCAAGCCCAGTTGATCCAATCTTTCTTGATATGTCAGTCCCGCCATCCCGGGAATCAGTCTGGTGAACCTTCGCTGCACTCCCTCAATAGCAAGAATGTCCTTCCTCAAGTTAGGAGACCAAAACTGTACACAATACTACAGGTGTGGCCTCACCAAGGCCCTGTACAACTGTAGTAACACCTCCCTGCCCCTGTACTCAAATCCCCTCTTGCTATGAAGGCCAACATGCCATTTGCTTTCTTACCTGCTGTACCTGCATGCCAACCTTCAATGACTGATGTACCATGACACCCAGGTCTCGTTGCACCTCCCCTTTTCCTCATCTGTCACCATTCAGATAATAGTCTGTCTCTCTGTTTTTACAACCAAAGTGGATAACCTCACATTTATCCACATTATACTTCATCTGCCATGCATTTGCCCACTCACCTAACCTATCCAAGTCACTCTGCAGTCTCATAGCATCCTCCTTGCAGCTCACACTACCACCCAACTTCGTGTCATCGGCAAATTTGGAGATACTACATTTAATTCCCTCGTCTAAATCATTACTGTACAATGTAAACAGCTGGGGCCCCAGCACAGAACCTTGCGGTACCCCTCTAGTCACTGCCTGCCATTCTGAAAAGTACCCATTTACTCCTACTCTTTGCTTCCTGTCTGCCAACCAGTTCTCAATCCATGTCAGCACACTACCCCCAATCCCATGTGCTTTAACTTTACACATTAATCTCTTGTGTGGGACCTTGTCGAAAGCCTTCTGAAAGTCCAAATATACCACATCAACTGGTTCTCCCTTGTCCACTCTACTGGAAACATCCTCAAAAAATTCCAGAAGATTTGTCAAGCATGATTTCCCTTTCACAAATCCATGCTGACTTGGACCTATCATGTCACCTCTTTCCAAATGCACTGCTATGACATCCTTAATAATTGATTCCATCATTTTACCCACTACCGATGTCAGGCTGACTGGTCTATAATTCCCTGTTTTCTCTCTCCCTCCTTTTTTAAAAACTGGGGTTACATTAGCTACCCTCCACTCCATAGGAACTGATCCAGAGTCAATGGAATGTTGGAAAATGACTGTCAATGTATCCGCTATTTCCAAGGCCACCTCCTTAAGTACTCTGGGATGCAGTCCATCAGGCCCTGGGGATTTATCGGCCTTCAATCCCATCAATTTCCCCAACACAATTTCCTGACTAATAAGGACTTCCCTCAGTGCCTCCTTCTTGCTAGACCCTCTGACCTCTTTTATATCCGGAAGGTTGTTTGTGTCCTCCTTCGTGAATACCGAACCAAAGTACTTGTTCAATTGGTCTGCCACTTCTTTGTTCCCCGTTATGACTTCCCATGATTCTGACTGCAGGGGAACTACATTTGTCTTTACTAACCTTTACTAACCTCAGCCAGTTTCCTTAAAGGGACCATGTCAAAATGTATTTTGCCATATGTGCTGTCAGTGTTCTACAGCATTGAGGTGCTGCAAACACTGACCAGCTCTGCACAGAGGCACAGGGCTGAACCCAGGCTCTCCGATGACTCCTTCCATATGCTTATGGAGGGAGTCACAGCAAGCAGGAAGGTCCTCTTCCCTTCCCATGGGCGGACAAGACCTTCCCAGGAGATCGCACAGCCTGGTTGCACATTGCACAGAGGGCACAAACAGGGATGTGGTCAGGAGGACCTGAGTGCAGTGGTGCAAACCTTTCTGTGATCTCAATAGATCAAGAAATGTGACTACAAAGCCACACTCTACCTCATCCTGCTGTGCCTCTCATCATATCCCCATCACCCTGCCTTCCCTACCCTACTCCTGCACATCCTTACTCACACCAACATACCTTGCACCTCCACCCATCCCTCTCTCTCTATTTATATTATCATACCCCCATCTCACTAATCACCCCTCACACTCACCCTCATCCTAGTGCATTTATACCAACCAACAACACACAAGGGTAGGACTTGGGTGTTTTATGCAATGATCATGAAAAATTTCTGATAATGTGGTGTCAAACATTGAAATCTTTATTTTCAACACTTTACATTCTTGGACAGATTTGTGTGCACCTTTGGAAGTGGCTTAATGAGTTGCAGTGAATGGCGAGACATAACGGTATCCCCCTCCCCCCCCCCCACCCCGCCCCCCTGCCCCCAATGGTGAATGAGTGTGAAAGGAATAACTTGGGCATTGTAGTGATGCTTTACTTTGTTGGTGTGGGGTGGTGTCAACTGGCACATCATGTGGCAGCCAGGGTGTACAGCATCAAGTAAAATAAATCTGGTCATGGTGAGGGTATTCCTGACCTCCCAGGCAGCAATGTGGCCGGGTGCTGATGCCCTGTGTCCTGTGCAGCATCAGTTGATTGCGAAGACGGTTGGTGTTGTTGTTAGAGCTGCTGGTGTTCCCAGTGCTGCTGGTGTTGGGGCTGATTGTGGTGGGATTCCAAGGACCAAGGTGAGAGAGTATAAAGGGCACCCATGCTGATGGAATAGATAGCAGATGAAGTAGAGATTGAAGTGATCTGTCAATGGTGATAAAGGTAACGAGCCAGACTGGATGGAGACTTTTGTAAAGACTTGCAACATGGTGAATCCATTGTGGAAGTGCAGTGAGGAAGAGTTTGTGGTTGAGGGAAGATACCTCTGTAGGGTGGGAGCTTTTACTTGATATTTCAAGTTGTCAATTCACCAGCTGATTCAATGGCCACTAAACTCCTGCCTCAGCTTCACAGATGTGGTCTAGCAACAGCGTGAAACACGTGGGCGAGCTGGCAAATTCAAAAGGTAAGTTTAAATCCATTGTTATGTGGCTGTAAACAAGCCACTAATCATTTAAATTGGCTCCCCGCCGCTGCCTGTTGGGTCTGCCAGCGCTAAAAGACAAATGTGCGTGATTTGACAGTGGGTTCCCAACCCACTGTCAATCAATTCACAGTTAACTGCCAATTCGCCACTCATTCCGTCCGCTGAGCACTGGCAAAATTCTTTGATGTTATATGTTGAAAAATCACATACACAATAACAGACAATTGTAAGTTTCAGCTTGTATGTGCGCCCTGCTGGAGTACAGTACGAGATGCAATGAAAAAGCTGTAAGGTTATATAAGCTGTTGGCATGGACTGACAGTTAGTGTGTAACAGGTTGACAGATAACACTTTGTGGCATGTGTACTTGAGCCATCTACCTGGCAAATGGCATATTTGGGTAGTCTTATTTTGATAGCTTCTGTAATGTGTACCGTCTGCTTTCACAGCTGCTCCCAGGTTATGGAGATAGTATACTCAGATTTGAGCTTGGCACCATCATCTGAAAGGCATATTGTGCTGCTGTCCTCTGGAAAGCATGCCTTAAGTCTCAAACGTGGCAACTTACTTGCACCTACCTCAAATAGCAGCAGGGGTTCAGGTGCTATGCTGGCAGACTGCATGCTATTTCCACATTTTTTTTGCAATCCATTAATTTTTGCCAGTCACCTTTTCCTCAAACAGTCTTTGGTAAGGTTGAAAAATGTATTTAACATAGTTGCAGCCTTTGTCCACCTACACCTTAAAGTGGTCATATTCCTTTAAATGTTACCTGCAGCCCCTTAAGGACTGGTGCATCACTCAGTTTTCCCCCTTCCTTCCACTAGCCCCAATGTAGCCAGCAGTGCCAGTATTGGAACATTTCCCCTTATTATGATTGTAGAATTTGTATGAAAGTAAATTAGGAAGCCAATATTTATTTTCAAAGGTACATGTGTATCTGCAGATGCATATCCAAAGTTGAATGCATCCTTGCGGACAGAACAATCATATTGATTGGTGGGCTGGTAAATTAATTTTTAAAAAACAATGGAAATGGGACGTGTACCAACCGACTGCACCATCTGCAGTTGCCAGTATATATTATGTGAATGGGTGATTAGGCAAATGACATCCTCTTGATGCTATTATTTTTGTAAAAGTCAAATTATATAGAGAAACTGCAGCCCCACTTTCTTGCTTGGCTTCAGTCAGTGATTAATACAATTTACTTTTATGAATAGGATAAAAATGACATTGTGAATACATAAACCACAAACACTCCTTTATTGCAGAGATAAAAATTAAGTTCTGTTTTCTTGGATGGATTCCATATCTATCTAGTGGTTGAATACTGTATTCTAAGAGAAAGGACTAATACACTGAATTGTCATTTCTCTTTGGATTGTTCCGGTATTGTATTTGTTTAGTCTGACGAAATCATGAACTGCTTTCCATTCTGTAATTATTTCGAGTCAGTACATTTTATTTGGAATTGTTTCTGTTTACATTGGTGAAGTTTAATGATAGATGTGGAACACGAGAGGCAAATGTCAATGAAAGTTGAATTTACCATGAATACACAATCAGAAAAGCTTCTAACCTTAGTGGACATAGATGGTGCTTTCACTGAATCTGAGTGGAAATAATTAAACAATATCACGCAGCTCGTGCCCATGTCACTGAGACAGAATCCTACTGAGTAATGAACAGTGTTTTTTGCTTGTGTTTAGAGCATCAAGCAGACCCTCACTGGCTTCATATGGTGATATATTGAATCCTTTAGCAAAATAAGGAGTGATATACGTGATAGAAATAGAAACTAAAATGTACCAGCTTTCAGAATCACACAGTCTTTTCTTAAGTGGGGGGGGGGGAGGGGAAAGTGTCCATCGTTTGAGTTTAAAATTAAGTGGCTGTAATTTATCAGTATTTCTGATCTATCAAGAATGTTGCTTGCTAATGTCAGAAGCTGAAATTTCCTGGGATGACACATAGCAAAACAAAAGCACAGCCTCAATTTCATCAGCTGTGTTGCTTAGCAACCAGCTCTTCCTCAGCATTTCCAGACTAAAAACATTGCTGCATTTTTTTTAAATTGCTTCTGGTTGTGATAGGGTGAGTTTTGAAAAATATAATTCTGGGACTAAGGAGGAAAGGAGTTCATCTTTTACAATCCAAAAAAAAAGTATGATTGGTTTGTGGAAAACATTGGTTACTCACAGTTGAAGTACGATGTGCAGCCTGGGGCACCCCATTTCAGAAAGGACATCAGAGGTAATTTTGGATGATGGTGCAAATTGAGCAGGCAGTGGGCAGACACCCTCTCTGCTCTGCTAGTGATATTGATGAGGTCCAATTAACTTCTGTAATCGAGATCATTTTAAATATTCAGACATAGAAACATAGAAAATAGGTGCAGGAGCAGGCCATTCGGCGCTTCGAGCCTGCACCGCCATTCAATATGATCATGGCTGATCATGCAACTTCAGTACCCCATTCCTGCTTTCTCTCCATACCCCTTGATTCCTTTAGGGCCATATCTAACTCCCTTTTGAATATATCTAACGAACTGGCCTCAACAACTTTCTGCGGTAGGGAATTCCACAGGTTCACAATTCTCTGAGTGAAGAAGTTTCTCCTCATCTCGGTCCTAAGTGGCTTACCCCTTATCCTTAGACTGTGACCCCTGGTTCTGAACTTCCACAACATCAGGAACATTCTTCCTGCTTCTAACCTGTCCAATCCTGTCAGAATGTTATATATTTCTATGAGATCCCCTCTCATTCTTCTAAATTCCAGTGAATATAAGCCTAGTCGATCCAGTCTTTCTTCATATGTCAGTCCTGCAGACCGAGCTGTTAGCGCTAATTGCTACTTCTTATTCATAGCTCACCCAATCTGAGGGTGGGAAATCTTAAAGGGGAGTGTTATGTATGCAATAAAGGTTCAAACTGAGTACTGTTTAACTAAGCAAGGTACAACCTTGGCTCTGCTTTATTTAGGCCCATAGTGCCTGACTCTCAAAATGGCTGGCCTTTTATACCTGAGCAGCACCATGTGCATGCTGCTCAGTGGCCTCCAACAATGACGCCATCTGGTGGCTACAAATAGAATGTACATACATGACAATACCCCCCTCTGAGATCTTATCACAGCCTTTCACAGGTTGAGACGGTCTGGTACTTTGCGCTCCTGGGTTGACCATCTCAGTTCGATTCCAGCCTTGGGTGACTGTGCGGGGTCTGTTGTGGCTGATGGCTGGATGACTGACTTGTTGGGGGTGGCAGTGGCCATGTCAGGAGTTGCAAGTCCATTTTTATTGAACAGGTCAGTGATGGAAATTCCAGGTTCACTGATAACCCTTGAGTCCTCTGAAGACTGCTGGTAGGTTGGTTGGTCGTCAATGGTTTCTTCGTCTGACTGTTCTGGATCGTCTGTGTGTCTCAGCTTTGTCTGATCCATGTGTTTCCTGCAAGATTGCCCATTCTTGAGCTTAATAACGAATACTCTGTTGCCCTCCTTGGCCATGACCGTACTAGTGATCCATTTGGGACCCTGACCATAGTTCAACATATATACAGAATCATTAACAGAAATCTCACATGACACCCTTGTTGACTTTGTCTTCTGTATTCAACATGATTATTTAAATCCGGGGTACCAGAGATAGCTTGGTCTTAAGACCTCTTTTCATCATGAGTTCAGCAGGCAAGACTCCTATGAGTGTGTGGGGTCTTGTCCTGTAACTCAGAAGTATGCAGGACAAGCAGGTCTGCAATGACTCTTGCGTTACTCTCCTCATGCTTTGCTTGATAATTTGTACTGCATGTTCAGCTTGCCCGTTGGACGCAGGCTTGAACGGTGCTGACCTTATATGTTTTATGCCATTAAGTTTCACAAATTCCTGAAACTCCTGACTGGTGATATGATCCCTTCACGCTGGAGTCTGTCCAGTTCAATTTCGACATTCTCCCTCATCATATACGGTACTGCCCGAGCTTTATGATGGACAGGTCTTGCATCTGAGTCTACGTGGATCTGCTCCTTGGCTCCCATGAAGTTGCTGATACCCGGTTCGAGCAGCAAGGGGAACTTGCTCAATACTTGGGCACATGTATCTTCCTCCGATGACAATGCCTTTATGTCATTCCAGTCGTATCTGATTTTCCCCAACCAACTCCTGCCGAGCAGCGTTGGGCCATTGCCTGGAACAATCCACAGCGGTAACTCGTGAACCGCACCGTTATATGACACTCTAATTTGTGCACTGCCAATCACCTTTATCAGTTCTTTGGTGTACGTGCGCAGCTTAGTGTTAACAGGGCTCAGCCTGGGCCTCACAGTCTTAGTATCCCACAGCTTATTAAATGCCCTCTCATTCATGATCGATTGACTCGGCCCCGTGTCCGGTTCCATCGATACCAGTATCCCGTTAAACTTCACATTAATCAAAATTGTTTTACTCTTGGGTTATGAAGGAGTACAGTCCATACACTTCCTCCTCTGGCATCTCGGATTGCGTATCCGGATCCGCGCTGGTCTGACTCTCATCCTCCACCTGGTGTGTCGCAGTTCGCTTGCTCATCTGCGGACACTTGCGCTGGAGATGCCCCACTCTCCGACAGCCTTTGCAACTATATTGCTTAAATCGGCACTGCTGGTGCCGATGATTTCCTCCACAACGCCAACACGGAGAAGTCGGATACATTCCCGCTGGCGGACTTTGGGCAGCCACAGGTTTCACGAACGCAGCCGGATAGGCCCTGCCATGTGCCGCTCTGCCGAACGCCTAATCAGTCGCATTTACAGTACTTTCCGAGGTTTGGTTCTTCACCGTTATTTGCTTTAGATTCCTGTCCACAGTCATACATGATTGAGCGATCTGGATGGCCTTTTTTAAATCCAACTCCTCCACCACCAGAAGTTTGCGCAGGATCACCTAGTGGTTGATACCAATAACAAAGAAGTCCCGTAGCATGTCTGCCAACACCATCCCGAACTTGCACGGTCCCGCTAGACATCTCGGGTCGGCAACAAATTCTGCCACGCTCTGGCCCTCCGATCGGACGTGTGTATAAAACTTGTATCTCAAGATAATGATGCCGTCGTCTGGCTTGAGGTGCTCCCATACCAATGTACACAACTCCTTGTACGTTTTCTCACTTGGATCACTAGGCATGAGTAGATTCTTTATCAGACCGTAGATTTTTGAACAGCACACAGTGAGGAACATGGCCCAGTGCCGATCTGCATCATCGACCCCCTTCATTTTGCTGCCACAAAGTACTGGTTCAAATGGCTCGCAAAGTCTGCTTAATCTTCGCCCTCCACGAATTGCTCTAAAAATCCAATCGTGCTCATTTTGCAAAAGAAGGTTTTTGTATTCTCGTTGCCAAATGTTATAGAAACATAGAAAATAGGTGCAGGAGTAGGCCATTCAGCCCTTCGAGCCTGCACCACCATTCGATAACATCATGGCTGATCATTCCTCAGTACCCCTTTCCTGCTTTCTATCCATAACCCTTGATCACTTTAGCCATAAGGAGCATATCTAACTCCCTCTTGAATATATCCAATGAACTGGCATCAACAACTCTCTGGGGCAGGGAATTCCACAGGTTAACAACTCTCTGAGTGAAGACGTTTCTCCTCATCTCAGTCCTAAATGGCCTACCCCTTATCCTAAGACTGCGTCCCCTGGTTCTGGACTTCCCCAACATCGGGAACAATCTACCGCATCTAACCTGTTCCTTCCCGTCAGAATCTTGCATGTTTCTTTGAGATCCCCTCTCATCCTTCTAAACTCCAATGTCTAAAGGCCCAGTTGATCCAGTCTCTCCTCAAATGTCAGTCCGGCCATCCCAGGGATCAGCCTGGTGAACCTTCGCTGCACTCCCTCAATAGCAAGAACATCTTTCCTCAGATTAGGAGACCAAAATTGAACACAATATTCCAGATGAGGCCACATCAAGGCCCTGTACAACTGCAGTAAGACCTCCCTAGTCCTATACTCAAATCCCCTAGCTATGAAGGCCAACATACCATTTGCCTTCTTTACCGCCTGCTGTACCTGCATGCCAACTTGCAATGACTGATGAACCATCACACCCAGGTCTCGTTGCATCTCCCCTTTTTCTAATCTGCCACGATTCAGATAATATTCTGTCTTCGCATTTTTGCCCCCAAAGTGGATAACCTCATATTTATCCACATTATACTGCATCTGCCATGCATTTGCGCACTCACCTAACCTGTCTAAGTCACCCTGCAGCCTCTTAGCGTCCCCCTCACAGTTCACACCGCCACCCAGTTTAGTGTCATCTGCAAATTTAGAGATATTACACTCAACTCCTTCATCCAAATCATTGATGTATATTGTAAAGAGCTGGGGTCCCAGCACTGAGCCCTGTGGCACTCTACTAGTCACTGCCTGCCATTCTGAAAAGGACCCGTTTATCCTGACTCTCTGCTTCCTGTCTGCTAACCACTTCTCTATCCACGTCAGTATATTACCCCCAATACCATGTGCTTTGATTTTGCACACCAATCTCTTGTGTGGGACCTTGTCAAAAGCCTTTTGAAAGTCCAAATACACCACATCCACTGGTTCTCCCTTGTCCACTCTACTAGTTACATCCTCAAAAAATTCCAGAAGATTTGTCAAGCATGATTTCCCCTTCATAAATCCATGCTGACTTGGACCGATCCTGTCACTGCTTTCCAAAAGCGCTGCTATTTCATCCTTAATGATTGATTCCAACATTTTCCCCACCATGATGTCAGGCTAACCGGTCTATAATTACCCGCTTTCTCTCTCCCTCCCTTTTTAAAAAGTGGTGTCACATTAGCTATCCTCCAGTCCATAGGAACTGATCCCGAGTCGATCGACTTTTGGAAAACGATCACCAATGCATTCACTATTTCTAGGGCCACTTCTTTAAGTACTCTGGGATGCAGACTATCAGGCCCTGGGGATTTATCTGCCTTCAATCCCATCAATTTCCCGAACACAATTTCCCACCTAATAAGGATATCCTTCAGTTCCTCCTTCTCACTAGACCCTCGGTCCCCTAGTACTTTTGGAAGGTTATTTGTGTCTTCCTTTGTGAAGACAGAACCAAACTATTTGTTCAATTGGTCTGCCATTTCTTTGTTCCCCATTATAAATTCACCTGAATCCGACTGCAAGGGACCTACGTTTGTCTTCACTAATCTTTTTCTCTTCACATATTTATAGAAGCTGTTGCAGTTAGTTTTTATGTTCCCAGCAAGCTTCTTCTCGTACTCTAGTTTCCCCCTGTTAATTAAATCCTTTGTCCTCCTCTGCTGAACTCTAAATTTCTCCCAGTCCTCAGGTTTGCTGCTTTTTCTGGCCAATTTATATGCCTCTTCCTTATCCTTAATTTTCCTTGTTAGCCACGGTTGAGCCACCTTCCCCATTTTATTTTTACTCCAGACAGGGATGTACAATTGCTGAAGTTCATCCATGTGATCTTTAAATGTTTGCCATTGCCTATCTACCGTCAACCCTTTAAGTATCATTTGCCAGTCTACTCTAGCCAATTCATGTCTCATACCATCGAAGTTATCTTTCCTTAAGTTCAGGACTCTAGTTTCTGAATTAACTGTGTCACTCTCCATCCTAATAAAAATTCTACCATGTTATGGTCACTCTTCCCCAAGGGGTCTCACATAACAAGATTGCTGATTAGTCCTTTCTCATTACACATCATCCAGTCTAGGATGGCCAGCTCCCTGGTTGGTTCCTCGACATATTGGTCTGGAAAACCACCCCGAATATACTCCAGGAAATCCTCCTCCACCGCATTGCTACCAGTTTGGTTAGCCCAATCAATATGTAGATTAAAGTCACCCATGATAACTGCTGTACCTTTATTGCATGCATCCCTTATTTCTTGTTTGATGCTGTCCCCAACCTTACTACTACTGTTTGGTGGTCTGTACACAACTCCCACTTGCGTTTTCTGCCCCTTGGTATTCCACAGCTCCACCCATACCGATTCCACATCATCCAAGCTAATGTCCTTCCTTACTATTGCATTAATTTCCTCTTTAACCAGCAATGCCAACCTGCCTCCTTTTCCTTTCTGTCTATCCTTCCTAAATGTTGAATACCCCTGGATGTTGAGTTCCCAGCCTTGGTCATCCTGGAGCCATGTCTCCGTGATGCCAATTACATCATACCCGTTAACTGCTATCTGCGCAGTTAATTCGTCCACCTTATTCCGAATACTCCTCACATTGAGGCACAGAGCCTTCAGGCTTGTCTTTCGAACACACTTTGCCCCTTTAGAATTTTGCTGTGATGTGGCCCTTTTTGATATTTGCCTTAGGTTTCTCTGCCCTTCACTTTTATGTTTCCTCTTTCTATCTTTTGCTTCTGCCCCCATTCTACTTCCCTCTGATCTCCCTGCATAGGTTCCCATCCCCCTGCCATATTAGTTTAACTCCCCCCCAACAGCAAACACTCCCCCTAGGACATTGGTTCCGGTCCTGCCCAGGTGCAGGCCGTCCGGCTTGTACTGGTCCCACCTCCCCCAAAACCGGTTCCAATGTCCCAGGAATTTGAATCCCTCCCTGGTGCACCACTCCTCAAGCCACGTATTCATCTGAGCTATCCTGCGATTCCTACTCTGACCAGTACGTGGCACTGGTAGCAATCTTGAGATTACTACTTTTGAGGTCCTACTTTTTAATTTAGCTCCTAGCTCCCTAAATTCGCCTTGTTGGACCTCATCCCTTTTTTTACCTATATCGTTGGTACCTATATGCACCACGACAACTGGCTGCTCACCCTCCCTTTTCAGAATGCCCTGCAACCGCTCCGAGACATCCTTGACCCTTGCACCAGGGAGGCAACATACCATCCTGGAGTCTTGGTTGCAGCCGCAGAAACGTCTATCTATTCCCCTTACAATTGAATCCCTTATTACTATAGCTCTCCCACTCTTTTTCATGCCCTTCTGTGCAGCAGAGCCACCCACGGTGCCATGAACTTGGCTACTGCTGCCCTCCCCTAGTGAGTCATCCCCTCAACAGTACCCAAAGCGGTGTATCTGTTTTGCAGGGTGATGACCGCAGGGGACCCCTGCACTACTTTCCTTCCACTGCTCTTCCTGTTGGTCATCCATTCCCTATCTGCCTGAGTAACCTTTTCCTGCAGTAAGACCAACTCACTCAACGTGCTATTCACATCATTCTTAGCATCGTGCATATGTACGCAATAGAGGTTCAAACTGAGTACTGTTTAACTAAGCAAGCTACAACCTTAGCTCTGCTTTATTTAGGCCCAAAGTGCCTGACTCTCAAAATGGCTGGCCTTTTATACCTGAGCAACACCATGTGTGTGCTGCTCAGTGGCCTCCAACAATGACGCCATCTGGTGGCTACAAACAGAATGTACATACATGACAGGGAAGTGCACTTTTTAAAAACTAGAAATAGGAGATTGCTTTTCACATTGTACTGACAGGATGACTAAAGCTCGTGCTGTGGAGGCATTCATGGAGCAGGTCGATAACAGAAAAGAGGTACTCTAATGGGTGCAGGGTATCCAGCAAATAGTGCAGCAGCAATGGAAAGAGATGGCTGACCATGTCATTGCCACAAACATTGCTCCCTGGACCTGGCAGTGCTGCTGGGAAAATAAATGAATGACCGCACCAGAGCTGCTGAGGTGAGACTCCCGTTCACATCTCCCTTACTATCTGAACAAGCATGTACCATCTTACGTTAGCCCAGTACTACCAATCCTTCCCTCCCCCACTTCACATGGCTCTCATGCAATCACAACAGGACACGTCACCTTTTACTTACACTTATACATTCAGGACCTACTATTGTCCTCATGACTTCCTCCTTTCGTCCAGATTTGCTGCTTCTTCCTCTCATTATGAACTCTATACTAAGCTGCCTCACACATATTCTGAACCCTTCCACAGGGCAAACATTAGCCCACTCGCACTCTTCTTTCAAGACAACCTGGCACCTAACAGGAGGAAGCTATTAAGCTGAAGAGGGGGCTAGCTACGATGCAACTGCTTCCACCAATGAAAGAGTCTGTCATCTACATAACTGGCAGAGGGAGGGATGCAGTTTTACAGATGATATGGCTGGAGGATACATGTAGCAGGGTGCTTGGATATATAGGCAGTGTTTGAAATCCGGCAACCTCTGGACCGAGTCTGTGCGATTTTTGGGTTTTGCCCGATTTCAGATCTCACTGTTGGCGCTCCTCGCCATCCGCCAATCCTCCGCTCCTCACCGCCCACTGATTCTCTCCGCCTATGGCCCCCCGGTGCTGCATTTTTTACCAGTTTCCACATCCCTCACCGCCTGTTGTCGCCATCTTGGCCGGCTCAAAAATGTCGGTTTTCAGACAATTCCAGTTTTCGAAATTCCGGATTCAGAACATTGTACCTGTATTCCCTTCCTTATCTCCTTAAACTGAACTCTACCTCAGACACTCTGAATGTCAACCTGCTGGAGCATAGCACTGACACTCATCTCCTACTGCTTCCTCTTGCCTTTACGTGCTAACCTTTGACCCTCTTCCGTCTTTGCATGTCCATCAGAAGACCCGGCCAAGCTGCAGCAGACACTGAGGAGGGAAACCCTCCCAAAGAGCATCACTCATGTGCACCCTCACAAACACCAGCTCAGAAATTGGCAGCTCCCCGAAGGGCAATCTGTGTCCTAACTGTGCTGCCGATTTCAGGGTCCCAATCTTTAAAAGAAGGATATTTTCTGTGCATCACCAATTGCTCAATGCATTAGACAGCAAGGGAACTTCCACAACATGTCGGATCGTGTGCACAAATCCAATGTAAATTTGCATGAGGTTCTTGTCATGTATGTAACTACAATGTAACACCACTATATTGCTGTATACACTCAACCTAGATGCACACCTTGACCACAAGGGGTGAACTTGTGGGAGACACTCCTTACCTGATCACACAGGTATAAAAAGGGAGGTCTCACGTAGGGTCATCACTTGGAGTCCTGTGAATAAAGAGTTAAGATCACAGAGTGACCTTGTTCCCAGAATGTGCCTCATGTGGTTTCATGCTGTAGAGTAAGGACTTTACAGTTCTGGTGCACAGTATTAACTCTCTGCAGTCACCTCAGTGAATGCAGCAGCTGGGCCTTCCATGCTGCAGTCTATGAGCTCACTTGTAGCATCTCTCAGGGTTGCTCATATTGGCATCATGCAGGCCCTGGGTTCATCATCTCCTGGAAGACCAAATAGATAGGGATATCCATTATATCACAGATCTCCTGCAGTCTGCTCTCCTACAGATCAGTGTGAGTGCTGTGGTGCAGCTGCATGGGAGAGCGACACTGGCACAATGGGAGTTGCATCAGTTTGCCCTTTTCACATAGCATGCCTGCTCCCTGCCACTTGCACAAACATGCCCACTCAGGTTCCAGGAAGCCATCTGGGCAATATTGTCCTGGCAGCTGCTGAGATGTTACAATCTGCAGCCAGGCCCTTTCAGGCTCAAACTCCGAACGATCGTCAACTACGACCATCACAAGAACTCTTGACTGAGCCACATTACCCTTCCACCTCTGTACTGCAGCCATTGGGTGCACACCTCATAGAAGAACTAAACTAGCTAAGAGAGAACCAGGGTGATAATTAGAAACATAGAAAATAGGTGCAGGAGTAGGCCTTTCTGCCCTTCGAGCCTGCACCACCATTCAATATGATCATGGTTTAAATAATTGTATGGGGAATTTAGTAATTACAGTGTTTTCCAAAATCACAGTGTGCACAGTGTTCTTGTTGTGGCTGCAATGTTAGTTGGCACTAGTACCAATATTGGTCTTAGGGGGAGGTGCAGTTCATTGGAAAGTGGAAGAACTGGGAAATATGTTAAACATGACTTAGTGCAGGGGAGCAGGGATTGTTCAGATGGTCTTCAATGAGCAGCCGTTGAAGACCTCTGGTTGCTGGCATATTTTGGTGCAGTCCCGGAACCAGCACGGTAATAAATTAGGGAGGGGCTTCGCAAACACTGCTGCCTCAATTTCCTGTGCTTGTGTCCAAGGGGAGTCCAGTTACAACGGTTCCCAAAGAAGATGCATAAGGATCTTGCACCTGGACCCGTCTCAGGTCAGAGGATCAAATCTACAGCTGCAAACCTTCACCTGCGGTCCTCTTTCTACCTCGGTTTCCTGCTGCAAGGCCCTGCCAAGGGATAGGACTGAACTTTTGTATGACCATGTCATATTAATAACTGACCGACTATATTCACGCATAGCTTGGCCTGAACAGATGGAGTGAGCTTCCAGGTGTTACACCTATCCTTAGAACCACCTGTTCCAGCATAACCTATTGGCTCTCTATGTTGAAGAGGCAGTTCTGCGGGTTCCTCCAGCAATCTTGTCCCTTAAATCATCCCTCAAACAAAAATCTTTACCTTCTTCAGAGCAGAGTAGGTGGCTCAATAGACTCTATGCACAGGAAAAATAGGCAGTGAGCTTATTGAAATTATGTAATATTTCTAACCCTGCAGAATCCAACAGAATCGTGCTGCCACTCTACCAGCACATGGGTTTCCCAGGAGCATGAGTCATTTTGGAGAAAATTATCAATGCAGAGTAATGCCAATTATCTTCCTTGTGTCAGCTGTGGCTCAGTGGGTCGCACCCTCACCTCTGAGTCAGAAGCTTGTAGGTTCAAGTCCCATTCGAGGGACCTGAATACATAAATCTAGGCTGACGCTCCAGTGCAGTGTTGAGGGAGTGCTGTCTGCCCTCTCAGGTGGATGTAAAAGATCCCATGGCACTGTTTTGAAGATGAGCAGGGGAGTTATCCCCAATGTCCTGGACAATATTTATCCCTCAATTAATATAACAAAAACAGTTTATCTGGTCGTTATCACATTGCTGTTTGTGGGAGCTTGCTGTGCACAAACTGGCTGCTGTGTTTCCCACATTACAACAGTGACTACACTCAAAGTACTTCATTGGCTATAAAGTGCTTTGAGAGTCCAGTGATTGTGAAAAGCGCTATATAAATCCAAGTCTTTCTTTTTTATTTTTCATTGTTATATCTGTGTAATGCAGTAAATGACCTTGCATTGTCATATATGTGAGTGTAACTGCCAACTCTTTCATTTGTAGACATGGTCATCCAAGGAGGTTAAAGCTGTGTTTGCTGGGAAAGTTTTGCAGCAGAATATTATAAGCTGAATGTATCCAGTAAGGTTCTGGAAATGAAAGGTAAAAGGTAATGAGGACATTTCAAAAACATAGCAACAGGGCAAAAAAAAAGAAAACATGCTTGGTACCAGTTAAGAAAGATTATTTTAACCTACCTTGTGTACAGATTGGAGTGACAGCACAAACATACCCACCGTGCTTCTCCAACTTCAACTTATATAGTATTTGACATTTAATTTCACTATGCTTAGCACTGTATACACACTGTTGTGTAGCCTTTCTTTCTTCAAACTTTGCTCTCAAACGATGCATACTGTTCTTTTATTTGCAGTAGATGACCTTCAACAGGTGCCAATGTGTGAGGACAACCGATGGCCACAACAAATTAAACCCCTTACTTTTAGAGATCATCGGATGGGGGGCCATATAAGGCCTGAGTGATTCTGAAGTTTGGGAAATGATAATGCTCCTGGTTGGTGCAATACCAATCACATACGTTCAATGGTTTTTACTTTCATCAAGTTCAAGCAGTTTTTTGCTGTGCTGTGAAACATGGTCTAAGCTGTCATTGCACCAACAATATATTTTATTATATCCATATGCTAATCCTGGGCCATATTATTCTTTACAGAAAGGCCACAAGCCCAGGACAAAGAAGTTAGCACTACTAATGAACAAACTTCCATTTATCTAGCAACTTTTACGACCACAGGATTTCCCAAAGTGCTTCACAGCCAATGAAGTACTTTTGAAGTAAAGTTACTGATGCCTTGTCGGAAAACACAACAGTAAAGTCGCGCAAACAATAATGAGAAAAATGACCAAATCATCTGTTTTAGTGATGTTGATTGAGCAATAAATGTTAGTCAGAACACCAGAAGAAGCCCCCTGCTCTTCTTCGAATAATGCCGTGGGAGAGGGAAGACAGGCCCTTGGTTTAACATTTCATCCGAAACTCCCTGAAACTGAAACATGAAACTGAAGTGTTCAAGTCTCTTGTGTGTGGCTTGAACCCACAACCTGACACCTACAGGACCATCATTCACATCTCTGAACTTCATATCACCCACATTACTTGAAGCATTCCCTCACTGAGAAATAGAGGGGCTGAAATTCTGTGGGGTCCTACCATAAATCCAACAGGATAATGGCAGAATCCCCAGGGACGTAGAGCAAATAGCCATTTGCTAATCCATCTATCATGGGGATTCTATTGGTCCCCTGCTGAAGTTATGGTTGAGACTGACCTCCACGAAATTTCAGGGCCAGGGATTTTAGTGGTTTTTAGTATGTTGATGAGGAAACACATGATGGGTCACTGACCACAGATGACAAGAAGGTAAAGGTGGTGGCTGATTTAAGGTTCACTGCTGCTGATTGAAGTTGCATCATACCTGAACATAACAGGTGGGAATTCTTGATCATAACAAATCTGTTGCAGGATCAGAAATTCCAATCCAGAAACTCCCAGGCAGAGTTTGGTCCCAGAGTAAAAAGCAGCTCTGGGTAGGATCTGGGAGTGAGGGGTGAATCGAAAAGTGAAACTGAAACTATTTTTATGAGGAGAGCCATATTTCGCAAAGTAGGCGTGATTTCTGTAGGTTCCGCAAAATAATGTGACCACAATCTTTCAGTGGCTTTGCCCATGGACTCTTCAGAGTCACTTCATGCTTCAAATTTAATTTCAACAAAGGCAGATGATTCTTCACAAGCAAGCATTGCGGAGCAAGTCATTTTCCTCATTGGACAAGATAATGGGAAGATGGTTTAAGCAGGATTACAGATCCAATTAATTAGTTGGCCAATTTCATGAAGCACACGTTATTCTACAGGCTACATTGACAGCCATAAAAATAATTTCATGTTCTACCATTTTTGTTGAGGAGGAATTAAGGGAGCTGCTTACTGACTGTTATTCTGACTGTGATGTATATAACTGATAAGTTTATGCAGTGTAGTTTGTAGACAAGCTGACATTAATTGTGTATTATATTCACTAGTGATTTCTCATTCCTTCTGTTCTTTCTGTGTCTTAAAAATATAAGCACACTAATGAGATTCCAGTAACCTCAGGCATAATTGCATTAATTTTTCATTGTTTTCTGGGTTTATTATGTAATTTAAATGCCAGCAAATAGATTTTAAGTCCATCCAATATTAGTTATCATGCAGTTTATATTAATGTAGTAATTTATAACGTATTAAGAACATAAGAAACAGGTGCAGGATTAGGCCATTTGGCCCATGGCAGATCTGATCATGGACTCAGTTCCACTTCCCTGCCCGCTCCCCATAACCCTTTACTCCCTTATCGTTCAAAAATCTGTCTATCTCTGCCTTAAATATATTCAAAGACCCAGCCTCCACAGCTCTCTGGGGCAGAGAATTCCATAGATTTACAACTCTCTGAGAGAAGAAATTCCTCCTCATCCCAGTCTTAAATGGGCGCCCCCTTATTCTGAGACTATGTCCCCTAGTTTTAGTTTCCCTTATGAGTGGAAATATCCTTTCTACATCCACCTTGTCGAGCCCCCTCATAATATCATATGTTTCGATAAGATCACCTCTCATTCTTCTGAACTCCAATGTGTATAGGTCCAATCTACTCAACCTATCTTCATAAGTCAACTCCCTCATCTCTAGAACCAACCTAGTGAACCTTCCCTGAACAGCATCCAATGCAAATATATCCTTCCTTAAATATGGAGACCAAAACTGTACACAGTACTCTAGATGTGGCCTCACCAATACCCTGTACAGTTGTAGCAGGACTTCTCTGCTTTTATACTCTATCCCCCTTGCAATAAAATCCAACATTCCATTTGCCTTCTTGATCACTTACTGTACCTGCACTTTTGTGTTTCATGCATAAGGACCCCCAGGTCCCTCTGTACTGCAACACTTTGCATTTTTTCTCCATTTAAACTGTAATTTGCTTTTCTATTTTTTCTGCCAACCTCACATTTTCCCACATTATACTCCATCTGCCAGATTTTTGCCCACTCATTTAGCTTGTCTATATCCCTTTGCAGATTTTTTGCGTCCTCTTCACAATTGGCTTTCCCACCCATCTTTGTATCATCAGCAAACTTGGCTACATTACACTCAGTCCCTTCATCCAAGTCATTAATATAGATTGTAAATAGTTGAGGACCCAGCACCGATCCCTGCGGCACCCCACTAGTCACTGTTTGCCAACCGGAAAATGATCTATTTATCCCGACTTTCTGTTTTCTGTTAGTTAGCCAATCCTCAATCCATACTAATATATTACCCCCAATCCCATGAGCTTTTAACTTGTGCAGTAATCTTGACTATTGATTTAGCTTGTCAGGCAGTTATGTCAATGAACATGGCCGCCGAATATTCCCGAGAATTTCATACTATTTCCAGTCGTCAGACAACTGAGGTGAATTGCCTGCAGGTTAAAAGTTGAAAGGAAGTTGGGCCCCAAAGTCTCAGAAACTGGCAATGGTAACAGAGCATTAAAGTCCTGCTATTGGTGTCTGGGACAACACATTGCTCAAAGTTGTCCATATGTGAAGACAGAGTGTTTCATGTGCAGGAAAATTGGGCATCTTGTGAACACTGAAGGGTAAACCAGCTTTCAAAACTATAAGTAGAAATCCCCAGAGACTACATCGCATGGAAGAAAAACAACAGGATGAGAAGATTTTAGAACTACACATCATCAGGAGCACGAGGTTAACTAATAGCAATTCATAATGTATCATCATCCACATAGATGTTGCAGGATTCAAGATTCCCATGGAAATTGACACTGGTGCACCCGTGAGTGTAGTACCGGAGTCGCTATACCTCAACAAATTGCATAATTACCTATTGGAGAAATCCAAGATAGAGCTGCGAGGCTACTCGGGAGAGAAAACATTCCTGTGGTAGGTTGTATCGCCATACTGGTGAAATACAAGAATCAATTTCAGAGCTTGCCTCTATTAGTAGTGGCAGGAGACAAGCCTGCATTACTAGGAAAAAATTGGTTGGGATCACTGAAGCTGGATTGGAGTGAGATTTTTCGTGTTGAAACAAGATTTGCATCAAAGGATGATGTCATCAAGAAGTATCCGAAGGTGTTCTGCAAAACGGGCAGTCCAATTCAAGGATTCAAGGCGAGTGTCAGGGTACAGAAGGACGCTAGACCAGTTTACTGCAAGCCACATCCCGTACCATATGCACTCAAGGAGAAAGTTGAGCAAGAACTCAAAAGACTAGAGACTGAGAACATTATTTCTAAGGTAGATCTATGTAATTGGGCTACACCCATTGTTGTTGTACCTAAGTCCGATGGTAAGGTAAGATTGTGTGGTGTTTATAAAGTAACCGTAAGCCAGGTTCTCGAGGGTAATCTCCCCAATACATTGGCAAATGTAGAAGATTTGTTCACAACACTGACAGAGAGAGAGAGAGAGTGAGGTGGCGATCGGAAGCCTTCGACCCCAGGGAGTGAGGTGCCGATCGGAAACCTTCGACCCCAGGGAGTGAGGTGCCGATCGGAAACCTTCGACCCCAGGGAGTGAGGTGCCGATCGGAAGGCTTCGACCCCAGGGAGTGAGGTGGCGATCGGAAGGCTTCGACCCCAGGGAGTGAGGTGGCGATCGGAAGCCTTCGACCCCAGGGAGCAAGGTGCCGATCGGAAGCCTTCGACCCCAGGGAGTGAGGTGCCGATCGGAAGCCTTCGACCCCAGGGAGTGAGGTGGCGATCGGAAGCCTTCGACCCCAGGGAGCGAGGTGCCGATCGGAAGCCTTCGACCCCAGGGAGTGAGGTGCCGATCGGAAGCCTTCGACCCCAGGGAGTGAGGTGGCGATCGGAAGCCTTCGACCCCAGGGAGCGAGGTGCCGATCGGAAACCTTCGACCCCAGGGAGCGAGGTGCCGATCGGAAGCCTTCGACCCCAGGGAGCGAGGTGCCGATCGGAAGCCTTCGACCCCAGGGAGTGAGGTGGCGATCGGAAGCCTTCGACCCCAGGGAGCGAGGTGCCGATCGGAAGCCTTCGACCCCAGGGAGTGAGGTGGCGATCGGAAGCCTTCGACCCCAGGGAGTGAGGTGGCGATCGGAAGCCTTCGACCCCAGGGAGTGAGGTGGCGATCGGAAGGCTTCGACCCCAGGGAGCGAGGTGCCGATCGGAAGCCTTCGACCCCAGGGAGTGAGGTGGCGATCGGAAGCCTTCGACCCCAGGGAGTGAGGTGGCGATCGGAAGCCTTCGACCCCAGGGAGCGAGGTGGCGATCGGAAGCCTTCGACCCCAGGGAGTGAGGTGGCGATCGGAAGGCTTTGACCCCAGGGAGTGAGGTGCCGATCGGAAGCCTTCGACCCCAGGGAGTGAGGTGGCGATCGGAAGCCTTCGACCCCAGGGAGTGAGGTGGCGATCGGAAGCCTTCGACCCCAGGGAGCGAGGTGGCGATCGGAAGCCTTCGACCCCAGGGAGTGAGGTGGCGATCGGAAGGCTTTGACCCCAGGGAGTGAGGTGCCGATCGGAAGCCTTCGACCCCAGGGAGTGAGGTGGCGATCGGAAGCCTTCGACCCCAGGGAGTGAGGTGGCGATCGGAAGGCTTCGACCCCAGGGAGTGAGGTGGCGATCGGAAGCCTTCGACCCCAGGGAGTGAGGTGGCGATCGGAAGGCCTCTGCACTGAGGCCGGTGAGCGAGGTGCCGATCGGAAGGCCTCTGCACTGAGGCCGGTGAGCGAGGTGCCGATCGGAAGGCCTCTGAAGACTGCAATGAGTGGGTGGGGGGGAGGGAGACAGAAGGGGAGAAATCACAAGACTGCAATTAGTTAAGGGTGGGGGGTGCGGGGGGAAGGAAGCAAGGAGAAGTCACAAGACCTTGGGTGTGGTCCATCCATACAGACCTTGGGGGGGAAAGAGAGAACTGCAAACCTGTCCTGCCTGCTTTCCTGCTGCTTTGATCTTCTTTCAAAGGTTCAATTTAAGTATGGGGGTAATACTGACAATGCCATACCTTGTGCAAGCCTTCAGCATCATGGTACTGCGTAGGAGACAATTGATTCGACGTCATCACATCAGGAACATCAGAGCCAGTAGGGTGCTGGGCTGGAGGCCTTACCTACCTCGGGTATATCGAGACAGGCGTTCGTTCCTCCACCTGAGTAATGCAGACTGTCAAAAGGTTGCATTTCCACAAAGAAGTTGTAAGTGAGATCTGTGAGTTGGTCAAAGCAAATCTGCAACCTAGAAGCATCAGGAAGACTGCTTTCAGTTGAAGATTACAGCTGCACTTCCATTCCAAGTCTCTGGATCGTTTCAAGCTACAACTGGGGATGTGTGCCATCTCTCAACATGCAGCACATGTCTGCATTTGCCAGGTGACGGCTGCGCTGTATGCGCGGAGGAATGACTTCATAAAGTTCCCCATGACCGCCCAGGCAATCCATGACAGGGCTGTGGGTTTCTCCAGGATTGCTGGCTTCCCAAAGGTACAGGGCTGCATTGATTGTACCCACATCGCCTTGCGAGCACCTTTGGAGGATTCCGAGATGTACAGGAACAAAAAAGGCTTCCACTCCATTAACGTACAGCTCGTCTCTAACGACATGCATCGCATTATGTCAGTCGATGCAAGATACCCTTGGAGCACATGATGCATTCATCCTACGTGACAGCGTTATATCTGCCATGTTTCAGCAGCAGTAGCCAGAAGTGCAGAGCTGGCTACTGGGAGACAAAGGGTACAGCCTCGCCACCTGGCTCATGATGCCCCTACGCATAACCCGGATGGAAGCTGACCAGGAATACAACATATCACACATTGTGACGCGCAGCATCACAGAGAGGACCATTGGCATCTTGAAACAGTGTTTCCGATGCCTGGGCCATTCCGGAGGCTACCACCTGTACTCCCCTGAGATTGTCGATTATTTCACTGTTGTGTGCTGCATGCTGCATAACTCATGAGTCAGCAGCACCTGGTAGTGGAAGACCCACCTGCGGTGAGAGTGGCTGATGATAATGATGTGGAAGATGCAGATGACGAACAGGAGGAGGACGACGAGGATGAGGAAGCCATGCAAGTGCCTGAGGCCGGAGCACGACAGCGGAGGAGGGCGGGCCATCGTGCCCCTTTAACGATTGCTCGAGCCTTGCGCCAACAGCTCATCCGTGAACGTTTTACTGATGCCTGAGGGCTCAGTGACAACAATTCCACATGGACATGTTTATTGTTTGCAGCTGTTCCGTAATGTTGTGTTGTGTTAATGGAACATGATTCAGTTTTAATGTAAAATATATTTTATTCAAAAGTTTAACAAACAGTTCTTTTGTAGTTAACTTAACTTTGATAAAATTATTCTTGTATCAAACTTTACTTTAAGATCACTCTTTAAGATCACTTAAAAATTTAAAAATCACTTACAAACTTTTAAACTTGTAAATTTACTTAACTTACAAAAAACTTTTAATTTAGAACAGTTACAATAGTAACAACAATAATAATAACAACAACAACAGCAAAGAAAGACTACACCCACCCATCTGTCCTCCACCTTATCCTAAGACGGCCTGCTGAGCTTGGTCTTGTACTGTCCACCACTCCTGCCTGCAGGCGTTGGCGCAGTGTTTCTGGACTTGGTACCAAGCTTTTTCTGTTGTGTGTGTATAATATATGTATATACCCTGTACATTCAATGTACAGTTACACAAGACCACTGAATGTATCTATCTTCACACTGTATACACTATGCCTGTACCACCAGAGGGTGCAACTGGTGGAGACCTAGGGGTAACCTGCACACTGCAGGTAACCAGGTATAAAATGGAGCTCATCTTAATGTACCCTCATTCAGGAGCTGCAATAAATAGACTAAGGCCACAACAGTTCAAGTGCAATACCTTAACTCGTGGAGTCATTACTAGAGTGCTTACAGATACAATAACTGGCGATGAGATTAAGAATTTCCACGCAAAAAATGGCTAACCTTGGCAACTTTCAACAATTCACTGACGGGGAAGATTGGGATGTCTTTGTGGAAAGACTCTGTATTGTATGGGGTTAATCACATCGGGTTAATTATGATATTTAGTCATTTACAGTGTGTCTCTGTCCGATGCCCCGTAGAATGTTGTTCCTATGGAAAGAGAGAGAAGCAACCTTGGGATGCACACCAGCTTGTTATGAGACGGTCGGTGCCTCAAGATCTCATGCTTTGTGGTCAAGCACCTAGGGCCTTATAGATTAGGAGTTGGCCATAAGCCACATGCACCCATGTTTTATTTAATAGTATAAAGGAGCGGCACTGTCCCATAGCTCTTCAAACTTCACCTTGGACCGTGATTCGCGAGCGGTGCCGGGACCCCCATTGCTCTAGACCAGCCGTCGTTGTGGAGTTCCCGACGAGCTGAAGGCCATGAGCATTGTTGCATCTTATCATACTTCTCTTTTCTTTGTAAACTGTATTATTATGTTTCTTTTCTCTCAGAAAACGGTATTTTATTCTTTACTTCATTTGTCTTGTCTCTTATTTAACATTCATCCAGATCCCAAACCTGTGTCCATTATTATTGATCCAAAACATTTTGGCGTCACGAACAGGATTTGGTAAAATGTTTAAGAGAAAAAACAAGAAGCAATCTCCTCCTGTGGGAGAGAAGTATAGAATACCAGGGTGGGGCACGAGGGATGAGGGTTTTGGCTCTCTTGCCAAGGTGCTAGCCCGGTTTGGACCCCCGCAACATGGGGATACACTGTTATTGGAACAGAACAAAGATAGAACCGTACTTCACACGGTACTGTCTCTCCTGGAGTAAGCGGGCTTCCCACAGGAGAAAAATAGTCCCCCACAAATGGGATGGATTTTGTTGATAGCCTTAAGGGCAATGTGTAAACAACTGAAGGAAAGTGAGGCAGAAAACCTACAGTTAAAAACAGCTGTTAAGGTTTTGGAAAGTCAAAACTCGACCCTGACTAAAGCAGTCTGCACTGCACAAGAATGGGTGGACAAGGTCAATGAACAATCAGAAACTTTAATATGCCGTCTGGCGACAGTACAAAATGGAAAGAAAGCCAGACGATGGAAATTACAGATGGATTTGAAATATATCATTTGTACTGCACTGATTTTCTGCTGCATGTGGTTTGGACTTGCTCAATCAGACCCCAGTGAGTGTTTAAAAGCCAATGCAGAACCATGTGGGGAATGTATACAAGCTGGAAAAAATTGTGGGGGTTGCACCAAAAATATCTGGTACTCCTTTGATTCAGAATATGAGTGGACAGATGGAGAGGGGGTGGGGGAACGGGAGGAAACTAAAAACCCTCCCCCATACGCTCCGGGCACGGAAGCTAGACCCCCTTATGACAAATAAGATGAAACAGCAAGATAGGGAACTGTCGGTAATCACTAGAGGGGTGCGTGACTTCACCACTAGTGAGCTACAAGAAATACTTAACCCTGAAGAGTTAACAAAAATGGGGACTATGACTACGGACCACTATATCACAACAGTGCTATGGAATGTCCAGGGCACAGGTTCGCTATGGGACATGGTTACTATCATGGTCCGGCAAAAATATCCCTCTGCCATTGATTGGGAAGGGGAGGTAAAACCTTGGAATACTATGGCGGAGGATGCAATACAGTTGCGCAACATGGCAACACAGGGAGGAATATATCACCAATCATATGGGGGCCAGATCAGGAGCTCTTTACGGCAGGAATGCGGAGCAGCCTGATGAAGAGTGGCCCTCCTATGATGAGGGGTGCGCTACTCGCATGATTGGGACCAGCCCAAGGGCAGCGGGTGGGGGACGCTTGCCTATTGTTAGGACAGTTAGAGGATGTAGAAGATAGTGTGTGAGAGTCGAGAACGGCTAATGTAGAGGGGGATCGGGACCAGCAATAAGGTTCGTCCTCTGGGAAAGGTATAGGGTCAGGAAAGACAAAAAAAAGAATTACACGGAGGGACATGTTCGCAGCTTTACTAAAGGCAGGGGTCCCCAGGGGAAATATTGATGGAATCCCAACAGGAGCGATGTATTCTATGTGGAAGCAACACTGCGTCCCGGGAACAGGGCAGGGTGAAAGGAGGGAGGTAAGGGAGACTAAGTCGGATAGCAATAAGTCTGCGGATGTGGAGAAACCACATCCTGTTAGCCTATACCCCAACGTAGAAGAGCTGTGGAAGGCTAGTAATCCCCTCGACTAGGGGTGTGGCCGAGACCCGGGAGTACCCCCCGTTAGAACCACATCAACCCAAGCTCCCAGGGATCTGAGGCCACACATTCCGATTACAATACATTGGCGGGGGGGGGGAGCATACAAAGAGATGTGGCTTTACTAGACACAGGGGCAGAAGTTACTATTGTCCATGGAAATCCTAGGAAACTCACAGGGACCCATATGATGATTAATGGGTTCGGAGGGGCAGAAACGCCCGCTGTCCGAACAACTATCAGAATGGCGTTGGGAAATGGGCCTCCTCGCTGGGTAACGGTCTTAATATCGGCAGTAAAGGAACATATTATTGGGATGGACCTTTTAAAGGGAACCACACACAGCACCTCGTTCGGGCGATTCTCATTCAGAATACGGGCGATCACTGTGATTGCAGGAGAAACAAAGTGGGAACCAGTGGTAATACCACGGCCATCGCGTATAGTGACTATGAAACAGTACCGAATACCTGGGGGACACAAAGAAATAAGGGAAACCATACAAGGGCTCTTGGAGGCGTGTATCATTAGACATACGGTGTCCCCCTACAATAGCCCTGTTTGGCCTGTGCAGAAACCCGACAAAAGTTGGAGGAGGACTGTGGACTACCGACAACTGAACAAATTTGCCCCTCCCCTGGCAACCGCTGTCCCAGATGTAGTAACTATAACAGAGCGGCTGTCTGAAGAGGGTGCGGAGTGGTATGCGGTAATCGACCTGGCCAATGCCTTTTTCTCCAATAGCAGAAAAATCCCTGGACCAGTTTGCATTCACTTGGGAAGGGAGGCAATACACGTTTAAATGCCTACCTCAGGGTTACCTACATAGCCCTACCCTATGCCACGGATTGGTGGCCCAGGACCTGGACATGTGCACATTGGCTCCGAATGTCTCACTGGCACACTACATCAATGATGTACTAATAAGGGGTTCCACTGTGGCAGTGGTGTCAGAAGCCCTAGCTACTTTAATCCAACACATGCGAGACAGGGGCTGGGAGATAAATCCGAAGAAGGTGCAGGGCCCTAGCCAGACTGGCCAGTTTCTGGGGATCCAATGGTCTCGAGGTGAGCGCATCATACCCGAGCCTGTGAAAAATAGAATTCAAGAAATGGCCACCCCCACGAATAAAACTGAGACACAACGGTTCGTGGGACTATTGGGTTACTGGAGGAGACACATATCTCACCTCACGATGCTATTAAAACCGTTGTATGCCATAACACGAAAAAAGGCCCACTTCGAGTGGGGAAAGGAACAACAGGTGGCTTTTGAGGCAGCTAAAGAAACCGTAACTCAAGCTTTACCCCTTGCCCCGCGAGTGCCTGGACAGCCTTTTGAGCTACAGGTACCAATGATACCGCAGTATGGAGTTTGTGGCAGGTTCAACATGGCACTCGTATACCATTAGGGTTCCGGTCTAGAAAATTGACAGATGCTGCTACTCGTTACACTCCATTTGAGAAACAATTATTAGCATGTTATTGGCCCCTAACAGAAACAGAAGGTCAGACAGGGGATGACAAAGTCAGTTTAAAACCAGATCTACCCATATTATCCTGGGTTCTCTCAGAATATGAGACACACAAGGTCGGGCGAGCGCAGCAAAGCTCCATAGTGTGCTGGAAATGGTATATCGCAGACAGAGCAAGTAAAGGAAAAGAAGGAATCACCTGACTACATGAGCATGTGGCTGAATATCCACAAACAGCTGAGAGTGAACTTACGCAGTCATCTGTCAGTTTAACCTCAGATTCACCGATCTCCTGGGGTGTGTCTTTTGAACAGTTAACACCTGAAGAACGTAGCCATGCCTGGTTCACAGATAGCTCAGCGGTCTGGCGAAACGGCCTTCGGCGATGGCGAGCCGCTGCCTTCAATCCAAAGACCCAGACAATTGTGCATGATGAGGGCATGGGAGGCTCCAGCCAGCTAGCAGAACTAGCAGCTGTAGTCCTTGCGTTGAAAGAGGAACATCAACAAGTACACATATATACTGACTCATGGGCAGTAGCCAATGGCATGGTGAGCTGGATGCGAAACTGGCATGAACATAACTGGCAACTAACTGGGAAAGACTTGTGGGGAAAGCACCTATGTGAACAAATACGGTCCAAAGCCCAGAAGATGAAAATAACTGTATATCATGTGGACGCTCACATGAAAAACACCTCAAAGACCTCTGAATATAATAACACCGTTGATAATACAGTCCGGTTACGGGCTGTCAAAGAAGTGGAAGAGGAAGAATATGGCATAGGCAAGTGGGCCCACCACAAATCTGGACATTTAGGCATTCAGGGTACGATACAATGGGCACGAAATAGGGGGTTACATTTGACTACGGACGGTATTAAACAGATCATAAATATCTGTGAAATTTGTCAAAAGGTGAAGCATTTTCCCCTGCAATGACAACCCGGTGCCCATATTAAGAGAGTGACTCAACCAGCACAAATATGGCAAGTTGATTATGCAGGACCTTTACCATTGAAACAACGGTTCCAATATTTGCTCACTGCTGTTGATACCTATTCTGGACTTTTGATAGCTTATCCAGTGACGAAAGCGAATCAACAAAGTACGATTAAAGGACTGGAGAATTTAATCACATACTACGGTGAGCCAGCAGAAGTACAGTCCAATAATGGGTCGCACTTCACAGGTCAAACAGTGCAACAGTGGGCGGTAGACAACGGGATCTATTGGATGTTTCACATACCTTACTATCCGCAAGCTGCAGGGTTACTAGAACGCATGAATGGACTACTTAAGCAACAGATTAAAATATTAACTCCCACTAACACATTGCAAGGGTGGTTAAAGGTCTGACCACAAGCAGTGCGCAATCTGAATCACCGACCATTACGGGGGGGGAACTCCCAAAAGCCACGTGTGCCTACTATTGAAAAAGAAAATCAGACTCAGGAAACAGTTTGTGAAGGCAGAAAAGTGTGGGTGTAGTACCCCCAGAAACCCTTACAAGCAGGGGAAATCTTAGCAAAAGGAGAAGGAAACACTTATTGGATGCTCCTGACTAGTCAAGATATTCCTCTCTGTGTTGACAAGGGTAAATTGACTAAACGTGGCTGAAATTAATATACCTATGCTCCCTCCCACAGGAATTCTGCCAAAATGTCGACTTACCAACTCGTGCTGGCAAGTCTCTGTGTCTCGTTATCTGTGACTGTGCGACTTCCATCCTCAAACACAGCATGGGATGGCCGTACAGGGTGGCGGTTAGCTAACACTGATCGTACGCAAGACAAGCAAAGGTGGATTGTATTGGTGGGACATCTTTTACGGATGGTCCCCAAAAACATCCGCCGCTTTAAAGCTGTAAATACATCCTATTGTTGTTTTACTCGTCGCGTTATTACTGCTTGTATGTATTCTTAGGTGTAGATTGCGGGAGTTGCTCACATAAGAACATAAGAATTAGGAACAGGAGTAGGCCATCTAGCCCCTGGAGCCTGCTCCGCCATTCAACAAGACCATGGCTGATCTGGCCGTGGACTCAGCTCCACTTACCCGCCCTCTCCCCATAACCCTTAATTCCCTTATTGGTTAAAAATCTATCTATCTGTGATTTGAATACATTCAATGAGCTAGCCTCAACTGCTTCCTTGGGCAGAGAATTCCACAGATTCACAACCCTCTGGGAGAAGAAATTCCTTCTCAACTCGGTTTTAAATTGGCTCCCTCATATTTTGAGGCTGTGCCCCCTAGTTCTAGTCTCCCCGACCAGTGAAAACAACCTCTCTGCCTCTATCTTGACTAACCCTTTCATTATTTTAAATGTTTCTATAAGATCACCCCTCATCCTTCTGAACTCTGAGTAAAGACCCAGTCTACTCAATCAATCATCATAAGGTAACCCCCCTCATCTCCGGAATCAGCCTAGTGAATCGTCTCTGTACCCCCTCCAAAGCTAGTATATCCTTCCTTAAGTAAGGTGACCAAAACTGCACGCAGTACTCCAGGTGCGGCCTCACCAATACCCTGTACAGTTGCAGCAGGACCTCCCTGCTTTTGTACTCCATCCCTCTCGCAATGAAGGCCAACATTCCATTCGCCTTCCTGATTACCTGCTGCACCTGCAAACTAACTTTTTGGGATTCATGCACAAGGACCCCCAGGTCCCTCTGCACCGCAGCATGTTGTAATTTCTCCCCATTCAAATAATATTCCCTTTTACTGTTTTTTTTTCCCAAGATGGATGACCTCACATTTTCCGACATTGTATTTCATCTGCCAAACCTTAGCCCATTCGCTTAACCTATCTAAATCTCTTTGCAGCCTCTCTGTGTCCTCTTCCAGGTCATCTATGTATATTGTAAACAGTTGTGGTCCCAGCACCGATCCCTGTGGCACACCACGAACCACTGATTTCCAACCCGAAAAGGACCCATTTATCCCGACTCTCTGCTTTCTGTTAGCCAGCTAATTCTCTATCCATGCTAATACATTTTCTCTGACTCCGCTTACCTTTATCTTCTGCAGTAACCTTTTATGTGGCACCTTCTCGAATGCCTTTTGGAAATCTAAATACACCACATCCATCGGTACGCCTCTATCCACCATGCTCGTTATATCCTCAAAGAATTCCAGTAAATTAGTTAAACATGATTTCCCCTTCATGGATCCATGTTGCGTCTGCTTGATTGCACTATTCCTATCTAGATGTCCCGCTATTTCTTCCTTTATGATAGCTTCAAGCATTTTCCCCACTACAGATGTTAAACTAACCGGCCTATAGTTACCTGCCTTTTGTCTGCCCCCTTTTTTTAAACAGAGGCGTTACATTAGCTGCTTTCCAATCCGATGGTATCTCCCCAGAGTCCAGAGAATTTTGGTAGATTCTAACGAATGCATCTGCTATAACTTCCACCATCTCTTTTAATACCCTGGGATGCATTTCATCAGGACCCGGGGACTTTGTCTACCTTGAGTCCCATTAGCCTGTCCAGCACTACCCCCACTAGTGATAGTGATTATCTCAAGGTCCTCCCTTCCCACATTCCCGTGACCAGCAATTTTTGGCATGGTTTTTGTGTCTTCCACTGTGAAGACCGAAGCAAAATAATTGTTTAAGGTCCACATTTCCACATTTCCCATTATTAAGTCTCCCTTCTCATCTTCTAAGGGACCAACATTTACTTTAGTCACTCTTTTCCATTTTATATATCGGTAAAAGCTTTTACTATCTGTTTTTATGTTTTGCGCAAGTTTACTTTCGTAATCTATCTTTCCTTTCTTTATTGCTTTCTTAGTCATTCTTTGCTGTCGTTTAAAATTTTCCCAATCTTCTAGTTTCCCACTAACCTTGGCCACCTTATACGCATTGGTTTTTAATTTAATACTCTCCTTTATTTCCTTGGTTATCCATGGCTGGTTATCCCTTCTCTTACCACCCTTCTTTTTCACTGGAATATATTTTTGTTGAGCACTATGAAAGAGCTCTTTAAAAGTCCTCCACTGTTCCTCAATTGTGCCACTGTTTAGTCTGTGTTTCCAGTCTACTTTAGCCAACTCTGCCCTCATCCCACTGTAGTCTCCTTTGTTTAAGCATAGTATGCTCGTTTGAGACACTACTTCCTCACCCTCAATCTGTATTACAAATTCAACCATACTGTGATCACTCATTCCGAGAGGATCTTTTACTAGGGGATCGTTTATTATTCCTGTCTCATTACACAGGACCTGATCTAAGATAACTTGCTCCCTTGTAGGTTCTGTAACATACTGTTCTAAGCAACAATCCCGTATGCATTCTATGAATTCCTCCTCAAGGCTACCCCGTGCGATTTGATTTGAACAATCGATATGGAGGTTAAAATCCCCCATAATTACTGCCGTTCCTTTTTCACATGCCTCCATTACTCCCTTGATTATTGTCCGCTCCACCGTGAAGTTATTATTTGGGGGCCTATAAACTACGTCCACAGTGACTTTTTCCCCTTACTATCTCTAATCTCCATCCACAATGATTCAACATTTTGTTCATTAGAGCCAATATCATCTCTCACAACTGCCCTGATATCATCCTTTATTAACAGAGCTACCCCACCTCCTTTCCCTTCTTCTCTATCTTTCCGAATTGTCAGATACCCCTGAATGTTTAATTCCCAGTCTTGGCCAACCTGCAACCACGTTTCTGTAATGGCCACTAAATCATACCCATTTGTAATGATTTGTGCCGTCAACTCATTACTTTATTTCGAATGCTGCGTGCGTTTATGTAGAGTGTTTTAATACTAGTTTTTAAACCATGATTTTTAGTTTTTACCCCTCCTGCAGCCCTTTTATATTCATACACATTGTCCCTTCCTATCACCTTGTAGTTTACACTTACCCCAGTGCTACTCTGCTCTGTTGCGTCCTGCCTTTTGCATTCTTTCTTGGGGTCCTGTTCATCTGAGCTCTCACTCACTCTAACTAGCTCAGAGCCCTCTCCTGGATTCCGAATACTCCTCGCATTGAGGCACCGAGCTTTCATGCTTGCCTTTTTATTACACTTTGACCCTTTAGAATTTTGCTGTATAGTGGCCCTTTTTGTTTTTTGCCTTGGGTTTCTCTGCCCTCCACTTTTACTCCTCTCCTTTCTGTCTTTTGCTTCTGTCTTCATTTTGTTTCCCTCTGTTTCGCTGCATTGGTTCCCATCCCCCTGCCATATTAGTTTAACTCCTCCCCAACAGCACTAGCAAACACTCTCCCTCGTGCATTGGTTCCGGTCCTGCCCAGGTGCAGACTGTCCGGTTTGTACTGGTCCCACCTCCCCCAGAACCGGTTCCAATGCCCCAGGAATTTGAATCACTCCCTGCTGAACCACTGCTCAAGCCACGTATTCATCTGAGCTATCCTGCGATTCCTACTCTGACTAGCACGTGGCACTGGTAGCAATCCCGAGATTACTACTTTTGAGGTCCTACTTTTTAATTTAGCTCCTAGCTCCTTAAATTCTTTTCGTAGGACCTCATCCCTTTTTTTACCTATATCGTTGGTATCAATGTGCACCACGACAACTGGCTGTTCACCCTCCCTTTTCAGAATGTCCTGCACCCGCTCCGAGACATCCTTGACCCTTGCACCAGGGAGGCAACATACCATCCTGGAGTCTCGGTTGCGGCCGCAGAAACGCCTATCTATTCCCCTTACAATTGAATCTCCTATCACTATCGCTCTCCCACTCTTTTTCCTGCGCATACTCAACGTGTAACTAATGCATTACGCCTTCAACTTGATTATATTACTTAGAATGTCTAAATATCAAGGGTGGATTGTATTGTATGGGGTTAATCACATCGGCTTAATTATGATATTTAGTCATTTAAAGTGTGTCTCTGTCCCACGCCCCGTAGAATGTTGTTGCTATAGAGAGAGAGAGAGCGACCTTGGGACGCACACCAGTTTGTTCTGAGATGGCCGGCGCCTCAAGATCTCATGCTTTGTGGACAAGCACCTGGGGCCTTACAGATTAGGAGTTGGCCATAAACCACATGCACCCATGTTTTGTTTAATAGTATAAAGGAGCGGCACTGTCCCATAGCTCTTCAAACTTTACCTTGGACCGTGATTCGCGAGCGGTGCCGGGACCCCCAATGCTCCAGACCAGCCGTCGTTGTGGAGTTCCCGACGGGCTGAAGGCCGTGAGCTTTGTTGCATCTTATCATACTTCTCTCTTCTTCGTAAACTGTATTATTATGTTTCTTTTTTCTCAGTAAGCAGTGTTTTATTCTTTACTTCATTTGTCTTGTCTCTTATTTAACATTCACCCAGATCCCGAACCTGGGTCTATTATTATTGATCCAAAACAGGCTTGAACACTATTTCATCGCGAATGATCTGGCTGGAGATACCGACCTCGCTGGCTAATAAGTGCAGAGCTATCCTGCTCTGCAGTTGTGGACCCACTGTTTATGGCCTTGTCAGGGACTTGTTAGCCCCAGAGAAGATGACAACCAAAACGTACGTGGAGCTCGTAACGATGATACAGGAACAGCTCAAAGCTAAAGAGAGCATCCTCACAGCCGGACACCGGTTCTACACACACCGGCAGCGCGAAGGCCAAGAAATCGCAAAATACGCTGCAGACCTGAGACGATTGGCTACACCATGTGATTTTGGCGACCACCTCACCGAAGCACTGATGGACATCTTTGTTATTGCAATCGGCCACGAGGGCCTCCTCCACAGGCTGCTCTTTGCAGACTCCATGGTCACCTTACAGAAGGCAATCAACGTCAGCCAGGCATTCATGGTTTCGGCCTGCGATTCCAAGAGGATGATGACTCACCTCCAGGACTCTAACCTGGCAAGTACCGTGAACCGACTGGCGCCATTTAGAGGAAAGACCGCTACCTCGAGTCCCGCAACCCTGAGTCCGCTATATAGGGCCAACCGGCTAGCCCCATGCTGGCGCTGTGGAGGAAATCACAGGGCCCACCAGTGCCGCTACAAAGACTATACTTGCAAAGGCTGCAATGCAAAAGGCCATCTACAGTGAATGTGTAAAAGAAATTTTACTCACCGAGTCGCTGAAGAGTTGGCTGATCACCCGGGCTCCAGCGCTGATGAAGACGAAGAGAGAGTCCAGTAGGCAGCCCAGCCCCATACAGATTCCACATCATCCAAGCTAATGTTCTTCCTTACTATTGCGTTCATTTTTTCTTTAACCAGCAACGCCACCCCACCTCCTTTTCTCTTCTGTCTATCCTTCCTGAATGTTGAATACCCCTGGATGTTGAGTTCCCAGCCTTGGTCATCCTGGAGCCATGTCTCCCTAATCCCAATTATATCATATTCGTTAATAGCTGCCTGCGCAGTTAATTCATTCACCTTATTACGAATACTCCTCGCATTGAGGCACAGAGCCTTCAGGCTTGTCTTTTTAACACACATTTTATCCCTTTTAGAATTTTGCTGTAATGTGGCCCTTTTTGATTTTTGCTTTGGGTTTCTCTGCCCTCCATTTTTACTGTTCTTCTTTCTATCTTTTGCTTCTGCCCCCATTCTACTTCCCTATGTCTCTCTGCATAGGTTCCCATCCCTCTGCCATATTAGTTTAACCCCTCCCCAACAGCACTAGCAAACACATCCCCTAAGACATTGGTTCTGGTCCTGCCCAGGTGCAGACCGTTCGGTTTGCACTGGTCCCACCTCCCTCAGAACCGGTTCCAATGTCCCAGGAATTTGAATCCCTCCCTCCTGCACCACTCTTCAAGCCACTTATTCATCTCAGCTATCCTGCTATTTCTATTCTGACTAGTAATCCTGAGATTACTACCTTTGAGATCCTGCTTTTTAATTTAACTCTTAGCTCCCTAAATTCAGCTTTTAGGACCCCATCCCATTTTTTTACCGATATTGTTGGTACCTATATGCACCACAACAACTGGCTGTTCACCCTCCCCCTCCAAAATGCCCTGCAGCTGCTCCGAGACATCCTTGACCCTTCACACTGTATACACTATGCCTGTACCACCAGAGGAGACCTCGGGATCACCTGCACACTGCAGGTAACCAAGTATAAAAGTGAGCTCACCTTACTGTACACTCATTCAGGAGCTGCAATAAATGCAGGTCACAACAGTTCAAGTGCAATACCCTACCTCGTGGAGTCATTACTAGAGTGCTTACAGATACAATATTATCTTTCTAAGATCTCGGGTACTGCGCACCTGTTGCGGGGAGGGGGGCAGGGGCGGCGTCAGTGTCAGGCGGCAAGTTGGGGGTCCCAGGTGTCAAGTTGGAGGGTCCGGCTTTGGGCTCTTCAGAGGCTGGTGTGGGGATTGGAGTAGGAGTGATAGTTGATTCTGTCAGTGGACGTGGGGTCTGGTCGTGTTCCCCTATTGCAGCAGCTAACTCCAACATGCCATCCCTCATGTGCCCTGACAGTGTCTCAACGACCTGCAACATTCCCTCCCTTATGTTGAGCAAAACTGTCTGAACTACCTGCAACACTCCCTCCCTCATGGTCAGTGACGTGGTTTGCACTACCTCTGACATTCCCTCCCTCATGGCCACTATTCCTTCACCGATGGTCCCGGACATCATTCCCATTTCTCGTATCGTTGCTGTTATTTCTCATGACAGTCCCGCTGCCTCATCATCTACCCCACTGATGGCGTCCAGGAGTGATCGGGTAAGGTCAATGCTCTCCACACCCAATGACATCATCTGAACCACATCTGTTAAACCCTGCATCTCAGGAGAGCGCAGTCGAGCTCTGTTCCCCTCCTTCCCATGGGTGTGCCTCGCTGCACCCCACCACTGGGACCTGCAACCTCGGAAGGTGGGGCCCTGGGTGTGCCTCGCTGCACCCCACCACTGGGACGCGCAACCTTGGAAGGTGTGAAACCATGGAATGTCCCACCAGCACTCAAACCACTAGTCACAGAAGGGGCTATCACCTTAATGAGCGGCACCTCCTCCAAAGTCAATACAACAGTGGATGTTTCATCCAGCTCCATCTCATCACCCCCATGTTCTTGGTCTGGAGGGTTGGATTGGAACATGTTCTCCTCTTCAGGCTCGTCTGCATCTGAATCTTCTTCTGCAATGTCAGGGTTGGCCTCAAGTGCTGCAAAATAAAACAGAACACAGACAAATGGTTAGCAGCAGAGGAGGGGGCAGGGTGGGTGGCATGAGTAGGCTCACACGGCGCAGGCCAGGCAGCAGGCTGATTTGAAGGACCACGATGAATTTGCAGGACTTACCCTGTCCCTCGAGTGTGGGCCCAGCTTGTGCAGTAGTGATTGCGTTTCTCCAGGCAGGACCCATCAAAGCAGCGACCCTCTCTTCCAAGGGTGTCAGTGGGTACAGATTTGCCGGGTCTCCTCCTGTTCGAGTTCTTTCCCTTTTATTATGTTCCACCTTCCTCTGCAAAGATGAAAACCTAACTTTTTAAAGAGGGTGTCTTTCTGCTGGGTGGGACATACAGATGATCACATTTACAATTGCAATTCCATTGAATCAATGAAAATATTACTTACACTCAAGTTCCAGCGTTTCTTCATTTCTTTGGGTGGAACTTGTATGTAACCTCTGCTGGTGTCCAGCTCCTGCCATCTGTTCTCAATCACAATAACTAGTGCCTCCACTTCTTCCTGTAAGAAATTCTTGGTCCTTGCACCGGGTTGCATCTTGTATTGCTGCAGCTACGATTTTCCATTGCTCTCACACAACTTTCAACGTTCTCACACACACAACTGGCTCTTTAAAAATGGCCGATTGCCAACTCGGATCTGTACTGCACATGTGCGTCCATTGGAACGACGTCACAAACTTAACTTTTTTTCCCACGCATGCGCAGAAGTTGCGGCGTTGTTTTTCGGCGCAGACAGCAGGCTCTGCCCCCTGAGGCGACTGGACACGCTGCGCGGCACCAAATTTGAATTATACATTGGGGAAACTTTGGCAAATTATTTCTGGCGCATTTCTGGCCTAGAAAAACAGGTGTAACTCTGACAATACGCCAGAAAACGGGCTTGGGGAAAATTGAGCCCATGTTTCGGTTATATGAAAGGTTACTTATAGTAACTTTGAATATTGGCTACATACTGGTGACCCACTGAATATCTGAATTTATCTCATGATCGAGACTAACCCTACAACTCACTGGAATGAGATCCCACTCCCCCCATCTGCTAAATTCTAGAGTCAGCAGATTTCTAGCATTATAAGTTGGGGAATAAGAAAATAGATGAAAGATTTTAAATTTTATTTAGTTAAATATTATTGTAATTTGAAATGTTACAAACCCAGAAGTGATTTAATTCTCCCATACACCAGCTTCAAGATACAGAATAAAATTTAGTTTCCAAATTATGGAAAGATACAACCCCAATAAACAATGAATTTTAACAAAACATCCCAGAAATAGTTTAAATTCAAACTTTGATTAATTTGCACTCTAAGGGCTGGATTTTGCCAATGCTCAGAGGGTGGGTTCGGAGTGGGTCCGCTGTCAAAATTTAAAAGATTGACAACGGGACAGTATCCCGGTCTGAACGCCTCCTTCTAAGTTTCCCAAGTGCCAGCTCTGTCTACGTTTTGTAAACCCGGCACCAGGCGGTGGGTGAGCCAATTCAAATACTTAATCAGCATTTTACCACCGACTAACCATGTTTTCAACTTTTTCACGAGGTTCTCCTCGCTTGGGGATCACGTGAGGTAAGTACGTCAGGTTTTCAGTGACTCTCTATTGCTTTGAATAGGTGACAGTGGCAATAGTGGTATAAAAGCCTCCATTTCACAGCTGTTCACTTTCCAATTTTACATGCTGGAGCCTTCAAGATTTAGAATACACTTTTGAGCTTTATGCAGTTTGGAAATGTTTGGGCTATACGCTTTATCCACTGTCACCTCCTTGGAACAACCGATCTCACCACTGACAGATCGCTTCTGTCATCGCAACTTCATCTGCCATCTATTCCATCAGCATCGGTGCTCTTGAAAAAATCTCACCTTGGTCCTTAGACCCCACCATGATCAGCCCTAACACCAACATCACTAGGCACACCGCAATCACCTGATGTTGGACAGGGGACACAGGGCATCAGCAACTGACCACATTGCTGCCTGGGAGGCCAGGAATGGCCTCACCATGGCCAGATTTACTTCACTTGACGCTGTACACCCTGGCTGCCACATGACACACCAGGTTGACACCACCTCACCAACACCATAAAGCATCCCTACAATGCCCAAGCCATTCCTTTCACACTCATCACCATTGTGGGGGTACTGTTATGTCTCACCATAGATTACAACTCACCAAGCCATTTCCAAAGGAGCACACAAATCTGTCCAAGAAGGCAAAGTATTGAAAATAACAATTTCAATGTTTAACAACACATTAACAGAAACTTTACATAAACATTGGCTAAAAGACCCAAGTGCCACCCTTGTGTGTTGTTAGTTAGTATGATTGGATAAGGATGAGGGTGAGTGTGAGGGGTGGCTAGTGAAATGGGATTCGCTAATGTAGATAGAGAGAGAGGGATGGGTGAAGGTGCAAGGTAAGTTGGTGTGAGTAAGGATGTGCAGGAATAAGGTAGGGAAGGCAGAGTGATGGGGATGTGATGAGTGGCACAGCAGGTTGAGGTTGAGTGTGGCTTTGCAGTAATGTTTCGTGATCTACTGAGATCTACTGAAAATCTCCTGCAATGGCTTCTCTTCCCACTCCCGCATCATTACCTCTGGTGTCCACCAAGGATCTATACTTGGCCTCTTCTTATTTCTCATCTATATGCTGCACCTTGGTGATATCATCCAAAAACACGGAATCAGTTTCCACATGTACGCTGACGACACCCAGCTCTACTTCTCCACCACTTCCCTCGATCCCTCCACAGTCTCTAAATTGTCAGACTGCTTGTCCGACATCCAGTGCTGGATCAGCAGAAATTTTCTCCAATTAAATATTGGGAAGACTGAAGCCATTGTCTTTGGTCCCCACCACTAACTGTGTTCCCTAGCCACTGACTCCATCCCTCTCCCTAGCATTTATGAAGTGAGCTTCCACCTCCGTAACATTGCCCGCCTCCAACCCTGCCTCAGCTCTTCTGCTGCTGAAACCCTCATCATTGCCTTTGTTACCTCTAGACTTGACTACTCCAACACACTCCTGGCTGGCCTTCCACATTCTACACTATGTAAACTTGAGGTCATCCAAAACTCGGCAACTTGTGTCCTAACTCGCACCAAGTCACGATCACCCATCACCCCTGTGCTCACCCACCTACATTGCCTCCCGGTTAAACAACACCTCAATTTTAAAATTCTGATCCTTGTTTACAAATCCCTCCATGATCTCGTCCCTCCCTATCTCTGTAATCTCCTTCAGCCTCACAACCGCCCGAGATGTCTGCGCTCCTCAAATTCTGCCCTCATGAACATCTCTGATTATAACTGCTCAGCCATCAGCCTTTAACTGCTTGGGGCCTAATCTCTGTAACTCCCTCCCTAAACCTCTCCACCTCTCTACCTCTCTTTCCTCCTTTAAGATGCTCCTTAAAACCTACCTCTTTAACCAAGCTTTTGGTCATCTGCTGTAACTTCTTATGTGGCTCAGTGACAAATTTATTTTTTGTCTTGTAACACTGCTGTAAAGTGCCTTGGGACATTTTGCTACGTTAAAGGCACTATATAAATAAAAGTAGTTGTTATTGTTGAGATCATTGAAAGGTTTGCGCCACTGCAGCCAGGTCCTCCTGACGCCCTCCCTGCTTGTGCCCTCCTCGACAATGTGCAGCCAGGCTGCATTGGTGTCCTGGAGAGGTCTCTTCTGCCCATTGGAAGGGAAGAGAACCTCGCTGTGTCTTGTGACTCTCTCCATTAGCATATGGAGGGAGTTATGGGAGAGTCTGGGTGCAGCCATACATCTTTGCTCAGTGCTTGTTAGTGTTTGCAGCACCTCAATGCTGCAGAACACTGACAGCACAAATGTCAAAATCAATGTGGGCCGGAACCTCACAGGGCGGGCCCAATCAGGGCAGAATCACTTCAACAGAGCGCGGTGGAACCGGGAGCAGGGTCTCGGTACGCCACCTACCTCGGCCACACTTAGTAGGAGAAACTGCGGCCTAAAGATCTGCTTTCCTGAACGTACATTTTGGATGTGAAAATCATTGGGGAACGTACTCATGACATCCCAATATGCACTTTTGGTGGGTAAAGCTCTATACAAGGGGCACAAATTTTTTTAAATCAGCCCTTAAATATTTGGGCCCTGAAATTCTACAGATAGGGGTGTTAATCCCAGTCTCCACTGTAACTCCAGCAGGAGACCAGCAGAACGCCTAAGGCAACAACGTAACCAGTAGTCGTTTGGAGGAGCTGTATGACAAATTATTACATTGTCAGAGAATTAACCAAGACTGATCTGGAGCAAGCTGAAATGTGAAATTTGTTGCAGTTGCCAAATGTGCACAAAGGATGGAATGCAAATAACCTGATATATTCACCAGCTTATTCTCTCACCAGTGGTATGAAATTGAGTAATGTTATGGCACAAATTTGAATAAACGGCAAAAATCAAGCTATAATGGCTATGTCCAGTGGCAATGCTAAGTTTTTATTTAGACAAAGTTTACATTTAACGGTCCCAGAATATTTTAAAGTCTATTAGATTGTCGTACATAATGAGGGCAAATTTCTTTGTTCATTACTTGTAGTGAAATTGCAAACACATATTCACATTTATTAGTTCACAAACAAAGAATCTTTCCCCAGTGCCCGTGTAAGGATGTGCAGAACAATGCATCCTTTGTGTTAAATTTTGTGGAAGATCTTCATGATAGATCATCACTATTTGAAAAATGAGCATACCTTTGTCTACTGGTGTTCAAATTTCTATAACATTCATGTCAAATTTATCTAATATTCACAGCATCACAGTTTTATATTACTATTCCCAGCAGTATTGCTTCAATTTATATTTTATCCACCAAAGAATTAATAAGCATGGGAGAAACAAATGGTAACTCTACCGTTTATGTGTTTTTTTCAGAAACAAGTTAAAGATGCAGAAGGTTAATTAGCAAACAGAGCTGGAGTCTAATAACTCAATGAGGCTATCATAGTACTGCCACATTGTAGTCTCAAGCCTTCAGCAAGGAGCTAATTACTATTCATCTCTGTGTGAACATCGTCTCTTGTCAATTGTTTGTGGTGTCATCTACTTTCCTACACTATCACTGTTATTGTCTAGTTAAGAGGTATAGAAGAATGTAAAGACGTCACTGAAAATTCTACATTTCATTGCCAGCTCATATATCAAAGTACTTGTCATTATTCTTATTGTTTCCATTGTATGCCAGATTTCCACAGTAAGACTCACAAGAGTTTATGAGAAAGGGTGCATTATAGACATTGTGGGCTGAATTTTAATCTGCAGGAGCATGTGGGTTTGGGTTTGGGTGGGGGGGTTAAAACCAATGAAATGGTCAGAGTGTCAGGAAGCCGGCTCCAACCCGCCAACTTCCACATTTCACTGGACCGCGTTAGGCTGCGAACGTGCAACCCCCTCGGGAGAGGTGGGTTGCCAATTACCATATTATGGTCACTCTTCCCCAAGGGGCCTCGCACAACAAGATTGCTAATTAGTCCTTTCTCATTACACATCACCCAGTCTAGGATGGTCAGCTCTCTAGTTGGTTCCTCAACATATTGGTCTAGAAAACCATCCCTATGTTAATCACTCCAATAGAACAATATCAACAGACATTTTTCAGTTAAAACGTCAGGTCCAAGGGCTAGACATTCCATCAGGATCTATTCTGGCGTTAGTGATAATATTATTTTTCGGGATCGCCGGAATATCGCCCATTTTAAAAACCACTAGTTTCGATTTTTTTATTTGGGCATTAGCCATAGTGATGTGAAATGGGCATTAGCGATTTATTCCGTCGTGCAAGGCCGGCATCCATAGCAATGACCGTTCTGCGCATGCTTGTTTTTTTTGGATGATTAACTTTTCCCACGATTTGGGAGGTCAGGAGTCATCTGCGCATGCGCAGGACAGAACGAGAGAGAGAGAGAGAGAGAGAGAGAGAGTCGAGTGTGATTGTGATTGGAAAGCTGGTTATGTGGGATAGTGAATAATCGATTTTTGGACAAAAATAATTGAAAATAATTAAAAAGAAATAATGGAGCACGTAGAGGAGGTGCTAAGTGATGTCGTAGAGGTGGAGGAGGTGGGTGAAGGGACTGATCTGGATGAGGTGGGAGAGGAGATGGGTGGCAGAAGGCATGCAAAGCATTTTTCTGCAGAGGTCAATGCTGCCCTCGTCCACGAGGTAGAAATTCGTTGGGCCCAATTGACCCGGGCTGGTTGTGGGAACCTACCCCCCAGGGTTTATCAATGAATATGGGCAGATATCGCCGAAGTGGTCTCGTAGGTGGCTCATGATGTGCGAGAGCCAAACCAGTGCCGCAAGTACTGGAACGACCTGGTTGGTTCTGGAAGAATAAGTATTAAATTATTAAATTTATAAATGTAATAATGCAATGACTCATTCATTCAAATGTAGATCTTGGTGTCATGCGTTTGTTCCTAACCTTGATCTTATTAAATTTATTCTCAGACCATAGATGTAACCATGCATTCAATTGTATACAAAGCGAATTAGCATATAACGTTAACGATGAATAGCATGGGAGATGATTAATTGTAGATTATCTATGTGTTCTGTGTGTTCTGTTGTGTGTGTTGTGTGATATTAATAGTATCTATTAATATCTATAATAGTTCCGAGGCAATGAGCTTATGCCATGCTTTTGTCACCTTTACAGAGGAAACTGTCAAAAAACCAGATTCGGTACAATGATATTTCATGATCCCATCATTAATTATATAACATTACATCAATCATATGTTGTACTGAAATGGCATTAAATTACTTTAAATCATCAATGGTTTAGATATTACTCATGTGGCACAAGAACAGGTTCAGCACCACCACACGTGGCTGAACGATTGACCCCCATAACCTGAGCAGAGGCGGACTGGAGGAGGACTGGCAGATCTCTGGCGTTGTCATTAATGGGGGTCCATAATCGTTCAGCCACGCATGGTAGTGCTGAACCTGTTCTTGTGCCACGTAAGTAATATCTAAACCATTGATGATTTAAAGTAATTTAATGCCATTTCAGTACAACATATGATTGATGTAATGTTATATAATTAATGATGGGATCATGAAATATCATTGTACAGAATCTGCATTGCATTACAATCATGATGTTAATTACATGTGATGTCTGTCAGTGATATTTAAAGCTCCTCGTACATATGCCTGTGTAGCGTAAGCGTTCTCATGTCACCCTTCTCTTCGACTAACCTCATTTATGTTTTCTAGGTTATCAGGCTTCGCAGGCTACCCAGGCTCAAATGGTGCCCCAGGTTCCCCAGGTTCTGCAGGCTTCACAGGCTCCTTAGGCTCTCCAGCCTACGCAGGCTGTATCTGGAGGCAAGGAGGCAAGAACCTCTCCTCTATTCTTGCAAGTTCTCTTGTCCACCAGAGACAGTGAGGAGGTGGAAGAAGAGCCTGCAGCAAGTTCTTCAAATGTTCCTGCGGCCACGTCCTTGTCCACTGAGGAAGCAGCAGGGCCAAGCTCCTTGCAGCAGGGCACCCCGAGTGGTTCAATGCCTGTGCCGACCCCGCGGAGATTAGTTTGGTGAGGTCGGATTGCTCCCAGACCGGCAAAAGTCAACCTGGACATGGAGCAACTGTCTCGGATGAGCATTGACATTGGTTGAGAGCTCCTCCAGGCAATGGGCTGGTTAACTGGGCATGTTGCTGCTCTGACCGCGATAGTCTCGGAGGAGATGCCACGGATGGTAGTGGTAATCGAGAGAATAGCCGAGTCTATGGATGCCAGATGGCAGGCTGTGGACTCGGAATACGGCACTGCACCCCAAAGGTACCGCCATTGCCGATGCATACGAGTCAGGAGGAAGCAGTTGCTTCTGACTCGGACATTGCTTTGCAAACATCCTCTCCATCTTTGACTGTGTCACCGCCAGCCCCCACACAGCAGCAGCACTGGAAGTGCCCTGCTACAAGGCAGTTTGGTGTGGGTACAAGGGGGAGAGGTGGGGTTCCAACCGGGGTGGGGGCAGGCGCAGGGGAGGGGGGAATGTATTTTTTTGTTATTCTTATTATTAATAAATTTGTTGACTGTTGGGTGCATTGGTGGGTGGGTGTTTGTTGTATTTATAATTGTTTTTGAAAGTTTGTTGTTGTTGTTATACCATTATATATAATGCTGTTGTTAATGTTGTTATTGTTATTTTAAACATTTTCACTGTTTGGGTGGGGGTGGGAGGTAGATGGGCGTTTATTGTTTAAAATAAAATCTTTAAAACTTTTGTAATCTTTTAAACATTTTTATTTAACTTAACATTATTGTGCAGTGTCTTGCAATAACAGAAATGTTAAACATCAATACAAATTTTGCAAACAATGACCAGGCCACGTAAGGATGAAAAGTAACATAACGCAACTGTAACTGTCACCAATGTAACTTCATGCAAAGCGTTCATTTATGAGCTCGGACACAAGTCTTGCAGCTGCATAATTACCACCAATGTAACTTCATTTTGCAGTTTGTATCAGTCTTTACGGTAGAGGACACAAACAATATTCCAACAGTGGATTGTCAAGGGGCTATAACGGGGGAGGACACAATCACAATCACTAAGGAGGTGGTACTCAGTAAGATAATGGGACTAAAGACGGATAAATCCCCTGGACCTGATGGCTTGCATCCTCAGGTCTTAAGAGAAGTAGCGGCAGGGATTGTGGATGTATTGGTTGTAATTTATCAAAATTGCCTGGATTCTGGGGCGGTCCCAGCAGATTGGAAAACTGAAAATGTAACGCCCCTATTTTAAAAAGGAGGCAGACAAAAAGTAGGAAACTATAGACCAGTTAGCCTAACATCTGTGGTTGGGAAGATATTGGAGTCCATTATTAAAGAAGCAGTAGCAGGACATTTGGAAAAGCAAAATTCGGTCAGGCAGAGTCAGCATGGATTTATGAAGGAGAAGTCATGTTTGACAAATTTGCTAGAATTCTTTGAGGATGTAACAAACAGGGTGGATAAAGGGGAACCAGTGGATGTGGTGTATTTGGACTTCCAGAAGGCATTTGACAAGGTGCCACATAAAAGGTTACTGCACAAGATAAAAGTTCACGGGGTTGGGAGTAATATATTAACATGGATAGAGGATTGCTAATGAACAGATAACAGAGAGTAAATGGCTCATTCTCGGGTTGGCAATCAGTAACCAGTGGGGTGCCGCAGGGATCAGTGCTGGGACCCCAACTATTTACAATCTATGTTAATGACTTGGAGGAAGGGACTGAGTGTAACGTAGCCAAGTTTGCCGACAATACAAAGATGGGGGGAAAAGCAATGTGTGAGGAGAACACAAAAAATCTGCAAAAGGACATAGACAGGCTAAGTGAGTGGGCAAAAATTTGGCAGATGGAGTATAATGTTGGAAAATGTGAGGTCATGCACTTAGCAGGAAAAATCAAAGAACAAGTTATTATTTAAATGCAGAAAGGTTGCAAAGTGCTGCAGTACAGCGGAACCTGGAGGTACTTGTACATGAAATGCAAAAGGATAGTATGCAGGTACAGCAAGTGATCAAGAAGGCCAATGGAATCTTGGCCTTTATTACAAAAGGGATGGAGTATAAAAGCAGAGAAGTCTTGCTACAGTTGTATTGGTGAGGCCACACCTGGAATACTGCGAGCAGTTTTGGTTTCCATATTTCTGAAAGGATATACTTGCTGTGGAGGCAGTTCAGAGAAGGTTCACAAGGTTGATTCCAGAGATAAGGGGGTTGACTTATGAGGAATAGTTGAGTAGGTTTGGCCTCTACTCACTGGAGTTCAGAAGAATGTGAGGTGATCTTATCTCAATGTATAAGATTATTGTAGTGTATGAAATGATACAATGAACTCCGTACTGTGAGCCAGTGATCAGGTGTAACCTGGTCAGTCTTTAGTGGCTTCCAGATGTGAAGATACAAAGGTGAAGTTCAGGTTATATACCGGGCCCAGCACGAGTGTACCTATGACCCTAGTCCATCCGACGGTAGTGCCCCCTGTTGGTGGGCAGACTTTATGTATATACATTACATCATTCCCCCCCAGTTCTTGGCACGTCCATATTACAAGTTCAGATGGTCCGGAGCCCTTCGCTCCCTGGTTGACCATCTCAGTACAATCCCAGTGCTTTCCGATTCTCTCACGACTTGGGGCTAGATGTTGACCACAGTGGGTTCTTCTGATGGCTGGATGTGAGTTGGTTGGTCGTCAAAGCTCGCGGCGACTTCTTCCAACTGTTCCTGTTTGTTATTGTGTCTTAGCTTGATTTGATCAATGTGTTTCCTGCACATCAGCCCATTCTTGAGCTTAACCATATACACTCGGTTACCCTCCTTATCCATAACATTGCCCAGGAGCAACTTGGGCCCTTGACCATGGTTAAGATACATAAACTGGGTCATTTACAGATGTGTCGCGTGACACTGCAGCGCGGTCATGATACCACTGCTGACATTGACGTCGGGTTTCGACATGATCGTTAAAGTCAGGATGGACTAGAGAGAGCCTGGTTTTGATGCCTCTCTTCATCAATAGTTCTGCAGGCAGGACCCCGGTGAGCATGTGTGGCCTTCTCCTGTAATTGAGCAGTATGCGTGACAGGCGTGTCTGCAAGGAACCGAGAGTTACGCGTTTCAGGCTCTGCTTGATGGTTTGAATTGCCCGCTCCGCTTGACCATTGGACGCGGGTTTGAAGGGCGCTGACCTCACGTGTTTTATGCCATTGCATTTCATGAACTCTTGAAACTCCAGGCTTGTGAAACACGGTCCGGTGTCGCTGACAACGATGTCTGGCAGACCATGTGTGGCAGTGAAAGTGCTGGATGACATGATCACACATTCTATCCATTTGGAGTATGCATCCACCACCACAAAAAACATGTCGATGTGGATTCAAGACCACGGTTTGGATGGCCACGACCACAGACTGAGCGGAGCTTCCTTTCGGGCATTGCTTAACTGCATGCAAGTGCTGCACTGAAGCACGCATGACTTTTAGTCCGAGTCAATGCCAAACATGGGACCTGGCAATGGCCTTCATTATGACAATACCGAGATGCGTACTATGTAACCCCTGTACAAATCTCACCCTGCCTTTCTTGGGCATTACAATACGATTACTCCAGAGTAAACAGTCGGACTGGATGGAAAGCTCATCTTTGCGATGGCTGTACGGTTTGGTTTCATCACTAATTTCCTTGGAAATGGTCGACCAGTTCCCGCTAAGAACAGAACATTTTACAACGGATAGGGTCGGATCCTGGCTGGTCCAGGTCTTAACTTGTTGAGCAGTGACAGGCGACCCTTCACTCTCAAAGGCATCCATGACCATGAGTAGCTCTGCGAGCATTGGCGTTTCCACCTCCGGTGTGAGCAACGGTAATCGGCTCAATGCATCAGCTCAGTTGTCGGTGCCTGGTCTATGACGAATGACATAATCATAGGCAGATAATGTCAGTGCTCACCTCTGGATGCAGGATGACGCATTGGTATTGATACCTTTATGTTCCGAGAACAACGATATAAGCGGCTTGTAATCGGTTTCCAGCTCGAAGCGAAGCCTAAGCAGGTACTGGTGCATTTTTTTTACTCCATAAGCACATGCTAAAGCCTCTTTCCCTACCATGCCGTAGGCTCTTTCCGCCTTGGACAGTCTTCGAGATGGCTATGCAACTGGTTGTAGTTGCCTGACTCATTGGCTTGCTGGAGTACACAGCCGACCCCATAGGACGAAGCATCACAGGTCAAAACTCGATGCTTATATGGGTCATACAGTACCAGTAGCTTGTGGGAACACAACAGATTTCTAGCCTTCTCAAAGGCCCTGTCTTGAAGTTCACCCCACACCCAGTCATCTCCTTTCCTGAGCAGCTTGTGCAAAGGTTCTAATACTGTGCTTAATTTGGGTAAGAAGTTACCAAAGTAGTTGAGAAGACCCAGGAACGAATGCAGCTCCATCACATTCTGAGGCCTGGATGCATTTTTGATGGCCTCTATTTTCACGTCTGTCGGCCTGATTCCGTCTGCAGCAATCTTTCGTCCAAAGAATTCGACCTCTGGTGCCTTGAAAACGCACTTCGAACATTTCAGCCTGAGTCCCACTTTGTCCAGACGACGCAGAACCTCTTCCAGATTGTGCAGGTGCTTGGTGGTGTCACGACCTGTGACTAGCATGTCGTCTTGGAATATCACGGTCCTGGGGACGGATTTCAATAGGCTCTCCATGTTTCTCTGAAATATGGCTGCCGCCGAACGAATGCCAAAAGGGCACCTGTTGTAAATAAACAGTCCTTTGTGCGTGTTGATGCACGTAAGTTTCTTTGATGATTCAACCAGTTCCTGTGTCATGTAGGCCAATTTGGTAAACGATTTTTCCCCCGATTAGCATTGCAAATAGGTCATCAGCTTTCAGGAGCGGGTACTGATCTTGTTTCAAAACTCGGTTGATCGTGACCTTGTAGTCTCCACAAATCCTGACCGTGCCGTTGCTCTGTAACACCGGAACAATGGGGATGGCCCATTCATTAAATTCGACCAGTGAGATGACCCCCTCATGTTGTAGCCTGTCCAATTCGAGCTCGACCTTTTCTCTCATCATGTGCGGGACCGCCCTGGTTTTGTAATGGATGGGCCTTGCGTCTGGGCCTCGGTGAATCTGCACCCCGGTTCAAACAGTGAGGGCAATTTGCTCAGCACTTGAGCACACAAATCATCATCCGCTGATGATAAAGCTTTGATATCGTACCATTTCCATTTTATTTACTCGAGCCAACTCCTGCCGAATAACAATGGGCCGTTGCCCGGGATAATCCATAATGGTAGATCATGAACCGCTCTCTCGTACGACACTCTTACTGCTGCATTACTGATCACTGGTATGAGCTCTTTGGTGTAGGTACGCAACTTCGCACTTATCAGACTCAGCTTGGGTCTCTTTGCCTTGGTCTCCCACAGTTTTTCGAAAGTCCTCTGGCTCATTATCGATTGACTCGCACCCGTGTCTAATTCCATGGATACTGGCATGCCGTTTAATTTTGCCTCCATCATTATCGATTGGCTCTTTGTCAGTAATTTTACCTCCATCATTAGCGGTTAGTTGTTGGCTAGGAACACACATACGCTATACACTTCCTCCTCGGAGCTCTCAAATGCCTAGGGCAGCATTGCCAGATCCACGCTAAATTGATCATCATCCACGTGGTGTGTCGCAACTCGCTTGCTCTGCTGTGGACACGTCCGCTGAAGATGCCCCGTCTTCGCACACCCTCTGCATACATACTGCCTGAAGCGGCACTGATGGGGTCGGTGATTGCCCCCGCAACGCCAACATGTTGAGCTCGGATTTGTGCCTGCTGGCGGGCTTTGAGCGGCTCCCGTTCTCGCATACGCTGTCGAGTAGGCCCTCGATGGCGAACTTTTTGAGCAGCTCCTGGTCTTGCAGACGCAGTCAAGTAGGCCCTGCCATGTGCAGCTCGGCCGTCGATACAATTTTGTATGCTGTACTTGCTGTGGAGTTCCTGTTTTGTCGCGATATCTGCTTCGTGTTTTTCTGCGTGGACATGCAAGCCTGGACGATGGTGATGACTTTGCTGAGGCCCGGCGTCTCCGCAGCCAGCAGCTTACGTAAGGTCATCTTGTGGTTGACCTCAATCATGAAAAAGTCACATAGCATGTCTTCCAACGCAGGCCCAAATTTGCAAGGCCCTGCAAGACGTCTCAGGTCGGCAACAAATGCCGCTATGTCCTGGCCTTCTGGACGAACGTGCATATAGAAGCGATATCTGGATATGAGGATTCCTTCCGTGGGTTTAAGATGTTCCCGAACTAGAGCACACAGTTCTTTGTAATCCTTTTCTATAGGAAGAGTGGGTGAGTGCATCGATCGTAGGACCACAGATAGTGAGAAGAATTGCCCTGCGCTTCTCTGCATCCTCGTCTTTGTTTAGGTCGTTTGCCACGAAAAACTGGTCAAGATGATCCCTGAAATCTCCCCAATTCTCTCAGTCATTGAATCTCTCGAGAATTCCAACAGTACTCGATCGTGCTGTACTCGCCATACTTTTGCGTGGATTCGTATTTGCCTCGTCGCCAGTTGTAGTGTATAAAATAATACAATGAACTCCGTGAGCCAGTGACCAGGTGTAACCTGGTCAGTCTTTAATGGCTTCCAGAAGTGAAGATACAAAGGTGAAGTTCAGGTTATATACTGGGCCCAGCACGAGTGTACTTATGACCCTAGGACCTCCGACGGTAGTGCCCCCTGTTGGTGTGCAGACCTTATGTACATACATTACAATTATGAGGAGGCTTGACAAGGTGGATGCAGAGAGGATGTTTCCACTGATGGGGGAGACTAGAACTAGAGGGCATAATCTTTGAATAAAGGGCCACCCATTTAAAACTGAGGTGAGGAGAAATTTTTTCTCTGAGAGTTGTGGATCTGTGGAATTCGTTGCCTCAGAGAGCTGTGGAAGCTGGGACATTGAATAAATTTAAGACAGAAATAGACAGTTTCTTAAATGATAAGGGAATAAGGGGTTATGGAGAGCGGGCAGAGAAGTGAACCTGAGTCCATGATCAGATCAACCATGATCATATTAAATGGCGGAGCAGCCTCAAGGGGCCATATGGCTGACTCCTGTTCCTATTTCTTATGTTCGTATGTTCACGCAAAATGTTCATTTATGAGCTGCTGACGCAACAGTCTTGCAGCTGCGTAACTACCATCGGGATTTTCCTGCGGTCGAGGGTGGGATGGGTGCATGGTTTCAACGCCAGCCTGATTGTCCTCCCCGAGGTCCTCATCCTCCTCCTCGTCCTCCTCTTCCACCTCCCCTCTCTCCTGAAGTGTACCGGCAGTCCCATCTGGCAATTCTTGTCCCCTTCTGACAGCGAAGTTATGCAAGATGCAGCACACCATATTGAACTCAGTGACCTGCTAAGGATGGTATTGTAAGTCAACTCCTGAGTGGTCCAAGCATCTGAAGCACTGCTTAAGCATTCCAATTGTCTTTTCAATGATATTGCGCGAGGCTATTAGGCTTTCGTTGTAGCGCTTCTCGGCTTCCGTCTGGGGCTTACGCAGGGATGTCATGAGCCAGCTGGCAAGGCCATATCCTTTATCCCCCAGCCTTCAACCGTGACCTTGTGGCTGACTCTGAAACAGGTCAGAGACAGTGCTTTCACGCAAGATGCTCCCTGGAAAATTTGCATTTACTGCCATTATTATTTGCTTGTGGTTGACAACAAGTTGCACATTCAGGGAGTGGAATCCCTTTTGGTTCCGAAACACCTCTGAATCCTGTAAAGATGCCTGCAGGGCGATGCGCGTACAGTCTATTGCTCCCTGCACCTTGGGGAAGTTTGCTATTCTCGAGAAACCCAAAGCACTCTCAGTCTGTGCCTCTCTGGTCATAGAGAAGTTTATAAAGTCTATCCTGCATGTGTAAAAGGCTTCAATCACCTGTCGAATTAGCAATGTGTGGCGTGCTGAGAGATATTGCAAATGTCGACAGCTGAGGCCTGAAAGGAGCCCGATGCATAGAAGAAAAGGGCCACAGTAACCTTAACCTCAACGGGCAGTGTGGTCTTAATGGTGATGGTAGGCTGCAGATCTCCCTTAATTAGCAGGAATATCTCACTGATGATCTCCTTTCGGAAGCGCAGCCTCCTAAGGCATGTGTTATCTGACAAGTCCAGGTATGATTGCTTATCCCTGTAAGTGCATTGGGTGTAAGGTCTTCTCCTCCTCAGCAGTCTGCCACCTCTTTAATTGGGCACATAATGCTCTTCAATAAACCTTCCCCCATCTCTAGTCTGCAGTATGTGAGTAGTCATTAGTGCTGGCTGAGAAATTACAGGCCCCATTATTATAAATGCCCTATTATGTCTTCAAAATTATTTGCAATAGAAACTCAAAATTCACCACAATGTGATTAGATGGTTGTCAAGAGATTTTAAAACCAGCTTAAAATCACTCACAAATTACTTCAAAGCTTCCATGAACTTGAAGCAGCCTTTCATTAATTACAAAATGGCATCCATACCGCTGGGTTAAGGTCAGGTGAGTGCAGCTTTTCTTGAGCTGATTCCCGGGATGACAGGACTGACATATGAGGAGAGACTGGATCGACTGGGCCTGTATTCACTGGAGTTTATAAGGATGAGAGGGGATCTCATAGAAACATATAAATTACTGACGGGACTGGACAGGTTAGATGCTGGAAGAATGTTCCCGATGTTGAGGAAGTCCAGAACCAGGGGACACAGTCTAAGGATAAGGGGTAAGCTATTTAGGACTGAGATGAGGAGAAACTTCTTCACTCAGAGAGTTGTTAACCTGTGGAATTCTCTACCGCAGAGAGTTGTTGATGCCAGTTCATTGGATATATTCAAGAGGGAGTCAGATATGGGCCTTACAGCTAAAGGTATCAAGGGGTATGGAGAGAAAGCAGGAAAGGGGTACTGAGGGAATGATCAGCCATGATCTTATCGAATGGTGGTGCAGACTCTAAGGGCCGAATGGCCTACTACTGCACCTATTTTCTATGTTTCTATGTTTCTATGTTTTTTGGGCGAGCGATCATTTGGGCAGTATATGAGCGAGATGCCGAAAGTAATGCTCCGCGATAACCTGCGCGCTATTTGGGTGTTAGTTTCCGTTATAAGCATTCTTCTGAGCGGTGCCCGAGTGATGACGTAAGATTTTATTTTAAAAATATTGGCAGGTGGTTCAGCTAATTCCCAGTGTTAATTGTATGCCGAAAGTTACGCCAGTGATAATGGGTGATAATTGGGCGTTAGTTTCCATTTTTAATCAAATATGGGCGTTAAACTCAATCTCAGTGGTTAAATGAGCGGTAACTGGACGATCCCGATGGAAAGTCTAGCCATGTGTTTCCTGGGCTTCCTGAAACTTGCCAGTGACAGCAAGGCATGTACACAGTGGCAATTGAGGGGGTTGAATCAATCTCAGGGAAATATGGCAGTAAGTACTCAGTATTCACAGCTACATTCATGCTAGTGGAAAATGGTATGTTCACAGTACTTTTATTGAGAAGTCACTTTCTACATTTTGAAAGTTACGTTCTATACTTTGAGGTTACTTTCTGCACTTAGGAAGTTTGCTCTATCACATCAGGATGGGTGTCGCTTATGGTGCCTTAGATTGGACCTCCGATGAGGACCAAGGTGCCTAGCAACAAAACCAGCAGCAGCAGCCACAGCCTGCTGGTCACAGACCTGTCGCTGCACAGCAAAAAGGGGTGCAGCTCGCAGGAGGCACTCCCCACATAATAGGGTCTATAGGCAGAGGCTGAGTTTCCTTGACATGTCTGAACACTTGTGTCGCAGGAGGCTTAGGATGTCATATCAGGTGGCGGCAGACATTTTCTGCCTCCGAGAAGAAGACCTGCTGCTTGCTGGACCTGGTTGCCATATGTTACCGGTGGCTGTCAAAGTGACCACCGCCCTTAACTTTTTTGCCTCCCGATCCTTCCAGAGCTTGCTGCAGACATATCCAGGATCTCGCAGCCTGCGGGCCACAAATGCATAAGACAGGTTACTGACGGGTTGTTTGTCAGGGCCGGCAATTATGTCAACATTGCCACCGATGATGCCAGTCATGATGAGCGGGAACTCGGCTTTGCAGCTCTGGCTGGCTTCCCACAGGTGCAGGGTATCATAGACGGCACACACATGGCGCTCCAGGCACCCCCAGAACAACCAGGAGCATTCGTGAACCGCAAGGGCTTCCACTCCATCAATGTGCAGCTGGTGTACAACCACAATAAGATGTTTCTGCTGGTGTGTGCATGATTCCCGGGCAGCTGCCATGATGCTTTTGTCCTGCGGCAGTCCAAGCTCCCTCATATCTTTGGACTGGGAAACAGACTTTAGGGGTGGTTGCTAGGCGACAAGGGATACCCACTGCAAACTTGATTCAAGACATCGGTCAGAAACCCAACCATTGAAGCCCAACAGCGCTACAATAAATGCCACATCACCACCAGATGTGTGATTGTAGTTCATCGTAATGCTGAAGATGCGCATCTGATGTCGCGACAGATGTGGAGGCGCCCTTCAGTATGCGCCAGCCATGGTCTCCGGAATGGTCGAGGTTTGCTGTGCGCTGCACAATATTGCACAACAGTGAGGCTTGGACCTGCAGAAGGAAGAAGGGAAGAGCTCAGATCCTCCTCGGACGATTCGGAGAAGGGGAGGAGGAATGAGAAGGAGAGGAGGAATGAGAAGGGGAGGAGGAAGAAGGTGATGAAGGCAATGCAGCCCCTCGCTGCTTTCATCATCATAGGCAGTCCCTTGAAATCGAGGAAGACTTGATTCCACTCTAAAAGTGAGTTCTCAGGTGACTGTACAGTCCAATATGGGAATTACACCCTCTGTCACAGGTGGAATAGACAGTGGTTGAAGGGAAGGGTGGGTGGGGAGCCTGGTTTGCCGCACGCTCCTTCCGCTGTCTGCGCTTAGTTTCTGCATGCTCTCGGCGACAAAACTCGAGGTGCTCAGTGCCTTGCCGGATGCTCTTCCTCCACTTTGGGCGGTCTTGGGTCAGGGATTTCCAGGTGTCGGTGGGGATGTTATATTTTATCAAGGAGGCTTTGAGGGTGTCCTTGAAATGTTTCCTCTGCCCACCTGGGGCTTGCTTGCCGTGTAGGAATTCCGCGTAGAGCACTTGCTTAGGGAGTCTTGTGTCGGGCATGCGGACAATGTGGCCCGCCCAATGGAGCTGGTCGAGTGTGGTCATTGCTCCGATGCTGGGGTTGTTGGCCTGAGCGAGTGCACTGACATTGGTGCATCTATCCTCCCAGTGGATTTGCACGATCCCGCTGCTTTAACTGCTGTCCAGCATGCCAGGAATGCCCTTATTAATACAAGGTTCATTTAGGTTGCACCAGTGGAACCATGTCACCAAAAAATGCAAAAAACACATATACTCCTCCCCCACACCTCCCTCCCCCCAATGCTACTGACACAAAGCATTCCTGCAGCCATTCAACCACCCCTTGAAAATCCTTCCATTGATCCCCATCAGTGTCTTCACATTCATCATCAAATAACTTAAGAGGCCATTTACTACCCAGCACCCGAGAATGGACAAGACAGGAAAGTGGTGAAACAGAATAACATTTATGTGAGCGAAATAAAGATCAAAAACTTAGCAAAACAACATTTTCAAAGACACCCATGTGCATAGTATTGTGCAACTACAAAGCCTTGCTCTTTGAGAAATGAAAGTGCTTTGAGTGAAGTCCCCACTTCCATGACTCCTTTCACCATCATCCCTCTCATGGCCCAGTCACACTTCACTGCTACCATTGTACTGGAGAACACTTTTGTGCAGATCAGTGCAGCCCTGTTAGGCAAAGCCTAAGGTATCTGTCAACCTATTTAAGGTGGCAGACATATTCGCATAGAGTCTGCACGGTGGTGTTGATAGCGTGCAGGGACTCATTTGATTGGAGCATAAGACGGTCATGACGCTGGCCACTCTATCCATGGGAGAAGCCATCATCTCAATGGGCCGCGACATCAACTCCCTCATGCTTGAGGTGGATTCCTCCAATCTCTCTCCAGTCATGGTGAATCTACTTTGAAGGCCTGTCAGTGCATCACACATTGTTGCTGCTCAATGATTCTCCTCTTCATCGTAGACCCAGAGACACAGCATCTGTGTCCAGCTCAGCTGTTCCCTCCGACACAGACTCTCCACTGCTGTGCCTGTCTCCACCATCTGCTCTTGCTCATTTGTGAAGGCTGAGTCACTAAGTGAAAACCCAACTCTCTGGCTTACTAGTGCCACAAAAGTGTGAGTATCTGAGCTGCTGCATGGTCTGTGTGAGTCCTGTGATGGTGCACCCTCAGAAGGACTCCACTCCTCTGAGGATTCGTCACCCGCCACATCCACTGACACCTGCTGCTGAGAGAAGTGAAGGCCCTGTGGGAGATAAAAGACATGAGGTAAAAGGCAAGCTAAGAATGTTGCAAGTTATCATTATGAAGATGATCATATTTCACTCACTGTGTGTCATGTGACATGTGGGTGGCTTTTATTTAACTGTGTCACCAAATAGCTGGAAGCTCCCCATCTCTCCATCTCTGACAGCCAAGGGCGCCAAAACTCCAGTGCCTCCTTCTCTGAAGCTGTGAGCTTTATTATGTGTGGAGGTCCTCTTCAGATCTCTCCCTCTCCCTGGTGTTCTGTTCTCTCTTCTCCTGTAAAGAGAGAAAGAACAGAAGTATGAGTGATGACGTGTTCATCCGATGGATAGAGTGCATTTGTTGAGGGTGACTATGAGAGGAAGGCATGATATTGCATAAGGATGACGGGGTGTGGTGGATAGTTAGATGGGGATATGATGAAGTGCATAGAAAGGGAAGGGGTGTGATGAGTGATGTGATGGGGTAAGCTTGAGGATGCAGAGTGAGGGGATGGGGTGATGCTTACAGCAGGATGTAGGTGAATGTGCCACTGTACTCGCCTTTACTGGCCTGCTTAGCTCATTAAACTGCTTCCTATACTGAATTCAGGAGCGTGGCTCCAAGGTCCTGCTGCTGACATGCTCCGCAATCTCCAACCACGCTTTCTTGGTCTCCGCTGGAGGCTTCTTTCTCCCACAAGTAGGGAAAAATATCTCTCTTCTGCACCTCACAGCCCCAAGGGCCCACCTGGACTCCATTCTGTCACTTGCTTCTCTCTTCTATCCAACTCCAAACTCCTTCAACTTGCATCTTTGGATTGTCCCTATTAAATAGTGTTGAGATTGCGCCATGTAGGTCCACATCACACCCGCTGCTGCTAATTGGACGGGAAACCTGGAAGTAAAATGATAATGAGGTGGCTGAGCTAAAAAGCCACTGACAGATGCGCTGAACTTACTTCTGGGTTCCCCGCGCAATCAAACATCCCCTCTCCCAATGAGTCGCAAACTTGAAATCGAGGCCGGTATGTCTGGTATCTGGCAGTAGCACAGTATTTTATGAGAAATCCTACAGAATCCTGGTACTATAGTGATTGAGCTATTATTCTAGCATTAGATGAATAATCAATTATTAGTATAGTCATTTATTAACTGATTATATTATACCATAAGGCAGGCAAAAAAAAACTGCCTTCAAATCGTATGAGTCTATTTTATTGTACCGTAAACTATAGCCACTAAAGCCATAAATGCCCATCATCCTGAAATTGAAATAATATCCCTTTCAAAAGTACTTTAATTGTCATCTTTAATTACTACTGGCTTCATTCTACCTTGATTCACTCCAGTTAAACGTATAGCAAGGAAGTTCCTCTGGGCTAGGGAGAGGAAAAAGAAATTAGCTAGTGTTCCTGATCTTGATTTCGACAGTTATCCTTCCTAGAAAGCACATGTGTGAATGTCAGAAAGACAAGATGAGGTAGGTCTTTTGGTCTTCCCATCCTGCCCCTCCGACATCACCACAACCCTGATCCATTTTCCTGGGCTGGAGTTCATTACTCACGCGGGTTACTACTTCAGTACCACAAGAGGCAGTGAGGGACCTTAAAGAGGCAGAAGACTCCCAGAGATGCAGAAGAAGCAGCTTTGCAGACCTCAGCAGAGACCAAGATCTACACAGCTAATTGAGTAGTGGCATGATTGGATGGCGAGCAGGCTTTTACTAGTCCCTCTCCATTGTGGCACTTTGGGGGCAGTACTACTGTTACCCATGGTCTACCACTACCTTCTACCAGGTGGTTCAAAGGAGCATTGGTAACTGGGGCAGGCAGGAGGGAATTGTCCAGGCTGCACCCTCCTGCCACTATTTACATCTGGCGGGCACGGAAGGGGCATCTAGAGGCAATCCCGGTAGGAGCAAGGAGATGGTAACCAAGGTTGGGGCAAGGAGGTGGCAGCAGGTTGATTTTTTTCACAGAAAATTGGGGCACGAACTAATTCAACCATCTTTCTGTCCCAAAATCAATCCCCTGACTTTCTTAGCATGATTTGGCCCTTCCTGCGACTTGCTGGCAGAGTCCCTATGCAACTAATTAACATATGTTGAAATAATGCCCTTGGCGTAAGTTACAATGAGAAATATCATGCAGAGCAGTTGCCGTGATCAGTTGAGATTGATGGTAGTGAGGAGGTTTTGAGCCTGAAGACTGCTGCAAGTTTGCATATAGCTTAGAGCAGCTGACAACAACTTTAGGGAGCACTTTTTGGCTTTTACCCTAGACAGCCTTCGGATTTGGTTCTGAGAGCCTGTGGAAGTTTGAGACCACTGGGAGATTGATACCGACCCACAATGAGGGCTTCTGAACAGCGGATGTGTCATTTCCAATGTCATTATCATGGAGAAGGAGGAGGTGGAGACATAGGAAAGGATGGAGGAAATGAAAGTACGGCTGCATTTCAGAGGGGTGCAATCCACCAGATATTATACCCAAAAGAATAGACAGGCAAAGCAGGCTCTATGAAGTAGGAGAGGTGTATTAGAAGATGTTGGAGCAGCGGCAGCTACTGCACCTTATCTGCCTGCACTACTCTGTCTGTCTGTGGTTACACAGCTGATGATCGATCACACTTTGGTTTTGTAGTACCAGGTCATTTCAGGCAGTTACAGGGGATCTCAATAATACCAGCTGGTTTGTCACATGCGCATGCATTTGTCAAGGGCATAGTCTCAGGATACGGGGTCGGCCATCTAAGACAGATGAGGAGGAATTTCTTCACTTAGAGGGTTGTGAATCTTTGGCGTTCTCTACCAAAAATGGCTGTGGATGCTGAGCCGTTTAGTATATTTAAGGCTGAGGTAAATACATTTTTGGACTCTAGTGGAATCAAGGGATATGGCGATCATCTGGGAAATTTGAGTTGAGGTTGAAGATCAGCCATAATCTTATTGAATGGCGGAGGAAGCTTGAAGGGGCGTATGGCCTACTCCTGCTCCTAATTCTTGCTCTTACGTTCTTATACCAGACTGAAAAGCCCAAGTTTTTCCAATCTTTACTCATAACTCAGAGCTTGAGTCTCCTCCAGTTTTCAAATTTGCAGCTGAACAGGAACACAGTCCACCCATGGAATCCACTGCTAACCCACTGCAGTTTCCTCCCATCCATATTTGCAATGCAAGACGGGTTTGAAGCGCTATACTGCTCTTGATTGATTTACTGCCACTGAGAAGGAGGCAAATGCAATACTGGTGCAGTCTTTAAACGGCTGCAGCCAATTAAAGGGAGTCAATCATTTTCGAGAAGCAGAGTATAAGATGTCTCAAGGAGCAGCAGACTCCAGAGTGTGGGAGGGATCAGAAAGAGGAAGGACTCTCTGATTTTCAGGCATCTGTGGAGATGTTGAGGCTGAAGTCAGGGTTAGAAGATATAGGGGCTGAAATTGGTGAAGGCCAAGGGCCGCCCAAGTGTCACCCAAAGGACCGCTGATGGCCGCCGAGATACCTGACGGTACTTTGGGCGGGAGTTTCTGCAAAAAGGTCCTTGAAAGAGCGCCCAGCAGCAAAAGAGGGACTTATGCCATCAATCTGGGCAGCAGCGGGCGAGAGCTCCCAATCTCTGTGGCAAAGGCTCTTGCCGCCCAAGTTCCGCCGAGGATGGAGTCGAGCCCACGGAGGGTCGAAGAGCCGAAAAAAAAAATCATTGCAAACAAAAAACAAAAAACGGAACACCTTAAGGGGATCCCATGCAAGTAACTGCAAGAATTTAAAAAAAATGTTCACCTTTTTTTGCAGGTCTTCATACCTACTGTCGGGGATAGACCAGTCTCCACGCAGCGGTCCTTCCCGGTTCTGGCGTCGACTCCCGCCCGCACCAATCTGGCATCTGGGCAGGCAGGAGGTCATTTGCGCCACTTGGCCATCCACTGACATCAATGGGGGGTTCCCGGCGGTTCTCCCCTCTCGCCCGCTCCAGCCCAAGTGCAAACTGGCACTGGGCGGAACCCGAAGAGGAATGTTGGCAGATCTCGGCGGCAGTCAGCAGTAAGGCCATCAATTTCGGCCCCATAGAATGGAGAGCGGTAAGCCTCATAAGAGGATATTTCAGGCAGTATGGTGGGAGGTGGCAAAAGCTGTCAGTGCAACCTTGACTGACTCAAGAATTTCCACACAGTGCAGGAAGAGGTTTAATGATCTCTCAACATAATAAGAACATAAGAACATAAGAACATAAGAAATAGGAACAGGAGTAGACCATACAGCCCCTTGAGCCTGCTCCGCCATTCAATAAGATCATGGCTGATCTGATCATGGACTCAGCTCCACTTCCCCGCCCGTTCCCCATAACCTCTTATCCCTTTATCGTTTAAGAAACTGTCCATTTCTGTCTTAATGTGCACAGCTTTTGAGCACAGATGACCAAAGTGTGTCAAGGAACCCTTGTCAATCCAAATCCTGTACCACTCATATAGGCTTTGTTCACTTATCATACTCTCTCTATTTGCGCTTGGGAGTCTGGCAAATTCATTTATGCCTAGAGCCACCTCTGAAAACACTCAAGTACCATCTTTACTCTAAACTACTCTGACAATTCTTATTGATTGTCACAGGGGCTTCAAGAACACCATTTAAAGGGACAAATTATCCCCACCTCATGATCAGGGATTGCATGTGCTCTTGATAGAAAGTGTGCCACTTGAATGCCTTGATCATTCTTTTCTCTCACTCCAAGGTAAAGGTAGCCCATAACCAGCACAAGAGAAACACCATGACTGAAAATCCTCAGTCCACATGAGCAGGAGATGCCAGAAATTGTGGACAGGCAGACAGGAGAGGCTGTGGGAGATGGGGAGCTTAAATGTGAGATGGTAAATGAAGGGTGGTAAAAGCTGGCAAATACTCATTATAGGCAGTAGCAGCTTTATGTGGTTTCTTAAAGTCTTGCAATGATTTAACACCTGGCCACGATTTCTTCAAGGTGGAATGTCGATGTGAGCTCATCTGTGTTTCACATAGGGGGCAACTTACAGGAAGAGAACATCCACTCCAGTGACCATCCAAGCACTTCCAGAGTGGAATCTGCTGGCACATCCAGATTCTCAGCTGCTGCTACTCCATCAACAATTCTCCCACTGGCATCTCACTTACTCCAGCATTAGCCCAGAGACACTCACTTGTGAGGATGTGACAGTTAACAAATTTCTGTGTCTGGAGGCTTTTTTTTGTAACAAGTTATAACAAGTTATAGCTTGATGTTAAATAGGACCAAATTCCTGTAACATTACTATCAAGTTTGCATCTGTGCTCAAAATATGTGTATATTTAGGATTAGTTGAGTGTTTTCAGGGATGGCCCCGTGCATAAGTGAGTTTGCCAGACACCCAAGTGTGATAGAGAAAGAGCATGGATGATAAGTGAAGGCTTTATGAGTGGTGGAGCATGTGGATTGGCAAGAAATGTTCAAAATTGCCTGCTCAGAGGTGCTTTGTTTGCCTTAGCATTATGTGTGAACTGCATACAGTTGCCTTTACAGGTTGGACCTCCCTTCTCCGGGACTCCCTTATCCGGCACCACCCCTCGTCCAGCATAACTCCGGTGGCCGGTGGCGCATGCGCATAACGCAGCCGACCTCCACCCCAACTTTAGGGCTGTGCCGACACTCGGCCCGCTGGGGCTGTGCCGACACCCGTTGGGGCTGCACCGGCACTCAGCCCACCGAGGGCCCGTCGACACTTCCTTCACAGCTCGCCGACACTTCGGGCATGCCCGAGGCGCTGGCCTCCTCCCCCCCACCCCCCGACCTCAGGCCACTGACCTCCCCTCATCCGGCAAAATCCCTTATTCGGCACAGGCCAGGTCCTGAGGGTGCCGGATAAGGAAGGTTCAACCTATATTGTAAGCCACAGTACATTTGCCAACACATCACAATTTTTCTCTGCAGACACTGAACTGTTAAGACAGCTGTGATTCCAGATACTGGGCCCAAAATTCATGGACATACCGTCCACTACCGCCTGCTTCCCACCCAAAAACACAAGTTTTGTCAAAAAACAGGTACATACCACTGACATACCGCCCGGCGGAAATTTCATCAGTGACATACTGCCGGGCAGTATGCACACCGTCCGTCCACATACCGCCCAAAAGTGCAAAATTCATGACATACCACCAACATACTGCGGGAACTGCATACCATCCAGGAGAAGGTGCTTTTAAGTGGATCTTAAGTGGGCGGTACGTACACAGAGCTGACAGTTTGATTGATATTAAACAGAGCTTTATAGTTCTCCACATTTTGATGTATTTTTAAATGGATTGTAGTATTTTCTAGTATTAGGCAATAATATAAATGGTCTAATAAAGCCTTATTTACTTTATCAATGAACTATAATAACAAATGTATTATTCTCTCTCACCCCCAGTCTCTCTCTTACCTCCCAGTCACTCTCTCTCTCAGCCCCCAGTCTCTCTCTCTCTCTCAGCCCCCAGTATCTCTCTCTCTCTCTCTCACCCCCCTGTCTCTCTCTCTCTCTCTCCCACACCCCAGTCTCTCTCAGTCCCCAGTCTCTCTCTCTCTCAGCCTCCAGTCTCTCTCTCTCTCTCTCTCTCTCTCTCTCAGCCCCTGCCCCTGTCTCTCTCTCGCTATCTCCCACACCCCAGTATCTCTCACCCCCAGTCTCTCTCTCTCTCTCTCTCTCTCTCTCTCGCTTTCTCTCTCTCACCCCCCAGTCTCTCTCTCTCACCCCCAATCTCTCTCACCAGCCCCCCCCCAGCAATCTCGTCACCCTGCACAGTGATCATTTTCCCCCCACATTGATCTAAGGCCACACCACAGTGATCTCTTCCCCACCCCCCATAGTGATCACTTCACCCCCCACCCTGGCCACCCACAGCGATCTCTTCCCCCCTGTAAGTGGTTTCCCTTAGGTGTTTTCAAAGCACCCCCAGTTTACAATAGTTCTAACGCTGGCAGTGATTACTGTACTGAACAGATGATTGAGTCTGGGGCGGCTACCTTTGTCCGAGTACCGGCAATGCTTTTATTAAAGTTAAAACACACACCTGTACCCGGTAAAACCACACACACTCTGATGTGTAAAACAAACAAATGCAGTTCAATACACAGTCTGGCCCATCTAAACAGGCTCCGAACGCGAAGTACCCACATCTAAAACACCCCTGCTCGGATTCAAAATTGCACGACTAAATTTGTCCAACATAATGTGCGTACGCTTATGATCCTTGCAAAAACCTCCCCACTAAAATCTCTAAAGGTTGGTTGGGACACACAACATCCTTGATGTTGTGCGGTGGTCTTAAAGATCCATGGGCTGGGATAAATGGTCTCCAATTACCCCTCTGGCTTACTCGCTGCTTCTCCCGATGAGATGTATCTTCTGGGTCTGTACCAAACTGTGGTATTCAAGTCCAGTCTCAAGATCAGCCTCCCAGTAGAAGTAGCAAGCCTCTCTTGGCTCATAGATGGTGGTTTCTTCTCTCCGTTCCAGATGGAGTGCATGGTCCTTGTGTGTTGCAAGCAGGCGCAGAAGAGGGGAGAGAGAGAGAGATGGCTTCCAACTGCCGTTTTCTTACACCTGCAAGACTGCTAAAAGTCCAACTGTCCTTCCCGCCTGAGGCTGTCCAATTGAAAAGCAAGTCACATCTGTTTTCACTAAGGAAGACGCAAATAACCTTCCGGAAATACTAGGGGTTCGAGGGTCTAGCGAAAAGGAGGAACTGAAGGAAATCCTTATTAGTCATGAAATTGTGTTAGGGAAATTGATGGGATTGAAGGCAGATAAATCCCAAGGGCCTGATAGGCTGAATCCCAGAGTACTTAAGGAAGTGGCCCTAGAAATAGTGGATGCATTGGTGGTCATTTTCCAACATTCGATTGACTCTGGATCACTTTTAACAAGAGTCAAACATTTTATATCTTTTTCCAGTGGTCCAATGCCTAGGTCTGGCCGAACATGTTTTACTTATCTTTTTCTATAGTTGCCAACATTTTTCTATGCTCACAAACTATCTGCACTGGTAATCTGCACTGTGCCTTAAAGTTCAGACCCATATGGACTTCTTCAAAGATTAGTGGAAGAGGAACAAAAGGTTATGTGGAAAGCAGAGTGTATATCCAATTGCATGAGCAAGAAAACAACCTTTAAATAAATGAAACCGAATGTTCTGCCTATTGTACCTCACTGCTTATCATTCCTAAGTTGATTTGAGAGGCTGATGTGAATATGTGGTAAAATACACCTCTTCATTAGTGTGGTGATCTTACACCTTACTATAGAATCACACGAGGCATGTACTGCAGACAAGGTCACTACGTGATCTGAACCATTATTCCCAGGACCAAGAAGTGCTGACCCTGCGTGGGACCTCCCTTTATATACCTGGATGACCAGGAGCGGAGCGTCTCCCACAAGTTCACCCCTTGTGGTCAAGGTGTGCATTACTCAGGTGTATACAGTGTACAGTGTTGTTACATAAAGGTTACAGTTATGTGAAGGTTACAAACATGAAATCAACTCCCCCCAACGTCTTTGGGTCAAAGATTAAGTCTTTCAGGTGGTCGACACTCTCTCGTGGAGCGCCGCAGTTGGGGCTCTGGTGGTTGAGCCTTGGCATGCGTCTCTGTTGCCTGAGGTGATTCCGGCATGTCCGGGCTGGCCGCAGAGACTGTGCATTCTGGTGAATGTCCTTGTTGCTCGTTCACTGGCAGTGGTGTGGGTGACATCTCATGATCTTCCTCAGATTCCTCAGTGTCCATGCTGAACCTTTTCTTTACTTGGTCCAGATGTTTGCGGCATATCTGCCCATTGTTAAGTCTGACCACTATGACCTTATTCCCTTCTTTGCCAATTACAGTACCCTCAAGCCACTTGGATGCCAAAGCATGATTGAGAACAAATACAGGGTCATCAATTTCTATGCATCTCCCCACTGAGTTGCGATCATGGCACTCGATTTGGGACTGGCGCTTGCCCTCAACAATGTCTGACAGGGCTGGATGAATGAGGGACAACAGCATTTTAAGTGTGCGTTTCATGAGTAGTTCCACGGGCGGACTCACATTAGCGAATGCGGGCGGGACCTATAGGCCAGCAGGAGGCACGATATGCGGTACTGAAGGGAGGGTCTTTGAATCCGGAGCATACCCTGTTTTATGATTTGAACCGCACGTTCCGCCTGGCCATTGGAAGCCGGCTTCAACGGTGCTGTCCTGACGTGTTTGATACCATTACCCGACATAAACTCCTGGAATTCATAGCTAGTGAAACATGGGCCATTATCGCTAACCAGGATGTCCAGCAAGCCGTGAGTCACAAAGACCGTACGCAGACTTTCCACGGTGGTGGCTGTCGTGCACGAATTCAATATGATGCACTCAATCTATTTCGAGTATGCATCGACAACAATCAGGAACATTTTTCCCATGACCGGGCCCGTGTAGTCTACGTGAATACATGACCGTGGCCTGGTGGGGCTGAGTGGGGCCTCCCTGGGGGCATTTCCCGGCTGAGAACAGGTCGTGCACCTGTGAACCCAGTGTTCCAGGTCTGAGTCAATTCCCAGCCACCATACATGTGACCGGGCAAAGGCCTTCATTTGCATGATGCCTGGGTGCTCGCTGTGGAGTTCCCTGATGAATGCTTCCCTTCCTTTCTGGGGCATGACTACCCGGCTGCCCCATAGCAGGCAGTCGGCTTGGATGGAGAGCTCGTCCATCCGTCTGTGAAACGGCCTGATCTCCTCGGGACACGCTCCGTGTGCGGGTGCCCAATCCCCAGTCAGGACACATTTCATTATCAGGGATAGGAGGGGATCTCTGTTGGTCCAGATTTTGATCTGGCGGGCTGTGATGGGGGAGCCTGCGGTGTCGAAAGCCTCAATGGCTATTACGATCTCCGCGCTTTGTTCCGACGCCCCCTCGGTGGTCGCCAGTGGGAGCCTGCTGAGCGCGACAGCGCAATTTGCGGTGCCTGGCCGGTGCCGTATGGTGTAGTGATAGGCAGCCAGCGTGAGGGCCCACCGCTGTATGTGAGCTGACGCATTGGCATTGACAGCCTTGCTGTCGGACAACAGGGATGTTAATGGTTTGTGGTCCGTTTCTAACTTGAACCTTTGCCAAAAGGTACTGGTGCATCTTTTTCACCCCGTAGACACATGCGAGTGCTTCCTTTTCAACCATCCCATATCCCCGTTCTGCCTGAGAGAGCGACCTGGAGGCATAAGCCACAGTTTGGAGTTGGCCCTCATCATTACTCTGCTGCAACACGCACCCAACCCCATAGGATGATGCATCACACGTTATAACCAGTTTCTTACAGGGGTTGTACAAGGTCAACAGCTTGTTAGAACAAAGCAGAATCCGCGCCAGATTGAAAGCCCGTTCTTGACAGTCCCCCCAAAACCATTCACAACCCTTACGCAGGAGCACGTGCAGCGGCTCCAACAATGTGCTTAAGTTCGGCAGAAAAATCCTGAACTAGTTCAATAGTCCCAGAAATGACTGCAACTCCAATGTGTTGCCGGGCCTGGGCGCACGACGGATCGCCTCCGTTTTGGATTCGGTCGGCCGGATCCCGTCTGCGGCAACCATCCTGCCCAACCCTCTGGGGCCAAAAACACACACTTGGACTTCTTTAGTTGCAAGCCTACCCGGTCCAGTCGGTGTAGCACCTCCTCCAGCTTGTGGAGGTGTTCCTCGGTGTCTCAATCCGTAATAAGGATGTCATCTTTAAATACGATTGTTCCAGGGATGGATTTAAGGAAGCTTTCCATGTTCCTCTGGAAGATAGCGGCCGCTGAACGAATGCCAAATGGACACCTGTTGTAAACGAATAGCCCCTTGTGCGTAGTGATTGTGGTCAGAAGCTTGGATTCTTCAGCCAGTTCCTGGGTCATGTCGGCTGAAGTGAGGTCCAACGTGGTGAATAGCTTGCTACCTGCCAGTGTGGCAAAAAGATCCTCCGCTCTCGGAAGCGGGTATTGGTCCTGTAGTGACACTCGGTTGATGGTGGCCTTGCAGGCGCCACAAATCCTGACCGAGCCATCCGCTTTGAGGACAGGAACAATGGGGCTTGCCAGTCACTGAATTCAACAGGTGAAATTATGCCCTCTCTTAGCAGCCTGTCCAACTCACTCTCAATTCTCTCACGCATCACATACGGCATGGCTCTGGCTTTGTGGTGCACTGGTCTGGCATCCAGAGTGATGCGTATCACTACTTTGGTGCCCTTAAAGGTCCCGACACCTGGTTGAAAAAGTGGCTCGAATTTCTGTAGGACCTGTGAGCATAAACTTCGCTCCACAGATGAAATGGCATGCACATCCCCCCATTTCCAGTTCATCTCGGCTAGCCAGCTCCTCCCCAAGAGCGCGGGACCATTCCCGGGGACAATCCAGAGTGGCAGCCAGTTCTCCGATCCATTGTGTGCGACCACCAAGTTTGCACTGCCTATTACTGGGATGATCTCTCTGGTGTACGTCCGTAGCTGCGTGTCAATGCGTTCCAGTTTGGGCCTGTTAGCTTTGAGTGGCCATAGTTTTTCAAATTGTTGGGCACTCATAAGTGACTGGCTGTCTCCTGTGTTCAGCTCCATGTGGGATGCCATTTAATAGAACTTTCATCATCATGGGTGGTATTTTGGTATACGAGCTGTGGACGTCTGCCACATGAACCCGCTGGACTTCAGCGTCCATAGCTTTGCCCCAAGCATCACCCTGCCTTGCAGACACGTCGTCTGGTTCCTCTGCCTCGTAAACTAGCCTCGCTATGGGCTTTCTGCACATTCTGGCCAGATGTCCACTGAAGTTACAGTTTCTACAGATAAATTTTTGAAACCTACAGGTTTTCACAGCATGTCTGCCACCGCACCTCCAGCATGAGCTGAGATTGTTGTGAACAAAGGAACTGTTAACAGGCATTCCTCTCTGATTGTCTCTTTGATTACTCCTGAGAACTCTGTTGCTGAGTGTCAATAGTCCCATCCCAGGACACATTGTCCCTGTGATGGCGTGAATTGCCAATCCCCCTGCCATTGTCTCTGTTGCTGGCCCGCCCTAGAGCGGTGTCGAATTGTCCTTGTCTGCCTACAGGGTCCTGAGCCGCGTTTACAATGTTAACTCCCTGGTCCATCGCCACGTTGGAACCAGGGCTGCACGCGTAAATTATCTTGGTCTCCTCTTCCCCTGCCATGAAGGTCTGAGCTATCAGCGTTGCCCTTTCCAAAATCAAGTCCTTGGTCGCAATAAGCTTCCTGAAAATCCCGGCATGACCAATGCCCTCAATGAAGAAATCCCTGAACATCTCCCCCCTGCAGGCATCTGTGAACTTACAGAGGCTGGCCAAACGCCGAAGGTCCGCAATGAAGTCCGATATGCTTTGTCCCTCCCGACGCCGGTGTGTATAGAACCAATGCCGGGCCATGTGTATACTGCTCGCCAGTTTGAGGTGCTCACCGATCAGAGTGCTGAGCTCTTCAAAGGACTTGTCTGCCGGCTTCTCAGGTGAGAGCAGGTCTTTCATCAGCGCATACGTCTTGGATCCACAGCTGGTCAGGAGATGCGCCCTCCGTTTGCCAGCCGCTTCCCCTCCCAGCCAGTCCTTCATGACAAAGCTCTGCTGGAGCCTCTCAACGGAATCGTCCAAGTCCTCACCAACACAGTACCGTTACTCTGTGCTACCGGTGGCCATCATCGTGGGTCATTGATTCCCATCCTCGTCGCCAAATGTGGTGTCCTTACACCTTACTATAGAATCACACGAGGCATGTACTGCGGATAAGGTCACTGCATGACCTGAACCTTTATTCCCAGGACCAAGAAATGCTGACCCTGCGTGGGACCTCCCTTTATATACCTGGATGACCAGGTGAGGAGTGTCTCCCACAAGTTCACCCCCTGTGGTCAAGGTGTGCATTACTCAGGTGTATACAGTGTACAGTGTTGTTACATAAAAGTTGCAGTTATGTGAAGGTTACAAACATGACAATTGGTATTCAAAAAAATCTTTCTTCTCTCCTTTTGTGGCTATTTCCCAATATCAGTATGTCTAAATGACAACATTGTATTCCAGATAAGAGTAGGAAAAGCTGCTATCACAATGGTGGAAAATAGATAAATGGTGATCTAAATTGCAACTATGTAGTCTGTGCACCTGCCCCTCACCCGACACCCTGACCCCGGTGAATCTTCTCGGGTCATGGTCATTTAAATATTTGTGGCAGTTATTTGGTCCTATTTTTGGTACCACCAGATTCTCCTCAGGTGGATGGGAAGGAATTCACATTTGCTGCAGCACAAAGTGGCCGGTGGTGCCAGCTGAAGAAAAATATTGGACTTTTATTTCTTTTAAAACTCCGACTTTGCCTAGTGCATTACACAAGGTGGCCCTTTCATTTTTTAAATCCCTCGTCTTTGTTTCCTAAATAATACTGAAAGTTAGGAATTATTCTGTCTGGCAATGGCACTTTTTTAAAAAGGAAGGAGAGAGAAAACGGGGAATTATAGACCGGTTAGCTTGACATCAGTAGTGGGGAAAATGTTGGAATCGATCATGAAGGACGAAATAGCAGCGCATTTGGAAAGCGGTGACAGGATCGGATCAAGTCAGCATGGATTTATGAAAGGGAAATCATGCTTGACAAATCTTCTGGAATTTTTTGAGGATGTAACTCGCAGAGTGGACAAGGGAGAACCAGTGGATGTGGTGTATTTGGACTTTCAAAAGGCTTTTGACAAGGTCCCACACAAGAGATTGTTGTGCAAAGTTAAAGCACATGGTATTGGGGGTAATATACTGACGTGGATAGAGAACTGGTTGGCAGACAGGACGCAGAAAGTCGGGATGAACGGGTCCTTTTCAGAATGGCAGGCAGTGACTAGTGGAGTGCCGCAGGGCTCAGTGCTGGGACCCCAGCTCTTTACAATATACATTAACGATTTGGATGAAGGAATAGAGTGTAATATCTCCAAGTTTGAAGATGACACGAAACTAGGTGGTGGTGTGAGCTGTGAGGAGGACGCTAAGAGGCTGCAGGGTGACTTGGACAGGTTAGGTGAGTGGGCAAATGCATGGCAGATGCAGCATAATGTGGATAAATGTGAGGTTATCCACTTTGGGGGCAAAAACACGAAGGCAGAATATTATCTGAATGGCGGCAGACTAGGAAAAGGGGAGACCTGGGTGTCATGGTTCATCAGTCACTGATAGTGGGCACGCAGGTACAGCAAGTGGTGAAGAAGGCAAATGGTATGTTGGCTTTCATAGCTAGGGGATTTGAATATAGAAGCAGGGAGGTCTTGCTGCAGTTGTACAGGGCTTTAGTGAGGCCTCACCTGGAATATTGTGTTCAGTTTTGGTCTCCTAGTCTGAGGAAGGACCTTCTTGCTATTCAGGAAGTGCAGCGAAGGTTCCCCAGACTGATTCCAGGGATGGCTGGGCTGTCATATGAGGAGAGACTGGATCAACTGGGCCTTTATTCACTGGAGTTTAGAAGGTTGAGAGGGGATCTCATACAAACATATAAGATTCTGATGGGACTGGTCAGATTAGGTGCGGGAAGAATGTTCCCGATGTTGGAGAAGTCCAGAACCAGGGGACATAGTCTTAGGATAAGGGTTGGGCCATTTAGGACTGAGATGAGGAGAAACTTCTTCACTCAGAGAGTCGATAACCTGTGGAATTCATTGCCGCAGGGAGTCGTTGATGCCAGTTCACTGGATATATTCAAGAGGGAGTTAGATATGGCTCTTACGGTTAAGGGGATCAAGGGGTATGGAGAGAAAGCAGGAAAAGGGTACTGAAGGAATGATGAGCCATGGTCTTATTGAATGGCAGTGCAGGCTCGAAGGGCTGAATGGCCTACTCCTGCACCTATGTTTGTATGTTTCTTCTATGTTTCTATGTTAACTCCCAATTACCACTTACATTAAAATGGTTATTTTGGCAGCAATTTTAATTTTCCGACATTTATCACTTGGATTAAACACACAGAACAGCACAACTCATTAAATCAACAATGAAACTAACTATTTTGGAGTGCATCTGAGTAAACTAAACTGATTTACCATTTTCTGCATGAAAGGCAATCATATTCTAAATGTGTTATAAGTACCACTGATCGAAATGGGATTTCCACTGCACTTTTGGCAAAACCATGGGAGTGGAATGGGAGCAGCACCAAAGAAATTCATGGTAAGTCTCATCTGAGCAGAGTAAACTTTGCTAGTGGAAGAGAAAGAATAGAAAAGGGAAAAGAGATTTGACTGCACCATGGTACATAAAGCATTCAAAAATCAGTTGAACGCAATCAACCTACTTGCAGGAGGTTTTCAGGAATAAGCTAATATGTGCATCATCATCGGCAGTCCCTCAGAATCGAGGAAGACTTGCTTCCACTCTTAACATGAGTTCTTAGGTGACTGTACAGTCCAATACGAGAACCACAGTCTCTGTCACAGGTGGGACAAATAGTAATTGAGGGAAGGTGTGGGTGGGACTGGTTTGCCGCACGCTCTTTCCGCTGCCTGCGTTTGATTTCTGCATGCTCTCGGCGACAAGACTCGAGGAGCTCGGCGCTCTCCCGGATGCACTTCCTCTACTTAGGGCGGTCTTTGGCCAGGGACTCCCAGGTGTCAGTGGGAATGTTGCACTTTATCAAGGAGGCTTTGAGGGTGTCCTTGTAACTTTTCCGCTGCCCACCTTTGGCTCGTTTGCCATGAAGGAGTTCCGAGTAGAGCGCTTGCTTTGGGAGTCTCGTGTCTGGCATGCGGACAATGTGGCCTGCCCAGCGGAGCTGATCGAGTGTAGTCAGTGCTTCAATGCTGGGGATGTTGGCCTGGACGAGGACGCTAACATTGGTGTGACTGTCCTCCCAGGGGATTTATAGGATCTTGCAGATCCTACAAATGTAATATGTGCACAAAGTTGAAGTATCACACATTACAAATCTTGGGTCTAGTATGCAGCTGTTGCATCACTCCTTTCAAGGACATCACACCTGAAAATTTTGCTTCAGAAGGTGTTACACTGCAAAAGCATCAAACCACAGGGCAAAATAACTGACTGAAATCACAATTTATTTATTAAGATATCAATCAAATATCCGATTATCAAAATTTTAATAAATTAGCAAGAAGTGTCAATGAGGAAGGAGTAACTAGCAGAAAACAAAACAATAAAATCCTTGATCGTTTTCCAAAGCTGGTATCACAAATCAAAAGGCAACACTGTGAGGAACGAGAATTAGAAAAATTCATCAAAATAAAAAAAATAATCACTTTTAGCAGTATTTTAAACAGCGCTATTTTGGATGAAGTAATTTTTGTACAGGGATGTTTATGCTTGAGCCACCAATTTCATGCTGAAAAGGATGGGCTCCAAGCTTTGAGCAAAGCCCTGTGCCAATTTGGTGCTGGACTCCTCCACGTTCCTTGACATTAAACACAGACTTTTTGGAAAGCTTCCAAATGCACCAAGCATTTTGTTGTGTACACCCATCAGCCTTTTTTGGTAATAAAAATAGAAAACGAGCGGGTCAGGCAGCATCTGTGGAGAGAGAAACAGAGTTAATGTTTCAGGTCAATGACGCTTCATCAAAATGAACAGATTCTTAAGGAGCACTGAAAGGGGGAGGGGAAGAAAGAACAAAAGGAAAGGTCTGTGATAAGGTGAAAGACATGAGAGATTAGAGAGACGAAAGAGATTATAGGGCTTGAAAACCCTTTGTAAGGCCCAGGAAACCAAACTCTGTGATTAACCTTTTTAAACATTCTGTATGAAATGCTTAAAACATGAAAGTTGTAAATATTGACTTCGGTAAGATGTAAGAACCTTGGAAACTCCTGTTTAAAATGCGTATGTAAATCTGTAGAGAAACCCAAACACAATGGAAATTATACTAAACCTTGTGTAGAAATGTAAAACCACGCAAACTGTAATCTGTAGAGAAACCCCAATGCAATAGAAACATAGAAATATAGAAAATAGCTGCAGGAGTAGGCCTTTCGGCCCTTCGAACCTGCACTGCCATTCAATGAGTTCATGGCTGAACATGAACTTCAGTACCCCATTCCTGCTTTCCCGTCATACCCCTTGATCCCCCTAGTAGTAAGGACTACACCTAACTCTTTTTTGAATATATTTAGTGAATTGGCCTCAACAACTTTCTGTGGTAGAGAATTCCACAGGTTCACCACTCTCTGGGTGAAGAAGTTTCTCCACATCTCGGTCCTAAATGGCTTACCCCTTACCCTTAGACTGTGACCCCTGGTTCTGGACGTCCCCAACATTGGGAAAATTCTTCCTGCATCTAACCTGTCTAAACCCGTCAGAATTTTAAACGTTTCTATGAGATCCCCTCTCATTCTTCTGAGCTCCAGTGAATACAAGCCTAGTTGATCCAGTCTTTCTTGATATGTCAGTCCCGCCATCCCGGGAATCAGTCTGGTGAACCTTTGCTGCACTCCCTCAATAGCAAGAATGTCCTTCCTCAGGTTAGGAGACCAAAACTGTACACAATACTCCAGGTGTGGCCTCACCAATGCCCTGTACAACTGTAGCAACACCTCCCTGCCCCTGTACTCAAATCCCCTTGCTATGAAGGCCAACATGCCATTTGCTTTCTTAACCGCCTGCTGCACCTGCATGCCAACCTTCAATGACTGATGTACCATGACACCCAGGTCTCTTTGCACCTCCCCTTTTCCTAATCTGTCACCATTCAGATAATAGTCTGTCTCTCTGTTTTTACCACCAAAGTGGATAACCTCACATTTATCCACATTATACTTCATCTGCCATGTATTTGCCCACTTACCTAACCGAACCAAGTCACTCTGCAGCCTCATAGCATCCTCCTCGCAACTCACACTGCCACCCAACTTAGTGTCATCCGCAAATTTGGAGATACTACATTTAATCCCCTCGTCTAAATCATTAATGTACAATGTAAACAGCTGGGCCCCAGCACAGAACCTTGCAGTACCCCACTAGTCACTGCCTGCCATTCTGAAAAGTACCCATTTACCCCTACTCTTTGCTTCCTGTCTGACAACCAGTTCTCAATCCACGTCAGCACACTACCCCCAATCCCATGTGTTTTAACTTTGCACATTAATCTCTTGTGTGGGACCTTGTCGAAAGCCTTCTGAAAGTCCAAATACACCACATCAACTGGTTCTCCCTTGTCCACTCTACTGGAAACATCCTCAAAAGATTCCAGAAGGTTTGTCAAGCATGATTTCCCTTTCACAAATCCAGCCTGACTTGGACCTATCATGTCACCTCTTTCCAAATGCGCTGCTATGACATCCTTAATAATTGATTCCATCATTTTACCCACTACTGATGTCAGGCTGACCGGTCTATAATTCCCTGTTTTCTCTCTCCCTCCTTTTTAAAAAGTGGGGTTATATCGGCTACCCTCCACTCCATAGGAACTGATCCAGAGTCTGTGGAATGTTGGAAAATGACTGTCAATGCATCTGCTATTTCCAAGGCCACCTCCTTAAGTACTCTGGGATGCAGTCCATCAGGCCCTGGGGATTTATCGGCCTTCAATCCCATCAATTTCCCCAACACAATTTTCCGACTAATAAGGATTTCCCTCAGTTCCTCCTTCTTACTGGACCTTCTGACCCCTTTTATATCCGGAAGATTGTTTGTGTCCTCCTTAGTGAATACCGAACCAAAGTACTTGTTCAATTGGTCTGCCATTTCTTTGTTCCCCGTCATGACTTCCCCTGATTCTGGCTGTAGGGGACCTACGTTTGTCTTTACTAACCTTTTTCTCTTTACATATCTATAAAAGCTTTTGCAGTCCGTCTTAATGTTCCCTGCAAGCTTCCTCTTGTACTCTATTTTCCCTGCCTTAATCAAACCCTTTGTCCTCCTCTGCTGAGTTCTAAATTTCTCCCAGTCCCCGGGTTCGCTGCTATTTCTGGCCAATTTGTATGCCACTTCCTTGGCTTTAATACTATCCCTGATTTCTCTTGATAGCCACGGTTGAGCCACCTTCCCTTTTTTATTTTTACACCAGACAGGGATGTACAATTGTTGTCGTTCATCCATGCGGTCTCTAAATGTCTGCCATTGCCCATCCACTGTCAACCCCTTAAGTATCATTCACCAATCTATCCTAGCCAATTCATGGCTCATACCTTTAAAGTTAGCCTTCTTTAACTTCTGGACCATGGTCTCTGAATCAACTGTTTCATTCTCCATCCTAATGTAGAATTCCACCATATTATGGTCACTCTTCCCCAAAGGGCCTCGCACAACGAGATTGCTAATTAATCCTCTCTGATTACACAACACCCAGTCTAAGATGGCCTCCCCCCTAGTTAGTTCCTCGACATATTGGTCTAGAAAACCATCCCTTATGCACTCCAGGAAATCCTCCTCCACCTTATTGCTTCCAGTTTGGTTAGCCCAATCTATATGCATATTAAAGTCACCCATGATAACTGCTGCACCTTTGTTGCATGCACCCCTAATTTCCTGTTTGATGCCCTCCCCAACATTACTACTGCTGTTTGGAGGTCTGTACACAACTTCCACTAACGTTTTTTGCCATTTGGTGTTCTGCAGCTCTACCCATATAGATTCCACATCATCCAAGCTAATATCCTTCCTAACTATTGCATTAATCTCCTCTTTAACCAGCAATGCTACCCCACCTCCCTTTCCTTTTATTCTATCCTTCCTGAATGTTGAATACCCTTGGATGTTGAG